>NC_080414.1:0-2400000 GCF_030265065.1 Corythoichthys intestinalis | reverse complement strand
TGTGCACAGAGATGTTGGACTGCGCCAGTGATTTCGGTAAGTCTTTAGCAGACACTGTAGGGTTCTTTTTGACCTCTCTGAGTATTCTGCGCTGAACTATTGGTGTCATCTTTGGTGGATGGCCACTCCTCAGGAGAGAGGCCACAATGCCAATGTCTCTCAATTTGTGGACAACTTTTCTGACTGTCGATTGATGAACATCCAGACCTTTCGGGAGGATTTTGTATCCTTTCCTATCTTTATACAAACCTTGATCGCAGGTCTTCAGACAGCTCTTTTGACCGAGCCGTGATGCACATCAGACAATGCTTCTCATCAAGACAATTCTTACTAGGTTTGTGTTTTATAGTGGGCAGGGCAGCTTTAAACCACTCATCAGTGACTGGGCACACACCTAACTTAAAATGTTTGGTAAAAATTGGTTTCAATTGCTCTTTAAGTCTTGGAGGCTAAATCAAGTCTATAATTATTGGATTGCATTATCGCTTGATTTTTCTTTTTAATCTGGATTATTGGTGTGATGTCATAATTGCCAAAATCGGTAACCGATATTATCGTGCATCTTTACATAAGAACGCCCGCTCATTTGAATTACATTACCTTCTGCATGTTAACGGGGGGTTTTTTTGTATTTATTTTCACCTTTGAGAGATCCAGATTTGGATGCTTTTATATTCATTTTTATTTATGTAGTTTTAGGGTTTAGTCCTCCATAGATGGGGGTTGAAGAAGGCAATTGGGAGACAAATGTTAGAGATGCGAGCCTTGCAGATCAAAGAAAATAACATCGGAGAGGATATGAGCGCTTTGAGAAGCAATATAGCCGAGATAGCATCTGCTTCCCGGACAAGGCAAGGCAAGGCAAGGCAAGGCAAATTTATTTATATAGCACAATTCAACACAAGGCAATTCAAAGTGCTTTACATCACATGAAAACCATAAAAATCACATTTAAATCAACACAATGTAAAAACCAAGACAAAAGATCGCACAGAATAAAAATAAATAAATAAAAATAAAACAAAAATAGAAATAAAGCAAAAACTACTACTAATAATAATCATTGAAATCAGCAATGGAGATAAGCACAAGAGGAATAGAAGGCAGGTAGATTGAAATATATAGACAGTTATGGATATGCAGTGCTAAACAAAAGCGTTTTTAGCCCTGATTTAAATGAGCTAACGGTTTGAGCATACTTCAGACCTTCGGGTAACTTGTTCCAGAGGTGAGGAGCATAATAACTAAATGCTGCCTCACCCTGCTTGGTTCTTGTTCTTGGAACATGCAGAAGACCCGTTCCAGACGACCTTAAGGGTCTAGATGTCTCATAGGAATCTAACAAGTCAAGCATGTATTTTGGTCCAAGGCCATTAAGTGTTTTGTAGACGAGCAGTAGTATTTTATAGTCTATCCTTTGACTCACTGGAAGCCAGTGTAGCGATTTCAAAACCGGTGTAATGTGGTCCAGCTTCCTTGTATTTGTGAGGACTCTGGCTGCAGCATTCTGTACTAGCTGCAGCTTCCTGACAAACCTCAGGAAAGGACAACGTAGAGTCAAGGCCTTTTATTCGGAGTTGAGACCAAACACAAATAAGTTATGAGGGAAGCCTTGCTGCAATATCACTTCTTTTTTTCAATGATTCGCTGCTGCGGATTAGAGAGGGTGCGTTTATAATTCTGATAAAACAGGGAATATCGGAGCTCTATCGAGGATATCAGTTGTGTTTTGGAATATGTTCCCAACACATGTCACTTTTAGACTCCTCTCGATTGGAAAAGCAACAATTGAGGCTACGTGCCTTGCACCACTCTGCTGCAACCAACAGAGGTGCTGTTGGTTCATTTAGCATTCTCAAGCGGAATATGTTGAGAGCATGGGAAGGTCATTTTGGGCTCAGAGAGTGTGGGTATTCTCAGTTAGGTGTGCATTAATTCACTGATTTCATGGGAGATGACTACACTGCTGGCCAAAAATATTGGCACCCTTGCGATTCTGTCAGATAATGCTCAATTTCTCCCAGAAAATGATTGCAATTACAAATGCTTTGGTAGTAAGTATCTTCATTTATTTTGCTTAGAATGAAAAAAACACTAAGAGGGGAAAAAAATGCAAATCATCATTTTACACAAAACTGCAAACATGGCCCGGACAAAAGTATTGGCACCCTCAGCCTAATACTTGGTAGCACAACCTTTAGACAAAATAACTGCGAAAAACCGCTTCCGGTATCCATCAATGAGTTTCTTACAATGCTCTGCTGGAATTTTAGACCATTCTTCTTTGGCCAGCTGCTCCTTGTGCCTTTTCCGAACTGCCATTTTTAGATCTCTCCACGGGTGTTCTATGGGATTCAAGTCTGGACTCATTGCTGGCCAGTCTCCAGTGCTTTCTCTCAAAGCGTTTTCTGGTGCTTTTTGAAGTGTGTTTTGGGTCATTGTCCTGCTGGAAGACCCACGACCTCTGAGGGAGACCCAGCTTTCTCACATGAGGGCCCTACATTATGCTGCAATTTGTTGATAGTCTTCAGACTTAATAATGCCATGCACAAGGTCAAGCAGTCCAGTGCCAGAGATAGCAAAGCAACCCCAAAACATCAGGGAACCTCCGCCATGTTTGACTGTGGGGACCGTGTTCTTTTCTTTGAAGGCCTCATTTCCCCCCCCCCCCCCCCCCCCCCCCCCGTTAACTCTATGTCGATGCCTTTTCCCAAAAAGCTTTACTTTGGTCTCATCTGACCAGAGACCATTCTTCCAAAACATTTTTGACTTTCTCAGGTACGTTTTGGCAAACTCTAGCCTGGCCTTTTTATGTCTCTGGGGCAGAAGTGGGGTCTTCCTGGGTATCCTACCATAGAGTCCCTTTTTATTCAAATGCCGACAGATAGTACGGGTTAATACTGTTGTAACCTCGAGGTTCTTAATCCACCATCCGCAAAATCTTTCGTTGAAATCTCTCGTCAATTTTTCTTTTCCGTCCACATCTAGGGAGGTTAGCCACAGTGCCGTGGGCTTTACACTTATTGATAACAGTGTGCACGGTAGACACAGGAACATTCAGGTCTTTGGAGATGGACTTGTAGCCTTGAGATTGCCCATGCTTCCTCACAATTTTGCTTATCAAGTCCTCAGACAGTTCTTTGGTCTTGTATCTTTCTCCATGATCAATGTGGTACACACATGGACACAGGAGTCAACTTTAATACGTTTTAACTGGCTGCAAGTCTGATTTAGTTGTTGCCACCACCTGTTATGATCCACAGTTTAGTAACAGGTGCTGTTAATTACACAAATTAGAGAAGCATCACATGATTTTTCAAAGGGTGCCAATACTTTTGTCAGGCCCATATTTGGAGTTTTGTGTAAAATGATTTTATTTTATTTTTTGTGTTTTTTCATTGCAAGCAAAATAAATGAAGATATTACTGCCAAAGCATTTGTAATTGCAAACATTTTCTGGGAGAAATTGAGCATTATCTGACAGAATTGCAGGGATGCAAATACTTTTGGCCAGCACTGTATAATACATGTTTTTGGATAGTTATTTTGAGATTTGGGGGTATTTAGGGGTAGATTATTGTACAACGTAAGAAACTCATTGATGGATTCTGGAAGTGTATTTTCACAATTATTTTGTCTAAAGGCTGTACTACCAAGTATTAGGCTGAGGGTGCCAAAACTTTTGTCCGGCCCATTTTTGGAGTTTTGTGTAAAATGATAATGATTTTTTTTTCTTTTGTGTTTTTTCATTGCAAGCAAAATAAATGAAGAAATTACTACCAAAGCATTTGTAATTGCAACCATTTTCTGGGAGAAATTCAGCATTATCTGACAGAATTGCAGGGGTGCCAATACTTTTGGCCAGCAGTGTAAATTTGGAAATCTGATTGACAGTAAATGAACATTATTCTGGTATTAAAATTTGGTTTGAGACCACTTAAAGGATATTTAGACGAAATGGTCAACCAAAATGAATATTGTTTCACTGAATTAAAAAAAAGGGAAACAGTGCTATTGTCGATCGACTCCAGGTCGTATTTCTACCCCAACTGAAGGCAATGAGCATTCTTCAATCCAGAGATTTTTTTAATCCAAACCATTCAAAGTTCACTCTCTAATGAACCCTACCTTGAATAATCTCCCTCCCAAGCTGCAGGAAGAAGCCATATTGAATCCAGATTTCACTGACGCAAAAGTCAGAAAAAACGACAAAAAACAGAATAACATCTGGGTCTTGAAAAGACCCAGATAATGTTATTCTGTTTTTTTTTTTTTTTTTTTTTTTAATGGGATTTCTTCGGCGCGCCGCACAGCCCAAACTGTTTGACCGATTAACACCGTTCAAATGTCGAAACGACCATAATTTTCACATGACGCAGGGAATTTTTCGAATGACCCCGAAAAAGTTTCCGTTCGCCCGTAAAGGGCGATTTTTCACTGATGTTTGGGATTTTTTTTTTTTTTTTTTTTCAAAATGTATTTAGGCCTACAATTTGTGATCAAATCACATAATTTGGACATCAAAAATTCCGGGACAGTGTGGGGCATAAAAGTTTCTTTAAAAAATTTTAAATTTACAGTTCCCCGGATATTTGCCAAAAACTTTCCCATTCATTTTAAATGGGATGCAACGTTGGTTCAAATGCCCCGTTCACTTCCTTAGGAATTTCAAATGGAATTTACAGTGCTTTGATGCCATTGACGGTCATGTATGTCGAATCTATAGATGCCAATGTACTTGGATTCCATTGACACATATGTAAGTCAATGCCATTGATGGCCATGGACATCCAAATTTCCCATTTTCAATGGCAAAAAAATTTAGGTTCTCGAATCAACAGGAAATTACCAGATATAAATAGGACGTGTCCACCAAATGTCACAGATTCCATTGACGCACATGGAAGTCGATGCCATTGACGGCCATTCACGTCCAAATTTCTCATTCATTTCCATTGGCATTAACATTGCATTGGGCCAATTTAGACAGATGCCATTGACATCCATGTATGTCCATTCTATTGATGCCAATGTACTTGGATTCCATTGACGCATATGGATGTCGATGCCATTGACGGCCATGGACGTCCAAATTTCCCATTTATTTTAAATGGCATTTACCTAGTTTAATGCCATGGCGGCCATGTTTGTCGAATCAATTGATGCCAATGTACTTGGATTACATTGACGCAATTGTAAGTCGATGCCATTGACAGCCATGCACGTCCAAATTTCCCATTCATTTCCATTGGCATTAACATTGCATTGGGCCAATTTAGACAGATGCCATTGACGGCCATGTATGTCAATTCTATTGATGCCAATGTACTTGGATTCCATTGACGCATATGGATGTCGATCCCATTGACGGCCACGGACGTCCAAATTTCCCATTTATTTTAAATAGCATTTACCTAGTTTAATGCCATTGGCGGCCATATTTGTCAATTCTATTGATGCCAATGTACTTGGATTTCATTCACGCAGTTGTAAGTCGATGCCATTAACGGCCATGGACGTCCAAATTTCTCATTCATTTTCAATGGCAAAAAAAAGCAAATGTCCCCAAATCAACAGGAAGTGACATGATATTGTCCCCGAAATGTCCCCAAATCAACCTGGGCAGGGCTAAGATCTGTATCTCCACACAGCAAAGACCCAGAGTAATTTCTCCAGAAATTGCAGTTTCTAGTTTTATATTCATTTTTTTGTCTCCATCTGCCTCTGCATTATCCCTTACATTCTCACACATTGCCCCCTCAAATACCTTATTTATTACAGGATCGGCGGTGTGGTACAAAGCCATTACCTACACATACATTTCTTTTTTATGAATCAGTAAATAATTATTGTATTATTTAACAGGATCGGAAGAAGGGAATAGGTTTTGTAATATGCATGAATCCATCACGCATGACAAATGGCTACACTTGTAAAGTTGGGTAGCAAAAATGGGCACTAAGCTGAACACTTCCTCCGCACGAGGTTGTAAATATAATATTTTTTCATCTCGTCAAGAATGCAGTAAGAGAGCAAAAGGCTTCCAGACTGTAAATTTTAAGGGATTCATTAACCTTTTCCATCTCCCATTCAGCCTTTTCCTTTGTACAATGTGACCACTGTGAGCTTAGGGGTGAGGCTCATTCCAAATGAGTTATTAACAGATTTCTTTGAATAGATGGAAAAATTGTAGTAGCCAGTTAGTGTCATAAAGGCCTGGTTGGCGAGGTGACAGGGGCCTCGCAGGGACAGGAGGCAATACCATTACAATCAAATCTGAGATGGAAGAGGGATTGAGCTGTCCATTCTGAAATTTTATATTGTCAGAGGGCAGAGAAGGAAATAATGCCTTCCGAGAGTGTATTAACCTCTAGCTGGGCCGGTAAAATAAAAAAGGCAGAGGGATATAGGCCGAGAGGTGGGATGAAAGGGGAAAATAAATAAATATATAAAATAAACAGCATGGAAATGCATTTATATGATATGACCAGAGTAGCCAAAATTTTGACGCAAGTAAGAGTAGTGTTACTTCAAAATAATATTACTCAAGTAAAAGTAGTAATTCAAAAAATTTACTCAAGTACAGGTGTTCGGTGAAAACACTACTCAAGTTACTACAACCCCTAGCAAAAAGTATGGAATCACTAGTCTTGGACGAGCACTCACTCAGTCCTTGTCAAGAGGCAAGAATCTGCATTGGGCCAAGTGATGATGCTGGAACTTTGGTTTGGTGCTGTTCCAGTGAGATTTACCAAGATGACTGCCTGAAGAAAAAAACAAAATTCACTCAGTCCTTGATGATATGGCGCTGCATGTCAGGCAAAGGCACTGGGGAGATGGCTGTGGTTAAATCTTCAATAAAAGTTTACATTGAAATTTTAGACCGCTTTCTTATCCCTTCAATTGAAAATATGTTTGTCATTTTCCAAGATGACAATGCATCACACCACTGAGAAAACTGAAAGCATTCCTTGGAGAAAGACTCATCCAGTCAATATCATGGCCTGCAAATAGCCCAGATCTCAACCCTATTGAAAACCTACGGTGGAAATTGAAAAAAATGGTCCACATACAAGGCTCCGACCTGCAAGGATGATCTGGCCACTGCAATCAAAGAGAGTTTGCACCAAATTGACGAAGAATACTCATCAAGTCCATGCCTCGGAGACTGCAAGCTGTCATAAAAGCCAAAGGTGGTGCTACTAAATACTAGAGATGTGTTTTGATTGTTATTTCTTTGTTTGTTTCTCATGATTCCATATTTTTTTTCCTCAGAATGGAGTGATTCCATATATATTTCCCTGCACTTCCTCTGTAAAAGTAACATTTACTGACCACCACAATGTTTTTTATTCATTTCTTTGTTTTTCAGAATGCTAAAGAATTGCACTTTTGAACATATTCATTTTTTTTTTTCAAGCTATTTATCGGCGTTTGTTCGACATGATGAAATGTCTGAGTGCGTGAGGGTAGAGTAGTCAAACATTGTATTCAAGTAAAGGTTGTGTTACTTCAAAAGAATATTACTCAAGTAAAAGGAGTCATTCATAAAATGTACTCAAGTATAAAAGCATTTAGTGAAAAAAATATTCAAGTAATACGTAACATTGTGAGTAACTGCTTACGATGTTTGATTTTATTTTTATTTATTTATTTTTCTCAGCACAAAGTTATCCATATGAACTGTTGTTATTATACTGTACTATAACATATTACATAACCACACTAGGCTAAAGAAATCCCCAAAAATATATACAGTGATCCCTCGTTTTTCGTGGTTAATGGGGACCCGAACCTGCCGCGATAAGTGAAAAACCACGATGCAGTGCCCTGAAAAAAGGGGGGGGAAATGTGTGTGTGTGTGTGCGTATGTGTGGGTGTGTGTGTTCAATATATTTATTTAGATTTAGCATTGGAAAAAGACACTAGCAGACATGTTTTTTTCACGTTTTTTTTCCCCAACTTTTTTTTTTCTCAATTTTTCTTTGTTTGGGTTGATTATCATCTAAAATATCAGGGGAAATGCGACAAAGGGTAAAACGGAAAAATTAAAAATAGTTTGGGGGCTTATTGCGCCATGAATCTGCTATGGCATCATATTGTTCTATCAAACACAAAAGTTCTTTTGCCACAGCAGTTTATTTTAAAAGGGGATGCAAGAGCAGAAACTTCTTTTTTTTTAGCCTTGTCTTTGTTTTCCGCCATTTATATAATTCCGAACCTATCACTGAGTTCTTTACAGTACAGTTGGCTAGAGAGATGGCGCATGGTTTTAATTCATAAATTTTAGCTCGATATTTTACCTAATTATTTTCTACTTCACTCTCATGTAGTTTGTAGCCTGCATTCCCTTAAAACATTCCTAATGCTGGGCAAGAAATGTGGGTATATGCCTTTTAATTCCATGGCCAATGCCTAGTGCAGGGCGTGCACTCAGGGCGACCAATAGCAGTACAGTTCAGAGGTCACCGAATTCCGGAAGTTGTTGGCTGCCTCCGGTGATGCAGCTATCCAAACCGCTTATGTTTTTAACAAATTGGCCGTTTGACACCGCCAAACGGGATTAATAACAGGTTTCATCAGCAGTAAATATGACGCCAAGATGTTTGAAGATATGCTTTTTACCCGAATAGCCTCACGAAAGCAACATAATCCACATCCACATACCAGGAAGTGTTTATGAAGGTAACGGCCAGGTGACTTTTTGGTATTCTATTCAACTTTACAAAACGCTTTGAATCGTATTGCCATGATATGTGTTTTAAATTCATATTGGTGCTCAAATGTAAGCTGTAACTGGAATGACAGCGAGTGTGATCATGGTCCGTAGCCGATGTAGCCTAGCCAATGGTGAACGTGTAACAGTGTGCATGTGTCACTGACTACAGTACATGCTTTTCCGGTATTCTTAACATAAACATATCCCCGCATATCCCCCACATATACCATGACATTCTTGACATCGTCATAAAGTAGCGTTTCGTGCTCCATTTAAACTTAGATGTAAATTAACGTAATGGTTTACTTAATTTTTTTTACATTTAGACAGATGCTAGCATGGTTGTTTGCAATGAATATGAAGACATCAGCCCTTGTCTTTATTCTTCGGTTCTTTTTTTTTTTTTCTTCCTTCGGGTTTATCATGTCACATCTTGTAACCGTCAATGATACCGATGATGATGATAATAAATTTTTTTTTCAAAAAGACACTACATGTCTAATACTGTGTAACTACGTCCTAAAAAGAAAAAAAACTAAATATATGTCTGTTATTACCAGTGTTGTTAATTTTACTTTAAAAAAGTAATTAATTACAGTTACAAATTACTTCTCCCAAAAAGTAATTGCGTTAGTAACTCAGTTACCTGAATGTAAGAGTAATTAGTTACTTGGCAAAGTAACTAGTGGTATTTTTTTTTTTCCTCAAAAAAAAAAAAAAAAAAAAAAAAACACAGGTCACACAATGTGAAGCTTAAAGGGTTTGGGGGACAATTGGCCCTAGCCCAATTCTTTACCCTCCACTTAACTAGACACAAGGGTATTGCGATAACTAGCTAGTAACCTTTGCTATGTGTGGAAGTCATTTAAAGTTGTGAATCATTCGTTAAAGTTGTTAAAATTTCTCCCGTTATTGCATTAGTTCCCTTCTGTCTACTTTAAACATGTGTAAGTTTTAAAATTGTTTCATCATTTAAAGATAGATTTAAGTTAAGATTTTGCCGATTTAGGAGCATTTTAGATTAAAAAAAATTACTTAGGTTCGCTAGGAAGGATCTCTACATCAGGGCCTTCCTGAGAGGTTTACTGCTTTAAGATGGCGGCTGTTTACAAACGCATGTAGTCCTTAAAACATGTTGGCAATGCAGCAGTGTCTGCCTTTGCATCTAGTTCTATAATATGATATCTACCGTGTCATGTGGGTGTAGTTTGTCGGCTATGGCTGCAGTCAGGTATTATTGGAGCCACCTAGCATCGCGGTTGCAACGGCGTCTTCCCCACTCCTGCTCTGCTCTCGTCCCCGTGAGTCCGTTTCTCTCAGACTTTTTTTTATTCAACCAACTTAGTAACGCATAGTAACGCACGCCTTTCCCGCCTCAGTAACGGTAACGGCGTTGCCAAGATGAGAAAAGTAATTAATTAGATTACTCATTACTGAAAAAAATAACGCCGTTAGTAACGCCGTTATATTGTAACGCCGTTATTAACAACACTGGTTATTACATAGTGTAATATTTGATCAGCATCTGTTGTGAAACGAAAATCCGTTTAATTTATTTCTTGCCATTTATTTTTTTTAAACTACATTTAATGTGGTCCGTGTAGGTTGCATCATGGCATTTACATATGTTTCGATGTTAAAAACTGAGCTTCAATACACAAACAAACTGTTTCAACACAGATTTGGATAATGAAAAGTGAGCGTTTATGTATAATGTCAGTTATGACAAAAAAGTCAAATGAAGGTATCTGAAGTGTATTAGTTCTTATTTGTCTGTCGGTCGGTCAGTCAATACAGTGGCACCTCTATTTTCGGAATTTATTGATTCTGTAAGTTGTTTTTTAACTTGAAAATATTGTAGGTAGAGACATATTTTCCATGTAAATGCCCTAATACGTTCCATCCCCCCAAAATTTAGACATAAATCTTTTTAAATGTATAAATGCATGTTACAATTATATTAATAATTAAAATTAGAGTTGTGCATCATGTTAAAAACCAAGAACAGAGTAAAGAATGAAAGTAAATACACTCATGAAAAGCTGTCAAAATGTATGTCTTGGCAACTGTTAGTCTTGTGTCTGTGTCCTTGATAGGGATAGAGAGAAACATATGACCTGTGCATATAAAGAACATGACAATAAAGCTGACTTTGACTATTAAAATTTGGCAGACTTGTTAGCAACACACTTTTCTCTGGCCAAATCAAATGTATTATTATTGACCTCCATTTGACAATCCCTTTAACACAGGACAGTATCAGCTGTTAACCCTTTCATTAGCATAAAATAAATAGGGTCAGGTACTTTACCTCAGCAATATGAAATTGATCGATTGTGCTCTCGTTTTCACACAGCTACAAGTGGATCCCGGACACAATGAGTGCTAAATATGGCCTAGTAGGGTACAACAGTTCGCGGAAGCACCTTTCAATATCGATCCCGTCATCCACAGAAGTGATGTCTCCTCATATTAAGTCACTGGAGGAACTACGGGTTCTGGGAATCAGCCTTAGCAACTACAGTACCCCTACACAGTTTTTCATCTGTGTGGCTGGAGTCTTCTTCTTTTACCTGATATATGGATACCTACAGGTAAGAAGAAACATACAACGCATAACATAAGCTAACAAGTTGGTGCTTAGAAAATGACGTGTGACTTTTTGTGTTGAAAGTAGAGATGCCCCAATAAGATGAAGTAACTTCAAATTCGCGTTGCTCAAATGACGAGTCTTTGTACGTATAAAATATGAAAATCAAATTGTGTCAGGTGGGCCGATTCACATTTTATTCTGTCCACAATCTGCATGAAATACATGATTCTTCAACCATTCAGGCATGTGGGTTGGGCTGTCTTTATAATCTGAGGTGCTTAGAGTACCCAGGAACTGTAGTCAAGTAAGAGTAGCGTTACTTCAAAGTAATATTCCTCAAGTAGAAGTAAAAGTCGCCATCCAAAAATGTAGTGCTGCAACAATTAAACGATTAACTCAGGTAATTTGATGAGAGAAAAGCTTGAAATCAAAATTTTCTGCTTCGAGTATTCGTTTAATTACAGTGGCTATGAAATGGTTTGTTTTGAAAGTGTGTGCATTCAGTTTTATTGATTTGGGTGAATACAGTGCCTTCCAGCTGCAACAGTGAATATAACATAATTTAGTTCACATGGCTCAATCCAGCTGCTCCCTGTTAAGGCCAACATAAGTTTTTTTGTTTTTTTTTGTCTGAGCTAATATGATTTTTAATGCATTCGTAATTTAGTTTATAGGTAAATTTAGCCATTTTTTGTTAGGAATATGTGTTTGAACGATTTAATAAGAGCATTGTAAAAAAAAAAAAAGTTAGCCTTTTATAGCATTTAAGCTAGCGGACTTTTGCTATGTAAGTTTGCCAGTTGTACTCAAATCCTCATTTTATTTTGTTTTTTTTATACCGTTTGAGGTTAAACTCGGGTATTTCGATTAATTTTTAAATTAAAGTTCTGCATAATTTGAAGAAATGTTCAAAAATTTCATTTTGTATTCGCATTCATGCTCTTTTGAAAAGTGCAATCTTAGACAGCCTTTGTTTTACATCTCCTAAAATTTATTCTGCAACATAATAGTACCTAAATCTTCCCAACCCGATGACTCGATTACTCGAAATAACTATTTGACAGATTACTGATTAATGACTACTAAAATAATGGACAGCTGCAGCCATACAAAATGTACCCTTAGCGGATACATAAATGTAAGGACGAGCAATAAATGCATTTAAAAATAAATTAAAATACCCGAGCTTAGCCTCAAACAATATTAAAAATGAATAAATAAGGATCTAAATACAACAAAAGAAAAATTACGAAGCAAACGTCTGCTGTGTTAAATGCTAAAAAATGCCATTTTTTTTTTCAGTTCAAAAATATATTCCCATAAAAACTACTAAATATACTTCCAAACGAAATAACAAATTCAAACATATTACCCCCAAACAAAAACATACCTCATGTTGGTCTTAACTGGGAGCAGCTGGATTTAGCCATGTTTGACGAGTTATGGCATATTCACATTTGCAACTAGAAGGCAGTGTATTCACCCAAATTAATTAAACTACATGCAGCACTTTCAAAACAAACCATTACAACGTCATTCTAATTAAACGAATCCTCGAAGCAGCAAAATTTGATTCAAAGCTTTTTTCCTGATCAAATTCCTCGAGTTAATCGATTAACCGTTTCAGCACTAGTTTGTAATACTTGAATGTGTCAAAAACTCTTATTGTAACCATGTTCATTTGTCTTGCTGCTCAGGAGTTAATATTTTCTGTGGAGGGGTTCAAGCCCTTTGGTTGGTATCTGACTCTGGTCCAGTTTGGTTTGTATTCTGTGTTCGGACTCATGGAGCTTCAGCTGACTCAAGACAAACGCAGGAGGTACCAACAGCTTTATTTGTATCAAAAAATCAAATTTCAGGTTTTCGGTTGGCTTAAATTCCTGAATTTTTTTTTTTTTTCCTTCTTCATAATCCAGGATACCTGGGAAGACGTATATGGTCCTTGCCTTTCTAACAGTAGGCACAATTGGCCTTTCGAACACGTCCCTGGGTTACTTGAACTACCCGACACAGATCATCTTTAAATGCTGTAAACTCATTCCTGTCATGATCGGAGGTGTATTTTTACAAGGTCAGTTTATCTTTTTTTGTACAAGAGTTGATTTCAGAATTATTTTCTTCGGACAAAAACTCAGTGAGTGATCGATCATCCACCAAGACTGGTAATTGTAGGACTCCTTGTTGGTCAGACTGTCAAATTCAAACACAAATCCTTTGGAATACTTTGATAAACACAACACGAAATAAGGAGAGAAGGCAATCGACTTTTTTAGAAACTTGCAAGGAGAATAATATATTGACGGGGCTTGAGCCGATTAATAGGGGGCCTATCTCCATCAAAGCTGACCGAGTGGAAATAGAGACAAAAGACCTTTTTATGTTGAAAATTCTTGTGAATAAATGCTTAAATCCCTGAATTCTTCATAGACATGGACATAAAACTCTCGATTCTTGGTTAAAAGCAAAAAAAATATATAGAAAAAAATGGGCAATTGGCATTTATTTTACGTAAGTATGTCAAAGAATGATGGTAGTGTGATAGCCAATGTGGCTGCCGCTTTACCTACAATAACAAAGAGCTTTTTACATTGAAAATGTTTGTCAATAAATGCTTAAATCCCTAAATTCTTTATAGATATGGATGTAAAACAGTCTCGATTCTTGGTTAAAAGCAAAAAAAAAAAAAAAAACGGGCAGTTAGCATTTATTTTACGTAAATATGTCGAAGAATGATGCTAGTCTATTAGCCAATGTGGTGGCCGCCTTACCTACCATAACAAAGAGCTTTTTACGTTGAAAATTATTGTGAATAAATGCTTAAATTCCTCTTTTTAGTCTTTTTAGATATGGACGTAAAACAGTCTCGATTCTTGGTTAAAAGCAAAAAAAAAGGCGAGCAGTTAGCATTTATTTTACGTAAATATATCGAAGAATGTTGCTAGTTTAAGCCACTTTTGTGCCGCCTTATCACCACAAAGAGCTTTTTACGGTGAAAATTCTTGTGAATAAATGCGTAAACCCCTGAATTCTTTATAGGTATGAACGTAAAACAGTCTCAATTCTTGGTTAAAAGCAAAAAACCGGGAAGTTAACATTTATTTTATGTAAATATTCCGAATTATGACGCCACTGCCATAGTGGTTAATTTCTCCTATTGATTTTTTTCACAAAGTTTCAAAATGCATGCATGGTACGAAAAATATAATGATTACCTTGAATCCTCGAACAAATCACTCCTGAGACAATCCTTCCTGTTTGTATGCAGTACAACTTTCATACTTTTTCAACCTAAATCCGGATCGCTGCATGTCTTTGACAATAACTTCAACCGACTGAAGCGGAGTGTGGAACGACGCCCTACTTTTAAGGCGTGGCGCAGTGTCTGGGGAATGTGTCCCGTCAATATCATTACAAAGTCTATGCCAAATATATAATTTATGACATTATTAGGATGGCCTCTGACGATATTTTTTAAGGACACTCAGCCTTGTTAACAGCACGCGGATGTCGTCAGGCGGAGTTGCAGGAGAAAGGAAGAAGTAAGTGGAAGGTTCAGTCGAGTGAAGGCAAGCGAGTTATTGCTCATGTCGCGTTCCAGAACTACTCTGATTTCTAGCCATCAGCCAACTTGCTGTCCACGACAGTGTATTGGAATAAAACGCACAGGGAGAAGATTGACGGTCGTCACATACGGATAAAATGGAAAGGATACTTTCGTGTGTATCGGCACTTGACGAGTCTAATTAAATGATGTACAGTAGACGTGCTAAGGTCCACATTGTCACGGACAGCAAAAGTCGATGATGGCTATAATTCCGAGCAGTTCTTGAGCGCAGGACAAGCAATTACCTCGCTCGCCCACACGCAACCGACAACCTTCCTTGTGACGCACACATAAGTCGTGGTAATCATGGTTAAGTTTTTAAAAAGGACAACTTCTGAAACCGGTCCGGAATATCGTTCGACCTCTATTAAAAATGACTCTCTGCATTTCAGGTAAACGTTATAATGTGGTCGACGTGTCTGCTGCTGTCTGCATGAGTTTCGGACTCATTTGGTTCACGCTCGCTGACAGCCGAGTGGCGCCCAACTTTAATGTCACAGGTAATTTCTTGAAAACAGGGGAAATTTTTTTTTTTTTAATTATAATATTTTCAGCATGTTCAAGATGTTTGTTTATCTGCAGGTTTTCTCCTAATTTCCGTGGCACTGTGTGCAGATGCTGTTATTGGAAATGTGCAGGAGAAAGCCATGAAACTTCATAATGGTTCCAATTCTGAAATGGTATTTAAAGACGTAATTCCATTTTTTGATATGACATAAAAGCCTATTTTGGTAAATTGTAACAATGTCCGATAATGACTTTTTAACCGATATCCCGATATTATCCGACTCCAAAAATCCGATACCAATACCGGTATATTTGGACGTTGACTTAACATATATGGCTAATTGTATTGCGATGCCCCACTGAATTCTTTAATAATGATAAATGTAACAACTTCGAGGTATTCCAAATAAATATTCCATGAAAACTAAGAGAACAACTTAGTTATGGGAAAAGTGCCTATATTCCACCATGATATTGTTGAAATCAAAATAGTGCAAGCACCAGTTTTTTGGGGCAAGTGAAAAGTGCAGTAGAGTAGTCATGTGGTGTGCCTTCGGTTGCTAATAAACCATTGACAATGCTAACAAAGTTGCCGTTGGCCCAGTTTGTATCAATATATTAATGCTGTGGCGTAGACTTCATAATTTATTGATGGGGCGCGGGGCCGATAAATAGGGGGCCTGCATTGTTGGCGAGGCTGTGAAAGCTGACCGAGTGGAATCACAGACAAAGAGCTTTTTTCGTTGAAAATTCTTGTGAAAAAATGCCTAAATCCCTGAATTCTTTATAGATACGGACATAAAACAGTCTCGATTCTTGGGTAAAAGCAAAAAAAAGGGGGATACCCAGGACTTGAACTGTATCTATTCATCTTTGTTGCTTCATTTCTAATTGTGTATCATATTGCCTCTGTAAAGCCCTTTGAGACTTCTGCGATCATTTGTCTTGGTTTTTACGTTGTGTTGATTTAAATGTGATTTTTATGGTCTTCATGTGATGTAAAGCACTTTGAATTGCCTTGTGTTGAATTGTGCTATATAAATAAATTTGCCTTGCCTTGCCTTGCCTTGAGGGCTATACAAATAAAATTGAATTGAATTGAATTGAAAAAAAAAACGTGCAGTTAGCATTTATTTTATGTAAATTTGTCGAAGTACAATGCTAGCCTGTTAGTAAATGTAGCTAGCGGCCGCCTGATGTAAACACAGCTATTCCGGTGAAAATTCATGCGAATAAATGCTTAAATCCCCGAATCCTTTATATATCTGGACACAAAACAGCCTCGATTCTTGATTAAAAGCAAAGAAAAAAATGTGCAGTTCGCATTTATTTTACGTAAATATTGCGAACTATGATGCTAATGCAGTAGCGGCTAATTTCTCCCATGTATTTTTTTCACAACGTTTCAAAATGCATGCATGGTATGAAACATATAATAATTACCTCTAATCCTCGAACAAATCACTCCTGAGACAATCCTGATGTGAGCGGCCCCCTACTTGAATGCGAGGCGCATTGCATGACCAATCTGACCGTCAATACATTATGAAGTCTATGGCTGTGGAAATGAATGCGCTTTAGTACGTGTTACGTTTACTCTTTAGCTTAGCGTAATTTTTTTTTAAAAAAACCAATTACCGTATTTTTTGGACTATAAGTTGCAGTTTTTTTATAGTTTGGCGGGGGGTGCGACTTATACTCAGGAGCGACTTACGTGTGAAATTATTAACACATTTTTATATCATTTCACATGCTATTTTGGTGTTTTGGAGTGACGCTGATGGTTAGGTTAACTTGTTAGCATGTTCTTTATGCTATCGTTATCTGAATAACTCAATAGCTATGTTACGTTAACATATTGGCCACGTTCACATTTCGTTGTTCATGCATCATGTAACATTATCATGCTGTACACTTATTCAGCATGTTGTTCTCTATTGTATTTTTTTAAAATTGCCTTTCAAGATGAAATATCTGTTCTATGTGTTGGATTTAATCAAGTAAATTTCCCCCCAAAATGCGACTTATACTCCAGTGCGACTTGTATATGTTTTTTTCCTCTTCGTTGGGCATTTTATGGCTGGTGCTACTTATACTCAGGTGCGACTTATAGTCCAAAAAATACGGTAATATATAACCCTCAATTGGCCGCAATTCGTGTGCCATAAATGTTTTGTCTCACATAAAAAGTTGTGTTTGCTTTGTTTGCAGGTTTTGTACTCGTACTCCATCGGCTTTGTGTACATACTGACAGGGCTGACCTGTGTGGGCGGGCTGGGACCAGCAGTGGCTTTCTGTTCAAAGGTGAATTTGCGTATCATTTCAACTTGATTGCAAAGCTCATTTGGTAGTAATAGTTCATCACGGGGAAAACGTATGGAATCCCATATAAATCTGTTTCTTTCACCAGGAACCTCTGAAGACGTACGGTTATGCATTCCTTTTCTCTCTGTCGGGTTATTTTGGCATCTCCTTTGTGTTGGCCTTAATTAAGCTGTTCGATGCTCTGGTTGCTGTTACAGGTCAGTAAGTTTTCCAGCTTTTGAGTCAATTTAATGATTTTTCAAACATTTCCAACTTCTTTGAAAGCTAGGTTAGAAAGTCTTCTTTAAAAGTTTGCTTGAAGGCAGTAGCAAAATCAAAGAATGTAACCATTGTTGCCAGGACCATGACTACGTTTGTATTTATTTGCAGTGACCACTGGGCGGAAAGCCATGTCAATTGTTCTTTCATTCGTGTTCTTCACCAAGCCCTTCACTTTTCAGTAAGTACCCCCACCTTTGGACAGTATTTCTTTGTTCAACTACATGACCAATGAACTCTGCTTTGACTAAGAAAACTTGGGATTTTACCTTTTCTGACCCTCATTTTCATGTCCTCAGTCCATTGCTGTACCTTTATGTACTCCTCCTCTGCTTTCCATCAATGATTCTTACTGGCGCACTTACTTACTCATCGTTTCTGTCAAAAAGGTTACATGTACTACTGCTAACATGAGTTTCACTCGTACGTCGTAACTCTCACAGCAACTGCAACTATGAATTTACTTGAAAGCAAATTTGCCATTCATGAGCTCAAATAATAATAGCTTTGATTGTCAATGGCAAACAAGGGAGTAGGTTTGCATAGGAACGGTAGAGATTAACACTAGCAACTTTTCAGGATGCTGAAATTGGCCCCGCCCACTTTTAAGCAACCTAATTTGCATTATATATTGACTTTAGTTATATAGGTAATTTAGAATGTCTTCCCATACAGTGCTGGCCAAAAGTATTGGCACCCTTTAAAGTTCTGTGAGATAATGCTTAATTTCTCCCAGATAATGATTGCAATTACAAATGCTTTGGTAGTAATATCTTCGTTTATTTTGTTTGCAATGAAAAAAACACAAAAGAGAATGGGAAAAAAATTAAATCATTATCATATTACACAAAACTCCAAAAATGAGCCGGACAGAAGTATTGGCACCTTTTAAAAAAACGTGATGCTTCTCTAATTTGTGTTATTAACAGCACCAATTACTTACCTGTGGCAATAAATAAATCACACTTACTGCCAGTTAAAATGGATTAAAGTTGACTCAGTTTCTGTCCTGTGTCCTTGTGTGTACCATATTGAGCATGGAGAAGAGAAAAAAGACCCAAGAACTCTCTGAGGACTTAAGAAGCAAAATTGTGAGGAAGCACGGGCAATTTCAAGGCTACAAGTCCATCTCCAAAGACCTGAATGTTCCTGCGTCTTCCGTGCGTAGTGTCATTAATAAGTGTAAAGCCCGCGGCACTGTGGCTAACCTCCCTAGATGTGGACGGAAAAGGAAAATTGACGAGAGATTTCAACGAAAGATTGTGTGGATGGTGGATAAAGAACCTCAATTAACATCCAAATAAGTTCAAGCTGTCCTGCAGTCCAAGGGTATAACAGTGTCAACCCATACTATCCGTCGGTGTCTGAATTACTATGGTCGGATACCCAGGAAAACCACACTTCTGACCTAGAGACATAAAAAAGCCAGGCTGTATTTTGCCAAAACTAATAAAACCAAAAACATTTCGGAAGGCAAAAATAGAGCTTTCTGGGAAAAGGCATCAACATAGAGTTTACAGGAAAAAAACAAGGCCTTCAAAGAAAACACGGTCCCCACAGTCAAACATGGCGGAGGTTCCCTGATGTTTTGGGGTTGCTTTGCTACCTCTGGCACTGGACTGCTTGACTGTGTGCATGGCATTATAAAGTCTGAAGACTACCAACACATTTTATAGCATAATGTAGGGCCCAGTGTGAGAAAGCTGGGTCTCCCTCAGAGGTCATGGGTCTTCCAGCATGACAATGACCCAAAACACACTTCAAAAAGCACTAGAAAATGGTTTGAGAGAAAGCACTGGAGACTGGCCCGCAATCCAGACCTGAATCCCATAGAACACCTGTGTAGGGGTCTGAAAATGGTAGTTTGAAGAAAGCATTCTTCAAATCTCAGAGACTTGGAGCAGTTGGCCAAAGAAAAATGGTCAAAAATTCTAGCAGAGCATTGTAGGAACTCATTGATGGACACCAGAAGCGGTTGTTCGCAGTTCTGTTGTCCAAAGGTTGTACTACCAAGTATTAGGCTGAGGGTGCCAAAACTTTTGTCCTGACCATTTTTGGAGTTTTGTGTAAAATGATAATGATTTAATTTTTTTGTTTCATTCTCTTTTGTGTTTATTCATTGCAAGCAAAAAAATGAAGATATGACAACCAAAGCTTTTGTAATTGCAATCATTTTCTGGGAGAAATTGAGCATTATCTAACAGAATTGCAGGGGTGCCAATACTTTAGGCCAGCAGTGTAAATAGAATATTAATCCTCTTTCACCCCTCCAACCCTACCCCTCCCTTACCACCCTCCAAACTTCTCATTTAGGTACATCTGGGGCGGCCTTCTGGTGCTTTTTGGCATCTTCTTGAATGTTTACAGTAAAAACCGTGACAAAATGAAGTTTCCCTTCATCAAGGACCTCAGTAGATGGCTGCTAACGGGGAAAAAAGTCCAACTTCATTCACAAAATGTATGAGAGGTACCCAACGGATCCCGTCACATGAAGTTGGGTCTCATACAATCAAGATGGAGCAAAGAATGTGTGGTCTTTTCACACCAATCCATCTCACGTGACTGACATGACGCCCGAATTTTGTATCTCTCTACCAGGAGACAAATTTGTGCAGACTAAGACTACCCCAAATGAAAAGATCTGTTAATATAAAAAGAGATTAGTGTCTTTGTTAGGCTGTTTTTATATGTATACCAACACACTCCCAATGTGGCAGCAACACTAAAGACCTACTGACCAAATCAGTTTTGCACTGGAAAAGCGGGAAGAAAAGCGGCTGAATGAAGAACTTCATTGTACCCCGTGCCAGAAAGATTAGAAGATTTAAAAAAAAAATAAAAAAAATAAATGTTTTTTTGTAATACTCAGAATCTCTCATTACATCAAATGGTGATGTTTAGGAGTGTTGCACTCGACGACCACACTCCGCTAACTGTTTGGATGAAGGCTTACAGCTCTTTTTTTACAATAAAAGACAATAAATACCCATGTCAAGGAAGTCCAAATCTTTTAGGAGTCCGAGAGTCTTTTAGTAAACAGAATTAATCCTCACACTTTTATTGTCAAAACACTCACGTCACGAGTGCACCAACTATGTAAAGTCACGGTGACCATTTGGAAGCTGTTCTGAAGGAATCGGACCTTTTAGCCAGATTGCCGGAAACACTCCAGCCGGACCTGCGCTGGCCCAGCTCCAGCAACCCGAGCCAGCGGGACTCAACAACCCGGCCAAAAGGCCAAACTCTGCGCATTCACATTAGTCTTAACCCCTTGTACTGACTCCATTTTGAAAGCTGGAAAAATGGCTTCAAAGCGAAGTTGGCATTTTATTCAGGTTGACAGCAATTAAACAGCAAGGCAAACAGAAAATAGACTCAGGCGTGGAGGCAAGTCACCATATATCAAATCGACAAAAGGTTCCTGAGAAAAATGACAACGATTAGTTAAACATTCAGTCTTTTTTTGCAGATTTGGGCCAGCGGGACTCAACAACCCAGCCAAAAGGCTAAACTCTGCGCGTTCACCTTAGTCTTAACCCCTCGGGTCGGCCAGCTGGGTGTCGCCCACTCCGAGTGGGGATCCTGTGCTGCCCCGGGCCAAGTGGGCCTTGAGAGTCCCGCAGTGGCTGATTGGTGCTGGGGGCAGACATGGGGGGGGGGGGGGGTGCTGCGTCGCGTCGCGTCCCCTCATCCCCTCCCTGAACGTCAGTTAATGGGACACGCGAATGGTCTGGGGGACCACCCTGGATCCTTGGGGAATGGCGGCGACCCCCTTGCTGGAGCTGCGGGAGGATGGGTAGGCTGCGCTAGCCCACCTCCCCGAATAGCTGGGAAATAGCCGTGGTCCCGGGTCGTCCCCCGCACTGCATTTCCACTTGTCTGCAGGACTATTAGACAACTCATGGGATTCATGCATGACTAAGTGCAATTAAACACGCTCAAGTAGAGAGAATGTCGGTGCCAGTATTAGCGATAAGGCAGCATAGAATAGGATGTCAACAGATTCTCACATACAAGTGATTCCCATATTATTGGGTTGTACACCTCACATTGCTGATTCATGTACGCTCCACCCTGCTTAATCAAATCTTTTTGACTCCGAACTCGGCCCCCCACATGGTCTCCACGGGGAATGCATTAAGCTAACGCTAGCACCACTATATTCATAAGTAGTGGAAGCATTCATGTAGTTCTTGTTGTTTGTTCTTCCTCTCTTCTGTCTCCTATTTTCCTTTTTGTCCCCCCCCCCCACTGCTTTCTCTGAACAAACGGAACTCAATGAATAATCACAACGGGATTATATCATACTCCCATGTGTTACATTAAAACTGTTTAAACCATAAGGACACTCAGATTCCCATTCTCCGTGTCAAAGCAGCTGAACAGGACAGGTTAAAAGTAAAAAATGTCCGTGTCAGCTGAGCAGCCAAATTGTATTTCTGAAAGGAGCTGAAGTCATAAAATGTCTCAGCTCGTCTTTGTTTTCTCTCCTGCTTGAGACATACCCCATAACGGGAAAACAAAGTTGACAGATGAATAGTGAAACAGTCCATTAGAGGTCAAAGGGTCGTGTTGCCGTATTAAAAATGAGTGCACCAATAAACGCACCCCTGATTTGGTGTTCCTGCAATCTTGCTTCATCACTGTG
Source organism: Corythoichthys intestinalis (assembly GCF_030265065.1). Taxonomy (NCBI): domain Eukaryota; kingdom Metazoa; phylum Chordata; class Actinopteri; order Syngnathiformes; family Syngnathidae; genus Corythoichthys; species Corythoichthys intestinalis. The sequence goes on along the minus strand of NC_080414.1, from coordinate 2,377,346 downwards.
GGAACAGCTTTTCTCCTCCCTGAAAGGTCATTATTGGATGGGGGATTGCCCAGTTGACCAAAAGAAAAGTAGATCATTTGTCTTTTGACACCGGGAGAACACACCTATACCAATGAAGGCTGACCTCTGTTTCAAACATGTCCATTTTTCCATGCCACATAGGAATTGAATTTGCCGTAATGTCCACATCTATTATTCTGTTGGAGAAACGCATTATGTCTTTGTTCATTCATTTATTGTGGCATGTCTGCAGCATAACCATTACGGCTTGGATGGGATAATACGCCTACTTGAATATAAACTGGAGATAATTGACCCTCTTCCAAATTAAAATACCCAAGCTAAGATTGAAATACAACATACAGTAAGAACAATTGGCTAACTTGCATAGCAAAGGTCCGCTAGCTAAAATGCTATATAATGTGAATGTTTTTTGTTTTTTTAAGCATGCTCTTTAAAAAATGGTTCAAACACATATTCCCACAAAAAAAACTGCTAAATGTACCTCTGAATTAAATGAGCTTAAACAAAAACTTACAACCTTATGTTCATCTTAACAGGGAGCAGCTGGATCCAGCCATGTTAGATGAGTTGTGTCAAATTCACTGTTGCCACTAGAGGGCAGTATATCCACCCAAATCGATGAAACTAAATGCAAACACTTTCAAAACTAACCAATACAACGCCACTTTAATTAAACTAAATATTCCACAGCAGTCACTCATGAAGAGAAATTCTTAATAATAAATATCCCACCAATAATGTATGTGCTTCTGGCTGCAGTTGTCTTGGGGGCATAATATCTAATTTCCTCCCAATGTTTCATATCTCTTTTCCGGCGTGTCGACACAGTCCATCATTGCGCTCCAGTGTAGGCTACTATCACTTTTTTTTTTTTTTTAACCATCTTTCAAATCAATACATAAATCAAACGACAGACAGATGGGATCCAATAAATTATGATGTGTTGGACATATGCTGAATGTTAATTGTGTGTTTGAAGAAGAGACTCTCATTGGTACTTCAAGGTGTCCACAATGTGAGGAAGATCCACCAAATGCCATTTGAAATCACGTTAAATTAGGCACTTTCTTCAGTTTCAGATTTTTTTTTAACTGTTTCAACTGTAAGATCGAAATGGAAGTGTGCCCTTGGTTGAGGTGTGTTATCTATGCGTTATGACGTTAGGTCCTGCTGACGCTAAGGGTTTGAAATTGTAGGGGTGTCGAAAATTGGGCCGATTGCGCCATTTTTTAGAGAATCGGAATCTGGTAAAAAGGAGTTTTCAATTTGAAGGGAGTAGTATCTTTTCTCGTATTTACCGATCGACTGTTTGTATCACTCTAACACACTCAATATAAAATAAACAGCACTTATAGTTTAAGGAAAACAAGTAGAATATAGGGCATAAGAGATATATGACGCCTTCTTATCACGGAAGCCCAACGTGTGCGTCATGCAACTGACTGAGCAAGGTTGACACTGATGAGGCAAGACATCTACAAGCGCACGTCTGCACCACCAACTCTCGTAATCAGTTCTCCTGGACAGTCAAAACATGGCGGGACGTCCTGTCCCAACACATGGAACACCGGAGAATGCCTGATATCCAACTGATGACGCTGAGGTGGCAAAATCCACAACCCTCGTTGCCCTGACAAGTCACTCCCGAATCTTCCTGTCCAATCCACAAACAGACAATAATCCTAAACAACGCCCAAACACACCCTTCTTCTACCCATCGAGAGCCTTCAAAGAGACAATGTTTAACTAACCGTTGTCATTTTTCCCGGGAACCTTTTGTTGACTTGTGATATGGTGACCTTGGAAAGAGTCTGCCTCCTCGCCTGAGTCTGTTTCTGTTTCACCTTGCCATTTGATCGCTGTCAACCTGAATAAATTGTCAACTTGTGCTTCGAAGCCTTTTTCCAGCTTTCAAAATGGACTCAGTACAAGGGGTTAAGACTAAGGTGAACGCGGGGAGTTGGGCCTTTTGGCCAGGTTGTCGGGGTTTCGCCGGCCCGGGTCGTTAGATCCACGCCAGCGCGGGTCCAGTGGTTCAGCTGGCGTGAGTCCGGCAAAAAGGTCTGATTCCTTCAGTGGGGATCGAGTGCTCCATTTTTGGGTTTTAAAAATGGGGGGGGAACGGTTAACATTTCGCCAGAGGTTTGTAGTGGCCAATCAGCTCAAGGGATAAAACTACTCTTATTGGTGGTCTCGTCGGTCGATCTTAATGTGAGAGATTGCCATGGTGCTCTCATGTGTCAATCTCGCATCAACAACCATTTGTGCGCCTTGAACAAGTCCCCGTTGGTATGTACAAAGCCTCAGAGTCATCTTTGTCTAGCTGCAAAACATTCTCTCTTGTGCTTCAAAATAAAATAAACCATATTTTATTATTTGTATTTTGTGATGCACTGAAACTTTGAACCGCGAAGGATCACTGTATACAGTAAGGGAATAAGGGAAAGTTTATGGGGTAAAGGACAAACAACCAGGTGAAATAGAGCAGACAAAAGAGAGGAGTCACCCTCATAAACCTGCAGCTGACATATTTAATCCTTACCACAGACCTGCGTAGGTTTCGGGGGGGATAAGCAGTCAGCTTGGGCACCGACCATAAAGTGAGGGGCAAGCACAGAGGGCACGCATATGTGCACACAGCTATACCTGAGCATGGTAATCATTGCTATCAGCAGGGAATATGCTACCATCAGGCCCAATAACATCAGCGGGCACCTTAGCGCTGACACCACATGACATGCATATGTGCAGAGGCAGCGTGAGGTGATGCCGTCCCAGGCAGCAGGGGTTTGAAGGAGATTCCCGCTGACAATGGTCCGTTGTGGGGGAGAAGAGAACTCCACTCCTACTCACCTTGCAAAATGAAACAACAGGCGCTCTTTACAAAAAGAGAACATACAGAAGTGGAGAACAAATCTATCATTTGACCTTCTAGCCAGACCGCCGAAATGGCGCCAGCCGAAAGGCCGGATTCACACTGGTGCGGATCCAATGAGCCCGAGCCGGCGGGATCCCCGCAATCCGGCCAGAAGGGCAAACTCCGTGCGTTAACGTCAACGCCGCTTCAACGATCCCGCCGCGATAATGCACTAGTGACGCTCAGCGTCAATTTCCATAGGATGCGTTTTACGAGCAGCGCGTCTGTGGAGCGGCTCGATTGGTTCACGCGAGGATTGCAAGGTCGCGCGAGAGTAGCAGTATTTAAAGATAATAAAACAACAACCATTTGCCTTTCAGACCACGCGTATTGGTCAGCTTTCTTTCTGAAAGAAAGAAGAAAAAAGTCCTGTGCTAAAGCGAAAAGCAATCCCAATGTCAAAGATTTTACAAATTAAATTCCTCAGTCATTTTTTTCACTTATGAACATTTTTCTAAAGCTTTATTGATGGTTTCTCAAGTTGAAGCACCAGGCAGAAATTAATGAATTTCATTGTGTAGCAGGATTTGTGTATTCTTATTATTATTTAATTACAGGTGTTTTAGCTAATTTCATTTTATTTATATGGGCTATTATTTAGTTTATTATGTATTTATGTTTTACAAATGTGATGTAGTATTCATTTATATTCGATATTTTATGTTGTTTAATTGTAGTTCCTATGTGAATATTAGTTCCTACATGTTTTGTTGTGGTAGGAGGGTTTTGTATTGAACACGGGGGTACCGATGCGCCGAGATTAAAAGCAGAGTTGATGCTGTCCTGCCGTGTTAGTTATTATTATAGCAGAGAAGACAGCAGTAAACCAACAACAAGTAAACTGTGACCCGATCTACCCACAGCCTCAAGAGATCCGATGGACTCGAAAAGTAAGTTACGATTGCATATTATTTTTGAAAATCGACCGGATTCACTGTATTTTTACACGAGTGACTTCCGGTATGCCCAATCCTACCTAGTAGTATTGACGCAGGAGGGCCGCGTCTCACGTCAAAAAACAAACTCTGCCGTTCTTTTTGCGTGCGCCGTGTTGAGCCGCTTCTGGGACGCGTCTAACACGCGGACACACTGTGACTGGTGTGCATTGGCTGATTGACTTTAACGGCCGCGTTTCACTGCGTTATCGCGGCAGGAACGTTGACGAACTGTTGACGTTTCTGGTATGTTACCAGGGTTAGTCTTAACCCTTTGTACTGACTTCATTTTGAAAGGTGTAAAGAAGGCTCACTGAAAACAAGTTGACAATTTATTCAGGTCGACAGAGATCAAAACGGCAAGGCGCAACAGAAACACTCGGGCGGGGAGGCAAATTCATTCCAAGGTTACCATATCGGAAGTCAACAAAAGGTTCCCGAGAAAAATGACAACGCTTAGTTAAACATTGTCTTTTGAAGGCTCTCGCGGGGCAGGCCGTGGGCAAGAAGAAGGGTGTGTTTGGGATTATTGTCTGTTTGTGGATTGGACAGGAGGATTCGGGAGTTACTGTTGTCCGGGCAACGAGGATTGTGGATTTTGCCACCTCAGCATTAAAGGGGCTCTTGGTGTCTTATCAGTTGTGTTATGAGTTGGATATCGGGTGTTGGTTTTCCTTGTGTCGGGACAGGGCGTACCTTCATTTGTTCTGGACTGTCCGGGAGAACTGATTGCGAGAGTTGGTGCGTCAGTTGCATGACGCACGCGCTGGGCTTTGGTAATAACAAGGCGTCATTTATCTCTTATGCCCTATGGAAAATATATTCTGCTTGTTTTCCTTAAACCATGGTATAAGTGCTATTTATTTTAATATGGGTGTGTTAAGAGTAATACAAACAGTTAGACGGTGCCTATGAGAAATGGTACTATCTCCTTGAATACCAATCAGTTGTAACAATGTTTTTCTCCACTAAAGGGCACTAATGCTCTTTGGACGAGTGATGTTTCATAGTGTTGCTCTGGTCGTAAATCGATCTTTTTGGCCTAATATCAACATGTAATTGGTTATAGTACATTATAATAACAATTTATATACTGTAGGTAAATTTGTGCTGAGAAAAAAAAATGCGACTAAAAAAAAAAAAACGAGACAAAATGGTGGATGAGACTCCAGCGTCGTAAAGTCCAAATCGCGTAAGTCAAGTACGTTGCAACCCGGGGACTACCTGTATTACATATTACTATATTACAAATATACCAGGTTTCGGGGGTAAATGACTTTTTCACACAGAGCCAGGTGGCTTTGCATCATGTTTTTCCCTAATAAATAAAAACTGGATTTCGTGTTTGTGTTAATTGCTTGCTTTAAAAAAAAAATCAGAAAAAACATTTAAAAAGAAGGGGGGGATACTTTTTCACTGTATTATGGAAGAATACGAACAATAATATATGTTTGAAGTCATATTCGTGTGTTCAAATGTTATTTGTAAATAGGACACCTAATATGCAACGGTGGAACACTAAAACATGAATGCAATTGCTTTTTATGCTGCAATGGGGAACGAGCTCTACTGTAATACAAAAACAATAGAAATGCAGAAGGCCATCGCTCTAATATGGGGCATATAAAAGAATAAATAATTCGGTTGTCTGCGGCGTCCGATGCAAAGTAATTTAACGCGTCAATGCGTGCCACCTATTAATTTCTTGTAGACGCAGAGCAGGGGGGGAGGCCGCGAGCACCGATTGGACAGACAACGTAGCGGCATCGAGTATCACTCCGCAGCTAAACAGAACGCACAAATGCACACTCGCACATAGGAGTGAGGTGACACTGTTTTCCTAATGAATGAATTAGCGAAATACGTCTACAGATAGAGGAGGCCTTTTGGGGCTCTTGTCCTCAGGGCACTGCATCACCCTGCAGGCTTCTTCTCCGCATTGTATCGAAATCCCAGGCCGCTTTAATTAGATCCACAGCTTCTGACCCTCGTCTCTTTCGCTAATAGCTTATGTATTGCTGATTCTCAGCAATAACAAAAGATGGAAAACCTAAATCCAAAGTACGTAGTTGGATGCAGGCCACTAAAAAGACAGATCAGAATTCAATGTTTTACATCATGTACTCTATTGTACACTTGATTGAACATTTTAATGCATTGATTCCTTACCATTCCATTGACTTACTGAGTATATTCTTGGTTTTGATGGTTTTAGATTCCAACGACAGGAATGTAAGCTAACCTAAATTGTAGTGCTGCAACGATTAATCGATTGACTAGAGTAATTCGATTTAAAAAGGCTTCGGATCAAATTTTGCTGCTTCGAGTATTCGTTAAATTAAAGTGGCGTTGTAATGGTTTGTTTTGAAAGTGTTTGCATTTAGTTTTCTTGATTATTGATTTGGGTGGATACACTGCCCTTTAGTGGCAACAATGAATACGACATAACTCATTTAACATGGCTGAATCCAGCTGTTCCTTGTTAAGACCAACATAAGGTAAGTTCTTGTTTGGGCTAATATGGTTGTTTTTGCATTCATGTATTATGTTGTATGTCCATGTATTTCGATTCTATTAATCCCAAGGTACTTTGATTCCATTGACGCATATGTAGGTCGATGCCATTGACGGCCATGTACATCCTTGCCAGTAACAGCCATATATTTCGATTCTTTTAATGCCAATGTATTTTGATTCCAATGACACATATGTAAGTCAATGCCATTGACAGCCATGTACGTCCATGCCATTGACAACTACGTACATCCTTGCCAGAAAATGCCATGGATGTCGATTCTAGTGACGCCAATGGACTTGGATTCCATTGACGCATATGTAAGTCGATGCTATTGACGGCCATGTACGTCCATGCCATTTACAGCCATATATTTCGATTCTATTAATGCAAATATACTTCGATTTCAATGACGCATGTGTAAGTCGATGCCATTTACGGCCATGTATGTCCATGCCATTGACAACCATGTACGTCCTTGCTAGTGACGGCCATGTATGTCAATTCTATTGATGCCAATGTACTTGGATTCCATTGACGCATATGTAAGTCATTGCTATTGACGGCCACGTACGTCCATGCCATTGATGGCCATGGATATCCGTGCAATTCACGGCTATGTATGTCAATTAAATGGATGCCAATGTACTTAGATTCCATTGAGGCATATGTAAGTCGATGTTATTGACGGCCATGTACGTCCCATGTACGTCCGTGCCATTGACGACCAAGACGACCATTCATGGCCATGTATGTCGATTCCATTGATGCCAATGCACTTAGATTCCATTGATGCATATGTAAGTTGACACTATTGACGGCCATGTATGTCCATGCCATTGACGGCCATGGACATCCATGCCGTTTATGGCCATATATTTCGATTCTTTTAATGCCAATTCTATTGATGCTTATGTAAGTTGATGCCATAGATGGCCATGTATGACGATTCTATTGACGCCAATGTACTTGGATTCCATTGACGGCCATGTATGTCCGTGCCATTGACAACCATGTACATCCTTGCTAGTGACGGCCATGTATATTGATTCTATTGATGCCACTGTACTTAGATTCCATTGACACATATGTAACTTGATGCTATAGATGGCCATGTACGTCCCATGAACATCCATGCCATTCACGGCCATGTATATCGATTCTTTTGATGCCAATGTACTTGAATTCCATTGACGCATATGTAAATGAATCACATTGACAACCATGTACTGTATGTCAAAATATCAACCGGAAGTGACCTGTTACCAACAGTAAGTGACCTCGAAATTCCCCCAAGTGAATGGGAAGTGACTCCAAAATCAATAGGGCGGGTCTTACATCTGTATCTACCAGAACAATCATCTACCAACGACTTTTGTTAAATTTGTTGCAAAGTCCAGTTGACCTTTTGCACCCTCCACATACTCGACCAATCATACGTTCTAGATACCGTTGTCAAGGTTGCGTTAGTCTCGGATGCCCCGTTGCCTAATTGATTAGTTTTGTAGTAGTTTTGAGATCACCAACTGCCATATTGCCACAAAGTATCTGAGTATGATAGAGTATTTTATGTGACCCATGTTTGGTCATTATCACTATGTCCCATTATTACTTTCCTCTTATTACTGTCTGGGGGACATTTGAGAATAGTCGGAATAGCTTCGGATGAGGGACAAGAGACTCGCTCATTTCGGAGGGGAATGTGGGGGAAGGGGAAATTTGCCCCACAGATATAATGTCTGTGTTTTCCTGCAATTAATTAATGGGTCCCCAGCTAGTTAGCAGAAGGCAGCTCTCGCTTCACCGTGGCGACTGTGAAAGGGCAAAAGAGGTTGGAGCCAAGCTCGCCTCGGTAGCTGCAGGCTCTTAGTTGTGAGCTACTAGATTTGGACTATTTTTAACGAAATCCCTTTATGGATAGATACATCTGATTTTATGCAAGAAGAGTCTCCTGGGTTTCAATTAACTGGGGGTCACGCTGCAGATCTATCACCCGAAAAAAGAGGGAAGAGATAGAGAGGGAGACTCAAACCTTTAATTAATGCGGTCTAATTAAACATTTGTGAAATGCATTTTGTGTTGGGTTTCTATCACAAGCCATAGGTGAGGTTGAGTTGTTTACTTGGACTCTCCTTCTTGGTTATATAAATCCTGAAAACTTATTTTAAAAGTACCTAGGGCTGCAGCTATCGAATATTTTAGAAGTCGATTAATCGATGGACTTGTTAGTTCGATTAATCAAGTAATCGGATAAGGGACATGAAAAATTAAAATACCTCAGCTGAGCCTCAATCAGTATTTTTCTTTTTTTTTTTTTTTTTTAATGAGGATCTATGTACAGCAAAACAATTGGCTAACTTGCACAGAAAAAGTACGCTAGCTTAAATGCTATAAAATGCTTAAAATGTTAATAGTTTTTTTTACAATGCTCTTAACAAATGGTTCAGACACAAAAAGTGAATATACCTACAAACTAAATTATGAATGCATTAAAAAACATTAGCTCAAACAAAAACTTACATTGGTCTTAACAGGGAGCAGTTGGATTCAGCCATGTGAAACGAGGCAGACCAGAGGGCACTGTATCCACCCTAATCAATAAAACTAAATGCAAACACTTCCAAAATAAACCATTCCAACGGCACTTAAATTTCATTACTTCGAGTAGTCGTTTAATTAAATTCAAATATTTTTTTCTAATCGAATACTCGAGTTAATCGATTAATTGTTGCAGCACTAAAAGTACCGTATTTTCACTTATGCCGCGTCCCGAGTCACTCTTAGACATTATACTAGGACGCGACCCGGTAAATGTGTAATCTCAGTAAAATATATATGAATAAATAAACACATATGGGCTACCCGTTTAAATCCCAGGATTTAAACATTGTTCAGGTATGTGTCATATTCAAGTCATCTCAAAATGTGTTTGTCTTCATCCAGTTTTGGCTGACGCAACTCGACTTTTTTTTTTTTTTTCAATTACTCCAACAATTTCGAATTTGCATGGACAGACGAGCACATATTGAAGCATCTACAAGCATCTACAAATCTATCACGTGATAATGCACACTCAGCAGGAAAACAGTACCTTATTTTCAATTAATTACACCCACCTGGCCGCCACAAACTGTATGTAAAAAAAGTTAGCTGAGAGTTTAAGAGGAACCTTAGCCTAATTCTAATGTGAATGCTATGCTAACGCTATGAGTTACATTTACTGTGTGCTGATAACTCGGCACAAACCTTTTAAAGGCTAAAGTAACATTGCATATTCTTTCAAGCCAAGTAAACAAATCTTACCGTGTGTGCAAGCCTGTGTGCAGCGCAGCACATCACAAGTGAAACAATCAGACACTGTTACGATGCAAGCTAACGACACATAGAATGTCACACATTGTGAACATGTGACGGCGCATTTTCGTCTCGTTCTCGTTTTGTCAGACGACAACTGGCATTCGTTTTGTTAAATTTTAGTCTCCCAATACATGTTTTTAGCTCGCTGTTGTCTCATCATCGTCATGAAAAAGTCTTGGTAGACAAATGAGTTTTGTCACCGTTGACGAAAACAACACTGAAACTAAGACTAAAACAAAAAATTAAAAGGGCTGATGAAAACAACACGTCTGCAAAAAAAAAAAAAAAAAATGCCCACTGGTGAGGGAGTGGGAGGTGCAACACGTCACAAGAGTGATACAAGCAGACAGTGCTACGATGCAGGCTAACTACACATAAATTGTCATGTACAGGTTAAAAAAAAAAAAAAAATTAAAACACCAAAATGGCTTACCTCTTGGTCCTCTGTAGGACCATAGATAGCCCCCAACAAAATGTTTACTGCATATGCAAGTTGAATGGCTTCACCTTGCTGGCGTTAAACTGGTCTTTTGGTCGTCCGCGCAACTTGATCCATTCTTCACATTTTTTTCCTCAGAGATTTTGGATTTGGGAAACGTACGAAGAAAAAAATCCTTCATATGTCGTAATGTCTAGAGTCGTTTCTACAAGTCCCATTGCAGCAGCGTTTGATCGGCATGTTCTTTTTTGAAAGATTACCGGAGAAAACAGGAAGAAATAACATTGATTTTATGCGAGGGCGTGTCTATAACGACCCACTTCCGCGTTACGATGGCGACGTCGCGGTCTAAAAATAGCATTCGTGCGGTACGCTATTCAAATATGCGTTTACAAGTACTTTAGCTGCCGATACAGCAATAACAAATGATTAGCATGTATCAGTTAGTGTCCACAAATCATCAAAAACAATCACGTATACTTGCCCTAAGTGTTCGACCTCAATTGAAAATGCAGAATAAACAGTACAAAAGGGGTTATATCCAGACGTCGCGTCTGAATGCTTCACAAGCAACAAATGTACGCGCAGGCTGTCACCGCTGTAACTCGGCTGCTCTGTGTGTGTGAAGTGGGCGTGTCTGTACATACGTTTGCTTCTTGTTCTATGCTTTCTGCGCCAAAGTAAAAGCATGCATTACAAAACAAAAATCAACATTAAAACAAAAAACTATTTATCGACTGGATATCATCAGTGTTTATTGACGAAACATTTTCGTTATCGTCACCGTTGACGAAAACGACGCTGCTCGAAGGCATCCGGAAGTTTTCCACGGCATGCAACGCACTCTTGCACCCGTTACATATGTCACCTTAGCGCTTGTTGTCTCACCGCTCCACATTTTTTTTTGCTGTCAGCTCATTCTCTCTCGTTGTTAAAGTACCCACGGGGCGCTCCTTAATGTGAAGTTGATCTCAGGTTATAGTCACTTACGCGCCATGCCGCCATTACTGCGATGACATTTCTCTCCCCATTCAATTCCCAGCATGAGAGCCAATCGCAAAGTGTATTGCGCCTCTCTCCCGTGCGCTGGGGAATGATCCGCTTCAACAGAGCACGGAAATGTGCTTCGATACTTTTAGCTGAAATGCAAACGCACGCCGGATGAGTACCGGTTTATACGCACACACAAAAAACACATATACAAAAATGTTGCTTAGGCGTGCAGGTGCTGAGCAATGAGCGTGGAGACTTCATGTAGGGACAGTAAATATCGCATGACAATAAACGGCCAAGCTGCCTGTACGTAAAGAGTCAATTTTGCAAACTAAACCAAAAAAGTCCAAGGACCACTTGCCTGAACTTGCTCTTCACTGAAATTGGGAAAATGTACAATCCCTGACAAAAGTCTTGCCGCTTATCCATTTTGTAGAAACAATTGCTAATAACTAGGGCTGTCAGACGATTAAAATGTTTAATCGAGTTAATTACAGCTTAAAAATTAATTAATCGTAATTAATCGCAATTCAAACCATCTCTAAAATATGCCATATTCTTCTGTAAATTATTGTTGGAATGGAAAGATAAGACGCAAGACGGATATATACATTCAACTAGGGCTGCAGCTATCGATTATTTTAGTAGTCGATTCATCGATGAACTAGTTTGTTCGAATAATCGAGTAATCTGATAAAGAACATAAAAAATTAAAATACCTGAGCTGAGCCTCAAACGGTATAAAAAATTAATAAATAAGGATCTAAGTACAAGAACAATTGGCTAACTTGCATAACACAAGTCCGCTAGCTTAAATGCTATAAAATGCTAACTTTTTTTATTTTTTTTAACAATGCTCTTAACAAATGGTTCAGGCAAAATACCTATGAACTAAATTACGAATGCATTAAAAAACATTCGCTCAAACAAAAACTTAGCTTACGTTGGTCTTAACAGGGAGCAGCTGGATTCAGCTATGTGAAATGAGGCAGACCTTTGGGCAGTGTATCCACCCTAATCAATAAAACATAATGCAAACAGTTTGAAAATAAACCAATAAAATGCCACTTAAACGAATACTCGAAGCAACAAAGTTAAATTCGAATATTTTTTTTCTAATCGAATACTCGAGTTAATCGATTAATCGTTGCAGCACTACTTTCAACATACGGTACATAAGTACTGTATTTGTTTATTATAACAATAAATTAACAAGATGGCATTAACATTATTAACATTCTATTAAAGCGATCCATGGATAGAAAGACTTGTAATTCTTAAAAGATAAATGTTAGCTCAAGTTATAATTTTATATTGAAACCCCTCTTAATGTTTTCGTTTTATTAAAATTTTCAATCAAAAAAATAAACTAATAGCTCGCCATTGTTGATGTCAATAATTACACCATGCTCACTCATTGTGCTTAAACCCATAAAATCATTTGGACCCAAGCGCCAGCAGAGGGCACCAAGCACCAAAAAACAAGTAACAATCGGACATTACACTACTGTCATTTTAATCTGATTGAGCGGGGCATGTGCGTTAATTGCGTCAAATATTTTAACGTGATTAATTTTTTAAAATTAATTATCGCCCGTTAACACGATAATTTTGACAGCCCTAGTTAATAGCAATTGTTTATACAAAATGGATAAGCGACAAGACTTCCGTCCGGGACTGTACCGCTATGACATTAGTGACACTTCAACAACTTTTGTGTTATTTCTCCAGATCAGATAAGTCAGTGGAAGGCAAAGGGAATAATGTAATTGCATATGGTTGGCTGACATTTAGCTTAATGCATCCATGAGAGATTAAAGAGGTAAAATCAAGTTTGAGGCGCACTTGGATTTTGTCTCTTTTGCGCCAATTAGTAGTCGCACTCCGCCCAATTGGGAGGAGAATCCAGTGGCCACAGGGTTGGTCAGTCTGGGAGGCATTATTTTGAATCTGTGCACAACAGCCTTTAGTGTTCCTAGGAAATTCAGACCCTGTGAACGGGTCTGGAATGATCCTGGAGGTGTCCGTTTGCCCTGAATAACCAATTAAACCATTTTATGTTGGTCAAAAATATTTTCATTAGGCAGCCTTTTCTCTCCGTAGTACAGTAAATGCCTAAAAGCCTATTATTAAGGACAAGCTGCAAATATTTATACCAACAGCCTAACAGTTATTATTCAGTGAAGTCAAATCACAAAGCATAGACGATGACTGGCAGATCAGGATTTGTAATGCTGGCAAATGATCAAAAACCTGCAAAGTTGAATTAGAATTTTGAATTTCTTGTCAGTTTTGATTTAAAATTACAGTGGTACGTCTACTTACGAAATTAATTGGTTCTGGAAGTGGTTTCGTAACTTGAAAATTCTGGAAGTAGAGACGGGTTTTCCACATGAATGCCTTAATCTGTTCCAAGCCCCTCAAAATTCAGACATCAATCTTTTATAATGCATAAAAATGCATCAAAACATGTAACAAATGCATGTTACAATTAGATTATTGCATAATAAACATAAAATCAGAGTTGGCCATTGTCGCGGGGTTTTTCCGGCTACTAAAAAAAAAAAAAACTAATGGCGTAGTCAGGAGAATATACAGTGGGGCAAATAAGTATTTAGTCAACCACCAATTGTGCAAGTTCTCCTACTTGAAAAGATTAGAGAGGCCTGCAATTGTCACCATGGGGAAACCTCAACCATGAGAGACAGAATGTGGGGGGAAAAAAACCACCAGAAAATCACATTGTTTGATTTTTAAAGAATTTATTTCCAAATTAGAGTGGAAAATATGTTTTTGGTCACCTACAAACAAGCAAGATTTCTGGCTCTCAAAGAGGTCTAACTTGTTACCTGTATTAATGACACCTGTTTTAACTCTATCGGTATAAAAGACACCTGTCCACAACCTCAGTCAGTCACACTCCAAACTCCACTATGGCCAAGACCAAAGAGCTGTCGAAGCACACCATAGACAAAATTGTAGACCTGCACCATGCTGGGAAGACTGAATCTGCAATAGGTAAAACGCTTGGTGTAAAGAAATCAACTGTGGGAGCAATTATTAGAAAATGGAAGACATAAAAGACCACTGATAATCTCCCTCGATCTGGGGCTCCATGCAAGATCTCACCCCGTGGTGTCAAAATGATAACAAGAACGGTAAGCAAAAATCCCAGAACCACACGAGGGGACCTAGTGAATGACCTACAGAGAGCTGGGACCACAGTAACAAAGGCTACTATCAGTAACACCGCCAGGGAGTCAAATCCTGCACGGCCAGACATGTCCCCCTGCTGAAGCCAGTACACGTCCAGTCCAGTCTGCGGTTCGCTAGAGAGCATTTGGATGATCCAGAAGAGGACTGGGCGAATGTGTTATGGTCAGATGAAACCAAAATAGAACTTTTTGGTAGAAACACAGGTTCTCGTGTTTGGAGGGGAAAGAATACTGAATTGCATCTGAAGAACACAATACCCACTGTGAAGCATGGGGGTGGAAACCTCATGCTTTGGGGCTGTCTTTTTGCAAAGGGACCAGGACGACTGATCTGTGTAAAGGAAAGAATGAATGGTTCCTTGTATCGAGAGATTTTTAGTGAAAACTTTCCACCAGCAAGGGCATTGAAGATGACACGTGGCCGTGTCTTTCAGCATGACAATGATCCCAAACACATAGCCAGGGCAACAAAGGAGTGGCTTCGGAAGAAGCATGGAGTGGCCTAGCAAGTCTCCAGATCTCAACCCCATAGAAAATCTGGAGAGAGTTGAAAGTCTGTGTTGCCCAACGACAGCCGCAAAACATCACTGCTCTAGAGGAGATCTGCATGGAGGAATGGGCTAAAATACCAGCAACAGTGTGTGAAAAGCTTGTGAAGAGTTAAAGAAAACGTTTGGCCTCCGTTATTGCCAACAAAGGGTACATAACAAAGTATTGAGATGAACTTTTGGTATAGACCAAATACTTATTTTCCACCTCGATTTGCAAATAAATTCTTTAAAAATCAAACAATATGATTTTCTGGGGGGGGGGTTCAACATTCTGTCTCTCATGGTTGAGGTTTACCCATGTTGACAATTACAGGCCTCTCTAATATTTTCAAGTGGGAGAACTTGCACAATTAGTGGTTGACTAAATACTTATTTGCCCCACTGTATATACAGCAAAAAGTCCAAATCACAAAAAAAGGGGGAAAAATACTATTTACACAATGTATGGATGGATTTCAACAGCAACATCCAAAAACACATAAAAACAAGAAGCAAAAGTGGGATTATGCTCAAACAAAACTACCTTTCTGCTCTGGCATGGACAAACCCATCTCATGCTCACTCTCTACTTGCAGAAATGCCTCTTTTTATATTATTAGCTCCTCCCCCCAAGCGCACCTGCTCCCAATTTACGCGGGAACTTTTCCCATTTAAGGGCCTCAAAACCACCACGCTTGTTTGGCTCTCCTCACTTCCTCCTTGTCCGTAAGTGCTTACATGATCAGAATGTATGTATTGTATGAAGAATGGATTTATTTAACGTGCAGAGCGACGAGTGTGCACCCTCGGTTGCGCTACCAAATATGAGGGAATATAAGGGTGGGAAACGTGTCCCGATTGTCCAAACAACGGCGTGAGTTAAAACAAATGAGTGTCATGTCCTTGAGCGCAGCTGCTGCCTATTGTATACCTGTGTGTGTGTGTGTGTGTGTGTGTCTGTGCGCACGCTGTCAAAGACGGAGACGCCCCGTCACAGGCATTATGTAAATTCCAATTTTCTAAAATGGCGACAATCAATTAAAAAAAAGTTGACTGCGATGGCCAACGCTTCAAGGATAGGTGGATATTGGACTATTTCTTCAATAAAATACGCAACAACTGTGTCTGCCTCATTTGCAGAGACAGTCACTGTTTTTAAAGAGTTCAATGTGAGGCGATATTACCAAACAAGACTCGACTCACTGACATGTACGACAAATTTACAGGGAAGATACGCAGCGAAGCGAATTGAAGCAACTAGTTTCATTTCACAGCAGCAGTATTTCGCAAGAGCCCGAGAGTCGAAAGAGAACGCAACAAAGGCTAATTGCGAGATTGTTGAAATTATTATTTAAAAAAAATAATAAAGCAAATGAGACACACAGAATGGCTTGCTAAAATAAGCTTACATATATTGTTCTACGTAAAGGACATCAGCCAAGGTAGGCCCCCCACATTTTTACCGCACCAAATCTGGCCCCCTTTGCAAAAAGTTTGGACACCCCTGCTTTAGACAAAATAACTGCGAACAACCGCTTCCTGTACTCATCATTGAGTTTTTTTACAATGCTCTGCTGGAATTTTAGACCATTCTTCTTTGGCTAACTGCTCCAGGTCTGAGATTTGAAGGGTGCCATTTTCAGATCTCTCCACAGGTGTTCTATGGGATTCAGGTCTGGCCACTTTAGAAGTCTCCAGTGCTTTCTCTCAAACCGTCTTCTAATGCTTTTTGAAGGGTGTGTTTGGGTCATTGACCTGCTGGAAGACCTCTGAGGGAGACCCAGCTTTCTCACACTAGGCCAGACATGTCAAATGCAGCCCTTGGTCAAATTTCATCTGGCCCCCAGCCTCTGTCATAAAATCAGTAACATCTGGCCTGCACACAGACTTAATAGATTGGTCAGCAGTACTGCAACCAGCATATGAAGTAGCTTACACATGAAATGCTGCTCCTCATTTACCCACTAAAAGACAGCAGCACTTTAACCCTTTATTGCCAAATGTATCACATTTGATACACCTAAAATTTCATGATTTTGAGACTAATTTAGAATTTTGACATTTCTTTTTGAAAAAAAAAAACAAACAAAAAAAACGATGGATGCAAGTCAACACATGCATTTGCAGGTTCTATGAGAGAAAAAAAAACATGATTTAGCATGAGTTATAGATATTAGAGCGCTTATTACACATATTCATTTTGACTTTTCTTTTTACAAATTTGAAAAAATGGTTTCATTAGGATTCGCTGATAATTGCTTCATTTTGCAGGTATTGAAGGGCTAAGCAACATTACCCCGTATGACCTATTACTTCCATTTTCTAAAATGGCGACAATCAACAAAAAAAAAAAAGTTGACTAACGGCCGACGCTTCAAGGGTAGGTGGAAATTGGACTATTTCTTCACTAAAATACGCAACAACTGGGTCTGCCTCATTTGCAAAGAGACAGTCGCTGTTTTTAAAGATTTCAATGTTAGCCAATATTACCAAACAAGACACGCTGACATGTACGGCAAGATTATAGGGAAGATTCGCAGCGAGAAATTGAAGCAACTTGGAGCTAGTTTAATTTCACAGCATCAGTATTTCGCAAGAGCCAGAGAGTCGAAAGACAACGCCACAAAGGCTAGTTGTAAGATTGTTGAAATTATTCAATTTAAAAAAATAATAAAGCAAATGTGACACACTGAATGGCTTGCTAAAATTTGCTTAAATATATTGTTCTACGTAAAGGACGTCAGCCAAGGTCGGCCCCCCACATTTTTACCCTACCAAATCTGGCATCCCTTTGCAAAAAGTTTGGACACCCCTGCACTAGGCCCTACATTATGCTGCAGATTTTGTTGGTAGTCTTCACACTTCATAATGCAATGCACACGGTCAAGTAGTCCAGTGCCAGAGGTAGCAATGCAACCCCAAAACATCAGGGAACCTCCGCCATGTTTGACTGCGGGGACCCCGTTCTTTTCTTTGAAGGCCTCGCTTTTATTCCCTGTAATCTCATACGTCGATGCCTTTTCCCAAAAAGCTCCACTTTTGTCTCATCTGACCAGAGAAAATTCTTCCAAAACGTTTTTGGCTTTCTCAGGTAAGTTTTGGCAAACTCTAGCCTGGCATTTTTATGTCTCTGGGTCAGAAGTGGTATCCTTCTGGGTATCCTACTATAGAGTCCCTTTTCAAACAGACACAGACGATAGCACGGTTAGACACTGTTGTACCCTCAGATTGCGGGACAGCTTGAACTTGTGTGGATGTTAGTCGAGGTTCTTTATCCACCATCCGCACAATCTTTCGTTGAAATCTCTCGTCAATTTTTCTTTTTCGTCCACATCTAGGGAGGTTAGCCACAGCTCCATGGGCTTTACACTTATTGATGACACTGCGCGCGGTAGACACAGGAACACTCAGGTCTTTGGAGATGGACCTGTAGCCTCGAGATTGCCCATACTTCCTCATAATTTTGCTTCTTGAGTCCTCATACAGTTCTTTGGTTGTCTTTCTTTTCTCCATGCTCAATGTGGTGCACACAAGAAAACAGGACAGAGGTTGACTCAACTTTAATCCATTTTAACTTGCTGCAAGTGTGTTTAGTTATGTGCCACAGGTACGTGACAGGTGCTGTTAATTACACAAATTAGAGAAGCATCACATGATTTTTCAAAGGGTGCCAATACTTTTGTCAGGCCCATTTTTGGAGTTTCGTGTAAAATGATGATTTTTTTTTTTTTTCTTTTTCATTATAAGCAAAATAAATGAAGATATTTTTACCAAAGCATTTGTAATTGCAACCATTTTCTGGGAGATATTGAGCATTATATGACAGAATTGCAGGATTGCCAATACTATTGGCCAACAGTGTACACATATAGTAGAGGTCCCTCTTAGCCAACTGGATACCAGGAATGCTCGGCAATAGCCGATTGTAGAGCAGCTATATGTATGTTACGTTCAATAAACTATGGAAGCTGCGTATCCTGAAATGTATCTCGTAGCAAGAGGCAATATTTTCCTGTTTAGGCGTGTCTTAACCTGAAAATTCTCTATGTATTTTGGTACCGCTACTTATGAACAAAAGCCACTTGTAGTATTTTCTTTGAACTTCTGCAGTTTCACAGAATGTTAAACAACATAAAAAAGCACTCCACTTAATCCTATCACTATGTATTGCACACCTGTGAACATTATTATTGAAAATAAGTGATTACAAACACTTCATATGTACAATATGAACTGCTTCAGTCATTTCATCACCTATTAAGCTATTATTTATGTATGTACTCCATGCACTAAAGCCTCAAGCTGTTCTCACCCAACGTTTACTAAAAATATAATAGCAGCAAGGAGAAAGCAGAGCAAAGAACAAATACACTTCTTTCCAAATATCGTCAACGTGTACCTTGTCTTTACTTGCTGGGTGGGTTATGGGTCTATTGTTTTTCCTCCAACGCTGGCTGCCGTTGGCTCGAGTAGAGTCACATTGCTTAATTAAGGACAGAGAGGAGCTGGGCGGGCTCGCTGTATGCACTGTCCTCATTAGTGGATTTCCCAGCCGGAGGTGGTGTTGAAAAACATTGTACCTAATGAGGAACCAAGTAAATGCCCGGGTTCTTTTAACTGGGTTGTTTGAAAAGTTTCACACGCACGGGCCTTAAAATTAGATACACCTACAGATTCTTAAAGGGAACCACAGACAGAAAGATAAATGTTGGTATGAGTTATAATAATTTGATATTCGAACTAGGGCTGTCAAAATTATCGCGTTAACGGGCGGTAATTCATTTTTTAAAAATTAATCATGTTAAAATATTTGACGCAATTAACGCACATGCCCCGCTCAAACGGATTAAAATGACAGCACAGTGAAATGTATACTTGTTGTGTTTGTCGGAGTTTTGTCGCCCTCTGCTAGCGCTTGGGTGCGACTGATTTTATAGGCTTCAGCACCCGTGAGCATTGTGTAAGTAATTATTGACATCAACAATGGCGGGCTACTAGTTTATTTTTTGATTGAAAATTTTACAAATTTTATTAAAACGAAAACATTAAGAGGGGTTTTAATATAAAATTTCTATAACTTGTACTAACATTTATCTTTTAAGAACTACAAGTCTTTCTATCCATGGATCGCTTTAAGAGAATGTTAATAATGTTAATGCAATCTTGATTTATTGTTATAATAAACAAATACAGTACTTATGTACCGTATGTTGAATGTATATATCCGTCGTGTGTCTTATCTTTCCATTCCAACAATAATTTACAGAAAAATATGGCATATTTTATAGATGGTTTGAATTGCGATTGATTGCGATTAATTGCGATTGATTACGATTAATTAATTTTTAAGCTGTAATTAACTCGATTAAAAATTTTAATGATTTGACACCCCTACTATAAATGTTTGGGTGGTTTTAGCTAAATCAGACACTGTTTTTTTTTTCCGTGTGAGTTTGACAAAGATCAGATCACATTTGATGGTGATTTTATGCAGAAATGTGAGAAATTCCATAAGGTTCAGATACTTTTTCATACCACTGTAGTTTCCAAATTAGCTCATGATCAAATGTGCATGTGTCCCCAAATTTCTAGCCAATTAAGCAAATATTATAATATCGCATCGATCTCAAATTGCATTAAATCTATTAATACCAGTAGAGACTTGAAAAAAAAGAAATAAAAATTCACTTAACATTGATGTTTTACTGTAATGGTTATAAAACACAGTGTGGCTTGAAAGTCAAATTAAGTTCACTGGGTAAAATGATGCTGTTTGAACGTATCCATTTATATGACTCTTTTTATGGCTGATTCAAAGCCGCCTAGCTAATCAACGCAAAGCTTCTCCTTGGCGGCGCTTTGATTGGCTTCAATTTACATAATGGTGGAACGCTGAGAAATCTCAACTGCTTTCCATTTCTCCCAGCAAGCAGATTAGATAGGTTTATGGATTTGTAACGTGCAAAGGAATTTTCTTTTCTTTTATTTCATTACTGGTCTATTTCACCTGGAAACTAACGAGTTGTTGACAATCACTAGGGGGACCATAATGCTTTACATCGGTTCATTGTCGGAAACTCATTTGTGACCGCAAACGCTTTTATGTTCATGCCGTACATATGCAGACCTTTGATGGTTTTGCATCTACTGCGTTTGTGCATGTAACTGAGACGATTAGGTTAATAACAAGTGAGTATAAAAGTTTTCAATCAATTCTATTTCAAGCTAGTCTATTAGTTTGGGGCGCAGTGGGTGGTCGATTAGCATGTCCACTTTACATTACTGCGTATGTGGGTTCAAGTCCGAGCTGTGGCACTCCTGTGTGAAGTTTGCATGTTCTCCCTATGCGGTTCATCTCCACTTCGAATTTCCGCGTAAATCAGAAATAACCCTTTAAATTTTTTAAATAACTGCCCAGAAAAGTCCAAAAGTATTGTATTTTGTTTAATGATGGAGGATACACTGCCCTCTGGTGGCAGCGTTGGTTCTGGCTGGACTGTCATCTTGTATGACAGAAGCAGACTCAGATGTCTGACATGGAGAAAGAATGGCTGCACTCTGGTTTGGCCCACATCAGGCTGTAAGTTGTTTCAGCTAATATGAGTGGACGTCCGCACAAGTTGATCCATTCTTCAGTTTTTCCTCCGAGTTTTTGGTTTCGGGAAGCATATTAAGAAAACATCCTTTTTATGTCGTAATGTCTAGAGTCGTTTCTACAAGTTCCTGTAGCAGCAGTGTTTGATCGGCATTAGGGTTGTTCCGATCATGTTTTTTTGCTCCAAATCCGATCCCGATCGTTTTAGTTTGAGTATCTGCCGATCCTGATATTTCCCGATCCGATTGTGTTTTTTGAGCCCGATTCAATTCCAATCATTCCCGATAATTTTTCCCGATCATATACATTTTGGCAATGCATTAAGAAAAAAATAATAATAAAACTCGGATGAATATATACATTCAACATACAGTACATAAGTACTGTATTTGTTTATTATGACAATAAATCCTCAAGATGGCATTAACATTATTAACATTCTTTCTGTGAGAGGGATCTACGGATAGAAAGACTTGTGACTTTGTATATTGTGACTAAATATTGCCATCTAGGGTATTTGTTGCGCTTTCGGTAAATGATACTGTAGCCATGCCCAAATGCATAATGGGAAGTGGAACCATGACTGTGCGTAGTGCTACCAATTGATATATCTTCTCTGCGTTGGGAAATAACATAAGGTGTTAAGAGAGAGATCAATTGCTACCTTGCTTCCCCACATTGCTACCCATGATATTTCTAATCGTAGGGAGAGGGATTGTAAGGCTTTAGCCAATTAAAAAAAGGCTCCAAAAGCTGCCAAAATTCACTCTACTCATTTTACGCTGCCTTTTATCTCTCTACATAGGTAAAACGGCGCCATTACAGATTCAGCACGACGATGCATAAGTGGGTCGTGCAGTGCATGCATTAATTGCGTTTAATATTTTAACGTGCTACATTTTTTTAAAAATACCGCCGTTATCGGGATAAATTTGATAACCCTACCTTAAGCTTAAACTAAAGACTCTGGATGAGTGTAACATACATTATTATGTTTGTAACGTTAAATACAATTAGAAAACGATTGAATTTAAAAATATATATATATTAAAAAAAGGCATGGCCGATATTTTTTTGCCGATACTTTGAAAATGACGTGATCGGACATCTCCAATCATTACAGATCTTAGCTGACTGTCTAGCTAGGACTTACCTCCAACGTCTTGGCGAGGACAATACAATGATGTATTATCCATGTTTTGGGATAGTTAATGTGAGATTTAGGCGGTATTTAGGGGTACTTAAATGGTCAATTTTGACAGACGCGGTTTTGGACAAATAACGGATTGTGTTCAATTTTAGTGGTTCCACTGTATCAAACTTTTTTGGAATCCTAGTTTTAAATCAGTATATTACCTCAGCGTGTTATCGTTACACAAAAACACTTTCTTTTTCTTTTTTCCCCCCTCTCCACTGCTTCTCCCACAGTGGGTAATGTGAACGGACTTAGTCTCCCGGGTGTCGAGGCCCCCCCCCCCCCAAGCCTCGCAGGCAAATGTGTGGCGGCCGCTCGGATGGGAGAAGCACACGCCGAGTCGGCGGCAGTCTGCGGGGGCAAAGAACACGACGAAGTGAAAGGATGATGACGGGTTCGGTCTCGGACTCGGAGGATGATATCGCCGAGTGCGGCCGAGCAGGAAGCGGGCTGCCCGGCCAAGGCAGAGTGTTCTTGACAGTGCTTTGTTTTGAATCCGCAAGGACTTGACATATGCCTCAAATCATTTGCTTTCACCGAGCCGCATATCCCAGCTCCGCGGTGAACGGAGACAGGGTCCTGCTGTCGACTGTGTGTGCCATGTGTGTGTGTATTTGCAGTGCTAGTGTATTAGCTTGACGGGTAAAGTAAACAGCAGCATCTGACAGCGCTGTTGCTGGCTTCACTATTTGTCTGTCTTGGTTCAGTGTTCTTTCTTCATGTGGACACGACTCACTATTAGAGTTGTCCGATAATGACTTTTTAACCTGTATCTCGATGTTGCGGTGAATGAGGGCCAACAACCCCCAAAAAGCTGGATACTCCTGGTTTACAGTAGTGGACCCGGTTTCAAAATAAGGGAAACACTCATGTTTCAGGAGTAATACTGCATGAGTCACCAAGAACTGCTCGGATTTCTAGCCATCACCCAACTTCCTGTCCGCAACAATGTGGACCCCGCACGTCTACTGTACATAGTTTGATGAGACTCGTCAAGTGTCGATAAACACGAGTGTCCTTTCCATTTTATCCATATGCGATGACCGTGGTTCGTCACCCTTTGTTTTATTCCACCTGAAAGAATTTGACCTTTTAGCCTAGCCAGATAGCCGGAATCACGCCAGCCAAACCGCAGGAACCGCGCTAGCGCAATTCCAACGATCCGGGCCAGCGCAACCCAACAGCCCGGCCAAAAGGCCAAACTCCGCGCTGAAGGAATTTGGCCTCCCAGCCAAGCCGCCGGAACCGCGACAGCCGAACCAGTTGGCGTGCCGCTGGCGCAGCCCCGGCAATTAGCCAGAAAGCCAAACTCCGTGCGTTCACTCTAGTGTTAACCCTTTGCACTGACTCCAAGTTCCAAAAGTTTGAAGAAGGCTCACCGAAAACAGGTTGACAATCTATTCATCGACAGTGATCAAAAAGCAAGGCAAAACAGACGGCGGAGAGACACTGCCGGACCCAGGGTCAGCAAAACAACGCATACATCGAAATTACCCCGAGAAGCGACAGTTGTTAGCTAAATGTTCCGTCTTTTGAAAGCTGCGGTGGAGTGGGCCGGGCCGAAGGCGTGCCTGGGTGTTGTCTTGGGATTATTCGTGGGTCATCTTTCGTGGCTGGGTCGTGTTTGCCACGGCAACTGAGATAGGGTTTCGGCATGCCTTGACCACAGCTGTCGAACCGATTCCAGAAAGGGCCAAGTGGGTGCAGGTTTGCTTTCCAACCAATGAAGAGGACACCTTTTCACAAATCAGATCTTTTACATGTGTAATCAGTTAAACTTTGTCAGGTGCTGCTTGTTTCAGTAGGAAGTTAATTGGTTAAACTCTCTGCACGGTATCGGTTGGAACAAAATCCAGCACCCACTTGGCCCTTTCTGGAATCGGTTTGACACCTGTGCCTTGACGTCTAAGGCGCCGAGCTATCAACTTGTTGCCTTGGTAGGGCAGGGGTGTCCTGAACACACCGAAGAGATGCTGACGTCCTTTCCTTTGCTTATCAGGCGAGGGCTGATAAGCTGGTCCACTTTACTGTGTCAAAGGGCATGGAGTTAGTTTCTTTAAACTATGATTAAATGCTTACTATATTACCATAATGAATGTGTTGGACAAATCAAATAGTTGTACGGTGTCTGTGAGAAAAGTAACTATCCCCTTCAGCGCGTTCATCTTAGTTTTAATCCTTTGTACAGGCTCTATTTTAAACGCTGGAAAAAGGCCTCGAAACAAAAGTTGACAATTTATTCTGAGTCGACAGCAATCATACAGCAAAGAGAACCAGGCGAGGAGGAAGGCTGGCTCCAGGGTCGCCATATAACAAGTTAACAAAAGATTCCTGAGAAAAAGACCGCGCTAGCTGAAAAGTTCAGTCTTTTGAAGGCTCTGGTAAGACTGTCAGTGGTCCGGAAGAAGGGTGTGTATGGGCGTTGTTTAGGGTAATTTTCCATTATGACTAAGGGGCAGTTTACATGGCGACTCTGCGACACAAGAGACGCAATGACTGAGTAGCGGACTCGCCTCGCGTGCATATGGTGTCGGCGAAGATGAAAAATTCTGAATCCTGCCTCCAAAGTGGAAGAATCCGATTAGGGGGGATTGATGGGGGGCTTCCTCGGCATGCATATCAAAGGCTCCCGCGGCACGAGACCGCGACGATAACGTCAGCACTTGTACACGTCACATTGGGCGAGCGCAGCAGTGCTACTAAACATTAAAAACAGCAAATATGGCAGAATGTCGGCTTTAATTTACTGTTTTAATAATATTTTTAAATATGTTGAATGTTTCCACTTTTTCAACAAAAGAAAAATGCCATTGCTTCGAGTGGGCGGACATGTTTTTTTCTGGGCTGAGTGAGCTTGGTGGGGTCAAAGTGCATCATTCTCTGTCGCCCTGTAAATCTGCATTGCCCCCTAGGGCCTGGCATGAATACTACATCGTTTTCATGCGGAAATGCGACATTGTATGAATGGAGACGCAAATGCAAATTTGAATTTTTTCGTATTCTCGGAGAGTCACCATGTAACCGGACCCTAAGACTAATAAGTATTATCGTCCAAAAGACTGACAAAAATTAAAAGGGGCGCCAAAAACAACACTGCTGTACAGAAAGTAATTTTGGAACATTTTTGGTTTGCAGTGTGCCGCGAGATTTTTTTTTCCCAATGTAAAAACGTGCCGTGACTCGTTTGAAAAAAGGTTGAAAAACACTGGTTTAGAGCAATCCATACAATGTTATAACATTAAACTGTCACAAATTATGCAAAGATTTGCATTGCTGCTGTCATTGTATCATACAGTACCTGTGCTGTGCTGCATAATAAATGACATGTATTGCCTTGGAGCACAGCGTTAATTAACACTATCCCCTAACTCCTTTATCGAATTGTTCACATGCAGCTGATCAGGCCTTTCTTTTTTTTCTGTTTTTTTTTTTTTTTTCAAGGCACTTACAGAAATCATTGATTTGAGAAATGATCCAGTCGTCTATACGAACACAAGATTTGACTGGGTGGACATTTAATAGCATTTTGGGGATAGCCCACAGGCAGCGCTAATTGTAACTAATTTACTGTGAAGCCTGTCCCAAGCTGCATTTGATGGGAGTCTAACCATAATGGCTTTTTATTCCTCCTCCTTATTGATGTGATGGATAGAAGAAGAGTGAGCCACATGTACTATTGGAATAATGTATGTATATTAGCCCACATTAATTAAAAAATATATAGGCTATATACCGTAATTTTCGAACTATAAGCCACTACTTTTTTCCCTCATTTTGAATCATGCGGTTTATAGTCCCGTGCATCTTATTTGGTGTTTTATTTGGGTTCATAGGTAACGCTTTATTTGACAGTTGCGTCATAAGACTGCCATAAGACAGTAAACATTATGACATGACATTATCATGGGCATTACTGAATGCTGATGACTGATGTCATTAAGTGTCAACCGGCAAATTGTGTCACTATCTCCATTTTTGTCCAGCTCTGATCTTTTACATCCGTTCAAAAGTGAATTTGCCGGATGACACTAAATGACATCTGTTATAAGCATTCATTAATGCTCATGACACTGTCATATCATAATTATGATTGTCTTATAACAGTCTTATAGCACCACTGTCAGGTAGTGTTACCAAATACGATATCTAGCAATTAAACAACTAGAACAGTAACTGAAGAAATAATTAGCACAAAACAGGATTTTGATTGTTATTTACATCTGTAGCACTGCAATGTATACTAGGAGGCATGTTGGACGACAACAGTGTTGACAGTAGATGGCAGCAGAGGTTAACGGTCTCCCACAAGGGGCAGTGATGGCCAAATGAAGCTTCTTGAAGCAATGAAGCTTTGCAGCCAATTGGTTCAAATCTTCATGGTGGTTCATATGGTCTTATGACAGTCTTATGATGCCCCTGTCAAATAAAGTGTTACCGGTTAACATCTTTTGGTGTAAATAACCAGTAATACATTGAGGACAGCTGCGGTTTATACTCCAGTGCAGCTTAACTGGACAAATGCCGTTTTCATGTCAAATTTGGTGGGTGGCGGCTTATAGTCAGGTGTGCCTTATAGTCCGAAATTACGGTTTTTTTTTTCAGAATAAATTTGACTTCAAAATGTGAAATAAGACATAAGGGACAAGTTTGATTTGCATTATGAGAGGCATTAATAGTATACACATACTAGTAAGTAAAGCGTAATTTATGTAAATTCTGTCACTAACTCCATTTATCTTCAGCTCGGATCTTTTACATCCATTCAAAAGTGCTATAATTTTCCAGATGACACTAAATGACATTTGTCATAAGTGTTCATTAATGCTCATGACAATGTCATATCATAATTATAATGGTTTTATGACAGTCTTATGGCGCCACTGTCAAAGTTACCAAATACCTGTAGCTATATATGTATCGATATATATGTGTAGCGCTGCAATGCATGTTAGGAGGCATGTTGGGCGACAACAGTGTTGACTTTCCCCCAAGGGTGCAGTGATGGCCAAATGAAGCTTCTTGAAGCAATACAGCTTTGAAGCCAATTGGTTCAAAGTTTCATTTGACCAAATGAAGCTTTTTGAAGCAATGAAGCTTTTAACCAATTGGCTGCAAAGCTTCTCATTGCTTCAAAAAGCTTCATTTGGCCATCTGCTGTTGTCGTCCAACATGCCTCCTAACTTGCAGCCAAGTGGTTCAAAGCTTCATAGTGGTTCATTTGGTCTTATGACAGTCTTATGATGCCGCTCTCAAAAAAAGTGTTACCGGTTAATATCGTTTGGTGTAAATATCCCATAATACAGTGAGGACATATGTGTCTTATAGTCCGGTGCGGCTTATCTCTGACCGAATGCCGTTGTCGTGTCACATTTGGTGGGTGGCGGCTTATAGTCAGGTGCCAAAAATGACGGTATGAGTTTATGGAAGGTATTAGTAAGATCTTGTTTGGCAAGTGTGTCTGTACAACTTGCCTAAATGGTTGCTTACATAGTAAATATGTGATGCATGAGCAAAAAGGCAGGCTGATGACAGTCCATAAATTAACCCCATAAGGGTTTAGGGTTAGGGTAGGTAAATCCCTGCATAGCTGTGTACCAGGACCATAATATCTCATCAGCAACAATGGCCTTGCTACAGGAAAGAAACATTCATTTCTCGTTAAAAATATAAGTTTTGCAAGCAGATATATATAAAACAAGTGAAAATATGTGATTGTATGTGAATACATGGAAATACAGTACATATACGCACACTTGCCGGAATGATTTGATGAGCCAGCGGCAGTCGCAACGGAAAAAACAACGTTGCACAAAAAAAAGAACCTGCCCCCTAAAAAGTCCTTTACTTAATGAATTCATAGGTGATCATCGCATGTGGTGTGAACGGCCTTCCTGTTGGATACCAATTCACAAGATATCAATCTTCTCTCTGCCCGTGTCATCAGCTTTAAAGCTGTCTAATGACTCGGAACCAAGGCACCGCTCGTTTCTTAATGTTGGCCTACTGGGAACTATCCTCTCACTCCAGGTTGTCCACTCATCAGTTCCAACGGACAACCTTTCCTCCCTCTCATTACATGATCATCTCATTTGTCTGTTTGATCAGAAATGAGGATTTACAGATTCCAGTTCAGTCCTCAAGGTACAAGTCACACTAAATAAGACGAGAGTGATAGCTATTGGTCTCACCCAAAGGAATAGTTGAAAAGAAAATGGGTGTGTTCTGAGAACCATCCTATTGATTGCTTATCTTTTTATTATCTGATTGCTTATAAACAGGGCCGGCCCAGCCTATACACAGACTATGCAGCTGCTTAGGGCCCCTGAACACTAGGGGGCCCCCAGTCTGGCAATTGTTTAATTTATATTCTATTTTGTTTACTACAGTTTGCTTTATTGACTTGTGTGAGTGTTGATACTTGATTTCAAGCTTAAAAAAATAAAAGTTCTTCCTTAACTTCTTTCTTTCCTCTATTAGAAAAAGGTTTGGCGCTATTTACTGTAAGTTCTGACAATCATTTGGGGTGAGAGGTTTGAAGTATGCAGTGCAACAAAATCTGATTAATATACAAAATATGGACGTATGGGTTGGATTGCATGTATGGGTTTCACAGTACACTGACGAAATGGTGGGCCAAAAATATGGGCTCCTTTGCATTATTTTGCTTAGGGCCCCCAAATGGCCTGGGCCGGCCTTGCTTATAAATCTATTCACCCCGTTTTGTGGATTGCAAATTCTACAACCCCTAGCAAAAAGTATGGATCAGCAGTCTCGGAAGAGCACTCATACATTTTATCATGTAAAACAAACTTGGAAAAAAATAATCAATTTTAGTTCATCATCACCTTGTCAAGAGTCAGTAATCTGCATTGGACAAGGAGATGATGCTGGAACTTTTGTTTGGTGCTGTTCCAGTGAAATTTACAAAGATGACTGTCTGAAGAAAACATCAAAATTTCCTCAGTCCTTAATGATACGGGTCTATATGTCAGGCAAAGGCACTGGTGGTTAAATCTTCAATAAATGCACAAATTTACATTGAAATTTCAGACAGCTTTCTTATTCCTTCAATTGAAAATATGTTTGTCATTTACCAAGATGACAATGCATCATGCCCCAGAGCTAAAACTGTTTAAGCATTCCTTGGAGAAAGACTCATCCAGTCAATGTCATGGCCTGCAAATAGCCCAGATCTCAACCCTATTGAAAACCTGTGGTGGAAATTGAAAAAATGGTCCGACCTGCAAGGATGATCTGGCAACCTCAATCAAAGAGAGTTGGCACCAAATTGATGAAGAATACTCAAGTCCATGCCTCAGAGACTGCAAGCTGTCATAAAAGCCAGAGGTGGTGCTACTAAATACTAGAGATGTGTTTTTGTTATTTCATTGTTTGTTTCTGTTCTGTTTAAATCAAAATATGATCTCCATAGAAAGACGTAAAGGCAACATGTGTAGTCATGTTTTGATGCCACTGCGCAAGCTAGGAGCATGTTGGATGCGAGTTAGTGCACATGCTTAATACTTGAACGGACTCAATGGAAAAAGGCAGTTTGAACGGGCAAGCCAAAAAAAAAAAAAAAAACGTGACGAAAAATCGGAATTTTGCATCAAGACCTGCGGTCTGAACTGAAGGAATAGTGTCTTTTCTTGTATTTACTGTTTGTATTACTCTAACGTACCCAATATAAAATAAACAGCATTTATGTTTAAGGAAAACAAGCAGAATATATATCTGACATAGGGCATAAGAGATACATGACGCCTTCTGACCACAGAAGCCCAACGCGTGCGTCATGCAGCTGACTGAGCCAGAGTGACGCTGACTACCAGGTGATAGGCAAGACATCCACGAGCCCACGTCTGCAACACCAAATCCCACAATCAGCTCTTCAGGACAGTCCAGAAAAAATGGCGGGACGTCCTGTACTACCACAACACCCAATTACAAAAACAACTCTGAGTTTGATAGCGCCTCTCAGACGGTCAGGCGTCCCGAACATCCCACCTCAATAGCCTCATTAACCATAAGCGCCCAAAATCTGAAACAGAAGAACACCCAAACACACCTTTCTTCCTGCCCACAGCCCGCTCCGCGAGAGCCTTCAAAAAGACTGAGTGTTTAAATAATTGTTGTCATTTTTCTCAGGAATCTTTTGTTGACTTGTGATATGGCAACCCTGGAATCAGTCTGCCTCCTCGCCTGGGTCTGTTGCTGTTTTGCCTTTCTGTATGATTGCTGTCGACTCGGAATAAATTGTCAACTTGTGTTTCGAAGCCTTCTTCCAGCTTTCAAAATGGAGTCAGTACAAAGGGTTAAGACTAAGGTGAACGCGCGGGGTTTGGCCTTTTGGGCGGGTTTTCGGCATCTCACCGGCCCGGGTCGCTGGAGCTGCACTAGTGCGGATCCGGCGATTCGGCTGGCGTGATTCCGGCAATCTGGCTAAAAGGTCAGATTCCTTCAGAACCTAGCCTCAGTCACGTGGTGCGTTTAGGGACAGCATTTGAAACACAACACTCCACACATCAAAAGTGCAACCTGAAGAATACACGCAACCCAATTCATATAGTATTTTAGTTTTCTTATACGGAGCATTTTGACGTGAATTTCGACTCTGTGAAATCCCACTTGGTCAAAAATTCGGGTTATGTTGCCAGAACTTGTTCGTGACTCCAGGACTCCACCTATTCCAATAAATAATGTCCGTCACTCCGCCTCATGGATGGCTTTGATCTGCAGTGTGTCACAAAAGTGAGTACACCCCTCACATTTCTGCAGATATTTAAGTATATCTTTTAATGGGACAACACTGACAAAATGACAGTTTGACACAATGGAAAGTAGTCTGTGTGCAGCTTATAAAATAGAGTTAATTTGTTTAAGTGAAAATGACAAGCAGTACTCAGTTTGGACATTTAGGGATGTAGTTTCTAAGGGGTGTACTCACTTTTGTTGCCACGGGTTTAAAAATTAATGGCTATATTTTGAGTTATTTTGACGGGAAAATA
The DNA here is from genome assembly GCF_030265065.1 of Corythoichthys intestinalis. NCBI lineage: Eukaryota > Metazoa > Chordata > Actinopteri > Syngnathiformes > Syngnathidae > Corythoichthys > Corythoichthys intestinalis. The sequence goes on along the minus strand of NC_080414.1, from coordinate 2,345,623 downwards.
AATTAACTCCATTATATAAGCTGCACACAGACTACTTTTCATTGTGTCATAGTGTCATTTTGCCAGCGTTGTCCCATGAAAAGATATACTTAAATATCTGCAGAAATGCGAGGGGTGTACTCACTTTTGTGATACGCTGTAAGGTGCGACATAAAGGTATTCTGTCTCTATTGAAGTGTAAATATGCAGTGGTTCATAGATGGTCTGACTATACTAATACTAATGATATATAGCATTGTGTTTATGCTAGGGCTGTCAAACGATTGAAATTTTTAATTGAGTTAATTACAGCTTAAAAATTAATTAATCGTAATTAACCGCAATTCAAACCATCTATAAAATATGCCATATTTTTTCTGCAAATTATTGTCGGAATGGAAAGATAAGACACAAGACGGATATATACATTCAACATACGGTACATAAGTATTGTATTTGTTTATTATAACAATAAATCAACAAGATGGCATTAACATGATTAACTTTCTCTTAAAGTGATCCATGGATAGAAAAACTTGTAGTTCTTAAAAGATAAGTGTTAGTACAAGTTATAGAAATGTTATATTAAAATTTGTCAAATTTTCAATCAAAAAATAAACTAGTAGCTCGCCATTGTTGATGTCAATAATTACACAATGCTCATTGTGCTTAAACCCATAAAATCAGTCGCACCAAAGCGCCAGCAGAGGGAGACAAAAAACGCAAGTAACAAGTGAACATGATACTGTGCTGTCATTTTAATCTGTTTGAGCGGGGCATGTGCATTAATTGCGTCAAATATTTTAACGTGATTAATTTTAAAAAATTAATTACCGCCCGTTAACCCGATCATTTTGACAGCCCTAGTTTATGCAAAATGTTCATGTCAGAATCGCATAGATTATACCATTAGGAATAATCCTATACACTTGGTAGCAATTAGTTTAGGAAGCCCCTACTGGGCCACCGCAGCGACATTGCAAAGCGAGGCACTTTTGGCGTGTCGGAGTCAAGGGGTGAGGGCAATGCAGTCAGACGAGGTAGAGATGAGAGATAATGCGAGATTGATTGACAAGATGGCGAAGGCATTAGGCAAATGGCGTCATTAAAAAGTAGCAGCTACCTGAGCGCGTCTTGATGTGGCACCCGATGAGAGAAGGGAGGGAAAGAGGCAGCTCGGCGCCCCAAAGCTTTGCTGCTCTGTTAATTTTGATCTTCTAGCACTTCTTATTCTCATCAGGCAGGCACTTACCCTTCAGATACACTCATGAGACCAAAGGTGAGAGACTGCTTGAGGGCTCTTTGATGCTGTGGAAGTATATGTTACTACTTGGGGTGCAAATCACCGTTTTCATATGATACGTAGTCTTTGGGCAACCATACGATTTTTGCCAATATCACAATGTCCATCCCGATTCCATTTCAAGGCCTTCAGTCGATTCAATACAAGATCATGAACATATTTAACACAACCAGTTTGCAGTCGATTACATGTAGTCCCCGGGTTACGCCGTACCCGACTTACCGTATTTTTCAGACTATAAATCGCAGTTTTTTTCATAATTTGGCTGGGGGTGCGACTTATACTCTGGAGCGACTTATGTGTGAAATTATTAACACATTATTACGGGTCCGATCACGTCATTTTCAAAGTATCGGAATCGGCAAAAAAATATATCGGCCATGCCTTTTTTTAATGTATATATATTTTATAATTAAATCGTTTTCTAATTGTATTTAACGTTACAGACATAATGTTTCACTCATCCAGAGTCTTTAGTTTAGGCTTAAGGTAGGGTTATCAAATTTATCCTGATAACGGCGGTAATTAATTTTTTCAAATATGTATCACATTAAACTATTTAACGCAATTAATGCATGCGCTGCACGACCCACTCACGTATTGTTGCGCTCAATCTGTAATGGCGCCGTTTTACCTATATAGAGAGATAAAAGGCAGCGTAAAATGAGTAAAGTCAATGTTGGCAGCCTTTGGAGACTTTTTTTAATTGGCTAAAGCCTTACAATCCCTCTCCCTGTGATTAGATATATCTTGGGAAGCAATGTGGGGAAGCAATGTAGCAACTGATCTTTTTCTTAACACCTTGTTATTTCCCAACGCAGAGAAGATATATCAATTGGTAGCACTACGCACAGTCATGGTTCCACTTCCAATCATGCATTTGGACATGGCTACAGTATAATGTACTGAAAGCTCAACAAATACACTAGATGGCAATATTTAGTCACAATATACAAAGTCACAAGTCTTTCTATCCATTGATCCCTCTCACAGAAAGAATGTTAATAATGAAATGCCATCTTGAGGATTTATTGTCATAATAAACAAATACAGTACTTATGTACTGTATGTTGAATGTATATATTCATCCGAGTTTTATTCATTTTTTTCTTAATGCATTGCCAAAATGTATATGATCGGGAAAAATTATCGGGAATGATTGGAATTGAATCGATAGCAAAAAAAAGCAATCGGATCGGGAAATATCGGGATCGGCAGATACTCAAACTAAAACGATCGGGATCGGATCGGGAGCAAAAAAACATGATCAGAACAACCCTATTATCTACTGTTCATTTATTCAGCATGTTGTTCTCGATTGTATTTTTATTTTAAATTGCCTTTCAAATGACATATCTGCTCTATGTGTTGGATGTTATCAAGTAAATTTCCCCCAAAAATGCAATTATACTCCAGTGCGACTTATATATGTTGTTTTCCTTTTTGTCGGGCATTTTATGGCTGGTGCGACTTATACTCAGGTGCAACTTATAGTCCAAAAAATACGGTACGTGATTTCGACTTTACGATGCTGGAGTCTCGTCTGCCACTTTGTAGCAGGTCTTTTTTTGTTGTCGCGTAAACAGTACCTTATTGTACCTCACAGTATCTTTATTTTTTGACTTTATTTTATTATTGACTGTTCTCCCCTTTGGCGAAAAGTGTATTTGATTATTAACCTGTTAATAACTTATTAATAACCTAACCTACATGACCATATTAGGCCAAAAAGATGACACAAAAATCAACTAATTCAGACCAAAACAACACATTGAAACATCAGCCATCCAAAGAGCATGCTAGTGGAGAAAAACATTGTGACCTCGGATTGGTCATAGACTTCATAATTGTATTGACGGGTCACATCGGTCAGCCACTGCGCAATGCTTTCAAGCAGGGGCCATCCCACAATTCGCAATTGGATGATTTAGATACACATGTCCTACCCATAATATGGCCCAAACACAAAAAGGATTGGTTCAATCAAAGTTTCAGTTTTCAGTTTTAATGAAAAATTAAGTGTTCAAATGCTAATTTGTGAGTCTCAAATATTTTTTCGCATTCAAAAACTTTTTATCTTTGATTGAATTTTTTTTTAATTTTTGATTGAAGTGATTTTTTGTTTGTTTCAATAATAAAGGCGCAAATGTCCTAGCCAAAACGTAGCCCAAACGCAAAACTACATTACTTCAATCAAAAAAGAAAACAATCAAAGAAAAAGTTTTCAAATGCATTTTTTTTTGTTTCAAATTTATTTTTGCATTCAAACTCATTTTTATTGATTGAATTGACTTTTTTTGATTGAAAATATAGATTTTAATTGAAGCGATTTTTTTTTTCTTTTTTTTTTTTTTTGATTGTATAATAAAGACACAAATCTACCTCCATTGGGATGTAGAGGGGGCAGGCACAGGATGTTTAGTTATACTGTTTTGTTGCTTAGCAGGAAGGCATAGCACTCTCAGTTGTATTGCACTGTCGCCTACATTTGACAAGAGGTGGAAGTTGTTTATATTGTGTCACATCACATTATTGTCTGTTAAATTTAACTGTCCATCTCAAATGAAATGATTTGAAATTTACACTGTCATTGCTTGCAAAGCGTTAAAGGTACAGCGTATGTTGTCGTGACAAGTCGGTGGCAGTGGTGGGGTTGGGGGGCTCTATAATGGTCTCTTGTTCCCGGGCCCCTACAAGCCTGTTGACAGCCCTGCATGTAGCAATTCAATGGCAGATTTAGGTTGAAAAAGTACAAAAGATGTACTGCATACAAAATGGAAGGATTGTTTTTGAGTGATTTGTTCGAGGATTCAAGGTAATTGTTATATTTTTCGTACCATGCATGCTTTTTGAAACTTTGTGAACAAAATCAATGGGAGAAATGAACCACTACGGACTAGCATCATTCTTTGACATATTTACATAAAATAAATGCTAACTGCCAGTTTTTCAGCATGCGCATCTTTCGTGGCACGCCAGACCCACTTAGGCTACGTTCATACTACAGGTCTTAATGCACGAATCCGATTTTTTCGTGTTTTTCCGACTCGAGTGAGGCATTAACTTGACGGTCTGAACGTGACAAGTCGCATAGAACGGGACCATTTCAAATCCGATCTGGGTCACTTTTGTATGTGGTCTAAATCCGATCTGGGCGACATTTTTCCAGACTGTCGCGGCGGTCTGTACTGTCCAGTCCCGCAAATCTGATTTCATGCAGCAATTACGTCATCAAATAGTGAGAGAGTCGTTACCGTAGCGATGCACCTGTGCGTTATTAGCGCCTAGCTTGCAGTGAACACTGCTTTTGGGGAAGGGCTGGGCTTCACAACAGTCATAAAAAATAAAAATGGGTTGAGGATAAGCCTGAGAATGCTCAGTTTTCTCTGTTACAACTGAGCAATATTTCAACATTGCTTACACGGCCGAGAGAGAGTCGGGGCAAACTGCCCATATGTGTGTGACGTGCACGGACAGTGCGTGCATGCTATCGATCCATATAAACTTTGAATATAAGCCTAAACGGGGATTATTTATGTCTGTTATTTGTGTCCTCCTTTTGAAAAGCAAAACATGATATCCCTGGAATGACGGACGACGTGTGTCATTTGTTTTGATGCTTCTGCGCATGCGGGTCTTCTTGCTTAGCGCGTGTCGGACTGCGAATTAGTGCGCATGCGTAATACTTGAACGGTCTCAATGGATAAAAGCAGTCTGAACGGGCACGCCAAAAAAACGGATATGACAAAAAATCGGATTCGTGCATTAAGACCTGTAGTATGAACGTAGCCTTAGAGTGTTTGGTTCCAAAAAGCTCAATCTTGGTCTCATCTGACCAAGAAAAGCACCTCATACCCACTGTGAAGTATGGGGGTGGGTCAGTGATGCTGTGGGGCTGTTTCGCTTCCAAAGGCCCTGGGAACCTTGTTAGGGTGCATGGAATTACCAGGATATTTTAAATCAAAATCTGTTGCCCTCTGCCCGAAAGCTGAAGATGGGTCGTCACTGGGTCTTTCAGTAGGACAATGACCCTAAGCATATGGCCAAATCTACACAGAAATGGTTCGCCTGACACAAAATCAAGCTCCTCCCATGGCCATCTCAGTCCCCAGACCTTGTTCTGTTGGCAAAAGGGGGTTGTACAAAGTATTAGCACCAGGGGTGCTAATAATTGTGACACACATTATTTGATGTCAAATAATTATTTCTTTATGTGGGATTTTTTCCCCACTGAACAAAAGCACTTGTATTGAAGGTTGGATTTTTCTCTTTTTTTCCATTAAGGTCCCATATTATTTGAATAAAAAAAATAAATTATTAGAAGCTAAAAAACACATCTTTACCAGGGGTGCCAATAATTATGGAGGGCACTGTAAATATTACATTTTTGCATTAGCACTTTTACTCTTCACTTGTAAATTTTAAAGCAAGTACTTTTGAGTGATTTTTTTTCTCCAATACTTGTACTTTTACTTAATTCTTTTGCACCAGTATCTGTACTTTTATTTAAGTAAAAAAAAAAGTAAGTACTTCATCCACCACTGCCGACCAGACATACCTACTGTACGCCAGTGCTGCATAATGTACAGCCGGCTTTTGTAATTATTCATTGCCCCAGTGTACTTTGTATCTTATCTAATCTTACCTAATCTTACGTATGTATCACATTTTAAGAGATGCGGTCCACATTTATTCGGATGGATCGTAATGACCGCGGGCTTCTTAAATTATAGCCCTTTGATGAAGGGAATTATACGAGCTGTAATTGCAGTCGTATAACTGTGCTATATTTCTGATTTAATTATGAACACATGCAGTGTGAAAAGTAGCATAAGGGGGCGGGGCCTCCGATTGAACGTGCGCTGCCATGTCAGATGAGAGTCCCCATTATGCCGAGCCACAAAGTATTTGCAGCGTGCTCCAGTGAGAAGCCAAAATCGCGAAAATAGTTGACTTTTAGCGCGTTTGCTTCCGGCCAAATGTTAGACTGCATACTTTGTGTGGATAGAGCTTGTTAACCTCCGTCGTCATAAATCAAAAGTGTACACGCTGTATAAGAACAGATCAATCTTTGCAAATCTGTTCACAAACACTGTGTTCTGCTTTAAGTGATGCCAAAATAAGATACATTTAATTAATGCATGCCCTTAAACCACAGATGAAAGAATCATATTGTGATTTATTGCTGAAGCTAGGATTATAATCAGAACTTTCAAGGTACTCACGCACCATCTCCGCATTCACCTTCTGATGACACAAATAGTGTGCTGAGGATTTTCAGATTTTTTGATGACTAGCTCGTTACCCGTTCTGCACTTTTTGCTTGACTTGGTCGTGTACTGGCAGGCATTAGCTAGTCTTATACGTTGATTGACTAATAGGTAGTGCTGCAACTAACGATTATATTTATAACGGATTAATCGGACAATTATCAGATAAACGTCCCTTTTTTTCTTCCAATTAACTTCACAATTTAACTTGAAGTCTTAGGCATGGATGACTTTTTGCTTCAAAATTGTTTTATTACAACTTCCTGACTTAACTGTTGTCTACAACTGTTCTTTTTTACTTTAAGTAGGTTTTTTAAGGGTTTAGTAAAGGTTCTGAGTATAAAACATTAAAAGAATTTCTCAGACAAAAGTCCTGTTCACTCAAATACAAAAGTGCTACTAATGGACTTTTTTTCAAAGCGTTGATATAAATTTTGTCCAAGACTTATTTATTCTCTTTAAACAAACTAACCAACAAAATCGAATAAGGAGGTGCCAGACTGTAATGAATCCGTTTTCTTTATCAGTTATTCATAAATGCAATCTAAATCCAATTTCAGAGCACACTCTTGTATGACAATTTTTGTTTGAATCAGAATTTGTGTTGAAGGGAGACTCTAACATACCAAAATAAAAATAAAAATGCCACATGCCAAAATCCATTTACCACACACCAAAAAAAATGCCACATACCAAATTAAAATGCCACCTATAATCCATTTCGCCACATACCAAAATCCATTTTGCCACGTACCGAAAAAAATGCCACATACCAAAATACATTTTGCCAAAAAAACGGGGAAAAAAATGCCACATACCAAAATCCATTTTGCCACATACGTACAAAAAAAAATGTCACATGCCAAAAGTCATTCTGCCACAAACCAAATAAAAATGCCACATATCGAAATCCATTTTGCCACATACTGAAAAAAATGCCACATACCAAAATCCATTTTGCCACATACCAAAAAAAAAAAAAGCCACATACCAAAAGCCATTTTGCCACATACCAAAAACAAAATGCTACATACCAAAATCCCATTTTGCAACATACCAAAAAAATGCCACATGCCAAATAAAAATGCCACATTCCAAAATCTATTTTGCCAAATCCCAAAAATTTGCCACATGCCAAATAAAAATGCCACATACCAAACTCCATTTTGCCACATACCAAAAAAAAAAAAAGTCACATGCAAAATAAAAATGCCACATGCCAAAATCCATTTACCACACACCAAAACAAATGCCACATACCAAATTAAAATGCCACCTAAAATCCATTTCGCCACATACCAAAATCCATTTTGCCACGTACCGAAAAAAATGCCACATACCAAAATCCATTTTGTCAAAAAACGGGGAAAAAAATGCCACATACCAAAATCCATTTTGCCACATACGTACAAAAAAAAATGCCACATGCCAAAAGTCATTTTGCCACAAACCAAATAAAAATGCCTCATACCAAAATCTATTTTGCCACATACAAAAAAAGCAACATGCCAAATTAAAATGCCACATATCAAAATCCATTTTGCCGCATACTGAAAAAAATGCCACATACCAAAATCCATTTTGCCGCATACTGAAAAAAATGCCACATACCAAAATCCATTTTGCCACATACCCAAAAAAAAATGCCACATACCAAAAGCCATTTTGCCACATATCAAAAACAAAATGCTACATACCAAAATCCCATTTTGCAACATACCAAAAAAATGCCACATGCCAAATAAAAATGCCACATACCAAAATCTATTTTGCCAAATCCCAAAAATTTGCTACATGCCAAATAAAAATGCCACATACCAAACTCCATTTTGCCACATACCACCAAAAAAAGTCATATGCAAAATAAAAATGCCACATGCCAAAAAAAATGCCACATACCAAACTCCATTTTGCCACATACCAAAAAAAATGCCACATACCAAACTCCATTTTGCCACATACAAAAAAAAAGCCACACGCTAAAAGCCATTTTGCCACATGTCAAATAAAAATGTCACATGCCAAATAAAAATGCCACATGCCAAATAAAAATGCCACATACCAAAATCCATTTTGCCACATACAAAAAAATTTAAAAAGCCACACGCTAAAAGCTATTTTGCCACATGCCAAATAAAAATGCCACATACCAAAATCCATTTGGCCACATACCAAAAAAAAAAAAAAAAATGCCACATTCCAAACGCCATGTTGCCAAAAGAAATGCCACACGCCAAAAAAAATGCCACATAGCAAAATCCATTTGGCCACATACCCAAAAAAATGCCACATGCCAAACGCCATTTTGCCACATACCAAAAGAAATGCCACATGCCAAATAAAAATGCCATATACCAAAATCCATTTTGCCACATACAAAAAAAAAATCCACATGCCAAAAGTCATTTTGCCACATACCAAGTACCAATTTTCGTCCTCGGCCCTGCTGTCAAATTTTGTGGTTACAGGACTGGACATTACACACAAACAAGGACCCAAACAGGACTGCTCATAGCTGCCGGCAAAAATCGAGTTGGAAGCTAATTTATTAATCGATTTAATCAATTAGTTGTTACATCCTTACCAATAGGTGAATAGTGCACCACAAACGTTACTACACACTTCTGGCTTTACTAAAATCCGTAACGGTATAAGCAGAAAATGTAATGAATGATTTTCCATGGCCTCCCCCCCTAGACAAGCCTATAATGTCCATTGTTTCCTCTTAACTTTAGAAAATGACTGTCATCATGCATCACAGCAGGCTGTGAAGCGAGCCCACTCAGTATGGTCTTTCTGAATCAACATGCCAACTCTGACTTTCTTTATGTAAACAACTCTGTACATGTGTTGAATGTCATGTTAATCTGATCAAGATACCACATGCATGCTAAAAAAAATAAAGAAATAAAAAGCTAAAAATCTATCCAATTGTCCGTGCAACAACCAGTTTAAGCATTTAAGCTAATGGCTTGCTAGTATCCCGGAGTTTACTGTGTGAAAGTAGTGAGACCTGCGGAGCAGTCAGACAATGTGCCAATGCACGTCTGTTTGGCTGGCGAGTCGACCAGCAACGCCCCCCCTCGCTAACGACTCTTTGCCAAGTAAATGATGACAAACTGGAGTTCTCCCTGCCGTTGAGCATTAGGTGCCATACCTAATGACTGTCAATGAATGAACAAAACATAACAACTATATTATGCCAATGCGTCTTAAATGGATGTCCCTAAGGAAAGCCATCTAAATTGCAAATTCATAGCATTTCCCTCCAATTTTAAACAGCTGTGTGTCTAATGTGTATTTTTTATTTTTGTATTATTTTTGTAAGCACTTGTATGTGTTTAAGTCATGTGAAATGGGTAGCCCATTGTTAGAAATGAACGGCAACAAGCTTGAATTTATGCAAGTGGAGAAAACAAAGAATATGGTAGTTTATAGTGAAGGAGATAGTACCTTTACTCGTAGGCACCATCTAACTGTTTGCATTACTCTAACACACTTACTATTCCCTGATTGATTATATTATCGTTTCTCGTATTTACTGTTTGACTGTTTGTATTACTCTAAAACACTCAATATAAAATAAATAGCATTTATATCATAGTTTAAGGAAAACAAGCAGAATATATTTTACATAGGGCATAAGAGATACATGACGCCGTCTTATCACGGAAGCCCAACGTGTGCATCATGCAACTGACTGAGCAAGATTGATGCTGACAAGCCCATGTCTGCACCACCAATTCTCGCAATGTTCTCCCGGACGGTCCAGAACAAATGGCGGGACGCCCTGTCCCAACACAAGGAACACCGAAGAACGCCCGATATCCAACTGATAAGACTCCAACAGCCCCTTTGACACTAAGGTGGCAAAATCAACAACCCTCGATGCCCTGACAACAGTAACTCCCGAATCCTCCTGTCCAATCCACAAACAGACAACATTTCCTAAACAACGCCCAAGCACACTTCTGCCTACAGCCTGCCCCGCGAGAGCCTTCAAATGACTGAATGTTTAATAAAGTGTTGTCATTTTTTCTCTGAAACCTTAAAAACTGCTCTTAAGGACAGTCCAGAACAAATGGCGGGATGTCCTGTACTACCACGACACCCGATAACAAAAAGAACTCTGATTTTGATAGCTTAGCGCCTCCCAGAGTTTGAGGCATGCCGAACCTCCCACCTCAGTTGCCTCACTGACCATTACCCAGCAACTGTGACACACAAACTTGACCGCCCAAATCTGCAACAGTAGAAGCCCCAAAACACACCTTTCTCCCTGCCCAAAGCCTGCCCCGCGAGAGCCTTCAAAAAGACTGGATCTTTAACTAATCCTTGTCATTTTTTCTTGGGAATCTTTTGTTGACTAGTCATATGGCGACCCTGAAACCAGTCTGCCTCCTCGCCTGGGTCTGTTGCTGTTTTGCCCTTCTGTATGATTGCTGTCGACTCGGAATAAATTGTCAACTTGTGTTTCGAAGCCTTTTTCCAGCTTTCAAAATGGATTCAGTACAAGGGATTAAGACTAAGGTGACGCGCGGAGTTTGGCCTTTTGGCCGGGTTGTGGGGGATTTCGCCGGCCTGGGTCGGCCTTCAATTACAATGTTACTCATTACTTAAATTTTCTTTTCACCAAAAATCTTTTTGACTTGTACTTGAGTACATTTTTGGATGACTTCTTTTATTTTTACTTGAGTAATATTACTTTGAAGTAACGCTACTCTTACTTGAGTCAAATTTTTGGCTCCTCCACCCACCTCTGACTTTACTGTAACCTATCACATGATCATATTAGGCTAAAAAATACACAAAAATCCGCAAAAATTCTGACTCGAAAAATCTACAAAAATGAAACATCACCCATCTAAAGAGCACAAGTGCCCTCTAGTGGAGAAAACATTTCCTACCATCACTTTAAAACCATTATATCACCAGTTTTTTCTTCAGAATTAAAACTTTGTTCAGAAATCCGCGCTTTTTGATTGATTGTGGTAGACATAATTTCATAAGTTTTACTATGCTTATTTTCCCTCTATTTGTATTGTTTGCACAACACCAGACGGCAGTTGCCTCTAACCCCTTTCGAGCCTCCTCTCTGCCCATGCGGCACCCACCGGTGGGCAAGCACTCTCAGGAAGCACCTCCATCTCCTGCTTATTTGTCTCCTCAGTTAGCCTGGGTCAATCCTCCATTGCAAACGATATTTTTCTTATCAGACCCATGTGGAGGGCCTAATTAACCAACATCCCTGCAAGCACAGAAAGCGGGTCTGGGATTAGACAGAGATATACTGGAGTCGAGGTTAAGAGGTGGTTTGTTCAGAGACCCTTATAGCCAATCAAAGAGAGAGTTTGGAAGATTGGCATGAGCAGTGTAAGAATTCCACTGTTTTTAATGAATATCAGTATTGTCAAAAGATTTGTGTCCGTCATTCAACATCTGGTCAAGCCACCGCTGTTACATTTGGGTTTGGTATACTGTGGTGCAATTGCAATGGGGCAAACAATCCTAGTCATTATTTTTACTGCCCCTGAGCAACGTTTACCCTTTATTTTTGTTGCCATTGAAAATGAATGGGAAATTTGGACGTACAGTGGTATGGAAAAGTATTTGAACCGTTTGGAATTTCTCACATTTCTGCATAAAATTACCATCAAATTTGATCTGATCTTTGTCAAAGTCACACAGATGAAAAAAGTGTCTGATTTAAGTAAAACCACCCATTTATAGGTTTCATATTTTAATGAGGATAGTATGCAAACAATGACAGAAGGAGGAAAAATAAGTAAGTGAACCATCACATTTAATATTTTTGTGCCCCCCCCCCCACCTCCCTTTAGTAGCAATAACTTCAACCACATGCTTCCTGTAGCTGCAGATTAGTCTGGCACATCAATCAGAACTAATCTTGGCCCATTCTTCTCTACAAAACTGCTGTAGTTCAGTCAGATTCCTGGGATGTCTGGCATGAATCGCTGTCTTTAGGTCATGCCACAGCATCTCAATGGGGTTCAAGTCTGGACTTTGACTTGGCCACTCCAGAACGTGTATTTTGTTCTTCTGTAACCATTCTGAAGTTGTATTACTTCTGTGTTTTGGATCATTGTCTTGTTGGAGCATCCATCCTCTTTTTAGCTTCAACTGTCCGACAGACAGCCTCAGGTTTTCCTGTAAAACTTTTGAATTCATTCTTCCATTAATGAATGCAAGTTGTCCAGGCCCCGAGGCAGCAAAACAGCCCCAAATCATGATGCACCCTGCGTCATGCTTTACGGTGGGGATGAGGTGTTGATGTTGGAGAGCTGTTCCATTTCTCCTCCATACGTGACGTTGTGTGTTGGTCCGAAACAATTCAACTTTGGTTTCATCCGTCCACAAAATATTTTGCCAAAACTTCTGTGGGGTGTCCAAGTGCCTTTTTGCGAATATTAAACGAGCAACAATGTTTTTTAGAGCAGTGGAGTCCTCCCATGAACAGCATTCTTGGCCATAGTTTCACATATAGTGGATGTGTGCACAGAGATAGTGGATTGTGCCAATGATTTCTGTAAGTCTTTAGCAGACGCTCTAGGGTTCTTTTTTTTACCTCTCTGAGTATTCTGCACTGAACTCTTGCCGTCATCTTTGGTGGACGGCCACTCCTTGGGAGAGAAGCGACAGTGTCAAATTCTCTCCATTTGTAGACAACTGATCTGTCGATTCATGAATATCCAGACTTTTAGAGATGGTTTTGTATCTTTTCATAGCTTTGTACAAATCAACAAGCGTTCATCGCAGGTCTTGAGAATATTCTTTTGACCAAGCCATGATGCACATCAGACAATGCTTCTCATCAAGACAGTTTTTACAGGTGTGTGGGCAGGGCAGATTTGAACCACTCATCAGTGATTGGGCACAAACCTGACTTAAATTGTTTGGTAAAAATTGGTTTCAGTTACTCTTTAAGTCTGCTAAGGCAGACGGTTCACTTACTTATTTCCCCCTTCTGTCATTGTTTGCATGTTATCCTTATTAAAATATGAAAACCTATAACTGTTTGGGTGGTTTTAGTCAAGGCACTGTTTTTACATCTGTGCGATTTTGACAAAGATCAGATCAAATTTGATGGTGATTTTATGCAGAAATGTGACAAATTCCAAAAGGTTCATATACTTTATCATACAACTGTATTTGTTAGGTCAATCTTTAGAAAGATCATGCCAAGTGATCTGCAGCTACAAGAAGTGTCTGGTTGAAGTTATTGCTGCCAAAGGGGGAAAACTATTTACAAAATATTAAATATGATAGTTTACTTATTTTTCCTCCTTCTGTCATTGTTTGCATGATATCCTCATTAAAATATGAAAACCTATAAATGTTTGGGTGGTTTTAGTTAAGGCAAGCACTGTTTTTACATCTGTGTGATTTTGACAAAGATCAGATCACATTTGATGGTGATTTTATGCAGAGTTGTGAAAAATTCCAAAAGGTTCAGATACTTTTTCATACCACTGTACATGGCCGTCAATGAAATCTCAGTAAAAATGAATGGGACAGTTTTTGGATTTTTTTTTTTTTTTTTCTTAAAAAAAAAAAAACTACGTTTACGGGCAAATGAAAAATGTTTGGGAGTCATGAATACGATTACGAAGAGAAATAGAAGAATAAGGTTGAGGAATTTAATTCCATCTAATAAAATACTGAAATCAATGACATTTTCAATTGTATTCTGATGTGCATGCATATTATCACTGCACTGCCCTTGTTTCCTTAGGCAAAGTCTGTCTCCCTGGGTAGGAGTGTCTTAAGTAGTAGTGTGTGTGTGTGTGTATATTTGTTGTACAGTAGAACGTCTCAGTCTTAACGTGTTGGCTCAGGTAAACAAACTTCCAAGTGTGTCAGAGCCTGGGGTTGAATACGACACAGATGAGCTCAAATTAAAGCGATGAAGGTTTTTGCCATTCACTTAGCTTAAGGTGTGTTTGTTCATGAAACAAGGTCATCCAATTAGCCATCTCCTGTTCACTTATCCTGTGGGGAGGTGATGGCTAGTACTACAATTCCGAAATACAAGGGGACTGTTGCTAGCAAGTTACGAGAGATTCCTACGTGGCAGTGTTTTTTCAGACGGTATTTAATTTTGACAGAATGATGTCACACTGGAGGGTAAACGTGTTCATTATTAGGGCCTGAGCACCAACTGGCACAAGAGCCCTATTGTATTGCAAAGGATTATTAGTATTTTGTCCATGGCAAATGAAGATGGCTAATTCAGAGGCCTTAATATGCCTTAATATCAGTCCGATCACGTCATTTTCAAAGTATCAGAATCGGCAAAAAAATATCAGACATGCCTTTTTTTTTTTTTTTTTTTTTTTTTTTTTTTTAAATTAAATCGTTTTCTAATTGTATTTAACGTTACAGACAAAATGTCTTACACTCATCCAGAGTCTTTAGTTTTGGCTTAAAGTAGGGCTATCAAATTTATCGCGTTAGCAGCGGTAATTAATTTTTTTTTTATTAATCACGTTAAAATATTTAACGCATGCGCTGCATGACCCACTCACGCATTGTCGCGTTCAATCTATAATGGCACCGATTTACCTATATATAGAGCTAAAAGGCAGCATAAAATGAGTAAATTTTGGCAGTCTCTGGAGCCTTTTTATAATTGGCTAAAGCCTTAAAATCCTTCTCTCAACAATTAGAAATATCGTGGGAAAACAATGTGGGGAAGAAAGGTAGTAGTTGATATTTTTCTTTACACCCTATGTTATTTCCCAACGCAGAGAAGATATATCAATTGGTGCCACTACGCACAGTCATGGTTGCGCTTCCCATCATGCATTTGGGCAGAACAGTTAAATGGCTACAGTATCATTTACTGAAAGCTCAACAAATACACTAGATGGCAATATTTAGTCACAATATACAAAGTCACATTTATCCTTTAAGAATTACAAGTCTTTCTATCCGTGGATCCTTCTCACAGAAAGAATGTTAATAATGTAAATGCCATCTTGAGGATTTATTGTCATAATAAACAAATACAGCACTTATGTACTGTATGTTGTATTAGTCCAAGTTTTATTCATTTTTTTCTTAATGCATTGCCAAAAAGTATATGATCGGGAAAAATTATCGGGAATGATCGGAATTGAATCGGGAGCAAAAAAAAAAAAAAAAAGCAATCGGATCGGGAAATATCGGGATCGGCAGATACTCAAAGTAAAATGATCGGGATCGGATCGGGAGCAAAAAACATGATCGGAACGACCCTAATTACGATCCATTGAGATCCAATTCAAGAGTTTCATAAGTTACCTTTTTGTATCGTGTATTTAATTTCACATGGATATTAGTCTAGGTGTTTCCAATATTCTCGTCTTTACAGTTAACACTAGAAGTACCAAGGGTGGATCAGTTGATACAAATCACTGTTGTAACCAGAGAAGGATCATCTGACCCTAACCAGCATATTTTTTGTGAGCACCATGGTCCTTATTAGTCATTCCCAATCACACTTGCAAAACCACAGGGTTGGATTGCTCCAATTAGCATCTTGAGTGTTTTCAGGGCAGGGGTGCCTTGGCTGATGAGGGAAGGGTAAACTGGTGTTGTTCTAGCTGGCCTGTTTTCACTTTCAAGCCCAGAAAACAGGTTGGTGTGAAAAAGCCACCATAAAATAGACCGAACTACTGACAGGATGTGACTTTTATTTTTAAGTGTTTACTTGTCCCTTCAACTCTTCCAGTTTTATCCTGTATGTAAACCAAATGGAACATACTACTCAGGTTTTCATTTTTTTTTTTTTTTCAAACTTCATGCATGGAACCAGACTGTGGTCAGACTTACAGTATGTCTCACATGTACTGTATGTGTGTAAACTGTATGGAGACAGAAAGGTGCCATTGGATGGTTGTCTGAGGCAATGCACACGTTTTAGAGGTAATTTTCTCTCCCTCTTCCGAATAGGGCTTGTCCAGTTAGACAAAACAGTTGTTGCTTGTCGGACAGCTCAGGCAGGCGATCGGGCGGACAACCTTTTTACATCTTCCAAAAGCTGCAGTTTGCCTACTGTAGAAGGGACGGTGTAATAAAAAACTAAACAAAACATTTTTCATGTGGTGACATATGACACTTCGCCCTTTTCCCGGGGTGAGGTATTGGAGGTTGTTGCCGAAGCACTTTCTCCTTCTGCACCTTCTTTGCGCCCACATGAGCGTGAGGCACTTCCTTTGCAAGACCCACCAAGAAGTCCACCCATCTCTCTGATATTCAAAATGCTAATTGCAGCTATCCAGAGTGACCCCCCCCCTTTCACACCTAGGCAGCGACTCCACAGGAGTGTGTAGGAGGGTGGCCAGCTTGATTGCTTCTTTGAGTGGTCTATTGTTTGAGAAAGCCAAGTTGTCAGTTTGGTATCGGGGTCATTTGACGCCTTTCTGGTATTTCTTTATAGCCAAAAAAAAAAAAAAACGGCACTTCCAGTGTTAAATAAGTACAATAAACACACACACATTGTGATGCATTTGTGGTCGGCTTGCCTCACAGCTATCAGCACGAGTGATTCCCCAGCTTCATATGGCCATCACCACTTTTGTCTAGCTTTCCACACTTTTGAAAAAAAAATCCAAATGATTTCGAAACCTTTGAGTGTAGGTGAGAAATGCTGTAGATTTCATCCGTTTTGTCATCCAAAAGCATCGTAAGTACAGTAGTGCCTCATGACTCCTTGCATGCATTGTGGCGCTATGAATGTAAATAACATTCAAAGTTCATGTTCTGTGCTAATTATGTCTTCGCTTACTGTTCCAGTTGTCTCATTACTTGCTAGTTATGCTATTTGTGCCTATGACACCAAACATGTTTATTTCATATTTTACGCGGTATTTTATGCTCCTGAATGAAATGGACCGCTTGGATGTGTGAAAGCAATCATTTTATTTATTCAATTTTTTTAATCCTGCGCCATGAAAATAAGTTACTTCCAGCTCCAGTCTCGGGTTGAGGACGAATGTGAATGTGACGTATCCCGGGTCAGCTTCTCACAATACAGCATTGCTTTATAGCCTGAAGATCGACTGCGGATTCGGCTGATTTTGTGGATTAATTTGTTTATTTTTCGCATCACGTCAACCAAACGGCTGCAGAAAATTGTTGCTGCACCAGGGAGAAGCGTGTAAGCCTTTATGGGTTAAAAAAAGTTTCCCGTTCACCGCGGATATTGGCCAAAACAAGCCCTACTACTGTGGGACATTGGACTTACGAGGAAGTGAGTTAACATGGTATTTTGTAATATGTCAAATACTGGGATCATCGCACACGTTTTAATACGGAGGTGGCTTGCATTTTGTGTCTGATTGTCCACCGAAAATGCCACTCGGCCGATGACTGGCGGCTTGTCGTTGACGCCTCCGCCGGGTGAGCGCTATACTCGGCTTATTACCCTCTTCGTGTGCCCGGTGTTCTGTCAAATTTTCAACCCCATCAGAAATTGCAACTTTGTAATCGTTGTATTCGCGGCCATTTTTAACACAAAGACTACAAACTTTCTTTAAATAAAGGACTATTTACTTACGTTTGATCATGGACAGACGTGTACAGTAGAAAAGTTCTCCTCAGACACATCCTGCCATGTTAGCTGCACAACAACTGCACACCGCTCTCTGTTTACATCTTCCCGTGTAGTAAAGCATTATTTCACGGCATCGTGTTGACCATGTGGCATCTACGCGCTCTTCAGACGTCAGCCGGAGCTCTCCTGCCCGCAGCAGGGGAACGACGAGCTGTCACTTGCTCGCCGCCGGGCGGGTTGCCGATCAGTGAAGGCAATTGACAACCCCGCCGCCGTGTGAAATGATCTGGGGTAGTTTTGTGTGATTTTTCGCTTCGAAAAGTGAAAATAAGACTTCGAGACGTCACTCGGTTCGGGTTAGCATGTCGGCTAGCTCTCACGCCTCCTGGTTTGTTTACATTCTCAGAAGCCGGGGCAGGGAAATGACAAAAGCCGGCATAAAATGTTATTCATGAGGTGCCACAGTGAAGGTGAAGTCGACAGTTCATGGATTCAAGGATTAAAAGACTACCCTAATTTTTGGGCTATAAGCCGCTACATTTTTCCCTCATTTTGAATCCTGCAGCTTATAGTCCAGTGCGGCTTATTTGATGATTTATTTGGGTTAATAGGTAAAACTTTTTTTGAGAGCGGGATCATAAGACTGTAATAAGAACGTCACAATTATGACATGACACTATCATGGGCTTTACTGAATGCTTATGACAGATGTCAATATGTGTCATGTGGCATGATATGTCACTAACTCCATTTATGTCTAGCTCAGATCTTTCACGTCCATTCAAAAGTGAGATAATTTGCTGGATGACACTAAACGACATCTATTATAAGCAGTGTTGTTAATAAAGGCGTTACAATATAACGGCGTTACTAACGGCGTTCTTTTTTTCAGTAGTGGGTAATCTAATTAATTACTTTTCTCATCTTGGCAACGCCGTTACCGTTACTGAGGACGGAAAGGCATGCGTTACTATGCGTTACTATATTGGTCGAAAAGTCTGAGGGAGACGGACTCACCGAGAAGACAGAGCAGAGCAGGAGTGAGGAGGAGGCAAGAAAGTTGCGACGCCAAGCAAACGCGATGCTAGGTAGCTCCAATAATACATGTTGTAGCTGATAGCTAGTACAAACTACACCCGCATGTTATGGTAGATATGGTAGACATGGTAGATATCACATGAACTGTACATAGATATAACTAGATGCAAAATGACAGACATGGCACTAAATGCGTTAGTAGACAGCCGCCATCTTAAAGCAGTAGACTTTTTAGGACGGCTCTGTTGTAGAGAATCTTCCTAGCGAACCTAAGTAACTTTTTATCTAAAATACTTCTAAATCGGCAAAATCTTGACTTGAATCTATCTTTAAATGATGAAACAGTTTTACAACTTTCATATGTCGAAAGTAGAGAGATGGGAAGTAATGCAATAATGGGAGCAATTTTAACAACTTTTAACAGTTGATTCAGGGTAAAGGGTAAATTAAGGTAAAGAATTGGGCTCGGGCCAATTGTACCAAAAACCTTCACAAAAAACTTCACATAGTGTGGCCAATGTTTTGTTTTGTTTTTTTTCCTCAAAAATTAATTACTTTTTTTTCATTAAGATTAACAACACTGATTATAAGCATTAAATAATGTCAGTAATACAGTGTCATGTAATAATTATAACAGTATTATGGCACCACTATCCCAAAAAATGTTACCAAATACAATAGCTTGCAATTAATGAAACAACTGGAACAGTAACTGAAGAAATAATTAGCACAGAACATGAATTTTGAATTCTATTCACATCTGTAGTGCCGCGATGCATGCTAGGAGGAATGTTGGATGACAACAGTGTTGACAGCAGGTGGCAGCAGAGGTTGACTGTCTCCCCCAAGGGAGCAGTGATGGCCAAATGAAGATTTTTGAAAAAATGGCATTGCAGCCAATTGGTTCAAAGCTTCATGGTGGTTCATTTGGTCTCATGACAGTCTTATAATGCCTTTGTCAAATGAAGTGTTACCAGTTAATATCTTTTGGTGGAAATATCCCATAATAAAATGAGGACAACTGCGGTTTATAGTCCAGTGCGGCTTATCTATGAACAAATGCCGTTTTAGTCTTATAGTCAGGTGCGCCTTATAGTCCAGAAATTACGGTAATTTCTCGTCATCTGCGCTTTGCCAAATTGTTGTATATGGTCGAATCGTCTCAAAATAAGATTCTAATTCACACAATAATGCTATTTAAAACTTGTTTTTATCCTGTCATACGCTCTTAAAGCGCTACACTGATCTAAAGTATATCGGCTATTGTCTTTTTCTGACCTTCAAAGCACACTAAAGAGATACATGAAAGATCAGCACAGCCAACTAGTGAAACACGATGTCTGGAATAAAACAAGCACACAACCTCCTGCGAAGCCTCAAAGAGTCACAACACATGCCAAGGAAAGGATCATCTTCTTTATGAAGGTTCCTCAAGGCACAGCAAAGACTATTCTCCTCCAATATCAATAAAACACACAGACAATATGTTACTGAGCTTCTCTGAATGTAATGCATTATGGCTCTTGATGGGGAGGATTCATATTATGTCGAGGCTCATGCCGGAGATGACTGATAATCTACAGTATATGACATGTTTGCTTCAGTCTTGCTCCGCAGCCTTTGGCACTGGCAAACTCGCTGGTCATCTGCACCAGTGGGATAAGGGAGAAAAGGGTGAGTTTGAGACACAACATATGTTATTCGCTTTTCCAATAGTGTGATGCCTCGCAGGTAAAATTTGTGCTATCGCATTATGACACAGAAAATGAAAGAGGCTCAGTTGCGCCCCAAGATGGAGTTGGGACAGCCAGAAATAATATCTACAATGTAGACATTGGGAGCTGGTGACAGTCGGACCGCGTGGAGACATCACAAACAATATATCTGAGTTTAACATCAGAAACAATCAGACTGAAGATAGACAATGAAAAAATGCTCGCAGAATATAAAAGGGGGGGAATGAAAACGAAGCACTTTTGTTCTCCGTTGCTCCTTCTGCATCTGTCGCTTTGAATTTGTACACGGATAAAGAGAAAAAATACATATCAATATATGCTGGAGAATAATGGATGATGTAAGGTTTGGAGATGGGGCCGCAAAGTGCCCGCAGCGTATCTTGCGAGCACTATCCAGTCAGTTTCTGGCAGACTGTCACTGTTTGCTATTCTTAGTAGATGTTTCTTTAAAAGGCAAAGGCAGATTAGCCCACTTAACAAACAGGACACAGATATGTGACTGTGAAAAACAAATTAGCGCATGTGTAGCATTAATACTGCATTAACGACCCCAAAAAAAAGAAACGTGTGACATGTTCTATTATAACACCAATATTAAATGGCAACTTGCTTTCAAATAATATTAGATGTCAGCTTTCTCACGTGTGAGGGCTAATGAATGGGACACAATCGCAGGGCAGTAAGCAGGCAAAGTGAGTCAAGTAGAAAGAAACTCCAAAATTGCATAAATTGGAAAAAAAAAAAAAAAAAAATCATTTTTGTGTTTCATTTATTAGAGAAAAGCAACGAACAGAAAGGGGTTATGGGGGGACAGAATAAAAAGAGAAGAGACGAACAAACAACAACAAGAAATACATTTAACGCCAACACTAAGTATGAATATGTTAGTGCTGTCGTTAGATAATTGTATTTCCAGTTGACATCATGTTGGGGGCCCAAGGAGAAAAGGGAGGGATGGGGAGTCAGAGATATGATTGGGTGGGGTGGAGTGTACACAAATCAGGCCTGTGATCTAGAACCCAGTAATTGTGTGAATCCCTTGTGAGTGTGAGCCCGTTGGCAACCCACCCTACGCTGCCCCATCGCCAATCCCGGCACCAAGGCCCACCTCCCGAGTGCGCCCAATCACATTCAGCCATGCGTGAGTCCCATGAAACATGCGATAGCCACGCAGACAAGCCAAGACCCCCAGGGCCACGGCCCTAACCCACCCAGCCAGCCTGGGGAGGGGGGGGGCAGCGCAGCCCATCCCTCCTCCTGCAGTCCAGCAAAGGGGCAATCGTCACCGCCCAGGGATCCAGGGTGGTTCCCCTGGTCACCCGTGCCCCCATCAACCAGCCTTCAGGGATGGGAAGCGGGTACGCACCACCAACCACCACGTCAGAGCACAGGGCGGATGTCCAGGCAGAGAAAACAGGGGAAGATGCCCATCTCATCTTCCCTGCACTGTCATATGCACTTTGCGCTCCGGCACCTTATGATATACAAATTAAGCATACATCAAGTATACATTTCATTAAAAAAAAATTTGATGAAGACCAACCCATTTTGAAATGACTAAAATGATTGTTTTCATCCCCAAAAATATTGATGTATACTGTAATATTACCACCGCAAGGAACAAAAAAACATTCAATAACACATTCATGCAGGCCTTGAGTAGACACCTATCCAATCTCTCACCACTCACATTTCACACACTTTGTGCATGAGGGCCACAGTTGGTCCAATGCAGGCAGGTCTAGGTCACCCCTTCGCCTGTCTAAAGAAGAGATGTGATTGGCTGTGACAGCTCCTTGATGAGTAATTGCTCTAATCACTTGACGGCTCACAACCGACCCCTCCACCCCAACCTAACGCACACAAAGGCCGCTCCACCCCCTCTTCTCTGCGAGGTTCAGCATAGCGTTAGTAGACTGATATCTATCTCGGGGAGATTATCCTTCTATCCGGTTGACACAAGCACAAATGCATTTATAGTGATCTTCAGGGGGAACAACATTTTGTAAACATTATGCTGTACAACCCCTAGCAAAAAGTATGGAATCACCCATCTCGGACGAGCACTCTCTCAGACATTTTTTAATGTAGAACAAACTCAGATAAAAAGCTTGTAAAAATAATGAATTAGTTAAAAAGTGCAACTTCTTGGCATTCAGAAACACTAAAAGAAATGAATAAAAAACATTGTGGTGGTCAGTAATTGATACTTTTATAGAGCAAGTGCAGGGAAATACAGAATCACTCCATTCTGAGGAAAAATATATGAAATCATGAGACACGAACAAAGAAATAACAATCAAAACACATCTCTAGCATTTAGTTGCACCACCTCCAGTGTTGTTAGTAACGGCGTTACAATATAACGGCGTTACTAACGGCTTTATTTTTTTCAGTAGTGGGTAATCTAATGAATTACTTTTCTCATCTTGGCAACGCCGTTACCGTTACTGAGGACGGAAAGGCATGCGTTACTATGCGTTACTAAGTTGGTCGAAAAGTCTGAGGGAGACGGACTCACCGAGACGACAGAGCAGAGCAGGAGTAGGGAGGAGGCAAGAAAGTTGTGACGCCGAGCAAACGCGATGCTAGGTAGCTCCAATAATACATGTTGTAGCCGATAGCCTACAAACTACGCCCGCATGTTATGGTAGATATGGTAGACATGGTAGATATCACATGTACTGTACATAGATATAACTAGATGCAAAATGACAGACATGGCACTAAATGAGTTAGTAGACAGCCGCCATCTTAAAGCAGTAGACTTTTTAGGACAGCTCTGTTGTAGAGAACCTTCCTAGCGAACCTAAGTAACTTTTTATCTAAAATACTTCTAAATCGGCAAAATCTTGACTTGAATCTATCTTTAAATGATGAAACAGTTTTAAAACTTTCATAGGTCGAAAGAAGAGAGAAGGGAACTAATGCAATCATGGGAGCAATTTTAACAACTTTTAACAGTTGATTCAGGGTAAAGGGTAAATTAGGGTAAAGAATTGGGCTCGGGCCAATTGTACCAAAAACCTTCACAAAAAACTTCACATCGTGTGGCCAATGTTTTTTTTTTTTTTTTTTTTTTTGAGGGGAAAAAAAAAAAAAAAAAAAGTAATTATCACCAATTACTTTGCCAAGTAACTAATTACTCATACATTCAGGTAATTGAGTTACTAACGCAATTACTTTTTGGGAGAAGTAATTTGTAACTATAATTAATTACTTTTTTTCAGTAAGATGAACAACACTGACCACCTCTGGCTTTTATGACAGCTTGCAGTCTCTGAGGCATGGATGTCATGAGTGACAAAAAGTATTCTTCATCAATTTGGTGCCAACTCTCTTTGATTACAGTAGCCAGATCATCCTTGCAGGTCGGGACCATTTTTTTCAATTTCCACCACAGGTTTTCAATAGGGTTGAGATCTGGGCTATTTGCAGGCCATGACATTGACTATATGAGTCCTTCTTCAAGGAATGCTTTAACAGTTTTAGCTCTGTGGCATGATGCATTGTCATCTTGGAAAATGATTTCATTATCCCCAAACATATTTGTAATTGAAGGAATAAGAAAGCCGTCTAAAATTTCAATATGAACTTGTGCATTTATTGAAGATATAACCACGGTGCCTTTGCCTGACATGCAGCCCCATATCATCAAGGACTGAGGGAATTTTGATGTTTTCTTCTGGCAGTCATCTTTGTAAATCTCACTGGAATGGCACCAGACCAAAGTTCCAGCATCATCACCTTGTCCAATGCTGATTCTTGACTCGACACTGAAAATTACCTTCATCCAGTCATTCACAGTCCATGATTGCCTCTCCTTAGCCCATTGAGGCCTTGTTCTTTTCTGTTTATGTGTCAATGATGGTTTCCTTTTAGCTTTCCTGTATGAAATCCCATTTCCTTTAGGCGATTTTGCACAATTCTGTCACATACCTTGACTCCAGCTTCCTCCCATTTCTTCATTTGATTTGTTGTTCTTCTGTTTTCTGGACATATGGCCTTTAGTTGTTTGTCATGACATTTGGATGTCTTCCTAGGTGTACCAGTACGCTTAACTTTAACAACCTTGCCAATCTGTTTGTACTTTTGACACAGCTGACTGTGAACAGCCCACATCTTTGACAACCATACGCGTAGCTTTACCTTCTTCAAGAAGGTTGATAATCCTCTCCTTGGTTTCCAGAGACATCTCTCTTGTTGGAGCCATGATTCATGTGAATCCACTTGATTCAGCAGCCATCCAAGGTGTGATAACTGCACTGTTTCTAACTGCTGACTAACGAGCAGATCTAATCTGAGGAAGGGGCCCAATTAAGGAAAGGAAATTGACTGGGCGTATCTGAATTTTCTACTTAACATGGAGTGATTCCATATTTTGTTCTTCAGAATGGAGTAATTCTATATTTCCCTGCACTTCCTCTATAATCGTAACATTTACTGACCACCACTATGTTTTTTATTCATTTCTTTTAGTGTTTCTGAATGCCAAGGAGTTGCGCTTTTGAAGTAATTCATTATTTTTTCAAGCTTTTTATATGAGTTTGTTCTACATAATAAAAGTCTGGGTGAGTGCTCGTCCAAGACTGGTGATTCCATACTTTTTGCTAGGGGTTGTACATAACTATACAAAAACTACAGAAATTAAACATCACCCGTCCATAGAGCATGAGTGCCCTCTAGTGGAGAAAACATTTCCTACCATTAAATTAAAACGATCATACAGTGGGGCAAATAAGTATTAATAGTAGTAATAATATTTATTCAACCACTAATTGTGCAAGTTCTCCCACTTGAAAATATTAGAGAGGCCTGTAATTGTCAACATGGGTAAACCTCACCCATGAGAGACAGAATGTGGAGGGAAAACCCCCCCAGAAAATCACATTGTTTGATTTTTAAAGAATTTATTTGCAAATCATGGTGGAAAATAAGTATTTGGTCAATACCAAACGTTCATCGCAATACTTTTTTATATACCCTTTGTTGGCAATAACGGAGGCCAAACGTTTTCTGTAACTCTTCACAAGCTTTTCACACACTGTTGCTGGCATTTTGGCCCATTCCTCCATGCAGATCTCCTCTAGAGCAGGGATGTTTTGTGGCTGCCGTTGGGCAACACGGACTTTCAACTCCCTCCGCAGATTTTCTATGGGGTTGAGATCTGGAGACTGGCTAGGCCACTCCAGGACCTTGAAATGCTTCTTACAAAGCCACTCCTTTGTTGCCCTGGCTGTGTGTTTGGGATCATTGTCATGCTGAAAGACCCAGCCACGTCTCATCTTGAATGCCCTTGCTGACGGAAGGAGATTTTCACTCAAAATCTCTCGATACATGGCCCCATTCATTCTTTCCTCTACACAGATCAGTCGTCCTGGTCCCTTTGCAGAAAAACAGCCCCAAAGCATGATGTTTCCACCCCCATGCTTCACAGTGGGTATGGTGTTCTTCGGCTGCAATTCAGTATTGTTTCCCCTCCAAACACAAGAACCTGCGTTTCTACCAAAAAGTTCTATTTTGGTTTCATCTGACCATAACACATTCTCCCAGTCCTCTTCTGGATCATCCAAATGCTCTCTAGCGAACCGCAGACGGGCCTGGACGTGTACTGGCTTCAGCAGGGGGACACGTCTGGCAGTGTAGGATTTGAGCCCCTGGCAGCGCGTTGTGTTACTGATAGTAGCCTTTGTTACTGTGGTCCCAGCTCTCTGTAGGTCATTCACTAGGTCCCCCCATGTGGTTCTGGGATTTTTGCTCACCGTTCTTGTTATCATTTTGATGCCACGGGGTGAGATCTTGCATGGAGCCCCAGATCGAGGGAGATTATCAGTGGTCTTGTATGTCTTCCATTTTCTAATAATTGCTCCCACAGTTGATTTCTTTACACTAAGCGTTTTATCTATTGCAGATTCAGTCTTCCTAGCCTGGTGCAGGTCTACAAATTTGTCTCTGGTGTCCTTCGACAGCTCTTTGGTCTTGGCCATAGTGGAGTATGGCGTGTGACTGACTGAGGTTGTGGACAGGTGTCTTTTATACCTATAACGAGTTAAAACAGGTGCCATTAATACAGGTAACAAGTGGAGCCTTAGTTAGATCTCTTTGACAGCCAGAAATCTTGCTTGTTTGTAGGTGACCAAATACTTATTTTCCACTCCAATTTGGAAATAAATTCTTTAAAAATGACACAATGTGATTTTCTGTTTTTTTCCCACATTCTGTCTCTCATGGTTGAGGTTTACCCATGTTGACAATTACAGGCCTCTCTAATCTTTTCAAGTTGGACAACTTGCACAATTGGTGGTTGACTAAATACTTATTTGCCCCACTGTATCAGTGGATAAAATCTGCACTTTTGAGTCATTTAAAGACATCATGTGATTAAACGAGCCGGCATGATTGTATAGCTTCCAACTGCAAGCTTGTGTGTGATCACATGACTGTATTGTTGCGCCTGATTTATATCATGGAGTCATTATTGTTGCGACGTCTCATTGGTGAAACTGGTAGAGCCATTGTGGCATGGTAAAACTACTCTAAGAAGTACGTTTTTCTCCAAAAGTTAGTCAAGTAAATGTATCACGTTACTACCCACCTCTGTTTATCGGCAGACCCTTCTGTATGTACCCGGCCTCTCGTTCATAGTTATCTGGGATAAGCTGCGGTTTTCCCACGACCTTTGCTATTGCTACGATTTGCTATTGAAAATGTCTGGATGAATTCAACTATCGGTAACCCTTTGACGTGCACTGTGGTAGTTAACGCGAGGGTATGCTGGCGTCTTGACAACCACCCCCAGCCCTCTCGAAAAGCACCCCCACACCTCTCCGTATCCAACCAAACGCCGTCTTCCTCGGGAAACGAGACAGCCAATTAGAGCTAGTCATCTCTGCAAACGACCCTCGACCGGTGCAGAGGAGACCGAAGGAAGGAGGGACCTAAAAAGGAGCTATAGGTACGGCCCTCCGCTGTCATCTCCACTCATAGGTAGCGCCGCATTCATGGGCCTTAATTATATGTGGGTTGTCAGCACTGGTAGAAAAGCCTGCCGCAAAAACCACGGAGCGCCCGGACCGTGAGAGAGAATAGTTAGCGAGATTGGCAAGCGTTGACGAGACAGACATGACAGGCAGGCAACCCGTTCTCCTACTGTGACCGGGCCCCCTCACCCCTCGCTGCCCATTGGTCCTGCTTTGACTAGGCCACTTGACTGGGAAGGTGAGGCGCTTGATAATGATGGAGCTGTCCGTCTCAGTCAGTTACCTCCCGTTTCAAAACGCCCCAAAATGGAAATTCATATAATACGCCCCCTATTTGGTTTCTTTGATTCCTCGTTGATTTGTGTGCACTTAGTCACGGACGCTGAACACATCGTCTGGTTGTCTACCGGCAGGTCGCATCGTAGACTTGGCGGCTAACGTTGCTTCTATTGCTGCCATTTTCAACACCAGGAAGGTGATGTTTTCTTCGCAGTTTGTTTGTTGGTTATGTATCACGCTTTACACAAAGGTAACGCAAAGGTCACATTTTAGTCTGTAATGAGATGACTCTCCAGGATTTTTCATTTTTGATCATTTTCTGACAGTCTAATGAATTTCTCTATGAATAATGCATGAGTCATAATGGCAAAATTACTCACATACAGGATGTACAGTAGTATGAAAAAGTATCTGAACCAGTTGGAATTTCTCACATTTCTGCATAAAATCACCATCAAATGTGATCTGATCTTTGTCAAAATCAAACAGATGAAAATACAGTGTCTGCTTTAACTAAAACCACCCAAACATTTATAGGTTTTCATATATTAATGAGGATAGCATGCAAACAATGACTGAAGGGGGGAAAATATGTGAGTGAACCTTCTGCCTAAGGAGACTTAAAAAGCAATTGAAACCAATTTTTAAAAAACATTTTAAGTCAGGTGTGTGCCTAATCACTGATGAGTGGTTTAAAGCTGCCCTGCCCACCATAAAACACACACCTGGTCAGATTTGTCTTGATGAGAAGCATTATCTGATGTGCATCATGGCTCAGTCAAAAGAGCTGTCTGAAGACCTGCGATCAAGGATTGTTGATTTGTATAAAGCTGGGAAAAGATACAAAACCATCTCTAAAAGTCTGGTTGTTCATCAATCGACAGTCAGATATGTTGTCTAGAAATGGAGAGAGTTTGGCAGTGTTGCTTCTATCCCAAGGAGTGGCCGTCTAACAAAGATGACGCCAAGAGTTCTGCACAGAATACACAGAGATGTAAAAAAGAACCCTAAAGTGTCTGCTAAAGACTTACAGAAATCACTGGCACAGTCCAATATTTCTGTGCAGAAATCACTGGCACAGTCCAGTATTTCTGTGCACACATCAACTATACAGTGCCTTGCAAAAGTATTCGGCCCCCTTGAATCTTGCAACCTTTCGCCACATTTCAGGCTTCAAACATAAAGATATTAAATTTAATTTTTTTGTCAAGAATCAACAAGAAGTGGGACACAATCGTGAAGTGGAACAACATTTATTGGATAATTTAAACTTTTTTAACAAATAAAAAACTGAAAAGTGGGGCGTGCAATATTATTCGGCCCCTTTACTTTCAGTGCAGCAAACTCACTTCAGAAGTTTAGTGAGGATCTCTGAATGATCCAATGTTGTCCTAAATGACCGATGATGATAAATAGAATCCACCTGTGTGTAATCAAGTCTCCGTATAAATGCACCAGCTCTGTGATAGTCTCAGGGTTCTGTTTAAAGTGCAGAGAGCATTATGAAAACCAAGGAACACACCAGGCAGGTCCGAGATACTGTTGTGGAGAAGTTTAAAGCCGGATTTGGATACAAAAAGATTTCCCAAGTTTTAAACATCTCAAGGAGCACTGTGCAAGCCATCATATTGAAATGGAAGGAGCATCAGACCACTGCAAATCTACCAAGACCCGGCCGTCCTTCCAAACTTTCTTCTCAAACAAGGAGAAAACTGATCAGAGATGCAGCCAAGAGGCCCATGATCACTCTGGATGAACTGCAGAGATCTACAGCTCAGGTGGGAGAGTCTGTC
The DNA here is from genome assembly GCF_030265065.1 of Corythoichthys intestinalis. Taxonomy (NCBI): domain Eukaryota; kingdom Metazoa; phylum Chordata; class Actinopteri; order Syngnathiformes; family Syngnathidae; genus Corythoichthys; species Corythoichthys intestinalis. The sequence goes on along the minus strand of NC_080414.1, from coordinate 2,315,688 downwards.
CATAGGACAACAATCAGTCGTACACTGCACAAATCTGGCCTTTATGGAAGAGTGGCAAGAAGAAAGCCATTTCTCAAAGGTATCCATAAAAAGTCTCGTTTAAAGTTCGCCACAAGCCACCTGGGAGACACACCAAACATGTGGAAGAAGGTGCTCTGGTCAGATGAAACCAAAATTGAACTTTTTGGCCACGATGCAAAACGATATGTTTGGCGTAAAAGCAACACAGCTCATCACCCTGAACACACCATCCCCACTGTCAAACATGGTGGTGGCAGCATCATGGTTTGGGCCTGCTTTTCTTCAGCAGGGACAGGGAAGATGGTTAAAATTGACGGGAAGATGGATGCAGCCAAATACAGGAACATTCTGGAAGAAAACCTGTTGGTATCTGCACAAGACCTGAGACTGGGACGGAGATTTATCTTCCAACAGGACAATGATCCAAAACATAAAGCCAAATCTACAATGGAATGGTTCAAAATTAAACGTATCCAGGTGTTAGAATGGCCAAGTCAAAGTCCAGACCTTAATCCAATCGAGAATCTGTGGAAAGAGCTGAAGACTGCTGTTCACAAACACTCTCCATCCAACCTCACTGAACTCGAGCTGTTTTGCAAGGAAGAATGGGCAAGAATGTCAGTCTCTCGATGTGCAAAACTGATAGAAACGTACCCCAAGCGACTTGCAGCTGTAATTGGAGCAAAAGGTGGCGCTACAAAGTATTAACGCAAGGGGGCCGAATAATATTGCACGCCCCACTTTTCAGTTTTTTATTTGTTAAAAAAGTTTAAATTATCCAATAAATGTTGTTCCACTTCACAATTGTGTCCCACTTGTTGTTGATTCTTGACAAAAAATTAAAATTTTATATCTTTGTTTGAAGCCTGAAATGTGGCGAAAGGTTGCAAGGTTCAAGGGGGCCGAATACTTTTGCGTCCACAGAGGAAGCCACGGCTGTCTAAAAAAAAAAAAAACCATTGTTGCTCATTTATTGTTCGCAAAAACACAACGTCATGTGTGGAGGAAAAATGGAACAGCTCACCAACATCAACACCTCATCCACACCGTGAAGCATGGTGGAGGGAGCATCATGATTTGGGGCCGTTTTGCTACCTCAGGGCCTGGACAACTTGCAATCATTAGTGGAAGAATGAATTCAAAGGTTTTGCAGGAAAACCTGAGGCCGTCTGTCAGACAGCTGAAGCTAAAAAGAAGATGTATTCTGCAACAAGACAATGATTTAAAACACAGAAGTAAATCAACTTCAGAATGGTTACAGAAGAACAAAATACACGTTCTGGAGTGGCCAAGTTAAAGTCCAGACTTGAACCCTATTGAGATGCTGTGGCATGACCTTAAGACAGCGATTCATGATAGACAGTCCAGGAATCTGACTGAACTACAACAGTTTTGTAGAGAAGCATGGGCCAAAATTAGTCCTGGTCGATGTGCCAGACTGAATTGCAGCTACAGGAAGTATCTGGTTGAAATTTTTGCTGTCAAAGGGGGCGGGGGGAGGAGGGGGCACAAAATATTAAATGCGATGGTTCACTTACATATTATTCCCCCTTCTGTCATTGTTTGCATATTATTCTTATTAAAATATGAAAACCAATCTTTGAGTGGTTTTAGTTAAGAGACACTTTTTTTCTTCTGATTCCGGGGATGTCTGGCGTGAATCGCTTCTCAATGGGGTTCAACTCTGGACTTTGACTTGGCCACTCCAGAACGTGTATTTTGTTCTTCTGAAACCATTCTGAAGTTGATTTACTTCTGTGTTTTGGATCATTGTCTTGTTGCAGCATCCACCCTCTTTTTTAGCTTCAACTGTCTGACAGACAGACTCAGGTTTTCCTGCAAAACTTTTGAAATTATTCTTCCATTAATGATTGCAATTTGTCCAGGCCTTGAGGCAGCAAAACAGCCCCAAATCATAGTTTCATAGATTTCATTTTGCCTACACTTATAGATTAGTCAAAGTTTTCTTTTATCCCAGACAATAGTATGTGATTTAATTACCTCACATGTTTCGGCAAACTCCGTCAGCCCCAAATCACGATGCTCCCTCCACCATGCTTCACGGTGGGGATGAGGTGTTGATGTTGGTGAGCTGTTCCTTTTTTCCTCCTTCTCATCAAGATATTTCTTACCAGGTGTGTGTCTTATAGTAGGCAGGGCAGCTTTATACCACTCATCAGTGATTGGGCACACACCTGACTTAAAATGTTTGGTAAAAATTGGCTTTAATTGCTCTTTAAGTCTCCTTAGGCAGAGGGTTCACTTACTTATTTTCCTTCTTCTGTCATTGTTTGCATGCTATCCTCATTAAAATATGAAAACCTATAAATGTTTGGGTGGTTTTAGTTAAAGCAGACACGGTATTTTCATCTGTGTGATTTCGACAAGATCTCATTTGATGGTGATTTTACACAGAAATGTGAGAAATTCCAAAAGGTTCAGATACTTTTTCATACCACTGTATTTACTACAACTACCCGGGGGCGGCCGACTCGGCCGGCCCAGGCCATTTGGGGGCCCTAAGCAAAATGATGCAAAGGGGCCCATATTTTTGGCCCACCATTTTGTCACAGTGTACTGTGAAACCCATACATGCAATCCAAGCCATACGTCCATATTTTGTATATTAATCAGATTTTGTTGCACTGCATACTTCAGACTTCTTGTCAGTACTTACAGTAAATAGCGCCAAACCTTTTTCTAAAAGAGGAAAGAAAGAAGTTAAAGAAGAACTTTTTTTAAGCTAGTAATCAAGTATCAAAACTCACAAAAGTCAAATAAAGCAAACTGTAGTAAACAAAATAGAATATTAATTTAAAAATTGCCAGATTGGGGGCCCCCTACTGGTCAGGAGCCCTAAGCAGCTGCATAGTCTGCGTATAGGTTGGGCCGGCCCTGCAGCCGAGATGAAATGAACGTTCAATCGTTCAAAATCAGAGCATTCGCAGCCAGTCAATCCGATTTGGAGGGTGTTTGCATGTCACACAGATGGGTTCCTGTTGAGAATCCTATTCATTTTGGGAGGATTCCTGGGTCACTTCCTCTTCTGTAACCCACAAATGCCCCAACATCAACAGCAAATGACCTGAAATGCCCCCAAATTAAACTCACCGATTTCCACTGACGGCCATAGGCGTCCAATCAGTTTCAAGTGGGAGGGATTGCACCGAATGAACAAAATTAGTAACTGCTTCCAACTGAATTCATCATGTTTGTCAGCCATTCCCACCAACAAACAATCTGTATTTAACTAAATAAAGTTGAGCAAGTTTGACATTTAGAGGCCTAATTTATGGCGGCTGATTGTCGTTTCAAATAATGTCCAGTGTCAGGATCAGAGAAAAGTGTTTATCTGGGGAATTAAAAGCTGAAAAAAGTCTGGCTTGTTTGTCCATTGTGTGTGTGTGTCTGTACCGGTGAAGTTAAACAGGCCCACTAAAAGTAAGTGAGAGACAGGCTCAGTTATTGGTTAAATGGTCTATGATACAGGCTGAACCATCATTGTCCATCGGCCTAATCTTGAATTTGTGACCTTTCCCCCAGGTGCGTCCAGGCTTGCTGGTAGCACTGTGTTCTGTCTTAGCGAATCCACCTCTTAATCAAGCAATCCGATTTTAACAATGCACAGAAAGAGGCAAAGGTACGGTCAGAAAGCGCTCTGTTCGCAGACAATCTTGACCATCTACCTGAGGGCAACCTGCTGACGCCTCGGGCGAAACGCATCTTCCATTAAAACATCACCAGACTGAGAAGTCACGTCGCTTTCTCTCTCCTCTCCCACCACCTCCGACCCGTAACCCATTTATCTCCAGATAACGTTGTCAGATTGTCAAGCAAACTCTCCAGCGGGAGTTGAGCCCAGAGCTTATTATGGGGAGAATAAGCACAGGCAGAGACTGGTCAGCGCTAAACAAATAGCCCCTCTGAGCTACTGTCCTGTTTTGACAGCGTTAGTGGGTTTATCTACTGCGACATACCTCAATAATTGTTGGAAATGCTGTAAAAAGTGTAAGAAATGACATTATTTACAGTTAAAGAAGGGAAGTAATTAGTTAAATTTACTTGAGTAACTTTTAGCTCTTACTCGTTCTAGCTAGTTTTAGCTCTTACTAGCTCTAGCTAGTTTGGGCTACATGAGAGTCGTCACATGTTCCCTCTTTCTTCTACATATTAGATTTTACTTTTAATTTTGTGCTAGACAGTGGCTCTGGCAGTTTCACCAATGAGACAACAATAATTGCATGACTCCATTATATGAATGAGACATACAGTGGTATGAAAAGTATCTGAATCATTAGGAATAGCTCACATTTCTGCATAAAATCACCATCAAATGTGATCTGATCTTTGTCAAAATCACACTGATGTAAAAAAAAAGTGTCTGCTTGAACTAAAACCACCCAAACATTTATAGGTTTTTATATTTTAATGAGGTTAGCATGCAAACAATGACAGAAGGGGGAAAATAAGTAAGTGAACCCTCTGCCCAACGAGACTTAAAGAGCAATTGAAACCAATTTTTACCAAACTTTAGCCAGGTGTGTGTCCAATCACTGATGAGTAATTTAAAGTAGTGCTGCAATGATTAATCGATTAAATCGAGTATTCGATTAGGAAAAAAAGATTCCAATTAAATTTTGCTGCTTCGAGTATCTGTTTAATTAAAGTGGCGTTGTAATGGTTTGTTTTGAAAGTGTTTGAATTTAGCTTTATTGATTTGGATGGATACACTGCCCCCTCATATGCCCCATTTCACATGGCTTAATCCAGCTGCTCCCTGTTAAGACCAATATAAGTTTTTGTTTTAACTAATGCTTTTTTATATGCATTCATAATTTTGTTTATATGTATATTTAGCCTTTTTTTTGTGGGCATATGTTTTTGAACCATTTGTTAAGCGCATGGTAAAAAAAAAAAAAAAATTTAGTTTTATAGCATTTTATAACATTTAAGTTAGCGGAGTTTTGCTATGTAAGTTTGCCAATTGTTGTTTATAGATCCTCATTTATTTTTATTTTTTTTATGCCGTTTGAGGATGAGCTCTGGTATTTTAATTTTTATATATTCCTAATCCGAACTAACTAGTTCATCGATTAATCCACTACCAAAATAATCGATAACAGCAGCTGCAGTTTAAAGCTGCCCTGCCCACTATAAAACGCACTCCTAGTAAGAATTGTCTTGATGAGAAGCAGCTGTCTGAAGACCTGCGAACCAGGACTGTTGACAGTCGGACAGTCAGATAAGTTGTCAACAAATGGAGAGAGATTGGCACTGTCACTTCTCTCCCAAGGAGTGGCCGTCCACCAAAGATGACGCCAAAAGGTCAGCGCTGAATACTCAGAGAGGTAAAAAAGAACCCTAGTGTGTCTGCTAAAGACTAACTGAAATTCCTGGCACAGTCCAATATCTCTGTGCACACATCAACTATATGTCAAAGTATGGCCAAGAATGCTGTTCATGGGAGGACTCTACGGAGGAAGCCACTGCTGTCTAAAAAACATTTTTGCTCGTTTAATGTTCACAAAAAGGCACTAGGACACTCCACAGAAGTTTTGGCAAAATGTATTGTGGACTCATGAACCCAAAGTAAAATTGTTTGCTCGTAACACACAACGTCCTGTGTAGAGGAAAAATGGAGCAGCTCAACAACATCAACACCTCATCCCCACCGTGAAGCATGGCGGAGGGAGCATCATGATTTAGGGCTGTTTTGCTGCCTCAGGGCCTGGACAACTTGCAATCATTAATGGAAGAATGAATTCAAAAGTTTATCAGGATGTTTTGCAGGAAAACCTGAGGCCGTCTGTCAGACAGTTGAAGCTAAACAAAAAAAAAGGGACGGATGCTGCAACAAGACAATGATCCAAAATAAAGAAGTAAATCAACTTCAGAATGGTTTCAGAAGAATAAAATACACGTTCTGGAGTGGCCAAGTCAAAGTCCAGACTTGAACCCCATTGAGATGCTGTGGCATGGCCTAAAGACAGCGATTAATGCCAGACATCCCAGGAATCTGACTGAACTACAGCAGTTTTGTAGAGACGAATGGGCCAAGATTAGTCCTGACTGATATGCCAGGCTGATCTGCAGCTACAGGAAGCGTCTGGTCGAAGTTATTACTGCCAAAAGGGGAGCCACAAATTATTAATACTGAAAACCTATTAATGTTTGGGTGGTGTCAAGTTCAAAAATAGACCCTTAGGTAGACATTTGTAAAATTACCCAAAAATAAGGAGAGAAGACACTCAGTTTTCTTGGCCAAGGAGAGCAAAAGAAGGACTAGACGGAGGAATGCTAGATTACGCTGTATTGTCCCCAAAATTGATCTAAGGAAAAACCCTCCTTGCCATTTTTATTTAGGGGTTTGTCCTCACACAGAAGGGTGCCGCCCTGAGGGAGGGGGGGGAGCAAGCTGGAGACACCCATGTGATTTTGGTTGGCTATGTGTGAGCAGTAGGCGGAACTAACTAAGTACACGTGTGTAAGCAAAGGCACATGTAAACAACGGTCAAAATGACCCAGACACTTCAGTTATGCAACGCTGCGGCCATGGAAGATGTCCTCGAATGGAAAATTGTCCTCGAAGGTCTAGACGAAAGTCCAGACGCCAGGTGCTGAAGATGTCTCGGAAGGTCTAGTTACGCAATGATGCGGCCATGAAGCAAGGCAGTTGTCATCCCGACCCTCTTTACTCTTTGTAACACTTAAACATTATACTACAACCTAGCATAGCAAGCAATAATCATTTACTGGTTATAATACTAAGAGAAAAATATGGCAATATGTATTATTTATGGTATATATGAGCACAAGCAAATATTCAATCAATCAAGCAAATATTTAATCAATCAACCCTCGATAATTAGCTCAACGGGTGGTTTTAGTTAAAGCAGACAATGTTTTTACATCTATGTGATTTTGACAAAGATCATCTCACATTTGATGGTGATTTTATGCAGAAATGTGAGAAATTCCAAAAGGTTCAGATACTTTTTTCATGCCACTGTATTTTATAAAGGTTGAAAAGTTACCTCGTGTTGCTTTAATGAGTAAAAGATTTAAATGATCATGTTTTAAAATGAAAAGAATGTGGTCTTTAATCTGGATTCAGGGATTACAATGGGATATGCATAGGTGATCATGAAAAAAAAAGAATACAATATAAGACTTAATTTTCCGTACAGTACACCTGTCAATGGTTAACACTGCAGAATAGAGTCACTGACATTGACCTTGATCGAGTCAAATGAAAGGCATTTGTGCCGGGTCATTACACAGCTAAACCCGGGTGTCAAACAGAGGTTGAGGAGGGACATGACATGACATCTCGAGTTCACCGGAAAATTACGAGTTAATCACCATTTGAATACATCAATTCTTTATATGTATGGCGTGTCATTACAATTTACTCATGTAAATGTAACAGAGTCTATGTAACGCTTTTCTCTGAATATAGTGAATGAGTTTAAAAAGTGTTCCTTCATATAGCCACATGAAAGCAATCCAGTGATCAATGCTTCAGCAGAGTGTTATTAATTGATTTGAAAGGGATGAATCTAATGGCTGGTCCTGAATGAAGGGGCCTTTTTATAGGAGAGCAATTGTTCATTACAGGGCTATTTCATGGTGTCGGTTACTTTGCAGGCTTGTATCTTTCATTCAGCCGCACGTTGCACGGAGCAATGGCCTGGGGATAAATTGTCTGTCTGCTCACAGCTTCGGCGTTGTCATGCTAGTTGCCAATGATTTTTCCTCGTGCCGTTCAAGACTTTGAAAAATGGCAAATGTGTTCTCCAGTCTTGGGAGAGACGGATGAATGTGCATTACAGAATGCAGGAAAGAATGGAGTTCTGTCTCGATCAAGTGGAATGTTAAAGTCGACTTTTAGCGCTTTTCTTTTCTTTAATCTTTTATTGCCGTTGTCGTCGCATGCGAGTTTTAGAATGTGATTTCCCCTTTTTACTGTGGTAGAAGTAAAGGAGTTTTATATCGCTGATATTATGGCCAAAAAGAGGGGACTTTTCAATATTAAATTAGGATACAGACATTTGAAAAAGAAAATGGTTTTTAAAGGGAAAAAATGATGTCAGACACAACTAGGGCTGCAGCTATCGATTATTTAAGTAATCGATTTAGGGCTGCAGCTATCGAATATTTTAGTAGTCGATTAATCGAGGGACTAGTTAGTTCGAATAAACGAGTAATCGGATAAGGTACACGAAAAAATAAAATACCTGAGCTGAGCCTCAAACTGTATTTTTTTAATGAGAATCTATGTACACCAAAAGAACAACTTACATGGCTAACTTACATAGAAAAAGTCAGCTATCTTAAATGCTATAAAAAGTTTTTTTACAATGCTCTTAACAAATGGTGCAGACACATATTCCCACAAAAAACGGCTAAATATAGCTATAAACTAAATTATGAATGCATTAAAAAACATTAGCTCAAACAAAACTTAGCTGACGTTGGTCTTAATAGGGAGCAGTTGGATTCAGCCATGTGAAAAGAGGTGTGTGTAACCACCCTAATCAATAAAACTAAATGCAAACACTTTCAAAATTAACCATTACCATGCCACTTTAAACAAATACTCGAAGCAACAAAATTTAAATCAAATATTTTTTTCTAATCGAATACTCGACTTAATCGATTAATCGTTGCACCGCTAAATCGATTAATCTAGGATTAGGAACATTTAATGTGTTACAGAATAAATTTTAGGAAATGTAAAACAAAGGCTCGGTAAGATTGCACTTTCAAAAAAGCATGAAATGAGAATACACAATAAAATTCCCAAGTGTTTTTTTTTAATTACACTTTCATTTCACAAGCAATAAATACATTTAAAAATAAATTAAAATACCCACGCTTAACCTCAAACAGTATAAAAATATTGATAAATGAGGTTTGATGTACAACAAAAGAACAATTAGCTAACTTGCATGGCAATGGTCCGCTAGCTTAAATCCTATGCTGTCAAAAAATTGTTCAAACACAAAATTTCCACAAAAAAAGAGCTAAATATACCTCTAAACTAATGCATAAACCGGGGGTTCCCAAACTACGGCCCGCGGACCGGATACGGCCGGCTTCCACATTTGGTCTGGCCCCATGAACATTTTTTTTTTTCTCAATAGTGTTATATTTATTTCCTGACTTTTTTCTGTGAAGAACCCAGAGAGGGTTATTTGGTTATTATCTATTTAATTAATAGTGTTATTATTATTTATTATTATATTATATTATTATACTATATTATATTTTATATAATATACTGTATTGTATTTTTATTTTATTTTATTTTTTATTTACTTTTGTTCCGTGAAGAATCCAGAAAGGGTTATATGATTGTGGCTTTCTGAAAGACAATAACTTTTTACATTTAGGCACTCCTGCAGTTGTCACATTTTTTCTGTTACAAACTGACCCGGCCCCTCATCAGAGAAGGGAAAAGTTATGTGGGCCTCACAGGAACAAATTTGGGGACCCCTGGCATAAACAATCCTATTAGTTTAAACTTACTTACGACTTGCGACTATATGTTGGTCTTAGCAGGGAGCAGCTGGCTCCAGCCATGTTAGATGATTTACAGTGCTCCAATTCTGTCTGATATTGCTGAATTTCTCCCAGAAAATGATTGCAATTACAAATGCTGTGGTCGTAATATCTTCATTTATTTTGCTTGCAATGAAAAAACATGAAAGAGAAATTTAAAAAAAAAAATTTTTTTTAAATTAATCATTATCATTTTACACAAAACTCCAAAAATGGGCCTGTCAAAAATATTGGCACAGGTGCTTTCTCTCAAACCATTTTCTAGTGATTTTTGAAGAGTGTTTTGGGTCCCATGACCTCTGAGGGAGACCCAGCTTTCTACATTAAGCTGCAAAATTTGTTGATAGTCTTCAGACTTCAGAATGCCATGCAGCAGTCCAGTGCCAGAGGTAGCAAAGCAACCCCAAATCATTAGGGAACCTCCGCCTTGTTTGGCTGTGGGACCGTTTTCTTTTTTTGAAGGCCTCGTTTTTTTCCTGTAAACTTTATGTTGATGCCTTTTCACAAAAAGCTCGACATTTGTCTCATCTGACCAGAGATCGTTCTTCAAAAACGTTTTTGCTTTCTCAGGTAAGTTTTGGCAAACTCCAGCCTAGTTTTTTATGTCTCTGGGTCAGAAGTGGGGTCTTCCTGAGTATCCTACCATAGAGTCCGTTTTCATTCAGGCGTCGACGGATCGTATGGGTTGACACTATTGTACCCTCAAACTGGGGGACAGCTTGAACTTGTTTGGATGTTAGTCGAGGTTCTTTATCCACCATCCGCACAATCTTTCGTTGAAATCTCTCGTCAATTTTTCTTTTCCGTCCACATCTAGGGGGGTTTGACACAGTCCCATGGGCTTTACACTTATTTGATGACATTGCGCACAGTAGACACAGGAACATTTAGGTCTTTGGAGATGGACTTGTAGCTTTGAGGTTGCCCGTGCTTCTTCACAATTTTGCTTCTCGAGTCCTAGACAGTTCTATGGTCCTCTTTTCTCTACGCTCAACGTGGTACACACAAGGACACAGGACAGGGGTTGAGTCAACTTTAATCCATTCTAACTGGCTGGCTGCGAGTGTGATTTATTTATTGCCACCACCTGTTATGTAAGTAGGTAGGTAGGTAAGTAACAGTTAATTACACAAATTTGAAAAGTATCACATGAGTTTTCAAAGGGTGCCAATACTTTTGTCCGGCCCATTTTTGGTGTTTTGTGTAAAATGATAATGATTTTATTTTTAAAATTCCATTCCCTTTTGTGTTTTTTTTTTTTTCATTGCAAGCAAAATAAATGAAGATATTACTACCAAAGCATCTGTAATTTTAATCATTTTCTGGTATAAATTCAGCATTATCTGAAAAAATTGCAGGGGTGCCAATACTTTTGGCCAGCACTGTATAATACGTGTTGTTTTTTTAATTTATTTTTTTTATTTAGAGGGTCTTTTGAGATATTTAAAGGGTGAATTCCAATTTACGTGGAAATCCGGGTTACATCGCCAGCACAGAAACGGAACTTGTTCGTAAACCGGGGACTACCTGTTCACCAAAATCATTGAATATTGATCTGAAAAATCTACAGAAATGAAACATCACCTGTCTTAACAGCATGAGCGCTCTCTAGTAGAGAAAATGTTCCTAATATGAAATTAAAGCAAAAATATCTCCTGTTGTCTGTTTTTTATTGGTCCCAAATAAAAACTGGGAAATCCGCACTTTTGACTAATGGTTTACTATGTATGGTGCATTAAATGCGCCACGTGATTGAACAGGCCGGGGTGACTGTATTGTTACGTCTGATTGGTATAATGGAGTCATGTGAATATTATTATTATTGTGACGTCTCATTGAAACCGATAGAGCCACTGTGGGCACCTCTGGCAAAAATAAAGTCAAACCGAAGTTACTCAAGTAAATGTAATGGAGTATGTATGTAATGGAACACTTGCTACTATCCACCTCAGACACTGATTCAGCAAAACCAAAAGATACGACATGTACAAATGCTCGACTGATATACTCAAGGGTTGAATTATTTTGTCCGCAATTCAGAAATATGTAAAATACCCAAACCGCCACAGAGGCAATCGGCTGGGTGATTCCATCCACACAGAAAAGAGACCGCCGGGCATGACAGCAGCCATACATTATACAGCGTCTACCACAAACACCCTTTTATGGCTCATACATGAAGACGCTGCTCACACAGTGCATAGCTGCACACAACCTCAGATGCTATCTTTCTCAAGCCTTCAACGTGAGTCACAGGTGAATCCTGTGCACCTTTATCATAGTGCGACAATGCGGGTGGCCGGCCCGGTTGGCCGGCTGGCCGTTGTCTCATCTATCCCTGGTTTGAAATTGCCAATAAAGAGGGCCTCACATAGATCACCCCCGACGGGCGCGGAGACCTGTCATAAGGACTATGATTCCTTGTTCTCAGAGAGGGGGCGAGGGACAAATAACCCAGCGAATCTCATGGTATCTATCACGCCTTACGCACTAACTCTTTATTCACACACGTCCCTTTTCTACTCACTAAGCCATAAAGCACCAAGCTAAATGGGTATTCTGTATAGTTATCATAGTCATAGGCAGTGGCTTGCACAGACAATTTGGGGGGGCAGGTGCTGAAAATGGCACCTTTTGCAGCATTCAGTGTAGGGCTGCAGCTATCGATTATTTTAGTAGTCGATTAATCGATGAACTATTTAGTTTGAATAATCGAGTAATCGGACAAGGAACATAAAAAATTAAAATACCTGAGCTGAGTCTTAAATGGTATAAAAAAATAAATAAGGATCTATGTACAACAAAAGAACAATTGGCTAACTTACATAGCAAAAGTCCGCTAGCTTAAATGCTATAAAATGCTAACTTTTTTTATTTACAATGTTCTGAACAAATGGTTCAGATACACATTCCCACAAAAAACGGTGAAGGGAATAGGTACCGTTCTCGCACACACCATATAATTATTTGCATTAGTCTAACACATTCATCTAACTATAGTTTAGGCAGACTTCACTCCATGCCCTTGAACACAGTAAAGTGAATCACCTTATCGGCGCTCATGAGGGGGAAAAGGAAAAATGGTACCGTTTCTCGTAGGCACCGTCTAACTGTTTGCATTACTCGAACACACGTAATATAATTAATCAGGGAATAGTATCATTTCTCATATTTACTATAGGACTACACTAATCTAACACACCGAATGTAAAATAAATAGCACACCATAGTTTAAAGAAACAGAATAGATACACAACACCATCTTATCACAGAAGCCCAATGTGTGCGTCACGAGCAAGATTGACGCACCAACTCTGGCAATCAGTTCTCCTGACAACGAACAAGGACAAAGACCAGCGCGCTTTGTCCTAAAACAAGTAGCGCCAGCCCGGATAACAAAGTTGATAGCGGGCGCTTGTGACGTCTAGACCAGCGTCGGTCACTGTGGCAACCACGTCTCATCCACGCACGAACCTAAACCGGCCACAGAGGGAAGGTCCCAAAAGCAATGTCCGGACACACCTTCGGCCTGGCCTCCTGCACCACGGACTTAAAAAACACTGAACACTGAGATAAGAGAGATTTGCTGCTCGGAAACATTTTCATCCTTGTTTTGGATCCAGAATTGTCCCTCCGTCGTCTGTTTTTGCCTTGCTTTTTGACCATTGTTGACGAATAAATTGTCAACCTACTTTCGGTGAGTCTTCTTCAAACTTTTGGAACATGGAGTCAGTACATAGGGTTAACACAGGAACGCGCGGAATTTCCTCCTTCCCGGTTGGCGCCGGAAGCATTAAGCCAGCTGGGCCGGGGAGGCGAATTCCAACAACGGCTAAATATACCTATAAACTAAAATACGAATGGATTTTTTAAAAAAACTAGGGCTGTCAAAGGATTAAAATTTTTAATCGAATTAATTACAGCTTAAAAATTCATTAATAGTAATTAATTGTAATTAACCGCAATTCAAACCATCTATAAAATATGCCATATTTTTCTGTAAATTATTGTTGGAATGGAAAGATAAGACACAAGACGGATATATACATTCAACACACGGTACATAAGTACTGTATTTGTTTATTATAACAATAAATCAACAAGATGGCATTAACATTATTAACATTCTCTTAAAGCGATCCATGGATAGAAAGACTTGTAGTTCTTAAAAGATAAATGTTAGTACAAGTTATAGAAATGTTATAATAAAACCCCTCTTAATGTTTTAGTTTTATTCTTTTTTTTTTTTTTTTAATTTTCAATCAAAAAATAAACTAGTAGCTCGCCATTGATTATGTCAATAATTACACCATGCTCGCTCATTGTGCTGAAACCTATAAAATCATTTGGGCTGAAGCGCCAGCAGAGGGCGCCAAACACCAAAAAACAAGTAACAAGCGGACATTACACTGCTGTCATTTTGATCTGTTTGAGCGGGGCATGTGCGTTAATTGCATCAAATATTTTAACGTGATTAATTTAAAAAATTAATTAACGCCCATTAACGCGATAATTTTGACAGCTGATGAGGGAAGGGTAAACTGGTGTTGTTCTAGCTGGCCTGTTTTCACTTTCAAGCCCAGAAGACAGGTTGGTGTAAAAAAAGCCACCATAAAATAGACCTAACTACTGACAGGATGTGACTTTTCTTTTTAAGTGTTTACTTGTCCCTTCAACTCTTCCAGTTTTATCCTGTGTGTAAACCAAATGGAACATACGAGTCAGATTTTCTTTTTTTTTTTTTTCTTTTTTTTTTATTCAAACTTCATGCATAGAACCATACTGTGGTCAGACTTACAGTATGTGTCATATATACTGTATGTGTGTAAACTGTATGGAGACAGAAAGGTGCCATTGGATGGTTGTCTGAGGCAATGCACACCTTAAGAGGTCATTTTCTCTCCCCCTTCCGAATAGGCTTGTCCAGTTAGACAAAACAGTTGTTGCTTGTCGGACAGCTCAGGCAGGCGATCGGGCGGACAACCTTTTTACATCTTCCAAAAGCTGCAGTTTGCCTACTGTACAAGGGACGGTGTAATAAAAAACAAAACAAAAAACATTTTTCATGTGGTGACACTTCGCCTGTTTCCAGGGGCGAGGTATTGGAGGTTGTTGCCAAAGCAATTTTTCCTTCTGCACCTTCTTTGCGCCCACATGAGGGTGAGGCACTTCCTTTGCAAGACCAACCAAGAAGTCCACCCGTCTCTCTGATATTCAAAATGCTAATTGCAGCTATTCAGAGTAAACCCCCCCTTCACACCTAGGCAGCGACTCCACAGGAGTGTGTAGGGGGGTGGCCAGCTTGATTGCTTCTTTGAGTGGTCTATTGTTTGACAAAGCTCACTAGTCAGTTTGGTATTGGGGTCATTTGACGCCTTTCTGGTATTTCTTTATAGCCCAAAAAAATTTTGTCACTTCCAGTGTTAGATTGTCTTCCCATATGTTGTAAGGATAGAATTAACCCTAGCATTATAAAGTGAATTACTTTCATTAGGTTTAGACTTACCATGACCCCTTTTCACTTGCTGAATGTGCCAGTCCAATTTTTTTCCCCTCAAATGCACGTTTGATTGGCTGATGACTTGACCCCCCCACACACACACACACACACACACGCACAGAGTCACATCCATGACAGAAAAACTGCATGCGGCATCCTACGCCCCCTTCGAAGACGAGGAATATTTGTTCTTTTTCGCCAGCAGCAGCTACTATAAGTCATGTAAAAAGACGTCACTGTTGTGGAGGTGGTGAACACACCACTAATTTTGCTACTGAAAGTCCGACCTGCATCAGAGTTAGCATAGCATTAATCTGTGTGAATTTCTCGAACTCGAGTAG
The DNA here is from genome assembly GCF_030265065.1 of Corythoichthys intestinalis. Classification (NCBI taxonomy): domain Eukaryota; kingdom Metazoa; phylum Chordata; class Actinopteri; order Syngnathiformes; family Syngnathidae; genus Corythoichthys; species Corythoichthys intestinalis. The sequence continues at coordinate 2,300,262 of NC_080414.1, read as the reverse complement.
GAAGCTTTTTAAAACAAAGCTTTGAATCCAACGGTGTATCACCTGAACCAAATACATATGCACTGCAAAAACACACTTCCTTAAAACTAGTTAAATATCCTTGTTTTGACTGTAAATCTACTAGAAATAAGTGACATGATCTGCCAGTGCTTCAAGTAAATTCTTGAAATAAGAAAAATGGCTAGCTGAAAATAGTCTTAACACACTTATTTTAGCTAAAAGTTTGTGTATTTCATCTAAAAAAAAAAATCTGACATGTTCTTAATTCAAAAATAGATATTGCTCAAAACATAATTTGTAAGCATTTTTTTCTTGATTTAGGTTAAAAATGACCAACTTTTAGATGTATGGGTTTAATAAGAACAAATGGTAATATTTACTTAAAGTAAATGGAATAATTTGACCCGTTAATCTGTTGACTAGTCTTGAACATTCAAAACAAGATGGAAAAAAATTAACGACTAGATTTAAGAAAAATTATCAAATTAAGATGTTATAAATTTGCAGTCTGAAAGTTAGTACAAGTCAATACGGATTTTTTTTTTTTTTTTGCATTGATCATTTAGCCTATCAATTGATTAGGTTCATATTCGTGATAAATGTAGGCCTGACCCCCATTCACCACATCCGTTTGGTCCTATTAATGTCCTGTCCCCAGCAAAAAGTGTACATGCAGGTTATGCTTTTATATCGTCCCTACCAATATTGAGACCAAACCTACACCCATGATCATTACGCCTGACTTGGTCTTAATGGCTTGTTAGGATGGTCTCTCCATGGAAATATGTGATTTACCTGTTCAGAGTTTATGCCTAGAATTTAACATTAATAAATAAATAACAGATGGAATGAATTAAAAGTGTGAGTGAAAGGTTCAAATGTTTCATTGCACTTTGTACAAATTGCGCGTGCAATCAATGTTGTCCTCGTTTACTTTATACACTACATACAGTATAAATTATATATTATACCATCACGTTTCTAACGGAAAGTGTTTATATGATTTATTTAATTGCTGCTTAAAATCTATAATATTTTAAGTGTATTTTTACCAGTCAAATCCATTTGAGGGCCTTTTTTTTTTTTTTTTTTCATCATTGCAACTGGGCTGTTTGTCATTTCTTTGAAAGACCAACAGTGCTCCCTGCTGGTGAATTCGAAAGTAGCAATGAGACTCAGAAATGGTGTCAACAGAAAGTTAAAACTTGCTGTGTTGTGTGTGTGTGGGCGACTGTATTTTTATATGTATCTACCTCACGTGGGTCCAAACCTCACACATGAGTTGGGCAGCGTCCCTCTTCGGCCAATGTAAGCGCTTCCTCTGAGGTTTCGTCTGAATCACGGACGAGACGCAGAGCGAACGTGAGAGCTGGAGAGGAACCTGCATGGCCAGTGGGCAACTCCAATAAAAGACAATCTGACTTTTCAGAAGCTATCATAATCAAGATCCTCCCACCGAGGTTGTTTGTCTATGGGGGACGCGGATGAAGGAAGAGGATATTCCGAGCAGTAATTAATAGTCTTAAGTGACTGCTGCTGCTTGGCTGGGAGGCAGTCACTGGATTTGTTGTTATGTTTAGCTGGTACCGCGTCCCCCAGCGTGTCCCAAGGCCTCCTGGCTTGGCATGGAAGCGCATGAGAAGGAAATGGAGAAACTGGCTTTATTGCTCGTTTGCTTGACTCTGGGGCCTCTTCATGATCAGCCAGACTCGCGCACGCGTACGCACACAATGTGAAGATGTCTTCTAATATTAGTCTTGTGTCACAAATGTGATGGGAAAGACATGAAATGCCACAAAAATGTCATCACTCCTCCCCTGTCACCGGCTAATCCATCCTTCTTGTAAACACTCATTTGCATGCGAGTTTGTGCGATGATAGCAGGAGGGTGAGGAGGTAGCGCTAGCTTGTTTTTAGCCTTTGGGAGTGGAACAGGGTGCTTCCTTCAGTCCTGCCAGTGTTTCTATCAAGTAGGCCTAAAGGCTGGGCCTGGAGGTGATACACGCTTAATCCACTGTACAAAAGCCAAGAGCTGCAGATGCTGGACCACCACTTGTCATAAGTGGCTTACTATAAATCAGCCTTCATATTTTTTTAGATCAATGGGCCCCATTTATTAATAAATACGTAGAAATGTTCTGACTCGGAGCACAAAATGAGTTGATAAGCCAAATCACCTGATGACATATGAGCCAATTTTTCTTCCCACCTCTGTGCTTAAGTCAGTGACAGTAGTGGGTAGTAATGTGTTACATTTACTCCGTTACAGGGGCGATGCTTGGAGGGGTGTTGGCGGTGCGACTGCACCCGGGTCTGGGCCTCTACGGCAGGGGTGCCCCAGGGCCGGCCCAGCCTATACGCAGACTACGCAGCTGCTTAGGGCTCCAGACCACTAGGGGGCCCAGATAGGGTGCAATCTGGCAATTGTTTAATTTATATTCTGTTATGTTAACTACAGTTTGCTTTATTGGACTTTTGTGAGTTTTGATACTTGATTACAAGCTTAAAAAAATAAAAGTTCTTCCTTAACTTCTTTCTTTCCTCTTTTAGAAAAAGGTTTGGCGTTATCTACTGTAAGTACTGACAATCATTTGGGGTGAGAAGTTTGAAGAATCTAGTGCAACAAAATATGATTAATGTACAAAATATGGACATATAGGTTGGATTGCATGTATGGGTTTCACAGTACACTGTGACGAAATGGTGGGCCAAAAATATGAGCCCCTTGGCATTATTTTGCTTAGGGCCCCCAAATGGCCTGGGCCGGCCCTGGGGTGCCCAACCTTTTTTGCACCACGGACCGGTATTATTTGGGTCTTTTTTTCACGGACCGGTGTTCTGACAAATTTTGCAACCCAACAAAAATTGCAACGATGCGGTTCTGCCCATGCGCGTAACGTTAAACATAGCCGCAAAATGCGCAAATGCAGCAATTCCAAAGTAAACACTACAAACTTTCTTGAAAGAAAGGAATATTAACTTTTTTGCATTTGCAATTTGCATTTGCGTCTCCATTTGAACAATGTCGCAATTCCGCATGAAAACGATATAGTATTCATGCCAGGCCCTAGTGCAGATTTACAGAGCGACAGAGAATGATGCACTTTGACCCCACCAAGCTCCCTCAGCCCGGAAAAAAATATGCCCGCCCACTCGAAGCAATGTCATTTTTCTTTTGTTCAAAAAGGCACAAAAATTGAAACGTTCATTCAGCCATATTTTCTGTTTTTAATGTTTAGTAGCAAGGCTGCGCACGCCCAATGTGACGTGTACGAGTGCTGACGTTAACTGCGCGGTCTCGCGCCGCAGGAGCCTTTGATATGCATGCCGAGGAAGCCCCCCACAATCGGGTTCTTCCACTTTGGAGGCAGGATTCAGAATTTTTCGTCTTCGCCGACACCGTATGCACGCGAGGCGAGTCCGCTACTCATTCATTGCGTCTTTGTGTCTCAGAGTCGCCATGTAAACTGCCCCTAAGACTGGCATTTTTTCGTCACATACAGTGCTGGCCAAAAGTATTGGCACCCCTGAAATTCTGTCAAATAATGGTCAATTTCTCCCAGAAATGATTTCAATTACAAAAACTTGTTGTAATATCTTCATTTATTTTGCTTGCAAAGAAAAAACACAAAAGAGAATGAAAAAAAAATAAAATCATTATCATTTTACACAAATTTTCAAAAATGGGCCGGACAAAAGTATTGGCACGCTCAGCCTAATACTTGGTAGCAACACCTTTAGACACAATAACTAAGACCAACCGCTTCCGGTATCCGCCAATGAGTTTCTTACAATGCTCTGCTGGAATTTTAGACCATTCTTCTTTCTCCAACTGCTCCAGGTCTCTGAGATTTGAAGAGTGCCATTCTCAGATCTCTCTACAGGTGTTCTATGGCAGGGGTCCCCAACCTTTTTTGCACCACAGATCGGTGTTATTTGGGTCTTTTTTTCACGGACCGGTGTTTTGACAAATTTTGCAACCCATCAAGAATTGGAACGATGCGGTTCTGCGCATGCGCTTAACGTTAAACATAGCTGCAAAATGCGCAAATGCAGCGAATCCAAAGTAAACACGACAAACTTTCTTGAAAGAAAGGAATATTAACTTATGTTTGATCATGGAAGGACTTGTAGAAAAATTCTCCTCAGATCCATCCTGCCATGTTAGCTGCACACAACAACTGCACACCGCTTTCACCATTAACGACTTCGCCTTGTCGTTAAGCATTAATTAAGAAGCCCGCTTCACAAAGATACGATGTTGGAAATTGTAGCAAGGTTTTCAATACTCTCGTAGCGATGTCAGGATATTCCGGAATGACTTTAATCCAGAACCTCAGTAGAGTTGTTGTCTCAAATGTACGTTTAATAAGGTCGCCATCATTTGCGATCTCACTGCTTCTCTCCCAAGGTGTGGCCGTCCACAAAAGATGACGCCAATAGTTCAGCGCAGAATACTCAGAGAGGTATAAAAGAACATGGGAGTGTCTGCTAAAGACTAACACAGTCCAATATCTCACATATATGTAAAACTATGGGCAAGAATGATGTTCGTGGGAGGATTCCACGGAGGAAACTACTGCTGTCTAAAAAAAGAAAAGCATTGTTGCTCGTTTAATGTTCGCAAAAAGGCACTTGGACACTCCACAGAAGTTTTGGTAAAATATTTTGCGGACCAATGAAACCAAAGTTGAATTGTTTGGGAGTAACACACAACGTCATGTGTGGAGGAAAAATGGAACAGCTCCCCAACATCAGCTTCTCATCCCCACCGTGAAGCATGGTGGAGGGAACATCATGATTTGGGGCTGTTTTGCTACCTCAGGGCCTGGACAACTTGCAATCATTAATGGAAGAATGAATTCAAAGGTTTACCAGGATGTACTGCAGGAAAACCTGAGGCCATCTGTCAGACAGTTGAAGCTAAAAAGAGGATGGAGGCCGCAACAAGACAATGATCTAAAACACAGAAGTAAATCAACTTCAGAATGGGTTCAGAAGAACAAAATACACATTCTGGAGTGGCCAAGTCACGGTCCAGACTTCAACCCCATTGAGATGCTTTGACATGACCTAAAGACAGCGATTCATGCCAGACATCCCAAGACCCTGACTGAACTTCAGCAATTTTGTAGAGAGGAATGGTCCAAGATTAGTCCTGATTGACGTGCCAGACTGATCTGCAGCTACAGGAAGCGTCTGGTTGAAGTTATTGCTGCCAAAGGGGTGGGGCACAAAATATTAATTGTGATGGTTCACTTACATATTGTTCCCCCTTCTGTCATTGTTTGCATGTTATCCTCATTGAAATATGAAAACCTATGGATGTTTGGGTGCTTTTAGTTAAAGCAGACACTGTTATTTCATCTGTGTGATTTTGACAAAGGTCAGATCACATTTGATGGTGACTTTATGCAGAAATGTGAGAAATTCCACCAGGTTTTTTTGTGATTCCAACCCCGTATGCCCTCTTGTGGCATCTTTTGGAACTATCCTCACAGAAAGTTGCTTTTTGTTTTTGTATGTCACAAAAAACTACTCAATAATTGACTTACGTTCATACCAGGGATGCAACCTAGCACCAACACTCTGCGCAATTGTACCAACCCTGGCGGACAGGGTTGATTTGAAACTGCCCCCCAGCCCCCGTTGCATTTGCAGTACTCAGTCAAAGATATGTCCCAGGTCATGAAAGGTAACAGAGACAGCAGGCGCGAGGCTGTGGCCATGTGTCAACAGTGATGACAAATCAGCATTAACGGCATATTCTAGGCTCTAGTGGGGAAAAAAGGAGGACATACAGTAGCAAGACTGAGGGCTGTGTTTATGGCTATGCCTGCTCTGGGAAGCCCCACGGCGTGCTGGGTGACCCCTGCTGTAGATTTTCCCACTAATGTGACCCCCATATTGTGTATCGCCATCGTCAAAACTCCCACAGGCTACAGTTAGTCGCGGGCACTGGGGATCGCTGTCCTCAGTCCGCCTGAGTACAGACAGGATGTGGCAGCTCGGAGGCATTTAGTTAAAGGAAATGTACTCGATTCCTGCAGGCGTGCACTTATGGAGGGTAAAAGTGTGTGATGTACTGTGGCCAATAAATAAAGCACAAAAAATGGAATGTTAGGATTAAAAAAAAAACAGGGCAAATTAGAGTTGCCTTGTTGTATGGCATCTAATCATTTATGATAGCCTCTGTACTCATTTCTATAATTAATCTGTTTACCAGGACAGAGTTTCTCAACAAATTGGGTTTAAAAATGTCATCTGTTCACTTATATTAGCTATACAGTTATAGTGAAAGCAAAACTAACATCTGCATGATAATGAACAGGCATGCAATACAGTTATCATTTTTACACGCGTTTGCTGTTGTTTCTTATCACAGGAAAAAAGTCATCTTGTTGTTTATAGAATGAACAAGTGGTTGAGATGTCTGCATCAAAGTTCAAAGCTTTGGTTTGGTGTTGATTAGGCATGTGCCGGTATGATAACCAGTGGCGGACTTGGCAATTTTGGGGCCTAAGGCGAACGTATACCTTGAAACCGTTAATCGGCACATGCCTTGTGTTGACGTTTCATATCTGGCTTTTATGTGTGGACTGTGGAGTGTGCATGTTTTTAAAATGCTAAGTAATAAGATATCCAACTGACTCACAATAAGGTTGATGACTTTGTTTCAAAATGTAGCGTGAAAAGGCCTTTAAAAACTCTCTGTGACCACAAACTCAAGCTACACTTTGCTGTTTTGCAATTTAATACTGAATATGAGAATCTTACAACATCTCCAAGGATGCTGAGTTTATAATAAAATGAGTTCAAACTAGACTAGTGTGTCTTTTTCCATTGAAGTTCTCTACAAAAAGAATCAAAGATGACAGTGAGGAGGGTCCGGAGTTTCAGTCTTGAGTCCTGCAGCAAAACTGACTTACTCTGTCTGTCTACATCTGCTGCGTGACCCGGTGCGTGTCACGTCTGGTTAAATTTGCACTATACCTCCATGATGTCCCCATAATGAAATGTCACCTGTCAGTCAAGAGTGGCCTTATTAACCATCTAGTGTCAAGGTGTGTGCATGTGACTGCATATGGGAGAGTGACAGCAAGACTGTGTTGATCATAACTTCATGAGTGAAAGTGACATACGAGCTTAATATCAATATCTCATTGATGATGATAATATGTGAACCCTGCCCAGAAAAATGAATAGTTCACAGTTACAGTAGTATGAAAAAATATCTGAACCTTTTGGAATTTCTCACATTTCATCATAAAATTACCATCAAATGTAATCTGATCTTTGTCAAAATCACACAGATGAAAAAACAGTGTCTGCTTTAACTAAAACCACCCAGTCTGGCACATCGACCAGGACTAATTTTGGCCCATTCATCTCTACAAAACTGCTGTAGTTCAGTCAGATTCCTGGGATGCATGGCATGAATCGCTGTCTTTAGGTCATGCCACATCATCTCAGTGGGGTTCAAGTCTGGACTTGGTCACTCCAGAACATGTATTTTGTTCTCCTGAAACCATTCTGAAGTTGATTTACTTCTGTGTTTTGAATCATTGTCTTGTTGCAGCATCCATCCTCTTTTTAGCTTCTACTGTCTGACAGACAGCATCAGGTTTTCCAGCAAAACCTCCTGATAAACTTTTGAATTCATTCATCCATTAATGATTGAAAGTTGTCCATGCCCTGAGGCAGCAAAACAGCCCCAAATCATGATGCTCCCTTCGCCATGCTTCACAATGGGGATGAGGTGTTGATGTTGGTGAGCTGTTGCATTTTTCCTCCACACATGACCTTGTGTGTTACTCTCAAACTATTCAACTTTGGTTTCATCAGTCCACAAACTATTTTGTCAAAACTTCTGTGGAGTGTCCAAGTGCCTTTTTGCAAACATTAAATGAGCAACACTGTTTTTTCAGATAACAGTGGTTTCCTCCGTGGAGTCCTCCCGCGAACATCATTCTTGGCCATAGTTTTACATATAGTTGATGTGTGCACAGAGATATTGGACTTTGCCAGTGATTTCTGCAAGTCTTTAGGAGACACTCTAAGGTTCTTTTTTACCTCTCTGAATATTCCGCGCTGAACTCTTGGTGTCATCTTTGGTGGACGGCCACTGCTTGGGAGAGAAGAAACAGTGCCAAACTCTTTCCATTTGTTGACAACTTCTCTGACTGTCGATTGATGAACATCCAGACTTTTAGAGATGGTTTTGTATCCTTTCCGAACTTCATATAAATCAACAATCCTTGATCGCAGGTCTTCAGACAGCTCTTTTGATGGGGCCATGATGCACATCAGACAATGCTTCTCATCAAGATAAATTCTTACCAGGTGTGTGTTTTATAGTGGGCAGGGCAGCTTTAAACCACTCATCAGTGATTGGGCACACATTTGACTAAAATTGTTCGGTAAAATTGCTTTTGATTGCTCTTTACATCTCCTTGGGTTTAGTCATTGTTTGCATGTTATCCTCATAAAAATATGAAAACCTATGAATGTTTGGATGGTTTTAGTTAAAGCAGACAGTTTTTATATCTGTGTGATTTTGACAAAGATCAGATCACATTTGATGGTGATTTTATGCAGAAATGTGAGAAATTCCAAAAGGTTCAAATACTTTTTCATACCACTGTATAACCAATAAACTAAATCATTATTTGGGTTTTTAATTGCAACACTGCAAAATATGAAAACTGCAAATAAACCAGTGGACATAGCATAAAAGAGAAGTACATTACATCTATACATACATCAGTTACAATATTACATTACAAAGTTACCATATTGAGATGGAGAGACACAAAAAAGAAAATAGAAAAATTAATGTTTTTGTTAAATATTTCTGAATGAGGTTCAATTGCAGAATTTATTTATTTATTTATTTAGTTACTTATGTATTTGTTTATTTATGTTATCATATTAAAAGACCTAAATCACCGTATTTTTTGTATTTTTTTATTTTATTATTCTTTATTCAAACCATTACACACATGCTACGGATACTTAAATCACCGTTAAGATTCACGTCTTTCCTGATGATGCAATACAACCTTGTGTTTTGCAATTGGTCAAATAGGCTAGTAGGCGGGCTCAGCGAAAAACAAACAGCCAATCAGAAGGAGGGAAGTGGCGGTGACGTCCTACGTGTACTACAATGAACATGGCGTTACGGGAGCTATCGTCGCTCGAGAAATATTTAGGACTGAAAAAGCCCAACAAATACAGTACCCGAGGGGACAAAAAGGTGAAAAAACACGTGCATGGATATAATCTTTAAAAGCGTCGTTGTATTTCAAACATACGCGGGTTGTACACTGTGGACAGGGGTTTTTTGCTAATAAGCTAGCGATGTTTGGTCACACCGCTAAAGTAAAGCGCTACAGACACACAGCTTTAACATCTGTCAAGCATTATATCAGCCTTTAATTCATATGATATGGAGATATGTTGTGTCCACCTCGTCAGATGTTCATTTCGCACGATGGAAAGCGCTACATGCTTGTCCATTGATTCCTACAGAGGGTGGGCTGTCACTTACTGTACCAGCCGATGATTGGATGTGTGGGTGGTGGGAGTGTGCGCCTCTATTTCCGTCCTCGTGATGGAGTTTTTTTTATTTTATTTATATATATATATATATATATATATATATATATATATATATATATATATATATATATATATATATATACAATAATAATAATAATAAACGTCATATTGTACGGTTAACTGCAGGTCTGAATATTATTTGTAAGGCAATGAAACGTCCTACCAAACTTGATGACTTTCCTTGTTCCAGGTCCCTCTGCTACAGACTAACAATGGTCAACCCATGGTGGGTCTGGTTACTATTGCTTGCCACCTGGTGAAAGAGGCCAAGCGTCCTGAGCTGCTTGGGTGCACCGCAGAGGACAGAGCAGTGGTGCATCAGTGGCTTGAGTACAGAGTGAGCAAGCTGGACAGCTGCAGTAAGGAAGACAGCAGAACAATATTGAAGGTAGGGACAAAAGTGAAAATAAGCTCCTCTAAGTTTATTCCTAAAGAGGCAAATGCCACTTTTTTTTTTTCTTTTAATGTACATTGAACGCTCCAACATTCTCACAAATATGCGCACACTCTAGGGGGTGTGACAATACAGGTAGTCCCCGGGTAGAGGTGGGTAGTAACACGTTACATGTAGTTCGTTACATTTATTCGAGTAACGTTTTTGAAAAAAAATGTACTTGTAAGAGTAGTTTTAATAAGCCTTACAATTAAATTGAGTAGATTTGTGAAAAAAAACACTACTCTTACTACGCGACTTTGGGCTACACAAGAATCGTTAAATTTTCCCTCTTTATTCTACGTATCAGCTTTTTTTTTTTTTTTTTTTTTTTTTTTTTTTTTTTTGCTAGCGAAGCCAAAAGTAGCTCGAGCAATTTCACCAATGAGACGTCGCAACAATAATCACATGACTCCATTACACCGATCTGACTAGAGGTGCACGATAATTATCGGACCGATAATTATCGGTAATTATGATATTATGACGTCATCCCAATAACTCCACTAACATTATATATTATCGGGCCTATTAATAATATTTTTGGCACGGTGTCGGATTGGGATGTGAGCGTTTGTTGCCACTACTGTTTTGCGAGTATGCAAAGTTTTGTTAGTGTTCTACAGACTGTATTTTTCCGTCAATGAGTTAGTTATAAACCTTACTGTGGCAATTAGCAAATTTTGCATTTTACAGTGTTATGTTTACAAGTTCTTGAGAGGCCTTTTGGTTATTGATAGGCTTGCTGTTCTATAATTGCAACGTTAAGACATTTGTTTCATGGACCAAGATGACAAAAGTCTGCTCTCCTGTTGCACCAAATGTTTTATCTCCTGACAAAACACAATACATGTTGGGTTTATGTTTGTTTTAGATCAGTTCTCATTGTTCAGGGGAACACATCGTCAATGACATTGACTGATTGATTGTGATTGACTCAAATTATATTTATTTGAAAAAAATAATATGGCCACTTTTTTTAAGTCAAAGCTGTTCGTCTTTGTTTTGTTCATTATAATAATGTTCATGTCATCATGAAAATTCTGGTTTGGTCAAAGGCAAATCTATGCTGAATCAACCACTAGATTTTTGACCTACAGGTGTTTAAAAACTCAGATAAATATACATTGAAAAATATGGTCGGTTATCGTATCGGTATTGGCCTTGGGGAGCAAGAAGTTATCGATGTCGGTATCGGTGTCAAAAAATGGATATCGTGCACCCCTAGATCTGACGCAAGCTTGCTGTTCTATGATCACTCCAGCCTGTTAAATCATGTGGGGTCTTTAAAGCACCATAAAGAATGAAGTATTTGACATAGAGCTCTGCCCTCAACATGACTTGTGGGGTGGCGTGGCTCAGTGGTAGAGTAGTTGTCCCCCAACCCAGAGGTTGTGGGTTCGATTCTCCGCCCTGATGAACTCGTCTAAGTGTCCATGAGCAAGATACTGAACACCACGTTGCTCCTGGTGCTGCGTCACCATGCGGCACTCATGCTCTTTGGACGAATAATGCTTCATTTCTGTCTTTTTTTTTTCTCTCTCTCCAGAATTCAATTTTTTTTTCTGTGCGGGGCTTGTGCGTTAATTGCGTCAAATATTTTAATGTGATTAATTTAAAAAAATAATTCCCGCCCGTTAATGCGATAATTGTGACAGCCCATGTAAAATGATGATTTTAGGGCTGCAGCTATCGAATATTTTAGTAATCGAGTATTCGACTGAAAATTCTATCGATTAATCGAGTAATCGGATAAAACAAATATATTTTTAGGTGAAGAGCAATTATAAATATACATGAGAAAACAAGACATTTCATCTAATCTTGAACCATTTTCAGTCAATCAATGTCTTTATTTTCGATGTGTATTGTTGAAAACAGCCAACAATTGCATCTCAGCTGTAACTAGAATTTAAAAAAAAGACAAATTCGCTGCTTTCACTCAAAAAACCTTTAGATCTTATTTTTTTAAAAAATAAAAAAAAAATGCCATTACGCTTGATAACACACATCACTTAAAAGTTAGGATTTTTTCCCACGTGTTTCAATTGAATTTCTATTTGTGTCAAGCCATTTTTAAGTTCTAGTTAAGTTTTACGCTACTCTAAACTGTAAGTCCTGATAGGATATTGAGTTTTTGCAGTGTTCAAAATAAATGTATGATACAGGCTGTATTGGAGCACATTAGGGACCAGTGCTACTTGGTGTTTTATCCAGAAATGACTACGAAGCTAAAATTGATAGTTAGCATTATTGAGTTTTTATTTTACACCCTCATCACTCCACAAAGCTATGTTATGTTAAAGCCTGTATGTAAGACACGTTAGCCACGCATCGAAAGTGGTCATAATTAATAGAAACCTAGCCCTCGCAGGGCTAACGTTACGTGAGCTAGTGACTCAGACAGTAACTTTAATCTTATTTATTAGCGCTTAGCGCTCTTTAATAGCGCTTAGCGCTCTACTGCTTTAAGATGGCGGCTGTTTATTAACGCTGCCCAGACGCGGCCGAGTCTGTCGTTTCGCATCTAGTTCAACATACATGTGATCTCTATGAGACTCATCAGATGCTACCTGCTACCAACTTAACATCATGCGGGCTAGTTTTTAGCAAAGTCAGCGTAGTTTGGAGCGGCTGTCGGCTGCGGAAATGTTTTTTATATTTTTTTATTGCTTCTTCCTCTACGCACGTGACGTCAGCGCGTTGTCCCGCATTAAAAGTAGTCCGAGCGAAACGTGATGCTTAGAGCTGTCAAAATAAACGATTACTCGAGGTGAATAAAATTACTCGGATCAGTTTTTAAACTCGAGTTACTCGAGTTGCTCGAGTATTGGTTTCAGCTCTAAATGATTTTTTAAAAAATTCCATTCTCTTTTGTGTTTTTTCATTGCAAGCAAAATCCATAAAGATATTACTACTAAAGCATTTGCAATTGCAATCATTTTCTGGGAGAAATTGAGCATTATCTGACAGAATTGCAGGGGTGCCAATACTTTTGGCCAGCACTGTATGACCATTTCAACGACGGCCATAAACGTTCATGCCACGCCCATGTACGTCGATGCCATTGACGCCTCTGAACGTCAATTCTATCGACAGGACGTAACCCCAAAACAAAGTGACCTGTAATCAACAGGTGTCCCCGAAACACCTCCAAACCAACAAGAAGTCTCCTTGAATTGCCTCAAAATCAACATTAAGGTGGCCGGATATACCAACCATCACAGCAAAGCTACCAAAAATTTAAATTTTCTAGTTCAAAGAGCAACAAGCATTCCCCTCTGATTTCATTTGTGAGGGGTACAGAAAATGTGTGTCTCGGGGAGCCACACGTGACTGCAATCTAGACTGATGTATGGCCTTTCGGTGACATGGCCCCTCATGACAGACAAAAATGCCTAAATGTGCCCGACGCCAGTCAGTGTGAAATAGATCCCCAGTCACAGTTCTGCCGGACACTGGGCGCCTCTTGGCGCTGTCCTGTCAGCATGAAGCGTCTATGTATGTGCGCGCTTTTCCTAGTGACACACACACACGCCCTCGCTGCGTGTCGGAGGAATCATGCCGGGCGGCAGCGTGTTCTCTGGACAAGCCTCTTAAATATTCTAATGGTGCCACTTAAAGAAGGAAGTCGCCCTGAGCGTCTCGGCTCTGGTGCCCCTTCACCACCATGCCTGTCCTGCTGAGGCCATAACACCCTTCTTTCAAACACCAGTCATCCTCATTGAAATGGACCGCAGAGACAAACTGTCAAATACACCACTTTTTAAAACCTTTTCACCCCAGGATGCAAAAAAAAAGATACATAGCTTTTCACACAGACTGTCACTCACGTGATGTGATAACATGAAAGTCAAACCATTTGACCCCTCAATCCAAAGTTAGCCACCTTTCCAACTTCCTTTGAAATGACTGTTTTGTAAAGTAAAATTCCCAAATTCTCAATGCAAAATCTTCTGGCAAAGAGGATTTGCTCCCTCACTTGGCTATATTTTCCTCGGGGGTTAACAGATTGATGATTGCATTTGACAGAAAGTCTAGACGTTTTAAGAAAAGATGCAGCTGTTACATTTAAATTGTTGCCAAATGCCTAATCGGGATCTGATCAAATTTGTTCTGGATGTTGTCTGAGACTGAATTGCACATTTTGTTCAAATTGTATTAAAGGAGCAATATGTACAGTGGTATGAAAAAGTATCTGAAGCTTTTGGAATTTCTCACATTTCTGCATATAATCCCCATCAAATGTGATCTGATCTTTGTCAAAATCACACAGATGAAAATTGTGTCTGCTTTTACTAAAACCACCCAAAAATGTATAAGTTGTTTTTTTAAAAATATATTTTAATGATGATTACATGCAAACAATGACAGAAGGGGGGGAAAATAAGCAAGTGAACCCTCAATTGCTTAAAAAGCAATTGAAACCAATTTTTGCCAAACATTTTAAGTCAGGTGTGTGCCCAATTAATGATGAGTGGTTTAAAGCTGCCCTGCCCACTATAAAACACACACCTGGTAAGAAATGTCTTGAAGAGAAGTACTGTCTGATGTACATCATGGCTCGGTCAAAAGAGCTGTCTGAAGACCTGCGATCAAGGTTTGTTGTAGGGCTGCAGCTATCGATTATTTTAGTAGTCGATTAATCGATAAACTAGTTAGTTCGAATAATCAAGTAATCGGATACAGAACATGAAAAATTGACATACCTGAGCTGAGCCTCAAACGGTATTAAAAAATAAAATGAGAATCTATGTACAACAAAAGAACAATTGGCCAACTTGCATAGCAAAAGTCCACTAGCCTAAATGCTATAAATTGCTCACGTTTTTTTTTTTTTTTTAAACAATGCTCTTAACAAATGGTTCAAGCACATATTCCCACAAAAACAGCTAAATATACGTATAAACTAAATTATGAATGCATTAAAAAAACATTAGCTCAAACAAAAACTTGGTCTTAACAGGGAGCAGTTGGATTCAGCCATGTGAAATGAGTCAGACCAGAGAGCTGTGTATCCACCCTAATCAATAAAACTAAATGCAAACATTTTCAAAACAAACCATTACAACGTCACTTAAATTAAACGAATAATCAAAGCAATAAAATTTAATTTCAATATTTTTTTCTAATCGAATACTCGAGTTAATCGATTAATCGTTGCAGCACTAGTTTGTTGATTTGTATAAAGCTGGGAAAGGATACAAAACCATCTCTAAGTCTGGATGTTCATAAATCGACAGTCAGAGAAGTTGTCTACAAATGGAGAGAGTTTGGCACTGTTGCTTCTCTCCCAAGGAGTGGCCATCTAACAAAGACGACGCCAAGAGTTCGGCACAGAATACACAGAGGTAAAAAAGAACCCTAAAGTGTCTGCTAAAGACTTACAGAAATCACTGGCACAGGCCAATATTTCCTTGCACACATCAACTATATGTAAAACTATGGCCAAGAATGGTGTTCGTGGGATGACTCCACAGAGGAAGCCACCGCTGTCTAAAAAAAAACATTGTTGCTTGTTTAATGTTTGCAAAAAGGCACTTGGACACTCCACAGAAGTTTTGGTAAAATATTTTGTGGACTGATGAAACCAAAGTTGAATTGTTTAGGAGTAACACACAACGTTGTGTGGAGTAAAAATGGAACAGCTCACCAATATCGACACCTCATCCCCACCGTGAAGCATGGTGGATGGAACATCGTGAATTGCGGCTGTTTTGCTGCCTCAGGGCCTGGACAACTTGTAATCATTAATGGAAGAATGAATTCAAAAGTTTTGCAGGAAAACCTGATGCCGTCTGTCCGACTGTTGAAGCCAAAAAGAGGATGGATGCTGCAACAAGACAACTATCCAAAACACAGAAGTAAATCATCTTCAGAACGGTTTCAGAAGAACGAAATACATATTCTGGAGTGGCCAAGTTAAAGTCCAGACTTGAACTCCATTGAGATGCTGTGGCATGACCTAAAGACAGCGATTCATGGCTAATATCCCAGGAATCTGACAGAACCACAGCAGTTTTGTGGAGAAGAATGGGCCAAGATTAGTCCTGATTGATGTGCCAGACTGATTGGTAGCTACAGGAAGCGTCTGGTTGAAGTTATTGCTGCCAAAGGGGGGGGGGGGGGCACAAAATATTAAATGTGATGGTTCACTTATTTTTTACCCCCTTCTGTCATTGTTTGCATACTATCCTCATTAAAATATGAAAACCTATAAATGTTTGGGTGGTCTTAGTTCAAGCAGACACTGTTTCTTTTTTTTTTCTCATCTGTGTGGTTTTGACAAAGGTCAGATCACATTTTATGGTGATTTCATACAAAAATGTGAGAAATTAAAAAGGTTCAGATACTTTTTCATACCACTGTAAGGCTGCAGCTATCGATTATTTAAGTAATCAATTAGGTTTGCGCTATCCATTATTTTAGTAGTCGATTAATCTATCAACTAGTTCGTTTGAATAATCGAGTAATCGGATCAGGAACATTTAATACATTGCAGAATCAATTTTAGGAAGATGGAAAACAAGGCTTGCTAAGACTGCAATTTCAAAGAGCATTAAATGCGAAGACAAAATAAAATTCCCAGTCTTTTTTTTTTTTCCCAAACTATGCAGAATTACACTTTCATTTCACAAGAGCAATAAATGCATTTAAAAAATAAAATACATTAGCTTAGTCTCAAACGGTCTAAAATAATAAATGAAGATCGAAGTACAACAAAAGAACAATAAGCTAACTTGCATAGCAATAGTCCGCTAGCTTAAATGCTAGAAAATGCTAACTTTTTTTTTTTTACAATGCTCTTAACTAATCCCGCAAACACATATTATATAACACATATTCTAACTTGTTTTTTTTTGTTTGTTTGTTTTTTTACAATGCTCTTAACTAATCCTTCAAACACATATATTATAACACATATTCCCACAAAAAAAAAATGGTAAAAATACTCAAACAAAAACACATTCATGTTGTTTTTAATAGGGAGCAGCTGGATCCACCCATCTAATATGATTTATATCATATTCACTGTTGCTACTGGAGGGCAGTGTGTCCACCCAAATCATTTAAACTAAATGCTAACCCTATAAAAACAAACCATTACAACATCACTCTTATTAAACAAATCCTCAAATCAGCAAAATTTGATTCCAAGCTTTTTTCTAATCAAATTACTCGAGTTAATCGATTAATCGTTGCAGCACTACTTCAATCAATTTCATGAAATAAAAACAAATAAAAATCTGTTATATGTAAACCACATAATTATGCAGATTAAGTACTTTTCTTGCAAAAATGAACAGCTGTACTTTTCTAATCTATATGTGGCCTACGAGCTACGCGGAGGCACCGACAGATCGCCGCTTCTTCTCCGATGCTCGACTGGGCTTGAGCTCCGTGGCTGCAGGCTACAAAGAAGCCAAGGATCTGATGGTGGAAGTCTGCAGTCTTCATGCCTTGTTTGGCATCAGCCACTTTTGCCGCACAATAACTCAATTTGCCCCCGAGACGCTCAGTGCGCATGGCGAGAGTTCCTTTCGCGCTGCGTACAAGTGCTAAAGATGGTCCCCGTCCCATGGGACCAGCACTTCCGTGCGCGACTTTAGTCTCTGAAATGCAAATCACGCCACCCAAGTTTAGACGGCTTCATTAAATGTCAAATAAGAGTTATTTGGCAGCGTAGTAAACAAACGGCCTGTTTACTGTGGCATCTGTGCTAAGTTGCCAGTCATGGACTGAGGACGCCATACCCCCTCAGGATATACAGTATACAATATCATTGCCTTCTTTATGGCTCACACGCAAGGGAAAAGCCACTTCATGCACACAGCCGGATATATAGGTTAATGAACCTGCTGTCATGCTTCCTATTTCCTATTCAAAGGTGATGATTAACAACATACTTGAAATTTTGTACATTTCGTATAAGATGATATAACCTTTTATTGATATTGAAGTTAAAAAAAAAAAAAAAAAGCATTCATTAATGCTCATGGTGGTGTCATGTAGGGCTGTCCCAAACGACTAATTTTCTCCCGATTAGTCAGCCGACTATTTTTACGATTAGTCGACTAATCTAATAATTAATTTTTTTTTTTTTTTTTAACTAATTTAGCAATGAAATTTTTGTTGACGCTTATCAATTCACAAAAAACTTATTGGAACACTCAAATGATTTATTAAAGTGCAAATAAATACATAAATAACAATAATAAATCACAAATAAACAATGAGTTGAAATGCTGATAGAATTAACTAGTGTAGCATCCCGATTGAAAAGATGGTCTCTTAAACTGATGGTTTACAACTTTTATTCCATCCTTGATGTAAACACACCGTAAGAGAACACAATTAGAAATTAACAAAAACTTTTCACCTTTTTCCTTTTAAACCTTATTTATATATCAATGAATTGCCTATATGAATTGCCTTTACCTTAATTTATTACCTTATCATTGACAATCTCTCCCTTGAGTGCAATCACTGTATATACTGTATATATTTATGACCTTTTAACCTTATATAATTTTCTATACCATAAAATAAACCATAACATGAAATAAACCTTTCAATTAGCATTAAGAACAATACTAATAGCACTTATAGGCCCATTGTCAATGAAACATTATTATTTAGTAAGGCGACAGCACCCTCTGGTGTACAAAAAATGAAAAAACAAAATTACAAACTGGGTGAAGGCGCTTGAGGTGTTTATTCACGGCCGACGTGCAGCCAAGCTTGGCATTGAAGAGACAGGACAGAAGAGTGTACTCTCCTTTGTTTCTTTGAAATAAGTCAATGTTTTGGACACTCTGGTGCGCTTTTTTTTGGCTTTGTGCCGCTTTCCCCACTTGCAAACAGAGCATCCGACATTCTAACTTTCCACGCATATATTTTTTTAACCCTTCATTAACCGTCGACGGGATGTTGTGCTCGTCGACGGATTTACGTCATCGATGACGTCGACTATGTCGACTAGTCGGGACAGCTCTAGTGTCATGTCATAATTGTGATGGTCTTATGACAGTTTTAAGGCACCACTGTGAAATAAAGAGTTCCCAAATACCACAGCTAGCAACTAATGAAACAACTAGAATAGTAACTGAAGAAATAATTAGCACAGAGCATGAATTAGCGCACGAGCACCAACAGGCGCGAGGCCCTATTGTTTTGCAAAGGATTATTATTAGGGTTGTTCCGATCATGTTTTTTTGCTCCCGATCCGATCCCGATCGTTTTAGTTTGAGTATCTGCCGATCCCGATATTTCCCGATCCGATTGCTTTTTTTTGCTCCCGATTCAATTCCAATCATTCCCGATAATTTTTCCTGATCATATACATTTTGGCAATGCATTAAGAAAAAAATGAATAAAACTCGTACGAATATATACATTCAACATACAGTACATAAGTACTGTATTTGTTTACTATGACAATAAATCCTCAAGATGGCATATACATTATTAACATTCTTTCTGTGAGAGGGTTCCACGGATAGAAAGACTTATGACTTTGTAACTAAATATTGCCATCTAGTGTATTTGTTGAGCTTTCAGTAAATGATACTGCAGCCATGCCAAAATGCATGATGGGAAGTGGAACCATGATGGGAAGTGGAACCATGACTGTGCGTAGTGCTAGCAATTGATATATCTTCTCTGCGTTGGGAAATAACATAAGGTGTTAAGAAAAAGATCAAATGCGACCTTGCTTCCCCACATTGCTTCCCATGATATTTCTAATCGTAGAAAGAGGGTTTGTAAGGCTTTAGCCAATTAAAATAAGCCTCCAAAGGCTGCCAAAATTCACTCTACTTATTTTATGCTGCCTTTTATCTCTCTATATAGGTAAAATGGCGTCATTACAGATTGAGCGCGATAATGTGCGAGTGGGACGTGCAACGCATGCATTAATTGCGTTAAATATTTTGACGTGATACATTTTGTAAAAATTACCGCCGTTATCGGGATAAATTTGATAACCCTACCTTAAGCCTAAACGAAAGACTCTGGATGAGTGTAACATATTATGTCTGTAATGGTAAATACAATTAGAAAACGATTTAATTAAAAAATATGTATTAAAAAAAGGCATGGCTGATATTTTTTTGCCGATTCCGATACTTTGAAAATGACGTGATCTGACCCGATCGATCGGGATGCCATTTTCGTATCAAATTTAATGGGTGGCGGCTTATAGTCAAGTGCGCCTTATAGTCCGAAAATTACGGTACAACAAAATCATCAAGATGACATTGTCAAACGAAACAGAACTTTGTATCTTTTGTAATAGATAAATCATTTGCAAGGTGACGGATCGGTACTCTGTATCAAAATCAGGTGACTCAAACTCGGATGCAAAAATATGTGATCGGGATAACTCTAGTTGTAACAACATTTCAGAGAGGTGTAGTTGGTTTTTTTCATAGGCATTTGAAGTGACTGGTTCAAACTGCCACTATTTGGAGAGAAAAAAAGTCACATATTACTATCTCATAGCTCTGATTATTTATTTGAATCAAATCAGATATTAGGTTTTAACTGGCCTTTTTTGTTTTTGCACTCCAGGACCTCAACCTCTACTTACAAGACAAAGTTTGCATGGCTGGAAACCACTTCACCTTAGCAGATGTGCTCATCTACAATGGAATCCACCCAATAATAGTGAGGTTTTTTTGTGTTTGTGTGTGTGTGTACAGTGGACCACAGCTACAGTGGTATGAAAAAGTATCTGAATATTTTAGAATTTCTCACATTTCAGCATAAAATCACCATCAAATGTGAGCTGATCTTTGTCAAAATCACACAGATGAAAAAACATCTGCTTGAAATAAAACCACCCAAAAACTTATAGGTTTTCATATTTTAATGATGATAGGATGCAAACAATGACAGAAGGGGGGAAAATAAGTACCGTCATTTCCCGAATATAAGGCGCACCCGTGCATAATGCTCAACCCAAATTTACTTGTAAAATCTAGGGGAAATTATTGTACCCGTTTATAACGCGCACCCTAATTTTAGCACCAATAAATAAAAGAATACAAGAAAACAGAGCTCGTATACAGATACAGAAATGTCATTTTACTGACTGGTGAAATACAGCACAAGCATAGCACATTGGTAGTTCAAAACATTACCATAAACTGACAATATTTACGGTAATAATATGATTTGACAACTTCTCCAACTTACCGGAATCTAGGAGAAAACAAAACAGATGTGACTTTTCTTTTAAAGGGTGCTGTATAACTTGCTTGTTTCATCATGATGAATAAATGTTTCCTCCATGGATTGATACGGTAAAATAAAAGTGAGAACGTAAGTCGGAAATCCGTGAGAGCTCATCGCTATCGACACGACAGTAACAATAGGAACTATTGTTATTTGGGTTTGAGTTTCCCAAGGGACCGATATAGTTGACGGACACAGGAAGTGTGTGTGCTTACGTTTGTTATGGTCCAAGTTGCCGAGCTGCAATAAACGTCGATTCAAATGAGTTCAAGAAACTAAATTCTGTGCTTAACGAAGAGTGAAAAAAGCAGAATTTGTAACACAGACGAAATCATTCGGCCGATTAGAGTGAAGTATTACCGAAACAAAATGGTGACGTCACGTACCGTAATGGTCAGCAACGGGTCGCCGCATACTTTTCTTCAACACATCGTGGCCGTGTCAATAAAAAAAAAAAAATTCGGTGTGTATATATGTGTATATATATTTCTGTCTCCATCCATGTGCCCGTTTATAATGCGCACCATGATTTTATAAGTTGATTTTGGGGGGAAAAAGTGCGCGTTATATTCAGGAAATTACGGTAAGTGAACCATCAGATTTAATATTTTGTGCCCCTTCCCCCCTTGGCATCAATAACTTCAACCAAACTGTAGCTGCAGAGCAGCAGCACATCGATTAGGACTAATCCTGAGATTAAAATTCACCACAGTTTCCGTCATACGATTACCATAATTTCCCGAATATAAGGTGTACCTGTGTATAACGCGCACCCCAACTTTACCTGTAAAATCTAGGGAAAATTCTTGTACCCGTGTATAAAGCGCACCCTAATTTTAGCACCAATAAATATGAGTCTGGTGTCTCGAAGTTTTATGAAGTACGCGGTTGCAGCATTTTTTAATCATTTTGTCTTTTTTTTTTTTTTTTTAAATAGAATATTTATTTTCGGTGGTAAAATTGCTCACAGTATACGATAATAATTTTCACAAAGTAACGAGTTGTAGCGAGTTTTAACAGCATTCACCAGCAGAACTAATGTTGGCAAGTTGTGTAGTTCCCAGGGGGAAGAGTTTAGTTAAGGGAAAAGCCGGAAGTCAACAAATGTCCCGCGATTTGCGTGCAAGACGTACGTTGTTATTTTGTGAGTTTCAATGTAAATAAAACAACGCGGCTTGGCTCAGTGGTTCGACACTCTTCCTCAGACTCCTGTCCTAGCTCGCCACACGGTCAACATTTATACGAAACGGATCGCCATATACGTTCTCTTCAAGACAACATCGCCGTGTGCCGGCTTGTTGCAACGCAAAGGTTAGAAAAATGTACTGGTAAATAATAAACGAATAGTACAAAAAAAAGTCTTAGACGTGAAAAATATCATGAAAACAATTATTTACCACATAAAACTTGATTATTATGTCACTGTCGTTCGGATTAGGTAATATAGTTCTGGTCCATGCTTACAATGGAACATAAATCATGATGAATTTTTTCTGTCTCCGTCCCTGTACCCGTGAATAACACGCACCCATGATTTTACGAGTAAATTTGGGGGGGGGAAGTGTGCGTTATATTCGGGAAATTACGGTACAATGTGTGACATTTTCTTATCGTATGTGTAGTTAGCACGTATTTAGCAGTGTTTGACCGTGTCACCCATGTGACGTGCTGCAACTCCCCCCAAAGACATACAGGCTTAGTCACCGGCCAGTGACGAAATTTGTCGGCGTCTTCATTGCCTAAAACTAGTTGAAGACGAACACATTTTGGAAATAACTTAAATATGACTAAGACTAATACCGTATTGGCCCAAATATAAGACGGGATTTTTTACATTGAAATAACACTGAAAAAGAGTGGGTCGTCTTATATTCGCAGTCTAGACATTATACCTATTCATGACGCTAGATGGCGCCAGATATAATTGAAGGGATGATCTGTCATGACAGATTTTAGCTACTCTTTTTAGTTTAACCAGTTTGCATTATTTTATTGCAATGTTTTTCCTTATTCAGATTTGTTTCAAGAGTACAGTTACAATTTTGTTGTTTTGTCACAATGGTTTATTTACATTTCAAAAACCAGAAGCCTTTCATTTACGAATGTGATTGCACTTTAGTTTACATATTTAAATGTTCAAATATTAAGATTTGAATGAGGCAAAATAACATGCTTTTTTTCTCACAAATATATTGTTATAATCATTTGTTTCAGATGTACTGTAATTGTTTTCTGTATAAAAATTTGGTGTTCAAAAAGTCTTTTTTCAAACTTGAGTCTTGAAAAAGGGGGGGGGGTCGTCTTATAGTCATGTCCGTCTTATATTCGGGCCAATACGGTAATTATTTTCGCCCAAAGCCTAAGACAAAAACTAAAAGGGCTGCCAAAAACATCCCTGCTAGGCTAATGCTACAAGTTACATTTAGAGTGAAAGGATCACTCGTTAAACACCTTAAAAGGCTAAAGCAATATTGCATATTCTCTCATGCACAATGAAAAAAAATCTTTCATATATTATTAAATATTATAATACTAATATTAAATATTTACAAATCAGGTAAGCCTGAAGCTTCCTGTAGCAGGTTTCCTTTTTTTATTGGCCTGTATTTTTGTTTGTTAATTGGCCGATCTTGAAGAAAAGTCCATGTATCGGCCGGCCGATATATCTGTTGACCTCGAATGGACATGAAAAGTGATGATTTAAAAGGACGGTGTGTTATGAGATCTGTTCACGCTATCATTCTATTTAAACACAATTTGTCATTTAGTTCTACGAAAATACAGAACATAATGCAAACAGGAAATCCCATAAGTAGATGTCAGTGGCTTTAGCAAAGACGAGCGGTCAGTCTTGCCACCAGGCACGGCGTCACTTTGGTTTGGACTCAGTGTTAACCCCAGGGACATTAAGTCGCGCCACTCGATTCCAAATGTTCACTTCACGCATAACAAGATTTCACAATCATTAAAAGCGACTGATGGTTCTGGGCGTCGATGTTGTCGGTTTTCAAATTCCATTTAATTAGATCCCCAAAAGTATTTTCCAAGGACACGCTGATTTATTTTTTTAGGCTGTGATGCATCCTCTATTTTAATGTGTAAAAATGCCTTTGTGACACAATGACCTCTCGCCCATGCACCTTTGCCATTCCTATTCTGCCTTGTGTAATGACACACATCCATGCTTTCTCAACCAGGTGGACTTAACCTTCCAGGAGAAGGAGCAGTACATGAACGTGACACGATGGTTCGACCACATCCAGCATTGCGCCGGCATTCGACACCACCTCCCCCCAGTAGTTGTGCTCAGGAACAGAATTTACACCAGTAAACACCACTGACGCCCCGCTGTTAAGTATCAGATGCTCCAAGTCGTAGCTCCTCATACCAAATTATTTGGAATTTTTTTTAACCAGTATTAAGACCAAGACATACTGTATGTTGTTGAAGAGATACTCATTGTTTCACAGGATTAAGTCCAACTAATAAACTCGGTCAATCCCCACTTGTCTTTTTAGTGTTTGTTGTATCATTGACTGTTGAAACCCTGCTGATTTCTTTTTAATGCATGTGGTGTGTTTTTAAGCGGTGAAGGAATCCGACCTTTTAGCCAGATTGCCGGAATCACGCCAGGCAAACCGCCGGACCCGCGCTGATGCAGCTCCAACGACACGGACCGGTGAAACCCCCGAAAACCCGGCCAAAAGGCCAAACTCTGCGGGGTCACCTTAGTCTTAACCCCTCGTACTGACTCAATATTGAAAGCTGGAAAAAAAGTCTTCGAAACACAAGTATTTTGAGTCGACAGCAATCATACAGCACTTGCCTTGATGTCTGAGAGGCGCCAGGCTATCAAACTTGGAGTTGTTTTTGTTATCAGGTGATGTGGTAGTACAGGACGTCCCACCATTTGTTGTGGTATGTCCTGATTGTGGGATTTGGTGTTGCAGACGTGGGCTTGTAGATGTCTTGCCTATCACCTGGTAGTACGGCAATCTTGCTCGGTCAGCTGCATGACACACGCAATGGACTTCCGTGGTCAGAAGGCGTCAATCCCCCCAGTGTTTGTTGTCTCATTGAGTGTCGAAATCATGCTTTCTTTTTAATGCATGTGGTGTTTTTTTAAGCAGTGAAGGAATCTGACCTTTTAGCCAGATTGCCGGAATCACACCAGCCGACTCGCGCTGACACGGCTCCAACGACCCAGGCCGGCGAAACTCGGGCAACCCCGCCAAAAGGCCAAACTGTTGTATCATTGTCGAAATCCTGCTTTCTTTTTAATGCATGTGGTGTTTTTTTAAGCGGTGAAGGAATCCGACCTTTTAGCCACATTGCCGGAATCACGCCAGCCGACCCGCGCTGATACAGCTCCAGCGACACAGGCCGGCAAAACTCCGACAACCCGGCCAAGAGGCCAAACTCCGAGCGTTCACCTTAGGTTTAACCCCTCGTACTGACTCCTTTTTGAAAGTTGGAAAAAGGCTTCGATACACAAGTTGAGAATTTATACTGAGTCGACAGCAATCATAAAGCACAGAGAGACCTAGGCGAGGATTCAGGGTCACTATATCACTAGTCAACAAAAGGTTACTGGGAAAAAATCAAACGATTAGTTAAACATTCAGTCTTTTTTAAGGCTCCCGGGGGCGGGCCGTGGGCAGGAAGAGAGGTGTTGTTGGGCCGGACGAAGGGTGTGCCTGGGTGTTGTTGGATAATTCTTCTGTTGCAGATTTGGGCGGTCAAGTTCGTGCGTCACCGTTCATTGCTGGGTCATGGTTACTGAGGCCACTGAGGTGGGAGGTTCGGCCCGTCGAGATATCAAACTTAGAGTTGTTTTTGTTATCTGGTATTGTGGTAGTACAAGACGTCCCGCCATTTGTTCTGGACTGTCCTGATGGCGGGATTTGGTGTGGCAGAAGTGGGCTTGTAGATTTCTTGCCTATCACCTGGTAGTCACGTCAATCTTGCTCAGTCAGCTGCATGACGCACGCGTTGGGCTTCCGTGGTCAGAAGGCGTCATGTATCTCTTTATGCCCTGTGTTGAATATATTCTGCTTGTTTTCCTTAAACTATGATATAAATGTTATTTATTTTATATTGGGTATGTTAGAGTAATACAAGCAGTAAAACGGTAAATACGAGAAAAGAGTATCGTTGTGAAGTGGAAAATCTAAATGTGAGTATAGATGATCTGGATTCAGTCAGTTCCCTGTTAGTTTTGATTTGTGTACATTTTAATGCTTTAAAATTTGAAATCACGTATATTTCACAAGACTCTATTTTGAGTACGATCGCATCACCGCGCTCTTTCCCTTCTTCCTCAGTACCAGTTATGTGGGCAGCGGCAGCAAGCAGTCGAGCATCAGCCCCAGAGTCAAAAGATCAGAACGAGGCTCCGCTCAAGTCCCAATAAGCATCACTGTTTATGCTGCAGGCCAGGCAGAGGGCAGCGGGCTCACCAGCTGCCACACACAGCCAAGCAGCCAAGGCCCGAACCCGAGCCACCCTTGGGCGACAGTCAGCCACTGTGTGTCACTTCAGTCCTCATACTACCACAGGGGGCTTCTAGAGAGAGAAGAAGGAAGAGGGAGGCAGGCAGCCATGGAGAGGAAAAGAGCACCCGGAGGCTGAGGGTTCTTTTTAAGATGTGAACAATGGTAAGTCCCCCCTAGAAGTTGTTCTGTGGCTTCACTATTGTAACCATTGAGCAGAGGTGTGGTAGAGTAGCCAAAAATTGGATTTGAATAATAGTATCGTTACATCCAAAATAATATTAAACAAGCAGTCTGTAGCCCTGTACAATATATTGTTTTAATATCGCCATCGCGATGTGCACATGAGCAATAATCCTATTGCGGGATGTGCGATCAATTTTATATTTTGAAGACGTAAATTTTTGGTTTGCTTCATAAAAGCAGCAAGTGTGCCGAGTAAGGCTGCAGCTCATAGACTTCATAATATACACTCACCGGCCACTTTATTAGGCATACCTGTCCAACTGCTAGTTAATACTTAATTTCTAATCAGCCAATCACATGGCGGCAACTCGGTGCAATTAGGCATGGTTTAAGACAATCTCCTGCAGTTCAAACCGAGCATCCGTATGGGGAAGAAAGGTGATTTGAGTGACTTTGAACGTGGCGTGGTTGTTGGTGCCAGAAGGCCTGGTCTGAGTATTTTTGAAACTGCTGATCTACTGGGATTTTCACGCACAACCATCTCTAGGGTTTGCAGAGAATGGTCCGAAAAAGAAAAAATATCCAGTGTGCGGCAGTTCTGTGGGCGGAAATGGCTTGTTGTTGCCAGAGGTCAGAGGAGAATGGCCAGACTGGTTCGAGCTGATATAAAGGCAACAGTGACTCAAATAACCACCCGTTACAACCAAGGTAGGCAGAAGAGCATCTCTGAACACACTGTACGTCGAACTTTGAGGCAGATGGGCTACAGCAGCAGAGGACCACGCCGGGTGCCACTCCTTTCAGCTAAGAACAGGAAACTGAGGCTACAATTTGCACAAGCTCATCGAAATTGGACAATAGAAGATTGGAAAAACGTTGCCTGGTCTGATGAGTCTCGATTTCTGCTGCGACATTCGGATGTTAGGGTCAGAATTTGGCATCAACAACATGAAAGCATGGATCCATCCTGCCTTGTATCAACGGTTCAGGCTGGTGGTGGTGGTGTAATGGTGTGGGGAATATTTTCTTGGCACTCTTTGGGCCCCTTGGTACCAAGTGAGCATCGTTGGAACGCCGCAGCCTACCTGAGTATTGTTGCTGACCATGTCCATCCCTTTATGACCACGATGTACCCAACTTCTGATGGCTTCTTTCAGCAGGATAATGCGCCAGGTCATAAAGCTGGAATCATCTCAGACTGGTTTCTTGAACATGACAATGAGTTCACTGTACTCAAATGGCCTCCACAGTCACCAGATCTCAATCCAATAGAGCATTTTTGGAATGTGGTGGAACGGGAGATTCGCATCATGGATGTGCAGCCAACAAATCTGCACCAACTTTGTGATGCCATCATGTCAATATGGACCAAACTCTCTGAGGAATGCTTCCAGCACCTTGTTGAATCCATGCCACGAAGAATTGAGGCAGTTCTGGAGGCAAAAGGGGGTCCAACCCATTACTAGCATGGTGTACCTAATAAAGTGGCCGGTGAGTGTATTGACAGGGCGTGGGACCGATTAATAGGGGGCCTATCTCCTTCAAAGCTGACCGAGTGGAAACACAAACACAAGAGCTTTTTACGTTGAAAATTCTTGTAAAGAAATAGGTAAATCCCTGAATCTTTATAGATATGGGTGTAAAACAGTTTGGATTCTTTGTTAAAAGAGCAAAGAACCAGGCAGTTAGCATTTCTTCCACGTAAATGTCGAATGTGCTGCTAGTCTTTAAGCCATAGTGGCGCCGCCTTATCACCACAATGGGCTTTTTACGTTGAAAATTCTCGTGAATAAATGCTTAATTCCCCGAATTCTGTATAGATATGAACGTAAAACAGTCTCGATTCTTGGTTAAAAGCAAAAAAAGCGGCAGTTAAGCATTTAATTTACGTAAATATTGCGAACTATGACGCCAGTGCCGTAGCGGCTAATTTCTCCCACTGAATTTTTTCACAATGTTTCAAAATGCATGCATGGTACGAAAACTATAATTACTAGGGCTGTCAAAATTATCACGTTAACGGGCGGTAATTAATTTTTTTAATTAATCACGTTAAAATATTTGACGCAATTAACGCACATGCCCCGCTCAAACAGATTAAAATGACAGCACAGGGCAATGCCAACTTGTTACTTGTGTTTTTTGGAGTTTTGTCGCCCTCTGCTGCGTCTGATTTTATGGGCTTAAGCACCCATGAGCATTGTGTAATTATTGACATCAACAATGGCGGGCTACTAGTTAGGGCTTCAACTGGGACCATGTGTATTTTTGTGTGGGACCAAGATTGAGCTTTTTGGCAACAAACAATCTAAGTGGGTCTGGCGTGCCACGAAAGATGCACATGCTGAAAAGCACCTCATACCCACTGTGAAGTATGGGGGTGGGTCAGTGATGCTGTGGGGCTGTTTCGCTTGCAAAGGCCCTGGGAAACTTGTTAGGGTGCATGGCATCATGAATGCTTTGAAATACCAGTACATTTGAAATCAAAATCTGTTGCCCTCTGCCCTAAAGCTAAAGATGGGTCGTCACTGGGTCTTTCAGCAAGACAATGACCCTAAACATATGGCCAAATCCACACAAAAATGGTTCACCAGACACAAAATCAAGCTCCTCCCATGGCCACCTCAGTCAGTTGTTTTGTTGGCAAAAGGGGGTTGTACAAAGTATTAACACCAGGGGTGCTAATAAGTGTGACACAACTTATTTGATGTCAAATAATTTTTTCTTTATGTGGGATTTTTTCCCCACTGAATGAATGCACTTGTATTGAAGGTTGGATTTTTCTCTTTTTTTTCCATTAAGGTCCCATATTAATTGAATTTAAAAAAATTATATTAGAAGCTAAAAGACACATCTTTTTCAGGGGTGCCAATAATTATGGAGGGCACTGTAGATGCTAAATGACAGACGACTGCGGTGTTAGAGCATGTTATAAGAACTAGATGCGAAACGACATGCTTGCCGTTTAGTAGTTGCCGCATTGTAAACAGCCGCCATCTTAAAGCAGTAGACTTCTTTAGAAGGCTCTGTTGTAGCAAACCTAATTAACTTTTTATCTGAAATACTCCTAAATCAGCAAAATCTTGACTTGAATCTATCTTTAAATAATGAAACGGTTTTAAAACTTTGACATATTGTAAGCAGACAGAAGGGAAATTATGGAATAACGGGAGCAATTTTATCAACATTAACGGTTGATTCACATCATTAAATTAATTGAATGTAGTTTAAAGCTACTGATACAGAATGGGGACTGGAGTATTTTATTTAATGTTTTGAACTGTTAACTTGATACTTAAATAGTAGTTTGGTTTAGCCTAATAGGATGTTTAAACTATTTTGGAACTAATGTACAAAACATTAAAAGTGGGGGTTTGGGTGACATCAATAATCGATTTATAATTGAATCGGAGCCTCTGAATCGTAATCGAATCGTTAGGTACCCAAAGATTCCCACCTCTAGTTACTACCCTCCGCTGGGTGAGAGGTACCATCTTGAAAACTGACGCATATGTGATTATTTGCAAGTATATTGTATTGACTTTGTGAAAAGGATGTTTTAATGTTAAATTTGTGCTCTCATGACCCCAGCAACGACGTCACCGCCACATCTAAAAAGCTCATGACCCACAAAACCCTGCAATATAATCCGGTGTGTACGTATTATTTTTCTCACAATCTGTTTTACGTAAATCAGCCAGAAGACAAGTGTAGTTCAAAATAGTTTTGATGTTTGTGGTCAGTGTTTCCAAGATGTGAGAAGGGAGGAAAAATAGCTCACAGTCATCCCGGCTGCCCTTGTGACTAGATGCGGCAGTTTGTGGTGTTGGAAGCCGCTAAAGACCCCTTTGTCTTCTTGCTTGTGTTAACATTTAGTAGGAATGCTGTGTTGTCAAGACCGCTCGCTGAAAAAGTTGCCCCTGGGCATATTTTCTAAAATAATTTGTGTTTCTGATGATGCCATGATTCCTTGTTTCTCTGTAAGAATAATACGCTGAAAAGAAAGTGAACAAGTGAATATCAAAATGCAAATTTTTAGCCAGGTAAAATAAGCCTCTTTGAAAAATGTGTATGTATGTAAATGTTGAGGATAAAAAGGCAGCTGATCTGAACATATACTGATAAATAAATTCACAATCGTACAATGCCTTTTCCAGTTAGCATAAAAGAAGAGACACGCCAAGTATAAATCATATACTGGTAAAATTTTCGCACTAAAAGGCGCGCCTGACTATAAGCCGCCACTAGAGATGTCCGATCACGTCATTTTCAAAGTATCGGAATCGGCAAAAAAATATCGGCCATGCCTTTTTTTACTATATATATTTTTTAATTAAATCGTTTTCTAATTGTATTTAACGTTACAGACATATTATGTTACACTCATCCAGAGTCTTTAGTTTAAGCTTAAGGTAGGGTTATCAAATTTATCCCGTTAACGGCGGTAATTAATTTTTTAAAAATTTATCACGTTAAAATATTTAACGCAATTAATGCATGCGCTGCACGACCCACTCACGCATTGTCGCGCTCAATCTGTGATGGCGCCGTTTTACCTTTATAGAGAGATAAAAGACAGCGTAAAGTGAATAGAGTGAATTTTGGCAGCCTTTGAAGCCGTTTTTTTGAAAGCCTTACAATCCCTCTCCCTACGATTAGAAATATCATGGGGAGCAATGTGGGGAAGCAAGGTAGCAGTTGATCTTTTTCTTAACACCTTATGTTATTTCCCAAAACAGAGAAGATGTATCAATTGGTAGCACTACGCATATATTATACGCAATAATATTGCACGCCCCACTTTTCAGTTTTTTATTTGTTAAAAAAGTTTAAATTATCCAATAAATGTTGTTCCACTTCACGATTGTGTCCCACTTGTTGTTGATTCTTGACAAAAAAATTAAATTTCATATCTTTATGTTTGAAGCCTGAAATGTGGCGAAAGGTTGCAAGATTCAAGGGGGCCGAATACTTTTGCAAGGCACTGTCTATATCCGTCTTGTGTCTTATCTTTCCATTCCAACAATAATTTACAGAAAAATATGGATATTTTATAAATGGTTTGAATTGTGATTAATTATGATTAATTAATTTTTAAGCTGTGATTAACTCGATTAAAAAATTTTAATCGTTTGACAGCCCTAAATTAATTATTTCAACAATCTCGCAACTAGCCTTTGTGGCGTACTCTTTCGACTCTCGGGCTCTTGCGAAATACTGCTGCTGTAAAATTAAACTAGCTTCAAGTTGCTTCAATTTCTCGCTACATATCTTCCCTGTAATCTCGTCGTACATGTCAGCGTGTCTTGTTTGTTAATATCGCCTCACATTGAACTCTTTAAAAACAACGACTGTCTCTTTGCAAATGACGCAGACACAGTTGTTGGATATTTTAGTCCAATTTCCACCTATCCTTGAAGCGTCGGCCGTCACAGTCAACTTTCTTTTTTTTTGTTGATCGTCGCCATTATAGAAATCAGGAATAAAGGGTAACGCGGGGTAATGTTGCTTAGAGTGCTGCTGCCTTTTAGTGGGTAAATGAGGAGCAGTATTTAGTGTGTAAGCTACTTCATATGCTGGTAGCAGTACTGCTGACCAATTTCAAAGTCTGTGTGCGGGCCAGACGTTATTGATTTTATGACAGAGGCTGGGGGCCGGATGAAATTTGACCACGGGCCGCATTTGGCCCCCGGGCCGGACTTTGGACATGTCTGATTTAGGCTATCAATTATGTACACTGTTCACCCAATCTG
Source organism: Corythoichthys intestinalis (assembly GCF_030265065.1). NCBI lineage: Eukaryota > Metazoa > Chordata > Actinopteri > Syngnathiformes > Syngnathidae > Corythoichthys > Corythoichthys intestinalis. The sequence goes on along the minus strand of NC_080414.1, from coordinate 2,267,539 downwards.
TTTGGATCATATTCAGATCGGTAGGAGTTGTCCCACTACCTACCCACTACGTTTTTGGCTTTCTCAGGTAGGTTTTGTGAAACTCCAGCCTGGCTTTTTTATGTCTCTGTGTCAGAAGTGGGGTCTTCCTGGGTATCCTACCATATAGTCTAGTGCTGCAACGATTAATCGATTAACTCGAGTATTCGATTAGAGAGAAAAAATCCAATAAAATTTTGTTGCTTCGAGTATTCGTTTAATTAAAGTGGCTTCGTAATGGTTTATTTGTGTTTGCATTTCGATTTATTGATTAGGTTGGACTTTGGTTTGCCTCATTTCCTATGTCTGAATGCAACTGCTCCCTGTTCAGACCAAAGTAAGCTAAGTTTTTGTTTGAGCTCATGTTTTTCAATGCATTCGTTTTAGTTTATTTTAGTTTATAGGTATATTTAGCAGCAAAATTTTTTTTGCATTTTATAGCATTTAAGCTAGCGGACTTTTGCTATGTAAATTAGCCAATTTTTCTTTTGTTGTACATAGAGGCTGTTTTTTTTTTTGTTTTTTTTATAGCGTTTGTGGCTCAGCTCTTGTATTTTAATTTTTCATGTTCCTTATCCGATTACTCGATTATTCGAACTAACTAGTTCATCGATTAATCGACTACTAAAATAATCGATAGCTGCAGCCCTAATATAGTCCCTTTTCATTCAGACACCGACGGATAGCACAGGTTGACTGCAGGACAGCTTGAACTTGTTTGGATGTTAGTCGAGGTTCTTTATCCACCAGCCGCACAATCTATTGTTGAAATCTCTCGTCAATTTTTGCTTTCCGTCCACATCTAGGAATGTTAGCCACAGTGACATGGGCTTTACACTCATTGATGACACTGCGCACGGTAGACACTGGAACATCCAGGTCTTTGGAGATGGACTTGTAGCCTTGAGATTGCCCATCCTTCCTCACAATTTTGCTTCTCGAGTCCTCAGACAGTTCTTTGGTCTTCTTTCTTGACTGACAAACCCACAAGCATCAATACCTCAGGAATTGGCATCTGAGGTGTCCTGTAATAATTTCGCAGCATTTTTTACACACAAAGTACTAATGATTAGACAGACTGTGTGCAACTCCGGATTAACAAATGTTACACTAAATGCCTCCCAACATGTCCCCCACGTCAATCTTAGACAGTTTAGCCTCTTGGACTATGCCACTTTAACAGAAATTGTGTCGAAACTAAAGCCCACAACATGCTGCCTTGACATCCTTCCTTCAAACTTTTTCAAAACTGTTTTTCATTGCATAGCCCCAGACATACTTCAGATTATAAATACTTCCCTCCAAACAGGAGAGTTTCCTCAGACTTTAAAAACTGCAGTAATAAAACCTCTCCTAAAAAAACCTAATCTGGATGCCTCAACCATTAGTAATTACAGGCCAATATCAAATCTGACATTCCTGGGGAAAATTATCGAAAGGGTTGTGTTTGAACAGATCCAGACTTTTATGATCCAAAACAATCTTTTTAACTCATTTCAGTCTGGATTTCGGCCACAACACAGCACCGAGACCGTGCTTATCAAAGTCCTAAATGATATTCGTCGGAATACCGATGCAGGCAAATCATCTGTTCTGCTACTATTGGATCTCAGCGCCGCATTTGACACGGTTGATCACAACATACTACTCAGCAGATTGGAACAGTGGGTAGGGCTTACTGACACTATTCTTCAGTGGTTCACATCCTATTTACATGATAGGGATTTCTTTGTGTCAATCGGAAATTATCAGTCAGAACGAACCAAATTCACGTGTGGAGTCCCTCAAGGGTCAATTCTTGGACCACTCTTATTTAACATCTATATGCTTCCGTTAGCTCAGATAATGGAACAGTATGACATCTCCTATCACGCCTATGCAGATGACACACAACTGTACATTTCTGTGTCCCCACATGATTATAGTCCCTTAGTCTCCCTGAGTAAATGCATTCATCAAATCAATGAATAGATGTGCCAGAATTTTCTCCTGTTAAATGTGGAGAAAACAGAGGTGATCATTTTTGGGCCAAAAAAGGAAAGGTCAAAGATAAGCAGCCAACTTAGCACAATGTCACTTACAGCTACAAATCAAGTCAGAAACCTTGGCGTAATTATTGACTCAGACCTAAAATTTGATAGCCATCTAAAGTCCGTCACTAAATCCGCTTATTACCACCTAAAAAATATAACCAGAATTAAGGGGCTTCTGACTCAACAAGACATGGAAAAACTTATGCATGCATTCATTTTCAGCAGATTGGACTACTGCAACGGTATATTTACAGGTCTTGATAAAAAATCAGTCAGGAAGCTGCAGCTAGTACAGAATGCTGCAGCCAGAGTCCTCACAAATACAAGGAAGCTGGACCACATTACACCGGTTTTGAAATCGCTACACTGGCTTCCAGTGAGTCAAAGGATAGACTATAAAATACTACTGCTCGTCTACAAAACACTTAATGGCCTTGGACCAAAATACATGCTTGACTTGTTAGATTCCTATGAGACATCTAGACCCCTAAGGTCGTCTGGAACGGGTCTTCTGCATGTTCCAAGAACAAGAACCAAGCAGGGTGAGGCAGCATTTAGTTATTATGCTCCTCACCTCTGGAACAAGTTACCCGAACGTCTGAAGTATGCTCAAACCGTTAGCTCCTTTAAATCAGGGCTAAAAACGCTTTTGTTTAGCACTGCATATCCATAACTGTCTATATATTTCAATCTACCTGCCTTCTATTCCTCTTGTGCTTATCTCCATTGCTGATTTCAATGATTATTATTAGTAGTAGTTTTTGCTTTATTTCTATTTTTGTTTTATTTTCATTTATTTATTTTTATTCTGTGATTAAATGCGATCTTTTGTCTTGGTTTTTACGCTGTGTTGATTTAAATGTGATTTTTATGGTTTTCATGTGATGTAAAGCACTTTGAATTGCCTTGTGTTGAATTGTGCTATATAAATAAATTTGCCTTGCCTTGCCTTGCCTTTCTTTTCTCCATGCTCAATGTGGTACACACAAGGACACAGGACAGAGGTTGAGTCAACTTTAATCCATTTTAAATGGCTGCAAGTGTGATTTAGTTATTGCCACCACCTGTTATGTGCCACAGGTAAGTGCTGTTAATTCCACACATTAGAGAAGCATCACATGATTTTTCATAGGGTGCCAGTACTTTTAACCCATTTTTGGAGTTTTGTGTAAAATGTAGAGCTGTCAAAATTATCGCGTTAACGCGCGGTAATTAATTATTTTAATTAATCACGTTAAAATATTTGACGCAATTAACGCACATGTCCCGCTCAGACAGTATTGTGCCTTTTGGTAAGTTTTACAGCAAGGCTTTTTGTGCTGTCTAACAGCGAACTCTTGTGGTCGCTTTGTGACATGGTTTATTGTTTTCTTGCCAGTTCAATATGGCTGCACGACGTCTCGGGCTGACGCCTACGTTGTAATGATGTGCTTATATGATCCTTGGACAAGATTTGTCCGTAAGTATGGTTGTTGTAAAGAATGTATATATTATGTTAGTAAGCGAAATGTTATATTTTTTGTATGAGACGCTTTTTGTTTATGTTTAGTGAACCTGTATAGCGTGCTAAGCTAACGTTGTTGCTAATGCAATGCTTGTGTACTTTTTTTTTTGTAGTTTTACGACGGTCTAAAGAGGACAATGGTTTGAGGCTATTTTATTAATAAATCAGATGAAAAAGGAAGAAGTCTGAATATTAAGGAGTCGTTCACTCGCTGTATAGCTTTGGAAAAAGTAGACGCTTCGGAGTGAGGACAGCATAGACAGATTTAAATGACAGTAGAGTGAAATGCCCACTACAGTCCTTATGTACCGTATGTTGAATGTATATATCCATCTTATGTCCTATCGTTCCGTTCCAACAATTTATTTTACAGAATATTTATATAATTTACAGAAAAATATGGCATATTTTATAGATGGTTTGAACTGCGATTAATTGCGATTAATTACGATTAATTAATTTTTAAGCTGTAATTAACTCGATTAAAAATTTTTATCGTTTGACAGCCCTAGTAAAATGATAATGATTCCATTTTTTTTTTTTATTCTCTTTTGTGTTTTTTCATTGCAAGCAAAATCAATGAAGATATTACGACATATTACCTCATTTTCTGGGAGAAATTGAGCATTATCTGACAGAATTGCAGGGGTACCAATACTTTTGGCATGCATTGTATATTTTTATTCTGTTACACACACAAACACACTGTAATTATAGACTATAATCCAAACAAATTTTAGTCATGGAACATTTAGGATACCTCATATATCACAAGAAACTACAGTAGATGAGAATATTACTTGGCGCAGCAGAACTTTGTACAAGTACTTCACTTCTCTGTGCTGCATACAGTACTCGGGTTACGTAAGGATCCCAGGTGTGCGGCTAAGTCAGAGTGTATGAGATGCAGCCTCTCAGCTCATCAATCAGGGAGATGGGTGGCTGATTCTGCACGTAAGGTACTGAGGTACATATGTGTGACCCGCGGCGAGGAGATTGCGCAAACCCAAGTGGATGAATATTCTTGAATTATCCGCCTGGATTGCTTCTCACCCCTCCTGTTGATCTACCTCAGCTGCTCCTTTGAATTTGCGTGTGTGGTGTTATGCGTGTTTGATGGGATGATTTGGAGAAAAAGAGGTACAAAAACAATAGGGGTCCACTTCATAAAGTATAAGGAGTGTCATCAAAAATATTTCTCTCCTTTCTTAAAAGAGTTTACAGCCTAAAATGACATTGGGATAGGTTGAAATCCTCACTTTTTAGTAATATGGGTGGCAGTCAAATAGTTTATTTTTCTAAGCTTGTGTGTGGTCATCTGACTCTATTGTTACCTCTTATTGGTGTAATGGAGTCATGTGATTATTGTTGCGACATCTGGCAAAATGAAGTCTACCGGAATTTTCGCACTATAAGGCGCACCTGACTATAAGCCGCCACCCACCAAATGTGACACGAAAATGGCATTTGTTCATAGATAAGCCGCACTGGACTATAAGCTGCAGCTGTCCTCACTGTATTATGGGATATTTACTCCAAAAGATATTAGCCGGTAACACTTCATTAAACAGCGGTATCATATGACAGTCAGAAGACCAAATAAGCCACCATGAAGCTTTTAACTAATTGGCTGCAAAGCTTCATTGCTTCAAGAAGCTTCATTTGGCCATCACTGCTTGCTTGGAGGAGACAGTCAACCTTTCATGCCACATGCTGTCAACACTGTTGTTTTCCATCATGCCTCCTAGCATGCATTGCAGCGCAACATGTAAATAACAATCAAAATTCATGTTCTTTGCTAATTATTTATTCAGTTACTGTTCCTGTTTGTTTAAATAATTGCTAGTTGCGGTATTTGGTAACACTATTTGACAGTGGCGACAAGCAATTATTGAAAAAACTGAAACAGTAAATGAGTAAATAATTAAATAAAAGAACATGAATTTTGATTGTTACTTACATCTGTAGTGCTGCAATGCATGCCAGGAGGCATGGGTTGCCTATTAACACAAATAAATCAACAAATAAGCCGCACTGGACGATAAGCCGCAGGATTCAAAGTGAACGAAAAAAGTAGTGGCTTATAGTCCGGAAATTTCGGGTAATATGAAGAGTAAAGTAACGACTCTAGTGTAACTGGGTAGAGTAGCCAAAGATTTTACTCGAGTAGCGTTACTTCTGAATAATATTACAAAAGTAAAAGTAGTCATAAAAAATGTACGTACAAAAATATAAGTACAAGTAAAAAAGTATTTGTTGAAAAGTATACCCAAGTGATGAGTAACATTGTGAATAACTGCTTACAATGCCTGCTTTTTTTAAAATAATGGTATATTTCTTTTTCTCTCAGCACAACTTCACCTATTTGAACTGTTATTACTAGGGCTGTCAAAATTATCGCGTTAACGGGCGTTAATTAATTTCTTTTAATTAATCACGTAAAAATATTTGACGCAATTAACGCACACGCTCAAACAGATTAAAATGACAGCAGTGTCATGTCCACTTGTTACTTGTGTTTTTTGTCTCCCTCTGCTGGCGCTTTGGTGCGACGGATTTTATGGGTTGACATCAACAATGGCGAGCTACTAGTTACATTTATCTTTTAAGAACTACAAGTCTTTCGATCCATGGATCACTTTAACAGAATGGTAATGCCATCTTTTTGATTTATTGTTATAATAAACAAATACAGTACTTATATACGGTATGTTGAATGTATATATCCGTCTTGTGTATTATCTTTCCATTCCAACAATAATTTACAGAAAAATATGGCAAATTTTATAGATTCATTACGATTAATTAATTTTTAAGCTGCGATTAACTCGATTAAAAAATTTAATCGTTTAACAGCCCTACTTATTACTATACTATAACATATTACATGGCCATATTAGACACAAAAACCATCAAATTCAGACCAGAACAACAGTGAAAAATCACCTATCCAAAGAGCATGAGTGCACTCTAGTGGAGAAAAAACACTGTTACCTCTGATTGGTATAATGGAGTCATGTGGTTCTTGTTGCAACGTCTCACTGGTGAAACTGAGACAGCCACCGTCGGCACCGCTGGCAAAAATCATGTCTATATGTAGAATAAAGAGGAAAAATGTAACTACTAGAGTGTAGACTAAAGTAGCGGGGTACAAATAGAAGTTACTCAAGTAAATGTAAAGTGTTTCGACCCACCAAAATAGCAGAGTAAGTGTAGCATTTCTTCACATATCTACTCAAGTAAAAATAAAAAAATGTGTAAATGTAAGATGTGATTAAAATAATAATAATCATTGTAAATTGTTGTCATAAAATTTATACCATGGATATTATCTGAAAGTCCCACTGCATGGCAAGTGGGCATTTGCATGTTGTTTTCAGCACCATTTTCTGCATATGTTCCGGAACCCGTGCCCGTCTCGTCATCCCTGCGCTGTCATATGTACTTTGCGTTCCAGGACCTTATGATTTACAAATTAAGCACTTAGTAAGACTGGCATTTTTTTCGTCACATAAAGTGCTGGCCAAAAGTATTGGCACCCCTGAAATTCTGTCAGATAATGGTCAGTTTCTCCCAGAAATGATTTCAATTACAAAAACTTGTAATATCTTCATTTATTTTGCTTGCAATGAAAAAACACAAAAGAGAATTTAAAAAGATTTAATCATTATCATTTTACACAAATTTTCAAAAATGGGCCAGACAAAAGTATTGGCACGCTCAGCCTAATACTTGGTAGCAACACCTTTAGACAAAAAAAACTGCAAACAACCACTTCCGGTATCCATCAGTGAGTTTATTACAATGGTCTAAAATTCCAGCAGAACATTCTTCTTTGGCCAACTGCTCCAGGTCTCTGAGATTTGAAGGGTGTCATTTTCAGATCTCTCCACAGTTGTTCTATGGGACTCAGGTCTGGACTCATTGCTGGCCACTTTAGAAGTCTCTCAGACCATTTTGTAGTGCTTTATGAAGTGTGTTTTGTGTCATTGTCCAGCTGGAAGACCCATGACTTCTGAGGGAGACCCAGCTTTCTCACACTGGACCCTACATGATGCTGCAAAATTTGTTGGTAACTTCATAATGCCATGCACACGATCAAGCAGTCCAGTGCCAGAGGCAGCAAAGCAACCCCAAAACATCAGGGAACCTCCGCCATGTTTGACTGTGGGGACCGTGTTCTTTTCTTTGAGGGCCTCGTTTTTTTCCCCTGTAAACTCTATGTTGATGCCTTTTACCAAAATGCTCTACTTTTGTCTCATCTGACCAGAGAAAATTCTTCCAAAACGTTTTTGGCTTTCTCGTGTAAGCTTTGGCAAACTCCAGTCTGGCTTTTTTATGTCTCTGGGTCAAAAGTAGGGTCTTCCTGGGTATCCTACCATAGAGTCCCTTTTCATTCAGACCCCGACGGATAGTCCGGGTTGACACTGTCGTACCCTTGGACTGCAGGACAGCTGAAAGTTGTTCGGATGTTAGTCGAGGTTCTTTATTCACCATTCAAATCTTTTGTCAACTTTTCTCTTCCATTCACATCTAGGGACGGCAAACAAGTTAGCCACAGTGCCGTGGGCTTTACACTTATTGATGACACTGCGCACGGTAGACACAGGAACCTTCAGGATGGAGTTGTAGCCTTGAGATTGCCCATGCTTCCTCACAATTTTGCTTTTCAAGTCCTCATACAGCTCTTTGGTCTTCTTTGTTTTCTCCATGCTCAATGTGGTACACACAAGGACACAGGACAGAGGTTGAGTCAACTTTAATCAATTTTAACCGGCTGCAAGTGTGATTTAGTTATTGCCACCACCTGTTATGTGCCACAGGTAAGTGCTGTTAATTCCACACATTAGAGAAGCATCACATGATTTTTCATAGGGTGCCAGTACTTTTGTCCAGCCCGTTTTTAAAGTTTTGTGTAAAATGATCATGATTTTTTTTTTTTTTCCATTCTCTATTTTGTGTTTTTTATTGCAAGCAAAATAAATGAAGATATTACTACCAAAGCATTTGTAATTGCAATCATTTTAAGCATTATCTGACAGAATTGCAGAGGTGCCAATACTTTTGGCCAGCACTGTACCTCTGTCAGTGGATGCAAGTTTTAGGGTGCAACAAGTGTGCGTTAACATAATCTTGTGTAAATACACGCTGAATAGTAAATTAACGTGTATTCATTTTAAAAGCAAATCTTATACTTAAATCTTTATTATGTAAAATGTGTGTCAAGACAATATCGTATGATGTGTCAATGTGGCCTAAGCCAAACGTTTCAAGGACTTCACATTAGCATAACTCCCTTTTACTCAAATTAGCCATACATTTAGAACTCTGTTGCCTCATCAGCGCCACCCAAGCCCTCCCCCGCGTCTGCTTCATCCAACCCCACAGGTCATGTCGCTTAACTTCAGCCTGCCCCCCTGCTCTAATAGGTTGTGATAGGACGCCTCAAGGGAACTTGACTTCTCACTGAGAAGTGATACTAAAGGTAATTGCGACTGAAACCTTGTGAGGGTTTGGGCTGGGGTGCATTTCAAATAGGCATAGAAGTACTATTATGGGAGGCCAGATCATGGGTGGGCAGAGAGCACTGCCCTCAGCTATTCCCTGTAATGTGACCACCATGGGAAGAAAGCAGCAACAGTCTACTTATTTGCATATTTCTCATCTGCATACGTCACCGGGCCCGTGAATGTTTATCCCCTGTCTTTTATTATTAGAATAGATTGGCTTTTAATTCTAGACGACTAATTTATTTAAACCCGCAGTTAAATTAGCTGCTGCCGTTCTCTTTTTTTAATGTGCCTCATTTGCCTAATGAATGAATAAAAGCAGGCAGGGGTTGGGGCTGGTGACAGGTTAATAGAACATAAACTCTTCATTTGATTAACTTTAAATAAGAGTAGTTACTGTATGTAGAATTACACTTCTTACAGTTATTTTTAATGAGCATGCAACGATTTAAGGAGTTTTCTGAACTTTTTACTATTAAACACATTCCCTTTGGCAAGGATTAATCTTAGGATAACTGTAGGAACTTTTATTCCATTTCCTTTTATAGGCTTTGTACACACTCCTGGAAACCAAAAGTCAACCATTCACCAGTACGAATACACAGAAAAGCTTTATTCAGTGTTCAGATCTGGAGTTCATGCATTTAAGTGCGATGTAATGTTTAAACTATTATGCAAACGTTCATATTTATATTTAGCTTTCCTTTTTTTGTTCCTCGTCAGCCTTTTTGGACCTTAAAGTGCGTATGAAACCAAAAAGCAATTAGGACAAATCCGAAATTGACGTCACCCGAGTCAGCGTCTCGCAATACAGCATTGCTTTATAGCAGACATGTCCAAAGTCCGGCCCGGGGGCCAATTGCGGCCCTCGGTCAAATTTCATCCGGCCCCCAGCCTCTGTCATAATAATCATTAACATCTGGCCCGTAAAGACGTAATATATTGGTCAGCAGTACTGCTACCAGCATACAGTGGGGAGAAGAAGTATTTGATACACTGCCGATTTTGCTGGTTTTCCCACTTGCAAGCCATGTAGAGGTCTGTAATTTGTATCATAAGTTCTCTTCAACTGTGAGGGACGGAATCTAATACAAAAATCCAGAAAATCACATTGTATAATTTTTAAATAATAACTTTGTATTTAACTGCATGAAATAAGTATTTGATCCATTACCAACTAGTAAATATTTCGGCTCTTAGTTCCCCCTCCAGTTCTCCACTCATTACCGGAAGTAACTGCACCTGTTTGAACTTGTTACCTGTATAAAAGACACCTGTTCACCTGCTCAAACAAACAAACTCCAACCTCTCCACAATGGCCAAGACCAAAGAGCTCTGTACGGACATCAGGGATAAAATAATAGACCTGCACAAGGCTGGGATGGGCTACAGGATTAGGCAGCATAGAATAGGATGTCAACATATCCACACTTACAAGGAACTTAGACAATACTGGGTTCTACGCAGGGCCGGCGCTAGCTATTTTGGTGCCCTAGGCATAAATGCTTTGTGGTGCAGTTAGCGAGCTTGGGTAACGCAATCGCCACACTCGCATTTGAAGAGGTTCAGTGGGACAACTTCAAGCAAGCATGGGTTTTTGGTAGACATAGAGGAAGGTCTATGCTGAGACCAAGAGTTTTACGTCATGTACTTGGAAAGAAATTGAACTATTGACTTAACATGTAAATCAGGTTTTTCCTGATTATCACATCACTGAAGTGCACATAAATGCGTCAAATCTCATTATTGTCATTACCTGGTTATTCCCAGTTATCAGATTATTGTAGTCATGTAAACTTAGCTGATAATAAATAAACAATTGTTTCAAAAAAAAAAAAAAAAACATTCTTACCTGCAAGTGATGCGCGGGCATCATCTCGCTGCTTTTTCCTCTTCCTTTTTTCCGCCCCCGACTCTTGTTGTCTTTTCGATGACATTCCCTTTCAAGAATAAACTTCTGCCAAATTTGCGACTGAAGCATAATGGAGCAAACCACTAAGGAATTGGGGGGGCAACGAGGGGGGGCACAGGAGATTCTTTTTTTGTGTAAATAATGAGCCTATGTTACTTATATTTGTATTACTTGCATTTATCAGTTACAAGTTTTATTTCAAATACTATATATTGTTGTTATTATTACAATTATTATTTTTTAGGATTTTTTACAAACTTGATTTTTTTTTTGTGCCCCTTCAGGCAGAGTTGGTGCCCTACGCGCAGTGCGTGTTATGCGTATGCGGAGCACCGTGTCTGATTCTACGCCTCACATTGCTGAATCGTGTAAGCTCCACTCCATCTAAATACATCTCGTTTTGACCCCCCCGCCCCTCCTTTTTCTTCTCCATCATCAGACTAGGTAGCCGCTAGCTCCCATGCCACTCTACACTCAACACTGTATTAGTGATAAACTCATTCCAATTGACAGCAGAAGGATAAAAATAACTTGTTTTTCCGTTTTATTTTGTTGTATCGTACAATATCGAAGAATGATTTCCTAACCAATGTATCGATAGTTGTTGTATCGTGAGCCTTGTATCCCAAATCGTATCATATCGTGAGGTACCCAGAGATTTCCAACTCTTGTGTGAATGGTGTTAAGACTTGAATGAATGAAATGTTTATTGTCAACATCATTGGTTTCATTGACAGTTACAAAATGTGGAATAATTGGCCCAAGAAAGAAAGAAATCTTTGACAGTCACAAAATGTGGAATAATTTGCCCGAAGAAAGAAAGGAAACCGAAGACAGACAAAGGCTGACGGGAAAAGCATATGCATATCAATACCCGTCACCCTACAGCCGGGGACGCAGTCTAACATGGTAGAGTTGCATACGTCACATTACATGAGCTTTTTTTTTTTTGTTGTTGTTGTCCTTTTTTCATTTATATTATCTTGCCAAAAGTTATTAATTGCCATGGAACTTGCAATATTGTCGATAGGCTTAGCGTCCAGTCAAGCAGCTCCATTTCGAGTGAACGTTAAAAGCACTCAGCGGGCACTTACACTTGCAGATTTGTGATTTGAGTTTTTCTACAGGGCAGTATCTTCAGGGCTTACAATGTTATGTCTTAGTCTCTGTCCCTGACCTCCGTGACGTCATTTTAATGCTTTTGATTCGTGGTCGTAAACTTGAATTCGTCCACAGACAAGATTTCATACTCGTAGAAACGGGAGTGGTATTCACACACCCACAAAAAAATCTCACGTCAGAATTTTGTGTTTACACATACAAATGCCTAATTATGAACACAAATCTGTAAATATGAGTACGAATATTTTGTATACGAACACGAATATTTTATATACGAATACGAATGTGTAAATACAAGTACAAATCATTTAGACACAAGTACAAATCATTTAGACACAAATCTAACTCCATAATCATCTTTTTGTTTTGGGAACATTTTGTTGTGGATGTTGTGTGCCAGTGGAGTTATGTGTTCTTTTGGTTCGAGTAGCAACTCAGAAGGATTTTCCTTATAAATCTTTTTGAAGTAACTAAATGATTCTATAATCGTAAGCGCTGCATCACATGTATTCCATAGGCGAGCCCCAATGTTCGTAATCGAGAAAGAATTTAAGGTTGTCCTAATTGTCCGATAGGAAAACTCTGATTCCTCAGAGGTCGTAATTTGATTCCCTCAGTTGGAATCGAGCTTGTAGGTTAGGCGGGAGAAAGTTTGCGTGGCCCTTGTACATCATTTGAACAGTTTTGAAGTTTATCAGGTCATAACATTTTAATAGCTTGGATTTGATGTAGAGCTCATTTGTGTGTGCTCTCAACGGTGCGTTGTGAATGATCCGAATTGCTTTTTTTTTTTTTGAAAGATAAAGAGAGGATAAAGGTGAGTAGTGTGTGTGTGTCCCCAAATTTCCAAAAAGTAGCTAAGGTGCGGCAAGACAAGTGCACTGTACAGAGTTTGGAGAGCCTTCTCAGCTGGCATATTTGTGGGTATAACAGTCATTGTACATAGTAGGTGACTTTATGAGGAAAAGTGTGTTCTCCTCCCAATGTTTTCTTTTCCATGGAAAGCGAGTCGAAATGGCTCTTTGACGATTTAAGGTTGCCGACCCCTGTCCTACAGCAATTCCTTGTTTGTATGTTTAACAGCAATAGGCATGGAGAAGCAGAAGACAAACAAAGCGCACAAGGTTTAAAGCAAGCTAATTTTCCGATTGCTTTGTGTGAAATGAATTACACCCTCTGTGCATAGTACAATAGCCAGTGGGCCACATCAATGCGGATGGGCCGGGAGGGGGTCTCGATTCACACCTACAAAGATATGCCATATTGCATCCTGAATGGGACGCATTCAGAGAGTCTTATCAGTGAGCTGACAATGCTAACTAAATTAAGAACTCAAACAGAGCAAAGAGGACATACAGTTCGTTCAAAAGTGGATGTAGACTCTAGGAAGCACTGACTGCACAGTTTTTTCATAGTCTTAACAGCATTTGATCTCCCTCCCAAAAAAGAAAAACATTCTTCATTAAGGCTAAATTTAACAGCACATGACACACAGCTGATCAGTGGTGTCTTTGATAGGCTAAAGCAGAAAAGCTGTGTGAAATTGACATTTGAACAGAAAAATACAAAGTCCTCTTTGTGTTTACGCATCCTCTCATCCCACGCATACATACGTTGAACGAAAATACGTCATGATTTAAAGTAGACTCAACATGTTACATCTTTTGACCTGTTTGAAAAATCGGTCATTCTTAAAATGAAATACTCGGGGAAAGAAATGCACTTACAGTAACTTAGGGCGCTTTCACACTAGCACTGTTTGGTCCGTTTTAAATGGACCAGAGTTCTTTTTCTCAGATTGTCAGTGTCGTTATGTAAATGTGAACGCGTATCCGAACTTTAGTTCGGACCAAACAAATGAACTCTAAACCGTTTTTAAAAATTGAACAGCGTCCGCTTTTGCTACTTTACAGTGCTGGCCAAAAGTATTGGCACCCCTGCAATTCTGTCAGATAAAGCTCAATTTCTCCCAGAAAATGATTGCAATTACTAATGCTTTGGTAGTAATATCTTCATTTATTTTGCTTGCAATAAAAAAAATAAACACAAAAGACAATGGGGAAAAAAACTTAAACCATGATTCCAAAATGGGTCGGACAAAAGTATTGGCACGCTTTGAAAAATCATGTGATGCTTATCTAATTTTTGTAGTTAACAGCCCCTTTTGCTTACCTGTGGCAATAACATCACACACAAATCACACTTGCAGTCAGTTAAAATGGATTAAAGTTGACTCAACCTCTCATGTGTCCTTGTGTGTACCACATTGAGCATGGAAAAAAGAAAGAAGACCACAGAACTGTCTGAGGACTTAAGAAGCAAAATCGTGAGGAAGCATGAGCAGTCTCAAGGCTACAAATCCGTCATCGAAAACCTGAATGTTCCTGTGTCTACCGTGCGCAGTGTCATCAATAAGTGTAAAGCCCATGGCACTGTGGCTAACGTCCTTAGATGTGGACGGAAAAGAAAAATTGACGAGAGATTTCAACAAAAGATGCAGATGGTGGATAAAGAACCTTGACTAACACCCAAACAAGTTCAAACTGTCTTGCAGTCCGAGGGTACAACAGTGTCAACCCGTACTATCCGTCGGCGTCTGAATGAAAAGGGACTCTATGGTAGGACACCCAGGAAGACCCCTTTTCTGACCCAGAGACTAAAAAAGCCAGGCTAGAGTTTGCCAAAACTTAACTGAGAAAGCCAATCACGTTTTGGTGGACAGATGAGACAAAAGTAGAACTTTTTGGTAAAAGGCATCAACATAGACTTTACAGGAAAAAAAACGAGACCTTCAAAGGAAATAACACGGGTCTCCACAGTCAAACATGGCGGAGGTTCCCTGATGTTTTGGGGTTGCTTTGCTACCCCTGGCACTGGACTGCTTGACCGTGTGCATGGCTTTATGAAATCTGAAGGCTACCAACAAATTTTGCAGCATAATGTGAGAGAAAGTTGGGTCTCCCTCAGAGGTTTTCCAGCAGGACAATGACCCAAAATACACTTCAAAAAGCACTACAAAATGGTTTGAGAGAAAGCACTTGACCAGACCTGAATCCCATAGAACACCTGTGGAGAGATCTGAAAATGGCAGAGACCTGGAGCAGTTGGCCAAAGAAGAATGGTCTAAAATTCCATCGTAAGAAACTCATTGATGGATACCGGAAGCGGTTGTTCGCAGTTATTTTGTCTAAAGGTTGTGCTACCAAGTATTAGGCTGAGGGTGCCAATACTTATGTCCGGCCCATTTTTGGAGTTTTGTGTAAAAAAAAAAAAAAATTGTGGTTTTTCATTGCAAGCAAAATCAATGAAGATATTATTACCAAAGCATTTGTAATTACAATCATTGTGTGAGAGAAATTGAGTATTATCTGACAGAATAGCATGGGTGCCAATACTTTTGGCCAGGTCTGTATACTAAAGTCTTTTTTTTTTTTTTTTTGCCCCTGTATCTGTACTTTTACTTAAGTTAAAAAAAAAAGTCAGGCTTTCATCCACCACTGAATTTCGGTACCTGAGTAAACATATCCTCTGCTTGCTTGTATTTGTAGTGCTTTGTCATCCCCTGTTGTATTGAATTTGGCACTGTAAATTAAACAGTATGGTAGTCATTTTGTACCTAGATTGTGTGGATTTTATTTTTTTTTTCGGAACAACCATTTAAGCATCAGAACCATTTTTAAAAGTTCCAGGTAGTAATTGGTAGCCAGTGTTGTGAATAACTGCGTTAGAGTATAACGGTGTTACTGTGTTATTTTTTTTTCAGTAGCGAGTAATCTAATTAATTAATTTTCTCATCTTGGTAACGCCGTTACTGAGGATGTAAAGTACTGCGTTACTATGCGTGACTACGTTGGTTGAATGACGCAAGAAAAGTCTGAGAGAAATGGAGAGAGCAGAGCGGGAGTGGGGAGGAGGGAAGGGAGTTGTGACGCCGTTGCAAACGTGATGCTAGGTGGCTCCAGTAATACCTGACTGTTGCCGATAGCTTACAAACTATGCCCGCATGATGCTACCCCGGAGCAAGCGGAACATGATGGACGGATGGATTTTAAACTAGATGCGAGATGACAGACTCGGCGGCATTACCACTCGTATAGAGAACTAGATGAGAAATGATGGACTCACCGGCGTTGGTAAACAGCCGCCATCCTAAAGCAATAGGCTTCTCAGGAAGGCTCTGTTGTAGAGAACTTTCCTAGCGAACCTATGTAACTTTTTATCGAAAATACTCCTAAATCGGCAAAATCTTGAGTTGAATCTATCTTTAAATGATAAAACAGTTTTAAAATTTTCACATGACGAAAGTAGACAGAAGGGAATTAATGCAATAACGGGAGCAATTTTAACAATTTTAACGGCTGATTCACATTAATTGACTTCTAAACATAGCAAAGGTTACTATTTTGTTTTTGTGTTGTGTTGTGTTGTGTTTTGTTTTTGGTTTTTGGTTTTGTTTTTTTTGTTTTTTGTTTTTGTTTTTGTTTTGGAATGGGAAAAAAAACATGGAAACTAACACCAGTTACTTTGCCAAGTAACTAATTACTCTTACATTCAGGTGAGTTACTAACTCAATTACTTTTTGGGAGGAGTAATTTGTAACTGTAATTATTATCTTTATCTGGGTCTTTGACAAAAGACCCAGTGTATTAGTGTATAGTGTTATTCTGTTTTTTTTAATGGGATTTCTTCGGCGGGCCGCACAGCCCGAACCGCTTGACGGATCGGCACCGTTCAAGTATCGACACGTCCGGAATTTTTGCGCGACGCAAGGAATTTTTCATACTGCTCTGAAAAATTTTCCGCTGTGCCGCAAACGGCAATTTTCCGAGAAAAAAAAATCACTTTTTCCAAAATGTATCGAGTCCTACAATTTTTGAGCAAATTACATTATTTAGGTATCGAAAATTCCGGGACGGTGAGGGGCGTAAAACAGAATTTTGAAAAAATTTACGGTCCCCTGGAAATTTGCCAAAAACTTGCCCATTCATTTTTAATGAGAACTGTCCCATTCACTTTCAATGGGATTTCCAATAAAATTTACATTGCATTGTTGCCATTGACGGCCATGTATGTCAAATCTATTGATGCTTATGTACTTGGATTCCATTGACGCATCTGTGAGTCTATGCCATTGACGGCCATGGACGTCCAATTTTTTTCCCATTCATTTTCAATGGGTAAAAAAAAATGTCCCCAAATCAACAAGAAATGACCAGATATCAACAGGACGTGTCTCCCAAATGTCCCCAAATCCATTGACGCTTATGGAGGGTGCTGCTATTGACTTCCATGGACGTTCAAATTGTTTCCCATTCATTTTCAATGGTTAAAAAAAATGTCCCCAAATCAACAGGAAATGACCAGATATTAATAGGACGTGTCCCCCAATTGTCCCTGAATCCATTGACGCTTATGGCGGGTGCTGCTATTGACGTACATGGACGTTCAAATTGTTTCCCATTCATTTTCAAAGGGTAAAAAAAAATTTCCCCAAATCAACAGGAAATGATCAGATATCAATAGGACGTGTCCTCCAAATGTCCCCGAATCCATTGACACTTATGGAGGGTGCTGCCCTTGACGTCCATGGACGTCCAAACTTCCCATTCATTTGCAATGGCATTTAATCATGTTTTTTCATTATATTGATGCTAATGTTCTTTGATTCCATTGACGCCTAGGTAAGTCGATACCATTGACGTCACTGGACGTCCAAAATTTTTCCCATTCATTTTCAAAGGCAAAAAAAAAACAATTTCGCCAGATCAACAGGAAATGACCAGATATCAATACGACGTGTCCCACAAATGTCCCCGATTCCATTGACGCTCATGGAGGGTGCTGCCATTGACGTCCATGGATGTCCAAATTTTTTCCCATTCATTTTCAATGGCAAAAAAAAGTGCCCCAAATCAACAGGAAGTGACCTGATATTTTCCCCGAAATGTCCCCGACCCAACCTGGGCTGGGTTAAGATCTGTATCACCACAGAGCAAAGACCCAGAGTAATTTCTCCAGAAATTGCAGTTTCTAGTTTTAAGGTAAGATTAACAACACTTCCGGTAGCGGATAAAACCCAAATGATAGCCAACTCTAAACACAGTAAACACCTATTCAGTTTGTTTTTTATTTTATTTTGCAAAACCACTCATACTAGATGTTATATTTCAATGACCATCTAATGTACACACAAGGGTCAGACCCACAGGCGTTATGGGGGGGAGTTGCTTTTTTTTGTACTCCCCTTGTGACTTTCACAGTTGTCGTGCTTCTCTTTCCAGATCTCATTGATCATCTAACCTCAGGGAAAAGAGCATGTGATTAGGCGCCACACACACACACACGATGTGTTAACATGCATGGATTTAAAAAAAAAAAAAAAGAAGACGCCATTCCAGTTACTTTGTGTAATTTCATACTGATCCAAATCATGATTTTTATCTGAAGATTTTATAACTTGATAGGAGAATTGAGCCATATCTCTACTTTTCCCTATTTCAGTGAGACATTCCCCGCTGTCCTCAGTGCTTCAGGTGAGTGTGACATGACAAAAATACGCCCCCTCACCTCACGGCGGCGTCTCTACTGTAAGTCGTCTTAAAGGGCCGTGGCGTGCACCCTGCCACGTTTGGCTCTCGGTGACACACTGTGTGATGGCGCCTGCCCGCAAACCCTTCATTACACTCATGTTGGTGTCCTCCTATGGGGCACCGTCACTGTCAGGACTGACTCAAGTTTAGTCAAAGACATTAAGAGAGCACCTCTGGGGGGAAAACATCAGCGAAGGGAAGACAAGTGATGGAGGGGAAAAAAAAGGTTGGGAAGTAAAGTACCGTAATTTTTGCACTATAAGGCGCACCTGACTATAAGCCGCTACCCACCAAATTTGGCACGAAAACGGAATTTGTTCATAGATAAGCCGCACTGGACTATAAGCCTCAGCTGCCCTCACTGTATTATGGCAAATTTACAGCAAAAGATATTAACCGGTAACACTTTAATTGACAGCGGCATCATACGACTGCCATAAGACCAAATAAACCACCATGACGCTTTGAACTAATTGGCTGCAAAGCCTCATTGCTTCAAGAAGCTTCATTTGGCCATCAGCGCTCCCTTGTGGGAGACAGTCAACCTCTGCTGCCACCTGCTGTCAACACTGTTGTTGTCAAACATGCCTCCTAGCATGCATTGCAGCGCTACAGAATCACAACTAATTTTATGTGCTAATTATTTCTTCAGTTTCTGTTACAGTTGTTTCATTACTTGCTAGTAATGGTATTTGGTAACACTTTATTTGACAGTGGTGCCATAAGACTGTCATAAGACAATCATAATTATGACATGACACTGTCCTGGGCGTTAATGAATGCTTATAACATATGTCATTTAGTGTTATCTGGCAAATTATCTCACTTTTGAATGGATGTAAAAGATCCAAGCTGGACATAAATGGAGTTAGTGACATAATTTGCCGGATGACACTTTCTATTCTATTCTATTCTATCACATGAGCATTCAGTGAGGCCCATGATCATGTCATTTCATTAATTATGATGGTTTAATGACAGTGTTATGACACCGCTGTGAAATAAAGTGTTACCTATTTACCCAAATAAATCAACAAATAAGCCGCACTGGACGATAAGCCGCAGGATTCAAATTGAAGGAAAAAAGTAGCGGCGTATAGTCCGAAAATTACGGTAAACCTCGCAAGAGTACTATATTGCAAAAACAACAAAATTTTTTTTTTTTTTCAGGATTGCATTTCTTCGAAATTTACACTTTTTGCTTTATGGGGGGCTCGTTAGCTAAATTTAACACATGCTGTATATTATATGATACACTAAAACCCCTAGCAAAAAGTATGGAATCGCCAGTCTCGGACGAATACTCACTCAGACATTTTATCATGTAGAACAAACTCAGATAAAAAGCTTGAAAAATAATGATTAAGTTAAAAAGTGCAACTCTATAGCATTCAGAAACAGTACAAGAAATGAATAAAAAAAACTAGGGCTGTCAAAATTATCTCGTTAACGGGCGGTAATTAATTTTTTTAATTAATCACGTTAAAATATTTGACGCAATTAACGCACATGCCACGCTCAAACACACTAAAATGACAACAGTGTCATGTCCACTTGTTACTTGTGTTTTTTGTCTCCCTCTGCTGGCGCTTTGGTGCGACTGATTTTAATCGGTCGCACCATTTTAATTAATAATTTCAACAATACCGCAACTAGCCTTTGTGGTGTTCTCTTTCGACTCTCGGGCTCTTGTGAAATACAATTGCTGTAAAATTAAACTAGTTTCAAGTTGCTTGAATTTCTCGCTACGTTTCTTCCCTGTAATCTTGTCGTACATGTCAGCGTGTCTTGTTTGGTAATATCGCCTCACATTGAACTCTTTAAAAACAGCGACTGTCTCTTTGCAAATGAGGCAGACACAGTTGTTGTGTATTTTAGTGAAGAAATAGTCCAATTTCCACCTATCCTTGAAGCATCGGTTGTCGCAGTCAACTTTCTTTCTTTTTTGTTGATTGTCGCCATTTTAGAAAATTGGGAGTAAAGGGTCACCCGGGGTAATGTTGCTTGGAGTGATGCTGCCTTTTAGTGGGTAAATGAGGAGCAGCATTTAGTGTGTAAGCTACTTCATATGCTGGTAGCAGTACTGCTGACCAATTTATTGGTTATTGATTTTATGACAGAGGCTGGGGGCCGGATGAAATTTGACCAAGGGCCGCATTTGGCCCCTGGGCCGGACTTTGGACATGTCTGACATTGAGTTTACGGGAGAAAAAAACGAGGCCTTCAAAGAAAAGAACACGGTCCCCACAGTCAAATATGGCGGAGGTTCCCTGGTGTTTTGGAGTTGCTTTGCTGCCTCTGGCACGGGACTGCTTGAACGTGTGCATGGCAATATGAAGTCTGAAGACTACCAACAAATTTTGCAGCATCATTTAGGGCCCAGTGTGAGAAAGCTGGGTCTCCCTCAGAGGTCATGGGTCTTCCAGCAGGACAATGACCCAAAACACACTTCAAAAAGCACTAGAAAATGCTTTGAGAGAAAGTACTGGAGACCAGCAATGAGTCCAGACCTGAATCCCATGGAACACCTGTGGAGAGATCTGAAATTGGCACCCTTCAAATCTCAGAGACCTGGAGCAGTTGGGAATGGTCTAAAATTCCAGCAAAGCATTGTAAGAATCTCATTGATGGATACCGGAAGCGGTTGTTCGCAGTTATTTTGTCCAAGGTTGTGCTACCAGTTAGGCTGAGGGTGTCAATACTTTTGTCCAGCCCATTTTTGGAGTTTTGTGTAAAATGATAATGATTTAATTTGTTTTTCATTCTCGTTTGTGTTTTATCATTGCAAGCAAAATAAATGAAAATATTACTACCACAGCTTATATTATTGCAATCATTTTCTGATAGAAATTGAGTGTTATCTGACAGAATTGCAAGGGTGCCAATACTTTTGGCCAGCAGTGTGTTAGAGCCTACAAGTCCGAGGTTCTCTTTAAGTTATTGCATTTTATTTGTGGGTTGTACTGCAATGTGCCTTTTCAAAGACTGACAGTGGACATGAAGACAGGGGTGGTCCTTAGTGTTAAACTCCTGTCAGGTTCTTTCTGTCTGACATGCACAGCAGAGCAGGCTTGAGGTGTGGGTCAACATAATGTCACCATCATTATCAAGTGATGGTGTCATTGTCAATTTCTTCTTTCAGACTGAATACTTTTTTTAACTTGTACTTGAGACATTTTTTGGATGACTTTTACTTGAGTAATACTATTTTGAAGTAACTCTGTGAAAGAATATTTTATTCATGCTTATAAAACTCATGACTGTTGTGAAACTACCGTATTGGTCCGAATATAAGACGGTGTTTTTTGCATTGAAATAAGATTGAAAAAGAGGGGGTCGTTTTATGCTCGCGGTCTAGACATTATACCCATTCCTGATGCTAGATGGCGCCAGATATCATTGAAGCGATGTTCTGTCGTGACAGACCTCAGCTACTCTTTTTAGTTTAACGTGTTTGCATTATTTTATTGCAATGTTTTTCCTGATTCAGATTTGTTTCAAGACTACAGTTACAGTTAGACTTCACTTTGATGGTTAATGCAGTTATTGCAATTTTCTTGTTTTGTCACAATAGATTGGTTCATTTACATTTAAAAAACCAGAAGTCATTCATTTACGAATGTGATTGCACTTTAGTTTACTTTACATATTTAAATGTTCAGACATTAAGATTTCAATGAGGCAAAATAACATGCTTTTTCTCTCAAATATGTTGTTATAATCATTTGTTTCGGATGTACTGTAATTATTTTCTGTATAAAAGATGAATTTGGTGTTCAAAAAGTATTTTTTCAAACTTGAGCCTTGAAAAAGAGGAGCTCGTCTTATAATCAGGGCCATCTTATATTCAGGCCAATACGGTATATTAAATTTGTGAGACTGTATCCATCCATGTTCTTGTGCTGCACATATATTCCGTTGAACATTCTACAATTAGTATCTGTTTGACAGCCTTATCTGATTTAACTCCCTCTTGTACCAGCCAGAGCTAGTTTCCAAGGTCATAACTCAGGATGTTTTTTCTGTGGAAAATCACCAGAGATGGGTTGTAATAAGGTTCACTTTCGCTTTCGTAGAAGGTATCGTTGCATAGTAAGCAGCGCCCTTTCTTCAGCATATAGAAGCTTGACTTGTATTATCACTGTCACAGCTCCTGGCTGGATCACACCATTTGTACCCTTGATATATGTACAGTTGTGGTCAAAAGTTTACATACACTTGTGAAGAACATAATGTCATGGCTCTCTTGAGTTTCCAGTTATTTCTACAACTCTGATTTTTCTCTGATAGAGTGATTGGAACAGATACTTCTTTGTCACAAAAAAACATTCATGAAGTTTGGTTCTTTAATGACTTTATTATTGGTGAACAGAAAAAAGTGATCAAATCTGCTGGGTCAAAAATATACATACAGCAGCACTAATATTGTTAAATTAGTATAGTTAAATTTGATGGCTTTCTGACATGGACTTGTTTCTTCAGTATTGTCCAGAAGTTCTCAATGGGGTTTAAGTCAGGACTTTGGGAAGGCCAGTCGAAAACCTTAATTCTAGCCTGATTTAGCCATTCCTTTACCACTTTTGATGTGTGTTTGGGGTCATTGTCCTGTTGGAACACCCAACTGCGGCCAAGATCCAATCTTCGGGCTGATGACGTTAGGTTATCTTGAAGAATTTGAAGGTAATCCTCCTTCTTCATTATCCCATTTACTCTCTGTAAAGCACCAGTTCCATTGGCAGAAAAACAGCCCTACAGCATAATACTACCACCACCGTGCTTGACGGTAGGCATGGTGTACTTGGGGTTAAAGGCCTCACCTTTTCTCCTCCAAACATATTGCTGGGCATTGTGGCCAAACAGCTCGATTTTTGTTTCGTCTGACCACAGAACTTTCCTCCAGAAAGTCTTATCTTTGTCCATGTGATCAGCAGCAAACTTCAGTCGAGCCTTAAGGTGCCGCTTTTGGAGCAAGGGCTTCCTTCTTCCACGGCAGCCTCTCAGTCCATGGAGATGCAAATCACGCTTGACTGTGGACAATGACACCTGTGTTCCAGCAGCTTCTAATTCTTGGCAGATCTGCTTTTTGGTGATTCTCGGTTGAATCTTCACCCTCCTGACCAATTTTCTCTCAGCAGCGAGTGATAGCTTGCCTTTTCTTCCTGATCGTGGCAGTGACAAAACAGTGCCATGCACTTTATACTTACAAACAATTGTTTGCACTGTTGCTCTTGGGACCTGCAGCTGCTTTGAAATGGCTCCAAGTGACTTTCCTGACTTGTTCAAGTCAATGATTCGCTTTTTCAGATCCATGTATGTATATTTTTGACCCAGCAGATTTGATCACTTTTTCTGTTAACCCATAATAAAGTCATAAAAGAACCAAACTTCATGAATGTTTTTGTGACAAAGAAGTATCTGTTCCAATCACTCTATCGGAGAAAAATCAGAGTTGTAGAAATAACTGGAAACTCAAGAGAGCCATGACATTATGTTCTTCACAAGTTTGGCCGAGTCTGATTCTTTTCTCTTTTTTGAGCTATTGATTAATACTTGTCTGGGTGTTCAAAAGTGAACTTCCCTGACAAACTCTACTCTTACTTGAGTCAATTTTTTTCAAAATCCAAGTCTTGATGGGGCTGCCAATGTGCTCAAACATCATGCATAATTGCACCTGGTTGACTGCTGTATTCTAATGGCGTACCGCAAGCAACACGTCACTTCCGCTCATTAATATTCATGACATTAGGTACTGTTGCTAAGTTAGGACAAGCCACCGTTTGTCCCCAATAGGAAATGAATGGAAATCGTGTACGAAGGAGATGTTTACAGCGCTAAACCTACCAATTCTCTCCGAAAATGATGTGCCTGGTGCAAAATTGACTGGCAAAGATGTGGAAGAACATAAAAATGTTCAGTTTAAGAGATGGCTTTAGTGTCGAAGGCTGAAAAAGACGGAAAAAAACGAGCCGACCTAAGCATAGCTTTAGCTTTTTATCGACGCGACTGACAATGACATTCTCCTGTTTCAACAAGCTATCCTTTACCATCAGCCCTGTCTTTCTTACATATCCTCTGGTTGTCCTACATCTCTTACCGTTCTTGGGGGTAATTTAGTTAGCTTTGTGTAGCGATCGCAAATGCTACTCAGTGACAGCCAACGAACACTTTTAATTTTTTCATTGATAACACATCTTAATCCTGTAATTTATTTACACTCCCCCCCTTACTAAAGTTGTTTTTTTATATATATAACAGAAACGGTAACAGTGGCAGTCAGATACCATTGTAATTCTTTTCAGGTCATTCATTGTCAGACCGAAGCGGTACGGCACAACGTTACGCTAAAAAAATACGTTAAAAATATAAAAATGGCTTACCTCTTTGTCATCTGAAAGGCCATGCCAACCCAACATAATGTTTACTGCATATGAAACGTGAATGGATTCGCCGAGCTGGTGTTAAAGTCCGCGCAAGTTGATTCGGTCTTCACATTTTTTCCTCCCGAGTTTTTGGTTCCGGAAACGTATGAAGAAAACATCCTTCATGTGTCGTAATGTCAAGAGTCGTTTCTACAGGTTCCAAAAAAGCAATGCGTGATCGGCACGTTCGTTTTTGAAAGATTACCGGAGAAAAGTAGCACTTTGTACGTTGGGTCTATGCGAGGGCGGGTCTGTAATGTCCCACTTCGGCTTCACTTCCGCTTTATGATGCGACGTCACAGTCTAAAAATAGCCTGCGTGTGGTACGCCATTGCAAACTGTTGTAATTGCAAACTGCAAAACCGTAGGTCACAAGGTCATGTTCGCTCATTTGCGCTTCTTAATCGACCCGCCCCAAACTAATAAGCTCACCTTTGGAGTTGTTTTTAACCATCGTAACTCCAACAAGAATCTCATTTAAAAAGAACCGTCCCATCCCCCCCCACCTTCTCCTCTTGCCCGACGAGAGGCCAAATCTCTTCAGCATTTCCGGGCCTGTGAGCTAATTTGACAGCTCACGGGGGTGACGCTGATTCCAGTTCGCCGAGACAGGTACCCTAGGGCTAGCCAGCTGGATCGCAGTGGATGCTTACAGATTTGGCTTTAGATTCATGCTGGGTGTCATCTGTCTCTTTGGGCTGGCGAAGAATTTGTGTGTGCGCGCGAGCGTGCGTGTGCCCGCCCTGACATCATGTGCCTGAGCAGTTTGTGCCTGGCAGGCTTTGTCTGTCCAGGTTGGCCATCAAACACAGCCAGCGTGGCCCTAATCTGACGAGGCACTGCTCCAAACATGCCACAGCAGCAAGAAGTGTGTGTGTGCGTGCGTGTTTGTGCTTCGTGTGTGACCTCAGGGCACACTGCATTCAAAAAATATATATATATACGTGTGTGTACGTGTTATTATTCCTTCTTCTTGTGCCGTCTCACGTCTTACTTTACACTAGACACTCTCGACGCCAAGTCTCGCTCAAAGTTTTTGCACGTTCTATCATCACACAGTCGGCAATTATCCCCACTCCAAACAAAAAGCCGTGCATTAGACGCCGTTTGGAGGAACTCGGGCCTCAACAGGTCCGGAGTGTCCGCTCAAGCCTGTTGCCCTAAGCCCAAGCAATAGAGACCATCCCTCCAAATGCCGGGGCAGGAGAGGACAGACAGGAGGACAATCCCCCATGGAAAAAATGACATCCCGCTTCCTGCTAATCTTGAGGACGAGCCCCGAAATGGCGGTTGACGCTAATGGTTGCTGACGCGCCGAGTTTGTCTGACACCCACACATGTGTGCGCGCACGCGGTTCTCCCTGAGCTGGAGTTGAGATTCCTTTGACAAGGTTTCGTCTCATTCTTGCGAGCAGAAGAGATTAAAAAAAATCGTTCCCTGAAAAGCGCAGAGTGACGAGCGCATATGTTGATTTTCAAGCCACCGCTGCGACTTCCCATCGTGCCTTGGGACAGAGCAGTGGCAACGAGGAGTCACGCTACATGCGCTCCCTTTTGCAAAGGACCAGTCTCGTTTGTGTGTCTTCAAGCTTTGCGTTACTACTGTCTCACTCGCGACTTTACTCTTCACTCTGTGCCCGCAGAGACCTCATGACCTCTTCTCCTTCCGGCAAGAAGAAGGACGAGAAAGAGGTGTGTGGCAATGGAATGGTTGATTAGCCAAGGATGACTGGAAGTGATAAAGCAGATATGGGGGTGAAGGGAGGTGAGCCGTCTGGGTCCCCTGACCAGCAGTAACCAACCAAGTCCTGCCTGCTGTAGGAATTCGGCCCCCCAGCCAAGCCGCCGGAACCACGACAGCCAAACCAGTAGGCGTCCCGCTGGCGCAGCCCCAGCAAGTCGGCCGGTGAGGCCAAACCCCGCGCGTTCACTCCGGTGTTAACCCTTTGCACTGACTCCAAGTCCCAAAAGTTTGAAGAAGGCTCACCGAAAACAGGTCGACAATTTATTCGTTGACAGTGATCAAAAAGGAAGGCAAAAAACAGACGACAGAGAGGCAATGCTGGATCCAGGGTCAGCAAAACAACGGATTAGGGCTGCAGCTATCGATTATTTTAGTAGTCGACTAATCGATGAAGTATTTAGTTCGAATAATCAAGTATTTGGATAATGAACATAAAAAATGCAAATACCTAAGCTGAGCCTCAAACGGTATAGAAAATAAATAAAAGAGGATCTATGTGTTAGGTTTTGTGTTGGTTTTCTCCTAGTGTGACTTGTCTCTGTGATTGCCCATTGATTTCACCTGTTGTGCCTTCTCCTAGGGTATCCTGCAATCTGAATCCTACTGTGTTACCCAGTTGTTCCTCGTTGTCTCGTTACCCCTTGTCTGCGTGTGTGTATATAAGCACCCAGTTTCTTGTCACTCCTTGTTGCGTCATTGTCAACGTCAAAGTCTATGTCAATGTCTTTGTTCATGCCAGCGTCAACTTTGCCTCTTCCTATGTCACAGCCCTCATGTTCCTCTGCCTAGTAAGTTTTTGAGACCAGTCTTTTGCCAATACCATGGGTTTTGTTTGCAACTGTGTTTTTGGGATTACCTCAGTTTTGGTTTGTACTTTGTTTTTCTGTCGGCTTTAATTAAATTACTTTTGCACCACCTTTTTGCCTCGCTTCCCTTTCCCTGCACTTGGGTCCACACACCACCTGCCTGCCCACCATTCCTTACACTATGTACAGCAAAAGAACAATTGGTTAACTTACATAGCAAAAGTCAGCTAGCTTAAATGCTATAAAATGCTAACTTAAAATTTTTTTTTTTTTTTTTTTTTTTTTTTTTTACACAATGCTCTTAACAAATGGATCTGGTTCAGACACATATAAAAAAAACGGCTAAATATACCCATAAACTAAATTACAATTGCATTAAAAAAAACGAGCTAAGTTTTTGTTTGAGCCAATGTTGGTCTTATCAATGAGCCGCTCATGTTAAATGAGGCAGACTAGAGGCAGTGTATCCACCCAAATCAATAAAGCTAAATGCAAACACTTTCAAAACAAACCATTACAACGCCACTTTAATTAAACGAATACTCGAAGCAGCTAAATTTAATCCGAATCTTTTTTTCTAATCAAATACTCGAGTTAATCGATTAATAGTTGCAGCACTACAACGGATACATCGAAATGTCCCCGAGAAGCCACCTTATCAATGTTGGCATTTAGATGGCAGTTTTTCTTTGTGTCGGCGCCGATCCGTTGGTCGTTTTCGTCGATGAGGAAGCACATCTCGGCCAGCAACTGCACCTGTTTCTCATCCAGGTGGTCTGTGGTTATCTCACGCATTCTGGCTGAAAACGTTGGACGCGGCACGTCACTGGATAAAGCTCGGATAAACGTAGTGACCAGTTGTCCAAAAGCTGTGCTGCTACGCCGACGAGCGCTTGAGGTGACAGCAGGTATGTTTGTTTTCAACACTGCTGCTCCCCGGGAGGCCACCGCCCTTATGGCCCGCACCATCGTGTGACCAAAGTTCGTAATATCTCCGGAGTTGTTCAGGCAATCCGCAATGTCTATTGTCACTTTCGCCTTCGCTTACGACGACATTTCGAAGTAATGTTGATTTGTGTTTGGGCCACATTTTGGCTAGGACATTTTTGTCATTTTTCAATCAAAAAATAAGTTGCCTAGAAAATGTATATATTTTCAAAAAGAAAAATCACTTAAATCAAAAAAAAAGAAAAAAATCAAAGATGGTAAAAGTTTTTCAATGCAAAAAAATATTTGAGATTTGCATTTGAACACTTAATTTTTCATCGAAAACGTTTTCTTTGATTGAAGCAATCCTTTTTGTGTTTGGGCCATATTATGGGTAGGACATTTGTGTCTAATTCTTTTAATCCCCCCAAAAAGTTGCTTCAATCCAAAAAAAAGTTAAAATCAAAAATTTTAAAAATCATTTGAAATTTTTATTTATTTATTTATTTATATGCAAAGCAAATGACCACCTAAGTTGCTAGTCACATGATCTGTTCGCAAAATAATTTTGACTCATTATAAAAATATTAGGGGTGTCAAACGATTAAAATTTTTAATCGAGTTACTTACAGCTCAAAAATGAATTAATCGTAATTAATCGCAATTCAAACCATCTATAAAATATGCCATATTTTTCTGTAAATTATTATTGGAATGGAAAGATAAGACTGAGATGGATATATACATTCAACATACGGTACATAAGTACTGTATTTGTTTATTATAACAATAAATCAACAAGATGGCATTACCATAATTAACATTCTGTTAAAGCGATCCATGGATAGAAAGACTTGTAGTTCTTAAAAGATAAATAAAAAATCATAAATAAAATATATAAATATATAAATAAATAAATTATATATTTATAAAAATTAATAGAAATAAAAGATAATAACAAGTACAAGTTATAGAAATTTTATATTAAAACCCCTCTTCATGTTTTCATTTTAATAAAATTTGTAAAATTTTCAATCAAAAAATAAACTAGTAGCCCGCCATTGTTGATGTCAATAATTACTTACACAATGCTCATGGATGCTGAAGCCTATAAAATCAGTCGCACCCAAGCGTCAGCAGAGGGCGGCAAAATTCCGAAAACAAGTACACCTTTCACTTTGCTGTCCTTTTAATATGTTTGAGCGGGGCATTTGTGCGTTAATTGAGTCAAATATTTTAACGGGATTCATTTAAAAAATTAATTACCGCTCGTTAACGCGTTAATTTTGACAGCCCTGAAAAATATATATTTTTGTTCATTTCATTCATTTTTGTTGCAGTTTTATTGCTTTACAACTTTTATATACTAGTATATAGGAAAGTCAATTAAATGCAATGACACTTTTTGGCCACCGGGGGGGGGGGGGACTGGCCCTTAAAATCCACTTATGCTTTCACACACTCCGTAACATCGGGAAGAGCGCGGGATTTAACTGTGCAGCAGTTGTATGTGAAAATAATTTCCTAGGTCGACTGACACGGAGATTACGCGGACATTTCACAGGTCGCGTCTTAGTATAATGTCCAGGACATTTCCGGGAAGCGTGAAAGCAGGTGTTAAAGCGGAAGTTCAGGATTTTTTATATTAGGCTTAATCTTCGAGGTAGCAGGGGTTTAGTTAGTTGGTGGAGTTGATTTCAATAAATTCCGTTTCGTTTGCAAGTTATTTGTTAGTTTCAGGGCAAAAAAAAAAAAAAAAAAACAATACAGATCTACGGACAGATCCAACATAGTCAAATAAATTCAAAAACACAGATCATTGTTTCAAAACACCCATACGGCCAAAACAATGTCACACCAAACTGCCGTAATTCATTTCATTCTGCAGGAATATTTTTTTTGGGTGCGTAATAATACCCCAATAAAGAGGAGTGCTTCGGTCACTCGTTCTCATGCTGCGTTCAAGGAAGGTGGGAAGTCGGAATTATCCCGCTTGGAGGGTACCAGCTGCAACTTTAAAGCATTCCAAGCAAATGTAAACAGCAAAGAAGTTTACAGTGACCTTTTTTGCATGAAAATTGAATATTGTAAACTGTTGTAAAAATCAGACATTTGTGTCCAATCCTTTTAATTTGTGCAAACTATAAATTTGCTTTGGAAACCAATACTGCATTCAAGCAGCCCTTTGATGTTTTTTTAATTGCCCCCTCCAGAATTATGAATAAACAAAACAAAAAGATGCAGACTGTTTTCACGGTGGATGTTAGTTGGTGCTGACATTGTCTATTTATTGTCGTGCCTCTTCAACTCCAAACAGCAGGCTGCAGTGAAAGCCTTGTTTTGTTTTATCCTTTGGCAATGATCAATCATTTAATCTCTTTAATAGGCCCAAATCAAAACTAATGGTGCATGTAATAACTGTCTAAGTAAACAATGTGGACAGTAGGGCACTAGTGGCGCCTTAGTGACTTCTTTCTTGAATCAGTGTGACAGTCCTAATGAATATTGGGGTGAGCAAGGTATAAACTATTTGGCCCAAACACTGCCTCTTGTCACACTGCATGCTTCTACTTTAGTTTTGTCACTATTACTGTCTTTACTCATTCATTTATGCACATATATTTACATTTTGGGAAGGGGGGTGTTTCCGAATGAAGGGTATAGTATCTTCTCGTATTTACTGTTTGACTGTTTGTATTACTCTGACATACCCAATATAAAATAAATAGCATTTATATCATAGCTTAAGGAAAAAAAGCAGAATATATTTGACATAGGGCATAAGAGATACATGACGCCTTCTTATCACGGAAGCCCAACGCATGTGTCGTGCAACTGACTGAGCAAGATTGACGCTGACGAGGCAAGACATCTACAAGCCTACGTCTGCACCACCAACTCCCGCAATCAGTTCTTCCGGACAGTCCAGAACAGATGGCGGGACATCTTGTCATGACAGGGAACATCCGATAAGGAGGAACCCGCGACCGAGAAGTGAACTCTCAGCACTCACGTTGCGCTGAGGTGTTCGGGTGTGCGTGAGCAGGAAGGGATCCCAGTGCAGACAAACGGGTTCTGGCGAGTACTATTTTATTAGCGATCACGAGAAAGAGCGTGGCGGGTGGAAGTTTGCTTGGCTCGGGGTAGTTGAGCTGACGAGGAGGCTTGGAAGGGAGGCAGGCGTGGAATCCGACAAGGGGCGCGCAGAAAACAGGACCTGGGACGAAAGCAAGGTAGTCATGAGCCAGTGAGCAAAGATATCATGTAAGGAATGCGAGATACAACTGACGTGAGTAACAGATGAGTTGATCGGGCGACGAGGTGGTGGCGTCCACTGGCTTATAAGACGGCTGATTGGTATTGCCAGCAGCTGTGGCTGCTCCACCCATCTGGTGTCCAACCTGCAAATCAATAAAAACACTCACACGTGCCCAAGGTGGGCCAGGTCTTAGGAGGGCGGGGCCGAGGCCCTAACATGAGGTGGCAAAATCCACAACCCTCATTGCCCTGACAACAGTAACTGCCGAATCCTCCTGTCCAATCCACAAACAGACAATAATCTTAAAAAAACGCCCAAACACACCCTTCTTCTGCCCACAGCCCGCCCCCCGAGAGCCTTCAAAAAGACTGAATGTTTAACTAATCGTTGTCATTTTTATTAGGAACCTTTTTTAAACTTGTGATATGGTGACCTTTGGGTCCTCGCCTGGGTCCCTCTGTGCTGTATGATTGCTGTCAACTCAGAATAAATTGTCAACTTGTGTTCCGAAGCCTTTTTTCTAGCTTTCAAAATGGAGTCACTACAAGGGGTTAAGACGAAGATGAACGCGCGGAGTTTGGCCTTTTGGCCGGGTTGTTAGTGTGTTGCCGGCCGGTCAGAATCCTTCACAAAGTAATAGGAAAAAGGAAGTTACATTTATATTGTAGTGACAGAATTGCTAGATGATAAATACAATCTGCAACCCAATCATACTGTAAAATCCGCCCATTTTGATAAAAACTATCCCAAATGACAACCATTCAAGATAAAAGGTTTACCTTAAAGAGCTCAATGTATATTTTTTGTATGATAACCAGGAAAAAATATATCCACAGTGGGGTGGGGGACGATGGACATTGTTGCGGATTCATTTCTGTTTCGCTGAAAAGCATCATTGGAGATGTAGTTTTTAAACGATAGTGTCATATTTGTGTATATAATAAAGGTAGTCCCCGGGTTACGACGTACTTGACTTACGCGATTTCGACTTTATGACGCAAGAGTCTCATCCGCCATTTTGTCTCCTGTCCTTATTGTACCTCACAGTATACTATATGGATATGACGTGCTCTGTCCTCACTAAACGTAAAGTTATTCAGCTTTACAGACAGCATACAAGGCAATTGTGCTTTTTGAAGCGTTTTAGTTCCTTCACTTTTGTCAATTTGTAAAGCTGTACCACACATATGTACACATCTGTTCAAAACGACACGCATTTTAACAATAAAACACTTGACAAAAAACAAGGGGTGTTCAAACGGCCATCTAGTCTGATCAATGTGTAAATTTAGTACACTTAAATAGCCTAATTTTCCTAACAAAAGTCCTCTAGCTTATATGTTACGAATGTTAATGTATTTACAATTCTCATAGCAAATCGCTGACACTTAACTCCTGTAAAAACTTTATCTGTAAACTTAACTACAATGCGTACACAAACATATATTAGCTGAAACAACTTACAGCCTTGTGTAAGCCAAACTAGTCCTTTATCCATGTCAGACATCTGAGTCTGCTTCTGTCATACACAGTGTATATAATATTATATATACTATACATTTTATACATAATGTACAGCCCG
Organism: Corythoichthys intestinalis; assembly: GCF_030265065.1. Taxonomy (NCBI): domain Eukaryota; kingdom Metazoa; phylum Chordata; class Actinopteri; order Syngnathiformes; family Syngnathidae; genus Corythoichthys; species Corythoichthys intestinalis. The sequence continues at coordinate 2,234,113 of NC_080414.1, read as the reverse complement.
CAGGATGGAAGCGATACAATTCGGCCCATGTTGTCATTCTGCCTGACAGGCAAATTGTAGCATTATAGTCTAGAAATTACTGTATTTAATTATTGTGTACATGTATGTATAGATGTGTATTTATATATATTAGTGCTGCAATAATTAATTGATTAACTTGAGTAATTTGATTAAGAAAATAACTTCCAATCACATTTTGCTGCTTTGGCTTTTTGTAGCATTTAAGCTAGCGGACTTTTGCTATGCAAGTTAGCTAATTGTTCTCTTGTACTTAGATAAAACATTTTGTACCGTTTGAGGCTAAGCTCAGATATTTCGATTTATTTTTACATAAAAGTGCAATTCTGCATAGTTTGAAGAAACACTCAGGGTATTTTATTTTGTATTAGCATTGTGTGTGTATTCAGTATATAGTATACATAAAATTCTCATCATAATTTAGTACATCCCATTTTGAACAGCAAACTACACCTCAAAATAATACAATTATGGAGGTCATACAAAATATTCGTTATGGCAGCTTTTATTTTATTCCCTTTTGCAGCGAACAATTTTTTTTTTTTAAATGTTTATTTTGTTGTTTTAGGTCCTATCAACAAGTTTCATGGTACAAGTCAAGCAAGCAATTGTGTAAAACTAACTTGTTATAATTGTAAAAAGTTTTTTTGTGCTATTTCATATGTTGATTAAAAGCTTACTACCCAAAGAGGGTGTTCTTGATTATGATGTTGATTGTATATTTATCTAGTATTTTAAGAGTCGGAAACGGTGTTTGATTTCATATGTGTCCTCCACAGAACAAGACTGACATCTGCTGGACTACCGCCGAAAGTCCACCTTTACTTTTTCACTTCCACTACATTAGTACACACACTTTAGTAAATCTTTTCAAAATGATTGTAGCGTTCGTCAAACAGAGAAAATCTCAGGTCAACTTCAACATAATCAATATATATCACGAGCTTGGATAATGTCAATATATTTCAGTCCTACTAAATGGACAACTCATTACGTACATATAGCTAGATATAAAGTGCGGTATGTGAGCCAATACGGTCGGCCATTATCACTTCTCAGCCATTTTGTGTCAGAGTATGTATTACGAACTAAAGTGTTTGGCGAAAAGCCGTCAAGATTTCGCAAAGTTAAGCATATTTAAGTGGACAAAATCACTCAGATATGCTGCTTTATGATGGCCGCTAGTTACTATCGCCGCCGAATCTACAGTATTGTTCTAGAAAGGTAATATCTATGGTTTCGGTTCAACCCACCCCGTTGTACCCGGAAGTAGTAGTAAAAGTATTGTTATTGCTGTCAGCTGACTACTTTTCATGTGACTGCTCTTTGCTTTAGCAGCCAGACTAGAAGATAATATGACGCATTGTCAGATATAAGTTAACATTAATGCATACAACTGGGTTTCGTTAATGTTAAACTAACCTCCGGTTCGATTCGTGTTTTCTTTTTTATGGAAACAGTTAAAAGCTTGTAAGCCAGGCATGCTAGCTGTTGTAGCTACCTCAAAGGGGAACTAAAATGAGCTTTTGCTACTGAAGTGGCTGTGAATAAATGAAAATGGACAAAATTATCAAAGGTGAGTCTCATTGGACCAACAATAATCAACTGCGTTAAATAAGTGAAAATTGTGGCAGTTATGTGTGCATGCAAATACAAATATTAATTATCACTATGTACAGAGAAAATGGGAGATTTCCAATCCAACTGACCAATAGAAACTGTTGAGTAGTCCTTTAGTATTGTTTGACAATTTAACTTTCCTCTTTATTTGATTTGTAAGATGATATGTCTGGAAATAAAAACTTCAATTCCTTCATTGTTGTGCTATTTTCTATGTGTATTTCATACAAGGGCGTAGGTTTGGTCTTAATATTGGTAGGGACGATATAACCGTATAACCTGCATGTACACTTTTTGCTTAGGAAGGGACATTATTAAACCCGAACAGATTGGGTGAACGGGGGTCAGGGCTACATTTTTCATGAATATGAACCAAATTAATTGAATAAGCATTGATTTTCCATCAAAATCATCAGTATGGTTGACATTGAAATTTTTAACATCAAGTGACGTTGAAACAATGTTGTTCTATAGTATGTCAGGGGATGGTTGGGTTAACATTGTTTTATAGTTGATGAACTAATGTTGACAAATAGTTGATTGATTTATGATTGACCGGGAAATATGATTGAAAAGTCATTGAATTATGGATGAGCAGGCGTTTTGGTCGAAAACAACATTGATTCAGCGTTGTTCCAATATTATTAATAATGGAATGGACGTTTAGGTTTTGTAAGGATTTCAATGTTGGAACAACATTAATTGAGGGTGCAAAAGTGACGTTGATTCAACGATATAAGATCAACAGTTGATCCAACATCTTTTCAACGTCGGTCTGCTATCCGGGTAGCTGCTGCTGGCAGAAAAAAACTTCTAATATCCCTTCAAGGGGGTCGTAGGAGGCGGCATGTTGTCGACATGTTGTATTTTTGTCGGGGCTGTGTAGTTGTGCGCGTGTGTTTGTGGGGGGGGGGCATGTAATCAGCCAATCAAACGTGCATTTGAGGTTAAATAAAATAATAACGGTCCGGCACATTCAGCAAGTGAAAAGGGGTAAATGTAAGTCTGAAAAAGATGTAAATATATCACTTAATAATAGTAGGGTCAATTCTATCCTTAAAACATAAAAAAAAGATTGCCTACATAACTGAACTCATTATACAATACAAATAAGGTTGCCTGAAAGTTGGTGGGGACAATTTGAGGATCCTGAAAGGTTGGTAGTGTTATGTCCCTACCATCCCTATGCAAACCTACGCCCTTGATTTAATGCTAGATTTTCTTTGTCGCTTCTGCAGATGTTGGTGACATTCAGTCCCGGCTGCTTGACCACAGGCCCATTATCAATGCAGAGATCCGTTACTTTGTGAGAGAATTTGAGGTATAAAACATTTTCTACAGACATAATGATATGCTTTATTTGTTCTGACATACAATCGTAAGTGGCTTAATAACACGTTTGTTGTGAGAGTGTTTCGTCTTTGAATGGAAAGCCAAAACTATTATGCTTGTGTTGGAATAACATTTTCTCTTTACCAGGAGAAAAGAGCTCACCGGGACAGCCGACTACTGGAAAACTTAAGTAAAGTGGTGCAAGAAGCAAATGACCAAGTGCTCCCTTCAGATTTAGACGGTGTGAAGCAGCAGCTCTCCGATGTCATTGCTCGATGTAAATATACTCTTCCACAGTTATGGTGACACGATGTTTCAAACAACGCTGCATATGAATAATGTACTTTCATTGGATTCAAAGGGAACTATTACTATCTCGATTGTCATATTGTGATGGAACTTTTTTTTTTTTTTTTTACAGTGAAGGCGGCTAATCACATGGCGGAAAGAGTCCAGCAGAGAGAGCTAGAAACACAGCAGGTAATCCACTTTCGCAATCCTTTTTAAACACCTTGGCTTGTGCATTTAAGTCTACTATTCAGTAAAAGTGTGACAATATCTCGATACAGCGATATATCGCGATATTTTGCAACCCGATCGGTTATCGAAACTTTTATTTAACATATTGGCCATACAATTGAGTATGGATGCTGTAAACTGCTCAATGTTTGTTGAGCAATTCCTTGGCAGTCCACTAGGGGCGCTCGGGAGTGGCGGTGGAGGTAAAGTGCGCACAAGCCGTCTAGAGAAGAAGAGAGGAAGCTCCAAGTGGGTTGAAAAACTAAAAAAGCTTCGTGAGAACGGTGGAGGAAAAAATGAGAAAACTATTGCTACAAATCACATATGGAGACACACTTTAGATTTTACACCAACAAGAAAGGAAGTAAGGTGAAGAAGGACTTTGCCTTTTGCAAGAATTGTCTAACAAAAATAAGGTTCACTGGGAGCTGGTGACGAAGTGCACACCGGATTTCTTCACTGCTTCGCTTTCATCACTTGAGGTAAGAAAGTTTTGCAATGTAATTGATTTTCAATTTACATGTATTCTTTTGATGACATTTGGTGTTGAATGATATAAAATAAACCAGGACCCTAAACTGGATGAAAATGAATATCAAACAAGCCCACATGAATTTACCGATTTATTTGATATTATTTGAGAACCACTTTCCATCTAGTTTACTACACAAATTGTTATTACTGCCATTTTGATACAATAAGCTATAAAAATGGTTTGAATAGGTTCCAAGAGATATAAAATGATGTGCATGATAATTAATGTAGCCTACATATTAAAAATAGGTAATTATTGCATTTTTAATTTCTATACATTCAATTCAATTTTTTTTTTAATTCAATACTTCCAACATAAAAAAAAAATCAGGATTTCAACTCAAAAGCTATGAAGTAGCTAATATTTTTTGTTTTATTTTGTTGTGTTTTAAGGTGAGGAAGACTGTGACTGACCAAGTCTGACATCTCAAATGCTGAAGCAGATAGTGGAAGTGCTCAAATCAACGCTTTTGGCAACAAAGGTCATATACGAAGAAAAGACCCACCAATTTTATCGTTGCCCCACTCCAAGCTCAACTGCTGACTGACATTTACAGTGTCCTATCTACATACTGTTTTTTTTTTAAAAAAAAGATTTAAAACTTTAAAGAAATTAAGGGTGCCATTCATCATGATCTCTCCAAGAGATATCAGTGGTTGTGGTTTGTTTCCTCTATATGTGCAGGTAGATTTATATTTTACAGCAATGTTGCACAGAAAAGGTGTCACTGTTTAATAAATGACTTAAACAGTATTTTTTTTCTAGTTTGAAATATCTATTTTTTTTTTCCCCGTTTCAACAGGTGTATCGTAGAATATCATGTATCCAATTTCTGACCAATATATTGATAATCGCTGTATCGTGATATCGTGAGATAATCGTTATCGTGAGCCTTGTATCGCAAATCGTATCGTGAGATGCCCTGAGGTTCCCACTCCTACTATTCAGCATACCAAAGATAATACTATTGTAACAGATCTAGTGCTGCAACGCTTAATCGATTAACTCGAGTATTCGATAAGAAAAAAAATATTCAAATTAAATTTTGTTGCTTCGAGTATTCGTTTAATTAAAGTGGCGTAGTAATGGTTTATTTTGAAAGTGTTTACATTTAGTTTTATTGATTAAGGTGGATACACTGCCCTATGGTCTGCCTCATTTCACATGAATCCATCTGCTCCCTGTTAAGACCAACGTAAGCTAGGTTTTGGTTAGGCTAATGTTTTTTAATGCATTCGTTATTTAGTTAATAGGTATATTTAGCCTTTTTTTGTGGGAATATGAGTCTGAACCATTTGTTAAGAGCATTATAAAAAAAAAAATGTTAGCATTTTATAGCATTTAAGCTAGCGGACTTTTGCTATGTAAGTTAGCCAATTGTTCTTTTTTTGTACATAGATCCTCATTTAATTATTTTATATACCATTTGAGGCTCATCCCAGGTATTTTAATTTTTCATGTTATCCGATCTTATCCGATTACTCGATTATTCGAACTAACTAAATCATCGATTAATCGACTTCTAAAATAATCGATAGCTTCAGCCCTAAACAGATCATTCCCACGCGCAGCAATACAATAATCTAACTACCAGTGGAACAAAAAAGTACATTTATTGCATATTATATGTCATTTGATTGACTTCTGACCTTTCACGTCTATGTTGACAGAGTGACAAGCTGCAGGAAAACATGGAGCGTATAAAAGTTGACTGGGCAGACTTCCTGAAGGAGCAGCAGCGATTGAAGGAAGAAGTGGCCGAAGAGCACGCCAAGGACGTTGGACTCTTAAGTACTAGGTACAATGAGAAGAAGAAGGACCTTGACAAATTGTTGTCAGATGTTTAGACGTGTTTTGGTCCTGCGTGAGTCTTTTCCAAATCATGAATAATATGTGTGATTGATATACTTCCACATACCAGTACAAATCACCGCAGAGAATAAGCACAACAAGGAAACATTCTGCAATATGTCACTTTTGAATGTGAAAAAATATGATTCATTGCCAGGTTGTAATAAATGTGATACGTCATAAAGTGATGCATCATTTTCTTAAAGGAACCCATGTTTGTTGAAATTACCCTTACACAAAGTGAGGGGGAAACGTGCCTAGTAGGTTTGTTAAAAAGCACAGGTCAAGTGTTATAGTGCAAACCAAAATTTTGTTCCCAGAATAAATCACCTGCTCGCTTGTGTTTGAAACATTTGGCCCCTGACTTGTCTGGTGTCTATCAAGCTGAACAACTTCACGTTTAGTGACGACAGAGCATGTCGTATTAATAAAGTGAAACATAAGATACTGTGAGGTATAATAAGGTACAGTTTATGCGACTAAAATGACTGGAGACAAAATGGCGGACGAGACTCTGGCGTCGTACAGTCGAAACAGCGTAAGCAGAGCACGTCGTAACCCAGGTACTACATGTATTCAGTTCAAAGCAGTATTGTTTTCGTCAACAATGACGATAACGAAAATATTTCATAGACGAACAATTTTTTTCTTGATGGTGACCAGCTAAAAACGTGGCTAGACTAGAAGATATGCAATGTTGCCTTTAAAGGCCCCCAAAAAAACTTGAAAGTCCTCAAATTCCGACTTGAAAAATCTATAGAAAAAAAATGAAACTTCACCTGTCCAAAGAGCATGAGTGCCCTCTAGTGGAGAAAACATATCCTACAAGGAAATTAAAATCATATCCCTGGTTTTCTTTGGTCTATTGGTGCCAACAAAAAACTAGGATACAGATTGAAATCTGTTCTTTGTTTGGAGTAATTTTGACGGCAGCGCATTCTGTCCCAAAATATTTTATGGCGCTTCTAAGACGCCACGTGATTGAACAGGCTGGCATCATCATAGGACTTTTGACTGCAAGCTTGTGCAGCAGGTCTGAGAACCAAAAGTGGTATTTGCCATGTGGCTTTTTTTTTGCCATGTGTCAAAATGGATTTTGCCATGTGGCATTTTATTTTGCCATGTGGCAAAATTGGTTTTGCCATGTGGCATTTTTTTGCCATGTGGCAAAATAGATTTTGGCATGTGGCATTTTTTTGCCATGTGGCATTTTTTTGTCATGTGGCATAATTGGTTTCGACATGCGGCTTTTTTTTTTTTTTTTTTTTTTGGTATGTGTCAAAATGGATTTTGGTTTATCGCATTTTTGGGGGGTATGTCGCATTGTTTTTGCCATGTGGCAAAATTGACTTTGTCATGTGGCATTTTTTTGCAATGTAGCAAAATGGATTTTGCAATGTGGCAAAATGGATTTTGCCATGTGGCATTTTTTTTCATGTGGCAAAATTGATTTTGCCATGTGGCATTTTTTTGCCATGTGGCAACATTGGTTTTGCCATTTGGCTTTTTTTGCCATGTGGCAAAATTGGTTTTGCCATTTGGCTTTTTTTTGCCATGTGGCAAAATTGGTTTTGCCCTGTGGCATTTTTTTTGCCATGTGGCAAAATTGGTTTTGCCATGTGGCTTTTTTTTTTTTTTTTTTTTTTTTTTTTTGTTCTGGTATGTGGCAAAATGGATTTTAGTTTGTCGCATTTTTTGGGTGTATGTGGCATTGTTTTTGCCATGTGGCAAAATGCATTTTGTCATGTGGCATTTTTTTGCCACGAGGCATTTTTTTTGCCACGTGGTATTTTTTTGCCATGTGGCCTTTTTTTGCCACGTGGTATTTTATGCCTGTGGCCTTTTTTTGCCATGTGGCAAAATGGATTTTGGTTTGTCACATTTTTAGGGGTGTATTTTGCATTTTTTGGAGTTATTAGGCAGTTTTGCAGGCAATGCAGGTCCATGCCATTGACAACTATGCACGTCCAAATTTTCCATTCATATTAAGTGGCAGAAAAACGTGTGGCTGTGATTTTTGAACATCCACTTGAATGCCACATGGCAAAATCCATTTTGCCACATGGCAAATACCACTTTTGGTTCTCGCTGTCTCTCAGCTTGTGTGTGATCATGTGACTGTTACTACCCACTTCTGGTCACAGTCACAGTGGGGAAACTTCTAAAATGATTTAACCTGGCCGAATTGTTTAACATCACGGCGGGAAAAATTGCTTTTGAGTCTTGACCTTATGTCCACTTTATTTTGCCGGAGACTGTAGCGGTTCTTCGTCACAGGAATACAACTAAGGGTGGATAGGGCTCCGTTTAGTTTTATTTCCATTTGGCTCACAATAACTACGTCTCCTTAAGCTTTCATGCAAGGTCACGCTTCGTTTCCTCTGCTTGTATGTGTGTGCGCATTCACGGGTGTCAAAGTAAAGAAGTACCAATGTCGTGGACCGTGGTGGTCGCCACGTCAGAGATCGTAGAAGGCGCATGCCAGCAAATCCTCACAGGAAACGGCCAATGACGATTTGCCTCGTCCGTGTTTAACATGCATGCGCGCTCACTTTTGAGCGTGCCCTCTCGTGTTAGTGACATGCCGCAGCTGTCCAACACGGAGACAGCTCGTCGTGGGCTAATAAGGAGTGACAAGACGGAAACGTGGTCAGCCACTGCCAGCGAGGCGCCGTTTCATCTGCCCTTGTTTATTTTTCGGTTTGACTGGAAAGAAAGAAAAACAGAGCCTGTGAAAGGTCACATCCAAAAGTCGGAGACGAGGGTGGGGCCTCTTCTTAAGCCTGACGTGAGAACGTCCACCAACTGGGGTCTCTTCTAATGAATTTGGACTTGGTAGGATGTTGTCAGATTCAGAAATTAATTCTAGCTCCTTTATTTCATGACAGTACAATCAAATATTAATATTTGTTCTGAGAATATACAGCGCTGGACAAAAGTATTAGCACCCCTGCAATTCTGTCAGAATTTTTACAGTAATTAAACAGTAATACTACAATTTAGGGCTGCAGCTATCGATTATTTTAGTAGTCGATTAATCGCTGAACTATTTAGTTCGAATAATCGAGTAATTGGATAAGGAACATAAAAAATTAAAATACCTGAGCCGAGCCTCAAACGGTATTAAAAAAATGAATGAATGACGATCTATGTACAACAAAAGAACAATTGGCTATCTTAAATGCAATTTTTTTAAAAACTTTTTTTTTTTTTTTTAACAATGCTCTTCACAAATGGTTCAGACACATATTCCCACAAAAAACGGCTAAACATACCTATAAACTAAAATACGAATGCATTAAAAAAAACTTGTGTGCAAACAAAAACTTAGCTTAGGTTGGTTTTAGCAGGGAGCACATGCCCCGCTCAAACAGATTAAAATGACAGCACAGTGAAATGTCATGTTGTTAATTGTGTTTTTTGGAGTTTTGTAGCCCTCTGCTGGCGCTTGGGTGCGACTGATTTTATAGGCTTCAGCACCCATGAGCATTGTGTAAGTAATTATTGACATCAACAATGGCGGGCTACTAGTTTATTTTTTGATTGAAAATTTTTACAAATTTTATTAAAACGAAAACATTAAGAGGGGTTTTAATATAAAATTTCTATAACTTGTACTAATATTTATCTTTTAAGAACTACAAGTCTTTCTATCCATGGATCGCTTTAACAGAATGTTAATGTTAATGCCATCTTGTTGATTTATTGTTATAATAAACAAATACAGTACTTATGTAAAGTATGTTGAATGTATATATCCATCTTGTGTCTTATCTTTCCATTCCAACAATAATTTACAGAAAAATATGGCATATTTTATAGATGGTTTGAATTGCGATTAATTACGATTAATTCATTTTTAGGCTGTGATTAACTCGATTAAAAATTTTAATCGTTTGACACCCCTAATTAAAGCTAATAAACCTGAACTTGAAGAAACAAGCGAAAGCCCCTTGGACTGGTAAAATTTCAACCGACTGTTAATTTTAAAGTATTCCACTTCTTCATTGCCCTCATTAGCTTTCACTTGGGACGACATAATACAAAAAGCAGGTCTTCAGGACACACTTTACGTGTGTTTTGCCAGAACAATGGGACGTGAGGTATTCATTCACTTTCCTGGCAGCTTGAGAGAATTTTCATCCTCTTTTTTTTCTTTTGTGCTCAAAAACGGGCCCCTCAATACAGAGGGTCCAAAATGAAAACGCCGGTGAACAAAAGCACCGCGCTTTCCAAGTTAATAACACTACATAACAACACCCAGGGGGGCCTGATGCTTCATAGGAAGGGGGCAATGAAGGTGATGATACGAATTCTTTGGCTGAAGCAAATGTTCACCCTGTGTCTCACCAAATGGGAAACTGAAAACTCTCCAAGGTGCCGTAAAAGTAATTAAGAAATAGATATTTTTTCATGGGGAGGTTGCCAGGCATACTGGTTAGCCTCAGCTTAGTTGAAAATGAGCTCTGGGTGGCATATAAAAGCAATCGTTGCCAAGAATTAGACCTGAAATGAAATGTCCCACACTGAAAAAGGCTGCTGTACTGTCTTTACTATCTCTGCCGATTTATGCTGAGGCAGGTAGTAACACGTAAAAAGGAAACATGATTGATCACTGTGAGTAGCAGGTAGTGCTGCAACGATTAACTCGAGTAATTCGATTAGAAAAATGCTTCTAATCAAATTTTCCTGCTTCGAGGATTCGTTTAATTAGAGTGTTGTTGTCATGGTTTGTTTCGAAAGGGTTTGCATTTATTTTTATTGATTTGGGTGGATACTCTGCCCTTTAGTGGCATCAGTGAATATGACATAAGTCATCTAACATGGCTGGATTTAGCTGCTCCCTGTTATGATCAACATAAGGTTATTTTGTTAGGTTTAGGTTAAGTTTGCTTAAGGTTTTTTTTTTTTGAGCTAATTTGATTGTTTATGGATTATAATTATATATTTTGCAGTTTTTTGAAAATTAAAGAGTTAGCATTTAAGCTAGCGGACTCTTGTTATGCGAGTTAGCCAATTGTTTTGTTGTTTTACTTAGATCCTCATTTGTGATTTTTTTTTTTTTTTGGGGATACCTTTTAAGGCGAAGCTCAGGTATTTTAATATATTTTTATGTTTTGAATTCATTGCTCTTGTGAAATGAAAGTGGAAATCTGCAGTTTGAAAAAAACACTTGGGAATTTTGTTTTGCATAAAATGCACTTTTGAAAGTCCAATCTTCGCAAACAAATTTTGCATTGTTGTAACTGGCTAAATTGCATAGCAAAAGTCCGCTGGCTTAAATGCTACATAAATCAAATGTTTAGAACAATTGGCTAAACTGCATAGTAAAAGTTCACTTGCTCAAATCTGATATAATGCTAATGTTTTACAACAATTAGCTAACTTGCATAGCAAATGTCCGCTAGCTTAAATGCTATATAATGCTAATGTTTAGAACAATTGGCTAAACTGCATAGTAAAAGTTCACTTGCTCAAATGCGATATAATGCTAATGTTTTACAACAATTAGCTAACTTGCATAACAAATGTCCGCTAGCTTAAATGCTATATAATGCTAATGTTTACAGCAATTTGCTAAACTGCATAGTAAAAGTCCACTTGCTCGAATGCGATATAATGCTAATGGTTTACAACAATTGGCTAACTTGCATGGCAAATGTCCGCTACCTTAAATGCTATATAATGCTAATGTTTACAACAATTGGCTAACTTGCATAGCAAATGTCCGCTAGCTTAAATGCTATATAATGCTAATGTTTACAACAATTGGCTAAATTGCATAGCAAAAGTCCGCTTGCTCAAATGCTATACAATGCTAATGTTTTACAACAATTGGCTAACTTGCATAGCAAATGTCCGCTAGTTTAAATGCTATATAATGGTAATGTTTACAACAATTGGTTAAATTGCATAGCAAAGTCCGCTTGCTCAAATGCTATACAATGCTAATGTTTTACAACAATTGGCTAACTTGCATAGCAAAAGTCCATTATTCTAAATGCCGTATTGGCCCAAATATAAGACGGTGTTTTTTGCATTGAAATAAGACTGAAAAAGAGGGGGTCGTCTTATATTCGCGTTCTAGACATTATACCCATTCACGACGCTAGATGGCGCCAGATACCATTGAAGCGAAGTTCTGTCATGACAGATCTCAACTACTAGTTTACCCAGTTTGCATTATTTTATTGCAATGTTTTTCCTTATTCAGATTTGTTTCAAGACTACAGTTACAGTTAGACTTCACTTTGATGGTTAATGCAGTTATTGCAATTTTCTTGTTTTATCACAATAGATTGGTTTAATTACATTTCAAAAACCAGAAGCCATTCATTTACGAATGTGATTGCACTTTAGTTTACATATTTAAATGTTCAGATATTAAGATTTGAATGCTTTTTCTCTCAAATATATTGTTATAATCATTTGTTTCGGATGTACTGTAATTATTTTCTGTATAAAAATTAATTTGGTGTTCAAAAAGTCATTTTTCAAACTTGAATCTTGAAAAAGAGGGGGTCGTCTTATAATCAGGACCGTCTTATATGCGGGCCAATAAAGTACTATATATTGCTAATTTTTACCAGATAATTTCTGGTGCGCACCGGATTGCTTAAATTTATTTTATTTTTGTCGAAGTCCCGTTACGGGCTCCGTAAGCCTTTGTTTTACATCTTCTAAAATTAATTCTGCAAAGCATTAAATGTTTCTAATCAGATTACTTGATTATTCAAAATAACTAATTGATAGATTAATTGATTACTTAAATAATCAATAGCTGCAGCCCTAGTAGCAAGTCTTAAGTGGGTTGGAAAAGTGTTTTTGCCACGCTAACTCTAGGTAGAGGCGCCGTGAAACAGCGCTGCTTTCCTCTTCATTCTACAAATGGTAGTACCTCGAGATACGAACACTTCAGTACATGAAAAAATTATTCAGTATACGAAAGGTAATAAATAGATAATCCCCACTTGCAGAAAAATTTTAAAAGTCGTGTCATAATATCCTGCTGCTCTATTGGTCAGAATTTCTCCCATCATATTCAGGACCATGATCCTGCTCTCCGTTTTTGGCGACCAATCTTAAATATTGCTCCTTTAACATTATTTACTTTGGGTTTTGTGCTTCATACCCTAAAGTCTAAAGAGAAGCCTGTTCTTCAAGCAGGGCTGTACTGTTTCCATGGCGATCCCATGACCGCACGTCTCAATATGTCATGTCGGTGACTAAATTGCTACTGACACATTTCACATTTGAGGCCACATACTTGTGTGTGTCTCCTGGTTACACATTGTTGATGGAGGGCACCTAGCCAAGTATTACTACAGCATGGTTTAATGGTTTAAAGATTAATGGAGCATGGGGACCAGATGACAGTCTGATTATTTTCTTGATTGCGTGGAGTCGGTGGAGATTTTTTTACGAGCTGGCAGGTGGCAAAGTAAGGCACCGCAAGAAACTGAATGGGTGAAAACTAACCCTAACCCAATACAATGGCTGTTTGTTGCAGTATATTATTGATGCACCACAGTTTTTATTCAAATATCTGACACACACAAGAAATACTCATCGCGTCATAAGAACTTAATTGAGAGTATAGAATACAGTGATCTGCGTCCGGTATTTTCATTTGAGTTATTTTGACAAAGATCAGATCACATTTGATGGTGATTTTATGCAGAAATGTGAGAAATTCCAAAAGGTTCAGATACTTTTTCATACCATTGTAGTTACTCAAAAATCCTTCTGAAAATGAACAATAAATGTTTTAAGTGCTTTAATTTGTGGGCATTTTCAGCTAATTTAGGTTCACGCTGTTTCCGAACGGTGTCCATTGGTTTGCCTGTTAAACAGCAGGGATTTTTTCTCTCAGCATCCACCACTCGTGAATGCACAATGCAATCCACGCCAGATGACTTTCCATGAGATCCACATGACAGTATCATATCCGGGACACAGGATATGACCAACAGAGGGGAACCAATGTCCTTTTCAGATGAGTCACTAGAGCAGGAGACACCTGTGCTGGGAATGGGAAACAGCAGCAGGAAAAAGGCCTCTCCCACATCAATGCAACCCCCCTTTACCCGGCTAAAACATTAAAGGATGGTAACTGGAAAGCATTTTGTCTTTTTTTTTTTTTTTTATCTGACAAAGTGAGCAAGGGGAAGTTGAGGGAGGAAAAAGAAAATGTGGGGGAGGTGGAAAGTGTGAGATAGAGTGACAATAAGTACCACATGACAGGTGTAAAAATGACTGGAGATGAAAGAGAAGCAGGAACTCATGAGCATTAAAGGGGCAATATGTAAGATTGGTGGTCAAAAATGGTACTGCAACCAGGATGAAACTAAGCACACAACTTCCCCTGTGGGATTGTCAGATAAGTGCTTTGCAATAGAGAATCAAGCTGCGTTATGATACCAGTGTTGCATTTTAATCAGAAGCTAGAAAATGCCATTATGGAGAAATTACATGTGTAGTTTTACTGTGCTGCTCGGTATACTTGTATTACAAGTACACACAAGTACAAGTACTTGTAGTACAAGCAGGTACGCGCACTTGTAGTGCAAGCAAGTACGCGCACTTGTAGTGCAAGTAAGTACGCGCACTTGCAGTGCAAGTAAGTACGCGCACTTGTAGTGCAAGCAAGTACAAGTGAGTGCACGCGCTTGTAGTATAAGTCAGTGCGTGCGCTTGTAGTACAAGTGAGTACACGCACATGTAGTGTAGGGTGACCATATTTTGATTTCTAAAAAAGAGGGCACTCAGCCCGGCCTCAAGATACTTGAATTTTACTCAAAGTTCACTCAAAGATGCCTATATCACTTTAATATATTTAAAGTGTGCCCCCTTACTCTGGATGGAAAAATGCCGTTTTAAAAAAAATAATTAATGACTTAATTTTTTTTATATATATATCTAATGCAGACCCATAGAAATGCAGTCCAGTCAATACACATACACACAGTAGGCTATGTGCCAACTAAACATTTTTATAAATTACTATCATGACAATTGTCCTTGACAAATTGTTACTCTCATTCAATTGATGTTCTCATTCAATGTTCTTGATTGCACACAAACAAAAACCGAAATAAACTGACAAACTATTCAATCAGCATGTTTCCAAACATAGCAGTTCAAAACTACGTTTCCCATAATGCCTAGCGCGGTTTAGCTTACTGATAGCTAGCTGAGGCAAAAATCAAACTTTGCTATGAAAGTTTACAATCATCGGCGGCGCGCCGATGCGACACCAAATGGGATTTTACAGTCAAAGCTCCGACAGAAGTCAACAGTTGCCATTATATACGTATTTATCATTAAAAAAATAAAAAACAGGCATTGTGGCCAAATCGTCAATCCAGTAGATGGCGGTAATGCCTCATGATAGGGGTAAACAGCCAACAAAAACAAGAAGAACTACTACTTCCCTCCATTCTAGTAGGAGCCATGTCAACTGCTGCCATCCAGCGGCCGGAGGGATTCTCTTCAAATTGGTCCCGTGAAAAATCATAAGAAACAGACATTTTAATGAATTTATAAAACCCGCCCGGATCACGAGGACACTACGTGAAAGTAGGACTTGTCCGGGCAAAAGAGGACGTTTGGTCACCCTAATGTAGTGCAAGCAAGTACAAGTGAGTGTGCGCGCTTGTAGTACAAGTGAGCGCGCGCACTGTAGTGCAGGTGAGCGCGCGCGCTAGTAGTACAAATGCACGCAAGTACACAAAAAAACATGTCACCTGAATGTGAGCTAATGTAAGACCTATTTGTCGCTTCCTGCTGGGGAGGCCATCAGGCTATACCTGCCAAACTAGGACTGGAACAGGAATGAAGTGGGGCAAAAGGTGTGTTCACTTTAATTAACACTTAGAAAATAAGAATTTGTGTGTTGAGTTCAACAGTACTTTAGAGACCCAGTAAAGAAAAAGTCAAGGCTATGGGGACACACATTAGTTTTATAGTTGTGAGATAACATGTTTGCATTTTGTAGTTGTGATGCATAGACAAATTTCATAATACATCATTTTCATATAGCCATACCACATTGAGCATTATCCTGTAATCTGAGTGGTTTAAGTGCCCTGCGATTGGCTGGCGGCCAGTTCACAGTGTGCTCCATCTTTCATCTGGAGTCAGTTGGGATAACATCCAGCAGCACACCCACAACCACAGTGAGGATAAGTGATATAGAAGATGAATGGATGGATGAATATCCTGCAAATGAGCCTCACAGAAGACTTCCTTGAAGTGTCCTTAGAGGGTAACTTATTTGCAGAGTCCAAGAAAAAGACAAGTTGTTTACATGAGTTGCAACAAATCAAACAGCTGCCATGCATCTACACCGGAGAGTGGCTTAAATCAGTATTTCAGCAGATGGTATTTCCTGTGAGGAGTGATACATGTCTCTAAAAACCAGTAAGCTGCAAAGGTTTTCCAACTTTTGACACCAAGCAGCACTTCCAGAAATAAGTCATAATACAGTCGATAATCTTGTAGTCCTATTTTTGGGGGGGGGGGGGGGGGGGGGGCTCTAATACTAGGACGTAAATAATTATACATCATCTAAAAACTTAAAATGTACTGCACACAAACATCAATACCAACTGCAACGAATTAATGAGACAGCGAGAGCCAAACGTGGTATTTGACATATGGCAAAATGGCTTTTGCCATATGGCAGTTTTTTTGTTTGTTTGTTTTGTTTGCTTTTTTTTTTTTTTTTTTTTTTTTTTTTTTTTTTTTTGTATATGGCAAAATGGCTTTTGGCATCAGGCATTTTTTTCGTATTTGGCAAAATAGATGTTAGCATATAGCATTTTTTGCCATGACATTTTTTATTCAGATATGGCAAAATTGATTTTGACACAGGGCATTTTGGCATATGATAGGGTTTTTTTGTATATGGCAAAATGGCTTTTGGCATATGGAATTTGTTTTGGTATATGGCATTTTTTTGGCATATGGCAGTTTTTTATTGGCATGTGACAATTTTATTCGTATGTGGCAAATTGATTTTGACATGACATTTTTTGGTATCTGGCAAAATAGCTTTTGGCATTTGGCATTTTTATTAATATGGCAAAATGGTGTTTGGCATATGGCATTTGTTTTGGTATATGGCACTTTTTGGCATATGGCTGTTTTTTTGTTTTTTTTTTTGGCATGTGGCAATTTATCTCGTATATGGCAAAATTGATTTTGACATACGGCATTTTGGACATTTGACATTTTTTTGTATATGGCAAAATAGCTACTGGCATATGGCATTTTTTTCTAATATCGCAAAATGGCTTTTGGCATATGGCATTTGTTTTGGTATAAGCCATTTTTTTGGCATATGGCTGTTTTTTTTTTTTTGTTTATAGCAAAATGGCTTTTCTGCATATGGCATTTGTTCTGTTATATGGCACGTTTGTGCAATTGGCTTTTGGCATATGGAAGATTTTTTGGTATATGGCTTTTGGCATATGGCATTTGTTTTGGTGTATGGCATTTTCTGGCAAATGGCATATGGCAGTTTTTGGGGGGGTATATGGCAAAATGGATTTTGGCATCTGGCAGTTTTTTCGTATATAGCAAAATTGATTTTGGCATATGGCAATTTTTTGACATGTTATTTGTTTGGTAAATGGCAAAATAGCTTTTGGCAAATGTCATTTGTTTTGGTATACAGTATGGCATTTTTGGCAAATGGCTTTTGGCATATGACAGTTTTTTTTGTTTTTGTTTTTTTGGTATATGGCAAAATGGCATTTGGCATATGGCAGTTTTTTCATATGTAGCAAAATTGATTTTGGCATATGGCATTTATTTGACATATGATATTTCTTGGGGTATATGGCAAAATAGCTTTTGGCATATGGCAGTTTTTCGTGATATGAAAAAAATGGCTTTGGCATATGGCATTTTTTTTTCAGATATGGCAAAATGGATTTTGGCTTTTTTTTTTTTTTTTTTTGGTGTATGGCAAAACAGGTTTTGGCATATGTTTATTCTGGCATATGGCAAAACGGCTTTTGGCTTATGGTATTTTTTTGCTGGCCATGCACGTCCATGCCATTGACGGCCATTTACGTCCAAATTTCCTGTGGTTGTGATTTTTGACCATACACTTACCATTACAATGTTTTTCTGCAATTGAAAATGAATGGAAAATTTGGACGTTCAAGGCTGTCAATGGCATCGCCTTACTTGGGTGCCAGTTCAATGTCAATGCACTGTAAAAGCCATTTTTGCCATATGCCAAAACAAATGCCATATGCCAAAAGCCATTTCGATATACATATACTAAATACCACTTTTCGATCTCGGCACTGCTGTCGGATTATTTGAAAATAAACTATTTTAATAAATGTGTTGTACTTAAGCCCACGTACACGTGCAACACTTTGAGAATCACTAGTGTAAATTATACTGTAGCAACAATATGTGTAAAATTGCCTGTATGTTTAACGCTTTTGGACATGGCTTGTAAGACGCTCCAAAAAGTGTTCCTGCGTTTATTGCTTGCGTCAACGTTTGTTAATATTTTCCCCAGTTTATGCAAAAAGATGCTGTCACACACTTATTGGAGCTCCTACCCGCTCTCATGGAAAATGTTAAAAAAGGGGCCCAGGTTTCGTTCGGGTCTGGCCCGCGTTGTCGACGAGAGGTGGCCAAGTTACAAAACAGATGCTTACCGTCTTTCTCAGACCGATTTGTTAACAATTCTTATATCCAAGACTCTGCAGACTGCACAGGTGTAACAATGTGTTTTTGTCTTATGATCAATCGGAGTTTAATTTTGTTTCTTCAAAGTGAGTTTGCGGTCCCCATTCCAAAGCAGGTGACCAATAAAATGACCCGATGGATCGCATGAAGGAAAAAGTGTGTGTCTCGGTTCTGATTTGGAGGAAGTCGTCTGTGCGTGTGGGTGACTGAGTGCAGACCGCACCTCAACGCATCTGCAGAAGCAGTCACGGCGTGACCGAAGGTGCAGCCACTGAAACCATTAAGCCGTATAATGGCAATGGGGCTAATGGGGAAGCAGCAGGTGCTGGGAAAACGAGGGCTCCTGCTTTACAGTTTACTTTGATATTTGTTCCCCCGTTTTCTTTTCCCACTTTCTTAAAAGTTTACATTGACTTGATCAGAGCAGTGGTTCTTAACCTGGGTTCGATCGAACTCCGGGCGTCTGGTGAGTAAGTACGGGGTTCGGCGAAGGAACGCAAAGCCTTATTTTCGTACGCTGATTAAATCCAAGCAAAGTGGCATTTTAGACCAGGTTTTAGACTGGTTTGCTCCCAATTTACTGGCTTAATCCATTTCTTTTAACTGCTACTCCTCAATCTGATAGGTGGAGGAACTGGTTTGCGCAGTGGAAGGTTGACTCGTACTTGGTATGAGGGAATACAACAAAAGCCGATCGATCGGGTCCAATCACGTCATTTTCAAAGTATCGGAATCGGCAAAAAAATATCGGACATGCCTTTTTTATTTTTATTTTTTTTAATTAAATCATTTTCTAATTGTATTTAACGTAACAGACAAAATGTCTTATACTCATCCAGAGTCTTTAGTTTTGGCTTAAAGTAGGGCTATCAAATTTATCACATTGATGGCAGTAATAAAATTTTTTTTTAATTAATCACGTTTATTAATCACTCGGGTTGACGGTGGTAATTAATTTTTTTAAAAATTAATCACATTAAAATATTTCACGCAATTAACGCATGCGCTGCACGACCCACTCACGCATTGTCGCGTTTAATCTATAATGGCGCCGTTTTACCTATATATAGAGCTAAAAGGCAGCGTAATATGAGTAGAGTGAATTTTGGCAGTCTTTGGAGCCTTTTTTAAGTTGGCTAAAGCCTTAAAATCCCTCTCTCAACAATTAGAAATATCGTGGGAAGCAATGTGGGGAAGAAAGGTAGTAGTTGATCTTTTTCTTAACACCCTATGTTATTTCCCAACGCAGAGTATATCAATTGGTGCCACTACGCACAGTCATGGTTGCACTTCCCATCATGCATTTGGGCAGAACAGTTGAATGGCTATAGTATCATTTACTGAAAGCTCAACAAATACACTAGATGGTAATATTTAGTCACAATATACAAAGTCACATTTATCCTTTAAGAATTACAAGTCTTTCTATCCGTGGATCCTTCTCACAGAAAGAATGTTAATAATATAAATGCCATCTTGAGGATTTATTGTCATAATAAACAAATACAGTACTTATGTACTGTGTGTTGAATGTATATATTCGTCCGAGTTGTATTCATTTTTTTCTTAATGCATTGCCAAAATGTATATGATCGGGAAAAATTATCGGGAATGATTGGAATTTAATCGGGAGCAAAAAAAAAAAAAGCAATCGGATCGGGATCGGGAGATACTCAAACTAAAACGATCGGATCGGGAGCAAAAAAACATGATCGGAACAACTCTAAATACAACACACCAATGGGCAGCGTGGTCTCAAATTTTGACCTGTTTATAAAACACGTTGTCAAAATGAGAGGAAATTTTACCGCGAAGTTGCCAGTTGCTTATTAGCGTGCTAGCTTAGATATATTGGTTTTTCATTTGAGAAATATGCTTTATTATCTCATTCCAAAGGGTTCGGTGAATCCACATGTGAAACTTATGGGGTTCGGTACCTTTAGCAAGGTTAAGAACCACTGGATTAGAGCTTTATCTCTGCATGTCATTTGGGAACAAGCTCTCAGGCTATGGAATCACAGGAGTAACAAAATTAATGAATGAATATGGCGGAAAACACAGACAAGGCTGAAAAAGTCTTTTTTTGGGGGGGGCTTTTTTTTGTATATGGCATTTTTTGGGGCAAATGGCTTTTGGCATATCACAATTTTTTTGGTATATGGCAAAATGGCTTTTTGCATATGACATTTTTTCCGTATATAGCAAAATTTATTTTGGCATACGGCATTTTTTTGACTCATGACTTTTTTTGGTATATGGCAAAATAGCTTTTGGCACATGGCAGTTTTTTGGAAGATGGCAAAACTGCTTTTGGCACACGGCAGTTTTTTTGGTATATGGCAAAATGGCTTTTGGCATATGGCATTTTGTTTGTATATAGCAAAATGGATTTTGGTTTACGGCAGATTTTTGGTATATGGCAAAACTGCTTTTAGCATATGGTAGTTTTTGGGTATATGGCAAAACTGCTTTTGGCATTTTATTGAATATGGCTTTTTTTTTTTTTTTTTTGCATATGGCAAAAATGCTTTTGGCTCATGGCAGTTTTTGCAGGCCATGCACGTCCATCCCATTGACGGCCATATATGTCCAAATTTCCCATTCATTTTAAATGGCAGACATACATGTGCTTGTGATTTTTGACCATACACATACCATGACAACGTTTTTCTGCCATTGAAAATGAATGGGAAACTTGGATCTGCAAGGCTGTCAATGGCATCGCCTTACTTGGAATGTCATGCGTTGTAAGAGCCATTTTGCCATATATAATATATATATTTATAAAGCCATATGTGGGAAAAAAATGTCATATGCCAAAAGCCATTTTTCCATTTGCCAAAAAAAAAACTGCCATTTGCCAAAAAAAATGCCATATGCCAGCACGACAACTGCATATGTGCAAAAGAAGACACTTAAAGTGACATTGTTCATGGCTACCAAAGAAAACGTCCATTGTTTACCTTTCAAAACAACTTTATTCATCAAGGACATCTGTGGGTACAGATTACTAAACTGTGGGTACAGATTAGCTATGAAAAATATTTTTTTCTACCCTGGCACCCAGGGGGCGCCGTAGTTTTACCACGTCATACATTTTTTACTTTTACATGATTGATGATTCATGATAGATTTGAGAAGAAACGCTACTCTTACTCTACTACTTTGGCCTACACTAGTCATTACTTTTTTTCATTTTTGTTCTACAATACAAATTTTTGCCAGCAATGCCAACAGTGGCTCTACCAGTTCCAACAGTAATTACTTTTACTTCAATAATGTTATTTTTAACTTTATTTATTCATTTAATAGGGACAGTGCACATTGACGAACATCTATTAGACACTTCCAAAAGATGTAAATATGCCAAATTTTAGTAAAAATGGTAATTTGCAGCCGCAACCCCCAGGCAAGTAACACAAAGACACTAAAAAGAACAAACGATCACAATAAAAAAGGACAGTACAATAGGTTACTAAGAACTTAAAAGTCAGTGATTGCAGAACTGGTTTACTTTCAACCACCGCTTGAGCTGAGTTTTAAAGGTTCGTATTGTTGGACACTCCCTGATGGCGAGCGGTAAACTGTTTTTCTGATTGGGACCTCACAGTCCCCCTCTTCTTCTTTTTTTTTTTTTTTAAGTCCGACATGGGAGGTGGGGCGAGTCCATGCCTTGTACATAAGACAAGCCGTTTAAAAAAAAAAAAAAATTCTCAAGGCTCAATAAATAGTACTTTTTTAAAGTGTTACAAACATGGAATGATGATGGTTTTCCTGGCAAAGACCTTTAACGATTTTTTTGGTAGAGTGATTCTATGTTACTGCATGTATTTACACCTGCCTTTTGCTTTACCCACCTCTGAGCAAATGTCCATATTTTACTACTATACAGTGTAAAGGTATATGAACCTTTTGGAATTTCTCACCTTTCTACTTAAAATCACCATCAAATGTGATCTGATTTTTGTCTAAATCACACAGATGAAAAAACAGTGTTTGCTTTAACTAAAACCACTTAAACATTTCTAGGTTTTCATATTTGAATGAGGATTGTATGCAAACAATGACAAAAGGAGGGAAAAAAAGGTAAGTTAACCATCACATTTAATATTTTGTGCCCCCCCCCCCCCCCCCCCCTCCTTTTGGCAGCAATAACTTCAACCAGACGCTTCCTGTAGCTGCAGATTAGTCTGGCACATCGATCAGGACTAATCTTGGCCTATTCTTCTATACAAAACTGCTTTAGATCAGTCAGATTCCTGGGATGACTGGCATGAACGGCTGTCTTTAGGTCATGCCACGGCATCTCAATGGGGTTCAAGTCTGGACTTTGACTTGGCCACTCCAGAACGTGTATTTTGTTCTTCTGAAACCATTCTGAAGTTGATTTACTTCTGTGTTTTGGATCATTGTCTTGTTGCAGCATCCATCCTCTTTTTAGCTTCAACTGTCTGACAGACGGCCTCAGGTTTTCCTGCAAAACATCCTAATAAACTTTTGAATTAATTCTTCCATTAATGATTGCAGGTTGTCCAGGCCCTGAGGCAGCAAAACAGCCCCAAATCATGATGCTCCCATGCTTCACATTGGGGATGAGGTGTTGATGTTGGGGAGCTGTTCCATTTTTCCTCCACACATAACGTTGTGTGTTACTCTCATACAATTCAACTTTGGTTTCATCAGTCCACGAAATATTTTGCCAAAACTTCTGTGGAGTGTCCAAGTGCCTTTATGAACATCAAACAAGCAACAATGTTTTTTTTTTGTTTTTTTTTTAAGACAGCAGTGGTTTCCCTCTGTGGAGTCCTCCCATGAACACCATTCTTGGCCATAGTTTTACATATAGTTGATGTGTGCACAGAGATATTGGACTGTGCCAGTGATTTCTGCAAGTCTTTAACAGACACTCTAGGGTTCTTTTTTTTCCTGAGTATTCTGCACTGAACTCTTGGAGTCATCTTTGGTGGACGGCCGCTCCTTGGGAAAGAAACAACAGTGCCAAACTCTCGCCATTTGTAGACAACTTCTCTGTCAATTGATTAACTTTTAAGTTTTTAGAGATGGTTTTGTATCCTTTCCCAGCTTTATACAAATCAACAATCGCAGGTCTTCAGATAGCTCTTATGACCGAGCCATGATGCACATCAGACAATGCTTCTCATCAAGACATTTCTCACCAGATGTGTGTTTTATAGTGGTCAGGGCAGCTTTAAACCAAACATCAGTGATTGGGCACACACTTGA
Organism: Corythoichthys intestinalis; assembly: GCF_030265065.1. Classification (NCBI taxonomy): domain Eukaryota; kingdom Metazoa; phylum Chordata; class Actinopteri; order Syngnathiformes; family Syngnathidae; genus Corythoichthys; species Corythoichthys intestinalis. The sequence continues at coordinate 2,210,277 of NC_080414.1, read as the reverse complement.
CTTAAAATGTTTGGTAAAAATTGGTTTCAATTGCTCTTTAAGTCTCCTTAGACAGAGGGTCCACTTACTCCCCCCCCCCCCCTCCCCTTCTGTTATTGTTTGCGTTCTATCCTCATTAAAATATGAAAACCTATACAGGTTTGGGTGGTTTTAGTTAAAGCAAACACTGTATTTTCATCTGTGTGATTTTGACAAAGATCAGATCACATTTGATGTTGATTTTATGCAGAAATGCGAGAAATTCCAAAAGGTTCAGATACTTTTTCATACCACTTGTACCATAGAATCACTCTACAAGAAATCCTTAAAGGTGTTTGCCAGAAAACCAATGTCATTCCATGTTTGGTAACATGACTGCTGTTATCTATAATTTAATAGTTGAAAAACGTGGTATGGTCCTCTTGTGATGTGATTGCCGCAAACTAAAAGGAGTTTGACAGGTGACGCTGCTGGTCTAACAAGTCAGGCTGGTATCTACACATCAGTAATTGCGCGGATGCGCTCATAAAGCATCTTTTATATGCGCGCGTCCATTCGCAGCCAGCATACCTTTGAAATTCCGAATGCGTAGCGTGAACGTGCTTTCTCCATTATAGCAGGGAGGGAAGTCTAAAGCGGCTGGCAGACAGACGCTCATCATGGCATCTGCACTGAATTGCACTCCGTTGACCTTAGTTTTTATTTATTCGTTACTGTTTACCTTTGCATTTTGCGATAATAATGATACAGAAGACGAGCACGCTAAACACACGTACACAGTGGAAATGTTCAAGGAAGCCGTGCCCACCTTTCCGCACTTTGTGATGTTTTATGCCCCTTGGTAAGTTCATTATTTATCTTACTAACGGCTACTTTTACACAGCGTGTTTTGCTAAAGCCGGCGAGTAAGCTAGGAAGCTAGTTAGCATGCACGCTATTAGTCGCTTAGCTTTTTACGTTCACTTTGAGCTTGTGGTTAGCCTTCGAGCTAGCACAGCTACCGGTTAAGTCTCAAAGTGGAGCAAGTCATAGATCAAATAACGCCTTTGAATGCACATAAATGTTAAGTATTCATAGAAATGCTCGTTTGAGTCATTAGCTTGTGAAGTATTTTAATCGAAAAAGACGTAGTAGTGATCCTTGATGCTCAGTGAGCTCTTAGAGATGACGTGGCACAAGTAATTTCATGTTGTAAACTGGAATAATCGCATTTATTACACATTTGCCTTAAGATAATTCTTTGCTATATTAAAATACATGATTTACTAAAAGGCTATTAAAAGACAAATTACGCAAAAGCAAAAAATAATAAAAATCACTGCATGACAGATTTGCTGTCCTACAAATTTGTCTCGGATTTGAAGTGAATTTGAAATATTTATTTTTTATTTATTGTGTTATTCTTCAAACGGTTTCCCCCCCTCTACCTCTGCCTTTTATGTTTAGGTGTGCCCATTGTAAGAAGCTGCAGCCGACGTGGAATGAATTGGCTGACAAGTACAACAATATGGATGAACCCTTCGTCTATGTCGTCAAAGTAGACTGTGTCCAAGACACAAAGTTCTGTTCCCACGAGCACAAAATCCGAGGCTACCCCACGTAAGTATAACTAACCATGGCTGGGTTAAAGCAACACTAGGTAACTTTTCAACCTTTATAAAATACTTTTTCTAACGTGATGATATGTCGACTGACAACTAGTTGAATGACACCTCTTTTATATCTTGAGGGGGGTCTGTATCGCTTTCACCAGTACTAATTAACTTTGAGGAGGGTGGCAGAACTGTGCCACACACAAAAAAAAACTACAAATGTGCTGATTGCTGTTGTGCTGACGGTATACGTTACTAACCCCTTTCCCCATTCAATATAAAGACTGAACTCGATGCGAACACTTTCGCGTGAATTCTGCAAAGATGGCAGAGCAACAACAGAGACAAAAAGTTTTGTCCGAGGAGGGAACAAATGAGGCTACCATCATATTCAAGAATAATAGAATAGAACGCCTTTATTGTCATTACACAAAGTGTTATGAGATTCAAAGCTGCCCCATAGAGTGCACACACACTTACGCGTAGATCTCCAATATGCAAAATTAAAAAATATATATATATATATTTACACAACACAAGATAAAACAATTTTGTTGACTTGTGATATGTTGACTTTGGAACGACTGTCTCCTTGCTTAAGTCTGTTTCTGTTTCTCCTTGCCGTTTGAATGCTGTCGACCTAAATAAATTGTCAACTTGTGCTTTACAGCCTTTTTCCAGCTTTCAAAATTAAGTCAGTACAAGGGGGGTTAAGACTAAGGTGTGGATTTTGGCCATTTGGCCAGGTTGTCTGGGTTCCACCGGCCTGGGTCGTTGGAGCTGGGCCAATGCGGGTCCGGCGGTTGGGCTAGCGTAATTCCGGCAATCTGGCTAAGAGCACAGATTCCTTCTCTATTCATTCTTCACAAAATCTCTGGGAACAGAAATGTCATTTAATTAATCCGCGCATGCCTTAAATGCGTCAAATATTTTAACGCGATTAATTTAAAAAATTAATTACCACCCGTTAACGCGATAAATTTGACAGCAATACCTTGAATCCTGGAACAAATCATTCCTGAGACAATCATTTCTGTTTTTATAGGGTACAGCTTTTGTACTTTTTCAGCAAAAATCCGGCGTTAGATCGCTGCGTTGGTGTGTTTGTGAATAGCTCCTCCTCATGTGGGCGGCCCCCTACCTGAATGCAAGGCGCAGTGCATGACTGATCTGACCTGTCAATCCCATTATGAAGTCCATGCATATGCGTTGCATGTTTTTCGGGTCTCCAATTTTCCTTTAAATCTTTTGTACGTTTTTTGCCGGCATCAATGTGAAATGGGTCTTAAAATTTGATTCATTATGGTCTTTTAAAAAAGTCTTTAAAAGTTTTAAATTTGGCTTGTTGAACCCTGCGGAGACCCTGCTCCAAATTATTCCTTATTTCAAGAATGATGACAATTGAATACTTTGAATAAAAATACTGTCACCGTGGTTCTAACTTAAAAAAATATTTGTACTACTTATTGCATGCTTGTGTTCCTTATAGGCTAATGTTTTACAAGCCTGAAAAGGACCCTGTCCAGTACCAAGGACAAAGAAATCTGGAATCTTTGGAGCAGTGGATGTTATCACTGTTTAGGTCACCACCTTCTGCTGTAAGTGATGCCACATCATGTAAACTAGTTATGTTGAGACGCAGCTCTTCCGATGCATTTCACGTTCCCCTTATCCTGCTCCCTCCAGAAACCAGAGGTTCAAGAGGAGGCACAAAGTGGCCCGCCAGAGCCAAAAGACGGCATGTATGAGCTCACCACTGACAACTATAAGGAAATTATTACAAACGGTAAAGCTTAAGCCTGTAGCAATATACAATAAGTCAATTAATCGCACGTAGGGCTGCTTAATGGGAAAAATGTCACTTTAACGTGAAGTTGTTTTAGGCATGTTGTAAGCAACAATGAAGATAAAATGGATGACTATTTCCTCAGAAAATGTTTTATTTCAGCCTCCTGACTTAACTGTAGTCTACAATTGTACTGGTTTAAGTACATAAAACTTGTTAGTTAAACTTAAGTTTTAAGGTTAAGGTTCGGAGTATAAAATTTAAAAAATTCTCTGGACACAAATCAGACAAAATTCCTTTTTTTTTTTTTTTTTCAAATAAAAGTGCTGCTGATTGACATTTTTTTAAAACTAAACAAATCCAATTTCAGAGCACGCTCTCTTATGACATTTTACAGATTGAGTTTGTGTTGAAATGAGCTGTAAGCTGTTATATGAACGGTTTTATGTGTGTGGTTTCTTTATAAAAGAAATGAGTCTTTACTAAATGAAACTTTACTATCTGACAACAACTCAAGTGCCAATATGCTACTCCAAAACACAATAAAAGGGACACTTAGGAGACTGTTTAGCATCATCGCTAACCAGCTTAGCGCTCCATGCTAAGTAGTAACATCTCATCAACAAAGAATACAAACAATACAATTGGCTTCATTTACTCACGTCACGTCTGACGGAGGCATTCTGGATTTAACAACACAAGAGGCAAGCTAACTCTTAAGGCTTTGTATTATTGACTCAGCAACCTGAGTGGATCAGTGAACTCTCTTGCTCTAATCACTGGCGCGCGCAGCCTCACGTTACACATAAACAAGGACTCAAACGGGACTGCTCATAGCTGTTGGCAAAAATCGATGACCAATTTCGTTGACAACTAATTTTTAGTCGATTTTAATCGATTAGGTGTTGCATCCTTAGTCGAAATTTCCAAACAAGTGATAATCGCCCTACTCCCAGGAGTGAAAGTGGCTAGAATTTCTTGCCAGAACTCCCTGACGTAAAGGTTGCCATGGAGCCCCAAAAAAAATTTTTTTTTTTTTTTTTTTTTGGGGGGGGGGGGGGGTCAAACCTCTTAAACTACTGAAATGCAGAGAAAACTGTTTTAGCAAAGTTATTTCTATCACACATACAAAAACTGATTTTCATTTAATGTAACAAAAATTTAATTTTTTCCATGATTTGCAAAATAAAAGCTAACAAAATCAGCAACAACCTCAACCTCCATCTCCTAATTTTCATTTTCCCTCATTTCCTCACATACTAAATGCCAAATCTCTATTACTACTTAAGAACATAGGATGTATCTTAAAATTGAAGTTAATGTAAACATTTACTTTTTTTTTTTTAAATAAAAAAAATACCCGAATATAAGACAGCCCTGATTATGAGACGACCCCCCCTTTTTCAAGACTCAAGTTTGAAAAAAGACTTTTTGAACACCAAATTAATTTTTATACAGAAAATAATTACAGTACATCTGAAACAAATCATTATAACAATATATTTGAGAGAAAAAGCATGTTATTTTGCCTCATTCAAATCTTAATATCTGAACATTTAAATATGTAAACTAAAGTGCAATCACATTCGTAAATGAATGGCTTCTGATTTTTTAAATGTAAATAAACCAATCTATTGTGATAAAACAACAAAATTGCAATAACTGCATTAACCATCACAGTGAAGTCTAACTAACTATAGTCTTGAAACAAATCTGAATAAGGAAAAACATTGCAATAAAATAATGCAAGCTTGTTAAACTTGAGAGTGGCTGAGATTCTTCTTCGTGTCAGGGGTTCGCTTTGGCCTGGGGAGTCAAGTTCAGCATTCGCTTCAATGATATCTGGCGTCATCTAGCGTCGTGAATGGGTATAACGTCTAGACCCCGAATATAAGACGACCCCACTTTTTCCGTCTTATTTCAATGCAAAAAACACCATCTTATATTCGGGCCAATATGGTATATTGGTGGAAACGGATTACGCTACACAAGCACTTTATTATGCTTGTAAATCTGATGTCGGTAGATTGTTTTCTTCTTGGAGATGAAATGCATGTGTGGCAGCTTAGGGTTTTTTTTTTTTTTTTTTTTTTTTTACATAGCGTTTTGACAGTTGCCGTCTTATTTTCGGAATCAAAGCACAGTGTACCGGAACAGCATTCCGGCCCTGGATCTTATACCGGAACTGCGTTCCTGACCGTTCTGGCCCACTTTCACCCCTTCCTACGCCACTAATGAAAAGCTCAAGTAGAGTAGGACTAAAATTACTGGCTAAAACTGGAGACTACATACACTACTACTACTCTAGTATCTGTGTCACGTTGCCTGATGATTGGTTACTTTCTATGTTTAGGGTTAAGTTTTGTCAAGTTCTTCGCTCCATGGTGCGGCCACTGCAAAGCCATGGCTCCAACCTGGGATCAGATGGCTTCCGCCTATGAGAACTCCGAGGTCAAAATAGCAAAGGTGGGCCCTTTTTAAAGAGTATTAAAACACCTGTGGAAATGCTAATATTCCATCATTTATCCATAAACGCATGCCTTTTGGATTCATATCATGCCACTTCGTATCACACACATCGCAACACGAAGAAAATGATAGAAATTTGCATCAATTATCAAGCTAAAACGAGCAGCGCCCGAGATCCCTGAAATCTAGCATATTGTGTGCGTGACGTCACAATTAGGAAAGACTTAGACTCAGTGCTTAGTACTGAATGGCGGCGATGATGGCGGACAAGTTTGTTTCTAGATGCAGCGACAAATCCGACGTAACGAACGTTCTTCAAATGGTGATGAGGAGAGTTATGAACCTTTCTTTGGTGTTTTGGGTTATCAATTTGAGCCCAAACAAAAGCAAATGCAGCCAAATGAAACTCATTGAGCGGAGCAATCACACTGATGAAACGCCGGCAACAGATCGTGTGGGGAAACACCGAATGGTTTGTTTTGCATTTCTTTTTGTGAAGCTGATACACCGTGACCGAAAAATAATGTACAGAATAATTATCATTTATTGTGGTATCATAGGTTTTCGCTCTGCTAACAGACACAAATATGTATGCGATTAAAGGATTTGTTGTATATATTTTACGAGCAATAATTTATACATGTGTCCAGTCCTATATCCAATGCGCGTTATGTTTTTTATTATAAAAGAGTACTCACTGTGGCCATTTCGAGCTTAGCTGCTCCCCTCCTTTTCTTTGCCTGGGGTGGTGCGTGGGCTCATCAGTGCCAGTCATCGTCTCTCTTTCTTGATATCTCGGGACATTTAGGTGGCTGCGCATGTATGTTGGGCGCCGCATCTGCTTTCAGCAGCAATTTCTTAGCAAAACCTGATTTCATTTGTCCATAGTTCGAATAGCTTTCAGGTGTAAAACGCGCACCACGCAAAACCGTGCCGGAGGCTGGGTCTGCAAAATTAGCCCTCTTTGCACGGACGAACTTTACTCATTGTCTGCGTTGTCGAGCTCTTTTTTTCGCGTTTGGGAACTCATGGGTACTATATTGCGACAAATAGCTATTTGTACACCACATAGCACGACAGGTTTGAACCATTTTAGCGATTTTTTTTTGATAAAACACTAACACAACTCTCTCGTAGATAAACAACGATGGCACCTGCCTCGACCTTTTGTTGTGATGTCACAGCCCCATTCGGCTGTTACCGGGCTACATTCGGAAATGTTCGTAATTTTCCATTTTCGATAATTGGTCATGAATGTGATTTTTTTTTTTTTTATTAATATTTGTTATCTTGCCACATAACGGTTATATTGATATCCCACGGCCCCTTAGTATTATAATTCTCTTTAATAGGGTTGTGACAATATATTGAAAAGGTGGTATATCACAATACTTTGTAGCTTAAAATGTACCGATAAGCTCCCACCAAAAATTGCTACAGTGATCCCTCGTTTTTTGCAGTTAATAGGGAACCCCCTGCCCCTGACAGCCATAGACGTCCAATCCGTTTGAACTGGGAGGGATGGTAGAGAATGATGTGGAAAAACTCAATCCAATTCATCGCAGAATGATAACAATGGCTTGTTTATTACAATGTTACAGACAAGATCGTACTTAACAATCCAAATGACCTAGAACAGACATGTCCAAAGTCCGGCCCGGGGGCCAAATGCGGCCCGTGGTCAAATTTCATCCGGCCCCCAGCCTCTGTCATAAAATCAATGACATCTGGCCCGCATGAAGTAGTTTACACACCAAATGCTGCTCCTCATTAACCCACTAAAAGGCAGCAGCACTCTAAGCAACATTACCCCGTGTGACCCTTTACTCCCAATTTTCTAAAATGGCGACAATCAACAAAAAAAGTTGACTGCGACGGCCGACGCTTCAAGGATGGGTGAAAATTGGACTATTTCTTCACCAAAATACGCAACAACCATGTCAGCCTCATTTGCAAAGAGACAGTCGCTGTTTTTAAAAAGTTCAATGTGAGGCGATATTACAGATTACAGGCAGCGAGAAATTGAAGCAACTTGAAGCTAGTTTAATTTCACAGCAGCAGTATTTTGCAAGAGCCCGAGAGTCGAAAGAGAACGCCACAAGGCTAGTTGCGAGATTGTTGAAATTATTACCGTATTGGCCCGAATATAAGACTGCCCTCTTTTTCAAGACTCAAGTTTGAATAAAAACTTTTTGAACACCAAATTAATTTTTATACAGAAAATAATTACAGTACAAATGATTCTAACAGTATATTTGAGAGAAAAAGCATGTTATTTTGCCTCATTCAAATCTTAATATCTGAACATTTAAATATGTAAACTAAAGTGCAATCACATTCGTAAATGAATGGCTTCTGGTTTTTGAAATGTAAATAAACCAATCTATTGTTATAAAACAACAAAATTGCAATAACTGCATTAACCATCAAAGTGAAGTCTTACTGTAACTGTAGTCTTGAAACAAATCTGAAAGGAAAAACATTGCAATAAAATAATGCAAACTGGTTAAACTTGAGAGTAGCTGAGATCTGTCATGACAGAACAGAGCTTCAATGATATCTAGCGCCATCTAGCGTCGTGAATGGGTATACTGTCTAGACAGCGAATATAAGACGACCCCCAATTTTTCAGTCTTATTTCAATGCAAAAAAATGACATCTTATATTAGGGCCAGTACGGTAATTAAAAAAGATAATGAGGCAAATGTGACACACAGAATGGCTTGCTAAAATTTGCTTAAATATATTGTTCTATGTAAAGGTTCTCAGCCAAGGTCGGCCCCCCACATTTTTACCACACCAAATCTGGCCCCCTTTGCAAAAAGTTTGGACACCCCTGACCTAGAACAACTATCAGCTAATGTCGTTTTTTAAATTTCATTAGTGCGTCATGTTAGCATTTTAGCACTTGTGACTACAGGATGAGCAGATTTTCTATTCAAATCATTGTTGTTAGTGTATATAATGCCAGTGTTCCTGTGTTTCTCTTTAGATGGACTGCACAAAGCACCATGACTCGTGCCTAAAGATGAGTGTGCGTGGATATCCCACACTGTTGTTCTTCAACGGAGGCGAAAAGGTATTTTAGATATTCTCACTCTATACATGACATGACTTCATTTCATGATTTCAACAGGAAATGTTCCAAAATGTGAAATATAGGATTGTCGCAAACGGTTATTTTGGTTGTCGACTAATTACTACAACTAGTTTACTCCGTTACACTACACACAAGCTCGCAGTCGCAGGCCCTATGTTCACGCTGGCCCGTTCAATCACGTGGCATGTATAAAGTGCCATAAAAAATGAACGATTCAACATAGAGCGCTGTCGTCAAATTACTCGAAAGCAGTTTGTATTTGGCACCGATATACCACGGAAAACCGGAGATATGATTGTTTTCATTCCACGGTAGGAAACATGTTTTCTCTACTACTCATGCTCTTTGGATGGGTGACAATTCATTTCTCAGTGGATTTTTCTAGTTGGAATTCAATGATATTTGTTATGATTTTTTTTTGCCTAATATGGTCATGTTAATAGGTTATAGTACAGTACAATCATAACAGTTCAAATAGATGACGTTGTACTGAAGAAAAAAAATGGTTTAAAAAAAACAGTCATACGTTGCAAGCAATTTTCCCTCTTAAGCTCCTGATAACCGATTTTTTGAACCGGTATTCATTTGCAGTTAAAGTGTAAAAATTGGCGTAAAAAATTGAGAAATGCAAACACTGAACTTAATTGAAATACCTAAACACGTTTATTGAATTGCAAAAACAGAAAATAATAAGGTCCAGAAAACTTGTCATCACTCTCCAGTGTGTGTCGCCTGCAGTCAGGTATTATTGCTTCTTCCACTACGCACGTCAGCGCGTTGACCGGCATTAAATGTAGTCTGGGCAAAATGTGATGCTTAAAGTTAAAGTCAAAATGAAACGATTCCTCGAGGCGAATAAAATTACTCGGATCAGTTTTTAACCCTTTAACACCAAACGTGTCGGCAGCGACGCGTTTACGCATATCGTCTTTGAAGCATCGTCACGCTGTAATTACGTCACCCGCGTGCCGCTGGTTGGTCTCGTTTGAAAGTGCGGAAGTTGATGTCCACACCAGTTTTTATTTGAAGTCAATCGACCAAGAAAAACGGGAGATAATGTCATTTGAGTTTTATAGTTTTATTGCACTCATAAATATGCATTCAAACGCTGCATGGACCATGTATCTATCTCCATATTTCCATCATTTCTTGTCCTTTTTCAAAACCGAAAGCAGCACAAAAGACTACATATCCCAAGAGCCGTTCTGATGTCAAGAAGGACGAACCGAATGTGATCATTTTTAATAAATTTCCGAACGAGGCGCCAACTAATGAAAGGGAGGCATGCAACGCAAGCAACGGCCGGTTGGTTTGAGCGAGCGACTGTGAAACGAGCAGAATGAATATAAAACTACATTTAGCGCAAGCTAATGCATTATTTCATTAACTCAAGGAAGAAGATGAGCCGTATTTGTTTTTCTTTGCCTGAGTCGGCATCTCGGCGAATAGAACTGACGGCAGCGCGTAAACAGCGAAAGAGTAGGCTGTGTTTGACGTTGTGTGTGACGCAGCTTCGTGACCTGTTCAAGCTTTATTGAGTGCGCAAAAAAAAAAAAAAAAACTTTATTGGGTCGCATGCCTGGAAATTTTGAATTGAACTGAACTACTTGTCATTATTTTCTAAAATACTTTTTTTCAATGTTATATATATTTTTTTTCTTTACTATAATCTTTTCAATTTTTATGTAGATGTGTGTTCGAGAAGCTTGATTGCATATAGGTTAGGGTGTCCCAAAAAAGTAAATCCAGGAAACTAATCTCGCACACCCTCTCAATGCATTCCACTTCTTGCCAAAGTACTGTGAGAAAAAATTCACAATGATCGCTTAATATTTAGGGTTCCCTCAGAGCACATGTAATGTCTGCTATGCCGTATACAGGGGCCAACCAGGTAGGAGCGTCATCCTGATCTGTTTTCAACTGTCCATTTGCACTCACATGCATAGAACGTATGCGGTGTTGCCTTGACCTGGTGTTGACAGTGGCTGATCCAGAAAAGCAATCTGAAACTCGAAGGGGGGGGATTTCCCCCCAAAATATCACCGATTTTGAAAAACTCTTCGGATTTGGGAAGCTTACCACGTGGGAGGTGGTTTAAGCAAGTCTTTTTCTGATAGAATGTGACCTTACTTCGAGAAAATGACACTTTCAAGCGATCATAGCATGGAACTGGTCATCGCAGCTGTCTTCGGCCTCTTCTTCCGATCCTCTGGCCCTAATATTTCCCTGTTCGTCCGCTTCAAAGCAGAATGGAATTTTCTGGACCACTCGAAGGCATCTCCCTTTGACAACGATCCGAACGACAACCTCTCAGAGTGGGTGAGTCTCAAGAAGGACGAAGTCGTCGGGTTTATCGATAGCCAGCTGGAGACCACCCACCACAGGGACGACTACCGCGAGTTCCTCCTCCTCGCCCGCTTCTTCCTCACGGGCCCCGGGACAGAAGTTGTCCGCTTCAACCGGCCGGGCTCGATGGATGGCCAAATGCATCTACTCGCTGAAAATCTACATCTTCCTGAAGCAGTTCCAACTCACTCCACATGAAGCAAGAACTCTGCGCAAGATCAACGTGTTCGCAGTGACGGTCTACCTCAAGCGGTGGTTTGAAGCTCCAGTGACCGTCGATGCACCTGTCAACGACCTGGAGATGTGCGAGGAGCTGGACAGATACACCGCTGTTGACAGTGAAGTCGGCTCGGCTGCTGTCAAGAGGTTCCGTGGGCATCTCTGGTACTTGAGCGAGGACTTGGCCCCCCTGGCGATGTTTTCAACGAAGACCGAGGAAGAGGAGAAGGCCAAGATGCTGCACAACCTCTACGAGGCTCAGGAGAAAGGGAAGGAACTGCGGCGGGTGGAAGGAAGGAGGCCCCTTACACTCAAGAGGGCTGACCTGGGCGACTTCATCACCCGGAAGTGGCAGAACCTGTTCCACTGCCTGAAGCTGCCTCTCCCAGCTACAGTCGCGGATCTTCGGGAAGTTTCAGTTGTCGTGTCCGAGCTGAAGTTGGTGAATGATGTTGCCGAGCGAGCGGTGAAGCTGGCGACCGACTTCGACCAGTGCCTGACGAAGGACAAAGACGAGCGGCAGCTCATCTTTCAGGTCGTCGAACATCACCGCCGCCAATTCCCCACGGCTGACAAGGCCAGCTTCCAGTAGTGCAGCTGTCACTTCCCTGTCTTCAGTTGTATTGCACCAGTGCATGTGAAACCTTGTCCAATGTGAATTGTGCAAGGTAGACAATTGGTCTGGGAGAGAGGCGATCATTAGTCAGAAGAGTGCGAGACCGACACGTTAACCACTGCCAGTCCAGTAGGAATGTCAATGAGGGAAGCCTTAGCAACCAGCTATGGGAGTGAAATTTCGTGTGCTCGGTTCTTTTAGGAAGTGGAATACAATGAAGGGGTGTGAGAATCCGAATCTGTTAATATGTGATTTTATATAGGGAGCCTGGGACACCCTAATATAGGTATATACTTTTGATAAGGTGATGGGTACAACACCTAACTTCACAGAGATATCCTCCAAACCCTTTTTGTGTTAGATATTTTTTTTTTTTCTCACTATTTTGCACTGTATATAACCTGTTTTGACCATAGTATGTGTAAAGGCCAAAAACGCCTATGACCATACCTGCTGTTTGTGTTGACTTCTCAAACATAAAACTATTCAATCTTTTTTTTTTTTTTCGATTGAATGTTTATCCTAACAAGTTGAATAAATATGATCAACCTTCAAAACGGTTGGTCGAGCATGTTTGGTTGTCAGTGGGACGTCAACATTACAAATTTTGAAAACATGTTTTGGGATTTTTTTGTCTTTTTGGGTCCAAAATGTAGATTAAAATTGGTCAATGAAGAAAACAACAGTTTGGAGATGAAGTTCAAGGTGTCCTGAAAAAAGGGACCCAACTTGGCCATTGTAAACAAGTTTTTCTTTGAAATATAAAGGCAACATCAAATCCATGCAAATTCGGCCAAAATAGGCTAAGGTGTTAAAGGGTTAAACTCAAATTGCTCGAGTATTCGTTTCAGCTCTAAACGCATAGTAACGTACGACTTTACAGCCAAAGTAACGGTAACGGCGTTGCAAAGATAAAAGTATTTAGATTACTCTTTAATAAAAAAAAACAAAAAAAAACCCCATTATACTCTAACGCTGTTATTAACAACACTGGAAGTAACGCTACTCTCACATGCGTAAAATTTCTGGCGATACTCTACCCACCTCGGCTGTTTACGTTCCGAGATTAGAATAAGATGTAAGTTGGTTGTAATTACAGACGTGTTCTTCCCTTTACAGACAGAGATTACGCGTTACAAAGGAAAGAGAGACTTTGACTCCCTCAAAGAATTTGTGGAGGACATGCTGATAGCTATAAAGACCAAACGGGAAGAAGAGGAGAAGGCACCCGCGGAGGAGGAGCCTAAGGAAGAAGCTAAAGAGGATCCGAGCAAGCAAGAACCCAAGGAGGAGGAGCCTAAGGAAGAAGCTAAAGAGGATGTGAGACAGCAAGAACCCAAAGAGGAGGAGCCTAAGGAAGACACTGAAGAAGAAGCCAAGGACAAGCCTATTGAAGAAGTTAAAGATGAAGCCCAGGAGGTGAAGGTGAGCTTGATAAGGGTTGAATTGTTACCAAGTACATAAAAGTCACACAGACCAGAAAAATGACTGCTATTTTCCGTCTTGCCTTTTTTGATTCCCTTCTGCAGTCCAACGTCTTGCTGCTAACGGAAGGAAACTTTGACGAGACGATCGCCAAGGGCTTTACGTTCGTCAAATTCTTTGCGCCATGGTAGGATTGTTATGTTTAATTTGTTTACAGCTTATTTTTCGATGACTGCATTTCACAGAGCAATAAACAAACGTGATGTAATAAGACAAGGTCATACGCAGGTGCGGCCACTGCAGATACCTGGCTCCGATTTGGGAGCAGCTCTCCAACAAGGACTTTGACGTTCTGACTGACGTCAAGATTGCCAAAGTGGACTGCACAGTGGAGCGCACTCTCTGCAACAAGTACTCTGTGAGTACACACGCACAATCTAAATATATAAACAGAGGTTGGGTAGTAACACGTTACATTTTCTGTTATATTTTCTTGAGTAACTTATGGAGAAAATGTACTTCAAGAGTAATTTTACTTTTCTGAGGAAGAAACGCTCCTCCAGTTTTGTTTTTGGTAGCCCTTTTAATTATTGTTTTGGTCTTAAATGCTTCAAATTCAAACGTTTTAGTCCAAAAATAAAGGTTTCCAACAGTTACGAGCACATATTGTAGCATCTACAAGGCCAACGCCAACTTGGTGATGATAAAACACACTCAGCAGGAAAAGCAGTACATGATTTTCAATTAAACCCACCTGGAAACCACGAACTGTGTGTAAAAAAAAAAAAAAAAAATGTAGGGCTGCAGCTATCGATTATTTAGGTAATTGATGAATCTATCGATTAGCTAGTTGAAATAATCGAGTAACTACAAAATTTTAATGCGTTGCAGAATTTCAGGATATGTCAAATAAGTGTTTATGCATTAAAATAGCAGTAAATGCGAATACAAACTAAAATTCCTTAGCATTTCTTCCACTTTGATTTCACAAGAACAATAAATGCATTTAAAAAATAAAATACCTGAGCTTAGCCTGAAACAATAAAACCAAAAAATGAATAAATGAGGATCTAAGTACAACAAAAGAACAATTGGCTAACTTGCATTGCAAAAGTCCACTAGCTTAAATGCTATAAAATGGTAACGTTGTTATACAATGCTCTTAACAAATCGTTCAAACACATATTACTACAAAAAAAATGGCTACATACACCTATAAACAAATTACAAATGCATTAAATAAATATTAGTTCAAAAGAAAAACTTTCCTTATGTTGATCTTAACAGGGAGCAGTTGGATTCAGCCATGTTAAATGAGTTACAGTGGGGGCAAATAAGTATTTAGTCAACCACTAATTGTGCAAGTTCTCCCACTTGAAAATATTAGAGAGGCCTGTAATTGTCAATATGGGTAAACCTCAACCATGAGAGACACAATGTGGAAACAAAGAAAATCACATTGTTTGATTTTTTTTTTTAAGAATTTATTTGCAAATCATGGTGGAAAATAAGTATTTGGTCAATACCAAAAGTTGATCTCAGTACTTTGTTATGTACCCTTTGTTGGCAATAACGGAGGCGAAACGTTTTCTGTAACTCTTCAAAGCTTTTCACACACTGTTGCTGGAATTTTGGCCCATTGTGATGTTTTGGGGCTGTCGTTGGGCAACACGGACATTCAACTCCCTCCACAGAATTTCTATGGGGTTGAGATCTGGAGACTGGCTAGGCCACTCCAGGACCTTGAAAGGCTTCTTACGAAGCCACTTCTTTGTTGCTCTGGCTGTGTGTTTGGGATCATTGTCGTGCTGAAAGACCCAGCCACGTCTCGTCTCCAATGCCCTTGCTGACGGAAGGAGATTTTCACTCAAAATCTCTCTATACATGGCCCCATTCATTCTTTCCTTTACACAGATCAGTCGTCCTGGTCCCTTTGCAGGAAAACAGCCCCAAAGCATGATGTTTCCACCCCCATGCTTCCCAGTGGGTATGGTGTTCTTCGGCTGCAATTCAGTATTCTTTCTCCTCTGAACACGAGAACCTGTGTTTTTAACAAAAAGTTCTATTTTGGTTTCATTTGACCATAACACATTCTCCCAGTCCTCTTGTGGATCATCCAAATGTTCTCTAGCGAACAGCAGACGGGCCTGGACGTGTACTTTCTTCAGCAGGGGGGCACGTCTGGCAGTGCAGGATTTGAGTCCCTGGCGGCGCATTGTGCTACTGATAGTAGCCTTTGTTACTGTGGTCCCAGCTCTCTGTAGGTTCACTGGGTCCTCCCGTGTGGTTCTGGGATTTTTGCTCACCGTTCTTGTTATCATTTTGACGCCACGGGGTGCGGTCTTGCATGGAGCCCCAGATCGAGGGAAATTATCAGTGGTCTTGTATGTCTTCCATTTTCTAATAATTGCTCCCACAGTTGATTTCTTTACACCAAGCGTTTTACCCATTCTTCCCAGCCTGGTGCAGGTCTACAACTTTGTCTCTGGTGTCCTTCAACAGCTCTTTGGTCTTGGCCATAGTGGAGCTTGGAGTGTGACTGACTGAGGTTGTGGACTGGTGTCTTTTATACCGATACGGAGCTAAAACAGGTGCCATTAATACAGGTAACGAGTGGAGCCTCGTTAGAAGAAGTTAGACCTCTTTGACAGCCAGAAATCTTGCTTGTTGTAGGTGACCAAATACTTTACTACTTACTTTACTACTTACTTTAAAAATCAAACAATGTGATTTTCTGGTTTTTTTCTCCACATTCTGTCTCTCATGGTTGAGGTTTACAATGACAGGCCTCTCTAATCTTTTCAAGTAAGAGTACTTGCACAATTGGTGGTTGACTAAATACTTATTTGCCCCACTGTATGTCATATTCACCCAAATCAATAAAACTAAATTCAAACACTTTCAAAACAAACTTGAAACGGCAAAATTAGATTGGGAGCTTTTTTTTCCCAATCAAATTACTCGAATTAATCGTCGCAGCACTACTTGAGTATTCTTTTCAACGAATACTTTTCGGGTCACTACTTTTATTTGAGTGATAATATTTTGAAGTAACGCTACTCGTACTTGAGTAAAACAATTGGCTACTCTACCCAACGCTTTATGTAACACAATAAAAGTATCACATTATTAACGTTTAATTCCATGAAAAACGTGCAATTGGCTGTAACCCGTTTGCAAATAAAGTCTTGAAACTGGATTCACGAACTGGGTTTGTTTGCCATCTAAAGACTGTGGTTAATGTATAACAAGGAAGGGACACATTTTCAAGATTCGCTCTTGAGTCACGCAACAATGTGGTACATTCAATCTCCTTCCTTTCTTCTCAGGTGCAAGGTTACCCCACCCTAAAGATCTTCCGTGCCGGGGAGCAAGGCGACGAGTACAGCGGTCCGCGGGATCTGGCGAGCCTGCACGGCTTTGTGAAGAAGCAGGTGAGGGACGAGTTTTGAAGATGCGCGGCGGCACTCGTGTTGGCGGGCGCTCGAGCAGGAGCTGCAAGCGGCGGTCCGGGTCTCGCACCAGCCGAACCTCACTCTCCTTTCCAGTGTTGATAAGGAATTCTGGGTGTTTGGGTATATAAATGTATTTCTCATTTTTGGTTCTTTCAAAACAACTTATATGAAGTTTCGGGGGAGGGGGTCTCATTTGTTTCCAGGTACGATTTGTACCGTTTTTTTTTTTACATTTGTTTTTCTACGTGGGTTTTGTTGTCCGAATGCCAGCCATGAATAGATGTTGACAATTGCCTCTCAGCCACACCAGTGCTAATGTGACCTAACTCTCAGGGACTAACCTCGGGGCCCTTCGCAGGAGTCCGACATTTTGGTTCAGTTAGACTCCTCCTTGGTGCCTGATAATATACCCGTTAGACAAGAAAATTATTGCTGCTGCTTCTGTTCCCCAAACAACTGAATGATTGAAAATATCTGCTTTTGGTCGTGTTTGTGGACCTAGCACAAAGAGCACTTCATTTGGATGACATGCACGCAGAGGTTGGTAGCGTAGCGTAGTAAACTGTTATGTGATAAGAGTCGTGTTAACTTCAAAATAATTTTACTCAAGAGCAGTCATCCAAAATTTGTATTCTAGTACAACTATTCAGTGAACAAAATACTGTTAACAATGTCTGATTTTTTTTCCCCCCCTTGGCACGTCATCTACATGAACTGCTATTATACTGTACTATAACCTAATACATAACCATATTAGGCCCAAAAAAATACACCAAAATTGAATTCCGACTAGGGTAATCTACAGTAATGAAACATCACCCGTACTGAGAGCATGACTGATTTCTCTCCAAAAGATAAATGTAAAGCGTTACTACTAGAGCTCGACCGATATGGGATTTTTATCAGTGTATCATTCAATTTCGGTTTAAGAATTGGGAAAACGGATAAGTACTTATTTCATTCCTCGTTTTCAAAAAAAGAATATCAGCGTTTGTGACCCAGAAGTTGTTAATACACTTGTACGAGTTCACTGTTCGAAAACATTGTTTTTCCCCCCTTTAAAAAGTATGTACGTTTCAGCCATCCTTCACAAAAACGATAAGTAACAATAAATGTCAAATGTTAGCTAGCATGCTTCTCCATTGACCCATCGCAGGAATGACCCGGTAGAGACTGACTGACCTTCCTGAGAAAAAAAGTCAACAACTTCCGGGTCATTACACATAAAAAATCATACATACCATAAACGGAGTGCGATGAAATTTGGGGAGTCGATATGTTGTGCAAAACTGCTCCAAAAAGTCTCTTGCAGCCCTATTCCAAATGGGTATTTTGGATTTAATGTAAAAAAAAAACATGCAATTTTAGTTGAAAAACAGCGTGCACGTTTGAGACTATTGCACCTAGGCACTTAAGTTTGATCCTCTTCAAAATTGGTGAGACTGTTCATGAGACATGAGATGTTTTTAATCACGGGCCTGACCTGGGCGGGGTACCAAAGTCGGGCGTTTTTGGGGGGTTTAGGGCTTAGAATTAGGGTTTAGGGTTAGGGCTTCTTCATGGGAAAAGAAAGTGCCCAATTTGAAGGCCTGAACATGCTCGAAAACTCCCCAAAACATACATACAAAGAGCGATGAAATTTGGGGAGTCGATATGTTGTGCGAGGGCCAGTTCAGTCCTCCTTGCATAGCTATTCTATTTTTTTAATTTCAAAACAAAATTAAAACAGCGAAAAATAGGCCATTATTTGTTTTCCGACTTTTGATTTGAAAATGAGAAATGAAATAAGGCGTTATCAGTTTTCAGATTTTGGGTTCTGAATGAACAAATGATACAGATAGATATTCAAATGCCGATACTAATATCTAAAAAACATCTCAGCCGATTGCAGGAATCCAAAACCGATTTTGTAAGCTTTTTTTTCTTAAAGCACGTAGATTATAAAGGCAATACTTTTTAAAAATTGCTTCAACAGCTTCAAATTTACAATGATGACCTGAGACTCAAAACCCACCAGGACATCAAAAGATGTAACCAAATGAGATTGACAGGATGCTATCCATGCTAAAGCTAATGCTACGAGTTACATTGAGAACGAAAGTATCAGTCGGTAAACACTTTAAAAAGTTAAAGCAACATTGCATATTCTGTAATGCAAGATTTTTAAAAAATCTTACAGTATTTACAAAACAGGCAAGCCTGAAGCTTCCTGTAGCAGCTTGCCTTCAAGCTGCTGCGGGGTCCATGCGGGGTCCGACTATCAGTCAGTGGCGGCCTCTGTTGCCCTCACAGATGCCTGATCAAAATTTTGATCGTCTTGTTTTGTTAATCGACCGATGTTTGGGGGGGAAAAAGGATCGGCCGGCCTGTAGTTACTACCCACCTGTTGACATTCTGAAAAGTTTTTAAAAGTCCCATTGTTTGTACCTGTGAAAGCAAGTGTTTTCTGTGGCCCAGTGGGGTCAAAGCACTGAGTAATCAACATTTTAATCAAACCCATATTTTTCTCTCTCTCTCCATGTGATGAAACTGTGTCAAACTTTTTCATGTTTGCACAAAGTGTAAATGAGATGTCATGTTCATGTGACAATGTAAAACCAGGTACACAGACAAAGCAGTTTTTGCCAGTAAATTTTTTTATGGAAAGCACATGGTTGAAGGAACTCCAGTGACACTTTTTTTTTTCCTGTTATGCAGTCATGGGTTGTGCACTGCCCATGGATTTGTTACCAAAAAAATGTTGAGATTTCATAATAAAAAAATTCCAAAATAGGTTTGGTTCTCAGTCTCTCTCTCATAAGGTGTACTTTGTAATTGACAAAAAAAGTGCAATAAATAAGTATTTACACAAGAACACTCTAAACATGATCAGAAATGTAAACAGCAGCTTACCGGAGGTATATTTTGTTTGATCGGCTAGGCACATAAGATATTAACTAAGTATCATTACTTTACAATATATTGTCTAAATGACTCCTCAGTAACGTGTTCAATTCCAAAAATACAAATGACCCTCAAACTTGAATAAAAAGAGAGTAAACTGCTAGAACGGTGCGTTTGTGCACCGTCTTGACGTGCAGCGACAGAAGTGAACGTGTTGGTTGGATAAGGCCTTCTCGACTTGTTTGGACCACAACATGCATCAACTTGAACGCACAAATATTGACACTGGGGGGTTTTATTTGGAGAAAGGTGCTGCTAAAATAGCCTTGCGGACTCTTTGGTTCAGTCTGTTTTATATTTTGGGACTGTAAATATAATTTGAGAAGCAAATAAATGTGGCAAGAACAACCAAAGAATGAAGTTTTGACTTGTAGAAACACACAAGTTGACATTTTACACCACCTATCTTGTCATTAAAGATCCTGTAAAGTGAATTCAGAGCTCTGTTTAAATACATTATTGAAGGTAATTGTAGAAACCGTGTGCAAATTTGCAATGATAGACAAATAAGTCGTACTCTAATGTGAAGATGTTTTTCGCCGTTCCAGTTTTTGCATGAGCTGTATAAAAATAATATAAAAATTTGAGCACCCTAATAGCAGAAGTGGTTAACCTGTGTACAGTAATTGAATGTTTGGGCAACAGTAAGTGAACATGGACGGGGGGAAAAAAGTCACTTCTTTGCAGCACAAATGGTAAAAGTACATGTGCTTGTGGGCCAATAGGGTACCGACGAATGCCATTTTCAGACCGCAAGGCTGCGGGACGTCACCATCGTAAACCGGAAGGGGGTCAATATAGACGCGCGCTCGCATTGAAACCTGTAGTATTAACCTAGTAGTAACCATGCTAGTACTGCTTGTTTTCTGCCGGTTATCTTTCAAAGAAGAACGTACACGTAGCGCAGGTAGCACTAGAGCACGTAGCACCAGCGCACTTAGCACTAGCGCACGTAGCAACAGTAGCACCCGTAACACTAGCGCTATTAGCATCCGTAGCACACGTAGCACTAGCGCACGTAGCACTAGCGCACGTAGCACTAGCGCACCTAGCACTAGCGCACGTACCAGCACACTTAGCACTAGCGCACGTGACACTAGCACCCGTAGCACTAGCGCACATACTAGCACACCTAGCACTAACGCACGTACCAGCGCACTTAGCAATAGCGCACGCGACACTAGCACCCGTAGCACTAGCACCCGTACTAGCGCACGTAGCACTAGCACACATACAAGCGCACGTAGTACTAGCGCACTTAGCGCTAGCGCACTTGACACTAGCACCCGTAGCACTAGCGCACGTACCAGAGCACGTAGCACTAGCGCATGTACTAGCCCACGTAGCACTAGCGGCACGCGTACATGTAGTGCCCGTGCACATGTACGTACACGTAGTGTATGCAAGTACACGTACATACGTGCACGCAAGTACACCTAGTACAAGTGCACACAATCGTGCAAATATTAGGGTAATTTAATGAACAATTGAAGTGCAAATCTTACATGTTGCTCCTTTTGAAGTATTTTCCTACCAAAGTATTCATGTGTTGATACTGAATTGTCACTTTACAGGAACATTAATGATCTAATGGGTCAATTCAGCAAAAATTTGCCTTGAACCCTCCCCAGCCCTGAGAATGGGGCTATCTCCTGGAGGGACTTTGACTGGCACTTGAACTCACAAGAGCTGATAAGAATTTTACAGCCATACGAGCATATATTTCAGATTGAGGATAATAAATTCCACTCTAATGTGTAATAAGACAACATTGACATTTTCTGTCCACCTCAACGATGCCTTGTAAAAACCTGCCATTAGAAGGGCATAACAGCAGCACTCTGACTGGTCCAATCACAGTTCAGTTTTGCCCACTCATTGGTGGAGTAAATGCAGTGCACACCACAATAACTTGAAGCCACCTAGCTCAGAGGTGACGTGACCTCAGATTTTGGTCTGATTTACCAAGTTAACGCTTAGACGGCCATGGGACGACCGTAACCACTCAAGCGTCTCCCGTACGGGCCCGACTAACCGAACCGATGGCCAGTCCAACCATCCACCGCGGTCCCCTCCTCTCTGTCAGTGACAGCCGCAGGCTCGCACCACCATGTTTTTGTATTTCTTCAAAATGACATTGGAGTTGTCGTCGAAGTAGAGAACGGAGATAGCGTGGAGTTTGGTGGGGGCGCAGCAGGGTTTCGGGACATTCTCGGGATTCATCAGGTGCACCTAAAAGTGAAAGTGGTTGATTATGCTTTAAATGCGTGACGACACCCGAAGTGAGCGGATCGTACCAGAGTCTGTACAATGGCGTGGTTGGTGGCATTCATGTGAGCGTTGAGGGGGAAGGAACACTCGCCGTCGCAATAATTGGCGGCGTAGCCTTCCGGAGCAATGATCCAGTCCTAAAACATATGAAACACTGCTGTAAAAATGACGACAGCACACATGAACGCATAAACATTTTGTTCAGTCAAATTAAAAGGACAATGTCTCCAGTTTTCCATGGTTTATCGGTACCAAAAATACGGGACGAGTTTGCTAACCTTTTGGCCTTTAAGATTGTGGACTTCTGCAATGCAAGTTAGCCAATTGCTGTAAACATTATATAGCTATAGACGTCAGATCGGTCATGCACTGCGCCTCACCTTCAAGTAGGGGGCCGCCCACATTAATAGGAGCTATATATATCCGTCCTGCTCCATCTGTGTCTTGTTCCAGTAGCCCACTTCACATCAGGTTGTGCTGGTCCCCCAGCACCTGACGCGAATCTTGTTAACCTGGTATGACTCTATCATTGATTGTTCCGCTCATTCTGAGGTATAGGCATATATATGCCATGAAGGGCCTTGCCTAAGGACCCACCTGGATATCATCATGCCCTGGCCGGGATTCGAAACCCCAACCTCCCGCACCAAAGTCAGCGATATTACCACTACCCAAGCTGGGTGCATGGCTCCAACAGATACCAGGAACAACGTTCGACATCTCCATTCAGAAGAGCGCAATCCCAGGGACAGCTAAGATCCTGCGCAGAACCCTGAAGCTCCCAGGCCTCTGATAGAGGACCCGAGCTTAAAAGGAGGGACCATACCGCCCGGGTGTGCGAGACGATGATTTTATATATATATATATATATATGTATATATTTTAGGGCTGTCAAAATTATCGCGTTAACGGGCGGTAATTAATATTTTAAATTAATCACGTTAAAATATTTGACGCAATTAACACACATGCCCCGCTAAAACAGACTAAAATGACAATACATCGTAATGTCTGCGTGTTACTTGTTTTTTGGTGTTTGGCGCCCTCTGCTGGCATTTGGGTCCAACTGATTTTATGGGTTAGTACCATGAGGGAGCATGGTGTAATTATTGACATCAACAATGGCGAGCTACTAGTTTATTTTTGATTGAAAATTTTACAAATTTTAATAAAACGAAAACATTACGAGGGGTTTTAATATAAAATTTCTATAACTTGTACTAACATTTATCTTTTAAGAACTACAAGCCTTTCTATCCATGGATCGCTTTAAGAGAATGTTAATAATGTTAATGCCATCTTGTTGATTAAACAAATACAATACTTATGTACTGTATGTTGAATGTATATTTCTGTCTTGTGTCATATCTTTCTGTTCCAACAATAATTTACAGAAAAATATGGCATATTTTATAGAGGGTTTGAATTGTGATTACTTACGATGAATTAATTTTTAAGCTGTAAATAACTCGATTAAAAATTTTAATTGTTTGACAGCCCTATTATATATATATATAGGTTTATGTCATTTTTTTCTCAGGAATCTTTTGTTGACTTGTGATATGGTGACCCTGAATCCTCACCTGGGTCCCTTCTTTGCTGTATGATCGCTGTCAACCTGAATAAATTGTCAACTTGTGCTTGGAAGTCTTTTTCCAGCTTTCAAAATGGAGTCAGTACAAGGGGTTAAGACTAAGGTAAATGCGCGGAGTTTGGCCTTTCGGCCGGGTTGTCGGAGTCTCGTCAGCCCGGGTCGTTGGAGCTGTGCCAGCGCGGGTCCGGCAGTTCGGCTGGCGTGATTCCGGCAAAAGTTCAGATTCCTTCACCGACCAAAAATAAGTTTTACAGATTCAGGTACGCTAACCTGACTTCAGGCAAAAAAAATCAGACTATGCCCTGTATTGCTTGCCATGTGTCCAGTTTTCAACTTGTCTGATTCCACTGTAATGTTTATTTTTCATTTTTGTTGACTAGACAAGACAATATCAGCTTAGAAGTGTGGCGCGTGTGTTCAATACCTGCCAGCCGAGTTCTCGAAAGCTAACGTAGAGCTCGTGTCTTCTGCAGGCCGTCTTCTGATCGCTGCCATTGTAGTCTGTGAGAAAAAAAAAACTGAAATTAACGATGCATTTTGGGTGTGGGGCGTAAACCAGCGCTAAGGCCCAATAAGCTTACAGTACCCACTGGGGCGCACATTCGCAAAGGCCGCACGCAATTGAATTCATCAGCATTCAGATTTTGCACTGGCTCGAGTACAAGAGGTGACACGCACCGCGCCACCAAAAATGGCTTAGCCGACACCTCCTCCCGCAGCCCTGCGGTTTGCTCTTAATGATCGTGCGGCCGCTCGGCGAGGGCAGGGCGCGCAGGTATTTCTGAGTCGAGGAGGTCATTGCTGGCGTGCGTCACCGCGCTGAAGTCAGGACGGCGACGCCGACTTTCCACTGACGCCGTCTCTCGCTTTCACTGAGACGCTTTATTTCCTGCGGCGCTCCTTTGGAGACAAAGGCAGGATGAACGCGGCACTGCACTTGGTCTTGCCACCGCATCCACAGAGGGGTAGGATGTCGAACCAAAAAGGTGTGGCTAAGAAACCACCGCCGCAATGTGTTCAAGGTCTGCGAGGCCACAGGCAGTTTCTGTTTTGCAAGTCTTGCTGTGCAGAAATGTGACAACAGACATTGGCATTTGTCACCAACTGGACACTCGTCAACAGCAATGGACAAACAAACCCACGCGTCCTGTATCAAACATGTTTTCGTTAAGTATGGTTGAGCTGCTACACGATCTTGACCAATCAATTGGTATGTTCAGGCGTTCCCTGTCTGTTCCTGAGCTGCTTCCTCTCTGATAGGAAGCGGCGCTTGCTGGATGTTTATTTGAAAGTCTGCGCTGAATTAACACTTGTTCTGTAATGTGCAAAGTGACGAAAAATACAGTTGTTTAAGATAAAGTGCCCGTTAATGTTTGTTATGTAAAAGCTATAAACATGAATCATTTAAGAGCAGAGCAAACCTGGCCTGATGTGAACTTGAGGTTACGTTTGTGGGAGTGGTTCACACATTACGTTAAAAGAGGAAGATTTAAATAACATGCCAGTGTGAGCTGCCGTTTCCTACTGCATAAGGACATAATGCACTGTGCTTATGGCACATCAAGGGCATCACTAGACATAATATATAATACTGGGATACTGGCGAACGAGCAAAAAAAAATTCAGTTTTCACTTACCTAAAAGCACGTATCTATCCTACTAAGTCAAAAATACTGCTTTTAACGATATATAATCAAACTAAAATACAAGTTTCTGTAAAAAAGTTTTTTGTTTTTCAGTATTCAGAATCAAAATTATGCCTTGTTGATAGTCACCTCTGCTCATGCGACTCAACTTCCATCTCTCCTTCACCTCTTCCTGCACTCTGCTGCTCTACTTTGTCTAGACAGAAACGCGGATATATCACTGTTATGCAATTAATTAGTGTTTCTCAACAGGTAAGCTGTGACCTAAATGTTGCCTTGGTGGGTTACCTACCTTACCTCTCTTATTCCTCCTTGCTGTGAGCAAATAACTTTCTAATATCCATTTGCTAGAGTAATGCTGTTTGCGTCAAATAGAAATAAAAAAATAAGAGATCTTGTTACAGATTAAAGCAGGGGTATCAAACTGGTCCTCGAGAGCCCCTATCCAGTTTGTTTTCCATGTTTCCCTCCTTGAACACACCTGAATCGAATGATCAGCTCATCAGCAAGCGATCCTAGTTATTTGAGTTGGGTGTGTTAAAGGAGGAAGACATGGGAAAACTAGAAACTGCAATTTTGTGGAGAAATTACTCTGAGGCTTTGCTGGGTGGAGATACCCGCCCAGGTTGGTTTGGGGACATTTCGGGGACAATATCAGGTCGCTTCCTATTGATCTGGGGACATTTGGGGGTCACGTCCTGGTCATAACAGGTCACTTCCTGTTGATTTAGGGACATTTGAGGGACATGTCCTGGTCATATAACATCATTTGGGGACGTTTGGGGGCGTGTCCTGGTCATATCAGGTCATTTGGGGACATTTGGGGGGCGTGTCCTAGAAATATCAGGTCATTTGGGGACATTAGCGGGGCGTGTGCTGGTCAGATCATTTGGGGACCTTTGGGGGGTTGTGTCCTGGTCATATCAGGTCATTTGGGAACGTTTGGGGGCCGTGTCCTGGTCATATCAGGACATTTGGGGGTCACGTCCTGGTCATAACAGGTCACCACCTGTTGATTTTGGGACATTTGGCGAACATGTCCTGGTCATATAAGGTCATTTGGGGACATTTGGGGGCCGTGCTGGTCATATCAGGACATTTGGGGGCTAGTCCTGATCATATCAGGTCATTTGGGAAATTTGGGGGGGGGGCTAGTACTGGTCATATCAGGTCATTTGGGGACATCTGGGGGTTGTGTCCTGGTCATATCAGGTCATTTGGGGACATTTGGGGGCCGTGTCCTAGTCATATCAGGTCATTTGGGGATATTTGGGGGACACGTCCTATTGATATCTGGTCATTTCCTATTGATTTGGGGACATGTTTTTTTGCCATTGAAAAGGAATGGGAAATTTGGATGTCCATGGCCGTCAATGGCATCGACTTACATTTGCGTCAATGGAATCCAAGTACATTGGCATCAATAGAATCAACAAACATTGCCGTCAATGGCAGTAAACAAAGTAAATGCAATTGAAAAATGAATGGGAAATTTGGACGTCCATGGCCGTCAATGGCATTGACATCCATATGTGTCAACGGAATCCAAGTACATTGGCATCAATCGAATTGATATACATGGCTGTCAATGGCATTTGTCTAAATTGGACTCAATGCAATGTTAATGTCATTGGAAATGATTGGGAAATTAGGACGTCCATGGCCGTCGATGCCATCGACATCCATATGTGTCAATGGAATCGGGAAAATTTGGGGGACACGTCGTCTTGATATCTGTTCATTTCCTGTTGATTTGGGGACATTTGTTTTTGTTTTTTTTTGCTATTGAAAATGAATGGGAAATTTGGACGTCCATGGCCGTCAATGGCACTGACATCCATATGTGTCAACGGAATCCAAGTACATTGGCATCAATCGAATTGATACACATGGCCGTCAATGGCATTTGTCTAAATTGGCCTCAATGCAATGTTAATGCCATTGGAAATGATTGGGAAATTAGGACGTCCATGGCCGTCAATGCCATCGACATCCATATGCGTCAATGGAATCGAGAACATTTGGGGGACACGTTCTATTGATATCTGTTCATTTCCTGTTGATTTGTGGACATTTGTTTTTTTTGTTTTTTTTTTTGCCATTCAAAATGAATGGGAAATTTGGACGTCCATGGCCGCCAATGGCATCGACTTACATATGCGTCAATGAAATCCAAGTACATGGCACCAATAGATTCGACCTTTTTTGGCCATCAATGGCATCAATCCAATGTAAATTCCATTGGAAGTGAATGGGAAATTTGAACGTTGCATCCCATTAAAAATGATTGGGAAAGTTTTTGGCAAATTTCCGGGGAACCGTAATTTTTCCCAAATTCTGTATACAACTTTAATGCCCCTCACCGTCCCGGAATTTTTGATGTCCAAATTATGTGATTTGGTAGTCAGCGTAGTCGAACAACACATAGTCAAGCTGAAAAAAACTATTTAAAAACTGAATTTACCGACATGATCAAAATTACATCGGTCATCGTGAACCATTTCGGTAACGGTAAATTTTCGGTATACCTCCTGGCTCTGTTCCAGAACCACTTAATTTGATAAGTAAAGGTACCAGTGTACTTTAAAAACGCATACCATACTCCAGAAATGACAGTATCGATTAATATTCCAACTTGCTCACAAGCCACATGTAATTACATAACTATAACTAGAAAATATAATTTCTGGAGAAATTGTTTGGGTCGCCTTGTTTGGTGTTCAAAAGATCAACTTTTTAATAAAAGTAAAAAATAATATTCTGGTTTATGTGTGCATTTACAGTAAAATGTAAATGGCAGCAGCTGTAGACAATGTACACGTCTCTTTAAGAGAAGTAACGTGGATATTTACAGTACGCTTTCATTGAGTGTAAAGGCGCCCATAAATACTCCCATCGCCCCTTCCTGCCAGTAAAAATTTAACGCCAAGCGGCTACTGCTGAGCTCTGGCTCCCATGAGCCCTCCATTCATTCCTTTTTCCTTTACCTAACTGAGAGCAGAGGTGGAAAGAAACTTTAAAAATGGGAATATAATATTAGCAACTGTAACTTTAAGAAGGCAAATTTGGAGCAGTTTTTTTACTTGTGGTCTCAAACAGTAAAAAAAAAAAAACTATTAAGGAATAAAAGCGCAGCAAAAGGCCCACTAATATGAGCATTAAAGACGGGGGACTATTTTTACAACAGGTCTGGGGACTTCCTGGACTCTCGACTACCTGCATAAAGTCCTTGTTTTGCTAAGCTAATAAACTCGTGCTTGTATTGAATCAAGTAAGAAAATCCAGTTAATAAAAGTAATACAAGTATGATAACGCAGCTTAATACTCCATTAAGAAGCAGTTATCTGGCAGTTCAAAGGAATGTTGTGCACTTCAATATTTTCATCCAGGTTGCAGTACCATTTTTGGCCAACAATCTTACATATTACACCTACTCAGAGGTGGGTAGAGAAGCTAAAAACCTTACTCAAGTAACAGAAGCGTTACAGTGATCCCTCGCTACTTCGTGCTTCAAACATCACGCCCTCAGTCCATAGCTAGTTGAAGTGGCTGGGGAGAGGGAAGTCTGGGCTTCCCTGCTGAAACTGCTGTCCCCGTGACCTGACCTCGGAGCAAGCGGAAGATTATGGTACGGTACGGTACGGTGAGTTTGGCCTTCTGGCCGGATTGTCCAAGTCTCGCCAGCTTGGTTCGTTGGAGCTGAGCACGTGCGGGTCCGGCGGTTTTGCTGGCACGAATCCGGCAGTCTGGCTAGAAGGTCAGATTCCTTCAAAATTAACTGACGCTGGGGTTTATAGGTGAGCAAACAACCCAGTAATGGCGGCCAACAACTAGAGGGCAGAGTACACAAATCTCTACTCGGATTAGTCAAGAGGCACAGGCTAGACTTCAGTCAATAACAAATTATTTATTTTTCTCATCAAATTTAGAGAACTTAGACCAGAAGACTATGACCTATTACCTGTCCAAAGTGCCCTCTAGTGGAGAAAAAACATCATTACCTCTGAATGGTATAATGGAGTCATGTGTTTATTGTTGCGACATTTCAGTTGCGATTGGTGAAACACGTTAAATATAGGGCTGTCAAACAATTTTAAATTTTAATCGAGTTAATTACAGCTTAAAAATTATTAATCGTAATTAATCCCAATTCACACCATCTCTAAAATATGCCATATTTTTCTGTAAATTATTGTTGGAACGAAAAGATAAGACACAAGACGGATATATACATTCAACATACAGTACATAAATACTGTATTTGTTTATTATAACACTAAATCAAGATGGCATTAACATTATTAACATTCTCTTAAAGCGATCCATGGATAGAAAAACTTGTAGTTCTTAAAAGATAAATGTTAGTACAAGTTAGAAATTTTATATTAAAACCCCTCTTAATGTTTTCGTTTTATTAAAATTTGTAAAATTTTCAATCAAAAAATAAACTAGTAGCTCGCCATTGTTGATGTCATTACACCATGCTGACTCCCCAAACACATAAAATCATTTGGACCCAAGCACCAGCAGAGAGCGCCAAACAACAAAAAACAAGTAACAAGCGCTGACATTTTAATCTGAGCCGGGCATGTGCGTTAATTGCGTCAAATATTTTAACGTGATTAATTTTAAAAATTAAATACCGCCCGTTAACGCGATCATTTTGACAGCCATCGTTAAATATAAAGTCAATATGTAGAATAAAGAAAAATGTAACAACTCTAGTGTAGCCCAAACTAGCGAAGTAAGAGTAGTAGCAGTAGTAGAATAATCTGTTCAAGTAAAAGTAAAAAGTATTGTGTGGTAAAACTACTCTGAGAAGTACATTTTTCTCAAAAAAGTTATTCGGGTAAATGTAACTCCTTACTACCCACCTCTGCTCCTCCCGATGAGTCCTTTTAGCACCTATCAGCTCTTTACAACGTTCCCCGCCATTCACGGAGCCAGAAAAATATAACTCTAGCACCTTCTGTAAGGAGGAAAACTCCATAACTTTTTAGCACGTCGTTCCAAAAACACACAAATCAAACCGTGCCAATTCCGACTTCCGGAGCTAGGGTGTTATGTCGTCAATCAGAAGTCATTTGGAAGCGCGAAAAAGATTGCGGCCTTGACAGTGGCAATTACGCGTGCGTCTAGGCCCGCGGTTGAAAGGAAAACGCCATCTTTGACGTTCCGATGTTGTCTCACTCCTCCCTGCGAGTTTATCTCGCTTCCTGTCTTTCATCACAGAGGTTATTAAACCCTACGATGGAGCTCTGCCTCATCTAATTACTCCAACGGTAAACAAAAGGAGATCGGGCGGGGAAAACGAGGAGTAGGAGGAGAGCGAGAAAGACATGAAAAAACACAGCTGGCCCAGTGCTGTGTTATTATAATTCTTTAAGCGATACCGTTAGCGTGGTCAGTCTTTTAGCTGCGCGGCTAATGACTAGCTAGGCTTAATTACAGGCCACCCGTAGTCTGCTGGGATGTGATATTCCTTCTGTGGATGGTTGTTAAATTCCCCCCCACAGCCCATTACCTGCCTACGCCCTAAAAAAAAAAAAAAAACCTTAATGACGCTCAAAGGTGTTGCATTGTTCTTAAGACATGGTGCACACACACACTCATGGACCATTCAAAGGATGGTTATTCACCTCCATCAGACACAAATTTATATAAAAATCAATTGTTTGTGCTACTTTTGTGTCTGTTTGTGCTGCCAAAACTTTTGTTTGTTTTTGAAATATTTACGATTCTTTAACAGATCAATCTGAGGTCAAACAGCCCCCTCATTTTGATTAAAAATTGCTAAAATGGTGTCATAGACTTCATAATGTATTGACAGCTGAAATCAATCATGCACTGCGCCTCACCTTCAAGTAGGGGGCCGGCCACATCGAGAGGAGCTATTCACAAACACGCATGCACCGATCTAACGCCGGATTTCTGTTGAAAAAGTACGAAAGCTGTTCCGCATACAAACAGGAAGGATTGTCTCAGGAGTGATTTGTTCGAGGATTCAAGATAATTATTGTATTTTTCGCACCATGCATGCATTATGAAACGTGAAAAAAATTATTCGGAGAAATTAGCCGCTACTGCATTGGCATCATACTTCGCCATACTTACGTAAAATGCTAACTGCACGTTTTTTTTTTTTGCTTTTAACCAAGAATCGAGACTGTTTTACGTCTATATCTATTAAGGATTCAGGGATTTAAGCATTTATTCACAAGAATTTTCACCGGAAAAGTTCTGTTTACATCAGGCAGCCGCTAGCTACATTCAGTAACAGACTAGCATTGTACTTCGACATATTTACATTAAATAAACGCTAACTGCACGTTTTTTTTTTACTTTTAACCAAGAATCGAGACTGTTTTACGTCCATATCTATGAAGAATTCAGGGATTTAAGCATTTATTCACAAGAATTTTCACTGGAAAAGCACTGTCCTCTGTTTACATCAGGTGCCAGCTAGCTACATTTACTATAAGACTAGCATTGTACGTCAACATATTTACGTAAAATAAACGCTGACTACACAGTTTTTTGGCTTTTAACCAAGAATCGGGACATCAAGATATTGCTCGGGTCGCGTTCAAGAACTGCTCGGATTTCTAGCCGAGGGGCCTGCATTGTTGTCGAGGGCGTCAAAGCTGACCGAGAGGAATCACAAACCAAGAGCTTTTTTAACTGAAAATTCTTGTGAATAAATGCTTAAATCACCGAATTCTTTATAGATATGGACGTAAAATAGTCTTGATTCTTGGTTAAAAGCACAAAAAAAAAAAAGTGCAGTTAGCGTTTATTTTACGTAAATATGTCGAAGTACAATGTTAGTCTGTTACTGAATGTAGCTAGCGGCCGCCTGACAGAGCTTTTCCGGTGAAAATTCTGTGAATAAATGCTTAAAACCCCGAATTCTTCATAGATATGGACGTAAAACAATCTCGATTCTTGGTTGAAATTTAAAAAAAAAAAAAAAAAAAAAAAAAAAAACATGCCGTTACCATTTATTTTACGTGACTATGTCAAAGTACAATGCTAGTCTGTTAGTAAATGTAGCTAACGGCCGCCTGATGTAAACAGAGCTTTTCTGGTCAAAATTCTTTTGAATAAATGCCTAAATCCCTGAATTCTTTGTAGATATGGACTTAGTCTCGATTCTTGGTTAAAAGTAGGGCTGTCAAACGATAAAAAAATTTAATCGAGTTAATTACAGCTTAAAAATTAATTAATCGCAATTGAAACCATCTATAAAATATGCCATATTTTTCTGTAAATTATTGTTTGAATGAAAAGATAAGACACAAGACTGATATATACATTCAACATATGGTACATAAGTACTGTATTTGTTTATTATAACAATAAATCAACAAGATGGCATTAACATTATTAACATTCTCTTAAAGCGATCCATGGATAGAAAGACTTGTAGTTCTTAAAAGATAAATGTTAGTACAGTTATAGAAATGTTATATTAAAACCCCTCTTATTGTTTTCGTTTTATTAAAATTTGTAAAATTTTAAATAAAAAAATTAACTAGTATCTCGCCATTGTTGATGTCAATAATTACAACATGCTCACTCATGGTACTAACCCATAAAATCAGTTGGACCCAAACGCCAGCAGAGGGCGCCAAACACCAAAAAAAACAAGTAACAAGCAGACATTACACTGTACTGTCATTTTAGTCTGTTTGAGCGGGGCATGTGCGTTAATTGCGTCAAATATTTTAACGTGATTAATTTAAAAAATGAATTACTGCCTGTTAACGCGATAATTTTGACAGCCCTAGTTAAAACCAAAAAAAAAAAACTGTGCAGTTAGCGTTTATTTTACGTATATATGTCCAAGTACAAGCTAGCCTGTTTGTGACAGAGCTTTTCCGGTGAAAATTCTCGTGTATAAATGCTTAAAACCCAAATTCTTTACAGATATGGACGTAAAACAGTCTCGATTCTTGGTTAAAAGCAAAAAAAAAAAAAAAAAAACATGCAGTTAGCATTTATTTTACATAAATATTGCGAACTATGATGCCAATGCAGTAGCGGCTAATTTCTCCCATTGATTTTCGTAACGATTCAAAATGCATGCATGGTACGACAAATATAATAATTACCTTGAATCCTCAAAAAAATCACTCCTGAGACAATACAGCTTTCGTACTTTTTCAACAGAAATCCGGCGTTAGATCGCTGCGTGCGTGTTTGTGAATAGCTCCTCGTGTCTACGCTATGTGAAAAATGGCTGCTGTGCCGAAGCACGCGGTGGCTCAAAACAGTCACGAAATGTCAACGCGAAGGCAAGCAAACGAGTGACTGGACTGCAGATTGTCTGCTTTGGCAAGTGCGCCCCGATATAATTTATCACACGCATAATGATGTCTGAAACTAATGCTGCAGAAATTTGCTTGGCAGACATTTGAAGTACACGCTTGTGTCATCTGGAAAACATTTATGAAATTATGAAAATGAGAAAACTCCTCGGACGGAACACGGATGGGAAAATATGCTTGAGAACATCCTTTTGGTGTCTGAGATGATGTTTTAGACTCAAGAAAAGCTTTAGAGTCAATTATGATTTCAAGAAGCAAATGCAACATACACTGCAACCCTTCATTTTTATTCTTCAAATGTTATTTGACAGCTTGGGTAAACATATTCACGTCTTGTTCGTTTCCCGTGATGTTACCGCGATTTGGCGTAAGTCATTCTGTATTTGATATCGGCCCGCCCCGAACTATCCCGCAGATGCTATGCAATCACGCAGGAGAGGGTGGGCTTCCCGCTTCCTGTTTCGGATCTAAATATTTACCTTCGCCGCTGTCCCGAGTGGCAAGGCAGAGAGGGTTTTTGAAGTTTCGGGTTATGAAAAGTTCAGTTCGCCAGAGCGCGCTTTATTAGTAGAACGAACAACCTGTTAGAGCAGATTCTAAACTGAGAAAATGGTATTACATCACTTCTGATGCAAACTGGGAGTTAACTGGAGACTCAATATCAAGTTACTTGAATGAAGTCATCCTGTTTCTGAAATCTTTATGGAAATTGTTGAATTTTATTTGCTATTTAATGCTGCATTGCCTCAGTATGATTGTCATTTGATTCATTGGATTAATTTTACTTTTATGATGTTTTAATAGTAGTGTTATAGCAGCCTCATCACCCATAAATCTTTGAGTGTCTTTTATATGAGTACACAAATCTTGGTATAGACTTAAAGGAACAATATGTCAAATTTGCACTTCAATGATTCATGAAATATACGTGTACTTGCATGACTTGCGTGTACTTGCACTACAAGTACGTGCACTTGCGTGTACGTTGCACTACGAGTACGTGCAATTGCGTGTACGTTGCACTACGAGTACGTGCAATTGCGTGGAATTGCACTACAAGTATGTTTACTTGAGCTACAAGTATGTGTACTGACGCTACAACTGCGCGTACTTGCGCTACAAGTACATGCACTTGCATACTTGCACTACAAGTACATGGACTTGAGCTACAAGTACGCGTACTTGCGTTCACTTGTACTACAAGTACGCGTACTTGAGCTACAAGTACATGTACTTGCGCTACAAGTAGGTATACTGGTGCTACAAGTAGGCGGACTTGCACTACAAGTGCGCGTACTTGCATGGACTCACACTACAAGTTTGCATACTTGCGTGGACTTGCACTACAAGTACGTGTACTTGTGTGTACTTGCACGAAGAGTATGTTTACTTGTGTGCACTTGCACTACGAGTACACCCTATTGCGTGGACTTGCACTACAAGTACAGTTTGTGTTCTTGCGCTACAAGTAGGCGGACTTATGCTACAAGTACGTGTACTTGCACTACAAGTATGTGAACTTGGGTGTACTTGCACTACAAGTACTTGTACTTGCAATTGCGTGTACTTGCACTACAAGTAAGTGCACTTGCGTGGACTTGCACTTCAAGTATGTGGACTTGTGCTACAAGTATGTGGGTTTGCGCTACAAGTACGCGTACTTGCATGGACTTACACTGCAAGTACGCGTACTTGCATGGACTTGCACTATAAGTACGCGTACTTGCATGTACTTGCACTACAAGTATGCGCACTTATGTGTACTTGCATTAAATGTATGCGTACTTGCGTGTACTTTCACTAAATGTACGTGTACTTATGCTACAAGTACGCATACTTGCGAATACTTGCACTACAAGTACCTGCACTTGCGTGTTTTTGCACTACAAGTACGCATACTTAAGCTACAAATATGTGCACTTGCGCTACAAGTACGCAGACTTGCATTACAAGTCTGTGTACTTGCGTGTACTTGCACTAAAATTACGTGCACTCGAGTGTACTTGCACTACAAGTACTTGTAATTGCGTGGACTTGCACTACAAGTATACTGACCAGCACAGCAAAACTACCCACGCAATTTCTCCAGAAATTGCATTTTGTAGTTTCTGATTGAAACACAGCATTGGTATGATAACACTGATTACTAATAGCTTGCTACAATTTTAGATATTTTCAATATAACCCTCCACTGTTATTGTAAAACCTTTCGCCTCAATCTGGATGCATACCTTCAACTCCTGTCTTAAAATGTAAGGGATACTGGAGCTTGGACAGCTCACAGCGAGCGCTGGAAAAGCTCCGATTTTCAAATCCGAAACTTGACGGGTACGCTTTACAGGTGTCTTCAATGTAGTGGCATTCAAACACAGCTGGGATGACAGAAAAGCTTCAACTGCTTTATCAACATCATCTACGGTATACTGATGCCTTTGCGAGGTTGCGACAAGTACAAATCATTCCATAGCCAAGAGTGAACATATGTTCCGTCCTACAACTGTCCTGCGGCATAACAAACGATGTGTCTTTGTTCTCTGTTTTGAAAGCTTTCATCTGATGCGATTACTGCCTCAAAAAAAAGACTAGAGGAATTCCACTCGTAGCCTCTTGTGTCAACAGCCGTGCAATGGGAACCACACTGACGGAGTGAGCGAAAACGCCGCGGGTAAGCAGATTCTAAAGCCGGAACATCTCCGACGGCTTACGAGGAATTGCGGCCAAGAGAAAGCCAAACGGACGCTGAAGAAGATGCGACTCGCGTGAAACCTTTGGAGTTTTGTCGGATCGGTGCGTTCGTTCTGGTAGATCATTTAGTTCTTCCTCGGTCCCGCAGGTGCGCGTGAAGCCAACTCTGCATTTCTTAAATCTACATTGCAGTATTTGGCACCGTCCGTCCGTTTTTCTGTCATTAGACAAAGTGCTGGAGAATCCATTTGCAAGATTCAAATGTAAATTTAACATTGTTTGCCATTGAATTGAGTTTATCACTAGTAGCTGTCCAATCCGTTTGAACTGGGAGGGTGGCAGCGAGTGAACCTCACACGGATTGGACATGCATGGCCGTCAATGACAGCCATTGAGTTCATTTAGGGGCATTTCAGGTCATTTCCTGTTAACTTTCAGTCATGTCCCGTTGATTTTGGAGAATTTACAGCTCACTTCCTATTAATTTGGGGTTATTGAATAGGAACTGACCTAGGAATGTACCCAAATGAATAGGTAGTGACTCAAAAAGAACAGGAAGTGACCTGTAAATGCTCCCAAAACTGGGCCGAAAACAAAGCCAATCAGTTTGAACATGAACTACAGTGGTATGAATAAGTATCTAAACTTTTTGGAATTTCTCACATTCCTCCATAAAATGACCATCAAATGTGATCTGAAATGTGATGTGAAATCTTTGTCAAAATCAGACAGATGAAAAAGCAGTGTCTGCTTTAACTCAAACCACCCAAACGTTTGTAGGTTTTCATATTTTAATGAGGATAGCATGCAAACAATGACAGAAGGGGAAAAAAGAAGTAAGTGAACATCACATTTGTGTTTTGTGCCCCCCCCCCCCTTTGGCAGTAATAACTTCAACCAGGCACTTCCTGTATCAGCAGATCAGTCTGGCACATGGATCAGGACTAATCTCTACAAAACTGCTGTAGTTCAGTCGGATTCCTGGGATGTCTGGCATGAATCACCATCATGCCAGTCAAATCAAGTCTGGACTTTGACTTGGCCACTCCAGAACGTATATTTTGATCTTTTGAAACCATCCTGAAGTTGAAGTCCTCGTTTTTAGCTCAGGCTTTCCTGCAAAACTTTTAAATTCATTCTTCCATTAATTTTGTAAGTTGTCCAGGCCCTGAGGTAGCAAAACAGCCCCAAATCATGATGATCCCTC
The DNA here is from genome assembly GCF_030265065.1 of Corythoichthys intestinalis. Lineage (NCBI taxonomy): Eukaryota > Metazoa > Chordata > Actinopteri > Syngnathiformes > Syngnathidae > Corythoichthys > Corythoichthys intestinalis. The sequence continues at coordinate 2,172,614 of NC_080414.1, read as the reverse complement.
CACCATGCTTCAGGGTGGGGATGAGGTGTTGATGTTGGTGAGCGGTGCCACTCTTCCCCCACACATGATGTTGTGTGTTACTCCCAAACAATTCTTTGGTTTCAAAACTTTGGTTTCATCAGTCCACAAAATATTTTGCCAAAACTTCTGTGGAGTGTCCAAGTGCCTTTTTGCGAACATTAAATAAGCGACAATGGTTTTTTTTAGACAGCAATGGCTTCCTCCGTGGAGTCCTCCCATGAACACCATTCTTGGCCATAGTTTTACATATACAGCAGTTGATGAATGCACATAGATATTGGACTGTGCAAGTAATTTTTGTAGGTCTTTAGCAGACACTCTAGGTTGTTTTTTTTACCTCTCTGAGTATTCTGCGCTGAACTCTTGGCGTCATCTTTGGTGGACGGCTAATCCTTGGGAGAGAAGCAACCGTGCCAAACGCTTTCCATTTGTTGACAACTTCTCTGACTGTCAATTGATGAACATCCAGACTTTTAGAGATGGTTTTGTATCATTTTCCAGCTTTATACAAATCAACAATCCTTGATCGCAGGTCTTCAGACAGCTCTTTAGACCGAGCCAAGTTGCACATCAGACAATGATTCTCGTCAACACATTTCTTACCAGGTGTGTGTTTTATAGTGGGCAGAGCAGCTTTGAACCACCCATCATTGATTGGGCACTCACCTGACTTAAAATGTTTGGTAAAAATTGGTTTCAATTGCTCTTTAAGTCTTCTTAGGCAAAGGGTTCACTTACTTATTTTTCCCCTTTTGTCATTGTTTGCATTCTATCCTCATTAAAATATGAAAACCTGTAAATGTTTGGGTTGTTTTAGTTAAAAGAGACACTGTTTTTTCATATGTGTGATTTTGACAAAGATCAGATCACATTTGATGGTGATTTTATGCAGATTTGTGAGAAAGTCCATAAGGTTCAGATACTTTTTCATACCACTGTATCTTGTCTTTGTGCTAATGTATTCAATGAAGTATAGGTTGAACATGATTTTCAAATCATTGTATACTGTATAAGTTAAGAGATATTGGGAAGGTTTCTATTCTAAAGAAATTGCTGGTGCCTCACCATAAAAAAAACATTGCCATCAATCAGGGTAAGGATGTTGTATATTGTTTTTATATGCAATGTGGTGAGGTGAGGTCGCTCGAGTCGACGGAACGGGCATCGGACTGACCTGCTTGGCTCGGCCCTCTGGACGCCTCCTGCGTTGGCGCGGATCGATTGCGGTTCTGCTGGCGACGTTTGCCGCCAGTCGAGCGGGAGCTGCGGATGTGCACCTCGCTGACCTTGAAGAACGCTACCATGAAGGGCTGCTTCTCCAGAGCGCCGTCCCGCCCGACCAACCCGGCGTCTTTGGGACTGATACTTTGCCCTGTTTTGGAAGAAAATATCATTCAAAACTGGCAAATGTTTTGTGATACACTTTCCAACTTATCGATGGAAAGTTTACCTGTACAAAAGTCAGAAATGCCTGGTGTGGCTAGTTCAATATCTTACCACTACTGGTCTCCACGCTAATCTGCAGGCCAAGGTTGTGCACAGGACTCATCACCCACAGGTTGCTAGAGGCTGTGATGTCAAACTCCAGCCAACCCTCTTCCAGTGCCCATAGCCTGCGGGACTCTAGCAGGAACAGGTCCGCCTCTCTGGGTAAGAACATAATTTGGGTTTTGGTATTGTGGCTGGAGATAGAGGAGGAGGGGTTACATTTGGCCTTTAAAAATAAGCGAAATGTGATTTAATGGAGTTCGGACATTTTAATTATACCTGATTATTGATCAGAGGTGGGATTTAGAGTTTTAGAGAGAAAAATTTACTGAAACCAAATGCCAAATTGTTGAAATACACACTTTCGAGTCTGTTGACACTGCTGCAAACATGCCATGTTATTGAATATAAATGCAACGTGTTGATCCCCACCTATTAAATATTAAGCATGAACATTCCAAAATGTCATGAATAGGGCTGCAACAATGAATCGATTAACTCGAGTAATTGGATTAGAAAAAAGCTTTGAATCCAATTTTGCTGCTTCAAGGATCTGTTTAATTAAAGTGGTATTGTAACGGTTTGTTTTAAAAGTCTTTGCATTTAGTTTTATTGATTCGGGTGGACACACTGCCCTGTCGTGGCAATAGTGAATATGAATGACATAACTCCTCTAACATAGCTGGATCCAGCTGCTCCCTGTTAAGACTAACATAAGCTTGTAATTTTTTTTTAGCTACTATAAGTGTTTTTGCATTCATAATTTTGTTTAAAGGTATAGTTAGGAGTGTTTCGTGGGAAAATGTGTTTGAACGATTTGTTAAGAGCATTGTGGAAAAAAAAAAAACTGCATTTAAGCTAGCGGAATTTTGCTATGCAAGTAAGCCAATTGTTCTTTTGTTGTAGTTCAATCCTCATTTATTATTATTTTTTAACACCGTCTCAGGTATTTTAATTTATTTTTAAATGCATTTATTGCTCTTATGAAATGAAAGTGCAACCCTGCATCTTTTGAAAAAACAATCAGGAATTTTTATTTTGTATTCACATTTAATGCTCTTTTGAAAGTGCAATCTTAGCAAGCCTTTGTGTCACATCTCCTTAAATTTATACTGCAACACTTTAAATGTTCCTAATCCAATGACTCGATTATTCAAACTAATTAATTGATAGATTAATCGATGACAACATCATCGATAGCTGCAGCCTTAGTAAGTTGTACTGCAAATACGTGTACTTATCTGTGTACTTGTACTACCAGGTGTCAAAATGGATTTTGCCATGTGTCATTTTTTTGGCCATGTGATAAAATGGATTTTGCCATGTGTGATTTTTTTTTTTGCCATGGCAAAAAAAAAAAATGACACATGGCAAAAAAATGACACATGGCAAAATCCATTTTGACACATGGCCAAAAAAATGACAAATGGCAAAAAAAAAAAAAATGACACATGGCAAAATCCATTTTAGCACATGGCAAAAAAATGACACATGGCAAAATCCATTTTGACACATGGCCAAAAAAATGACAAATGGCAAAAAAAAAAAAAAAAAAAAAAAGACACATGGCAAAATCCATTTTAGCACATGGCAAAAAAATGACACATGGCAAAATCCATTTTGACACATGGCCAAAAAAATGACAAATGGCAAAAAAAAAAAAATGACACATGGCAAAATCCATTTTAGCACATGGCAAAAAAATGACACATGGCAAAATCCATTTTGACACATGGCCAAAAAAATGACAAATGGCAAAACAAAACAAAAATGACACATGGCAAAATCCATTTTAGCACATGGCAAAAAAATGCCACATGGCAAAATCCATTTTGACACATGACAAAAAAATGCCACATGGCAAAATCCATTTTGACACACGGCAAAAAAAATGTCACATGGCAAAATAATGATACATGGCAAAAAAAATGCCACATGGCAAAACCCATTTTACCACATGGTAAAAAAATGTCACATGGAAAAATCAATTTTGCTGCAAAAAAAAGTGCCACATTGCAAAATCATGTGGCAAAATCCATTTTGACACATGGCAAAATCCATTTTGACACATGGCAAAAAAATAACCACATGGCAAAATCCATTTTGACACATGAAAAAATCCATTTTGCAAACATGGCAAATACCTCTTTTCTTTGTCGGCCCTGCTGCAAGAAAATCGGCTGTTTGTCCGTCTTGCAGTCAAAAAACAAACAAACTGCGGTGCCCTCATAAATCTTCGTATTTTGAGCATGTCGTCAGATGTAGAAACATATGGCGCGTAAAATTTTTCGCCGAATGTCGAAAAGATCGCATGTTGAGGTACCACTGAACATGCACCTGTAATACAATCATGTGTATTTGCGTGAACTTGCACTATAAATACGTGTACGTATTGCGTGTCTTGTACAGCACACTTGTGTGCACTTGTACTACAAGTATACAGTCTAGCACAGCCAAGCTAGCAATGAAAATTCTCCAGAAATGTATTTTTCTAGTTTGTCATTAAAATTCAAATGGGTATGATAACACAACGTGATTCTCCATTACTTATCTGGTAGTCCAAAGTGGAAGGAAGGGGTGGTTGTATGCTTCAATATTTTGATCCTGGTTGCAGTACCATTTTTGTCCACTAATCTTACATCTTGCTCCTTTAAACTTTCAAACCTTTCCCTGTTCATAGGCCTACTCTTCTATTGGAAGTGTCCACTGTGTCTTTCTCACTGTTGTGTGCGATTTCAAGGCAGCAGGGATTGAGAATAAGGCAGCGGATGTGTAGTGACCTACATCCTTTGTGAAAAAAGCAAATTGGGTGCAGTTCCAAAACGTTCTCAGGCTCAAAGTGATCCACATGTACATTTAGGAAGTCCATCTAAAGATGCTGGCAATCGTCTATTTGTCCATGCAGTCAAAGGGTTTCTACGTGTATCAGGAGCTACTTATTTTCTGCATTCCTTTACCCCTACAATGGGCGGTTTGTACTCTCCAGCCTAGAGGTAAAGCCTTTTATTTTCCCAGATATTTGCAGATTAAAGGGCCTGTATAGCGCTGTATTATTTTGGGAGCTTTCAAGATCATTCAAGCTTAGTTGGTATAGTTTATATTTAAGACTCCCATAGAATAGAAAGAAAGAAAAATAGCTAAATAAGTTTAGAAATCTGGAGTACAAGGTTAACGCCGTGCATGATGGGATTAAAATCAAATTACTTTTGAAAGTACGTCAATGTTATCTCATTATTTCAATGTGTACTTTTTGTCTTGTTTTTGAATGGCTGGTGTGCTGTGAGATTTCTTCAAATTTAAAATGTGTATCTTTGTTTAGTTGATTTGGAGCTACGCTTACATTGTGAAATTACTGAACAGTAGTTGCTGGTTAAGGAGATTTACTGTGGCCAAGTGCACGAGCCAGTTGACTGTTGACCTTATTATTCCAGTCCATTTAAGCGGTTATTTCCAAAGTGCTTTCACGCAGGCTTTTAGAGTCCGCGTGGACGGTTCTCCCACACAGAGGCGTCACGTCCCATTAGGCAAACCAGGCAATTGCCTAGGGCCCCCAGCCAGCAGGGGCCCCCAGAGGGCCAACAGCTTTAGCACACACAGCTTTACTGCACTGTCCCAGCGACAAGTGTAAGGAGTGTTTCAATACCATGGAATCATTTGGCAGATTATCTAACGATTCTGTGATCAATCTCAGTCAGTACTAACCATGTCACGTAGATTATACATGTTTAAGAAAGTCCAATCAGCTATTAAAACCACATGATTGTTTAAAGAGTGACTCACCAAGTACTCTCTGGAAAGTCCTTGCCGAGTTGTTTTACGTTGATTTTCACAGGTCACCTCATTATTCATGTGACTACTTAGAGAAAATGGTGATTTTTTCCAAAAAAGTCTATTAATGGGTCTATCGTATTCCTCGTCGAATACTATATATAAGAAAAATGGATCATCTGGATCATCCAAATGCTCTCTAGCGAACCGCACACGGGCCTGGACGTGTACTTTCTTCAGCAGGGGGACACGTCTGGCAGTGCAGGATTTGAGTCCCTGGCGGCGCATTGTGTTACTGATAGTAGCCTTTGTTACTCTGGTCCCAACTGTCTGTAGGTCATTCACTAGGTCCCCCTATGTGGTTCTGGGATTTTTGCTCACCGTTCTTGTTAATATTTTTACGCCACGGGGTGAGGAGGGAGTTGAAAGTCCGTGTTGCCCAACGACAGCCCCAAAACATCACTGCTCTAGAGGAGATCTGCATGGAGGAATGGGCCAAAATACCAGCAACCGTGTGTGAAGAGTTACAGAAAACATTTGGCCTCCGTTATTGCCAACAAAGGGTACATAACAAAGTATTGAGATGAACTTTTGGTATAGACCAAATACTTATTTTCCACCATGATTTGCAAATAAATTCTTTAAAAATCAAACAATGTGATTTTCTGAGGTTTTTTTTTCACATTCTGTCTCTCATGGTTGAGGTTTACCCATGTTGACAATTACAGGCCTCTCTAATATTTTCAAGTGGGAGAACTTGCACAATTAGTGGTTGACTAAATACTTATTTGCCCCACTGTATGTGTGTCACGTGACTCAGAGAGAGAGTGGCCGGCGATCTGGCCTTTTTTTAATTGGCAAAATGAAGAGAAGTTATCCTTCTGGAAGTAAAAAAGAAAAAAAAATAAGCAGAAGAGGAGAAAATGAAGCAAGACAGCGGTGAGTGTACTATGTTACTGTAGTTTTATGTCCCAATGTAGTAGAAGCACTGCAGACTAGTAGTAGTAGTAGTAATTTATGTCCTAAACCAGGGTTCACTAAATCCGGACCTCGGTGCCACTTTTCCTGTCGTGTTTTTTTCATGTCTCCCTCCTCCAACACACCTGAATCAAAATAATCAGGATCATTATCAGGCTTCTGGAGAGGTTGCTGATGACATAATCATTTGATTCAGGTGTGTTAGGGGAGAGAGGCGTGGAAAACTAAACCAATTAACTGCCTTGACTTGTTGTAACTAGTTTGTTAGCGTTTGCTAACACTATTGCAGCATGCTAGCGTGATTAGACTTTTATTAAATATGCTATTGCTCCAAATCCAACTGTCCCCCTTACTTGCACACGCTCGAATGTTGCTTGTTGCCTGGGGCCCCTTGCTACACCTCTGCTCCCACGAACCCTCCCCTCGTGTCGCTCCGGGCGGCCGGACTACGGCTGCGTCGGTGCCAACTGCGAGAAACCGAGCCCGGCGGGGAGTCACGGGAGCTCGTATAAAATCCGTCACGCTCTTAATGAGCAACGAAGAGGTGCTCCCCACGCATGACTGCAGGGGCATTCTCGGAACACCTGGATGATTGCGAGGCTTTTGATGTCGTTCGGATAGGCGAGGCCCGTCTGACCCCACGCCATGTTATTACTACGCTAATGGCACAGTGGGAGGACAGGCCCTCTTATCACTTAAACGCTCGTCTTCTTCCTTACGCCTCTGCTGTTTTTTTCGTGAAGCAGTCTGAAGACTCCATTTAAGTGGGACGTATTTCACCATCATTTTTCATGACTGGGGCTGTAACTATCGATTATTTAAGTAATCAATTCATCGATCATTTAGTGAGTTGGAATTAGTGTTGTTTTTGACAGACCTTTTAATTTTGGTCTTGGTCTTTTGTACGATAATACTTACAGTGGTATGAAAAAGTATCCGAACCTTTAGGAATTTCTTACATTTCTGCATAAAATCTCCATCAAATGTGATCTGAATTTTGTCAAAATCACACAGATTTAAAAACAGTGTCTGCCTTAACTAAAACCACCTAAACATTTATAGGTTTTCACATTTTAATGAAGATAGTATGCAAACAATGACAGAAGGGGGAAAAATAAGTAAGTGAACCCTCCTCAAGTGCGTACGACAGGATAAAAAAGTCTTACATGTCATTATTATGTCAATTAGAATCATCGTTTAGCCACGCCTACCATTATAGGGCTCTTGCGTCCCCAACAGGAAGATGACGTCGGCAGGGTCATGGTTTTATCTGATTTAGAATTCATTCCATTGAGGGGGAATTATTCAGAACGAGGAGAATGCAACGAAGAGAGCCGCAAAATGCAATTGTTTCAGTCTCTCCAATATTTTTACAGGATATTCTTTTTATCGAACTATTTGTTCCCCATATCTATATAAATGGTATGGTCATGACAAATAAGAGTCGTGCTAAATGAAATATGAAATACTAAAAATGTATTTATTCAATACGACATGACAAAATTACTACATGATGGTCAAAAATGTCGACTTCACCTTCACTTTCGCACCTCCCGAACGATATTTTATGCCATCAGAGATTTTTGTCATTTCCCTGCCCCGGCTTTGGAGAGCGTAAACAAACCAGGCGGAGCGAAAGCTAGCCGACATGCTAAGCCGAACCGAGTGCTGTTTCAGTCTTATTCGAAGCGAAAAATCTCACAAACTACCCAGGATCATAACACACGGCGGCGGGGTTGTCGATGGTCTTCGCCGATCGACAACCCGCCCGGCTGAGAGCATTTACAGCTCGTTCCCCTGTTACTACGTGTGACGGGTATACGCAGGTCTGCGTGTGTGAGGCGGTGCGTGGAAAAACCTTCCCTCCGATGCCTTCAAGTAGGGACGTTGACGGCTGCGGCGTTGGCTCGAGCTTTATTGGCGCAGTGGTTAGCGTCCCTGCACTGCGTTTCAAACTGGGGAAGTGCCTGGAGAGTACCGCCGGAAAAACCGTCCGACGTCAGAGGAACACGTAGCTGCCACATGGTCAACTCGAATATAATGAAAAATAATACTTTACTACACAGCGACAATGTAAACAAAGAGCGGCGTGTAGTTTTGCGGAGCTTAACATGACAGACAGAATGTGTCATAGGTAGGGCTGTCAAACGATTAAAATTTTTAATCGAGTTAATTACAGCTTAAAAATTAACTAAGCGTAATTAATCGCAATTTAAACCATCTATAAAATATGCCATATTTTTCTGTAAATTATTGTTGGAATGGAAAGATACGACACAAGACGGATATATACATTCAACATACGGTACATAAGTACTGTATTTGTTATTATAACAATAAATCAACAAGATGGCATTAACATTATTAACATTCTGTTAAAGCGATCCATGGATAGAAAGACTTGTACTTCTTAAAAGATAAATGTTAGTACAAGTTATAGAAATTTTATATTAAAACCCCCTCTTAATGTTTTCGTTTTAATAAAATTTGTAAAAAAATTTCAACCAAAAAAATAAACTAGTAGCCCGCCATTGTTGATGTCAATAATTACACAATGCTCATGGGTGCTGAAGCCCATAAAATCAGTCGCACCCAAGCCCCAGCAGAGGGCGACAAAACTCAAAAAACAAAAGTAACAAGTGGACATTGCACTGTGCTGTCATTTTAATCTGTTTGAGCGGGGCATGTGCGTTAATTGCGTCAAATATTTTAACGTGATTAATTCAAAAAATTAATTACCGCCCGTTAACGCGATACTTTTCACAGCCCTAGTCTTAGGAGATCTTTTCTATCTGCCCATCCATGATGAAACATAAGTAAATAGTCCTTAATTTAAAGAAAGTTTGTAGTGTTTACTTTGTAATCGCTGCATTCGCGGCCATTTTTAACACAAATTTGTGATGGTTGAAAATTTGACAGAACACCGGGCACTTGAAGAGGGCAATAAACCGAGTATAGTGCTCTCCCGGCGGGGTGATGTGCGACAAGCTGCCGGTGTCGTCGGCCGAAACAGCTCCTAACGTGACCGTTGAGTGTATAACGTAACCCCTCTCAGCAAGTCGGCAGTAGCTTTCACTGGGCAGGCCTGATCAAACACAAATATTACTCCAAAATCTCTGTGGATGTTTATGTAGTGCTGTAGATGTAATGTAAATGTTTGTCATGTATCAGTTCTGCGTGTTTGGGGGAATCGGAGGATTTTGAAGTGGTGCTATTTCAGTAAGACGAGGCTTTGCTTGATTTCACATTGTAAACATGGCCCGAGTGAGAGAGAGAAAACCTTCTCCCCTTACATACGACACAGTGCCCTACCTGTCTGGGTGTCCCTTGACCACTTGGTAGACTCTGAGTAGGAAGGTGTCGTTGTGGAAAGCTCGGTTCACACACTCTTTGTAGAGGCGGAACTCGGCGGCGGTGACGGCCTCGCCCGCCGGGATCTGCGACAGGTTGAACATATACTCTTTGTGGTGCTGCCGTTGAATAGAGAGCTCCCGGTCGTGATCCACTGTGGGATGGGGAACACACAAAGATGGAATCGAGTCAAAAAAGTCAACAAAACACCTTCGATTGTACACGCTATACCGGCCATCCTCATTAGAGTCGATGATGACCTGTAACTTAGGTGTGGTGGATAGAGTAGCTAAAGTTTTGACTCAGTAAGAGTAGCATTACTTTAAAATAAACATTACTAGTCATTCAAAAATACATACTCAAGTACAAATAATAAAGTATTCGTATACTCAGGTTATGAGTAACGATGTGAAGGGAATAGTATCTTTCACTGTTTGTATTACTCTAACACACTTAATATAATCGGCGTATTGGCCCGAATATAAGATGGCCCTGATTATAAGACGACCCCCTCTTTTTCAAGATTCAAGTTTGAAAAAAAGACTTTTTGAACCCCAAATTAATTTTTATACGGAAAATAATTACAGTACATCTGAAACATGATTATAACAATATATTTGAGAGGAAAAAGCATGTTATTTTGCCTCGTTCAAATCTTAATATCTGAACATTTAAATATGTAAACTTAAGTGCAATCCCATTCGTAAATGAATGGCTTCTGATTTTTGAAATGTAAATAAACCAATATTGTGATAAAATAACAAAATTGCAATAACTGCATTAACCATCAAAGTGAAGTCTAACTGTAACTGTAGTTTTGAAACAAATCTGAATAAGGAAAAACATTGCAATAAAAAAATGCAAGGTTAAACTTGAGAGTAGCTGAGATTTGTCATGAAAGAGCGTCGCTTCAATGATATCTGGCGTCATCTAGCGTCGGGTGTAATGTCTAGACCGCAAATATAAGACAACCCCCACTTTTTCAGTCTTATTTATACGCAAAAAAACACTGTCTTATACAGTATTCGGACCAATACGGTATTTCTTTGGCTTAATGTGGTTATGCAATAAGTTATAGTACAGTATAATAATACTGGTTCATATAGATAACTTTGTGCTGTGGAAAAAAAAAACAATGGTTTATTTAAAAAAATAATAATAACAAAACATCTTAAGCAGTTACCTACAATGTTACTCATGATTTGAGTATTCTTTTCTCCAAATACTTTTTTACTTGTATGAAAAAGTATCTGAACCTTTTGGAATTTCTCACATTTCTGCATTAAATCACCATCAAATGTGATCTGATCTTTGTCAAAATCACACGGACGTAAAAACAGTGTCTGCTTTAACTAAAACCACCCAAACATTTATAGTTTTTCATATTTTAATGAGGATAGCATGCAAACAATTACAAAAGGGGGGGAAATAAGTAAGTGAACCCTCTGCCTAAGGAGACTTAAAGAGCAATTGAAACCATTTTTTACCAAACATTTTACGTCAGGTGTGTGCCCAATCATTGATGAGTGGTTTAAAACTGCCCTGCCCACTATAAAACACACACCTGGTAAGAATTGTCTTGATGAGAAGCATCGTCTGATGTGCATCATGGCTTGGTCAAAAGAGCTGTCTGAAGACCTGCGATCAAGGATTGTTGATTTGTATAAAGCTAGGAAAGGATACAAAACCATCTCTAAAAGCCTGGATGTTCATCAACCGACAGTCAGAGAAGTTGTCTACAAATGGAGAGAGTTTGGCACTATTGCTTGAATGGTGTTCATGGGAGGACTCCACTGAGAAAGCCACTGCTGTCTAAAAAAACATTGTTTAATGTTGGCAAAAAGGCACTTGGACACTCCACAGAAGTTTTGGCAAACTATTTTTGTGGACTGATGAAACTAAAGTTGAATTGTTTAGGAGTAACACAGAACGTCATGTGTGGAGGAGAAATGGAACAGCTCACCAACATCAACACCTCATCCCCACCGTGAAGCATGGTGGAGGGAGAATCATGATTTGGGGCTGTTTTGTTACCTCAGGGCCTGGACAACTTGCAATCATTAATGGAAGAATGAATTCAAAAGTTTATCATGAAGTTTTGCAGGAAAACCTGAGGCCGTCTTTCAGACAGTTGAAGCTAAAAAGAGGACGGATGCTGCAACAAGGCAATGATCCAAAACACAGAAGCAAATCAACTTCAGAATGGTTTTAGAAGAACAAAATACACATTCTGGAGTGGCCAAGTCAAAGTCCAGACTTGAACCCCATTGAGATGCTGTGACATGACCTAAAGACAGCGATTCATGCCAGACATCCCAGGAATCTGGCTGAACTACAGCAGTTTTGTAGAGAAGAATGGGCCAAGATTAGTCCTGATCGATGTGCCAGACTGATCTGGACAGCTACAGGAAGCGTCTGATTGAAGTTATTGCTGCCAAGGGTGGGGTGGGGGGTCAAGGAATATTAAATGTGATGGTTCACTTACTTATTTTCCCCTTCTGTCATTGTTTGCATACTATCCTCATTAAAATATGAAAACCTATAAATGTTTGGGTGGTTTTAGTTAAAGCAGACACTGTTTTTTTTTCATCGGTATGATTTTGACAAAGATCAGATCACATTTGATGGTGATTTTATGCTGAAATGTGAGAAATTCCAAAAGTTTCAGATACTTTTTCATACCACTGTACTTGAGTACATTTTTTTGGATGACTACTTTTACTTGAGTTAATGACGAAACGCCACTCTTACTTGAGTAAAATATTTGGCAACTTTACCCACCTCTGATTATTGGTGAAACTAGCCGAGTCTTCTTTACAAATCTAATCCAGTAAAAGTAAAAAGTGTATCAAGGTAAAACTACTCATAGAAATATTTTTTTCGCCAAAAGTGAATCAAGTAAATGCAGGGGTGAAAGTGGCTAGAATTTCTTGCCGGAACTCCCCAACGTGAAGATCGCCACAGAGCCAGAAATTTTGTTTATTTATTTATTTATTTTGGGGGGGTGTCAAATATCCTAAAACTAGTGAAATGCAAAGAAAACTTTTGCCAGTTATTTCTATAATACATACAAAAACTGATTTTCATTCAAAATTGTATTTTTTTCAATAATTTGCAAAATAAAAATGAACAAAAACAGCAATAACCCCAACCTCCATCTCCTATTTTTTATTTTCCCTCATTTCCTCACATCCTCAATGCCAAATCTCAATTTTAACTACTTAATAACATAGGATGTATCTTAAAATTGAAGTTAATGTAAACATTTACTTTTGCTTTCTTTGCTTTTTTTAAATCATAAAGATATAGGTAAAATACATTCAGAAAAATAAGTACAAATGACATATTATGCAGAGTGAAATGGAATATATTTTGAAAATTGCGTAAACATAGACTTTTTTAAATCATAAGGAAATGAATAAGTAGCCTAACATTAATGAACAAACATGAATCCAAAGTGCACATTGACAGCTAAGATGTTCTGAACCTCCCCATCAGAGCACATAAAACTAAATATGATAAATAAGCCTCCTCAACTCTTTCCTTGCTCTTAAAGATTTGATCCATTTTCTGTTGCATAGCCCTTTTTTTGTCACATCCATTTAACAACTTTTTTTTGGGCTGTTCCAGAAAACATGCACATTTAACCCAATCAGAGCTAACTATCTCTGCTGATCACATGTCAGTATGTCAGCCAATTGAACGGATAAATGAGTCCAGGCGTTTTTCTTTGCTGCGTGCTTTCGCATTGACGTGACTCATCTTCGTCAGACTCAGATAACTGCAGCAGCTGGGGAAACCTCCATGCCGTCCGTGGAATAAAATAAATAATAAATATCGGTGGAAACGGATTACGCTACACAAGCACTTTATTATGCTTGTTGTTAACACTTGTGGATGTAAATCTGATCTTGGTAGATTGTTTTCTTCTCGGAGATGAAATGCATGTGTGGCAGCTTAGCATTTTTTTTTTTTTTTTTTTTTTGACATAGCGTTTTGACAGATGCCATCATATTTTTGGGAATCAAAGCACCTTGTACCGGAATGGCGTTCCGGCCCTGAATCTTATACCGGAACTACGTTCCTGACCGTTCTGGCCCACTTTCACCTCTGAGTAAATGCATTACTACCCATCTCTGTTTATGAGGAATATCAATGCCTAGTCTGGATAAATCACACCCTCCAGGAATGATTTCCATGCTGTTTTATCACAAAATTGTAATTTGTCGATTAAATAGTTGGCCAACATTCCATTTCTAAAACAAAGTCACCGCTGTCCCACAAACACAATTCATTCCCACCCACCCTGATGCTATCTGGCCCTCTCACGCCATAACTCTCCGACTTAACAAGATGCCAGTTTTGATCGGGTTGTATTTTCCTTCTCGCCATCCCGTCTTCTCTCGGACATTCCAGCTTGGAGTGATAGCGGCGTAAGACAGAGGAGTAAGATGTGAGCTGAAGTGTAACACTCCCGATCGAACAGAGCTGATAACCCTAGCGGAACAACTGATTATGGCCCGCCGCTACCATTCATCACGCCGTATGTGCAGGAATTTACTCTCCAATGAGAAGCTTCACTTTCCCCCTCTTATATTTTGACTCCATTTATAGTGCTGACCAAAAGTATTGGCACCCATGCAATTCTGTCAGATAATGCTCAATTTCCCCCAGAAAATGATTGCAATTACAAATGCTTGTGTAGTAATATCTTCATTTATTTTGCTTGCAATGAAAAAAAAACACAAAAGAGAATGAAAAACAAAAAAGAACTCATTATCATTTTACACAAAACTCCAAAAATGGGCCGGACAAAAGTATTGGCACTAGGGCTGCAGCTATTGATTATTTTAGTAGTCGATTAATTGATGAACTAGTTAGTTCGACTAATCGAGTAATCAGATAAGGAACATAAAAAATGTAAATACCTGAGCTGAACCTCAAACGGTATAGAAAAAATATTGAATAAGGATCCAAGTACAACAAAAGAACAATTTGCTAACTTGAATAACACAAGTCCGCTAGCTTAAATGCTATAAAATGCTAATTTTTTTTTTTTTTTTTTTTTTTTACAATGCCCTTTACAAATGGTTCAGGCAAAACATTCTTTCTAACTAAAACTTAGCTTATGTTGGTCTTAACAGGGAGCAGCTGGATTCAGCTATGTGAAATGAGGCAGACCTTTGGGCTGTGTATCCACCCTAATCAATAAAACAAAATGCAAACACTTTCAAAATCAACCATAAAATACTCGAAGCAAAAAATTTTTTAATTCGAATATTTTTTTTACTAATCGAATACTCGAGTTAATCTATTAATCGTTGCAGCACTAATTGGCACCCTTTGAAAAATCATGTGATGCTCCTCTAATTTGTGCAATTAACAACACCTGTTACTTACCTGTGGTACATGACAGGTGGTGGCAATAACTAAATCACACTTGCAGTTAAAATGGATTAAAGTTGACTCAACCTTTGTCCTATCCATTGAGCATGGGGAAAAGAAAGAAGACCAAAGATCTGTCTGAGGACTTGAGAAGCAAATTTGTGAGGATGCATAGGCAATCTCAAGGAGACAAGTCCATCTCCAAAGATCTGAATGTTCCTGTGCCTACCGTGCGCAGTGTCATCCATAAGTGTAAAGCCCATGGTACTGTGGCTAACCTCCCTAGATGTGGACGGAGAGGAAAAATGAGGCGAGATTTCAACGAAAGATTGTGCCGATGGTGTATAAAGAACCTCGACTAACATCCAAACAAGTTCAAGCTGTCCCGCAGTCCGAGGGTACAACAGTGTCGACCCATACTATCCGTCGGCGTCTGAATGAAAGGAATTCTATGGTAGGATACCCAGGAAGACCCCACTTCTGACCCAGAGACATAAAAAGGCCAGGCTGGAGTTTGCCAAACCTTACCAGAGAAAGCCAAAAACGTTTTGGGAGAATGTTTTCCCAAGTGTTTTTACCAAGTATTAGGCTGAGGGTGCCCATACTTTTGTCCGGTCCATTTTTGGAGTTTTGTGTAAAATGATAATGATTTCTTTTTTTTTTCATTCTCTTTTGTGTTTTTTCATTGCAAGCAAAACAAATGAAGATATTTCTACCAAAGCATTTGTAATTAATTGCAATCATTTTCTGGGAGAAATTGAGCATTATCTGGCAGAATTGCAGGGGTGCCAATACTTTTGGCCAGCACTGTACCTATGATATTTTCTTTGCAGTGCTTTATAACTGTAAACACCCAGTTCCACACGCTGCGAAAGATTCAATGGCTCATCAACAAGATTTTGAAATGACGGACCCCTTTACGTCCAGCGGATGATCTATTAGGTTTTGGCTCTTCATTTTTAGCACAGACTTTCACTAGAGAAAAAGATATTACAAATAGTGTCTTGAAGACATTTTCTCCCCTGTTCTCGACTCTGGCAGGAACATGCATTTTTAATTTTTTACAGAAGTGCAAAACATTTTCTTTTGGCATTTTCAGTATTGGTCCATGTTTACATTTGTTTTTGTAATACAGCTTAACGATCCATTTTATAACATGTCCTGCGCAGCTGCGATCCTCCTTTGGCCCATTTGCCTGTGCATAAAATGAGTTTGTGTGTTTAAGGAGAGCAGAGGCGGTTCTAGGAGTTTTCTGAAACGTGGGCCAAGAAGGGGCCATATGTAACCTTCAGTGGCCAACTGTTGCTGCCATCTTCGGGAGTTAAAAAAAAAATCAATTATTAGATGCATCGCAATTCGACACGTCGAACGATTACGATTCATAAAGGTTCAAAAACGATGATTTTCCATCGTAACTTTATGACAGCCACTCGTAGCGAAACGAAATTCAAGACATGTCTGCCGCCCGGACACCTTTAACGGACGCACGCACAACGTTATGATGGGCGCTGCCAGTTACTGAGTGGGAGATTTATTCCTTTTTAAAGGACTGGAAAATAAATTTGTGTATGAGACAGGCAGGGACCTGGCGGTCGCCCTTCTGTGCGCGAGTTATTTTTTAGAGCGAGAGGAGAAGAGAGATAGTTCGTTGCTTCATGTCTTTCAGATGTCCAGATTTAGTTTCAAGTCATGTCAATTGAAAAATGTCCTGAGTGTGATACAAAGACCCGTGTGCGTCTATAGACCCTACCCACGTGACGTCACAACTCCGCTCTCCTGACTGGTGCCGCCCACTTGTCCAGCAACACATCGTGTTGACCTGTTACGGCTACGTACATTCCTCCTATTTACGGCGTGTTTTTCTGCTCGTTAACATTAATAATCAAAATGGTGAAGGCGTGTGTGGCGGTCGGTTGCAATAACAGAGAAGATAGACGGAGAAGACTGAGAGACTTGAAGTTCTACCGGATTCCGAGAGACCCGGAGAGAAGAGAGCGAGATGGGCTACTGCAATTCGACGAGAAAACTGGGCTCCAAACGATTACCACAGATTATGTAGTAGTCATTTTATATCTGGTAAGATGCATTTAATATATATTTAGAGGGTTTTGGGCTGACAACCACAATTAAGATCATTGCTAGGCTAATCGCCGACAACATACACGTATGTATGTAGTGAGTGCTATCGCTAAACCATATAAACATTAAAAGCCCTAGCTCCATTGACAAATGACATGAAATACATTAGACTTGACAGTGGATGTTAGCAAGAACAAAAGATTTTGAATTGAAAATTTCGTAACTCACCTTCCGAGCACAAGATTCCTGCCGAATTTTCGTGTACGAGGACCTGTTTCACCCAACCAGCAACGTAGCATTTATAAGCCTCCAAGCTCTTAAAGTTTTTCAAACTTTTGTGAGAATAGGCTGATTTTGTGTGGACAAGATAGTTGTAAATATCAGGGTCAGGCAGAGACGGTGAAGGCAGCCGGTCAAAAATCATCGATTTAGGCATCAAATATGGATCTGGCGACTGTATAGAACGAAGCTTTTCCACATAACGCCTTTTATGCAACACACCCAGTGAGTTTACGGCATCAGAAAGCACCGGGTCTTCCATGAAATGCATTTTAAATTCTTCGATCAATTGAAACCAATGCTAATAGAGAGACAAAATGACGGACAAGTGGGCGGAACCATACAGCGAGCACGTGGTTTTATGACGTCGGTGGGTAGGCTCTATGAGAGGTGAGTACACGAACCCTCTTGTACTGTTTAGCCTTTACTGTTGTTGTTTTTGAGATGTTAACAGTTAGCGCTGAGCGCTAAGCTAATTAGTTAATTTGCTAACGTGTATTTCGTATGTAGAACGTGTAAAACCATAATTAAGTACAGCGATAACACTACAAACATGCAAAATAGTACATAAATCTGTGAAAACAAAGTATATTGGTTAAAAGAAGTCTAATTTCTAAAGACACTTTGTTTCCAGAAAATGTGGAATTGATTCCACCTGTGTAAATTTTATTGTATTGTTGAGAGAAATAATTACTCCCTTTAATATGGTTAATGTTTTTGCACTGTCTTATAAATAACTAAATAAAAAAGCAGCTTCGATGTTTCCATCGTTCCTGTTGAATCATTAGGATATTTTAATACTTCTCTCTAAGCAGCTTCCTACTCAAGTTTTGCAGGTTAGCAAGTTTACACAGTTTAATGTTATGCTAACTCTGATGCAGGTCGGACTTTCAGTAGCAAAATTAGTGGTGTGTTCCCCACCTCCACAACATTAGCGTCTTTTTAAATTACTTACAGTGGCTGCTGCTGGCCGAAAAAAAAACTTCCAATATCCCTCCTCTTCGAAGGGCGTGGAGGAGGCGGCATGTTTTTTGATATTTTGGGGGAGTGTGAGTGTGAGCATGCGTGTGTGTGTCGGGTGGGTCAAGCCATCAGCAAATGAAACGTACGTTTGAGGGGGGGGAAATTGACCGGCACATTCAGCTAGTAAAAAGGAGTAAGTTTGAACATAATGAATATAGTTCACTTAATAATGGTAGGGTCAATTTTATCCTTACAACATATGGGAGGATGATCTAATTGACCTACAGTGGGGCAAATAAGTATTTAGTCAACCACTAATTGTGCAGGTTCTCCCACTTGAAAATATTAGTATTAGCGCTGTGTATTCTGGGAGCGAGAATAGGCTTAAGGTTCGCATTTCAAGCAGAGGACGGCCACTTGTTAAAATGTGTGCGTCCGTGAACGACTGTAAGTACATCCACATGAGTCAGTGTGAAGTGCTTAGTTTTCGCCACTTTTATGGCCAAGATACACGCAGCGTGCACTCGCACCCCCCCCACCTTTGTGTTCATTATACTGCGCGAGTATGTACAGTGGGGCAAATTAGTATTTAGTCAACCACTAATTGTGCAAGTTCTCCCATTTGAAAATATTAGAGAGGCCTGTAATTGTCAACATGGTTAAACCTCAACCATGAGAGACAATGTGGGAAAAAAAAACAGAAAATCACATTGTTTGAGTTTTAAAGAATTTATTTGCAAATCATGGTGGAAAATAAGTATTTAGTCAATACCAAAAGTTCATCTAAATACTTTGCTATGTACCCTTTGTTGGCAATAACGGAGGCCAAACGTTTTCACAAGTTTTTCATACACTGTTGCTGGTATTTTGGCCCATTCCTCCATGCAGATCTCCTCTAGAGCAGTGATGTTTTGGGGCTGTCGTTGGGCAACACGGACTTTCAACTCCCTTCGCAGATTTTCTATGGGGTTGAGACCTGGAGACTGGCTAGGCTTTGAAATGCTTCTTACCAAGCCACTCCTTTGTTGCCCTGGCTTTGTGTTTGGGATCATTGTCATGCTGAAAGACCCAGCCACGTCTCATCTCAATGCCCTTGCTGATGGAAGGAGATTTTCACTCAAAATCTCTCAATACATGGCCCCATTCATTCTTTCCTTTACACAGATCAGTCGTCCTGGTCCCTTTGCAGAAAAACAGCCCCAAATCATGATGTTTCCACCTACATGCTTCACAGTGGGTATGGTGTTCTTCGGATGCAATTCAGTATTCTTTCTCCTCCAAACACGAGAACCTGTGTTTCTACCAAAAAGTTCTATTTTGGTTTCATCTGACTATAACACATTCTCCCAGTCCTCTTCTGGATCATCCAAATGCTCTCTAGCGAACCGCAGACGGGCCTGGACATTTACTTTCTTCAGCAGGGGGACACGTCTGGCAGTGCAGGATTTGAGTCCCTGGCGGCGCATTGTGTTACTGATAGTAGCCTTTGTTACTGTGGTCCCAGCTCTCTGTAGGTCATTCACTAGGTCCCGTTCTTGTTATAATTTTGACGCCACGGGGTGAGGAGGGAGTTGAAAGTCCGTGTTGCCAAACGACAGCCCCAAAACATCACTGCTCTAGAGGGGATCTGCATGGAGGAATGGGCCAAAATACCAGCAACAGTGTGTGAAAAGCTTGTGAATACTTACAGAAAACGTTTGGCCTCCGTTATTGCCAACACAGGGTACATAACAAAGTATTGAGATGAACGTTTGGTATAGACCAAATACTTATTTTCCACCATGATTTGCAAATAAATTCTTTAAAAATCAAACAATATGATTTTGTTTTTTTTTTCCACATTCTGTTTCTCATGGAGGACGTTTACCGATGTTGACAATTACAGGCCTCTCTAATATTTTCATGTGGGAGAACTTGCACAATTAGTGGTTGACTAGATACTTATTTGCCCCACTGTGTATAACTGAAGTCATTATATCAGGCATATAAAGTTGCTTAAAAGTTGGTGGGGACAATTTGAGCATCCTGAAAAGTTGCTAGTGTTGTGTCCCTACCGTCCCAACGCAAACCTACGCCCTTGTTGAGCTGAAAAGGTGTGGAAGATTTGATGTAAAGGATTGTTTTTTTAATTGAAAACAAATGAAAATACATATATTTGTAGGCTAAAATCTGCGAAAATTCTTCTCGCTAAATGGAAATTTTCTCTCCCCTTTTCTCATCCTATCCCTTCCTCCCAACTGTCCGATGTGCCTACGACTGTTTTCCTGTCGATATTGTGTTTGGAAAGCCGAGCGAGGGGGTCAGCGGAGGGCTCGTAAATTTGTCGGCAGCGGCGAGGTCGAAAATGAGGCCGCGGCGTTTCGGGAGGGTCAATCGCTTCGCCGTTCACACTGAGAGGCCTTTTTTCTTACTGCGCAGTGCCACTTGTTGTTTCAGGCGTGTCCTTTTCAGCTTTCAGTATGAAGATGTGCTGGAATTCTGGTAGTCAAACATGCAGTGGATTGACAGAGAGGCACGGAGAAACAATGGTGAAATATAATATTGTTCCCACATCGTGGGGTTTGATCAATACATCCTGCAACATTGGCGACGCCGAGAAGCTAAAACTGGCCTGGCCAACCCACGGCTCGGGAGCCGCATGCGGCTCCTTAGCTAGTTTCATGGCTGCAATGGATGGAACTTCAGTAGCTTTCACATGAGTAAAAAATATTTGGCGCTGCCTTTCATTCCCCCTACGGCTATGTGGCACGCTGACCAGGTAAGCCGGGATGAGTAAAATAAATTCTAACTGGATGTTTTTTTGTTGTTGTTGCTTTTATTCAAAAATCAAAACTGTTTTTTGTCCATATCTATAAAGAATTTGGGGATTTAAGCATTTATTCACAAGAATTTTCACCGGAAACCCTGTTTACATAAGGCGGCCGCCAGCTACATTTACTAACAGACTAGCATCGTATTTCGACATATTTACGTAAAATAAATGCTAACTGCACGTTTTTTTGCTTTTAACCAAGAATCGAGACTGTTTTACGTCCATACCTATCAAGAATTCAGGCATTTAAACATTTATTCACAAGAATTTTCACCAGAAAAGCTCTGATTACACATGGCGGCCGCCTCATTAAGTAACAGACTAGCATCGTACTTCGACATATTTACGTAAAATAAATGCTAACTGCATGTTTTTTTGCTTTTAACCAAGAATCGAGACTGTTTTACGTCCATTTCTATAAAGAATTCAGGGATTTAAGCATTTATTAACAAAAATTTTCACCGGAAAACCTGTTTACATAAGGTGGGCGCATGCTACATTTACTAACCAATTAGCATTGTACTTTCGACACATTTACATAAAATAAATGCTAACTGCAGATTTTTTTTTTGCTTTTAACCAAGAATCTAGACTGTTTTACATCCATATCTATAAAGAATTCAGGGATTTAAGCATTTATTCACAAGAATTTTCATCGGAAAACCTCTGTTTACATAAGGTGGCCGCTATCTATATTTACTAATAGACTAGCATTGTACTTCGACATGTAAAAAAAAATGCTAACTGCATGTTTTTTTTTCGCTTTTAACCAAGAATCGAGACTGTTTTAAGTCCATACCTATAAAGAATTCAGGAATTTAAGCATTTATTCACAAGAATTTTCAACGAAAGAAGGTCTTTGTCTGCGATTCCACTCGGTCAGCTTTGACATCATCGCCAACAATGCAGGCCCTCTATTTATCAGCCCCGCGCCCCGTGTCCAGTCAATACATTATAAAGTCTATGGTACATCTTAAATAAAGACTTTGATTATCTAAAAATGGTTCAATATTATATGAATTGTCTTGTTTTCTCATGTATATTTATAATTGCTCTTTACCTAAAAAAAACATGTTTTATCCGATTAATGGATGGAACTCCATTACTAAAATATTCGATAGCTTCAGCCCCAGTTACTTTAAGTATTTTTTTGCCCCTGTATCTGTACTTTTACTTAAGTAAAAAAAAGTGAGTACTTCATCCACCACTGAAAGAATGCAAATACTAAAATGCTACTATAACTGACCTAATATCTAGGCCTTCTATAGTTTCACAGCGCTTCGAATTTATGGCATCTAAAGGACCACTAATAATATCAACACCTACTTTAAACTGATTAATGAAAAGCAGTATTTATTGCCAAGTGGTGAAATTAGTTCCCTTGACAGTGAGTCATGCGCACATAAACATTCTTTTCTTGGCATTTATTTGACCTCAAAGTAGATTCAGACTCTACCTGTCCAGTGAATAAAACCTCAAAACTAACATATAATAAATACAGTCAGCATAAATCCGCCATCATAAACAAACAACAGTGCACCAAAGTAAGCATCCGCTTGGACCAATTTTGCCTCTGTCCACTTATTATGGAACTAAATCTCCCTGGGCCGCTCAGAGTCTTGAGAATGCGACAGATGGAATGTTTGCCATGATTACGCGATTCTCCAACACCATCCTCAGCTCCATTACCCTGGAGAGCCTCTCGATTGTTGCTAGCGGTGGGGGTGGTGACCATAATGGATGGAGTTGACGCGACACACGAGGTCACGCTGTCAAGTAGTAGGTTCAACGGTTCACAGGCGTTTTTAACACACCCGGGCGGGCTAGAAATTCCAAAGATACACCGATACAAGTCTTTACCAACATGGAATTCTGAAGGATCTCAATCTGAGGAATGTCTCAAGATGTAACTTGTTTAAATGGGAAAACTTGTCACCTAATTTGTGCCATTTTTGAATGTATTAAAATACCTCCATTTTATTCAAGAGTAAGATGTGGGGACCAAGAAGTGGTCTCTTCTAGCATTCATCTACAGTGGGGCAAATAAGTATTTAGTCACCCACCAATTGTGCAAGTTCTCCTGCTTGAAAAGATTAGAGAGGCCTGTAATTGTCAACATTGGTAAACCATGAGAGACAGAATGTGGAGAAAAAAAGCAGAAAATCACATTGTTTGATTTTTAATCAGGGCTGTAATAATTATCGCGTTAACGGGCGGTAATTAATTTTTGTAATTAATCACATTAAAATATTTGGGTATGCATTTGTAATTAAGTTTACAGCTACAGTTTGTGGAGTTAGTTGCATCAAATATTTTAACTAGGGCTGTCAAAATTATCGCGTTAACGGGCGGTAATTAATTTTTTAAATTAATCACGTTAAAATATTTGACGCAATTAACGCACATGCCCTGCTCAAACAGATTAAAATGACAGTGTCATGTCCATTTGTTACTTGTGTTTTTTTTGTGTTTTGTCACCCTCTGCTGGCGCTTGGGTGCGACTGATTTTATAGGTTTCAGCACCATCCATGAACATTGTGTAATTATTGACATCAACAATGGCGAGCTACCAGTTTATTTTTTGTTTGAACATTTTACAAATTTTATTAAAACGAAAACATTAAGAGGGGTTTTGATATAAAATTTCTATAACTTGTACTAACATTTATCTTTTAAGAACTACAAGTCTTTCTATCCATGGATCGCTTTAACAGAATGTTAATAATGTTAATGCCATCTTGTTGATTCATTGTTATAATAAACAAATACAGTACTTATGTACAGTATGTTGAATGTATATATCCGTGTTGTGTCTTATCTTTCCATTCCAACAATAATATACAGAAAAATATGGCATATTTTATAGATGGTTTGAATTGCAATTAATTACGAGTAATTAATTGTTTAGCTTTGATTAACTCGATTAAAAATTTTAATCGTTTGACAGCCCTACTTTTAATGCTTTTAAATGACCCGCATAAACCCTGTCATTCACTGCCATTGACAGCGATTGAGTGATCATGTTTGGACAGAGCTCACATTTCCACGCCACTATAGTGTAGACATGGTGGACGTCCTATTAGCAAATAAGAGTTTTTTGCTACAAGTTCCCATAATGTGTTTTAACACTAGAAAACCCAGCAGAGGCCGACTTGGCCTTCCCCAAGACAAACACTCCTAATATTCCCTAGCAATGGCCGATTTGGACTCTCCTCCGTGACTCATGTGATAGTTTGTGTCAGTTTTCACGTCAAGCTACATTTATTTAATTACATTTATTTATGAAGTTTGACACTTTTTACACAGTTTTTAATTCACTTCTCCTATACTCCACACATAAAGACAGAAAGAATGGCCCAAATGTGTTGTTTTGAAGAAGAAAAAAAAGCGTTTTAGAACAGCAATTTGAGTGTAAAGCAGGAATTGTGTACATAGTTTAGAAGGACTGAATCAGGGCCATGGAATATGGATTGTGGTCATTGTGTCTGAAGTTAATGTATGTCTAGTTGTGAATTTCCATATGAATGGCTGTTGTCTGTCCGACAACATCTTGCCAATTCAAAAGCACTCATCATTTTTGCCACCTCTGGGTTTTCCGGGGGTGAGGCCATATCGGCCATTGTTTGGGACTAGTAGGAGTACCAGAATTCTCTGGGACTTCTAGTGTTAAAGGTATCCGGTGCCTGTGTGCGAAAAGCAGTTGGTCGGGCTGATACGTTATTGACCGATTTATCAGTGAATCTGCGTCTTAGTGGCTGTGGTCACTTCACAACAGAGACTCGGCTCCCCTTATGACAGAGAAAGTGGCGGGGGAAAGGCAGACGGAGGGGTGATGTTACATGAGAGGATTGCAGCAAATGGGGAAGAAAATGAGGTGTTCAAAGAGACAGAAAATAGTTCCTCTACCTCGCGGTTATGGAATGCAAAGCCATTGATACTTGGAGTTCTCCATTTGGAAACAGCTGCTTTCCCCTTTTTCAAAGATATTTTTCCTTATTTATCAGCTCCCACGGGAGAAATCCATCTCCTGGCCCTGACACCAGCTTCCTCCTCCAAATCTGGGAGCACTCCGGCAGAGTCCAGACATATGTATACACACTCACAGACACTCACACACATAAACACCTGCTGCCCAAAAGTAGACGGCAGTAATACATTACCATAGCAGATCTGTTTACTGCTTTTCGGAGGTGGGTAGTAAACTTGAGTCACTTTTGGAAAGAATAATACTTCTAAAAGCATTGCTAGCACACCATACTTTTTACTTTTACTTGAGTAGATTTGTGAAGAAGAAACGCGACTCTTATTCCGCTACTTTGGGGTAATCCTTTCACATTTTTCCTCTTTATTCTACATATTAGATTTGACTTTTTTTTTGCCAGCACAGTGGCTCTACCGGTTTCACACATGGTATTAGAGCTGTCCCGACTAGTCGATGTTGTCGACGTCATCGATGACGTAAATGCGTCCACGGGCAAAACATACCGTCGACGGGTAATGACGGGTTGAAAAAAAAATACATGCGGATAAAGTTTAGAATGGCGGGCGCTCGCGATGCAAGCGGTTGTTACTGGCACCCCCAAGGGGGCCGCCGTTATTTCAATGTGACCGGCATTGTCAGATTGAGCAAAGAGGAAGAAAGTGGGCAGGTGAGAGAGAGGGAGCGAGATCGGTGAGTTGGGAATGTGCGCGGGTAGCGTGGAGTTCAGTTGCTGCATCCCCCACGTTTTTGTTTTGGTCAATAAAAGTATCCATAAAGAGCCATGCGACGCCTCTCGGTGTTTTAATGCAGGGGTCCCCATTTGCCGGGCCACGGACCGGCATTTGCTACCGGGCCGCACAGAAATAATAATTTAATAACGACCGCATTCTGGCCAAATTAACCCTGTGCCCCTGCTTAACACACCAATATCCCTGTCTACTCTAGATATAATACTACGGGATAGATTACAATGTCGTCATAGAAATCCATTGATTGGACTGCTAGCAGTACATCTTGTTTGTGTATATAATATATCTATGTGCGCTTTTCCTCGATAATAACGTATTACTAGGCTGCGGGCGCAGCACATTTGTTCCCGGATTATAATTAGCCCCCACACGAGTGAAGATAACTGAAAAATAGACGTCTTTGGAGATATTTTTACGGCGAAAAGCACATTTTTACGGCGAAAATGGCACCTGACGAGCCTACAACCTCGAAGACCCACGAACTGCGAAGGAGTGGATTCGTGACCCGTTTGTGAATAAACCGAGTGATTCGAGCATGTCTGTGCAACAGGAAGATCAACTTGTAGAGATCGCAAATGACGGCAACCTTATTAAACGTACATTTGAGACAACAACTCTACCGAGGTTCTGGATTAAAGTCATTCTGGAATATCCTGACATCGCTACAAGAGCATTGAACACCTTGCTACAATTTCCAACGTCGTATCTTTGTGAAGCGGGCTTCTTGATTAATGTTTAACGACAAGGAGAAGTCATTAATGGTGAGAGCGGTGTGCAGTTGTTGTGTGCAGCTTACATGGCAGGATGTATCTGAGGAGAACTTTTCTACAAGTCCTTCCATGATCAAACGTAAGTTAATATTCCTTTCTTTCAAGAAAGTTTGTGGAGTGTTTACTTTGGAATCGCTGCATTTGCGGATTTTGCGGCTATGTTTAACGTTACGCGCATGCGCAGAACTGCATCGTTGCAATTTTTGATGGGTTGCAAAATTTGTCAGAACGCCAGTCCGTGAAAAAAAGACCCAAATAACACCGGTCCGTGGTGCAAAAAAGGTTGGGGACCCCTGTTTTAATCACGCCGCCGCCTTCCTGAGGAGGAAATCGGACGAACCGACGACAACGAGCCAAGTGAATCGCCGGTTCACTCTTCAGTACGGCCAGGAGTTGAAAACACCGCCAATTACCAAAAAGGGCAGAATTGGTGACACTTGAAATATTGTCAAACTGGTGGAGAAAAAGCCGGGTTTCTTCTTCTACACAAATCTACTCAAGTAAAATGTATGGCGTGATAAAACTACTCATAGAAGTACATTTTTGTTCAAAAGTTATTAATTAAATGTAGTGGACAGTAGGCCTGAACGATATTGGAAAAAACTATCATTGCGATTTTTGGGGAGTTTGCGATATTATATTGCGATATTAAAACGAGAAAATTTTCACCAAATAACTTGAATAGCTCCGTTCGGGATAGCTGCACTGTTTGGTCGCGCTGCCTAGCAGGAGAGAGAGTGATACACTGTGGTGTTGTATGAAAGGGGTGTGACAAAATATCAAAATGGTGATATATCGTGATACTTCGGATCCCAAAAGGTTATCGATATGCTCCTAACAAGAATCGGGATATCGTTTTAAAAAGGTGTCAATGTCAAAAAAAATTTTTTTTTGAAATTAAAAAGGATTCAACAAGTTGCTACCAAAATCTTCCACCATAATAGTTTCTCAGTAACTCTAAGTCTGCACTGACGGTGCTCGACGCCCAATTCGTTTAGACTGGGAACATTCGTTCATTCAAAACCAGAGCATTCAAAGTCATTCTGTCCGATTTTCAGAGCATTTACAGGTCATTTGCTGTTCATTTTAGGGCATTTACGGGTCATTTCCTGTTGAGTTTGAGTCACTGCCTATTCATTGGGGTGATTCCCAGGTCACTTCCTGTTCTGTAACTCAAAATAAAAGGGAAGTCACCCAAAAAATACCCCAAAATCAACAGGAGGTAACTGAAAATCAACAGGTAAATCACCTTAAATGGCCCAAAATTACCTCATTGCCTGGCGTTGGCTGCCACTGATGGCCATAGACATTAGAGCCTAGTTCGGGCCTAAAAAATCCAGCCCGACCCAACACGGCCCGCTGGTATTGAGGCCCGACCCGGCCCGAGCTCGATCACTTAACTAGATTTGCAGGCCCGAGCCCGAAAAACCCGATTTTTTTTTTTTTTTTTGAGTGACGCGGAAAAAACGCAGCAGCAGCAATTTATTTTCATTTCTTCGAGTTGGCAGAAAAAAACGCAAGTTTTCTTAATGTTTAAATAATCTACATATTTTTCTGAGAATTATCAAATCATTCACACAACGAAATAACGCTGGGAAAGTTTGTTAAACATATTTCTGAGTGTGTGGGATATTGTTCTCACATGGACGCGCCTCTCTGACAAGGAAATTAAAAAGCGGCCGGCGCCACGGCGTTCGTGCACACGCACAAGCAAAAGCGCAATACAGAGAGCCTGCTCTCCATTTTTTTTTTTTTTTTTTGGAGTGACGCGGAAAAAAACGCAGCAGCAGCAATTTATTGTCATTTCTTCGAGTTGGCAGAAAAAAACGCAAGTTTTCTTAATGTTTAAATAATCTACATATTTTTTGAGAATTATCAAAGCATTCACACAACGAAATAACGCTGGGAAAGTTTGTTAAACATATTTCTGAGTGTGTGGAATATTGTTCTCACATGGACGCGCCTCTCTGACAAGGAAATGAAAAAGCGGCCGGCGCCACGGCGTTCGTGCACATGCACAAGCAGAAGCGCAATACAGAGAGCCTGCTCTCCAAATTTTTTTTTTTTTTTTTTTTTTTTTTAAATAATTTATTAGTCCGGCATGGCGGCCCGACCCGAACTGACCCGAACGTGAATGCTTAAAATGTGGGCCCGACCCGACCTGAATGTCGGTTCGGGTTCGGGCACAAAATCTAACCTCTAATAGACATTCAATCCGTTTGAAGTGGGAGGGAACATTTGAACATTCCCAGTTCAAATGGACTGGACGTCTACTAGTGATAAACTCGTTCCAACTCACATCAGAAGCTTGTTTTTCTGTTTATTAGTTATTTGTGGAATATCCTGGAATGGTTTCCTGAGCCATGTATCGATAATCGTTGTATCGCAGTATCGTCAGATCATTGTTATCGTGAGCTATGTATCACAAATTGTATCGTATCGTGAGGTACCAAGAGGTTCCCACTCCTACTGTATGAGCTTGAAGCAGAAAAACATGACTGTATGTTGTTTTTAAATTGCGATGCTCTGAAAAATGGCGCCATCGGCCTTAATTTGTATAACTCAGTTTAATCCAGGATCTCCACACTTGCTGCGTTCATGAAGTAAAACAAAAGTTTAAATGTTGAAAAAAAGAAAAAAAAATTGCACGTCCAGCGATGTGACTATTGCGCATGCGCACATTGCGATGGCGATGTTCAAACGATATATTGTGCAGGCTTAGTGGACAGAGATATTTAGCATCTTTTTCTCAAGTTAATAGTTAATGTACTTAGACAAGCATCTTCCCGCATCCCTTATTCTTGAGTAACGATGACGGATGAGATGAAATCGCTTCTCCCTACTGACATACAGGTATGACATCTTCATGGCCAGGAGACGAACTGGAGACCAAAAACGCGTGGTGTTGATAGCACAACGGCGCAAGAGGCCAAAGCTTAGATATCTATCTGGTGGCAAAGGCCTAGCAAAGGTGCAATTACAGCACATTATCCACCGACTGTCAAGAGGTGCGGACGTTAAGCCACACATGTTGTGACAGTAGACGTGTGCCCTGATCTCAGTCATCTGGTTATCAACTTGCATGGAATGCAGTTTAGTGATGACAGAGCAAAGGACTGTACTTGCCTGACACTTCATACAACAGATACAGTAGCTAAAGATTTTACTTAAGTCAAGTAGCTTTACTTCAAAATAATATTACTAGGGCTGTCAAAATTATCGCGTTAATGGGCGGTAATTAATTTTTTCAAATAATCACGTTAAAATTAGGGCTGTCAAACGATTAAAATTTTTAATCGAGTTAATTACAGCTTAAAAATTAATTAATCGTAATTAATCGCAATTCAAACCATCTATAAAATATGCCATATTTTTCTGTAAATTATTGTTGGAATGGAAAGATAAGACGGATATATACATACAACATATTATTATAACAATAAATCAACAAGATGGCATTAACATTATTAACATTCTGTTAAAGCGATCCATGGATAGAAAGACTTGTACTAACATTTATCTTTTAAGAACTACAAGTTATAGAAATTTTAAAAATTAAAACCCCTCTTACTGTTTTCGTTTTTAACAAAATTTGTAAAATTTTCAATCAAAAAATAAACTAGTAGCCCGCCATTGTTGATGTCAATAATTACACAATGCTCATTTGCTTACGCCCATAAAATCAGTCGCACCCACGCGCCAGCAGAGGGCAGCAAAACTCCAAAAAACACAAGTAACAAGTTTGCATTGCACTGTGCTGTCATTTTAATCTGTTTGAGCGGGGCACGTGCGTTAATTGCGTCAAATATTTTAACGTGATTAATTTAAAAAATTAATTACCGCCCGTTAACGCGATAATTTGGACAGCCCTAGTTAAAATATTTGATGCAACTAACTCCACAAACTGTAGCTGTAAACTTAATTACAAATGCATACCCAAACATATATTAGCTGAAACAACTTACAGCCTTATGTGGGCCAAACTAGAGCACAGCTGTCCTTTATCCATGTCAGACGACAGTCTGCACATCAGTCAAAAGGCAACAGTCCAGCCAGACCCAACACTGCCACCAGAGGGCAGTGTATCCTCCATCATTAAACAAACTGCAATACTTTGGACTTTTTGTATAGTTATTTGAGGTACTTATGGGGTTTATTCCGGCTTACGCGGAAATTCGGTTTACGTCGCCAGCGTACGAATGGAACTCGTTCATAGCCCAGGGACTACCCGTATACGTATATTACATTTTTGCATCAGGAGAAAACACTTTTACCTTTTACTTGTAAATTTTTGTTTTCTGGTTAATTTTTACTGTTACTTGAGTCACATGTTTTCTGCAATACTTGTACTTTTACTTAGGTTTTTTTTTTTTTTTTTTGCGCATGTTCACTGCTGGCCAAAAGTATTGGCACCCCTGTCAGATAATGCTCAATTTCTCCCAGAAAATGATTGCAATTACAAATGCCTTGGTAGTAATATCTTCATTTATTTTGGTTGCAATGAAAAAACACAAAACAGAATGGGAAAAAAATCTAATCATTATCATTTCACACAAGACTCCAAAAATGGGCCGGACATAAGTATTGGCACCCTCAGCCTTATACTTGGTCGCACAACCTTTAAACAAAATGACTGCAAACAACCGCTTCCGGTATCCATCAATAAGTTCATTATAATGCTCTGCTGGAATTTTAGACCATTCTTCTTCGGCCAACTGATCCAGGTCTCTGAGATTTGAAGGGTGCCATTTTCAGATCTCTCCACAGGCGTTCTATAGGATTCAGGTCTGGACTGGTGTTTTGGGTCATTGGCCTGCTGGAAGACCCATGACCTCTGAGAGAGACCCAGCTTTCTACATTATGCTGCAAAATTTGTTGTTAGTCTTCAGACTTCATAATGCCATGGACACAGTCAAGCAGTCCAGTGCCAGAGGCAGCAAAGCAACCCCAAAACATCAGGGAACCTCCGCCATGTTTGACTGTGGGGACCGTGTTTTCTTTGAAGGCCTCTTTTTTCCTGTAAACTCTATGTTGATGCCTTTTCCCAAAAAGCTCTACTTTGTCTCATCTGACCAAAGAACATTCTTCCAAAACGTTTTTTGGCTTTCTCAGGTAAGTTTTGGCAAACTCCAGCCTGGCTTTTTTATGTCTCGGGGTCATAAGTGGGGTCTTCCTGGGTTTCCTACCATAGAGTCCTGTTTCATTCAGACGCTGACGGATAGTATGGGTTGACACTGTTGTACCCTCGGACTGCGGGACAGCTTGAACTTGTTTGGATGTTCGTTGAGGTTCTTTATTCCACCATCCGCATAATTATTGTCACGTTCTGCTGCTGGTTAGATTATGTTTTGTTACAGAGGTCATTGTGGGGGGCGTTCCTGACGTCGCACCTGCACTCAATGCAGGCTCATCAACACGGCATTTAAGCACGGGTGATCCCGAAGAAAGCTACAGAGATATTGCTTGCTGATCGCCACTTGATTCTCACACTATAGCCTCGCTACTTTTGCGTATTCCCTGTCTAGGATTATGTTTGTGTGCTGCCCTCCGTTGAATCGCTACCTTGTGCAGGTATTTGAGTATTTGTATTTTGCCTATTCGGCTCTCTGCCTAATTTCTTAGTTTACCCTCGAGTTTGTATTATTAAGCCCCATCGACCTACTGTCACGGACCCTTTTTGTTTTTTCTACCTTTCCACAATCGCATGTTTTTTCGTTTGTGATTAATAAACCCTTGTACGCCATCCCCACTTGTTGTCTGCTGCTTGGTCCAACCTTACTTCCGCATTCGCGGACGTAACAATCTTTTGTTGAAATCTGTCAACAATTTTTCTTTTCCGTCCACATCCAGGGAGGTTAGCCACAGTGCCATGGGCTTTACACTTATTGATAACACTGCGCACGGTAGACAGAGGAACATTCAGGTCTTTGGAGATGGACTTGTAGCCTTGAGATTGCCCATGCTTCCTCTCAGTTTTGCTTCTCAAGTCTTCAGACAGTTCTTGGGTCTTCTTTTCTCCATGCTCAATGTGGTACACACAATGACACAGGACAGAGGTTGAGTCAACTTTAATCCATTTTAACTGGCTGCGAGTGTGATTTAGTTATTGCTGTTAATTACACAAATTAGAGAAACATCACATGATTTTTCAAAGGGTGCCAATACATTTGTCCGGCCCATTTTAGGAGTTTTGTGTAAAATGTAGGGCTGTCAAACGATTAAAATTTTTAATCGAGTTAATTACAGCTTAAAAAT
The DNA here is from genome assembly GCF_030265065.1 of Corythoichthys intestinalis. Taxonomy (NCBI): domain Eukaryota; kingdom Metazoa; phylum Chordata; class Actinopteri; order Syngnathiformes; family Syngnathidae; genus Corythoichthys; species Corythoichthys intestinalis. Next base: position 2,139,734 of record NC_080414.1, on the reverse strand, counting down.
TAATTAATCGTAATTAATCGCAATTAGTCGCAATTCAAACCATCTATAAAATATGCCATACTTTTTCTGTAAATTATATATATACTCTGTAAAATAAATTGTTGGAATGGAAAGATAAGACACAAGATGGATATATACATTCAACATACGGTACATAAGGACTGTAGTGGGCATTTCACTCTACTGTCATTTAAATCTGTCTATGCTGTCCTCACTCCAAAGCGTCTACTTTTTCCAAAGCTAGACAGCTAGTGAACGACGCCTTAATAATTAGATTTCTTCCTTTTTCATCTGATTTATTAATAAAATGGCCTCAAACCATTGTCCTCTTTAGACCGTCGTAAAACTACAAAAAAAAAAGTACACAAGCGTTGCATTAACAACAACGTTAGCTTAGCACGCTATACAGGTTCACTAAACATAAACAAAAAGCGTCTCATACAAAAAAAAAACTTGATTCAACCTTTTGGATGACTACGTTCACTTTTATTATTTTGAAATAACAGTATTCTTACTTGAGTAAAATTTTTGGCTACTCTACCCAATTCTGGCAATTATTAATTATTTTAAAGTGTTTGTGTTTACTGACACCAAGCAGAGGGCAATGTGGTGCGCCCAGACTCTTCCTGGCATTTATACTCTTAAGTATGTGCGGTGACGTCTGCAGCGCGAGCAAATTTGCGTGTTCTTTATTTGGTCACACATGACCTAAAAACGTACATAATGATACACTGGCGCGTGCCAGACCTTCCTTTTTAGAGGGAAATTGCATTTACAAATCCAAACAATTGTGTGGCTAGTGGCGTCTTCTACGCACCGTTTGACGCGTACGTAACAATTACGAACGAAGGGCCCGATTTGTGCCGTATGTGAAAAAAAAAAACTCATTGGGTTGCATAAATCCATCTTTGGTTCCCAGTCCGTCTGCACTTCCAGTCTGCGGTGAGAAAAGTGCAGCCTGCTCAGCCTCAGTGCACTCTGTGAAAACAACCAACGTGCGTGTGTGTGTGTACGAGTGGTTGTCTTGTCTTGAATGATCTGTACAATCAATTAACTTGCACATTTTTTGTGTGTTTTGTAGGATTGAGCAAATTCTTGAGGTTTCAACATTTGCTATTTTTGCATCCCTTTTGGCGCTTCCCTTTATCCCGTTGTCAATGTGGCTGCGAGACCCTTTGCTGTGGCAGAAAAAGCCTCATCCAAGACAGGAATCGATCATTAAAAGCACGCCATCTCGTCGGGTTTTGTCTTTTTTAGTTGACAGGAGAGGTCTGGGAATTAATCGAGGGTTGGTGTCGCCAAGTGGGGAAAAAAAACTGCTGATACCAGGGATATCGCATGATGGTAGAGGTGCTACAATTAATCGATTAATAGACAACTAATCGATAACCAAATTCATCGACAACTATTTTGATAACCGGAGCACTAAGTTAGTTAGCGATGATGCTAATCAGTATCTTAAGTGTCTGTTTGTTTTGTGTTTTGCAGAAGTATATTAGCACTTGAGTTATTGTTAGATAATAATTAGGGCTGTCAAACGATTAAAATTTTTAATCGAGTTAATCACAGCTTAAAAATTAATTAATCGTAATTAATCGCAATTCAAACCATCTATAAAATATGCCATATTTTTCTGTAAATTATTGTTGGAATGGAAGATAAGACACAAAACAGATATATACATTCAACATACTGTACATAAGTACTGTATTTTTTTATTATAACAATAAATCAACAAGATGGCATTAACATTATTAACATTCTGTTAAAGCGATCCATGGATAGAAAGACTTGTAGTTCTTAAAAGATAAATGTGAGTACAAGTTATATATATTTTATTTTAAAACCCCTCTTAATGTTTTCGTTTTAATAAAATTCGTAAAATTTTCAATCAAAAAATCAACTAGTAGCTCGCCATTGTTGATGTCAATAATTACACAAATCTCATGGTGCTTAAACCCATAAAATCAGTCGCACCAAAGCGCCAGCAGAGGGAGACAAAAAACACAAGTAACAAGTGGCCATGACACTGCTGTCATTTTAATGTTTGAACGGGGCGTGTGCGTTAATTGCGTCAAATATTTTAACGTGATTAATTTAAAAAATTAATTACCGCCTGTTAACGCGATAATTTTGACAGCCCTAATTATAAATCATAGTGCTGCAACGATTAATCGATTAACTCGAAAAGATTCAAACTAAATTTTGCTGCTTCGAGTATTTGGTTAATTACAGTGGCGTTTTAATAGTTTGTCTTGAAAGTGTTTGCGTTTAGTTTTATTGATTTGGATGGATACACTGGCCTCTAGTAGCAACAGTGAATATGACATAACTCATTTCCCATGGCTGAATCCAGCTGCTCCCTGTTAAGATCAGTATGGCGGAAATTGTCCGATATGCACGTGTGATACATCATTGGAAAGCTTAAAACGTCAATTTTCTGGGTAAAGAAAAACTTTGAACAGGACGGTATTTGAATTTTTTTTTTTAAACAGCAAAACCCTGACTGGAGGTGAGAGCACGCGAGAGCATAAATAAAGATGCCGTGATTTTAACGAGATATTACCGCATACTTACCTCTTTTTAATCCAAAAACTCCATGTAGCATGTATCACCGAGTGTCAAGACACAGCTGTGAATGGCCACAGTTGGATTTTTGGGAGATTTTATGGGTGAAACATGGTAATATAAAAGGGTCGCGATGCAGAAATCGCAGACATCAATGAGTAATCGAGATTTTCAATTTCATATATTTACCCTTTTAATTTTTTTTTTTTTTTTCCAATTTTTCTTTGTTTTGATCGATTATTTATCATCTAAAATATTGGGGAAAATGTGACAGTATCGAAAAAAATACAATGAAGCGATAGTTATGAGGTAGAAATCCGTGACTTTTTTACAGACGCCAATTTTTTTCATTGTGACATCATTGTTTAAAAGTTTAATATCTGCGGGTGAATCATTTTTTTAAAGTCATCTTTTTATTTTACACGAAATATTAGACATCAATTAATGATTCTACGCTAAAAATACAGACATTTCAAATAATAAATACCTTTACTTACCTTCTTTTTACTGCTAGGTTGAAACAAAAGCGGTTGCGCGACATCTGTAAACGCGGGTTTCCAAGGTAAAACGGATTAATCAAAAGTTCTGTATGTTGATGCCTTTTCCCAAATAGCTCTACTTTTGTCTCATCTGACCAGAGAACATTCTTCCAAAACCGACACAGAAACATTCTTTGGAGGTCTTTCGAGATGGACTTGTAGCCTTGAGATTGCCCATGCTCCCTCACAATTTTGCTTCTCAAGTTCTCAGACAGTTCTTTGGTCTTCTTTCTTTTCTCCATGCTCCATGTGTTACACACAAGCACATAGGACGGAGGTTAAGTCAACTTTAATCCATTTTAACTGGCTGCAATTGTGATTTTGCCACCACCTGTTATGTGCCACAGGTAAGTAACAGGTGCTGTTAATTACACAAATTAGAGAAGCATCACATGATTTTTCACAGGGTGCCAATACTTTTGTCCGGCCCATTTTGGAGTTTTGTGTAAAATGATAATGGTTTCATTTTTTTTCCATTCTCTTTTGTGTTTTTTCATTGCAAGCAAAATAAATGAAGATATTTCTACCAAAGCATTTGTAATTGCAATCATTTTCTGGGAGAAATTTAGCATGATCTGACAGAATTGCAGGGGTGCCAATACTTTTGGCCAGCAGTGTATACGATCATGAAATAGGTTATCGTTAGGGGTGGGAATCTTTGGGCACCTAACGATTCGATTACGATTACGATTCAGAGACTCCGATTCGATTATGAATCGATTATTGATGCCCCCCTCCCCCCTTTTTTTTTTTTTTTTTATGTTTTCTATATTTGTTCCTAAATTGTTAAAAAATCCTCTCAGGCTAAATAAACCAAACTACTATTTTAGTATCAAGTTACCGGTTAAAAACAGTAAATAAAATACTCAAGTCCCCATTCTGTATCAGCAGCTTTAAACTACATTCAATTAATTTAATGTTGTGAATCAACCGTTAAAGTTGTTAAAATTGCGCTACTAAAATTGCTACTTTCGACATGTGAAAGTTTTAAAACTGTTTCATCATTTATAGATAGATTCAAGTCAAGATTTTGCCGATTTAGGGGTTTTTTAGATAAAAAGTAATTAGGTTTTCTACAACAGAGCCTTCTAGAGAAGTCTACTGCTTTAAAATGTCGCCTGTTTACTAGCGCGGGAAAGTGTCATTTCACATCTAGTCTAGATATATGTGATATCTACCATAGCCGTATGTTGCTGTATGTTTGTAGCAACTAGCAACTGGGCACTGTTTGTAGCAGCTGACGGCAGCAGTCAGGTATTATTGTTTTTTTTTTTTACCTAGCGGCATTAGCTGCACATGATATTTACCCTCGGTCCGTTCCTCATTGCGTCCCGTGCTGACTGCGTTTTATTTCCGCTTTACCTGGTATAATTCAATAATCGGAATTTGGATGTTTGTGAATCGTTCTCGAATCTTCCACGGCCGAATCGCGAATAATCTAAGAATCGGAAATTTTGCACGCCTCTAGTTATCGTACAGTATAATAATAACAGTTCTTATAAATGATGTTGTGATGAGAAAAAAACTTTTTCACCTAATCTAATCATCTTTTCACCTAATACTTTTTTAATTATACTCAAGTCCATTTTTTGGGGATCACTACTTTTACTTGAGAAGTACTATTTCAAAGTAACGCTACTACATACCTACGGAAAATTTTTGGCTGCTCTACCCACTTCTTCTTACTCTCGCTCGGAAGTGTTCTCACATATCCACTAAATTTAACTGAATGATCAACAACTCAAACATTCTGGTCTACATACAGTACGTGGCCATGAAAAGATGCTCACATTTTCCACTAGAGAGGAAAGCAGTAAAATGGTGAGTTCATGTTTAAAGTTTGCGTGTGTTTGTCTGTGTAAGCTATAAGAAAACAAAACGGACATTGCATCCAACAAGTCCGGGCAAGCCTTAAACTGCGGTCATCAGCGAGTGCCACATCCACCGCGCGGAGTTTGTCACACAACGTGAGTCATACAGTGCACAGTAGTGTCGCTATGGACCGGAGCTTGGCGGAAATCGCGACGTCCTCAAGGTAAACAGTGATTAATATGCTATTCTCGGAATAAAAATGGAAAACAAAGCAGAAAATATCCTCCCGGTCCCCGATGAGGAGTTTTTTCACGACTTGATCTTTATGTTTTACAGGGCCTCAGGGTGACCAAGTGATGAAAGCTGAGGTGAACAAGTGACCAACCCCTCTAGTATATGTGAGTCATGCACACTTTTGGGAGTCAATGCTATAAAAAGAGTCATACAATTCACAGTAGGTGGATATAACACAGTGGCTACTATATTGGTCAGTGGCTTGTGAGAATATATCCCAAAATGATCTCTCTCGCTAGGCGTGGGAACCTCAGAGTAGCTACCAATACGATACCATCAGCGATACAAGGACGTCTATAGCAGCCAATGGGTCATTTTTTTTGGATGACTACTTTTACTTGAGTCATACAGTTGGGCAAATAAGTATTTAGTCAACCACTAATTGTGCAAGTTCTCCCACTTGAAAATATTAGAGAGGCCTGTAAGTGTCAACGTGGGTAAACCTCAACCATGAGAGACCGAATGTGGGAAAAAAAAAAAAAAAAACAGAAAATCACATTGTTTGCTTTTTAAAGAATTTATTTGCAAATCATGGTGGAAAATAAGTATTTGCTCAATACCAAAAGTTCATCTCAATACTTTGTTATGTGCCCTTTGTTGGCAATAACGGAGGCCAAACGTTTTCTGTAACTCTTCACAAGCTTTTTACACACTGTTGCTGGTATTTTGGCCCATTCCTCCATGCAGATCTCCTTTAGAGCAGTGATGTTTTGGGGCTGTCGTTGGGCAACACGGACTTTCAACTCCCTCCTCACCCCGTGGCGTCAAAACATTATCAAGAACGGTGAGCAAAAATCCCAGAACCACATAGGGGGACCTAGTGAATGACCTACAGACAGCTGGGACCAGAAAGTAAGAAAGGCTACTATCAGTAACACAATGCGCCACCAGGGACTCAAATCCTGCACTGCCAGACGTGTCCCCCTGCTGAAGAAAGTACACGTCCAGGCCAGTCAGCAGTTCGCTAGAGAGCATTTGGATGATCCAGAAGAGGACTGGGAGAATGTGTTATGGTCAGATGAAACCAAAATAGAACTTTTTGGTAGAAACACAGGTTCTCTTGTTTGGAGGAAAAAGAATACTGAATTGCACCATACCCACTGTGAAACATGGGGGTGGAAACATCATGCTTTGGGGCTGTTTTTCTGCAAAGGGACCAGGACGACTGATCTGTGTAAAGGAAAGAATGAATGGGGCCACGTATCGAGAGATTTTGAGTGAAAATCTTCTTCCATCAGCAAGGGCAATGAAGATGAGACGTGGCTGGGTCTTTCAGCATGACAATGATCCCAAACACACAGCCAGGGCAACAAAGGAGTGGCTTCGTAAGAAGCATTTCAAGGTCCTGGAGTGGCCTAGCCAGTCTCCAGATCTCAACCCATAGAAAAATCTGTGGAGGGAGTTGAAAGTCCGTGTTGCCCAACGACAGCCCCAAAACATCACTGTTCTAGAGGAGATCTGCATGGAGGAATGGGTCAAAATACCAGCAACAGTGTGTGAAAAGCTTGTGAAGAGTTACAGAAAATGTTTGGCCTCCGTTATTGCCAACAAAGGGTACATAACAAAGTATTGAGATGAACTTTTGGTACTGACCAAATACTTATTTTCCACCATGATTTGGAAATAAATTCTTTAAAAAGCAAACAATGTGATTTTCTGGTTTTTTTTTCCACATTCTGTCTCTCATGGTTGAGGTTTACCCATGTTGACAATTACAGGCCTCTCTGATATTTTCAAGTGGGATAACTTGCACAATTAGTGGTTGACTAAATACTTATTTGCCCCACTGTATTACTGTATTTTGATGTAATGTTGCTTTAACTTGAGTAAAAATTTGGGCTATTTTACCAACTTCTGTCAAAACAAAAAAAAAAAGTTTAAAAATAGCTGCTTAAAGTTGCATTCTAACAATGTGAGAATTCATCTTACTGTAACAGTCTACTCAGGTTGTAAACACTGTAGAATGCCAGTAAGTGTGGTCTTTAAGCTTCCTTGAGTCTGTTTGTTTTCCAAAGCTCTGTTTGGAGCCTCTCGGTAAACGCTGTAGCTATTGACGGAGATAGTACCTTTTCTCGTAAGCGCCGTCAAATTGTTTGCATTATTCTAACACACTTAATTTAATCAATCAGGGAATAGTATCGTTTCTTGTATTTACTGTTTGACTGTTTGTATTACTCAGACACACCCAATATTAAAAAAAATAGCACTTACACAATAGTTTAAGAAAAACAAGCAGAATATGGTCCGGCCGCCTGAACAAAAAAAAAAACAAAAAAAAACAACAACAAAAAAAAACAAAAAAGTTTTACTTTTTTTCTCAATAGTGTTATTTATTTCCTGGCTCTTTTTCTGTGGAGAACCCAGAGAGGTTTATTTGCTTATTATCTATTTAATTCATCAATAGTGTTTATATTATATTATATTATATTATATTATATTATATTATATTATATTATATTATATTATATTATATTATATTATATTTAGGGCTGTCAAACGATAAAAAATTTTAATTGAGTTAATTACACCTTAAAAATTAATTAATCGTAATTAATCGCAATTCAAACCATCTATAAAATATGCCATATTTTTCTGTAAATTATTGTTGGAATGGAAAGATAAGACACAAGATGGATATATATATTCAACATACGGTACATAGGGACTGTATTTGTTTATCATAACAATAAATCAACAAGATGGCATGAACATTATTAACATTCTGTTAAAGCGATCCATGGATAGAAAGACTTGTTCTCATTTAACACCATTTAAAAGATAATGTTAGTACAAGTTATAGAAATTTTATATTAAAACCCCTCTTAATGTTTTTAGTTTTAATAAAATTTGTAAAAATTTCAATCAAAAAATAAACTAGTAGACCGCCATTGTTGATGTCAATAATTACACAATGCTCATGGGTGCTTAAACCTATAAAATCAGTCGCACCCAAGCGCCAGCAGAGGGCGACAAAACTCCAAAAAACACAAGTAACAAGTGGAGATTGCACTGTGCTGACATTTTAATCTGTTTGAGCGGGGCATGTGCGTTAATTGCGTCAAATATTTTAACGTGATTAATTTAAAAAATTAATTACCGCCCGTTAATGTAATAATTTTGACAGCCCTAATTATATTATATTATATTATTTTTTATTTTATTTACTTTTGTTCCTTGAAAAATCCAGAAAGGGTTATTTGATCGTGGCTTTCTGAAAAACAATACATTTTTACATTTAGGCAGTCCTGCAATCGTCACACTTTTTCTGTTACAAACTGACCCCGGCCCCTCATCAGAGAAGGGAAAAGTTATGTGGCCCTCGCAGGAAAAAGTTTGGGGACCCCTGATATCGGGCATAAGAAATACATGACGCCTTCTAATCACGCAACTGACTTAGCAGGATTGACGCTGACAAGCCCACATCTGCACCACCAACTCTCGCAATCATTTCTCCCGGACAGTCCAGAACAAATGGCGGGACGCCCTGTCCCAACAACTGTCAAATTTATCGCGTTAATGGGCGGTAATTTTTTTAATTAATCACGTGAAAATATTAATCGCAATTAACGCATTCGCGGTACGAATCATTCACGCATTGCTGCAAACAGCCTACAATGGCGCCGTTTTACTTATATACAGAGATAAGAGGCAGTGTCAAGTGAGTGTAGGAGATACAATCATTCATTGGGGCCGTGCTTTTAATTGGCAAAAGCTTTGTCATCTCTCACACAGCAACTATAAATATTGTGGGAAGCGACGTGGGGAAAAATGACAGGAGTTGATCTTTTTCTTAACACCCTGTAGTGTACCCAACGCAGAGAAGATATAGCATTTGCAGCTAGGGTTGTTCCGATCATGTTTTTTTGCTCCCGATCCGATCCCGATCGTTTTAGTTTGAGTAACTGCCGATCCCGATATTTCCCGATCCGATTGCTTTTTTTTCCTCACGATTCAATTCCAATCATTCCCGATAATTTTTCCAGATCATATACATTTTGGCAATGCATTAAGAAAAAAATGAATAAAACTCTGACGAATATATACATTCAACATACAGTACATAAGTACTGTATTTGTTTATTATGACAATAAATCCTCAAGATGGCATTTACATTATTAACATTCTTTCTGTGAGAGGGATCCACGGATAGAAAGACTTATGACTTTGTATATTGTGACTAAATATTACCATCTAGTGTATTTGTTGAGCTTTCAGTAAATGATACTGTAGCCATGCCCAAATGCACGATGGGAAGTGGAACCATGACTGTGCGTAGTGCTACCAATGGATATATCTTCTCTGCGTTGGGAAATAACATAAGGTGTTAAGAAAAAGATCAAGTGCTACCTTGCTTCCCCACATTGCTTCCCATGATATTTCTAATCGTAGGGAGAGGGATTGTAAGGCTTTAGCCAATTAATAAAAGGCTCCAAAGGCTGCCAAAATTCACTCTACTCATTTTACACTGCCTTTTATCTCTCTATATAGGCAAAATGGCACCATTACAGATTGAGCGCGACAATGCGTGAGTGAATAGTGCAACGCATGCATTAATTGCGTTAAATATTTTAACGCGATACATTTTTTTAAAATTAATTATCCGCCGTTATCGGAATAAATTTGATAACCCTACCTTAAGCCTAAACTAAAGATTCTGGATGAGTGTAACATATTATGTCTGCAGCGTTAAATACAATTAGAAAACGATTTAATTAATAAATATATATATATTAAAAAAAGGCATGGCCGATATTTTTTTGCCGATTCCGATATTTTGAAAATGACGTGATCGGACCCGATCGATCGGTATGCCGATCGAGCGGGACATCTCTATTTGCAGCCACCGCACACAGTCATGGTTGCACCACTTCCCATCATGCATTTGGGCAGAACAGTTAAGTCGCTACAGTATCATTTACTGAAAGCTCCACAAATACACTAGATGGCAATATTTAGTCACAATATACAAACTCACATTTATCCTTTAAGAATTACAAGTCTTTCTACCCGTGGATCCCTTTTACAGAAAGAATGTTAATAATTTTAATGCTATCTTGTGGATTTATTGGAAAATGAATGAATGAATGAATGAATAAACAAATACAGTACTTATGTAAAGTATGTTGAATGTATATATCCGTCTTATCTTTCCATTCCAACAATAATTTACAGAAAAATATGGCATATTTTAGAGATGGTTTGAATTGCAATTAATTTTTAAGCTGTGATTAACTCAATCAAAAATTTTAATCGTTTGACAGCCCTAGTTAAATATACACCTTATGCCTAATATATACATAACACAATGAAGCAGAATTGTTGTGGAACTCAAAATGTTGACTGGACAGTTATGGACTATGCACATTAAATCATTAGTAACGTCAAATATTACACAATACACCAAAGTTTATCAGTAGCCGTGTCTTTGTGATAGTTTTCCCCTGACCTTTTTACTGCAATGATATAATGAAAACCTGAAATTATGGCTTTTAGTTTTGGCCACCCCAAGATTTTAAGTGGCCCCATCTGGCCACCCCTATGAAAAATTTCTGGAGGCGCCACTGCCTCCGTTCACCCAATCTGTTTGGTCTTATTATTGTCCCATCCCCAGCAAAAAGTGTACATGCAGGTTATGCTGTTATATCATCCCTACCAATATTGAGACCAGACATACACCCTTGACTGTCAAGTTAAAGAAAAACGGCTCACCCAGATTAACGAAGCTCATCACCATGTCAGCATCGTTGAGAAAAGCCGCTTCTTGATACGTGGCCAGCGGCGGGCTCCGGGTCGTCCGCACGGGCTCATAACGTTCCGACGCGCCGTCCGCTCGGCTCGCGTCCCCGCTGGAGATGCTGTTGTACAGGTCCAACATGAAGAGCGGAGCCGAGTTGTACTTTGCGTGAGACAGATGCGGCCTGGGTCTGTGCGGCAGGCCGAGGATGGACAGGATCTCCTTCTGCATCTCCCTCCTCTCGTGCGTCCTCAGGCGTCGCTGGATGAAGCCGGGGTGCGCTTGGCTGCTCCCGTCCAGTGAGTAGTAGCTCCCCGCCGCCGGGGATGTGCAGTAATAAGCCCCAAAGCAAAATCCAACCAAGGCGAGCACACACAGTGTCATGGTGTTGTCCCACCGTGGGTCTCGCTTGTCTGCGTGTCAGTCGCCTAGTCCAAAAGTTCCAAAAAAGAAAAAAAAAAAAAAGACGTGCGTAAAGTGGTGACCAAGAAAATTAATAAGACCGCACCTCGTTTGGAAATCAAAAACTGCTCTGCACTCTTAAATTAAGCCATTTGAAATATTCCCTCAAGGAAAACGCGCATAACAGCGTTTGCTCCCGTCTCATTGCCGAGTCCCGTAAATCCACTCTCGGGACAAAGTGCACCATGTCACAACGCCGATATTTTGCCGACGACCACGAGTGAAATAACTCCTCCGGATGAAGCCATGTTGAAGGGTTTAGTTAGTCCTCAAATTGTTCCGAAGTTCGGCATGGACAAAAGAGCGAAACGGGTCGCCTCCTCCTCGCACGCACGCTCTAACAGTTTTAGCAGGTTGCGCTCCAGAATATCCACTGTGAACCTGAAACCACCCACTCGGTGCGCGTGAAGCCAAAGGAGGAGCTCGAGGGCCACTGACACATTTTTATATGTGTGCATTGTGCGCCTACACTATATTGATCTAACCTATCAGATGGTCGGGATAGATACACTGAAGCTGCCGTTTTCCTTGCTACCAAAACAGGCAGTTACATAAGAATGTATCGGTTTTATTAAACCTGTCAAATACCTGGTGCGCCACCGTAGCTATAGTACAGGTACTTAGAGAGCAACAAACACACGTTAATGTAGTTGCAGTGCGACCCCTAACGACGATAATGACAACAGCATGCCATTACGAAAACAAACGAAACATCAGGTACACCTGCACGCAGGGGCCCAACATCCCATTATTGTTAGGGTATGCGAAATGAAAAATCAGCAGGGCGAGAACCAAAAGTGGCATTTGCCATGTGGCAAAATGGATTTTGCCATCTGGCATTTTTTCTTTAACATGTGGATTTTTTTTTGCCATCTGGCAAATGGATTTTGCGATGTGGCAAAATGGATTTGCCATGTGGCATTTTTTCTTTGCCATGTGGCATTTTTTTTGCCATGTGGCAAAATGCATTTTGCCATGTGGCATTTTTTTTTTTTTATTTATTTATTTTTTTTGCCATGTGGAAAAATGGATTTTGCCATGTGGCATTTTTACTGTAACAAGTGGCATTTTTTTGCCATGTGGCAAAATGGAATTTGCCACATGGCATTTTGTTTTGTTGCCATGTGGCAAAATGGATTTCGCCATGTGGCATTTGTTTTACCATTTGGCATCTTGGCATCTTTTCTTTAACATGTGGCATTTTTTGCCATGTGGCAAAATTGATTTTGCAATGTGGCATTTTTTTTTTTTTTTTTTTTTTGCAATGTGGCAAAATAGATTTTGGCATGTGGCATTTTTTGCCATGTGGCAAAATGGATTATACCATGTGGCATCTTTTCTTTTACATGTGGCATTTTTTTGCCATGTGGCAAATTGATTTTGCCATGTGGCATTTTTTTTTTCCATGTGGCAATATGGATTTTGCCATGTGGCATTTTTACTTTAACATGTGGCATTTTTTGCCATGTGGCAAAATGGATTTTGCCATGTGGCATTTTTTTTTAACATGTGGCATTTTTTTTTTGCCATGTGGCAAAATGGATTTCGCCATGTCGCATTTTTCTGCCATGTGGCATTTTTTTCCATGTGGCAAGATGGATTTTACCATGTGGCATCTTTTCTTTAACATGTGGCATTTTTGCCATGTGGCAAAATTGATTTTGCCATGTGGCATTTTTTTTTTTTTTTGCAATGTGGCAAAATGGATTTTGCCATTGGGCATTTTTACTTTGACATGTGGAATGTTTTACTTTAACATGTGGCATTTTTTTTGCCATGTGGCAAAATGGATTTTGCCATGTGGCAATTTTTTGCAATGTGGCAAAATGGATTTTACCATGTGGCATTTTTTCTTTAACATGTGACATTTTTTTGACCTGCGGAAAACTTGATTTTGTCATGGGGCTTTTTTTTTTTTTTTTTGCAATGTGGCAAAATGGATTTTGACGTGGCATTTTTTTATGCCATGTGGCAAAATGGATTTTGGCATTTCAACAAATTTTACGCAGTTTGTCAGTTGTCAGTTTCATAGCTAAGGAGTGGCTAAGCTAGCGCGAGTCAATGGCGGGTTAAATCAACTCCATCGACTGATTAAACCCCCGCTAACTTGAAGATTAAGCTTTTGTGAAAAATTCAATTACATGCGATGACATTCGTCTGTTGTCATTCTTATGTTGACGCAGCAAAGAGACACAAATTGGTAAAAAGTAACTAATAGATTACTTTTAAAGTAACTTGGTTACTTTGACCATAGAGTAATCGGCAAAGTAACTAGATTACTTCTTTGAGGCATAATCAGTAATCAGTAAATTACTTTTTCAAGTAATCTGTGACAACACTGATAGAGACCCACTCAAGATATAAAAGACGTCATTCAACTAGTTGTCAGTCAACATTATCATCACAACTGTTATGAAAAAATTCTATAGAGGTTCAAAAGTTACCTAGTGTTGCTTTTAGGGCTGTCAAATGATTAAAATTTTTAATCGAGTTAATCACAGTGGAATGACATAATAACATGTGGAATTTTTTTTGCCATGTGGCAAATGGATTTTGCGATGTGGCAAAATGGATTTGCCATGTGGCATTTTATCTTTGCCATGTGGCATTTTTTTTGCCATGTGGCAAAATGGATTTTGCCATGTGGCTTCTTTTTTTTTTTTTTTTTTTTTTTTTTTTTGCAATGTGGCAAAATGGATGTTGGTATGTGACATTTTTACTTTAACATGTGGCATTTTTTTGCCATGTGGCAAAATGGAATTTGCCATGTGGTATTTTTTTTTTTTTGTAATGTGGCAAAATGGATTATGCCATGTGGCATCTTTTCTTTAACATGAGGCATTTTTTTGCCATGTGGCAAATTGATTTTGCCATGTTTTTTTTTTTTTTTTTGCAATGTGGCAAAATGGATTTTTGCCAGATTAGATTACTTAAAAATTAATTAATCGTAATTTATTGCAATCCAAACCATCTATAAAATATGCCATATTTTTCTGTAAATTATTGTTGGAACGGAAAGATAAGACAAAAGACGAATATATACGTTCAACATATTGTACATAAGTACTGTATTTGTTTATTATAACGAATCAACAAGATGGCATTAACATTCTGTTAAAGCGATCCATGAATAGAAAGACTTGTAGTTATTAAAAAATAAATGTTAGTACAAGTCATATAAATTTTATATTAAAACCCCTCTTAATGTTCTCGTTTTAATAAAATTTGTAAAATTTTCAATCAAAAAATAAACTAGTAGCTCGCCATTGTTGATGTCAATGCTCATGGTGCTGAAACCCATAAAATCAGTCGCACCAAAGCGCCAGCAGAGGGAGACAAAAAACACAAGTAACAAGTGGACATGACACTGTGCTGTCATTTTAATCTGTTTGAGCGGGACATGTGCGTTAATTGGGTCAAATATTTGAACGTGATTATTTTAAAAAATTAATTACCTCCCGTTAACGCGATAATTTTGACAGCCCAGGAAATTCGGGTTCCATCGCCAGCGTAGGAACGGAACCCGTTCGTAACTTTTTCAGGACTACCTGTTTAAAAGTCTTACCCAACCTACATGAGGATTTTTTTTGCTTTTCAAAGCCGTATTCTAATCCCTCCCCCCCCTGTCTTCATTCCTTTCAGCCAAACCTGTGTTATGTCTTCATGGTGCCACATCAGATTTTGATGGGCCTTGCTGATAAGAACCCAAAGGTGTCCGGATCTCTGCCTCTCTGCTATTGCTGCATGGAGTTTTATCTTATCTGGGTGTGAGGAGTGACAACTAGCATCAAAGCTACCTCATATCAGGCACAGACGCATAAACACACACTCAAGTAAGTACACAAACTGTTCACGGGAGGCCTGCACATAACACTATTAATGCCAAGGACTGGCGTCTCCATGATTTTTGCCAAGGATTGTAATCAAAATAAGACATGACCGAGACACACTCTGCATATTACTGTAAATTTATAAAGCAATATAACCCACACATCACACAAAAATCTCAAGGAAATTTCCCCCCTCGTCCAGTTCCAGTCGTGAATTTAGTTGCCCCAGCGACAGCTTCGGACAAGATGACTGCTTCTCCATGGTCAGTCTCATACTGCATGGCCTTGGAAGTGGAGTCAAAACCACAAAAAAATAAATAAATAAATAAATAATCATCCTTTCTTAATGTATTCTTCTTGCAATTTCACAACAATTCTTTCTAGGGCTGTCAAACGATTAAAATTTTTAATCAAGTTAATTATAGCTTAAAAATTCATTAATCGTAATTAATCGCAATTCAAACCATCTATAAAATATGCCATATTTTTCTGTAAAATATTTTTGGAATGGAAAGATAAGACACAAGACGGATATATACATTCAACATACGGTACATAAATACTGCATTTGTTTATCATAACAATAAATCAACATGATGGCATTAACATTATTAACATTCTGTTAAAGCGATCCATGGATAGAAAGACTTGTAGTTCTTAAAAGATAAATGTTAGTACAAGTTATAGAAATTTTATATTAAAACCCCTCTTAATGTTTTCGTTACAATAAAATTTGTAAAATTTTCAATCAAAAAATAAACTAGTAGCTCGCCATTGTTGATGTCAATAATAACACAATGCTCATGTGGTGCTGAAACCCATAAAATCAGTCGCACCCAAGTGCCAGCAGAGGGCGACAAAACACCGAAAAACACAAGTAACAAGTGGACATTAGACTGTGCTGTCATTTTAATCTGTTTGAGCGGGGCATGTCCATTAAATGCGTCAAATATTTTAACGTGATTAATTAAAAAATTAATTACCGCCCGTTAACGCGATAATTTTGACAGCTCTAAGTCTTTCATTTGCTGACATCCCTCCCACTTCAAACGGATTGGACGCCTATGGCTGTCATTGGTAGCCTAGCCAATGAGTTCATTTCAGGTCGTTTCTTGTTGATTTTCCTTCACTTCCTGTTGATTTTGGGGCATTTACAGGTCATTTAAATATCTGGCTCACTAAACATGAAGTGACCTGGTAATGAACAGGAAGTGACTCATGTTCATTCACCCCCTCCCAGTCCAAATTAGACATCTAGCACCATCGATGGCAGCTAATGACTTAACAGAGGCACTATTCTAGTGGAAAATTTTGGTGGCAACCTGGTGGTTCCTTTATTATTTAACGATACCGCCTTTTTAAAACAATATATGGATTCCTGGCAGGAGTATATCGCTAACATTTTGGGATACAAAGCATCCAAAAATATCACTATTTAAATATATGGCGGAAAACACAGACAAGGCTGAAAAAGCAGTTTCTGCTCTTGCACCCCTCTTTAAAATGAACTGCTGTATTTTAAGCCAAAAGAACTGTTGTGTTTGATAGAACAATATGTCTAGAAGCTGCCATAGCGGATTCATGGCGCATTAAGTCACCTAACTATTTTTAATTTGTCAGTTTTACCCTGGAAACCCCCATTTACAGACGTCGCGCAACAGCTTTTGTTTCAACCTAGCCATAAAAAGAAGGTAAGGAATCGTATTTATTAGGGGTGTAACTGTACACAAAAATCTCAGTTCGGTACGTACCTCTGTTTTGAGGTCACGGTTCGGTTCATTTTCGGTACAGTAAGAAAACAAAATGCAAAATATAAATGCGCTAGTTGTTTATTACACACCTTTGTGCTTTCAACAATAGGAACATTAGCCTATACAAAGCTAGAATTCTGCTCAAAAAGTAGCGGGTATTTAAAGATAATCCAACACCAATTTGCCTTTCAGACCCCGCGTATTGGTCAGCTTTCTTTCTGAAAGAAAGAAAAAAGAAGTCCTGTACTAAAGAGAAAAGCAAAGATTTTAACATGCATTTTACAAATGAAATGCCTCAATGAATCATTTTTTTCTTATGAACGGTTTTCAAAAGCTTTATTGGTGGATTTTCTCAAGTTAAAGCGCCACACAGAAATTAATCAACTTAATTGTGTAAGCAGGATCTGTGTATTATTCTTATTATTTAATTACAGGTGTTTTAGCTCATATATTTTATGTTGTATAACTTTAGTTCCTATGTGAATATAAGTTCCTACTTGTTTTGTTGTGGTAGGAGGGTTTTGTATTGAACACGGGGCCGTGTTGGTTATTATTATAGCAGAGAAGACAGCAGTAAATCAACAAAGACAAGTCAACTGTGCCCCGATCTACCACTCAAGAGATCTAATGGACTCAAAAAGTGGGTTACGATTGCATATTAGTTTGAAAATCGACCGGATCCAACGTATTTTTACACGAGTGACTTCCGGTCTGCCCGATCCTAGGTACTGGTAGTAGTGTTGACGCAGGAAGGTCGCGTCTCGCGTTAAATAATAAACTCTGCCGTTCTTTTCGCGTGCGTTGTGTTGTTGTTTTTTTGGTTTGTTATTTTTTGAAAAATTGAAAGAAAAAAAAAAACGTTTAAAAGGGTAAGTATATGAAAATGAAAATCTCGACCACTCCTTGATGTCTGCGATTTCTGCATCGCGACCCTTGTTATATGACCATGTTTCACCCATAAAATCCCCCAAAAATCCAGCTGTGGCCATTCACAGCTGTGTCTTAACACTCGGTGATACATGCTACATGGAGTTTTTGCATCGAAAAGAGGTAAGTACGCGAGAATATCTCGTTAAAATAGTTCATACCGTACTCCGGTATGACGGAAAATTTTAGTACCGTATTGGCCCGAATATAAGATGGTCCTGATTATAAGACGACCCACTCTTTTTCAAGACTCAAGTTTGAAAAAAATACTTTTGAACACCAAATTAATTTTTATACAGAAAATAATGACAGTACATCCGAAACAAATGAACAATATATTTGAAAGAAAAAGCATGTTATTTTGCCTCATTCAAATCTTAATATCTGAACATTTAAATATGTAAACTAAAGTGCAATCACATTCGTAAATGAATGGCTTCTGATTTTTGAAATGTAAATAAACCAATCTATTGTGATAAAACAACAAAATTGCAATAACTGCATTAACCATCAAAGTCTAACTATAACTGTAGTCTTGAAACAAATCTGAATAAGGAAAAACACAGCAATAAAATAATGCAAACAGGTTAAACTACAAAGAGTAGGTGAGATCTGTCATGACAGAACATCGCTTCAATGATATCTGGCGCCATCTAGCGCCGTGAATGGGTATAATGTCTAGACCACGAACATAAGACGACCCCTTCTTTTCAGTGTTATTTCAATGCAAAAAACACCGTCTTATATTCGGGCCAGTACGGTAGTTTTGAAACCTTGATGTTTTCATACCACGGTAAACCTTGAAACCGGTAACCGGCACATGCCTAATGGTCACACATCTAACGTGGACTGTACCTGTGTAAAGGAGGATGCCTCGTAGCAGCTGTAGATGGCCGACGAGCGATCGACCCTCATGCACTCTTGAGGAAATGAGCTGATCTGTTCGGCTATCTGCAGGGCGGCCTGTAATCCTGTGGTTGGGATGCACCAGATGTAAAGGACATGTGGCCAATGTGGCTATTCATCATATAAGACATAGAAGTGGACTGTCTGTAATCAGTTTCTTTTTCTTTTATATATTTTTTTTTCCAAATTCTCTTCAATGACATCTAGTCTACATGCTGCTACTGCTGCTGCGAGCCAAAGCCACAAGAGAGCAAATCTACGTGGTCAAAAAAGGAAACCACGAGACATCATAGATTTTCAACATGTGCGTGCATTCAGCAGGGCTTTAGAAGTCGTAATACGTACGTACGCAGAGGTGGGTAGGGTGGCCAAAATTAAGAGTAGAAATAATAGCTTTCCAAAAAGCGTTTGGCTTTAAACCGTTACAATGGGGTTAAATTCTCACTTTGTATTGAGCCGGATCAGAACCGGTTGGAATTGATTAAAATATTTGTGTTAACTAGGGCTGTCAAACGATTAAAATTTTTAATTGAGTTAATTACAGCTTAGAAATTAATTAATCGTAATTAATCGCAATTCAAACCATCTATAAAATATGCCATATTTTTCTGTAAATTGTTGGAATGGAAAGATAAAAAGATATATACATTCAACATACGGTACATAAGGACTGTATTTGTTTATTATAACAATAAATCAACAAGATGGCATTAACATTATTAACATTCTGTTAAAGCGATCCATGGATAGAAAAACTTGTACTTCTTAAAAGATAAATGTTAGTAAAAGTTATAGAAATTTTATATTAAAACCCCTCGTAATGTTTTCGTTTTAATAAAATTTGTAAAATTTTCAATCAAAAAATAAACTAGTAGCCCGCCATTGTTGATGTCAATAATTACTTACACAATGCTCATAGGTGCTGAAGCCTATAAAATCAGCTGCACCCAAGCGCCAGCAGAGGGCGGCAAAACTCCATAAAACACAATTGACAAGTGGGCATTTCACTATACTGTCATTTAAATCTGTCTGAGCGGGGCGTGTGCGTTAATTGCGTGAAATATTTTAACGTGATTAATTCAAAAAATTAATTATCGCCCGTTAACGCGATAATTTTGACAGCCCTAGTATTAACTCATTCACTCCCAGCAATTTTCACCGGTGCAACCCCCTTTGCTCCCGGCCGTTTTACTGGATTTTGACTGATTTTGCAAGGCCCACGGAAAATTCTGTTCTCTTGCTATATAAACATGGAACCCACCAAAAGAAAGATTAGACTCTCTTCTTTCAACAGGAAAAAAAGTAAGTTCATATCTTTTTCCATTGTTTAGAAATCAGCATTAGAAAATAGCTTAGTTTGAGCAATTTTCCAATTTCTGATGAATAAACAGAAATTGAGCTTTTTGTGAAAGCATATATTTCAAACATTATTTTGACTTTAACACAGCTATTTTTTGCTTTAGTTACATCCCAAACATCTGAATAATGTTTTCCTTTTACAAAATAACAAACAACGAGACAAATAGAGCTTTTGATAGCAAAGTAACAATTTATTTACACATAACTAACTGAGAGATGATGCTGTTGTGGCCGAGACTGCCGGGTAAACTTTTCCTTCATCGCCGCCTGTCTCATAAAGATGGATTTTCCCAAGTCTCTGTGGGCTCTGCTCGGCGAGCAGCATGGATTCAGTTGCATCGTCCGCTGCACTGGTGGTCCCGGTCGTTCTGCTCGGTCGTCCAGCGCCTGGCATCCTCGAGGTTGTTCTGCTCGGTCGTCCGCCGCCTGGCATCCTGGACATCCATTCGGTCGTCTGCCGCCGGCGCCCCAGCCATGCAGCTTGGCCGTTCGTTGCCATTGAATCGGGTTGCGGGTCTTACCAAATGCGCTACTGCCCTCCAGTGGCCAGTTTTATTGCTTTAAAATGGATTTTCAACTTTGTGCTTTGGAGCTAAATTGAATCAGAACCCAGAGATGTCTCTTGTGAAAAAAAACGTAAAAGACATATAAATACGTCTATGGGACACTAAAACAATTAAAAATAGAACGTATTTATACGTTTTTGGGAGCAAATGAGTTAATGGTCCCTGAATGACACTGTAGACTGTGAATCGAGATATGAATTCAATCGTTTTTAGAGTGAAAGATTCACACCTGTAAAATTTATGAAGTTATCGCCTAACTCTGTTTACGTTCTCAAAAACCATCTTAAAAAATAAAGGCCAAAATATAGTGACCGGCCTCAGTAGCAGGAAATTAAGATTGTCAGTGAGTTTGATCTCGACAGTGTGCTTACCTTCCCCATCCGGGACAACTCGGTTCGCCAGCCCATACGCAAGGGCTTCCTGTGCGCCGATGGGCCGCCCGGTCAAAATCATGTCCAGGGCTCTGGAAAGACCAATGAGTCGTGGGAGTCTCACGGTCCCACCATCAATGAGCGGAACTCCTGCAAAGACAAAGGATGAAACAGTGAGAAAATGCGCTTCTTTCCCTTCCCAAAGCCGAAAAAACAACTGAAAGCTAAATATCTTCGAAATAAACAAGCATACATACAGTACGTGTTCTTTTAAGGTAAGCTTAAGCTAACACTAGAGGCTAACTAGCAATCTGAATTGCAAGTAAAAGCAAGAACATTGATGAAACTGGATAGATGTAGTTCCTGTTATATCGTACTATAATGTCATACTATGATGTCATTGGT
The DNA here is from genome assembly GCF_030265065.1 of Corythoichthys intestinalis. Classification (NCBI taxonomy): domain Eukaryota; kingdom Metazoa; phylum Chordata; class Actinopteri; order Syngnathiformes; family Syngnathidae; genus Corythoichthys; species Corythoichthys intestinalis. Next base: position 2,118,209 of record NC_080414.1, on the reverse strand, counting down.
ATAGCTGTTTCATTAGCTAATGTGAGTTAACGTTCACAGTCCGTTCTAAGAGTGCGCTAACATTTTAAGTAAACGTAGCGTCCTAAGAAGAGTCTTCCACTCATCACAGACTTCATAATATATTGACCGGTCAGATCCGTCATGCACTGCGCCTCGCATTCAAGTAGAGGGTTGCCCACACCAAGAGAAGCTATTCACAAACACGCACGCAGCGATCTAACGCCAGATTTCTGTTGAAAAAGTACAAAAGCTGTACTGCATACAAACAGGAAGGATTGTTTCAGGGGGGATTTGTTCGAGGATTCAATGAAATTATTATATTTTTTGTACCATGCGTGCATTTTGAAACATTGTGAAACACAATCAATGGGAGAAATTAGCCGCTACGGCATTGGCATCATAGTTCGCAATATTTACGTAAAATAAATGCTAACTGCCCGTTTTTTGGGGGGTTTTTTTGCCTTTAACCATGAAACGAGACGGTTTTACGGCCATATCAATAAAGAATTCAGGGATTTAAGTATTTATTCACAAGAATTTTCACTGGAAATGCTCTGTTTACATAATGCGGACGCCACATTGACTAACAGACTAGCATTGTACTTCGACATATTTACGTAAATAAATGCTAACTGCACGTTTTTTTTGCTTTTAACCAAGAATCGAGACTGTTTTACTTCCATATCTATAAAGAATTCAGGGATTTAAGCATTTATTGACAAGAAATTTCAATGAAAAAAGCTCTTTGTCATTGATTCCACTTGGTCAGGTTTGACGGCCTCGCCAACAATGCATGCCCCCTATTTATCGGCCCCGCCAATACATTATGAAGTCTATGAACTTATTTTGTTTTTATTTTTCAAACAAACAATTTGCTGTTGAACCTGTATGCTTTTGCCTTGATAGCTGGCTACAATTTCCAATATTTTCAATATAAAATCAATCTGGAGGATTTTGCGCTGATATTGCTCCAAAATAAATCACTTCAAACACTCCGGTATACATTATACATCTGCCTGCAATGGCTGTGTCGTTGGATTCATGAAGCTTGTTGGCCTAGCAACTGTAACTAAGAGTGGGTGGAGCTTTTGCGAAAGGCAACCAATTTAGTTTATTGGAACAACTTGAGTCGTCGTGGCGGGTGAAACGATGGCAGTGTTTGTGAGGCACAATTCAGAGGGGAGGGGACGGAATGGAATGGGGGGGAAACCGGATCGCCGACGTGATGATTTGGGGTTATGAAAACACGACTGGCACATGTGCTCTCAATAAAGAGCGGCTCAGAGGAACTTTGGGATTGTGGTATAGAAACGGGCAACTTTTTCTACGTGTGTGTGTGCGAGCGTGCATATTTTTGTGTCCGTCTTCGTAACACTTCCAGCTGGTGCTCTTTAGAAATTGGGACACATGCCAAAAGTGCAGCACACCTTGCAGTGTAATGTTCCCCACCCCAACTTCTCCATGTCTATTTCTTAGACAAAAACATTACAGACTTGTCCAGGGAGATCCAAAACAACAGAAATGAAAGAAAAGACACAGTTAAGGAGTGCAATTATTTTTGAATTGTGTTACCTTGACAGCAGTAGCCTTAATTACTACCAGCACCAGCTGTATAAAAGAGCAGTATGTAAGACTGGTGGCCAAAAACGGTACTGCAACCAGATCAAACTTCGGTGGTAGCTCGAGATACGAAAGCTTCAGTACACAAAAAAAAAAATATTCAGCATACTAAAGATAATACGTACCGTAATTTCAAAAGTCACACTATAAGATCGTGCTGCCCTATTGGTCAGAATCATGCTCAGTACCGTGATCCTGCTCTCCTATCGGCCAATAGTTGGTGTCAACTTCGGACATCACATTTTCTTTTTTTTTTTTTTCCATTATCTTCAATTATCTACAGTTCTGGCCAAAAGTATTGGCACCCCTGCAATTTTGTCAGATAATGCTCAATTTCTCCCAGAAAATGATTGCAATTACAAATGCTTTGGTAGTAATATCTTCATTGACTTTGCTTGCAATGCAAAAACACAAAAGACAATGGGAAAAAAAAATCATTATCATTTTACACAAAACTCCAAAAATTGGTCGGACAAAAGTATTGGCACCCTTTGAAAAATCATGTGATGCTTCTAAGCAATCTGGTGCGCACCAGAAACTATCTGGTAAAACATCAGCATTATATAGCTTTTAAGCTGGCGGACTTTTGCAATACACGTTAGCCAATTGTTGAATTGTTGCAATTGGCCAACTTGCATAGTAAAGGTCCGCTAGCTTAAATGCTACATAATGCTAATGTTTACGGCAATTGGCTAACTTGCATAGCAAAAATCCGCTATCGTAAATGGTATCCAATGCTAATGTTTACAACAATTGGCTAACTTGCATAGCAAAAGTCTGCTATCTTATATGCTGTATAATGCTAATGTTTACAGCAATTGGCTAGCTTGCATAGCAAAGGTCAACTAGTTTAAATGCTGTATAATGCTAATGTTCACAGCAACTGGCTAACTTGCATAACAAAGGTTGGCTAGCTTAAATGCTCTATAATGCTAATGTTTACAGCAATTGGCTAACTTGCATAGGAAAATTCCCCAATCGTAAATGCTATATAATGCTAATGTTTACAACAATTGGCTAACTTACATGGCAAAAATCTGCTAGCTTAAATGCTATATAATGCTAATGTTTACAGCAATTGGCTAGCTTGCATAGCAAAGGTCAACTAGTTTAAATCCTGTATAATGCTAATGTTCACAGCAATTAGCTAACTTGCCTAGCAAAAGTCCCCTATCGTAAATGCTATATAATGCTAATGTTTACATCAATTGGCTAACTTCCATAGCAAAAGTCTGCTAGCTTAAATGCTGTATAATGCTAATGTTTACGGCAATTGGCTAACTTGCATAGCAAAAGTCCGCTATCGTAAATGGTATCCAATGCTAATGTTTACAACAATTGGCTAACTTGCATAGCAAAAGTCTGCTATCTTAAATGCTGTATAATGCTAATGTTTACAGCAATTGGCTAGCTTGCATAGCAAAGGTAAACTACTTTAAATGCTGTATAATGCTAATGTTCACAGCAACTGGCTAACTTGCATAACAAAGGTTGGCTAGCTTAAATGCTCTATAATGCTAATGTTTACAGCAATTGGCTAACTTGCATAGCAAAATTCCCCAATCGTAAATGCTATATAATGCTAATGTTTACAACAATTGGCTAACTTACATGGCAAAAGTCTGCTAGCTTAAATGCTATATAATGCTAATGTTTACAGCAATAGGCTAGCTTGCATAGCAAAGGTCAACTAGTTTAAATCCTGTATAATGCTAATGTTCACAGCAATTAGCTAACTTGCCTAGCAAAAGTCCCCTATCGTAAATGCTATATAATGCTAATGTTTACATCAATTGGCTAACTTGCATAGCAAAAGTCTGCTAGCTTAAATGCTGTATAATGGTAATGTTTACAGCAATTGGCTAGCTTGCATAGCAAAGTTCAACTAGCTTAAATACTGTGTAATGCTAATGTTCACAGCAACTGGCTAACTTGCATAACAAAGGTTGGCTAGCTTAAATGCTCTATACTGCTAATGTTTACAGCAATAGGCTAACTTGCATAGCAAAAGTTCCCTATCGTAAATGCTATATAATGCTAATGTTTACAACAATTGGCTAACTTGCATAGCAAAAGTCTGCTAGCTTAAATGCTATGTAATGCTAATGTTTACAGCAATTGGCTAGCCTGCATAGCAAAGGTCAACTAGCTTAAATGCTGTATAATGCTAATGTTTACAGCAACTGGCTAACTTGCATTGCAAAAGTCCACTATCTTAAATGCTATACTGTATAATGTTAATGTTTACAGCAATTGGCTAACTTGCATAGCAAAGGTCTGCTAGCTTAAATGCTATATAACGCTAGTATTTACAACACTTGGTTAACTTGCATAGCAAAAGTCCGCTAGCTTAAATGCTATATCACGCTAGTATTTACAACACTTGGTTAACTTGCATAGCAAGAGTCCGCTAGCCTAAATGCTATATGATGCTAATGTTTCCAGCAATTGGCTAACTTGCATAGCAAAAGTCTGCCTGCTTAAATGGTCTATAATGCTAATGTTTAGACTTTACAGCAATTGGCTAACTTGCATAGCAAAAGTCCGCTAGTTTAAATGCTATATAATGCTAGTGTTTACTAGATACTTTCTAGTGCGCACCAGATTACTTAAATTCGCTCCATAGAAATGCGATTCATTAGACAAAAAAAAAAAAAAAATGATGATACAAAAGCCACTCCAAACAAATTACTTTCATTACTTGATGTACTTCTGTATTCCCAAAAAGCATTAGGGTCATTTCATGAATAATTGAAGTGCAAATATGACATATTGCTCCTTTAAATGAGTTAAATATAATGGTTGTGAATTGGATCTGCCAGCAAACGGCAGCTTGGGTCAGAGTTGTGACACATGCCGGGGTTACAAAGACTAACAAGCTCTTTCTTGATTCAAAGAGGAAAGAAAAGCAGACAAGAAGGAAATGGCGGGCGGCACACAGACAGCAGAAAAGGAGATAAAAGAACTAGGTTCGTCATTGGTGTTGCAGTTGGCACCGTCGCTATCAGTAACCGGAAGGATCCCTCTTAATCTTATCCAACGGCACCTCCACCCCTCAACAGCTCCTCTACTGATATCTTATGTGTCCTGTTTGCAGGGATGTTATCATAAGGGTGCTTTTCATTTCGACAGAGAAGGTGGGCTTGATGTTGTTATAACCAACCTTTGAATTTTTGTACTCCAACTACATTTTATTCATGTAATTGGTGTGCGGGAATGCAGTGGCGGTGTTAGCCTACATGGTGCCCTGGGTGAACATACACTTTGGCCCCCGCACCCCCCAAAAAAGAGAACCTGTTGTCAACAATGCTTGACCAGGGATTAATTAGTGCCGGATCCTGCTGAAACTGTTGCTTCTCTCCCAAGCAGTGGCCGTCCACCAAAGATGACGCCAAGAGTTCAGCGCAGAATACTCAGAGAGGTAAAAAAAGAACCCTAGATTTTCTGCTAACGACTTACTGAATTCACTGGCACAGTCCAATACATCTGTGCGCACATAAACTATATGTAAAACTATGGCCAAGAATGGTGTTCATGGGAGGACTCCACGGAGGAAGCTGTCTAAAAAAAACCATTTTTGTTCATTTAATGTTCGCAAAAAGGCACTTGGACACTCCACAGAAGTTTTGGTAAAATTTTTTTGGACTGATGAAACCAAAGTTGAATTGTTTGGGAGTAACACACAACTTCATGCTCACCAAAATAAACACCTCATCCCCATCGTGAAGCATGGTGGAGGGAGCATCATGATTTGGGACTGTTTTGTTGCCTCAGGGCCTGGACAACTTGCAATCATTAATGGAAGAATTAATTCAAAAGTTTTGCAGGAAAACCTGAGGCCATCTGTCAGACAGTTGAAACCTTAAAAGAGGATGGATGCTGCAACAAGACAATGATCCAGATCAACTTCAGAATGGTTACAGAAGAACAAAATACACGTTCTGGAGTGGCCAAGTCAAAGTCCAGACTTGAACCCCATTGAGATGCTGTGGCATGACCTAAAGACAGCGATTCATGCCAGACATCCCAGGAATCCGACTGAACTACAGCAGTTTTATAGAGAAGAATGGGCCAAGATTAGTCCTGATCGATGTGCCAGACTGATTGTTGATGTTATTGCAGCCAAATGGAGGGGCCACAAAATATTAAATGTGATGGTTCACTTACTTATTTTTCCCTCTTCTGTCATTGTTTGCATACATCCTCATCAAAATATGAAAATGTATAAATGTTTGACTGGTTTTAGCTCAAGCAGACACTGTTTTTTCATCTGTGTGATTTTGACAAAGATCAGATCACATTTGTTAGTGATTTTATGCAGAACTGGGAGAAATTCCAAAAGGTTCAGATACTTTTGCATACCACTGTAGCTACAACGTCTTGGTGAAGACAGCAGAATGAAGTATAATACGTGTTTCTGGGTAGTTATTTTGAGATTCAAGGGATGTTTAGGGGAACTTAAAAGGTCGCTAGCGTAGGAACGGAACGCGTTCGTAACCCGGGCACTACCTGTAAATGTGTAAGAGATGTCCAGTTTTCATGTACTGAAGTCTACAGTGAGTTCCTTTCACTTGGATGCGCTTAGGATGAGATTGTTTGCGGTGCACCAGACTCTCAGTCGCTCTGCTTCTGCCCTGTGAGCTGTCTCGTCTCCGACAGAGATAAGAATCCACCACCGTGGTGTCACCCGCAACTTAATGATGGTATCGTTTGGATAGGTGGAGGTGCAGTAAAGGGTGAAGAGCACACAGACTTGTGGGGAACTGGTGCTTGGTGCTGAGGGCAAATGGGGTCTTACTCAGGAAGCTAATGGCTTAGCAGACATTGTAGGGAAGAACTAGGTCCATCAGCATGCTCACCAGTCTGCTTGTGTGCATGTAGTTGCCTTGCTGCTCCACATGAGTCAACATAGTGTGCAGAGCACCCAAGTGACAAGTGAAATCTGTCCAGCAGTAGGTGCACACGCATACCACTGGTAACAGTCCCCAGTCTGACTTGGCTGCTGTTTACAGCACGAGAGGGCAAACCTCAAGAGTTGGCTGCGACATGGCCAAAAAATGTTGTTTGTGAGGAAGTCGTGAAACATCAATAAAAGGCAAACCTTGTGTTCAGTGGCTTCCTGTTCTACTTATCACGGAGGTCAGGCGGTCACGGTCTCTGGCGTTGGGCGCACAAGACACACGACCAGAGCGGGGGAGATAACAAAGCAACACAAACGAAAAATAGAAACAATGTCTCTTTCCTGGCATGAGACCATGGATGATGTATGCTTGTGAAAAGAAGAGCGACACACACCCAGGCCACATACAGATGGATACAATAATTGACCTTTTGCAAAAAAAAGCTCAATCCATTGTGGTAGCAACTTGCAGCTATCGATTATTCAAGTAATCGATTAATCTATCAATTAGTTAGTTCGAATAATCGAGTCATCGGATTAGGAACATTTAACACGTTGCAGAATAACTTTTAGGAGATGTAAAACAAAGGCTTGCTAAGATTGCACTTTCAAATGCAAATACAAAATAAAATTCACGAGTGTTTTTTTCAATTAATGCAGAATTGCACTTTCATTTCACAAGAGCAATAAATTGATTTTAAAAAATTAATTAAAATACTTGAGCTTGGCCTCAAACAGTAAAAGAAAAATTAGGATCGACGTACAACAAAAGAACAATTGGCTAACTTGCATAGCAAAAGTACGCTAGTTTAAATGCTAACTTTTTTTTTTTTTACAACCATAGGCTTCATAGAAGGGGCGTCCCACACTCTGCTACATTTATTAGCGGTCGGTAGACATGTACCGGTTACCAGTTTCAAAGTATACCGTGGTATGAAAACGTCAAGGTTTAAAACCGCAAAAAAGTTTGTCATACCGTCGCTAAGGTATTAGCTATTTTTTATGTCCCAGAAATGCATGGAGAAATCCTTCGCTTGCAGCTGTAAGGCTCAACCCTCCCCCACCGGTTGTTGCTCAGTGTCAGTGAGTCAGCTGTGCTACACGTTGGCTGGAGGAGGTGAAACTCCAACTTTTTCAACCATAGAAGAAAAAGAAATCGCTGGTATGGGAATACTTTGGCTACAGAAAAGTTACAGACGGCCGGGGCTTAGAGGAGGACGTCCAACCGGCATGTAAAACATGTTTGTGGAGGGTGGCTGCCAAGGAGGCAATACCTCCAATATGATTTCAGGTTAGTTAACATTGTCATCTCACCAGCTACGAGAGTTAACTCCAGCGATTTTAGTGTGTCTAGCGGTGGTAAAACGTGGTGTTTTTTTTCTCTCTGGCAACTGTCTATGTTGAGTAAGAGAGTGTGTGTATAATGTAAACATGATATGAGCCATACGCACGTGCTTTTTATGGAAAAAGAGAAAATTTTTGTTCTGATGGTAGTAATGTTGAGCTGTGGCTCTGGGTTTAGGCTCACCCAAAAGGACTGCATTTATTTTAATTTTATTTAGAAAATTTCAGTTATTTTTTTTGTTATTTTTTTAGATTTAACTGAACATTATAGTTATTTTACAATTTGCTAATATATTTTGAAAAATAAAACCCTATTCAATGGAAAAAAAGTTTTTTAAAAATTTATTTATTCATTTTTAAACCCCGATGTCTCAAAGTAACACATTTGAGAGCTGTAATTGCAAAACCGTGAAACCGTGAAAATATTTTAGCTTAAGGTTATCATGCTGTAATTATTATATTTTTTCGTACCATGCATGCATTTTGAAACGTTGTGAAAAAAATCAATGGGAGAAATTAACTGCTTTTTTTTTTTTTACTTTTAACTTCTTTTAACCAAGAATCGAGACTGTTTTACGTCCATATCTAGAAAGAATTCAGGGATTTTAGCATTTATTCACAAGAATTTTCAATGGAAAAAGCTCTTTGTCTGTGTTTCCACTCGGTCAGCTTTGACAGAGATAGGCCCCCTATGAATCGGCCCAGTGTCCCGTCACTACACTATGAAGTCTATGTTACAACACTCTTAAAAAGAATCGTTCAAAGACATATTCCCATGAAAAACTGCTTAATATACCTTTAAACTAAATTATGAATGCATAAACAATCATATTGCTACAAACAAAAAATGACAACCTTATGTTGGTCTTAACAGGGAGCAGCTAGATCCAGCAACGTTAGATGAGTTATGTCATATTCACTGCTGCCATATTCAGTGTTGGGCAGTGTGAGTGTATCCACTCAAATTATAAAACTAAATGCAAACACTTTCAAAACAAACCATTACAACACCACACTAATTAAACGAATCCTCGAAGCAGCAAAATTCTATTCAAAGCTTTTTACCCATTGAATTACTCCAGTTCATTGTTGCAGCACTATTCCTTTTCTGTAAACAGTGACACGTTTGTAAAAAAAAAAAAAAAAAAGTGGTGGTAGCATATCAATAACCTTTTGGGATAAAAAATATCTCAATATATCACCATCTCCATTGATTGTCACACTATTTGGATTCAAAAAGGGTTCAACCATGGGTAGCAATCGGGTGAGCGAGCATGTTCAGGTTTTTCATCCTGTTAAATGGTCGTGTGTGAGCGGGTGACTGCTAATAACCTGATTACTGAAGGATTATGTAGCCACTAAGGTATCAAATAGTTAATAACCTCCTTAATAAAGGTTGCAGGTAGTACATAGAGTATATGAAACATACCAAACCTGCGGCAGAACACGCCCATGATGGCACTCTTCTCTACAACTCGTAGGTCAGCCAGCAGGGCCAGTTCCAATCCTCCGGCCACGGCAAATCCGCTGACCGCTGCTATCAGGGGCTTGGACAACTGCAAACGGGAGGGACCCTGCAGGAAAATAGCACATCAAATGACCTGAAAGTAGGGGTGTGATAATATATAGCATTAAATATTTAGACAAACTGGCCAAAAGTACTGGCACCCCTGCAATTCTGTCAGATAATGCTCAATTTCTCCCAGAAAATGATTGCAATTACAAATTCTTTGGTAGTAATATCTTCATTGATTTTGCTTGCAATGAAAAAACACAAAAGAGAATGGGAAAAAAATGAATCATGATCATTTTACACAAAACTCCAAAAATGGGTTCGTACAAAAGTATTGGGATCCTTTTGAAAAATCATATGATGCTTCTCTAATTTGTGTAATTAACAGCACCTGTTACTTACCTGTGCCACATAACAGGTGGTGGCAATCACTAAATCACACTTGCAGCCAGTTAAAATGGATTAAAGTTGACTCAACCTCTTTCCTGCGTCCTTGTGTGTACCACATTGAGCATGGAGAAAAGAAAGAAGACTAAATAACTGTCTGAGAACTTGAGAAGCAAAATTGTGAAGAAGCAAGTAGTGATGGGATTTTTGGCTCTTTTCGGTAATCCGGTTCATTTGGATCAGCTCACTGAAAAGAGCCGGCTCTTTTTGGCTCTCAAACGGCTCTTTTAACTTTAGCTTTTCTTTTAAATATTTATGACAAATTTAGCATATATTTTGATAAATGACCTGGTGAACTAAATACTGCACTCTACTGACTGCGATAGCAACAATTATCAGGCAAAGAAAAGGGTTTTTTACTTATTTTATTGAACATTAAAAAGGCTCCATACAATAAACAAGCAACAAAATTAAACTTCAACCAACAACAATCAAACATGTTGCATCATAACAAAAAGAGTGAGTAGTAACTGCAACAGCAAACAAAACAAACATAAACTACTCCTTGCTTTATTTTAAATTTGCATGAAAGAAAACTAAATACTTCAACTTGGACGGGCTGATGAAAATGACCGCGCTGGCTCTCGAGGGAGGGTGCCGGCTCTCATCGTTCACATTAAAGAGACTGCTCTTTGCACCGGCTCGTTCGCGACCGTCACATCTCTAGAAGCAAGGGCAATCTCAAGGCTACAACTCCATCTCCAAAGACCTGAACGTTCCCATGTCAACCGTGCGCAGTGTCATCAATAAGTGAAAAGCCCATGGCACTGTGGCTTACTTCCATAGATGTGGAAGGAAAAATTGACGACAGATTTGAACCAAAGATTGTACCGATGGTGGATAAAGAACCTCGACTAACATCCAAACAAGTTCAAGGACTCTACGGTAGGATGCCCAGGAAGACCCCATTTCTGACCCAGGGACATAAAAAAACCAGGCTGGAGTTTGCCAAAACCTAACGGAGAAAGTCAAAAACGTTTTGGAAGAATGTTCTCTGGTCAGGTGAGACAAAAGTAGAGCTTTTTGGGAAAAGGCATCAAAATAGGGGTTTACAGGGGAAAAAAACTAGGCCTTCAAAGAAAAGAACACGATTCCCACAGTCAAACATGGCGGCGGTTCCCTGATGTTTTGGGGTTGCTTTGCTACCTCTGGCACTGGACTGCTTGACCGTGTGCATGGCATTTGAAGTCTGAAGACTACCAACAAATTTTGCAGCATAATGTAGAGCCCAGTGTGAGAAAGCTGGGTCTCCCACAGAGGTCATGGGTCTTCCAGCAGTACAATGAACCAAAACACATTAGAAAATGGTTTGAGAGAAAGCACTGGAGACTTCTAAAGTGAGTCCAGACCTGAATCCTATAGAACACTTGTGGAGCGATCTGAAAATGGCAGTTTGGAGAAGGCACCCTTCAAATCTCAGAGACCTGGAAAAGTTGGCCAAAGAAGAAATGGTCTAAAATCCCAGCAGAGCATTGTAAGAAACTCATTGATGAATCCCGGAAGATGTTGTTCGCAGTTATTTTGTCTAAAGGTTGTGCTACCAACTATTAGGCTGATGGTGCCAATCCTTTTGTCCAGCCCATTTTTGGAGTTTTGTGTAACATGATCATGATTTTTTTTTTTCATTCTCTTTTGTGTTTTTTTTTTTCCCAAGCAAAATAAATGAATATATTACTACCAAAGCATTTGCAATCGCAATCATTTTCTGGGAGGAATTGAGCATTATCTGACACAATTGCAGGGGTGCCAATACTTTTGGCCAGCACTGTACTTCATTACAGGTATTAACGGTTAGGTTAGGTATTATGAATAATTCAAATGTAACTGGTTCGTATTTCATTGTGTTTTTTACCCTTATTATAAAATTGATTGTAGTGTTTTATTAGAGCTTGGAACGAATTAGGCGATTTACATGTCAAACCAGCGGCGTGCACGGGACATTGACAAAAATAAAATAAATTTAAGCAATCTGGTGCGCACCCAAAACTATCTGGTAAACATTAGCATTATACAGCATTTAAGCTAGCCGACTTTAGCTATGCAAGTTAGCCAATTGTTGCAATTGGCTAACTTGCTAACTTGGCTAACTTGCATAGCTAAAGTCGGCTAGCTTAAATGCTATATAATGCTAATGTTTACAACAACTGGCTAACTTGCATAGCAAAAGTCCACTATCTTAAATGCTATATAATGCTAATGTTTACTACAACTGGCTAACTTGCATAGCAAAAGTCCACTATCTTAAATGCTATGTGATGCTAATGTTTACTACAACTGGTTAACTTGCATAGCAAAAGTCCGCCATCTTAAATGCTATATAATGCTAATGTTTACGCCAATTGGCTAAATTGCATAGCAAAAGTCCACAAGATTAAATGTTATATAATGCTAATGTTTACAGCAACTGGCTAAAGTGCATAGCAAAACGCCAGTGGAGTCAAGTTCAAATACGAATCCTTAGGTAGACATTTATAATTTTACTCAAAATAAGGAGAGAAGGCTGTTTACCTGAAAAGCCTGCAAGGAGAAAGAGGGGAAACTATTTAGCTTCCGCAATAGTTCTAACTAGCCCCTCCTTCTTCTCGCTTTTTATTTGGGAGAAATTGAGCATTATCTGAATTGCAGGGGTGACAATACTTCTGGCCAGCAGTATACGTCCATATCTATCAAGAATTCAGGGATTTAAGCATTTATTCACAATAAATTTCACCGGAAAAGCTCTGTTTACATAAGGCGGCTGCCACATTGTGCTAACTGCACTTTTTTTTTTTTTTTTTGCTTTTAACCAAGATTCGAGACTGTTTTACGCCCATATCTATAAAGAATTCAGGGATTTAAGAATGTATTCACATTAGTTTTCTACGGAAAAAGCTCTTTGAAATTCCACTCGGTCAGCTTTGATGGCCACACCAACAATGCAGGCCCCCTATTAATCGGCCCCGCGCCCAGTCGATAATATTATAAAGTTGAAATAAAGGCCCAGTCACTCACCATTGGAGCGGAACCCTTGGTGACATCTCGCTCCAATTTGAGTGAGGCTGTGCGATTGGCTAGTTCTTTCAGATCGTAACCAGCGCAGAAATTACCTCCTGCAAGAAAGACAACAATGGTGTAGTCAAAAAAAGGAAAGGAAAATGATCAAGATGATGAAAAAAAATGTGAGCTACAATTTGGGCAAATTCTTCCGTGAAGACGTATCATATGAAATATTCCAAGTCGATCATTTTCACTTGATCTGAACTGCAGTGGATTGACATCTAGATTGGGCCTGAACGCCGAAATCTGAGCTCCCAAACATTACGACTAAAATAAGGAGAACCTGCAGAATGCAATCATTCCATTTTTATTTTTTTTAAATAGGGGCAACAAAAACTATCGGTGCTAATTTGTGCAAAATGGCTTCCTTATGTCTGAAAACCACAAAGCCCAGTGTGGAGTCTCCCTGCTTGTCATCACGTAACACAGATAGGCTGCTAATCACCCCCCGAAGGTCAGAGGTACTGATATAGCGTAGCACGAAACGCTGAAATAAACGTCCGTCTCGACTATTAAAATCGCGTTAGTATATTTTGCGCACTGAGTGTTGAACCATGTGAATGTAGCTCATTATTCTCTCAATGTTGAGGAGCAAAGTGGCTCTCTAGGGTCCACTTCATGGAGGACGGACGATCCTATGGAGGACCAAAGCTGCCAAAATTTCAAATAAATAATAAAAGTGAAAATAAAAACAACTAAAAATGCAATCCTAGTTTTTATTTGGCACCCATTGACCGCGGAAAACCGGAGATATGATCATTTTAATTTCTAGAAGAAATAATGAAGGAGCTATTCACGATTCACCTATTCAAACTAGGGACTATTTTCTCCACTAGAGGGCACTCATGCTCTTTGGATGAATGACGCTTCCGTTCTGTTGATTTTTTTTTGTCTCTCGCTAGATTTTTTTTTTTTTTGGCTCAATGTGGTTATGTAATACATTATAGTCAGAGGTGGGTAGAGTAGTCAAAGACTTTACTCAAGTAGCATTACTTCAAAATAATATTACTCAAGTAAAAGTAGTCATCCAAAAAATGTACTCAAGTACAGGTAAAAAAATATTTGGTGAAAAGAACACTCAAGTAATGAGTAACATTATGACTAACTGATAACATTTATGTTGGATCTTTTTTTTTTCAAACAATGTTTTTTTTTAGCACTAAGTTATTCGTATGAACTGTTGTTATAATGATACCGTGCCATAACCCATTACATAACCACATTGAGCAAAAGAAATACAAAAAAAAAAAATCATTTAATTCCGACGAGAGAAAAAAAAAAATTAAACAAAAGAGGCATTTTTCACCCAAAAAGTACGAGTGCCCTCTGGTGGAGAAAATAGTTCCAAATTTGAATAATGAATAGTTCCGTCATCATTACTATTTTGAAATGAAAAGGATCATATCTCTGGTTTTCCTTGGTCAATCGGTGCCAAATAAAAACTGGGAGAGAGGTTAAAATCCACACTTTCAACTCATGCTGAGGGCAGCGCTCTATTCCTTTATTTTTACGGTACTTTAAAGACACCAACATGATTGAACAAGCTGGTGTGAAGCTAGAACGGCAAGTTTGCGTCTGATTGGTATAATGGAGTCATGTGATTATTGTTGCGGCGTCTCATTGGTGAAATCGGTAGAGCTACTCTTAGCATCGCTAGCTAAAAAAATATGAATCTAATATGTAGAATAAAAAGGAATAATGTAACGACTCTTGTATCTTACAGCTTTGTAAAACTACTCTTAGAAGTACATTTTTCTCAAAAAGTTACACAAGTAGATGTACCGGAGTACATGTAGCACGTTACTACCCACCTCTGATTATACTACAGTAGAATAATAACAGTTCATATAGATAATTTTGTGCTGAGAAAAAAAATACCAATATTTTAAAAAATAAATAAAAAGCCAACATTGTAAGCAGTTACTTACAATATTACTCATTGAGTATTTATTCACCAAATACTTTTTTACTTGTACCGGAGTACATTTTTTGGATGACTACTTTCACCTGAGTAATACTATTTTCAAGTAACGCTACTCTTACTTGAGTACAATGTTAAATACTGGATTTGTCTTGTCTGCATACCCAAAACAATATTTAAATGTATGGCAAGTCACCAAAGATCCAATGCATCTTTGTAAATCATACCTATGCCGTGCAGGACAGCTACATTCAAGTCCGGCTCACGCTCGAAGGCCTCCAGCTCCTCCAGCAGATGCCTTGCAGTCTCCTGGTTCACGGCGTTACGCGCCTCGGGACGGTTAAGGGCGATGGTGACCACTGACCCCCTGCGTTCCGAGACCACGGTCTGTCCTGGTGGCGAAGGATGCAGAGTTAGACTAGATGGGATACTGACCCGTGTGCCCAAGCTGGGTCTCTAAAGTGAGAGAGCTGCATGGTTCTTGCCAACCACCGTCTGCTACCGTATTTAGATAAGAGCCTTTCTTCCGACCGAGGTCAATGTAAGCAGATAACGTTATTTTCACGCAGGTGCAGCTGTTTAGTAAATTTCCACTTTCATGTGAGCCACTTCCAGAGTTACCTTGTGGGCTGGCATCAGCCTGCCTATTCACATATTAATATAAATTACGATTTGGAAGGTCGGGCACCAAAATCTTCAAGTGCCTCACGATGCCCTCGAGGGGCATTAGAGGTCAAGGCCGGCCTGCTTTTAATGGTTACTTCATGACTAAATGTTTGTGATTATTGATTTCTTTTTGCTCCTGAGTTGAGTGTTGTTATCTCCCGTTCATTCAAGAAAATTAAAAGACCCCGTTAAAAGAGAAAATCAACGTTTTTTTCTTTATTCACTTACTTCTGGCTGTGCACTCAGTGCCGCTCCTCCTGGTGTGCCACGATTTACATTGTGCACCCCTTAATTGTCAATTTACACATCCCAGAATGTTCAGGTTAGGCGCTTTTACTGTGATCCCAGTATTGGGGATGGAATTTAAAAAATAAAAAAAAAAATTGGAGAGCTGACAGCTGAATTAAAATACAATTTAACCATTTTATACTTTTAAAGACCACAGTATTTATCTTATGATCTATTGTCTTTTTTTTTTTTTTTACCTTTTGTTGTGCTGCAGAAGGACTTTATTGGTGCCAGGTGTTTCTTTAATGCCAGCTCAGAAAGCGCATTTGCATACATTCTCGTTTGCACAAGTTTAAGATACATTGCTAAAAGTCAAATAGAAGAATAAAATGAGCTGTAAATGGCAACTATCGCTGCAAATTAACACGCAATCAACGGCCCTTCTGAATTCAGATGAAATAAGTTTCTGGTGGAAATAAATGTTCTGCAACTCTGACTGTGCAACTTTTCTTATTGTCCTACAGAACAGAGCAAGGAGACCAAAGGTTCCGTTGCTGACACGTTCTCACGTGGTGATGGACATCAGTGGTAAGAATTCAAACTTACAGCAGAGGGCGCCATTTCACCAAATTGATAAGTGGTTGACAAATTTGACACGTCAGATTGATTCGTCCGTACATCTGCAACGAATGACCTTTAGAAAACATTGATTATAAACAAGGGCGTAGGTTTGGTCTCAGTAATGGTAGGGACAATATAACAGCATAACCTGCATGTACACTTTTTGCTGGGGACGGGATTAAGACCAAAAATATTATTGAACAGGGGTCAGGGCTATCATGAATATGAACCTAATAAATTGATAGGCTGAATGATTAATGCAAAATAAATCTGTACTGACTTCAGGGCCGGCCCAGGCCAATTGGGAACCCTAAGCAAAATAATGCAAAGGGGCCCATATTTTTGGCCCACCGTTTCGTCACAGTGTACTGTGAAACCCATACATGCAATCCAAGCCATACGCCCATATTTTGTAGATTAATCAGATTTTGTTGCACTGCATACTTCAAACTTCTCACCCCAAATGATTGTCAGTACTTACAGTAGATAGCGCCAAACCTTTTTCTAAAAGAGGAAAGAAAGAAGTTAAGGAAGAACTTTTGTTTTTTTAGGCTTGTAATCAAGTATCAAAACTCACAAAAGTCAAATAAAGCAAACTGTAGTAAATAAATTAGAATATAAATTAAACGATTGCCAGATTGGGGGACCCCTAGTGGTCAGGGGCCCTAAGCAGCTGCATAGTCTGCGTATAGGCTGGGCCGGCCCTGATTGATTTATAACTTTCACACTGGAAATTTACAGTATAACGTCCTAATCTGATCATTTTTCTTAAATCTAGTCGAATAATTTTCTTCATCTTGTTTTGAGTTTTAAAGGCTAGTTAACAGATAAATGCATCAAATTCTTCCACTTACTTTTAGTAAATATTACCATTTGTTCTTATTAGGCCCATACATCTAAAAGTCGATCATTTTTCACCTAAATCATGAAAAAAAATGTTTTCAAATAATGTTTTGAACTATATATATTCCTCAAGTAAGAACATTTCTGACAAACAAGTTTTTTTTTTTATATTAAATGTACAAACTTTTTGCTTAAAATATGTTTTAAGCAAAAAAATAAGTATTTTCACCTAGGTATTTTTCTTTTTCAAGAAATCTTAAGTGTAAAATTTACCTGAAGCACTAGAAGATAATTTCACTTATTTTTGGTAGGGTTGGGGGAATCGGGCATGAAGCCGATTCGATACGTATCTAAATACACAGGTTACGATTCGATTAAAAAACGATAGGCTACTTATTCATTTCTTTATGATTTAAAAAAGTCAATGTTTGCGCGATCTTCAAAATATATTCCATTTCACTTTGCATAATATGAGTCATTTTTACTTATTTTTCTGAATGTATGTTACTTACTGTATACCTTTATTATTTAAAAAAAAAAAAAAAAAAAAGTTTACATTTAACTTCAATTTTAATATACATCCTATGTTCTCAAGTAGTGAAAATTGAGATTTGGCATTTAGTATGTGAGGAAAGGAGGGAAAATAAAAATTAGGAGATGGAGATTAGGGTTAATGCTGTTAACTTTTATTTTGCAAATCATTGAAAAAATACAATTTTGAATGAAAATCAGTTTTTGTATGTTATGGAAATAACTGCCGAAACAGTTTTCTTTGCATTTCAGTAGTTTAAGAGGTTTGACCCCAGCCCCCACCCACCCACAAAAATGAAAATAAATAAAATTTCTGGCTCCGTGGCGACTTCCACGTCGGGGAGTTCCGGCAAGAAATTCTAGCCACTTTCACCCTTGGTCGCGATGCAGAAATCGCAGACATCGAGGAGTGGTCGAAATTTTCTTTTTCATATATTTACCCTTTTTCCATTTTTCTTTGTTTGGATCGCTTATTTATCTAAAACATTGGGGAAAATGCGAAAGTAACGAAAAAAATTAAATTCAGCGATAGTTATTAGGTAGATATCCGTAACTTTTTTACAGACGCCAATTTTTTTAACTGTGACGTAATTTGTATAAAAGTTTCAAAATGTGCAAGTGAATAATTTTTTACAGTCTTTTTTTTTTTTTTTGACTTAATATTAGACATCAATTAATGATTCTAAGCTAAAAATGACAGACATTAGTATAATAAATACAATTACTCACCTTTTTATGGCTAGGTTGAAACAAAGCGGTTGCGCAACATCTGTAAACAGGGGTTTCAAGTGTAAAACGGACAAATTCAAAAAATAGTTTGGGGGCTTATTGCACCATGAATCTGCTTTGGCAGCATATAGACATATATTTCTATCAAACACAACAGTTCTTTTGGCTTAAAATACAGCAGTTTTTATTAAAGAGGGGTGCAAGAGCAAAACTGCTTTTTCAGCCTTGTTGGCGTTTTCCTCCATAGGAAAGTCAATCACATGCAATGACACTTTTGGGCCACCTGGCCCCCCGGACTTCCCTTAAACTCCACTTATGATTTTCTGGAGCATTTTTGGGTCAATTCCTTGTTAACTCATCGACCGCCGATGATGGCGCTAGACAGTCTAAAGCGATTCAAGAGTAGTTGTGCACACACACGATCATACAAAACAGACCTCCAGTTTTATCTCACCGATGTATAGTATGAATGAGCTACAAAGTGCCTGTCGGGCATAACAACTCCGCGGGACGGATCTGATTCTCTGGCGGGCCGCTTCACGCCCACGGGCCATATGTTTAGTTTGGCACGATCAATCAAAGAATCAGAGGACCGTCTTGCTCGCAATGCTATGGTTAACTCTTCTCTACAAAAAAAAAAAAAAAAACATACCTTTCTTTCATTTTTTTTATACAAACAATTTATTTTTTGTGTTATTTTAAACACATCTTTAAGGCATCATGCACAAAATAAAATCAAGCAATATCTACGTCGTTATTCTCACATAGCGTTTTGATGTTTAAAAAATAAGTTTGTACAAATATGGCATGTATGCTGGCGTGTGTGTCCATTTTAAAGCAGAACTGCTTTCACAGTATTTGTAAACATGGCTTTAAACAACAGGAAAGCGGGAAAGCGCATGCTCCAATCAGAGGGGTCAAATTCCCTGAAAAGCATGCGATGGATTAGAACATTAACATCCACTTTTAAATAGAAAGTTAAGACATTCAAAATAATAATAGATAAAACATTGCATTGGTAGCAACAGTGGTGCCTTAGGATACGAATTTAAAGGGAAAGACAACACCTTTATTGTGAAGAATCTTCTTTAATAAAACCCACAGAATTTTATTTTTCCGATGTGTATGTAAAAAAACGTGAATAAAAGCCAGTATTTCCAAGATGTGGAAATACTGGCTTTCATTTGATTTTACTGGCCTTTATTTCCAGGAAAACATGTCCAGATGACTGCTCAAGAACATTTGCATCTCAAGGCACCACTGTCATCCCTAAAATGGAGTACCAGACAGACACAAATGAAAATTGCTGCGCAAGCAAAACACTACAAGACTTATTTTTTAAATACATTAAAGTTTGTACTTGCAACCTGACACATTGGGGGGGAAAATTATCAGACAAAAAGGTGCCTCTTCAAGATGATTCTGAAAAGTTCCAGGACTGGTTGTGACTAAAGATACATTTTACAGAGCACCCTAAAGGGACAGTGACAGAATTAAGATATATTTCAACCATGTGGTGCGCACCACAAAGTACCCTTTATAGGCCACAAATTAAGGATTTAGTTAATAGATTGAACTATCTGGTACAACCCATATAGTATGTGGTGCGCACTAGAAACTACTTGGTGCGCACCAGAAAGAACCCTTTTATAAGCCACAAAAACAGGATTTAGTTAATAGATTGAACTATCTGTTGCACACCAATAACTATCTGGTGCGTACCAGAAAGTTTGCTTTTAATGGCCACAAATAAAGGATTCAGTTAGTAAATTGAACTATCTGGTACACCCCATAGAGTATGTGGTGCGCACTAGGAACAATTTGGTGCGCACCAGAAAACATTCTGGTGCACACCAGAAAGTACCTTTTTATAGGCCACAAAAACAGGATTTAGTTGACAGATTGAACTATCTGTTACACACCAGTAACTTTTTGTTGCGCACCAGAGAAAGTTTGCTTTTATCGGCCACAAATAAAGGATTTAGTTAGTAAATTGAACTATCTGGTACACCCCATATAGTATGTGGTGCGCACTAGAAACTATTCGGTGAGCACCAGAAAGTACCTTTTTATAGGCCACAAAAACAGGATTTAGTTGGCAGATTGAACTATTTGTTGCGCACCAGAAAGTTCCCTTTTATAAGCCAGAAATAAAGGATTTAGTTAATAGATTGAACTATCTGGTACACCCAATATAGTATGTGGTGCGCACTAGAAACTATTTGGTGCACACCAGAAATTCTGGTGCACACCAGAAAGTACCTTTTTATAGGCCACAAAAACAGGATTTAGTTGACAGATTGAACTATCAGTTACACACCAGTAACTTTTTGTTGCGCACCAGAAAGTTACCGTTTATAGGCCAGAAATAATGGATTTAGTTAATAGATTGAACTATCTGGTAAACCCCATGTAGTATGTGGTGCGCACTAGAAACTATTTGGTGCACACCAGAAAGTACCCATTTATAAGCCTCAAAAACAGCATTTAGTTAAAAGATTGAACTATCTGTTGCACAATAGAAACCAGATAGTATGTGGTGCGCACTAGAAACTGCTTGGTGCGCACCAGAAAAGTTTCTGGTGCACACCAAAAAGTACCTTTTTATAGGCCACAAATACAAGATTTAGTTGATAGATTGAATCATGTGTTTCGCCCCAGATCATATGTGGTGCACACCAGATACTATGTTGTGGACCAGAAACAATTTGGTGCGCACCAGAAAGTTCCCTTTTATAGGCTACAAATACAGGATTTAGTTGATAGATTGAACTATCTGTTGCGCACCAGAAAAGTTCCCGTTATAGGTCACAAATACAGGATTTAGTTGATAGATTGAACTATGTTGCGTACCAGAAACTATTGCGCAGGATTTAGTTGATAGATTCCATTATGTGTTTCGCACCAGATCGTATGTGGTGCGTACCAGAAACTATATGTGTGGACCAGAAACAATCTGGTGCGCACCAGAAAGTTCCCTTTTATAGGCTACAAATACAGGATTTAGTTGATAGATTGAACTATCTGTTGCGCACCAGAAAAGTTCCCGTTATAGGTCACAAATACAGGATTTAGTTGATAGATTGAACTATGTTGCGTACCAGAAACTATTGCGCAGGATTTAGTTGATAGATTCCATTATGTGTTTCGCACCAGATCGTATGTGGTGCGTACCAGAAACTATATGTGTGGAACAGAAACAATCTGGTGCGCACCAGAAAGTTCCCCTTATAGGCCACAAATACAGGATTTAGTTGATAGATTAATCTATCTTTTGTGCACCTGAAACTATCTATTGCGCATCAGCTAGTATGTGGTGCGAATCAGATAGTATGTTGTGCGCACCAGAAAGTTCCCGTTATAGGCCACAAATACAGGATTTAGTTGATAGATTGAATCATGTGTTTCGCACCAGATCGTATGTGGTGCGTACCAGAAACTATATGTGTGGACCAGAAACAAACTGGTGCGCACCAGAAAGTTCCCCTTATAGGCCACAAATACAGGATTTAGTTGATAGTTCAATCTATCTTTTGCACACCAGAAACTATCAATTGCGCATCAGATAGTATGTTGTGCGCACCAGTTCCCATTATAGGCCACAAATACAGGATTTAGTTGATTGAACTATGTTGCGCACCAAAAACTATTGCGCACCAGATAGTATGTGGTGCGCACCAGATTGTTTCTGGTGGGCACCAGATAGTTCCCGTTATAGGCCACAAATACAGGATTTAGTTGATAGATTGAATTATGTGTTTCGCACCAGATCGTATGTGGCAAGTACCAGAAACTATATGTGTGGACCAGAAACAAACTGGTGCGCACCAGAAAGTTCCCCTTATAGGCCACAAATACAGGATTTAGTTGATAGATTAAGCTATCTTTTGTGCACCTGAAACAATCTATTGCGCACCAGATAGTATGTGGCGTTTCTGATGCGCACCAGAAAGTTCCTTTTTATAGGCCACAAATACAGGATTTTGTAGATAGATTGAACTATCTATTCCGCACCAGATAGTATGTGGTGCGCACCAGAAACATAAAGTTCCCTTTTATAAGCCACAAATACAGGATTTAGTTGAGCTTTAATTCAATCTTGGACTCAACTCTAAAGATATTACTGCATTACTTGCACATAGTCACCATTACGTTGTCTCGGAATACCAGATTGTTCCTGGTGTGCACCAGATAGTTTCTAGAGCACACCACATACTATCTGGTGCGCAGCAGATGGTTTAAATTTATTTTACTTTTGTCCATGTCCCTTTAGGGGCTCCGTAACCTTTCAAAACCAAACTACAGTACGAGTTTTCCCATTAACGATGGACAAAATTAGGTTTGTTCTGAGCGTTCACACGTCTGTCGTCATCAGTGGCAGACAACGAGTCCATTTCGCGTCACTTCCATGTCATTTTAAGACACTTACGGTTCTCGTCCTGTAAATTTTGGATCATATCCTGTCGATTTTTTCGGCATTTTCGGGCGGCTTCCTGTCAGTTTTAGGGCATTTTTGGGTCACTTCCTTGCTAACTCGTTGGCTGCCGTGGACGGTGCGAGACGTCCAATCCATTTTGACCGGCCCGAGTGCAGTAGCGCCCGACCTCAATCACGCTAAACACAAGTCTACGGTTTTATAGCACCAATGTCAAAATAAAAGATTTTGTATGTACAGTTTGAATAAGCTATACCGCCCGTTGCGGGTCATATATTTGACACCCCTGATCATTTTGAAGATCTCGTAAGAATACTGCCAGAAGTGCTGTCATGGCAAAGTGCATTACATTCCAGAGAGGGGAAAACTTGTAGTTTGGATATGATTTTTTTTTCTGTGCGTAACGACAGTCCTAGAACCTTTCAGACAATAGTCCCTCTTAAATCAACAGTATAAATTTGTCTAAGCGAACCAGACGTACGGGGCGGCTATTATACAGGAAGAAAAATCTTGTCGTGTCCACCGTGGCAGACATCCGGGAAGTGACGGTAGCTTTTTGGCACTGTTCTGTCCAGTTAGTTGTGCTCCTCTTCGCTGCCCCCTGTGTGCCATTATACTATATTGAAGACCATGGATAGATATTGTTCATATGACACCTGGATCCAGCCGTCCTGGTCCGTGTCGTATCGCCTAAAAACGTCAGTCAACCTCTGTGGATGAAAGTAGAAAATCATTGACCCGAGGTGGTCACTTTCTTTTAGCTATGACATGAAAAAAATCAGCAGTGAAAAAAACGATTCGATATCACTCCTCCCTGCAGAGCTGCTGGATTACAAATGTTACTGTTCATAGACATGAAATTGTCAGATTTCATAACTTTATCCTGAAAACATCGCCAACATTTTTGATTGCATGGCTCATCGTTGATTTTTATGCATGCATACAGTGTAAGCCTTAATTTTTTTTTCATAAAAAAAATAAAACATAACATTGGTATGAAATTTTGTTGTTTAATTTTGCTATTAGAAATGTGGTCTTTTCTATATGTTTAAAATACTGTAGGAACACACACAACAAATGTTTACTATCGTATCGTTTTCACTCTGTATCGAACCATATCGTTCTTAAACTGTATCGAATCGCTCGGCCATAAAAATCTATCGTTTTTGAATCGAATCGTAACCTGTGTATCTAAATACATATCAAATCGGCTTCATGCCAGAGATTCCCAACCCTAGTTTCCACCCCCATGCTTCACAGTGGGTATGGTGTTCTTCGGATGCAATTCAGTTTTCTTTCTCCTCCAAACATGAGAACCTGTGTTTCTACCAAAAAGTTCTATTTTGGTTTCATCTGACCATAACGCATTCTCCCAGTCGTCTTCTGGATCATCCAGATGCTCTCTAGCGAACTGCAGACGGGCCTGGACGTGTACTTTCTTCAGCAGGGGGACACGTCTGGCAGTGCAGGATTTGAGTCCCTGGCGGTGCATTGTGTTAGCGATTTGCCTTTGTTACTGTGGTCCCAGCTCTCTGCAGGTCATCCCCATGTGGTTCTGGGATTTTTGCTCACCGTTCTTGTTATCATTTTGATGTCACGGGGTAAGATCTTGCATGGAGCCTCAGAACGAGGGAGATTATCAGTGGTCTTGTATGTCTTCCATTTTCTAATAATTGCTCCCACAGTTGATTTCTTTACACCAACCGTTTTACCTATTGCAGATTCAGTCTTCCCAGCCAGGTGCAGGTCTACAATTTTGTCTCTGGTGTCCTTCTTGGCCATAGTGGAGTTTGGAGTGTGATTGACTGAGGTTGTGGACAGGTGTCTTTTATACCGATAATGAGTAAAAACAGGTGCCATTAATACAGGTACCGAGTGGAGCCTTGTTAGAAGAAGTTAGACCTCTTTGACAGCTTGCTTGTTTGTAGGTGACCAAATACTTATTTTCCACTCTAATTTGGAAATAAATTCTTTAAAAATCAAACAGTGTGGGGTTTTCTGTTTTTTTTTTTCACATTCCGTCTCTCATGGTTGAGGTTTACCCATGTTGAGAATTACAGGCCTCTCCAATTTTCAAGTAGGAGAACTTGCAAAATTGGTGGTTGACTAAATACTTATTTGTTTTTTTTATTGGCATGCTAAGATTGTACCATTGACTCGCGCTAGTTTAACCACTCCGGAGCCCTGAAACCAACAAAAAATTAACAACCTGCACGGAATTTGTTCAAATCAACTCCACCGACTAATTAAACCCCAGCTAACTTAAAGATATAAAGCCTAATATCAAAAATTCTGAACTTCCCCTTTAAGACTCATTTTCGAATTCTAACTAAATCTAGGAAGAGTGACATTTTAGACCAGGTTTTGGACTGGTTTGCCCCCAATTTACATTCCATTTCTTTCAACTGCTAGTCCTCCATCAGATGGGAAGAGAACTGGTTTGCCTAGTGGAAAGTTGACTCGCACTTGATATGAGGAAGTATAACAGAGCTATGATCAGTGTTGACTCAAATTTTGATCTGTTTCAAAACATGCTGGAATATTAGCATGCAAGCTTCGATATATCAGTTTTGAATTTGGAAAAAAAAAGTGCCTTATTATCTAAATCCAAAGTCTGAAAATCGTGGAGTTCGGTACCTTTAAGCAAGCTTAAGAACCACTCTTCTGAAGAGATGAAAAAATTATTTGGATGATTTAAAATGGCATTACCTGCAGTACAATACAGCATTGGATGAAGTCATCAAAGGCCACTTGCCCCTTCCTCTGCCGGTCAAACTTCTCAATAAGAGTACCGTAGAACTGGTCCGATAGACGATAACCTGTTCAGGAACAGCATGCAAAACACAACCGTTACATTAGAACCCGATTCGTTACATTATTATGATTTCAATTTCTATTTTTAATGTATTTGTTTATCTATTTGTAATTGTACCAGCACTATTTATGAAGGATTTAGCATAGGTTTTTAGGCTGTGGAAAAAATTCATCCAATTATAATGTACTCTTATAAGAAAATCCAACTCGACAAACGACAATTTTGACTTACAAATCAGGTCCTGGAAAGAATTCAATTTGTATGTTGTAATATTTTCAAAATGACTTTTGGTCTATGAACGTTGAGCAGTCAACATTTTTTTTTTTTAAACTGCATTTGGGGTGTTATGTGTAGGAAAAACAAAAAAATCTCATTTTGCAATGCATCTGTAACATAATTAGTCAAAAATATATACAGTGGTATGAAAAAGTATCTGAACCTTTTGGAATTTCTCACATTTCTGCATTAAATCACCATCAAATGTGAGCCGATCCTTGTCAAAATCACACAGATGGAAAAACAGTGTGCTTTAACTAAAACCAGCCAAACATTTATAGGTTTTCATATTTCATTGAGGGTAGTATGCAAACAATGACAGAAGGGGGGGAAATAAGTAAGTAAAAAAAAAAGTGAACCATCACATTCAATATTTTGTGGGCCAGCCCTTTGGCAGCAATAACTTCAACCAGCCCTTTCTGTAGCTGCAGATCAGTCTGGCACATGGATCACAACTAATTTTGGTCCATTCTTCTCTACAAAACTGCTGTAGTTCAGTCAAATTCCTGGGATGTCTGGCATGAATCGCTGTCTTTAGGTCATGCCACAGCATCTCAAGTCTGAACCTTGACTTGGCCACTCCAGAACCTGTATTTTGTTGTTCTGAAGTTGATTTACTTCTGTGTTTTGGATCATTGTCTTGTTGCAGCATCCATCCTCTTTTTAGTTTCAACTGTCTGACAGACGGCCTCAGGTTTTCCTGCAAAACATCCTGATAAACTTTTGAATTCATTCTTACATTATTGATAGCAAGTTGTCCAGGCCCTGAGGCAGCAAAACAGCCCCAAAATATGATGCTCCCTCCATGAGGTGTTGATGTCGGTGAGCTGTTCCATTTTTCCTCCACACATGACATTGTTTGGGAGTAACACACAACTCAACTTTGGTTTCATCCGGCCACGAAATATTTTGCCAAAACTTCTGTGGAGTGTCCAAGAGCCTTTTTGCGAACACTAAACAAGCCACAATATTTATTTATTTTTTTTTTTTTAGACAGGAGTCCGTGGAGTCCTCCCATAAACACCATTCTTGGCCATTTTTTATATATAGTTGAGATACTAGACTGTGCCAGTGATTTCTGTAAGTCTTTAGCAGACACTATGGGGTTGTTTTTTAACTCTCTGAGAATTCTGCGCTGAACTCTTGGCGTCATCTTTGATGGACGGCCACTCCTTGAGAGAGAAGCAACAGTGCCAGACCCTCTCCATTAGTAGTAGGGGTGCACGATATCCATTTTTTTAAACCAATATCGATAACTGCTCCTCAAGGCCGATACTGATACGATAACCGATAATATATATATGTATATAATTTTTCAATGTATATTCACCAGTTTTTGAACACCTGTAGGTCGAAAATACTAGTGATTGATTCAGCTTAGATTTGCCTTCGACCGAACCAGAATTTTCATGATGACATGAACATTATTATAATGAACAAAACAAAGACAGTAACAAAACTTTGCATACTGGAAAAACAGGAGTGGAAACAAACGCACAAATCCCAATCCGACACCGTGCCAAAAATATTATAAATAGGACCGATAATATATTATGGTATCGGATTTATTGGGATGACGTCATCATTCCAATTATCGGACTGATAATTATTGTGCACCTCTAATTAGTAGACAACTTCTCTGACTGTCGATGGATGAACAGCCAGACTTTTAAATATTGTTTTGTATTCTTTCCAAGTTTTATACAACAATCCTTGATTGCAGGTCTTCAGACAGCTCTTTTGACCGAGCCATGATGCACATCTGCCAATGCTTCTCATAAAGACATTTCTTACCAGGTGTGTGATTTATAGTGGGCAGGGCAGCTTTAAACCACTTATCAGTAATTGGGCACACACCGACTTAAATTGTTTGGTAAAAATGGGTTTCAATTGCTCTTTAAGTCTCCTTAGGCAGAAGCTTCACTTACTTATTTTCCCCCTTCTGTCATTGTTTGCATGCTATCCTCATTAAAATATGAAGACCTATAAATGTTTGGGTGGTTTTAGTGAAAGCAGACATTGTATTTTCATCTGTGTGATTTTGACAAAGTTCAGATCACATTTGATGGTGATTTTATGCAGAAATGTGAGAAATTCCAAAAGGCACAGGTACTTTTTTATAACACTGCATCTAATTTCAACACACACACAAAACATTAAGATTCCTACAATGTGAGCAAATCCAAACACCCGACTACCCCCAAGTACGACTTTGGAAGATGGTTTGACAGAAGCAGCGGAACCCTCCACCACGCAAACCAAATGAAAATACCAAGGCATACTTTGCTGCTCACCGAATCCGGTCAGTGCCTGTTTGAGCTCGTTCTTGTCGATGAATCCCGAGTTGTCCCTATCGTAGGTCCGAAAGATGTTCTGCCAGTCCGTGATGTACTTCCAGACGCCGGCAAACTCGTTGAAATTCACGCCGCTCTTATTTTCCCTGTCGAACATGGCTAATGGACAGCGAGAAGAGGTGTTTAGGACAAAATAAGGAGTTGCCAAGATGATCTCATTCATGCCTTCACTACAAAGTTATTCTCAAACCCACATTTGGAGTCCACTTTTCTTAATGAACAGTGCTCAAATTGTAATAGGTTTATCCCGTTGCTAAGTGTACAAAAGCCAGTTGTGTAGAGCTGAGCAGCAGTTACTTACATATTATGGAACGCACGGTCACAGGGTTGAATGGCGTCCATGTTCCTGAGAAACACAAGACAACTAGTTGAAAAACATGCATATTTTCAGCTCACTAATGTTTTCGACAGTCAAATATTTCAATTCAGACATTAAAGTCTTGAACACACGCGCTAACGTTACCTAGCGCATTACATTGTTGTCAGATGTAGGTAATTGTAGTAATTAGTAGAGCTGGGAATCTTTGGGCACCTAACGATTCGATTACGATTATTGATGCACCCCCTTCCTTTTTTATTTTTTTAAAATGTTTTGTACATTAGTTCCAAAATTGTTCAAAAATCCTCTCAGGCTAAACCAAACTACTATTTCAGTATCAAGTTAGCATATAACGGTAAACAAATATACAAAAATAACAGTAAATAAAAAACTCCGGTCCCAATTCTGTATCAGCAGCTTTAAACTACATTCATTTAATGTTGTGAATCAACTGTTATAGTTGTTAAAATTGCTCCCGTTAGTCCATAATTTCCCTTCTGTCTACTTTTGTCAAAGTTTTAAAACTATTTCATCATTTAAAGATAGATTCAAGACAAGATTCTGCCGATTTAGAGTATTTTAGATAAAAAGTTAATTAGGTTCGCTACAACAGAGCCTTCTAGACAAGTCACTGCTTTAAGATGGCGGCTGTTTACTAACGCCAGAAAGTCTGTCATTTCGCATTTCGGTTCAATAATACATGTTCTAACACCGCCACATATATATGATATTTACTATAGCCGTATGTTTGTAGCAACTAGCAACTGGGCATTGTTTGTAGCGGCGGTCGGCCGCAGTCGGGTATGATTGTTTTTTTTATCTAGCGGCATGAGTTGAACATGATATTTACTCTCGGTTCGTTCCTCATTGCGTCCCAAAGACTGTGTTTTACTTCCGTTTTACCTGGTATAATTCAATAATCAGAATTTGGATGTTTGTGAATCGTTCTCGAATCTTCCATGGCCGAATCGTGAATAATCTAAGAATCGGACATTTCGCACGCCTCTAGTAATTAGGGCTGCAGCTATCAATTATTTACGTAATCGATTACCGTAATTTCCCGAATATAACGCGCACTTTTTTCCCCCAAAATCAACTTGTAAAATCATGGTGCGCATTATAACCTAGTACATAAATGGAGACAGAAATATATATATATATATATATAACAGATTTTTTTTGTTGTTGACACGGCCACGTTGTGTTGAAGAAACGTATGCCGCGATCCGTTGCTGACCATTACGGTACCTGACATCACCGTTTTGTTTCGGTAATACTTCACTCTGATCAGCCTCTCTGAGACCCCCAATTTGGCCAAATTTCATAATTGTCCGATATGCATTGGAAGGCTTAAAATCTCAATTTTCCGGGGGAAGAAAAATTTTGAACAGGAGGGCATTTAAAAAAAAATAAATAAATTTTTAAACAGCAAAACCCTATATGGAGGAGAGAGCACGCGAGAGCAGAATTACAGACGCCATGACTTTAACGAGATATTATCGGGTACTTACCTTGTTTCGATCCAAAAACTCCATGTAGCATGTATCACTGAGTGTCAAGACACAGCTGTGAATGGTCAGAGCTGGATTTTTTGGGGATTTTATGGGTGAAACATGGTAATATAACAAGGGTCGCGATGCCGAAATCGCAGACATCAAGGAGTGGTCGAGATTTTCTTTTTCATATATTTACCCTTTTAAATGTTTTTTTTTTTTTCAATTTTTCTTTGTTTGGATCGATTATTTATCACCTAACATATTGGAAAAATGCGACAGTTACAAAAAAAAAATACAAATAAGCCGTAGTTATGAGGTAGATATCCGTGAGTTTTTTACAGACACCATTTTTTTTATTGTGACCTAATTTATTTAAGTTTAAAATATGGGAGTGAGTCGTTTTTGTTTTTTGTTTTTAAACCAAATATTAGACATCAATTGATAATTCTAAGCTAAAAATGACATTTTGAATAAGAAATATAATTAATTACCTTCGTTTTATGGCTGGGTTGAAACAAAAGCGGCTGTGCGACGTCTGTAAACGGGGTTTTCCAGGGTAAAACGGACAAATTAAAAATAGTTCGGGGGCTTAATGCGCCATGAATCTGCTATGGCAGCATATAGACATATTGTTCTCCCAAACACAACAGTTGTTTTGGCTTAAAATACAGCAGTTTCTTTTAAAGAGGAGTGCAAGAGCAGAAACTGCTTTTTCAGTCTTGTCTGTGTTTTCCGCCTAATAGAATTAAGATTTGTTATCGGATATAATATATAAGAAAGACGGGGCATATGGCAGTAAAGGATAGCTTGTTGAAACAGGAGAACATCATTGTCAGTGTCATAAGGCAATGCACACAAGAAAAGGGTGTCGATAAAAAAGCTACCTCTGGATCAGGTCGGCTCTTTGTCAGCCCTCGACACTCAAGCCATCTCTTTAACTGAACGTTTGTATGTTCTTCCACTTCTTTACCAGTGAATTTGGCACCAGCGACATCATTTTCGGACAGAATTGGTAGGTTTAGCTCAGTAAACATCTCCTTCGTACACTATTTACATGCATTTAGCATGAGGGAGAAAAGCAAGTTTGACCCCCCTAGCAACAGTTGCTAATATCATGAATTTTAATGAGAAAAGGTGACATGTTACGTGCGGTACGCTTAATCGCTGCAGCACTAGTAGCAATCTGTTGTTTTTTTTTTTAAATACTGATTTGAGTAGTGCAACATGAATCAATGCAACATTGGTATGATAACTCCAAAGCGAAGCACTTATCTGGTAGCCCAAAGGGGAAAAGGACGCCTCTGTATTTTCGTGCTGTTTGCAGTATCATTTTTGACCACCAACCTTACATAGTGCTCACCCAAAATTAAAATTGCATACTAGCCTGGATGTCACCCACAGGCTAGGAGTTTGACATGCAAAATGCAGGAGGAAAGTAAACGGTCACATCAGCATGCATACCATTGGATAAGGCCTGCTGGAGCTCGGAGTCTGATATCACCCCACTGCGGTCCTTGTCCACCCTGTGGAGAGAGGAGAGGAGAGCACAGATTAGATATCGCCGGCGCCAACCAATAAAAACTCTAGCGCAAATCGTAGAGGGCAACTACTGAAACATTATCCTCCCGGGCAAGCCTCACCGTTTTCAGCAGTGCATCGGTGATGAATGAAGCTCAGTCAACAGTACACAAATTTAGGGCTGAACGATATTGGAAAAAAAAGACATTGCGACTTTTGGGGGGGTTTGCGATATATATTGCAATATTTAAACTAGAGATGTCCCGATCCGATATTTGGATCGGATCGGACGCCGATATGGGCAAAAAAAATGCGCATTGGTATCAGATCAGCCAACACGGAAAAATTCCGATCCAGACCTCTGATCCAGTTTTTTTTTTTTTTAAAGTCCGGTCCGGGTTTTACAGCGCACCGATTTACATAATCCATTCCAGTTTTTGCTTCGGTTTCCCTAAAATCCGGTCCGCATTTTACGGCACACCTTCAACACACTACATTTACATTACCGTCTCCCAATTTACCGAGAGATTTTATCGGTAAAAATGTCAGCTGTGTGGGATCATTTCACCTTAAAGGACGACAAAGACGAAGAGGCAGACTTATTGACATCAACTAAGGCGAGCTACTAGTTTATTTTTTGTTTGAACATTTTACAAATTTTATTAAAACAAAAACATTAAGAGGGGTTTAATATAAAATTTCTATAACTTGTACTAACATTTATCTTTTAAGTAGAGATGTCCCGATCCGATATCTGGATCGGATCGGACGCCGATATGGGCAAAAAAATGCGTATCGGTATCGGATCGGCCGACACAGAAAAATTCCGATCCAGTTTTTTTTTTTTAACTCCGGTCCGGGTTTTCCAGTGCACCGACTTACATAATCCATTCCAGTTTTTGCTTCGGTTTCCCTAAAATCCGGTCCGCATTTTACGCACACCTTCAACACACTACATTACCGTCTCCCAATTGACTGAGAGACTATCGGTAAAAATGTCAACTGTGTGGGATTATTTCACTTTAAAGGACAACAAAGACGAAGAGGCAGAGTGCAACATATGCCACAATAAAGTCAAGCGTGGTGGTAAATAGGGATGGGAATTGATAGGATTTTTACGATTCCAATTCCATTATCGATATTGCTAAACGATTCGATTCTTTATCGATTCTCTTATCGATTCTAATTTGGGGAAAAAGAACAAACGTTTTGATTGGCATCGAGTTTGTTTAATCAGAAGTCACAACCTTACAAACTCACAACGAGATCAAAAGAGGCCCAAAGCCTCAATGTTAACTGTGGCAATAAGTGGCAAATACACAAGAATGTGTAACATTTTACTGAAACATTTATCTAATAGAAATAAAAAATACTGGTATATATTGGCAGACAGGTTGTTGTTCTTCCTTTGGCAATATGTGTTAAAGCAGGGGTCCCCAAACTTTTTCCTGTGAGGGCCACATAACTTTTCCCTTCTCTGATGAGGGGCCGGGGTCAGTTTGTAACAGAAAAAGTGTGACGATTGCAGAAGTGCATAAATGTAAAAAATTATTGTTTTTCAGAAAGCCACAATCAAATAACCCTTTCTGGATTCTTCACGGAATGAAAGTAAATAAAATAAAAATAATACAATGATAAAATAATAATAATAATAATTAATAATAAAAACACTATTAATTAAATAGATAATAACCAAATAACCCTCTCTGAATTCTTCAAGGAAAAGGCCAGGAAATAAATAACACGATTGAGAAAAAAAAAATTCAAAATGGCCGGACCAAATGTGGAGGCGGGCCGTATTTGGGCCCCGGGCCGCAGTTTGGGGACTACTGGGTTAACGTGTATTATTTACCATTACATTG
Organism: Corythoichthys intestinalis; assembly: GCF_030265065.1. Taxonomy (NCBI): domain Eukaryota; kingdom Metazoa; phylum Chordata; class Actinopteri; order Syngnathiformes; family Syngnathidae; genus Corythoichthys; species Corythoichthys intestinalis. Next base: position 2,084,735 of record NC_080414.1, on the reverse strand, counting down.
AAATGCATGCCTTTTAGTTTTTGTGGCGCTTACACGCTCAAGTAGTGGCGCCCTTGCGCTTCCTCACGCGAAGAAGAATGCGCTGACGTGAAGAAGAGCGCACTTACACCCGAAGAAGAAATGCCGTATCCAAGCAAGTTGGTGAGAGAGGGAAACACTTCTACGAGCCTACGTTCTTTGTTAATGTTAGTATCTACAGAGGCAACGCCTGTATGTATCATCTTTTGTGCTGTTGTTGTTGTGTTTCCACTCGCGATTGGACACTTAAATCCAGTTGTGTAGAGGATTGAACGATGTGCTAATGCTAGCGAACGAATGCTAACCATTTCTTATTACTGTTATTAGCAGCTAATCATCGCTGATTTACGTTGATGCAAACCTGTTTGTTATTGGGGACGAAATTGATTTGTTTCATTTCTATTCTTAGTTTCAACTTCAAGTGATGGTTGAATAAAGTCAGCAAATTATACCAACGTCTTCTGCATCGTCATTTGGGAGTTTAGCTAGCTGTATAGCCAGGACTGAGCCTTAGCCTCTCTGTGAGGACAGCGCAGTCGTATTCCCTCCCGATGCAGTTATCTCCACCTTGCAATGACTGCAAGTCGCTTTGTTGTAATTCTTCCTGGTGAAGTGAAGACACACTTTCCAGTGTTTGAACCTACGTGCTGTCATTGTTATGTTTATGGCTGCAATGCTCGTGCTTACCCGTCGTAACCTTTCATTTTCACACTCTTTCCTGGTGAAGTGTAGTCAAACTTTGGAGCGAGTGGTTCTTGGCGCCATGCTAGTTTGATGCGTCTGGACAACAAGACACGTCACGACGCAATACGCGTCTTTAGGAATCGTTAAAGGGATCGTTAAGGCTTTTTCATTGTGATGTCGAGGCCTCGAAACACTCGGAACCGGTTCCGAATTGGAATCGGATTTCGATTCCCATCCCTAGTGGTAAAGCTGTAAGAAGTTTTAATACAACCAACCTAATCAAGCATTTGGCGAAATACCACCACAAACAATATAAGAAGTATGTTAAGAAAACCGAAGACAAAAAGAAAGGTCCTACGCAACTAACACTGGCAGAAACTTTTGCTATGCGTGACAAACTGGCACTTGACAGTCCCAAAGCCCAGGGAATTACAAGAGTCATTGCCGAACAATTCATTCTGGATGACGAGCCATTATCTCTCGTGAGTAAAGACGCACCATCCAACACTTAGAACCACGGTACAAACTGCCCAGCCGTCATTACATCCTTGAGCGATTCGGCCGTGGGAGATTCGAGAACGATTCACAAACATCCAAATTCCGATTATTGAAATATGTCAAGTGGAGGTGGGAATCTTTGGGCACCTAACGATTCGATTACGATTACGATTCAGAGGCTACGATTCAATTATAAATCGATTATTGATGACAACCCCCCCCCCCCCCCCACTATTAGCTGCTTTTAATGTTTTGTACATTAGTTACAAAAACTGTTAAAAAAAGCCTTGCAGGCTTAAATAAACGACTATTTCAGTATCAAGTGAACAGTTAAAAACAATAAATAATATACCTAAATCCCCATTCTGTATCAGCAGCTTTAAACTACATTCAATTAATTTAATGTTGTGAATTAACCGTTAAAGTTGTTAAAATTGCTCCCGTTATTCCATAATTTCCCTTTTGTCTACTTTCAACATGTGAAAGTTTCAAAACTATTTTAAAGATAGATTCAAGTCAATATTTTACTGATTTAGGAGTATTTTAGATAAAAAGTTAATTAGGTTCACTACAACCTTGTAGGGAAGTCTACTGCTTTAAGATGGCGGCCGTTTACTAACGCCCGCATCTAGCTTTCTGTACATTTGCTGCTAACGCGAACCGTGCCCTCTAAACCGAGGTACGTACCGAACCGAGATTTTTGTGAACCGTTACACCCCTATAATTCACATAATAATCATATTTAAGACTTTTTTTTCTCGTGTCGTACGCACTTTAATGGCTACCTGTACTGCTATTTTGTTTGTTGGATTCAATGGAGAAGATGTACATTTCTGTGTATTTTTTTAATTAATTTATTTTAACACAAAAAGCTGTATATGCCTTAATATAGTAAATACGGTTTATCTCATGCCCAAACAGCTGAGTCATATCATCAGTGGACATCACAGACACACGGGTTCCGCGCCTCACAGTTAGGAGATTATGCCTACAAAATGTGACTCAGTTGTTCCTTAGCAACATGCAGTGTGGCACTTACTTAACAAACACTTCGATTTCCACCAGTGGACATATGGGAGGGGTTGGAGGAAAAACATTTCAACCCAGCCCAGTGCAAACTTGACAGACTTTCCACCCGTGGGTGTGTCCCTTCACTATGAAACTGTGGCTTTTTTCAATATCTGCTTCGCTTGTATGCTAGACGTTTGAGCGTAAGCAAATGGAGCAAACATGGGTGCCCCCGAGAAGGAAAAACAACCTCAGAGCATTTCAATAAAGGAGTGCTTTGTGGAGGTGAGACCACGTCTTAGTTGGCGGCCCTTGACCAAACGGTGACAAGGAAAAGGAAAGTGTCAACGACTATAAATATGCTTTTCTAAAAGTCCAGTATTCATATACTGACCTATTTTGTGTGTGTGTGAGACACAAAGAGGCCTCTCACCTCAACTACGCTCTAATGACTCTGATCATGTGACTGAGGGAATTCCAGAGATCCTCAGCTGTGAGGCAGCCAAAGGCTGTGCTCCAATTCAGGGTCTGCAGATTATGAAGCCTTCATTGAAAAGCTAGTTATGTCATAATAACGCGCCGTAGCCTGTCCCAATTCATTCAAATTCGCCCTCCAGATTCGATCGTCCTTGCAAGAACTTAAAAGAGCAAGTTTGCATGAAACACCCTAATACAGTGGGGCAAATAAGTATTTAGTCAACCACTAATTGTGCAAGTTCTCCCACTTGAAAATATTAGAGAGGCCTGTAATTGTCAACATGGGTAAACCTCAACCATGAGACAGAATGTGGGGAAAAAAACAGAAAATCACATTGTTTGATTTTTAAAGAATTTATTTGCAAATCATGGTGGAAAATAAGTATTTGGTCAGTAGCAAAAGTTCATCTCAATACTTTGTTATGTACCCTTTGTTGGCAATAACTGAAGCCAAACGTTTTCTGTAACTCTTCACAAGCTTTTCACACACAGTTGCTGGTATTTTGGCCCATTGCTCCATGCAGATCTCCTCTGGAGTAGTGATGTTTTGGGGCTGTCGTTGGGCAACACGGACTTTCAACTCCCTCCACAGATTTTCTATGGGGTTGAGATCTGGAGACTGGCTAGGACACTCCAGGACCTTGAAATGCTTCTTTTGAAGCCACTCCTTTGTTGTCCTGGCTGTGTGTTTGGGATCATTGTCATGCTGAAAGACCCAGCCACGTCTCATCTTCAATGCCCTTGCTGATGGAAGGAGATTTTCACTCAAAATCTCTCGATACATGGCCCCATTCCATTCGTTCCTTTACACAGATCAGTCGTCCTGGTCCCTTTGCAGAAAAACAGCCCCAAAGCATGATGTTTCCACCCCCATGCTTCACAGTGGGTATGGTGTTCTTCGGATGCAATTCAGTATTCTTTCTCCTACAAACACGAGAACCTGTGTTTCTACCAAAAAGTTCTATTTTGGTTTCATCTGACCATAACACATTCTCCCAGTCCTCTTCTGGATCATCCAAATGCTCTCTAGCGAACCGCAGACGGGCCTGGACATGTACTGGCTTCAGCAGGGGGACACGTCTGGCAGTGCAGGATTTGAGTCCCTGGCGGCGCATTGTGTTACTGATAGTAGCCTTTGTTGCTGTGGTCCCAGCTCTCTGTAGGTCATTCACTAGGTCCCCCTGTGTGGTTCTGGGATTTTTGCTCACCGTTCTTGTTATCATTTTGACGCCACGGGGTGAGATCTTGCATGGAGCCCCAGATCGAGGGAGATTATCAGTGATCTTGTACGTCTTCCATTTTCTAATAATTGCTCCCACGGAGGATTTCTTTACTCCAAGCGTTTTACCAATTGCAGATTCAATCTTCCCAGCCTGGTGCAGGTCTACAATTTTGTCTCTGGTTTCCTTCGACAGTTCTTTGGTCTTGGCCATAGTGGGGTTTGGAGTGTGACTGACTGAGATTTTGGACAGGTGTCTTTTATACTGATAATGAGTTAAAACAGGTGCCATTAATACAGGTAACAAGTGGGGCCTCGTTAGACATCGTTAGAAGAAGTTAGACCTCTTTGACAGCCAGAAATCTTGCTTGTTTGTAGGTGACCAAATACTTGTTTTCCACTCTAATTTGGAAATAAATTCTTTAAAAAAATAAAATAAATTTAAAAAAATTTAAAAAGTGATTTTTTTTGTTTTTTTCCCACATTCTGTCTCTCATGGTTGAGGTCTGCCCATGTTGACAACTACAGGCCGCTCAAATCTTTTCAAGTAGGAGAACTTGCACAATTGGTGGTTGACTAAATACTTATTTGCCCCACTATATTTCAAAAGACATTAAAGAAACATGTTTTTGGAATTACTTCTACACGGTTCTTAATAGTTACGCCGATGTTTGATCCCAATTTGAAAACAATCTTCATCCACGAAGTTATTGTTTTGATTCTGTGTTAAAAACATAGGCACTCGGAGCTTTTGTGATCAGCTGTTTTACAAGCATTTTGTTACTGCAGTCCCTGTAATGTGTAACAATGTGTTTTTTTTTCCTTTTTGTTCTAGAACGTTAAATGCACGCAAAAAGGATAAAAATGAAATTAAATTTTAAAAAAGCAAGGAGGAATGAGAGAGGTAAGCTAGGTAACCCACCTAGGCAACATAAACCACTTTTAGGTCACAACCTACCATTGAAAAACACTGATTATTGCATTACAGTGATTTATCCCCATTTATGTCCAGGCAAAGTAGAGCAGCAGAGTGTAGGAAGAAGGTAAGGAAGTTGATGAGCACGAGCAGAGGTGAACAGCATACCGCACGAATGCTATTTTTAGACCACAAGGCTGCGTGACATCTCCATCCTAAACCGGGTCAACTTAGAAGCGTGCTCGCATACAACCCATGCTAGTACTGCTTGTTTTTTGCCAGTAATCTTTCAAAAAAGAACATGCCGATCAAACACTGCTGCTATGGAACTTTTAGAAACGACTTTGACATTGCGGCATATGAAGGATTTTTTCTTCGTACGTTTCCCGAAACCAAAAACTCGGGAGGAAAAAATGTGAGGAATGGATCAACTTGCGCGGATGTCCAATAGACCAGTTTAGGGACAGACCCATGTTTGACCCCCCTAGCAAAAGTTGATAACGTCATGAACATTAATTAGCAAAGGTGACGTGTTATGTGCTGTATGCTATTCACTATCAACAAGGGATGTCTTAATTTCGATTTTAAATACTGATAGCTTTAAAAAAAAAAATTTTTTAATGTAATTTTTTACAGAAACTTGTATTTTGGTTTAATTATATATAGTTTTAAGCGATATTTCTGACTTTTTACAATCGAAAAGTCCTTAAAAAATAAATAAATAAATTGCTTGCTCGCCAGCGCCCCAGCCAGTATTGTATTAGGTCTAGTGATGCCACTGGTCCAAATTCAATGGTTTTTGTGTGGTCTTTTGGCCTAATATGGTCATTTAGTTATAGTACTGTATAATAATAACAGTTCATAAACAGTGGTATGAAAAAGTATCTGAACCTTTCGGAATTCCTCACATTTCTGCATAAAATCAAATCTGATCTGACCTTTGCAAAATCACACAGATGAAAAAAAACTATCTGCTATAGCTAAAACCACCCAATCATTTATAAGTTTTCATATTTTAATCAGGATAGCATGCAAAAAATGACAGAAGGGGGAAAATAAGTAAGTGAACGCTCTGCCTAAGGAGACTTGAAGAGCAATTGAAACCAATTTTTACCAAACATTTTAAGTCAGGTGTGTGCACAATCACTGATCAGTGGTTTAAAGCTGCCCTGCCCACTATAAAACACACACCTAGTAAGAATTGTCTTGATGAGAAGCACTGTCTGATGTGCATCACGGCTCGGTCAAAAGAGCTGCCTGAGGACCCGAACTAGAGTAAAAATACAGTAACATAGTACACTCACCGCTGTCTTGCTTCCTTTTCTCCTCTTCTGCTTTTTTTTTCTTTCTTTCGTCGCTTCCAGAAGGATAACTTCTCATTTTGGATATACGCCAATTAAAAAAAAGCCAAATCGCCGCTCACTCTCGGTCTGAGTCACGTGAAAGGGGGGGTGTAGAGCGAGTGAATGGGCCCCTTCAGGGAACTCAGACACAAGGCTTTCACTGCAGTTAAGCTGCGTGCTAAATCTGTTGGCCCTCTTGGGGGTCCTTGCTGGCTGGGGGCCCTAGGCAACTGCCTGGTTTGCCTAATGAGACGCGACGCCTCTGCTTATTGGCTACTCTACCCACCTCTGTCCATATGTACGAGTACACATACACACACCGACGCAGGCAGGCAAGTAAAGAGAGAGAAGGGTGAGAAATGGTTCAAAACCGGCCGGCTTTCTGAGGGCGTTTTCACCACACATAAATAATTAGTGTGCCTTGCAAAGCCTGCAGCATTCCAATGAAACAAACCAGTACCTCTGCAGTATTACATAAGCCTATAGTATGGAGTAAAGCAACATCTGCCTATAACTTGAAAGCACTTAGGTGTGTGGTTTCAGGACTATAACATCGTTAAAACGCAATGTTGTTTGGAAATGGACTTCAATTAACGATGACAGCCCAGTGGAGATGACTCGTTCAATTGTCGTCATAATACAACGCGGCTCGATGACGTTGTTGGGAAGTCAAGTGACCTTAGAAGTGACGTTGTGCTCTACGCACAATGCAGTAGCCTACTTCCAGGAACCCCCCCCCCCCCAACCTCCTCCATATATATATGTGACGGAATGACTTTAGTCGTACTTTGAGCTCAAAATACAAAAGACAACGAGGTAGAGAAGGAAAAAAAGAAGGGCAGGCACATGAAGACGACGTCATGAATGGCAATCTGGCCACTCGTAGCAACTCACCTCTGGAAGATATTCCACAGAAAGCTTTGATCCGGAGGGTTGTTTATATGCGGAGGAGCTCTGTAAGGACTGTGATAAGCCATTTTGAACGGGAGACAACGTGTCCGAATCGCACGTATCGAATCGTGGCGGGTGTAGCTTGAAACTCACTCCGCCACCACCTCGAATCTTATCCTCTTGAATCCTCCCGACCGTTACCGCTTTGCTTCCTGCTTCGCGCACAGGGGCGTGGCAAATCATTCACGTCTCATAAGGGTGGAGTGAAATATTCCCCCTTCTCCCTCCCTCTCCGACAGTCAAAAAACCTTTCAATTTCAAATCACAGCAATTGCACATTCTAGAACACTGATGTTAACAAAAAAAAACACGCATTAAAGGTGCAATATGTAAGATCGGTGGTCAAAAATGGTACTGTAACCAGTATCAAACTAATGAAGAACATCACCTTTTGGCTTCAAGATACAGTGGTATGAACAAGTATCTGAACCTTTTGGATTTTCTCACATTTCTGCATAGAATCACCATCAAATATCATCTGATCTTTGTCAAAATCACACAGATGAAAACGCAGTATCTGCTTTAACTAAAACACCCAAACATTTATAAGTTTTCAAATTTTAATGATAGCATCATAGACGGAGTTTGACTTTTGGGGCAGGGGGCACAATATGTGGATGACCCCGAAACACAGTGTCAGCAAAAAAATTAACTTACAAGAATATTTATAATAAGTTGAAAATGAGCGTTTTTTTTTTTTTTGTTTCCCATTATTCTTGAGGGGAATTCAAAACCAAGATCATCATCAATTGAATATAGTAAGCCAGCCGGTGTCGTGCCAATGTAGTTAACTCGGTCAAAAATTCTATCCCCCGGGCAGAGCCATGTGGAGGTAGATTTGTGTCTTCATTATTCGATCAAAAAAAAAAAAAGTTGCTTCAATCAAAATATATATTTTCAATTTTTAAGAAAAAGTCACTTCAATAAAAAAAAATGTTTGAATGCAATACAAAATTTGAAATTAAAAAAATGCATTTAATGCATTCATTTTTTTTATTTGAATTTTTTGTTTTGTTTTTGTTTTGAAGCAACTTTTTTGATTGAAGTAATGTTTTGTGTTTGGGCCACATTTTGGCTAGGAAATTTGTGTCAAAAAACAAGTTGTTTCATACAAAAAAATATATATTTTCAAAAGAAAAATCATTTCAATCAAAAAAAGAAAAAAAATCTCATAGAAAAAAAGTTTTTGAATGCGAAAAAATATTTGAGACTCAAAAATTTGCATTTGAACACATACATTTTAATTAAAAAAAAAAAAAAAAAAAGTTTTCTGTGATTTTAGCAATCCTTTTTTTGGGCCATATTATGGGTAGGACATTTGTGTTTAAATCATTCAATCCCCCAAAAAGTAGCTTCAATCATAAAAAAATATTTTCAATTAAAAAAAAAAAATCATTTGAAAAATAAAATTGCCCTCCCCTTTTTTTTTTTTTTTTTTGAAAATAATATGCAAAGCAAATGACCGTCTAGGTGCTAGTCACATCTGAAAGTAATTTTGACCCATTATAAAATCTTTTTTTTGTTAATTTTTTGTTGTTTTCTTGCTTTACGACTTTCATATTTATAGGAAAGTCAATTACATGCAATGACACTTTCTGGCCACCAGAGGGGGCCTGCCCCCTGGGCCCCCCCCTTAAACTCCACTTATGCCCGCTCCCTCTCAGACACTCAAAAAACCTTTCAAATCACAGCAATTACATTCTAAATCTAAAATACTGATATAAAGAAAAAACACGCATTAAAGGTGCAATATGTAAGATCGGTTGTCAAAAATGGTACTGCAACCAGTATCAAACTATTGAAGCACACATCCTCTTTTGGCTTCCAGAGACATTGGTATGAAAAAGTATCTGAACCTTTTGGAATTACTTACATTTCTGCATAGAATCAGCATCAAATATGAGCTGATCTTAGTCAAAATCACACAGATGAAAACACTTTAACTAAAACCACCCAAACATTTATAAGTTTGCAAATTTTAATGAGAATAGCATGCAAACAATGACAGAACGGGGAAAAAATAAGTGAACCCTCTGCCTAAGGAAACTGAAAGAGCAATTGAAACTAATTTTAACAAACATTTTAAGTCAGGTGCCTAATCACTGATAAGTGGTTTAACACTGCCCTGCCCACACACACACCTGGTAAGAAATGAAAAGCATTCAACCAAACTCTTCCTGTAGCTGCGGATCAGTCTGGCACATCGATCAGGACTAATCTTGGCCCATTCTTCTCCACAAAACTGTAGTTCAGTCAGATTCCTGAGATGTCTGGCATGAATTGCTGTCTTCGGGTCATGACACAGCATCTCAATGAGGTTCAAGTCTGGACTTTGACTTGTCCACTCTGGAACGTGTATTTTGTTCTTCTGAAACCATTCTGAAGTAGATTTCGTCTGCTTTGCCTTGTCGCAGCAGCTATCCTCTTTTTAGCTTCAACTGTCTGACAGACAGCCTCAAGTTTTCCTGCAAAGTACAACAGCCCCAAATCATGATGCTCCCTCCACCATGCTTCACAGTGGGGATGAGGTCTTGATGTTGGTGAGCTGTTCCATTTTTCCTCCACACACAATGTTGTGTGTTACTCCCAAACAATTCAACTTTGGTTTCATCAGTCCATAAAATATTTTGCCAAAACTTCTGTGGAGTGTCCAAGTGCCTTTTTGCAAACATTAAACGTTTAAAATTAAATGTTTTTTTTTTAGACAGCAGTGGCTTCCTCTGTGCAGTCCTCCCATGAACGCCATTCTTCGCCATAGTTTGACATATAGTTGATGGTTGCAGAGATATTGGACTATGCCAGTGATTTCTGTAAGTCTCGCAGTATTCTGCGCTGAACTCTTGGCGTCATCTTTGGCGGACGGCCACTCCTTGGGAGAGCAGTAAAAGCGCCAAACACTTTCCATTTGTAGACTTCTCCTCTGACTGTCGATTGATGAACATCCAGACTTTTAGAGATGGTTTTGTATCCTTACCCAGCTTTATACAAATCAACAATCCTTGATCGCAGGTCTTCAGACAGCTCTTTTGACAGAGCCGTGATGCGCATCAGACAATTCTTCTAATCAAGACAATTCTTACCAGGTGTGTGTTTTATAGTGGGCAGGGCAGCTTTAAACCACTCATCAGTGATTGGGCACACACACTTGACTTAAATTGTTTGGTAAAAATCGGTCTCATTTGCTCTTAAAGTCTCCTTAGGCACAAGGTTCAGTTATTTTCCCCCTTCTGTCATTGTGTGCATGCTATCCTCATTAGAATATGAAAACCTATAAATGTTTTGGTTTTAGTTAAAGCAATTTTTTCATCTGTGTGATTTTGACAAAGATCACATTTAAAGGTGATTTCATGCATAAATGTGATGAATTCCAAAAGGTTCAGATACTTTCTGGTTAGTCCATTCCACCATTTGGTAACCATTATTAAAATGCAATGGGATTTTAGAATGGACTCGCTGTTATTGTCATATAATTGTAGTTAGTTGAAAATCATACACTTCAAAAATCTATTGACCTGACACTTCGTCATTCTTTGCGCGGAGCATTATCAGAGGGGGCCGAGCTTCATTTAGTAATAGCCAAAGACGGCACACGCTCGTGTCGGATTTAAGCTTGGATTCACTTACGTTTGGATTTAACTACGCATACAAACAGGAAGGATTGTCTCAGGAGTGATTTGTTCAAGGATTCAAGGTAAATATTATATTTCTCATCCCATGTATGCGTGATTGCGTCATTTATTCGCAGGAATTATCTTGTTTATACATGGAGGCGGCAAATTTTCATAACTGACTAGCCTAATAGTTGGCAATATTTACGCGAAATAAATGCTACCTGCACGGTTTCTTTGCTTTTAACCCAGAATCGAGACTGTTTTACATCCATATCTAGGAAGAATTCGGGGATTTAAGCATTTATTCACAAGAATTTTCGTCAGAATAGCTGCTTTTATGCCAGGCACCCGCTAGCCTCATTCGCTAAAATAGTAGCATGGTACTTGTTGAGAGAAATGGTGGAGGAAATGTTTTGTATTCATAAATGTGTCCTCAGTTGATGTGGAAATAATGCTCCTATTGCTTGTTATTATTGACATATTAACTTTTTGCCACAAGATGGCAGGATGGGACTTAATTGTCTAAAGTGCTACTTTTATTACTTCTTGTTTGACTTTGATGACTTTGATTTGTGGGATTTCCTGTAAACACAGCAATGAGAGAGGATGTATCCGCATGTCAATGGAAATTAAATACGCCGAGTTTTGGCTAAAAGACAACTTATTCTCCGTCAATTCTTCCTACGAATGCAACGTTGAGCTGCAACCACCTCAACAGGTTATGGGCCCAGGAGTCATTCCAAGGTAAAGTCCGTTTCCACCTTGTAGAACAGGGGTGCTGAAAGTTTTTTGCTCCAAGATCTACTTTTAAATGAGACAACCTCCCGCGATCTACCTTAAGAGAGGAGGGTGAACTAAAAAAAAGAAAAAAATTTAAATGTACAGTTACAGTAATTATGCTTTGTGAGCAACATATGAGGTTATGTTGCTCACAAAACACAAATAACTGTGTACATTAAAAAAATATATAAATAAAACATGGACGGTAAATTATGTTTGCTCACATAACATAATTAACTATGTACATTTAAAAAAAAATTTTTTTTTTAATTTTTTTTTTTTTTTTGATGCTGCGAGTTACCCACACTAGCGTTACGATCGACTGGTCGATCGCGATCGACGTAATGCCCACCCCTGGTGTAGAAGGTCGCGAAGGACAGCGTGCTCACGGACTGCTGATTAGCGGAAAAAGCTAACAGGCAACATGGATCCACGAGGAACAAGTAGGTTACCTCGACTGGCATTTGACGGAGATGAAGCTAAATATGAACTCTGGGAAACTAAAATCTTGGGACATTTTCATCTAATCGGGCTAAAGAAGACAGTGCTGGTAGGACCAACCACTGAAGCCGAGAGAGAAAATGATGAAATGAAAAATGCGGACGCGTATGCTGAAATGATACAACTTCTTGATGATGAAAGCCTCTCGTTAATAATGAGAGATGCGACAAATGACGGAACAAAAGCTCTGAAAATATTAAGAGAATATTATGCTGGGAAGGGAAAACCCAGGATTATAAATTTGTACACCATGCTAACATGTCTTCAAAAGGGAAACGAAGAAAGCATAGCGGACTACATAATAAGAGCTGAGACCGCCATCACAGCATTGCGAAATGCAGGTGAAACATTGGGAGATAGTCTACTTATCGCAATGGTCTTGAAGGGGCTGCCAGAAAGTTACAAGCCATTTACAATTCATGTGGCGCATACCGATGAGAACATGACATTTGCAGAATTCAAAACCAAACTCCGAAGTTTTGAAGAAACGGAAAAGTTAAATGCAGCAGAATCAAGCGACAGAGTGATGAAGACTAAAGCAAGAGCTTCAAAGCAAACCACAAAAGCAAACGCTCGTGACCGGATCAAAGACGACACAGAGTTGGTGTGCTTCAAATGTGGCATCAAAGTTCACCGTGCAAAATCATGTCGACAAAAGACATGGTGTAGTCGGTGCAAAACGGACACGCACAAAGACACCACTTGCAGACGCAAGGAAACACCGGACGGAGCGGGAAAAATTGCTGAAGATGGAGATCCTGACTTCGCATTCAAGGTGAGCGATGAACAGCCCGACACCAGGCGGCAGGATACACACAGCATCCGGGAACGAGGTCTGATGGTGGACACGGGAGCGACATCTCATATCACCACTGACGTGACCAAGTTCGAAAGCTTCCAGGAGACATTCAAACCAGAAAACCACAGCGTCGAGTTGTCAGATGGTACCCGGTGCAGTGGAGTCGCACTCAAAATAGGAGATGCGGAGTGCTACTTCATGGACAACGGATAAAATTTTAGCTGATATCATGACAAAACCTGTAACAAAGTTAAAATTGAAGTTTGACAGTGTTATTTTTGGAATTTGAAATGTAAAATTTCATTTGGTTGTTAAAAAGGGCATCAACATGAGAACAAGTGGGGGTGTTGAGAGAAATGGTGGAGGAAATGTTTTGTATTCATAAATGTGTCCTCAGTTGATGTGGAAATGATGCTCCTATTGCTTGTTATTATTGACATATTAACTTTTTGCCACAAGATGGCAGGATGGGACTTAATTGTCTAAAGTGCTACTTTTATTACTTCCTCTTGTTTGACTTTGATGACTTTGATTTGTGGGATTGCCTGTGAAGACAGCAATGAGAGAGGATGTATCCACACGTCAATGGAAATTAAATACGCCGAGTTTTGGCTAAAAGACAACTTATTCTCCGTCAATTCTTCCGACGAATGCAACGTTGAGCTGCAACCACCTCAACAGTACTTCATCAATATACGTAATATAAACGCTAATTTTACTGTTTCTTTGCTTTTAACCAAGAATTGAGACCGTTTTATGTACCCATCTATGAAGAATTCAGGGATTTATGCATTTATTAAGCTGTTTACATATGGCGGCCACTAGCCTCATTCGCTAACAGTATATAGTGGTATATTGATAATAAAGGGCTATAATTCTATAAGAAGTTGTGATTGTATGTAGAATTATTAAACTATTTACATATTATTTATAATTGATTCTGCATGTTTTCGTCAAGTATTAAGTTTCTGATGTTAAATTGAGTGATTAATTAGCTGTCGAAAACTTGCAGTAAATAAAAAATTAGGTTGCTATTTTGGTCAAAAACTATGTTAAATATTGCTATTGATCCAGAAAATATAGGTGATTATCTCTGCATTCGGTTATTTTTGTGCATCTAGTGTAAAATCTGAGACCTTTATAGCCATTTTAAGTTTTGTTATATAAAAAGTAATTAATCGAGATTTTATAAGGGAACGTCTTTGATTTTTTTTTAATGCCGCTGCTCATGGAGACTCGTATATGGCTAAGGTAGGTGCCTGTTTTGGTTTTAGGTCAGTCGCAGCTTTGGTTTTGAAAATATTTGGATTAAAAGTCAATAGGTTATGAAGTCTATGTTGAAAATGTTTCTGGATATTCTTTGGAGAGTGTGAAAAGCCATCCAGCATGAGCATGCATGATTTTTATGGTGATCCGCCTTCAAATTTTCTTCAAGGTTAAGTACACGCCTCCCATTTTTTGCAACCATTCAATAATAAAAAGAGCATCACAAAAATGTAGTTTTATGTTACTCTTAAGTGACAGATCAGAAGACATTTTATGCTTATAGGCTGAAAACAATCCAAGTGTAGTAACATTTGCTCACCTCCAATCTCTTGTTAAAAGTCCAAGCGCCAATAAAACAGCCACCTGCCTTTTATCACAATTGAATGCATCAGAAAAGGCTAACACATGATTATTAACTCCAATTGTCCCTCCAGATTGCATGATTGGGCCATTTCGGACATGATGCTTGGCAGTCATTGCAAATTCATGTGCTTTCCTAGTAAAAAATATTTTATCATAGGCATTAGGGTGGCTCACTCGTCCTTCGATTTTATGAGCTTTGTCATCGTACTCCAAATGAAGCTTCAGTCAAATGAATGAAAAACAAGAGGGCTATGCTTATAAGTTTCAAGTCGGTAATAAAAGGAGTTAACTGCGGAACAGTGAGTGCCGTAATTGTCATCCGTGCGGTTCAACATCACGAGGCGCCGATGACGGCGCTCAGCTTGGCCTGCTGTTCCCCGGGAAGCGAAGTCGCGGCCGCTTGGAATTCTGACAGGTGCTGCTGAGCGAATTGGTTCAACAACGTGGCTATTTTTTTCTGCGTTTCTAATCACAAATGACAATAGAATGTAGGAAATGCGGTGAAGAAGAAACAAAAATTATTGATGGGAAAGCAGGAGCTTTATGACTCACCTTTATCCACGTCCTTGTTACTGAGCACGTGGCAGGACGATTCGACAATTGGTTTCATGAGCTTCACGATCTGGAAGGGAGCAAAGATTCATCAAAACAGCATCAGGCATAACACAGTGGGGCAAATAAGTATTTAGTCAACCACTAATTGTGCAAGTTCTCCTACTTGAATATATTAGAGAGGCCTGTAATTGTCAACATGGGTAAACCTCAACCATGAGAGACAGAATGTGGAAAAAAACAGAAAATCACACTGTTTGATTTGTAAAAAATTTACCGTAATTTCTGGACTATAAGGCGCACCCCACCAAATTTGACATGAAAACGGCATTTGTTCATAGATAAGACGCACTGGACTATAAGCCGCAGTTGTCCTCATTATATTATGGGATATTTACACCAAACGATATTAACTGGTAACACTTCATTTGACAATGGTATCATGAGACCAAATGAACCACCATTAAGCTCTGAACCAATTGGCTGCAAAGCCTTATTGTTTCTAAAAGCTTCATTTGGCCATCACTGCTCCCTTGGGGGAGACAGTCAACCTCTGCTGCCACCTGCTGTCAACACTGTTGTCATCCAACATTCCTCCTAGCATGCATTGCGGCGCTACAGATGTAAAAACCAATCATGTTCTGTGCTAATTATTTCTTCAGTTACTGTTCCAGTTGTTTCATTAATTGCTAGTCATGGTATTTGGTAACATTTTCTTGGATAGTGGTGCCATAATAATGTCGTAAGACAGTCATAATTATTACATGACACTGTCATAAGCATTAATGAATGCTTATAATAGATGTTGGTTAGTGTCATCCAGCAAATTATCTCACTTTTGAATGGACGTAAAAGATCTGAGCTGGACATAAATGGAGTTAGTGACATAATATGCCACATGACACATATTGACATCCGTCATAAGCATTCATCACTGCCCGTGATAGTCTCATTTCATAATTACGATGTCCTTATGACAGTCTTATGATGCCGCTGTCAAATAAAGTGTTACCTATTAACCCCAATAAATCAACAAATAAGCCGCACTGGACTATAAGCCACAGGATTCAAAATGAGGGGGAAAAAGTAGCGGCTTATAGTCCGAAAATTAGGGTATTTGCAAATCATGGTGGAAAATAAGTATTTGGTCAATACCAAAAGTTCATCTCAATACTTTGTTATGTTCCCTTTGTTAGCAATAATGGAAGCCAAACGTTTTCTGTAACTCTTCACAAGCTTTTCACACACTGTTGCTGGGATTTTGGCCCATTCCTCCATGAGGATCTCCTCTAGAGCAGTGATGTTTTGGGGCTTTCGTTGGGCACTTTCAACTCCCTCCACAGATTTTCTATGGGGTTGAGATCTGGAGACTGGCTAAGCCACTCCAGGACCTTGAAATGCTTCTTACGAAGCCACTCCTTTGTTGCCCTGGCTGTGTGTTTGGGATCATTGTCATGCTGAAAGACCCAGCCACGTCTCATCTTCAATGCCCTTGCTGATGGAAGGAGATTTTCACTCAAAATCTCTCAATACACGGCTACATTCATTCTTTCCTTTACACAGATCAGTCGTCCTGGTCCCTTTGCAGAAAAACAGCCCCAAATCATGATGTTTCCACTCCCATGCTTCACAGTGGGTATGGTGTTCTTCGGATGCAATTCAGTATTCTTTCTCCTCCAAACATGAGAACCTGTGTTTCTACCAAAAAAGTTCTATTTTGGTTTCATCTGACCATAACACATTCTCCCAGTCCTCTTCTGGATCACCCAAATGCTCTCTAGCGCAGTGTTTTTCAACCTTTTTTTACTCACGGCACGTTTTTACATTGGAAAAAATCCCGCGGCACACCACAAACCAAAAATGTTCCAAAATTATTTACTGTGCAGTATATTCAATTATAATTTCTCAGTATGTATTAGAGCTGGGAATCTTTGGTCACCTAACGACTGGATTACGATTACGATTGAGGCTCCGATTCGATTATAAAACGATTATTGATGCACCCCCCCTCCTTTTTTTTTTCTAAATGTTTTGTACATTAGTTCCAAAATTGTTCAAAAATCCTCTCAGGCTAAACCAAACTACTATTTCAGTATCAAGTTAACATATAACAGTAAACAAATATACAAAAATGACAGTAAATAAAAAGCTCCAGTCCCCATTCTGTATCAGCAGCTTTTAAGTACATTCAGATAATTTATTGTTGTGAATCAACTGTTACAGTTGTTAAAATTGCTCCCGTTATTCCATAATTTCCCTGATGTCTACTTTTGTCAAAGTTTTAAAACTATTTCATCATTTAAAGATAGAATCAAGACAATATTCTGCCGATTTAGTATTTCAGATAAAAAGTTAATTAGGTTCGCTACAACAGAGCCTTCTAGAGAGGTCTACTGCTTTAAGATGGCGGCTGTTTACTTACGCCGGAAAGTGTCATTTCGCATCTCTGTTCAATAATACATGTTCTAACACCGACGTCGTCTGTCATTTTGCATCGAGTTCTACATATATATGATATCTACTGTAGCCGTATGTTTGTAGCAACTAGCAACTGGGCGTTGTTTGTAGCGGCTGTCGGCCGCAGTCAGGTATGATTGTTTTTTTTTATCTAGCAGCATGAGTTGAACATGATATTTGCTCTCGGTCCGTTCCTCAGTTGACTGTTTTACTTCCGCTTTACCTGGTATAATTCAATAATCGGAATTTGGATATTTGTGAATCCTTCTCGAATCTTCCACGGCCGAATCGCGAATAATCTAAGAATCGGAAATTTCGCACGCCTCTAGTATGTATACTTACTCAGTGTGAAATTTGAGCCTGTTGAGATGAACATAAAGTCGATATCCTTATTCTTCAACAGCTCTCAGTTTTTGTTTTTAATTAGTTTTTTTTTTTTTTTAGTTAGGCTTGAAAAAGCTCAGAATTATCAGACAGGGACTTGAGCAATGTCTTTAACCACATCAGGGCCGAGCATCTCACAGACAATGGCTTTGTAGGCAGGTAGTATTATTGTCTGTCACGGTGTCGGACTTTTTGGATTTAGCAACAAGGTAACTGGCTTTGAGAGCTTTCTCATTTTCCTTCGTAGTTTTTATATTACAAAAAAAGTTGCCTGTTTCTCTATGTTTTCACGAAGGCGGACAAAATAGTCCATCGACTTGTTTTGAAGCGACGGCTGTTTCGTTTGGCGATGACGTTTAAACTTGCTTGGCACCATGGCGCTGTGCTGCTCGTGTCGCGTTCAAAAACTGCTCGGATTTTTAGCCATTAGCCACCTTGCTCTTCTCAACAATGTGTTGTAATTAGGGCTGTCAAAATTATCGCGTTAACGCGCGGTAATTAATTTTTTCAATTAATCACGTTAAAATATTTGACGCAATTAACGCACATGTCCCGCTCAGAAAGTATTCTGCCTTTTGGTAAGTTTTACAGCAAGGGTTTTTGTACTGTCCAACAGCGAACTCTTGTGGTCGCTTTGCGACATGGTTTATTGTTTTCTTGCCATTTCATTATGGCTGCACGACGTCTCGGGCTGATAATGTTGTGCTTATATGATCCTTGGACAAGATTTGTCCGTAAGTATGGTTGTTGTAAAGAATGTACATATTATGTTAGTAAGCGAAATGTTATATTTTTTGTATGAGACGCTTTTTATTTATCTTTAGTGAACCTGTATAGCGTGCTAAGCTAACGTTGTTGCTAATGCAATGCTTGTGTACTTTTTGTAGTTTTACGACGGTCTAAAGAGGACAATGGTTTGAGGCCATTCTATTAATTAATCAGATGAAAAAGGAAGAAGTCTAATTATTAAGGCGTCGTTCACTAGCTGTCTAGCTTTGGAAAAAGTAGACGCTTCGGAGTGAGGACAGCATAGACAGATTTAAATGACAGTAGAGTGAAATGCCCACTACAGTCTCTATGTACCGTATGTTGAATGTATATATCCATCTTGTGTCTTATCTTTCCATTCCAACAATTTATTTTACAGAATATATATATAATTTACAGAAAAATATGGCATATTTTATAGATGGTTTGAATTGCGATTAATTGCGATTAATTACGATTAATTAATTTTTAAGCTGTAATTAACTCAATTAAAAATTTCAATCGTTTGACAGCCCTAGTTGTAATATAACACAGGGGGAGAATTGACGGTCGTCACATATCGATAAAATAGAAAGGACACTTTCGAGTATATCGACACATGTCGAGTCTAACCAAATAATGTGCAGTAAACGTGTTGGGGTTCACATTGTTGCGGACAGCAAGGTCGTTGATAGCTAGAAATCCGAGCAGTTTTTGAAAGCGACACGAGCAAACTTCCCTCATCTGAACACGACCGAGAACTTTCTACCACTCCTTCCTTCCTTCCTACTGGAACTCCACTCGACGACGTTAGAAAAATAGCCCCAAATGGGGACATACAAAGGAGAGGAGTCGGTGATGACTTTCCCACTTTATTGTGGCAATAATGGAAAATAATAAACAAAATAACAGCGGCATCCGCAACATGCGACCACTAACTATGCCGTTCTCCCTTCCTCCCTGCTTCCTGCTACGTCACCACTCTGCAGTCTGATGGCCCCTTCAAGGGCCCGCACAGTTACGGATATTACAATACTGGACTGTCTCAGAAAATTAGAATACACAATATTCTAATTTTCTGAGACAGTCCTGTATATTGTTCTATGTAAAGGACGTCAGCCAAGGTCGGCCCCCCACATTTTTACCACGCCAAATCTGGTCCCCTTTGCAAAAAGTTTGGACACCCCTGCTTTAAATGGTGGATTAATGTACAGGACTGTCTCAGAAAATTAGAATATTGTGTATTCTAATTTTCTGAGACAGTCCAGTATATATATATATATATATAAATATGCGACATTAGATAATTTCTCACGGCACACCTGACGATCTCTCACGGCACACTAGTTTGCCGCCGCACACCGGTTGTAAAACACTGCTCTAGCGAACCGCAGATGGGCCTGGCTTCAGCAGGGGGACACGTCTGGCAGTGCAGAATTTGAGTCCCTGGCAGCGCATTGTGTTACTGATAGTAGCCTTTGTTACTGTGGTCCCAGCTCTCTGTAGGTCATTCACTAGGTCCCCCCCGTGTGGTTCTAGGTTTTTGCTCACCGTTCTTGTTATCATTTTGACACCACAGGTGAGATCTTGCATGGAGCCCCAGATCGAGGGAGATTATCAGTGGTCTTGTATGTCTCCCATTTTCTAATAATTGCTCCCACAGTTGATTTCTTTACACCAGAGGTCACGGAACCGCGGACCTCGGTCCGGTTCCGGACCCCCAAGCCGTCTGGACCGGATCTCCAGCTGTCTGGACTAATACACGTTGCAACAACAAAAATCATTTTTTTCTGCGGGTTTGCAGAGCGGAGGTGGGCAACAAACAAAAACCTTAGGGGTGACGCGCGTGAACCAGCCAATGGGAGTGAAGCATTTGAAAGTTATTTTTAGAACAGCATGTCTCACACTCGCTTTCCAGACTCCGCGGAGTGACAGCCAAAAACTGAGCTGAATGAAGTTGGAGGAAGAGGTGAAAAGGTACGGCAAATGGCGTGCTCCAGCATTGCCACGTAAAGATACGTTTGTATTTTTGCGGAAAAAAAAAAAACATTAAAAATATTTCCGGACCCAAGATTGTTGTAATTTTTTAATTTCGGACCCAGAGGATTTTTAATTCATGACCCCTGCTTTACACCAAGCTTGTTATCATTTTGACGCCACGGGGTGAGATCTTGCACGGAGCCCCAGATCGAGGGCGATTATCAGTGGTCTTGTATGTCTTCCATTTTCTAATAATTGCTCCCACAGTTGATTTCTTTACACCAAGCGTTTTACCTATTCCAGATTCAGCCTTCCCAGCCTGGTGCAGGTCTACAATTTTGTCTATGGTGTCCTTCGACAGCTCTTTGGTCTTGACCATAGTGGAGTTTGGAGTGTGACTGACTGAGGTTGTGGAAAGGTGTCTTTTACACCGATAATGAGTTAAAACAGGTGCCATTAATACAGGTAACGAGTGGAGCCTCGTTAGAAGAAGTTAGACCTCTTTGACAGCCAGAAATCTTGCTTGTTTGTAGGTGACCAAATACTTATTTTCCACTCTAATTTGGAAATAAATTCTTTAAAAATCAAACAATGTTATTTTCAGTTTTTTTTCTCCACATTCCCTCTCTCAAGGTTGAGGTTAACCCTTGTTGACAATTGCAGGCCTCTCTAATCTTTTCAAGTAGGAAAACTTGCACAATTGGTGGTTGACTAAATACTTATTTGCCCCACTGCATATATATACAAAGTGGTATCGGTATGGTATCGGTCGATACTGCACACCCAGGTATCAGTATCGGAGCAAAAAAATGGTATCAGTGACAAAAACATTAACGTTTTCTTTATCCGTCTCATGAGTATTGATTTTCAAGGGGAATGTATGCACATTACCAGAGCAGGATACTTGGTGTAGAGCATGGCAAAGCAGCTGAACACAGTCTTGTATTCCTCCATGTCCTCTTTGAGAGGAAGACGGGCAACCACAACCGGGACGACCTGTCGGGAGAACGAAGCAGTTTTGTTTTTCTATTCATTTTCAAAAACTACGCTCGGGACGAAAGGTCACCTGATCCAATGGGACGGCGTCCATGTTGCCCATAATCATACGGCAGAGGGCCGCGCACAAGTTGTCGATCACTTTGAAGTCGGCCTCTTTACCGAGCAGTTTGGAAAAGACGGACAACAAGGTAGGATACTCGCTGTGGAATGCTTGGCTAAAGAAGAAACTTTTTGATTGAATTCACAACAATCTATTTCAATGGGAGAAAAAAAAGGATACGATGCTACGAGGGGCCCGGCAGCCTGGGCGAGACATCCCAGTCCAACCACGCTGTTGTTGCGGACCTCAGGATCGTCGTCTTTCACTCCGCCGTACATAATTGGGAGCAGACGATTAGATAATTGACTCGCCAGTTCCCGTCCTCCGGACGTGGTGATCAGAGCCTCCAGAATTTCTCCAATTATTCCCAGAGAAAAGGACTTTTCTGCCACATTGCATGAAGGTTTCTTGGGAGGAGAATAAGATTGAAGATGACAGAAATTTATTTTAAAGCGTTAACTCATTCGTCGCTAATGACGGCGATCGACATCCAATTCATTTTGATTTGGATGGTTTGCAGCAATCGTTCAATCGTCAAGTTGTTTGCAAGTACTAATAATATTCACTGTATGGTCAGTGAAATTACATTTAACCATGAAAAAATTCTATACTTAAAGGTAATACTATGGCCTTTTTTTTGTCAGCGAGACTATACTTACAGTTTTGCTGAGGATGAGAGGCAGCAGTTCATTGAGGAAAGGTGCACATTTGTCTGCAGGAACAGAGGCAGCTAAGAGGGGAATCCCTTCCCCCGCATATTCTTGGAGGAGGGCATCATACTCTGCCTGAAATGACCCACAACAAGAGACTCAAATCCTGGTAGAAAACCAGTTTCTGGCTACAACTTGGAGATTTACCAAGTACACACAAGTGCACGCACTTGTAGAACGCATACACGCAAGAGAAAATACATGCAGTAAAAGTGCACGTGCAGTGCAAGTACACACAAGTGCACGTACAAGTGGCGCAAGTACACGCAAGTGCACGTACAAGTGGCGCAAGTACACGCAAGTGCACATACAAGTGGCGCAAGTACACAAAAGTGCACGTACATGTAGTACTACTACATGCAAGAGAACATACTTGTAGTACAAGTATACATATCTGTAGTGAAAGCATACATACATGTAGCGCAAATACACGAAAGTGCAAATACATGTAGTGCAGGTACATGTAGTACAAGTAGACGCAAGAGCACATGCTGTAAGCGCAAGTACATGTACATGTAGTGCAGGTACATGAAAATGTACGTAGATATGGCAAAAATACACGCAAGTACACGTACACGAAAGTACATGTAGTACAAGTACACAAAAGAGCACGTACATGTAGAGCAAGTACACGAAAGTGCAAGTATATGTAGTACAAGCGCACGCAAGTGCACGTAAACGTAGTGCAAACACACGCAAGTGCATGTACATGTAGTACAAGCGCACACAAGTGCATGTACATGTAGTACAAGCACATGCAAGTGCACGTAAACGTGCAAACACACGCAAGTGCACGTACATGTAGTACAAACGCACACAAGTGCATGTACATGTAGTACAAGCACACGCAAGTGCACGTAAACGTAGTTTAAGTACACGAAAGTGCACGTACATGTAATGCAGGTACATGCAAATGTATGTAAATGTAGTCGAAGTAGACGAAAGAGCACATCCTTGTAGTGCAAGTAGACGTACATGTAGTGCAAGTACACGTACATATAGTGCAGGTATACGAAAGTGCACGTACATGTAGTACAAGTACCCACGAGTACATGTACATGTAGTGCAAGTACACAAAAGTGCAAGTAAATGTAGAACAAGGACACGCAAGTGCACGTACACGTAGTACAAGCACACCAAGTGCAAGTACACGTAGTGCAAGCACATGCAAGTGCATGTACATGTAGTACAAGCACACGCAAGTGCACGTAAACGTAGTTTAAGTACACGAAAGTGCACGTACATGTAATGCAGGTACATGCAAGTGTATGTAAATGTAGTCGAAGTAGACGAAAGAGCACATCCTTGTAGTGCAAGTAGACGTACATGTAGTGCAAGTACACGTACATATAGTGCAGGTATACGAAAGTGCACGTAGATGTAGTATACGTACACACAAGTACACGTACATGTAGTGGAAGTACACAAAAGTGCAAGTAAATGTAGAACAAGGACACGCAAGTGCACGTACTTGTAGTACAAGCACACCAAGGGCACGTAAATGTAGTGCAAGCACATGCAAGTGCACGTACATGTAGTGCAGGCACTTGAAAATGCACGTGCACATAGTGCAAGTACACGCAAGTGAACGTACATGTCGTTCAAGTACACAAAATTGAATGTGCATGTAGCACAAGTACACGCAAGTCCACATAGATGTAGTACAAGTACACTACATGGTGCAAGTACTCAAAAGTGCACGTACTTGTTTTACAAGTAACCATAGTTGAGTAAAATTAAGTACATGTTCTTGTAGTATGTATGATAACAGTAGAATTAGTTGAGAGCCAACCTGTTGGTCATCATCGTCATCATCATAGTCCTGACACTCAGTCTACAAGAAAGAAAAAAAGTATTACGGTTGAACAACTGTAACGCGACCACTATCTGACAATGATGTCCATCAGTCATGGACACCCTTTCACCTTTTTCTTCAAAACGTCACGAATGGCGTGACTGATCTCCTTGAGCCGAGTGGGACTCTGGAAAACCTCTTCCTTGCAGGACTTAATCACACTGTTCAAAGTTTCCAGGATGGCCATTACAACTTGTCGCTCCGGCTCAATGCGCACCGTCTTCAGAAAGCTGGGAAGCACCACATCCAGCATCATCAGTAAGGCTGCCAAGGGGAGAAAATGGATAAGCGGCCGCAAACAACAGAGCGTTGCTGCTAAAAAACATGTGGATAGTGGATCGGCTCTAATTTTGAGGCCAAATCCGACAGCGTTTTAGCTTATGGCGTCTTAGTATAGATGTGCATTTAAAGTTTAAAAGCTTTTTTTTTTCCCATAGCAAAAGGACCGAATTACCGGGTTATTCTCTGTGTTTCATAACAAAGTAGCAATTCGCGTAATTATTTTGACATGAATATGCGGAGTAGTACCTTGGTGATTGAAGTCAGTGGGATTTTCGGTCCACACTTTATGCTGCGCGCAACAGAACTGACCCATTGCTTCGAAGGCCGCCCGGCGAACATCCTCGTGGGGATACTGGAGAAAAAGAATGATGAACAAGTAACAGCCAAGCAAGCAGAGGCGCACGGATGAGCTTACGTCTCTCATCTCGAACACCTGCTTAAAGCTGGACTCCAAAAAGGGCTGGAAGACAGCGCTGTTGTAAAAAAAATTAAATAAATACATATATAATATGGACAGTACTTTTTTTTTTTGGACAGAAAACAAAAGAACACATACAAACCTTAGTGGTAAATACGTGATTTCACTAATTCTATTGAAAAAAAAACTTTTAATTTCATAATAGGAACTGTGATGAAACTATTCACTATTCAAACTAGGAACTATTTTCTCCACTAGAGGACACTCACGCTCTTAGAACAAATGATGCTTTCAAATGCTCCTTTCTGTAGATTTTTTCTCTCGTCGGAATTTTTTTTTTTTTTTTTTCTTTGGCTTAATGTGGTTATGTTACAGGTTAGAATACAGTATAATTATCATGACTTATGTATTATTTCCCTCGAGTACTTTGGATGACTACTTGAGTGATATTATTTTGAAGTAACGCTATTCTTGAGTCAAATTTTTGGCTCCTCTACTTAAATTTGTTCATTACACACAGACTGAGGTCCATCCCTATTGGTGCTTTGTAGTCATTTCAGTAACATGTCAAGTATTTTCTATCGCCAACATTTGAAATACCCAGTGTTGTAGGCAATCTCTCCAAGTGCTTCGCATGCATCCTCCTTCTCTTCAATGTAGGCATTCTCCACACTGAACCTAATACAAGAGATAAACAGTTGTTTAATATTATCGGGAGATGATAGTATCCTCTGATTAAGGCAATTTTCAATTGATTCCAGATAATATCAGTTTTTCATTATCGGGATTGGTTCAAAATGCATATTGCCTTCAAAGGGTATGTACAAACCTTCTGCCTTTGTACAAGGATTGGTCACAATTTAGCACAGGAGCTATGCTAATTGACCTTTAAGATTCTACTAAACTAAGATGCTTCGCTTTTGTTATGTGAGCAGACCATTTGCATTCCTGGTGCAAAAATCGAATGAACAATAAATGGTTAAAAAAAAATAACGTATTATAAACGTTATATATAACTACTGCGTTAACCAGAAAGAAATAGTCACGAACTAAACTCGAAAAGTAATAAAATATGAAAATCTGTGGAAAGGACCAACAAAACGTATCTTGGGAAT
Organism: Corythoichthys intestinalis; assembly: GCF_030265065.1. Classification (NCBI taxonomy): domain Eukaryota; kingdom Metazoa; phylum Chordata; class Actinopteri; order Syngnathiformes; family Syngnathidae; genus Corythoichthys; species Corythoichthys intestinalis. The sequence continues at coordinate 2,058,702 of NC_080414.1, read as the reverse complement.
TGTCGGCCTGTATTTGTAATGCTTTGGTCACCCCATAGAGGCTCTTCGGGATAACTACTGTAAACGCGAGCTCATTGTGAATCCTTTCATTTCATGACTGATATTTTGGCTCATTTTAATTTATATTATATAGAGGAACATTATTTTCTAAAATTTCAGTTTAAGTTCACTTTATTTTCACAGAATGTTTACTTTTGGGCTGCAGCTATCAAATATTTTAGTAGTCGATTAATCGATGGACTAGTTAGTTCGAATTGGATAAGGAACATGAAAAATTAAAAAACCTGAGCTGAGCCTCAAATGGTAAATATACAGTATGTGTATATATATATATATATATATATATATATATACACACAAGAACAACTAGCTAATTTACATAGAAAAAGTCCGCTAGCTTAGATGCTATAAAATGCTAGGGTTTTTTTTGTTTTTTTACAATACTCTTAACAAATGTTTCAGACACATATTCCCACAAAAATGGCTAAATATACCTATAAACTAAATTAAGAATGCATTAAAAAACATTAGCTCAAACAAAAACTTAGCTTACGTTGGTCTTAACAGGGAGCAGTTGGGTTCAGCCATGTGAAAAGAGGCAGACCAGAGGGCAGTGTATCACCCCTCATCAATAAAATTGCAAAATAAACCATTAAAACGCTGATTTAATTAAACGAATACTCGAAGCAACAAAATTTAATTCGAATATTTTTTTTGTAATCGAATATTCGAGTTAATCGATTAATCGTTGCAGCATTAGAAAACTAAGTTGTTACATTTATCATTATTAAATCATCCAGTCGGGCATCTCAATACAATTAGCAATAAGTGCACGACGCAAATTGGTTTTATCTCGGTATCAGATTTTCGGGGTTGGACAATAATGGGATATCAGTTAAAAAGTCATTATCTGAAACATTTCTTTATCAAACACAATTTAGGAATGACTGTCGTACCCTGCGACATCGCGGACATCTGTCTCAGGCTCGTCTTCCAGACATTCATCGCAATCCTTTGTCTCCTTTTCGTCGTCATCTTCATCGTCGTCCAGCAAGACGAAAGCCTTGTCCTCCTTGATGTGTTCCTGTCAAGGGGAAATCATCTCTACCTCCCTTTCAATACCTAAGCTGTAATGCGTCACAGATGACCTTAGGACACTTCGTACCGTGATGCCTTCGTTGGATTTGAGGGCGTGCAGCATGACCCTAGTTATGGGAGTGAGGTGAGGAGTCAGGCAGTCGGGGCTGACTGTGGAAACGGATGAGTACAGGCTGTACCTTACGGAGGACAGGATGCGCGTTACTTTAAAGGTTCATTTGCCGTGAGCCGTACAGTGAAACCCTCAAATGAAAACCTACGTGCAGCGTCTCAGGTCAGGGTCATCTATGGACTCCGAGAGTTTGAGGCCCAGTTGAACACACTCTGCAGCGAGTGGACTAAAGACCTCTTTACCAATGGTTCGGGCCAGAACCGAGAGCGTGTCTGGAATAGAAAGCTTTTCTTAACATTTGGGTGGGAAACCCCTCGTTGCAGCACTCCATTCCGCTTACCTAAAGACTGATTTTGCAGAGATCTCATTTCCTCGGTGGTGGTGGTCAGAAAGCCTCTCAAGCTTTCAATGATCGGGGGGAAGTATGGAACCAGCGACTCTTTGGCAGCGCTAGCTAATGAGTCGAGACATCGTAAATCAGATGCTCAGTTGCACATTGGGATATAGACACATGAAAGCAGTAGTACTCAAATAGTGGGGGGCGGGAGTGAGGGGGGGCGCAAAACGATGAGGGTGGGGGGCTGCATGAGTTTTCACGGAACATACTTTTTTGCCTTAATAGAAAAACATGTACCGCATTGGCCCGAATACAAGACTGTTTTTTGCATTGAAATAACATTGAAAAAGAAGGGGTCGTCTTATATTCGCGGTCTAGACATTATAGACCCTACTCACATGACGTCACAGCCATGCCGCCGCGCCATATTGTCCGTCAACTCGTCACTGTTGATGCATTACCGCTACGTAAATTCCTCCTATTATGGCGTGTTTTTCTGCTCGTTAACGTTAATAATCAAAATGGTGAAGGCGTGTGTGGCGGTCGGTTGCACTAACAGAGAAGATGGACGGAGAGACTTGAAGTTCTACCGGATTCCGAGAGACCCGGAGAGGAGAGTGAGATGGGCTGCTGCAATTCAACGAGAAAACTGGGCTCCAAACGATTACCACAGATTATGTAGTAGTCATTTTATATCTGGTAAGATGCATTTAATATATATTTAGAGGGTTTTGGGCTGACAACCACAATTAAGATCATTGCTAGGCTAATCGCCGACAACATACACTCAGACGTTGTGAATGAACTACCTGAAAATATATAATTATAAGGGGAAAATAAGACAGTTGTCATACAATTAATTTACAATTTCACTATTGAGGTCAAAAGCCAAAAAATAAATTCAACTAGGGACAATCTGGAGTAGTGCTATCGCACTTCATATTTATTACATATTATATATGTATGTAGTGAGAGTGCTATCGCTAAACCATATAAACATTAAAAGCCCTAGCTCCATTGACAAATGGCATGAAATGCATTAGACTTGACAGTAGATGTTAGCAAGAACAAAAGATTTTGAATTGAAAATTTCGTAACTCACCTTTCCGAGCACAAGAAAGATTCCTGCCGAATTTTCGTGGACGAGGGCCTGTTTCACCCAACCAGCAACGAAGTATTTATAAGCCTCCAAGCTCTTAAAGTTTTTCAAACTTTGGTGAGAATAGGCTGATTTTGTGTGGACAAGGTAGTTGTAAATATCAGGGATGTCAGGCAAAGACGGCGAAGACAGCGGGTCGAAAAACATCGATTTCGGCATCAAATATGGATCTGGCAAATGGATAAACTGAAGCTTTTCCACATAACGCCTTTTATGCAACGCATCCATTGAGTTTACAGCGTCAGATAACACCGGGGCTTCTATACCCATTCACGATGCTAGATGGCGCCAGATATCATTGAAGCAATGTTCTGTCATGACTAGGGCTGTTAAAATTATCTCGTTAGCGGGCGGTGATTAATTAATCACGTTAAAATATTTGACGCAATTAACGCACATGCGCCGCTCACACAGACTAAAATGACAGTACAGTGTCATGTCCGCTTGTTACTTGTTTTTTGGTGTTTGGCGCCCTCTGCTGGCGTTTGGGTCCAACTGATTTTATGGGTTAGTACCACGAGTGAGCATGGTGTAATTATTGACATCAACAATGGCGAGCTACTAATTTTTTGATTGAAATATTTACAAATTTTAATAAAATGAAAACATTAAGAGGGGTTTTAATATAAAATTTCTATAACTTGTACTAACATTTATCTTTTAAGAACTACAAGTGTTCTATCCATGGATCGCTTTAACAGAATGTTAATAATGTTAATGCCATCTTGTTGATTTATCGTTATAATAAACAAATACAGTACTTATGTATGATATGTTGAATGTATATATCCGTCTTGTGTCTTATCTTTCCACTCCAACAATAATTTACAGAAAAATATGGCATATTTTATAAATGGTTTGAACTGCGATTAATTACAATTTTTAAGATGTAATTAACTCGATTAAAAATTTTAATCGTTTGACAGCACTAGTCATGACAGATCTCAGCTACTCTTTTTAGTTTAACTAGTATGCATGATTTTATCACAATGTTTTTCCTGATTCAGATTTGTTTCAAGACAACAGTTATACTTCACTTTGATGGTTAATGCAGTTATTGCAATTTTGATGTTATATCACAATAGATTGGTTTATTTACATTTCAAAAACCAGAAGTCATTCATTTACGAATGTAATTGCACTTTAGTTTACTTTACATATTTAAATGTTGAGACATAAAGATTTGAATGAGGCAAAATAACATGCTTTTTCTCTCAAATATATTGTTATAATCATTTGTTTCGGATGTACTGTAATTATTTTCTGTATAAAAATTCATTTGGTGTTCAAAAAGTCTTTTTCAAACTTGAGTCTTGAAAAAGAGGGGGTCGTCTTATAATAAGGGCCGTCTTATATTTGGGCCAATACGGTAATTGCAAATCCACTCAGTGGGTGGCAGTGGCGCTCTCATTTTCAGAGTGTGCACAGTATTTTTGCATTAAACAGGAGCACACAGCAAAGAGTGGGATATACAGTGCTGGCCAAAAGTATTGGCACCCCTGCAATCCTGTCAGATAATGCTCAATTTCTCCCAGAAAATGACTGCAGTTACAAATGCTTTGGTAGAAATATCTTCATTTATTTTGCTTATAATGAAAAAAAAACACAAAAGAGAATGATTTTTTTTTTTTTTTAATCATTATCATTTTACACAAAATTCAAAAAATCGGCCGGACAAAAGTATTGGCACCCTCAGCCTAATACTTGGTAGAAAAATATTTAGACAAAATAACTGCGAACAACCGCTTCCGGTATCCATCAATGAGATTCTTACTATGCTCTGCTGGAATTTTAAACCATTCTTCTTTGGCCAACTGCTCCAGGTCTCTGAGATTTGAAGGGCGCCATTTTCAGATCTCTCCACAGGTGTTCCATTGGATTCAGGTCTGTACTTATTGCTGGCCACTTTAGAAGTGCTTTCTCTCAAACCATTTTCTTAAGTGTGTTTTGGATCATTGTCCTGCCAGAAGACCTCTGAGGGAGACCCAGCTTTCTCACACTGGGCTCTACATTATGCTGCAAAATTTGTTGGTAGTCTTCAGACTTCATAACATTAAGTTTAATTCGTTAGTGGTTTATGGTTATTGTTTGAATTGGGTGTTCGCATTTGGTTTTGGAGCACATAATTGTGACGTAAGTGAATGTGCCCGTTATTGTGTTTTGGCGGTTGTTGCCGAAAAAGTACTAATGGCTGTTGAGAGCGACAAATAAAGGTATAAAATTGCAACGTGCGTTTTATTGGAGATTAACACATAATGCCATGCACACGGTCAAGCAGTCCAGTGCCAGAGGCAGCGAAGCAACCCCAAAACCTCTGCCATGTTTGACTGTGGGGACCGTGTTCTTTTCTTTGTAAGCCTCGTTTTTTTCCTGTAAACTCTATGTTGATGCCTTTTCCCAAAAAGCTCTACTTTTGTCTCGACATTCTTCCAAAACGTTTTTGGCTTTCTCAGTTAAGTTTTGGCAAACTCCAGCCTGGCTTTTTCATGTTTCTGGGTCGGAAGTAGGGTCTTCCTCGGTATCCTACCATAGAGTCCCTTTTCATTCAGACGCCGACGGATGACACTGTTGTACCCTCGGACTGCGGGACAGGTTGAACTTCTTTGGATGTTAGTCGAGGTTCTTTACCCACCATCCGCACAATCTTTCGTTCAAATCTCTCGTCAATTTTTCCGTCCACATCTAGGGAGGTTAGCCACAGTGCCGTGGGCTTTACACTTATTGATAACACTGCGCACTGTAGACAGAGGACCATTCAGGTCTTTGGAAATGGATTTGTAGCCTTGAGACTGCTCATGCTACCTCATAATTTTGCTTCTCAAGTCCTCAGCCAGTTCTTTGGTCGTTCTTTCCTCCATGCTCAATGTGGTGCACACAAGGACACAGGACAGAGGTTGAGTCAACTTTAATCCATTTTAACTGGCTGCACGTGTGATTAAGTTATTGCTACCACCTGTTATGTGCCACATGTGCTGTTAATTACACAAATTAGAGAAGCATCACATGATTTTTCCAAAGGGTGCCAATACTTTTGTCCGGCCCATTTTTGGAGTTTTGTGTAAAATAATAATGTTTTATTTTTTTTCCCATTCTCTTTTGTGTTTTTGCATTGCAAGCAAAATAAATGAAGATATTACTACCAAAGCATTTGTCATTGCAATCATTTTCTGGGAGAAATGAGCATTATCTGACAGAATTGCAGGGGTGCCAATCTTTCTGGCCAGCAGTGTACATGCAAGCATGACAAGTATTGAAACTTGGTTTAGAGGGTCTTACGGAAAGAAAAAAAAAGCAACGCTTACCAATGGCCCCGATGGCAGACACAGTGAGTTCTTTGATTTTCAGGCTGTCAGTGTTGTTGAGGGCAGACAACATGGTGTCCATCAGTGTGGGAAGGTAAGGCTCGATATCCGATCCTGTTTTACATTAAAATATACTTCAAACATGCTTGACATTCAGAGTCCGGTGTAGGCGCACTATCCTATTCCCCTCACTATCCACTCGCGGGGGCCTGCGCTTGTCAGTGACGTTCTTTATTCTCGCTTTATGATTATATAACTTTAACACTTGTTAATAATACGCTCTGTGTGTAGTATCATCCATCGCTTTTCCTTTTTAAATGGGCACTTTTAAGCGAACGCAAGCAGTAACAACGGGAACATTTTTAAACAGGCATTTCACAGGAGAGCATTTCAACTCTTCGGCCAATCATATAGCGAGAGCGAGTGGATAGTGAGGGGAAGAGGATAGTGTACCTACACCGGATTTGTTTAAACCACCAAATCAGATTGAGACTGGAAGCCAACATTTGTTAGCGGTCGCCATATTTGTGCATCTAGTCAATATAGAACTGTGTATCATGCAGACTCATTGGAAACTGCACTCTTTCCCTCAAACTTTATAGCACCTTATCAATTCACAATTCTCTACATTTGACATCACAGAGAAATTTGGTGCGTAAAATTGGAGCCGTCCCCATACTTCTGCACGTGCCCCTAGATAACAGCTTACCCAAGTTCTCCATGAAATTCTCCAGCGCATAAAAGGCTTTTGTGACATGGCCAACCTTGGCCTGGTTCAAGGACGAAAGGTAGCCGAGAAGCAAAGGCATCAATTCTTCGCAATGTTTACTCACTTCGGGCTGAGGGAAGGAGGGAGGGATACGCGCGCAAATCAGAACGTTTCAACGCAGATGTACAGTTGGGAAGTCCTTCGGTGAAGCAGACTTAAAAATAAAACCACACCAAAAAAAGTATACCTGTAAATGTTCCGAGAACTGTCCCAGCGCAAAGAGTGCGGCGATGCGAACCACCTGATCGCTATCCGAAAGGCTTTGGCAAACGGTCTGCAGCACCGATGACAGCATGCTGCAATAACATTGGTTTAAACGCAGATTATGTTTAGTCCGTGATCTCGGACAAAAAAGTATGACGTATTAAAATCTAAGATTACTTGGAGCAGATGTGATCCGCGCATCCTTCAGCCAGCACGGCGAGACACATGAGTCCCCCCTTCCTTTGATAGGGGTCATTACTGGCCAGGCAGGCCTGAGTCAGTGGCATCTATGGTGCATAAAAACATGATCACAAATCCGATGAAATATTTCAGGATTCTTATGATGTGTACAACACAGTGTATGGCATATTTTGAATTGAATGTTGTTGGCTTGCAGCTATTTTTTCAGAAAAATGTACTTGTTTTGTTATTTTTAAATTAAATTTCATTGTGAACTAATTTCTTGGACAAGAGCAAGGACCAGCAACCAGCTGCTCTAGAGTCGCATGCGGCTCCAGCGGTGCCCTAGTGGCTCCCTGGAGCCATATATATATATATATATATATATTAGGGCTGTCAAAATTATCGCGTTAACGGGCGTTAATTTATTTTTTAAATTAATCATGTTAAAATATTTGACGCAATTAACGCATGCAATGACTGACCCGCTGGCATATTGCCTCAAACATTACAATGAGGCCGTTTATGGACATTTAGAGTGAAGAGAATGCCACCGGCCGCTTGGGGGCAGCGCCGTTCCATACTCTTGTTTTGTCTTCTAAACGTGGGAGAATTAGTAGTTGTGAGACGTTTATGCTGGATTCACAATGCAATGCAAATTGCTATTTGTGCTCCACACATATTTCGGTAAGTTTTCTTTCTTTCAGTGGCAATTATGTCTCTCTTGTTTTATTTTGGGTAAGATATGTACAGATACAGTGGGGAGAACAAGTATTTGATACATTGGCAGTGTATCAAATACTTGTTCTCCCCACTGTATATGTTATACAGTAAAGGCGAGTGGACACAGGCGTTCTTTGGGCCGCGCAGTTTATTGGCATAAGCTTCTCCTTCACAACAAACATAAGTATCGTTTAGTAAAAGCACAACAAATATAATATTCCTATCTCTCAAAAAAAAAAAAAAAATGTTCACAAAAAGAAAAGCACTTCAGTCTATAGTAATGAGGCCCTATTCTGACACACAGTTAAACAACAATGCAAAATGAACTGGCATTCTATATCAAAATAGCGATGCAAAATACACGTAAAACTTTTCACTCTTTTTTTTATTATTGTTATTTTTATTTTTATTATTATTATATTAACTCTACTTTTGATTTAAAATTTTACAAATTTTATTAAAACGAAAACATGAAGAGGGGTTTTAATATAAAATTACTATAACTTGTAACTATAACATTTATCGTTTAAGAACTACAAGTCTTTCTTTCCGTGGATCACTTTAACAAAGAATGTTAATGCCATTTGTGGATTTATTGTTACAATAAAACAAATACAGTACTGATGTACAGTATGTTGTATGTATATATTCGTCGTGTGTCTTGTCTTACCAACAATAATTTACATAAAAATATGGCATATTTTAGAGATGCTTTGAATTGCGATTGTGATTAATTACGATTAATTTTAAAGCTGTAATTAACTCGATTAAAAACTTTAATCGTTTGACAGCCCTTATATATATATATATATATATATATATATATCTGGCGGAAAACACTCAGGTGACTTGAAGTTCTGCTCTGAGACCCCCAATTTGGCCAAATTTCAAAATTGTCCGATATGCATGTGTGATATCATTGGAAAGCTTAAGATCTCAATTTTCTTGGTGAAGAAACATTTTGAACAGGAGGGCATTTAAAAAAAAAATTAAACAGCAAAATTAACTGGAGGTGAGAGCATAACTAAAGACGCGATGATTTTAATGAGATTATCACATACTTACCTCTTTTTGATCCAAAAACTCCATGTAGCATGTATCACAAAGTGTCAAGACACAGCTGTGAATGGCCACAGCCGGATTTTGGGGGGATTTTATGGGTGAAACATGGTAATATAACAAGGGTCACGATGCAGATATCGCAGACATCAAGGAGTGCTCGAGATTTCTTTTCCCATATATTTACCCTTTTAAATGTTTTTTTTTTTCCAATTTTTCTTTGTTTGGATCGATTATTTATCACCTAACACATCGGAAAAATGCGACAGTAACAAAAAAAAAATACAATTAAGCGATAGTTATGAGGTAGATATCCGTCACTTTTTTACAGACGCCTTTTTTTTTTATTGTGACGTCATTTGTTAAAAAGTTGACAATATGCAAGTGAATAATTTTTTAAAGTCATTTTTTATTTAAACAAAATATTAGACATCAATGAATGATTCTCAGCTAAAAATGACAGACATTTTGAATAATAAATATAATTAATTACCTTAGTTTTATGGCTGGGTTAAAACAAAAGCGGTTGCGCGACGTCTGTACGCGGGGGTTTCCAGGGTAAAACGGACAAAATAAAAATAGTTCGGGGGCTTAAATGCGCGATGAATCTGCTACGGCAGCATATAGACATATTGTTCAATCAAACAGTTCTTTTTGGCTTAAAATACAGCTATTTTTTTAAAGAGGGGTGCAAGAGCAGAAACTGCTTTTTCAGCCTTGTCTGTGTTTTCCACCATAAAGTATATAAAGATGTATAAAACAAAAGTAATATAGATTGTACCCCCCAGACTAAAAGAATCACTCACCAAATGATGAAAGAGCTTCTCTGGTGGCATATGGAGCGCCATGGTGTCAATCACCTGTACATTAACAAGTACAATACTTCATTAAGTTTTTACTTATATCCACAAGTGCCTCAGCACTTCAAATAGCGGCACAATCAGAGGTGGTTAGGAACACATTACATTTACAATTTTCCGATCCAAAGAAGATAGTGGGGACATGACACTGATATGAGCGTTAATGAATACTATAACAGATGTAATTTAATGTTATCCGGCAAATTATCACACTATTGAATGGATGTAAAAAGTTAGTGACATAGTTTGCGAACATCTGTCGTAAGCATTCAGTAATGCCCATGATAGTTTTAGGTCAAAATTATGACGGTCTTGAGTCTTATAAATTCTTATGAAGTGTTACCTGTTAATACAACTAAATCAACAAATAAACTGCACTGGACTATAAGCCGCAAGATTTAAAATGAAGGAAAAAAGCGGCTTATAGTCCGAAAATTACGGCAACTGGATCAGGTCGGCTCTTTTTCAGCCCTTGACACTCAAGCCACTTGTATGTTCTTCCACATCTTTACCAGTGAATTTGGCACCAGGGACATCATTTTCAGACAGAATTGGTCGGTTTAGCTCAGTAAACATCTCGTTCGTACACTATTTCCATGCATTAAGCATTAGGGAGAAACGCGAGCTGGACCCGCCTAGCCACAATTGCTAACGTCATGAATATTAATGAGCAAAAGTGACGTGTTGCTTGCGGTACGCCATTGCACTTGAGTAAATTTTTTTTGAATGACTACTTTTACTTGATTTTTTTTTTTTTTTAAGTAACACTACTCATACTATAGTCAAATTTTCAGCTACTCTACAGCGATTATTACAGACCTGAGCAGCACAATGTTTAGGGTTATCGTTGTCGGCGCCATCTCCGTCGTCATCTTCATCATCCTCTGGGTCCTGCTCACCGGGTGGAGGAGTTGCAGTCAAGATGGGAAAGATTGCCTGAAGAATTGGGAGTAGCAGCTTCTTCTTCAGCACCGTCTACAGTCGGCATTTGAGAGGGCAATACAAGTTGAATAAAACGGTCTGACTTTTTTCACTGGTATCATCTCGCCGAGGTATGGCCGCACCTTGCTCTTCAATTTAATGAGAAAGGCAATGCAAGAGAGCGCTTTGACACGCAGCGAGTCAGTCAGCTTGGTGTCGCTGCCCACCTAGCCGCAACAACACATTTTCTGGTGTCAGAACATTTTAAGCCGATGTTGACGAATGACTCCGACCTAAGACCTGCCAACCTCCAAGAAGAAGTGAACCATGCTTTCAACGTGAGGCAAAATGATGGACACCTCGCTATCCATTAGCTCATTAAAGACCTCCATTGATTCACTGGCTCGACTCTGAGTGAACAAATAATCAAGTTAAATAAAGTTTGTATCACAATGTTTCCCATGAATATTTAACTTACTTCATCAGCTTTGATCAACTGTTTCAGAGCGGCAATCAGACTCGGGATGATGGACTGCATCGGTCTCTAAAAATAACAAAAACTTTAGTTTTACAAATTCGCAAATGTACCAGTCGCCCATGTGCGAGAGGATACCGTATTTACTGGACTATAATGCACACCTAAAAGCCTTTAATTTCCTCAAAAACAGAAAGTGCGCCTTATAATCCGATGCGATTCATATACGGATCAATATTGGTTGCTCATGGAATGACATTCCATGGACCGCAGCAGCATCTAGTGGATGTGTTATGCAACCCCAACAAATACAGTGGTATGAAAAAGTATCTGAACCTTTTGGAATTTCTCACATTTCTGCAGAAAATCACCATCAAATGTGATCTAATCTTTGTCAAAAACACACAAATGTAAAAACCGTGTCTGCTTTAACTAAAACCACCCAAACATTTATACATTTTCATATTTTAATGAGGACAGTATGCAAACAATGACAGAAGGGGGAAAATAAGTAAACCCTCAGCCTAAGGAGACTTAAATAGCAATTGTAACCAATTCTTACCAAACAATGTAAGTCAGGTGTGTGCACAATCTCTGATGACCAGTGTTGTTAATCTTACAGAAAAAAAGTAATTATAGTTACAAATTACTTCTCCCAAAAAGTAATTGCGTTAGTAACTCAATTACCTGAACGTAAGAGTAATTAGTTACTTGGCAAAGTAATTGGTGATAATTACTTTTTTTTTTTCCCTCAAAAAAAAAAAAAACAACAAAAAAAAACATTGGCCACACTATGTGAAGTTTTTTGTGAAGGTTTTTGGTACAATTGGCCCAAGCCCAATTCTTTACCCTAATTTACCCTGAATCAACTGTTAAAAGTTGTTAAAATTGCTCCCATTATTGCATTAGTTCCCTTCTCTCTACTTTCGACATATGAAAGTTTTAAAACTGTTTCATCATTTAAAGATAGATTCAAGTCAAGAATTTGCCGATTTAGAAGTATTTTAGATTAAAAAAGTTACTTCGGTTCGCTTGGAAGGTTTTCTCCAACAGAGTCGTCCTAAAAAGTCTACTGCTTTAAGATGGCGGCTGTCTACTAACGCATTTAGTGCCATGTCTGTCATTTTGCCTCTAGTTATATCTATATACAGTACATGTGATATCTACCATGTCTACCATATCTACCATAACATGCGGGCGTAGTTTGTTTGTAGGCTATCGGCTACAACGTGTATTATTGGAGCTACCTAGCATCGCGTTTTCTCGGCGTCACAACTTTGCCTCCTCCCCACTCCTGCTTTGCTCTGTCGTCTCGGTGAGTCGGTCTCCCTCAGACTTTTCGAACAATATAGTAACGCATAGTAACGCATGCCTTTCCGTCCCCAGTAATGGTAACGGCGTTACCAAGATGAGAAAAGTAATTAATTAGATTACCCACTACTGAAAAAAATAACGCCGTTAGTAACGCCGTTATATTGTAACGCCGTTATTAACAACACTGCTGATGACTGCCCTACCCACTATAAAACACACACCTGGTAAGAATTGGTCATGGTAAGAACTGTACGAAAGGAAAATAATGTTTAGGTGACAACCCAAACCTGCAGACAAAACCAAGTGTACCCAAAACAAAGGAGGGTAAAACAAAAAAAGAAAGGAAAGAAGTCAAAGCTAATGCATACAGAACTCAACCAGACATCGCACGCACAGATACTCATTTGGCTCTGTAAGTGTACCGACAGTTGACTTTTAATAGTAGTATTATTGTGCCATTCCATAAAGACATGGAACTGGTTAATTGGTCACTGAGTGCCCTGGACAAGATCTTCTCTACAATGCAATCTGAACCTGGACAACGCTCCTGCCCGGGAAAGACTTTCAAGTCTGGATATATGGAGGATAGCTGGGGAAAATGGTGGCCGCTGTGTCTGACCACACTTGAAGTTGAAGACATCGAGGATGTACATCTTTTTGTTGCGCTGCTGGGTGCGATTCTTCTGCACGGGCTTGTAGCCTACTTGATTCGTCGGATCAACATGAAAGTGTTGGAAAGCTAAAAGAGATCAGTGGAATTGGCCACTACTCGGGCCAGCGCTATCACCGGAGTGCACGCCAGCCTCAACAAGGCCTGTGATGACTTATTACAGGTGAAGAATGATCTAGCGGCATCCAACACTGCCACAACCAAAATGGTAATTAAAGCTACTACGGAGCTGCGAAACCTGGAGATTAATGTTCGTCGGAATGCAACGAGAAATGAAAACCGCAATGAGGATTAAATCGACGAAATAGTATGGCGGACATGGCCTGCCATCGGTCCTCAGCTATTCCCTACCTTCTGGATCGAATCAACTGAATGAACTAACCTGTGAATTATGAACTAGTCTACTGGATTTAATCAACATACGAGCACATCGCCACGATCGACAAGGACTATTGGGAGAATTAATAATCGGGGGGGCCTTGTAATCACTACACAATCTGAAATGTCAAAAATGGTTATTCGATAATTTCTGCGTCCTATGGTATACTGGGGGCGGGATTCAATAAGCTTCGGCTTCTCCCGTCTGCCCTTTTCTTTTAGGGGGTCAATTAAATGTAAACACATATGAATGCTGGATGTTTGTCTGGATTTGTCATGCCTGAAAGGAAAACTAAAGAAAAAAAAAAAATCTTTATGAGAAGCATTGTCTTATGCGCATCATGGGTCGGAATGTTTTTTGAATGTGTTGAATGTGATTGTTCTAGTGCTGCAACGATTAATCGATTAACTCGAGTCTTTGATTAGAAAAAAATATTCGAATTAAATTTTGTTGCTTCGAATAGTCGTTTAATTAAAGTGGCGTTCTAATGATTTATTTTGGAAGTGTTTGCATTTCGTTTTATTAAGGTGGATACGCCGTCCTCTGGTCTGCCTCGTTTCACATGGCTCAATCCAACTGCTCCCTGTTAAGACCAATGTAAGTTTTTTTTTTTAAGCTCAAGTTTTTTAATGCATTCCTAAATTAGGTCTTAGATATATTTAGCCGTTTTTTGTGGATATATGTGTCTGAACGATTTGTTAAGAGCATTGTAAAAAAAACATTACCATTTTATAGCATTTAAGCTAGTGGACTTTTGCTATGTAAGTTAGACAATTGTTTTGTTTTTTTGTACATAGGTCCTCATTTATTTATCTATTTTATACCGTTTGAGACTCAGCTCAGGTATTTTAATTTTTCATGTTCCTTATTCGATTACTCAATTATTCGTACTAGTTCATCGATTAATCGACTACTAAAATAATCGATAGCTGCAGCCCTAGATTGTTCACTTATTTTTCCCCCTTGTCATTGTTTGCATAATATCCTCATTAAAATATGAAAACCTACAAATGTTTGGGTGATTTTAGTTTTTTCATCTGTGTGATTTTGACAAAGATAAGACCACATTCATTGAAGTAGCGCGTTATTCTCGTAGCGTAGTTACCATTTCGATTTCCACGGAATGCGCTCAAATCGCAAATTCCTGCGGGGAACTAATATTGGGTCTCACCATGTGTTCGGTGCCAGTATACGGAGTCATGGCGGTAAGGGTGAGGATGCAATAGTACAAGGCTGTCGGGTTGTTGTGGTCCGGAAGCACGGTGGAGAAGAGCTGGAGAAGCTGGTTGTAGTGAGGCTGGAAAGCCTCTGGGTTGGACTCGATCACTTTGTTTAGAAGCAACATTCCAACCTGTGAGGAGGAATGGAAGAGTCGTCGGTCATTTGGCCGTTTGTTGGGACCTTCAGCGCTGAACCTGTCTATCGTGTGGGTTGACACTCTTGGTGGCTTGATTGAGAAGTTGCAGCAGGGCAGGCCAGCTATTGGGGGTCTCATATTTGACCATCATGGCGCACAACTGGGCGAGCGAGTGCTGCACTTGGTGTCTGCGATGCAAAAAAAAACCACGGTAAAGACAGATGTAGGTTTATGATGGCGTATCTTAAGTCCAAGAAGGCTTACTCTGCTTCCTGCATGAACGCCGTCAACACCACCGCCTTGAGGCTGCGTGAACAGAAAACGGCGACATTTTTTTAACCAACTGTTATCCTCAAGTCCACAATCACGTTCTGAGAAAAACACTGGCGGCGACCTTTCTCTATCCGCCGAGTTTATCTTCCTCCACTGTTTCTTCACCCTCAGCCGCAGCATCACTGCAGCCGATTGACGGACCTATTGGACAAAAACATGAATGTCAGCCATCTTAATAATGAAAATAACATCAACTCATATCTATTTTTTCCCATAATTTTGAAGTCTTATGACATACAGTAGTAGTATGAAAAAGTATCTGAACCTTTTGGAATTTCTCCCATTTCTGCATAAAATCAGCATCAAATGTGATCTTTGTCAAAATCACACAGATGAAAAAACAGTGTCTGCTTTAACTAAAAGCACCCAAACATTTATAGGTTTTCATATTTTAATGAGGATAGTATGCAAACAATGACAGAAGGGGTGAAAAATAAGTAAGTGAATCATCACATTCAAATTGTGCCCCCCCCCCCCTTTTGGCAGCAATAACTTCAACCAAACACTTCCTGTAGCTCCAGATCAGTCTGGCACATCCATCAGTACTAATCTTGGCCCATTCTTCTCTACAAAACTGCTGTAGTTCAGTCAGATTCCTGGGATGTCTGGCATGAATCGCTGTCTTTAGGTCATGCCACAGCATCTCAAAGAGGTTCAAGTCTGGACTTTGACTTGGCCACTCCAGAACGTGTATTTTGTTCTTCTGAAACCATTCTGAAGTTGATTGACTTCTGTGTTTTGGATCATTGTCTTGTTGCAGCATCCATCCTCCTTTTAGCTTCAACTGTCTGATAGATGGCCTCAGGTTTTCCTGCAAAAGATCCTTTGAATTCATTCTTCCATTAATGATTGCAACTTGTCCAGGCCGCAAAACAGCCCCTCTTTGGATTGTTCAAGTGCCTTTTTGCAAACATTAAACGGGCAACAAGGTTTTTTTAGACCGCAGTGGCTTCCTCCTTGGAGTCCTCCAATGAATACCATTCTTGCCATAGTTTGACATATGGTTGAGATATTGGACTGTGCCAGTGATTTCTGTAAGTCTTTCGCAGACACTCTAGGGTTCTTTTTGACCTCGCTGAGCATTCTACGCTGATGTCTTGGCGTCATCTTTGGTGGACGGCCACTCCTTGGGAGAGCAGCAACAGTGCCAAACTCTCTCCATTTGTAGACAACTTCTCTGACTGTCGATTGATGAAAATCCAGACTTTTAGAGATGGTTTTGTATCCTTTCCCAGCTTTACATATATCAACAATTGTTGATCGCAGGTCTTCAGACAGCTCTTTTGACCGAGCCATGATGCACATCAGATAATGCTTCTCATCAAGACATTTCTTACCAGGCGTGTGTTTTATAGTGGGCAGGGCAGCTTTAAACCACTCATCAGTGATTGGGCACACACCTGACTTAAAATGTTTGGTAAAAATTGATTTCAATTGCTCTTTAAGTCTCCTTAGGCAGAGGGTTCACTTGCTTATTTTTCCCCCTTCTGTCATTGTTTACATACTATTCTCATTTAAATATGAAAACTAGGGCTGTCAAAATTATCACGTTAACGGGCGGTAATTATTTTTTAAAATTATTCACGTTAAAATATTTGACACGTTTAACGCACATGCCCCGCTCAAACAGATTAAAATGACAGCACAGTGTCATGTACACTTGTTACTTGCGTTTTTTGATGTTTTGTCGCCCTCTGCTGTCGCTTGGGTGCGACTGATTTTATGGGTTTCAGCAACATTGTGTAATCATTGACATCAACAATGGCAAGCTACTAGTTTATTTTTTGATTGAAAGTTTTACAAATTTTATTAAAACGAAACATTAAGAGAGGTTTTAATATAAAATTTCTATAATTTGTACTAACATTTATCTTTGAACAACTACAAGTCTTTCTATCCATGGATCGCATTAACAGAATGCTAATAATGTTAATGCCATCTTGTTGATTTATTGTTATAATAAACAAATACAGTACTTATGTACAGTATGTTGAATATATACAGTGCCTTGCAAAAGTATTCGGCCCCCTTGAATCTTGCAACCTTTCGCCACATTTTAGGCTTCAAACAAAGATATGAAATTTAATTTTTTTGTCAAGAATCAACAACAAGTGGGACACAATCGTGAAGTGGAACATTTATTGGATAATTTAAACTTTTTTAACAAATAAAAAAACTGAAAAGTGGGGCGTGCAATATTATTCGGCCCCTTTACTTTCAGTGCAGCAAACTCACTCCAGAAGTTCAGTGAGGATCTCTGAATGATCCAATGTTATCCTAAATGACCGATGATGATAAATAGAATCCACCTGTGTGAAATCAAGTCTCCGTATAAATGCAACTGCTCTGTGATAGTCTCAGGGTTCTGTTTAAAGTGCAGAGAGCATTATGAAAACCAAGGAACACACCAGGCAGGTCCGAGATACTGTTGTGGAGAAGTTTAAAGCCGGATTTGGATACAAAAAGATTTCCCAAGCTTTAAACAGCTCAAGGAGCACTGTGCAAGCCATCATATTGAAATGGAAGGAGCATCAGACCACTGCAAATCTACCAAGACCCGGCCGTCCTTCCAAACTTTCTTCTCAAACAAGGACAAAACTGATCAGAGATGCAGCCAAGAGGCCCATGATCACTCTGGATGAACTGCAGAGATCTACAGCTGAGGTGGGAGAGTCTGTCCATAGGACAACAATCAGTCGTACACTGCACAAATCTGGCCTTTATGGAAGAGTGGCAAGAAGAAAGCCATTTCTCAAAGATATCCATAAAAAGTCTCGTTTAAAGTTTGCCACAAGCCACCTGGGAGACACACCAAACATGTGGAAGAAGGTGCTCTGGTCAGATGAAACCAAAATTGGAACTTTTTGGCCACAATGCAAAACGATATGTTTGGCGTAAAAGCAACACAGCTCATCACCCTGAACACACCTTCCCCACTGTCAAACATGGTGGTGGCAGCATCATGGTTTGGGCCTGCTTTTCTTCAGCAGGGACAGGGAAGATGGTTAAAATTGACGGGAAGATGGATGCAGCAAAATACAGGAACATTCTGGAAGAAAACCTGTTGGTATCTGCACAAGACCTGAGACTGGGACGGAGATTTATCTTCCAACAGGACAATGATCCAAAACATAAAGCCAAATCTACAATGGAATGGTTCAAAAATAAACGTATCCAGGTGTTAGAATGGCCAAGTCAAAGTCCAGACCTGAATCCAATGGAGAATCTGTGGAAAGAGCTGAAGACTGCTGTTCACAAACACTCTCCATCCAACCTCACTGAGCTCGAGCTGTTTTGCAAGGAAGAATGGGCAAGAATGTCAGTCTCTCAATGTGCAAAACTGATAGAAACATACCCCAAGCGACTTGCAGCTGTAATTGGAGCAAAAGGTGGCGCTAGAAAGTATTAACGCAAGGGGGCCGAATAATATTGCACGCCCCACTTTTCAGTTTTTTATTTGTTAAAAAAGTTTAAATTATCCAATAAATTTTGTTCCACTTCACGATTGTGTCCCACTTGTTGTTGATTCTTGACAAAAAAATTAAAATTTTTTATCTTTATGTTTGAAGCCTGAAATGTGGCGAAAGGTTGCAAGGTTCAAGGGGGCCGAATACATTTGCAAGGCAATGTACATTTATAATTGCTCTTCACCTAAAAATGTATTTGTTTTATCCGATTACTCGATTAATCGATAGAATTTTCAGTCGATTACTAAAATATTCGATAGCTGCAGCCCTCGTGATTTTTACAAAGATCAGATCACATTTGATGGTTGATTTTTTGCAGAAATGTGAGAAATTCCAAAAGGTTCAGATACTTTTCATACCACTGTATAATAGAGTGCCGTTCATGCTAGGAACTGATTTTTCCACTAGATGGATGGGTGATGTTCCATTTCTGTAGATATTTTTCTAGTTAACATTCAATGACTTTTGTGCATTTTCTGGCCTAATATGGTCAAGTATTAAGTGACGTGCTGAGAAAAAAAATACACCGTTGTTTCAAAAAGTGACACTGTAAGCAATTAGTCATCACTTGAGCATTACTGGATAACATTTTCTTGAGTACTTTTACTTGAGTATTAATTATTTTGAAGTAACGCTACGCTAACTTGAGTCAAATTTGTGGCCACGACTTCTAAGGCCATGCAACCTCCGTGGAGGAAGGCCCGGGCCTGGGATTGAAACCTTAGAACCAGTCAGAACTGTAAAGTGGACGTGCTACCCACTCAACCACTGTGCTACCCTATCAGATTTTTATTTATTCAAATTTGACATTCTTGTTAAGACTACCCTGTTTCAAATTACAGACCATTTGAACGAACGGCCATTTCTCAGGTTACAAAAGAAGTCTTAGCAAACATGCATTCACCTACCTGAGGATTTGGAGAGCCACTCATGACAGCACAGAGGGCTGGGATGATGGCTGGGTCTTTGAAAAGCTGCTTCAACTGCATCGTGGCCTTAACGGGGAGCAACGCATGACAATTTAGTATGAGTGGCATATACACTGCTGGCCACAAGTATTGACACCCCTGCAATTCTGTCAGATAATGCTCAATTTATCCCAGAAAATGATTGCAATTACAAATGCTTTGGTAGTAATAGCTTCATTCATTTTGCTTGCAATGAAAAAAACACAAAAGAGAATGGGGAAAAAAAAATAATCATGATCATTTTCCACAAAACAAAAACTGGGCCGGACAAAAATATTGGCACCCAAGACTGGTGATTCCATACTTTTTGCTAGGGGTTGTAGTCCGGTGCGGTTTATCTATGAAGAAATGCCGTTTTAGAGTCACATTCGGTGGGTGGCAGCCTATAGTCAGGTGCGCCTTATAGTGCGAAAATTACGGTATTCAATTTGTTTTACGCCATTTTTTTCCCCACTTTTACTGCCAATTAAAATTGGCTCCAAAAATAATTTATTTGCCCCCCTAACAAAGGGCGTAGGTTTGGTCTCAAAATTGGTAAGGACAATATAACAGCATAACCTGTATGTACACTTTTTGCTGAGGACGAGACATTAATAAGACCAAACAAATTGGGCGAACGGGGGTCCGGGCTACATTTCTCACAGAAATGAACCTAATTAATTGATAGGCTAAATGATCAATGCAGAATAAATCTGTGTTGTCTTATATTAATTTTCATGTGTAACAAAAAATGGAGTCTTCCTTTAGGTAAAACACTACTGCTTTTGTCCACAAGCACAGCCAAACTCAACAAAAAGTGGAAGCTCCTTTGGGTTGTTTTAGGACCACATAAATAAAATAAAAATCAAAACTGGGGAGAAGGGGGTAAGCCTCGGTTCACTACATTTCTCTCAGTTTAATTAACGTTAACAGTAGAAAACACAAACACATTTTATGCTTCACTCTGATCCAGGCCAGACTTTCGGTAGAAACATTTGTGGTGTGTTCCCCACGTCCACAACATTGACGTATTTTTACTAGGGCTGTCAAACGATTAAAATTTTTAATCGAGTTAATCACAGCTTAAAAATTAATTAATGGTAATTAATCACAATTCAAACCATCTATAAAATATGCCATATTTTTCTGTAAATTACTGTTGGAATGGAAATATAAGACACAAGACGGATGTATACATTCAACATACTGTACATAAGTACTGCACTTGTTTATTATAACAATAAATCAACAATATGGCATTAACATTAAAGCGATCCATGGATAGAAAGACTTGTACTTCTTAAAAGATAAATGTAAGTACAAGTTATAGAAATTTTATATTAAAACCCCTCTTAATGTTTTCGTTTTAATAAAATTTGTAAAATTTTCAATCAAAAAATATCGTAGTAGCTCGCCATTATTGATGTCGATAATTACACAATTCTCAAGGTGCTGAAGCCATAAAATCAGTCGCACCCAAGCGCCAGCAGAGGGCGACAAAACTCCAAAAAACACTAGTAACAAGTGCATATGACCCTGTGCTGTCATTTTAATCTGTTTGAGCAGGGCATGTGCGTTAATTGCATCAAATATTTTAACGTGATTAATTTTAAAAATTAATTACCGCCCGTTAACGCCATAATTTTGACAGCCCTGATTTTTACATTACTTACAGTAGCTGCTGCTGACGGGCGATAGAAAAAAAAAATTCTAATGGGGCGGAGAAGGTTGTCGACATGTTGCATTTCTGTCGGGGCTGTGAGTGCGTGTGTGGTGAGTCATCAAATGTGCGTTTGAGGGAAGAAAAAAAAGGGACTGGCACATTCAGCATATGAAAAGGTAAGTATGAACATAATTGAAATAATGCACTAAAAATTGGTTCTATGCTTACAACATATCGGAAGACGATCTAAATTACCTACATAACTAAACTTATTATACAATTCAAATAAGGTTACTTAAAGTTGGTGGGGACATTTTGAGCATTCTGAAAAGTTGCTAGTGTTATGTCCCTACCGTCCCTATGCAAACCTACGTCCTTGCCTCCAACTACTATTTATCTGTATCGGTTGAATTATAAGTAGGGCTGTCAAAAATATCGCGTTAACGGGCGGTAATTAATTTTTTTAATTAATCACGTTAAAATATTTGACGCAATTGACGCACATGCCCCGCTCAAACAGACTAAAATGACAGCACAGTGTAATGTCAGCTTGTTACTTGTTTTGTGGTGTTTGGCGCCTTCTGCTGCCGCTTGGGTCCAACTGATTTTATGGATTAGTACCATGAGTGAGCATGGTGTAATTATTGACATCAACAATGGTGAGCTACTAGTTTTATTTTTTGATTGAAAATTTTACAAATTTTTATAAAACAAAAACATTAAGAGGGGTTTTAATATAAAATTTCTATAACTTGTAGTAACATTTATCTTTTAAGAACTACAAGTCTTTCTATGGATTGCTTTAACAGAATGTTAATGGTAATCTTGTTGATTTAATGTTATAATAAACAAATACAGTACTTATGTACCGTATGTTGAATGTATATATCCATCTTGTGTCTCATCTTTCCATTCCAACAATAATTTACAGAAAAATATTGCGTATTTTACAGATGGTTTGAATTGCGATTAATTACGATTACTTTTTAAGCCGTAATTAACTCGACTAAAAATTTTAATCGTTTGACAGCCCTGGTTATAAGTTATTTTTACTGCTGACATTGTACTTCGGGGTCTTCAAAATGTTTTGCCTCCCCTCCCACAGGTGTCAAACTCCACCTATGGTGGGGAGGTTGTGTAGGGGTCAAGAGACATATCCCTGAAATGAGTTTATAGGACTTGGAATGTCTGGAAATGTATCCAAGTTAACAAATCCCTACGAAGTAAATCGAATATGAAACTCTTGACAACAAACGGCTATGTCACATAGTAGCTTAATTGTGTAAACAATGTCTTACCTGCTGGATAACAGCATTATCAGGCTCTGTCATCCGCAGGAGGATCTGTTCAAGTTCTTCTGTCATTGTCGGGTTTTTGATAGTATTCTAAGAGAGCAAACAAGTCAACACGTTGCAATGCGCGCACACAAGCGAAAACAATAACCGAGTTGGTAAAGCCTTATTAAATCATTGGAATCGATATCTAACCGTCATCAAACCCTTATGTCACATAGTGGCTAATTTATGTTTACAACGTCAGACTTTTGTGTCTTACCTACTGAACAGCAACGCTCTGTCATCCGCCGGGGGATTTGCTGAACTTCTTCTGCCTAGAGTTGTCAGTATTATAAAAAGTAACAGGTCATCTAATATCTCTGCGTTGTCTTCTCTTGCTGGTTGCTAACAGAGATTGCTGGGTCCCCCAGAAACAAGTGACGCCTGTCAAAGGAAAGTCTTAGTATTTATGTCACTTGCTCACACGTTGACTACAACTCCGCTTGTTGGTATGCTTACAAAAATGAAACTGAGTTGCTGTTAGTCTTTCTGACAGGTTAGAAGGGAGAAAGTTGTTTCATTCA
The DNA here is from genome assembly GCF_030265065.1 of Corythoichthys intestinalis. NCBI lineage: Eukaryota > Metazoa > Chordata > Actinopteri > Syngnathiformes > Syngnathidae > Corythoichthys > Corythoichthys intestinalis. The sequence goes on along the minus strand of NC_080414.1, from coordinate 2,035,515 downwards.
GTTGCCTTCTGGCTGTCCCTGCCAACACGTGAATGGCGTTTAAGGGACCGGCGTTTTTACTCCCTTTCTTACACTGACGAAAGCCAACAGCGCCCCTTAAGAACAGGAGGACTACGTGCAGCGACTCTTCTGTCACGGACAGATGGACGGAAAGGACAAAAGCTGCCAAAATTCAAAATAAATAAAAGTGACAATTTAAAGGACAATAAATACAATAATAGTCATTGATTAATAATGAATGTGGAAATAAATACCTAAATAAATCAAAGTGAAAATGTTTTTATATTAGCCTAATTCAAGGGCGTTGGTTTGGTCTCAACATTGTTAGGGACGATATAACAGCATAACCTGCATGTACACTTTTAATAAGACCAAACAGATTTTTTTTAATGTACATAGTCATAATTATGTTGTGCGTACAGTGGTATGAAAAAGTATCTGAACCTTTTGGAATTTCTCAAATTTCTGCAGAAAATTACTATCAAATGTGTCAAAATCACACAGATGAAAATACAGTAAGGCTGTCAAACGATTAATTTTTTTATTCAAGTTAATTACAGCTTAAAATTTAATTAACCGTAATTAATCGCAATTCAAACCATCTATAAAATATGCCATATTTTTCTGTAAATTATTGTTGGAATGGAAAGATAAGACACAAGACGGATATATACATTCAACATAAGGTACATAAGTTTTGTATTTGTTTATTATAACAATCAATCAACAAGATTAACATTATTAACATTCTGTTAAAGCAATCCATGGATAGAAAAACTTATAGTTCTTAAAAGATAAATGTTAGTACAAGTTATAGAAATTTTATTAGGGCTGTCAAACGATTAAAAATTTTAATCAAGTTAATTACAGCTTAAAAATTAATTAATCGTAATTCATCGCAATTAATCGCAATTCCAACCATATTTTTTTGTAAATTATTGTTGGAATGGAAAGATAAGGCACAAGATGGATATATACATTCAACATACGGTGCATAAGGACTATTTGTTTATTATAACAATAAATCAACAAGATGGCATTAACAATATTAACATTCTGTTAAAGTGATCCATGGATAGAAAGACTTGTAGTTCTTAAAAGAAAAATGTTAGGACAAGTTATAGAAATTTTAAATTAAAACCCCTCTTAATGTTTTCGTTTTGATACAATTTGTAAAATTTTCAATCAAAAAATAATCTAGTAGCCCGCCATTGTTGATGTCAATAATTACTTAAACAATGCTCATGGGTGCTGAAACCTATAAAATCAGTCGCACCCAAGCCCCAGCAGAGGGCGGAAAAACTCCATAGACACAACAAGTGAGCGTTTCACTGTACAATCATTTAAATCTGTCTGAGCGGGCCATCTGCGTCAATTGCGTCAAATATTTTAACGTGATTATATTTTAACGTGATTAATTTAAAAAATTAATTAACGCCCGATAACGCGATATTTTTGACAGCCCTAAATTTTATATTAAAACCCCTCTTAATGTTTTCGTTTTAATCAAATTTGTAAAATTTTCAATCAAAAAATAAACTAGTAGCTCGCCATTGTTGATGTCAATAATTACACAATGCACATGTGGTGCTGAAACCCATAAAATCAGTTGCACTCAAGCTCCAGCAGAGGGCGACAAAACACCGAAAAACACTAGTAACAAGTGGACATTACACTGTGCTGTCATCTTAATCTGTTTGAGCGGTGCATGTGCGTTAAATGCGTCAAATATTTTAACGTGATCAATTTAAAAAATTAATTACCGCCAACAAACGCGATAATTTTGACACCCCTAAAATACAGTATCTGTTTTAGCTAAAAACATCCAACCATTTATAGGTTTTCATATTTTAATGAGGACAGCATGCAAACAATGATAGAAGAAGTAAAAATAAGTAAATGAACCCTCTGCCTAAGGAGACTAAAAGAGCAATTGAAACCAATTTTTACCAAACAATTTAAGTCAGGTGTGCCCAACCACTGATGAGTGGTTTAAAGCTGCCCAATATAAAACACACACCTGGTAAGAAATGTCTCGATGAGAAGCATTGTCTGATGTACATCATGGCTCGGTCAAAAGAGCTGTCTGACGACCTGCGATCGAGCATTGTTGATTTTTAAAAAGCTGGGAAAGGATAAAAAACCATCTCTAAAAGTCTGGATGTTCACCCATCGAGAGTCAGAGAAGTTGTCTACAAATGGAGAGAGTTTGGCACTGTTGCTTCTCTGCCAAGAAGTGGCCGTGCACCCAAGATGACGCCAAAAGTTCAGCGCAGAATACTCAGAGAGGTAAAAAAAAAAGAACCCTAGAGTGTCTGCTAAAGACTGACAGAAATCACTGGCACTGGCCAATATCTTGTGCACACATCAACTATATGGAAAACAATGGCCAAGAATGGTGTTCATGGGAGGACTCCACGGAGTAAGCCAATGCTGTCTACAAAAACATTGTTGCCCGTTTAATGTTCGCAAAAAGGCATTTGGACACTCAACAGAAGTTTTGGCAAAATATTTAGTCGTACCACACAACACAAAAAATGGATTTTGAAAAATGGAACAGCTCACCAACATCAGAACCCCATCCCCACCGTGAAGCATGGTGGAGGGAGCATCATGATTTGGGGCTGTTTTGCTACCTTAGGGCCTGGACAACTTTCAATCATTAATGGAAGAATGAATTCAAAAGGATGTTTTGCCGGAAAACCTGAGGCCATCTGTCAGACATCTGAAGCTAAAAAGAGGATTGATGCTGCAACAAGACAATAATCCAAAACACAGAAGTAAATCAACTTCAGAATGATTTCAGAAGAACAAAATACACATTCTGGAGTGGCCAAGTCAAAGTCCTGACTTGAACCCCATTGAGATGCTGTGGCATGAACTAAAGACAGCAATTCAAGCCTGACATCCGAGGAATCTGACTGAACTACAGCAGTTTTGTGGAGAAGAATGGGCTGAAGTTGTTGCTGCCAAAGGGGGGGGGGCAAAAAGTATTAAATGTGATTGTTCACTTACTTATTTCCCCCCCTTCTGTCATTGTTTATGTACTATCCTCATTAAAATTTGAAAACCTATAAATGTTTGGGTTGTTTTAGCTAAAGCAGACACTGTTTTATACATATCAACAATTCTTGATCTTCAGACAGCTATTTTGACCGAGCCATGATGCACATCCGATAATGCTTCTCATCAAGACATTTCTGACCAGGTGTGTGTTTTATAGTGGGGAGGGCAGCTTTATACCACTCATCAGTTATTGGGTACACATCTGACTTAAAATGTTTGGTAAAAATGGGTTTATATTATAGGGTTGTCAAAATTATCGCGTTAATGGGCGTTTATTAATTTTTTTAATTAATCACGTTAAAATATTTGACGCAATTAACGCAGATGCCCTGCTCAGAGAGATTTAAATGACAGTACACAGTGAAACGCTCACTTGTTGTGTTTTATGGAGTTTTGCCGCCCTCTGCTGGCGCTTGGGTGCGACTGATATTATAGGCTTCAGCATCCATGAGCATTGTGTAATTATTGACATCAACAATGGCGGGCTACTAGTTTATTTTTTTGATTGAAAATTTTACAAATTTTATTAAAACGAAAACATTAAGAGGGGTTAAAATATAAAATTTCTCTAACTTGTACTAACATTTTTCTTTTAAGAACTACAAGTCTTTCTATCCATGGATCGCTTTAACAGAATGTTAATAATGTTAATGCCATCTTGTTGATTTATTGTTATAATAGACAAATACAGTACTTATGTACCGTATGTTGAATGTATATATCCATCTCGGTCTTATCTTTCCATTCCAACAATAATTTACAGAAAAATATGGCATATTTTATAGATGGTTTGAAATGCGATTAATTGTGATTACTTAATTTTTTAAGTTGTAATTAACTCGATTAAAAATTTTGATCGTTTGACAGCCCTAGTTTATATTGCTCTTAAAGTCTCCTAAGGCAGAGGGTTCACTCACTTATTTCCCCCTTCTGTCATTGTTTGCACGCTATCCTCATTAAAATATGAAAACCTATAAATGATTTGTTTTAGTTAAAGCATTTTTTTTCATCTGTGTGATTTTGACAAAGATCAGTTCACATTTGATGGTGATTTTATGCAGAAATGTGAGAAATACCAAAAGGTTCAGGTACTTTTTCATACCACTGTATGTCTTGAAATATCATCTGCCACTCCGGAGTTTTCTCTGCTCATTCCAATGCTAATGCTCATTCACACGTACAAACACACCCTGTCTAGTCATAGATCAGAAATGCTAATGCGGGACATCAGGTTCGCCGTTATCACATCACATTGACACTAACTGAATCATTACCACGTCAACAGAAGCCAGGAGGGGGGAATACAAACAGCAACTTTGATGAAAACGACCCGGCTAATCCGCTTGCTCTTTTTGAAAAGGACTGCAAATGAGGCCAGGGGTCATTTGTGTCAACATGTACGACCCTTTAGAGCAGATGGAAGGATGGTCTTTTCTAAAGGGGGGCATTTCAGTCCTCTGAGGGTACTACTAAACTAATGAAATGTGTAATAATATGAACGTTTGCGCGAGAAATACTTTTCGTAACATTTTCTTTGACATTTTTATTAGTTTTTAGAATTGAGGAAGTAGGCCTCATCGATCGTTCGCGGGCCGCAGGTTGTAAAGTTTTTCACAACTAAAGTGATTGTTAAGATATTTAAGCTTGCACTCCTTTCAAATGGCTGTCAGTCGACCTGTCTAATGAAATGATTTGTGAATAATCCATCCCTATTTGTCAAAATCTTGAAGTTATTTTTGGGAGGAGGGACAAAATAAAGCCCCACTCATTTCTCATCGCAAAAACATTGAAATTGTCAAATTTCAAAATGGATCTCGTCCTACATTCACATCATTTACGCGTCAAAAAAATTCAGGAAATAAACATGTAGCAAACTTGTACACAGTTTTTGCCAAAAACATTCGGTTCCACCAAACTACTACGTTTATTTCCAATGGCCCTATTCATTTCCAATTGGGAAAAAAATACCTGATGTCAATATGAATTAGTCTTGTAAGACAAGTATATGTACTAGTAGTATGTATACTAGTAGTACTAGTACTGTTACTTGCATGTACACTCCTGCCAGAAGTATTAGCATCCGTGCAATTGTGTCAGATAATGCTCAATTTCTCCCAGAAAATGATTGCAGTTACAAATGCTTTGGTAGTAATATCTTCATTTATTTTGCTTGCAATGAAAAAACACAAAAGAGAATAGAAAAATAACATTTTATCATTTTACACAAAACCCCAAAAATGGACAAAAGTATTGGCACCCTTTGAAAAATCATGTGATGCTTCTCTAATTTGTGTTATTAACAGCACCTGTTACTTACCTGTGGCAAATAACAGGTGGTGGCAATAACTAAGTCACACTTGCAGCCAGTTAAAATGGATTAAAGTTGACTCAAACTCTGTCCTGTGTCCTTGTGTGTACCACATTGAGCATGGAGAAAAGAAAGAAGACCAAAGAACTGTCTGAGGACTTGAGAAGCAAAATTGTGAGGAAGCATGGGCAATCTCAAGGCCATCTCCAAAGACCTCAATGTTCCTGTGTCTACCGTGCGCAGTGTCATCAATAAGTTTAAAGCCCATGGCACTGTGGCTAACCTCCATAGATGTCGTAGCTCCATTTTTATTTATTTTTGTTATACCCTGACCCAAAAAAAAAATTTCAGTCATATTTAATTAATTTATTTAGACAGACACTGTTGAGTGGCCTTAAGACAAAAGTTTATTTTTGCATTCCTGGAAAGTTAAGAGATTATTAAAAAGTTTGTATTTATTGTGTATGAGAATACAATTTAAGTTATGTTCAAATATTGGAATTTGTATTTGCAAATAAAATCCAAACATTTAGTCAAGATTTTTTTTTGTTTTGTTTGTTTCTTTAGTAGTTTTTGCAAACAATAATGTTCACATGAACCGATTCACGTGAAAGTTACTATAAATCAATACAGATTTATTTTGCATTGATCATTTAGCCTATCAATTAGTTAGGTTCATATTTGTGAGAAATACAGCTCTATACCCCATTCAAACATAGGCAGAGTTTAAGGGGGGGCCAGGCCCCTGGTGGCCGAAAAGTGTCATTGCATGTAATTGACTTTCCTACATATGTATATAAAGGTTGTAAATCATTAAAGCTCACAACAAAAATGAATGAAATGAATAAAAAAAGATGTTTATAATGGGTCAAAATTATTTTTCAAACAGATCATGTGACGAGCACCTTAGACGGTCATTTGCTTTTTATATTATTTACAAAAAAAAAAATAGGAGAGGGTAATTGTATTTTTCAAATGATTTTTTCTTTGTTTGAATTTTTTATTTATTTTTTTTTTTTGATTGAAGCATTTTTTGCGTGGACTGAATGATTTAGACACAAATGTCCAACCCATAATATGGCCAAAACACAAAAAGGATTGCTAAAATCAAATTTTTTAAATTAAAAATTAAGTGTTCAAATGCAAATATTTGAGTCTCAAATATTTTTTCGCATTCAAAAACTTTTCTATAATTGATTTTTTTCTTGTTTTGACTGAAGTGATTTTTCGTTTGAAAATATACTAGTATATTTCTTTTATATTATTATATTTTCATTGAATAATAAAGACACAAATATCCTAGCCAAAATGTGGCTCAAATGCAAAAAAAAAAATTACTTCAATTAAAAAAGTTGCTTCATTCCCCCCCAAAAAATTGACTGCAATCAAAAAAAAAAAAATTCAAAGAAAAAAAAGCTTTCAAATGCTTTTTTTTTTAGTTTCAAATTTATTTTTGCATTCAAACACTTTTTTTTTTTTGGGATCGAATAATGAAGACCCAAATCTACCTCCATATGGCTCCGCCAGAGGATACAATTTTTGACTGGGGTAACTACATTGGCACAACACCGGTGGGCTTACCATATTCAATGGATGACGATCTTGGCGGGTATAGCTGTCTTTAGCAGCCTGATTTAGAATTCCCCTCAAGAATGATGGGAAACAAAAAAATGCTCATTTACAACTTATTATTATTAATTTTCTTGTAAGTTAACTTTATTGCTGACACTGCGTTTTGGGGTCATCGACATGCTGTGCCCCCTGGCCCAAAAGTCAAACTTCGCCTATGCATTTAAACCAAGGGCGTAGGTTTGCATAGGCACGGTAGGGACATAACACTACCAACTTTTCAGGATGCTCAAATTGTCCCCACCAACTTTTAAGCAATCTTATTTGCATTATATAATGAGTTCAGTTATATAGCTAATTTAGATCATCTTCCCATTTTTTGTACGAATAGAACTGAACCTACCCTTATTAAGTGAATTATTTACATTATGTTCAGACTTACATTTATACCCCTTTTTATTTGCTGAATGAGCAAGTCCATTTTTGTTCCTCAAACGCATGTTTGATTGGCTGATAACTTAACCCCACCAACCCCTCACTCACGCACGCACTCACAGTCCTGACAGAAATACAATGCAATATAATAAACAACAAATACAATAATGTAAAAAGATGTCAATGTTGTGGAGGTTGGGAACACACCACAAATTTTGCTACTGAAAATCTGACCTTCACCAGAGTTTGAATTTGCTTATGTGCAAAAATTGAGTAGGGAGCTACTTAGAGAGAAGTGTGTTCGTGTATCTGTTTTCTACATTATCTTTACTCATTCATTCATTCATTTTCCATGCCGCTTTTTCCTCACGAGGGTCGCGGAGGTGCCGGAGCCTATCCCAGCTAACTACGGGCAGTAGGCAGGGGACACCCTGAACTGGTTGCCAGCCAATCGTAGGGCACAAGGAGACATACAACCATTCACGCACACACTCGTACCTACGGACAATTCAGAGTGTTCAATCAGCCTACCATGCATATTTTTGGGATGTGGGAGGAAACCGGAGTTCCCGGAGGAAACCCACGCAGGCACGGGGAGAACATGCAAACTCCACACAGGAAGGCCGAAGCCCGGGATTGAACCCTTGATCTCAGAACTGTGAGGCAGATGTGCTAACCACTAAGCCACATTATCTTTAATTAAATTTAAATTTTTATTTTATTTATGTGATCTTAAAGCAGCCCAGAGGAGCTTTCATTTTTTTTGTTGAGTTTGGCTGTGCGACAAAAGCAGTAGTGTTTTACCTGAAAGAAGGCTCCATTTTCCTTTTTTTTTTTTTTTTTTTTTTTTTTTTTTTTAAGAATAAGAAGTTTGTTCAGTTATATCTAATTTCTTTATTTAGACAGACAATGCTGAGTGGTCTTAAGACAAATGTTTATTTATTTTTTCATTCCTAGATAGTTAGAGATTATTAACAAGTTTGTTTTTATTGTGTATTGCAATGTTATTTAAATTATGTTCAAATATTGAAAATTTAAATTTGCTAATAAAATCCAGACATTTATTCTGGAAGTTTTCAAAATGTTTCTTTAGTAGTTAAAAAAATATTTGAATCAAACGGGGTATCACCTGAACCAATACATATGAAAGTTAGTATTGTATGTATGTAGTATGTAAATCAATAGAAATGTATTTTGCATTGATCATTTAGCCTATCAATTAATTAGGTTCATATTTGTGAGAAATGTAGCCCTGACACACGTTCACCCAATCTGTTTGGTCTTATTAATGTCCCAGCCCCAGCAAAAAGTATACGTGCAGATCATGCTGTCCCCACCAATGTTGAGATCAAAACTACGCCCTTGTTTTAAACAATGTTTGGTCTTATTAATATAAAAAGCAAAAGTGTATACGCAGGTTATATTGTCCCTATATGTTGAAACCAAACCTTCGCCCTTGAATGTAGCCCTGACCCCCGTTTAATAATGTTTGGTCTTTTTAATGTCTTGCTCCCAGCAAAAAGTGTACATCCAAACCTACACTCTTGATGCATACACTATGCGAGTGGAGAGCCAATGAAATAATCGCTGATGAATAGGTGAGAGCATCCGATTGGCTCAAATCTTCACACCCACTGACCACACCTGCACCTTTAAAAAAAATCCCCCAACCTGGTGGCGCGGTTTACAAACATCATTTTGCAGTGGGGATCTGTTGTGGTGGTCTGATCTTTATCGTGTTTTTTAATGGACTTAATCGCTTCACTGTTTGCATGTAAACTGTTTTGAACTTGTACAATATTTCCCCGTCTATTTGTAATTAAAAAATGGCAGAATGGAAGACGCAGATAAACTACGACTACAATCCGTCCTATCACGCCTTCGCCTACGGTCTTGTTTATCAGTCCGGGCACGAACAGAACTGCCATGTGGCCGGCTGGGGCGAAACGGCAGCCCCCGAGTATAATAATTACGCACCTGGGATGACGCAAGTCTACTACGCCGCTACCGCTTCGAGGACACGCGAAGCGTCTCTGCCTCATAGTCCCGAGCAGCACGTCGCCAACGCTCACTGCCGTTACCAGGGTTCCGGTCTCGTCTACGTAGAGGAGAGTCAAGCCGGCCACCTGGTTCTCGCTGGAACTCCCCGAGCCACCTACGATTCGCCCGCCGAGACGAGCAGGAGGACCGGCGGGGGCGGCAGCGACTCTACGAGTGACTCGGAGGCTCACGCTTCTCCTGGTATGTCAAATTTTTTGATCATTTTAGCAGAGGTGGGTAGAGAAGCCAAAATTTTTACTCGAGTAAGAGGAGCGTTACTTCAAAATATGACTAAAGTAAAAGTAGTCATCCCAAAAATTTACTCCAGTACAAATAAAAAAAACAGTTTTGGGTGTTCCCTGCCTACTGCAGTGATACAGTGGTATGAAAAAGTATCTGACCCTTTTAGAATTTCTCACATTTCTGCATAAAACCACCATCAAATGTGAGCTGATCAAAATCACACAGATGAAAAAACAGTGCCTGCTTTTACTAAAACCACCCAAACATTTATAGGTTTTCATATTCTAATGAGGATGGTATGCAAACAATGACAGAAGGGGGAAAAATAAGTGAACAATCACATTCAATATTTTATGCCCCCCCTTTGGCCGCAATAACTTCAACCCAAGGGCATAGGTTTACATAGGGTCAGTAGGGACAAAACACCACCAACTTTTCAGGATGCTCAAATTGTCCCCATCAACCAGGGCTGGCCCAGGCCATTTGGGGGCCCTAAGCAAAACAATGCTAAGGGGCCCATATTTTTTGGCCCACCATTTTGTCACTGTGTACTGTGAAACCCTTTCATGGAATCCAACCCATACGTCCATATTTTGTATATTAATCAGATTTTTTTGCACTGCATACTTCAAACTTCTCACCCCAAATGATTGTCAGTACTTACAGTAGATACCGCCAAACCTTTTTCTAAAAGAGGAAAAAAAAGAAAGTTAAGGAAGGACTTTTATTTTTTTAAGCTTGTAATCAAATATCAAAACTCACAAAAGTCAGATAAAGCAAACTGTAGTAAACAAAATAGTATCTAAATTAAACAATTGCCAGATTGGGGGCCCCCTAGTGGTCAGGGGCCCTAAGCAGCTGCATAGTCTGTGTATGGGCTGGGCCGGCACTGCCCTGACACCAACTTTTAAGCAACTTTATTTGTGTTATATAATGACTTAAGTCATATTGGTCGTTTAGATTGTCTTCCCATACATTTAATTGTAGTAATTAACCCCACCATTATTATGTTCAGATTTACATGTACCTTTTTTCACTTGCTGAATGTGCCAGTCCATTTTTTCCTCCTAAACGCATATTTGATTGGCTGATGACTGACCCCCTATTGAAAGTCTGACCTGCATCAGAGTCAGGATAACATTAAACTGTGTGAACTTGCTAACCTGCAAAACTCGAGTAGGTAGCTGCTTAGAGAGAAGTGTCCTCCTTTGTGTTTTCTGGAAAGGCGCTATACAACTGTAGCACCATTTACCATTACTGTTAATGTTAATTAAACTGTGAGAAATGTATTGAAGTGAGTTTTACACCCTTCTCCCCAATTTTACTTATTTGATTCATGTGGTCTTAAAGCAGCCCAAAGATTTCATTTTGTTGTTGAGTTTGGCTGTGCTTGTGGAGAAAATCAGTAGTGCTTTACATGATTTTTTCTTTTTGTTATTCCCTGACAATGAATGTTTTTTTTAGTTATATTTAATTTCTTTATTTAGACAATGAAGAGAGGTCTTCAGACAAATGTTTATTTTTTTTTTGCATTCCTGGATAGTTAAGAGATGATTAACAAGCTTGTATATATTGTGTATGTTAATATAATTTATGTTCAAATAATGCAATTTACATTTTCTCATAAAATCCGCACATTTTTTTCTGGAATTTTTCTAAATGTTTCATTAGTAATTTTTGAAAACAAAGGTTTGAATTGAACGGTGTAGATTGAACCAATACACATAAAAGTTAGTAGAAGTCAATACAGATTTATTTTGCATTGATCATTAAGAATGTCCCGTCCCCAGCAAAAAGTGTACGTGCAGGTTATGCCATATGGTCCCTACCAATGTTGAGACCAAACCTACGCCCTTCCTTCAACCAGACGCTTCCTGTAGCTGCAGATCAGTCTGGCACATCGACCAGGACTCATTTTGGCCCATTCTTCTCTACAAAACTGCTGTAGTTCAGTCAGATTCCTGGGATATCTGGCATGAATCACTGTCTTTAGGTCATGCCGCAGCATCTCAATGGGATTCAAGTCTGGACTTTGACTTGGCTGCTCCAGAACGTGTATTTTGTTCTTCTGAGACCATCCTGAAGTTGATTTACTTCTGTGTTTTGGATCATTGTCTTGTTGCAGCATCCATCTTCTTTTTAGCCTAAACTGTCTGACAGACGGCCTCAGGTTTTTCTGCTAAACATTCTGACAAACTTTTGAATTCATTCTTTCATTAATGATTGCAAGTTGTCCAGGCCCTGACTTAGCAAAACTGCCCCAGATTACGATGCTCCCTCTACCATGCTTCACAGTGGGGATGAGGTGTTGATGTTGGTGAGCTGTTCCATTTTTCCTTCACACATGACGTTGTGTGTTACTCCCAAACAATCCAACTTTGGTTTCATTAGTCCACAAAATATTTTGCCAAAACTTCTGTGGAGTGTCCAAGTGCATTTTTGCAAACATTAAACGAGCAACAATTTTGTTTTTTTTGTTTTTTTTTGAGAGCAGTGGCTTCCTCCTTGGAGTCCTCCTACGAACGCAGTTCTTGGCCATAGGTTTACATAAAGTTGATGTGTGCAAGATATTGGACTGTGCCAGTGATTTCTGTCAGTCTTTAGCAGACACGCTAAGGTTCTTTTTTACCTCTCTGATTATTCTGCGCTGAACTCTTGGGGTCATCTTTGGTGGTCGGCCACTCCTTCGGAGCGAAGCAACAGTGCCAAACTCTCTCCATTTGTAGACAACTTCTCTGACTGTCGATTAATGAACATCCAGACTTTTAGAGATCCTTTCCCAGCTTTATACGACTCGACAATCCTTGATCGCAGGTCTTCGACAGGTCTTTTGACCGAGCCATGATGCACATCAGACAATGCTTCTCATCAAGACATTTCTTACCAGGTGTGCGTTTTATAGTAGGCAGGGCAGCTTTAAACCGCTCATCAATGATTGGGCATACACCTGACTTGAAATGTTTGGTAAAAATTGGTTTCAATTGCTCTTTAAGTCTTCATAGGCAGAGGGTTCACTTACTTTTCCTCCTTCTGTCATTGTTTGAATGCTATCCTCATTAAAATATGTAAACCTATAAATGTTTGTAGTTAGAGCAGACACTGTATTTTCATCTGTGTGATTTTGACAAAGACCAGATCACATTTGATGGTGATTTTATGCAGAAATGTGAGAAATTCCAAAAGGTTCAGATACTTTTTCATACCACTGTACGTTTGTGAATTTTGGAATACACACGCAATACAGACATTGTAGTATGCATTGTGGTCAAAGCTGGTTTCTTATTATTGACCTCTGTACACTGTTCCTTCAGATTCCTGGAGTTTTAGTAGCGGCCGAGAAAATAGTCTTCCACAGGTCGACCCCGCTTTGTGGGTGAAGCCCGAACAAAGCGACGATGCAAACAGCAGCGGCCCGGAAGCTGGAGACCATGTTTCCAGCTCGCTCATGGTGGAGCTGTCCTCCTACACCGACGCTAGCGGCCAGAACGCTGACGCTGCCGTCTCTCTCCAAGCGCCATTACCGGCCGATAAGAAACCTAGCACGAACCTGAACGGAAAGGGACGCGTTTCCTTTTCGGAGGACCAGATGAACTTTCTTGTCCAGCGTTTCAGCGTGCAGAGATACCTTACCCCGGCCGAGATGAAAAACGTGGCTGAAATGACAGGGCTTACCTACAAACAGGTAAGGCTTGTACGAGCACGAACATAAAGCAAAGAGCGTTTGGCCTATCGAAAGATGGCAGAGCAACAAATAAGACAAAAAGTTTTGTCCGAGGAGGGGGGAAAAAAAGAGGCGACAACAAAAGTATGGAATCACCAGTCACGGACAAGCTCTCACTCAGACATTTTATCATGTAGAACAAACTCAGATAAAAAGCTGGAAAAATTCATGAATTAGTTCAAAAGTGCAACTCTTTAGCATTCAGAAACACTAAAAAAAATGAATAAAAAACATTGTGGTGGTCAGTAAATGTTACTTTTATAGAGCAAGTGCAGGGAAATATATATGGAAACACTTCATTCTGAGGAAAAAAATATGGATTCATGAGAAACAAACAAAGAAATAACCATCAAAACACATCTCTAGTATTTAGTAGCACCAACTCTGGCTTTTATGACAGCTTGCAGACTCTGAGGCATGGGCTTGATGAGTATTTGTCATCAATTTGGTGCCAAGTCTCTTTGATTGCAGTTGCCAGATCATCCTTGCAGGTCAGAGCCTTGCTGCAGACTATTTTTTTTCAATTTCCACCACAGGTTTTCAATAGGGTTGACATCTGGGCTATTTGCAGGCCATGACATTGACTGGATGAGTCTTTATCCAAGGAATGCTTTAATAATTTTAGCTCTGTGTCATCTTGGAAAATGACAAACATATTTTCAATTAAAGGGATAAGAAAGCCGTCTAAAATTTCAATGTAAACTTGTGCATTTATTGAAGATTTAACCCCAGCGCCTCTGCCTGACATGCATCCCCATATCATCAAGGACTGAGGGAATTTTGATGTTTTCTTCAGGCAGTTGTCTTGGTAAATCTCACTGGAACGGCACCAAACCAAAGTTCCAGCATCATCACCTTGTCCAATGCAGATTCTTGACAAGGTAATGATGCTGGAACTTTTGTTTGTAAATCTCACTGGAATGGCACCAAACAAACGTTCCAGCATCATCACCTTGTCAAGAATCTGCATTGGACAAGGTGATGGTGCTGGAGGAATTTTGATGTTTTCTTCAGGCAGTTGTCTTGGTAAATCTCACTGGAACGGCACCAAACCAAAGTTCCAGCATCATCACCTTGTCCAATGCAGATTCTTGACACCATGTCCAATGCAGATTCTTGACTCTTGACACCTTGTCCAATGCAGATTCTTGACAAGGTGATGATGCTGGAACTTTTGTTTGGAAAAGTTCCAGCATCATCACCTTGTCCAATGCAGATTCTTGACAAAGTGATGATGCATCATCACCTTGTCAAGAATCTGCATTGGACAAGGTGTCAAGAGTCAAGAATCTGCATTGGACAAGGTGATGATGCTGGAACTTTGGTTTGGTGCCGTTCCAGTGAGATTTACCAAGACAACTGCCTGAAGAAAACATCAAAATTCCTCCAGCATCATCACCTTGTCCAATGCAGATTCTTGACTCTTGACACCTTGTCCAATGCAGATTCTTGACAAGGTGATGATGCTGGAACGTTTGTTTGGTGCCATTCCAGTGAGATTTACAAACAAAAGTTCCAGCATCATTACCTTGTCAAGAATCTGCATTGGACAAGGTGATGATGCTGGAACTTTGGTTTGGTGCCGTTCCAGTGAGATTTACCAAGACAACTGCCTGAAGAAAACATCAAAATTCCCTCAGTCCTTGATGATATGGGGATGCATGTCAGGCAGAGGCGCTGGGGTTAAATCTTCAATAAATGCACAAGTTTACATTGAAATTTTAGACGGCTTTCTTATCCCTTTAATTGAAAATATGTTTGGGGATAATGAAATCATTTTCCAAGATGACACAGAGCTAAAACTGTTCAAGCATTCCTTGGAGAAAGACTCATCCAGTCAATGCCATGGCCTGCAAATAGCCCAAATCTCAACCCTATTGATAACCTGTGGTGGAAATTGGGGGGGGGGGGGGGGGGGGGGGAATAAAAATTGGTCCACAGCAAGGCCTGTCAGGATGATCTGGCAACTGCAATCAAAAAGAGCTGGTACCAAATTGATGAAGAACACTCATCAAATCCATGCCTTAAAGACTGCAAGATTTCATAAAAGCCAGAGGTGGTGCTACTAAATACTAGAGATGTGTTTTGATTGTTATTTCTTTGTTTGTTTCTCATGATTCCATATATTTTTTTGAATGGAGTGATTCCATATATATTTCCCTGCACTTCCTCTATAAAAGTAACATTTAATGACCACCACAATGTTTTTTGTTCATTTCTTTTTGTTTTTCTGAATGCTAAAGAGTTGCACTTTTGAACTAATTCATGAATTTTTCCAGCTTTTTATCTGAGTTTGTTCTCCATGATAAAATGTCTGAGTGAGTGCTCGTCCGAGACTGGCGATTCCATACTTTTTGCTAGGGGTTGTACCAGGATACTTAAGAGTGACGCCCCCCTTTCCTCCAACCAAACGCAGTCTTCCTGTAGGCAAAACATGACTGCTTTTGTCCACCCGCTCCGCTAAAATTGACCAAAACTGAAAAATTACCTTGTCTTTCTTTACGTTTCCTTTGGCCATTTTATTCTTCTTTCCTGTAGGTTAAAACGTGGTTTCAAAATCGAAGGATGAAGCTGAGGAGACACCAGAAAGACAACAACTGGGTGTCGGAGCGTTACAACAAAAGCCGCACTCAAGCCAGCTCTGTTAGCGGAAGTGTAATCAGTCACGTTCCACGCGTAAGCAAGTTCTATTTCTTACCGTTTTGTATTATGCCTAGGGATGTATAGCCTCTCAGTCTGCCTCCTGCTGCTTTTCGTGGTCAGCAGTGCGCTGGAGTTAGCGATTTTAAAGTTAACGATGATTGACAGGTTTGCAACTTTGATCTTGCCAGAGAAGCTTGGTAGCTCTACCATAGACTTCATAATGTATTGACGGGATGCGGGGCCAATAAATACGGGGCCTGCATTGTTGGCAAGGCCGTCAAAGCTGACTGAGCGGAATCACAAAGATCTTTTTTTCGTTGAAAATTCTAAATGCTAAAATCCCCGAATTCTTTATAGGTATGGACGTAAAACAGTCTCGATTCTTGGTTAAAAGCCCCCCAAAAAAACGTGCAGTTAGCTTTTATTTTGCATAAATATGTCGAATTACAATACTCAATAGACAATAGTCTGTTAGTGAATGTGGCTAGCGGCCGCCATATGTAAACATAGCTTTTCCGGTGAAAATTCTTGTGAATAAATGCTTAAATCCCCGAATTCTTAATAAATATGGATGTAAAACGGTCTTGTGTCTTGTTTAAAAGCCCCCAAAAAAAAGTCCAAGTTGCGCTTATTTTACGTAAATTAAACAGAGCTTTTCCAGTGAAAATTCTTGTGAATAAATGCTTAAATCCCCGAATTCTTAATAAATATGGATGTAAAACGGTCTTGTGTCTTGTTTAAAAGCCAAAAAAAAAAAAATCCAGGTTGCGCTTATTTTACGTAAATTAAACAGAGCTTTTCCGGTGAAAATTCTTGTGAATAAATGCTTAAATCCCGAATTCTTTATAGATATGGATGTAAAACAGACTCAATTCTTGGTTAAAAGCAAAAAAAAAAAAAAAATGCAGTTAGCGTTTATTTTGCATAAATATGTCGAATTACAATGCTAGTCTGTTAGTAAATGTAGCTAGCGGCCGCCTGACGTAAACAGAGCTTTTCCGGTGAAAATTCTTGTGAATAAATGCTTAAATCCCGAATTCTTTATAGATATGGACGTAAAACAGTCCCGATCGATTCTTGGTTACAAGCAAAAAAAAAAAAAAAAAAACGAGCAGTTAGCGTTTATTTTACATAAATATGTCAAAGTACAATGCTAGTCTGTTAGTGAAGCTAGCGGCCGCCTGATGTAAACAGAGCTTTTCCAGTGAAAATTCTTGTGAATACTTAAATCCCCAAATTCTTTATAGATATGGATGTAAACCAGTCTCGATTATTGATTAAAAGCCAAAAAAACATGCAGTTAGCGTTTATTTTAAGTAGATATGTCGTTGTACAATGCCAGTCTATTAGTGAATGTAGTTAGCGGCCGCCTGATGTAAACAGAGCTTTTCCGGTGAAAATTCTTGTGAATAAATGCTTAAATCCCTGAATTCTTTATAGATATGGACGTAAAACAGGCTTGATACTTGATTAAAAGCAAAAAAAAAAAAAAACATGCAGTTAGCATTTATTTTACGCAAATATTGCGAACTATGATGCCAGTGCAGTAGCGGCTAATTTCTCCCATTGATTTTTTTTCCACAACGTTTAAAAATGCATCGTACGAAAAATATAATAATGATCTTGAATCCTCGAACAAATCACTCCTGAGTCAATCTTTCCTATTTGTATGCGGTACAGTTATCATACTTTTTCAATAGAAATCCAGGGTTAGATCGCTGCATGCGTGTTTGCGAATGGCTCCTCTCGATGTGGGCCGCCCCCTACTTGAAGGCGAGGCGCAGTGCATGACCGATCTGAGCCGTCAATACATTATGAAGTCTATGGCGCTACCATCAGACGCATATGTGTCAATCATCGTTTAGCTTGTTAAACACTAGCGTTAGTGTTCCGTGGCAACTCATTGTGTGAGTGAGAGGCTGTTCACAGCAATGTGAGTGGACTCACTCAATGAATCATTTCATAAAGACAAGCATTTTTCTATGTTGTTGTTATTCAAAAGAAAAAACACGTTTTGAAGGCAGCATGGTGGGACAGTAACATAATGTCTAAAACTTTTTGCAACAGTTTTTTTTTCTGTATTGGATTGGGACTCCGTATTGGGAGATTCTCAGAATCAGGTGACTTGGACTCTGGTGACAAAATATGCGATCGGGCCATCCCTAATTATGTCCCATTTGCTATTTGATGTATCTATCCAATCATAGTTCGGATAAGGCCCTAAAGCAACACAATTAAAGAGAAATTGTGAATTGATTCTCATGATGCTCTCTTTACAGTATCAAGTGATGGCTCAAAGACCAGCCTTCACCGAGCGCTACAATCATCCCATGATGGATACGGCTTTTAAGAAGACAACTCTACAGAACCTGGCTTTTTATCTGGCCTCTATGGGCAACACCGCCGGATCGACTCCATTTCCCACATGGTCTTCCGGCATGCCCGCTAGGCCCCAGGCAGGTAGCGTGTCTGCGCCTCCAGGGATCAACCAGTATGAATATAATTCCAGTGTTTTCCACTCAACTGGGCCAGACGGCAGCTTTGAGGACAGAAATGCAGTGTCTGTCATCAACCAAAATCCATCCGTGATTGTACATGACATAAGCCAGTAGGACACTTCTGTTGTGTACATTTTCTCCAAAGCTTTTTTTCAAGTGGGTTGTATATTATTCATACTTGTTCAAAAATATATTGCCTTCAACACTGAGTTTTATTTTTATACACGACTATTTAATGTTTGTTGGTGAGCTCTTTGATTTTTTTTTTTTTTTGCCAGCATGCATTTATTGCATTGTTATTTTTTTTTAAGTGTTTGAAGGTGAATGTGCACAATTTTTCCTCTTTATAAATACATTGTGTGAAAACAATCTTGTCTACTTTATATTCTAACATAGAACATTAGTCTATTATCAACATTCCTTTATCGTGGGTAGCCTTTAGTTTGCAAAGCAAGGAAGGGAAATCAAGTTTTTTCATCTCATTGGCACAAAAAACCCAATTGATTTTCAACTTACACCTACAAAAATCTATATTGGCACACTCAAAAACATCTCTATTGGTGGTTTTTATTTTTCACCAAAAACTTTCCATTAAAGCCCATTGATAATTGCAACAATTGTTGCAATTAGCATTAGCAACAATTAGCATTATATAGCATTTAAGCTAGTGGATTTTGCTATGCAAGTTAGCCAACTGCAACAATTGTTGCAACAATTATTTAAGCTAGCATACTTTTGCTATGCAAGCTAGCCAATTGCAACAATTGTTGTAATTAGCATTAGCAACAATTAGCATTATATAGCATTTAAGCTAACATACTTTTGCTATGCTACTTTAGCATAACTGCTATGGAAGTTAACCAATTGTAAAAATTGGTAGCTTAAATGCTATATAAGCCATACTTTTGCTATGCAAGCTAGCCATTTGCAACATTTGTTGTAATTAGCATTAGCAACAATTAGCATCATATAGCATTTAAGCTAGCATACTTTTGCTATGCAAGCTAGCCAATTGCAACAATTGTTGTAATTAGCATTAGCAACAATTAGCATTATATAGCATTTAAGCTAACATACTTTTGCTATGCTACTTTAGCATAACTGCTATGGAAGTTAACCAATTGTAAAAATTGGCTTATATAGCATTTAAGCTACCATACTTTTGCTATGCAAGCTAGCCATTTGCAACATTTGTAATTAGCATTAGCAACAATTAGCATCATATAGCATTTAAGCTAACATACTTTTGCTATGCAAGCTAGCCATTTGCAACATTTGTTGCAATTACCACTTACAAAAAATAGCATTATATAGCATTTAAGCTAGTGGATTTCGCTATGGAAGTTAGCCAACTGCAATAATTGGCATTATATAGCATTTGAGTTAGCAGACTTTTGCTATGGAAGTTAGCCAATTTTTGTAAAAATTAGCATTTAAGCTAGTATACTTCTGCTATGCAAGCTAGCCAATTGCAACAATTGTTGTAATTAGCATTAGCAACAATTAGCATCATATAGCATTTAAGCTAACATACTTTTGGTATGCAAGCTAGCCAATTGCAACAATTGTTGCAATTACCACTAGCAGCAATTAGCATTATATAGCATTTAAGCTAGTGGATTTTGCTATGCAAGTTAGCCAACTGCAATAATTAGCATTATATGGCATTTGAGTGAGCAGACTTTTGCTATGCAAATTAGCCAATTGCAACAATTTTTTTCATTTACCTTCACAGTTTAAATTCGAAGTTATTTGAAGCATGTTTTAACAAGACAAAATCCAATTACAAAGCACACTCTCTTTGTATGACAATTTAAAGTTTGAATGGGAGTTTTATGTTGAGACTCTAAACTGTTATATGAATGGGTTTGTGTTTGGTTTCTTTATAAAAAGAAATTTACTATCAACTTTACTATCTAACAAAAGTGCCAATATGCTTCTCCGAAACACAATACAAACGGAGGTTTACGACACTGATTAGCATAATCGCTAACTAGCTTAGTGCTACGTGATAAGTAGTAACATCTCATCAGTAAAGAATACAATGCAATTGGCTTCATGTACTCACCATTACACGGGATCTAACAACACATAAGACGATCGAACTCTCGACATTTCGTATTGATTCAGCAACCCAACCTGAGTGTAGCAGTGAACTCTCGCTCTAATCACTGGCATGCACGCACCCTCACATTACAAACAAACAAGGACTGTTCTTAGCTGCCGGCAAAAATCGATTATGAAATTCATTGGCAACTAATTTATTCATCGATTTTAATCAATTGGTGTAACCTCAAGAAGCTAGTTTAGATAGATGTCTTAAAATTGGCAGATTAAATTGTTTTCCAAAGTAAAAGCTGTTTTTTATCATGTGCTACTTTAACAAAAATATAAGTAATAAATCTGATATTTATAACTGTGAAGTTATATTTAATTTCAAGATGTTAGACAAGTTTAACGTGAAGGTCCTAAACAACTAATTGGTTATCAAAATAGTTGTCGATTACTAATCAATTGGTCGGTTAATTGTTGCACATCTACTTTCATTGTAACACCAACCAACATTTATTTTTAACTAAAAAGTGGCTGAGGAGAAAGAAAGGCTGGGCTTGCCTACCAAAACACAATTTTTCTCCCCAACACCAGGGGCCGCTGCAGCACCCTCAACACCCCACTGCATATTTGAACTCCATTGCCAGAAAGTGACGTGCAATCAAAAGAAAGTGACCCGATAAATTGCAGTTAGTACTGTAAACTAGTTGTCTATTACTAAACTGCATTTTATTGAAAAGAGTATTTAAATCACAGTTGATGGTGGCCACAATGTCAATATTGCTCCCCTCACCAATATTATACAACACACTACAAGGCATCAAAATCTCATCTGCTACAGGACAGATGAAAAACATTGCTTTCAAATTGTTTTGAACAGGATGACCCCCCCCCCCCCCCCCCCCAAAATCACAAGGGCATGTCAACAGTAACAGAAGTGTTGAACAAATCAGATCAAAATAAAAGTTATTCCTGTTTGGAGGGTCACATCATTCCTTTCCGATACTTCATTTTCTTGGCCCACATGCATCCGTCTTCTGACAATCAGTCATAAATTACGACCTCTAAACTTGGACCGCTGGCTCCAGCCTATCCCAGTTTCGTTCTCCTCTTATGTTGGCGAGCGTGAAAAGAACGGGGGAACAAAGACTGCCCTTCTGTGTGGTAAGATAAGAGCTTTCCTTCACAGCTTCGGGATGAGTTCTTAGTCCATTTTAAGACTGCGGTAGATGTAGCGAATAAAAGCTAGCGAGGCCCAGAAGGACACGCTGCCCAACATGAGTGAGAAGACTAGTGCCGTGAGCAGAGAGTAGCCGAAGAATTCCGTACTCTGTACCAGGCCGCTCATGGAGGACCTGTTCCTGTAGTAGAACACGGAATAAATGAAGATGAAGATGCCCGTCGAGCCCGTGCTCAGCACGCTCCGCCACCACCAGCGGTAGTCCTCTCCGGACAACAGGAAGTAGGTGAGGGCCACCGAGATGCAGGCGCCCACTGAAAGGAGGATGGCGAAAACGCACAGTAGGATGCCGTAGAGCGTGTAGTGTTCCCTGCCCCACACTGTAGCGAAGATGTAGTACAGCTCCACTGAGATGGCACTAAAAAGGAAAATGAATGGAAAGCACAAATTGGTAGTTTTTAGAGCTGAAACGAATACTCGAGCAACTCGAGTTTAAAAACTGATCCGAGTAATTGTATTCACCTCGAGTAATCGTTTATTTTGACAGCTCTAAGCATCACGTTTCGCTCGGACTACTTTTAATGCGGGACAACTCGCTGACGTCACGTGCGTAGAGGAGGAAGCAATAAAAAAATATAAAAAAACATTTCCGCAGCCGACAGCCGCTCCAAACTACGCTGATGTTGCTAAAAACTAGCCCGCATGATGTTAAGTTGGTAGCAGGTAGCATCTGATGAGTCTCATAGAGATCACATGTATGTTGAACTACATGCGAAACGACAGACTCTGCCGCGTCTGGGCAGCGTTAATAAACAGCCGCCATCTTAAAGCAGTAGAGCGCTAAACGCTAATAAAGAGCACTAAGCGCTAATAAATAAGATTAAAGTTACTGTCTGAGTCACTAGCTCACGTAACGTTAGCCCTGCGGAGGGCTAGGTTTCTATTAATTATGACCACTTTCGATGCGTGGCTAACGTGTCTTACATACAGGCTTTAACATAACATAGCTTTGTGGAGTGATGAGGGTGTAAAATAAAAACTCAATAATGCTAACTATCAATTTTAGCTTAGTAGTCATTGCTGGATAAAACACCAAGTAGCACTGGTCCCTAATGTGCTCCAATACAGCCTGTATCATACATTTATTTTGAACACTGCAAAAACTCAAAATCCTATCAAGTCTTACAGTTTAGAGTAGCGTAAAACTTAAATAGAACTTAAAAATGGCTTGAGACAAATAGAAATTCAATTGAAACACGTGGGAAAAAATCCTAACTTTTACGTGATGTGTGTTATCAAGCGTAATGGCATATTTTTTTTTTAAGAAGATCAAAAGGTTTTTTGAGTGAAAGCAGTGAATTTGTCTTTTTTTTTTTTAATTCTAGTTACATCTGAGATGCAATTGTTGGCTGTTTTCAACAATATACATCGAAAATAAAGACAGTGATTGACTGAAAATGGTTCACGATTAGATGTTTTCTCATGTATATTTATAATTGCTCTTCACCTAAAAATATATTTGTTTTATCCGATTACTCGATTAATCGATAGAATTTTCAGTCGATTACTCGATTACTAAAATATTCGATAGCTGCAGCCCTAGTAGTTTTGCATATACATTAAATGCTACGTATGAAGGAGTATTAGAGCCAAACCTGTGTGCTTGCACTACAAGTAAGTGCACTTGCACTGCAACTAAGTGCACTTGCGCGCGCGCGCGCTCGCACTGCAACTAAGTGCACTTGCGCGCGCGCTTGTACTACGAGTGTACTTGCGCACGCTTGCACTACAAGTAAGTGTACTTGCGCGTACTTGCACTTGCGCGTACTTGCACTACAAGTAAGTGTACTTGCGCGTGCTTGCACTACAAGTAAGTGTACTTGCGCGTACTTGCACTACAAGTAAGTGTACTTGGGCGTACATGCACTACAAGGAAGTGTACTTAAGTGTGCTTGCACTTCCAGTTAGTGTACTTGCGTGCTACAAGTCACCACAAGTAAGTGTACTTGCGCGTACCTGCACTACAGGTTAAGTGTACTTGCGCATACTTGCATTACAAGTTAGGTGTAGTTGTGCGTACTTGTACTACAAGTGTATTTGCATGTACCTGTACCACAATTAAGTGTACTTGCAAATAGGTGTATTTGCATGTACTTCTACCACAAGTAAGTGTACTTGCACGTGCTTGTACTCCAAATAGGTGTACTTGTACCTCAAGAAGTACTAATACTCCTTCACACATTTTTTCACATAAAAGCCAACTCTTTAGCAGAAATAGCAACATTATCCCACCTGAACGGCAAGAAGCCACCGATGCCCATGTGCACAGCAGTATGCTTGTACCACGGCTGTGTCGGGATCTGCCGGGCAATGTTCCGCGTGCGGCAGGGCGCTTGGAAACCGCCCGCTCGGTTTTTGCCGACGATCCCGCCGATGACGGTGAGCGGGAAGCCCACCAACACCCAGGCGCCCAGCAGGAGGAGCACAGTGGTTGCTGGTAAGGCCTGTGTGGAACCGCTCCACCAGTGGACCGAGTTGACGATGCTCCATGTCAAGAACAGAGGAGCTGTAGGAATAACAAAGAACAGCTAGTGGTGATTATCAGTGTTATTATTTTAGCTAGTTAATTGGGATCTTTTCAAATTAGCATTAGTTCCCCAGCATAGCATAATGTACCACAGGCAGTTGTCGAGAGAAGTCATTTTTGAAACTGACATTTCTTCAAGAAATGAAAAGACAACACCTTTATTATTTGCATCCCAGTGGAAAGAATCTGGTTTAATAAATGAACTCCCTTCTTTATGAGCTGACTCACCGGAAAAGAGAGTTGACGTCAAGATGATGTTCCACACCCAACGCTTGCCGTTTATTTGCGTGTAAAAGCTGCATGAAATGTAACCCGACACACAGCTGGTCAGAGCGTACAAGACGATGGCCGCAGAGTTGATGGCACCGTGGTGGTGCACGTTAAACATTCCCAGGAGTGCCATGATTATAATTCCTAGAACAAAATACACACGTTTTAGCAAGATTAGAAGAGTGTGCGTATGTAGAAATAAATACCTGTGGAAAGGGTAAGGAACTGGGCGCCCACGCCAAGTACGGCGCACAGCAGGCTTTTGTAAGGAGGAAACCGAAAGACGTCGGTGTGAATGATCTTCCAGCCGTTGTCTCCTTGGTCCAGGTCATCACAGCCTGCATCCTCCTCCACATTATACCTGCAGATGAGTTTAAAGTTGCTACAGAAAGTGACTTTAAATGATAGCCGCCCAGTTTATCAAAATCTAAATTTAAATATGAATAGAAATATTTTTCTAGCCGCAAACCTGGCAAAGTCGTTCTTAAGAACCCGCATGAGGATGATAATGACAAAGCCCAGCAGCAGCACCACGAGCACCAGCGAGTTGATGATGGACAGCCAGTGGATCTCAAGCGTTTTGGGGAAGAACGAGTAGTCCCTCAGGCGCTCGGCTCGCCGGGCGTGAGTCAGGGGAGACTCGAACCAGCGCACGCTGTATGTATGAATGACCGTCAGGCTGCCGCCACCCACCCCCACGCCACCTAAGGCTCCTCCGCCACCCTCCTCCAAGGGAACAGGTTTGACGTCCTTCACAGAGACGTTGGCGAAGATGACAGAGTCGCCGTTGTACTCGATGTTGAAATCCAGATGAGTCCACAGACCCACCTGTTGCGGTGTGCAAAGCCAGACAGCGCAGCAAGGAGGTAAGGTGAGGATTTTGCAGCAGAAACTTGCCTCGACACTGTTGGCCAAAAGTATTGGCACCCCTGCTATTCTGTCAGATAATGCTCAATTTCGCCCAGAAAATGATTGCATTATTATTTTGCTTGCAATGAAAAATTACAAAAGACAATGAAAAAAAATTAAATCATGATCATGTTACACAAAACTCCAAAAATGGGCCCAACAAAAGTATTGGCACCCTTTGAAAAATCATGTGATGCTTCTCTAATTTGTGTAATTAACAGCACCTGTTACTTACCTGTAGCACATAACAGGTGGTGGCCATAACTAAATCACATTTGCAGCCAGTTAAAATGGATTAAAGTTGACTCAACCTCTGTCCTGTGTCCTTGTGTGTACCACATTGAGCATTGAAGGAATTTGGCCCCCCGGCCAAGCCACGGAAATAGCGCCAGCCGAACGAAATGGGTGTTCCGCTAGCACCACTCCCGCAAGTTGGCCGGAACGGCCAAAATTCCGCTCGTTCACTCCCGTGTTAACCCTTTGTACTGACTCCATGCTCAAAAAGTTTGAAGACGGCTCACCGAAAACAGGTTGACAATTTATTCTTTGACAGTGGTCAAAAAAACGAGGCAAAAACAGACGACGGAGAGACCCTGCTGGATCCAGGGTCGGCAAAACAAGGCTACATAGAAATGTTTCCGAGCAGTGACCGTGTTATCTAACGTTCAGTTCTTTTTGAAAGCTGTGGGGGAGTGGGCCGGGCCGAAGGCGTGGCTGGGTGTCGTCTTGGGATCATCTCTCTGTGGCTGGTTTGGGCGGTGAAGTTAGTGCGTCAACTTTCGTGGCTTGGATGTGGTTGCCACGGCAACCGACGCAGGTCTTGAGGTCCAAGGCGCCCGCTATCAACTTGTTATCCTGGTTGGGTGAGATGCTACTTGTTTTAGGACAGAGCGCCATAGTCTTTGTCCTGGAGTGCCCGGGAGAACTGATTGCGAGAGTTGGTGCGTCAATCTTGCTCGTGATGCACACGTTGGGCTTCTGTGATAAGATGGCATTGTGTATCTTTTATGCCCTCTATTCTGCTACTTTTCATTAAACTATTGTATAGGTGCTATCTATTTTATATTAGGTGTGTTAGAGTAATACAAACAGTCCTACGGTAAATATGAGAAATGATACCATTCCCTGATTGATTATATTACGTGTATTAGAGTAATGCAAACAGTTATATGGTATGTGCGAAAAAGGTAACTATTCCCTTCAGCATGGAGAAAGGAAAGAACACCAAAGAACTGTCTGAGGACTTGACAAGCAAAATTGTGAGGAAGCATGGGCAATCTCAAGGCTACATGTCCCATCTCCAAAGGCCTGAATGTTCCTGTGTCTACCGTGCGCAGTGTCATCAATAAGTGTAAAGACCATGGCACTGTGGTTAACCTCCCTAGATGTGGACGGAAATGGGAAATTGACTAGCGATTTCAACGAAAAATTGTGCAGACGGTGGATAAAGAACCTCGACTAACATCCAAACAAGCTCAAGCTGTCCTGCAGTCCAAGGGTACAACAGTGTCAACCTGTACTATCAGTCGGCGTCTGAATGAAAAGGGACTCTACGGTAGGATTCCCAGGAAGACCCCACTTCCTAGGCTGGAGTTTGCCAAAACTTAACCTAAAAAAGCCAAAAACGTTTTGGAAGAATGTTCTCTGGTCAGATGAGACAAAAGTAGAGCTTTTAGGGAAAAGGTATCAATATAGAGTTTACAGGGAAAAATACAAGGAGGTTCCCTGATGTTTTGGGATGGCTTTGCTGCCTCTGGCACTGGACTGCTTGACCGTGTGCATGGCATTACGAAGTTTGAAGACTACCAACAAATTTTGCAGGGCCCAGTGTGAGAAAGCTGGGTTTCCCCTCAGAGGTCTTGGGTCTTCCAGCAGGACAATGACCCAAAAAAAACCTTCAAAAAGCACTACAAAATGGTTTGAGAGAAAGCATTGAAGACTTCTAAAGTGGCCAGACCTGAATCCCATAGAACACCCGTAGAGAGATCTGAAAAGGCACCCTTCAAATCTCAGAGACCTGGAAGAGTTGGCCAAAGAAAAATGATCGAAAATTCCTGCAGAGCATTGTAAGAAACTCATTGATGGATACCGAAGTTGTTTTGTCTAAAGGTTGTGCTACCAAGTATTAAGCTGAGGGTGCCAATACTTATGTCCGGCCCATTTTTGGAGTTTTGTGTAAAATGATGATGCTTCAATTTTTTTTCATTCTCTTTTGTGATTTTTTTCATTGCAAGCAAAATAAATGAAGACATTTCAACCAATGAATTTGTAATTGCAATCCCTTTCTGGGAGAAATCGAGCATTATCTGACAGAATTGCCGGGGGGCCAATACTTTTGGCCAGCACTGTATATTACATATTGCTCCTCTAAACCCATACAGCGACTTTACCTTGTGGCTATGAGGCAGGAACCCGCTCTCCTCGATGTATCCAACAAAACCCCAGATTGGAATATCATCCAGCACAAATTCAAAGTAGTACAGCTCCTCGATGGCCTCGCGCAGCTGGTTCACCTAAAACAGTTCATAAGCTGAGTCCCTTATGTAAATATAAAAATTAAAATCCGCATGAAGTAGCACACACTGCCTATTTTCCAGATACAGTACAAAGTCATTTAAGTCATTGTTGGATTCTGTTATAAACAAATGCGTGTCACTAAAGGATGCCAAATTTGATTACATGCAGTCAGAGCAATATCCAACAACCAGTAACTTAAAATTCAAATCAACATACAAATCATCGTTTCGTCCAGCAGTCATAAGTCACAACCATGAAGATCTCAAACCATTTCAAACCTGTTTTTCTGAAAGCGGGAGCTGGCAAAGAGTTTTCTTCTCAACATTCTCTCTGAAGCGAATTTGATACAATGATTCGGCCATTCTGTCGCCATCCAGAACTTCTCCCAGGCTCAGGGACTTGTGATGCACCTGCAGAAGAAGTCATCAAATATTTAGGGTTAACAAAGAAACGTACGTAGGTCATCTACACTTTCCCTTCCAAATATACAAAACCACAACAAATGAGATTAGGCCTGGTCAATTCAATGTATAGCGCAAAGTGGGTTCAAGACAAGTGATAAGCACGTCTGCCTTTTAGTTCTGCCAAGAATCAAACCTTGGACTTCCTCACCATTTGGCTGTAATCTAAGTATTTCACTATAAAATGGCTGGAAGTTTATTTCCTTAAGCCAGAAATATCCTTTAAATGAGCAATATGTAAGATCGGCACTTGAATTACTCATTTAATGGGCCGAATATTTCAGTAGAAACGTGCTTTTTGGAAATACTTCTGGAACAGTTCTCAATGGTTAAATCGAGATTTGCCCATTTAAAAAATTGTCAGCCTGTAAAAGTTGTTCTTTTGATTCTGTGTAAAGAAAGGATGTCCCGCCCTCCACCAATCAGCCAATTACAAGATAAGTTCTTTGTCTTGGTCCAGATTGCCAGAGCTCTGTAGGCTTAGTAAACTCCGGCTGCAGAAAAAAGACAAGGACTCCCAAAGCTCCCACTTCAAGCGTGTGTATTTGCACGTACTTGTACCACAAGCGCGCGTACTAGCATGTACTTGTACCACAACCACGTGTACTAGTACTACAAGCGCGTGTACTAGTACAACAAGCGTGCGTACTTGCGTGTACTTGCACCACAAGCACGTGTACCAGTGCTACAAGTGTGTGTACTTGCACCACAAGTGTACTTGCGTGTACCAGTGCTACAAGCTCGTGTGCTTGCATGTACTAGTACTAC
Organism: Corythoichthys intestinalis; assembly: GCF_030265065.1. NCBI lineage: Eukaryota > Metazoa > Chordata > Actinopteri > Syngnathiformes > Syngnathidae > Corythoichthys > Corythoichthys intestinalis. Next base: position 2,006,248 of record NC_080414.1, on the reverse strand, counting down.
AAGCACGTGTACCTGCGTGTACTTGTACCATAAACGCGTGTACTAGTACTACAAGCTCGTGTACCTGCGTGTACTAGTACTACAAGCACGTGTACCTGTACCACAAGCGCGTGTACTTGTAACTAGGGCTGCAGCTATCGAATATTTTAGTAATCGAGTAATCGACTGAAAATTCTATCGATTAATCGAGTAATCGGATAAAACAAATATATTTTTAGGTGAGGAGCAATTATAAATATACATGAGAAAACAAGACATCTAATCTTGAACCATTTTCAGTCAATCAGTGTCTTTATTTTCGATGTATATTGTAGAAAACAGCCAACAATTGCATCTCAGATGTAACTACAATTAAAAAAAAGACTAATTCAATGCTTTCACTCAAAAAAAAACATTAGATCTTATTAAAAAAAAAAAAAATATATATATATATATATAATATATATACCTAAAAATGCCGTTACGCTTGATAACACACATGCCTTAAAAGTTAGGATTTTTTTTTACCACGTGTTTCAATTGAATTTCTATTTGTGTCAAGCCATTTTTAAGTTCTAGTTAAGTTTTAAGTTGGTCTAAACTGTAAGTCCTGATAGGATTTTGAGTTTTTGCAGTGTTCAAAATAAATGTATGATACAGGCTGTATTGGAGCACATTAGGGACCAGTGCTACTTGGTGTTTTATCCAGCAATGACTACTGAGCTAAAATTGATAGTTAGCATTATTGAGTTTTTATTTTACACCCTCATCACTCCACAACGCTGTTATGTTAAAGCCTGTATGTAAGACACGTTAGCCACGCATCGACAGTGGTCATAATTAATAGAAACCCAGCCCTCCGCAGGGCTAACGTTACGTGAGCTAAACACTAATCTTATGTATTAGCGCTTAGCGCTCTTCATTAGCGCTTAGCGCTCTATTGCTTTAAGATGGCGGCTGTTTACTAACGCTGCCCAGACGCGGCCGAGTCTGTCACTTTGCATCTAGTTCAACATACATGTGATCTCTATGAGACTCATCAGACGCTACCTACCTATCAACTAGCATCGTGCGGGCTAGTATTTAGCAACGTCGGCGTTGTGGCTGTCGGCTGATGTAAGTTTTTTTTTTTTTTTTTTTTTGCTTCTTCCTCTACGCACGTGACATCAGGGCGTTGTCCCGCATTTAAGTAGTCCGAGCAAAACGTGATGCTTAGAGCTGTCAAAATAAACGATTACTCGAGGTGAATAAAATTACTCGGATCGGTTTTTAAACTCGAGTTACTCGAGTTGCTCGAGTATTCGTTTCAGCTCTACTTGTAACACAAGCATGTGTACTTGCGTGTATTAGTACGACAAGCTTGTGTACTTGCGTGTACTACTACTACAAGCACGTGTACCTGCGTGTACTTGTACCACAAACACGTGTACCTGCGTGTACTTGTACAACAAGCATGTGTACTTGTACCACAAGGGCGTGTACCTGCGTGTCCTTGTACTACAAGCATGTATACCTGCATGTACTTGAACTACAAGCATTACAATTATTTGTACTACGAGTATTTTCCCTAGCAGCACAGCAACGCCACCAACAGAATTTCTCCAGAAATTGCATTTTCTGGTTTCTAATTTTAATGCAACATGATATCTTAGCTTGATTCTCGATTGCAAAGCACTAACCTGGAAGCCCGAAGAAGAATCAATAATTTCATCTTGGTTGCAGTAACATTTTTGGCAACCATCTTACATACAGTTTTGGTCCTTTAAATAATAACTGAGGTTTTACTGGCCTCTCGATCTGTTTTGTATTAACACAGCCCATGCAAACCCCGTGAGTAACAACAGAATTACCTTGTCTGGCCTGCAAACAGGCAAGGTGTAGAAGTGATACGTCTCCTGGGGGTTATGATAAGGACCCACTTTATTGACATACATGGTAACGTTGTCCCCAGTCTTATACCCAAGTGTCCGGACAGAGAGGAAGCACAGGAGCAAGATGCAAGGTATGCTCATTGTTCTCTGGCGGCAGCCTGGCACGTGTCCCCTTTCAAAGTACATAACTCCTGGTGAACACATGAAAGATGAGCCATCAGTTTTCGATTCTGATTATTCGGGATGCACTGATGTCTGTTTTAATCAAGCCCTTCTTTACACACTCTTAAGAAAAATGTTCCAATGCTAACGCACTGATAGCATTTTAGTATTCAGTATTGATGCATTCTTTGAAGAAGTCTTTTGTCTCCTAGTGTGATCTAAATAAATTGCCAAAGTATGAGCTAGTTCATATATACAGTAGTACTAAATGGTTAATATCTTGACTTTATCATTCTTCGATTATTTTTCCCTTGAATATTCAGATTTTTGACGGTATTTAATACTGACTTCAAATTGACAACAAGGCTGGCAGCAACCGTTCCAGTCAAAATGGCATTGACCTCTATTGCCGTCAATAGCAGCTAGTGAGTTAATACTTTAAAAAAGAAAACGGATACACGTTCTGTGTACCCGTTACACTAGCAAAAATCTGCTAGCTTAAATGCTATAAAATGCTAATGTTATAAAATTCTTTTTTTTTTTTACAATACTCTTAACAAATGGTTCAAAATTACGAATGCATAAAAAAAAAAAAAAAAAAAACGTTAGCTAAAAAAAAACTTAGCTTACACTACCGTTCAAAAGTTTGGGGTCACCCAGACAATTTTGTGTTTTCCTTCAAAAGTCACACTTTTATTTTTTTAAAATGCGTTTGACAAGGTTGTAGCACTTTTCCCAATCTTCCTCTGTCCAATGTCTGTGTTCCTTTGCCCATATTAATTGTTTGCTTTTACTGGCCAGTCATAGATAAACCTTTTTCCTTTGCCACGCTGCCCAGAAAACCAGCATCTCGGAGTCATCTCTTCACTGTCGACATTGACACTGGCGTTTTACGGGTACTATTTAATGAAGCTGCTAGATGAGGACCTGCGAGGCAAACTAGAGACTTTTCAATACTTTTCTTCTTGCTCGGTTGTGCAGCGGGGCCTCCTGCTTCTCTTTCTAATCTGGTTATATCTTGTTTGTGCTGCTCTCTGAAGAGAGTGGTACACAGCGTTATAGGAAATCCTCAATTTCTTGGCAATTTCACTTATGGAATAGCCTTCATTTCTAAGAACAGATTGTCGAGTTTCACATAAAAGTTCTTTTTCTGGCCATTTTGAGAGTTTAATCAAACCCACAAAGGTGATACTCCAGATATCCAACTAGCTCAAAGGAAGATCAGTTTTAAAGCTTCTCTAACCACCTAAACTGTTTTGAGCTGTGCCAACATAATCGCACAAGGTTTTCTAATCATCTATTATCCTTCTAAGGCAACTAGCAAGCACAATGTAGAATTAGACCACTGGAGAGATGTTTGCTGTAAATGGGCCTCTTTACAAAACTACGTCGATATTGCATTAGAACTTGACGTTTCCAGCTAGATTAGTCGTTAACCACATTAATAATGTATAGAGTGATTTTCTGATTAGTTTAATGCTATTTCCATTGAAAAAAACTATGCTTTTCTTTCAAAAAGTTGGAAATTTCAAAGTGACCCCAAACTTTTGAACGGCAGTGTATGTTGGTCTTAACAGGGAGCAGCTGGATTCAGCCATGTGCAATGAGTTATGTCATGTTCAGAAATGCCACTAGAGGGCAGTGTACCCAACCAAATCAATAAAACAAAATGCAAACACTTTCAAAGCAAACCATTACAACGCCAATTTAATTAAACGAATACTCAATGCAACAAAATTTAATTCGAATCTTTTTTCTTTTCGAATTACTTGAGTTCATCGATTAATCGTTGCAGCAATAATAATAATATATTAATAAATAGTAATAAAAACACATTTAAGCAAGAAAGATCGCCTTAGATTGTCTCTAATTTCGAAAATTAAATCTTAACAACTAAGAATTTGTTAACCTAACGAAGTTATCTTTAAACTTTTTAAAGGTAAACTGATTTTCTCATGGAACAGTTCGGAGGGGGAAACATTTAACACACTGTCTATAGAGTCCTGAAAGCAAAGTTTACATATTAGCACTTACGCAGGACCACGCAAAAGAAAAACGTCCAACAACAAACAAATTGACTTAAATCACTTTCCTTGTCGCATTGCATTTTTTACCATTTGCTCGCCCCAGGGTGAGTGTTGTGTGCTCTTGCGTCAACAAACCTGTTTCAGCGTCGGAATCCTAAAACTTCAGGCCCGACGGTCGACGTCAAAAATCTGTGCAGATTTAAAATCCAAACATTTGAGTGGATTCTCGACGAAGCTTTCTGCTCGCGAACCATTTATATGATAAATACTCAAGTACGAGAAGCCGGCGACGAACTAACGCAACGCTTTCAGACGTCCGACTCCACGTCACCTCGAAAAATAAAAATAACGAAGCTCGCTTCGGTTTTCCGGGGTGGGCGGAGAACACCTAAACACGCCTTCGTTGAACTCTACTCGTTTATGACCAATATCAAGAATTACTCCCCAAATTTGAAAAATGAACAGCGTATTTTAGTTAAATCCTACCCACTCTTTTGATTTAAAATGTGTGTGAGGTGTCAATCTTTTGGCAACAACCATATATTCATGGCCGGATTTCCTTGTTGCGCATCTGGCCAATCAAACCCACGCTTGCTACTGCAAGTGATTTAAAAGCACACGAACACATCGATAGGGATCGTCTCATTGAAATCACGTATATTAGGCTAGATGTCTAGAGGTAGTCAGCGGCGTAAGTTAATGGCCGTCGTATTCCGTTGGAGCACTTCTCCTATGGGACGCTGTTTGTAAAGCAGTACATGTTGTAAATGCCATGCTTTAAATAACTATATGTCTCCAATACGTAAAAGTGACACGAAAAAAAAAACACAAAATACCCTTTAAAGAAAGTATCTGACGCAAGATGGCCACCGACTCTGCCTTAAGATATCTAATTTTACATGTAGTTACCTGTGGTGTTTTCAGAGCTACGCTCGATAGATGAATTAGTAATGTCTGCTAGTTAATTTCCCGCTAAATCGACGTATTTCCTGGCGGTAGACTAGACGCATCGAAAGGCAGGCAATTGTGATTTTGTGTACATCGTGACATTTGCGGACACTAGGTACTAATTACTGTAAAAAAATACTTATGTCACTATTGCTGAAGAATATTTATTTTATTCGGACAACATAAATGTGCGGCGTCGTGCATTTGACGCAGCTATCATCGCACTAGTGTACTTAACACTAGAATCTGCTTGGCTTGCGAGGTGCTAACGTTACTCCCGCTAGCTAGTTTCAAATTCTACAACCTTGAAAAATGCAGTACACTGAAACTGTAATCATCATCGTTTTTAATTTACGTTCTTTCCCCAGAGCTTTGGACTCCACACGACCACAATGGGGATACACGGACTTGCCAAACTCATTGCCGACCACGCTCCGAGTGCCATTAAAGAGCAAGACATCAAAAATTACTTTGGTAAAGGACGCAGTGTTTTGTTACTAAGCGACTATGAGGAGGCCTGCTTGAGCGATAAATAGATATAATTATTAGATAGAGTAGAAGTGTTTAATGAATATCCAGTAGATTGCTATCTCTACTTACGAACGTCTCTCTACACAGGGAATTTTCATGTTACGACACACCTCAACAGAAAAATATTATCTCTCGTTAAGAAAGGCAAAAATACCCTCCCGGAGTTTACTGAAGGTAACATACTTATAGCTGTGCTGCCATTGACTATTGCCTAGCATCTTTTTTGGTATCCACTTGGCTAAGAGGGACCTCTATTGTCTCAGCGTCCTCTTCATTCGCCCCTCATGTTCTGACAGCATTACATGAGTGTATTAACCTTTCTTCTTCAGGCATGAAAATTTCTCACCTTTCGACGAAATTGGCCATTTTGAAGTCAAATAACACATATAGGGTGACCTACGTGAATTGTGTAGATCCAAGGAGAACATTTTTAAGGGGGTGGGGGGTGGCCGGGAGATTTTTTAATGTCAGACGGTTGGTGTGCAAATGGGGAAAGCGGCACAAAGCCAAAAAAGTGCACCGGAATGGCCAAAACATTTACTTATTTCAACGAAACAAAGGAGGGTACACCGTTGTGTCCTGGCTGCACGTCAACACAACTAAAGCGCCGTCATCCAGTTGTAATTTTGGAAGAGGACAGGAGACAATTACAAGCTGGCAGATCGTAGGTCCATCTAACTAACTAACGACATGTTTTGTTGAAGTTGCTTAGCCTGTTGTGATATGCAATGAGTCCATTTATCGCACGGTAAATAAAAATGAGTGCGGTAATTTTCAAGGCGGTATTGTATCACCGCGCGTGTACATTTGTGTGTGCGTGCCGATGACACATGAGACTACAGTTCCTTTAACAGATGTTTATTGTTCATCAACACGCCGTAGAATTAGAGTTCAGACATACAAAATAAGGAAACACGTCTATATTAAACACTGTAAATGTTAGCATTGCTACATTGAGGCTAATGAGGAAAAAGGACAACCTACTTTAGCCTGCTATAAAACATCGGCAGTCTTCTCCAAAACGCAAACTTGCGGTTAAGAGGTGACACTTCAAACATGAAAAATTGCTGGTTAACAGCATTTGCAAACGAAAAAAAAGTGGGAAAAAATTGATTAATGACATCACATGCAATGACAAAAAAAGCTTTTTTTGCAGAGTGTAAAGCATGGGTGTCCAAACCTGTCCTCAAGGGCCGCTGTGGGTCCTGGTTTTTGTTCCTACCAATCGAGCACAGACAGTTTGAGGTTTTTGCTAAAACAAGCAGCACCTGACTGCAATCAACTGATTACCCTTGTGAGACACCAGATTGGTGAAAGGTTGTCCTCATGATGGGTTTGGACAAAAACCCGCACCCACTGTGGCCCTATGTGGAATAGTTTGGACACCACTGGTGTAAAGCTTACGGTTAGCGGTTTCGCGAACGTACTTCCGGTGAGCATTTCAAAATAAAAGCACATCTTGATCGTCGTATAAATAACGTTTTCTGGAGTTAATCCCACATATTTCAGAATTCAGATTTTACACTAAGAATAGGTTTAAAATGAGTCCCTGTATGAAAAATCTGATTGGCAATGAACAATTATAACTATTATTAGTCTATTCTTTGTTTTTTACATTATGCTCTCATTTTATGTTTTGTGCAATAATATAATTGTAACATGTATTCGTTACATGTTTTGATGCATTTTTATGCGTTATAAAAGAGTTATGTCAGAATTTTGGGGAGGGGTTGAATGGATTAGGGCATTTACATGGAAAACATGTCTCTACTTCTGTAATTTTCAGTTTACGAAACTACTTCCAGAACCAATTAATTTCGTAAGTAGGGGTACCACTGTAATTGTAATCGACTAATGAGGGCATACTTTGGCAATGAGCTACAGAAAGAATAATCTGTTGCTATTTTTTTCTCCCCAGGCCGAAAAATCGCTATTGATGCCTCTATGTGCATTTACCAGTTCCTGATAGCTGTGCGGCAGGATGGCAACGTGCTGCAGAATGAGGATGGAGAGACGACTAGGTACAGTTTTGGTAGATAAAATTATGTCATCAGTTTAAAGGTTTCGTGCCGTGCTTTATAACTTATGTAGTTTTTGACATCCTTCATGGGTTTGCATTCATTACTACTTCTTAATAGGCTGTTTTTGTAAAATATGTAATATTTCTAGAAGTAATATGGCCCAGTCCTACTACAAGTGCATAGTTGTTTCATTCCCTATTTGGCTTTTGTTTGCGCTTCTCATCCGCAGCCACCTCATGGGAATGTTCTACAGGACCATTCGCATGCTCGAAAATGGCATTAAACCCGTTTACGTGTTTGATGGCAAGCCCCCGCAGCTCAAGTCGGGAGAGGTTAGTGTGCATCTTTGCTATTGTTTCTCACAACTTGATGTTTTCGTGGGGTACCAAAAGGACTATTTTTCCCCAAAAATGACTCGACAGCTTTCCCCACACCTACAACATTTTGGTTGTCTGTGACTGTAATAAGGACAAGAGCTACAGAAAATAGATGACTCGGTTTCACTTTACTCCTCTGTTTCACCTCAGCTGGAAAAGAGAGGGGAAAGAAGAGCAGAAGCTGAGAAACTGCTCGCGCAAGCCCAGGAACTGGGTACAGTATTCCATTGAGTGACTGAGTCTCCTCAGATCTTCATGTATTATCGTGTCTGCTAAAATATTGTTGTTTTTGGACTTAGGGGAGCAAGAAAACATCGACAAACTCACTAAGCGCCTGGTTAAAGTCACCAGGCAGCATAATGATGAATGCAAGAAGCTGCTTACTCTGATGGGAGTGCCTTATATTGAGGTTTGTAAGAGGCGAACTCATGAGCCCCTTTCACGATAAGATTCAATAGTATACGTGGTTGCAGGCACCGTGTGAAGCTGAGGCCAGCTGCGCCGCTCTGGTCAAAGCGGGGAAGGTCTATGCCACGGCAACAGAGGACATGGACGGGCTGACTTTCGGAACAAACGTCCTGTTAAGACACCTCACGGCCAGCGAAGCAAAGTAATGTTGCTCTATTACAGTTTTGTGGTGTTTTTCCCATTTCCTCTGTGTAATTAAAAAAAAAAAAAGTAGCACAAGAGGGAACAAAGTAAGGAACAGTGGTAAAAGGACTGACTAACCTGTGTCCTTGTGTGTACTTGTGCTACGCTTGCGTGGGCTTGCGTGTACTTGTACTACATTTGCATGGACTTGTGTGCGTGTACTTGTACTACGTGTATGTGTGTACTTGTTCTACGGGTGTGTGTACTTGCAAATACTTGTTCTACAGGTGCGTGTTCTTTCGTGTACTTGTTCTACGGGTGCGTGTTCTTGGGTGACCTTATTCTACGGGTGTGCGTATTTGTTCTACAGGTGCGTGTACTTGCGTGGTCTTGTTATACAAGTGCGTTAGTACAAGTATACTGACCAGCACAACAAAGCTACCCACACAATTTCTTCAGAAATTCCATTTTGTAGTTTCTGACTGAAATACAACATTAGTATGATAACATAGCATTATTCTCCATTACTTTTCTGGCAGCCTAAAGGAGAGGGGAAGGGGATGTTCTCTTCAATATGTAGTTTCTGATTGCAGTACCATTTTTGGCCACCAATCTAACATATTGCTCCTAATTTCCGTCATTTTGGTTTATAGGAAGCTTCCAGTCCAAGAGTTCCACTTCAGTCGCATTCTGCAGGACATTAACCTGACAAATGAACAGGTAAAAATTGTTGCAAGGCACACTGGACTTTTTTTGTTGTTATTTATTTGTGCGCTGATTAGATGATGTTTGCCTGCTCTTCCTCTTACCTTCCTAATGTGTTTCCCCACCAGTTCATAGACCTGTGTATTCTGCTGGGATGCGACTACTGTGGTACCATCAAGGGGATCGGTCCCAAGAGAGCCATCGACCTGATTAAGCAACACGGTAGTATCGAGGAAATTTTGGAGAACGTTGACAAAAATGTGAGGTTAATGAAGATTCAAGTCGGTTGCTTTTTCGGCACTTTATTTCTTCTTCTCGTTTCTTAAATGTAGAAGCACCCGGCACCGGAGGACTGGCTATACAAGGAAGCCAGGCAGCTGTTTCTGAAGCCTGAAGTGGTGGATTGTTCCACAGTAGAGCTTAAGTGGAACGAGCCGGATGAGGACGGGCTGCTGCGCTTCATGTGTGAAGAAAAACAGTTCAAGTAATACACGCATCCATACATCCAGCCTTTCTTTTTTGTTTCCAAATTATTTTTAAAAATCAGAGTGTAATTTATTTGAAATGTCGCCCTAACAGGTCACTTTTATTTATATGCACAAGTTTTAGTATTTACATTTTTAAAAAGATAAGTATTTTAAGCATTTTTTCCCCTGCCATTTTTGTACTGAAAATGAACTGAACCAAGCCAAAATTACATTTTCGTGTTCTGTTACACCACTTTTGTTTGCAGATGAATACAGAGGCAAAGCAAAACTTCCTCAAATGACTTTTCTCCATTTGCCAGTCACTCATTTTTAGAAATTGACTGTGTGCCCATATAGTGAGGACAGGATCCGCAATGGGTGTAAGAAGATTGCAAAGAGTCGCCAAGGAAGCACACAGGGACGACTGGACTCCTTCTTCACAGTCACCGGGTCCCTGTCGTCCAAACGGAAGGTATACTGAAAGAATTATTTTTGTATGAGGTGTAAAGCAACTAAGCCTCTAGCAATACGCAATAAGTCAGTTAATGGCACGGTAAATCAAAATGAGGTTGGTAACTTTCCCAGCTGCGATTTATCATGCGTGTTGATTGCATATGAGACTCCAGTTCCTTTTACAGATGTTTATTGGTCATCAACACACCATGGAATTAAAGTTCAGACATACAAAATAAGGCAACACATCTATGTTAAATTTGTAAAATGTTAGCATTGCTACATTGAGGCTAATGGAAAAAAAACCCACTTTAGTCTGCAATAAAACATTGGTGGTCTTCTCCAAAACGCACGGTTAAAAGGTAACTCTTCAAACATGAAAACTGGCTGGTTTAGAGCATGAGCAAACAATGCGAAAACAAAATCTATTACTGACACAACATGCACAACGAACACAATCACAAAACACAGTTGTTCGTAATGGTCGGGTTTAATCGGGCGGTTCCTACGCAAATGTTTTACATGGCATTTTTTTTTGGCGTATTTTTACGAATGATGACTTTAGGCATGTTCGACAACACAGGGTTTGGAAACAAAATAGCGGCATCAAAGGGGGATTGGTGTTAACCAAAATAAATAGTCGCGTATTTTTGTAAAACACAGTACGTGCAGTGAGATTTTCAGCGGGGCCGAGAACGAAAAGTGGTATTTGCGATGTGGCAAAATGGATTTTGTCAAATGGCTTTTTTTTTTTTTTTTTGGCATGTGGCAAAATTGATTTTGCCATGTAGCTTTTTTTATGCCATGTGGCAAAATTGATTTTGCCATGTAGCTTTTTTTATGCCGTGTGGCAAAATTGATTTTGCCATGTAGCTTTTTTTCTTGCCATGTGGCAAAATGGATTTTGCCATGTGACATTTTTTTGCCATGTGGCAAAATGTATTTTGACACTTGGCATTTTTTTGGGTATGTGGCTAAATGGATCCGCTGTAATGTAAAGTCTATGGACAAAAATCACAACCACACGGTTTTCTGCCATTTAAAATGAATGGAAAATTTGAACGTGCACAGCCGTCAGTGGCATAGCCTGACTTGGTGCCAGTTAACTGTCAATGCGCTGTAATGGTAAGTGTATGGTCAAAAATCACAACTGCAATGTTTTTCTGCCATTTGAAATGAATGAAAAATTTGGACGTGCATAGCCGTCAATGGCATAGCCCTACTTGGGTGCCAGTTGAATTTCAATGCGCTGTAATGGTAAGTGTATAGTCAAAAATCACAGCCATACATGTTTTTCTGCCATTTGAAATGAATGAAAAATTTGGATGTGCATAGGCATCACTGGCATGGATGTGCATGCCCTGCAAAAATGCCATACACTCCCAAAAAAATGCCACATACCAAAAAAAAATACGCCACAAACCAAAATCCATTTTGCCACATGGCAAAAAAAATGCCGCATTTTAAAATACATGTTGATACATGGCAAAAATGCCATATGGCAAAATCAATTTTGCCACATGGCAAAAAAATACCACATTACAAAAAAAATTCCACATGGCAAAATCCATTTTGCCACATGGCAAAAAAAATGCCACATGGCAAAATCCATTTTGTCACATGGCAAAAAATGCCACATGGCAAAATCATTTTTGCCACATGGCAAAATCCATTTTGCCACATGGCAAAAAAAAATGCCACGCGGCAAAATCCAATTTTGCCACATGGCACAAAAAATGCGACATTGCAAATAAAATTCCACATGGCAAAAAAATGCAACATTGCAAAAAAATGCCACATTGCAAAAAAAAAAATCCACATTGCAAAATTTCACATAGCAAAATCAATTTTGCCACATGGCAAAAAAATGCCACACGGCAAAATCCATTTTGCCACATGGCATAAAAAATGCCACGCAGCAAAATCCATTTTGCCACATGGCAAAAAAAAAAAGCCTATTGGCAAAATCCATTTTGCCACGTGGCAAACACCACTTTTGGTTCTCGCTGTCTCGAGATGATTTTATCATGCAGGTTCTTGCAAAGAATTCCATTGTCTCTGATGAGTCCTGCCAAGACTAGATGGCGCTCTTAGACAAACCTCTACTCACAACTCACTCACTGGTGTTGTCTTTCTCACCTCCCCATAGGAGCCTGAAGTAAAAGGGTCTGCTAAGAAGAAGCTGAAGACCGGAGCCACACCAGGAAAATTTAAAAAAGGCAAATGAAAATGGCATTAACATTTCACTTTGTTTTCTTTCAAGTGTCTTAATGTCGTATTACACACAGTATTTTAGGGAATAAATGCTTGTTGAAAGGAATCTTTTACATGAGCTTCACTTCATTCCGAATGGCAACCTTGGGAACCGCCTATGCTGCCACCACCGTCCATTAGTTTCTGAATGCTGATGCCAAATACCTGCGTTCAAATTGATGGCATAATATATGGTAACTGGCAAATACTTGTCAAATCTTTGCATATTAACACACCCATGATAGCGCAGGCTAAAAAATTGCAATCCCCATCAGCGAAAATGCGCTTCAGCTATGTGAATGTATGTCAAGTCTCATTCTTTAGATTCTTTTCGTTTTCAAAAGGATGATGGCTACTTGACTAGTAATTAGGTGCACTCAACAAACTGGTGACATGTCAGTGGCACGGATTTCCAATAACAACCCCTGCAAAATAAAAACTTCAAACTGGAGTTGTCCGATATTATCTGGCAGTTGATTATATGGACCAATAAAAGCATTTTAATATGATATCGATAATATCGACTAGTTTTTCATGATCACTTTTGGGCCAATATGCATGTTGCCTTCAAAGTGAATGTAAAAGCCTTTTGCCTATGTGCAAGGGCTGGTCACAGCTTAGCACAGCAGTTTTGCATGTTGACTAGAAAGAAAAGTAAAAAAGGAATTAGGGTTCGAGCACCAACAGGCGAGAGGCCCTATTGTTTTGCAAAGGATCATTATTATTCCATCTTCATGGCAAATGAAAATGGCCAATTTGCAGGTCCGAACAGGCTCAAAAGTTCAACAAAATATTCACATACATGCGGCTTTGCGTAAATTTCGATAATTTTGCAACGTTATGAAAAAATGTCACAAAATGGCTCAGTGGCGCCCCCTCGAATTTCTAAAAAAGGCCTCCATGTAGGGTTTTCAACAAGCGATGAAATTTGGGGAGTCGATATGATGTGCAAAACTGCTTAGAAAAGTCTCTTGCACCCATATTTCAAACCCATCAGGAAATCTGATATTTTGGATTGAATGCTAAAAAACATGCAATTTTAGTCGAAAACCAGCGTGCACCTTTGAGACCATTGCACTGACACAGTTAGTTGGATCTTTCTCAAAATTGGTAAGACTGTTCATGAGACATATGAGATGTTGAGTTATCAAAATGGTAAGTTTTCATTCACGGGCCTGACCTGGGTGGGGTACCAAATTCGGGCGTTTCTTTGGCAACATGCCAATTCAGTAAATGACATAACGTCCTGATACAAATTGCAATGTTTTTCATATCTAGCATGCATGTGAGGTATCCGAGCCTGAACACGACTGCATTGAAATATTACCCGTTAGGCCTGGCGCCCCCTTGTGGGAACAGGAAACACCCTTTTTTTACGAGAAAGGCTCCTCCTTGGGGGGAAAAAATCAATTGACCTCAAGCCTGCATCACAGGAGCCTTAAGACATGTCTTGAGGTATCTAATGAAAAATATTGAGTTTTCGTCAAAGCGGCGGGGTCCAAATATTCTGCTTCCTTCTTCGTGGCAAATGAAAATGGCCATTTTGAAGACCTGAACATGCTCAAAAACTCAACAAAATTGCACATATATGCGACAACGTTGCTAAAAAATGTAGGGAAATGGCTCAATGGCGCCCCCTTGAAATTTTCAAAAAGGCCTCTCTATTTAGGTTTTTTCAACGTAGTGTGATTAAATTTGGTGAGTCGATACCTTATGCAAAAGTGCTCCAAAAATCTCTTGCTGCACCCGTATTCCAAACCCAACAGGAAATCAGGTATTTTGGATCGAATGTGAACTTTTTTAGCCATTTACAGGGTGCACATTTGCAGACCTTGTCGCCGAAGGAGTTAGTTGGATCGTCTTCAAAATGGGTGAGAGTGTTCAGGAGACGTATGAGATCTTAAGTTTTTAAAATTGTGCATTTTTATTCACGGGTCTGACCTGGGCGGGTTGCCAAAGTCGGCCATTTTTTGGCAAAACGACAAATTCAGTAAATGACTAATAACTGCTGGATGCAAGGTTCAATCATTTTCATATCTGCCATGTATGTGAGGTATCTCAGCTTGAACGTGACTGCATTGAAATACTTCCTATTAGGCCTGGCGCCCCCCGCCATTTCTTTTCCTAGACGGGCTCCTCCTCCAAGGGTAAAAAATCAATTGACCTCAAGGCTCCCCTGATGCAGGTTTAAGACGTGTTCAGGTGCCTGATGAAAAATATTAAGGTTTTGTTAAAGTGGAGGGGTCCAAACAGGAAAGTGAAAATGACTGAAGCCATTTTGTCTCACCACAAGTTTTGAACAGTCATAACTTTTGATTGTTATGTACATCTGTAGTGCTGTAATGCATGCTAGGAGGCATGTTGGACAATAACGGTGTTGGCAGCAGAGGTTGACTGTCTCCCCCTAGGGAGTAGTGATGGCCAAATGAAGCTTCTTGAAGCTTTGCAGTCAATTGATTCAAAGCTTCATGGTGGTTCATTTGGTCTTATGAGAGTCGTATAATGCTGCTGTCAAAGTGTTACCTGTTAATATATTTTGGTGTAAATATCCCATAATACAGTGAGGACAGCTGTGGCTAATCTATGAACAAATGCCGGTTTCGTGTCAAATTTGGTGGGCGGCGGCTTATAGTTTGAAAATTACAGTTGTCAGTCATATCACAAATGTTATGAAAACATTTTATGAAGGTTGAAAAGTTAGTGTTGCTTTAAATAAGATTTGCTGATACCTGTATGTGGAAACCCAGTAATGTGTTGACAAAGATGATTCTTCACTTGAAAAATATCTTTTAATGTGTGACATTTTATTGCATGTTTTTACAAGAATGAACGAGAGGCACTTCAATAGAACATCATTGCACCAATATTGAAACAAAACAACCTTTTATCATTCCTTGAATAGATCAAAGTTGCACTTATTGGTCCACTTTTAAACTTCAAGTCACCTGGAATTAATTTCATAAAATCATTGCAAATGAATTCTGAGGCGGGGAAAAAAATGTAGTGTAGAGAACTCTTAGGATCGGCTTTGGAAAATGTCCTTTAAAACATTTTGGAGTCAAGCAGAATAGAAAACATGTTTTTTCTTGTTTTTTTGGTCTACAGCATGTAAACATTTGCATGTCAGAGTGATAAATTCAACTCTTGAAGCAATTTAAGCCTCCGTGCCACAACAGCAGAATCAATCTCAAGAACACTAGGGAGGTATGTTATTGTTTAATCATCTTTTCCTGTCATGCCCCTGAAGTGACGCCCTTCCGTGGGGATGAACGGAGCGAGCTGCTGGTTGAATTTTCACACAAAATGAAACCTCTTATTAGGCAGACGGCTATTTGCTTTAATCAAAGCTAAAATTTCCTACACGCAAACATTAGGTACTCTTGACAAACCAAAAATCATCCAGCACCAGAGCCACAATGTTACAGTGCTAGCCAAAAGTATTGGCGCCAATGCAATTCTGTCGGACAATGCTCAATTTCTCCCAGAAAATGTTTGCAATTACAAATGCTTTGGTAGTAATATCTTCAATTATTTTGTTTGCAATGAAAAAACAAAGCAGAATGAAAAAATTTTAAATGATCATTTGATACAAAACTCCATAAATGGGCCGGATAAAATTATTGGCATCCTTTGAAAAATCATGTGATGCTTCTCTTATTTGTGTAATTGACAACAGGTGTTACTTGTACCTGTGGCACATAACAGGTGGTGCCAAGAACTAAATCACACTTGCAGCCAGTTAAAATGGATTAAAGTTGACTCAACCTGTCCTGTGTCCTTGTGTGTACCACATTGAGCATGGAGAAAAAAAGAAGACCAAAGAACTGTCTAAGGACTTGAGAAGCAAAATTGTGAGGAAGCATGAACAATCTCAAGGCTACAAGTCCATCTCCAAAGACCTGAATGTTCCTGTGTCTACCGTGCGCAGTGTCATCAATAAGTGTAAAGCCCACGGCACTGTGGCTAACCTGCCTAGATGTGGACAGAACAGAAAAATTAACGAGATTTCAACGAAAGATTGTGCAGATAAAGGTGGATAAAGAAACCTCGACCAACATCCAAACAAGTTCAAGCTGTCCCGCAGTCCGAGGGTACAACAGTGTAAACCTGTACTATCTGCTGGCGTCTGAATGAAAAGGGACTCTTTGGTAGGACACCCAGGAAGACCCCACTTATGACCCCGAGACATAAACAAGCCAGGCTGGAGTTTGCCAAAACTTACCTGAGAAAGTCAAAAACATTTTGGAAGACTGTTCTCTGGTCAAATGAGACAAAAGGAAAAGGCATCAACATAGTTTTCAGGAAAAAAAAATCAAGCCCTTCAAAGAAAGGAACACGGTCCCCACAGTCAAACATGGCAGAGGGTCACAAATTTTTTGGGGTTGCTTTTCTGCCTCTGGCACTGGACTGCGTGACCGTGTGCGTGGCATTATAAAATCTGAAGACTACCAACAAATTTTGCAGCATAATGTAGGGCCCAGATTGAGAAAGCTGGGTCTCCCTCAGAGGTCATGGGTCTTCCAGCAGGACAATAAACTAAAACACACTTGAAAAAGCACTAGAAAACGGTTTGAGATAGCACTGGAGACCTCTAAAGTTGCCAGCAATGAGTCCAGACCTGAATCCCATAGAACACCTTTGGAGAGATCTGAAAATGGCAGTTTGGAGAAGGCAGCCATCAAATCTCAGAGACCTGGAGCAGTTGGCCAAAGAAGAATGGTCTAAAATTCCAGAAGTCCATTGTAAGAAACTCATCGATGGATACCAGAAGCGGTTTTTCGCAGTTATTTTGTCTAAAGGTTGTGCTACCAAGTGTTAAGGCGGAAGGTGCCAATACTTTTGTCCGGCCCATTTTTGGAGTTTTGTGTAAAATCAAAATGATTCCATTTTCTTCTCAATTCTTTTCATTCTGTATTTGTACAGTAAATTATTTGCTGGCAACTGCACTTTCACTTACTGTGTGTGAACATGACTTATATGGATGCACGTGGTCGATAAGCAGTCCTTATCTCCTTGAGATCAGCACAAGTCTACAACTACAATGATTAATTCAATCATAATGATTTATGAAGTGTACCTAATGTTGCAGCCCTATGTTTGTAACCTTTGTCTGATTAACTCATTTGCAGTGAATGATCGCTATAGCCAGTTGAAAGAATTGGACGTTTATAGCCTTCGATCGATGGCAGTAAATACAAGTGTCCTTAAGGAGCAATACGTAAAATTTAGCTCTAATATTCCAACAAACAAACATTTTTTGGGAAATACTTTTAACTGTCCTCAATGGTTGAAACAGATTTTCCCATGTTTAAAAGTCGATTGTCAGCCCGTAAAAGTTGTTTTCATTCTGTGTTTACTTTGATGCTTTGAATCAAATTTTGCTGCTTTGAGGATTCATTTAACTAGAGTAGCATTGTAATGGTTTGTTTTGAAAGAGTTTTCATTTAGTTTTAGTCATTTAGGTCAGGGGTCCCCATTTGCTAGTGGGCCGCACAGAAATAATAATTTATTAATGACCGAATTCTGGCCGAATTAACCCTGTGTCCCTGTTTAACACACCAATATCCCTGTTTACTCTAGATGTAATACTACAGGATAGATTAGAATGTCGTCAAGAAATGCATTGATTGGACTGCTAGCAGTGCATTTTGCTTTGTGTATTTATTATATCTATGGGCGCCTGTCTTGATAATAACGTATTACAAGGCCGCGGGCGAAGGACGTTTGTTCCCGGAAATAGTTAGCCACCACACGAGCGAAGATGACTGGAAAACAGACGTCTTTGGAGATATTTTTACAGTGAAAAGGGCACCTGACGAGCCAGAAGATGAGCCTAGAACCTCAAAGACCCAAGAACTGCAAAGGAGAACTTTTCTTCATGTCCTTCCATGATCAAACGTAAGTTAATATTCCTTTCTTTAAAGAAAGTTTGTAGTGTTTACTTTGGAATGGCTGCATTTGCGGCCATGTTTAACGTTACGCGCATGCGCAGAACCGCATCGTTGCAATTTTTGATGGGTTGCAAAATTTATCAGAACACCGGTCCGTGAAAAAAAGACCCAAATAACACCGGTCCATGGTGCAAAAAAGGTTGGGGACCCCTGATTTAGGTGGCTAGACTGCCCTGTAGTGACAACAGTGAATATGACATAACTTGTCTAACATGGCTGGATCCAGCTGCTCCCTGTTAAGACCAACATAATTTAAGTTTTTGTTGGAGCAAATAAGTTTGTGCTCGTGCCAGCCCGAGTTTTTTTGATTGAAGTGATTTTTCTTTTGAAATTTTTTTTGGGGGGTGTGAAGCAAATAGTAAAGACACAAATGTCCGAGCAAAAAATGTGGCCCAAATGCAAAACAACATTAAGTCAATCAAAAAAGTAAAAAAAAAAACAAAAAAAAGTTTTCAAATTTTTTTTAAGTTTCAAATTCAAACATTTTTTTCTTTGAAAATATATATTTTGATTTAAGCAACTTTTTTTGGGATCGAATAAAGAAAAAGACACCAGTCTACCTACCGACTGATCTGGTTGCAGTATCATTTTTGGCCATAAATGTTACATATTGCTCTTTTGCAGTAACTGATCCCTACCCAGTTCAAATCAATTGAACGTTTATAGCTTTTGATGGCAGCAAATGACTGAAGTGTCAGTGTTTTAATTCAAACAGTTACCAAAAAAAAAAAAGCATGTGACAATTCAACTGCTGACTCTGCTCACACCCTATTGTGTCATTCTTGACTCCCTGAGGTATTATTAGCCATGAACCCGGTCCTCCAGAGCCTTCAACTCAGCCTCCACCTGAGCGGGCAGGTCACCTCCCACTTGTTGGCTGAAGTACGCTCTCAGCTCCTTGGTCTCGTTCTGCCAGAACTGCTTGGGGACGTCAAACAGGGCGCCCATGTCCACGTCGCCGCCTAGCCCCCGCGTGTCAATGGCGCCGTCCTCCGGCAGCCACCCGATGACACTCTTCTTGGCGGCCTCCTCGTCGCCCTCCCGGCCGCAGCGTTTAAAGATCCACTCCAGCACGCGGGCGTTTTCGCCGAAGCCCGGCCAAAGGAAGGCGCCGCTGGCGGGGTCCTTCCGAAACCAGTTGACGTGGAAGATCTTCGGCAGGTGAGTCGGGCCCTTTCGCGTCTCCATGCTCAGCCAGTGAGCGAGGTAGTCGCCGAAGTTGTAGCCGAAGAACGGCCGCATGGCGAAGGGGTCGTGCATGATCACCTTTCCTGGAAAGGTCATTCAACAACTTGTAAGAATTGCACTTCGAGTATTCATGAAAGGGTCCTAATATTTCAATTGACACTGAAAAAAAATGGTCCTATAGTGAGCATGTAAAAAAATAAAATATATAGATATTTTTAAACCATTTCATAGTTATTCCATCTAAAACAATGAGTCAGGGACACCTACTTTTTTCAGCAATTCAATTAACAATCATATCTAGCTTTCTAGTATCAGGGGTTTAATTTGTGCCGGATCCTGCCGGAACAAGATCCGGCACCTCTTGATTTTGGCTTCCCTGTGCTCCGGGACTTATTTGGGCAGATCTGGCACCTCTCGTGTATAGAAAACAATAATAATATGTGGACCGGCGATTTCCGTGGCTCGTTCGTCGTCGCACCTACGCCCGGTTCTTCCTTCGGGGTGGTGGTGTACAGTGTATCACAAAAGTGAGTACACCCCTCGCATTTCTGCAGATATTTAAGTCCATCTTTTCATGGGAAAACACTGACAAAATGACACTTTGACACAATGGAAAGTAGTCTGCGTGCAGCTTATATAACAGAGTTCATTTATTTTCTCCTCAAAATAACTCAAAATATAGCCATTAATATCTAAACCCCTGGCAACAGAAGTGAGTACACCCCTTAGAAACTACGTACATCCCTAAATGTCTGAGTACTGCTTGTCATTTTCCCTCAAAATGTCATGTTACTCATTACAGGAGTGCTGTCAGCATTGCTGCAGAGATTGAAGGGGGGGGGGGGTCAGCCTGTTAGTGCTCAGACCATACGCTGCACTCTACATCAAATTGGTGTGCATGGCTGTCACCCCAGGAGGAAGCCTCTCACAAGAAAGCCCGCAAACAGTCCTGGGGTGATAGCCATGCACACCAATTTTATGTAGAGTGCGGCATATGGTCTGAGCACTAACAGGCTGACCCCCCACCTCTTCAATCTCTGCAGCAATGCTGACAGCACTCCTGTAACGAGTCACATGACATTTTGGAGGGAAAATGACAAGCAGTACTCAATTTGGACATTTAGGGAAGTACGTAGTTTCTAAGTGGTGTACTCACTTTTGTTGCCAGGGGTTGGGTGATGAAACTCACAAAAGAATGGGTTTGTGTTATTCATTGAAATCACTATATATATATATTTTTTAATGTTTTACAAGTTAGACCTGTTGAGAAACTAATTGCTGGCTGATTGCTAAGTCCCACCTGTGGTTATGTGGGCAACTGCCCGTGCTGCGCAGAGTATAGCCTAAATAATTGTAAATTGTTGTTATAACATTTATACCATGGATATTATCTTAAATTGAGGCTTGTAAGTCCCACAGCATGACAGTTGGGCATTTGCGTGTTGTTTTCAGCACCATTTTCTGTGTATGTTCCGGGACCTGTGTCCATCTCGTCATCCCTGCGCTGTCATATGTACTCTGCATTCCGGCACCTTATGATTTACAGATTAAGCACTGTCTAGCACTTTCATGTTTGGATTTTTTTTCCCACTAGAGGGCACTCATGCTCTTTGGACAGGTGATGTTACATTTTTCTGTAGATTCTTCGACAGAATTTGATGATTTCTGTGTATATTTTTGGCCTAATATGGTCATGTCATAGGTTATAGTACAGTGTAATAATAAAGTTCATATTAATTACGTTGTGCCGCGAAAAAAAAAAAATCGGACATTGTTAGCAGTTAAAAATTACATAAGTAATTTTTGGGGGATGACTACTTGAGCAATATTATTTTGAAATAACACTACTCGAGTAAAATTCTCGGCTGCTCGACCACCTCTAATACTGCGTAGAGTTTACCTTTATGCTCAGCAGCTGCTGTGGCCTCTGACCTCATCGCAGCTCCAACGAAGACACCGTGTTGCCAGTTAAAAGACTCGTAGACCAGAGGAACTCCTGAAAAACATTTGGCCGATGTTTCAAATTCTGAGCAATCACCCAACTTCAACAGGGCCGAGGCAAAAAAGGACAATAAGTCGCAACAATTTTCCTGCTTTTTTTTTTTCCATTTGATGACAATCCCAACAAAACACAGCACCCACCTTGCGGCCTGCGACCGCCGAAAATGATGGCGTCAATCGGAACGCCCTCTTCGCTCTCCCACTGAGGGTCGATGATGGGGCACTGAGCTGCCGGCGCACAGAAGCGCGAGTTTGGGTGGGCGCAAGGTGTGCCGCTTCCTGTTTAGAAGAAGGAAACAAACAGTTGCCTCTTATCTTCATCATTTAAACTCCAATTAAGAGGACAGTTTACAGAAAAAATAGAGAGTTGCACCGAAATGCATAGCGTGTTACCGGAAAGTCACCACAGTTGTACACACTTGTTAATTAATAGTCAACTCTTCCACTGCATAAGTAATCATTTCCAGCAGGAGGGACATTAAATGCCTTACAGAACAGCATTCTATGTACTACCAAGCCGGAATCTGGACCTGGGTGTTGTTGTGCATCGGCAATTTCAACATGCACGTTGAACTTAAGCTACAAGCAAACATGCCATGTGCGTCATGCTATTGAGCTCTGCAGGACAGTACACAACTGAGTTTTTTTTTTAGGAGGGAACAAAGTTCAAAAAGTTTAAAAACAAGTACAGTATCTGATGACGTCCCATTGGTCACAAACTTTGCCCTCCTCACTTTAATCAGATTAAATCAAGGTGGTCATGTCGATAATCTACATTATTGTATCTTTTTATAGAGAGATGATTGATTACGATACGGCTGTACAACAATTATTATTATTGAGGCCTGAACATGCTCGAAAACTCACCAAAATTTGCACTTGCATGCGGCGTCGCGTAAATTTCGATAATTTTGCAACGTTGCGAAAAAATGTAACAAAATGGTTTAGTGGCGCCCCCTTGAGTTTTTAAAAAAGGCCTCTCCCTATTAAGTTTTTTCAACGTAGAGCAATGAAAATTGGTGAGTCGATACCTTGTGCAAAAATGCTACAAAAAGTATTTTGCACCCATGTTCCAAACCCAACAGGAAATTGGATGTTTTTCATTAAATGTGAATTTTTTAATGGATTTACAGGGTGCACATTTGAGACCTCGGTGCTTACGGAGTTAGTTGGATCCTCCTCAAAATTGGTAAGACTGTTCATGAGTCATATAAGATCTTAAGTTTTCAAAATGATGTGTTTTCATTCATGAGTCTAACCTGGGCGGGGTGCCAAAGTCATCCCTTTTTTGGGCAAAATGCCAAATTCAGTAAATGACTAATAACTCCTTGATCCAAGGTTCAATCTTTTTTCTATCTGGTATGTATGTGACGTACCTCAGCCTGAACATGACTGCATTGAAATATTCCCCTTTAGGCCTGGCGCCCCCTGCTGACAGGCTCCTCCTCCAAAGGAAAAAAAAATCAACTGACCTCAAACCTGCATCAGGGGAGGCTTTAGACATGTGTTCAGGTGCCTGATGCAAAATATTGAGGTTTCGTTGAAGTAGAAGGATCCAAACAGGAAAGTGAAAATGACAGTCGCCATTTTGTCTCACCACAAATTTGGCAGACATACACCATATCTGCGCCAAACTTGCCATGCTTGTTGAGCGTCGTACCTTGAAGGGTACTGTAGGGGTCATTTGCATCAACACTACAGCGCCAACTAGTGGCGACAGAAAGGAGTTTTAAAAAAGGCTTCTCTTATTAAGTTTTTTCAACATAGAGCGATAAAATTTGGGAAGTTGATTCCTTGTGAAAAACTGCCCCAAAAAAAGTCTTGCACCCATTTTCCAAACACAACTGAATATCGGGTATTTTGGAATGAATGTGAAATTTATATGAAGTTACAGGGTGCATATCTGAGACATTGGCACCTAGGGAGTAAGTCTGATCCTCTTCAAAATTGGTAACACTGTTCATGAGACCTTAAGTTTTCAGAATGGTGAGTTTTCACCATTCTGTGTGTGTGTCTGACCTGAGGAAGAGGGAAGAGTCAGAGAGATAAGTAATTGGGAGGGATGAAGTCTACATAAATCAGCCATGTCAAGTGTAGAACCCAATGTGTGAATCCCTTGTGAGTGTGGATATGTTGGCATCCTATTCTATGCTGGCTGATCTCTAATCCTGACACAGTTTCTCGACTTGAGTGTGTCTAATTACACTTAGTCATAGACGAGTACCATCAGACATGTGATAGTCCTGCAGACGAGTAGAAATGCTGCGCTATGAAACACTATTCTAATGGAGGATTTTGGTCACAACCAGTAGGTTAGAGTTTAGGGTTTTCCTTAAAAGTGACATTTAAAATTATTTATTGAACCTTGGCGGAAGCGTATTGATAACCTTTTGGGAAAACAAAATACTGCGATATAACAACATTTCGAGATATCGTCACACTCGACAACTATAAAGTTGCAATGCGATGTGTTGTATTTTTTTTTCCTGATTACAGTACCATGCTTCCAGGTTTTTCCATGCCAGTCAGTCAGTGTGACGCCATCCGCAGGGGGGTCGAGACCCTCCCACCATACTCCTCCGTCACTGGTCTCGCCAACGTTGGTAAACACTGTGTTTTTAGCTATGGTGCTCATTGCGTAAGGGTTGGTCTTATCAGAAGTTCCCGGGGCAACGCCGAAAAAGCCGTTCTCGGGGTTAATGGCTCTCAGCTTCCCTAAGGAATGGGAAGCGAGTGAAATGAAGCCACAGACGCCGGAGTCAAAAGTCCACCTCCTCTCACCTTGAGCGTCGAACTTCATCCAGGCAATGTCGTCTCCCACGCACTCCACTTTCCAACCGGGCAGAGCTGGTTTCATCATTGCCAAGTTGGTTTTACCGCAGGCGCTCGGGAACGCGGCCGCCACGTAACGCTTCACTCCCTGAGGGTTAGTGATTCCCAGGATCTGAGGAGGGAAGATTTGGAAAAACCTCAAAGTCTAGTTGTCACAAAATGTCCATTTCAATGTATTGTTCGATATATTGCAGATTCCGATCAATCTTCTTTGGAGAAGCGCAGATATTTCACAGTACTCTCATACACTGTATGTTTAGGTAAATGAGTGCCACGGACTCCTATACATTTTAGTCAGTAAAAACATGGGAGGGGTAAACATACTGTATAGCAGTGTTGTTTTTGGCAGCCATTTTAATTTTCGTGTGTTTGTCTTCGTCTAGTTTTCGTTGAAGAAAACGTCGACTAAAACTAGACGAAATTAGTCAGAGATAACGCAATATTTTCGTCTGTAAAATTCGAACATTTCACTCGAAAAATGAGAAAAGGTTTCCTATGAACATCAACAGACAAGCACATATTGTAGCATCTACAAATCTGTCACGTGCTAATACACACTCAGCAAGAAAACAGTAGGCTACATTGTTTTCAGTTAGTTATACCCAGACGCCATGAAATGTATGTAAAAAAAATAAAATAAAATAAAAGTTGTCCGACAGTTTAGGAAGACACTCGCCGTTAGCAATAGCTTAATGTGAACGTGAATGCTATGCTAATGCTATGAGTTACATTTAGCACTTCGCACAGACCTTTAAAGTAGGGTTGTTCCGATCATGTTTTTTTGCTCCCGATCCAATCCCAATCGTTTTAGTTTGAGTATCTGCCGATCCAGATATTTCCCGATCCGATTGCTTTTTTTTTTGCTCCCGATTCAATCCCAATCATTCCCGATAATTTTTCCGGATCATATACATTTTGGCAATGCATTAAGAAAAAAAATGAATAAAACTCGGACGAATATATACATTCAACATACAGTACATAAGTACTGTATTTGTTTATTATGACAATAAATCTTCAAGATGGCATTTACATTATTAACATTCTTTCTGTGAGAGGGATCCACGGATAGAAAGACTTGTGACTTTGTATATTGTGACTAAATATTGCCATCTAGTGTATTTGTTGAGCTTTCAGTAAATGATACTCTGGCCATCCCAAATGCATGATGGGAAGTGGAACCATGACTGTGCGTCGTGCTACCAATTGATATATCTTCTCTGCGTTGGGAAATAACTTAAGGTGATAAGACAAAGATATATTGCCACCTTGCTTCCCCACATTGCTTCCCATGATATTTCTATTCATAGGGAGAGGGATTGCAAGGCTTTAGCCAATTAAAAAAAGGCTCCAAATGCTGCCAAAATGACCTCTACTCTTTTAGCGCTGCCTTTTATCTCTCTATATAAGTAAAGCGGCGTCATTACAGATTGAGCGATTCCGATACTTTGAAAATGACGTGATCGGACCCGATCGCCGATCGATCGGGACATCTCTACTTTAAAGGCTAAAACAACATTGCATATTCTCTCTAGCCGGGATAAAAAGACAAATCTTGCCGTGTGTGTCTCAAAACAAGCAATGGGAAGACTGGAGAGGACACTAGACTAGTCGGTGAGTTGGGGTATCGCAGCACGTCACATGAGTGACACAACCAGGCAGGCTAACTACACATAAAATGTCACACATTGTGAACATGTGAAGAAAACTATGGCGCATTTTCGTTTCGTTTTTGTCTCGTCAGACAAAAACCGGCATTCGTTTCGTTAAGTTTTAGTCTCCCAGTATACGTTTTTAGCTTGTTATCTCGTCATCGTCATGAAAAAAAATTTCGTCAACAAAATATTTTCGTTATAGTCATCGTTGACGAAAACAACACTGCTGTATAGATGTTTTTATTTGGCTTTTCAGTCGTACATATTTTCACCTATTACAGGCTAATGCTCACCAACATATGCTCTGCCAGCCATCCCTCATCCTTGGCAATGCGTGAGGCAATACGGAGAGCGAAACACTTCTTCCCCAAGAGGGAGTTTCCTCCATAACCGCTGCCGTATGACAAGATCTGCCTAGTGTCCGGCAGGTGAGAGATCAGCACCTTGTCTGGGTTGCAGGGCCACGAGTTGACCAGCGGGGCTGAAGATGAAAACAATCAGCGGAAAAGTCAAGAGATGCCGATCTTTACAATAGTATTGGTAATCAAAACTGATATATCAATACAATGTTACCTCTACTTACAAATGTCTCTACATACAGAATTTTCAGGTTAAGACACGCCTCAAGGGGAAAATATTGCCTCTGGTTACAAAAGGAAAAAAAAATACAGTCTGGCTGGAACTCACAGTTTACTGAACTTAATATACTTATAGCTGCTCCGCCATTGGCTATTCCTGGCATCCAATTGGCTAAGAGGGACCGTCACCGTATGTTTATATGTGTATCCATAGACTTCATAATGTATTGACGGCTCAGATCCGTCATGCACTGCGCCTCGCATTCAAGTAGAGGCCCGCCCAATCAAGAGGAGCTACTCACAAACACACGCACGCTGCGATCTAATGCCGGATTTCTGTTGAAAAAGTACGGAAGCTGTACCGCATACAAACAGGAAGGATTGTCTCGGGAGTGATTTGTTCGAGGATTCAAGGTAATTATTATATTTTTCGTACCATGCATGTACTGTATATTGAAAGGTTGCGAAAAAAAAATCAATGGGAGAAATTAGCCGCGACTGCAATGGCATCATAGTTCGCAATATTTACGTAAAATAAATGCTAGCTGCATGGTTTCTTTTGCTTTTAACCATAATTCTAGACGGTTTTACGTCCATATCCATGAAGAATTCACTGATTTAAGCGTTTATTCACAAGAATTTTCAATGGCAAAAGCTCTTTGTTTACATATGGCAGCCGCTAATTTTCTTACTGACTAGCATCATAGTGCGCAATATTTACGTAAAATCAATGCTAACTGCACGTTTTTTTTTTTTGCTTTTAACCATGAATCGAGACTGTTTTACATCCATATCCATAAAGAATTCGGGGATTTAAGCATTTTTTTCACAAGAATTTTCACCGGAAAACTCTGTTTACATCAAGCAGCCGCTAATTTTCTTACTGACTAGCATCATAGTGCGCAATATTTCCGTAAAATCAATGCTAACTGCACGTTTTTTTTGCTTTTAAGCAAGAATTGAGACTGTTTTACGTCCATATCTATACAGAATTCAGGGATTTAAGCATTTATTCACAAGAAATTTCAATGGAGAAAGCTCTTTGTCTGCGTTTCCACTCGGTCAGCTTTGACGGAGATAGGCCCCCAATGAATCAGCCCCGCGCCCCGTCCATACATTATGAAGTCTATGGTTTGTTTTTCCAAAATTAAAAAAAAAAAAAAATTGGCCCACATCCAAACCACTTTCTTTGCAAAGCCAATAATGATTGTGTGATGTAATGCCTACCTTTCAATGGGAAAGGCCGCCCTAAAGAGTGCTGACAACGGACAAACTCCACTCCCTCAGCCAGTTTATTCAGAACCGGTGTACCCATACGGGTCATGATGCCCATACTGGCCACGACATATGGAGAGTCAGTTACCTAAAAAGAGGAAATGCATGACTTTTTACTTCACAAATATATCACGTTACACCTATATAATATGTATAGTGCCGATATATAATACCTGGACACCATATTTTGCAAGATTGGAACCCACTGGACCCATACTGAAAGGAATAACATACATGGTACGACCTAGTGAAGTGAGGAAGAGCAGAAAAAAAAGTACACGTTAAAATAAGCATCAACCAACTGGTAAATGCTTTCTAGTACATGACCAAGCAGTTCATTGTTAACATAAATGCAATGTAGTTTTTTTATTGGGCATTGGGCATATTTATATATTTTATGCATATGGCGGAAAACACCGACAAGAATGAAAAAGCAGTTTCTGCTCTTGCACTCCTCTGTAAAAGAAACTGCAGTATTTCATCCAAAACAACTGTTGTGTTTGATAGAACAATATGACTATATGCTGCCATAGCAGATTCATGGCGCATTAAGCCCCCGAACTATTTTTAATTTCTGTTTTACCCTGAAACCCCCCGTTTACCGACGTCGCGCAACCGCCATAAAAATAATTATA
Source organism: Corythoichthys intestinalis (assembly GCF_030265065.1). Classification (NCBI taxonomy): domain Eukaryota; kingdom Metazoa; phylum Chordata; class Actinopteri; order Syngnathiformes; family Syngnathidae; genus Corythoichthys; species Corythoichthys intestinalis. The sequence goes on along the minus strand of NC_080414.1, from coordinate 1,977,748 downwards.
TTATTCAAAATGTCTGCCATTTTTAGCTTAGAATCATTGATGTCTAATATTTAGTTTAAAAAAAGAAAATGACTTTTAAAAAAATATTCACACGCATATTTTAAACATTTAAACAAATGACGTCACAACTAAAATTTGGCATCTGTAAAAAAGTCACGGATATCTACCTCATAACTATCGCTTAATTGTATTTTTTTCGTTACTGGCACATTTTCTCTGGTATGTCAGATGATAAATAATCGATCCAAACAAAGAAAAATTGGAAAAATAACGTTTAAAAGGGTAACTATATGAAAAAGAAAATCTCAACCACTCCTTGATGTCTGCGATTTCTGCATTGCGACCCTTGTTATATTACCATGTTTCACCTATAAAATCCCCAAAAAATCCAGCTGTGGGCATTCACAACTGTGTCTTGACACTCAGTGATACATGCTACAGTGGGGAGAACAAGTATTTGATACCGTGATAGCGTACCAAATACTTGTTCTCCCCACTGTACATGGAGTTTTTTGATTGAAAAGAGGTAAGTATGCGATAATATCTCATTATCATCGTGGCGTCTTTAATTCTGCTCTTGCGTGCTCTCGCTTTCAGTTAGGGTTTTGCCGTTTAAATTTTTTTTTTTTTTTAACTGTCCTTCTGTTCAAAATTTTTCTTCCCCCAGAAAATTGAGATTTTAAGCTTTCCAATGATGTATCAAACATGCATATCGGACAATTTTGAATTTTGGCCAAATTGGGGGTCTCAGAGTGGAACTTCAAGTCACCTGAGTGTTTTCCGCCATATACAAGTAGTCCCTGGGTTACGACGAGATATTACTTTATGACGCCGGAGTCTCGGCCGCCATTTTGTTTCCAGTACCTCATGCTCACTCACAGCATCTTATTTTTCCCCTTTATTTTATTAATATGACTGTTCTGCCAATGGCGAAATGTGAATTTGATTGTACTGTTGACTTTTGTTTTGTGACACATGCTTTTATTTTGGCGCAGGTAATACTACCGCACGCCAGTAAGAGCGCATGTACACACGAACAAGAACATATTTGCACGCATGAAGAGGAGCGCATTTGCTCCCACAAAGACGTTGCGCAGCCAACTGAGAAAGAGAGCGGGTAAAGATTAAAGCCTAGTTTGCTGAATAGCTAGGACTTAGCTCCAACGTCTTAGCAAGGACTGTACAATGACTTACAATACAGGTAGTCCCCAGGTTACGAACAAATTCTGTTACTATGCTGGCGACGTAAACCAAATTTCCGCGTAAGTCGGAATTAACCCTTTAAATACTCAAAAATAACTGTCCAAAAAGTCTAAAAGTATCGGATTTTGTTTAAGGATGGAGGACACATTGCCCTCTGGTGGGAGTGTTGAGTCTGGCTGGATCGTCGCCTTGTATGACTGAGGAGCAGACTTGTCTTACATGGATAAGGACAGCTGTGCTTTGGTTTGGCCAACATAAGGCAGTGAGTTGTTTCAGCTAATACAACCCCTAGCAAAAAGTATGGTATCACCAGTCGTGGACGAGCACTCACTCAGACATTTAATCATGTAGCACAAACTCAGATAAAAAGCGTGAAAAAATAATGAATTAGTTCAAAAGTGTAACTCTTTAGCATTCAGAAACACTACAACCGGGGTCCTCAATTAGCGGACCGGAGTCCACAACCGGACCACGGCACACCTCTCAGCGGACCCATGGATGAACGAAAAAAAAAAACGAGGAAAAAAAAAAACTTTTTCTCAACATACATCATTTGTATGAATCGCTGATCGCTGAGTTGCACCCGGCACTTTGCAATCTGTTTGTACATGCTGTCGTGTACTTTATTTTTTTATTCACGAACGTGAGTCATACTGTGACCAAACGTGATTTATTTATTTCCCCGTGTTACCCCAGCACTCTCTCTGCATGCAGGGAAACGTTCGAGATCACAACGTTCACTAACACGACACATGCCACCTGTAGAAGACCGAATCTACAACGAAAATTGCTGTTTCAATGAGGAATGGAATGACAAATATGCATCAATTTTACCAACTGTAAGTACCAAACCAATGTGCTTAATATGCTTAAAGACAGTTGCTCTGATAACCATAAAAATTAGTTTATGGAAGGAATATGAATGACTTGTAGGTGAAAATGAATGAAACATGCCTGCCATGCATCCCGGGAATCGCTCTTGTCTCGCCCTCTGCCAGTCGGATTCGCTCATCCAGCTGCCCAGTTGGCTCTTGACTCCTTCGGCGGGGACGGGAATGGTGTCTCTCTGGTTCTTGGTCACAATCACAGTCTTGCTCTCCACCCGAGCCACGTCTTTTGGGTCGGTTCGTGCCAGCCAGCTGTCACAAACAGCCTCAATACCGATGCTGACCTTTTAAGCTTACAAACTTGAAAAAGTCCTTTACCAGTTTTCATATTTTGGGAGCTTCTTGACCATCCCTTCCTTCTCTAGGCCCGCAAGGATGTCGGCCGTCTCCTCCGGCGTGCCCGTTACGACGTGCACGCCGCTGGGTTTGCACTCGTCCACCGCCCCCTTCACAAACTCCGCCACCTCGGAAGGCAATGAAGGGATGGAGGCCAAGGACCGGAGCCCGAGACCGACGCCGACAGCCCGCTTTCTGATAGACGGAAAGAAAGAAGTTAGTGGTGGCTTATTTTCACCAAGGACAACTTAAGTAGCATGCGGCCTTCTTTCACAGGTAGTACAATTGGCATGCTCATCGATTCTGATTGTGATGTCACAGAATTGCTGAAAAAAAGTGGGTGTTCACTGATGTATTTCCCTACTGTGGTATGAAAAAGTATCTGAACCTTTTGGAATTTTTCACATTTCTGCATAAAAACACCATCAAAGGTGATCTGATTTTTGTCAAAATCACACAGATGAAAATACAGTGTCTGCTTTAACTAAAACCACCCAAACAATTATAGGTTTTCAGATTTTAATGAGGATAGTATTCAAACAATGACAGAAGGGGCAAAAATAAGTAAGTGAACCATCACATTTAATATTTTGTGGCAGCAATAACCTCAACCAGACGTTTCCTGTAGCTGCAGATCAGTGTTGCACATTGATCAGGACTAATCTCGGCCCATTCTTCTCTACAAAACTGCTGTAGTTCAGTCAGATTCCCAGGATGTCTGGCATGAATTGCTGTCTTTAGGCCATGCCACAGCATCTCAATGGGGTTCAAGTCTGGACTTTGACTTGGCCACTCCAGAACATGTATTTTGCTCTTCTGAAGTTGATTTACTTCTGTGTTTCGGATCATTGTCTTGTTGCAGCATCAATCCTCTTTGTAGCTTCAACTGCCTGACAGACGGCCTCGGGTTTTCTCGCAAAACATCCTGTTAACCTTTCGAATTCATTCTTCCATTCATAATTGCAAGTTGTCCAGGCCCTGAGGCGGCAAAACAGCCCCAAATCATGATGCTCACTCCACCACGCTTCACGGTGAGAATGAGGTGTTGGTATTGGTGAGCTGTTCTATTTTTCCTCCAAACATGACGTTTTGTGTTACTCCCAAACAACTCAACTTTGGTTTCATCAGTCCACAAAATATTTTGCCAAAACTTCTGTGGAGTGTCCAAGTGCCTTTTTGCAAACATTAAACGAGCAACAATGTTTTTTTAGACAGCAGTAGCTTCCTGACCGAGGCATGATGACCATCAGACAATGTTTCTCATTCTTAGCAGGTGTGTGTTTTATAGTGGGCAGGGCAGCTTTAAACCACTCATCAGTGATTGGGCACACACCTACCTTAAATTGTTTAGTAAAAATGGGTTTCAATTGCTCTTTAAGTCTCCTTAGGCAGAGGGTTCACTTATTTTCCCCTATCTGTCATTGTTTGCATACTATCCTCATTAAAATGTGAAAACCTATAAATGTTTGGGTGGTTTTAGTTAAAGCAGACACTGTTTTTTCATCTGTGTTATTTTGACAAAGATCAGATCACATTTGAAGGTGATTTTATGCAGAAATGTGAGAAATTCCAAAGGTTCAGATACTTTTTCATTAGAGGTGCACGATAATTATCGGTCCGATAATAGGAATTATGACGTCATCCAATAAATCCGATAACATAATATATTATCGGCCCTATTAATAATATTTTTGGCACGGTGTCGGATTGGGATGTGTGCGTTTGTTTCCACTCCTGTTTTTACAGTATACAATTGCAAAGCTTTGTTACTGTGTTTTGTTCATTATAATAATGTTCATGTCATCATGAAAATTCTGGTTCAGTCAAAGGCAAATCTATGCTGAATCAACCACTAGTATTTTTGACCTACAGGTGTTCAAAAACTCAGGTGAATATACATTGAAAAATTATATATATATATATATATATATTATTGGTTATCGTATCGGTATTGGCCTTGAGGAGCAGGAAGTTATCGATATCGGTTTCAAAAAATGGATATCGTGTACCCCTATTTTTCATACCACTGTAACATTAGCCGTAACACTGCAAACCCCAAAAAACTGAACATTGATGTAGCAGGCTTTACTGTACACAATAACTTAACATCCTTAACTGGGCAAATAGAACACAGTGTCCCATTTTCCTGTTTTCCCTGTACTTGCACAGCAGGTTTCTGTGTATGCGTTGGCTTTTTTTCCCCTTCTTTTAAAAGGATTATGTCCAATATATTCATTCATTTTATGTATCACTTATCTCACCCGGATACATGCTAAGCATAAATGACACAACAAAACACATTTACAAAATACTGCATACCTTTGCACAGTGAACCACACCCCTCTTCAGCTCTCACACTGGATTCTTGGCTAGAATTTACAAGTTAGGTTAGGCGACCTTAGCATAGCATGTGTTTTGGCTAAACTACATCAAATTATAATCTTTAGACGGATTTATATCAATACTTAGCCGTAGACTTCATAAATTACATATGTTCTGAAGTCAATGACATAGCTTACTTTAGCTGAGAGCTATGACTAACTTACATAAAGTACGTAGCAGCTAATTCAGCTAGCCGTATGTCATTATACGATTTTATTCTCGTACTAATAGTACGACTTTAATCTCAAAGTCCTATTTTTTTTTTCTTTCTTTAGCCCCAATGTCATACATGGCAATGATCTCATTAGCCATTAGCGCGTTTCTGACAACAAGAATGACGATTATTGTGCATAGTTGCTCCATTTCAGACAGGCAGGAGAAGCAGCTAATAGACATTTTTGAAATAAAAATAAAGTGTTAAAGAAATAAACGACTTCGTCTTTTAAATCTGTTGTCCAGGAATTTGCTCGTGGACGTTGTCAGGAACAAGTTGACAAATCTTGATAGCGCTGATACAGTAGATGGGCACTATTGGTTTTAATTACAGCCTAAAAGTCGATAATTATTAATACCTAATACTAATGGTCAACCGATATATCGGTCGACTGATATCCCAAATTGGTCGACCTCTACCGAATAAGTGAAATAAGAATATAAATAATATTAGCTTATACATAGACTTCATAATGGTATTGACGGGTCACATCGGTCATGCACTGCGCCTCGCATTCAAGTAGGGGGCCGCCCACATCAAAAGGAGCTATTAACAAACACACACGCAGCGATATAATGCCGGATTTCTGTTGAAAAAGTACGAAAGCTGTACTGCATACAAACAGGAATGATTGTCTCGGGAGTTATTTGTTCGAGGATTCAAGGTAATTATTATACTTTTCGTACCATCCATGCATTTTGAAAGTCTGCGAAAAAAATCAATGGGAGAAATTAGCCGCTACTTCATTGGCATCATACTTCGCAATATTTACGTAAAATAAATGCTAACTGCAGGTGTTTTTGTTGTTTTTTTTCCCGCTTTTAACCAAGAATCGAGACTGTTTTACGTCCATATCTATAAAAAATTCAGGGATTTAAGCATTTAATCATGAGAATTTTCACTGCAAGTTTTTTTTTTTTTTTTTTTTTTGGCTTTTAACCAATAATCGAGACTGTTTTACATCCATATATATAAAGAATTAGGAGATTTAAGCATTTATTCACAAGAATTTTCACCGGAAAAGCTCTGTTTACATCAGGCGGCCGCTAGCTACATTCACTAACAGACTAGCATTGTACTTTGACATATTTACGTAAAATAAATGCTAACTGCACGTTTTTTTTCTTCTTCTTTCAACCAAGAATCGAGACTGTTTTACGTCCGCATTAATTCACAAGAATTTTCACCAGAAAAGCTCTGTTGACATAAGGCGGCCACAAGCTACATTGACTAACAAACTATCATTGTACTTCGACATACTTACATAAAATAAATGCTAACTGCACGTTTTTGGGGGGTTTTAATCAAGAATCGAGACTGTTTTACATCCATATGTATAAAGAATTCGGGGATTTAAGCATTTATTCACAAGAATTTTCACCGGAAAAGCTCTGTTTACATCAGGCGGCCGCTAGCTACATTTACTAACAGACTAGCATTGTACTTACTTATATGATACTTGTACGTAACATATTTACGTAAAATAAATGCTAACTGCACGGTTTCTTTGCTTTCAACCAAGAATCGAGACTTGTTTTCAAATGCATATCTATGAAGAATTCAGGGATTAAAGCATTTATTCACAAGAATTTTCACTGGAAAGTTCAGTTTACGTCAGGCGGCCGCAAGCTACACTTACAGACTAGCATTTTACTTTGACATATTTACACAAGATAAATACTATCTGTACGTTTTTTTATCTTGTAACCAAGAATCGAGACCGTTTTACGTCCATATGGATAAAGAATTCAGGGATTTAAGCATTTAATCATGAGAATTTTCACCGGAAAAGCTTTGTTTACATCAGGCGGCCACTAGCTACATTCACTAACAGACTAGCATTGTGCTTCGACATATTTACGTAAAATAAACACTAACTGCACGTTTTTTTTTTTTTTTTTTTTTTTTTTTTTGCTTTTAACCAAGAATCTAGACTGTTTTATGTCCGCATTTATTCACAAGAATTTTCACCGAAAAAGCTCTGTTGACATAAGGCGGCCACTAGCTACATTGACTAACAGACTATCATTGTACTTCGACATATTTACGTAAAATAAATGCTAACTGCACGGTTTCTTTGCTTTCAACCAAGAATCGAGACTGTTTTCACGTGCATATCTATGAAGAATTCAGGGATTAAAGCATTTATTCACAAGAATTTTCACCAGAAAAGCTCTGTTGACATAAGGCGGACACTAGCTACATTTACTAACAGACTATCATTGCACTTCGACATACTTACTTAAAATAAATGCTAACTGCACGTTTTTGGGGGGTTTTAACCAAGAATCGAGACTGTTTTACATCCATATATATAAAGAATTAGGAGATTTAAGCATTTATTCACAAGAATTTTCACCGGAAAAGCTCTGTTTACATCAGGCGGCCGCTAGCTACATTCACTAACAGACTAGCATTGTACTTTGACATATTTACGTAAAATAAATGCTAACTGCACGTTTTTTTTTTTTTTTTTCTTTCAACCAAGAATCGAGACTGTTTTACGTCCGCATTAATTCACAAGAATTTTCACCAGAAAAGCTCTGTTGACATAAGGCGGCCACAAGCTACATTGACTAACAAACTATCATTGTACTTCGACATACTTACATAAAATAAATGCTAACTGCAAGTTTTTGGGGGGTTTTAATCACGAATCGAGACCGTTTTACATCCATATGTATAAAGAATTCGGGGATTTAAGCATTTATTCCCAAGAATTTTCACCGGAAAAGCTCTGTTTACATCAGGCGGCCACTAGCTACATTTACTAACAGACTAGCATTGTACTTACTTATATGTTACTTGTACGTAACATATTTACGTAAAATAAATGCTAACTGCACGGTTTCTTTGCTTTCAACCAAGAATCGAGACTTGTTTTCAAATGCATATCTATGAAGAATTCAGGGATTAAAGCATTTATTCGCATGAATTTTCACCGGAAAAGCTTTGTTTACATCAGGCGGCCACTAGCTACACTTACAGACTAGCATTTTACTTTGACATATTTACACAAGATAAATACTAACTGTACATTTTTGTTTTGTTTTTTTTGTTGCTTTTAACCAAGAATCTAGACTGTTTTATGTCCGCATTTATTCACAAGAATTTTCACCGAAAAAGCTCTGTTGACATAAGGCGGCCACTAGCTACATTGACTAACAGACTATCATTGTACTTCGACATATTTACGTAAAAAAAATGCTAACTGCACGGTTTCTTTGTTTTCAACCAAGAATCGAGACTGTTTTCACGTGCATATCTATGAAGAATTCAGGGATTAAAGCATTTATTCACAAGAATTTTCACTGGAAAGTTCAGTTTACATCAGGAGGCCGCAAGCTACACTTACAGACTAGCATTTTACTTTGACATATTTACACAAAATAAATGCTAACTGTACGTTTTTTTTAGCTTGTAAGTTGTAACCAAGAATCGAGACTGTTTTACGTCCATATCGATAAAGAATTCGGGGATTTAAGCATTTATTCACAAGAATTTACAACGAAAAAAGCTCTTTGTCTGTGATTCCACTCGGTCAGCTTTGACGGCCTCGCCAACAATGCAGGCCTCCTACAGTATTTATCGGCCCCATGTCCTGTCAATACATTATGAAGTCTATGTGAGAATTTATACTGGATGTATGTTATAATTTCAAGATATTTAAGGTGAAGAAGGTCTTAAACGATTAACTGGTTATCAAAATAATTCTCGATTAATTGTTGCACCTCTAACACACACAAAGACACATCTCCATTAAACAACATAATCTTCACTTCAACACAATCATGCACATACAGTGCACTGGCATAAATGTGTAAAGAGTAAGTTGATGAAGCATGCTTGGCACCGTGCAGGACAAACAGAGGCGTGACCACCTCTTTCAAGCATAAACGCAAACACAAAACACACTGCCCTGGGTGCTCACATTTACTCCAGATGCCCAATTGAGTGTCAGCACACAGTGTCCAGCCGAAGGAAGAGTAACATTGCAGAATGAAGATAGAATGGAGTCACTTATAGTAGTACTCGTTTTGCAAGTGCCGTCAAGGATAACTTTGGTTCTGACAAACTTTCTGGAGGAATTCTCTCATTTCCAGATGAGAAAGTATTTTATTTTTTTAATCATTATACTTGTTCAGCGTCCTGTTAGCGCCGCAGCACCGTTAGCAATGAAGTGAAAGATAATGCTTTCGTCTTGAGTTTCTCTTTATCGTTCACCATATGGTTGGCTGGAATGGTAAAGTTACTCCGGAAATATCTTGTTTGGGACTTTCTTCTTCTTGTAACCAACTTACAAGTTCGTATTCAGACTCGTTGCACGGTAAAAATAAAAAAGGTTAGGGTTTGTATTAAGTGATGTACAATATGACGATATAATAATGTAGTGATGTTCAGATGAAGCCCTATGTAGTGTCAACATTTTCGGCCAACTGTGCCGGTACATTTGAAAAGTATCTGAACCTTTCGGAATTTCTCACATTTCTGCATAAAATCACCATCAAATCTGATCGGATCTTTGTCAAAATCACACAGATGTAAAAACAGTGTCTGCTTTAACTAAAACCACCCAAACATTTATAGGTTCTCACATTTTAATGAGGATAACATAAACAATGACAGAAGGGGGAAAAAATACTAGTGAACCCTCTGCCTATGGAGACTTAAAGAGCAATTAAAAGCAATTTTTACCAAACAATTTAATTCAGGTGTGTGCCCAATCACTAATGAGTGGTTTAAAGCTGCCCTGCCCAGTATAAAACACACACCTGGTAAGAATTGTCTTGATAAGAAGCATTGTCTGATGTGCATCATAGCTCGAAAGAGCTGTCTGAAGACCCGTGATCAAGGATTGTTGATTTGTGTAAAACTGGGCAAGGATACAAAACCATCTCTAAAAGTCTGAATGTTCATCAATCGACAGTCAGAGCAGTTGTCTACAAATGCAGAGAGTTTGGCACTGTTGCTTCTCTCCCAAGAAGTGGCCGTCCACCAAAGATGACGCCAAGAGTTCAGCGCAGAATACTCAGAGAGGTCAAAAAGAACCCTAGAGTGTCTGCTAAAGACTGACAGAAATCACTGGCCCAGTCCAATATTTCTGTGCACACGTCAACTGTATGTAAAACTATGGCCAAGAATGGTGTTCATGGGAGGACTCCGCGGAGGAAGCCACTGCTATCGAAAAAAAAAAAAAAAAAACATTCTTGCTCGTTTATGTTCGCAAAAAGGCACTTGGACACTCTCCAGAAGTTTTGGCAAAATATTTTATGGACTGATGAAACCAAAGTTGAATTCTTTGGGAGTAACACACAACGTCATGTGTGAAGGGAAAAATGGAACGGCTCATCAACACCACGGTGGAGGAAGCATCATGATTTGGGGCTGTTTTGCTAACTCTGGGCCTGGACAACTTGCAATCATTAATGAAAGAATTCAAATTTTTTTGCAGGAAAACCTGAGTCCGTCTGTCAGACAGTTGAAGCTCAAAAAGAGGATGGATGCTGCAACAAGAGAATGATCCAAAACACAGAAGTAAATCAACTTCAAAAGAACAAAATACATGCTCTGGAGTGGCCAAGTCAAAGTCCAGACTTCAACCCATTTGAGATTCTGTGGCATGACCTAAAGCGACGATTCATGTTAGACATCTGGACAGGAATCTAACTGAACTACAGTTGTTTTGTAGAGAAGAATAGGCCAAGGATAGTCCTGATCGATGTGCTAGACTGATCTGCAGCGACAGGAAGTGTCTGGTCGAAGTTATTGCTGCCACAAAATATTAAATGTGATGGTTCACTTATTTTTCCCCTTCTGTCATTGTTTGCATACTATCCCCACTAAAATGTGAAAACCTATAAATGTTTGGCTGGTTTTAGAGAAAGCTGTTTTTTCACCTGTGTGATTTTGACAAAGATCAGATCAGAGCAGATAGCAGACAGACGTTGAAAAGATGTTGGATCGACATTCCGCTGTCAATCTTATATCATTGAATCAACGTCACTTTTGCACCCTCAGTTAATGTTGTTCCAACGTTGAAATCCTTACATCGACCAAAACACCCACTCATCCATAATTCATTGACTTTTTAATCATATTTCCAGGTCAATCATAAATCAACTATTTGTCAACATTAGTTCATCAACTATCAAACAATGTCAACCCAACCATCACCTGACATACCATAGAAAAACGTTGTTTCAAGGTCGCTTGAGATCGAAAATTTGGATGTCAACCATACCGATGATTTTGATGGAAAATCAACATTTATTCAATGTCGGTCTGCTATCCGGGCCGTCTGTTATTGAGAGAGTTGGTACGCTCCGTCAGCCACGACGGAGGGGCTGCGATTGACGTCATCTCTCGAAATGTATATCTCAATATCTAAAAAGTGATAGCAGCACAAACGAAGCATAAACGATTGACACCGTTTTTAGCCATTTTTAATCAAAACACTTTCAAAACAAACCATTACAATGTCACTTTAATTAAACGAATACTCGAAGCAACAAAAATTCGAATATATTTTCTAATCGAATACTCGAGTTAATCGATTCATCGTTGCAGCACTACGTCCGACTTGAAAAAAAAAAAAAATCTACACAATTCACGTCGGTCACTGTTTTTTTTTTACTTAAAAAACTGAGATTTTCTTGCCTGATAGTAGCACAAACGAAATTTTTTTACAAAACAAACGTACCATAAATGAATGACACCATTTCGGGTCCATTTTGCAGTAAATGGGGGTCTGTGTGACGTCATCACTCAGAATTAATATCTCAGTACCTCAATATTGACAGTAGCACAAACAAAACTGTTTACAGCACAAACGAAGCATAAACGATTGATACCATTTTTAGCCATTTTTAATCACAATGGGGGGCTAGTTGACCTCAGATTAACTTATAAAAGAATTGTAAATATCTTAACTCATTTGCTCCCAAAAACGTATAAATACGTTCTATTTTTAATTGTTTCAGTGTCCCAAAGACGTATACATCCTTTATGGGTTTTTTTCCCACAAGAGACATCTCTAGGTTCTGATGCAACTTAGCTCCAAATCACATAGCTCAAAATCCATTTTAAAGCAATAAAACTGGCCACAGGAGGGCAGTAGCCCTCCGTCCAGGATGCCAGGCTGCGATGACCGAGCAGAACAACCGGGAGGATACCCAGGATCCCAGGCGCTGGACGACCAAGCAGAACAACAGGGACCACCAATACAGAGGATGATGCCGTTGAGTCCGTCCTGCTCGCCGAACATAGCTAGCGCCGCTGTGCTCGGCCACTCGCGTCCCGCGACTCAGCCGGAAACGCGCACGGCCAAACCAGTTCCCCCCCAAGGGACACAAGCTCCCCAGGCAAAATCAACCACGAGGCAGTGGTCACCACAAAAGAAAGACTAAAAAAAATCCATCTTTATGAGACAGGCGCCGATGAGGGAAAAGTTCACCCCGGCTGCCACAGCAGCGTCATCTCTCAGTTAGTTATGTGTAAATGAATTGTTACTTTGCTATCAAAAGCTCTATTTGTCTTGTTGTTTATGTTATATTGTAAAAGGAAAACATTACTCAGATGTTTGGGATGCAACTAAAGCAAAAAAATAGCTGTTAAAGTCAAAGTTGAAATGTATGCGTTTACAAAAACCTCAATTTCTCTGTTTTTTCATCAGAAATGAGATAATTGCTCAAACTAAGCTATTTTCTAATGCTGAAGAATGGAAAAAGATATGACCTAACTTTTTTTCTAGCTGAAAGAAGAGTCTAATCTTTCTTTTGGTGGGTTCCATGTTTATATAACAATAGAACAGAATTTTCTGTGGGCCTTGCAAAATCAGTCAAAATCCAGTAAAACGTCCGGGAGCGAAGGGGGTTGCACCGGTGAAAATGGCTGGGAGTGAATGAGTTAAATAAGCAGGACAAATGAAACGTTTTACACTACAAACGATTGCCATCATTTTTTATATAAATTTGAGTCTTATGGGGGGAGGGGACAACTTTACGGAGGTTACAAACAAACAAGTTTGGACCGGATCAAATACTCTTCTGGGTTCTAGAGCGCCCACGAGCCATAGGTTCCGCCAACGCAATGCCATACTTTCTCCGACTATTTAAAGCAATTGAGGCATTTTCAGCACTTTTTCAGAAGTTTGAAATCACACTGTAACATGAATAAAACGCTTCAGAGTTAAAAAGATACACAATGGAGATAAAAAAAATTTAAAAACGCTTACCTTCGTATCACTCCCAGGAAAAGACAAGACATCTTCGGTGCAAAATAAAAAGTCAAACTAGTGAAATAAGAACTTGGTGGGGGGGAAAGAAAGCAAACGAAGGCTAGCTAGGGGAGGAAAATGTTTGTTAGAGCTGCTGACGACTCATATCTGTACTCTCGGAGGGGACCTTGCACTTTGCTCGGCGTGTACATTCAAACAGACGCACATTGGATGTTAATGTCAACCCCGTGGATAGATGAATTGATAACCCTCGACTTCTCGCTCGCTGTACGCACCGGCTCTTTTCAAAAAATGAATGACCCAGGTTGAGGAGCGCGGAACACGTCCACAAGTGGTTGACTTTCACGCAGTTTGCGTCCTGAACATTGTCGCCTTTTCTCTTTTCTTACCCACCCCCCTCTCCTCGTCCATCCCCTCAAGTCAAACCCGAGGCTGGCTGGCTGGCTGACGCAAGTTTCCAAAGTTCCTACAGCAGCTACAGCTGTGCAACCTATAGAAAGGAGAAGGGACTGGCCAGCAAGCCAGGCCGCGTATAGACGCTTGAACCCGGAAGTAGACAATCATCGTGAATGTGAAATAACTCGCTAAAACATCCGCAACACCTCCATAAAAAGAACCGCGTGCAACGAAGGTGAACTGGTTTTGAGTTCTTGTCACAACGGTGCAATCGCGCAACGAGTTGTGTTGTTTCCTCCCAACAGATGTCGTTTGGAGATGATCAAGAAGTACTTTACGCACGGTCACGGTCAAGAAGGCACACCCAGTTACCGCCACGATTATAGTTTTTTTTCCTCCCCCATCCTATGTATTTAACGTGTTAAAACATTGGTGTCCAAAGTATGCCTCGCGAGCCAACGGTGGCCCTATGCCCAAGTTTTAGTGGCCCGCAGCAAATAATAAAATATTGAATATGGTCTGCACAAGAAGGTTCAAGATTGGTGGTCACTAATGGTAATGCAACCAGGATCTAAATAGCGTAATATCCCCTTCTTTCACCTGCGGACTACCAGATAAGAGCTTCATAATAAAGAATGAAGTTGTGTTATTTCAAACAGAAGCTAGAAAATGCCATTTTTGGAGAAATTCTGTGGGATGCTGTAGTGTGCAAGTCAGTACACTTGTAGGACAATTACACACAAGTACACAGACTTGTAGTACTTGTACTACAAGGACATGTGCTTGTAATACAAGTACATGCACTTGTAGTACGAGTACACGCAAGCACACGTACAGTACTTGTAGTACAAGTACACGCAGTACACACACCTGTAGTAGGAGGACACGTGCTTTTAGTACAAGTACGTACACGTTAGTACATTTACTTGTAGTACGAGTACACGCAAGCACACTTACTTGTAGTACGAGTACACGCAAGTAGATGTAGTACGAGCACACGCAAGCACAAGTACTTATGGTTACGAGTACACACAAGTAGATGTCCTTGTAGTACGAGCACACGCAAGAAGACATACTTGTAGCACAATTACACGCAAATACATGTACTTGTGGCACAAGTAGTAGTAGTAGTACGAGTGCACACGTGCATGTAGTACAAGTACACGCAAGTACATGCACTTGTGATACGAGTATATGCAAGCACACATACTTGTGGTACCAGTACACGCAAGCACAAGTACTTGTGGTACCAGTACACGCAAGCACACGTACTTGTAGTAAGAGCATACGCAAGAAGACATACTTGTAGCGCAAATACACGCAAGTACATGTACTTGTGGCACAAGTCCACAGACTTGTTTGACAATTACACACAAGTACACTTACTTGTAGCGCAAGTACACAGACTTGTAGCTCAAGTACATGCAAGTACACATGCTTGCAGTACAAGTACATGCACTTGTAGTACGAGTACACGCAAGCACACATACTTGTAGTACAAGTACATGCAGTACACATGCTTGTAGTACAAGGACACGTGATTGTAGTACAAGTACACGCTAGTTCTTGTAGTACGAGTACACGCAAGCACACTTACTTGTAGTACAAGTACACGCAAGTAGATGTACTTGTAGTACGAGTACATGCAAGCACACATACATGTAGTAGAAGTACACGCTAGTACATATACTTGTAGTACGAGTACACACAAGCAGATGTACCTGTGGTACAAATCCACGCAAGCACACATGCCTGTAGTACAAGGACACGTGATTGTAGTACAGGTACACGCTGGTACGTGTACTTGTACTACGAGTACACGCAAGTACACTTACTTATAGTACGAGTACACGCAAGTAGATGTACTTGTAGTACGAGCGCACGCAAGAAGACATACTTGTAGCACAATTACACGCAAGCACATGTACTTGTGGAACCAGTACACAGACTTGTAGGACAATTACACGCAAGTACACATACTTGTAGACACGTGCTTGTAGTACAAGTACATGCACTTGTAGTACGAGTACACGCAAGCACACGTGCTTATAGTACAACTACACGCAAGTACATGTACTTGTAGTACGAGTACACGCAAGCAGATGTACTTGTAGTACAACTGCACATGAGTACATGTACTTGTAGTACAAGTACACAGGCTTGTAGTACAAGGACACGTGTTTGTAGTATAAGTACATATACTTTTAGCACAAGTACACGCAAGTACATGTACTTATAGTCCAAGTACACGTAATCACAGGTATATGCAGTACAAGTATACGCAAGTACTTGTAGCATAAGTTCACGCAAGTACACATACTTGTGGTTTAGGTCCACACAAGGACACGTACTTGTCGTGCAAGTAACCATAATTGAGTACAATTAAATGTAGTATAAGTAAACGTACTTGTTGTACAAGTGCCAGATGTACAAACTGCATTTCGGCATGCCATCTAATCTTGTCTCGTTCTTCGTCTCGTGATAGTCACATGATACAGATTTAAATTTTGTTCAAAAGACAAAGACCTTTTTATGAAGTTCAGCTTCTGAAAATGACTTCATCAACCTATCAAATTGTTATAATTTCTATGCGATGTTCTGCAGATGATGATGATGATGGTAAAATAAATACAAAATAACAAAAATCAAGTCCACCTATTGGCCAGTAACCGTGTCTCAATTCAAGCTGACGATTGAGGAATGAAAAATGAATTATCTTTCAGCACTCTGTAACGATATAAAATGCTTTTCTTCATTAAATTGAATACTCTCATTCGTAGTAATAATTCCAATTAAAATAAATGGTTGAAATAAATCAGC
Source organism: Corythoichthys intestinalis (assembly GCF_030265065.1). Taxonomy (NCBI): domain Eukaryota; kingdom Metazoa; phylum Chordata; class Actinopteri; order Syngnathiformes; family Syngnathidae; genus Corythoichthys; species Corythoichthys intestinalis. The sequence continues at coordinate 1,961,274 of NC_080414.1, read as the reverse complement.
ACTCAAAGAAGCAATCACAAATTTTAAACATGAAATTTAAGTATATAAAAAGCCCATCATAAAATACATAATAAATAGAACAATAGAAATTGGTTTGTTAACATTTTTTTTCTCCATACATTTTGTAAGAACATTAGAAGAACTCACAAAACCTAAAATGGCATAAATACACATCATTTCGTATCCACATCAACATGTATGACACAGTCAGAGAGTTTTGATCAAGTCAAGTTTTAATCATAGAGTCGTATCAAAGAATCAACAACTAATGCAAGTCAGCCTTTGACCTTTGGTAGTCACCATCCAGTTAATGAGTGACTTCATCACGTGTGTTTTGCCACCCAAACATATTTAAAGTTCAGTTTATATTGTCCCTCACAATATAAACGTGCTGATGTGGATACCCAATGCTTGAGAAATTCTTTCTCAGTATTGTGGCATTTAACAAAATGAAGTCATTTCGATCAATTAAACTCGACAATTAAAAGTGTTGTCCATACTCCATTTCGACAGGTGGCGGTAATGCACTTATAAGCTGTTTGCCAACTCTCCATGAAGAACAAGAACACCAGGTTTCCCTACAAATCCCACAATGCACCCTAAAACGCGGAACTTCACGAACTATTTACTTTCGTTTTCATTTTTTACGCTGACTCATTTGTCCCTCGCTTCGTTGAAGATTTGAATTATAACAGCGCGTAAAAAAATTTTTGGTAGGTCTACTTAACTTCAAACATATTCCCGAACACTCAATTTTAAGTGAGTTCAGAAGCGACATGGCTGCGATGGATATCTTCAACGAGTCGAAGCCGCAGGTGAGCTCTATGTCAAAAAATGTGTCTGATCATGTTGAACATTTAAACTTCTTTAAAAGTGCTGCAAAAATTGAAACTCTAGCCACCAGGGTCACGTAAGGTGAGCAGATAGCAATGGCTGTTAAGTTGTGTCATGCGAGACGCGAGTTGATACAATCAAGATACTTTTACATGGCTTATTTCATTGCAGATGGACGGCTTCTCTAACAGTTTCACTAAGGAGGTAATGAACCAATTTATTCAAGTACATTATACTAAGGGGTAGAAAGAGTACAAGGGGGAAAACCGTCTCAAATTGAAGTGCTGTTACCTGGATAACATTGTAAGCTTGGTGGCCAAAAACGGTACTGCAACCAGCATGAAAATATGAAGTGCACAAAATCCCCTTTCCTTCCCATTTGGGATGCCAGTTTAGTGCTTCAGGTCAGGGGCGCCTCTAGCTTTTAAGAATTAGGGGGGCTTAGCCCCCAGGAGATGACCAGGATGTAAGTGAACGTAGCATTTTATATATATATGTTTAATCGTAAACCCTAATGTCATGACTTTCACTCACAACACAGTAATTGTTTGTTCCCAAATATTTGTAAATTGCACAGATTACTGAAGGAAAATAGTCGATTTATCCTTGTTACAGGTTGTTTTATTCTTATAAAGAACAGGCGATGATGACATAGAATTTGGAAATAAAAAAGAACAAAGAATTTACACTGAAAGACACACAGACAGAAAGAACAAGACATGGTATTGAGACAGGACGAAAGAGCAAAAGTCTCTTCCTCTCTCTTCGGACTCTTTTTCTTCCCTCTGCTTGGGGGCAGGGACTAGCTAATATTTTCCAGATGTGCCGCTACTCGAAGGCATACACTGTCTTATGATGGAGAATGCAATGTCCACATATGATTATTGTGAATAAATGGAAATATATTCCTACATTACGTTTTGGTCACATATGCAACAAAAATGTCATTTCAAACCCTGAAAAATACTACTAATTTCATGATTTGTAGTTTCTTAAATTAATATCTGTGTCAGGCAAAGTTTCCTTACGCCCCTAGACAACCCCCACCCACAAATATACATCCAAGTATTGTCCATACATACACACATACTACATGTGTATATGCGTCGTATAAGTACACGCAAGTACAGTACAAGTACACGGAAGTGCACGTGCTTGTAGTACTAGTACACATACGTTAGGTACTAGTACATGTACACTGCTAACCAAAAGTATTGGCACCCGTGCAATTCCGCCAGATAATGCTCAATTTCTCCCAGAAAATGATTGCAATTACAAATGCTTTGGTAGTAATATCTTCATTGATGTTGCTTGCAATGAAAAAACACAAAAGACAATGGGGAAAAAAATTAAATCATGATCATTTTACACAAAACTCCAAAAATGGGCTGGACAAAAGTATTGTTACCCTTTGAAAAATCATGTGATGCCTTTTTAATTTGTGTAATTAACAGCACCTGTTACTTGCCTGCGGCACATAACAGGTGGTGGAAATAACTAAATCACACCTGAAGTTGACTCAACATGTGTACTTGTATGTACCACAATGAGCATGGAGCAATGTGTGAGAAAGCTGGGTCTCCCTCAGAGGTGATGGGTCTTCCAGCAGGACAGTGAGCCAAAGCACTAGAAAATGGTTTGCGAGAAAGCACTGTAGACTTATAATGTGGCTAACAATGAGTCCAGACCGGAATCCCATAGAACACCTGTAGAGAGATCTGAAAATGGCACCCTTCAAATCTCAAGAGACCTGGAGTAGTTGGCCAAAGAAGAATGGTCTGAAATTCTAGCAGAGCATTGTAAGAAACTCATTGATGGATACAGGAAGCGGTTGTTTGCAGTTATTTTGTCTAAAGGTTGTACTACCACGTAGGGGTGTAACGGTACACAAAAATCTCAGTTCGGTATGTAACTCAGTTTTGAGGTCACGGTTGGGTTCATTTTCAGTACAGTAAGAAAACAAAATGCAAAATATAAATGTGCTAGTTGTTTATCACACTCTTTTCAACAATAGCAGCATTAGCCTATACAAAGCTAGAATTCTGCTCAAAAAGTAGCAGGTATTTAAAGATAATCAAACAACAATTTGCGTTTCAGACCCCGCGTATTGGTCAGCTTTCTTTCTGAAAGAAAGGTGAAAAAAGAATTCCTGCGCTGTAGAGAAAAGCAATCCCAATGACAAAGATTTTAAAATGTATTTTACAAATGAAATGCCTCAATGAATGATTTTTTTTTTTCTTATGAACGGTTTTCAAAAGCTTTATTGGTGGATTTTCTCAAGTTAAAGCGCCACACAGAAATTAATACATTTAATTGTGTAAGCAGGATGTGTGTATTATTCTTATTATTTAATTACAGGTGGTTTAGCACATTTCAATTTATTTTATTTAAATGGGCTATTATTTATTTTATTATGTGTTTATATTTTGCAAATGTGATGTAGTATTCATTTATATTGTATATTTTATGTTGTATAACTTTAGTTCCTATGTGAATAATAGTTCTTACTTGTTTTGTTGTGGTAGGAGGGTTTTGCGTTGAACACGGGGCCGTGTTGGTTATTATTATAGCAGAGAAGACAGCAATAAATCAACTAAAACAAGTCAACTGTGCCCCGATCTACCACTCAAGAGATCTGATGGACTCAAAAAGTAGGTTACGGTTGCATATTAGTTTGAAAATCGACCGGATCCACCGTATTTTTGCACGAGTGACTTCCGGCCCAGTCCTAGCTACCGGTAGTAGTATTGACGCTGGAGGGCCGCGTCTCGCGTCAAATAATAAACTCTGCCGTTCTTTTCGCGTGCGTCGCGTTGAAGCGCTTCTGGGACGCATCTAACACACGGCTGCACTGCGACTGGTGTGCATTGGCTGATTGACTCTAATGCCCGTGTTTCACTCCGTTCTCGCGGTGGCCACGTTTTGGCGCCGTTGACGTTTCTGGGTTATACTGTCCTACCGTGTTGGTCCTCATTATAGTAGAGAAGACGGAGTAAATACGGTTCAATACTATTACATGTACCGTTACACCCTTACTACCAAGTATTAGGCTGAGGGTGCCAATACTTTTGTCTGGCCCATTTTTGGAGTTTTGTGTAAAACGATAATGATTAAAAAAAAAAAAATCATTCTCTTTTGTGTTTTTTTTCATTATAAGCAAAATAAATGAAGCTATTACTACCAAAGCATTTATAATTGCGATCAGTTTCTAGGAGAATTTGAGCATTATCTGAAAGAATTGCGGGGGTGCCAGTACTTTTGGCCAGCAGTGTACTTGTAGTACTAGTTCAGAACATTCATTGTCAAATTGGGAGTTTTAATGCATCAGCTGGGCTTTATGGTGTTTGTATATCTGTATTTATTTTCTGTTATTTGTCATTTTTACCCTCTTTTTAAAAGGCAGAAGATCTTGTCTCTACATTTTTCCCCCAGAAGATCGAAGAGCTGCAGCAGCTGCTGAAGGCTAGTGTTCAATTACTGTAGAAAAGTGTAGATAATGATTTAAAAAAAAAAAAAAAACAATTATATCAAGATTTTTCTATTAACTGCTTTTCACTTTTCCTATTTGCACTGTAAAGAGCACATTCATTTCATTGTACAATTTTGCATTGACAATAACGGCATTCATTCATTCGTTCATAAACACACAATAATTTGTTTTAAATGATGTTCTAAGTGTGGATAAAAAGTCTCTTCATCCAAAATCTACTGAAGTAAAAGTATGGCGTGATAAAACTACAGTTCGAAGTACATTTCTCTCAAAAAGTTACCCAAGTAAGTGTAATGCATTACCACCCACCTCTGGAAATAGGGTATGTCAATATAAAATACATCACAATAAACAGCAGGGATTTTCAAAACTTTTTCTTGAAGCCATTTCCTCAAACTGGAGAGACTTATATACCATATCGGCCCGAATATAAGACGGCCCTGATTATAAGACAACACCTTCTTTTTCAAGACTCAAGTTTGAAAAAAGACTTTTTGAACTTTTTTTATCCAGAAAATAATTACAATACATCCGAAACAAATGATTATAACAGTATATTTGAGAGAAAAAGCATGATATTTTCCCTCATTCAAATCTTAATATCTGGACATTTAAATATGTAAACTAAAGTTCAATCACATTCGTAAATGAATGGCCTCTGGTTTTGGAAATGTAAATGAACTAGGGCTGTCAAAATTAACGCGTTAATGGGCGGTAATTAAGTTTTTTAATTAATCACGTTAAAATATGTAACGCAATTCACGCATGCGCCGAAGGACCGACTCAAGCATTGCCGCGAACAGACTACAATGGCGCTGTTTGAAGTATATTGAGAGCTAAGGGCAGAGACAAGTAAGTGGAGTGGACGCAGGTGTTACCGGCACCCGCCAAGGGGGTGCTGTTATTTTCAGTGTGACCGGCATTGTCAGATTGAGCAGTGAGGAAGAAAGTGGTCGAGCGAGAGAGGGAGCGAGAGAGTAGAGAAAGGGCGCAGTTAGCGCAGGCTCAAGTGCTGCGTCCCCCTCATGCTTTTGTTTTGTTAATAAAAGTACCCACAAAAAGTCATCCAATGCCTCTCGGTGTTTATATGTACGCCGCCGTCTTCCTCAAGAGGTAATCAGACGAACCGAGCCAACCGACAATAATGAGCCAACATGAATCGCCGGTCCATAGCACCGCCAATTACTAAGAAGGGCGAATTGGTATAACTATTGTAGCAAACGACATGGGGAAGAATAACTGGAGATGATCTTTTTCTTGACACCATGTATTGTACTCAATGCAGAGAAGATATGCCATTTGCAGCAACCACTGTGACTCATGGTTGCTCAAATTCCCATCATGTATTTGGGCAGTTAAGAACATTTAAGTCGCTACAGTATCATTCAGTGAAAGCCCAACAAAAATAATATTCCTATCTCTCAAAAATAAAATAATGTTCACAAAAAGAAAAGCGCTCAATGCAAAGAGATCTGGCATTCCCATTCAAAATGGCTATGCAAAATAATACTCTATTCAAACATTAAGTTTAGCTCAACAAATACACTAGATGGCAATATGTAGTCACTAGAGGTGTGCAAAATTTCCGATTCTTAGATTATTCGCGATTCGGCCGTGGAAGATTCGAGAACGATTCAAAAACATCCAAATTCCGATTATTGAAATATGCCAAGTAAAGCGGATGTACAACACACAGCGCGCCGCGCGGTCAATGAGCAACGGAGCGAGAGTAGCTAAACATCATGCTTCTCATTACCCGGCCCCTCGGGTAATGCCAATGCTCAACTCACGGCTCTAGCTCAACTCATGCCACGAGAAAAAAAAAAACACAACATACCTGACTGCTGCTAAAAAGCTGCTACAAAAGTACGTCATCCACATGTTACGGTAGATATCATTTATATAGGACTAGATGCACTACAGTAGCGGTAGCGTTACCAGCACATCTACAAAAAGCTAGATGGGGACGTAGTAAACGGCCGCCATCTTAAAGCAGTACACTTCCCTGCAAGGCTGTTGTAGCGAACCTTCCAAGCAAACCTAATTAACTATTTATCTAAAATACTCCTAAATCGGTAAAATATTGACTTGAATCTATCTTTAAAATAGTTTTAAAACTTTCACATGTCGAAAGTAGACAAAAGGGAAATTATGGATTAACGGGAGCAATTTTAACAACTTTAACGGTTGGTTCACAACATTAAATTAATTGAATGTAGTTTAAAGCTGCTGATACAGAATGGGGACTGGAGTTTTTTTATTTACCGTTATTTTTGTATATTTGTTTACTGCTATATGTTAACTTGATACTGAAATAGTAGTTTGGTTTAGCCTGAGAGTATTTTTGAACAATTTTGGAACTAATGTACAAAACATTTAAAAAAAAAAAAAAAAAAAAAGGAGGAGGGTGCATCAATAATCGTTTTAGAATCGAATCGGAGCATATGAATCGTAATCGAATCGTTAGGTGCCCAAAGATTCCCAGCTCTAGTAGTCACTATATACAAACTATCAAAATTGCTATAACTTGTACTCACATTTATCTTTTAAGAATTACAAGTCTTTCTATCCGTGGTTCACTTTAACAGAAAGAATGTTAATAATGCCATTTGTGGATTTACTGTTATAATAAACAAATACAGTACTTATGTACAGTATGTCGTATGTACTGTATATACCCGTTTTGTGTCTTATCTTTCCATTCCAACAATAATTTACAGAAAAATATGGCATATTTGAGAGATGGTTTGAATTGCGATTATTTACGATTAATTAATTTTTAAGCTGTGATTAACTTGATTAAAAATTTTAATTGTTTGACAGCCCTAAAATAAACCAATCTATTGTGATAAAACAACAAAATTACAATAACTGCATTAACCATCAAAGTGAGGTCTAACTGTAACTGTAGTCTTGAAACAAATCTGAATAAGGAAAAACATTGCAATAAAATAATGCAAACTTGAGAGTAGCTGAGATCTGTCATGACAGAACATCGCTTCAATGATATTTGGCGCCATCTAGCGTTGTGAATGGGGAGAGTAGCTGAGATCTGTCATGACGGAACATCGCTTCAATGATATCTGGCGTCATCTAGTGTCGTGAATGGGTATAATGTCTAGACCGCGAATATAAGACGACCCCCTCTTTTTCAATCTTATTTCAATGCAAAACACACTGTCTTATATTTGGGCCAATACGGTATTAGTTGAATTTGTGGCTTTGAGATCATGCCAAAAATGACCGGCACCTGCACATTTTTAATGGCCGTTTCCTTTAGACCGCTTTCAGTTCTGATGACCTAGCATCCCTGAAGGCACCGCTGGACATTCCCATCCCGGACCCGGTGAAGGAGGAGGCCAAACGCAAAAAGATGGAGGAGGAGAAAAAGGAGGTAAGGAAATCAAATACGTATTTGCGATACCTTCACAAAAAATAGTGAGGGAAAAATGATGTGTCCTTTTGTTGCAGCAGGGGGACAAAAAAGACAAAAAGGAGGACGAGGAGGAGTCTGGTAAATACCCTTCAATGGTGAACCCTGAATGTCTCTTATGCGTATAAAATATTTCAACTATTGTATTGTTAAACAATGCTCAAGTTGAGAGGAAGAAAATTGAGTCTAAAGCAAAAATGAACCCGAGTTAAATTAGTCAATGGGGAATGTTTTGTGCATCAGGGCCTCCTTGCGGTCCTATCTGCTGCAATGAACGAGTGGAGACGCTCCTGAAGGAGGTCAAGCCCCAGATACAGACACTCAAAGAGAAGATCAACATGGTTGGTTCCAACACGTCCTTTAATATGCTTGTGTGAATCAATACAATCGAACGTAGAACGCTTAATTGAATTTCTTTCTTTTATTCTATTTCCATAAATATTACTTCATTTGTTTTCATCGATAGTTATTATTAAGGCTGTCAAATGATTACATTTTTTAATTGAGTTAATCACACCTTAAAAATGAATTGTAATTCATCACAATTCAAACCATCTCTAAAATATGGCATATTTTTCTGTAAATTATTGTTGGAATGGAAAGACGGACATAAACATTCAACATACTGTACATAATTACTGTATTTGTTTATTATAACAATCAATCAACAAGATTAATATTATTAACATTCCGTTAAAGCAATCCATGGATAGAAAGACTTGTAGTTCTTAAAACGTAAATGTTAGTACAAGTTATAGAAATTTTATATTAAAACCCCTCTCAATGTTTGTTAAAGGGATCCACGGATAGAAAGACTTGTAGTTCCTAAAAGATAACTTTGAGTACCAGTTATAGTAATTTTATATTAAACAAACAAAAAAAAAGAATGTCTCCTGCTCCGCCCAAATGCATGATGGGAAGTTGGGCAACCATGACTGTCAGTGGTGGCTGCAAATGGTATACAATATGTTCTGTGTCGTGTTCAATTAAGCGTGTTAAGAAAAAGATCGGTCTCTTGCTCCGCCCACATGCATGATGGTAAGAAAGGCGCGGTCCAATGACTGCCTGTGTCCACTCGGCATTTCTCTGCCTTTTCGCTCTCAACGTGCTAAAATGACATCATTGTAAACTGTTTGAGGCAACGCATGAACGGGTCATTCCGCGCATGCGTTAATTGCGTCAAATATTTTAACGTGATTATTTAAAAAAATAAAATAAAAAATACCGCCCGTTAACGCGATAAATTTGACAGCCCTACTTATTTCATTTGTTTTCATTGATAGTTGTTCATTTTTTTTCACTCTCCTTGCAGCTGACCTTGTGGATACAACTTCAAATACCCAAAATTGAAGACGGTGACAACTTTGGAGTGGCAGTGCAGGTCGGTAACCTAAAGCAATCTGAATGAATTCCTTTTGCGGTTTTTGTAAGGTTTATTTATTTTGATACCGAGTGATTTTTTTTGTTTGTTTGTTTGTATTCACTCCTAGGAAAAAGTGTTTGAGATGCTAACAAGCTCACGCACCAAGATAGAGGGATTCCAAACTCAGATGTCAAAGTAAGCCCGCTTTTGATATACAGCAATTTCTAAACCACTATATGGTGGTTCAGATACCATTGTTTTAATTTCATGGTAGGACATATGTTTTCTCCACTAGTGGGCACTCTTTGGATAGGTGATGTTTCATTTTTCTAATCAGAATTAAATGACTTTTGTGTATTTGTTTTTTTTTTGGCTCATGTAATAGGTTACATAGTTCATATAGATGACTGAAATGAATTAGCTTATTCATGATTCTCTCATTTTGGGGGAGTGGGGGGATCATTTGAAAAGTAGCTCGTGAGGTAGAAAAACATATGCAAATATACATATACAGTGCTGGCACCCCTGCAATTCTGTCAGATAAAGCTAATTTCTCCCAGAAAATGATTGCAATTACAAATGCTTTGGTAGTAATATCTTCATTTATTTTGCTTCAATGAAAAAACACAAAAGAGAATGGAATAAATAAAATTAAATCATTATCATTTTACGCAAAACTCCAAAAATGGGCCAAAGTATTGGCACCATTTGAAAAATCATGTGACACTTCTTTCATTTGTGTAATTAACAGCACTTGTTACTTACCTGTGGTGGTGGCAATTACTAAATCACACTTGCAGCCAGTTAAAATGGATTAAAGTTGACTCAACCTCTGTCCATGCATCCTTGTGTGTACCACATTGAGCATGGAGAAAAGAAAGAAGACCAAAGCACTGTGTTGAGGACTTGAGAAGCGAAATTGTGAGGAAGCATGGGCAATCTCAAGGCTGCAAGTCTCAAAAGACCTCAATGTTCCTGTGTCTACCGTGCGCAGTGTCATCAATAAGTTTAACGCCCACGGCATTGTGGCAAACCTCCCTAGATGTGGACGGAAAAGAAAAATTGACGAGAGATTTCGACGAAAGATCGTGCGGATGGTGAATAAAGAACTTCGACTAACATCCGAACAAGTTCAACCTGTCCCGCAGTTCGAGGGTACAACAGTATCAACCCGTACTATCCGTCAGCGTCAGAATGAAAAGGGACTCTATGGTCTTAATCCGATGACTCGATTATTCGAACTAACTAATCGATAGATTAATCGATGACCTAAATAATCGATAGCTGCAGGCTCAGAATGATTTAAATCCGGTCTTTCAGATATTACAACGAGAGAGGCGACGCCGTCGCCAAAGCGTCAAAAACACCTCACGTGGTAAGTAGCTCATGTTGTACTATTATATTCTTATTTAGTAGATTTAGTCATTTTCGCACGTGTGTTCTGCAGGGAGACTACCGGGAGTTGGTTCGCGAGCTGGACGAGAATCAGTTCGTCGAGCTTCGCATCATGGTCCTGGACATCTGCGCCACATATGTAAGAACTGATATTTACGGTGACTGCTCATGCAAGTTCTCTCTCACGTCTGAAGCGGCTTTAGTGCTTGAAATGCCGGGAGATATATCAATCTGTAAAAGGAATGTTTTGAAGACCCTACATGAGTGGGCGATTCCTAAAAACTAGGGGTGTCAAACGATTAAAATTTTTAATCGAGTTAATTACAGCTCAAAAATGAATTAATCGTAATTAATCGCAATTCAAACCATCTATAAAACATGCCATATTTTTTCTGTAAATTATTGTTGGAATGGAAAGATAAGACCGAGATGGATATATACATTCAACATATGGTACATAAGTACTGTATTTGTTTATTATAACAATAAATCAACAAGATGGCATTAACATTATTAACATTCTGTTAAAGCGATCCATGGATAGAAAGACTTGTAGGTCTTAAAAGATGAATAAAAATAATAGATAAAATATATAAATATTTATAAAAAATTATACAAAATAAATAAAAGATAATAACTAGTACAAGTTATAGAATTTTTATATTAAAACCCCTCTTCATGTTTTCGTTTTAATAAAATTTGTAAAATTTTCAATCAAAAAATAAACTAGTAGCCTGCCATTGTTGATGTCAGTAATTACCTACACAATACTCATGGAAGCTGAAGCCTATAAAATCAGTCGCACCCAAGCGCCAGCAGAGGGTGGCAAAACTCCGAAAAACACAACAAGTACACCTTTCACGTTGCTGTCCTTTTCATATGTTTGAGCGGGGCATTTGTGCGTTAATTGCGTCAAATATTTTAACGGGATTCATTCAAAAAAATAATTACCGCTTGTTAACGCGTTAATTTTGACAGCCCTACTAAAAACACTTTACGAAGTGATCTGGGAGACAGCTTGCCCCTTACTCCAAGTGATATGAACGCTTCTCTCACCAGGCCGCGCTCTTCGACATCATCAGCAAGAACTACTCCAAGATCAAGAGGCCCCGAGGAGACAGCAAAGCTCTCATCTACTGACGTTGGAGCCCGGCATGTGCGCAAATTGCGACATTTAAAAGCAGAGCCATTCAACATATTGCAATAGAACAGAACCCATTTTGAAATAAAGTTGGAACATTCCTGCTATTTCTTTCTCTAATTTGTCTTCAACATGAGATGTTGAAATGATCTTGGGAGATTTCGTTTCCTCATAAAGACTTTGTCAAGTGCAGTCTGTGTATCCTGAATGGTTGGGATTTTGCATACTTTTATACTGCGCTGCAAAAACAGCACGCTTAAAACTAGTTAAATTCCCTTGTTTTCAGTGTAAATCTAATAGAAATGTGAAATTAGATTTCTTGAAATAAGAAAACGAGCTAGCTGAAAATATGCTTCACAGACATTTTGAGCAATAAATTAGTATATTTAATCTTTCAAAAAAAGCTTGTCAGAAATGTTCTTAATTCAAGAATAGGTATTTTTCAAATTCAAAACATTACAGTGATCGCTCGTTTATCGCAGTTAATGGAGGAAGGCCCCGCCCCAAGGTAATCGAAATCTGTAACGTAGATATGTAGCTTATTTACATTAAAAAAAAATATATATATATATATTTTGGGGGTGTCTTAAATATATTCAGATTCTGCATTGGAAAGAGTTACATACAGTGTTGGCCAAAAGTATTGACACCCCTGGAGTTCTGTCAGATAATGCTCAATTTCTCCCAGAAAATGATTGCAATTACAAATGCTTTAGTAGTAATATCTTCATTTGTTTTGCTTGCAATGAAAAAACAAAAGAGAATGAAATTTTTCAAAAATCCTTATCATTTTACACAAAACTCAAAAAATGGGCCGGACAAAAGTATTGGCACCCTCAGCCTCATACTTGGTAGACCAACCTAACTGCAAACAACCACTTCCAGTATCCACTAATGAGATTCTTACAATGCTCTGCTGGAATTTTAAACCATTCTTCTTTGGCCAACTGCTCCGGGTCTCTTAGATTTGAAGGGTGGGGTGCCATTTTCAGATCTCTCTACAGGTGTTCTATGGGATTCAGGTCTGGAGTCATTGCTGGCCATTTTAGAAGTCTCCAGTGCTGTCTCTCAACCATTTTCTAGTGCTTTTTGAAGTGGGTTTTGGGTCATTGTCCTGCTGGAAGACCTCTTGAGGGAGACCCAGCTTTCTCACACTGGGCCCTACATTATGCTGCAAAATTTGTTGGTAGTCTTCAGACTTCATAATGCCATGCACACCGTCAAGCACTCCAGTTCCAGAGGTAACAAAGCAACCCCAAAACATCAGGGAACCCCCGCCATGTTTGACTGTGGGGACCGTGTTCTTTTCTTTGAAGGCCTTGTTTTTTCTCACTGTAAACTCTATGTTGATGCCTTTTCCCAAAAAGCTCTACTTTAGTCCCATCTGACCAGAGAACATTCTTCCAAAACGTTTTTGGCTTTCTCAGGTAAAATTCTGGCAAACTCCAGCCTGGTTTTTTTATGTCTCTGGTTGAGGAGTGGGTTCTTCCTGGGTATCCTACCATAAGAATCCCTTTTCATTCAGACGCCAACGGAGAGTATGGGTGACACTGTTGTACCCTCGGATTGCGGGACAACGTGAACTTGTCTGGATGTTAGTCAAGGTTCTTTACCAGTCATCCGCACAATCTTTCGTTAAAATCTCTCAATTTTTCTTTTCCGTCCACATCTAGGGAGGTTAGCCACAGTGCCGTGGGCTTTACACTTTTTGATGACACTGCACGGTAGCCACGGGAACATTCAGTTCTTTGGAGATGGACTCGTAGCCTTGAGATTGTCCATGCTTCCTCACAATTTTGCTGCTCAAGTCTTCAGACAATTGTTTGGGCTTCTTTTTTTTTTTTGTCCATGCTCATTGTGGTACACACTAGGACACAGGACAGAGGTTGAGTCAACTTTAATCCATTTTAACTGGCTGCAAGTGTGATTTAGTTACTGCCACCACTTGGTATGTGCCACAGGTAAGCAACAGGTGCTGTTAATTACACAAATTAGAGATGCAACGCATGATTTTTCAATGAGTGCCAATACTTAGGTCCAGCCCATTCTTGGAGTTTTGTCTAAAATAATGATAATGATATATTTTTTCCCGTTATCGTCACGTCATGAAAAAAGTGTTCACTGACGAATGACTTTCGTTATCGTCATCGTTGATGAAAACAACACCAGTAGTAGGTAAACATTTTAGCTACGTGTTGTAACTAGGGCTGTCAAACGATTAAAATTTTTAATCGAGTTAATCACAGCTTGAAAATTAATCGTAATTAATGGAGATTAATCGCAATTCAGACCATCTATAAAAATGCCGTATTTTTCTGTAAATTATTGTTGGAATGGAAAGATAAGACACAAGACTGATATTATTGATTATTTACGTTCTGTTAAAGCGATCCATGGATAGAAAGACTTGTAGTTCTTAAAAGATAAATGTTAGTACAAGTTATAGAATTTTTATATTAAAACCTCTCAATGTTTTTGCTTTAATAAAATTTGTAAAATTTTCAAACAAAAAATAAACTAGTAGCTCGCCATTGGTCAGCACCACCAATTCTCATGGTGCTGAAAACCATAAAATCAGTCGCACCCAAGCGCCAGCAGAGGGCGACAAAACTCCAAAAACACAAGTAACAAGTGCACATGACACTGTACTATCATTTTAATCTGTTTGAGCGGGGCATGTGCGTTAATTGCGTCAAATATTTTAACGTGATCAGAAAAAATTAATTACTGTCCATTTACGCGATAATTTTGACAGCCCTACTTTTAACATTTTAATTGATCAACCAAAGGTCTGTTTTGAAGAATTTACTTAAAACCAATATGCGCTCCAAGAACGTAACAATATAAAGCAAACAAACGCAAAGGCTTTAATGATAGCAACAATTGTCAAACTTGCGTGAAATCTTTGATACAAGTGCCAGGAAATTGCAAGATCAGTTCAAATCACACACACTTTACACACATATGAATTATGTTTAACAAAGTATTTTTTTCCTTTTAAAAATATGTCATGTTTCTATTGATGCTAAGACTCGATGCGTGATAGGATTCACTTTTTGAAAGCCCCTAAGAAAGAAATGAAGTGACATTAAGATTAAACTTCTGCATCAATATAATACTGTACATTTTATACAGAATTTCTGGTCACTTTTCCCCCCACCATTTTCAATTTCATTATTCAGTGCTTGATTCTGCACTGGTGTCATAGGGCAAAGGAAGGAATAACTGAGGCAAGTGTACAGTCCAGGTGTCCGTGTTTTGATAGCACCACTCCAAAATTGTAATCCCCTCAGCTCGCGCGCGCAATTTCAAAGCTTCTCCTACAGTGGCGATTTGTGGTCTTCTGGAGCTGTCATTCTCTTTCCCGTTCCTCCTCCAGAGGATGAGTTTGTCTGTGTTCCCACATTTGAACAGCGCAGTCCCACTGCGAGAAGGAGACACAACCAAACATTTGTTGTAAAGGCAAGGTACCACTTTACGGTGAAAATGGCACTCACAGAGCTACTGATGACGACGTCTTCGTACGGGTGCCAACTGACGTCCCTCACGCAGGCACCGTGACCCAACAGTTTCGAAACCACGGCGCCCGTCAGCACGTCATAGACTGCAAGGAAAAGCCCATTAAATAACCCAGCAGATTGACTATAGTCCAATTAGAAAAGAGCTTGGAATCAAATTTTGCTGCTTCAAGGATTCCTTTAATTAAGAGTGACATTGTAATGGCTTGTTTTGAAAGTGTCATGTTTAGTGTTATTAATTTGGGCTGATACACTGCCCTCTAGTGGTAGCAGTGAACATTCCAAAACTCGTCTACAATGGCTGAATCCTCTTGCTCTCTGTTAAGGCCAACATCAGATTGAAAGTTTTTGTTTGAGCTAGGGCTGTCAAAATTATTGCCTTAACGGGTGGTAATTAATTTTTAAAAAATTAATCACGTTAAAATATTTGACGCAATTAACGCACATGTCCCGCTCAAACAGATTAAAATGACAACACAGTGCAATGCCAACTTGTTACTTGTGTTTTTTTGGGGGAGTTTTGACGCCCTCTGCTGGCGCATTGTGTAATTATTGACATCAACAATGGCTGGCTACTAGTTTATTTTTTAAATTGAAATTTTTACAAATTTTATTAAAACGAAAACATTAAGAGGGGTTTTAATATAAACATTTCTATACCTTGTACTAACATTTATCTTTTAAGAACTACAAGTTTTTCTATCCATGGATCACTTTAACAGAATGTTAATAATGTTAATGCCATCTTGTTGATTTATTGTTATAGTAAACAAATACAGTATTTATGTACCGTATGTTGAATGTATATATCCATTTTGGGTCTTATCTTTCCATTCCAACAATAATTTACAGAAAAATATGGCATATTTTAGAGATGGTTTGAATTGCGATTAATTACGATGAATTAATTTTTAAGCTGTAATTAACTCGATTAAAAATTTCAATCGTTTGACAGTCCTAGTTTGACCTAATATGTTTGATTATGCATTTGTAATATAGTTTACAGACATGTTTAGATGTTTTTTGTGGGAATATGTGTTTGATTGAGGTGTAAAGAGAACTTTTTTTTTTAGCATTGAAGCTCCAGACCCCCTCAAGATATAAAATAGGTGACATTCAACTAGTTGTCAGGACATATCATCACAAATGGTATGAAAATATTTTATAAAGGTTGAAAAGTTACCCAGATTTGCTTTAACTAGAGTGACGCGGTAACGTTTTTGTTTTGAAAGTATTGCATTTAGTTTTATAGCTGTGGGTGGACACACTGACCTCTACTGGCAACAGGGAATATGCCATAACTCATCTAACATGGCTGAATCCAGCTGTTCACTGTTAAGACCAACAAAAGGTATGCTTTTGTTTGAGCTAATGTTTGTTTATGCATTTATTATTTAGTTTAGAAGTATATTTAGCAGTTTTTTGTGAGAATATGTGTTTGAACGATTTGTTAAGAGCACTGTAAAAAAAAAAAAAAAATGTTAGCCTTTTATAGCATTTAAGCTAGCGGACTTTTGCCATGCAAGTTTGCCAGTTGTTCTTTTGTTGTACTTGGATCCTCATTTATACTGAATTTTTATACTTTTTGAGGCTAAGCTGAGTTTTTTTAATTTAGTTTTAAATGCATTTATTTCTCTTGTGAAATGAAAGTTCAATTCTGCATCGTTTGAAGAAGGGCTGCAGCTATCGATTATTTTAGTAGCCGATTAATCGATGAACCACTTAGTTTGAATAATCGATAAAGCGGATAAGGATCAATAGAAAATTGAAATACATGAGCTGAGTCTCAAATGGTAAAAAAAGAAATAAATGAGGATCCAAGTACAACAAAAGAACAATTGGCATAGCAAAGCACATTGCATAAGCTAAAGTTCGCTAGCTTAAATGCTATAAAATGCTATATATATTTTTTACAATGCTCTTAACAAATGGTTCAAACACATATTCCCACAGTAAACAGCTAACTATACCTTTAAACTAAATTACAAATGCATGAAATAAACATTAGCTCTCACAAAAACTTAGCTTATGTTGGTCTTAACAGGGAGCAGCTGGATTTGTGCATGTGAAATGAGTTATGTCATATTCACTGTCGCCGCTAGAGGGCAGTGTATCCACCAAAATCAATCAAACTAAATGCAAACACTTTAAAAAAAAAACCATTACAACACCACTTTAATTAAACGAATACTCGAAGCAGCAAAATTTAATTCAAATCTTTTTTACTAATCGAATTACTTAAGTCAATTGATTCATCGTTGCAGCAATAGTTTGAAGAAACACTTAAGAACGTTAGGTTATATTTGCATTTGAGGAAAGTGTCATTTTAGCAAGCCAGATGAAATATTATTGCAAGCATAAACACTTGTTTCATTTACACGTCCTAAAATTCAATGCATTAAATGTTGGTAATCTGATGACTCAATGATTCGAATTGATAGATTAATCGATTACCTAAATAATCGAGTGCTGCAGCCCTACATATGTGTACTGTAGAGAATATCATTTTTAGTGCTCTGCAAATGATCAGCCACATTTTAAAAAGGAGGCCCCACTCACTGACAATCTTGCCCGTGGAGCACCCGGAGTAAATGAATCTCTGTCCCGTGCTGAACTCTGGTGAGAAACGGCAGCGGATGAGCGTGTGCAGAACGCCGTGGCCGCGGTACGTCATCACCGAGGTGTCGCCGGCCAGCTTGTGTCGCCTCAGTGCTGGGTAGGAGGAAAACAACAATTTAAGGAGGACTCGCAGACTACGATCGCTTTCGCACCCGGGTCGGTTTAAAGTTTTAAAATACCCAATGAGCGTATGTATATGCTCGTCTTAAAGACTGCAAATGTCTGTGACCAAATGCTAGCGGGCTAATGTGGAAAACAACAGAGTAAGATTGAATCGTCAACATCCAGTAGTGGATTAAGTACTCACTTTTTTTACTTAAGTAAAAGTGAAGATACAGGTGCAAAAAATGTACTTAAGTACAAGAACATGTAGTTCCCGGGTTATGAACGAGTTACGTTCCTATGCTAGCCATGTAAACTGAATTTCCTCGTTAGTCAGAATTAACCCATTATGTACCCCAAAATAACTTTCCAAAAAGTATTGTATTTTGTTTAATAATGGAGGATACACTGCCCTCTGGTGGCAGTTTTGGATCAGGCTGGACAGTCGCCTTGTATGACTGAGGAGCAGACTCAGACGTCTGACTGGATAAAGGATAGCTGCGCTCTGGTTTGGCCCACAACAGGCTGTAAGTTGTTTCGGCTAAAATATGATTGCGTATGCATTTGTAATATTACATAGGGTGACCAAACGTCCTCTTTTGCCCGGACGAGTCCTACTTTCACGTAGTATCCTCGTGGTCCGGGCGGGTTTTATAAATTCATAAAAATGTCCGATTTTTATGATTTTTCACGGGACCAATTTGAAGAGAATCCCTCCGGCCGCTGGGTGGCAGCACCTGCCTGCGATGACGTGGCTCCTAGTAGTAGGGAGGGAAGAAGTAGTTCTTCTTGTTTTTGTTGGCAGTTTACCCCTATCATGAGGCATTACCGCCATCTACTGGGTTGATGATTTGGCCACAACTCCTGCCCAGTTGTTAAGTTTTTTAAGATAAATACGTAATGGCAACTGTTGACTTCTGTCAGAGCTTTGACTGTAAAATCCCGTTTGGTGTCGCATCGTTGCGCTGTCGATGATTGTAAACTTTTATCGCAAAGTTTGATTTTTGCCTTAGCTAGCTATCAGTAAGCTAAACCACGCTAGGCATTATGGGAAACGTAGTTTTGAACTGCTACGTTTGGAAACATGCTGGTTGAATAGTTTGTCAGTTTATTTCGGTTATTGTTTGTGTGCAATCTAGAACATTGAATAAGAATATTAATTGAATGGGAATAACTATTCGTCAAAGACAATTGTTGTGATAGTAATTCATAAAAAATGTTTAGTTGGCACATAGCCTAGTGTGTGTATGTGTATTGACTGGACTACATTTCCATGGGTCTGCATTCTCTCTCTCTCTCTCTCTCTCTATATATATATATATATATATATATATTTTTTTTTTTTCAAACTGCATTTTTCCACCCAGAGTGAGGGGGCACACTTTAAATATATTAAAGTGATATAGGCATCTTTGAGTGAACTTCGAGTAAAATTCACGTATCTTGAGGCCGGGCTGAGCGTCCTCTTTTTTGGAAATCAAAATATGGTCACCCTATATTACATCAACAGTTTGTGGAGTTACGTGTGAGCGATTTGCTATGAGAATTGTAATTACGTTAGCATTTGTAGCATTTAAGCTAGTGGACTTTTGTTTGGCAAATCAGGCTAATTTAATCGACTAATTTTACATATTGATCAGACTCGATGGACGCTTGAACACCAATTGCTTTGTGTCAAGTGTTTTATTGTTAAAATGCATGTTTTGAACAGAAGTGTATATATGTGTTACAGCTTTACAAATTGTCAAAAGTGCGGGAAATAAAACGTTTCAAAAAGCACCATTGCCTTGTTTGCTGTCAAGCTGAATCACTTCACGTTTAAGAAGGACAGAACGTGTCATATTACCGTATTGGCCAAATATAAGACGGTGTTTTTTGCATTGAAATAAGACTGAAAAAGTGGGGGACGTCTTATATTCGTGGTCTAGACGTTATACCCATTCAGGACGCTAGATGGCGCCAGATATCATTGAAGCGATGTTCTGTCATGACAGATCTCAGCTACTCTCAAGTTTGCATTTTTTATTGCAATGTTTTTCCTTATTCAGATTTGTTTCAAGACTAGTTACAGTTAGACTTCACTTTGATGGTTAATGCAGTTATTGCAATTTTGTTGTTTTATCACAATAGATTGGTTTATTTACATTTCAAAAACCAGAAGCCATTCATTTACGAATGTGATTGCACTTTAGTTTACATATTTAAATGTTCAGATATTAACATTTAAATGAGGCAAAATAACATGATTTTTCTGTCAAATATATTGGTATAATCATGTTTCAGATGTACTGTAATTATTTTCTGTATAAAAATTAATTTGGTCTTCAAAAAGTCTTTTCAAATTTGAGTCTTGAAAAAGAGGGGGTCGTCTTATAATCAGGGGTGTCTTATATTCGGGCCAATACGGTAATAAAGTAAAGTAAAAAAATAAGATACTGTGAAGTAAAACAATATACTGTTTATGGGACTAAAAAAAAAAAAAAAACACTGGAGACAAAATGGCGGACGAGACTCTGGCGTCGTAAAGTCGAAATTGCATAAGTCAAGTACGTCGTAACCCAGGGACTATCTGTACTTTTACTTCGTGACATTCCACGACTGTCTACATTTACTTTGCTCTGCATCGACACCTTCCCGGTGGGACCGCGTACCTCTTTGGGGAACCCGCTGCCAGCGGTAATCCCAATTCTGCTGGGTGACGGCCTGACGTGAAGCCTCTAACCCTTCTTTAGGAGAGAACTTCCTCACGTCCCAGAGCTTGATGGACTGGTCCTTCGAGTTGCTGATCAAATAACGCGCGTCGCCCTGCCGTGGTATGAGA
Source organism: Corythoichthys intestinalis (assembly GCF_030265065.1). Classification (NCBI taxonomy): domain Eukaryota; kingdom Metazoa; phylum Chordata; class Actinopteri; order Syngnathiformes; family Syngnathidae; genus Corythoichthys; species Corythoichthys intestinalis. Next base: position 1,940,558 of record NC_080414.1, on the reverse strand, counting down.
AGGGCACGAGTAATTCATCATCGTCTGCAAAGCAAGTCCGACGCTCATTCGCCATCTCCCAGTCAAAATCTAGCCCCGTCAATGGCAACCAATACATTAACAAGGAATTGACGTGAAAATAAAAATCTAAAGGGAGTGGTAAAGCATCTTTGACAAAGTGACTGTGTAAAAAAAATAAAAAAATAAAAAAATTTGACTTTAAAATCAACTGTAGTATGCTACACTGTACAGTCATTTGCCAAACTCTCCTGCACGGACAGATTGCCAAAACATCCATCTCGCCTACGCAGGCATCGCTCCACCCCCGTACGTACCTTGCTGTGGATGAAGGTGATACCGTCCCGGTGGCCCGCCAGCTGTCCGACAGGCTGCGGCCGATCCTCCCGCAGCGTTCTCCTGTCCCACACTTTGCACAGCGCGTCGTCGCTGCCGGAGAAGAGCAGCTGGGAAGAGTTGTCGGCGAACGCCACGGCATTCACGTCGTCCTCATGAGCATCAATCTGCCACAGGGGAGAGAGAGAAAACACCATTTCTAAAACCTTGGTCTCCTACCAAAATGGTATGAATTGGAATGCTATAAAATGCAGTGCTAGCCAAAAGTATTGGCACCCCTGCAATTCTGTTAGATAATGCGCAATTTCTCCCAGACAATGATTGCAATTACATATGCTTTGGTTGTAATATCGTCATTTATTCTGCCTGCAATGGGAAAAAAAAAAAAACATTATCTTTTTACACAGAACTCCAAAAGTCGGACAAAAGTATTGGCGCCCTGTGAAAAATCATGTGATGCTTCTCTAATTTGTGAAATTAACAGCCCGTTATTCACCTGTGGCACATAACAGTTGTGGCAATAACTAAATCAAACTTGCAGCCAGTTAAAATAGATTAAAGTTGACTCCACCTCTGTCCTGTGTCCTTGTGTGTACCAAATTGAGCATGGAGAAAAGAAAGAAGACCGAAGAAGTGTCTGAGGACTTGAGAAGCAAAATTGTGAGGAAGTATGGGCAATCTCAAGGCTATAAGTCCATCTCCAAAGACCTGAATGTTCCTGTGTCTACTGTGCGCAGTGTCATCAATAAGTGTAAAGCCCATGGCACTGTGGCTAACCTCCCGATATGTGGATGGAAAAGAAAATTGACGAAAGATTTCAACGAAAGATTGTGCGGATGGTGGATAAAGAACCTCGACTAATATCCAAACAAGTTCAAGCTGTCCCGCAGTCCGAGGGTACAACGGTGTCAACCCGTATTATCCGTCGGCGTCTGAAAAAAAAGGGACTCTATGGTAGGATACCCAGGAAGACCTCTGGACTCTGGAATAGTATCTTTTCTCGTATTTACTGACCGACTGTTTGTATTACTCCAACACACCCAATATAAAATAGACAGCAATGATATCGTATTTAAAAAAAAAACAAAAAAAAACGAGCAGAATATATTTGACTTAGGGCATAAGAGATACGTGACGCCTTCTTATCACGGAATCCCAACGCGTGCGTCATGCAAATGACTGAGCAAGATTGACGCTGACGAGGTAAGACATCTTCAAGCCCACATCTGCATCAACAAGTCCCGCAATTAGTTCTTCCTGACAGTCCAGAACAGATGTTGGGACATCTTGTTTTGACAAGGAGGAACCCGCGACCGAGAAGTGAACTCTCAGCAATCACGTTGCGCTGAGGTGGCAAAATCCACAACCCTCGTTGCCCTGACAACAGTAACTCCTGAATCCTCCTGTCCAATCCACAAGCAGACAATAATCCTAAGCAACGTCCAAACACAGTCTTCTTCTCCCCGCAGCCCGCCCCACGAGAGCCTTCAAAAAGACTGAATGTTCAACCAATCGTTGTGATTTTTCTTAGGAACCTTTTGTTGACTTGTGATATGGTGACCCTGCCTCCTCGCCTGAGTCTGTTTCTCTTTTACCTTACCGTTTCATCACTGTCGACCTGAATAAATTGTCAACTTGTGTTTCAAAGCCTTCTTCCAGCTTCCAAAATGGAGTCAGTCCAAAGGGTTAAGACTAAGGCAGTAGTTCTTAACCTGGGTTCGATCAAACCCCAGGGGTTCGGTGAGTAAGTCAAAGGGGTTCGGCGAAGGTAAAGATTGCAGAGCCCTATTTTTGTAAGCTTATTAAATCTAGGTTAAGTTGCTCGTTAGACCACGTTTTGGATTGGTTTGCTCCCAATTTGGAGGCTTAACCCATTTCTTTTAACTGCTAGTCCTCGATCTGATGGGAGGAGGAACTGGTTTTCTCAGTGGAAGGTTGACCCGCACTTGGTATGAGGGAGTACAAAAGACCAATGGGCAGCCTTGTCTCAAATTTTGACCTGTTTATGAAACATGCCGCAAAAAATTACAAGAATTTTGAATAGAAATTTGCTATAATTTGCTATTTAAGTTATGAACTTAGATTAGCTTAGATAAATTGGTTTTGAATCTGAAAAAAATTGCTTTATTATCTAATTCCGAAGGGTTTGGCGAATCCACATGTGAGACTTGAATGTTGAGGGTCGGTACCTTTAGAATGGTTAAGAACCACTGGACTAAGGTGAACGCGTTTGGCCTTTTGGCCAGCTTGTTGGGATCTCGCCGCGGGTCTAGCAGTTCGGCTGGCATGGTTCCGGCAATCTGATTAAAAGGTCAGATTCCTTCATGAACCAGAGACATAAAAAAGCCAGGCTGGAGTTTGCCAAAACTTACCTGAGAAAGCCAAAAACGTTTTGGAAGAATGTTCTCTGGTCAGATGAGACAAAAGTAGAGCTTTTTGGGAAAAGGCATCAACATAGAGTTTACAGGGAAAAAATGAGGCCTTCAAAGAAATGAACACTGTCCCCACATTCAAACATGGCGGAGGTTCCCTGATGTTTTGGGGTTGTTTTGCTGACTCTGGCATTGGACTGCTTGACCGTGTGCATGCCATTATGAAGTCTGAAGATGACCAACAAATTTTGCAGCATAAAGTACGGCCCAGTGTGAGAAAGCTGGGTCTCCCTCAAAGGTCGTGGGTCTTCTAGCAGGACAATGACCCAAAACACACTTCAAAAAGCACTAGAAAATGGTTTAAGAGAAAGCACTGGAGAGTGGCCAGCAATGAGTCCAGACTTGAATCTAATGGAACACCTGTGAACAGATCTGAAAATGGCACCCTTCAAATCTCAGAAATCTGGAGCAGTTGGCCAAAGAAGATTCCAGCAGAGCATTAAAAGAATCTCATTGATGGATACCGGAAGTGGTTGTTCGCAGTTATTTTGTCTAAATGTTGTGCTGCCAAGTATCAGGCTGAGGGTGCCAATACTTTTGTCCGGCCCATTTTTGGAGTTTTATGTAAAGTAGGGCTGTCAAACGACTAAAATTTTCAATCGAGTTAATTACAGCTTAAAAATTAATTAATCGTAATTAATCGCGATTCAAACCATCTATAAAATATGCCATATTTTTCTGTAAATTATTGTTGGAATGGAAAGATAAGACACAAGATGGATATATACATTCAACATACAGTACATAAGTACTGCATTTGTTTATTATAACAATAATTCAACAAGATGGCATTAACATTATTACCATTCTTTCTGTGAAAGGGATCCACGGATAGAAAGACTTGTAGTTCTTAAAAGATAAATGTTAGTACAAGTTATGAAATTTTATATTAAAACCCCTCTTAATGTTTTCGTTTTAATAACATTTGTAAAATTTTCAATCAAAAATAAACTAGTAGCTCGCCATTGTTGATATCAATAATTATATGGTACTAACCCATAAAATCAGTTGGACCCAAGCGCCAGCAGAGGGCGCCAAACACCAAAAAACAAGTAACAAGCGGACATTACATTGTACTGTCATTTTAATCTGTTTGAGCGAGGTATGTGCGTTAATTGCGTCAAAGATTTTAACGTGATTAATTTAAAAAATTAATTACCGCGAATACCGAGAATTTTGACAGCCCTAAAATGATAATGATTTTTATATTTTTTCCATTCTCTTTTGTGTTTTTTCATTGCAAGCAAAATAAATGAAAATATTACTACCAAAGCATTTGTAATTACAATAATTTTCTGGGAGAAATTGAGCATTATCTGACAGAATTGAAGGGGTGCCAAAACTTTTGGCCTGTGTCTTGACATTTTGAGACACCAACATTTGGCAGTTATTAATTCATCTTCGGTGTATTAAGTCCCCCATTGTATTTCCGTTTATGCGAACCCAATAGAAAACTGGGCGGGAGCAACCTACTAACACTCACCTTAAGTGTTCTTTTATTCTGCTCCAGGTCAAAGACATAAAGACAGCCATCATTTGCTCTGAACGGAGAGGAGGAGAAGAATAGACTGAACAAGTGTCGTGCTCAAATTGCAGGAATTCTATTTCGGAGAGCTTATCCGTGGAATAAACAGACATTATAGGATTTTATTTGAACTTTTGGAAATGCAAACGGCACTCACCCTCCCAAGATCTCTTTGCCATCTGTCGACGCAGCCAATGAGAACACGCAGAACCTCCTCTCATCCGGACTACGAAACAAGCACAGGTTTATTAACGCACGGCAACTGGATCAAAACCTAACTGGATGTGGCACATTTTTTGGATTCTATTTTGAAACGATACTTTAAACGACGAAAGTATCAATTAGTTTTAATAATAAAGTCATTGGATAACAAATATTTAATGCGTTGCATAATACATTTTGGTATTTGTAAGAGAACTAAACAAGTGTTTATGCTTGCAATAATATTTATTTTGGCTTGCTAAGATGACACTTTCAAAAGAGCATAAAATACAAAATAAAATTAATGCGTGTTCTTCAAATTACACAGAACTGCACTTTCATTTCACAAGAGCAATAAACGCATTTCAAAAATAACCTCAAAAACAAATAAGGATCTAAGAACAAAACAACAATTGGCTAACTTGCGTAGCAAGTCTGCTAGCTTAAATGATGTAAAATGCTAACGTTTTTTTTCACAGTGCTCTTAATAAATCGTTCAAAAACATGTTCCCCCCCCCAAAAAAATTGCTAAATATACTTCTAAACTAAATAACGAAAGCATAAACAAACATGTTAGCTCAAACATAAACATACCTTATGTTTGTCTTAACAGGGAACTGTTTGATTCAGCCATGTTAGGCGAGTTATGGCATATTCCCTATTGCCACTAGAGGGCAGTGTACCCAACCATATCTATAAAACTACCGTATTGGCCCGAATATAAGACGGCCCTGATTATAAGACAAACCCCTCTTTTTCAAGACTCAAGATCGAATAAAAGACGTTTTGAACACCAAATTAATTTTGATACAGAAAATAATTACAGTACATCAGAAACAAACGATTATAACAACATATTTGAGAGAAAAAGCATGTAATTTTGCCTCATTCAAATCTTAATATCTGAACATTTAAATATGTAAACTAAAGTGCAATCACATTCGTAAATGAATGGCTTCTGCGTTTTTTTCAAATGTAAATAAACCAATCTATTGTGATAAAACAACAAAATTGCAATAAGTGCATTAACCATCAATGTGAGGTCTAACTGTAACTAGTCTTGAAACAAATCTGAATAAGGAAAAACATTGCAATAAAATAATGCAAACTGGTTAAGCTTCAGAGTAGCTGAGATCTGTCATGACAGAACATCGGTTCAATAATATCTGGCGCCATCTAGCATCGTGAATGGGTATAATGTCTAGACCCCGAATATAAGACGACTCCCACTTTTTCCAGTTTTATTTCAATGCAAAAAACACCGTCATATAATCGGGCCAATACGGTAAATGCAACACTTTGAAAACAAACCATTACAATGTCACTCTAATGAAACGATTCCTCAAAACAGCATAATTTTAAGCTTTTTTCCAATCGAATTATTAATCAATTAATCTTTGCAGCTCTACCTACTTTGACAAGTTGCTAGGAAGGGAAACACTTACTTGAGGTCCAATGCAGTGTGGTTTTCACCGTCCCCGTCGATACTGCACAGGTGAACTGCGGGGGAGACGCACACAGATCAATGACATTTATCACGCAAATAACTAAATGTTATATTTAAGGCTTGACAAAAAAAGACGCACAGGCTCTTTGACCGTCACAAACGTTTCTTTGAATGTTGGCCAGTGGTATTCATTGATTAGCTCTTAGCGTCATATAAATAAATTGTCATACGAGCGCAGACCTCGACAAGCTACTGAGAATTGTAAGGGTTAGGCATAGACTTCATGATATTGACGGGTCAGATTCGACCTTCAGTGCGCCGCCACACCTTCAAATAAGGAGCCATCCCACAATCTGCTTCAATTATTTGCAGCGACACATGCAGCGATCCAACGCCGGACTTAGGTTGAAAAAGTACGAAAGCTGTACCGCATACAAACAGGAAGGATTGTCTCAGGAGTGATTTGTTCAAGGTAATTATTATATTTTTCCTACCATGCATGCAGTTTTAAACGTTGTGAAAAAAATCAATGGGAGAAATTAGCCGCCACAGCATTATACTTCGCAATATTTGCGTAAAATAAACGCTAACTGCACGTAAGCCTGTCGCGATAACAAATTTTAGTAGGCGATATATTGTTTCATAAATCTCGATATTGTTGCCTGTGTTTTTAACCTATTCAACCACGAATATAGTGACAATTAGGGGTGTAACGGTACACAAAAATCTCGGTTCGGTACGTACCTCGGTTTTGAGGTCACGGTTCGGTTCATTTTCGGTACAGTAAAAAAACTAAATGCAAAATATAAATGTGCTAGTTGTTTATTACACACTTTTGTGCTTTCAACAATAGGAACATTAGCCTATACAAAGCTAGAATTCTGCTCAAAAAGTAGCGGGTATTTAAAGAAAATACAAATACAAAATACAGTATTTTAAATTTTTCTTCTTTCTGAAAGAAAGAAGAAAAAAGAAGTCCTTTGCTAAAGAGAAAAGCAATCCCAATGACAAAGATTTTAACATGTATTCTACAAATGAAATGCCTCCATGAATCATTTTTTTTCTTATGAACGGTTTTCAAAAGCTTTATTGGTGGATTTTCTCAAGTTAAAGCGCCACGCAGAAATTAATACATTTAATTGTGTAAGCAGGATCTGTGTATTATTCTTATTATTTAATTACAGGTGGTTTAGCTCATTTCAATTTATTTTATTTAAATGGGCTATTATTTATTTGATTATGTGTTTATATTTTACAAATGTGATGTAGTATTCATTTATATTGTATATTTTATGTTGTATAACTTTAGTTCCTATGTGAATATTAGTTCCTACTTGTTTTGTTGTGGTAGGAGGGTTTTGTATTGAACACGGGGCCGTGTTGGTTATTATTATAGCAGAGAAGACGGCAATAAATCAACAAAGACAAGTCAATTGTGCCCCGATCTACCACTCAAGAGATCTGATGGACTCAAAAAGTGGGTTACGATTGCATATTAGTTTGAAAATCGACCGGATCCACCGTATTTTTACATGAGTGACTTCTGGTCTGCCCGATCCTAGCTAGTAGTATTGACGCAGGAAGGCCGCGTCTTGTGTCAAATAATAAACTCTGCCATTCTTTTCGCATGTGTTGCGTTGAGCCGCTTTCTGGGACGCATCTAACACGCGGCCGTACTGCGACTGGTGTGCATTGGCTGATGGACTTTAACGCCCACGTTTCACTGCGTTCTCGCGCCGGCCACGTTGTCGCGTCGTTGACGTTTCTGGGCTATATACTGTCCTACCGTGTTGGTCCTCATTATAGTAGAGAAGACAGAGTAAATATAATCTACACAAAGAAACTGTAACCCGATTGACTCACAGTCTCGAGAAGTCAGGGTTACATTACGTCAGAAACTCGTTCGGTACGCCTCCGTTCCGAACCGAGCACCCCGTACTGAAACGGTTCAATACAAATACATGTACCGTTACACCCTTAGTGATAACTGTTCCTAATAAATTACCTATTGAAATAAAATAAATTGTTATTCTTAAATACAACACAAACTATATTAAAATTTATAAATATTATAAAACACAATGCATAATAAGTCGTTTTAAAGCTACTTAGGCGCAGAATATGAAACAGGTGAGAAACCCACTGTCATTTTTTTGTCTGCCAATTAGAGCCCATTAAAAGTGTTCATTTGATCCAAAACGACTCATCTTGTGCGCATGCAACAAAATTGACGCCAAATTATTATCATTTACTACATCATAATATCATTGCCAATCAAATTTTTCATCATTTTAAATTTATTCTTAGTGTACAATCTGAAGTATATGCGATTGCCTCCAGAAATCTGAACACGACATGCTTTTATTTTGAAATGTTCACCGGAAGTATGTTTGCTAAGCCACTAACTGTACGCTTTACACTCAGTAAAAAGAAACAAAACCAAAATGCACTTCTCTTTCATCATGCATGTTGTATCCGTAATAGATTTTTTTTTCCTTTAGTTCGCATCGCTAGCAAATTCTTTAATCCAGCGAGTTTTCATGTTTGATGTGTCACCTTTTAACCGCAATTTTGCGTTGTGGAGAAGACTGTCAATTTTTTATAGAAGACTAAAGTGGTTAGTACATTGTCTTTTTTCCATTAGCCTCAAGTTAACAATGCTAACCTTTTAAAGTGTCTAATACAGATGTGTTTCCTTATTATTATTTTGGCGATGATACCACAATAATAATTGTAACCTTAACTTATAAAGACTGGCGAACGGAGGTCGGAGGAGGAGCGTCGAGATTCTAGACATTCTACTGCGGTATTGTCAAGTCAGTTCACGGACGCCCCCACCATGCTCATATTTTTATTTTATAACTTTGAAAAGCAGATTAGTTCTGTTGTAAGAGCAAGTTTTTTCCAGCTCCGTCTCTTAGCCAAAGTGAAGCCTTTTCTTAGTCGCCACGACCTTGAAAAAGCAATTCACGCTTTTATAAGTTCAAGGCTGGACTACTGCAATGCACTTTATGTTGGCCTACCCAAGTCCTCGATTTCTCGGCTGCAACTTGTTCAAAATGCTGCTGCTCGATTTTTAACAGGTACACCTAGACGTGAGCATATTACCCCCGTGCTATCATCACTCCACTGGCTTCCAGTCCATTTTAGAATTGATTTCAAACTTTTACTGTTTGTTTTTAATTCTATTTATGGCCAGGCTCCATCATATCTATCGGAAATTTTAACTTTTCGTAACTCTGGCAGAACTCTTCGCTCGACCGGCCAGCTTTTTTTAGATGTTCCGAGGTCAAAACTTGAACAGTGGGGAGACCGATCCTTTGCGGTTGCTGCCCCCAGGCTGTGGAACAGACTTCCCTCCGAAATCCGCACCACCACGGATGTAGGTCTTTTTAAGTCTCGGCTATAACCGCACCTTTTTAGACTCGCCTTTTACAAAGATTAGGATAGCCTGGTTTTATTAGCTTAAGGACTTTTTTTTTAATGTTTTTCGATTTTATCGGTTTTATTGTTTTACTTGCTGGACTTTTATTGTGATGCGCTCTTTGTTTTACTTTATTTTTTAAATGTCATTGTATAATATTTTCCTGCCTTTTATTTATCTTGAGCCATGTTTTGTTGTAAAGCACTTTGAGGGCCTTTCGGGTTTTTGTAAAGGGCTATATAAATAAATTTGATTGATTGATTGATTGATATTTTTGTATCATTTCAATGGTAAGCCTCATCTATTTCCTTTTTTTGCCACATGCACTAACATTCTTGGAACCCTTGTTGATTTCTCTCATAAGTAAATCCGGTTTGCGTCTGTCTTGCGGGAAAACAAAGTAACTGCGGAGCTGTCATTAAGCGTCGTATTTCGATTATGTCGTCAGATGTAGAAACAAACGGCGAGTCAAATTTTGCGTTGGATGTCAAAAAGATCGTGTGTAGAAGCGATCGTATGTCGAAGTACCACTGTACTCTGAGTCAAGAGAACATTATGAATAGATCGATAGCTAGATAGATAGAGTTTAGGGGTGTCAATTTAGCACATTCATTGTGATATTTAATGAATAATGGCTTTGAATTAGCTGCACGTCATACAATCTATTTTTTTCAATGGGTCAATGATGCTTGTCTCAATCATTCCCTGAAATCAACAATTGTGTTTTGTATGAAGTGATCGGCTCCTACTTCAGCTTGGAGGGCAATGTGGTCGGGTGCCTTACTGTAGTCCGACCAGCTGGAGTAAAGCACGTGCTGGGCATCCGGCGTGAAGCAGACGTCCAGGACGCTCCAGCCGACATCTCGAGCCTTCACCGTTTGCCTAAGTTGAAAGCGTCCTCTGCTTGTGTCATACAAGCGGATGTTCTGATCTGAGGTAGGAAATCATTTTAAAAAGGAATTAACTAAGACAGTTTGCTCACAAGCAATGGCTCACTTATGAATGTAAATGACGGCAAGGCCTGAATCACCTTTTTGGTTCTAGTGAAAGACCAGTTAAGGTAATATATGGCGGAAAACACAGAGAAGACTGAAAAAGCAAGTTTCTGCTCTTGCACCCCTTTTGAAAACAAACTGCTGTATTTTAAGCCAAAAGAACTGTTGTGTTTGATAGAACAATATGTCTATATGCTGCCATAGCAGATTTATGGCGCACTAAGCCACCGAACTATTTTTAATTTGTCTGTTTTACCCTGAAAACTCCCGTTTACAGACGTCGCGCAGCCGCTTTTGTTTCAACCTAGCCATAAAAAGAAGGTAAGTAATTATATTTATTATTCGAAATGTCCGTCATTTTTAGCATAGAATCATTAATTGATGTCTTATATTCAGTTTAAAAAAAGAAACTAAATTTCAAAACAAGAAACTAAAGAAAGCATATTTAAAACTTTTAAACGAATTACGTCACAATGAAAAATTAGGCGTCTGTAAAAAAGTCACGGATATCTACCTCATAACTATCGCTAAACTGTCTTTTTTTTTGTTACTGTTACCCGATATGTTAGATAAGTAATCGATCCAAACAAAAAAATTTGAAAAATAAAGTTTAAAAGGGTAACTATATGAAAAAGAAAATCTCAACCACTCCTTGTTGTCTGCGATTTCTGCATCGCGACCCTTGTTATATGACCATGTTTCACCCATAAAATAAAATAAAAAATCCGGCTGTGGCCATTCACAGCTGTGTCTTGACACTCGGTGTTACATGCTACATGGAGTTTTTGGATCGAAACCAAATAAGTACGCGATAATATCTCATTAAAATCGTGGCGTCTTTAATTCGGCTCTTGTGTGCTCTCGCCTCCAATTAGGGTTTTGCCGTTTAAATTTTGTTTTTTTTTTAAATGCATTCCTGTTCAAAATTTTTGTTGCCCCAGAAAATTGAGATTTTAAGCTTTCCAATGATGTATCACACATGCATATAGGACAATTTTGAAATTTGGCCAAATTGGGGGTCTTAGAGCAGAACTTCAAGTCACCTGAGTGTTTTCCACCATATACCAAGATTTCTTTCGTCCATATCTTTACCTGATTCAGGTCAACTAGGATCAATAAAATCGTAATAAACCCCGAAATAGTGGACACATTCTACTGTATGGTAAAATGGGAGGTACACAATAGAATGTATTGACGATCTGATTATCTCATGAGGGAAAAAAAACGATAATTCAGTTTTGTTTTGGATCATTTACCCTGGCAGGCAGAGAGAAACATGTTGCCATCCTCGCTGTAGACGCCACAGAAGGCTTTGTGATGGTATGTAGCCTTTTGGGAGACATAGTTAGGCAGGAAGCTAGGGTAAAAAAAAAAAAAAAAAAAGACCAGCAAAGTCAGTCTAAAAAATTATAACATTTGAAAATGACAAATGATATTTATAAGGAGTTTTGATTTGCAAAGCATCCCCACTCAAATGAATAAAATGCTCCCAATTTCAAGTTTCAAATGTCCACCTTCTGTTTTGATGAACACTTACTGCGAGCGGATGCGACTGCATTCTCCATGGGAAAAACTGGAGCTTCTACACCTTCCTTGCTCCCTCTAAACAAGATGGGGGGAAAAAACATGATTACCAACTCAAGGCAACCCAAACATCTTTTTTGAAAACAGTTCTCTATGGTTGAGCTGAGATTTTCTCCATTTCAAAAAGTCGATCGTCAGCCTGTAAAAGTTGTTTTGATTCTGTGTTTCCAACGGACGTCGCGCCCTCCATCAATCAGCCAGTTACCAAGTCAGTTCTCTGTCTTCGTCCAAGTTGCCAGAGCTCTGTATGCTTCGAAGCGTGCAGAAATAAGACAATGATATGCATATACTCTGTGCACTTGTATTACAAGTACATTTACTTCCACTTGCACTACAGCACATGTACTTGTGTACACTAGTACTACGAGCACGTGTAATAGCGTATGCCAAAGTATGTGTACTTGTACTACAAGTATACCGATCAGCACAGCAAAGCTACCGACCCAATTTCTCCAGTTAGTACTCACATGACAAGTACATGTACTAGCACTAAAGGTACACATACTCGAGTTTACTTTAGTATGTGTACTTGCGGTACTTGTTCTACAAGTACGTTTACTTGCGTTTCCTGAAGTATGTGTACTTGCGTATACTCAAGTATACTACAAGTATACCGATCAGCAAAGCAAAGCTACCCACTCAATCTCTCCAGTAAGTACTAGTATGACAAGTAAAATGTACTAGCACTACAAGTACGGGTCCTTGTGTTTACCTAAGTATGTGTACTTGCGTGTCCTTATACTACAAGTACATTTACTAGCACTACAAGTCTGTGTACTTGCATTTACTAAAGTACATGTACTTACGAATACTTAAGTATGAGTACTTGCATGTACTTGTACCTCAAATATACCAATCAGCACAGCAACGCTACCCACGCAATTTCTCCACTAAGTACTTGTACGACAAGTACATGTACTAGCAATACAAGTACGTGTACTTGCGTTTCCTTAAGTATGTGCACTTGCCTGTACTTTACACAAGTACATTTACTAGCGCTACAACAATGTGTTCTTGCGTATACTTAAGTATGTGTACTTGCATGTACTTAAGTATGTGTACTTGGGTGGACTTGTACTACAAGTATACCGATCAGCACAGAAAAGCTACTCACGCAATTTTTCCAGTTAGTACTCGTATGACAAGTAAGTGTACTACCACTACAAGTACGTGTCCTTGCATTTACTAAAGTATGTGTACTTAACTGTAATTGTACTACAAGTACGTGTACTTGCGTATACTTAAGTATGTGTACTTGACTGTACTTGTACTACAAGTATGTTTACTAGCACTACAAGTACGTGTACTTGCGTTTACTTAAGTATGTGTACTTGTCTGTACTTTACTACAAGTACATTTACGAGTGCTACAAGAGGGGGTTCTTGCATATACGTACTTAAGTACGTGTACTTGCGTATACTGAACTCATTTGCTCCCAGAAACGTATAAATACGTTCTATTTATAAATTCTTCATTGTCCCAAAAACTTATTTATACGTCTTTTGCGTGTTTTTTTTTTTTTTTTTTTTAAAATAAGAAGCATATTTACCTTCCGCTCTATCTGAGAAACAAAGAACAAAGCTCCAAACCCATTTTAAAGCAATAAAACTGGCCACTGGAGGGCAGTAGCGCATTTTGTAAGACCAGGCAACCCGATTCAACAGCAATGAACGGCCGGGCAGCACGGTCGGAGCGCCGCCTGGCATCATGCCGCCAGCGCTCCAACCGAACAAGACAACCGAGAGGACGCCTGGGAGGCCAGGCGCTGGACGACCGGGTAAAACGAGTGGGACCCCCCAGTGCAGCGGTTTGCTGAGCAGACCCCGCAGAAACGCAATAATAATCCATCTTTGTGAGACAGACAACGATGACGGAAAAGTTTACACGGCTGACGTGGCGACAACGCTGTCATCTCGGCGACAAACCGTCATCTCTCGGTAGTCATGAGAGAATAAATAGTTACTTTGCTATCAAAAGCTCTATTTGTCTGTTTGTTCATGGTATTTTGTAAAAGGAAAACATTATTCAGATGTGTGGGATGTAACTAATGCAAAAAATAGCTTTGTTAAAGTCAAAGTTATGTTTGAAATGTATGCGTTTACAAAAAGCTCATTTTCTCCGTTTTTTCATCAGAAATTGGAAAATTGCTCAAACTCAGAAATTTTTTAATGGTGATTTCTAAAGAATGGAAAAGGATATGAACTTACTTTTTTCTGCTGAAAGAAGAGAGTCTAATCTTTCTTTTGGTGGGTTCCGTGTTTATATAGCAATAGAACAGAATTTTCTGTGGGCCTTGCAAAATCAGTCGAAATCCAGAAAAACGGCTGGGAGCGAAGGGCCTTGGTCTGGTGAAAATGGCTGGGAGTGCATGAGTTAAGTACGTGTACTTGCATATACTTACAGTTGTGGTCAAAAGTTTACATACACTTGTGAAGAACATAATGCCATGGCTCTCTTGAGTTTCCAGTTATTTCTACAACTCTGATTTTTCTCCGATAGAGTGATTGGAACAGATACTTCTTTGTCACAAAAAACATTCATGAAGTTTGGTTCTTTTATGACTTTATTATAGGTTAACAGAAAAAGCGATCAAATCTGCTGGGTCAAAAATATACATACAGTGATACCTCAGCTCAACTTTTCGCCTCAAGAACATTAAATTCGCGAGCATATAGTCTCTGCTGACGAACTAGTTTTCGGCGGACGAACCAAACCACGCGGTCGAACAGCGCCACGAGAAGCTGACGCACGCTCACGGCGTCCCAGTTCGTCCCCTCCCTTTCGTTGAGTGCGGACGTGGTTTGTGTTTGATAGACATTTTGGACCATATTGAGTGTACTTTTGCTATTATGGGACCGAAAAAGACCCCACCACAGGCTAGTGTTAAGCCTAAGAAGACATTAAAGAAAATAAGGAATATTTTTGTGGAGTTTTAAGGCTTATTTAGTAGAAAATTATGTTTTATGGGGACCTGGGAACGGATTATTCTCATTTTAATGGTTTCTTATGGGAAATAAATGTTCGGAAGATGAACTTTTCGCCTTACACACACTTTCTGGGAACTAATTATGTTCGTGAGCTGGGGTATCACTGTACATGGATCTGAAAAAGCGAATCATTGACTTGAACAAGTCAGGAAAGTCACTTGGCGCCATTTCAAAGCAGCTGCAGGTCCCAAGAGCAACAGTGCAAACAATTGTTTGTAAGTATAAAGTGCATGGCACTGTTTTGTCACTGCCACGATCGGGAAGAAAATGCAAGCTATCACCCGCTGCTGAGAGAAAATTGGTCAGGAGGGTGAAGATTCAACCGAGAATCAACAAAAAGCAGATCTGCCAAGATTTAGAAGCTGTTGGGACACAGGTGTCAGTGTCCACAGTCAAGCGTGTTTTGCATCTCCATGGACTGAGAGGCTGCCGTGCAAGAAGGAAGCCCTTGCTCCAAAAGCGGCACCTTAAGGCTCGACTGAAGTTTGCTGCTGATCACATGGACAAAGATAAGACCTTCTGGAGGAAAGTTCTGTGGTCAGACGAAACAAAAATCCAGCTGTTTGGCCACAATGCTCAGCAATATGTTTGGAGGAGAAAAGGTGAGGCCTTTAACCCCAAGTACACCATGCCTACCGTCAAGCACGGTGGTGGTAGTATTATGCTGTGGGGCTGTTTTGCTTCCAATGGAACTGGTGCTTTACAGAGAGTAAATGGGATAATGAAGAAGGAGGATTACCTTCAAATTCTTCAAGATAACCTAACGTCATCAGCCCGAAGATTGGGTCTTGGGCGCAGTTGGGTGTTCCAACAGGACAATGAACCCAAACACACATCAAAAGTGGTAATGGAATGGCTAAATCGGGCTAGAATTAAGGTTTTCGAAAGGCTTTCCCAAAGTCCTGACTTAAACTTGTGGACAATGCTGAAGAAACAAGTCCATGTCAGAAAGCCATCAAATTTAACTGAACTGCACCAATTCTGTCAAGAGGAGTGGTCAAATATTCAACCAGAAGCTTGCCAGAAGCTTGTGGATGGCTACCAAAAGCGCCTAATTGAAGTGAAAATGGCCAAGGGACATGTTACCAAATATTAGCGCTGCTGTATGTATATTTTTGACCCAGCAGATTTGATCACTTTTTTCTGTTCACCCATAATAAAGTCATAAAAGAACCAAACTTCATGAATGTTTTTTGTGACAAAGAAGTATCTGTTCCAATCACTCTATCAGAGAAAAATCAGAGTTGTAGAAATACCTGGAAACTCAAGAGAGCCATGACATTATGTTCTTCAAAAGTGTATGTAAAATTTTGACCACAACTGTAAGTACGTGTACTTGCGTATACTTGGGTATGTGTAGTTGCATGTACTTAAGTATGTGTACTTGCGTGGTCTTGTAATAAAACTATACTGATCAGCACGGAATAGCTACCCACGCAATTTCTCCATTTAGTACTCGTATAACAAGTACATATACTAGCACCACAAGTACTAGACTGCAATTGTACTACAAGTATGTGTATTTGCGTGCACTTGTACTGCAAGTATACTGATGAGCACAGCAAAACTACCAACTCATTTTCTACAGATATGCTATTTTCTAGTTTCTGACTGAAATGCAACATTGGTATGATCAATTGGCTTGATTCTCTATTACTTATCTGGCAGCCCAAAGGGGAAGTAGTGCGCTTTAGTACTTTGCTGTGGAATTTTTGTCCACCAATCTTCCTTTAAAGCTAATATTTATGCTCTGATAGGAGCTTGTTGACTCACCTCTCTAAGCATGTGTGTAAAACTTGTTTTGCCTTTCAGGTCAGACGAAGCGGTGGCCAGCAGGATCTGAGTTCGGATCTCGCTGCGCTCTACTTCATGCGTGTCGGGCTGCGTGTCCACTATCAAATTAGCATATTACACAGATTTACTAACAGTCACTCAGAACATTTGAGTCACTGCTTGAGGTGAGGTTACCAGGCGGATTGTAGATTTTGCCCAGCCGACCTTCCCACGCGCCATCGCTGTCCTCGTCGGAGTCCGAGTAAGACTGGACCAGCTGCAGCCCTGTCGCTCCGCTGCCATGGACCAGTCTGACCTGGCCCCTGCAGAGAAATAATGTTTTCGCGCATGAGACGAGAAGAGCCATCGTCTAATCGGCAGCCCTATTTTTTTATCTTATTTTTTTTAAGATTCCTGCCATGAAACAGGTCTCTGGATCTTTCCCACATAGAGATGAGCAATATATTCGAACAATCGATCTAGCATGCCAGGTTACGTATATCTTAACTATTCATTTATTTAATTGGCCAATTTTTCACACAAAGTTTGCTCGTGTTGACAAAACTCACCTCCTCAGTAGGTAAGCCAGCACTTCAGCTAAGTCGACGTCCTCCTCCGATGCTGACACCGTGTCGCCTTGCTGCCTGCTGCTGCCACTACTCTGGTTTTCTTCTTCTAAGTCGCCTTGATCAACTGGGTTGTCACTGGAAGAGCCCCTTCCATCAGACATCCCAGAACTGGACTGGGAGCCCATACAATGAAGAGCGCCTGGCCAAAAGAATTTCCTTATTACAAACAAAATCAAATCTGATCTGAATTTGATGATTTTTATGTCATCTTTCTGGCCTAATATGTAATAGGTTTTAGTACAGTATAATAATAACAGTTCATGTAGATGACATTGTGCTGCGAAAAAAATATACCATTAATTAAAAAAATATACAAATCTGACATTGTAAGCAGTTACTCACAGTGTTAGTCATCATTTGGGTATTCTTTTCGACAAATACTTTTTTTTTTTTACTTTTACTTGAGTACATTTTTAAATGACTACTTTTACTTGAGTAATATTTCAAAGTAACGGTACTCTTATTCGTGTCAAATTTTTATCTCCTCTGCAAATAAGTTTGGTACACTTCTTTTGGTTGTGACTCTCAAACAATTGAATTATTCTACAGTATAAGAATTGCACAACAAATGATACAGCATAAAATAGCTAGCCAGATTAGGAAATGGGGAAAAAAATGAACTATTACATTGCTATGAAAATAAAATATGTGTCCTTGATATAGATCAACATTGACAATGTAAATCATTCCTTGTTTTAATTTGTATACAAACTGAACAATTTAATTTAATGGGATCCTTTTTAGCATTTTTTAAATTAAACTGAAATAACCGGACCAGATTAGAGTACACAATCTGAAGTGACACAAAGCAAACAATTTGGCTTACTTTTTAAAGAAGCTAAACCCAAATGAAGTAGCTTCGGTGTAATCAGTTATAACTTTTTATGGTTTCTTAGTTGCCCATTTCTTTCGTTCATTTATTGCAGAATTACGTACACATTATTTCTCTACATTTTCCATTCAGATGCATTAATTTCTAAATTCTGATGAAAAATACTTATACTTGGTAAAGACTAATGTGACTTTGTATAATTATCTCAAAAACTAAAAAAAACAAAAAAACAAAACATATTTATGGCGGAAAACACTCAGGTGACTTGAAGTTCCGCTCCGAGACCCCCAATTTAGCCAACTTTCAAAATTGTCCGATATGCATGTGTGATGCATCATTGAAATGTTAAAATTTCAATTTTCTGGGGGGAGAAAAATTTTAAACAGGAGGGCATTTAAAAAAAAAAAATTTAAACAGCAAAACCCTAACTGGAGGCGAGAGCACACGAGAGCAGAATTAAAGTAAAACGGACAAATTAAAAATAGTTCGGGGGCTTAATGCGCCATGAATCTGCTATGGCAGCATATAGACCAGGGTTGACTAAATCCGGACCTCGGTGCCACTTTTCCTGTCGTGTTTTCCACGTCTCTCTCCCTTAACACACCTGAATGAAATGATTATGTCATCAACAACCTCTCCAGAAGCCTGATAATGATCCCGATTATTTTGATTCAGGTGTGTTGGAGGAGGGAGACATGGAAAACACGACAGGGAAAGTGGCACTGAGGTCCGGATTTAGTGAACCCTGACATAGACACATTGTTCTATCCAACAAAACAGTTCGTTTGGCTTAAAAGTTTATTTTAAAGAGGGGTGCAAAAGCAGAAACTGCTCTTTCCAGTCTTGTCTGTGTTTTCCGCCATAGATCAACTGTGTTTACAATCTAAATCGGATCATTTAAAAACAATGCAGTCAAAAATACTGCGATGGACTAAACGAAGTACACAATTTAAAGGGGATGATTTCTAATTCATCTTGATATATGGGATACTTTTCTCCCCGTCTATTGACATTTTTGTATGTACAAAATGAATAGAAGGAAGCAGGCATACAAGGTCATTCTTCAGTTAGTCCTACTGCGTAAAACGATGCCTTTTACAGGAAATGTCATCTTAATTCAGCTCTAAATCAAAATGAAAACATCGTCAAAGCGCAAACAACTTGGTGAACAAATTTAGTAACTCGTCATGTCGTGTCAGGGTGACTAGTTGACGACCAGACTGTTCGCGCAGTCTTCATTTAACATTTTTTTAACAACACGAAAGCAGGAAACAACATTTGTACTGTGCTTATCGCGAGCTGAGTTAGCCTCAATGCTAACGACGTCCACATTACCGTTTAGTTGTCAAACGGTCCGCTTGACAGCGCTAGCCCACTTGTGGTACTTCGTTAAGTACAAAGACAAAACTCCTTACGGTTGGTAATTAGAATCCCGAGGTTGGTTGGCACTGGCAGCGCGGAGCTTTATCTGTCGGCCGCTGGGTAATTCGCCATGTTGTTTACAAAATGTGTCTCTGCACTTTCGACGTCACTTGCAACGCTGCCTGTGAGGCTCCCCTCAAAACGCTATGCAGCATTAATAAAATAAGACCAATTGCTTTCGATTGGACTGTTACTGAATTTATATAATATAATATTATCTTCTTTTCCTTTCGGCTTTTGCCTTCATATAATATATACAGTAATATAATAGTGATTCCTCGTTTTTCGCGTTTAATGGAACCGCCCACCACCGCGAAAAACGAAAATCCGCGAAATAGAGACGGAGCTTATTTACATCATTTTTTTTTTTTTTATGTGTTTACTACGATATACCAGCATTTAAATGAGATACATATATACGGAGCCCTTACATAGAAGAAGAAAAAAAACAGACAAGGGAAAAAAAAGTTAAACGTTAAGAAAAAAAAAAAAAAGATTTCTGTCAAAGCAAAAAAAAAAATAAAAAAAATACGGAGGTAAAAAAAAAAATCGAGGTCAAAGCTAAAAAAATGTATTCACATCGAAGCAAAAAAAAAAATTACATTGAAAAAAGTATGTAAAAATTTTTTACATTGATAAATCTTTTTTGCTTCAATGTAAAAAAAATTTTTTGCTTCTGTGTCTTTTTTTTTTTTTTTTTTTTTGCTTCAACAGAAAAAAATCTTCCGTGTCCCTTTCAGTGCACTTTTGGTGAAATTTGTAGAGCTACTCTTGGCATTGCTGGCAAAAAAAAAAAAAAAATGTAGAAATGTAACAACTCTTGTATAGCCCAAAGTAGCTGAGTAAGAGTAGCGTTTTTTCTTCACAAATCTACTTAAGTAAAAGTAAAAAGTATGGCTTAGTAAAATTACTCTTAAAAGTACATTTTTATCAAAAAGTTACTCAAGTAACTGTAACGGAGTACATGTAATGCATCACCTCTGAACATAGCATAGCATAACATCATAACATGAAAATCAATTTTCAACACTGCTTATCGTTGTCAGGGTCGCGGGGTGCCGGAGCCTGTCCCGGCTAACTGGGCAAAAGGCAGACTACTACATGATATGGTATGATATATGATACGGTACGATACAATATAATATGGGCGGCAGGGTGAAAGAGTGGTTAGCACGTCCGCCTCAGAGTTCTAAGCGGTTCTATGGGTTCAATCCTGGACTCTGGCCTTCTTGTGTAGATTTTGCATGTTCTCCCCGTGCCTGCGTGGGTTTTCTCTGGGCACTCAGGTTTTCCTACACATTCCAAAACCCTTTGCTGAGAAAAAATATTTTATTTATTTGCTTACCCAGTGAATTCACAAAGTATTTGGGTTTATTTTTCTTAATCAACACTTCACAAAAACAAAGTTATTCTACAGTACAGTTCGATGTGCACGATATCATTTTATTTGTGGATGGAAATGCAGTCAGTATTAGGTTGTTGTTTTTTTTACAGTGTTTGCGACAATACCAAAAACGTGAGAAAATCATCTACTGGCCTTATTCGCGTAAATGATACATTCCCTAAATAAATAACAGCACGGCTAAAGAGATTTGTCATCTTTGCAAGTTGTCTTACAAAATGTTTTGACTCAATAGCCTGGCATAGTGTGCTGGGTAGTTTCTTTGAAGGTAAACAGACATTTTCCCATCAACTCCCTGGTCTCCGGTCACACCTGTAAAGAAGAAGGGAATTAAATAGACTGTTATAAAAAACGTCACACAATTCAAATGCATATGAGCTAAAAAATGATCAATTTGTTGGAAAGTTGGCATTCCAATTGCCTATACCAGAGATGCCCAAACATCGGCTTTCTGAAAAATGGGAGGATGCAAAGGTCAATTTAAAATTCCTCTACTTTAATTCGATAAACACGACGACAATATATGGTATATCATCAGAACATGTACACTGGTATGAAAAAGTATCTGAAAATGTTGGAATTTCTAACATTTCTGCGTGACATCACCATCGAATGTAATCAGATTTTTGTCAAAATCACACAGATGAAAAAACAGTGTTCGTTTTAACTAAAACCACCCTAACATTTATAGGCTTTCGAATTTTAACGAGGTTAGTAGGCAAACAATGACAGAAGGGGAGAAAAAATAAGTCAACTATCACATTTAATATTTTCATATGGCTGAATCCAGCTGCTCCCTGTTGAGACCAACATAAGCTAAGTTTTTGTTGAGCGAATGTTTCTTTTGGTCCATTTGTAATTTAGTTTATAGGTATATTATGGGTAAGAGCATGGAAATGCTAAGAGCAACAAAAAAAAAGCATTTTATAGCATTTAAGCTAGCGGATTTTTGCTACATAAGTTGGCCAATTGTTCTTTTGTTGTACTTAGATCCTCATTTATTCATTTTTTATACCGTTTCAGACTCATCTTAGGTATTTTAATTTGTTATGTTCCTAATCCGATTACCCGATTATTCAAACTAACTAGTTAATAGACTAATCGATTACTAAAATAATTGATAGCTGCCTTCCTAATATTAACAATTCTTTCGTAGGTCAATCAGCCCCCCTTTTGATTTAAAACGGCTAAAAATGGAGTCAATCGTTTCTGCTACGCTTGAGCTGTAAATTTTTTTTGTTTGTGCTGCTATCGTTTTTGAGCTGTTGCAAAATAGACCCAGAATTGTGCCATTAAGCTACGTCTGTGCTGTAAACAATTTCATTTGTGCTGCTTTCGTTTTTGAGATATTGACATACTCATTTCGAGTGATGACGTCAATCGCAGCGCCTCCGTCGCCGCTGACGGAGCAGACCAACTCTCTCAATGACAGAAGGGTGTCCAACAAGGAGCACAAACAAATGGCACAACCTTCAGGTCCATTTTGCAATAAATGAGGGGCTTGAGATATTAATTTTGCGCGATGACGTGACTTGCGACCCACGGGTTGACCTCAGATTGACCTACAAAAGAATTGTTATTATCTCAAAAACAATACCAGCACAAATGATTTTTTTTTCAGCACAAACAAATGACATTTTCCAATAAATTTGCTTTAAAACTTTATGGAGGTGTATAGAGGTCGGACAACCGGCCAGCCGATATTAGATTTTCAAAGGCCGACTTCCTTTTATAACACTGGCCACCAGATGGTGCAAAGTCACAATTAGCAAAGATCATCGCCCGAACAGTGAACATGCAGTGCTTGTCAAAAGTATTGGCAACACTGCAATTCTGTCAAATAATGCTCAGTTTCTCCCAGAAAATGATTGCAATTACATATGCTTTGGTAGCAATACCTTCATTTATCTTGCTTGCAATGAAAAAAACACAAAAAAGAATGGAATTTTTTTTTTTTAAATCATCATCATTTTACACAAAATTCCAAAAATGGGCCAGACAAAAGTATTGGCACCCTTGGAAAAATCATGTGATGCCTCTCTAATTTGTGTAATTAACAGCACCTGTTACTTACCTGTAGAACATAACAGGTGGTGGCAATAACTAAATCACATTTGCAGCCAGTTAAAATGGATTAAGGTTGACTCAACCTCTGTCCTATGTCCTTGTGTGTTTCACATTGAGCATAGAGAAAAGAAAGAAGACCAAAGAACTGTCTGAGGACTTGAGCAGCAAAACTGTAAGGAAGCATGGGCAATCTCAAGGCTCCAAATCCATCTCCAAAGACCTGAATGTTCCTGTGTCTGCGCAGTGTAATCAATAAGTGTAATGCGATGTAATGTACAGTGTAATGGCATTGTGGCTAACCTCCCTAGATGTGGACGGAAAAGAATAATTGACAAGAGATTTCAACAATATATTTTGCGGCTGGTGGATAAAGAACCTTGACTAACATCCAAACAAGTTCACGCTGTCCCTTAGTCCGAGGGTACGACAGTGTCAACCCGTACTATCTGTCGGCGTCTGAATGAAAAGGGACTCTATGGTAGGATACCCAGGAAGACCCCACTTCTGACCCAGAGACATAAAAAAGCCAGGGTGGAGTTTGCCAAAACTTACCTGAGAAAGCCAAAAACGTTTTGGAAGAATGCTCTCTGGTCAGATGTGACAAAAGTAGAGATTTTTGGGAAAAGGCATCAACATAGAGTTTACAGGAAAAAAATGAGGCCTTCAAAGAAAAGAACAAGGTCCTGACAGTCAAACATGACGGAGGTTCTCTCATGTTTTAGGGTTGCTTTGCTGCCTCTGGCACTGGACTGCTTGAACGTGTGCATGACATTATGAAGTCTGAAGACTACCAACACATTTTGCAGCATAATGTAAGGCCCAGTGTGAGAAAGCTGGGTCTCCCTCAAAGGTCATGGGTGTTCCAGTAGGACAATGACCCAAAATACACTTCAAAAAGCGCCATAAATGGAGACTTCTGAAGTGGCCAGCAATGAGTCCAGACCTGAATCTATAGAGCACCCATGGAGAGATCTGAAAATGGCAATTTGGATAAGGCACCCTTCAAATCTCAGAGACCTGGAGCAGTTGGCTAAAGAAGAATGGTCTAAAATTCCAGCAAAGCATTGTAGGAATCTCATTGATGGATACCGGAAGCGGTTGTTCGCAGTTATTTTGTCTAAAAAATTGTGCTACCAATTATCCTTTAATGCCAGCAATATGAAGCAATTATCAGAGAATCCCAAAATTTGAAAAATAAGGTCCTAATGAAACCTTTTTTTTTCAAATTTGTAAAAAGAAAAGTAGAAATGAATATGTGTAATAAGCGCTCAGTATCTATAACCCTTGCTAAATCCTGTTTGTTTTTCTCATGGAACCTGCAGATGCATGTGCTGACTTGCATCCATCTTTTTTTTTTTTTTTTCCCAAAAAGAAATGTCAAAATTCTGAATTAGTCTCAAAATCTTGAAATCTTAGGTGCATCAAATGTGATACATTTGGCAATATGGGTTAAGCTGAGGATGCCAATACTTTTGTCCGGTCCATTTTTGGAGTTTTGTGTAAAATGATAATCATTTAATTATTTCTCATTCTTTTTTGTGTTTTTTCATTGCAAGCGAAATAAATGAAAATATGACTACCAAAGCATTTGTAATTGCAATCATTTTCTGGGAGAAATTGAGCATTATCCGACAGAATATTTTTGCCCAGCAGTGTAAGTTATCCAATTATTGGCACTCATTAATTTTGACACCAAAAAAATCCTTAAAATATCCCCAAATCAACAGGAATTGACCTGTTTTCAACAGGAAGCATTTTCAAGTATTATATATTAGCTTTGAGCTTACCAAGCTTCTTTGCGGTTCTTTCAATTTTGTCCAGAGCCGCCTGCATGTCTCCTCCCTCTGGTAGGAGGACCTCGATTTCTCCCACACTGTAGCCAAAATCCGCTTCGTCTAGATCTACGTGCACACCCTCGCCTTCGAAAGTGAAAGTTCGCCTCACTGTGGTAAATTCAGCAAAGCATACCAGATTCATAGCACTCGCCCAAAACTCATTTTGGTGGTCAATTAATGTCTGGCAGCTCTCAGTCATTAAGATTTCTTCATTTTTGAAAATGTCCTTAAGAACTTCCTTTAGCTTCAGATGAATATCGGCCACGTTAGTGATTTCTTTATAGCGAGTGCAAAGTGTGTCTGCTCTGGATGGTTCTCCGGGAGTCGCGCTTGCCCCTTTGACCGGTGCGAGTGGACACTTGAGCTCCCAGCATCCTTTGCGTTGACGCAGCCAGAAGTCTCTCAAAGTCAGGTCAAATTGTGGGGTGTCAAAGTACCGGTCCTGGAATTGGCACTGACCGGCACAAACTAAACAGAAGAGGGAATACAGTAGGAGGCAGACTGATTAAAACACAATTTTAATATATAATTTTAGGATAAACACCTCATTTAACTGCCGTGCGTACATTTTTAGGACACGGCCACAGTGCTTACGATGTCTGATTTTTTTTTTAATTGTTTTTTTTTTTCCCCAGCACAACTTCAGCTATATGAACTAGGCCTGTCTAATTTATCGCGTTAACGGGCAGTAATTGATTTTTTAAAATTAATTGCGTTAAAATATTTGACGCATGCACGGAATGACCCATTCATGCGTTGCCTCAAACAGTTTACAATGATGCTGTTTCAGCACACTGAGAGCGAAAAGGCAGAGAAATGCGAGTAACACGCTTAATTGAACTCAACGCAGAACATATTGTATATATTTGCAGCCACTCCTGACAGTCATGGTTGCCCTACTTCCCATCACATATTAGGGAGGAGACGACCTTTTTCTTAACACCCTGGATTGAACACAACGCAGAGAAGGTAACCCCTAAACCCTTTATTTTATGGGGTTGCACTTTGCACTTTACCAACTTAGCTGTATGAGCTGGATGGATGCTCCAAACAAAGTTTCGTTGTGATGTTTTGTAACAATGACAATAAATATTCTGAATCTGAATATACCATTTGCAGCCACCACTGACAGTCATGGTTGCCCAACTTCCCGTCATGCATTTGGGCGTAGCAGGAGACATTCTTTTTTTAACACGCCTAATTGAACACAACGCAGCACATACTGTATACCATTTGCAGCCACCACTGACAGTCATGGTTGCCCAACTTCCCATCATGCATTGGGGCATAACAGTTAAGTCCCTACAGTATCATTTAGTGAAAGCACAACAAAAAAAATATTCCTATCTCTCATAAAAATATAAAATTACTATAACTTGTACTCAAATTTATCTTTTAAGAACTACAAGTCTCTCTATCCGTGGATTCCTTTAACAGAAAGAATGTTAATACTGTTAATACCATCTTGTGGATTTATTGTTATAATAAAAATACAGTACTTATGTCCAGTATGTTGACTGTTTATGTCCGTCTTGTGTCTTATTTTTCCATTCCAACAATAATTTACAGAAAAATATGGCATATTTTAGAGACAGTTTGAATTGCGATTAATTACGATTAATTAATTTTTAAGCTGTGATTAACTCGATTAAAAAATTTAATCGTTTAACAGCCCTAATATGAACTGTTATTATTCCACTGTACTATAACCTATGACATGACCATATTAGTCATAGGTAATAAAAACATCAAATTCCGACTAGCAAAATCTACAGAAATTAAACATCACCTGTCCAAAAGGCCTTGAGTACCCTCTAGTGGAGAAAACATATTTTGTACCATGAAATTAAGACTCAATTGCAAGTACATTAACAGTAAAATAGTGCGTTTGTCCCCTGTAATTCAGGAAAACAACAAGGAAACATACCTCCAATTTCCTCCAGGACTTTGAGACTTTTGGCATCACACACAAACTTCCTCTCCACTTCTATACTCATCTGCAATTAAATGCATTCACATTCTCAATGTAGCATGAAAAGAAATGCATGCAATTTCATGTCAACGGCACGCTAAAGGAAAAAGTCATTGTTGACATTACTGTATGAATTGTTTTCCTTGTGAAATGCATCAGTTTCACATATACTGTACACCACGGTCACTAAAGTTTAAGGAGTCAGGACCCTAATCCCAGGCATTAAAATGGGTCAGGGGTTAAAAAGGTGAGAAGGGTGTGGAAGAAATATGTTCCAATACACTGTACAACTAGGGCTGTCCCAAACGATTCATTTTCTCCCAATTAGTCAGCCGACTATTTTTACGATTAGTCGACTAATCCACGGTAATTTTCGCACTATAAGCCGCACTTGACTATAAGCAGCCACCCACCAAATTTGACACCAAAACTACATTTGTTCATTGATAAGCCGCACTGGACTATAAGCCGCAGCGGTTCTCACTGTATTATGAGATATTTATACCCAAAGATATTAACCGGTAACACTTTATTTGACAGCGGCTTCATATGACTGTCATAAGACAAAATGAACCACCATGAAGCTTTGAACCAATTGGCTGCCAATCTTCATTGCTTCAAGAAGCTTTATTTCGCCATCACTGCTCCCTTCGGTGAGGCAGTCAACTTCTTCTGCCACCTGCTGTCAACACTGTTGTTGTCCAACATGCCTCCTAGCATTCATTGCAGCGCTATAGATATAAATGACAATCAAAATTCATATTTTGTGCTAATTTTTTCTTCAGTTGCTGTTCCAGTTGTTTCATTAATTGCTAGTTATGGTGTTTGGTAACGCTTTGACAGTGGCGCCTTAAGACTGTCATTAGACATTCATAGTTATGAAATGACACAGTCATGAGCATTAATGAATGCTTATAACAAATGTCATTTTGTGTTATCCGGCAAATTATCTCACTATTGAATGGATTTAAAAGATCCGAGGTGGACATAAATGGAGTAAGTGACATAATTTGCCAGTTTACACTTAATGACATCCGTCATAAGCATTCAGTAATGCCAATGATAGTGTCATGTCATATTTATGACGGTCTTATGACACCACAGTGAAAAATATTCTTACCTATTAACCCAAATAAATCAACAAATAAGCCGCACTGGACTATAAGGTGCAGGATGCAAAATGAGGGGAAAAAGTAGTGGCTTATAGTCCGAAAATTACGGTAATAAATTATTTCCCTTTTTTTTTTTTTACTAATTTAGCAATTAAATTTTTGATGACACTTATTAATTCAAAAAAACATTTTGGGACACTTAAAATCTTTATTAAAGTACAAATAAACACGTAAATAACAACAATAAATCACAAATAAACAATGAAGTCAATGCTTCACTTGACTTCACTTGAAGTCAGTGCTACACTCTAAATTGTCCGTAGGTATGAGTGTGTGCGTGATTGGTTGTATGTCTCCTTGTGCCCTGCGATTGGCTGGCAACCAGTTCAGGGTGTCCCCTGCCTACTGCCCATAGGTGGCTGGGATAGGCTCCAGCACCTCCGCGACCCTCGTGAGGAAAAAGCGGCATGGAAAATGAATGAATGAATGAAGTCAATGCTGATAGCATTAACTAGTGCAAAAGAAACATTCAGAACACTGACTTCGCCTTTCCAACATGATTCAAAACAATTCTTAAAAAAAATATCTAGCATTAACACTATAGTATACTACGATACATAATAGTTGTATAATCACTGCCAATCAGATTTTTCATAAAAGGTGTCATTTTAAAGGTATTCTTAGTGTAGAATCTGAATTCTGAAGAATGGGGATTAACTCCAGAAATAGTTATTTATATGACGTGCTTTTATTTTGAAATGTTCATCGGAACTACGTTCGCTAAACCGCTAACCGTAAGCTT
The DNA here is from genome assembly GCF_030265065.1 of Corythoichthys intestinalis. Lineage (NCBI taxonomy): Eukaryota > Metazoa > Chordata > Actinopteri > Syngnathiformes > Syngnathidae > Corythoichthys > Corythoichthys intestinalis. Next base: position 1,911,784 of record NC_080414.1, on the reverse strand, counting down.
TACACTTTGCATTTGGTGTCAGTAATCAACCAGCAATTTTTCATGTTTGAAGTGTCACCTTTTAACCGCAAGTTTGCGTTTTGGAGAAGACTCCCAATGTTTTATAGCAGCCTAAAGTAGGTTGTCTTTATTCCCCATTAGCTTCGATGCAGCAATGCTACCGTTTACAGTGTTTAATATAGATGTGTTTTCTTATTTTGTATGTCTGAACTTTGGATCTACGGCGTGTTGATGACCAATAAACATCTGTGAAAGGAATTGGAGCCTCATATGCCATCAACACGCACGGGTACACGCACGCACAAATGTATGCACGCGACGATAAAACGCAGCCGTGAAAATTACCGCCCTCATTTTTATTCACCGTGCGATAGACTCAGACTGTTGCATATCGCGACAGGCTGAGCAACTTCAATAAAAATATGTCGTTAGTTAGTTAGTTAGACTACGATCTGCCAGCTTGTAATTGTGTCTTGTCGTGTTCCAAAATTACAACTGGGTAACGGCGCTTTAGGTGTTCATTCATAGCCGGCGTGCAGCCAAGCTTTGCATCGAAGAGACAGGACACAAAAGTGTACCCTCCTTTGTTTCATTGAAATAAGTCAATGTTTTGGCCAATCTGGTGCGCTTTTTTGGCTTTGTGCTGCTTTACCCGCTTGCATATGCATACCAAGCGTCCGACATTTAAAAAATCTCCCGACCCACCCTGAAAAATGTTCTCCTCGGATCTACACAATTCGCTCAGGTCACCATTTTTTACAAAAGGTGAGAGATTTTCATGCCTGTAATCCTAACCTTTAGCAATCTTGATTAGTACTCAACATGACTTGGCTGAAACCAAACTAATGAATTAAAAGTTTGTTGAAATAAAAATCAAATTTATAGTAATATGGAACCCTTCCGTCTTAGCTTTGTGGTCTTGTGAAGATATATAAATAACCTCCCCTTTAATTATCATGCAGGATTTCTGTTAAATGTCCGTAAGGTACAATATCAGCTATTTAAATAACATTGAACGGGAATTAATAACAGCAAAGTCTGTAATTAAAATACTTGAATGTAGTTGCATGTGTAAGAAGAGCAGAGGAATTCTGAATAAAAAAAAAAAAAAACTGATTTCTGATTTTAGAGTTTGGATTATACGAATATCAGAGTTCTCAATAGAAGGAATTCTCAAAATTTATCCCGGAATCACCTTTGGTGGATTTTAAATGTTCTCTTCATCAAACCAATATGAGGTTTCGATCATCCGGAATGACCAATATTTACGGACTTAATCCCTGATCCTGGTTACGTGCTATACCCCTCAGGTGTGAATACTCAGTGACAAAGTATTGACACAGTATCAATACAGTCTTGCAATGTGTCGAAAACATAAGGTAATGCCGAAACGAAGTGGGGCTGCAGATCTTAACTTAAACTACAAACCTTGGCATAAAAATTCAATTTTCCTTGTAAAACTCTTGCTTGAAACCCCAATTTGTAACCACAATCCTGTCTTGACACCTTAATTTAAACTCAAACCTTTGCATAATTTGCCAAAAACTTCAAACGATTTCCTTTTGGCAAGCTAAGAGGTCAAACTGTGCTTACTGAACGTAAATGTGATAAAGCACACGTCTATAAAATGTGATTTTAAAAAATTACTGTTCACAATTTAGCCAATATGCCGTCTGTAACAATTCACATTTTTTGTTCAATTCAAAATTCATCGACTTTAGTAATAAAGGTTCTAATTCTCCTCGTGTTATATTCGTTTAGAGCCGTATTGCTGCTGCACCTGTCAGCTGCACTACATACGCGAGTTACAGATAGCTCAACAAAACACCACTTTTATCAAAGTTTTATAATAAAAGTGTTATTACATTACCAATACTCCCACTCACCTTTTAAAGTCGTCAAGTCCTTCTTTGCATATGGAAGCAAATCGACATCAAAACACTTGAGTGACGCTCGATTTCCGGAAATCCCGCCCCCTACACGTTAGCAAGTCAATTTTTGGACAGGCGCAATTAAGGACACCTATTAGGCTCTTTGAGGACTATCATTATAGAAATCATATAAATAAGCCTAGATGTACAAAGCCGGAGTAAGTAAATAGCGACCGTTTTGCGTCGGGAAACATATTTTAAAGCGGAACTAAAGTGAGTTATTTTCTCTATTAAAACAACTTTAACCCGCTGAATTATTTACGGATATACGAAGAGCGTATTTTTAAAACAAACCATGTTAAACTGATTAATATTCAGGCTGGATGTTGAAAAAAAAAAAAAGATGCCATTCTACATCTCTGACGCCCAAGTAATAAACAGGAAAATTGAGTAATTTGGAGCTATTTCAATGGACAGACACGCATCACTGACTGTAAATGTTATATCTATGCTGTCTTCACAGAGTTTTATAAATGTGTACACAACGTTATTTTGCAGTCGTAAAAAAAAACGTGCAAACTGACGATAAATCTAATTTAAAAAAAACTTATAGTTCTTTACCAACGTATTGTTGGCGCTCGGCCATTTTGAAAGTAAGGGTCGTCCCAGCCTGGAAAGTAATAAAAATACCAGTTCCCCTACAGAAAATACTGTACAGACACCACATGAAGGCAGCGTTGATGGCCCCGACTCAAAATGGCCGACAATTGACGACTCTCGTACCCGTTGGCTCACAGCACGTTTCAAATATCTGGTTTTATAAATGTATGATATGTATTTATTATGTCACACACAAACTACACTACACTACCCTACACTACCCTACACTACACTACACTACACTACACTACACTACACTACACATGCATGTATGTATGTATGTATGTATGACTAGTATACATACACACATATATGTATCTGTATGTATTAGTGCTGCAACGATTATTCGATTAACTCGAGTAATTTGATTAGAAAAAAAATCTTCAAATCAAATTTTACTGCTTCAAGGATTCGTTTAATTACAGTAGAGTGGCGTTGTAATGGTGTGTTCTGGAAGCATATGCCTTTACAGTAGTTTTATTGATTTGGGAGGATACACTGCCCTCTAGTGGCAACAGTGAATATGACACAACTCATTTAACATAGCTGAATCCAGCTGCTCCCTGTTAGGACCAACTTAACTTCAGTTTTTGTTTGCGCTAGTATGTTTTTATGCATTCGTAATTTAGTTGATAGGTATATTTAGCAGTTTTTTTGGGGAATATGTGTTTGAACAATCTGTTAAGAGGATTGTAAAAAAAAAAAAAAAAAAAAAAAGTTTGCATCGTATTGCATTTAAGCTAGCGGACTTTGCTATGCAAGTTAGCCAATTGTTCTTTTGTTGTACTTCATTAATTTTTTTATACTGTTTGAGGCTAAGCTCAGGTATTTTCATTTATTTTTAAATGAAAGCGGAATTTTGCATAGCTTGAAGAAATACTTGGGAATTTTATTTTGTATTTTCATTTAATGCTTGTTTTTTCACATCTTCTAAAATTTTGTATGCAACGCATTAAATGTTCCTAATCCGATTAGTCAATTATTGGAACTGCAGCCCTAATATGTATGCATGTATAGTATAGTATAGTATAGTATAGTATAGTATAGTATAGTGTTGTATAGGAATATGTATGTTTGTATGTATAGTATAGTATGGTATAGTATAGTATAGTATAGTATAGTATAGTATAGTATAGTATCGTCTCTTGTAGTATAGTGTTGTGTAGTATAGTAATATATATATATGCATGTATGTATAGTGTTGTGTAGTATAGTAATATATATGCATGTATGTATATTATATTATATTATATTATAGTATAGTATAGTATAGGTTAGTATAGTATCGTATCATCTCGTATAGACCCTACTCACGTGACGTCACAGCCACGCCCCCGCGCCATGTTGTCCGGATACTAGTCATGTTAATGCATTAGCGCTTCGTAAATTCCTCCTATTATGGCGTGTTTTTCTGCTCGTTAACATTAATAATCAAAATGGTGAAGTCGTGTGTGGCGGTCGGTTGCAAAAACAGAAGATAGACGGAGAGACTTTAATTTTTACCGTATTCCGAGAGACCCAAAGAGGAGACCGAGATTGACTGCTGCAATTCGACGAGAAAACTGGGCTCCAAACGACTACCACAGATTATGTAGTAGTCATTTTATATCTGGTAAGATGCATTTAATATATATTTAGAGGGTTTTGGGCTGACAACCACAATTAAGATCATTGCTAGGCTAATTGCCGACAACATACACTCAGACGTTGTGAATGAACTACCTGAAAATATATAATTATAAGGGGATAATCAGACAGTTGTCATACAATTAATTTACAATTTCACTATTGAGGTCAAAAGCCAAAAAATAAATTCAACTAGGGACAATCTGGAGTAGTGCTATCGCACTTCATATTTATTACGTATTATATATGTATATAGTGAGAGTGCTATCGCTAAACCATTTAAACATTAAAAGCCCTAGCTCCATTGACAAATGATATGAAATACATTAGACTTGACAGTGGATGTTAGCAAGAACAAAAGATTTTGAATTGAAAATTTCGTAACCACCTTCCGAACACAAGATTCCTGCCGAATTTTCGTGTACGAGGACATGTTTCACCCAACCAGCAACGTAGCATTTATAAGCCTCCAAGCTCTTAAAGTTTTTCAAACTTTCGTGAGAATAGGCTGATTTTGTGTGGACGAGATAGTTGTAAATATCAGGATATCAGATGTCAGGCGAAGCCAGCTTGTCGAAAAACATCGATTTAGGCATCAAATACGGATCTGGCGAATGGATAAACTGAAGCTTTTCCACGTAACGCCTTATATGCAACGGATCCAATGAGTTTACAGCGTCAGATAACACCGGGGCTTCCATGAATTGCTCTATAACTTGCTCGACTAATTGAAAACAATGAGAATAGGTCTGAAAAAGAGGTACAATATGGCGGCCGGAAACAGCGACACGCCCATTTTGTGACGTAGGTGAGTAGGGTCTATCGTATAGTGTTGTATAGTATAGTACTGTAATATATATACATGTATGTTTAGTATAGTATAGTATAGTATCGTATAGTGTTGTGTAGTACAGTAATATAAATGCATGTATAGTATAGTATAGTGTAGTATAGTATAGTATAGTATCGCATAGTACAGTATAGTATCGCATAGTACAGTATAGTATAGGTTAGGTTAATATAGTATAGTATAGGTTAGTATAGTATCGTATCATCTCGTAGTGTTGTGTAGTATAGTAATATACACTGTGCGCATGTATAGTATAGTATTGGTTAGTATAGTATCGTATCGTATATTGCTATGTAGTGTAGTAATATACAGTATATATGCATGTATGTATAGTATAGTAAAGTACAGTATAGTGTCGCATCGTATAGTACAGTATGGTATAGTATAGTATCGTATCATCTAGTATAGTATAGTGTTTTGTAGTATAGTAATGTATACTGTATGCATGTATAGTATAGTATAGTATTGTATAGTATCGTCTCTTGTAGTATAGTGTTGTGTAGTATAGCAATATATATATATGCATGTATGTATCATGTATATATAGTATATTATAGTATAGTATAGTATAGTGTAGTATAGTACAGTATAGTCTAGTATACTGTAGGTTAGTATAGTATAGTACAGTATAGTATAGTATGTATAGGATAGTATAGTATAGTATGGTATAGGATAGTGTAGTATAGGTTAGTATAGTATCGTATCATCTCGTATAGTATAATGTTGTATAGTATAGTAATATATATACATGTATGTTTAGTATAGTATAGTATAGTATCGTATAGTGTTGTGTAGTATAGTAATATAAATGCATGTATAGTATAGTATAGTATAGTATAGTATAGTATAGTATAGTATAGTATAGTATAGTATAGTATAGCATAGTATAGTATAGTATCGCATAGTACAGTATAGTATAGGTTAGGTTAATATAGTATAGTATAGGTTAGTATAGTATCGTATCATCTGGTATAGTATAGTGTTGTGTAGTATAGTAATATACACTGTGCACATGTATAGTATAGTATTGGTTAGTATAGTATCGTATATTGTTGTGTAGTGTAGTAATATACAGTATATATGCATGTATGTATAGTATAGTAATGTATACTGTATGCATGTATAGTATAGTATAGTATAGTATAGTATAGTATAGTATAGTATAGTATAGTATAGTATAGTATAGTATCGTAGTTAGTTTGTGTAATGTATCATTGATAGTAACTCGCTATACAACCATTTAAAATGGCAGAATGGAAGCACATTTTAACTTCATCTTTATATTAAAATAATATATGGGTGGCTAATTCTTAATTTTCAAATCAAAAGACTGGTGTAATTTATAGACAAATTAAATGAGCCCCCCCGCCATAGCGCTAATTCAAATATTTGGCTTTTTGATACATCTGTCATGTATCTGTCGGTTTACATAAGGGATTTGATGGTTGTGTGTCCCTTCTGAATGTCAGCAATCAGCCTTGGGGGGAGCTGTGGTGTGTTTACCAGGGGAAGGGGGGGAGAGAGTCAGAGAGAGAGGGCGAATGGAGGGAGGGGAGAGTGACACCAAAAGAGAAAAGCAGAGAGAGAGAGAGAGGGGCAGGCAGCAAAACTTTTCACTTGTGAGGAGCCCACGAAGGAAGTGTTGTGTGTGTTTATGTGTGTGTCCGTGCGTGTGTCCGTGCTGGAGCGGCGACCATGCAGGTAAAAACAAGAAGCATTAGCTAATTGCTCTGAACTTAATTAAAACGCACATCGGATCGGGGGGTAGCTGGGGGGGGGGCTGCGACCGATCGAGCCGACGGATTGCGACGTGACTTATCCTTAGAAAGCCAACATTAAATTCCAAACTTTTTTTTGTCCTGTGTTTCGCCTGCTCTCGTTAAGAACGTCCCCCCCACCCCCGATCGTCGAGGGCGGCGATCGAGACTCTCGGACTAACCCAGCTTCAAGTCGTCGCTTTCTCATTTGACGCCCTCCCCAATCGTTTAATTCTTCTTACCAATTACGCTTTTAAAAATGTCACCGTAGGACGAGCATGTGTTGCACCGCGAGGGCTTAAAAGGTACGATTCCGAAGGAGGGGGGCATCAAAAGGAGCTCGGAGAGGAGGAGGAAAAGGGGGAGGCGAGTGTTTTCGAAACACATCTGTAAGCTGAGAACGTTTGTTAATTAAATGGCTCTAGTCGGGCTAGGCCTCAATTTGCGCTGTTAAGCAAGCAAGCAGGCAAGCAAGCGGGAGGCGGGCGGACCACTAGTAGATGCCCGGCGGGTAAGGAGACAAATCGAGGGCCGTGTTTTTGATAAGAAGCCAAGCCAAAGGGAGTGCGGGGTAATGTTTTAGGGGGGGGAGTGAAGTGGCTGCGGTCGAGGGCCACCTGGATCATGCGGAGTTTGAAAGGGGAGGGGTGAATTGAGAGAGCGAGAAAGACTCGCCCCGTTCGGAGCTTAATTATCTCTGCTTGCTAACAGCCTGGCTAGGCTAGCAAAGTGATACGACTCGAACTCCCCCGATTTTTGTTTACCAAGAAGCTCGGACTCGACTACAGCCACGTTGCGGTGCGTTTCTATTACAATTTGACTGTATGTATCGTGTCCACTGCTTAATTACGCTCGGGAAAGTAACATCAGTTATGCGACGTTCACAAGGTTGGGTGGGTTTGGGCAGCTGCTCAACTTAGCTCGCTAGCTAATTGATTCACGACTCCGGCTAATTAGACTGCTGACTAATTAGCCGACTATTGTCGACATAACACCAATTAAGATGTGCCTTAGCTATTTAATGACTACGCACGCTATGTGTAGCTTTTAAATATGTGGCTATTTGACGTCAGGAGTGTTATCTGGTCATATACCCCTGCTAGCTTGCTAATTGGCATGACGAGGAAGTGAGGAATTGTAGCTGTGTCGATAGTTCGTTCGCTGCATGAGGCAACTTTGCTTGGCTTTTTATTTTAGTACAGCATTGATTATTGAACGTACCATTGTCAACTGTTGTATTTAGGCTTCGAAGAGGCTACATGGAAGATGTTTGGTCACGACATGATGGTTTTAAAATGAATGAACATTCTTCACAGCACTAGACATGTCTGGCAGTAAAGTTTGGAGTATTGCATTGTTTTGAATTTTTCAAACCTCACTGATGGGGAAATGCGTTCTAACATCAAGCAAAAATGTAACGAGAAGTATACGGAGTTAATTAATGCATGGTGTTGAAAGAGCATTCTTTGATGGGTCTGTCACTGTTATGTTGCTGACATAGATGAATCCATAATGCGTTATTTCTGTTTTAAATATGTGAAATTGGATTATACCACACGCTTAGTAATCTTTAACTGTAATTGTGACTGTTGAGGTAATGGACTTGTATTTTGTAATGGCATCCTGTCATTGGGGAAAGAATATTGCTAAAGTTGGGTGCTTTCTTTGAACTGATTTGGGAAGGTTTGCATTATGGATGTCACAATGCTGATATTTTTCAATAATTAAAAATAATGTAACCAGTCAAGGACAAATCTTTTTTTTGTATTCAACCAAGCTCTGCTGGTACCTCCTCAAGAAATGCTCCGTTTACAAATATTGCTCTGTTACTATCATGAGTTTCTAAAGAGCAGTAGTCTCACACAGCGGACATAATTTGTCAAGTGGTTTGATTTATAGCAGTCGAAAAGTACAGTGGCCGTGAGGTGTCAGGCGAAATGCAAAGTCCAAACACTTTGCAAAAAGAAAAAAACACAAACCAATGGAATGGAATCAGATCCGATCTTTTAACCAAATCCGATACCCCAAAAATAGCCGTATCAGGCGCTGATACCAATGCTGAGTATTTGACCGGGACATCACTAGTTTTCATGCTCAAAGATGGGTGCAAAGTTGGTTGCTCAGACACAACGATGTGGAATCTGATCACCCAAGCCCACTCGTAATTGCTACGCAAAATGCTGAAAATTGTTGCAAATGTAATGTCTGAATTTCCATGTCATCCTCTTCAACAATTTCCTGAAGTCCTGTTTTTTAGGTTGAGCAAGTCCTGGACAGAGCAGCTTTTGAACACAAACTGCAACTGATAGTTAGAATGTGAAAACCTTTGCCCAAATTTATACTACATACTGTTTATACCCGCGGGAAGTTAAAAAGGAAGCACAGAGTGAGGGAGAACCAAAGCAATAAAAGAGGAGGCGAATATTAGCTGTGTCTCAATTTACCCAATTTCGATCGTCTAAAAATGATTGGACATCTGAGTTAATACTTAAAAATGGCATGACATGGCTTCCTGGATCCACACACCAATCTTCATCATTCACACAGATAAACCCCGTTAGGCTGGATTAAACTGTATAATATGAATACTAATTGCATACTTTTGCACCCGAGTCAGTCACCTCATTTTGAGAATCTGCCAATACAGTCCGATCCAATACCGAAATTTTTTTTTTTTTTTTTTGCTTTGATGCTCATGCTGCAAAGAACAACCTCTCACTTACAGTGCTGGCCAAAAGTACTGACACTGCTGCAATTCTGTCAGGTAATGCCCAATTTCTCCCAGAAAATGATTGCAATTACAAATGCTTTGATAGTAATATCTTCATTTATTTTGCTTGCAATGAAAAAACACAAAAGAGAATGGGGGGAAATTTTTTTTATCATTATTATTTTACACAAAACTTCAAAAATAGGCTGGACAAAAGTATTGGCATCCTTTCAAAAATCCTCTGATGCTTCTCTAATTTGCGTAATTAACAATTACCTGTGGCACATAACAGGTGGTGGCAATCACTAAATAATACTTGCAGCCAGTTAAAATGGATTAAAGTTGACTCAACCTTAAGGGTGTAACGGTCCATGTAATAGTATTGAACCGTTTCGGTACGTGGTAGTCTGTTCGGAACGGACGCGTACCGAACGAGTTTCTGACGTAATATAACCCTTACTTTTCGAGGCTGTGAGTCGATCGGGTTACAGTTTCTTTGTGTAGATTATATTTACTCAATTTTCTCTATTATAATGAGGACCGACACGGTAGGACAGTATAACCCAGAAACGTCAACGGCGCGATAACGTGGCCGCCGCGAGAACGCAGAGAAACGCGGGCGTTAGTCATTTAGCCAATGCACACCAGTCGCAGTGCGGCCGCGTGTTAGATGCGTCCCAGAAGCGGCTCAACGCGACGCATGCGAAAAGAACAGCAGAGTTAATTATTTGACGCGAGACGCGGCCCTCCTGCGTCAGTACTACGAGCTAGGATTGGGCCGGAAGTCAGTCGTGTAATAATACGGTGGATCCGGTCGATTTTCAAACTAATATGCAATCGTAACCTACTTTTTGAGTCCATCAGATCTCTTGAGTGGTAGATCGGGACACAGTTGACTTGTCTTTGTTTATTTACTGGTGTCTTCTCTGCTATAATAAGAACCAACACGGCCCCGTGTTCAATACAAAACCCACCTACCACAACAGAACAAGTAGGAACTAGTATTCACATAGGAACTAAAGTTATACAACATAAAATATACAATATAAATGAATACTGCATCACATTTGTAAAATATAAATGCATAATAAAATAAATAATAGCCCATTTAAATAAAATGAAATGAGCTAAAACAACTGTAGTCATATAATAAGAATAATACACAGATCCTGCTTACACAATTAAATTTATTAATTTCTGTGTGGCGGTTTAACTTGAGAAAATCCACCAATAAAGCTTTTGAAAACGTTCATAAGAAAAAAAGTTTCATTGAGGCATTTCATTTGCAAAATACATGTTAAAATCTTTGTCATCGGGATTGCTTTTCTCTTTAGCACAGGACTACTTTTCTTTCTTTCAGAAAGAAAGCTGACCAATACGCGGGGTCTAAGTCAAATTGTTATTGGATTATCTTTAAATACCCGCTATTTTTTGAGCAGAATTCTAGCTTTGTATAGGCTAATGTTCCTATTGTTGAAAGCACAAAAGTTTTTACTAAACAACTAGCACATTTATATTTTGCATTTTGGTTTTTTTACTGTCCCAAAAATGAACCGAACCGTGACCTCAAAACCGAGGTACGTACCGAACCGAGATTTTTGTGTACCGTTACACCCCAACTCAACCTCTGTCCTGTGTCCTTGTGTGTACCGCATTGAGCATGGAGAAAAGACCAAAGAACTGTCTGAGGACTGGAGAAGCAAAATTGTTAGGAAGCACAGGCAATCTCAAGGCTACAAGTCCATCTCCAAAAACCTGATTTTTCCTGTGTCTACCCAAATGAAAAGGGACTCTATGGTTGGATACCCAGGAAAACCCCACTTCTGACCCAGAGACATAAAAAAGCCAGGCTGGAGTTTGCCAAAACTTTCCTGAGAAAGCCAAAAACGTTTTTGAAGAATGTTCTCTGGTCAGATGAGACAAAAGTAGAGCTTTTTGGGAAAAGGCATCAATATAGAAGTCACAAAAAAAAAAAAAAACGAGGCCTTGAAAGAAAAGAACACAGTCCCTCCAGTCAAACATGGCGGAGGTTCCCTGATTTTTTGGGTTTGCTTTGCTTCCTCCTGCACTGGATTGCTTGACTGTGCGCATGGTCTTATGAAGTCTGAAGACTACCAACAAATTTTGCAGCATAATGTAGGGCCCAGTGTGAGAAAGCTAGGTTTCCCTCAGAGGTCATGGGTCTTCCAGCTAGACAATGGCCCAAAACACACTTGAAAAAGCACTAGAAAATGCTTTGAGAGAAAGCACTGGAGACTTCTAAAGTGGCCAGCAATGAGTCCAGACCTGAATCTCCTAGGACACCTGTGGCGAGATCTGAAAATGGCCCCCTTCAAATGTAAGAGACCTGGAGCAGTGGGCCAAAGAAGAATAGTCTAAAATTCCAGCAGAGTGTTGTAAGAAACTCATTGATGGATAGTGGTTGTTCATTTATTTTATCTAAAAATTGTGCTATCAAGTATTAGGCTAAGGGTACCAATATTCTTGTCCGGCCCATTTACCCAGACTGCGGGACAGCTTGAACTTGTTTGGATGTTCGTCAAGGTTCTTTGTCCACCATCCGCACAATATTTTGTTGAAATCTCTCGTCAATTTTTCTTTTTCGTCCACATGTAGGGAGGTTAGCCACAGTCTAATGGGCTTTACACTTTTTGATGACACTGCGCACGGTAGACACGGGAACATTCAGGTCTTTGGAGATGGACTTGTAGCCTTGAGATTGCCCATGCTTCCTCCCAATTTTGCTTCTCAAGTGCTTAGACAGTTCTTCGGTCTTCTTTTTCCTCCATGCTCAATGTGGTACACACAAGGACGGAGGTTGAGTCAACTTTAATCCATTTTAACTGGCTGCAAGTGTTATTTCATTATGTGCCACAGGTAAGTAACGGGCTGTTAATTACATAAATTAGAGAAGCATCACATGATTTTTCAAAGGGTGCCAATACTTTTGTCTGGCCCATTTTTGGAGTTTTGTGTAAAATGCAGGGCTGTCAAAATTATCGCGTTAACGGACGGTAATTAATTTTTTTGATTAATCACGTTAAAATATTTGACGCAATTAACGCACATGCCCCGCTCAAACAGATTAAAATGACAGCACAGTGTCATGTCCACTTGTTACTTGTTTTTTGATGTTTTGTCGCCCTCTGCTGGCGCTTGGGTGTGACTGATTTTATGGGTTTCAGCACCATGAGCATTGTGTAATTATTGACATCAACAATGGCGAGGTACTAGTTTATTTTTTGATTGAAGATTTTACAAATTTTATCAAAACGAAAACATTAAGAGGGGTTTTAATATAAAATTTCTGTAACTTGTTCTAACATTTCTTTTAAGAACTACGTCTTTCTATCCATGGATCGCTTTAACAGAATGTTAATGCCATCTTGTTGATTTATTGTTATAATAAATACAGTACTTATGTACCGTATGTTGAATGTATATATCCATCTTGTGTCTTATCTTTCCATTCCAACAATAGTTTACAGAAAAATATGGCATATTTTATAGATGGTTTGAATTGTGTTTAATTACGATTAATTCATTTTTAAGCTGTGATTAACTCGATTAAAAATTTTAATCGTTTGACAGCCCTAGTAAAATGATAATACTGTAATTTTATCTCCCCCCCCCCCCAATTCTCTTTTGTGTTTTTCATTTCAAGTAAAATAAATGAAGATATTACTGCCAAAGCATTTGTAATTGCAATCATTTTCTGAGAGAAATTGAGCATTATCTGACAGAATTACAGGGGTGCCAATACTTTTGGCCAGCAGTGTAAGTGATAATTGTTGTTTGACCAGTCCAGCGTGTAACCATATTAATTTTCGCTTCCGAAACTGCATGAGAAACGTCAGAAAGCAGACACATCTCGCTAACTTAGTCTGACCCTTTAAAATTTCTATGAAAAACCTACCTAGTCAATTATGGAGCAATGAAAAGAGCTCGTCTCACAAGTTATAATTCTTCTTGTGCTGTGCCTGTGTCGAGATGTTCTTACAACGCTGTGCAAACTGTCCAGTTATTACCTTGAAGTGCCACGAAATGATATCACTGTCACCTGAGCGCCCTTATGCATCGTTTCCTGTCATTGTAACATGATTGATCGTCTAGGACAGCTTGCATTGTTCTGTTTGCACTTTAATCATCCCTATTTATCTTGTTTCATTTTACATTGGAACACCTTATTTGGAATTTACCATTTAGATGACGAATGTATCCCTCTAATGAATGGTGTACTTTTTGTGTGAATCATTTCAAACACTGCGAGTGCATGACTAAGCAGGAATGTTGTCTAGATTATGCTGTTGGTTTTTTCACAGGCGGTGATCATATGAAATGATACGAAATCAAATCAAATTCCAAAAGTTGGTAACTTTGTGTTACATATTAAATGGACAAGAGCGGTTAGCGCGTGAAAACAGACGCTTGCATTTCAAGGTTTCTCTCTAACTAAATGCCATTTAGCTTTTTAGTGTTAATGAAGCGCTTTAATCAAATTAGGTAACTGCTCATTTTTAAATATGATTATATTCATGCAAATTAGCAGTTGAGAACTTGGCTCTGCTTGAAAAACTTGACTACTTCCTAACTACTTGTCTTTTTTTCGTCAGGAGGAGTCTGGGGAGAAGGCAAGCGTTTACAGCAATGGCATCGCACCATGGCTGTGCCCTTTGTGCCAAAAAGGGCAAGAAGACCAAGCCTCCCTGTCTCAACACCTCACTGAACAACACAGCGTGCTTCCAACGTGTGTTGACAAACTGTTAGACATTGTAAGTGTGACCCGGAAATAACAAGCGAACCCGGTTGACGTTCCTCAAACATATAAAAATAAATACTTGAGCTAGTTCAGGGGTCGGCAACCTTTAAAAACTTTGAGCCATTTTGTCCCCTTTTGCACAGAAAATACAAGTTTTCGACTGTATGTATGTATATGGTGGAAAACACAGACAAGGCTGAAAAAACAGTGTCTGTTCTTGTACCCCTCTTTAAAATAAACTACTGTATTTTAAGCCAAAACAACTGTTGTGTTTGATAGAACAATATGTCTATATGCTGCATTAGCAGATTCATGGTGCATCAAGCCCCCGAACTATTTAATTTCTCCATTTTACCCTGGAGACCCCAGTTTACAGGCGCCGCTCAACTGCTTTTGTTTCAACCCAGCTATAAAAAGAAGGTAAGTATTTTTGTTATTCAAAATGTGTCATTTTTAGCTTAGAATCATTCATTGATGTCTAATATTCTGTTAAAAACAAAAAAAAAAATTCACTCGCATATTCTAAACTTTTAAACAGATTACGTCATAATGGAAAAAAATGGTGTCTGTAAATAAGTCACGGATATCTACCTCATAACTATCACTTGATTGTATATTTTTTGTCGCATTTCCCAAATATGTTTTAGATGATGATCGATCCAAACAAAGAAAAATTTGAAAAAAAAAGTTTAAAAGGGTAAATATATGATAAAAACGATCTTAAACGCTCCTTGATGTCTGCGATTTCTGCATCTTGACCCTTGTTGTACTACCATGTTTCACCCATAAAATCCCCCCAAAATCCGGCTGTGGCCATTCACATCTGTGTCTTGACACTAAGTGATACATGCTATACGGAGTTTTTGGATCGAAACAATGTAAGTACGTGATAATATCTCGTTAAAATCGTGCCGTCTTTAACTATGCTCTCGCGTCCAGTTAGGGTTTTGCTGTTTAAAAAAAAAAAAAAAAAATGCCCTCCTGTTCAAAAATTTTCTTTGAGATTTTAAGCTTCCCAATGATGTATCACACATGCATATAGGACAATTTTGAAATTTGGCCAAATTTATATATGGCGGAAAATTTTCCTATACGTATGTGTGATACATCAGTGTAAAGCTTAAAATCTCAATTTTCTGGGGGAAGAAAATTTTTGAACAGGAGGGCATTAAAAAAAAAAAAAAAAAGCCCTAACTTGAGGTGAGAGCATGAGAGAGCATAATTAAAGACACCCTGATTTTAACAAGAAATTATGGCGTACTTGCCTTATTTCGATCCAAAAACTCTGTGTAGCATGTCTCATCTTTTTGGGGATTTTTTGGGTGAGACACGGTAATATAATAACGTCGCAATACAGAAATCGCAGACATCAAGGCGTGATCGAGATTTTCATTTTCATATATTTACCCTTTTAAACGTTTTTTTTTCCTTTCAATTTTTCCTTTGTTTGGATCAATTATCATTTAAAATATTTGGGGGGGAAATGCGACAGTAACGAAAAAATACCATTATGCGATAGCTATGAGGTAGATATCCGTGACTTTTTTACAGATGCTAATTTTTTTCATTGTGACGTGATTTGTTTAAACGTTTATGCGAGTGAATAATTTTTTAAAGTTAGTTATTAGTCACCAATTAATGATTCCAAGCTAAAAATGACAGACATTTCGATTAATAAATACGATTACTTACCTTTTTTTTATGGCCAGGTTGAAACAAAAGTGGTTTCGCGACGTCTGTAAACGGGGGTTTCCAGGGTAAAATTGATTAAAAATAGTTTGGCGGCTTAATGCGCCATGAATCTGATATGGCAGCATATACTGTAGACATATTGTTCTATCAAACACAAGTTCTTTTGGCTTAAAATACAACAGTTTATTTTAAAGAGTGCAAGAGCTGAAGCTGCCTTTTCAGCCTTGCCTTTGTTTTCCGCCATATACCTACACACTTACACACACGGAATTTAATTTCCATTTAGCTAGCAGAATGAATGCTAACAAAATGGTGAGCCGTACCTTACTCAGAGGAAGTTAAACTTCTTTGTCAAATCAGTAAACGCCAGAGTAAATATGAATCAAATATTAATTTGAGGGTTCGGCATCAGAGGGTTCAAAGAGCTGCATGTGGCTTCGGAGCCGCAAGTTGCTGACCCCTGAGCTACTTCTATTGATGCACATGGGTAGTACATTACAGAAAGCTATGAAGGTTTTTTTGTTTACTCCCCTTAGCTCATGTCTTGAAGCATATCTCAGAATAATGTCATTCATTGGTTGTACTGTATTATTGACATCTGTTTTAGCGGTTGCTGTAGCTGTTGGCTAGCAGTTGCTAAAATCTTTGCGGATTGTCGAAGGACTCTTAATTATTGCTCCAAAACAGATTTGTTTGTTTCTTTTACCTGATATGGTGTCATTATTTGTAACTGTTTTGTGTTCGTTGACACTGGTAGATAAATGGAGTTGGCTATATGTGTGCCTTAAGGCTAATTTCAAAAATTAAAGGCATACCATAACTGCTGTGTGTAATCAAAGCACGCAGCAGTGGGTCACGCCAAAGTGTTGTGGATTTGAAAATTCATCTGAGGCAGCCGTTGCTTTAGCATTATTTGCTGATTCTTTTTTCATTTTCCTTTTAAACAGTCTGTTCTGAAAGAGGGGGTGAGGAAAGAAGAGAAAGGAGGTGCGCTAATATCGAAAGGTATTTGTCAAAACTCTTTTATTAAATTTAAAAAAAAAAAAAATTTACTAACCCATGGACTTCATAACACATTGACATGACACGGGGCGCAGGGCCGATCCGTAGGGGGCCTACTCTCAAAAACTTCAAATATTTTCAAAACCAAAGCTGCTACCGACCTAAAACCAAAACAGGCACCTACCTTAGTCATATGAGTCTCCATGAGCACCGGCATCAAAAAATTCAGTCATTCCCTTATATAATCCTGATTATTTTTTTGTATAACAAAACTTAAAATGGCTATAAAAGTTAAAATAATAACTTATTTTTTCTTTTATTTACTGCATGTTTTCAACAGCTAATGAATCAATTTTCACATCAGAAACTTAATACCTGAGGAAAACATGCAGAATCATAAATAATATATAGATTATTAATAAATTCTATATACAATCACAATTTATTCAAACCTGTCAAGTTGTACGGTTTCGGTGTAATTTGTACAAGTTAGCACTGATTTTTCAAATGTGTGCGCCATACGTTCAAAATCTGTACGTTTTTTGTGCATTACGTTTTTTCTCCGGATGTTGTCACCGTTTCGGCAACAAGACAATGTGCGTTACTACTTTGGTTGAATGACGCGAGAAAGGTCAGAGACACATAGAGAGAAGACTTTTGTGACGCTGTAGCAAACGCGATGGTAGGCTAGGCGGCTCCAATATTTCCTGACTGTAGCCGACAGCCTACAATCTACGCCTAGATATCAAATGCTTATAGAACTACATGCGAAATGACAGACGGCGGCGTTAATAAACGGCTGCCATTTTGAAGCAGTAGACTTCTCCAGAAAGGCTCTGTTGTAGTGAACATTCCTAGCGAACTTAAGTAACTTTTTATCTAAAATACTCCTAAATCGGCAAAATTTTGACTTGAATCTATCTTAAAATTGATAAAACCGTTTCAAAACTTTCACGTCGAAAGTAGACAGAAGGGAACTAATGCAAAAACGGTAGCAATTTTAACAACTTTAACAGTTGATTCACAACATTAAACGATTTCCAAACATAGCAAAGGTTACCTTTTTTTTTTTTTTTTTTAATGAAAAAAAAAACATGAAAGGTAACACCAGTTACTTTGCCAAGTAACTAATTACTCTTACCTTCAGGTAACTGAGTTACTAACTCAATTACTTTTTGGGAGAAGTAATTTGTAAATAATTACTTTTTAAAAGTAAGATTAACAACACTGGTCATAGAGTCTGCAGAATGAAAATGACGAAAGCGGCGATTTCATTCTGCCAATTTGATGCCGAACACAATTTGCCTGCAACTCTTGCTGATCACACCTCACAATTAAAAAAAGAAATCTTCCCTGACTCAAAGATTGCATCGGTAAGTTAATTTTATCAAGTGACCTTTTTAATTTATAATTGGACACACTAACGAACTACCTTCAAGTCAAACTGAATTGCGAGCTGAAGTGCAGCCATTAAGACATGATAGAAATTGCCAAAAGTGCTACATACAATTATAACAAAAGTCACTGTTAAATTTTAGTAATCATGATGTAGCTGAAGATATTGATTGTTCTTTGATTGCACCAGGTTATGTTAAAATATTACCAATAAATTAATATTATTTAAATTTTTTGTTTTTCATATTGCACGCTATATGGAATGTTGTAAGATTAGTCACCAATTTGTAAGGGCATACGTCACTATTTGTAAGATCGCCAACGGCTCGGGTTGACAGGTATGCTTATTATAGAATAGAATACCCTTTTATTGTCATTATACAGTTGTACAATGAAAATGTGGTGCATCTCCCTTTACAGTGCAGGATAAGATAAGTTAGAATCTCAAAAGTGACTTGCAAGTATAAAGTATGAAACCTAAATAAACATAAATATAAAATGCGTATTTCAGGCATTACAAATAATTAATGTTGTATTACCAGGATATGAGCCTCATCTTTCAACAATCACATAGCCTTCTTCTATGTAGTGCTGCAACGATTAATCGATTAACTCGAGTATTCGATTAGGAAAAAAATATTCGAATTAAATTTTGCTGCTTCAAGTATTCGTTTAATTAAAGTTGCGTTGTAATGGTTTATTTTGAAAGTGTTTGCATTTAGTTTTATTGATTAGGGTGGATACAGTGCCATCTGGTCTGGTCTTTTCATATGGCTGAATCCAACTGTTAAGATCCTTGTTAAGACCAACATAAGCTAAATTTTTGTTTGAGCTAATGTTTTTTAATGCATTCGTAGTTTAGTTTATAGGTATATTCAGCGTTTTTTTTTTTTTTTTTTTTTTTTTGTGGGAAAATGTGTCTGAACCATTTAAGAGCATTGTAAAAAAAAAAAAAAAGAAAAAAACTTTATTATTATTATTAACTTTATTAAAATTTTATAGCACTTAAGCTAGTAGACTTTTTCTTTGTAAGTTAGCCAATTGTTCTTTTGTTGTACATAGATCCTCATTTTTTAATTAATTTATACCGTTTAATTTATACCGTTTGAGGCTCAGCTCAGGTATTTTAATTTTTCATGTTCCGTATCCGATTACTCGATTAATCAACTACTAAAATATTCGATAGCTGCAGCCCTACTTCTATGCCTTGCGTTTTCTGGTCAGCTTCCTCGACTTGTACAAATCCCTGCTCCTCGACTTCTTTCTGCCCTCCTCAACTCTGCTCCGTTTCCTGCCGGTCGGCCACTCCGAGGCCTAGTTCTTCCTCGCTTTTGAAGTCACAACTTTGGAGAAGTTCGCACCAAAACAGTTGAAGAGGGACCGCCAGGAACTCCAGCAGGTGCTCTTGTGCTTCCTGCACATCAGGGAGTCCCACAGCAACATTCCGAAGGATGCCATGGGGAAAGCTGGCCGCTTGAGGACCGTCCGGCCAGTCTCCAGCTCGCCCTTGTCCTCTTGAACATCTCCAGGCCATGTCCCTGTGTTCCTGCTTGCCTGTGGTCTTCTCGATCGAAGAGCGCCAGCACCTTCTGGATCAACTTGTAGCCAGCCTCTCAGTCTCCTAAAAAAACATTGGATATCTGCAATCAGCTAAAAAATTTTTTTAAAATATCTGTATTGGCATTGGCATTTGAAAAACCCATGGCGGTCGACCTCTAGTTTTTACAATTTCATTGGTGGAAAAAAAGTAAGCTATGGTTTTAAATATTGTACATTTATTTTAATTTTTAAGGACATCAACACAACAAAAGCATCCCAAGGTACAAAGATATTGGCAAAAGAAACACAAATGCATACGTTTCCCAATACGCAAACATACCTGAAGCGGAAATAAACACGCCGCAGCTAGGAGTCGAGTGTGCCAAGTAAAAGCTTAGCTAAAGGCCTGCCAAGGCCACTGACTCTGTTCAGTTCAACTGGGGCTCAAACTGAGCGGCACTTCCGCCAGACCCTCTCGAGGGGAGCGGCAGGTGCTCCCAACACAGTGCAAGCACCCGTAACCGTGCCCGTGAAGTCTACGCTTGACTGGGCAGCGCTAAAGCGTCATATATATTACATTTTAAATGAATAAATCTTCATTTCAAAGCATTGGAGTCCCACACAGATGTAACCTTTCTCCCACATTAGCAGAGTTGGGATCTGGTCACCCTACTTTTGTCCTCTGTGGCAGGTGGAGCTAATGTGAGCTGTTGACTGTATTACATTGCTTTTCAAGATGGGAGATGATGCCTAGATTCATTGAGTGAAATGAAAATTGTAAGGCTTTGCTGCCCTCTGCTGGCGATTTTGGCTCATACAGTGGTATGAAAAAGTATCTGAACTTTTTGGAATTTCTCACATTTCTGCATAAAATCACCATCAAATGTGATCTGGTCTTTGTCAAAATCACACTGATGAAAAAAGTTTTAACTAAAACCACCCAAACGTTTATAGGTTTTCATATTTTAATGAGGATAGCATGAAAACAGTGACAGAAGGGGGAAAAATAAGTAAGTGAACCCTATGCCTAAGGAACCAATTTTTACCAAACAATTTAAGTCAGGTGTGTGCCCAATCACTGATGAGTGGTTTAAAGCTGCCCTGCTCATTATAAAACACATACTGGGTAAGAATTGTCTTAATGAGAAGCATTGTCTGATGTGCACCATGGCTTGTTCGAAAGAGCTGCGATCAAGGATTGTTGATTTGTATAAAGCCGGGAAAGGATACAAAACCATCTCTAAAAGTCTGGATGTTCATCAATCGACAGTCAGAGAAGTTGTCTACAAATGGAGTGGCCGTCCACCAAAAATGCCGTCAAGAGTTCAGCGCAGAATACTTAAGAGAGTTAAAAAAGAACCCTATAGTGTCTGCTACAGACTTACAGAAATCACTCGCACAGTCCAATATCTCTGTTTACACATCAACAAAACTATGGCCAATAATGGTGTTCATGGGAGGACTTCATGGAGGAAGCCGCTGCCGTCTAAAAAAACAAAACAAAACAAAAAAAAACATTGTTGCTCGTCAAAAACTCACTTGGAAACTCCATATAAGTTTTTGAAAAATATTTTGTGGACTAACGAAACCAAAGTTGAATTGTTTGGGAGTAACACACATCGTCATGTGTGGAGGAAAAATGGAACAACTCACCAACATCAACACCTCATCCTCACCGTGAAGCATGGTGGAGGGAACATCATGATTTGGGGCTGTTTTGCTGCCTCAGGCCCTGGACAACTCAATCATTAATGGAAGAAGGAATTCCAAAGTATGTCAGGATGTTTTGCAGGAAAAAAACCTGAAGCTGTCTGTCAGACAATTGAAGCTAAAAAGAGGATGGGTGTTGCAACAAGACAATGATCCAAAACTTAAAAGTAAATCAACTTCAGAATGGTTTCAGAAGAACAAAATACATGTTCTGGAGTGGCCAAGTCAAAGTCCAGACTTGAACCCCAATGAGATGCTGTGGCATGACCTAAAGACAGCGATTCATGGCAGACATCCCAGGAATCTGACTGAACAACAGCGGTTTTGTAGAGAAAATAGGCCAAGATTAGTCCTGATTGATGTGCCAGACTGATCTGCAGCTACTGGAAGCGTCAGGTTGAAATTATTGCTGGAAAAGGGGAGGCCACAAAGTATTAAATCTGATGGTTCACTTATTTATTCCCCCCCCCCCCCTCCTTTAATTATTTGCATGCTATCCTCACTAAAATCTGAAAACGCATAAATGTTTAGGTGGTTTTAGTTAAAGCAGACATTTTTTTCATGGGTGTAATTTTGACAAAGATCCGATCACATTTGATGGTGATTTTAAGAGCTAAGTACAACAAAATAAAAATTGGCTGACTTGCATAGCAAAAGGTCCGCTAGCTTAAATGCTATAAAATGCTAACGTTTTTATCACAATGCTCTTAACATGTCTTTCAAACACATATTCTCACAAGAAACTGCTAAATAGACTTCTAAATATCAAATTCATAAACCTATTGGCTCAAATAAAAACATACCTTCTGTTGGTCTTAACAGGGAGCAGCTGGATTCAGCCACATTAGAGGAATTGTCATATTCACTGTTGCCACTAGAAGGCAGTGTATCCACCCAAATCAATAAAACTAAATGCAACACTTTCAAAACAAAAAAGTACGTCACTAATTAAACGAATCCTCCAAGCAGCACAATTTGATTCGAAGCTTAGGGTTTCCCCTAGGATTTTTTTGAAGCTGTGGTGGTGGGCTGCATCGGAGTCGAAAAACCTCACTATGTCCTGCCACGGCAAAAAAAAAAAAAAAATCATGCGTCACAGCTCCCCAGTCCAATCGTCTCTTAAGGGGGCTGCGCTTAGTTACGGACATTACAATTCACAATGAATAGGTTGCCGCTGAACCCTTCACACGCTGCTGCCGCTAGTTTTAAACGGCCTTAAAAAAAAAAAAAAAAAAAAAATCTTATTTGCAAGGCGTGGCGGCTTTTATTTTGGTGTGGCGGTGTGCCACAATCTTCTTTTGGTAGGGGAAACCCTGAAGCTTTTTTTCTCATGGTAGCTCTAGTAATTACTTTCCTGGAATGGAATGTTTGGGTTTTAATCAACGTAAAAATTCTTCAGAATGTTTGTGTCATTAAGTGTAGATATTTTTGCTCCATTTTTGTCTCTGTCAAATTACCTACAGTTTTCAGTTTCAATCACATTTTCCTAATCTGAACAGCAATATACTAAATGTGAAATGTATTTAATTGTATCTGTTTTAACAGCCGCAGTTTGTTCACGAGTGGAGCTGCCTGAAGAAATCGTCCCAGAACTCCAGCAGCCTTCTTCGGACACTCCTCACCAGCCTCGTGACGGGGAAATGGAGGAAGAAAGAACGTTGGACCGAGAGGGTGGCGAAGACGAACCGGAGCGAGGAGACGAGGCAGTCGAAATCACCGCAGATAAGCAAATTGCCGTCGAAGACGAAGACGCGGCAGACGGCAAAGAAAAGTCTGCTGATAAAAACGGCGTGCCTGCTCAATTCAAATGCAATGCCTGCCAGGAGACATTTCCCAGCAAAACTGCCCTTAATGTTCATTACTACTCCGCTTCCCACATTCAAAGAATGACCACGATACAAGGTAGGGAAATTGATCCTCCAGCTCCTTCTGCCCCTGTTCTTACTCGGCCATATTTAACAAACAAACCCTACCAGTGTGCTACGTGCAGAGTGTCCTACAATCATTCCATCACCCTCGAGAGCCATATGAAATCTGTCTTGCACCAGACGCGCAGTAGAAGTGCCGTTAATAACGCAGGCACCAATGCCAATACTCCTAACACCACGTTGAGCACTTCTGCCAGTGGAACCGGCGAATTGGCGACAGCCACCAGCAGGGCGACTCCCGGAACCGTGACGGTGACTACAGCGAGCGATGCGGAGCACATCCAAACTTCGCAAGTGGCCCCCTCCCTCGTCGCCCGCCCCATGGCCTCGGCTCAGGCGGTCTCGGCCTTTCTCACCCTCCTCACATCCAGCCCTAATCCTCTCTCGCACACCCTCCTCCCCTCCGTGTTTGCACCTAGCCACCCGACTGGCACCGATGCAGCTCAGATTGTGCCTCAGCCTCAAATGGTCATGCCCTTGATCTTGAACGGGCTCCAAGCCCCGCAAACCCAGCATTCTAAAGAGAACCAGCAAGGACAACTCCTTACCCAGTGTGTGCCATTTATAGGTCTCAACACAGCACAGCAAGCCCTCCTGACCCAAAGACTTAGCTTGTTACAGAATCAGTGGCCGGCTGTCGCGCTTCCAACGAGTACACCGACAGCTGTGGAGAGCGTGAAGCAGGAGATTATTGAAAAGCAGCCCGTTGATAGGGAAAGCAAAGAGCCTGAAGAGCGTTGTCCTGAGACAGAAAGCAAAGCGGAAGATGAGAGCAATGAAGAAATTTGGAAGGCGTCAAGAGATGGTAGAACCTTGGGCCAGCAGATAGATGTGAAAAAGGGTGAATCAGTAAGTCCAAATTTCTCCCCGGATGCCGTGGAGAAAAGCCTCCATAATAACCTCTCGCACAGCCCTGTGAATTTGAATCTCTCGCTTACCCCCGATTCCACTCCGCAAAAATCTCAAACGGCAACTAGTCCTTTCGGAAGCGGCGGTACCCCCAAATCAAATGCCTTAACCAAACAATATCGGCTAAGTCGCAATACCTCGGAGTCTGTTTATCCTGAATTTCCGGTGTTGTCAGAGTTTCAGTCCGAGGTTCTTTGGGCGTTCCTCGAGTCGCGTAGCGCGGCCGATGCCGCCAGTCCTCCCCACGAGGACTGCGAGGCGCTGGGAAGAGAGGTAGGGCTCTCGGAGGAGGAGGTACGCAAGTGGCTTTGCCAAGCCAGACATGCCAAACAGAGACAGAGGGCCACAGAGCTCGCGCAGCCCGATAGCTCGGCGGGATCCGCGAGCGCTACACGGAGCAACGAGATTGACTTTGACGACGAAGAAAGCTCCTTGATTATAGCGGAAGAAGAGGAGGAGGATGCCGACGCGTCGGATAGTCAGGCTATCGATTTATCTCGCACAAGAGGGCAGCGTAGAAAGAGAGACGGTCAGGGAGATTCATGTCTGACATCCGACTCTGAAAACGAGGTGTACACCTCCGTGATTGTGACAGATGAGGAAAGTCAGAACGGTGCTGTTCAGGAGACCTCGGCGAGCCCTGCCAAAGATGAAGCGCAACAGGCGGTCCAATGTGAAAAAGGTTCCATCGGAGGAAAGGTTTTGCGCTCCACGACTGTGTTCCTCTCTGACGCGGAAGATGAATATGAGGATGAAGATGCTGGAGAGGCTCATTTAAAGTCTGGGAAGAAAAAAAGGAAGGGAGAATTTGAACATGAGCTAGAGGTGAAAAGGGAAAGACTGGATCCTGATGTTGACCTCGAATTGGAAGCTCAAGGAGATCCCCCAAGCTCGCTGCCCTACTCCTCTCAAGACCAGAATTCAAGCGGTTCTCTTCACTCCCTCCCTCTGTCCGTCGCACCCTTCTCGGCGCAATTTCTTAGCCCTTACGTTGTCTCGCTAACACCGTCTTTAGTTGGGGGTAAAGTCCCGGTCTTTTCAAACCCGCCTTCAGTCACGCGTTTCTCCAGTTCTCTACTGTCTCCCATGAGCCAAACCTCTCAATACCTGTCCAACGGTGACGACTGCGAGACTGCGCTCGATCTAAGCATGGGTAAAAACAATTCATCCTCATCCGCGGCCGAGAAAATATCAGCACAGAAAGGTCAGCTGTTGGACGGGCTCGGCCTGAGGCCCACGTCTCAGAATCTGGTCGTTGTTCAGGTCAAGCCTGAATGTCTTGCGACCATGCCTTCTTTGTATAGTCACGGACATCAAGTCAACAGCAATAACCAGACAAATACTAATATCTACATCAGGCCGGATGAGAAAATGAATGCCACGCAGCGTGACAACGATAAGGAGAGGGATACTGAGCAAGACCAGCAGAGGAAGGTGAAGGGGAAAAGGTATCGCGACATGCGACGTTCCAGGACCATCATTCAAGCTGAGCAGCTCGACATTCTGTACGGATGCTACTTCAAAGATCCCAACCCTGGGAAACACGAGTTTGAACAAATCTCCGAGTGGGTTCACCTTCCCAAAAAGGTGGTTCAGATATGGTTCCAGAATATGCGGGCGAGGGAACGCAAAGGTGAAGTCCGATTTATCAGTGATGGCACCCTGGCGGCGGTGGGAAAACCCCTCATCAAGTTTACCTGGCCGCTGTCCAAACCCATTTTTTCAAACAAGCCCGTTGTAAACAATACAAACAATACCAGCTGCATTACCACCGCCCCGATCGTGCGCACCCTCATCAAGACTGAAAACAAACCCATCGTGGTGAAAAAAAACACTCCTGTTCCAATCAAGCCCAAGGAAGTGGTATCTGCTGCCTCCGTGGTGAGCGGCAGTGCCTCTGTGATGCCAAAGACCAAGCTTGAAACCACCAGCAACGTAACCATGGTCAAAGTCGCATCTAGCGCCGTATCCAACCTCTCAACACCTCCTAAGGATCCCGTCCCCATTGCTCCCCGAGTGAATCAGCAGACAAAAGTAGAGGAGGAAAGCGAGGAAGAGAAAACCGATGAAGAGGTGGACGATGATAATGAGACGGCGCCTCAGCTAACCAACCGCATGGTGCCCAAGTTGCCCACAACGCCCATCAATAACAGGCCTCCTTCCACGACCGTGTTGCCCCAGAAACCAAACGGCCTCAACTACTGGACCCCAAAAGGCCCGATCAGGATCAACACTCTGTCCCGGGAGCAACTTGCTCTTCCTTCTCACACGGCTCCTCGAACCATAGCCCCGCCTCCGACCCCCAGCATCGCACCGGTCAGCCCGAATACCCCCAACTCTGTGAAGGCTGCCCGCTCGTCAACCCCCCTCCTGGGTAAAGCCAGTCCCACAGAGAACAACTTTTTGGGCCACTCTTCCAGCCGTAGGCCACGTACACACTTGTCCTGCCTGCAGCTCTCCATTTTGCAGTCCTGCTACGAGACGTGCGCCCACCCAAACGCCATGGAGTGCGAGGCTATCGGCACAGAGCTTAACCTGCCCCTCAAGGTGGTGCAAATCTGGTTCCAAAACACCAGAGCTAAGGAGAAGCGCTGGAAGCTACAGCAAGAGAAATTGGTAAGTTCACTGACATATTTTCGAAACTAAGGGCACTTTCACATGAGACCAGTGGTTCTCAACTTGGGTTGGATCAAACCCTAGGGGTTCGGTGAAGGTTAAGAAACGCAGAGCCATAGACTTCATAATGTATTGACAGGTCAGATGGGTCATGCACTGCGTCGCATTCAAGTAGGGGTGCGCCCATATCAATAGGAGCTATTCACAAACACGCACGCAGTGATCTAACGCCGGATTTCTGTTGGGAAAAAGTACGGAAGCTGTACCGCATACAAACAGGAAGGATTTTCTCAGGAGTCATTTGTTCGAAGATTCAAGGACATTATTATATTTTTTGTACCATGCACGCATTTTGAAAATGTGAAAAAAAATCAATGGGAGAAATTAGCCGCTACTGCTTTAGCATCATAGTTCCCAATGTTTACGTACAATAAATGCTAATGGCACGTTTTTTTTTTTTTTTTTTTTTTTTTTTTTTTTTTTAACCAAGAATCGAGACACTTTTACGTCCATATCTATAAAGAATTCGGGGATTTAAGCATTTATTCACAAAAATTTTCACCCAAAAAGCTCTGTTTACATCAGGCAGCCGCTAGCTACATTCACTAACAGACTAACATTGTACTTCGACATATTTAGTAAAATAAATGCTAACTGCACTTTTTTTTTTTTTTTTTTTTTTGCTTTTAACCAAGAATCGAGACTGTTTTACGTCCATATCTATAAAGAATTCAAGGATTTAAGCATTTATTCACAAGAATTTCAACAAAAAAAGCTCTTTGTCTGGGATACCACTCGGTCAGCTTTGATGGCCTCGCCATTAATGCAGGCCCCATATTTATTGGCCCCGTGTCCCGTCAATACATTATGAAGTCTATGGCAGAGCCCTATTTTGTACGCTCACTAAATCTAGGCAAAGTGACCTTTTAGACCAGGTTTTGGACTGGTTTGCCCTCAATTTACAAGCTTTTTTACATTTTTTTCCACTGCTACTCCACTCCACTACTCTAATGGGAGGAGGGATCGGTTTGCTCAGTGGAAGGTTGACTGGCACCTGGTATGAGGAAGTATAACAGACAGCGTGAACTGTGTAGATAATTAGGGGGAAAAAATCGTCATTTCACGCAATGAAAATAGTAGGGGTGTGCCATCTTAGGCACCCCATGATTCAATTAGATCACGATTCAGGGCGCTACGATTCGATTATTGAACAATGATCACAGTATTGACGGTGATCACGATTATCGATGCATCATTTATTACTAATTTATAAAGTAGCCAAACAAATTTATGTCCTGTCTACTGTTCTGTCTACTTTTGACATGTCAACGTTTTAAAACTGTTTCATCATTTAAAGATTCAATTAAAGATTTTGCCGATTTAGAAGTATTTTAGATAAAAAGTTAATTAGGTTCGCTACAACAGAGCCTTCTAGAGAAGTCTACTGCTTTAAGATGGCTGCTGTTTACTAACGGCGGCCGAGTTTGTCATTTTGCATCTAGTTCTCGAATATATGTTCTAACACCACCGTCTTCTGTCATTTTGCATCTAGTTCCACATATATGTGATATCTACTGCAGCCGTACAGTGGAGCAAATAAATATTTAGTCAACCACTAATTGTGCAAGTTCTCCCACTTGAAAATATTAGAGAGGCCTGTAATTGTCAACATGGGTAAATCTCAACCATGAGAGACAGAATGTGGAAAAAAAAAACGTAAATCACATTGTTTGATTTTTAAAGAATTTATTTGCAATTCATGGTGGAAAATAAGTATTTGGTCAATACCAAAAGTTCATCTCAATATTTTGTTATGTACCCTTTGTTAGCAATAACGGAGGCCAAACGTTTTATTTAACTCTTCACAATCTTTTCACACACTGTTGCTGGTATTTTGGCCCATTCCTCCATGCAGATCTCCTCTAGAGCAGTGATGTTTTGGGGCTGTTGTTGGGCAACACGGACTTTCAACTCCCTCAGTAGATTTTTTATGGGGTTGAGATCTGGAGACTGGCTAGGCCACTCCAGGACCTTGAAATGCTTCTTACGAAGCCTCTCCTTTGTTGCCCTGGCTGTGTGTTTGGGATCATTGTCATGCTGAAAGACCCAGCCACGTCTCATCTTCAATGCCCTTGCCGATGGAAGGAGATTTTCACTCAAAATCTCTCGATACATGGCACCATTCGTTCTTTCCTTTACACAGATCAGTCGTCCTGGTCCCTTTGCAGAAAAACAGCCCCAAAGCATGATGTTTTCACCCCCATGCTTCACAGTGGGTATGGTGTGCTTCGGATGCAATTGAGTATTCTTTCTCCTCCAAACACGAGAACCTGTGTTTCTACCAAAAAGTTCTATTTTGGTTTCATCTGACCATAACACATTCTCCCAGTCCTCTCCTGGATCATCCAAATGCTTTCTAGCGAACCGCAGACGGGCCTGGACGTGCACTGGCTTCAGCAGGGGGACACGTCTGGCAGTGCAGGATTTGAGTCCCTGGCGGCGCATTGTGTTACTGATAGTAGCCTTTGTTACTGTGGTCCCAGCTCTCTGTAGGCCATTCACTAGGTCCGCCCGTGTGGTTCTGGGATTTTTGCTCACTGTTCTTGTTATCATTTTAACGCCACGGGTGAGATCTTGCACGGAGCCCCAGATCGAGGGAGATTATCAGTGGTCTTGTATGTCTTCCGTTTTCTAATAATTGCTCCCACAGTTGATTTCTTTACACCAAGCGTTTTACCTATTGCAGATTCAGTCTTCCCAGCCTGGTGCAGCTCTACAATTTTTGTCTCTGGTGTCCTTCGACAGCTCGTTGGTCTTGGCCATAGTGGAGTTTGGAGTATGACTGACTGAGGTTGTGGACAGGTGTCTTTTATTCCGATAATGAGTTAAAACAGGTGCCACTAATACGGGTATCGAGTGGAGCCTCGTTAGACCTCGTTAGAAGAAGTTAAACCTCTTTGACACCCAGAAATCTAGTTTGTAGGTGACCAAATACTTATTTCCCACTCTTATTTGGAAGTAAATTCTTTAAAAATCAAACAATGTGATTTTCTGTTTTTTTCCCCCCACATCTGTCTCTCATACTTGAGGTATACCCACTTGACAATTACAGGCCTCTCTAATCTTTTCAAGTAGGAGAACTTGCACAATAAGTGGTTTACTAAATAATTATTTGCCCCACTGTATGTGGCCGTATGTTTGTAGCAACTAGCAACTGGGCGTTGTTTGTAGCGGCTGTCGGCCGCAGTCAGGTATGATGAACATTTACTCTTGGTCCGTTCCTCATTGCGCCCCGAAGACCGTGCCGAATGTGTTTTAGTTCCGCTTTACCTGGTATAATTCAATAATTGGAATTTGGATGTTTGTGAATCGTTCTCGAATCTTCCACGCCGAATCGGGAATAATCTAAGAATCAAAAAATTTGGCACGCCTCTATCGCCCACTAAAATTTGTTCGACCTACTAACATCAGCTGTTGACTTTTTTTCTATCTCCACCATATTGTCAGACTCCTCAAACGGGCGGGAAGCTGTTCATGAGTACGGGAAGCTACCTGCAGTACAACGCTCTCAAAGCCAACCGGCCCATCTTGCCCAAACCTGTCCAGTTCACCGTCAGCGAGTCTCCCGCTTCCCCGGCGGCCGGCCAGTCGACACCCGGCGAGACCGTGACGGGCCGTTGCGAGGTCTGCAAGGTCTCTTTCGAATCGCGGGCGGCCGCCAGGGCCCACGTCTTCTCGTCGCTCCACCTGGCCAAGCTGCGCACCACTAACTTTGGCCAGCCCACCGCGCTGGTCAACAAGAACGGAACCGGTAACGGCGCTTCGGGGGTCCCCAAACTGGTCATCGAGTTGCCTGCGTCGACGGCCTCCGGCAACAGTTAAAAGAACGCGTTCGGATCAGGATTGGTCTGCATACATACTATTTGGACCCGTTTGGGATCCTCCGGTTTTAGTATACACCTTTTGAGCACTATTCCTAAATTGTTTGGCTTTGGCGCACAATATCCCATTTTCAACTTTTCCCAGGACGTGCTCATCAGCCGAATGAACGACTTTAATCATCTCGCCTGTCGGTTTTAACGTCCTTCCTAAAAACTAAAGGGACTGAACTTCCTGAGCTTCAACTGAAGAGACTGAAACAAAGGTATTTCACCGCCACGTCGGTATTTAGGATAATGTGAAATACTTACCATAACTACAACCACTTTGCTCCTGTGGAATATTTTGGGCGAGGCATCACTTCCGTCGCTTGTGACGGAACAGTATATCGTTTGGGATACAATAGAGGTACTTTTGAGAGAATAGGGCTTTTTTAAAACCTCGCCCAACCTTTGCCCCCCCCATTCCCATGTTTATAGTTTTCATGACAATCCAGACAAAAAAAAAAAAAAAAGTTTGCGTGGAGTCTTGGCATACCGCACTTTGACAAATAATACATGGTTTGAAATGTTTTTAAGCATTCTAATGCGAGTGTCTTTTATGGAAAGATGCATTCATGCATGTGGGATGCCTTAATATAAATTGTGTTTTTTTTCATTATTATTTTTTTTCGCTTGTCTCTTGAAACACGCTTTCGGTGTAAGCATATATTGAGCGGGAAGCAAAACTTTTTGGGATATGGAAAAGTCAAATCTATTTGAATGTCGTTATTTTGATGAATCCTGCCTGTGAAATCATCGCCAGCTTTTTCCTCGGTCAGGGACGATAAAATGGTCAACTTATTTTTTGTGTGTGGGGGGTGGGAAATGAATTAAAAACCACCCAAATGTATGAAAACCCTTCTCACGAAAAATTGGGGACGTTAGGGTGCTATTTTAGGAGCAAACTGAATTACATTTTAAGCAATGATTTTGGCTTTGTATGTCCACCAGCTCTGTTTTGGTACTTTTTTTTTTTTTTTTAGCACAAATTACCGATTCTTAACAAGGAGCTGAAAGGCGTAGTGTTAAAAAAGAGGAATCAAATAGTACAGTTGGATTATAAATTGGTCATGTTCTTAATCATACTATTAACGTTTTATGACCAAGATGAAGTTCTGCAGCAGGGCCGAGAACCAAAAGTTATTTGCCATGTGGCTTTTTTTTTTTTTGCCATGTGGCAATATGGATTTTGCCATGTGCCATTTTTTTTTTTTTTGTATATGGCAAAATGGATTTTGGTTTGTCGCATTTATTTTTGGGTATGTGGCATTTTTTGGGGTATATGGAAGTTTTGCAGGCCATGCACATCCATGCCACGGACGGCTATGCACGTCCAAATTTTTTATTCATTTTAAATGGCAGCAAAACGCGTGGCTGTGATTTTTGACCATACACTTTACATTACAGTGCATTGACATTCAAGGGACACCCATGTAATGTAAAGTGTACGGTGAAAAATCACAGCCACACGTTTTTCTGCCATTTAATATGAATGGAAAATTTGGACATGCATAGCCATCGATAGCCTAGCCGGACTTGGGTGTCAGTTGAATGTTAATGCACTGTAATGGTAAGTGGATGGCCACAAATCGCAGCCATACATATTTTTCTGCCATTTAAAATAAATGGAAAATTTTGACGTGCATAGCGGTCAACAACATGGATGTGCGTGGCCTGCAAAACTGCCATATACCCCAAAAAATACCCCCCTCAAAAATGCCACAAACCAAAGTCCATTTTGCCACATAGCAAAAAAATGCCACATGGCAAAAAAATGCCACATGGCAAAATCCATTTTTTCCACATGGCAAAAAAAAAAAACATGGCAAAATCACTTTTACCACATGGTAAAATCCATTTTGCTAAATGGCAAAAAATGCCACATGTCAAAATCCATTTTGCCACATGGCAAAAAAAAATACCACATAGCAAAATCTATTTTTTCTTGCCATGTGGCAAAATTGATTTTGTCCTATGGCAAAATCTTTTGCGCACGTGGCAAAAAAAAAAAAAAATGCCACATAGCAAAATCCATTTTGCTACATGTCAAAATCCATTTTGCCACATGTGAAGAAAAAATGCCACATGTCAAAATCCATTTTGCCACATGGCAAAAATGCCATTTGTCAAAATCCATTTTGCCACATGGCAAAAATGCCATTTGTCAAAATGCATTTTGCCACATGGCAAAAATGCCATGTCAAAATCCATTTTGCTAGATGGCAAGAAAAAATGACATGTCAAAATCCATTTTGCCACATGGCAAGAAAAAATGACAAATGTCAAAATCCATTTTGCCACATGGCAAAAAAAAAAAACATCATGGCAAAATCAATTTTACCACATGGTAAAATCCATTTTGCCACATGGCAAGAAAAAATGCCACATGGCAAAATCCATTTTGCCACATGGCAAAAAATGCCATTTGTCAAAATCCATTTTGCCACATGGCAAAAAATGCCATTTGTCAAAATCCATTTTGCCACATGGCAAGAAATGCCACATGGCAAAAAAAATGCCACATGGAAAAATCCATTTTGCCACATGGCAAACACCACTTTTGCTTCTCGCTGTCTTTCCAGTTTTGAGGCTTGAACAGGAAATTGTTGGAGGAGGAGTCCTTTAAAATTTCATGAATTGAATTCTATTCAATTCACCTTTAAACTCTTCCTGAAATTTCACCTGAAACTTTTTACCCTAACCTTTTTTGTAAACGGCGTGCGTCTAAAGAAAAACGGAAGCATAAATGTTTTTTTAAAATCATTATTCTAGAATGTTTCGGCTAACCTAGCAAGACGGTTGTGCTAATTCATCTCCATTTCTTGTTCGCTTACTAATCCCCGGTAATGACATTCTGTGAAATTGGATCCGATACGTGCGAACCAAACGAGCGGCTAATATCCCGAAGGCCGCCGACTTCTCCATTCTAGCGATGTATTGTTTTGACTGAGAGCTAATAAGACGGTGCTGCGTTGAAGGACACGCGACTCACTAAGAGCTTTTTTTTTTTCCCCTTCCATTTGAATTTGTATATTGTTACTATTGATAGTTTTAACTCAAATGCAAAACTAAACAGATCTTTTTTGTAAAGGATATATATAAAAAGTGATATTCCAAAGTAATTTTTTTTTTTTTTTTTTTTTTGCTTTGTCATTTTTAAAAAGGAAAACAACCAAAAAAGCAATCAAGAGGTGTTCACAAATGCAAAACTGTAAAGGACATCCCAACAGCTTGACTCTTGCACTAGTCCACTATATTTGCACAAAAAAATGAACACAGCCATGGATGCAACACGACATGTGACTCGGTGCATTGTGTGAAGCGGGGAAAAAAAAAAAAAGTGGCGGTGTTCTTTCATGAGAAAAAAAAAATGGAAGCGTTTCTCTGTTGGGAGTCATCTTGTTTCTACTTCAAGGATGCA
The DNA here is from genome assembly GCF_030265065.1 of Corythoichthys intestinalis. Taxonomy (NCBI): domain Eukaryota; kingdom Metazoa; phylum Chordata; class Actinopteri; order Syngnathiformes; family Syngnathidae; genus Corythoichthys; species Corythoichthys intestinalis. The sequence goes on along the minus strand of NC_080414.1, from coordinate 1,877,419 downwards.
AGTGCTCTGATGTCAAGACTGGGATGAAACGGACAAATATGGTGTTGCACTGTCCAAATGAAATAGGTTTTTACAGAGATCTGGTTTTTATCTTACATTTCATTGTCACTTTGATTGTCACTATTGTTATAATTGTGCTACTACTTATTCAATTTACCATTACTACTCATGCTGTTTTGATGAATTTGTTTTCATGCCACCTCTCTGCTCAGATTGAGTGAATATTGAACAATAATGGTGGCAAGTGTTATGTATTGTTAGACCTTTTGATTAGTTTTTTTCCCCCCCTTTCCCTCCTCACTGTACCTTGCCTTTTTGTTTGGTCTCCACTATGCTTTCTTTAATATACAGACAAATAAAATCAGTTGAACAAGGCAAAATGTGCTTCCGTTTGGATGATAACGCCATGATTATCACCAGTGTTGTCTGTAACGCGTTACTGTAATCTGATTACTCTTTTCAGTAACGAGTAATGCGTTCATTTTTCTACACCATTAATCTGATTTAAATTAGTTTCCTTAGTGTCACTGCGTTACCATTTTTTTAATTGCCTCATAACGTATGTAGAATGAAGAATATTGTAGTCATGTACGAAGAGCATTTTGAATAGAAAATGCTAAAATAAAAGGTTCCAGGTACGTGTTTCCATCTCAACTTCTTAGCTATTTCCTGTTTTGGTCTCGCGTCACGTGTTGTGGGACTGAGGCGGGTGGACATTCGCGCCGAGTGTTGAGACGTTGCGAGGGAATGTTGATCTGTGGATATCCATGAATGAAGGTGAGTATTTATCCTTCATTCTGGAGGGTATCGGCAAAAGGTTGGACCCCCTACATGCGTGGCCGTTTCGTAGCTTTGCCGTAGCAACGACGGGCAGTCATCACTCCAAGTTGGCAAGCTTTGTTTACATGATATACGTGTTGCACATTTATGCCGTGAGGTGATGTGTTCGTTTAGCATCTGTGGGATGTGTTGTAAGTCCGATTGAGTGTAAAGTGCTTAGTTGCCGCCACGTTTTGTGGCCAAATTGACAGCTTGTGTGTTGAGAGGAGTACTTCCAGGTTGTTAATGTGCACGCGCATCCGCGCCCGCCACCACCTTTGTGTTTATTGCACTGTACAATCCACTTGTGTGTTTTTTATTGTGCCGTCAGTTTGCATTGTTTTACATTGGCACTGATATGCTGTACCATAACCCGAAATTCAGAAGTTTTGACATTAGGCTTAATCTTAGAGTTAGCGGGGTTTAATTGGTCGGTGGAGTTGATTTCAACAAATTCCAAGCACTTTGTCAGATGTTTGTTAGTGTCAGGCCTCCGGAGTGGCTAAGCTAGCGCGAAATTCTGATATTGCCCTTTAAATTCAATCATCGGAAAGTCAGTTACATGTGATGACATTTTTCTGTTGTCATTCTTATGTTGAGGCGGCATTGGGAGAAAAATGGGTAAAAAGTAACTGATGGATTACTTTTAAAGTAACTTAGTTACTTTGATAATGAAGTAATCAGTAAAGTAACTAGATTACTTTTTTGAGGCGTAATCAATAATTACATTTTCAAGTAATCTGGGACAACACTGATTATCACTGTCATGAAGTACACCGGTACCTCTACTTTAGGAGTGGGAACTTCTTGGTACCTCACGATACGATACGATTTGCGATACAAAGCTCACGATAACGATAGTCTGACGATATGGCGATACAACGATTATCGATACATTGGTCAGGAAATCATTCTAGGATATTCAGCAAACAACTAATAAACAGAAAAACAAGCTTCTGCTGTGTATTGGAATGAGTTTGTCACTTGTAGACGTCCAATCCATTTGAACTGGGAGGGTGGCAGCGAATGAACGAATGTTCATTCGCTGCCATCCCTCCCAGTTCAAATGGATTGAACGTCTATGGCCAGTAGTGGCAGCCAATTCCAGGCAATGATGTCATTTTGGGTAATTTAAGGTCGTTTTCCTGTTGCTTTTCAGTTATTTCCTGTTGATTTTGGGGTATTTTATGGGTCATTTCCCTGTTTATTTTGAGTTACAGAACAGGAAGTGACCTGGGAATCACCCAAATGAATAGGCAGTGACTCAAACTCAACAGAAAATGACCTGTATATGTCCTAAAATAAACAGCAAGTGACCTGTAAATGCCCTGAAAATCAGACAGAATGACTGAATGCTCTGGTTTCGAATGTACGAACGTTCCCAGTCTAAATGGATTGGGCGTCGAGCACTGTCAATGTTAACTGAGGCACTGTTATGATGGAAGATTTTGGTAGCAACTTGTTCGTTCATTTTATATTTTGGACATTGACACCTTTTTAAAATATCATCTCGATTCTTGGCAGGAGCATATCGATAACCTTTTGGGATACAAAGTATCACCATTTCGATATTTTGTCACACCCCTACTCACAAATGTCTCGACATTCATGTTAAGAGATGACTCAATGGGAAAATATTGCCTCTTGTTATTCAAGAAATTTTAAGATACGAAAGACCAAAATGGCTGGTACTCGCAGCTCCGAGAGTTTACTGAACGTCACGTACTTGCGGTATAGCTGCTCTGCCATTGGGTATTACTAGCATTCCTGGCATTTAATTGGCTAAGAGGGGCCTCTGCAGTATGTGTATGAGTGTAACCCAGCGTCCTCTTCATTCGCCCCTCGACAGCTTTACATGAGTGTATTTTATTTTTTATAGTTATTGTGCTGTAATGTAATTGTAACATGTATTTGTTACATGTTTTATTGCATTTTCACGTATTGTAACGTATGACATTTTGAGCGTGTCTTGGAACGGGTTAGGGGATTTACATGAAAAAAAAAAAAAAAACACGTCTCTACTTACATAATTTTCAGGTTACGAAACTACTTCCAGAATTTCGTAAATAGAGGTGCTGCTGCATTGTACAGGCAGTGTAGGTTCTGTGTTTGTTTTTTTTTTTTGTTTTTTTGTAAAAGACAAGTGGCGCAACTATTAGTGGTGTGTTTAATCATTCCATGTTGTTTTTGCCCCTAAGAATTAAGTGATCCTCTATTTTCTGTCCTACTTGCTCTGACAAGGTAGCCGTTAAGATAGTAGGTAAGTTTGTTGCTGTTTTTGGTGAGGAAACTAAAATGGCTATTCCTCTAGTACAGTCCCCAACCTTTTGTGCACCACGGACCAGTGTGATTTGGGTCTTTTTTTCACGGACCGGTGTAAAATTTTGCACCCTTACAAAATTTTGCTCCCAAAGCTTTTGTGGCGGTGAAAAAAGCCCTCTTTTATATTCAGGTGGACTCTCAATGTTATACAACGGTGCTAAAAAACTATTTACATCATAAACATACATGTGCAACACGAAAATGGCGTAAATGAATGCTTAACGACACAGCGAAGTCGTTAAGCGAGAGAGCTGCATGCAGTTGTGTGCAGCTAACATGGCAAATGTACCGTTAAGTTAATATTCCTTTTAGGGCTGTCAAACGATAAAAATTTTTAATCGAGTTAATTACAGCTTAAAAATTAATCGTAATTAATCGCAATTCAAACAATCTATAAAATACGCCATATTTTTCTGTAAATTATTGTTGGAATGAAAAGATAAGACATATATACATTCAACATACGGTACATAAGTACTGTGTTTATTATAACATTAAATCAACAAGATGGCATTAACATTATTAACATTCTCTTAAAATGATCCATGGATAGAAAGACTTGTAGTTCTTAAAAGATAAATGTTAGTACAAGTTATAGAAATTTTACATTAAAACCCCTCTTAATGTTTTCGTTTTATTAAAATTTGTAAAATTTTCAATCAAAAAATAAACTAGTAGCTCGCCATTGTTGATGTCAATTACACCATGCTCACTCATGATACTAACCCATAAAATCAGTTGGACCCAGGCGCCAGCAGAGGGCGCCAAACACCAAAAAACAAGTAACAAGCAGACATTACACTGTACTGTACATATTAATCTGTTTGAGTGGGGCATGTGCGTTAATTGCGTCAAATATTTTAACGTGATTAATTAAATTAATTACCGCCCGTTAACGCGATAATTTTGACAGCCCTAATTCCTTTCTTTAAAGTTTGTAGTGTGTACTTTGGAATCGCTGCATTCGCGTTCATTTTTAATGCTACGCGCATGCCAAATTTGTCAGAACACCGGCAATGTGCGGCAGAAAAATACAGCAAATATGAAATAACATTTGTTTTAGCCCCGTCGTGTTAAGTGCAGGGAAAATACAACTCACCCGCTGAATCACTGGCTGAATCTCCCGAGATGGGAGAGTGAGAGAAGCCCGCTTCACAAAGATGCAATGTTGGCAATTGTAGCACAGTTTTCAGTGTTCTCCTAGCGATGTCAGGATATTCCGAAATGACTTAAATCCAGAACTTCGGTAAAATTGTTGTCTCAAATGTACGTTTAGGGTCGCTATGATTTGCAATCTCTAAGCTGATATTCCTGTTGCACAGAAATGCTCGAATCACTCGGTTTATTCACATATGGGTCACGAATCCACTCCTTTGCAGTTCGTGGGTCTTTAGTGATTGGGAAGTAGCATAGATAGTTTTTCCAATGTTGTAGGCTCATCTTCTGGCTCGTCAGGTTCCCTTTTCCCCATAAAAAATTTTGTCCAAAGACGTCAGTTTTTCAGCCATTCTAGTGTGGGGCTAATTATTTCTGGGAACAAATGCAACGGTCGAGGACCTACGTCATACGTTATTATCTAGGCCAAGCGCACATAGATATACAAAACAAGATGTACTGCCAACAGTCCAATCAATGCATTTCTATGACGACTTCCTATCCTTTAGTTGTATATCTACAGTATACGGGGATATTGGTGTGTTAAGCGGCACAGGCCAAAGTCAATCGGCCAGAATGCAGTCGTTAATCAATTATTATTTCTGCACGGCCCGGTACCAAATGCGCCACAGACCGGTACCAGTCCGCAGCCCGGTCGTTGGGGACCCCTGGGTTAGGGGATTTACATGGAAAAAAAAAAAAAAAAAAAACGCATCTCTACTTAATTTTCAGGTTACGAAAATACTTCCAGAATTTTGTAAGTAGAGGTACCATTGTATCATACAAGCAATGTAAGTTGTTTCTTTCTTTTTTTTTTTTTTTTTTTTGTAAAAGACAAGTGGTGCAACAATTAGTTGTGCGCTTAATCATTCCATGTTGTTTTTGCCCCATATGAATTGAGTATCCTCTATTTTCTGTCCTACTTGCTCTGAAAAGGTAACCGTTAAGATGGTAAGTTTGTTGCTGTTTTTGGTGAGGAAACTAAAATGGCTTTTCCTCTGTTATTCGTGGACGGATCACAATGAAATTTGACAGTCATCACGCCTTTTATTCTCAACTGGTTGATAACGGATTGATGTAGTAACCCAATTATCCACAAGATGGGAGCATTGTGCCGCACTTTGTTTGAAATTGACCAACAGGAAAATACAAACGGAATCACCGATCCCCCCCGAACAAGATTTGTCTCCTGTGCTGGGAATTTTTCATAATTATATACATGGACTGTTTCATAGACTGTACTCATTTGGTAGACTACATTAAAGTTTTCAGCCGCCTTAAGGTGCCCCGCTGGACAAAATGGTCAAGTAGTTTACTAGCTCAAATTGAGACAGTGAACCAAAAGTGGTATTTGCCATTTGGCATTTTTTGCCATGTGGCATTTTTTATTGGTATGACGGCTATGCACGTCCAAATTTTCCATTCTTTTTAAACGGCAGAAAAACGTGTGGCTGTGATATTTGACTATACGCTTACCATTAAAGCGCGTTGACACTCATCTGGCACCCAATAAGCTATGCCATTGACAGCTGTGCATGTCCAAATTTTCCATTCATGTTAAATGGCAGAAAAACCTGTGGTTGTGATTTTTGACCATACACTTTACAGCGCATCCATTTTGCCACATACCAAAACAATTTTGCCACATGGCAAAAAAAATGCCATATGGCAAAATCAATTTTGATACAGCAAAAAAAAAAGCCACTTGGCAAAATCCATTTTGCCACATGGCAAATACCACTTTTCATTATTAGCCCTGCTGCAAATTGACACAGTATAGTGATCCCTCGTTTTTCGCGGTTAATGGGGGAACCCCCCCGCCCCCCGTGAAAATCTGCAAAGTAGAGGTGGTGCTTATTTACACTGAACACACCCAAATAATGTAATGTATTTGTTTGATTTAACAGCATTGGAAAGATGCACATAAGACATGTTTTTTCCCTCCAAAGTATATTAATCATAAAAAAAGCCTTATATGTGTATTTTAATATTTTTAAGCACTGAAAATGTAATTATGATATAAAGGAGATAAATAAATAGACCATATAGACCCTACTCACCAACATCACAAAATGACGTGTCGCTGTATCCGGCCGCCATATTGTCCGTCATTGTTTAGCCCTATTCTCAATGGTTTCAATTAGTCGTGTAATTTATAGAGCAATTCATGGAAGCCCCGGTGTTATCTGACGCTGTAAACTCATTGGATGCGTTGCATAAAAGGCGTTATGTGGAAAAGCTTCAGTTTATCCATTCGCCAGATCCATATTTGATGCCTAAATCGATGTTTTTCGACCCGCTGTCTTCGCCGTCTCTGCCTGACATCTGCTACCCTGATATCTACAACTATCTTGTCCACAGAAACTCAGCCTATTCTCAAGAAACGTTGAAAAACTTTAAGAGCAGCACTCTAAGCAACATTACCCCGTGTGACCCTTTACTTCCAATTTTCTAAAATGGCAACAATCAATTAAAAAAAAAAAAGTTGACTGCGACGCGTCAAGGATAGGTGCATATTGGACTATTTCTTCAATAAAATACACAACTGTGTCTGCCTCATTTGCAAAGAGACAGTCGCAGAAGATACGCAACGAGAAATTAAAGCAACTTGAAGCTAATTTAATTTCACAGCAGCAGAATTTCGCAAGAGCCCGAGGGTCGAAAGAACGCTTCAAAGGCGAGATTGTTGAAATTATGAATTAAAAAAAAAAAAATAAAGCAAATGTGACACACAGAAGGGCTTGGTAAAAATTCTTTAAATGTATTGTTCTACGTAAATCAGCCCAGGTAGCCCCCCACATTTTTACCACACCAAATCTGGCCCCCTTTGCAAAAAGTTTGGACACCCCTGTTTAACTGATGATCCGTAGATGAGGCCAGCTTCTTTCACTTGTTACCAGCTAAATATTATTCAAAAAATAAAGATGGTGGAAGAAATAAGAATCTTGAATTTGAAACGGTATATTGTCGGCCATTAGCCTAGCAATGATCTTAATTGCGGTTGTCAGCCCAAAACCCTCTAAATATGTATTAAATGCATCTTACCAGATATAAAATGACTACTACATAATCTGTGGTAATCGTTTGGAGCCCAGTTTTCTCGTCGAATTGCAGCAGTCCATCTCGCGCTCCTCTCCGGGTCTCTCGGAATACGGTAGAACTTCAAGTCTCTCCGTCTATCTTCTCTGTTATTCCAACCGACCGCCACACACGCCTTCACCATTTTGATTATTAATGTTAACGAGCAGAAAAACACGCCATAATAGGAGGAATTTACGTAGCGGTAATGCATCAACACGACGAGTTGACGGACAATATGGCGCGGGGGCGTGGTTGTGACGTCATGTCAGTAGGGTCTATATCTTGACATTTTTAAATAAAATACTGTTTTTGTTTTCAACTGAAAAAAAAAAATCCGCAATGAACTGAGGGTGCGAAATTTGAAGCACAATATAGCAAGGGATCACTGTAATCACCTGAAACTTACTTGCGGTATTTGTCCCAATCACATGGCGTCTTTAAAGCGTTGTAAAAAAAATAATTACTTGACAGTGCTGCCGTCAACAGTATTTGAAAGCACGAATTTCAAGCTCTCCCTGTTTTTATTGGCCACTGATCGACCACAGAATAGTTTTGCGGGTTAGGAAATGTTTTTTTTCCTCCACAAGATTCATGCTCTTTGGACGGGTGACGTTTCTCTTTCTAGTCACAATTCAATGATTTCTGTGTATTTTTTGGCCTAATATGATCATGTCATACAGTATAATTCTTTTAGATGACATACTGAGGAAAAAGACAAAGTCAATTCAGTGTGACCCATGTGTATCTTCCACAGGGTTTTTTGTTTTGTAGCTAACATGGCTTAACTCTTTGGTTGACAAACAGCAATACATGTCCAATCCATTTTTAAAGTGAGAATATATAGCAATATGAAATTCCCCCTTTCATGAACAAGAGCAACAATTACTCAGCGACCTGAGCTTGAATAGCGTGTTTTTTTTTTTTTTTTTTTTTAAATCACAAACTAGAATATCATTTTTTATAAATGAATTTTATTACAGCAACCCATGCTAAAATGGTCAGGATCAACAGTACATTTCTCATGATCATGACATGACATTTTTTAATGCACTTGTTGTATAGATGGACAAGCTGAGGCTTCTCTCAATGTTTGTCCTTCAAAAGTGCTCAATTTGGTCGCTGTGTGTCATGCGCTCCTTGATGGCGACCAGCTCCGGTTCTTTATTATGACACGGAAGACTTTTAAAGACGCGAAGGTGGACGTGCTCGTCTCCTCCCACGTGCACCTGCAATACAAGTATGGTAACACCAACTGTTAGCCAACTAGAGGTGGAACAAATTAACCATCTGAGTTTTTATCACAAATCGAAATTGATGTCAATGAAAATCAATTAGGCTACTTGTACTAATAGTACCGCAACAAGTACCATAAGTGGATTTTAAGGGGGGGGGGGGGGGGACAAGCCCCCCTGGAGGCCAAAAAGTGACGTTGCATGTAATTGAGTTTCCTTGTACAATATTGTCTATGAAAGTTGCAAAGCAATAACAAAAATGATTGAAATGAACCAAAAAAAAAAAAAAAAAAAATTATAATGGGTCAAAATTTGAGCCACATTCCTGATTTGTGTTATTGTAATTTTACTCCTTGCCGCTAGGGGCTGTCAAACGTTTCTTTCCACAGACCTGGAGTCAGCCCCGGTACACTTAAAGTGACAACTAATCATGACCCAGGGGTTGCTAGTTGGGAGGGCAGAACAGTTTTTGACTGTAGCTTAGTGCATTGTGCTCGAAAGGAATGTACTCATTTTGTTTGTTTCGTTGTGAATACAATAGAGTTTTTTGGCTTGTTATTTTCATTTGGATAAAGAGCATTTGAGTTTAGTTACAACACGCCACCAAGATAAACTACTGGATAAGAGAAATGGACTCGTTGTGTTTGCATCGCTTCAACTGCACTGGGCGCACATCATCTTAAAATTATTTTTCGAACTGATCATGTGACTGGCACCTCAGACGGTCATTTGCTTTGCTTAGCCAAAACCACCCAAGGACCGAAGACGCAAGACGATTATACGTCATTTTTTCAAACTTAAGCTTTCAAAAGCGACAACAACTACTTAGCAAGAAAATGCAAATCAGTGCAGTGGAATGACTCCACCCAGGGGGTACAATTTTTGACAAGGGTAACTACATTGGCAAGCGACCAGTGGGCGTACCATATGCAATGGATGACGACAGTAGCTGTCCTTAGCATAGTATAAATAATCTTGTAAGCTAGCCAGCCAGCTAACCCAAAAACAAATATTCCAAACATAAGGTGTACTGTTCTTCAATTTATTGAGCTCTCAAATCGTGGTAAGTGTAATACACAAAATGAATACATTTAAAATGTTGTACAATTAGATTTTCATCAACATGTTGTGCGCCCCCCCCCCCCCCCAAAAAAAAAAAAAACTCAAAATCCTTCTATGACAAGTACGCGTGCTTGCACGTACTTGGTTTTCTTGTACACCAACTAAAGTTACCCACGCAATTTCTCAAGGAATGGCAGTTTTTAGTTTCTTATTGAAATGCAACGTGGGCAGGTCGATTTTCCATTGCTAAGCACTTGTCTGGCTGCACAAGTACACAAACGGGATGTTGTGAGCGTCAATATTTTCATCCTGGTTGTAGTACCAACTTTGGCCACCAATCTTACATATCGCTCCTCAAACACTAACATCTGGTGTCATGAAAAACAATCTTTTTAAATACCGAATACAATACGCTCATGCACAAACATGGTGAGTCAACCAAAGTCTTCCCAAACAGAGCTATTCAAGTCATCTGGTGAAAATTCTTCTAGTTAAAACTTTGCAATATTTTTTCAAATATCGTTCAGCCCTAATTTACAGTTTATGTTATGTAGGTATTATAGGTACTGATTCCTCAGTCAATCCAGCATCCATTTCCGTCTTAGCCAAAACATATCAAAGTACTTCTCCTTAAGTGAACTGTCATGAGACAAAAAGCAACAGAATGACAGATATGCTTCCACCGCACCTTTATGAAGAAGTTGGTACCAGCCACGACCTGTTTTTTGAACCTCTTGGCGATGAAGACGTCGTATTTCTTGCCAGATTTTTCCTCTGCTTGACTTTTCACCTGAAAGTCAACCCAGTTGTAACAAAAAGAAACATGATTTCGATGAGTGCATCTCATTACTCACGCCGTCGCAGATCATCTGGATTTCTTCGCTGGCATTTTGAGCGTCTCCAAGCCCTCCACACATCATCTTCTTGTCGTCCATTTTGTCGCTAATCAAGTAGAATTATACTCTAAACAGGAATGAATCGTTTCTCGACTCGCATACGTTTCAACTACACTCGCTTACTACCGCTTTTATCATGTGACTATGACTGCTCTCTGGGCCGTACCATTCCCGTCTGGAAGCGGAGGGGCGTGTCGTTCATCAAATCGAGACGGGGAAGTGTGACGCAATTCATTCCACAGATTGAAGTACTATTGGATTAAATCAGATTAAAGAGCAAATTGTCATGTTTTGTGGATACTTGAATGATTTAAATTTCCCATTGAACCCCAATGCTATAAGGACCAAGAAAATTTGAAAAAAAAATTGCAGGTTGTGTTTAACATGACCCCGACCTTTTGTAAATCATTCCACAGCAAGGGCGTAGGTTTGGTCTTAATATTGGTCAGGACGATATAACAGGATTACGGAGCCCCCCGGGTGCCAGGACAGAAAAAATTAAAAATCATAGCTAATCTGTACCCACAGTTTACTAACCTGTGGGTACAGATTAGTAAACTGTGGGTACAGTTTAGTAATCTGTGGGCACAGTGTAGTAAACTGTGGGTACAGTTTAGTAAACTGTGAGTACAGATTGCTAAACTGTGGGTAGAGTTTAGTAAACTGTGGGTACAGATTGCTAAACTGGGTAGAGTTTAGTAATCTGTGGGTACAGTTTATTAAACTGTGGGTACAGTTTAGTAAACTGTGGGTACAGATAGCTAAACTGTGGGTAGAGTTTAGTAATCTGTGGGTACAGTTTATTAAACTGTGGGTACAGTTTAGTAAACTGTGGGTACAGATTGCTAAACTGTGGGTACAGATTGCTAAACTGTGGGTACAGATCTGTGGGTACAGATTAGTAATTTGTGGGTACAGATTAGCTATGATTTAAAAAAAAAAAAAAAAAGTCTACCCTGGCACCCGGGGGACTCCGTACAGTATAACCTGCGTGTAGACTTTTTGCTGGGGACGGGACGTTAATGAGACCAAACAGATTGGGTGAACGGGGGTCAGGGCTACATTACCTAGTTTATTGACAGGCTAAATGATTCATGCAAAATAAATCTGTATTGATTTATACTAACTTCCACACTGCAAATTTATAACGTCTTAATCTGATAATTTTTCTTAACTCTAGTGGAATAATTTTCCCCATCTTTTTTTGAGTGTTAAAGTCTAGTTAACAGATTAATGCGTCAGATTATTTCACTTTAAGTAAATATTACTATATGTTCTTAATGAGCCCATACATCTAAAAGTTGGTCATTTACACCTAAATCTAGAAACGCTTGCTTTCAAATAATGTTTTGAACTAGGGTTGTTCCGATCATGTTTTTTGCTCCCGATCCCGATCGTTTTAGTTTGCATATCTGCCGATCCCGATATTTCCCGATCCGATTGCTTTTTTTTTTTTTGTGCTCCCGATTCAATTCCAATCATTCCCGATAATTTTTCCCGATCATATACATTTTGGCAATGCATTAAGAAAAAAATGAATAAAACTCGGATGAATATATACATTCAACATACTGTACATAAGTACTGTATTTGTTTATAATGACAATAAATCCTCAAGATGGCATTTACATTATTAACATTCTTTCTTTGAGATTATCCATTGATAGAAAGACTTGTAATTCTTAAAGGATAAATGTGACTTTGTATATTGTGACTAAATATTGCTATCTAGTGTATTTGTTGAGCTTTCAGTAAATGATACTGTAGCCATTTTAACTGTTCATGCCAAATGCATGATGGGAAGTGCAACCATGACTGTGCGTACTGGTACCAATTCATATATCTTCTCTGCGTCGGGAAATAACAGAGGGTGTTAAGAAAAAGATCAATTACTACCTTTCTTCCCTACATTGCTTCTCACGATATTTCTAAATATTGGGAGAGGGATTGAAAGGTTTTAACCAATTAAAAAAAGGCTCCAAAGGCTGCCAAAATTCACTCTACGCATTTTACGCTGCCTTTTAGCTCTATATATAGGGAAAACAGTGCCATTACAGATTGAACGTGACAATGCGTGAATGGGTCGTGCAGGGCATGCGTTAATTGTGTTAAATATTTTAACGTGAGAATTTTTTTAAAAATGAATTACCGCCCTTAATGGGATAAATTTGATAACCCTACCTTAAGCCTAAATTAAAGACTCTGGATGAGTGTAACATATTATGTCTGTAACGTAAATACAATTAGAAAACGATTTAATCATAAAATATACATATATTTAAAAAAGGCATGTCTGACATTTTTTTGCCGATTCCGATACTTTGAAAATGACGTGATCGGACCCGATCGATTGGGACATCTCTCTTTTGAACAATATCTTTCTTGAATTAAGAGCATTTATGACCAAGAAGTTTATTTTTTTTAATTAAATATACAAACCTTTTGCCTAAAATAAGTCTGTTATGATTATTTTCAGCTAACTATTTGTCTTATTTCAAGAAATCTGAGTAAAATTTGCTTAAAGCACTGGCAGATAATTTCACTTTTTTTGGTAGTAGATTTACACTAAAAACAAGGGAATTTAGGGTTTTTTTTTCTTCCAATTTTAAGGAGGTGGGTTTTTGCAGTGCATATGCATTGGTTCAGGTGATACACCGTTCAATTTAAACCTTTGTTTTCAAAAACTACTAAAGACACATTTTGAAAACATCTAGAATAAATGTCTGGATTTTATTAGCAAATTTAAATTGGAATATTTCAACACAAATTATATACACAAGAAATACAAAATTATGAATCATCTCTTAACTATCCAGGAATGCAAAAAAAAAAAAAAAAAACATTTGCCATAGGACCACTCAAAATGGTCTGTCTAAATAACTTAAATATGAAAAAAAAAACTTCTTAGTCAGGGAATTAATAATGGTATATTCTATCCTTACAACATATGGGAAGACAATCTAAATTACCTTCTAACTGAAGTCATATAATGCAAATATGGTTGCTTAAAAGTTGGTGGGGACAATTTCAGCATCCTGAAAAGTTGCTAGTGTTATGTCCCTACCGTCCCTATACAAACCTACGCCCTTGTTCCACATATTTAAATACTGTTGAATTAAGACAGATTATATCATGTACATGTATAACATAGCTAGGGTGTAGGTTTGGTCTCAACATTGGTAGGGACAATATTACCGTAACGCAAACAATGATCCAAATAAGGGACGGCTCGCTTGACTTCGTTGTTCCTTGTGGATGCTGGCCTGACAGCAGTAGTTTTGTAGGTTAGCAAGTTTAATGTTAAGCTAACTCTGATGCAGGTCAGACTTTCAGTAGCAAAATTAGTGGTGTTTCCCCTACTTCCACAACATTGACGTCTTTTTACATGATTTACAGTGGCTGCTGCTGGCCGGAAAAAAAAACAAAAAACAAACTAATATCCCTCCTCTCCAAAGTGGGCAGAGGAGACGGCATGTTGTCGACATGAATCTGTTGGGCCTGTGTGAGTATGCTTGTCTTTGTGATGGGCTGGGGGGCTTTGAGTCATCAACAAACCAAATGTTCGCAGCCAACCAAACGTTCATTTGCGGGGGGGGCGGGATGGATCGGCACATTCAGCAAGTGAAAAGGGATAAATGTAAGTCCGAACATAATGAAAATAATTCACTTAATAATAGGAGGGTCTATTATATTACAACATATGGAGAGACCATCCAAATTATCAATGTAACTGAACTCTTTATTTAATGTAAATAAGGTTGCTTAAAAGTTGGCGGGGACAATTTGAGAATCCTGAAAAGTTATAGTGTTATGTGCCTACCGTCCCTATGCAAACCTACGCCCTTGCATATATTTAACGCTTATGTAACATGCAGTACACATCATTAGATGATCAGTTTTTATTAGTGCAGCTCATGTTAAAATGGTCATTTTTGTAAAACTGTTGTTGATGGACGGGTGAGGTTTCTCTAAGCTAGTGTCGTTCAGAAGGGCAAGATTTCGTCGTCTTTTTTCATGTGCTCCTTGATGCTGACAAACTCCGGCCCTTGCCCTTGACGTGGCAGAGTTTGTAGGACGCAAATGTGGACGTAGTCGTCTCCTCCCACGTGCACCTGTAACCGACGCCAGTGGTAAGGAAAGCTTTACACAAACTAGTTTAATATTATGACGTCAACAAAGACCAAAAGTGAAGACAACCAGGCAAGACAAGTCCTGAGCTAAAAGTGGATTTGTGTGTGTGTGTGCAGATTTGTTTTTGATTTGTGTCGTTGCCTCTCACTACTTCAAATGATATCTCAGGATTTGGAAATCTGTTCATAGAGTCCATGCAAGCGAGTTTGTTATTCAACAGGACAACAAACTACCGGTACAATAAACGTATCACTCATGGCTCGCCAGAAGCATTAAAAAAAAAAAAAAAAAAAAAAGTTGAAATGAAACATCTTGATAGTGGGGAAAGAGAGTCAAACCATGAATGCATCTATATTTTGTAGATCTATATGTGACCCTTATTAATAATGGTGATAATAGTAGTAAAATCTACATTTATCCTGTATTCAAGTGTTTTCATTGACTGCTGTGTTTAATTGAGTAGCTAAATTAATAATAATGAAAATAACTACACCTCTTTGGTGGCTTGTTGGCTGTTATTGATAGTACAAGACGTCCAATCCATTTAAATCAGGGTCGGCAACCTTTAACACTCAAAAAGCCATTTCGACCCAGTTTCCACATTAAAGACAACACTGGGAGCGCACCGCGCACATGTTTTGCCATTTGAAATGAAGATATTATATTGTTGTACTTATGAGATTTAACAAATTATTTTAGCTTACTTTTAGTAAGCGGATCGAGTCAGGCTCACTTGTTATACACTTACTGTATATTCACAGAACACTCACACAGATCATGAATTCACCAACTATGTAAAGTCACGGTGTCACTCAGAAGGTACATAGTGACTTGTTTTGCTTACTTTAGGGAAGCTCAGTCCCTTTCTTAAATCTCCTAAGTACCATGATATGTTTTAATTAGGGCTGTCAAACGATTAAAAATTTTAATCGAGTTAATCACAGCTTAAAAATTAATTAATCGTAACTAATCGCAATTCAAACCATCTATAAAGTATGCCATATTTTTCTGTAAATTATTGTTGGAATGGAAAGATAAGACACAAGACGGATATATACATTCAACATACGGTACATAAGTACTGTATTTGTTCATTATAACAATAAATCAACAAGATGGCATTAACATTATTAACATTCTCTTAAAGCAATCCCTGGATAGAAAGACTTGTAGTTCTTAAAAGATAAATGTTAGTACAAGTTATAGAAATGTTATATTAAAACACCTCTTAATGTTTTTGTTTTAATAAAATTTGTAAAATTTTCAATCAAAAAATAAACGAGTAACCCGCCACTGTTGATGTCAATAATTACACAATGCTCATGGGAGCTTAAACACATAAAATCAGTCGCACCCAAGCGCCAGCAGAGGGCGACAAAACTCCCAAAAACACAAGTAACAAGTGGACATTGTGACACTGCTGTCATTTTAATCTGTTTGAGCGGGGCATGTGCGTTAATTGCGTCACATATTTTAACCTGATTAATTAAAAAAATTAATTACCGCCCGTTAACGCGATAATTCTGACAGCCCTAGTTTTAATGAAATATTTTTGTTTTATTTTTTTCAAAACTGAGCCAAATCAGAGGGATCAAAGAGCCAACATGCGGCTCCGTAGCCGCGGGTTGCTGACCCCTGATTTCAACGAATTAACTTTTTTATTTATCGTAATATTTCAGATTTTGATACAAAATTGAGATTTAAATGAAGAATTTAGTTCTGGATGAAACATTTAAGCACCCTAACCCAAAAATACAATAAGGCAGACAAGTAATATAATTAATGAGTGAGGGATCCTGCGCTCACCTTAATGAAGTAGTTGGTCCCAGCAACTACCTGTACTTTGTAAAGCTTGGCAACAAAGACGCCGTATTTCTTGCAGGTTCTTTGCTCGGCCTTGGATTTCATCTGAAAGTCATTTTTTGGGGTTTTACAGCAACGTTGACCTAAACCAAGTAGAAACGTAAGTACGGTACTCACAGTGTCGCAGATTTTCTGAATGTCGACTGTGACATGTTGAGCATCTCCGAGTCCTCCGGGCTGCATCATCTTGGCGCTTATCGAGTCGATGGATAAGATAACCGAGCCAGAGAATTAAATGAGCGCTTTTATAATGCGACATTGACTGCGGAGCTGTATTAGTCTCTTGTGGGGGCGTGTCGTTAATTAAACCTAAGTATTTCCACATTCCGACCCCAATGGTTTTGTAATGAAACATTCTTTTGGTTGGTCAGTCGTTGACTTATCTTTTCCATGAGTAAGTCTTATTTTGAAATAACGCCACTCTTACTTGAGTCAAATCTTTGGCTACGCTACCCACCTCAATATAACCCCTCCACCCCCTGTCATCATGATATAAGATTTTTACAAAACACCTATTTTCACATTATTAAATAATGTGTAATATGTTTAATTTACACCCACATGACCTACCAGTAAACCCCCACTCACACACCTACACACACACACCCTTGCTGTCACCAACTCATCTATCAGTCATTCTCTTACTCAAATACCAGCAACACCCTCTCAACTATGTTCATTTCACCTTATGTATTATACAAAAGGCAAATACTGGCATGCACACATGCTCTACAATCAAAACAACCTTTCACCTCAATAGTAGCTATAGATAGTGGACCCTCAAGATACAAGCAAACTCATAACATGAATGTGCTCATATCATGAATCGATTTTCTCCATGAGAAATAATTGGATTCCAGTTCATGTGTGCAATATTTGCATCGACATCCTTTAAAAATAATACAAGGCATCATTTTTAAGGCTAAATGATCTGTAAAATAAATGGCAAGTATGAAAACAATGTTGTATGGAAGCACTTACCATGAAGTCTGACTTTTACTTTTGTAATATTGTTTTCAAATAACACTTTTACTTGAGTAAAATTAGTAGCTACTTTACCCCCCCTCTGTTTTGGGGCGAGTGGAACACCGATATTTGTCATTTAGGGAGGAATTGCAAAGAGGAGGGTCAGTACTATGTCGGAGGGTGAGGCTGTCCATGTATCCTGACTCCCACATAGGGTGTGCCTAAAGTTGCTAAACACTTCTTTTTTTTCTTGACAGTTGAGGCCTTCTTTACGGTTTAGGCTTTGCAGGTTTTGTAACTGGCTGATGACGGATTTGTAGTGCAAGTATGCGTGCGCGTAGTAGTTGTTGTTATATCTCGTCTTGACTATATGAAAGGCTTGGAGTGCCGTGTTCAACATTTTTATTTATAGTATTTGGCGAACTTCAAGCTAACGGTCCGGCTATAGCGCTGAGCTGTTTTTGGTAGCAGCGGCCATCTGAATCCCAAACAATTGCAACATAGATCCAACAACAGTGCCGCAACATAGAATAAGATTGTCACAGTAGTAGTGCAAGTACGCGTAGTAGTACTAGCACAAGTACGTGTAGTAGTACTAGTGCAAGTACGCTTAAAACTAGTGCAAGTACGCGTACGTGCAGTACTAGTGCAAGTATGGGTAGTACTAGTGCAAGAACGGGTACGCGTGGTACTACTGCAAGTACGCGTAGTACTAGTGCAAGTACGGGTACGCGTAGTAATAGTGAAACTACACTTATGACTAGTGCAAGTATGGGTACGCGTAGTACTATTGTGCGTACGCGTAGGACTGTTGCGCGTAGTACTAGTGCGCGTGTAGTACTAATGTGAGTACGTGTGCGTATTACTAGTACGCATACGCATAGTAATAGTGAAAGTACGCGTAGTACTAGTGCAAGTACGGATACGTGTAGTACTAGTGCGCGCAGTACTAGCGCGCGTACGCGCAGTACTAGCGCGCGTACGCGTAGTACTAGTGCGCGTGCGCCTAGTGCGCGTGCGCCTAGTGCGCGTGCGCGTAGTACTAGTGCGCCTAGTACTGTGCGCCTAGTGCGCGTAGTACTAGTGCGCGTAGTACTAGTGCGCCTAGTGCGCGTAGTACTAGTGTGCGTAGTACTAGTGCGCCTAGTACTAGTGCGCGTGCGCCTAGTGCGCGTGCGCCTAGTGCGCCTAGTACTAGTGCGCCGCGTGCGCCTAGTACTAGTGCGCCGCGTGCGCCTAGTACTAGTGCGCCGCGTGCGCCTAGTGCGCCTAGTACTAGTGCGCCTAGTACTAGTGCGCCTAGTACTAGTGCGCCTAGTACTAGTGCGCCGCGTGCGCCTAGTACTAGTGCGCCGCGTGCGCCTAGTACTAGTGCGCCGCGTGCGCCTAGTACTAGTGCGCCGCGTGCGCCTAGTACTAGTGCGCCTAGTACTAGTGCGCCGCGTGCGCCTAGTACTAGTGCGCCTAGTACTAGTGTGAGTACGTACGCGTATTACTAGTACACATATGCGTAGTAATAGTGAAAGTACGGATACATGTAGTCCTAGTCCGCGTAGTACTAGTGCGGGTAGTACTAGTGCGCGTACGCGTAGTACTAGTGCGGGTAGTACGCGCTGTACTAGTGAGAGTACGCGCTGTACTAGTACGTGTAGTACTAGTGTGAGTACGTACGCGTATTACTAGTACGCATACGCGTAGTAATAGTGAAAATGCGCGTAGTACTAGTGAAAGTATGGATACATGTAGTACTAGTGCGCGTTCGCATAGTACTAGTGCGAGTACGCGCAGTACTAGTGCGAGTACGCATACACGAGGTACCAGTGCGAGTATGCGCAGTAGTAGTAGTAGGGCACTTCTTTAATGTCGATCGAAATGTTAGGGCATTTAATCATTAATATGACCATCTTACATTTTGCTTAATGTTTATTCCTTTACATTACTGCGTGTAGCTGTTCAAGAGGTGCTTATGATTAATTAGTGACATGGCTTTGTGGTGCAGGATAGTTTCCCAACCTTTATTGAGTCACGGTTTCCAGTTTACATTAGAAAAATATCACCACCAGATGGACTTATTCTGTATGAATTGCAACGATCTTCTTCCATTGTTCTGTCTGTCACCGTTTTCAACTAACAGAGCTAGAAAAACAAAAATATATTGATGACAGATTGAAGAAAAACCTCGAGACAACTGCAGTACACTTGTGTTCCATGGCATCCTCGTTGGAAAAAAAGCATGCCAGACCTTTTGTCAGCAGACTGCCCTCTGGTGGTACTTTGAATGAAATACATCATGCATACTAGGATTTGCCTTCAAAACATTTCAATATACTGTATTGTTTTTTGATTTTTTTTTTTGTTCAGTGTTTGTTATCAACTCATGGCACACGCTTGGATGGAAGGATGACAGTCTAAAACACACAATAACAGGAATGAGTGAACTGAAGGGGAAACCAGGAGACTTTATAGCAGTCCCAAAGATGGTCACAGTTTTTGGATCGGCCTCAGTCATTTGGATGGAAAAAGGGATCACTTCACCTTGGGAGGCGTGTAGTGAATTCTGCACCGTTCATTAAAAACCTGGAACAAAGTGAGGCAAAAAAGTGTTTGGTCAGCCACTAATTGTGCAAATTCTCCTACTTAAAAATACTCTTATCATAGATATACCTTAAGTATGAGAAATGAAAAAACTGAAAATGGTATTGTTTGATCTTTAAAGAATTTATTTTCCTCAGTCAGTTGGTCAATTATCAGAGTCTGTTTTTCACATGGTCATGGTGTCCAATTTGCTGTTAACGCAAGATTGGTTGATATCATTTGATACCTTTAGACTCCTATCGTTGACAACTTCCTCCACGTTCAGCTCGGACTGCATGAGTTTTAGCTGGAGAAAACAAGAACGAATGTATTAACCGGGCCGTGAGAGGAAAGACTTTAAGGGGGGAAAAACCTACTTTGGTCTGCTCTTTCCGGAGCTGCTTGATAAGAGCCACGTCGGCGCCATCCTTGGCTCTCGCCTCCCGCAGTTGCCCCACCACTTCGGACGTGTGCGTGATGCACGACTTGATAGCTTTGTCCCGGCTGAGATGTGCCTCCATCATCTGCATTCGCAAGGAATTCAAATATGAGCCTCCTGTGAACCAGAACCACTCTTTCCCTGCCCGTAAATTAGCAAATCGATGGGGTAAAGATCCACAACATAACAAGTGTAAATTAAAATATAAAGTAATTGAAGCAATAATGGTGAGTTACAGTGCTAAGACAAAGATAAAACTTCATGTAGACTAGCTTACCATTTCAATATGACCCAGACTTATCGTAAAGCTCATATTAAACAAACCTGCAGAACGGCCTTTTTTCACCTGTGCAACATAGCCAAAATTAGAAATATTTTATCTAAAAACGATGCAGAAAAATTCATTCACGCGTTCGTTACACCTAGATTGGATTACTGTAACTCCCTACTTGCAGCTTGTCCCAAAAGTTCTCTAAAAGGTCTTCAGCTAGTCCAAAACGCAGCAGCAAGACTTAACAGGAACTAACAGAAGAGAGCACATCACCCCCTGTGCTCCAGGCCCTTCACTGGCTTCCAGTCGAGTTTAGAATTAATTTTAAAATCCTTCGTCTTACATTTAAGACCATTAATGGGTTGGGGCCATCTTATCTCACCGATGCTCTGGTTCCATACCACCCCAACAGAACACTACGCTCCCAGAATGCAGGTCTACTGGTAGTTCCCAGGGTTTCTAAAAGTACTGTCGGAGCTAGAGCCTTTAGCCACCAAGCCCCTCTTTTATGGAATCAGCTTCCAGCTAATATTAAAAAAGCCGAGACACTCTGCACATTTAAGATTAGATTAAAAACATTCCTATTTGACAAAACTTATGTTCAGGCTAGTTGAAGTCGGATTAGACTCACAGTTCAGTCTAAGCTGCACTAGAAGCTATCATGCTGGGGGAAGTACAGCCACTGAGTTCTATCTCCTTTTTCTCACTCTACCTACCACTTGTCTTACTTTATTTCTACTTTCCAATTTTAATATCTAGGTAACTAGTCTCTTCATCAGTAGTCACCCAGAGTTTTTGGAGTTTTTCCTTGCCGACATGGAGGGTCCAAGGATGGGGGATGCACAGGACTTGAACTTTATTTATTCATCTTTGTTTACTTCATTTGCTGTTTCTGACTGTGTATTATGTTGCCTCTGCAAAGCCCTTTGAGACAACCTTGTTGTGATTTAGGGCTATACAAATAAAATTGAATTGAATATTGTAAAGACCTAAAAACGGTGACCTGAAAACATTCTACTGACCGGGTGATTGTAAATGGTTTGGGCCCAATACACAAGATAAGTAGACAGGGAAAGAAGGGAGGGAAGACAAAAGCCTGACAGGAAAAGAAACAAAATGTAAAGCAAAGTCAAACTACGAATCAATTATAAAGTAAAATATTCATTTCCAATGCAGCCAGTGAGAAGGAACCCTGACGTACAGTATATTGTGTGAGTCCGTTGCAGACATGCAAACCCAAAAGGTAAGCAATTTGGTATTTGATACACTGCCAATGGGTTTTCCCATTGGCAGTGTATCAAATACTTGTTCTCCCCACTGTACATATATCACAAAAGTGAGTACACCCCTCGCATTTCTGCGGATATTTAAGTATATCTTTTCATGGGACAACACTGACAAAATGACACTTTAACACAATGAAAAGTAGTCTGTGTGCAGCTTATATACCGTATTGGCCCGTATTTAAGACGGCCCTGATTATAAGACGACCCCCTCTTTTTCAAAACTCAAGTTTGAAAAAAAGACTTTTTGAACAACAAATGAATTTTTATACAGAAAATAATTACAGTACACCTGAAAAAAAAATGGTTATAACAATATATTTGAGAGAGAAAAAGCATGTTATTTTGCCTCATTCAAATCTTAATATCTGAACATTTAAATATGTAAAGTGCCTTCACATTCATAAATGAATGGCTTCTAGTTTTTAAAATGTAAATAAACCAATCAACTGTGATAAAACAACAAAATTGCAATAACTGCATTAACCCTCAAAGTGAAGTCTAACGCTTATCTTGAAACAAATCTGAATAAGGAAAAACATTGCAATAAAATAATGCAAACTGGTTAAACTTGAGAGTAGCTGAGATCTGTCATGACAGAACATCACTTCAATGATATCTGGCGTCATCTAGCGTCGAGAATGGGTATAATGTTGGGACCGCGAATATATGACGACCCCCACTTTTTCAGTCTTATTTCAATGCAAAAAACACCGTCTTATATTCGGGCCAATACGGTAATAGAGTTCATTTATTTTCCCCTCAAAATAACTCAAAATATAACCATTAATATCTAAACCCCTGGCAACAAAAGTGAGTACACCCAATTGATAAAACGTACCTCCGGACCCTAAATGTCCAAATTTAATACTGTTTGTCATTTTCCCTCCAAAATGTCATGTGACTCGCTACAGGAGTGCTGTCAGCATTGCTGCAGAGATTGAAGAGGTGGGGGGTCAGCCTGTTAGTGCTCAGACCATACGCCGCACTCTACATCAAATTGGGGTGCATGGCTGTCACCCAAGGAGGAAGCCTCTTCTGAAGACGTGATGGGGGAAAATATTAGGTGACCCGAAGTGAATTAGCACATTATGCCTTAAGTGAAGCACATTATGCATTTGTGATGTATGATTGCCTCTGTGACAACTTCTCCTTGTTTACTTCTACGCCCGTTTTTCACACTACTTTGGCACTTGGGTTCCACAGTTAGGAGGGAGTCTCACGAGATAACTTCTTTTGCACGCTACTTTGGCGTCTGTGAACCTCAACTGGGAGGGAATCTCATACCATAACGGGGAGGGAATCTCACGAGATAACTTGTTTCTCACACTACTTTTCGCCTGGGTTGTACAACAAACCACCACTGGGAGGGAATCCCTGGGCAACTGGTGCGTTTTCCTGGGAGCAGGGGCTGGCCATCCGTGCTCCCACGTCAGCGCGCCTAGAAGAGTCGGGAAATTTCCTAACCTCCCCAGAGTCCGCCAACGGATGACGTACGTATCGCTTGGTTTTATTCCTTTTCTGACTCTGATCGGGGCGTCTGGCTCTCCGCCCTTTGTCACGGTAAGAGTTCTTTTTATTCTTAGAGGAATATTTGTGCTTAGACGGTAGCGCAGGGATATTAGAAGTGACAATCTAGATCTAGCGTTATCGTTACCACTAGTTATGCTTGTTTTGATGTCTGTATTGCTTGCTTTTTTGTGGGATTGTACTCAATAAGCATTTTGAACTCTGCAATAATCATAAATAAACATTGTCTATTTTGCAAAAGTGTGCCTGTTACTGACTCACCGCGAACCCGTAAATTTCGTAAAACAAGACGGTACACAAGACAGCCCGCCCGTAGGACATGGTTCCAGTAATCCATGTGCTTTTTTGACATGCCTTCAGCAAACTGTTTGCGGGCTTTCTTGTGTACCGTCTTCAGAAAAGGCTTCCTCCTGGGGTGACAGCCATGCACACCAATTTGATATAGAGTGTGGCATATGGTCTGAGCAGGCTGACACCCCACCTCTTCAATCCCCGCAGCGATGCTGACAGCACTCCTGTAACGAATCACATGACATTTTGGAGGGAAAATGACAAGCAGTACTCAATTTGGACATTTAGGGATGTGCATTTTTCCATAGAGGTGTACTCACTGTTGTTGCCAGGGGTTTAGATATTAATGGCTATATTTTGAGAGGAAAATAAATGAACTGTATTATATAAGCTGCACACTGACTACTTTTCATTGTGTCAAAGTGTCATTTTGTCACTGTTGTCCCGTGAAAAGATATACAGCACTTAAATATCTGCAGAAAAGAGAGGGGTGTACTCACTTTTGTGATACACTGTATTAATTGCAGGGCCATTAAACTGAAGGTTCACTGTACATCCTTTGGCACTTACCGATTCATACAGTTGCTTGCAAGTTTGCGTAGCGTCTACTTTATCCGAAAAGGAGACTGTGGGCACAGTGGTGTTCAGGGCGTGGACGATCCGATCATCCATGGTGCGCATTAGCTTTAGCACCTCCTGAAAGACACACAAAGAGTCATCAAAACAACATATTTAAAAAAAAAAAAAAAAAAAAAAAAAAAAAAAAAAAAAAAAAAAAAAAAAAAACCTACAGACACAAAACAGAACTAAAAACTCTAGTACTACAGTGGCCCCTGAGTCAAATAGTACATACCGTAATTTTTAGACTATAATCCGCTACTTTTTTTTTTTTTTTTTTAAATCCTGCGGCTTATAGTCCAGTGCAAAAATTGATTTATTTGGGTAAATAGCTAACACATTATTTGACAGCGGCGTCATAAGACACTATCATGGGCATTACTGAACGCTTATGACAGATGTGATTAAGGGTCATCCAGCAAATTATGTCACTAACTAAATTTATGCCCAGCTTGGATCTTTTATATCTATTAAAAAGTGAGATCATTTGCCAAATAACACTAAATTACATCTGTTATAGGCATTTATTAATGCTCATGACAGTGTCATGTCATAATTATGATTGTCTAATGTAGTGCTGCAACGATCAATCGATTAACTCGAGTATTCGTTTGATGACCAAATGAAGCTTCTTGTAGCATTGAAGTGGCATCATACGACTGCCATAGGACCAAATGAACCACCACGAAGCTTTGAACCAATTGGCTGCAAAGCTTCATGGTGGTTCATTTGGTCTCATGACAGTCATATGATGCCACTGTCAAATAAAGTGTTCTCAGTTAGAATAGAATAATATGGGTTAATATCTTTTGGTGTAAATATCATAGAGTGAGGGCTACTGCAGCTTATAGTCCAACGCGGCTTATCTATGAACAAATGCCGTGTTCGTGCACTTCGTGCCAAATTTGGTGGGTGGCGCCTTATAGTCAGGTGCGCAATTACGGTATACTCCAGTATGAAATGTAACTATCACTCCCAAACCGATGCATTCAAAGCATTTTGTACAAAAGACTAAGAAAGTTAAAAAAGTTTGGGATTGAACTCAAGACAAAGCGTAAAAAGGCCAAAGTCATACCGAAAACCAAAGGTTTTGAATCAAGATGTTGACGAGATACTGCTACACTGCAGTCATCTCAAAATATGCCACAGTAATATTATGACAAAATACTAGAATTGCAAGGATCCGTCTGTTAAAACTCGTCTCAAGTACGTCAATTAGATTGAAATTCAACTCAAACTGTAACTAGAAAGTGTCGGTGACATGCGTGTAAGAGGGGAAAAGACAAACAATGAAGAAAACCTTCAACTATTTCGACCTGCTGTATCCTTTAAATGCGTCTAGAGCGATAAAACCTACGAGAGCAAAAGAATAAAATTGTCCGAACTACCTGAAACATCGAAAAGTCCTCACAGTTCAATGTTCCACCGGGCGCCGCCATTGTGGACCGCGCGGTCCTCTCGCATAAGGGTGTTCAACGCCGAGCCAGTTTTTTTTGTTGTTGTTGTTGTCTTTCTCGCCATTATCATCCAACTTTGAATCAATAGAATAAAATATTTGGACTAAACTATATTTTATATGTAGTATGGTTATGGAAACAAGCGAGCCTTATCAACAAATTTGATCGAAACGCTGGCTTTTTTTCCATCAGGCGAAGAACACGGACAAAAGGTGTCAAAATAGGGTCCTCTGCGGCGCTAGGCTAAAGGCTACTAGTTTGACTTTCAGTAGCGGCGGACTCGGACGGCAGCTCTGTTTACATGCAAGTCTCAACAGCAACAGAGGCGCAAAAATAACAAAATGAATTTCATCAGAAGCCGACTTTCGTTTGGAAACATTTTGGGTTCGTATGAATTTTAATACGTTCTTCGCTATGGTTGGCTAGTGAGTGATTACTTGTTGTTTTCGGTAACTACTCAACTTAACAGAGGTGGACTAATGTAACTAACACACCTTGTACAGTATTTGAGTATTTGCTTTACGCCAACTAAAAATCACTAAGTTCTATTTGTTGACAACTTTGTAAAGAAAGTGACACACGCCCTCGGCTGGGAATTCATTTGTCAGTATTTTATCCTGTAAATGTTTACAATTTTTGTGTAGCTATGTGTTCTTTTATAAATCCATGTGGCGGAAAACACTCAGGTGACTTGAAGTTCCGCTCTGAGCCCCCCAATTTGGCCAAATTTCAAAATTGTCCTATATGCATGTGTGATACATCATTGGAAAGCGTAAAATCTCAATTTTCTGGGGGAAGAAATTTTTTGAACATGAGGGCATTTTAAGAAAAAAAATAAACAGCAAAACCCTAACTCAGTGCTTCTCAATTATTTTTATGTTATGCCCCCCACAGGAAGACGTAAATGTTCCGCGCCCCCCCAACTCTGCCGCTACTATAAATATACTGTATTATCATTTGTATATAAAATTATTATTATTACTATTTTTTAATATTATTATTGTAAGTACACATCTGCATAGCATTGCTCTTTTTAATATTAAAAGAAAAAAGTAATATAGATCAACTTACAATAAAGCGTAAAAAAAACAACAACAAAAAAACAGCAAATCAATGGTGTAAAATAACACTCGACACATTTTTTGACCGTTTGATACTGAAAATTAAAATTTGATAAAAATCAATAAATAATAATGAATTCAAATTGATTAGCAACATTAACTAGGGCTGTCAATGAATGAATGAATGAACCGTGAATTACCGCGACGCTGACCGCTGATATGCACATCCACACCCCTTACCCGACTGACAGTGGATAAACCCTTTCGGACAAGATCGTAGATGACGTACAATTTAAACACGCTTAACCTAGCGAACGCAACAACAACTATGATCGGGGATTGCCACGAGTTAACTTTCGGCTAACGTCGCTTGCTTATACGGTTCATTCCACAACAGTTGACAGCTCTGCTTTGACAAAGTCATCAGTCATCTATCCAAAAATCACACTTACTTTTTGGCAAATCCTTGATCATAAGCAGACCGGTTAAGGAAGCAGGCATCTTCAAAGTGTTTGCAGCAGAGAACATTACTCGATGATGGCGGGAAATTCATTCGCTTCGTGCGAACGAAAGATGTCCATTTACGTGCCCTGCCATCCTTTGGCCACTCATACAACTTTTCGTTTGAGTGAGAAACAAAACATCGCCACACACTGCCGTGGCATCAGTGCAACAAACAATACTGTTCTATGGCGGACTTCCCTCGCACTTCCCGGTGTGACGTAATTTCCGAAGATTGTCGAAGAAAAGCATTTTCGTTGTCAAGGGTGTTGCT
Source organism: Corythoichthys intestinalis (assembly GCF_030265065.1). Lineage (NCBI taxonomy): Eukaryota > Metazoa > Chordata > Actinopteri > Syngnathiformes > Syngnathidae > Corythoichthys > Corythoichthys intestinalis. The sequence goes on along the minus strand of NC_080414.1, from coordinate 1,849,593 downwards.
ATGGGTTAAACAAAGAATCTGGAAGGGTTGCGTTAAAAAAAAAAAAAAATGCTTATAATTGTTTAGCCATTGATATTATTCAAAAACGTGGTTGGCCAACCTTAGTTCACATTACCGCTTTAAGCCCGACTCCATCACGTTCGCTTGTAGCGCTAGCCTACTGGGCTTTTGTTTGTTTGGCTTCCTGAAAACCACGTGACTCTATACGTAAGCACACTGACTGCTTTCTTAAAGGGGAATGAACATAGCTGAACAACAGAATCAAAGCGGGATGAAAAGACTTTATTTTCTTGTTTTATTAAATTACGGAATTTACCGACATGGTCAAAATGACGTCGGTCATTGTGAAGAATTTCGGAAACGGTAAATTTTCGGTTTACCGCCCTGCTCTACTACGAGGATACTCATGAATTAATTTAATGAATTAATTTAAATTTCTGCACAGGTTCAAGGTACTTCTTACAAGAGCGGAGCCTAAGGGGGATGTGCAACAAACTACAGGAGGTCAAAGCAGAGCCTCCAGCGGCTCCTCCAGCACAAAGTAACACACCACACCAACAACGATACGCGTGTTGTTTAACGATACATCAGTTTGGAATGAAACATGAATTGATTCAGCAACCATCCAATGAAAATGGATAAAAATTAGGGCTGTCAAACGATTAAAATTTTTAATCGAGTTAATCACAGCTTAAAAATTAATTAATCGTAATTAATCGCAATTCAAACCATCTATAAAATATGCCATTCTTTCTGTAAATTATTGTTGGAATGGAAAGATAAGACACAAGACGGATATATACATTCAACATACTGCACATAAGTACTGTATTTGTTTATTATAATAATAAATCCACAAGATGGCATTAACATTAACATTCTGTTAAAGCGATCCATGGATAGAAAGACTTGTAGTTCTTAAACGATAAATGTTAGTACAAGTTATAGAAATTTTATATTCAAACCCCTATTAATGTTTTCGTTTTAATAAAATTTGTAAAATTTTCAAACAAAAAAATAAACTATTAGCTCGCCATTGTTGATGTCAATAATTACACAATGCTCATGGTGCATATACCCATAAATTCAGTCGCACCAAAGCGCCAGCAGAGGGAGACAAAAAACACAAGTAACAAGTGGACATGTCTTTGTGCTGTCATTTTAATCTGTTTGAGCGGGGCATGTGTGTTAATTGCGTCAAATATCTTAACGTGATTAATTGAAAAAATTAATTACCGCCCGTTAACGCGATCATTTTGACGGCCCTAATAAAAATGCAAAACATTGATCCACTACATCATGTTTTAGCTATGCGCTTCAGTTCAAAAGAATGTTTTTTTTTCTCTTTTTTTTTTCATTCAATTGCGTCAAATGTTTCAGCAACAAAAACTGTATCGTATTATCATGAAATTGGTGATGTACACCGCCGGCATTGTTTTTTTTTGCAGCCTCCCCCAATCTGGGCTTCAAAATCCCAGGCTACAGACCCTCGAATTTCGACAGAAAAATGCTGCTGTGGACGGGACGCTACAAGACTGCCGAGCAGATCCCTGAGCTGGTATCGTAAGTGGGCTCATTCAATTTGTCTGTATTTCGTCCACGGGTAGTAGCATCAAAGGTTAGCTCTTTTAACTGGAGAGCACAGATGCGTTTGATTGGATGCTCTGACGTATGTCAAAGTAGTGGTGTGGTTTATTTTTTTTAATTGGCACAAGGGGAGACCAGCCATTTTTTAAGGAATAGTGAAGGACATTGTACCTTTTCTCGTAGGAACTATCTAAGTGTTTTCATTATTCTAACACACTTAATACAATCAATCAGGGAATAGTATCGTTTCTTGTATTTACTGTTTGTATTACTCTAACACACCCAATATTAAATAAATAGCACTTATACCTAGGCATGTGCCGGTATGAGATTTTGACGTTATGATAACCGTCAGCAAAAATACCGCGGTTTCAAGGTATCACGATATTGCAATTATAGCTGTAAAATGTGTTATTTTGAGATTTAAAAAAAAAAAAAAAAACTTTTTTCCATTGAACGGAATTATTTTATTTTTCTGAATATATTCGCAAATTAGACCATCAACATGACTATAATGTTAAAATAAGTAAATAAAATAACAAAAAATAAATAACAAATATTTTAAATAAAATTAATATAACTAGAACTTAAACCTGCAGTCGCAGCTCAAGTAGCTCAACATTATTTAGAAGAACAAGAACAAAAATGAATATTTTCTATAAAAAAGTCAACACTTCTGAATGAAATTAAAAAATATATATATAATATTAGGGCTGACAAAATTATCGCGGTATTTATTTATATTATTATTATTATTTATAATTATCGGGCGGTAATTAATTTTTTAAAATGAATCACATTAAAATATTTGACGCAATTAACACACATGCCCCGCTCAAACAGATTAAAATGACAGCACAGTGCATCGCCAACTTGTTACTTGTGTTTTTTTTGGGTTTTGTCGCCCTCTGCTGACGCTTGGGTGCGACTGATTTTATGGGCTTAAGCACCCATGAGCATTGTGTAATTATTGACATCAACAATGGCGGGCTACTAGTTTATTTTTTGATTGAAAATTTACAAATTTTATTAAAACGAAAACATTAAGAGGGGTTTTAATATAACATTTCTATAACTTGTACTAACATTTATCTTTTAAGAACTACAAGTCTTTCTATCCAGGGATTGCTTTAAGAGAATGTTAATAATGTTAATGCCATCTTCTTGATTTGTTGTTATAATAAACAAATACAGTACTTGTGTACAGTATGTTGAATGTATATATCCGTCTTGTGTCTTATCTTTTCATTCCAACAATAGTTTACAGAAAAATATGGCATATTTTACCGATGGTTTGAATTGCAATTAATTACGATTGATTAATTTTTAAGCTGTGTTTAACTCGATTAAAAATTTTAATCGTTTGACAGCCCTAGTTTTTTTCATTGTTTTTTTTTTAATTGGCACAAGGGGAGACATTTTTTAGGAATAATGAATGTACATTGTACCTTTTCTTGTAGGCACTATCTAAGTGTTTTCATTATTCTAACACACCTAATACAATCAATCAATCGTTTCTTGTATTTACTGTTTGTATTACTCTAACATATCCAATATTAAATAAATAGCACTTATACCATAGTTTAAGGATAACCAGCAGAATATAGGGCATAAAAGCAACGCCTTCTTATCACGGAAGCCCAACGTATGCGTCATGAGCAAGATTGACGCCGACAAGCCCACGTCTGCACCACCAACTCTCGCAATCAATTCTCCCGGACAGGCCAGAACAAATAGCGGGACGCCCTGTCCAATTCTCGAGGAACACCGGAGAAATCCCGATATCCAATGGATAACACGACTGATAGGACTCCAAGAGCTCCTTTGACGCTGAGGTGGCAAAATCCACAACCCTCGTTGCCCTGACAACAGTAACTCCCGAATCCTCCTGTCCAATCCACAAACAGACAATAATCCCAAACACACCCTTCTTCCTGCCCACGGCCCGCCCCGCGAGAGCCTTCAAAAGATTGAATGTTTAACTAAGCGTTGTCATTTTTTCTCGGGAACCTTTTGTTGACATGCGATATGGTGACCTTGGAACGAGTTTGCCTCCTCGCCTGAGTCTGCGTCTTTTTCAGCTTTCTGTTTGATCGCTGTCAACCCGAATACATTTATTTATTTAAAAATTTAAATTTATAATCAACCTGTTCTCGGTGAGCCTTCGTTAAACCTTTCAAAATGGGAGTCAGAACAAAGGGCTAAGACTAAGGTGAACGTGCGGAATTTGGCCTTCTGGCCGGATTTTCAGGATCTCGCCGGCCCGGGTCGTTGAAGCGATTCCGGCGGTCTGGCTAGAAGGTCGGATTTCTTCTATAACGAGGAACTCGTCTTATTTTCAACGCTACGGACTGATACAGTCAAGACGAGGGGTTAAAGTCCTCCGTCGCAATGATGGAAATCTGTCAGCGTGGGGAGGCTAGAGGTCACTCACGAGAATACTTCTCAAATGACTTGCATTCTGTGTGTCTGTACTCTGTACCACAGGTTTGAAACGCTCGACGCCGCCAGAAACAAAATGCGTGTAAAAGTGTGTTACATCATGATGGCAGCCACAATAGGCGGCTGCTTGTTGATGGTCATCCTAGGCAAACGGGTGAGTGTTTCATAACAAAATGGTTGTTTTTGTTACAAATTGGGTGTTGTCTCCAAATATGAAGTCCTTACAACTTGTGAAAGTTTAATTTTTTTTCCCCCATTCCCATGTGCTTAACCCTTTCATGGACAGTGGACCTCAATTGAAAAGTTATCATTAGCTTAAGGCATGGGTCGACAACCCAAAATATTGAAAGAGCCATATTGGACCAAAAAAAAAACCCCAAACAAATATGTCTGTAGCCACAAAAAAATTAAAAGCCTTATATAAGATTTAAAATGAAGGAAACACATGCTGTATGTTTCTATTAGGGCTGTCAAAAGTATCGCGTTAACGGGCGGTAATTAGGTTTTTAAATTAATCACGTTAAAATATTTGACGCAATTAACGCACATGTCCCGCTCAAACAGATTAAAATGACAGTGTCATGTCCATTTGTTACTTGTGTTTTTTCGCCCTCTGCTGGCGCTTGGGTGCGACTGATTTTATGGGGTTAAGCACCATTCATGAGCATTGTGTAATTATTGACATCAACAATGGCGATCTACTAGTTTATTTTTTGTTTGAAAGTTTTACAAATTTTTAGGGCTGTCAAAATTATCGCGTTAACGGGCGGTAATTAATTTTTTAAATTAATCACGTTAAAATATTTGACGCAATTATCATGCCCTGCTCAGACAGATTTAAATGACAGTACAGTGAAATGCCCACTTGTTAATTGTGTTTTATGGCGTTTTGCCGCCTTCTGCTGGCGCTTGAGTGCGACTGCTATTATAGGCTTCAGCACCCATGAGCATTGTGTAAGTAATTATTGACATCAACAATGGCGAGCTACTAGTTTATTTTTTGTTTGAAAGTTTTACAAATTTTATTAAAACGAAAACATTAAGAGGGGTTTTAATATAAAAATTTCTATAACTTGTACTAACATTTATCTTTTAAGAACTACATATCTTTCTATCCGTGGATCGCTTTAACAGAATGTTAATGCCATCTTGTTGATTTATTGTTATAATAAACAAGTACAGTGTGTTGAATGAATATATCCGTCTTATCTTTCCATTCCAACAATAATTTACAAATATTTTATAGATGGTTTGAATTGCGATTAATTACGATTAATTAATTTTTAAGCTGTGATTAACTCGATTAAAAATTTTAATCGTTTGGCAGCCCTAGTATCTATATTAGCCTACTATAACTACCTTACTAGCCTACTATACAGTAAGCCTACTATGATAATGGCTTTAAACGTTCAATTTATTATACTATACAGCACGTCGGCCACACTAGTGTACCTCTTGTCCAGATATTTTATTACACAGAGGAGAGGGACGTCTAATTTCTTAAACTCTACTCTCTAACGGTCTGTCCGTGTAAAAATCGGAGCCAATGGAAGTGATGTCATAGAGTGCGCCATTGCTGTTTTTTTGTGTGGCATTTAAGCATTTTAAACAATGGAGGCGAATGGTACAGATGTGGCTTTCCTGCCCCTCTTGTTATAACTTTATAATTTTAAGCTTGAATAAAAGACATTGAACAACGCTCACAAATTGAGAGACAGCGTGAACCAAAAGTGTTATTTGCCATGTGAAATGGATTTTGCCCTGTGGTTGTTTTTTTTTTTTTTGCAATGTAGCAAAATGGATTTTGCTATTAGGAAAAATGGATTTTGTCGCGTGACCAAAAAAAATATGCCACAAACCAAAATCCATTTTGCCACATACCAAAAAAATGCTACATGGCATTTTCCATGTGACACAATGGATTTTGCCATGTGGCATTTTTCCGTGTGACAAAATGGATTTTGGTTTGTGGCATATGTTTTATTTATTTTTTTGCCATGTGGAAGAATGGATTTTGCCATGTGGCATTTTTTGCCATGAGGAAAAATGGATTTTGTCATGTTGCATTTTTCCATGTGACAAAATGGATTTTGGTTTGTGGCATATTTTTGGGGGGGCCATGTGGAAAAATGGATTTTTCCATGTGACAAAATGTTTTTTGGTTTGTGGCATGTTTTTTTTTTTTTTTTCACCATGTGGAAAAATTGATTTTGTCATGTGGCATTTTTTTTGCCACATGGCCCAAAAAAATGCCACAAACCAAAATCCATTTTGCCACGTACCAAAAAAAATAAAATAAATGCAACATAGCAAAATCCATGTGACAAAACGGGTTTTCCCATGTGGCATTTTTTTGCCATGAGGAAAAATGGATTTTGTCATGTTGCATTTTTTTGCAATTAGGAAAAACTGATTTTGTCATGTGGCTTTTTTTTTTTTTTGCCACATGGCCAAAAAAAAATGCCACAAACCAAAATCCACTTTGCCACATGGCAAATACCACTTTTGGTTCTCTCTAAGAGAATGCATTGACATTCAACATCACCCAAGTAAGGCTATGCTATGCCATTGAAGGCTATGCACGTCCAAATTTTCCATTCATTTAAACCACAATCCCTTTTGCCACATACAAAAAAAATGCCACATGGCAAAAAAAAAGAATACCAAATGGCAAAATCCATTTTGACACATGGCAAAAAAAATACCAGTTCTCGATATCGGCTCTGCTGAATTATAAGCTTCCGGTTAAGAGGTGACTTGCGTGGATGATGACGTCACACATGAGGCTGCTCATTTTTCTGCAAGTGTCCCTTGCAGGAGTGTGGCATTTATAAACACACCTTAAATGTAATGCGAACACGTATAAAGTATTGTCCGAATTACAAGGCAAAAAAAAATTCTTTCAAGTGAAGACATAGCCTAAGTTGGCTATAATAAGCCTTCATGATTAAATGTTTATTTTCACTGCACTGCATCCTGTGGAGAATGACACACCACGTGACTACTGTTGTATGATGCTGCCTCAAGTTTAACTTCATTACAATAAGTTCTAGGGAGCCACTAGGGCGGCGCTAAAGAGCCCTGGGTTGCGGACCCCGGTTTAACGAGCCTAAGTTATTGATTATGTATGGTGGTGGTTAGTAAACACTGATTGAAAGGAGCCAGCGCTCATCATTCATTCTACGACTGTACCTTCAGCAAATCCTTTCGTCCATTGCAGGCCGCTGGCAGAAATGAGTCTCTGACGGGTCAGAATATGGAGCGGAAGGCCAGATGGAGGGAGGAGCTACAGAGAGAGCAGGCGGCCGCCGTCTCCTTGCCCGATAAGGCGCAGTGACGTCCCTGTCTGAGAGTCCCTAGAGATTACGGCGGAAGGAAGCACTGGATTGAAATGGAATGTTTTTGGTTGGAAACGTAATGCGGCTCTTTTAAACCCAAATAGTGGCCACGAATGCCATGTGCTTAACTGCAGATGAAAAGATGTGGTTTTTTTTGTGGTATGCATAAAAAAACTATATACTGTATGTATTCGTCACGTGTAATGTGGCATTTGAACACAAACAGGCAAAACAAATTGAGGAAGTGAATTGGAGTTCTTCCCTAACAGCAACCGGTCACCAAATTTTGTCTAGCTGGCAACACGATTTCAGCATTTAAGTGGAATTCACCAAAATGGATTGTCATATTTTCCTCATGGGGTTGGTGGAGGTCATTGTCTAAAATTCGTCTAAAAACGCTAATGGTACAAATGTCACGTAAAATTGCCTTTTGCTTTGTATACAAGTGCCAAAAAACTAGTTTCAAAAACTGAATCTATGTTGTACGAGTCCACCGCACACAGCAACCGATATTTCAGGCCTTAGTTTCAAGTTCGATTATAGCAGATAAATGTTAAAGCGGCACTTTTGCACTTCAATGATTCACGATATAGCCCTAATATATTCGGGAAATACTTCGAACATGCTTCTCAATGGTTCAGCTGACATTTTCCCCATTATAAAAGACTATTGTCAGCAGTAAAAGGGTTTTTGATTCTGTCTTTACAACGAATGTCCCGCCTTCCATCAATTACGAGATATGTTCTTCATCCAGCTCGCCACACCTCTGTAAACGAAGATTAGGACCTTTATGCTTTTCAATGACACGGCACAGTTTTCAACCATGTTAATGTCTGTACATAGTAAAAACATGGCAAATACAGGTCTGGTCAAAGTTTGTCATGATTTGAGTAGATTGTAATGACTGGTGCTACAATTGATAGGTCACTGGATTCCTTTTTATACAAAAGTCAGGAGAGGGTCGCACAAACTCAATACAATAGTGTTTATCCATCGTTGTTCTTTAAAGCCCGTTTCCTATTAAAATACTTTTCCCACGACACGCTTCTGGAAACACCTGCATGCAATACACCATGTTGGAGGTCCAGACATGACTGGTTGTTACGGTGCTAATAGAGACATTTGACCGTATGACCAAGCTGCAGCCAACCTACAAAAATCGCTGCACTTTTCAAAAGGAGCAATTACTAAGTTCCAACACTTTCAGCTTGAGGACTTTTCGTGGTCTACAAGTACATTTATACTACAAGAACGTGTATTTAATTGTACTCAACTATGGTTATTTGCACTACAACTATGTGTGCTTGCGGGTACATTAGTTTCATCTTGGTTGCAGTACCATTTTTGCCCACCAATCTGACATATTGCTCCTCTAACCTTTAGCGATGACAAAAATGATGAGATTGCCGTTATTATGGTAAGAGAGGAAATGACCCACAATTGGGTCTTAGACCAGTGAGCCTTTAATCAGCAGGGCCGAGAACGAAAAGTGGTATTTGCATGCAACTTGGCATTTTTGCCATGTGACTTATTTTGCCATGTGGTAAAATTGATTTTGACATGTGGCAAAATTGATTCTACCATGTAGCATATTTTTGCCATGTGGCCAAATTTTGTCATGTGGCAAAATGTATTTTGCCACGTGGCATTATTTTTGCCATGTGGCTTTTTTTTTTTATTACTATGTGGCAAAATTTTGCCATGTGGCATATTTTTGTCAGGTGGCAAAATGTATTTTGACATGTGGCAAAATGGATTTTGGTGTGCAGCATTTTGGGGGGGGGGGGGGGGGAGGGGGGGTGAATGCCATGCCATTGACGGCTATGCACGTTCAAATTTTCTACACAGCAAAAAAAATGCCACATGGCAAAATTCATTCTGTCACATGTCAAAAAAAAAAAGCCACATGGCAAAATTTGCCACAGGGCAAAAAAAATGCCTCATAGCAAAATCCATTTTGCCACATGGCAAAAAAAAGAAGTGTCACATGGCAAAATCCATTTCGCCAAATACAAAAGAAAAAAAAAATGGCACATGGCAAAATCCATTTCGCCAAATACCCCCCAAAAAATGCCACATGGCAAAATCAAACATGGCAAAAAAAAATCCTCATAGCAAAATCCATTTTGCCACATGGCAAAAAACATTTCACCTAATGCAATGCAAAAAAAAAAAAAAGCCACATAGCAAAATCCATTTTGCCACATGGGAAAAAAAGTGCCATATGGCAAAATCCATTTCGCCAAATACCCCCCAAAAAATGCCACATGGCAAAAAACACTTTTAGTTCTCGCTGTCTCTCCCTTTAATAGGTGCCAGCTCTTGAGCTCCAACATGGCGGACAAACAAATACGGCCATCAAAATATATAAAGTAAGCAAACGTCTATAGAGGTAAACATTCTTTTCATTTTTCAAGTTTCTGAAAAGATCTAGATTTCAGGAGATTTATGGCACCACACCGAGCGGATTCAGACCTGCCAAAAGAGCATTTTTGACTGAAATATTTGGCGTGATCATTAAAAAAAAAGAAAACACTGTGTTTCAACTCCAAATTCTCAGTCTGATTTTAGTCCACGACATGCCAGCGTCTCTCTTTGCCGGGTGGCGAGGAAGTCACGGGGACGCACCGGTTGAATGTTCAAATGTGTTTACACGAACAGGCGTCGGTCCTCAAAAGATAAAGTGCTGTGAAAACGAAATGATTGTGAAGGAGGGAAAATCCACTGGACAGTTTCCAGACTTCTGATTGAGGGAAGACTGCATTGAGAATATTTCCATTCGAGACCGTCCGAAAGAGGGTGATGTGGAAGCTCAGCGACACAGTCAAATTCCTAGTTTGTCCACGAATTGGCTGAGAACCCGTCTGAAGTGCCTTTTCTCAGTGAAGTACAGGTCAAAGTATGGTCTCTTTGTCAGTCCAGTGTCGAAGTGAGTTGACACATTCGTTCGTTTGCTCAAGTAGCAAGTTAACGTCTCTGGGAGGATGAAAAGGTGAGCTTCACAAAGGCCGGAGAAGGATTATAGCTGGAAGCCTTCCATCGGCGCCTCGCACTGCTGGAAGAGGAACTGCTGCTGCTGCAGGTCCACGGCGGGCACCAGCGACGTGTCTTCGTCTTCCGTGTTGAAGTAGCGCTCGATCAGGTCGTACGCTTTCTGGTAGATGTCCTGGTTCTCGTGGCCCTGCAGGAACTCCAGCTTGTCCAGACCTGACGCACGACAAACATATTCCAGGCATGAAAATGGGTCAGGGGTAAAAAAGGTGAGAAGAGTGTGGAAGAAATATGTGCCGGTACACTGCAACTAGGGCTGTCCCAAATGACTAATTTTCTCCCAAATAGTCGACTAATCTAAAAAAAAAAAAAAAATTTTTTTTTTTTTTCTAATTTCGCCGTTAAATTTTTGATAATATTTATTAATTCACAAAAAGATTTTGGAACACTTAAGTTCTTTATTAAAGTACAAATAAACGCGTAATTAACAACAATAAATCACAAATAAACAATGAGGTCAAATGCTCATAGCATTAACTAGTGCAAAAGAATGGAATGTAAACAGATTCAGAACACTGACTTCGCCTTTCCAACATGAGTCAAAAAAATTCTTAAAAAAATATCTATCATGAGTATTATGGTATACTACCATATATAATAGTATTATAATCATTGCCAATCAGATGTTTCATAAAGGGTGTCATTTTAAAGCTATTCTTAGTGTAAAATCTGATTGAAGTAAGTGGGATTAACTCCAGAAATCATTATTTATACGATGAACATGATATGCTTTTATTCTGAAATGTTCACCGGAAGTTCGTTCGCTAAACGTAAACTTTACACTCAGCAAAAAAAAAAAAAAAAAAAAAAAAAAAAATTGTTTGTGCATGTGGTGTCAGTAATCATTCCCCCCCCCCATTTTTTTAACCAGCGATTTTTCATGTTTGAGGTGTCACCTTTTAACTGCAAGTTTGCGTTTTGGAGAAGACTGCCAATGTTTTATAGCAGGCTAAAGTAGGTTGTCTTTTTTTCCCCCCATTAGCCTCAATGTAGAAATGCCAACGTTTACGCTGTTTAATATAGATGTGTTTCCTTATTTTGTATGTCTGAACTTTAATTCGACGGCGTGTTGATGACCAATAAACATCTGTTCAAGGAACTGGAGTCTCATGTGCCATCAGCACGCAGACACAAATGTATGCACGCGCGCACGCACGCCAATAAGATGCAGCCGTGAAAATGACCGCCCTCATTTTTATTTTCCGTGCGATAAATTGACTCATTGCAAATCACGACAGGCTTAGCAACTTCAATAAAACATGTTGTTAAATGTCTCCTGTCGTCATCCAAAATTACAACTGGGTAACGTCGCTTTTGGTGTTTATTCACGGCCAGAAGAGACAGGACACAACGGCGTACCCTCCTTTGTTTCGTTGAAATAAGTCAATTTCGCCACTCTGGTGAGCTTTTTTGGCTTTGTACTGCTTTACCCGCTTCCATACCAAGCGTCTGACATAAAAAAAAAATCTCCTGACCCCACCCCGCCACATTAAAAATGTTCTCCTCGGATCTACACAATTCACGTAGGTCACCCTTTTTGACTTCAAAACGGCGAATTTCGCCGAAAGACATTTTCATGCCTGATATTCTTGAGATCTTGGCAAGATGAGGTATTTCAACCACGTTCCCGGATGAGCTTCAACCTTTGTACTTACCATAGGCCTCCTCGATGAGTGCGCAATAGGGGTTGATGTTGCCCCCCCGCTTGGCCTCCAACTCGCCTAGCCGCAGAATGTTCTCGATGCCGTTGAGGGCCACTTGCACGATTTTAGAATCCATCAGAGTCAGCAAATCACACAGGGGTTTTATGCAGCCCAGGTCCACCAGGTGCCTGCAGTAGTATCAGACGAGCAAATAATGTGTGTGAATAATAGCCTCCAAAAACAGAGATAATTGCAGTTATCAAGTCGACGACGGCTGATGCTGCACAATATGTACTCTTTGAGATTTAGTTTCCCACAACCAATGACAAAACCCGCCACTGAAGAAGAAATTGCTATAAAACTACCTGCAAAACCGTCCATAGATTAAAAAATACCGTCATTTCCGGACTACAAGCCGCTACTTTCTTTCCCTCATTTTGGGTCCTGCGGCGTGTGCAATGATGCGGCCAATTTGTGCATTTTTCTGATGGCCGCCAGGGACGCTTGAGCATGGAGTGTGGGAGTGAGACACGTGAAATATACATGTCAAGGAAGACGCTAGTTTGCACTATTATCGGTGGTTTAACTTTGTGCGCTGTGCAAGAATAGAGGTGGCGGACCCGCATCATGGAAAATGCTAGAAGAAATAAAATTAGCCATCCGAGTTGTATGGGAAGCTTGGATGACTAGCGGCTAGAGATCGTTAGCCAAGACTCGCTGCATGCGAAGAGCAGCTTTTGCACAGGTATGACGGGGGGAGCCTGATAGCGTGAAGCGGTGACAAAGAAGTCCGCCATCACCATCGGGTTTCAAGGGGCCAGTCTGCTGCATGACGAAGAGGACGGCACGGGCTCGGGAGTGAATTTGCCTCATTATGGGAGACGCTGAAGGCGACCACGAAGGAGATACTGAGTAGGTGCGCGGTGAAGTGTATCTGAGAGTCTTCATATCAGACACCGATGGTGAAGACTTCCATGGTTTTGAGTGCAAAGGAGGAAGATGAATATTGCTAACAAAGACTTTTATGTTTTTAACTTATTCACTCCCAGCCATTTTCACCGGCGCACCCCCCTTCGCTCCCGGCCGTTTGACTGGATTTTGACTGATTTTGCAAGGCCCACAGAAAATTCTGTTCTATTGCTATATTAACATGGAACCCACCAAAAGAAAGATTAGCCACTCTTCTTTTAGCAGGAAAAAAGTTAGTTCATATCTTTTTCCATTCTTTAGAAATCAGCATTAGAAAATAGCTTAGTTTGAGCAATTTTCCAATTTCTGATGAAAAAAAAAACAGAGAAATTGAGCTTTTTGTAAACACATTAGTGCTCCAACGGATAATCAATTAACTCGAGTATTCGATTAGAAAAAATATTCAAATTAAATTTTTTTTGCTTAGAGTATTCGTTTAATTAAAGTGGCGTATTGGTTTATTATGAAAGTGTTTGCATTTAGTTTTATTGATTAGGGTGGATATACTGCCCTCTGGTCTGGCTCTTTACACATGGCCGAGTCAAACTGCTACCTGTTAAGACCAACGTAAGCCAAGTTTTTGTTTGAGATAATGTTTTTTAACGCATTCATAATTTAGTATTTAGGTATTTTTCAGCCGTTTTTTGTGGGAATATGTGTCTAAACCATTTGTTAAGAGCATTGTAAAAAAAGCTTTAGCATTTTATAGCATTTAAGCTAGCTGACTGTTTCTATGTAAGTTAGCCAATTGTTCTTTTGTTGTCCATAGATCCTTCATTTTTTAAAGGAATTTATACAGTTTGAGGCTCAGCTCAGGTATTTTAATTTTTCATGTTCCTAATCCGATTACTCGATTATTTGAACTAAGTAGTCCATCGATTAATCGACTACTAAACTATTTGATAGCTGCAGCCCTAAAACACATTTGAAACACAACTTTGACTTTAACACAGCTATTTTTTTGCTTTAGTTACATCCCAAACATCTGAATGTTTTCCTTTTTGCAAAATAACATAAACAACAAGACAAATAGAGCTTAAGATGGCAAAGTAACAATTTATTTACACATAACTAACTGAGAGATGACACTGTTGTGGCCGCGACAGCCGTGGTAAACTTTTCCCTCATCGCCGCCCGTCTCATAAAGATGGATTTTTTTTAAGTCTTTCCAGCATGGACTCAACGGCATCATATGTACAAAACGGTTTTTCCTTTAAAAATGTACTGGGTGAGGCTTGCAATCGGGGGCGCCCTGTAGTCCAGAAATTACGGTTCATAGCCAGAGTCACAAATGTGTCACTCAAGTCGCAACTTGCCTGACGAATGCTCTACTACAGTCACAAATGTGTACTTTTTGTGTGAGCTGTTTATAAACCCTGAAACAAGGCAATTGGGAAAAAACAACAACATGCAATAAACTAACGTGTCCGACCTGATCTGCTCTGCAGAACCCCCCGAGGTGGCGTTGGTTATTGCCCATGCCGCCTCCTTTCTTGTGCGGAACTCTGCCACTTGCAGGATGTTGATGAGAGGCGGCAGCAGGTTCGCATCAATCACCATCTAAAATAGGACAGAATTTATTAGATGGACTCTTTCAGCGGTATTCAGCAGTACGTCGTGCACCTGTATTTGCGCTCTGTTCCCTGCGGTGATGTTAGAAATGGTCCAGCAAGCTTCTTTCTTGATGGACTCTTTGGGGCTGTTCAATAAGTGGAGCAGGGACTGCAGTGCCGAACAGTTTAGGATGACCTAGAACACGAGCGCCACAACAACAGTCAAACCATTGCGCATTTGTCTGCGTGAACGTCACCATTACCTGCGTCTGAAAATCATCACCGGTGACAATGTTACCGACAGCCCGAAGAGCCGGAGATACCACCTTGTAATCAGTGTGCCTGCAACATACAGTGCTAGAGTCTTAATAGACCTCTGGGGTTACACACATTCACATTCAGTCCTAAATAGGCTTACACCAGTAACTCCACCAGCCTGCGACAAACCCCCGAATCGATGACAGCCTGGATTTTGTCGTTGGGGCCGTCCGAGAGGTAGGAGAGAGCCCAGCACGCGTCGGCCATGATGTCCGTGTCGTTGACGAACAGCAGCCAAGAAAGCACGCTGAGACACGGGGAAACCTGCGACGCCATCGTTGTGTCACTTACACTTCATCAAGAGACACTTTATTATCGTTTGTCAGTCAGTATATATTCCTGGAATTTTTGGACCGTGTACAGGTAGTCCCCAGGTTACGACATATTAGACTAGTATCTTATTTTTTAACTTTATTAATATGACGTGTTATGTCCTCACTAAATGTGAAGTTATTCAGCTTTATAGGCAGCAAACACAGCAAATGTGCTTTTGACCTTCACTTTTGACAATTTGTAAAGCTGTAATGCACATATGCACACTTACAGAGGTATGAAAAAGTATCGGAATCTTCTGGAATTTCTCACATTTCTGCATAAAATGACAATCAAATCTGATCTGATCTTTGTCAAAATCACACAGTGTCTGCTTTAATTAAAACCATCCAAACATTCATAGGTTTTCATATTTTCATGAGGATAGCATGCAAACAATGACAGAAAGGGGGGGAATAAGTAAGTGAACTCTCTGCCTAAGGAGATTTAAAGAGCAATTGAAACCAAGTTTTACCAAACATTTTAAGTCAGGTGAGTGCCCGATCGCTGATGAGTGGTTTAAAGCTGCCCTGCCCACTATAAAACACACACCAGGTAATGATGAGAAGAATTGTCTGCTGTGCATCATGGCTCGGTCAAAAGAGCATTCTAAACACCTGCGATTGTTGATTTGTATAAAGATGGGAAAGGATACAAAACCATCTCTAAAAGTCTGGATGTTCATCAGTCAACAGTTAGAGAAGTTGTCTACAAATGGAAAGAGTTTGGCACGGTTGCTTCTCTCCCAAGGAGTGCCCATCCACCAAAGATGATGCCAAGAGTTCAGTGCAGAATACTCAGAGAGGTAAAAAAGAACCCTAGAGTGTCTGCTAAAGACTTACAGAAATCACTAAAACAGTCCAATATCTCTGTGTACACATCAACTACAGGGCCAAGAATGGTGTTCATGGGAGGACTCCACGGAGGAAGCCACCTCTGTCTTAAAAAAAAAAAAAAAAAAATTGTTGCAAAGGCACTTGGACACTCCGCACAGAGGTTTTGGCAAAATATTTTGTGGACTGATGAAACCAAAGTTGAATTGTTTGGGAGTAACACACAACGTCAAACAGCTCAACAACATCAACACCTCATCCCCACGGTGGAGCGTGGTGATGGGAGCATCGTGATTTGGGGCTGTTTCGCTGCCTCAGGGCCTAGACAGTTTTGTTGGAAAACCTGAGGCCGTCTGTTGGACAGTTGAAGCCAAAAAGAGGATGGGTGCTGCAATAAGACCATGATCCAAAATACAGAAGTAAATCAACTTCAGAAAGACTTCAGAAGAACAAACTACATGTTCTGGAGTGGCCAAGTCAAAGTTCAGACAGGAATCCCATTGAGATGCTGTGGCATGAGCGATTCATGCCAGACATCCGAGGAATCTGACTCAACTACAGCAGTTTTGTAGTGAAGAATGGGCCAAGATTAGTCCTGATCGATGTTGTTGGTGAGCTACAGGAAGTGTCGAAGTTATTGCTGTCGAGACGGGGTGTGTGTGTGGGGGGGGGCACCAAATATTAAATGTGATGGTTCACTTATTTTTCTACCTTCTGTCATTCTTTGCATACTATCCTCATTAAAATATGAAAACCTATAAATGTTAGGGTGGTTTTAGTTAAATCAGGCACAGTTTTTCCATCTGTTTGATTTTGACAAAGATCAGATCACATTTGATGGCGATTTTATGCAGAAATGTGAGAAATTCCAAAAGGTTCAGATACTTTTTCATACCACTGTACGTTCAAAACAACACCTATTTTAACACTGAAACACTCAACAGAAAACAATTGGTGTTCAAGCATCCATCTATTCTGATCAATATGTAACTTTAGCAGATTAAATAAGCCCAATTTTTCTAACAAAAATCAGATAGTTTAAATGCTAAGAATGCTAACATATTTACAATTGTAATAGCAAATCGCTCACATGCAACTCCACAAACTTTAGCTGTAACCTTAATTGCAAATGCATACACAAACATATATTAGCTGAAACAACTTACAGCCTTATCTGGGCCAAACCAGACCACAGTTTTCCTTTATCCATGTCTGATGTCTGAGTCTGGTTCTGAGTCATACAAGATGACAGCCCAACCAGACCCAATGCAGTCACCAGGAGGCAGTGTATCCTCCATCATTAAACAGAATATTTTTGGGATATTTTGACGTAGTTATTTTGAATTTTTAAAGGGTGAATTCTGACTTAGGGAGAAACTCGGGTTACATTGCCAGCGTAGGAACGGAACTCGTTCGTAACCCGGGGCTACCTGTATTTGTTTTACCTTTGCAAAGTCAGGAGGAGGATTCTTCCCTCTGCACAGGTTCGAGAGCGCCCACACCGCGTTCCTCATCATTGTTAGACGAGTCTGTTTGGCCAGTAACCTTTGAAAAGGATTTCAAATGGCGTTCAAACTAACATACGTTCTGCCCGCAAGAGCAAATCAGACATTTTGGACTCACTGCAGCAACGGAGGCAGAATGTTGCAGTCGACGACAAAGTCTCTGCATTCCGTGCTGTCTCCCGCTATATTGCCCAGAGCCCAAACAGCCTGACAAATGCAAGGAAAGGTCGCATCAAAATTCAATCCATAAATGACAGAAAATAATGTCAGAATTTCTCTGACCTGCTCTTGTACGTCTTCAAAATCGGAGCCGAGCATCTCTATAAAAATGGGTACGGCGCCGGCTTGGATGACAACCCTGGTCTGGTGTGAGGTGCCCGACGCGATGTTGGTCAGTACCCATGCGGCCTCGAACTACAATTAGACGGATGAGAAATACGTTTTTGACAGCTAAAGATGGAAAATGAGCTCGGCGTTCAACGGATTATACTGTACTTGCAACGTGCAGTTTTCTCGCCTCTTCAGAAACTCTACAAAGCGCTCCACAACGCCCGGAGTGGCGATGACTTCGTCAATGGGCGGGTTGGGCTCTGTAGATGACAGGGCGGCAGCTTGCTCATTCATTGCCACGTGGAAAACTTCATCAAATTTCCCATGTATTCATTCATTAAGTTATTTTTTTAATGCATTTTCAACATGAAATACCGAATATAAACACAGTGTTTTTTAAATTGAAATAACACTGAAAAAGAGGGGGTCGTCCAGGGTCCCCCCAGGATTGATAAATCTAAATTCAAGACTTTTAAGACCTTTTTTAATGCCATTTCAACTGAAAATTAATACTTTTCTCGCACCCATTATTTAGATAAAATTGAATCATATTAAAAAAATAAAGCACTGAACATTAAATTTAACCTCAATTACTAAGTGTGTTTGACAAAAGAATGCACGTTAACTGAAGATACAATTAAAACACATTTAAATATAAGGTCTTTCAGATTTTTTTCCCCCAGGATAAAATGGATTTTACACTATTTTTGTAAAGCAACTTCAGAAATTACATTTGCAATACAACAGGTTTCCCTTTTAAGAGGACCTAGTCAAGGTGGTAGGTTGGTGATTGTCAAGTTGGTCACCAACTTCCCAAACTTCCAACTTCCAAGCAAAGTGCTTGGGAAAATCTTGCAATTGGCAGTGAAAGTTTAAAAAAACAGCCACTAAATGGCAGTAGTTTACCATTAATTACCACAAAATAAAAAAGCTACACATGACCATTTCCCTTGGTAATTGTTTTTTTCTAATCACATTACAAGAAGTATACAAAACACATGTTAATCCTTTGTTAGCTATTGAAGACATGTCTTTTAATCAGGTAGAGAAAATACATACTCTTATTCAATGAAGAAAAACCTTTAAATATACCAGGAGGTGTTTTACTATCACCAACATTATAATTTGCCTATCACCGTGCCATGTTATTCAGATCAACGTTAACCTGCACTCGTTCCAAAAATAGTGTCAACCGTGTTGTGTATCTGAGGGTGATGGTGGATCTGCGACTCCGGTTTATCCATGCTAAGGCTAGTGCACCTGCCAATACCCCATTGAACATGGCTAACTCTTGAGTTAAAACTACGAATTTCACATTAATTCGAAAGGCAAACCGTGCAGAAATACATTATTGCATCTAACACGTTTTAACTGGAGAAATTGGCAACTTACTTTGAAATGTTAAGCAGGTCTACTGCCTTTGCATGACCCATAAACTGTGACCTAAAGTATCTGGATGCGACTTGGTCGCTGATCCAATACCTCACATGCTGTTCCAACTGTTTGGACTTGGTTGTCTTGTTGAGGCTTTCGTCGAACATAACAACTAAGGCATCTGAGCAGTTCCTTACGTCAGCACACAGTACTGTGCGATTGCCTGCTGTTGTAATGTTGATGCTAATGATGCTAACAGCGCACACGCACGAGGTGCATTATGATTTGTAGTGCAGTGCATCGTAAAAATTCTACGCGTCATCTTCGTTATGGATTAAAAAAAAACAAAAAACTTTGTCACGGATATAATTTAGGTTGCACTGAGATGTTCTTCAAAATTAAAACCACGGTGAAAAAATTCCAGACTTACGACAGCTAATTTAATACTTTTAATACCTTTAATAATGGAAAACTAAATTCAATGCTTTTTTAATACTTTTAATAACCCGCGGGTACCCTGTCGTCTTATGTTCGCGGTCTAGACATTATACCCATTCACAACGCTAGATGGCGCCAGATATCATTGAAACGATGTTCTGTCATGACAGAGCTCAGCTACTCTCAAGTTTAACCAGTTTGTATTTTTTTATTGCAATGTTTTTCCTTATTCAGATTTGTTTCAAGACTACAGTTACAGTTAGACTTCCCTTTGATGGTTAATGCAGTTATTGCAATTTTGTTGCTTTATCACAATAGATTGGTTTACATATCAAAAAACAGAAGCCATTCATTTACAAATGTGATTGCACTTTAAATGTTCAGATATTAAAATTTGAATGAAGCAAAATAACATGCTTTTTCTCTCAAATATGTTCTTCTAATCATTTGTTTCAGATGTACTTCAATTATTTTCTGTATAAAAATTAAATTGGCGTTCAAAAAGTCTTTTTTTCAAACTTGAGTCTTGAAAAAGAGGGGGTCGTCTTATATTCGGGCCAATACGGTAGGTGATCTCGCCTATATTTGACACGCAAGCGACAATAGAATCCTTTACCTTTAGAAAGAAGTTTACGAAATCGCTGGGTGCCAATGAGTTGCTGCTCAGGACTAACGGAGAAGATCATCTGAGTCATATCCTCAGAGATATTGCCACCCTGCAAATAGAATGGATTGTGTTAATCATTTGTGAAAAAATAACTCATTTGGCACCAGACACATGTGTTTTTACATCTTTTAAATTTGTTCACGGGTCAGTTGGCGCGGTCAAAAATTAGTTCAATAAGGCAAAATTGCCAGCAGAGGGCAGCAGAGCACATATACATTGCAGCCCGAAGATCGCCGTCAGGCTGCAAATGACGTGAAAGGTGTTATGAAATAGTGAGCATTTCAAAAAATTGAAAATGATTGCACCTATTTGATGTAAGTTTATATGTAGAAAATGAATTTGGCTGTTTTTTTTCCCTACCATTTGACAGGCATTCCACTTGAAACAATGCATCAGGGAACGGCCACGTTTTTCAGGACTTCAAGTCGTGCCAACACAACCAAAACTGACAATCACTTCTATCTTATAGTGCTGCGCTAGCTTAGCAGAATGACAGAAGTCATGCGGCAACAAGATAATAGTGTGCCTCTGCTAGCATGCTAGCAGACTGCAGATCATTCTGAGTGTGACATCTTCTGTCTAAAGAATGTTTTAGTAGCAGCTTATAGTCCAAAACCCATGGCACATTTATAGGAGTCGATGGTTTAAATGAAAAAAAAAAACCCAACAACAACAATGACATAAAAAAATGTTCTTGGGATTGAATGAATGAATATCCCTTACTGTGAGCGGGTCCACATTGTTCACCTGGGACTCCAGGTAGCCGCTATCAGCCATTCCGTCATCGTCCACCGAACCACCATCGTCTTCCACCGTGGCAACATTTCTCCTTTTGAACAGCTGGAATATAAAAGTCAGTGTAAAGCAGGGATGGCCAAACTTTTTGACCTAAAATCCAGGCTGGCTTTCACCCGATCTTCTCCCTGGTTATCACGATTTCAGGACAGGGTGCTTTCAGTGCTTTCTACTGGTAGCCAGGCCACGAGCAGCTAACGCTACCAATGAACGTGATGGAGTCAGATAGAGGCTCTAACCTTGTCAAAACGGCTGAACTTATTGAGTGGATTGGGCACCGACTGCATCTAGCAATCAGTATGTTGCATTATTTTGTATCTGTGTGTGTGTGTGTGTGTGTGTGAGATTTCTCAGATAGCTTTTATGATGGTAAAGCATTCAGCATAAAGTATAATCCAACAGTGAAGCCTATAATATGACCGTTTAATGGCCACAGCTATTTTTCTGTATGTGCTTGCTTTATTCTGTGTCATTACTTCAGTCATAAAATCGTAAAGGTTTCATTGGCATAAGAGCAGTATAGCTTTAATGGGTGTGTCAGTGTGGGGGTGCTTTTGGAAAAAAAAAAAAACCTGAAACCTTGAAGTAAACACTTTTCGTCAAAAGTTTTCTTTTATCCCAGACTGGGATAAAAACTGGGATAAACGAAAAGTTTTGACGAATCGATAAGTGTAGGAAAAATGAACTCAATACAACTAGTAAACACGTTTGTTGAGTAATTATGTCACAGCAGCCATATACAATAAATTAACTGTTTGAAGTGTACTGTTCAAGCTGTGTGTGGAAGTGCTGTAACAATGGCATGTTTGCACAGTCGTCGTATTGTTTTTTTTTAAATAATGTTGTACATTGTTCAAGTCATACAAGCTGTTATAAATGTTCATACTTGAATTCTTATTGTTTACAATTTTTTTTATATACTTAATGTTTAGGATGCATGTACAACTGTTAAGCTGGTAAATAAATCAACGAGAAACGGTTAATATGTATATGTATGCAAACACCCAGCTACTTATAAACACTAATTTGAATTGCTGTTATTGGAGATGAAATTGATTTAATTTAATTTTTATTTTAGTTTCATTCCGAAAGTATTGTCGTCATGAGCAGCTGAATAATGTCAGCAAACCACACGGACGTCTGACATCGTCTAGCTAGGGCCTAGCTCAGACATCTTGGCAAGGACAGAACAAAGACATATAACACATGTATTTTGGATAGTTATTTTGAGATTTAAGGGGTATTTAGTAGTACTTAAAGGGTTCATTCAGACATACGTGGAAATTCGGGTTACGTCTCCAGCGTAGGAAGCACTTTGTAGCAAAATTTTTTTTGTATAATGAATGGCCTTTCACAATTAAAATCACTCAATTGGAGCATTACTAAACACACAACACTAATTAAATTTGCAGTCTTGTCCTCCGGTTGCCTTTCTTTAATTGTCATCTTTTGTCACGCTTCAGTGGAACAAGTTTGTTAGGTTCCAGCTTCTACAGACATAGTCACATGACTACTCGAGCACATTGTAAACACGGAGTGCTGTTTGCCAATTTCATCTCGCCGGTTGTTCCTTGTAAGTTATACTCTTTTCTTGTTTCATATACATGAGCATTGCGTCGCACACTGTGGTGCGTATATTTCGTTTACATTTATAGTCAAACGTAGTTTCGGTGTTAGGAGTTGGAACTCCATTATCCAGTGTGCAATGGGATGATCAGCACACTTTTTTTTTTTGCACAATAAGTGACGATAGGTAAGAATTACGCCGATTTTCATTTCGGCAATGTCAAACTGCGCAGAACTAGTCAGCAGACTACCAGTAATTGTGATCGAATCGTTGGGTCTTCCTGGTGTAAAAAGTGGAAGTTTTCTCTTCACCTGTTCATCCTTCTTTTGCTTACGAAGCTGCAGGCCCTCCTCTTCCCGCCGTCTTCTCATTTCATCAGTGTTGAGCGACTTGTTCTTGTAGCTCTTGAGTCGGACATTGTTGTCTTTACTCTGACTCATTGTGGCACCTGAGAACACATAAGTGTAATCAATTAACATAGACACGGCTTTTGACAGATATCAATCACCTGTCAACAGAATTGACAATGGCGTGATCAAGAGTAAAAACCCAGTCCATTTTGACTGGGAGGGTTGGCAGCAATCGTCCGACCTGAATTGAACTGAACTCCAAAATACATTGTTTCTGGGGGCGCAAATTTCAGCCCGGAGTTTTGCTGCTTAGTTCAACACATCTGATATCTCATTAGTTTTTACTCGTCAGATAGTAATCCGGTTTTAAACCATTGATTTCTACTCCAAGGCGCTCCACTGACATATAAAGGGATTAAATGTACTGTAGGAATGCTTGGCCAAGCCTGTCAATTGAATAAACGTGAAGCCATTACTGTACTGTATTTTGCCAGCTAGCATTAAACTGCGCTGGTCACTGCGGTGCGGCTCGACATGTAACAGCGTCACATGATTACTCGACTACGAAGCGAGCCGGTTAGGTACGAGGTTTCCAGAACCTCCAAGACCATTTTAAATCGCCTCAAGAAGACCGAGTGTCGAAAAAAACAAGCGGCTAACTCAGACTACCGATGTTAGCTCAAGCTAGGTTGCCAATGCAACGTTTCGTGCTCACTCGACAGCTGAACGCTCAACCTCTGGTAACGTTGACAACTCCCTACACTTGGGAAGAAGACACGAACGCCGTTGAAAGCAAAATGAAATGGAAATGTACATAAAACCGACCTGTCAAATTGGGCTCTGTTAATCCCTTTATTCGTTAGGCCTTCTCGAGCCGAGCCGTCGCCGGTAATGAACTGCGCATGCGTCAATCCCTCCTCCTTGACAGTCTCTCTCTCTCTCTCTCTCTCTCTCTCTCTCTCTCTCTCTCTCTCTCTCTCTCTCTCTCTCTCTCTCTCTCTCTCTCTCTCTCTCTCTCTCTCTCTCCACCAAGAGTGGAGAGTAATAGGGGGCAACAATTTCAAAATAAGTGAAATAAACTTTTTTTTCACCTCTTCAGGAGCTGTGCTGGTTGGTTGGTATACTCGTAGTACAAGTGTACACACAAGAGTATACATGCTTGTATTATAAGTACACATACTTGTATTACAAGTAGGGTTAGGGTTAGCAGAAGTACACGCACATGAAGCACAAGTACACGCAAGTACACGTACTTGTAGTACAAGCACACTCAAGTACATGTACTTGCAGTACAAGCACTTGGAAGTAAACGTACTTATAGAACAAGCACACTCAAGTACATGTGCTTGCAGTCCAAGCACACTTAAGTACAAGTACTAGTTGTACAAGTACACTAAAGTACACGTACTTGCAGCACAAGTACTTGCAAGTACATGTACTTGGAAGTACACATACTTGTAGTACAACTACTTGCAAGTACACGTACTAGTTGTACAAGTACACTAAGGTACACGTACTTGCAGCACGAGTACTTGCAAGTACACGTACTTGCAAGTACACATACTTGTAGTACAACTACTTGGAAATACACATAAGTACACATTCTTGTAGTACAACTACTTGCAAGTACACATACTAGTTGTACAAGTACACTAAAGTAAGCATGAGTACTTGCAAGTACACGTACTTGGAAGGACACATACATGTAGTACAACTACTTGCAAGTAAACATACTTATAATACAAGCACACTCAAGTACATGCACTTGCAGTACAAGCACACTCAAGTACATGCACTTGCAGTACAAGCACTTGCAAGTACACATACTTGTAGTACAAGCACTTGGAAGTAAACATACTTATAGTACAAACACACTCAAATAGTAGTCAAAAATCATGTTTCTTTAATGTCTAATGAAACATTTCATGAATTATTGAAGTGCAAATATTACATATTGATACTTTAAACTGTTGTTTAGATGTACCATAGCAGAAGTTTAGGGTGAAACACAATGCCACTGGAGATGCAATTATTACACTTTCTTTAACTTCTATATATTTTTTTTCAGTTCTCAATATCACTGTGCTTGTCTGCTATATGATATCATTTACTGGAATTGCTGATCCATACACCCGCCGATTTGTAAAAAGGAAAATCTTGGAAAAATGAACAAGAGGTGCCACCGTATATAATGACGGCAGATAAATAGGGAGGTGTGCTGTGTTTGTCAACTCTTTTTATGAGTGCGTTGCTGGAATGTGTACGAGATAACACATGCACATGCACATGACTACTTTGAGGTGCACGTGACTCTTGCCGCGGTCGTAAATGTGGTCGTTGCATAACAAATAAAAATCCATAAAAATGGACCTGTTATTGACGCCGCCACTTTGTCATCATCCCTGCACCCGACCTCAAGGTGTGGACAGCGAAAGGTATGCTTTGTTTGAACGGATACATTTTGTGTCTCATTTTTAAAAATAATTTTCAATATGAGCTTAGTGCGGCGTTTTTGTCTTGCGCAATTTCTTCACCACTTGAAACCAAGAGCGGCCATTCCATACCAATGGCTGCGTCTTATTTGTTTATATAAGAGATGACATTTAGTTGCTAATGTGACATATTTAAATGACTATCTTTGCTAATTTCTCCCATTGATTTTTTTCACAATGTTTCAAAATGCATGCATGGTACGAAAAATATAATAATTACCTTGAATCCTCGAAAAAATCACTCCTGAGACAATCCTTCCTGTTTGTGTGCGGTACAGCTTTCGTATTTTTTCAACAGTAATCCGGCATTAGATCGCTGCGTGCGTGAATAGCTCCTCTTGATGTGGCCGGACCCCTACTTGAATTTGATGCATAGTGCATGACCGATCTGACCCGTCAATACATTATGAAGTCCATGAATCGATTATAAAAACTATACTATTTGAATTCATTTTCAGAAGAAGTCACCCAAGATGGCGAAACACAATGCCGGACGCCTTGTTGCCATATTGCTGTCTGTTGTGCTTTATGGCATCAGTTTGGTGTTCAATGGTCTTGCTGCTTTGGGAATAGGTAAGCAAAGGTGCTACTCTACTGTTTGTGGGCGACATTTGCGTGGAATGAACGCTTTACAATCCATACAGGCCCCTTCAGTACCTCTACAGGTAACGTGTCCGACGTATTTGTGACGGAGATTACCCCATCGGGATGGACCTTCAGCATCTGGAGCGTCATTTACGTGTGGTTGACACTCATGATGATCTACATTCTGGCTAACATTTGCAGAAGGTATCCAGCTTTTAGTTATCTTTTTTATTTGTTTATAGTACATCATGAAGCTGATTCTTTGTCATTTTATCTTCCTTTCAGAAATGTTTATGGCTACGTCTACTGTAGTCCAGCAGTTTTGCCCTATGGATTCTTCATTTGTTGGTGTCTCAATATGTGCTTCAATATTGGCTGGTTGCTAGTCTGGGACAAAACGTAAGATATATAAAATATACTGTACAATTCAAGTAAGTTGTTGAAACCACAATTAGTAATATTACGCAATACAAATTGTTCGTCGTTATGTAGCAGTTATGCAAGTTGCAGTGCTCATCTATTGTTAGAGCTTCACATTTTGATCTTGCTTAGAAGCTACACCTCCCTTAGTTACGGTTGCCAAGTGTTGCGTTTCCGACGGCACAATCCATTGCAGGCAGACTTATGCCGGAGTGTTTGAAGTGATTTTATTTGGAGTAATGCCCTCCAGAATGACGCAAAATGCTTTACGACATGTAGCGAAACAGTGTTGTTTTTGGCAGCCCTTTTAATTTTCGTCTTAGTCTTTTGGACAATAATACCCAGTGGCGGACTTGGCAATTTTGGGGCCTGAAGCGAACATATCCAGGGGCCCTCTTCATGGGTCAGGGGTTAAAAAGGTGAGAAGGGCGTGGAGGAAATATGTTCCGGTACACTAGGACTGTCCGAAACGACAAATTTTCTCCTGATTAGTCAGCCGACTAGTTTTAGGATTAGTCGACTAATAATTTTCTTTTTTTTTTTTTTTTTTACTAATTTAGCAATTAAATTTTTGTTGACGCTTATTAATTCACACAACCATTTTGGAACACTTAAATTCTTTATTAAAGTACAAATAATCATGTAAATAACAATAATTAATCACAAATAAACAATGAGGTTAAATGCTGATAGCATTTACTCGTGCAAAAGAATGGAAAGTAAACAGATTCAGAACGCTGACTTTGCCTTTCCAACATTATTCAAAACAATTTTTAAAAATAAATTCTAGCATCATTATTATAGTATACTACTATATACAGTATATAATGGTAAAGATGTCCCGATCGAACGGGATGCCGATCGATCAGGTCCGATCACATCATTTTCAAAGTATCGGAATCGGGAAAAATTATCGGACATGCCTTTTTTTAATATATATATTTTTTAGTTAAATCGTTTTCTAATTGTATTTAACGTTACAGACAAAATGTCTTACACTCATCCAGAGTCTTTCGTTTTGGCCTAAAGTAGGGCTATCAAATTTATCGCGTTAACGGCAGTAATTATTTTTTTTTTTTATTAATCACGTTAAAATATTTAACGCAATTAACGCATGCGCTGCACGACCCACTCACGCATTGTCGCGTTCAATATGTAATGGCGCCGATTTACCTCTATATAGAGCTTAAAGGCAGCATAAAATGAGTAGAGTGAATTTTGGCAGTCTTTGGAGCAATTTTTTAATTGATTAAAGCCTTAAATTCCCTCTCTCAACAATTAGAAATGTCGTGGGAAAGCAATGTGGGGAAGAAAAGTAGTAGTTGATCTTTTTCTTTACACCCTATGTTATTTCCCAACGCAGAGAAGATATATCAATTGGTGCCACAACGCACAGTCATGGATGCACTTCCCATCATGCATTTGGGCAGAACAGTTAAATGGCTACATTATCATTTACTGAAAGCTCAACAAATACACTAGATGGCAATATTTAGTCACAATATACAAAGTCACATTTATCCTTTAAGAATTACAAGTCTTCCTATCCGTGGATCCCTCTCACAGAAAGAATGTTAATAATGTAAATGCCCTCTTGAGGATTTATTGTCATAATAAATAAATACAGTACTTATGTACTGTATGTTGAATGTATATATATTCGTCCGAGTTTTATTCGTTTTTTTCTTAATGCATTGCCAAAATGTATATGATCGGGAAAAATTATCGGGACTGATTGGAATTGAATCGGGAGCAAAAAAAAAGCAATCGGATCGGGAAATATCGGGATCGGCAGATACTCAAACTAAAACGATCGGGATCAGATCGGGAGCAAAAAAACATGATCGGAACAACCCTATATAATAGTAGTATAATAATTATAATAATAAGTCATTGCCAATCATATTTGTCATAAAGAGTGTCATTTGAAACCTATTCTTGGTGTAGAATCTGTATTCTGTAGTATTTACTCAACATATTATGATATTAATTCGGAGGTATGTGGGATTAACTCCAGAAATCGTTATTTATATGACGAACATGACGTGCTTTTATTTTGAAATGTTCACCGGAGGTACGTTCGCTAAACCGCTAACCAAAAGCCTAATACACTCCGTGAAAAAAAATTCTTCGTCATTGCTTGTGGTGTCACTAATAGGTTAAATTTTTTTTCCGTTAGCAAATGCTGTTAACCAGCTGTTGAGTGTTTTTGTATGATTGATTGGAACTGTACCGCATTGTTTCGCCACAGGGTGTGCTGTCGTGTATTTTATATTCGGTGTGAAGAAGAAGAAGAAAGTTAAAAGAGGCATTAGCGGCCTGTTCTCAACTTCTCCTTCACTGCACTTGGGCTCTCATGGAGAGCACGTTCGCTCATGTGTTCGAAATAAACGATAGCCGACTTGCAAAGTAGCAAGTGAGCTGTAAAAATAGGGAGCTTAGTGGCGTGAAAAACGCGGGAGAGCTAAGTGAAGCTAACGAACAGTTAAGCGGAGCTAAGCGATGTTAAACGGAGCTAAGCGATGCTAAACGGCGCTAAATGAAGCTAAGCGAATGATACTCAGTCCGTCGTCGTGGAACAGTCCATTGTAGTGCATGTGTGTGGGGGAGAGATAATATAAATGCAGCATTCTAATGGCTTTCTTTTTTGTTTTGTTATTTGTTTGTTTGGTATGCTGACATAATTATACATGACGAATAGTCGGGGGTGCTGCTGACTCCGGTGGCCCAAGCCCTTGCTCGTTGGGGCAACGGCAGCTGGTTGGGGGCCCCCTACAAGTTGGGGGCCTAAGGCGATCGCCTACTTTGCCTGAATAGTAGATCCGCCTATGATAATACCTATAAGTCTTAGTCGTAATTTGGTCAGATCAAAATGTGTTTGTCTTCATCTGTTTTTTGTTGATTAAAAATCGTGACTAACTTCTTGTAGTTTTAGTCGACGTTTACGAAATGTGTTTTTGTCTGTAAAAAAATTTCACTCTGAAAATAAATGTTCCAACCATTTTGTCAGACGAGCCCATATTGTAGCAAGAAAACACTACATTACAGAGTAGACGAACTGTATGTAAAAAAAAAAAAGTTGTCTAAGAGGATGCTTGCCATTAGCATGATCCTCGTGGTAACCCAAGGGCGTAGGTTTGCATAGGGACGGTGGGGACATAACACTACCAACTTTTTAGAATGCTGAAATTATCCCCACCAACTTTTAAGCAACCTTATTTGCATTATGACTTCAGTTACATAGGTCATTTAGATTGTCTTCCTATATGTTGTGAGGATAGAATTGATCCGACCATTATTAAGTGAATTACAGTATTTTCATTATGTTCAGACTTACATTGACCCCTTTTCACTTGCTGAATGTGCCAGTCCATTTTTTTCCCCTCACACGCACGTTTGATTGGTTCATGACTTGAACCACCCCCAGACACGCATTCACAGCCCGACAGAAATACAACATGCCGCCTCCCCCGCCCGTTCGAAGACGAGGGATATTAGAATGTAGAATATAGAAGTAATGTAAAAAGACGTCAATATTGTGGAGGTGGGGAACACACCACTAATTTTGCATCTGCTACAGTGCTTAAAGTCAATTTTACTCAGATTTCTTGACATATGAAAAACAGCTAGCTGAAAATAAGACTAACAGACTTATTTTAAGCAAAAAGTTTGTATATTTAATCTTAAAAGAAAAACTTGTTTGTCAGAAATGTTCTTAATCCATGGATATTGTTCAAAACATTATTTGAAAGCATTTTTTTCTTGATTTAGGTGAAAAATGACCAACGTTTGGATGTATGGGCTTAATAAAGACAAATACCGTAGTAATATTTACTTAAAGTAAGTGGAACAATCTGACGCATTAATCCCTTAACTAGCCTTTAACACTGAAAACAAGATGGGAGAAAATTATTTGACTAAATTTAACAAAAAATATCAGATTAAGACGTTATAAATTTGCAGTGTGAAAGTTAGTAGAGGTCAATACAGATTTATTTTGCATTAATCATTTAGCCTATTAATTAATTCGGTTCATATTGGTGAGAAGTGTAGCCCTGACCCCCGCTCACCAAATATATTTGGTCTTATTATTGTCCCGTCCCCAGCAAAAAGTATACATGCAGGTTATGCTGTTATATCGTCCCTAACAATATTGAGACCAAACCTAACGCGACTGCTATGCTAACACTGTGTGTGATGATCACTCAGCACAGACCTTTAAAAGCTAAAGCAACATTTTCAACAACAATTTTCTCCGGCCAAGATAAAAAAAAAACAAATCTTACCGTGTGTCCAAGCCTGCATGGAGACTGGGAACAGGGCGCAGCACGTCACATGAGTGACATGACCAAACACTGCTACAATGCATGCTAACTACATACACTGTAAGAAAACATCACACATTGTGAGCACATGACGGAAACTATTGCACATTTTCGTCTCACTGACACTCGCCTCGTTATGTTTTAGTCACCCAAAACACGTTTTTGGCTCGTTATCGTCTTGTCATGGAAAAAAAGCATTGTTTTTTGTTATCGTCATCATTGACGAAAACAACACTGCAGCAGAGGGTTACAATGGTATAAAAAAGTATCTGAACCTTCCGGAATTTCTCACATTTCTGCATAAAACCACCATCAAATGTGATCTGATCTTTGTCAAAATCACATACTGTAAATGAAAATACAGTGTCTGCTTTAACTAAAACCACCAAAAACTTTATAGGTTTTCATATTTTAATGAGGATAGTATACAAACAATGACAGAAGGGGGAAATATAAGTAATTGAACCCTCTGCCTAAGAAGACTTAAAGAGCAATTGAAATGTTTGGTAAAAATTTTAAGTCAGGTGTGGACCCAATCACTGATGAGTGGTTTAAAGCTGCCCTGCCCACTATAAAACACACACCTGGTAAGATATGTCTTGATGAGAAGCATTGTCCGATGTGCATCATGGCTCGGTCAGCTGTCTGAAGACCTGCGATCAAGGATTGTTGATTTGTATAAAGCTGGGAAAGGATACAAAACCATCTCTAAAAGTCTGGATGTTCATCAATGGACAGGCAGAGAAGTTGTCTACAAATGGAGAGAGTTTGGTACTGTTGCTTTGCTCCCAAAGAGTGACAGTCCACTAAAGATGACACCAGGAGTTCAGCGTAGGATACTCAGAGAGGTAAAAAAAAAAAAAGAACCCTAGAGTGTCTGCTAAAGACTTACAGAAATCACTACCACACCAAGAATGGTGTTCATGGGAGGACTCCAGGGAGAAAGCCACGACTGTCTAAAAAAACATTGTTGCTCGTTTAATGTTCGCAAAAAGGCACTAGGACACTCCACAGAAGTTTTGGCAAAATATTTTGTGGACTGATGAAACCCAAGTTGAATTGTTTGGGACTAACACACAACGTCATGTGTGGAGGAAAAATGGAACAGCTCGCCAGTAACTACACCTCATCCCCACTTAACCATGGTGGAGGGAGCATCGTGATTTGGGGCTGTTTTGCTGCCTCACGGCCTGGACAACTTGCAGTCATAAATGGAAGAATGAATTCAAACGTTTTGTGGAAAACCTGTGGTCGTCTGTCAGACAGTTGAAGCTAAAAAGAGGATGGATGCTGCAATAAGACAATGATCCAAAACACAGAAGTAAATCAACTTCAGAATGGTTTCAGAAGAACAAAATACACATTCTGGAGTGGCCAAGTCAAAGTCCAGACTTGAACCCCATTGAGATGCTGTGGCATGACCTAAAGACAGCGATTCATGCCAGACATCTGACTGAACTAGTTTCGTAGAGAAGAATGGGCCAAGATTAGTCCTGATCGATGCGCCAGACTGATCTCCAGCTACATAAAGTGTGTGGTTGGTTATTGCTGCCAAAGATGGGGCCACAAAATATTAAATGTGATGCTTCACTTACTTTTTTTTCCCTCTTCTGTCATTGTTTGCATACTTTCCTCATTCAAATATGAAAAAATATAATTGTTTGGGTGGTTTTAGTTAAAGCAGACAATTTTTTTTCATCTGTGTGATTTTGACAAAGATCAGATCACATTTGATGGTGAGTTTATGTAGAAATGTGAGAAATTTCAAAAGGTTCAGATGCTTTTTCATACCATTGTATACTGAAAATTGTAGCTTGCAGTTGCAAGCTATTGAGGCAAATGCCCACAAGTTCGATCATTTTATTTTATGGTGTACTTGTACTTTTAGTCCATTTTTTGGATGACTTTCACTTGTATTGACTCACATTATTTTGAAGTAACGCACCGCCACATCGAGTACAAATTTTGCCTACTCTACTCACCTTCTGCTTAAGAGTCAAAAGTTATACCAGTACCTCCAAAGATATTTGAACCCTATTGATAAGACAGGTTCAACTCATATGCGACTCAAGGCAGATGAGCAAATAAACATTTGTTTTGCTTCAATGTGTGTGTTGTTTTTCTCTACATATTCCCAAAGGTGGATGATTTCTGCGCTCGTTTTCCTAATTCTGGTTGCCAGCACAAACTATGGTATGGTATTTTTCATCTGCCATGGTCTTCACGTTTACGGCGCCTGGCTCAATAAATACCACAAGGTGGACCTATGGCTCATTCGCATTGTGGTTAGTAGAGCTTACATTACTTCCATTCTAGAAATGAACGAGTGACAACACAAGCAAATTTTGGTGACGACTGCAGGTTCAGAACGGTGTGATGATCTACACAACATGGACAACCATTGCCACGCTCATCAACTTGACCATTGTGCTGACTTACGAAGCCAACCTTTCCGCAACAGATGCGGCCACCGTGTCCTATTGTATGTTAGCAGTCGTGCTTCTTCTTTGGTAAGCCTGATATATATAAGGTTGTTTAGAGGATTCTCCCCGTTCTTAAAAAATACACTTCTTTCTGAAAGGTTTTTCCTGCAAAACGTAGTACTGGACAAGCACGTGCGCTACATCCTCATTGACTACCCGGTTGTGATCTGGGCGCTGTCAGGAAACTTTGATAAAAACTACAATGCTGAATCGCCCAGCCGTAGCGGCATCTTCATTGGTAAGACAATGCACGTACAGGTAGTCCCCGGGTTTTGAACGAGTTCCGTACCTGCACGATGTAACCCGAATTTCAGCGTGAATCGGAATGACACTTTTAAGTGCCCCTAAAGACCTCCTAAATCTCATAATAACTGTTCAAAAAAAAATGAACAACTCCTAGAAAAAAAGTATGGAATCACCAGTCTCGGACGAGTGCTAACAAACTCAGATAAAAAGCTTGGAAAAAAATAATGAATTAGTTCAAAAGTGCAACTCTTTACCATTAATAAACACTAAAAGAAATGAATAAAAAACATTGTGGTGGTCAGTAAATGTTACTTTTATAGAGCAAGTGCAGGGAAATCAATATAGAATTTTTTTTTTCCTGAAGAACAAAAATATGGAATCACTCCATTTTGAGTAGAAAATACTGACACACCCAGTCAATTTCCTTTCATTAATTGGGCACCTTCCTCAGATTAGATCTGCTTGTTAGTCAGCAGTTAAAAACAGTGCTGTTATCACGCCTTGGAGGGCTGCTGGACCATATGGATTCACAAGAATCATGGCTCCAACAAGAGAGATGTCTCTTGAGACCAAGGAGAGGATGATCAACTTCTTGAAGAAGGTAACGCTACACGTATGGTTGCCAAAGATGTAGGCTGTTCACAGTCAGCTATATCAAAAATCTGGACCAAGTACAAACAGCGTGACAAGGTTGTTAAAGTTAAGCGTACTAGTAGACAGAGGAAGACATTCAAACCACATGACAAACAATTCAAGGCCATATGTCTTGAAAACAGAAGATGTACAACAAGACAAATGAAGAAGAAATAGGAGGAAGCTGGAGTCAGGGTATGTGACAGAACTGTGTAAAATCGCCTAAAGGAAATGGGATTTTCATACAGGAAAGCTAAAAGGAAACCATTATTGACACTTAAACAGAAAAGAACAAGATTGCAATGGGCTAAGAAGAGGCTATCATGGACTGTGAATGACTGAATGAAGGTTATTTTCAATGGTGAGTCAAGAATCTGCATTGGACAAGGTGATGATGCGGGAACTTTGGTTTGGTGCCGTTCCAGTGAGATTTACAAAGATGACCGCCCGAAAAAAAAAACATCCAAATTCCCTCAGTCCTTGATGATATGGGGCTGCAAGTCAGGCAAAGGAACTGGGGAGATGGTTTTGGTTAAATCTTCAATAAATGCACAAGTTTACATTGAAATTTTAGACAGCTTTCTTATCCCTTCAACTGAAAATATGTTTGTCATTTTCCAAGATGATAATGCATCATGCCACATAGCTAAAACTGTTAAAGCATTCCTTGGAGAAAGACTCATCCAGTCAATGTCATGGCCTGCAAATAGCCCAGATTTCAATCCTATTGAATACCTGTGGTGGAAATTGAAAAAAAAAAGGTCCACAGCAAGGCTCCGACCTGCAAGGATGATCTGGCATCTGCAATCAAAGACAGTTGGCACCAAATTGATAAAGACCGATGTCAAAGACTGGTAGATGGCTACAAAAAGTGCCTCACTGTGGGTAACACGAGCTCAGTGGTTCTTAACCTGGGTTCGATCAAACCCCAGGGGTTCAATGAATAAGTCTAAGGCAGGGGTGTCCAAACTTTTTGCAAAGGGGGCCAGATCTGGTGTGGTAAAAATGTGGGGGGACGACCTTGGCTGACGTCCTTTACGTAGAACAATATATTTAAGCAAATTTTAGCAAGCCATTCAGTGTGTCACTTTAGCTTTATTATAGGGCTGCAGCTATCGAATATTTTAGTAGTCGATTAATCGGTGGACTGGTTTGTTCGAATAATCGAGTAATCGGATAAGGAACATGAAAAAACACCTGAGCTGAGCCTCAAACGATATCATTTTTTAAAAATGAGGATCTGTGTACAACAACGGAACAATTGACTAACTTGGATAGAAAAAGTCTGCTAGCTTAAATGCTATTAAATGTTAAAGTTTTTTTTTTTTTTTACAAGTGGTGCAGACACATATTCCCATAAAAAATTGCTAAATATACCTACAAACTAAATTAAGAATGCATTAAAAAAACATTCGCTCAAACAAAAACTTAGCTTAGGTTGGTCTTAAAAAGGAGCAGTTGGATTCAGACAGGTGAAAAGAGGCAGACCAGGGGGCATTGTATCCACCCTCATCAGTAAAATTAAATTCAAACACTTTTAAAATCAACCATTACAATGTCACTTCAATTAAACGTATACTCGAAGCAACAAAATTTAGTTAATTTTTTTCCTAATCGAATACCGAGTTAATCGATTAGTCGTTGCAGCTTCAATTTCTCGCTACGTATCTACCCTGTAATCTTGTCGTACATGTCAGCGTGTCTTGTTCGGTAATATCGCCTCATATTGAACTCTTTAAAAACAGCGACTGTCTCTTTGCAAATGAGGCAGACACAGTCGTTGCGTATTTTAGTGACGAAATAGTCCAGTTTCCACCTATCCTTGAAGCTCCAGCCGTTGCAGTCAACTTTTTTTGTTGTTGTTGATTGTCGCCATTTTAGAAAATCGGGAGTAAAGGGTCACATGTGGTAATGTTGCTTAGAGTGCTGCTCCCTTTTAGTGGGTAAATGAGGAGCAGTATTTAGTGTGTAAGCTACTTCATATGCTTGTAGCAGTACTGCTGACCAATTTATTAAGTCTGCGTGCGGGCCAGACGTTATTGATTTTATGACAGAGGCTGGGGGCCACATTTGGCCCCCGGGCCGGACTTTGGACATGTCTGGTCTAAGGGGTTCGGTAAAGGTAAAGAAACGCAGAGCCCTATTTTCGTACGCTGATTACATCCAGGCAAAGTGGCTTTTTAAACCAGGTTTTAGACTGGTTAGCTACCAATTTACAGGCTTAATCCATTTCTTTTAACTGCTGGTTCTCGCTGTGATGGGAGGAGGAACTGGTTTGCTCAGTGGAAGGTTGACTCGTACTTGCTATGAGGGAATACAACAGACCAAGAGGCAGTGTGGTCTCAAATTTTGATCCGTTTCCGAAGGATGCTGTCAAAATGAGAAGAATTTTGAATGAGAATTGACTAAATTATTAGCTTGCTAGCTTAGATATATCGGTTTTTGAATTTGGAAAATTATCTAATGACGAAGGGTTCGGTGAATCTACATCTAAAACTTGTGGGGTTCGGTACCTTTAGCAAGGTTAAGAACCATTGCACTAGCTATTGGGTGGTAGGGTGTCCTAACTTTTTCCTCAGTTAGAATATGCACTTTTGTTGATAAATTTCATTTAATAAGTAAAAAAATGTCAATTTTTGTTGTTGACCTGCAATTAAATCACTCTACTTTCCAGGAACAACAAAAACAAGATCAGACATTGATATGTGAACATTCCTTAATAAAAAACTGAATATTTAATGGGGTGTCCTAATGTTTTCACATGACTGTAGATGAACAATTCTTTTTTTCCCTGTACTTAGTGGTTCTGCTCGCTGCGTCGTCGTTGCTGTACGTCGTCCGCCTTGTCCTGGTCTTTTGGCGCCACTACAAGCAGCCGCTATACAGAGGGATCAGCCCGGACACTATGGAGCCATTGGAGATGGCCAAGAAGCAGAAAATGGTACTCAGATGAAGACTGATGTCTCATGTTTGTATCACTTCATTTATCCTCTTGGTGTGTTTTGCTTTTATATATACACACTAATAGTCTCATATGTACTTTGACATGCAGTAAAGTGTTAATAATTTATACAAGGTGCCATATTACTATCTCAACTTTATCTGTGAGTGTCCCTGAATGATCTCTGAACCTAAAAACAACACACAAAACGGACCTCACCCGCAGCTACAGTTGATCACGTGTGTCAAATGAGTTTTTTTTGTGCTTGTATATTTATTAGGAAGTAAAGTATGTCCAAATGATGCACTTACTGCTGTGACCATAGAAAGTCATTTCTAATCGCTCATGGTCATCAAATGTTTAAAATATGATTCTACGACAAACTAAATTGTTAAATGAATTGAGAGGATTATATAGCTAATTTACTCTCAAATATTAGGAGAGACAGCGAGAACCAAAAGTGGTATTTGGTATGTGGCAAAATTGATTTTGCCATGTGGAATTTTTTTTGCCATGTGACGAAACTGATTTTGCCATGGGGCATCTTTTTTTTGGTATGTGGCAAAATGGATTTCGGTATGTGGCTTTGGGGTCTTTTTTTTTGGGTGTACGGCATTTTTGCATGCCATTCACGGCTGTGCACGTCCAAATTTTCCATTCATTTTAAATGGCAGAAAACGTGTGGCTGTGATTTTGACTGTACACTCACCATTACAGCGGATTGACATTCAACTGGCAACTAAGTAAGGCTATACCATTGACAGCTATGAAAGTCCAAATTTTCCATTCATATTAAATGGCAGTAAAAAATTGGGCTAGTGATTTTTAGACCATACGCTTACCATTATAGCGAACTGACATTCAACTGGACCGCACAGCCAATGGCATAGCCTGACTTGAAGTTGAATGTCAATGCGCTGTGATGTAAAGTAATGTATATGGTCAAAAATCACAGCCGCACATGTTTTTCTTCCATTTAAAAAGCAATGGAAAAGTTGGACGTGCATGGCCGTCAATGGCATAGATGTGCATGGCCAGCAAAAATGCCATATACCCAAAGAAAATGCCACATACAAAAAAAAAAAATGCCACAAAGCAAAATCTATTTGCCACACGGCAAACCCCATTTTGCCACATACAATTTTTTTTTTTTTTAAATGCCACATGTCAAAATCCATCTTGCCACATGGCAAAAATAAAAGCCACATGGCAAAAATTGATTTTCCCACGTGGCAACAAATGCCACATGGCAAAGAACAATTTTCCCACATGGCAAAAAAATGCCACATGGCAAAAATCCATTTTGTCACATGGCAAAAAAATTACCTGTGACGTAAAGTGTATGGTCAAAAATCACAGCCGCACATGTTTTTCTGCCATTCAAAAAGAATGGGAAAATTTGGATGTGCATAGCCGTCAATGGCATGGACGTGAATGGCCTGCAAAAATGCATATACCCAAAGAAAATACCACATACCAAAAAAAAAATGCCACATGACAAAAAAATGCCACTTGGCAAAATCACTTTTGCCACATGGCAAAAAAATGACACATTGCAAAATCCATTTTCCCACATGGCAAAAAAAATGCCACATGGCAAAAATCAACTTTGCCACATGGGAAAAAATGCCACATGGCAAAATCAATTTTGCCACATCGGAAAAAGGCTAAATCAATTTTGCCACATGGCAAAAATTGATTTTCCCACATGGCAAAAATCCATTTTGCCACATGGCATACACAGCCGCACATGTTTTTTCTGCCATTTAAAATGAATGGAAAATTTGGACATGCATGGCCGTCAATGGCATGGATGCGCATGGCCTGCAAAAATGCATTTAGCCAAAGATAATGCCACATACCAAAAAAAAAAAAAAAAAAAAAAAAAAGCCACATGGCAAAAAAATGCCACATGGCAAAATCAATTTTGCCACATGGCAAAAAATGGCACATTGCATAATCCATTTTCCAACATAGCAAAAAAAATGCCACATGGCAAAAATCCATTTTCCCAAATGGCATAAAAAATGCCACATGGCAAAATCCATTTTCCCACATGGGAAAAAAATGCCACATGTTAAAATTCATTTTGCCACATGGCAAAAAATGCCACATTGCAGAATCCATTTTCCCACATGGCAAAAAAATGCCACATGGCAACATCAGTTTTGCCACATACCAAATACCGCCTATCGTTCTCGGCCCTGCTGAATATTAGACAGCACATCATTTAGGAAGAAGTCAATTTTCAAGCGATAGCTAATTTCCTTGAGTGGGGGGCTCATCTCAATGTTCCCTTTTATCAAGCCTTTGGTACGTACAGTTGCAAGAACAACGAGTATGTGAATCATTTAGATTTCTGCATGAATTCCATTCGATTCTTGAGCTAATAAAAGCAACTGTCTTTTGCAGCAAAATGTGTTTTCCATGATCACAAAATGCAAACATGAACACGAAGAAAGAAAAATAAATTGTGAAAAGGGATTTCCTAACTGCTTGAGTCTCTGTCTTAAAGCATTCATCTGAACCAGGGGTCTGCAACGTGTGCGCATGCGGTTCAGTTTGAAAAAAAAAAATATATATAAATACAGTACTTGTACTTGATTGAAATATATTGTGATTAGGACTGTCAAACGATTAAAATTTTTAATCGAGTTAATCACAGCTTAAAAATTAATTAATAGTAACTAATCGCAATTCAAACCATCTATAAAATATGCCATATTTTCCTGTAAATTATTGTTGGAATGGAAAGATAAAACACAAGATGGATATATACATTCAACATACGGTACATAGGTACTGTATTTATTATAACAATAAATCAGCAAGATGACATTAACATTAACATTCTGTTAAAGGGATCCATGGATAGAAAGACTTGTAGTTCTTAAAAGATAAATGTGAGTACAAGTTATAGATATTTTATTTTAAAACCCCTTTTAATGTTTTCGTTTTCATAAAATCTGTAAAATTTTCAATCAAAAAATAAACTAGTAGCTCGCCATTTTTTATGTCAATAATTACGCAATTCTCATGGTGCTTAAACCCATAAAATCAGTCGCACCAAAGCGCCAGCAGAGGGAGACAAAAAACACAAGTAACAAGTGGCCATGACACTGTTGTCATTTTAATGCTCGAACGGGGCATGTGCGTTAATTGCGTCAAAATTTTTAACGTGATTAATTGAAAAAATTAATTACCGCCCGTTAACTCGATAATTTTGACAGCCCTAATTGCGATGCTTACAAGATTTAACAACAGGATTCAGCATCCCTCTAGTAAGAAGACTAAGTCAGGCAAACTGTTTTGATATCTATCGGTCATGAATTCACCTACTACACTGATAGCCAAAAGTATTGGCATCCCAGCAAATCTGTCAGATAATGCTCAATTTCTCCCGGAAAATGATTGCAATTACAAATGCTTTGGTAGTGATATCTTCATCGATTTTGCTTGCAATGAAAAAACACAAAAGAGAATGGAAAAAAAAAAAACATCATCATTTTACACAAAATTCAAAAAATGGGCCTGACAAAAGTATTGGCACTCTAAAAAAATCATGTGATGATTATCTAATTTGTGTAATTAACAGCACCTGTTGTGGCACATAACAGGTGGTGCCAATAACTAAATCACACTAGTAGCCA
Organism: Corythoichthys intestinalis; assembly: GCF_030265065.1. NCBI lineage: Eukaryota > Metazoa > Chordata > Actinopteri > Syngnathiformes > Syngnathidae > Corythoichthys > Corythoichthys intestinalis. The sequence continues at coordinate 1,808,746 of NC_080414.1, read as the reverse complement.
GTTAAAATGGATTAAAGTTGAGTCAACCTCAGTCCTGTGTCCTTGTGTGTACCACATTGAGCACGGAGAAAAGAAAGAAGACCAAATAACTGTCTGAAGACTTGACAAGGAAATGGAGGAAGCATGGGCAATCTCAAGGCTACAAGTCCATCTCCAAAGACCTGAATGTTCCTGTGTCTACCTTACACTGTGTCATCAATAAGTGTAAAGCCCACGGCACTGTGGCTAACCTCCCTAGATGGGGACGGAAAAGAAAAATTGACGAGAGATTTCAACGAAAGATTGTGCGGATGGTGGATAAAGAACCTCGACTAACATCCAAACAACTTCAAGCTGTCCCGCAGTCCACAATATACAATACAATACACAATATGAGTCTCACAAATATTTATTGTAATCATAAGTGCTGTCCAACACAAAACATAGCATAAATACTAATGATGACATCATATAATCAATTAGGATTCCAATATTAGTCCATTTATTCCCCTTTTGTTAAACTGACATGAAATAGAACCAAATCACAAAAGAGGCTAACTGTATATTCATAAAAGCAAATTTGATATCATGATAAAAATCCTGTAACATCTCCCTCTCTACAAGTTCAAGTTGACCTTCAATGACCGTAATATATTAAATATGTGGACGGCTTGCCGATATTCAGTAGACGAAATCTGGTTTTGTCCGATGGACGGGCACGAGTTAACGGAGTACCGCATCAGTCGTCCTTGCATCCCGTCTGGTCGGTAAAGGTCATGGGAGAAAGGTCGATGCCTTCCCCCAGAAGCAATTCTTCCGCGTAGCGAAACGTTTCGGGCGGCAGGAAGCGCGCGCGGCTCAAGACCCACGCGAACTCTATGTGGAAGATGCGCAGGACGTCTGTGCACGAGTAGACCACGGCCACTTCTTCGTAGTCCGTACTCAGGACCAAGTACGGGCTGTACGGTGTGACTGAGGTTAAAAAACAAAAAAAACTAGCGTTAGGTTTTAGCTAGGATGATTTTTTTTTTGCCTCTATACAAAGTTTGATTATCAAGAAACCATTGTTGTGTGTACGAGTCACGAGAATGTTAGCGTGGACTTAACCGGGACACGGGCGACGCTAGCAAACAAGCCTCTATTGTGACAGAAAAGTTCCGCTTGCGTCTTTTGTCATCACTCACGAGGTATAACTTTATTGAATTTAGTGACGACTACAATGCAAACTATTTACAAAAAAAAAAAAAAAAAAGACTCACAGTAGGAGAAGCTAACTCCAATTCGGGATGGTTCTCTCGGGTCAGGGATCACCGCTGTCCCCTCTGCTGATCTCGTCTTTTCTTTACTGTCCAAACACAGACAGAATGTTGAATGAACTCATTGGCTGCCATTGACAGCAATAGACGTACAATCCATTCGGTGAATTATCCGATTCAATTAACTGGTTCTGTGGTAGAAAAATGTCTGACAAAAAACAACAACAACAACAACACACACACACACACACACAAATTTGGCCCAAAAATACCCCCCCCTCAAAAAAATCCAACATTTTTTACCCTTTCCCCCTAACAAAAAGCAAAACATTTAATAATAATAATTTAAAAAAATCAACATTTTGGATCAAAAAGCTAACCTAACCTAAACCCTAACCCTTTTTTTTGTTTTTAACAAAAATCCAACATTTTTTAACCGAAAAAAAAAAAATCTTTTTTGATCCCCCCTAACAAAAATCAACACATTCAAAAAAAACAAAACAAAACAAAAACATTTTTGACCAAAAAGCCAGCATTTGAAAAAAAAATCCAACATTTTGGACAATTTTTTTTATCCACTCCTACTTAACAAACCCCAAAAACATGTTTTTGACCAAAAAGCCAGCATTTTTTTACCCGAAAAAAACCCAAAAACTTTTGATTCCCCACTAACAAAAATCAACACATTTAAAAAACACAACAACAAAAAACCCATTTTTGACAAAAAGGCCAACATTTAAAAAACAATCCAACATTTTTGACAAAAAATATTTTTTGATCCACCTTCTAAAAAAAATCAGCACATTCGACAAACAAAAAACAAAACATTTTTGACCAAAAAGCCATGTCTTTGTTTTTAACAAAAATCCAACATTTTTTACAATAAATTTTGACCCTTCTCACGCATTTAATGAACAAATAAAAAAACAACAACATTTGGACCAAAAAGCCAACATTTTACAAAAAAAAAAAAAAAAAAAAAAAAAAAAAAAAAAAAAAAAAAAAAAAAAAAACACTTTTGATTCCCCACTAACAAAAATCAACATATTTAAAAAACACAACAAAAAAAACCAAAAACATTTTTGACCAAAAGGCTAGCATTTAAAAATACAATCCAACATTTTTGACAAAAAATATTTTTTGATCCCCCCTTACAAAATCAACACATTTAACAAAAAAAAAAAAAAAAAAAAAATTTAAATCATTTTTGTCCCCCCTAACAAAAAAATCACATTTAACAAGCCCCCACAAAATATTTTTGACCAAAAAGCCAGCATTTTTAAAAACACAAAATCCAACATTTTTGAGAAAAATATACATTTTTGATTTCTTCCCCCTAACAAAACATCAACACAAAAAAACATTTCGACCATAGAGCCATCATTTTAACAAAAATTCAACATTTTTGACCCAAAAAAAAAGTTCACCCCTCTCCCCCAAACAAACAAACAAAAAAAAAATCAACACATTTAACAACAACAACGAATTTTTTTTTCCAGCAAACAGGGCTACCTATCCAAATGGATCAGACGTCTAGAACCAAAAAATAGAAAATCAAGACTCACTAAAACTGCTTGTTCAAAACCCGAATGGTTCCGTCTCGTCGGAGAGAGTAGTTAGCCTCGATGCACTTTCCTCTCGCGAATCGTGTAGGAAGCTTGGCAATTTCGTACCAACGACCCAAATACTACAGAATAAAAAAAGTCAGGTTAGCATCGGTTTTTATGCAGTGACGTACATTCCTTACCTTTTCAAGGCTGAAGTTTGGCTGCACCTTAGGTGTGGGACAGGGCCCCCAGCGGGACGTTTGCGCCCACGTTAGCGACATTAACGACGCCATGAAGACGGACAATACCAACATATTTCTTGCCAACGAGAACAAGAAGTTTCACGCAGAAATGCTGCCAAACAAGAAGTCACCAACTGCGTTTCAGGTTAAATAATTGTGGTTCCACGTAGACTCCTCCTCTCTTTTTCCTCGATATTATCAGCAGTCCTTGAAATAAGAGATTGTCGCAGAGATTTTATTTCACAAATAACAACACATGTACCACTGACAACTTGTTGTGCCGGTTTGACAAGTTGTGTAACATAAGAACACGTTCCTTTACATAACTTAGTAATAAAATAATGTGACTTAAAAATGTGTACACTGATAAAACATTTTCAATTAGCATTTGAAAAACAGTTAGCCGACTATACTAAAAATGAGTTATTCACTTAAAAAATACTGTATTTAACACATAAAGGAACAAAAGCTCACGTTTGAACACAAAGTTTTTCAAAATAACAATAATTACCACTAAAATTATTTAGCTATCATGCATCAAGTGGGACTCCTTACCTCTTCCACGTAAACCTTAATCCTATGGTGGTCTCGCTCCTCTCCGACTAAATGTGTAGAAATGTAAAGGGGGCGTGTCCTCGAACTGACGTCACAGTAGAGTCGACGCCCACTGGATGCGAGCACGTGTTGGCAACCAAGTTGTTTTTTGTTTCATGCGCAGTGAGAGACAGCAAGAACCAAAAGTGGTATTTGCCATGTGGCAAAATGGATTTTGCCATGTGGCATTTTTTTGCCATGTGAGAAAATGGATTTTGCCATGTGGCATTTTTTTGCCACGTGGGAAAATGGATTTTGCCATGTGGCTTTTTTTTTTTTGCCATGTGGCAAAATGGATATTGCCATGTGGCATTTTTTTGGCCATGTGGCAAAATGGATTTTGGCATGTGACATTTTTTTTAACATGTGGCATTTTTTGCCATGTGGCAAAATGGATTTTGCCATGTGGCAAAATTGATTTTGCCATGTTGCATTTTTTTGGCCATGTGGCAAAATGGACTTTGCCATGTGGCATTCTTTTTTGCCATGTGAGAAAATGGATTTTGCCATGTGACATTTTTTTTAACATGTGGCATTCTTTGCCATGTGGCAAAATGGATTTTGCAATGTGGCATTTTTTTTTTTGGTATATGGCATTTTTTGCTGGACTTGCACGTCCATGCCATTGACGGCTATGCACGTCCAAATTTTCCATTAATTTTAAATGGCAGAAAAACATGTGGCTGTGATTTTTGAACATACACTTTACATTACAGCGCATTGACGTTCAACCGGCACCCAAGTAAGGCTAAGCCATTGACAGCTATGAATGGAAAATTTGAACGTGCATAGCCGTCAATGGCATGGACGTGCATGGCCTGCAAAAATGTCATAAATGCCAAATACAAAAAAAAAAAAAAAAAAAAGCCACAAACCAAAATCCATTTTTCCACATGTCAAAATCCATTTTGCCACATGGCAAAAAAATATCACATGGCGCAATCAATTTTGCCACATGGCAAAAAAATTCCACATGGCAAAATCCATTTTGCCACATGGCAAAAAAAAATGCCACATGGGAAAATCCATTTCGCCACATGGCAAAAAAAATATCCCATGGCACAATCAATTTTGCTACATGGCAAAAAAAAATAACATGGCAAAATCCATTTTGCCCCATGGCAAAAAAAATGCCACATGGCAAATTTTCGTTCTCGGCCCTGCTGTATGCATTCTTGACAATGGCAGCCCATTAGTTTGAGTGTAATTCCGGTTTTAGCCGGTGGATGTCAGTAAGTCAAAAACTTGAATCCAGATGGAAAATATCTTTCATAAGATTGGAAAGGAGTTTTATCTTTTAATTAGTGCTTCTGGCAGTGAATGATCATGCTTCAGAGCCAATGACGGCGCTAGACGTCCAATCCATTTGGACTGGGAGGACTGACAGCGATGGAATGACAAGAGACCACTCATGAAGTAATGATAAAGATGATTTATTTCCAGTGTTCTTCGAGGAGAGGACAAAGTTGCACTCGCATGTGTGCGTGAGAAACATGGAGAGAAACGTGTCGGAATGAGTTGGAGCTTTCCTCATCTTAAAATTCATACAAACAGTAAGAAAAGGGGCAAAAAGAGGCACTTTTTCTTTTTAGATGACAAACACATACATTGACATCAAATAGGGCAATACTTGGACAGATTGGGATTTTTTTGTTTTGTTTTGTTTCAAGGATCTTACACCAAGTATTACATACTTTTTTGTAAGGCTTCCATTACATTTCATTTTATTTGATAAAATTGTAATATATTTGTTAAGATACTCTCTGGCTGTTGTCTCTGTGAAGAGTAACCAAACAGTGGGCAAAAGTACCGGGACGGAAAAACAGATGGCTTTTTTGCACAATATTGTGCGATTATTCCTTCATGGACCTAAATGACCCAACAATGAACTCATTGCCTGGACGTCTATTGCCGTCAGTGGCAGACATTGAGTTAATGTGTACGTCCATTCTTAAATTCTTACTTTTCAAAGAACGCCGTACACTGTAAGAACACACAACGTGTCTGTTAACGTAGGAAAGTCGTACATTCTTCATAGATTTTTTATCTTATTTTTTTTAAACGGGCGTGCAAGAGGAGCTTGAGTTTGAGTCCGCACACGTTATGTACATATAAACTTTGTAATATATAAAAAAAAAAAACAACTACTGTGCAGCTGAGAGAGCACATTCGTACGATATCAACACATTCATCCTGGTTAAGGGGGCGGGGTCAGAGGTACTGGTAGAAGCGCGAGCGCACCACCTGCGCCCCCGACAGTTTGTGCGGGTGCGCGTCGTCCCCCGGCGCCGATTTGCTTTTGCCGTTAGCGGCTGGCGCGTCCTTGACGTCGGAGTCCTCGGGGACGGCTTTGGGAGGCGCGGCGGAGGGGCCGCCCCCTCGGAGGCCGAGCCAGTCGCGGATGTCCGAGTCCTGCGAGGCGCGGCGGGGTCGGAGGCGGCCCGACGGCAACGGCTCGGCCGTCCGGTCGGCGCCGCCCTGCTCCCGCCAGTCGTGGATGGCGGCCAACTCGGCGAAATCGCGCTGTCCGCCCACGGTGTGGCGCCGTCGCACGTTGTTCCTGCGCCGGCCCTCGGCCGAGCGGCTCTTCGGGGGGAAGGCGTCGTCGGAGGAGGAGCGGAGCCGGAACTTGAGGCGCTCGGTGATTTTCAGGTGCCAGGCGGCGGGCTCGGAGCGCTCCGATTCGCTGCGGGACGACGAGCTGAGGCTGCTGGTGGACCGCCCCTTTTTCATCACTTCCAGAACCCGGGCTAAGCGCGCCGTCGCCTCGGCCCGACACTCTCCGCTCGCCGCCGAGGACTCGCTGTCCGTCTTGTTTCGTGGCGACCGGCGACGAGAGAGCGCGTCGCGCTCCGTCGTCTTCTGGGCGGGGAAAAGACGCCGGCCTTCCGTCTCGGCCGCGCCGCCGAACACGGGGAAGTCGCCCTCGCTGTCGGTCTCGGCGGGCCGGCCTTCGCTGACCAGTTCGCTGCGCTCGTCGTCCGCCTCCTCGCCGCCCTGCGGCTCGGGGCCGAGCGCCAGGGACTCGCCGGCCGTCGGGAAGGTGACGGACGAGGCGGTGGAATAGTCCGAGGCGACGGAGCTCACGTCCGCCTCGCCCGCTCTCGGTTTGGCCGACGCGCCGGGCTCCGACGACGGCTCGGCTTTCCCCCCGACGTCGTCCGGGGAGCGGCGTCTCGCGTCCCGCTCGGTTCCGGGTTTTGACTCGCCGCCGTTATCCCCCCGTTCGCCGTTTCCTCGGGCGTCCCCCTGAGCGTCGTCGCCCTTCCGCCCGGGGATTTCCTTCTTGGAGAAAAGGCCGTCTAGGTCGTCGTCAGAGCTGCTGGGCTGCGCTTTCTCTTTGGACTTCTTTCTTTTGCGGCCGGCAGCGGCAAAAATGGAGGAAACCAGGAGCTCTCGGCCGCAGGGGTCCTTGCCCGAACCCCAGGAACCCTGCCATCACAGAGACATTCGTCAGGACAAAGGCACACGCTTGCAATCTTGCATCCTTTGCCCTCAATTGGACGCTTTGCACTAGTCTTGCACCGATACCATTTTTTGGCTCCCGATATCGATACCCAGCTGTGTGGTAGCGGCCGATACCGTACCAATACCAAGTTCATTGGTTTTTGTTTTAAAATATACTGTACGAATCAAATCCTGCTGCTTCGAGGATTCGTTTAATTTAGGGCTGTCAAACGAATACAATTTTTAATCGAGTTAATCACAGCTTAAAAAACCATCTCTAAAATATGCCATATTTTTCTGTAAATAACTGTTGGAATGGAACGATAAGACACAAGACGGACATAAACATTCAACATACTGTACATAAGTACTGTATTTGTTTATTATAACAATAAATCCACAAGATGGCATTATTAACATTTATGTGTATTTTACAAAGCCATTTGATTGGGAATGCCAGTTGTCTTTGCATTGAGGGCGTTTCTTTTTGTGAACATTATCTTATTTTTAAGAGATAGGAATATCATTTTTGTGCTTTTACTAAATGATACTGTAGCGACTTAACTGTTCCGCACAAATGCATGATGGGAAGTTGGGCAAACATGACTGTCAGCGGTGGCTGCAAATGGTATACCGTATGTTCTGCGTTGTGTTCAATTAGGCGTGTTAAGAAAAAGATTGTCTTTTGCTCCGCCCAAATGCATGATGGGAAGCTGGGCAACCACTCGCATTTCTCTGCCTTTTTGCTCTCAATGTGCTAAAACTGTGTCATTGTAAACTGTTTGAGTCAACGCATGAACGGGTCATTCCGTTTATGCGTTAATTGCGTCAAATATTTTAACAGGATTAATTACAAAAAATTAATTACCGCCCGTTAACGCGATAAATTTGACAGCACTAGTTTAATTCAAGTGACGTAATGGTTTTTTGAAAGTGTTTGTATTTAGTTTTATTGATTTGCGTGGATACATTGCTCTCTAGTGGCAACAGTGAATATGACATAACTAGTGCTGCAACGACTAATCGAAAAACTGGAGTAATCGATTTGAAAAAAAGATTTGAATTAAATTTTGCGGCTTTGGGTATTCGTTTATTTAAAGTGTCGTTGTAATGGTTTACTTAGAAGTGTTTGCATTAGGTTGTATTGATTTGGGTGGATACACTGCCATCTTGTCTGCCTCATTTCACATGGGGGAATCCAGCATCTCCCTGTTAAGACCAACATTTTGTTTGAGCTAATGTTTTCTTTTAATGCATTCGTAATTTAGTTTATAGGTATATTTAGCTGATTTTTGTAGGAATGTGTGTCTGAACCATTGGTAAAGAGCATCATATAAAAAAATATTTGCATTTTGTAGCATTTAAGCTAGCTGACTTTTGCTATGTAAGTAGCCAATTGTTCTTTTATTGTACATACATCATTATTTACTTTTTTATACTGTTTGAAGCTGAGCTCAAGTATTTTAATTTTTCATGTTCCTTATCCGATTACTCGATTATTTGAACTAACTAGTTCATCGATTAATCGACTACTAAAATAATCGATAGCTGCAGGCCTAGACATAACTCATTCAACATGGCTGAATTCAGCTGCTCCCTATTAAGACCAACATAAGGTAAGTTTTTGTTTGAGCAAAAGTTTTTTTTATACATTCACAATTTAGTTTTTAGGTATATTTAGCCATTTTTTGTTGGGCTATGTGTCATTTTATAGCATTTAGGCTAGCAGGTTTTTGCTATGCAAGTTTGGCAATTGTTCTTTTGTTGTACTTTGATCCTCATTCATTTATTTTTTCATACCATTTGAGGCTAAGCTCAGGTATTTTAATTTTTTTATGTTCCTAATCCGATTACTTGATTATTTCAACAAGTTCATCAATTAATCGACTACTAAAATAATCGATATTTGCAGCGCTAATTTGTACTCAGTACAGATACAGCACATATCTGTATCTACTTTTTAACATGGCTGGGTCCAGCTGCTCCCTGTTAAGACCAACATAAGGTTGTAAGCTTTTGTTTGAGCTAATGATTTATATGCATTTTAAATTTAGTTTAGAGGTACACTCAGCAGTTTTTTGTGGGAATAAGTGTTTGAATGATTTGTTTAGAGCATTTAATAAAAAAAAAAGCGTGAGCATTTTATAGCATTTAAGCTAGCGGACTTTTGCTATACATTTTAGCCAATTGTTCTTTTGTACTTTGATCCTTATTTCTTAATTTTTTTAATACCGTTTGAGGCTAAACTCAGGTATTTTAATTCATTTTCAAATGCATTTATTGCTCTTGTGAAATGAAAATGCAATTTTGCATCGTTTAAAAAAACATGCATGAATTTTATTTTGTATTCACATTGAATGCTCTTATGAAAGTGCAATCCTAGCAAGACTGCTTCGCTCATTGGCTGCCATTAGGCGTGGAATCTGTCTGTCACCCTCCCAGTTCAAACTGATTGGACGTCTACAAGTGATAAACTCAATGGTGGGAGGGTGCAACACATTTTATTTTTTTTTTACCTCACTGGCTGCCATTGACAGCGCTTGATGCTAGAAAATTGGATTGGTATCGGTGCAACACTACTTTGCGCCTTTGACATTTCTACAGTCCTCCCTTTGCACCCTTCCCTTTTGGTACCCCCCCTTCCCTACCTTCTCCTTGGAAGCATCACAAAAACAAAGAGAGAACCATTAACATTATTAAGTCACATGTCGCCCCTAAATCGGCAACCGATGACATCACAGGGACGAAGCGAGGCCCTGCAGGTAGCGAAAAGCCATGCAGATGCAAAGTATCTATTTTCACCCCCCAAAAAACCCTGGCTGAACGTAGAGTTTAGCTAGCTTATGACGGCTGTTTTACTGTTTGACAAATGCTAACAGTTGGCCATAGATTTATAATGTATTGACGCCTCAGATCGGTCATGCACTGCGCCTCGCATTCAAGTAGGGGGCCGCCCACATCAAGAGGAGCTATTCACAAACGCACGCACACAGTGATCTAACACCAGATTTCTATTAAAAAAGTACCAACACATACAAACATGAAGGATTGTCTCAGGAGTGATTTGTTCGAGGATTCAAGCTAATTATTATATATTTCGTACCATGCATGTATTTTGAAACGTGAAAAAAATCAATGGGAGAAATTAGCTGCTACTGCATTGGCATCATACTTCGTAATATTTACGTAAAATAAATGCTAACTGCATGTTTTTTTTTTTTTTTTTTTGCTTTTAACCAAGGATGAAGCTGTTTTATGTCCAAATCTTTAAAGAATTTGGGGGTTTGAGCATTTATTCACAAGAATTTTCACCGGAAAGCCTCTGTTTCCATCAGGTGGCCACTAGCTACATTTACTAACAGACTAGCATTGTACTTCGACGTATTTACGTAAAACAAATGCTAACTGCACGTTTTTTTTGCTTTTAACCAACAATCGAGACTGTTTTATGTCCATATCTATAAAGACTTCGGGGATTTGAGCATTTATTCACAAGAATTTTCACCGGAAAAGCTCTGTGTACATCAGGCGGCCGCTAGCTACATTCATTAGCAGACTAGCAATGTACTTCGACATATTTAGGTAAAATAAACACTAACTGCATGTTTTGTTTTGCTTTTAACCAAGAGTCAAGACTATTTTACATCCATATCTATAAAAAAATCGTGTACTTAAGCATTTATTCACAAGAATTTTCACCGGAAAAGCTCTGTTTACATCAGGCGGCCGCTAGCTACATTCAGTAACAGACTAGCATTGTACTTCGACATATTTATGTAAAATAAATGCTAACTGCACTTTTTTTTGGTGCTTTTAACCAAGAATCGAGACTGTTTTACATCCATATCTAGAAAGACTCCGGGGATTTGAGCATTTATTCACAAGAATTTTCACCGGAAAAGCTTTGTGTACATCAGGCGGCCGCTAGCAACATTCATTAGCAGACTAGGAATGCACTTCAACATATTTAGGTAAAACAAACGCTAACTGCATGTTTTGCTTTGCTTTTAACCAAGAGTCAAGACTATTTTACATCCATATCTATAAAAAAATTGTGTATTTAAGCATTTATTCACAAGAATTTTCACCGGAAAAGCTCTGTTTACATCAGGCGGCCGCTAGCTACATTCAGTAACAGACTAGCATTGTACTTCGACATATTTATGTAAAATAAATGCTAAGTGCACTTTTTTTTTTTTTGCTTCTAACCAAGAGTCGAGACTGTTTTACGTCCACATCTATAACGAATTTGGGGATTTAAGCATTTATTCACAAGAATTTTCAATGAAAAAAGCTCTTTGTCTGTGATTCCACTCGGTCAGCTTTGACGGCCTCGCCAACAATGCAGGCCCCCTATTTATCGGCCCCACGCCCCGTCAATACATTATGAAGTCTATGGGTTGGGAGAGGAAATGACATACTAACGCTAAGGGCGATGAGTCTCAACTCACCTTTGACCTGGCTGAGTCGCTGGTGGGAGAATCTGCGGGGAAAAAGAAGAACATCACATCAGGTGCGACGCAAAGACAAAAACTGCGGTGAAGAAGGAGAAGAAGCTTGTGGATGGAGCGATGAAAGCACAAAATGTGGTGAGCACACACAGGCCATGCTGTCACAAACGGCGCCCCCTGCTGGGTCAAAGCGTGAAAAGTGAGAACGCGTGTGCGCCGTGCAGGATGGACACCAACCAACTTTCATCACTTGTTTGCTCAACCAAAAATAAGGGCAAAAGTAAGTCCAAATCCCTCTCCTGTTTGTGATGACGCTCACACAAGACAATGGTCACCAGAAGTGCTGTGCGATATGGAAATAAATCTATCACGAAATAAACCATATTCAATCATAGATATCATCACTATTGACGTCTCAATTCGTCATTCTTTGCACGACGCCTTATCAGAGGGGGCCGAGCTTCATTTAGTAATAGCCGAAGATGGCACGCGCCCATGTCGGATTTCAGCTTGGATTTACTTACGATTGGATTTAACTACAAAAGTTGTACCGCATACAAACAGTAAGGATTGTCTTAGGAGTGATTTGTTCGAGGATTCAAGGTAAATATTGTATTTTTCGTACCATGCATGGATGAGTGAAGCATTTATTCGCAGGAATTTTCTTCTTTGTTCACACAAGGAGGTAGCTAATTTTCGTAACTGACTAGCCTCATAGTTTACTTTTAACCAAGAATCGACAATCATTCATTAACAGACAACGCATTGTACTTCGACATATTTACGTAAAATAAACGCTAACTGCACTTTTTTTGTTGTTGTTGTTTTTTTTAACCAAGAATCGAGACTGTTTTACATCCATATCGATAAAGAATTCGGGGATTTAAGCATTTATTAACAAGAATTTTTGCCACAAAAGCTCTGTTTACGCCAGGCGGCCACTAGCCTCATTCGCTAACATAGTAGCATTGTACTTTGTCAATATAAGTAAAATTAATGCTAACTGTACGGTTTCTTTGCTTTTAAACAAGAATCGAGACTGTTTTACCTCCACATCTATGAAGAATTCGGGGATTTAAGCATTTATTCACAAGAAATTTCGCCAGAAAATCTCCTGTTACGCCAGGCGGCCGCTAGCCTCATTCGCTAACAGTATATAGTGTAAAATGATAATAAAGGGCTATTTTATTCTATAATAAGCCGTGATTGTATATAAAATTTATTAATAATCTCTTTACATATTATTTATAATTGATTCTGCATGTTTTCCTCAAGCATTAAGTTTCTGATGTTAAATTGAGTGATTTATTGGCTGTTGAAAACTTGCAGTAAATAAAAAATAAGTTGCTCTTTTGCTCAAAATCATATCGGTATGTTGAATATTGCTATTGATCCTGAAAATATAGATGATTATCTCTGCATTTGGTGATTTTTGTGCATCTAGTGTAAAATCTGAGACTTTTATAGCCATTTTAAATTGTGTTATACTTATATAAAAAAATCTGGATTTTATTTGGGAACGACTTTGAATTTTTTGATGCTGCTGTTCATGGAGACTCATATATAGCTAAGATAGGTGCCTGTTTTGGTTTTAGGTTAGGAGCAGCTTTGGTTTTGAAAATATTTGAATTAAAAAAAAAAAAAAAAGGCCCCCTACGAATCAGCCCAGTTTCCCGTGTCATGTCAATAGGTTATGAGGTCTAAGATTCAATCATGAATATATCCATTTTTTGTCAGAAATGACAATTTTTGTGGTTAATAATGTTAGATTGAAAAAGCTTGGCTTCCCACGCCTTTTCGAGCTACGTATGTATGTATGTATTTGTGATTAATTTTTTGTTGTAATCAACACTACTGGTATTGTTGTTATGTTTTACCTATTCTTGCTGTTTTGTTATTACTACTCGAATTTAAAATCAATCAATCAATCAAAGATTTTTGTGGTGAAAAAAAAACAAACAAACAAAAAATGTTTAAATGTTGGATTTTGTTGAATCTTTGCCCAAAATATAAATTTTTGGGGGTATTTTTGGTTGTCTGTGTAAATTATGTAATGCTATTTTCCATTGTCTTGCATGCATTACTCATGTACTGTTGGGAGTGGAGATTGGGACATCTTGAGGCCGATGAGCGGTACTACTACGGCATATGGAATACCATCAAATTGGAGCCATCTGCCGGCCAAAATGCGCATTACGGGAACAGGTCTTTTTATGGCGATGATGACGACAGATGTAAAACTTTGGCGACATATATGTTCATATCGTACAGCACTTGTCACGAGTGATGTGATGTCAGAGGGGGTCACAGAGGGGCTCGCTCTACGACTAGAGAGGACGCCACACGAGACGGGAAGTGTCAGGGATGAGGAAAGTTCAGGGAGGAGCCTGGAACGTCTCCCGGCGTCCACCTAACGTTGAAATTTGCGGCCAACGTGCCCCTCTGCGCCCCGCGGTGCGGATGACGTCTCGACGGGCGGGTGCACGTACCGTGCCGCCTCCCCCGGGGGCCAGCTACGAAACAGTGAGGAAAGACAGCGGAGAGCTCTTTTCAGACACTCGCGTCGGCCAGATGCTGACAGAAAAGCCGCCACAGGGGGGCGCTGTACTGTACCGTGTAGCTGCTCGCTCTGTTTTTTGTTTTGTTTTGTTTTTTGTTTTGGCGTTACCCTTTTCTTAAAAGAACTGCGGGTTCCGGCAGACTAGGCAGCTACACCGTGGGCAACAATCCTCCTTCTTCCTACAGTTCCAGCTGTCCATCACGGACATTATAGAGTCCATCAGTGACATCACGGCGTGATAGACTCCGCCCACTTGGCCTGTGTCAAGATCAGTATGTGTGAATGCCGTGGAAAAGCCTTTAGGACACCCGACAGAGCCTCGCTAGTAGAGACAGAGGGATCGAGAGGTGGCCTGACTTGACTGAGAACACTGCAAACAACATTAGTCACGCAAAAAAAAAACAAAAAAACGCAAGCCGGCACGCCAAACGGGTCAAAAAGCCGCAATTTATCGCGTGGCGATAAATCGAAAGCCCCGCGAGCCAGCGCCTTTCACGTTAAACGCGGTGCGGAATTCGCCGTAAGCCAAACGCCAGGATCGCACGACGACGACAGCGGCGTTACCTGATACTTCGCCCTGCGACGTGCCCGTGCGACCGATGTTGGTGAGCAGGTGGTCGATGTTGGGAACCGGCTGCGACTCCACGGCGCTTTCCTCGTGGGAAACCGTCTGTCGAACAAAAAGTCAAAAGACAAAAATTTTAAACATCTATACTCAAAATATACTGGACAACATCAGTGTTGTTTTTGGCAAGCCATTCAATTTTTTTCTTTTTTACGAAAATACTTTTTAGTCTTAGTTGTATTTCAGTCATTTCAAAATGTTTTCGCCTTCGTCTAGTTCAGTGGTTCTTAACTGGGTTCCATCGTGGCTTTTGGACTGGTTTGCTCCCACTTTACAGACTTAATCCATTTCTTTTAACAGTCTTCAATCTGATAGGAGGAGGAACTGGTTTGCCCAGTGGAAGGTTCACTCACACTTGGTATGAGGGAATAGAACAGACCAATGGGCAGCGTGTTCTCAAATTTTGACCTATTTATAAAACATGCTGTCAAAATGAGTAGATTTTTTAATGGAAATTTGCCAAATTATTAGCTTGCTAGCTTATATTTATTTGGGGGGGGAAAAAAAAAAAAAAAAAAAAAGCTTTATTTTCTAATTCTGAAGGGTTCTGTAACTCCACATTTGAAACTAGGGGGTTCAGTACCTTTAGCAAGGTTAAGAACCACTGGTTTAGTTTTAGTTGACAGTTATTCAAAAGATTCAGTTTTATTCTTTTTACTCCAAAAATAAAGGTTTCCAACAATGTCCAATGAACATAGACGAGCACATATTGTAACGTCTACAAGGACAACTTTGCGATGATAATACACACTCAGCAGGAAAAGCAGGACATTATTTTCAATTTAACCTACCTAGCCACGAACTGCGTGTAAAAAAAGTTTTCTGAGCGTTTACTTACTGACCAGAAAAGCCAGGTGGCTCTTCTTTAGACTGGCCAGTGTTTTAAGAGGACACTCGCCATTCTGAAGCTAATGCTAACGTGATGGCTAATGCGACGCTGAGGTGTGTAGTAACGCGTTACATGTACTCTGCTACATTTACTTGAGTAAGTTTTTGAGAAAAATGTACTTCTAAGAGTAGTTTTAATAAGCTATACTTTTTACTTTTACTTGAGTAGATTTGTGAAAACGCTACTCTTACTCCTCTACTTTGGGCTACACAAGAGTCGTTACCTTTTTCCTCTTTATTCTACATATTAGATTTATTATTTTTTGCCAGTGGAGCCAAGTAGCTGTAGTGTAACAGCTGTAGTAGTAGCAAGTAGCTCTACCGATTTCACCAATGAGACGTCGCAAAAACAATCACATGACTCCATTATACCAATCGGACGCAAGTTTGCCGTTTTAGCTTCACGCCAGCTAAGCTGTCTGATTATATTGCCTGTTCAAGCTTTAACGCACCGCAATAAACGAAGTATCAGATATAGAGCGCTGCCTTCAACATGGCTCGAAATATCAGATTTTAACCTCTCTCCCAGTTTTTATTTGACACCGATTGACCACGGAAAACATGAGATATGATGCTTTTAATTACATAATAGTAATTATGAAGGAACTCTTCACTATTCAAACTAGGAACTATTTTCTCCACCAGAGGGCACTCAAGCTCTTTGGATGAATAAAGCCTCAATTACGTAATTTTTTTCTCATTGGAATTCAATGATTTTTTGGGTATTTCTTTGGCTTAATGTGGTTATGTAATGTGTTATTTGTACAGTAGCATTATAACAACAGTTCATATCGATAACTTTGTGCCCAGAAAAAAAAAAAATGCAATTGATTTATAAAAAAAAAAAAAAAAAGACTCGAGTGACAAAATATGCGATTAGGACATCCCTACTTTTGACTTAACGGTAACATGATCATTCACTCACAGCCCTTCCAGTCCAAACGGATTGTACGTCTATAACCATCAATGGCAGCCAATGCGTTAAATAGGAAAATGCAAAAAATTCTGTTTTCATTTGACTCACCACAGGATCTCCGTTGCCTTCATCGGTGAAGAACCAGTCGTACTGTACGATGAAATTAAAGGACAAATGTGTTTCCAATGTACAAAAAAAAAACATTTCATGAGGACGAAGGTACTGACATTCTGAATGAGGGTCTCCACGATCTTGTACTGGTCGGGCATGTGCGTCACCATGTGGGTCATGTTGTCCTCAGTGGTGCGCACCAAGGTGGGACCAAATACGATGGCCAGGTTCCTCGGTTCCATCTGGGAAAAAATCATTGTGTAAATTAAATCGGCGTTGTCAAAATAAAATAATTAATTGAAAATATACTGTATGGTTCACTCCAGGGCTGCAGCTATCGATTATTTAGGTAACTGGTTAATATATCAAGTAGTTAGTTCGAATATTCAAGTTACCGGTTACCGTTAGTAACATTTAATGCGTTGCAGAATACAGAGGTATGAAAAAGTATCAGAACCTTTTGAAATGTCTCACATTTCTGCATAAAATCACCATCTAATGTGATCTGATCTTTGTCTAAATCACACAGATGAAAAAACAGGGTGCACTTTAACTAGAACCACCCAAAATTTATGGGTTTTCATATTTTAATGAGGATAGAATGCAAACAATGACAGAAAGGGGAAAATAAGTAAGTGAACCATCAGATTTAATATTTTGCCAAAACTTCTGGGGAGTGTCCAAGTGCCTTTTGGCGAACATTAAACAAGCAACAATGTTTTTTTTAGACAGCAGTGGCTTCCTCCGCGGAGTCCTCCCATCAACACTATTCTTGGCCATAGTTTTACATATAGTTGATGTGAGCACTGAGATGTTGGACTGTGCCAGTGATTCTGTAAGTATTTAGCAGACACTCTAGGGTTCTTTTCGACCTCTCTGCGTATTCTGCGCTGAACTGTTGGCATCATCTTTGGTGGACAGACACTACTTGGGAGAGAAGCAACAGACTCCATTTGTTGACAATTTCTCTGACTGTTAATTGATGAACATCCAGACTTTTAGTGATGGTTTTGTATCCTTTCCCAGCTTTGTACAAATCAACAATCGGAGGTCTTCAGAGAGCTCTTTTGACCAAGCTATGATGCACATCAGACAATGCTTCTCATCAATACATTTCTTCCCAGGTGTGTGTTTTATGGTGGGCAGGGCAGCTTTAAACCACTCATCAATGATTGGGCACACACCTGACTTAAATTTTTTGGTAAAAAGTAGTTTCAATTGCTCTTTAAATCTCCTTAGGCAGAAGGTTCATTTGTTTATTTTT
The DNA here is from genome assembly GCF_030265065.1 of Corythoichthys intestinalis. NCBI lineage: Eukaryota > Metazoa > Chordata > Actinopteri > Syngnathiformes > Syngnathidae > Corythoichthys > Corythoichthys intestinalis. The sequence goes on along the minus strand of NC_080414.1, from coordinate 1,790,866 downwards.
CCCTTTTCTGTCATTCATTGCATTCTATCCTCATTCAAATATGAAAACTTATAAATATGTGGGTGGTTTTAGTTAAAGCAGACACTGTATTTTCATCTGTGTGATTTTGACAAAGATCAGATCACATTTGATGGTGATTTTATGCAGAAATGTGAGAAATTCCTAAAGGTTCAGATACTTTTTCATACCACTGCAAATTTTAGAAGATGTAAAACGAAGGCTTGCTAAGATTGCACTTTCAAAACAGAATTAATTGCAAATACAAAATCAAATTCCTGAGTGTTTTTTCAAACTATGTAGATTGCACTTTCATTTCACAAGAGCAATAAATGCATTTAAAAATAAATTAGAATACCTGAGCTTAGCCTCAAACGCTTAAAAAAAAGTAAAAGTAATGAATGAGAATTGAAGTAAAACAAAAGAAAAAAAATGGCTAACTTGCATAGCAAAGGAACACTAGCATAAATGCTATAAAATGCTAATAAAAAAAAATGCTCTTAACAAATCGTTCAAACACATATTCCCACAAAAAAAACTGCTTAACCCTTTAACACCGAACGTGTCGGCAGCGACGCGTTTACGCATATCGTCTTTGAAGCTTCGTCACACTGTAATTACGTCACCCACGTGCCGCTGGTTGGTCTCATTTGAAAGGGCGGTAGTTGATGTCCACACCAATTTTTATTTGAAGTCAATCGACCAAGAAAAACGGGAGATAATGTCATTTGAGTTTTATTGCACTCATAAATATGCATTCAAACGCTGCATGGACCATGTATCTATCTCCATATTTCCATCATTTCTTGTCCTTTTTCAAAACAAAAAGCAGCACAAAAGACTACATATCCCAAGAGCCGTTGTGATGTCAAGAAGGACGAACCGAATGTGATCATTTTTAATACATTTCAGAACGAGGCGCCAACTAATGAAAGGGAGGCATGCGACGCAAGCAACGGCCGGTTGGTTTGAGCGAGCGACTTTGAAAGATGCAGAATGATTATAAAACTACATTTAGCACAAGCTAATGCATTATTTCATTAACTCAAGGAAGATGATGAGCCGTATTTGTTGTTGTTTTCGTTGCATGAGTCGGCGTCTCGGCGAATAGAAGTGACAGCAGCGCGCAAACGGCGAAAGAGTAGGCTGAGTGACATTGTGTGTGACGCACCTCCGTGACCTGTTCAAGAATGGAGCTTTATTGAGTGCGCAAAAAAAACAACAACTATTGAGTGGCATGCCTGAAAATTTTGAATTGAACTGAACTACTTGTCAATATTTTTTAAAATACTTTTTTTCAATGTTACATATATTTTTTCTTTACTATAATCTTTTCAATTTTTATGTAGATGAGTGTTCGAGAAGCTTGATTGCATGTACGTATATACTTTTGATAAGGTGATGGGTACAACACCTAACTTCACAAAGAGATACCCTCCAAACCCTTTTTGTGTTAGATGATATACTGTATATATATATATTTTTTTCTCACTATTTTGCACTGTATATAACCTGTTTTGACCATAGTATGTGTAAAGGCCAAAAACGCCTATGACCATACCTGCTGTTTGTGTTGAATTGTCAAACATAAAACTATTCAATCTTATTTTTTTCTATTGAATGTTTATCCTAACAAGATGAATAAATATGATCAAGCTTCAAAACGGTTGGTCGAGCATGTTTGGTTGTCAGTGGGACGTCAACATTACAAATTTTGAAAAAAGTTTTTGGGATTTTTTTTTTTGTCTTTTTGGGTCCAAAATGTGGATTATAATTGGTCAGTGAAGAAAACAACAGTTTGGACATGATGTTCAAGGTGTCCTAAAAAAAGGGACCCAACTTGGCCATTGTAAACAATGTTTTCTTTGAAATATAGAGGCAACATCAAATGCATGCAAATTCGGCCAAAATAGGCTTAGGTGTTAAAGGGTTAATATCCCTCTAAACTAAATTACAAATGCATAAAAAATGATTAGCTCCCCCCAAAAATTAAATTACAACCTTGTTGGTCTTAACAGGGTGCAGCTGGATCCAGCCATTTTAGATGAGTATTCATCATATTAAATTATATTCACTATTGCTACTACAGGGCAGTGTACCCACCCAAATGAATAAAACTAAATGCAAACACTTTCAAAATAACCCATTACAACGAATCCTCAAAGTAGCAAAATTTGATTTCAAAGCTTTATTCTAATCGAATTACTCAAGTTAATCGATTACTCGTTGCAGCACTAGTTAACTCTTTAAGCTGGTATTGACAAAAACAAAGTGACAAAGACGATGGAAAATGTCCAGTTCCGGACTAAAAATAAAGAATTCTGATGTGGACCAGTTAACTAAAAAGTTTTTTATTTCGTTCATTTCCGTGAACGATAACCATATCAAGATATTGTTAGATTCCGAAAGCTTGCCTTGTTCTTCTCCGAGTTGCCCGCGACGGTCTTCAGGTGAGCCGAGAGGAACTTGAGTGTTTCGTAATGATGATCGGGCAGCTCGCGAAGCTGCAATCCGACAAAACGGCCGGTGAAAACGACGCCTCGGACCACGCGGGGGTCCAGTTTAGCCGACGACCCACCAGCCTCTTGAGCACTTTCAGCCTTTCCACGGGGTCTTCTATTCTGTTGGCCTCGATGAAGTCTGCGTAGCGATCTGCGGTGCACCAAAAATGAGCAAATTTGTCGAAAATAGGTCGAAAAACAAATCCGCACCGTTGGTGAAGAGCGGCTCGGGGAGCTTTCGGAAGAAGGATTTCAGCAAACTGCTGATCACGTTGAGATCCCGCCATTTCTGTCAGAGAAAGAATGCCAAATTAAAAGCTAAAAATGAGAAATTATTAGGTAAGAGGCCGGGACAAAGATGACGCACATCGTCCTGGACGTCGATGTCGCTCATGCCCTTGTTGTTGAGCTCTTCCTGCATGTTGGAGATGGCGGCGTTGTTTCCCGGCACTCGGTAGATGCCCGTGTACTCCAAGCCGCGCTCCTCCACCAGCTGGCAGCACACCTCCACGATCAACGGCACAAACTACGAGAGACGCGTCCGGTTAACCGGGGAAAAAAGTTGACCAAGAAGATTTCTGAAACCTTGTTGCCGATGGCGGGAGGACAGTCGTCCAGCCGCACTCCGAAGGTGACCCCGGCAGCGGCTTTCCTCTCGAAGGGTTTCCTCATCAGGTTGGGGATGCCTTTTCTCCACGTGCCCTTGTCCTTAGGCGGGCTGGTGTCTTCCGCCGGCTTGGGCGAGTTCGGGCTGGGAGTTTTGGAGTCTCCTTTGCCCCCTAACAGCGTTTGGCGAATGCTGAGCGACTGGCGAGACGAACGCGGCGAGGGCTCCGTCTTGCTGCCCGTCGGGCTGTGAAAGAAGAGACAAAACGTCCTCTGCAGGACCTGAGTCGGACCCATCTCAGGACCGTGTGAGGAGCGCTCGACCTGGCTTTCCTACTTCTTCCCTCCCTCCCTCCTCTTACCTCATCAAGGTGTTGTACTCCCTGATCTTCCGGCTGATGAGGTCATGGCTGGTAAAGGCCGCGTTCTAAAAAACAGAACAAAGGCTGAGCTAACTTCCCCGCCCGGGGGAAACCTCGATTCATTGACGGCGCTCCCGCCCACCTCCTCGTCCAGGCGCGCGCTTTCCTGGATGACGCGGATCCAGGCCAGCATGTCCTCGCGGTCCTCGGCCTGGAAGAGGAACTCGGAGTCGGAGGTGGTGAGGCGCAGCACGTTCTTGCGCTTGGTGTCGCTGTAAGAGATGTCTACCAGGCAGGCCCGCACGCTGATGGGCAGCGGCTCGTCCGACGTCTGGCAGTTGGCGTGCGCCTGCCCGTCCTTCCTGTCCTTGTACAGGCACAGGTAGTGACCTCGCAGGACGGCGTAAATTTGCTTCCACGCGCGCATGCCTCCGCCCACTCGCTGCAGGAGAAGAGATGTCAGGGTGAGTGCTCCTACCTGATGCTGCACCTATACTGACAAGGGCAGAGGTTAATTTGTGCCGGAACAGGATCCGGCACCTCCTGATTTTGGCCTCCCTGTGATCCGAGACTTATTTGGGCAAATCCGGCACCTCTCGTGTATAGAAAATAATAATAATATACAAACGTTATATAAAAATGTATAAAATAAAAATATGCATAAGTTCATTTACAGGACAAATCCCAATAATTGATTAATAATCGAATCGTAGCCTCTGAATCGTAATCGAATCGTTAGGTGCCCCAAAATTCCCAACTCTATTAGCCACTGAAAGTAATGTAAAAACACATAAATGTTGTGGAAGTGGGGAACACACCACTAAATTCTAAATTTTGGATAACAGTAAACTGTGTGAATTTTCTAACCTACAAAAACTTTCAAAATGTTTCATTTTCATTTTATTTATGTGGTCTTGAAGCAGCCCAAAGGAGCTTTCATTTCTTTTTTTGTTCAGTTTGGCTATGCTTGTGGACAAAAGCAGTAGTGTTTTACCTGAAGGAAGGCTCCATTTTTAATTTAAATTTTTTTGTTAGTCCCTGAATTTTAATTGTTTATTCAGACAGACAATGTTAAGTGGTCTTTAGAAAATATTTATTTTTTGCATTCCTGGATAGTTCTGAGATTATGAACAAGTTTGTATTTATTGTGTATGGTAATGTAATGTAAGTTATGTTCAAATATTGCAATTTGAATTTGCTAATAAGATCCAGACATACAGTATATTCTGGAACTTTTCAAAAATGTTTCTTTAGTGTTAATGAATCGAACGGTGTATCACATGAACAGTGGTATGAAAAAGTATCTGAACCTTTTGGAAGTTCTCACATTTCTGCATAAAATCACCATCAAATGTGATCTGATCTTTGTCAAAATCACACAGATGAAAAAACAGTGTCTGCTTTAACTAAAACCACCCAAACATTTATAGGTTTTCATATTTTAATGAGGATAGCATGCAAACAATGACATAGGGTGGAAAAATAAGTAAGTGAACCCTCTGCCTAAGGAGCAGTTGAACCCAATTTTCACCCCCAAATTTTTAAGTCAGGTGTGTGCCCAATCACTAATGAGTGGTTTAAAGCTGCCCTGCCCACTGTAAAACACACACCTGGTAAGAAATGCCTTGATGTGAAGCATTGTTCAAAAGAGCTGTCTGACGACTTGCGATCAAGGATTGTTGATTTGTATGAAGCTGGGAAAGGATACAAAACCATCTCTAAAAGTCTGCATGTTCATCAATTGACAGTCAGAGAGGTTGTCTACGAATGGAGAGAGTTTGGCACTGTTGCTTCTCTCCCAAGGAGTGGGTGTCCACCAAAGATGACGCCAAGATTCTCTCTTTTGACTGAGGGAATCAATATTGAGGGTTCGGCCCTCCCGTTATATGTGTCGGGGAAGGATGTATTCTATGTAACTAAACAGAAACAGGTTGCAGGAAAATAGTTATTTCTTTTGATGATACTTGAGAAATCGGGGTGGGATTTAATAAGTTTTCTTCGTCCCACTCCCTTTCAGGCATTTTGTTTTGTTTTGTATCTTTCTTTTGTCTCTGTTGTTTCTTGAACGCAAAGATCTGCATTTGTGAAGATGAATGTAACTGCCTGAAATGAAATGAAATTTAAAAAAAAAAAAAAATAAAAAAAAATAAAGAGTTCAGCGCAAAATACTCAGAAAGGTAAAAAAGAACCCTAGAGTGTCTGCTAAAGACTTACAGAAATCACTGGCATAGTCCAATACCTCTCTGCACACATCAACTACGTATATGTAACTATGGCCAAGAATGGTGTTCATGAGAGGACTCCACAGAGGAAGCCACTGCTGTTCAAAAAAAAACCACTGTTGCTTGTTTAATGTTCGTCAAAAGACACTTGGACCCTCCACAGAAGTTTTGGCAAAATATTTTTTGGACTGATGAAACCAAAGTTGAGTTATTTGGGAGTAACACACAACGTCATGTGTGGAGGTAAAATGCAACAGCTCACCATCATCAACACTTCATCCCTACCGTGAAGCATGGTGGAGGGAGCATCATGATTTGGGGCTGTTTTGGTACCTCAGGGCCTGAACAACTTGCAATCATTAACGGAAGAATGAATTCAAAAGTTTTGCAGGAAAACCTGAGGCCGTCCGTCAGACAGTCGAAGCTAAAAAGTGAATGGATGCTGCAACAAGACAATGATCCAAAACACAGAAGTCATTCAACTTCAGAATGGTTTCAGAAGAACAAAATACACATTCTGGAGTGGTCAAGTCAAAGTCCAGACTTGAACCCCATTGAGATGCTGTGGCATGACCTAAAGACACCAGAAATCTGACTGAATTTGTAGAGAAGAATGGGCCAAGATTAGTCCTGATCGATGTGCCAGACTGATCTGCAGCTCCAGGGGTGGGGGCGGGGGGCACAAAATATTAAATGTGATGGTTGACTTACTTATTTTTCCTCCTTCTGTCATTGTTTCCATACCATCCTCATTAAAATATGAAAAACTACAAATGTTTGGGTGGTTTTCATTAAAGTAGACACTGTTTTTTCATCTGTGTGAGTTTAACAAAGATCAGATCACATTTGATGGTGATTTTATGCACAAATGTGAGACATTCAGAAGGTTCAGATACTTTTTCATACCACTGTAGATACCACACAGCCATGTATCGGGAACCCAAAAAACAAAATCGATGCAACTCTAGTTCTACTTTCACGACGCACCTTTCCCTTATCAGTATTAAGCTGTTTAAAATGTAGAAGACCCTCCCGAGCGGCGTCGCAAAAGATGTCGGAGGACGAGTCCCTCCTGGATCCGGAATCTTCCGATGACCTATCTGTCACCTGTGGACAAAAATCACTCTTTATAAGTCAGCGTGTGTTCATTTGATCCATTTTTTTTAGGGTTTTGGCCTCACCTTTCTGAGGCCTTTCAGCCCACCTATCAAGGATCTCCTAGATGAACAGAAAATGCAAAAAAACAGTCGGAAATATTTCTTTGTTTTGGCTGTTTCGGTCAGTGGCGACGCTCACCCTCCGCCGTCGTCCCGGTAGTTATCCAAACCTTCGTCGTACGACATTGAGCGCTCCGTTTTACCCCCGGAATCCGACTCGATGATGGTGAGCCGGAGGGAATCTGTTCAAATGGTCACATCGTTTCAGTGACTCCAACAGTCGAAATGAATTTATGAATGAACCCTTTCAGGGACAGTGGAGGTCTATTCAAAAGTTAGCTTAACTCATTGTACTGTATGCTTTAAAAGAATTGGTACATACTGTACCTTGATAAGTAAAAACCCCTCTGTGCTTATGTGTTTTCTAGATGCTTCCAAGGCTTTTGACCACGTGAACCATGGGAAGTTGTTGAAGAAATTAAGCCATGCGGGTTTTTCCAATGACATAAGAATTCTTTCATACTGGCATACACACCAAACTATACCGGTGAAGTGGGATGATTGAGTATCTACCCCCTTCCAAGACACTAATCGGGTTAGACAGGGTAGCATCCAATCTCCAATTTTATTCAATTTTTATATGGATGATGTGTCAATACTGTTTAGTAGGTGTAAAACTTGCTGAATGGTTGGTGGTGAACCATCTAATGTACACTGCTGGCCAAAAGTATTGGCACCTCTGCAATTCTGTCAGATAATGCTTGATTTCTCCCAGAAAAAGATTGCAATTACAAATGCTTTGGTAGTAATATCTTCATTTATTTTGCTGGCAATGAAAAAAAAGAAAAATCATGTGATGCTACTCTAATTTGTGTAATTCACGGCACCTGTTGCTTACTGGCAATAACTAAATCACACGTACAGCCAGTTAAAATGGATTGAAGTTGACTCAACCTCTGTCTGTGTCCTTGTGTGTACTACATTGAGCATGGAGAAAAGAAAGAAGAAAAAACAGTCTAAGGACTTGAGAAGCCAAATTGTGAGGAAGCCTGGGCTATTTCAAGGCTACAAGTCCATCTTCAAAGACCTGAATGTTCCTGTGTCTACAGTGCACAGTGTCATCCATAAGTGTAAAGCCCACGGCACTGTGGCTAACCTTCCCTAGATGAGGACGGAAAAGAAAAATTGACGAGAGATTTCAACCAAAGATTGTGCGGATGGTGGATAAAGAACCTTGACTAACATCCAAACAAGTTCAAGCTGTCCCACAGTCCGAAGGTACGACTGTGTCAACCCATAATATCCGTCGGCATCTGAATGAAAAGGGACTCTATGGTAGGATACCCAGGAAGACCCCACTTCTGACCCACAGACATAAAAAGCCGGGCTAGAGTTTACCAAAACTTACCCGAGAAAGCCAAAAACGTTTTAGAAATATGTTCTCTGGTCAGATGAGACAAAATTAGAGCTTTTTGAGAAAAGGCATCAACACAGAGTTTGCAGGAAAAACAACGAAGCCTTCAAAGAAACGAACACGGTCCCCACAGTCTAACATGGCGGAGGTTCCCTGTTGTTTTGGGGTTGCTTTGCTGCTTGTGGTACTGGACTGCTTGACTGAGTGCATGGCATTATGAAGTCTGAAGACTACCAACAAAAATTTTGCAGCATAATGTAGGACCCAGTGTGAGAAAGCTGGGTCTTCATTAGAGGTCATGGGTCTTTTAGCAAGACAATGACCCAAAACATACTTCAAAAAGCACTAGAAAATGGTTTGAGAGAAAGCACTGGAGACTTCTAAAGTGGCCAGACCTGAATCCCATAGAACACCTGTGGAAATGGCACCCTTCAAATCTCAGAGACCTGAAGCAGTTGGCCAAAAAAGAATGGTCTAAAATTCCAGCAGGGCATTGTAAGAAACTCATTGATGGATACCCGAAGCGGTTGTTCGCAGTTGTTTTGTACAAAGGTTGTGCTACCAAGTGTTAGGCTGAGGGTGCCCATACTTTTGTCCGGCCCATTTTTGGAGTTCTGTGTAAAATGATAATGGTTGAATATTTTTCCCATTTTCTTTTGTGTTTTCTCATTGCAAGCAAAATAAATGAAGATTTTTTTACCTAAACATTTGTAATTGCAATCATTTTCTGGGAGAAATTGACATTGTTGTACCCTTGGACTGCGGAACAGCTCGAACTTGTTTGGATGTTAGTCAAGGTTCTTTATCCACCATCCGCACAATCTTTGGTTGAAATTAGGGTTGATCATGTTTTTTTACTCCCAATCCGATCCCGATCGTTTTAGTTTGAGTATCTGCCGATCCCGATATTTCCCGATCCGATTGCTTTTTTTTGCTCCCGATTCAATTCCAATCATTCCCGATAACTTTTCCCGATCATATACATTTTGGCAATGCATGAAGAAAAAAATGAATAAAACTCGGACGAATATATACATTCAACATACAGTACTTAAGGACTGTATTTGTTTATTATGACAATAAATCCTCAAGATGGCATTTACATTATTAAGATTCTTTCTGTGAGAGGGATCCACGGATAGAGATACTTGTGAGTTTGTATATTGTGACTAAATATTGCCATCTAGTGTATTTGTTGAGCTTTCAGTAAATGATACTGTAGCCATGCCCAAATGCATGATGGGAAGTGGAACCATGACTGTGCGTAGTGCTACCAATTGATATATCTTCTCTGCGTTGGGAAATAACATAAGGTGTTAAGAAAAAGATCAATTGCTACCTTGCTTCCCCACATTGCTTCCCATGTTTCTAATCATAGGGAGAGGGATTGCAAGGCTTTAGCCAATTAAAAAAAGGCTCCTAAGGCTGCCAAAATTCACTCTACTCATTTTACGCTACCTTTTAGCTCTCTATATAGGTAAAACGGCGCCATTACAGATTGAGTGCGACAATGCGTGAGTGGGTCGTGCAGCGCATGCATTCAATGCACTAAATATTTTAACGTGATAAATAAAAAAAAAAAATTAATGGGATAAATTTGATAACCCTACCTTAAGCCTAAACTAAAGACTCTGGATGAGTGTAACATATTATGTCTGTAACGTTAAATACAATTAGAAAACGATTTAATTAAAAAAAATATATATACAGTATATTAAAAAAGGCATGTCCGATATTTTTTTGCCAATTCCAATACTTTGAAAATGACGTGATCGGAACCGATCGATTGGGACGCCGATCGATCGGGACATCTCTATTATATAGTCTTCTTTTTTTCTCCATGCTCAATGTGGTACACACAAGGACACAGGTTGAGTCAACTTTAATCCATTTTAACTGGCTGCAAGTGTGATTTAGTTATTGCCACCACCTGTTATGTGCCACAGCAGGTGCTGTTAACTACACAACTTAGAGAAGCATCACATGATTTTTCAAAGGGTGCCAATACTTTTGTCCGGCCCATTTTTGGAGTTTTGTGTAAAATGATAAAGATTTTTTTTTTTTTCATCGTCTTTTGTGTTTTTTCATTGCAAGCAAAATAAATGAAGATATTACTACCAAAGCATTCGTAATTGCAATCATTTTCTGGGAGAAATTGAGCTGCTATAAACATTTGTGGGGATGAAAGGGTTAATACCATGGTCGTGCGACATGTGTCGGCGCATAAGTGGCGACGTGGCCGTCGGGCTGGGTGGTACGGTGGCGATGACGGGCGTCGCGGAGATGACGGCCGAGGCCGGAATGTTGATGGCGTCCATATCCGCGCTGGGGCTGGAGGGTTCATCTGAGGGCACGGGTACATTTCAATCTCGAGCAGTTGTCATATATTAAAACTTCTTGACAAGTGTGAGTATGCTCACTCAGTCAATTTATCTGAGTCATGAGGGGAAACACCTTGAACCGCATGGATCGGTGGTTCACGGACCACCAGAGGAGGCCAGCTTGAGTTCAAGTACGTGGTGTAGTTTCAGATTTATGAGTATCTCATAGGCTGCGATTGACAGTGATTTATGTCTGGCACATTTGAGCTGGGAGGGAATGATAATATATATTTTTTTAATGTTGACGTTAAGGCCAAAAAAGATGAGTGGTTTACAGATTTTTGGTCAAAATGTTGTTTTTTTTCTTGTTTGTTACCACAACCCCTAGCAAAAAGTATGGAATCACCAGTCTCGGACGAGCCCTCACTCAGACATTTTATCATGTAGAACAAACTTGGATAAAAAGCTTGAAAAAAATAATGAATTAGTTCAAAAGTGCAACTCTTTAGCATTCAGAAACACAAAAAGAAATGAACAAAAAACATTGTGGTGGTCATTAAATGTTACTTTTATAGAGCAAGTGCAGGGAAATATATATGGAATCACTCCATTCAAAAAAATATGGAATCATGAGAAACAAACAAAGAAATAACAATCAAAACCCATCTCTAGTATTTAGTAGCACCACCTCTGGTTTTTATGACAGCTTGCAGTCTCTGAGGCATGGACTTGATGAGTATTCTTCATCAATTTGGTGCCAACTCTCTTTGGTTGCAGTTGCCAGATCCTCCTTGCAGGTCGGAGACTTGCTGTGGACCATTTTTTTCAATTTCCACCACAGGTTTTCAGATCTGGGCTATTTGCAGGCCATGGCATTGACTGGATGAGTCTTTATCCAAGGAATGCTTTAATAGTTTTAGCTCTGTGTCATCTTGGAAAATGACAAACATATTTTCAATTGAAGGGATAAGAAAGCCATCTAAAATTTCAATGTAAACTTCTGCATTTATTGAAGATTTAACCTCAGTACCTTTGCCTGACATGCAGCCCCATATCATCAAGGACTGAAGGAATTTTGATGTTCTCTTCAGGCAGTTATCTTTGTAAATCTCACTGGAACAGCACCAAACAAAAGTTCCAGCATCATCATCTTGTCCAAAGCAGATTCTTGACTCTTGACACCATGTCCAATGCAGATTCTTGACTCTTGACAAGGTGATGATGCTGGAACTTTTGTTTGCTGCTGTTCCAGTGAGAGTTACAAAGATGACTGCCTGAAGAAAACATAAAAATTCCCTCAGTCCTTGATGATATGGGGCTGCATGTCAGGCAAAAGCACTGGGGTTCACTTTTCAATAAATGCACAAGTTTACATTAAAATTTTAGACAGCTTTCTTATCCCTTCATTTGAAATTGTTTGTCATTTTCCAAGTTGACAATGCATCATGCTACAGAGCTAAAACTGTTAAAGCATTCCTTGGAGAAAGACTCATCCAGTCAATGTCATGGCCTGCAAATAGCCCAGATCTGAAAACCTTTGGTGGAAATAGAAAAAAATGGTCCACAGCAAGTCTCCGACCTGCAACGAGGATCTGGCAACTGCAATCAAAGAGAGTTGGCACCAAATTGATGAAGAATACTCATCAGGTCCATGCCTCAGAGACTGCAAGCAGTCATAAAAACCAGAGGTGGTGCTACTGAATACTAGAGATGTGTTTTGATTGTTATTTCGTTGTTTGTTTCTCATGATTCCATATATTTTTCCTCAGAATGGAGTATTTCTATATTTATTTCCCTGCTCTTGCTCTGTAGAAGTAACATTTACTGACCACCACAATGTTTTTTGTTCATTTCTTTTAGTGTTTCTGAATGCTAGAGAGCTGCCCTTTTGAACTAATTCATTATTTTTTCAAGCTTTTTATCTGAGTTTGTTCTACATGATACAATGTCTGAGTGAGGGCTCGTCTGAGACTGGTGATTCCATACTTTTTGCCTGTTTTAAACTACAGCAGAAGTTTGAAGAGAGCCACACGATTGGATGTCTATCATCGTCAATGGCAGTCAATGAGTGAAGATGATATTTAAACTACGGGTGATAAATCATCAAGTCGAAAGTGCTTCAGATAACACCGGATACAAGGCAGAGTAAGGTAGAGTAAGATTATTGGTACACACAGTATTTACTCTGATCCACTGCAAAAAACGGGAGCAGGAAATTGCATCACCGCCGCCCTCATTTAGGCCGTTATGTCACAAAGCCGTGAGGGTGAGGCGCCTTCTTAGGTTTCTTTCCTCGAACACAGAGGGAAACACGAGACCGCAAACCTTGCGTAATATCGCCAAATCTAACCTCGAATTGAAGTCGCTACCAAGTGAAAAATCAGTGGAGGATCTTACCTATGAAGGGGATGGAGTCCAAGGAGTCATCCAGATGTTCAGAAGCGCTCTTCTGCCGAGTGCCTCCCAACCGCCGGAGGTGCATCTCCCTGCAGCTGTCGGTCCAATACGCCACCGCGTCGGCAGAACCCGCCTTCACCAACGGCTGCGACTTGCCTTGGTTGTCGCAAACGGAGAAGATGCAGGACGGGGGACGGGCGCGAGCGGTTCCTGAGGTTTTGTCTTTTCTCAGGACCACCACCGTGGCGTCCGGTCCTTCCACGCCCCCCGCCGGACCACCGTTACTTCGTACCGAGGACTTTGGCTTTTGGCTAACGGCTCTGTTGGCGTCAACGGCGCCGCTTTGTATTAAACTCTTACAAGAGGGACCTGAACAAGAGGAAGACCTGGCCGCCAAACCGGCTTCGGACCGGCTCTCCATTTTTAGACTGTCGGCTCGAGTCCTGAGCTCTAAGTGCGGAGGCGACGGGTACCCCACGTGGTTTCCGGTGACGTGGGTTCTTTGGTCTGCGGTTTTAGCGGCGGCCGTGAGGTCTGAGGCCGAACTCTTAACGGGTAGCCGCGAGGGCCTGATGATGTTGACGTCCGCCCTTAATGGGGGTTTGCTACACGTCCGATCGGCTAAAGAAGAGTTCCCTAATCCTTGTCGTTCGGCGTCCTGTCTGAGATGAGGTAAAGCTCTTTGACCGGATCCCTGCCTGCTCGCTCTGGCTTCCTCGCCTTGGCAAAGCAAAAGCCGGTCCTCCAAACCCGTGCGGTCGGCGGTGCCGAGCGCCGGTTGCTGGCCCAAGTGGTCGGAAGAGCGCGCTCGAGTTTTAGCCGCCGCGTCCGGACCGGAGAAGGGCAGCGCATCTTGGGAAGCGCTGCGAGGCCAGTGCCTGCCCCGCTCCGACCCGCCGAGCCTCTCTTGAGAGGCGCTTCGTAACGGACTGGCGTGCGTCCCGCCGTTGACCCCTCGATCTGTGGATATGCTTCTCCATCTGACCTGAGAGGCCGTCAGCCCTCTCTGGCTATTGCACGGCGAGGACGTGCGCTGCTGGGCGTAGGCGGAACTAGAGTTGGTGGCGGCGCGCAAACTGTCCAAGCGTTCCTGGATGGTGCGGCAGCCGTACGTGTGGAGCCTCTTGGCGTCGATGTAGTCCTTGTAGGTGGTGTAGTTCCTCCAGTCGATGTTCTGGTGAGGCGATGTCCAAGAGGGGGCGGTCGGAGAGGGAGTGTGGCGCTCCGTTTTGGGGGAAAACACATCCGGGGTGAGAGACGCTCGTACCGGGGAGTTATCAGGGTGGTTCGGGCTCGGTCGAGTACCCGGGGAGGGGCAGTGCACGGGCGTCTCGACAGGATGGGAAGGGTGCGCCGACTGCGCGCCTCCTGGAAGCGAAGAAACAAGAGGTTTGGCTAGTGGAGAACCCGCTTCTGCGGAAGGACAGTATCGGTTCTCTTCAGTCCTGTGGCTGGGGCCCGCCCGAGCCACCCCTCGCTCAGGGGTCGAATCCGCTGTCCTCGAGTTGTCGTTGCAGACGTAAAGCGCCGTCTGTGGCGCCGGGGGCGAAGGGGGAACAGGGATTTCCACACGGTAAACTTTCTCCGTCGCCCCGCCTCGTCTTCCGGAACCCTGAGCTGCCTCTCGGGGGGCGTTGCCGACGGCCGGGACCACCGTCGCCTTGCCCGCAGCCTTGATTTCTATCCGAGGGTAGCATATAGGCGGGGGTTCGGGGATGTTCTGGGCATTACCGCTGTATGCCGCATTTCCTTTGAGGTATGCGTCCTGAGAATACGCCTGCAAGACAGGAGTAGATGCAAAGGTTACAACTCAACACCTGAGACAAACACCAAAGAGGAAAGAAGGATGTTACACACCTTGGATGGAGAATATGCCCAGAGGCAAAATGATAATATGAATGGAGGACGTTTCTTTTTACCGCTAGCTACGTCTGTCAACATAACTGTCCACGCAACTGAGTACTTACACTCTTCCCTCTAGGACTATCCAGTTATAACAGGCAGCTACATGAGGCTGCTCTTGAAGAAAAATAAAAGGGAAAGCTTGGCGGGCTTGAACTTTAATCAATGACTCTTACTGAGAGCTCTCAAGTTACCCTGGGAGGTCTACACTAGCTGCTTTCCCTTTGGACTTCAATGTCATTAAAGGTTCGTGGGAAGGAAATCCATCAACTGTAATCAACAGGTCTTTTTAGCGCCTACATTTGGTCCGACACAGGCCTTGCATAGCAGCATTTAAAGTGATCCTCTACCTTAAATACATGTACTGTAGGCTCTAATAAACCACAATTGTTCTCTTGTATGTTAAAATGAAGATCAGTGAGTTACAGTAATCGAGCCAGGAAGTGACTAGACGACAGACAAGAGTAGAAGCAGTACGGCAGGTGAGAGAAGGGAGGAGGCGAGAAATATTGCGAATTTGGAAGTTGGCCGATCTGGTGATGTCGTGGATCACATCCAGACTCGGTACATTGCGACTTTTGCTATGCAAGTTAGCCAGTTGTTTGTAAATAAATAATAAAATTGTAATTAGCCAATTGTTGTAAACATTTGCATTATGTAGCATATGAGCTAGCTGACTTTTGCTATGCAAGTTAGCCAATTGTTGTAAACATTAGCATTATACAGCATTTAAGCTAGCTGACTTTTGCTATGCAAGTTTCAATGCAACAATTTCCAAGACACTAGTGGAAATAACTAAAAGCGACCATAAAATGGTGACTGAAAACCATAATTACAGACTTCCTGTATATTTTCCAGTCATGTTTTTTGAAACTTTTTTGCGGGTCTACTCACAATAGATGACTCTACCAAATATAATGTCCCGAAATGATGTCTTCAGGTCCTGATTTTTTTTTTTTTTTTACATTTAAGAGACAACAGGAAATAACTAAAAACGACCATAAAATGGTGACTTCAAACCAAAATTGCAGACTCCCTGTATATTTTTTTTTGAGACGTTATTGACATGGTGAAAAACTCTGTCAAAATCATGTTCCTAAATAAAACTGGCTTTGGGGGCTGATTTTTTTTTACGTTTCTGAGACACTGCTGGCAAAAAATGACTAAAATGACAACTAAAAAAACTGAATAGCAGATTTCCTGTCTATACAGGGGTCTTTAGAAGTTTTTGTGACGACTGACATGTGGACAAGCTTTCATGTTTTTACAAAGAAAAGTGGTAAGTTAGTTAGTAGTACAGTTTATAGTCTTACCAGAGCAGTGATGTCCCTGGAAAACTGCAGTCGGCAGGCGAAAGAGGACAAAAAGGGAGTGAAAACAAGTTGACAGGTAAGCACAAAGAAATGAAAAAAAGTCAGCGATGTTGTGAGATGACCTAAAAATAAACCACGTTGTGGCGAGATTAAAAGGCAGCTTCAGAAGAGTTAAGATGAAGGGGAAAAACTGCCAAATTGGACGGTGCATTTCATTTAAAATGGGACACGTTGGCTAGTTTTAATACTCAAGAGCGACTTATGGTCCCAAAATACGATAAATAAGAAGAAATCTCATTACCAGCTGGAGAATGTCCTCATCCTTGGGCATCACGCAGAGTTCAAGCGAGGCGTTGCTGCACCGCCACAACAGAAAAAATAAATAAATAAATAAATAAATACATAAGAGGAAACTCCGCAGGATGTCAACAGTACCACGAAGCGCTCACCTGTTCTGGATCAAAGCAATAACTTGCGAGTACGTCTTGCCGATAATGCTCTCGCCGTTCACCTTCACGATGCGATCGCCTGCGCGTACCGATTAAAGACTGTCAGATGAATCGGGGGTTGGGGGTGGGGGGGTCAAGCAATACCTGTGCAGAGTCCAGCTCCGTGCGCGGGCCCGCCGTCCTTTACTTGCTTGACAAAAATGGTGTCCATGGGCTCCAGGCGACTTCGCTGCCTCCCTAACAGACGCCAACAACTTTCATTTTGATACATAAAGGTGCAGTACATTCAATTTGAATCATTATTATGGGGATGCTTAGCAAAGTGAAGCTCCTAATATAAAATACAGGTAGTCCCAGGGTTACGACGCACCTGACTTGCTCGATTTTGACTTTTTTGTCTCCAGTTGTTGTATTTATTATTATTCATAGACTTCATTACCTATTGACGTGACACTTCGTCATTCTTTGCGTCGCGCCTTATCAGAGGGGGCCGAGCTTCAATTCGTATAGTCAGGCGAAGACGACACACGCTCATGTCTAAGCTGGATTCAAGCTTGGATTTTTGAAGAACTAAGAAAGCTGTTCCGCATACGAACAGAAAGGATTGTCTCAGGAGTGATTTGTTTGAGGATTCAAGGTAAATATGATATTTTTCGTAACATGCATGCATTTTGAAACGTTGAGAAAAAAAAAATCAATGGGAGAATTGGAACCGCTACGGCATTGGCGTCATTCTTCGACGTATATACGTAAAATAGATACATAACTGCCAGTTTTTTTTGCTCTTTTAACAAAGAATTGTGACAGTTTTACGTCCATATCCACAAAGAATTCAGTTATTGAAGCATTTATTCGCAGGAATTTTCTTCTTTGTTTACACATGGAGGCGACTAATTTTCGTAACTGACTAACCTCATAGTTGGCGATTTTTACTCGAAATAAATGCAACCTGCACATTTTATTTTTGCTTTTAACCAAGAATCGAGACTGTTTTACGTCCACATCTATGAATAATTCAGGGATTTAAGCATTTATTCACAAGAATTTTCGCTGAAAAAGCGCTGTTTACATCAGGCGGCTGCTAGCTACATTCACTAACAGTATATAGTGTATAGTGATAATAAAGGGCTATTTTTGTTAATAAGCTGTGATTCTATATAAAATGTATTAATTTATTTACAGATTATTTAAAATTGATTCTGCATGCTTTCCTCAAGTATTAAGATTCTAATGTTAAATCGAGTGATTTATTAGCTGTTGAAAACTTGCAGTAAATTAAAAAAAAAAAATTAAACTGCTATTTTGGTCAAAAACGTATGTATTAAATATTGCGATTGATCCTGAAAATATAGGTGATTATTTCTGCATTTGGTGATTTTTGTGCATCTGCTGTAAAATCTGAGACTTTTATAGCCATTTCAAGTTGTGTTATACTTGTATAAAAAATAATTAATCAGGATTTTATAAGGGAACAACTTTGAATTTTTGGATGCCGCTGCTCATGGGAACCCATATATAGCTAAGGTAGGTGCCTGTTTTGGTTTTAGGTCGGTAGCAGCTTTGGTTTTGAAAATATTTGAAGTTTTTGAAAATAGGCCCCCTAGGAATCGGCCCTGTTTCCATGTCATGTCAATAGGTTATGAAGTCTATGTATTTTTTTTTTTTTAAGTCGCGTAACAGTGTCTTGTCCGCCACCTCTCAGCATTGCTGCCGCGTACAGTATATTATTTGTCTTTTTTAAAAAATTTATTACCGTACATCTAAATGGTTGATCTCTAATTGCTATGCTTATCTGGTATTTCATTATACTATATGTGCAGTCCGCTTTCCTTTCTTGCACTCGGACTTGACGTCACACCAGCGCTGCTTTGATGATGATGATGAAACTTTTTTATTTCGAGCAGGCACACACAAAAGAAACAAAAAACATACAATATAATTCAACAAAAATATTGGCACTTTCTGTTACTTTTGAGCATTGCTTTCCCGTCGGGAAGCGGGGTGAACGCCAGTTAACATTACAACAGGGCAGAGAAACGGAAAACGGCGCAGGGTCGGCGATGCCCCCCGCAAGCTCGCTATTATCCCGCTAGCTTATTGAGCAGCGTTCCTTTTCACCACTGGACCGGTGCGCCTAATAGCTTGTTGAATTGCCCAAGATTTGGACCTTATTTCCCTCAGTATTATTGTGCAGCTACTGAGGTATGTTTTGTAAGCGAATATGTCTCTATTGATTTACTTTATAGATTATTGTGCGCCCTGTCATGATTGTATTTTCTAAATGTGTGTTCGTAATTTGACGCTGACAAATAAATACATGTCCGGAAAAACTAAGGTGTGATCGATGTTAAGGGAGGGAACAAATATCTATCTATAAATATACTAATATATACATCTATATATTAATGTCTGAATTTTGGGGGGCTTGGAACGGACTAGGGCATTTGCATGGAAAACGCGTCTCTACTTACGGAATTTTCAAGTTACAAAACTACTTCCAGGACCAATTAATTTCGTAAATAGAGGCACCACTGTAATCAAAATGTCAATTTGTAAATTTTGGACAAGTTGTGTCCAGCAGAGGGCAGCAAATCACAGGCAACTTCTCTCCTCTGCCTGGATTTCACATATCATTTTTGTATTTTTCCACATTCCGTCTCTTGGCCTTTAATGGTTGAATTTGATAGATTAATCTGTGAAATAATTTTACAACAAATCTTATTTTGCAATTCATTTCTAAAGATGGTCGATGGTACTTAAACACGATAAGCTGCAGTAAATGCGTCCATGATAGATTCATCTGGTTAATGATTTTGCGATGAATATAATTTTATGATGAATCTATGAATTTCAAAGCTTTAAGTAGCACTGAATCATGATCTGGACAATGAATGAGTCAATGATAGATTCATCTAGCAAATATTTTTGCCTTTAATGTATGAATTAGATCGATTCATCTGCCAAAGTATTGTTCCCAGTCCAAGTGGATTGGTCGCCAATCGCCGTCAATGGCTGCGGATGAGTTTACCTTAAAATGTAAACAATTAGGCTTTTCTAGGATCCCGCTGTCGTAGCACTAAAAGTTGTATTTATACAGTCCGAAAAATGGAAAAAGCCAAGTTGACAGCGCTACAACACGTACAAAAACACGCGTCGCACGCCCACTAAATGTTTTTCCACCGAGGACAGGAAAGTCCGGAATGCCAAATAGCAAACGCCGTCGTCTGGAAAACAAGATTTGCGCGCAATGTTTGTTTTGTTCCAGTTGGAGCGGGAGACGACACCCTCGCCAGTCAACATGTCCCTTTTTTTATGCGTTTAAACCAGCAAACCCCTGACCTCTGATGACCTTTTTGCGGCTGTTCGCTTTTTGTCGTTGTTCTTTGTTCACAAGCGATCACATGACCAGTATGTCATTTCTTCATCATTCTTGTACTGTTTTCAAATATGAATTTTTGTTAAAAAAAAAAAAATCTTATATTTTAATCATAGGATATTTGTATTTTTATTAAGAGTGGCACTCGATTAAAACATAAAAAATAATAATTAGAGGCTTTAATATGAATGAATCTTAACGAATCACATTGACAGTGGGGCAAATAAGTATTTAGTCAACCACTAATTGTGCAAGTCCTTCCACTTGAAACTATTAGAAAGGCCTGTAATTGTCAACATGGGTAAACCTCAACCATGAGAGAATGTGGAGAAAAAAAAAACAGAAAATCACATTGTTTGATTTTTTAACAATTTATTTGCAAATCACGGTGGAAAATAAATATTTGGTCTATACCAAAAGTTCATCTCAATACTTTCTTATGTATCCTTTGTTGGCAATAACGAAGGCCAAACGTTTTCTGTAACTCTTCACAAGCTTTTCACACACTGTTGCTGGTATTTTGGTCCTTTCTTCCATGCAGATCTCCTCTAGAGCAGTGATGTTTTGGGGCTGTCGTTGGGCAACACAGTTTTCAACTCCCTCCGCAGATTTCCTATAGGGTTGAGACCTGGAGACTGGCTAGGCCACTCCAGGACCTTGAAATGCTTCTTACGAAGCCACTCCTTTGTTGCCCTGGCTGTGTGTTTGGGATCATTGTCATGCTGAAAGATCCATCCACGTCTCATCTTTAATGCCCTTGCTGATGCAAGGAGATTTTCACTCAAAATCTCTTGATACATGGCCCCATTCATTCTTTCCTTTACACAGATCAGTCGTCCTGGTCCTTTTGCAGAAAAACAGCCCCAAAGTGTGATGTTTCCACCCCCATGCTTCACAGTGGGTATGGTGCAATTCAGTGTTCTTTTTCCTCCAAACAAGAGAACCTGTGTTTCTACCAAAAAGTTCTAATTTGGTTTCATCTGACCATAACACATTCTCCCAGTCCTCTTCTGGATCATCCAAATGCTCTCTAGCAAAACCGCAGACGGGCGTGGACGTGTACTTTCTTCAGCAGGGGGACACGTCTGGCAGTGCAGCATTTGAGTCCATGGCGGCTCATTGTGTTACTGTGGTCTCAGATCTCTGTAGGTCATTCACTAGGTCCCCCTGTGTGGTTCTGGGATTTTTGCTCCCCATTCTTGTTATCATTTTGACGCCACGGGGTGAGGAGGGAGTTGAAAGTCCGTGTCGCCCAATGACAGCCCCAAAACATCACTGCTCTAGAGGAGATCTGCATGGAGGAACGGGCCAAAATACCAGCAGCAGTGTGTGAAAAGCTTGTGAAGAGTTACAGAAAACGTTTGGCCTCCGTTATTTCCAACAAAGGGTACATAACAAAGTATTGAGATGAACTTTTGGTATAGACCGAATATTTATTTTCCACCATGATTTGCAAATAAATTCTTTAAAAAAATCAAACAATGTGATTTGCTGTTTTTTTCTCCCACATTCTGTCTCTCATGGTTGAGGTTTATCCATGTTGACAATTACAGGCCTCTCTAATATTTTCAAGTGGGAGAACTTGCACAATTAGTGGTTGACTAAATACTAATTTGCACCACTGTACATTGCAAATTTTCTAACGTCTTAATCAGATTATTTTTCTTAAATCTGGCCAAATCATTTTCTCCATCTTGTTTTGAATGTTAAAGACTGGTAAACAGATTATTGCTGAATGTGCCTATCCATTTCCTCCCCCTTAAACACACATTTGATTGGCTAATGACTGACCCCCCCCCCCCCAAAACAAGCCTACACAGACAACATCTCGACAACATGCCACCTCCTCCGACCCTGTCGAAGAGGACGGATATTAGAAGGTTTTTTTTGGCCAGCAGCAGCCACTTTAAGTCATGTAAAAATGTTATGGTGGTGGGGAACACACCACTAATTTTGCTAAGGAAAGTCAGACCGGCATCAGAGTTATGATAACATTAAACCGTGAACTTGCTAACTGGCAAAACTCGAGTAGGAAGCTGCTTAGAGAGAAGTTTCCTCCTGTTTGTGTTTTAAACTGTTAACGTTCAATTAACTGTGAGAAATGTAGTCAACCGAGGTTTAGCCTTTCTCCCCAATTTTCATTTTTTACTTTATTCATGCAGTCTTAAAGTAGCTCAAATGAGCTTTCATTTTTTTTCTTGGGTTTGGCTGTGCTTGTGGACAAAAGCAGTAGTCATAGACTTCATAATCGTATTGATGTGTCAGATTGGTCATGCACTGCGCCTTGCATTCAAATAGGGGGCCGCCCACATCAAAGGAGCTATTTACAAACACGCGCGCAGCGATCTAACGCCGGATTTCTGTTGAAAAAATACGAAAGCTGTACCGCATACACACGGGAAGGATTGTGTGATTTGTTCGAGGATTCAAGATAATTATTATATTTTTTGTACCATGTGTGCATTTTGAAACGTTGTGAAAAAAATCAATGGGAGAATTACCCGCTAATGCATTGGCATTAGAGTTAGCAATATTTATGTAAAATAAATGCTAACTGCACGTTTTTTTCTTTTGCTTTTAACCAAGAATCAAGACTGCTTTACGTCCATATCTATGAAGAATTTGGGGATTTCAGCATTAATTCACAAGAATTTTCACGAAAAAAAGCTCTTATTTACATCCGGCGGCTGCTAGCATCATTCGCTAACAGTCTAGCATTGTACTTTGACATATTTACGTAAAATAAACGCTAACTGCACTTTTAACCAAGAATCGAGACTGTTTTACGTCCATATACATACTCCACATCAAAAAAAAAAAAAAAAAAAATCAATGGGAGAATTAGCCGCTAATGCATTGGCATTATAGTTCGCAATAGTTACGTAAAATAAATGCTAACTCCACATTTTTTCCCCCGCTTTTAACCAAGATTCGAGTCTGTTTTACGAGCATATCTATGAAGAATTCGGGGATTTAAGCATTTATTCACAAGAATTTTCACCGAAAAAGCTCTACTAGCATCGTACTTCGACACATTTGCGTAAAATAAACGCTAACTGCACTTTTGACCAAGAATCGAGACTGTTTTACATCCATATACATAAAAAATTTGGGGATTCAAGCATTTATTCACAAGAATTTTCAACGAAAAAAGCTCTTTGTCGGTGATTCCACTCTGTCAGCTTTGACAGCCTCGCCAACAATGCAGGCCCCCTATATATCGGCCCTGCGCCCCGTCAATACATTATTAAGTCTATGATTATACTCATGTTCCAACTTGCTGATGTTTTGAAAAAATAAAAATCCTTTTCAATTGATTTTTTAAAAAACTAGATATCACAAAGTAACACATTTTAGAGCTGTAATTGCAATACCTGTCATGCCACGTCACTTCCTGTTTTATTTTGAAAGCTTCACCCTCTTCATAGTCGCGTACTTGCCCTTCCTCTTGTCATCTAATCACCTATTGTTTCCACCTGTTCCTCATTACCTTGTGTGTGTATTTAATGCCCTAGTTCCCCTTGTCTTGTGCAGAAGTGTCTTTCATGTAAGGTCAGTCACGTCAGCCTCTCGCCATAGCATCATAGTTATTCGGTACATTATCCTCCATTGGAGTGCTTTGCGTTTGTAACTTTTTATCCTAGCCAGCTTGAATTTTTCCTCCTTGTGGAGCGCTTTATGTTTTTGCATTACCTCCCGTTTGGAGCGCTTTGTGTTTGAAACCTTATTTTCTTTCTAGTCACCCTGACTCATTCCTCCGTTGGAGCGCTTTTTGTTTGTGCTTTTTTTCATCCCCGCATGTCAGCGGAAGAACCTGTGTTTTCAAAATAAATTTTTGCCTGAACCTCCGCAGCTGAGTCCGCCTCGTCATCTCGGCCTGACAATACCGTGGTACCGTAATATTTTGGCTTTATGTTATCATACTGTCAGAATTTCATATTGGCACATGCCAGTACAAATATTACAATTTGCTAATTAACTAGGTTCATATTTGTGACAAATGTAGCCCTGACCCATGTTCAATGATCTGTTTGGCCTTTATTAATGCTCTTATTACAGACCGAGGAACAGTTTTTTTGCTAAAGCCATCTCCACCCTGAACAACCATATGTACCACCACATCACCCAATGTCCAATATTCATTTACATGCAATATACTATGTGCAATACTTACTATGTGCAATATTCAATGCCTCACTGTCAACTGCTACTTCACTTCTTTTCACACATATTCTATGTGCAATACTAAATTACGTGCAATATTAATGTGCAATTTTCAATGCGTTCACTGTCAACTGCTGCTACTTCAATTATTTGTACTGCCTGAACATAGGACTACCTCATACACATTTTTATATTTATTTAGATTTTATACTTTTATTCTTGCAAGTCACCTTTGAGATTTTTACTTGTCCTGCACTGTAAAGGGAAATGCTCCAAAATTCCATTGTACAGCTGTATAATGACAGTAAAGGGATATTCTATTCTATTCTTATTAATGTTCCGTCCCCAGCAAAAAGTGTACATGCAGGTTATGCTGTTATATGGTCACTACCAATGTTGAGACCAAATCTTCTTCGGCACCCCCTGCGACCATAGTGAGGATCAGCAGCCCAAAAGATGATGACTTGAGTTAATATTTCTATTGAATTTCCCTTTTGTAATATTTGTGATTTTATCCTCTTTTTTTAACTGTATAGCAAATATCCTTGAACCAAAATTTTCATAGGTCCTACTTTTTTGTCTGTTATTTTATTTATTTATTTATTTTTGCATTTGTTTCCTCAGATTGCACTTACCTCGACTGCCGTTCTCTTCATCCTACAGAAGAGAACAGAAAGGAGTCATATCAGTCATCAGTTTTTTTACCTCCTAAAAATCATGACACAACGAGCAGGTCATACGTCCAGTCGTCTGGAATGAATGTGGAAATCATGTGGAACCTTCATTGGCTGCCACCCTTCCACTTCAAATAGTTTGGACGTCCACTAGTGATATAACTACTGAAAAGTCCACACATCCATCTTCCAATGACAGATTTGAGTAAATCTACCTGGCAACTGTTGCTAAAAAAGCTGTGTTCCTGTTAAAGCTCTGCCCTATTTTTCAAGTAAACGCCTTAACCCGCTCTACGGGAATCGGCGCACATCATCGGAGCTTAGATTAGTGGGAGGGAAAAAAGGCAGATTGGCGGATGCCGTCCAGAGGACGACTGGCACTCGGCCCGCCTGGGATCAAGTCGAAACCTCGTTAGAGCTTTTCGGGGACCTCGTTTTTAGCGGGGATGCTTTGCAAAGTACCGAGAGACTACTTTGAGTACCTTGAGAGAGTTGTGCACGGCGGACTCGGGCGGGTAGACGATGAAGTGTCGCAGGGTGAATCCGAAGCCTTGGGACGTCCGGCGGAGGCACAGCGTCTTTGGGCCGGGCCAAGAAAAGGCCTCCTCCTCCGGAACGGGGGAGGTCGCGGCGGCCGACGTGTCGCTCTGCGAGGGCCCATCCTTCGCCTTGCCCTGAAAAGCACAAAAATCATCTTAAAAAAAAAAAAAAAAAAAAAATGGACAAATCTACGCCCGCTTTTAATATTTACGTGCTCATCGTCAGTTGAGGAGCAAAAATTAGTAAATGTTGAAAAAAACAAACTTGAACTAGGCCTGCAAACAGGACTGAACAGGCCCTCGCAGTGTGGTGCAACTCGGACAGCACGCAGGTCAGGGTAGGAGCAGATCGTCCAATACAATACAATCACATACACCTAGGAGAAAAAAACCCTATTGAAGAGGGTCCTACATAAAGAGATGCTACTGAGCTGTGCACCCATGCCCTTATTCAAAACCAAAATTAATCTTCTAATTGGACCGAGGGTGCCAAATTTCGTGGCTCTATGAGCTGCCTAAGTCCCTAAAGAAATCAATTTCCTTTTAATGACTAACAAAGGGCCGTCACGGCAACAGACGGAGACGTCGTATTACAAACGGTCTTGTAACTACTAGTTACTACTAGATATGTATAAGTAAAATTAGTCACTTTCTGTTTCCACAAGTTAGCGTTGTAGGGATGATGCAAATGACCCTTTAGGATACGATTCTCAACAAGAATGGGACGTTTGGCGCAGATATCGTGTTTATCTGCCAAGTTATGACTGTTCAAATTTTGTGGTGAGACAAAATGGCGACTGTCTTTTTCACTTCCCTGTTTCGACCAAACCTCAATATTTTTCATCAGGCACCTGAACACTTGTCTGAAGGCTCCCCTGATGCAGATTTATGGTGAATTGATTGATTTTGGTCGCGTAAAAAAGGCGTTTCCAGGCCTAAAGGGTAATATTTCAATGCAGTCGTGGTCAGGCTGGGATACCTCACATACACCCCAGATATGAAAAAGACTGAACCTCGTATCAGGAAGTTATTTGTCATTTTCCGAATTTCGTGTTTTGCACCAAAAAAGGCCGCATCCCCCCAAGCCAGGCCCGTGAATGGAAACTCACAATTTGGATAATTTAAGATCTCATATGTCTCATGAACTGTCTCACCAATTTTGAGGTGGATCCAATTAACTCCCTAGGTGCCAAGATCTCAAACGCGCACGCTGTATATCGACTAAAATTGCAAAAAAATACAAATAAAAAAATACATTCAATCCAAAATACCCGATTTCCTGTTGGGTTTGAAATATGGGTGCAAGAGAATTTTTGAAGCAGTTTTGAACAAGGTATCGACTCCCCAAATTTCATCGCTTTACATTGAAGAAAAAAAAAAACCTAATAGGGGAGGCCTTTTAGAAAAATTCCAAGGGGGCGCAACTGAGCCATTTTGTGACGTTTATTTGCAAGGTTGCAAAACTATCAAAATATACGCCAAGCCTCATGTACTAGTACGTGCAAATTTTGGTGAGTTTTCAAGCATGTTCAGGCCTCCAAATTGGCCATTTCCATTTGCCATGAAATAATAATCCAAAAGGGCTCTCGCACACTTGGTGCTCTGGCCGTAATTAAGAGATGTTGGACGTCACTCGCCATCGGTGGCGACCAATGAGTTAACGGTTGCGGCCCTAATCCCTTGACATCTTCCAAACATCCGTCATGATGCTGGGCGAGGAATGTCCGGCATGCCGGGATGAGACCAAAGGCAGGCAGGCAGGCAGGCAGGCAGGCATAATTGTTTGTTAAGCGCGCTTGGACGGGGAGAAAACAATATCTGTGAAAATAATAAGCCTTGCCTGTTTGTTTTTGGCTTGGCACGCGCACACATGTGGCTCTGGTTAGAGAGCGCGTCGGTCGGGGGCTCTCCGCAGTCTTCGCCTGACCGGAGACTCGACTTATCTGACGAAAGCATTCCTACGGCAGCTACTCGGGCGGGAGAGCGACAACGCCTCAAGTATGCGCCTGCGTCGCATCAGAGTTAACTGTCCTCCCTTGACTTGACGGTCATTACCCAGTGACGGTGAATTGTTTTGAGCCGGGATTGGACATTGAGAGTTAATCAGTTTATTCTTCCTGTGGCAAAGATACATCCTCCCGCCAATGAGTTGATTGCTAGTAGAGGTCTAATACATTTGAACAACCCCGCCACTTATTAAACTTTTTTTTTTACTAAATTCTTTTATTTAGCCAAAAAGCCAACTTTTTTTTTTTTTAAACAAACCGCCAACATTATATATCATAAAGAATTTAACAAAAAAAAACAACATTTTTAAGGGAAAAAAAAATCTCATTTTTTTTAAAACCAAAAAACCCATCTAACACCAAAAACATGTTTTTTATACAAAAAAGCAACATTTTTGACAAATAAATAAACTGAAAAAAAGTTTGGGTTTTTTTTGCCAAAAAGGCAACAGGAAACAGAAAAAAAAAATCTAACATTTTGGACCAGGAACATGTTTTTATTACCAAAAAATGCAACATTTGTGACTCTCTCCCCAAAACCCTAATTTTGTTAACAAAAAAAAAAAAAAAAACCTTGCCCAAAAAAAAAAAACATCTAACATTTTGGACCAAAAACATGTTTTATTACCAGGAAGCGCACCATTTTTGACCCCCCTCCCCCCCCCCAAAAAAAAATTCAAAATTTTTGCCTAAAAATCAAACATTTTTACGCAGAATTTTTTTTTTTTTTTTTTTGAAACCAAATGATCATCTAACATTTTGGACCAAAAAAGATGTGGTTTCAGTACGAAAAACAAACATTTTTGACCAAGAAACTGAAGGAAAAAAAAAAAAAAAACCCATGAAAACAGCTCAAAATTTATGCCCAAAAATCAAACATTTTCACAAAAACAACAACAACAAAAAAAATCCTTTTCTCCGGTTTTGTTTTTTTAAAACAAAAAAAAAAAAACAAAAAAAAAAAACCTATCATTTTCGACCAAAAACTCCACATTTTTGACAAAAATTTTGCATATTTGACTTCCCAAAAACCCTAACTTGATTTAAAAAAAAAAAATCAAAAATTTGCCCCAAAATCCAACATTTTTACGGGAATTAAAAAAAAACATTTTTTATAAACCAAATTTCCAAATCTTTTGGACCAAAAATATATGTTTTTATTACATAAAAAGCAACATTTTTGACAAAATAAACAAAGCAAAATAAATAAATAAATAAAAGATGAAAAGAAAAAAAAAACACATGAAAAGTTTTTGCCAAAAAGAATTTTTTTGACCAAAAATCCAACACTGCGAGTGACTTTTATTATATACATTTAGTTATTAATATGCTCAAAAAAGACTATTTTTAGGTCAACACTATTTTGACTATCCAAATACTTGTCAATTAATAATAATCAATGAGTTGTCATGTGAGAATAAATGTTTGAGGCATTGTTTGGAATGTCCCTCTTGGTCCACTTCCACGCTTAAAGTATGTTTTTCTTAGCCTGAGTCAGCGTCTGACGTCATGCCCGCACTTCTCGCGACTCCCTCGCACTTTCCCTTTCCGAAGCTCCGCTTGCGCCGCAGACGTTTAACATTTATCCCGGGAAAATCCGCCAGCTCCGGCAATGACCCTCGAGGTTCCGTTCCGGGGTTTCTGCCGTCATCTCGGCTCGAGATGATGCAGGGAAAAATTCCCTCACGTTTTATCGTTCCCGCCCGAGCCGCCGCATCTTACCCGCGATCGCGCGCAGTTCTTCTTGGAAGCTTCCCGCAGGCGAGCCCAGGAGACGGCGCGGCTGGAGCTCTTCAGCTCCAGTTCCAGCTCGCCCCAGTAGGCTCGGGCTAAGAGCCGGAACCAGAGGCAGTACGGCTCCGAAGGGCAGCAGTCGGCCCCGGCCAGACGCGCCCAGGGGCAAGCGCCGGAGCTCTCGTCCGCGGGGAGCCCGTTCCTCAGGGCCGGCATGGCGTCGCCGCGAGGCTCGGGTCCCGACGCGTCGCGAAATCAGTCCATCGTTCCTCGGGACGTCCCGCGAACGCGAGTGTGTCGCGGAGAGTGGAAACGGAGAGTGAGCGAGAGGCGCACACGCCCACTGGCCACACGCAATTCGGAGGTATGCGCGCACAAACACTCGGCACGCCAGGCTGCCTCTTTCCTTTTCCTGAGTTCTACAACACTCACTCGCCTCCTGATGTGACAGGCAGACGCTGAAACTTGTATTAGTATTTAATACCTTCCATCATGAGTTTAACACGAGTGGACATCCAATCCATGCGGCGCATTCGTTCTCTCGCTGCCAGCCCTCACAGTTCAAATGGATTGGACGTCTAGTACCGCCAAGTGGCAGGGAATGTGTTAATAAACCAAATTTCTTGACTTTTCAGCCTGATTTATACCTGATGCATTCGCACGGTCCGCATGGGGGGAAAATGACGTGATCTTAGCGAACGCGCCTTTCCACCCAGCGCATGAACTCGTCAGAGTTCCGCACTACTAAGAGACTACTTTGTTTATTTTTAGACCGAAACTGGATATTTTTTGTCTGCGTCGTCGTCACCTCATGGTTATCGATAGCAGCTAAAGAGTTAACGTGATCGAGTAGCGATCTGATATCGTAGCAATTTATTAAGGAGGGGGGAAAAAATCATATCTAAATGTAAAATGAATGAATCTTCAGGCATTATCACACTTGCGTGATGCTTATCCTATGTTAGCTTCCCGTAACAACTAGCATAACATTTTGCTATCAGTGGTGTTAACTTCAACATCTGTTTCTGTGTTTGCTGGAATCTATCAACGTAGCATGTCGGCACAAATTGGGCGCCATCTGCTGGCCAAAATGTGCAATGTAGGAAAAGGTCTATTTATGGCGATAATGACGATAGACAGGTAAAATTTTGATAGAACGTTTGACATTATTTTGGTGATCTATATCCTGATATCGTACAGCGTTCCACACCTCTCCCAGTTGAAAATGTGAGTATACACATTAATGGTAAAGAATAATCAAATTACTCATCAATAGAACTGAACTTATCTCGAGAGACGGCGTAACGATTTTGTAGGAAAATGAAACGGACATTTTTCGTAACTTTGAAATTCAGGATGAGCTTAAAGTGCGTATGACACCAAAAGGCATGTTTATTTCATATTTCACGTGGTGTTTTATGCTCTTGAATGAAATGGACCGCTTGGATGTGTGTGGAAGCGATTGTTTTATAGATTCAATTTTTGAATCCCACGCCATGAAATTGAGTGACTTCCGGCTCCAATCTCGGGTTGAGGATGAATGCGAATGTGACGTCACCCGGGTCAGCATCTCACAATACAGCATTGCTTTATAGCAAGCAAAAGGACTGCGGATTCAGCTGATTTTGCGGATTAATTCGTTTATTTTTCGCATCACGCCAGCCAAATGTGCTGCAGGGTTTTGTAGCTGCAACAGGGAGAGGCATATGAGCCTTTTTGGGTTTCAAAAAGTCCCCGTTCACCCCGAGATCGGCCAAAACAAGTGTGCTGGGATTATGGCACACGTTTTGATGCTCCTTGTCCACCGAGAATGCCACTCGGCCGACGACCGACAGCTTGTCGACCCCCCCCCAACGATACTCGGCTTATTGCCCTCTTTGTGTGTCTGGTGTTCTGTCAAATTTTCCAACACATCAGAAATTGCAACCTCGTGTTAAAAAGTAAAAGGAATATTTACTTATGTTTGATTATGTATGGACATGTAAAAAAGTTCTCCTCAGACACATCCTATTATAGATATATTATACTATTATTATTATATATATATTATATATAGATACTCCTATATTCGTGTTGACCACGTGGCAGCTACGCGCTCCTCCGACATCGGCCGGTTTGTCCGGCGGTCATTCTCCAGCTGCCTCCCCGGCAATCGAGCTCTCCTGCCCGCAACAGGGGAACGAGCTGTAACTTGCTCGCCGCTGGGCGGGTTGCCGGTTGGCGAAGACAATCGACAACCCCGCCGCCGTGTGACATGATCTGGAGTAGTTTTGTGTGATTTTTTTGCTTCGAAAAGCAAAAATAAGACTGAGATGTCACTCGGTTCGGGTTAGCGTGTCGGCTAGCTTTCATACCTTCTGGTTTGTTTTCGCTCTCCAAAGCTGGGGCAGGGAAATGACAAAAGCCGGACTAACTCTGGTGGCATAAAATATCGTTCGGGAAAGTGCAAGAAGTCGACAGTTTTGACCATTATGGAGTAATTTTGTCATGTCGTACTGAATAAATGCATTCTTAAGATTTCATATTCCATATTATTTGTCATGACCATACCATTTATTTAGCAACTGGGGAAAAATACTTGGATAAAAAGAATATCCTGTAAAAATATTGGAGTAGAGAGATTGAATCAATGACATTTTGCGGCTCTCTTCGTCGCATTTTCCTCATTCTGAATAATTCCACCTCAGTGGGCTGAATTCTAAATCAGATGAAACCATGACCCTGCGAATGTCATCCTCCTGTTGGGGACGCTAGAGCGCTATATTGGCAGGCGGGGCGAAATGGCAGATTAAAAGACACATTTCTCGTCATCAGCGCTTTGTCAAATTGTATGTAGTCGAATTGTTTCAAAATATGATTGTAATTCACATAATAATGCTATTTAACACTTTTTTTGTCCTGTCATACGCACTTTTAACCCTTTATTCCTCTTGGCCCTGAGCTCCTAAAACTCGATCCCTTCCCTAACCCGGTGTGACGCATCATCACACGTTGCCCTCGGTGGTTCGCTGTAATTAACAGGGAACCAGCTGTCGATCCCACCGCAGCCGGCGCAAGTCCATCAACAATCAGAGCGGTTCACGCAGCGTGAAGGTAAACAACTGTGTATTTTGATCGCGGGGAATATTTCAGGACAGCGGCGTGACCGTGAACAACGACAACAACAACAAGACCGACCCCAGTCGCGGAACGTGTGGCGAGCGGCGTCCCGTTACCGCATCGGGCTTAATATAGCGCCAGTTATTCCTTATGGAAAAGAAGGCAGAAATAGAAAAGGCCCAACCGACACTTTAGTGGGATTTCACCCTCGGAATGCGGCTCCATTTAGAAGGGAATTTGGAAAAACAACACACACCATTTTTCTACGGCAATCTCACAATTTCAACGTCAAGCAAACATGTTATCTTGTAAGTCGAGTGGAATTTTCGTTCAAACCCAAAACACATGATCGGCGACACGGTCCTGCGGCAGCAAACCCCCACGAGTCGGAAATATTACAGCCGCGGTTGTCAAGGCGACAAACTCCATCACAACAACATCAGTCGGAACCGCTTGACTCGCGTGTGACTTGCTAGCGGCTTACGGATGTTGAGTCAACATCTTGGAGTGAGGATCAACACTGGAAGGTGTAAAAAAGAAGTTGGTAATGTGTTTGACGCCACCGTTTACATGTCAAGATTAATTCAATCACGTATCATAAATAAAGCAATTACAACCAGGTTTCAATGCAAGGGCATAGGTTTGCATAGGGACGGTAAGGACAAAACACTAGCAACTTTTCAGGATGCTTAAATCGTCCCCACCAACTTTTGAGCAACCTTATTTGCAGTGTATAATGAGTTCAGTTAAATAGGTCATTTAGAATGTCTTTCTATATGTTTTAAATATGTCACTTGCTGAATGTGTTGGTTCATTTTTTTCCTCCTAAACGCACATTTAATTGGCTGATGACTCGACCCCCCCCCCTTTCCACACACACCCCCACAGACATTAGCTATTAGGGATATTAGTTTTTCTTCCCAGCCAGCAGCAGCCACTGTAAGAAATGTAAAAAGACGTCAATGTTGTGGAAGTGGGGAACACACCACTAATTTTGTTACAGAAAGTCCGACCTGCATCAGAGTTAGCATAACATTATTCTTTATATTCACTATAACTATTTTCAATACGTTCAAATTGACAGTTACCCCTTTTCACTTGCTGAATGTGTTGGTTCATTTTTTCCTCCTAAACGCACATTTGATTGGCTAATGACTTGACCCCCCCCTTTCCACACACACCCCCACAGACATTAGCTATTAGGGATATTAGTTTTTCTTCCCAGCCAGCAGCAGCCACTGTAAGAAATGTAAAAAGACGTCAATGTTGTGGAAGTGGGGAACACACCACTAATTTTGCTACTGAAAGTCCGACCTGCATCAGAGTTAGCATAACAATATTCTTTATATTCACTATAACTATTTTCATTACGTTCAAACTGACACTTACCCCTTTTCAATTGCTCAATGTGTTGGTCCATTTCCCCCCCCTCCTAAACGCACATTTGATTGGCTGATGACTGCCCATCCCCCCCAATACACAAATCTAGACACAGACACACCCATTAGATATTAGAAGTTTTTTTTTAGGGCTGTCAAAATTATCGCGTTAACGGGTGGTAATTAATTTTATTAATTAATCACGTTAAAATATTTGACATAATTAACGCATATGCCCTGCTCAAACAGATTAAAATGACAGCACAGTGCAATGCCCACTTGTTACTTGTGTTTTTTGGAGTTTTGTTGCCCTCTGCTGGCGCTTGGGTGCGACTGATTTTATGGGTGAGCATTGTGTAATTATTGACATCAACAATGGCGAGCTACTAGTTTATTTTTTGATTGAAAATTTTTACAAATTTTATTAAAACGAAAACATTAAGAGGGGTTTTAATACAAAATTTTTATAACTTGTACTAACATTTATCTTTTAAGAACTACAAGTCTTTCTATCCATGGATCGCTTTAACAGAATGTTAATAATGTTAATCTTGTTGATTTATTGTTATAATAAACAAATACATATGGTGTTATATGGTGTTATACTTGTATAGCCAGTACTTATGTACCATGAGTTGAATGTACTGGACTGTCTCAGGAAATTAGAATACACAATATTCTAATTTTTTGAGACAGTCCTGTGTATATATACAGGACTGTCTCAGGAAATTAGAATACACAATATTCTAATTTCCTGACTGTCTCAGGAAATTAGAATATTGTGTATTCTAATTTCCTGAGACAGTCCTGTATATATACACAGGACTGTCTCAAAAAATTAGAATATTGTGTATTCTAATTTTCTGAGACAGTCCAGTATATATCAATCTTGTGTCTTATCTTTTCATTCCAACAATAATTTACGGAAAAATATGGCATATTTTAGAGATGGATTGAATTGCGATTAATTACGATTAATTAATTTTTAAGCTGCAATTAACTCGATTAAAAATTTGAATCGTTTGACAGCCCTAGTTTTTTTTTCAGCCAGCAGCAGTCACTGTAAGAAATGTAAAAAGACATCAATGTTGTGGAAGTGGGGAACACACCAATAATTTTGCTACTGAAAGTCCGACCTGCATCACAGTTAGCATAACATTATTCATTATATTCCTTATAATTTCAGAATGTTCACACTTACACTTACCCCTTTTCACTTGAATGTGTCGGTCCATTTCCCCCCTCAAAAGCATGTTTCATTGGCTGATCACTCGAACAACCCCTGACACACGTACACTCACACAGCCCCAAAAGAAATACATGTAAAAAAATGCCGCCTCCTCAACCCCCTTCGAAGAGGAGGGAAATTAGAAGGTTTTTTTCGGCCAGCAGCAGCCACTGTATGTAATATAAAAAGACACCAATGTTTTGGAGGTGGGGAACACACCACTAATTTTCTACTGAAAGTCTGACCTGCATCAGAGTTAGCCTAACATTAAACTGTGTGAACTTTCCAAACTGCAAAACTCTAGTAGATAATTTATTGTGTATGTTAATATTATTTATTCAAAAAATCCAATTTAAATGTGCTCATAATATCCAGACATTTTTCCTGGAAGTTTTCAAAATGTTCCTTTAGTAATTTTTGAAAACAAATGTTTGAATTGAACGATGTAGGCTGAGCCATTACACATAAAAGTTAGTATAAGTCAATACAGATTTATTTTGCATTGATCACTAAGATTGTCCTGTCCCAAGCAAAAAGTGTACATGTAGGTTATGCCATATTGTCCCTACCAATGTTGAGACCAAACCTACGCCCTTGTTTCAGTGGTGTCGCCACCAAAGAGCAAACAACAGCAACTTTTTGGGAGGTCCCGGTCGAGCCCCACTCATTGTTGACTCACGCGGCACGGTTCCCGCTTGCGGTCGGACCCGAAACGTTGCCGTTTGGGTATTGGAATCCCTGCCTGATTTTTCTGTGGCTTGATGCAAAATGACCAACGCGGCCAAAGACAACATCCACATTGCAGCTGTGTCAAAACTTCTTTTGTCCAACTGTTCTGTGTAAAAGGTATCAACGTGCCCATAAAACATTTTCCCACGTTTGTTTGGGAGATTTTGCTCTGGCTTCTAACCAAGAGCCTTTTAAATGTTGAGCTTGGCATTCAATGGCCCTCAAAAACAGACTATATGCTTTCCTAATTGGCATAACTGATTTGTTCAAGTGTATAAAAAGTAGCTACTACAGGTATTCCCCAGGTTATGAACGAATTCCGTTCCTACGCGGGAGACCAGAGGTTGCGCTAGACTTTTTCGTTGTCTGTCATTTTGACTGACAGTGTCATAAAAATCCGGTCATAATCTATTTTTACCCGTCGCTTACATTTTAAAAATGCTAATAATGACATATTCAATAGTAATTAGTTTTCATTCATTTTTAATTAATATTCTGTCCGAACAAGCTTAACAAGAGGCAAACAGACAGCAGAGTGCACCAATCAGCAACGGGCAGACGTGCCGTTAGCAAAGCGACGAGGGCAGGACGAGGGACTTGCGCGTGGAAGTAAACATACGAGGAGAACGGAGTTTATTCAACATGGCTAGCGCGAGACAGACTGTTGTCAATGACTCGTGTCGATGTGTTTTAGCTCATTTAAAACGGAATTTACCGCGGATTGGAACATATTCTCGGCTCTCCCGTTCGCCATCCGTGTTGTATTAGTGACGACTTTCGGCGCGCAAGAGTGACGTTGCTCGTGAAGAACACGTCACGCAAATAAACAAATCTGATTTGTCGATTGATTTTGTACCTACTCGAGAGGCTGTGTCCCAGACTTTTCTCTCAGTGTTTGAAAAATACAGGGAGAACAGTCTGGCCGTGCCAGGCAAACACTCAGTTGCTTTGACATTTTTCCGAGTACGGCCAACGACGTCATGCATCAAGAGAGACAATAGCTAATTAATATGCTCACTCGCCACCCTGTGGTCTGGGGTGTGAATTGCAACCTGTCAAAATGACAGATGGACTTCAGTTTTTTCCGTCACCGTTTTAAAAAAACGGTCAAAGACGGAAAATATTCGGTTAACGCGACCCCTGCGGGAGCCGTAACCCAAATTTCTGCGTATGTCTGAATTAACCCTTCAAGTACCCCTAAATCTCAAAATAACTATCCAAATACATGTACTATACGTCATTGGACTGTCCTTGCCAATATGTCAGAGCTAAGTCCTCGCTAGACAGCTAAGCCTCCTACAGTGGTATGAAAAAGTATCTGAACCTTTTTGGGAATTTCTCACATTTCTGCATAAAATCACCATCAAATGTGATCTGATTGTTGTCAAAATCACACAGATGAAAAAAAACTGCTTCAACTAAAACCCCCTTCAACTAAAACCACCCAAACATTTATAGGTTTTCATATTTTAATGAGGATGGTAAGCAAACAATGACGGAATAAATAATTAAACTTTGGTTTAATCAGTCCACAAAATATTTTGCCAAAACTTCTGTGGAGTGTCCTTGTGCGCCTTTTTTGGATTTTGTGCCGAAATGTGAGAAATTCCAAGAGGTTTAGATACTTTTTCAGACCACTGTAGTTACCGCAATGGTTCTTAACATGGGTTTGATCGAACCCCAGGGGCTCGGCAAAGGTTAAGAAATGCAGAGCTCTCTTTCGTTAACTGGCTTAATCAAAGCAAAATGGCGTTTTAGACCAGGTTTTGGACTGGTTTGCCCTCGCTACATTATCAGCACCTCGCAACAAAAAACCTCCCTCCCAATTTAACCCCAACAGCCTATTCTCCTCATTTCCTGGTGTGGTTCCAAAGACAACTCTCAATGAGCAATTCTTTGTCTGGCGAGTGACTGACTCACGCATCTGCAGCTGAATGAA
This sequence comes from Corythoichthys intestinalis, assembly GCF_030265065.1. Lineage (NCBI taxonomy): Eukaryota > Metazoa > Chordata > Actinopteri > Syngnathiformes > Syngnathidae > Corythoichthys > Corythoichthys intestinalis. The sequence goes on along the minus strand of NC_080414.1, from coordinate 1,753,358 downwards.
AAAAGAAAAGGGAGGAAGAAGAAAAGCGAAAGTCTTGCATGTGGGGGGATCAGGCCCGATTCAGGGTCAGCTTTTCAAGACTCCTGGCGGGCGAAAGATCTAATCTGGACACGCTGCATCTGGCCTCCGCGAGGTACGGCTTACTGTAACAAAAGGGCCGGCTAATGAGGGCCACTGGACAGACCGCTCGCGCTATGTGGTCACTGCTCAACCATAAAAGCCCCTCTTCATACAGCGCACAAGGAGAGGAAAGTAGGGACTAATCCACTGACAACAGGGAGGTAGTGCTAGCTTACTTTGGTGTTTTTTTTTTTTTTTTACTGAACTCCAGATGATGCTACTAAGATGGTGCTGTCAGACTTGTGATCTGTCACTACCCAATTGCGACGCATTGCTAGTGCACATGCGTGAACCGAGGTCACTTCCTCTCAAGCCTTGATGGCATATAACGATAGAAATATAAAGAGCTGGAAATCTTTGGGCACCTAACGATTCGATTACGATTCAGAGGCTCCGATTCGATTATAAAATGATTATTGATGCACCCTCCCTCCCTCCTTTTTTTTTTTTTTTTTTTTTTTTTTTTTTAAATAAATGTTTTGTACATTAGTTCCAAAATTGTTCAAAAATACTCTCAGGCTAAACCAAACTACTAGTCCAGTATCAAGTTAACATTTAGCAGTAAAAAAATATACAAAAATAACAGTAAATAAAAAACTCCAGTCCCCATTCTGTATCAGCAGCTTTAAACTACATTCAATTAATTTAATGTTGTGAATCAACCGTTAAAGTTGTGAAAATTGCTCCCGTTATTCCATCATTTCCCTTTTGTCTACTTTCGACATGTGAAAGTTTTAAAACTATTTTAAAGATAGATTCAAGTCAATATTTTACCAATTTAGGAGTATTTTAGATAAAAAGTTAATTAGGTTTGCTTAGAAGGTTCGCTACAACAGCCTTGCAGGCAAGTGTACTGCTTTAAGATGGCGGCCGTTTACTAACGCCTGCATCTAGCTTTTTGTAGATGTGCTGCTAACGCTACCGAATAAATAATGCATCAAGTCTTACATAAATGATATCTACCGTAACATTATGTGGCTGTACTTTGTAGCAGCTTTTCGGCAGCAGTCAGGTATGTTGTTGTGTTTTTTTTTGTGTTTTCCACGGCCGAATCGCGAATAATCTAAGAATCGGAAATTTTGCACACCTCTAGAAATATATGTGTACAAATACAAGGGGATCTGAGTGTCCTATTGGTATGAACAGTTTTAATGAATCACATGGGAGTACTCCCATTGTGATTATTCATTGTGTTTCGTTTATTAGGAGAAAGCAGCTAGCAGGAAGGGGTAGTGGAGGGACAGAAAGGAAAATAGAAGAGAGACAGAAGAGAAGAAGAACAACAAATACATTCAACTAGGGCTTTCCCAAACGACTAATTTTCTCCCGATTTGTCAGCCGACTATTTTTACGATTAGTCGACTAATCTTATAATTTAAAAAAAATAATCTATTTATTTATTTATTTATTTTTTACAATTTTAGCAATGAAATTTTTTTTGACGCTTATCAATTCACAAAAACATTTTGTAACACTTAAATTCTTTATTAAAGTACAAATAAACAGATAAATAACAATAATAAATCACAATAAACAATGAGTTCAAATGCTGATAGAATTAACTTGTGCAAAAGAATGGAATGTAAACAGATTCAGAACACTGACTTCACCTTTCCAACATTATTCAAAATAATTCTTAAAAAAATACCTAGCATCAATATTATAGTATAATGTAGTACTATATATATAATAGTATTATAATAATTATTCATTATTCATCAGAATTTTCATAAAAGGTGTCATTTTAAAGGTATTCTTAGTGTAGAATCTGAAGTATGTGGGATTAACTCTAGAAATCGTTATTTATATTATATGACGAACATGACATGCTTTTATTTTGAAATGTTCGCCGGAAGTACGTTTGCTAAACCGCTAATCTAAGCTTTACATTCCGCAAAAAAAAAGCACTATGTCATTGCATGTGGTGTCAGTAATAGATTTTTTTCCTTTTGCAAATGCTGTTAAGCAGCGATTTTTCATGTTTGAAGTGTCACCTTTTAACTGCAAGTTTTGGAGAAGGCTGCCTGTTTTATAGAGAACACCGGCTAAAGTAGGTCATCTTTTTTCCCCATTCACCTCAATGTAGCAATGCTAACGTATATAGTGTTTAATATAGATGTGTTTTCTTATTTTGTAAGTCTGAACTTTAATTCTACAGCGTGTTGATGAGAGAAAAGAACTTGGAGTCTCATATGCCATCAGCACGCACGCACAAATGTGTGAATGCACGCGCGCGCGCAGCGATAAACCACAGCCGTGAAAATGACCGCCCTCATTTTTATTTACCATGCGATAAATGGACTCATTGCATAACGCGACAGGCTTAACAACTTCAATAAAACATGTCATTTGTTAGTTAGATGGACTTACAATCTCCTGTCGTTATCATTCACAGCTGACGTGCAGTCAAGCTTGGCATTGAAGAGACAGGAAACAACAGTGTACCCTCCTTTGTTTCTTTAAAAATAAGTTCAATGTTTTGGACTCTGGTGCGCTTTTTTTGGCTTTGTGCCGCTTTTCCCGCTTGCATACCAAGCGTCCGACATTCTGAACTTTCCACGCATGTATTTTTTTTAACCCTTCATTAACCGTCGACGGGATGTTGTGCTCGTCGACGGATTTACGTCATCGATGACGTCGACTATGTCGACTAGTCGGGACAGCTCTACATTCAACACCTACATTAACTATGAAAATAGTAGCGCTATCATTAGCTAATTTCGTTCCTGGTGGACACCATGTGGGGGCCCTGATGACCATGGAGAAAGAGGAGGGGAGAAAGAGTCAGAAAAAGATTTGGTGATTAGGTGGGGTGGAGCGAATCACTTTGAAGTGTGGATATGTTGACATCCTATTCTATGCTGCCTGATCGCTCATCCTGGTTTTGCTACTTGAGTGTGTCTAATTGCACTCAGTCATGTGTGAATCCCGTCAAACGTGTGATAGTCCTGCAGACAAGTGGAAATGCTGCGTGGGGGCCGCCCCAGGACCATGGCCCCTTCCCAGCCAATTGGGGGGTTGGGGGCCGTGGTGACCCAGGGTGGTCCCCTAGACCAGCCGCGCTCCCATTAACCGGCCTTCAGGGAAAAGATGAGGGGACACGCCACCGGCCCCCACGGCCCACCAACGACTGCCCCACCCTCCAACCGACATGGCACACCGTGGGTCACCCATGGCCCGCTAGGCCCGGGGCAAGACAGGATCCCCACCTAGAGTGGGCAACAACTGCCGACCCACCGGCACTCGGCCCTTTCAGACTTACAGTATATCCTGGCAAATTCCAGTGTAAGGTGACGCGGGATTTGATCGTGTCATGGCTTTCAGACATGGTGAGACATCCCGGGGAATAATGCGGGTTGGACACTTTCACAGACATGTCCCATGTTGCTGAATCAGCGCTCTGTGTGCGGCTGGCGGGATTTTATGATTTACATTATGTCGTGTTTGGTCGGAATTGGCAAAAAAATAAAACACATTTCCAAAGATGGACGATGGACACACTTCCTCGGCTTTACGATAATTTCGTTATATTTTCAGTCTAATTTTGCGATTTCAAGTTTGCCACGTTGATACTTGCAATGTTTGTTTACCGCTTTTCGTCTTAGTGCAAAAGAGGAGGAAATGACGATCGGCCCGCCATGACATTTATGTCATCAGCCTTTGTGCTGTGACCCGGGAATTTGACACCTGCTTTCACACATGCCTCGTCCCGGGAAAGTCCCGGACATAACACCGAAACAAGACCCGTTAATTATCCGTGGAATCTCCGTGTCAGTCGACCCGGGAAATTGCTTTCACACATAAGGGCTACCTGTTTAAATACCGCGATTTAAACGGTGTTCAGGTAAGAGACTCAGACAGACCCGAGGAGGTCCACTGAGAGAGGAGAAAGCGAGGCACGAATCCAAGAATTTTGTTCGGGAATATCTTTAAACAATGTACAAAACTACAAACATATCAACTTAGTCAATTAATGAGGCTTTTCGTTCAGAGGACGAGGCACTCGCACCATGAGGACGACTGCGCCGCCACTCGCCAGCTGTGTTTTCATTCTGACAATCTTCCCAGTCAAACATGAGTCACCATCCAACAACTCATAGCTATCGCGCTCGCTCGTTCCCCGCGCCTCCCATTTAAGAGACCGTGCGCCACGTCCATTCCGCTGGCAAGAACAATATTGTGCTATGGAGACCAGATGACATACCCTCCAATATCCTAGCGGGGAAAAAAAATAAAGGGGATTTCCTTCCCTGCGGTTGCTGCGAGTTTGGCTTTGGCTCGGACGCTCACCCCAAAAAGAGACCAGAGTAGTAGGGGAGGGAACCTCTGAGTCCCTCCCGATACGACACCATTTGCAATACGAGGCTCACGATAATCTAATAATAAACACGTACCGTTGCGCAAAACGAGACACAAGCCGCCAAGTTTATCCGATGCAACGAAAGCCAGCAAAAACATTTTTGAAAAGCCGAGCAACCAGTAGGAATTTGATGGCCTGTGGTGGGACTCCAAAAAATAAACAAATAACAGCAAGATTCACCCTCCATTAGTCTGTAACCGCCGCCCACGTCTGGAAATTTCGGCAATCAGAAGTTTGCAGACAAACACTCGATTCAAGACGCGGAGGCGCTATATGCTAACAGTCCATCCTGAATGTAAACTTTAGAAACCTGAAAGACTCCTTTGAGCCGATGCGGGCTTTAGAAAGAACCTATATAGAGCTGGCGGTCCTGTAAGGTGAACCTGCGGGAGGGTCCGGCAGAAGGGAACCGACAACACCAACGTGACAAAGCCGCTGTCATAGACTTCATAACCCATTGACATGATCAGGAAACGGAGCCGATTCGTAGAGGGCCTATTTTCAAAACCTTAAAAAATTTACAAAACCAAAGCTTCTACCAACTTAAAACAAAAACCTTAGCCATATATGAGTCTCCATGAGCAGCGGCATCAAAAAATTCAATCAAAATGTCGTTCCCTTAAAAAATCCCGATTACCGTATTGGCCCGAATATAAGACGGTGTTTTTTAAAATTGAAATAAGACTGAAAAAGTGGAGGTCTAGACATTATACCCATTCACGACGCTAGATGGCGCCAGATATCATTGAAGCGATGTTCTGTCATGACAGATCTCAGCTACTCTCAAGTTGAACCAGTTTGCATTATTTTTAGAGGTGTGCAAAATTTCCGATTCTTAGATTATTCGCGATTCGGCCGTGGAAGATTCGAGAACGATTCACAAAATTATTGAAATATGCCAAGTAAAGCGGAAGTACAACACACTCAGCGCGCCGTGCGGTCTTCGGGACGGACCGGAGCGAGAGTAGCTAAACATCATGCTTCTCATTACCCGGCCCCTCGGGTAATGCCAATGCTCAACTCACGGCTCTAGCTCAACTCATGCCACGAGATAAAAAAACACAACAACATACCTGACTGCTGCCGAAAAGCTGCTACAAGCCACATAATGTTACGGTAGATATCATTTATGTAAGACTTGATGCATTATTTATTCGGTAGCGTTAGCAGCACATCTACAAAAAGCTAGATGAAGGCGTTAGTAAACGGCCGCCATCTTAAAGCAGTACACTTCCCTGCAAGGCTGTTGTAGCGAACCTTCTAAGCAAACCTAATTAACTTTTTATCTAAAATACTCCTAAATTGGTAAAATATTGACTTGAATCTATCTTTAAAATAGTTTTAAAACTTTCACATGTCGAAAGTAGACAAAAGGGAAATTATGGAATAACGGGAGCGATTTTAACAACTTGAACGGTTGATTCACAACATTAAATTAATTGAATGTAGTTTAAAGCTGCTGATACAGAATGGGGACTGGAGTTTTTTTATTTAGTGTTATTTTTGTATATTTGTTTACTGCTATATGCTAACTTGATACTGAAATAGTAGTTTGGTTTAGCCTGAGAGTATTTTTGAACAATTTTGGAACTAATGTACAAAACTTAGGAAAAAAAAGGGGAGGGGGGTGCATCAATAATCGTTTTATAATCGAATCGGAGCCTCTGAATCGTAATCATAATCGAATCTTTAGGTGCCCAAAGACTCCCAACTCTAATTATTTTATTGCAATGTTTTTCCTTATTCAGATTTGTTTCAAGACTACAGTTAGAGTTAGACTTCACTTTGATGGTTAATGCAGTTATTAAAATTTTGTTGTTTTATCACAATAGATTGGTTTATTTACATTTGAAAAAAAAAAAAAACAGAAGCCATTCATTGACGAATGTGATTGCACTTTAGTTTACATATTTAAATGTTCAGATATTAAGATTTGAATGAGGCAAAATAACATGCTTTTTCTCTCAAATATATTGTTATAATCATTTGTTTTGGATGTACTGTAATTATTTTCTGTATAAAAATTAATTTGGTGTTCAAAAAGTCTTTTTTCAAACTTGAGTCTTAAAAACGAGGGGGTCGTCTTATAATCAGGGCCGTCTTATATTCAGGGCAATACGGTAATTAATTTTTTATATAAGTATAACACAACTTCAAATGGCTATAAAAGTCTCAGATTTTACACTAGATGCACAAAAATCACCAAATGCAGAGATAATCGTCAATAATTTCATAATCAATAGTAATATTTAATATATCATATTTTGACCAAACTAGCAACTTAATTTAAAATTTGTTTTAGTTTTCACCAGCTAATAAATCAGTCAATTTAACATCATAAACTTAATACTTGAGGAAAACATGCAGAATCAATTATAAATAATATGTAAATACATTATATATACAATGACAACTTATTATAGAATAGAATAGCCCTTTATTACCATTATACACTATATACTGTTAGTGAACGAGGCTAGCGGCCTCCTGACGTAAAAGGAGCTTTTTTGGCAAAAATTGAGAATAAATGCTTAAATCCCCAATTTCTTCATAGATATGGACGTAAAACAGTCTCCATTCTTGGTTAAAAGCAAAGAACCTGTGCAGTTAGCGTTTATTTTACATATATTGACGAAGTATAATGCTACTATGTTAGCGAATGAGGCTAGCGGCTGCCTGGCGTAAAAGGAGCTTTTCTGGCAAAAATTCTTGTGAATAAATGCTTAAATCTTTTCTTTAAATGCTTAAATTCTTCACAGATATGGACGTAAAACAGTCTCGATTCTTGGTTAAAAGCAAAGAAACCGTGCAGTTAGCGTTTATTTTACGTATATTGAGGAAGTACAATGCTACTATGCTAGCGAATGAGGCTAGCGGCCGCCTGGCATAAAAGGAGCCTTTTTGGTGAAAAATCTTGTGGATAAATGCTTAAATCCCCGAATTCTTCATAGATATGGGCATAAAACAATCTAGATTCTTGGTTAAAAGCAACGAAACGGGGCAGTTAGCGTTTATTTTGCGTAAATTGACGAAGTACAATGCTACTATGTTAGTGAAAGAGGCTAGCGGCCGCCTGGCGAAAATTCTTGTGAATAAATGTTTAGATCGCCGAATTCTTCATAGATATGGACTTAAAACAGTCTCAATTCTTGGTTAAAAGCAAAGAAACCGTGAAGTTAGCGTTTATTTTACGTATATTGACGAATTACAATGCCACTATGTTAATGAATGATGCTCGTGGCCGCCTGGCGTTAAAGAGCTTTTTTCCTTGAAAATTCTTGTGAATAAATGCTTAAATCCATGAATTCTTCATAGATATGGATGTAAAACAGTCTTGATTCTTGGGTACAAGTAAACTAAGAGGCTAGTCACCTACGAAAATTGGCCGCCTCCATGTGTAAACAAAGAAGAAAATTCCTGCGAATAAATGATTCAATCACCCACGCATGGTATGAAAAATATCATATTTACCTTGAATCCTCGAACAAATCACTCCTGAGACAATCCTTACTGTTTGTATGCGGTACAGCTTTCGTAGTCAAATCCAATTGTAAGTAAATCCAAGCTTAAATCTGACATGAGAATGTGCCGTCTTCGGCTATTACTAAATGAAGCTCGCCCCCCTGTGATAAGGTGTCGTGCAAAGAATGACCAAGTGACACGTCAATAGTGATGATGTCTATGGCCGCTGTGATGTGGTTCATCAGCAAATCGATTTTGGTTGAGGATTTACCGGCGCTTATGTAACCAGCTCCATAAAACAAAGTCAACTCGGGTGAACAGGTGAAATGTGGTGGCTAATGGTGCGGTCATGTCAATATGAGAGTTACATCATCTGTTTAAGACCCTTCAAAATAATACCAGGAGCTGACAGCTTATCGGAGCGTACAATTTCCATTCTGCAAAGCTTAGGAGATTTGCTCTCGTGACGTTTCCCCGACCGAGGTCGACAACGGAAGTGAATCCAAAGCAGCGATGACGTCTGTCTTTGGGCTCGGCTCTGTGAAATATTCACGGCGCGCATTTGAAATTCAGACAGGGGGCAGGAAAGATGATCAGCAGCTCTAAAAATATACTTTTGCAACGTGACGGAACTGGAAATATTCATCCCGGTATGAGGGCACAGGCCACTGCCGCCATCATATCCCTCCCGTGTGCAGCTGCCTTCTTTATCGTGATTTCTTTTTTATATTTAAAGTATTAACTCATTGGCTGCCACTGACGGCACTAGACGTCCAATCCATTTTGGTTGGGAGGACCGAAAGAGTTAATGTGCATATGACACCAGAAAGCATGGACAGTCCCTGGCTAAAGTCTTGTCGCTTATCCATTTTGTAGAAACAATTGCTAATAACCTGACTTTTAATGATTCAATTGGTTTCAGAAATGGCTCATATGAAAGCTGCCCAAATGTTGTTGAATGTACAAAAATATATTTGTTTCACTGAAAAAAGATTGATCATTGAATGAAGACATAAAGGTCAAATTTTGGAAAGACAAAACTTTTGTCGCCTACAGAAAGTAGTGTGAAAATTAAACCAAAAAAATGTCCTTCAAATACAAAAATATGTTACATAACATAAGCCAGACATGTCCAAAGTCCGGCCCGGGGGCCAAATGCGGCCCATGGTCAAATTTCATCCGGCCCCCAGCCTCTGTCATAAAATCAATAACGTCTGGCCCGCACACAGACCTAATAAATTGGTCAGCAGTACTGCTACCAGCATATGAAGTAGCTTACACACTAAATGCTGCTCCTCATTTACCCACGAAAAGGCAGCAGCACTCTCAGCAACATTCCCCCGTATGACCCTTTACTCCCAATTTTCTAAAATGGCGACAATCAACAAAAAAAGAAAGTTGACTGCGACGGCGGGCGCTTCAAGGATAGGTAGAAATTGGACTATTTCTTCACTAAAATACACAACAACTGTCTACAGTGGCGGTTTTTGAAGAGTTAAATGTGAGGCGATATTACACGCTGACATGTACGACAAGATTACAGGGAAGATGCGTAGCGATTAGCGAGAAACTGAAGCAAGTTGAAGCCAGTTTAATTTCACAGCAGCAGTATTTCGCAAGAGCCCGAGAGTCGAAAGAGAATGCCACAAAAGCTAGATAAACTGCCAAACGATTCAGTGGAATTGAGATTCCGTGGAACTGAGATTGTTGAAATGTATTAATTAAAAAAAAAAAAAAATCATACGTGACACAGAATGGCTTGCTAAAATTTGCTTAAATATATTGTTCTACATAAAGGACGTCAGCCAAGGTCGGCCCCCCACATTTTTACCACACCAAATTTAGCCCTCTTTGCAAAAAGTTTGGACACCCCTGACAAAAGCGAATTAATTAGTGGTGCTGTGAGATCCAAACTGAATATTTTGTATGACTTCCATGGGCTTCGGCAAGGATTCATACAATTTATTGATGAAGTCATCAGGAACATCAAAGAAAGCAGTCTTGCATGCCTCCCAGAGTTCATCAACATTCTTGGGTTTCGTCTTCCATGCTTTCTCTTTCATCCTGTTCATGTCTGGTGACTGGGCTGGCCAGTCCTGGAGGATCTTGATCTTATTTGCCTTGAGGAACTTTGAGGTAGAGATTGAAGTATGCGATGCAGCTGCAGAATTTGTCCCTTTTTATGGTTAGGAATGTAAGAGGCAGCTAAGATTTGTTGATATTTTAGACTATCTCTCAGGGTGCTGACAATTAAAAAACGGTGTGGCATTTGCCAAGGCTGTCAAAAGGATGGACGCTGGAAAAGTGCCAAAAGGTGCATTTTTCAAGATGAATCTTCCATTGAATTACACCACAGTCGCCGCAAATATTGCAGGAGACCTACTCGCATGGATCCGAGATTCACTCAGAAAACAGTGAAGTTTGGTGGTGGCAAAATCATGGTCTGGGGTTACATCCAGTATGGGGGTGTTGCGAGAGATCTGCAGGGTGGAAGGCAACATAAATAGTCTGAAATATCAACAAATCTTAGCTGCCTCTTACATTCCTAATCATAAAAAGGGACAAATTCTGCAGCTGCATCGCATACTTCAATCTCTACCTCAAAGCTCCTCAAGGCAAAGAAGATCAAGATCCTCAAGGACTGGCCATCCCAGTCACCAGACATGAACAGGATGAAAGAGGAAGCATGGAAGACGAAACCCAATAATGCTGATGACCTCTGGGAGGCATGCAAGACTGCTTTCTTTGATGTTCCTGATGACTTCATCAATAAATTGTATGAATCCTTGCCGATGGAAGTCATACTAAATATTCAATTTGGATCTCACGGCACCACTACTTAATTCGCTTTTGTTACGTAACATATTTTTGTATTTGAAGTACATTTTTTGTTCAATTTTCACAGCACTTTCTGTAGGCCACAAAACTTTTGTCTTGCCAAAATTTGACCTTTACGTCTTCATTAAATGACAAATCTTTTTTTCAGTGGAACAAATATATTTTTGTACATTAAACATCATTTAGGAGGGTCTTAGCTTTCATATGAGCCATTTCTGAAACCAACGGAATCATTAAAAGTCAGGCTACTAGCAATTTTTTCTACAAAACGGATAAGCGACAAGACCTTTGTCAGGGACTGTAGTTGAATCGTCTCAAAATATGATTTTAATAATAATTTCCAATAACAATGTTAAGATTTTTTTTCTCATGTCACAGGCACTTCCTTTTAAATGGAAAAATAAACAATTGCCGCGTTTACATAGAGCCAAATATTCCCATTACAATCGGGAATAGTGCTGCAACGATGAATCGATTAACTCAAGTAATTCGTTTAGAAAAAAGATTCAAATCAAATTTTGCTGCTTCGAGTATTCATTTAATTAAAGTGGTGTTGTAATGGTTTGTTTTGAAAGTATTTGCATTTAGTTTTATTTAATTGAGTGGATACACTGCCCTCTAGTGGCAACAGTGGATATGACATTACCCATTTCACATGGCTGAATTCAGCTGCTCCATGTTAAGTTTTTATTTGAGCTAATGTTTTCTTTTATACGCATTCGTAATTTTATTTGTAGGTATATTTAGCCGTTTTTGTGGGAATATGTCTTGAACCATTTGTTAAGAGCATAAAAAAAAAAAAAAAAAAAAAATCAACAAAAAAAACCACCATTTTGTAGAATTTACGCTAGCGGACATTTGCTATGTAAGTTAGCCTATTGTTCTTTTGTTATACTTTGATCCTCATTTATTTATTTTTTTATACCGTTTGAGGCTCAGCTCAGGTAATTTTTTATGTTGCTTATCTGATTACTCGATTATTCGAACTCTCTAGTTTATCGATTAATCGACGACTAAAATAATAGCTGCAGCCCTAATCTGAAAATAAAATACAAAAATGAAAATGGAACATTTTTTAACCCCCAAAAATCAACTTTTTAAACAAAGAAATCCATCTTTTTTTTTTTTTTTATAAACCAAAAATCCTACTTTACTGTACACCCCTCCTCCCAGATCTAACATTATTGAAAATAAAATTCCCCCCGAAACTCTCGCATCCAATCCATCCAAGGGTGTGGTCTAATACCCTTGTTCTGCACTTGGCATGACACACGTGCCCAGTGACTCAGTGGCATAAACGTTGCGAATCATTTTAACGCCAGAAAACCCGACATTGGCGACCGTACGATGAGAACGAGTCAGGATAAAGCCGGTCGTAAATAAAAAAAAGGCACAGCCCCCATAAAGACTCCAAAATGTTTCCAGGGAGCAAAAGTTTTGATGCCAAAAAGAGACGACATTCCATATTTTCCTCGAACTGATGTGAAGAGGCGGGAAATAATTTTGTTTTGATGGATTGTGTTGTTGAGCAGGAGTTCTTGAACATCTTTTGACTACAGCTGGACGCAGTTGTTACAAATCACAGTGCGTGGGGAGCGCAGACAGCTGCGAACAGGCCACTTATCGTCGGATCCCGATGATGTCACGTTTCTGTTACGAAACGTCAGGATTTCATCTAAGCGTTGTGGCGTCAGGGTTGGGTTTGGGGGATGTGTCAACATAACCATGGTGTCAACTTTCAGTGCTATTGAGTAGATAGATATAGTCAGGGCTTAATTTGTTAATCATAAGGTGCCGGAACGCAAAGCGCAGGGATGACGAGAAGGGCTTAAGGTCCTGGAACATACGCAGAAAATGGCACTAAAAACAAGACGCAAATGCCAACTTGCCATGCTGTGGGACTGACAAGCCTCAATTTCAGATAATATCCATGGTATAAATGGTAATGTAATGTAATAAATGTAATGTTAATGAATTTATGCATATTATTATTTTATTTGATACATTTTTTAAAAACGTTTTTATATTATTAATATTATTTTCTATGCACGAGAGGTGCCGCAGGTGCCCAAATAAGTTCCGTCAGGATCTGGCACAAATTCACCCCTGGATATACAGTAGTAGATTCACCAATAAATAAATCTGTCCCAAGTCCTCGTTTAACTGCAAAACTATTTGACAGACTGAGCTCCATAGATTAATCGCAAGATTCATTCATCTGATTAATCTAGTGCCGCAACGATTAATTGATTAAAAGCTTCGAATCAAATTTTGCTGCTTCCAGGATTTGTTTGTGGTTTGTTTTGAAAGTGTTTGCATTTATTTTTATTGATTTGGGTGGATACACTGCTCTCTCGTGGCGACAGTGAATACTACATAACTGATTCAACATGGCTGAATCCAGCTGCTCCCTGTTAAGACCAACATTAGTAAGTTTGTTTTTTTATGCATTTGTAATTTAGTTTATAGGTATATTTAGCAGTTTTTTGTGAGAACATATGTTTGAACGATTTGTTAAGATGAATTTCTAACGATTGAATTTATCTACGAAAGCTGTACCGCATACAAACAGGAAGGATTGCCTTAAGAGTGATTTGTTCGAGGATTCAAGGTAAATATTATTTTACGTACCATGCATGCGTGATTGAAGCATTTATTCGCAGGAATTTTCTTCTTTGTTTACCTGACTAGCCTCATAGTTGGCAATATACGTAAAATAAACGCTAACTGCACGGTTTCTTTGCTTTTACCCAAGAATCGAGACTGTTTTACGTCCATATCGATGAAGAATTCGGGGATTTAAGCATTTATTTACAAGAATTTTCGCCAGAAAAGTTCCTTTTACACCAGGCGGCCGCGAGTCTCATTCGCTAACATAGTAGCATGGTACTTCGTCAATATACGTAAAATAAACTCTAACTGTACGGTTTCTTTGCTTTTAACTAAGAATCGAGACTGTTTTACGTCCATGTCTATGAAGAATTTGGGGATTTAAGCATTTATTCACAAGAATTTTCGCCAGAAAAGCTCCGTTTATGCCAGGCGGCCGCTAGCCTCATTCGCTAACAGTATATAGTGTATAATGATAATAAATGGATATTCTATTCTATAATAAGTTGTGATTGTATATAGAATTTATTAATTGTTTATTTACATATTATTTGATTGATGCTGCATGTTTTCCTCAAGTATTAAGTTCCTGATGTTAAATTGAGTGATTTATTAGCTGTTGAAAACTTGCGGTAAAAAAAAAAAAAGGTGCTATTTTGGCCAAAAACGTACATGATATGTTAAATATTGCTATTGATCCTGAAAATATAGGTGATTATCTCTGCATTTGGTGATTTTTGTGCATCTAGTGTAAAATCAGACACTTTTACAGACATTTTAATTTGTGTTATACCTATTTGAATTAGGGCTGTAAAAATTATTGCGTTAACGGGCGGTAATTAATTTTTTTAATTAATCACGTTAAAATATTTGACGCAATGAACGCACATGCCCCGCTCAAACAGATTAAAACGACAGCTAAGTGCAATGCCAACTTGCTACTTGTGTTTTTTGGAGTTTTGTCACCCTCTGCTGGCGCTTGGGTGCGACTGATTTTATGGGCTTAATCACCCATGAGTATTGTGTAATTATTGACATCAACAATGGCGGGCAACTAGTTTATTTTTTGATTGAAATTTTTACTAATTTTATTAAAACGAAAACTTTAAGAGGGGTTTTAATATAAAATTTCTATGACTTGTACTAACATTTATCTTTGAAGAACTACAAGTCTTTCTATCCATGGATCGCTTTAACAGAATGTTAGTAATGTTAATGCCATTTTGTTGATTTATTGTTATAATAAACAAATACAGTACTTATGTACCGTATGTTGAATGTATATATACATCTTGTGTCTTACCTTTCCATTCCAACAATAATTTACAGAAAAATATGGCATATTTTATAGATGGTTTGAAGTGCGATTAATTACGATTAATTCATTTTCAAGCTGAAATCAACTGGATTAAAAATTTTAATCGTTTGACAGGATTTTTTTAAACATTAGCATTATATAGCATATAAGCTAGCGGACCTTTGCTATGCAAGTTAGCTAATTGTTTGTAAACATTAGCATTATAAAGCATTTAGGCTAGCGGACTTTTTCTATGCAAGTTAGCCAATTATTTGTAAAAATCAGCATTATATAGCATTTACGCTAGCGGACTTTTGCTATGCAAGTTATCCAATTGTTTGTAAACATTAGCATTATATATCATTTAAGCTAGCGACTTTTGCTATGCAAGTTAGCCAATTGTTTGTAAATTAATAATAAAATTGTAATTGTTTGTATGTTAGCCAATTGTTGTAAACATGAGCATTATGTAGCATATATGCTAGCGGCCTTTTGCTATGCAAGTTTTCCAATTGTTTTAAAACACTAGCCTTATACAGCATTTAGGCTAGCGGACTTTTGCTATATATCCGTCTGGTGTCTTATCTTTCAATTCCAACAATAATTTACAGAAAAATATGGCATATTCTATAGATGGTTTGAATTGCGATTAATTATGATTAATTAATTTTTAAGCTGTAAATAACTCGATTAAAAATTTTAATCGTTTGACAGCCCTAATTTGAATTTGAAGTTGTTGAAAATAGGCCCCCTACGAATCGGCCCCGTTTCCCGCGTCATGTCAATAGGTTATGAAGTCTATAACCTCTCATTAACCGTCGACGGGATGTTGTGCTCGTCGACGCATTTACGTCATCAATGACGTCGACTAGTTGGGACAGCTCTAATAGAAACATTATACAAATGCTCCCCAGTGTCATCTGGGGATAGAAATATGTTGATAGTTTAAAAAAATAACAAACGGCCATTCCCAGAGCGCGTAAAGCCAACGGTCCGGACGGTTTCACCTTTCAGCAGACATGAGATTTATTCAGGGAGGGGCAGGTGTGACCAAACAGTGATGTCCTGTATTAACCCAGGCCAAAAGAATGCGCTCTTTCAGCTGAGCGCTAACGTCACATCGCAGAGAGTTACTTTTAGCACCTATGTCGACCACGTGACGGAAGACATCTTCCATCATTTTGGTAGGAATGCGTCCTCATCAAAGCATTCATTGAGAGTGATGCGTCTTAAAGGCTGACTTGAGGCGCGCTTCACAAGAACAAGAGTCTTTGGCGGAGCTCACTGCTTCGCATGTGTCTCTCTCGCAGAAGAACGCGGTTACGCAACCGGGAACCCGCGGCAGATGAGCTGAAGACAAGACATCTTTGCTAGCAGCTCAGCGGTTCTCTGGAATGTGAATTTCTCCAAGAGATGTTGAGGACCCCGTAGGGTTTAACTTGACGCTTGACGGGTTAGGAAATTGCCTGGACTGACACTTTCCTGGTACTTTACGTCAAACAATTCTAATATTTACAGTTCTAAGAGCCTCTTTTGTTTATGGGACACACAAGACATGATTGTGTCATTTTAATTTCGATGGGGGATCTCTTAAGCTATTTAACTGAGTCACTGCCAGTGTTTCAGGCTTGAGAATACTGAAGGAATCTGACTTTTTAGCTAGACTGCCGGAATCGCGCCAGCCGAACCGCCGGACCCACGCTGGCGCAGCTCTGACGACCCGGGCCGGTGGGACCGCGACATCCCAGCCAAAAGGCCAAACTCCTCACTTTCACCTTAGTCTCAACTAGGAGTGGGAATCTGTTTGTACCTCACGATATGATACGATTTGCGATACAAAGCTCTCGATAACGATGATCTGACGATATAGCGATACAACGATTTTCGATACATTGGTCGGGAAATCATTCTAGGATATTCTAATAAAACTAATAAACAAAAAAACATGCTTCTGCTGTGAATTGGAATGAGTTTATCACGAGTAGACGTACAATCCATTTGAACTGGGAGGGTAGCAGCGAATGAACGAATGTTCATTCGCTGCCATCCCTCCCACTTCAAACGGATTGAACGTCTATGGCTTTCAGTGGCAGCCAATGCCAGGCAATGAGTAATTCTGGGCCATTTAAGGCTGTTGATTTTCAGTTACTTCCTGTTGATTTTGGGGTATTTTATGGGTCACTTGCAGTTTATTTTGCATTACAGAACAGGAAGTGACCTGGGAATCAGCCAAATAGGCAGTGACTCAAACTCAATAGGAAATGGCCTGTAAATGCCCCAAAATGAAAAGCAAGTGACCTGTAAATGCCCCGAAAATCGGACCGAATGACTGTGAATGCTCTGGTTTTGAATGAACGAACGTCCCAGTCTAAATGGATTGGGCGTCGAGCACTGTCAATGGCAGCCTTTTATTATTTTTTTAAATTGACACCTTTTTAAAACGATATCTCGATTCTTGACAGGAGCATATCGATAACCTTTTGGGATACAAAGTATCACGATATATCACCATTTCGATATTTTGTCACACTCCTAGTCTTAACCTTTTGTACTGACTCCATTTTGAAAGGTTTAAAGAAAGCCCACCGAAAACAAGTTGACAATTTATTCAGGTCGACAGCTATCAAACAGCAAGGCGAAACAGAAACAGACTCAGGCGGGGAGGCAAGGTCACCCAATCACACGTCAACAAAAGGTTCCCGAGAAAAATTACCATGATTAGTTAAAGATTCACTCTTTTGAAGGCTCTCGCGGGGCGGGCTGTTGGCAGATGAAGGGTGTGTGTGGGCGCTGTTTAGGATTATTGTCTGTTTGTGGATTGGACAGGAGGATTTGGGAGTCACTGTTGTATTGGCAACGAGGGTTGTGGATTTTGTTACCTCTGCGTCAAAGGGGCTCTTATTGGGAGTCTTTTCAGTGGTGTTTTCAGTTGGATATCATGCGTTCTCCGGTATTCCTTGTGTTAGGACAGAGCGTCCCGTCATTTGTTCTGGACTGTCCGGGAGAACTGATTGCGAGAGTTAGTGTGTCAATCTTGCTCATGATGCACACGTTGGGCTTCCGTGATAAGAAGGCGTCGTATAGCTTTTATGCCCTATATTCTGCTTGTTTTGTCACCCTATCACACGTCAGCAAAAAGGTTCCCGAGAAAAATGACACGATTAGTTAAACATTCAGTCTTTCCAAGGCTCTCGCAGGGCGGGCTGTAGGCAGAAGGATGTGTTTGGGCGTTGTTTAGGATTATTGTCTGTTTGTGGATTGGACAGGAGGATCGGGAGTTACTGTTGTCCGGGCAACGAGGGTTGTGGATTTTGACACCTCAGCGTCAAAGGGGCTCTTGGAGTCTTATCAGTCGTGTTATCAGTTGGATATCGGGCGTTCTCCGGTGTTCCTTGCGTTGGGACAGAGCGTCCCGCCATTTGTTCTGGACTGTCCAGACTGATTGCGGGAGTTGGTGCATCAATCTTGCTCGGTCAGTTGAATGGGGGAAAAGGTACTATCTCTTTCAATACAGAGATTCACCACAAAACTATTTGACAGATTAATCCATCAAATTCATTGAGTAATCGTAAAATTTTGGAGCGAACTCATTCGCATCACTGATTGAACGAATGTTCATTCACTGCCAGCCCTCCCAGTTCAAATGGATTGAGTGTCTAAAAGACTTTAGAACAGCAGAGATAAAATTTTTCCCATGCTAAGTTATTATTTCCTCCTATTTTTCAAACAGTAATACGATTCATGCTCCCTCATCGAACATTCACTGAACTTTTCACTTTGTTGGGAGTTGTAATGGATCCAAAAACAAACACTGGTGTCTTTTGACTTTATCATCCTCTAATTTAATCAAACAAGAAAAATTCCGACAACCACAGTCTAATTCAACTATTCATCTGTATTAAGCGAGCCGCAAAACATGAAACTTGGTTATGCAAGGTTTTTGACATTTGCCATCAAAAATCTACAAAGTGAAGAAAATTTTCTTGGTGAGAAACAGTTTTGTTTGTGACCAAACAATGTGGAATTGCTGCGATCGGACGTTAGCTGGTGCCTACAGTGCTGGCCAAAAGTATTGGTACCCTTGCAATTCTGTCTCATAATGCTCAATTTCTCCCAGAAAATGACTGCAAATTTTAAATGCCTTGGTAGTAATATCTTCATTTATTTTGCTTCCAATGAAAAAACACAAAAGAGAAAGGGAAAACAAATTAAATCATTTACTGCTGCTCGAGTATTCGATTAGAAAGATTCAAATTAATTTTGGCTGCTTCGAGTATTCGTTTAATTATAGTGGTGTTGTAATGGTTTGTTTTGAAAGTGTTTGCATTTAGTTTTATTGATTTGGGTGGACACATGGCCCTCTAGTCGACCTCATTTCACAAGGCTGAATCCATCTGCTCCCTGTTATAACCAACATAAGCTAAGTTTTTGTTTGAGCTAATGTTTTTTAATGCATTCGTAATTTAGTTTATTGGTATAGTTAGCCATTTTTTGTGGGAATATATGTCAGAACCATTCATTAAAAGCATTGTAAAAAAATTACATTTTATAGCATTTAAGCTAGCGGACTTTTGGTACATATGTAAGTTAGCCAACTGTTCTTTTGTTGTACATAGATCTTTAAAAAAAAAAAAATTTTTTTTTAAAAATACCGATTGATGCTCAGCTCACGTATTTTAATTTTTTTATGGTCCTTATCGGATTATTCGATTATTTGAACTAAATAGTTAATCAGTTAACCGACTACTAAGATAATCGATAGCTGCAGCTCTAAAATCATGATCATTTTACACAAAGCTTGGCACCCTTTGAAAAATCATGTGATGCTCTCTAATTTGTGTAATTAACAGCACCCGTTACTTACCTGTGGCACATAACAGGTGGTGGCAATCACTAAATCACACTTGCAGCCAGTTAAAATGGATTAAAGTTGACTCAACCTCTGTCCTGTGTTCTTGTGTGTACAACATTGAGCATGAAGAAAAGAAAGAAGACCAAAGAACTGTCTGAGGACTTGAGAAGCAAAATTGTGGGGAAGCATGGGCAATCTCAAAGCTACAAGTCCATCTCCAAAGACCTGAATGTTCCTGTGTCTACCGTGCGCAGTGTCATCAATAAGTGTAAATCCCACGGCACTGTGGCTAACCTCCCTAGATGTGGCACAAAAGAAAAATTGACGAGAGATGTCAAAGAAAGATTGTGCAGGTAGTGGATAAAGAACCCCGACTAACATTCGAACAAGTTCAAACTGTCCCGCAGTCCGAGGGTACAACAGTGTCAACCCGTACTATCTATTGGCATCTGAATGAAAAGGGACTCTATTGTAGGATACCCAGGAAGACCCCACATCTGACCCAGAGACATAAAAAAGGCAGGCTGGAGTTGGCCAAATCTTACCTGAGAAAGCCAAAAACGTTTTGGAAGAATGTTCTCTGGTTAGATGAGACAAAAGTAGAGCTTTTTGGGAAAAGGCATCAACATGGTTTACAGGAAAAAAAACAAGTCCTTCAAAGAAAAGAACACGGTCCCCACAGTCAGACATGGCAGAGGTTCCCTGATGTTTTGGGGTTGCTTTGCTTGCTCTGGCACTGGACTGCTTGACCGTGTACATGGCATTATGAAGTCTGAAGACTACCAACAAATTTTGCAGCGTGATATAGGGCCCAGTGTGAGAAAGCTGGAAATCCTTCAGAGGTCATGGGTCTTCCAGCAGGACAATGACCCAAAACACTTCAAAAAGTACTAGAAAATGGTTTGAAAGAAAGCACTGGAGACTGAGTCCAGACCTGAATCCCATAGAAGACCTGTGGAGAAATCTGACAATGGCAGTTTGAAGAAGGTACCATTCAAATCTCAGAGACCTGGAGCAGTTGGCCGAAGAAGAATGGTCTAAAATTCCAGCAGAGCATCGCAAGAAACTCATTGATGGATACTGGAAGCGGTTGTTCGCAGTTATTTCGTCTAAACGTTGTGCTACCAAGTATTTGACTGAGGGTGCCAATACTTTTGTCCGGACCATTTTTGGAGTTTTGTGGAAAATGAACATGATGTATTTAATTTTTTTAATTCTCTTTTGTGTTTTTTTCATTGCAAGCAAAATAACTGAAGATATTACTACGAAAGCGTTTATAATTACAATCATTTTCTGGGAGAAATTGAGCATTATCTGACAGAATTGCAGGGGTGCCAATACTTTTGGCCAGCACTGTATCTGTCAGCTAAACAGAAGCCGGGAGCGTCCAGATTGAGCGACAGATGGCTTCACGATGCCATTGACTGCAGTTTCTTCATCCGGGAGGGGGAGGGGCCTGACGTCAGAGGTTGTCAGAACTAACGAGAGCAACCATTACGTGTTAAATCTGCTGCTAATCTTTTAGCGGGAGAGTGAGTAGATGCTTTCTACTGGCTTTAATAAACACGCTGTGACCACACAAACGCTAAGGCAATTGAATTAGGTTTCAAGGTTAAAGGTGACGTGTGAGTAGACCCAGACAAGACACTTGGATTTAATAGAGACCAAAGGCCAAGCAGGTGGAAGTCCTCCATTCATCTTCACTCGGACACCTGCGGTGAATTAGACCTGTTCTGACAATCATAGCTAGCCACGCTCTGGAAGCCAGTCGAGAACATTTTTCTTTTGGAGCTATAAACGTCCCTCCCAATTGAATATCGGATTACATCATTGTAAAACGGCTTCTTGCCCTTAAACTGTCAGACGATTTAGCCGTTTAAAGCAGTGGGGAGAATAAAGCCGTAATCAAAAGTATGCAGTCGGTCTCCCCGGGAGGCCGTTAACCTGGCAGGTTCTTACGTAAGCAGCGCGGGGTAAAGGGTCATGATTAAATGGCTCCGAGAGGTGTAATGACACACTGACAAATTGGGATGAACGGGACTCATTAGTTCAGCAAAGTTCAATTAGTCGAAGGACAAAGCGAGAAAGTAGACAAGGGGTGGGCTTGATGGGTCCAGAGAAACAACCCAAGGGTGGAGGTACTACTAACCAATCTAATCCTGTTAGCGGAGAGTAGCTCGGTGGCTAAACTGAGCAAACTCCACTCAGTCAATCCCATTGACTGGATTGTTCCACTATGTCGTCCGGGGAAGCGGGGTGGGATCAAGATTCACTCTTGAAGCGGGGCACAGTCAACCAATAATGACAATCGGAAAAATTCTAGTTTCTGTCCATCTCATCAAAGTTGTCAGTTGTCTTTAAAAATAATTCACATTATGAAGGCGGCACAGTGGGACAGTAATTTGTTCAAAACACGTATCGGATCGAGACTCGGCATCAGTAGATTCTGAAAATCAGGTGACTTGGCCTCGAACAAAAATATGCGATTGGGACATCCCTATTTAGAAATGATGGATTAATTGCAAAAAATAAAGCTTTGGGATTCATCATTCAATCGCCAGAATGATTTAACAGATGAATCCATCAAACGCCATATTTCACAATTGTTGAGTTAATTATCGAGGGTTGATTGAATATTTGCTTGATTGATTGAATATTTGCTTGTGCTCATACATACCTAATACATACATAATACATATTGCCACATTTTTTCTTATTGATATAACCAGTAAATGATTATTGCTTGCTATACTAGGTTGTAGTATAATGTTAAGTGTTACAAAGAGTAAAGAGGGTCGGGATGACAACTGCCTTGCTTCATGGCCGCATCATTGCATAACTAGACCTTCTGGGACATCTTCAGCACCTGGCGTCAAGACTTTTGTCTAGACCTTCAAGGACAATTTTCCATTCGAGGACATCTTCCATGGCCGCAGCGTTGCATAACTGAAGTGTCTGGGTCATTCTGACCACTTTACCTGTGCCCTTGCGTACACACGTGTATTTAGTTAGTTCCACCACATGCTCACTCAGAGCCAACCAAAATCACATGGGTGTCTCCAGGTTGTTTTCCCCCTCCCTTCAGGGTGGCACCCTTCTGTGTTAGGACAAACACCTCATAAAAAGAGCAAGGAGGGTTTTTTCCTTAGATCAATTTTGGTGACTGTACAGCGTCATCTAGCATTCCTCTGTCTAGTCCCTCTTTGCTCTCCTTGGCCAATAAAACTGAGTGTGTTCTCTCTTTATTTTTGGGTAATTTTACAAATGTCTACCTAAGGGTCTATTTTTGAACTTGACAACAACCAAAAAATTTCAATTTTTGACCATTAATTCACCATAAAATTTTTTAAAAATCATATTCTCTTTCCCCCTAAAAATGGAACATTTTGGACCATACATTTTAATCAGTAGAAGAATCATAACGCAACTCCACCTTCAGGTGTTTGGAGCCACATGGTCATGGCCGAGCTTCAAGGAACAGCTCCGGCTCGTGATCAGTCTTGCGCAACTATGCCCGGCGTTTCCTGTCGCGCAGATGCGCCTCAACCTTCGGCCGGCGCTGGAATATTAAGCCTGAAGAAGGAGCCGAGGTAACGCGAGCCGGCCGTGAGGAAAAAGGAGATTAGTTTTACCGTTGCCAGGTAACGTTCGCAAACAATGTGAAAGCAAGAAGGAGTACGGAGACAATTAGAGTACAAGGCCGCGTAATAACCAGGTGACAAACAGCAGCTCTCGCGCCGAATAATGAAATTACTGTGGCGTTTTGGCCTCTGCGCCAAGAGATTCTTGCGGACTGATTGCGTTTGCACATTAAGAGTCATGATCAGATAGGCTGTGTTTTGACTATTGCTTAGGGCCCTGCAAAAACGTTTAATTGCGATTAATCTTGAGATTTTAATAGCAATGTATCCCATTCAGTCAATTAGCGCTTATATTTTAAATGTACCTACATATTAATTAAATATTCATTTACATGACCTCATTGGCTATCATTTGCAACCAATAGACGTCCAATCCAATTGAGCTGGGACTGAATAATCACCCGGAAAAAATAGCTTTGACGTCCATCGCAATGAATGGCAGCCAATAAATATTCATCTTATATTAACTAGGGCTGCAGCTATCGATTATTTTAGTAGTCGATTAATCGATGAACTAGTTTGTTTGAATAATCGAGTAATCGCATTAGGAACATGAAAAATTTAAATAACTGAGCTGAGCCTCTGGCTAACTTACATAGCAAAAGTCCGCTAGCTTAAATGCTAACTTTTTTTTTTTTTTTTTACAATGCTCTAAACAAATGGTTCAAACACATTGGCTTAAACAAAAACTTGGCTTATGTTAGTCTTAACAGGGAGCAGTTGTATCCAGCCATGTGAAATGAGTTATATCACATTCACTGTTGCCACTAGAAGGCAGTGTATCCACCCAAATCAATAAAACTAAAACTAAAACAAACACTTTCAAAACAAAGCATTACAACACCACTTTAATTAAACAAATACTCAAAGCAGCAAAATTTTATTCCAATCTTTTTTCTACTCGAATTACTCGAGTTAATCAATTAATCGTTGCAGCAATAATAACTCAATGAAACTGAGTTAATGCACACTAAAACAATGGACTGTGTCATGTAATGTACTGGCGTATTAATGAAATATTGGTCTATATAAATTAGGGCTGCAGTTATCGAATATTTAAGTAATCCATTAATCTATTAATTAGTTCGAATAATGGAGTTATCGGATTAGGAACATTGAATGCCTCATAGAATAAATCTTAAGAGATGTAAAACAAGGACTTGCTAAGATTGCAATTTCAAAAGAGCATTAAATGTCAATACTAAATAAAATTCCTGAGTGTTTTACAAACTATGCAGGATTGCACTTTCATTTCACAAGAGCAATAAATTAAAAAGTCTAGCCTCAAAGGGTATAAAAAAAAAAAAAATAAATAAAAAACAATTGGATAACTTGCATAGCAAAATTCCGCTAGCTTAAACCATAGACTTCATAATGATTGATGGTCAGATTCCACTTTCACTGCGCAAGTTGTGGGCTGCCCTACCTCAGTTATTCGTAGTCGGTCGCAGAGTCAACACATGCAGTGATCCAACGCCTGATTTAGGATTGAAAAGTACGAAAGCATACAAACAGGAAGGATTATCTCAAGAGTGATTTTTTCGAGGATTCAAGGTAATTCTATTTTTCATACCATGCATGCATTTTGAAACGTGAAAAAAAATCAATGGGAGAAATCAACCGCTACGGACTAGCATCATACTTCGACATATTTACGTAAAGTAAATGCAAACTGCCCTTTTTTTTTTTACTTTTAACCAAGAATCGAGACTCTTTTACATCCATATCTATAAAGAATTCAGGGATTTAAGCATTTATTCACAAGAATCTTCACCGGAAATGCTCTGTTTACATCAGGCGGCCGCTAGCTACATTTACTAACAGACTAGCGTTGTACTTCAACATATTTATGTAAAATAAACGCTACCTGCCCCTTTTTTTTTTTTTTGCTTTTAACCAAGAATCGAGACTGTTTTACGTCCATATCTATAAAGAATTCAGGGATTCAAGCATTTATTCACAAGAATTTTCAGCGGAAAACGCTCTTTGTTTACATATGGCAGCTGCTAATTCCCTAAAAGACTAGCCTCATAGTTTGAAATATTTACGTAAAATAAATGCTACCTGCACAATTTTTTTTTTTGCTTTTAACCAAAAATCTAGACTGTTTCACGTACATATATGTAAAGAATTCAGGGATTTAAGCATTTATTCCCAAGAATTTTCAATGCAAAAAGCTCTTTGTTGTACTAAGAGGCCGCCACAATGACTTAACTAGCAGCACATTCGACATAGTTACGTAAAATAAATACAAACTACCTGTTTTTTTGTTTTGCTTTTTGTTTTGCTTTCAACCAAGAATCGAGAATGTTTTACATCCATATCTATAAAGAATTCAGGGACTTAAGCATTTATTCACAAGAATTTTCAACTGAAAAAGCTCTTTGTTTACATATGGCAGCTGCTAATTTCCTAACAGACTAGCCTCATAGTTCGCAATATTTACGTAAAATAAGTGCTCTCTGCATGTTTTTTTTGTTTTTAACAAAAAAATCGAGACCGTTTTACATCCATGTCTAGAAAGAATTCAGGGATTAAAGCATTTATTCATAAGAATTTTCAACGCAAAAAACTCTGTTGTACTAAGGGGGCTGCCACAGTGACTTAACTAGCAGCACATTTGACTTACAGTGGTACCTCTACATACGAAGTTAATTCGTTCCAGGACCTTGTTTTTGTTAGTCGAAATGGTTGTATGCCGAGCAGGATTTTCCAATAAGAATACATCATAACATAGCATAGCATAGCATAGCATAGCATAGCATAGCATAACATAACATAATTTGCTGGATGACACTTAATGACATATGACATAAGCATTCAGTAATGCCTATGACAGTGTCATGTCATAATTATGACCGTCTTATGACGCCGCTGTCAAATGAAGTGTTACCTATTAACCCAAATAAATCAACAAACAAGCCGCACTGGACTACATGCCGTAGGATTCAAAATGAAGGAAAAAAGTAGCATCTGATAGACCGAAAATTACGGTATATTAACTCACAATGAAACAATGAGTTCTTGCAGTCAAAATATTTAACAGTGTGAATTAAGTCGTGTGAGTTAACTCAACCCAGCCTTCCTATTTTTTATTTACGGTCCACATGTCCGAGCTCAAGAAAACAGATGAGCTCAGCTTTTGCAAAATTGCAACGTTGGCCTTAATTTATTTATTTTTTCATCACGTCCTGTTATGCGGTTGCCCAAAAAGAACACAGCGCTCTTTTGAAAACATCAGCGCCCATGGAAAATGTCAGCTCGTTAAAAAAAAAAAAAAAAAAAAAAAAAAAAAAAAACGCTGGACCGGTGCGAGGTTCTGAAATAAACGCGCGCTAGGCCAGTCGTCCAAGGAAAGGTGACGCAATCAGGGAGGGGGCACGTTGACGATCGGGAGCCCCCTCCCCGAAGCCGAGGCCCATCTGGAGAGCCTCGTGACCCGGCTGATTGAAAGCAGTCGGGGCTCTCGCTGAGATACGGACGCTGGAATGTCGGGACTGCGGAAAGGCCCGGAATAGTCTGCGTTGTGCTCACATGTAGCATTTAGCTCCCTGCTCGCTCATCAATCACTTAAGAATGAGAGTCTTGATAGCAGTAGATGAAAGTCTGCCAGCTATTGGAACAACTAATCCACTTTCAAATGAATTGACAACTTCTTTCAATTTACATAGTATTGAATATTTTTGGGGAGTATCAAGATCAAGTTGAAAATCGTCGTACGGTGACAACAGTACTACGTTTTTCAGGCGCCCAAGTTGGCTGAAACCAGAAAGCGTTTGGGGAAAATATATTAAATCATGATTATTTTGGATCTTTTCAGGATATTTGGCCGACGGCTCGACAGCGACCACACCCGGAACCAGATGGAAAGAATAAGAAGTCCTCATCTTTTCCTTCTCTCCTGTACGACATAAGGATCTCCTTCTGGTGGTCGCCCTCCTCCTTTTGTTCGGAGGTCCGAGGGGAGTGTCCGCTGCATTCTATCTCACCGCAATCAACGCTCTCCGGCTCTTCTCTTGGCACACAATAATGCCAGACTTTCTTTTTTAGAAAACACAACTGCGGCCAGGAAGAAACAGATGGATGTCATTTGGGTTATAATAGCAGAATATGGCCAGAGTACAGTAACTTAACGCCACGCTCTTTCTATCCCAATTCTTGATGATTGTTACGCAACCTCACCGCCAGGTATTTGTCTAAAGTCACATATTTGTGCCGTTTCCCGCAAGCTGAAGTTGCCAGAACTGTGACAAAATAACTACTAATCTGTAAACCATTTATTAGCGAGAAAATTTTTCGGCATGGTTTTGTTATTTATAGCAGGGCGCGGTCAGTATTATTGTTGCCACGTTATTAAAATATTTAAACTCGATTTCAAGACTCAAATAAGGACTTAATAGCATTTTCAATAGTACATTTGTAGTGTCTCTCCATTGTTGGTCCTCAAATCGCCCCAAAATTAACAGGAAGTGACCCGGAAACTATAGGTCGGCTGATACATCAGGTAGTCCCCAGGTTACGGAACCCGAATTTCCACCTAAATCGAAATTAACCCTTTAAGTAACCAAAAATAACTACCTCAAAATATCCCCAAAATATTCTGTTTAATGATGGAGGACACACTGCCCTCTGGTGGCAGTGTCAGGTCTGGCAGGTCTGGCAGTTTGTATGACTGAGGAGCAGACTCATCTGACAATGATAAAGGACAGCTGCGCTCTGGTTTGGCCCACATAAGGCTGTAAGTTGTTTCAGCTAATATATGTTTGTGTATGCAATTGTAATTAAGTTTCGAGCTACACTTTGTGGAGTTACATGTAAGCAATTTGCTATGAGGATATGATAAATGTGTGTGTTTTTTTAAATTGCCTGTGTAATCTCCATCCTTTAAAAAAATATACTGTATATATTGGCCTCAAATATCAGCTTACAAAATCAGCTTTGGATATCGTCAGTCGGCTGAATTAAAAAAAATAAAAATCTGTATTGGCATTAAAAATTTCCATATCAGTCGACCTCTACCAGAAACGTCCAAAAATGATCCAAAATTTTCAGGAGGTGATCCGGAAGTGCCTTAAAATTAACAAGGGAATGACCGAAAACGAACTCTTTGCCTGCCACTGTCAACGATAGACATCCAATAGCGTACCGCCATCGTAACGCGGAAGTGGGAAATTATAGACACACCCTCGCATACAATCCATGTTATTTCTGCTTATTTTCTGCTGGTAATCTCTCAAAAAAGAACATGCCGATCAAACACTGCTGCTATGGAACTTGTAGAAACGACTCTAGACATTACGACATCTGAAGGATGTTTTCTTCATACGTTTCCCGAAGTCAAAAACTCCGAGGAAAAAACTTGAAGAATGGATCAACTTGCGCGGACGTCCAAAAGATCAGTTTAACGCCTGAAAGGCGAAGCCATTCACATTTCATATGCAGTAAACATTTTGTTGGGGGCCATGGTCCAACAGAGGACGAAGAAGTAAGCGATTTTGATATTTTGACTTATTTTTTAGTGTGGCGTTTTGCCGTGCGGCTTCTGTCTGACAATGAATGACCTGAAATTTTTTTAAATAGTATCTAACTGCCACTGTTGCCTTTTCTGTTGTAAGAAACACCTTTAGTAAGGGGGAAGTGTAAATAAATTATAGAATTAAAGATTTGTTATTAATGAAAAAAATGAAAAGTGCTCGTTGGCCGTCAATGAGTAGCATTTACACAAAAATAGCAATGTAAATTGCTCCCAAGAACGGTCAGCGACGCAAGACAACCAGAGGATATAAAATATAAGAAAGACTGCGCATATGGTGGTAAAGGATAGCTTCTTGAAACAGGAGAATGTCATTGTCAGTGGCGTAAAGCAATGCACACAAGAAAAAGGTGTCGATAAAAACTCTGGATCAGGTCGGGTCTTTTTCAGCCCTCGACACTCAAGCCATCTCTTTAACTGAACATTGGATGTTCTACCACAATTGAATTTGGCACCAGGGACATCATTTTCGGACAGAATTGGTAGGTTTAGCTCAGTAAACATCTCGTTCGTACACTATTTCCATTCATTTACTATTAGGGACAAACGGGAGGTTGACCCGCCCGCCTAGCAACAATTGCTAACATCATGAATATTAATGAGCAAAAGTGACATGTTTTTTACAGTACGCCAAATAAGGCGTAAATAAACCCAAAGCGAACTCTTTGCCTGCCTTTGTCAACGATAGACATCCAATTCATTTTAACTGAGAGGACTGGCCCCGAATGCTCATCTTTCAGCACCATCGATGGCAGCTAACGAGTTAACAAGGAGAAAGCAAAAATATCCTCATTACTATAACTGAGTATCAATACTGTTGCGATCAAATATCATATCCATCCAACATGGGAACAAAGGAAACGGGCACGCCACAACTTTCCTAGCAAGTTTAGATTGACTGGGGTTAAAGGGATTTGGTTGCGGTAGCGAAATAGGCTAGCGGTTAGCACGTCTGACCCACAGTTTAGAGGTTTGGCGGCGGAATCTCTGCTACAACCTTTCTGTGCGGAGTGGAATACTACGCCTACAACCTGCATTCAAGAAACATGTTAGTTTTTAGGCTAAGTTAGTACAAAACAACCTTAAAAATGGTGTTGCCGGTTGTTGGGTCTAAAAGAGATAGTCAAAGTCTTCCTGACAGTCGTAAAGCCGCACAGCTTGAAATGAAAACCGCACCACTTAACTCTTAACCGCGCCGTCCTTTTCTTTTTCTTGGGCGCAGTCGTCTGCCCTCTCCCAGTCAGCTCATTATTCAATCAGCCAGTAAAACACTAGCTCGACGTTAACCGCACGGAGGGCGGACGGCCGTAAAGATTCTCTGTGTCGGCAGCCGTTAGAATCATCGGCCTGGTTCCCATTTGGAGGAAGAAGGCGCTCGGCGGAACCTCCTGCTTCAAATAGATTGACGCCATCGATAAACCCTAACCCTAAACCAGTTATTAGTGCCATTAGACGTTAGAGATGGGACGATGCACTTAAACTCACGATATTTGTTGCATTTTATACTAGGGCTGTCAAACGATTAAAATTTTTAATCGAGTTAATTTCAGCTTAAAAATTAATGAATCGTAATTAATCGCAATTCAAACCATCTCCAAAATATGCCATATTTTTCTGTAAATTATTGTTGGAATGGAAAGCTAAGACACAAGACTGATATATACATTCAACATACGTTACATAAGTAGTGTATTTGTTTATTATAACAATAAATCAACAAGATCGATCGGGTCTGATCACGTCATTTTCAAAGTATCGGGATCGGCAAAAAAATATCGGACATGCCTTTTTTTAATATATATATATTTTTTAATTAAATCGTTATCTAATTGTATTTAACGTTACAGACAAAATGTCTTACACTCATCCAGAGTCTTTAGTTTTGGCTTAAAGTAGGGCTATCTAAATTATCACGTTAACGGCAGTAATTAATTTTTTAAAAAATTAATCACGTTAATATATTTAACGCAATTAACGTATGCGCTGCACGACCCATTCACGCATTGTCGCGTTCAATCTATAATGGCACCGTTTTACCTATATATAGAGCTAAAAGGCAGCATAAAATGAGTAGAGTGAATTTTGGCAGCCTTTGGAGCTTTTTTTTAATTGGCTAAAGCCTTACTATCCCTCTCTTAACAATTAGAAATATCGTGGGAAGCAATGTGGGGAAGAAAGGTAGCTGATCTTTTTCTTAACACCATATGTTATTTCCCAACGCAGAGAAGATATATCAATTGGTGCCACTACGCACAGTCATGGTTGCATTTCCCATCATGCATTTGGGCAGAACAGTTAAATGGCTACAGTATCATTTACTGAAAGCTCAACAAATACACTACATGGCAATATTTAGTCACAATATACAAAGTCACATTTATCCTTTAAGAATTACAAGTCTTTCTATCCGTGGATCCCTCCCACAGAAAGAATGTTAGTAATGTAAATGCCATCTTGAGGATTTATTGTCATAATAAACAAATACAGTAGTTATGTATGTTGTATGTTGAATGTATATATTCGTCCGAGTTTTATTCATTTTTTTTCTTAATGCATTGCCAAAATGTATATGGTCGGGAAAAATTATCGGGAATGATTGGAATTGAATCGGGAGCAAAAAAATAAGCAATCAGATTGGGAAATATCGGGATCGGCAGATACTCGAACTAAAACGATCGGATCGGGAGATAAAAAACATGAACGGAACAACCTTAATTAAAACCCCTCTTAATGTTTTCGTTTTATTAAAATATGTGAAATGTTCAATCAAAAAATAAACTAGTAGCTCGCCATTGTTGATGTCAATAATTACACCATGCTCACTCATTGTGCTGAAACCCATAAAATCATTTGGACCCAAGCGCCAGCAGAGGGCGCCAAACACCAAAAAACAAGTAACAAGCAGACATTACACTGCTGTCATTTTAATCGGTTTGAGCGGGGCATGTGCGTTAATTGCGTTAACGTGATTAATTAAAAGAAATTAATTAACGCCCGTTAACGCGATAATTTTGACAGCCCTATTTTACACATATTATATATATTTACACACACAAGCACATTCAGATTTTCTTAAATAGCCATAAGAAGTCTTCAAGACCACTTGTTAGAGATCCAATTGGCTACGAAGCTTCATTGCTTCAAGAAGCTTCATTTGGCACTTACATGAAGTTGGCCCCCCATCAGACGCCAATTTATATAAAAATGATGTCAATCGTTTGTGCTGTAAAAAGTTTTGTTTGTGCAGCTATTGTTTTTGAGATATTGGTTTCGAGTGATGACGTCATGCAGCCACCATTTATTGCAAAATGGACCTGAAATGGTGTCATTCGCTTTTGCTACGTTTGCGCTGTAAAAAAAAAAATGTTTCTGCAGCTCTTTTGATATTGAGATACTAATTTCAAGTGATGATGTCAATCGCAGCCCCTTTGTCGCAGCTAACGAAGCGTACCAACTCTCTCAATAGCAGAGGGGTGTCCCAACAACTAGAACAAAAGTAGCACAAACGAATAGGACAACTTTGCAGTAAATGGGGGGCTGCGAGTCACCTCATCACCACACGAAATTAATATCTCAAGCCCCCAATTTGCATTTACTGCAAAATGGACCCAAAGGGGAGCCGTTTGTTTGTGCTACACTTGCGGTAGCTGTTGGGACACCCCTCTGTTATTGAGAAAGTTGGTACGCTCCGTCAGCTGCGGGAGTATTATAAGGCAAAGCTTCGAGTGACATCATCACTCGAAATTAATATTTTAATTAGGGCTGCAGCCATCTGTTATTTTAGTAGTCCATTAATCGATGTCACGGCCCTCCCCTGCCTAGTATGGGTGGTTCCTTATCAGGAAGAGCCAGGATGAACTAGTTAATTTGAATAATTGAGTAATCGGATATGGAACATAAAAATGAAAATGCCTGAGCTGAGCCTCAAACGGTATATAAAATAAAATAAAAAAACTAAAGAAATGAGGATCTAAGTGCAACAAAAGAACAATTGGCTAACTTACATAAAAAAATGTCTGCTAGCTAAAATGCTATAAAATACTAACTGTTGTTTACAATGCTCTTAACAAATGGTTCAAACACATATTCCCACAAAAAACGGCTAAATATACCTATAAACTAAATTACGAATGCATTACAAAAACATCTTAAACAAAAACATACCTTATGTTGGTCTTAACAGGGAGCAGCGGGATTCAGCCATGTGAAATGAGTCATGTCATATTCACTGTTGCCACTAGAGGGCAGTGTATCCACCCAAATCAATAAAACTAAATGCAAATACTATTCAACAATATTCAAGATGCTAATTCCAGCTATCCAGAGTGAAACCCCTTCTTCACACCGAGGCAGCGAATCCACAGGAGTGTGTAGGGGGCTGTATGCTAGATTGCTTGTTTGAGTGGTCTATTGTTTGACAAAACCAAGTAGTCAGTTTGGTATAAGGGTCATTTGACACCTTTCTGGTCTTTCTTGATAGGCAAAAAGAACCCGGGTCTTCCAGTGTTAAAGAATTGTAAATATCTTAAAATGATAGCAGCACAAACGAAACTTTCAACAGTACCAACAAGCACAAACGTAGCACAAATGATTGACATTTTTTTTAATATATAATTTTGCGTCTAATGGGGGGCCAACTTCAGAAGGTTCATTTGACCTCTGTTGCCACCTGCTGTCAAAACGGTTGAAATTACACTTGATTTCAATTCGAGATTTACTTTAGAGGGCCAAATCTGGCCTTCCGAACCTCGAGTTTGACACCTTCTAGCTAGTCCAAGCTCCTCCCCCAGCCCGCCTGCATTGCACCAAAGGGACGCTGCGGCGTTTTCACCACCCTTCTTTCTTGCCGCTAAACCGCACCGGGAGCTACGGTCTGTTGTTACCAAGGTGACGTGCACCGAGGACAAAAGCGGTATCGGCGGCATTTTTTTGTTTTGTTGATAAGCAAAGCTGTGCCTGTTTACCCCCCGAACCCGTCCCTGCACGCATATGTCAGGGGGATTAAGCGCGGAGAACGCTGAATCGGGGGGAGGGGACTACGGTGACAGTACGAGGTGAATCAGCATTCTGCTCACGAGCCGAGTGAAGACGACGTTTCGACATCATTGACTTGCCAGCCCTCCCGGTTCAAATGGATCAGACGTCTACTAGTGATACACTCCTTTAAGATTGAACCTCGACTCGCGATTTGCAAATAAAATACCAGGATTGCTTAGCAAAAACAAGGCCACTGGTGCTTTTAAGTCAAAAAGTGAAAAGACAAATATCCATCAGAAACCCACAAATGTCCTTCAGTCTACTCTCGAGTGCGTTGGAAGTTTTTATGACACTAGTTTCTCTTCCTCCTGTGGTATTCGCAGCCACTGGTTGGCTTTCATATGCTAATAGCGAGGCCGATTGTGCCGGCCGACAGCCTGGAATGCTTCTCCACAAAGGCGAAATGAGACAGAAGCGGAGAGAAAAGGCCCGGACGGATGAGACGGCGCAAATATAGCCGAGGCCGTGGTGTTTTGAGAGTTCAAGATGAGAAATAATCCGGATTTGCCTCAAGAGTAACATCACTTTCTGTAATTCGCAAAGTGACGAGGGGCCCGGCAGGGGGGCGTCCCGCTGAGCGGGGCGTGGCGCTCGTCCAATGTTGGGGTGACCGAAGCACCGCTCGGGAAGTAGTCCCTTCAAATCACTTAGAGTTCAGAGGTTGGCGGACAAAGAAAGCTTGAGCAGGTGCGCCAATTAGAGTCCCCCGGGGGCCGCCCCTTTATGGATGCTCTTCATAATTGGTCTCTTCACCTATGAATTATTAATCCCGGGGAGTCTTTTGAGGTTTTTGACAAAAGTGAGGTCATGTCAGCGGAACCTATGCCAGTTTATGGCCCCCCCGGGTCGTGTTTCGACTCGTCAAGCCAAAGTGACGGCTAAGGGAGGTGTCTCGAGTACTACTTAAAGACATAAACTAGGTGTTCCCACAAGGATCTGGCATATTAGTCCATGAGGTTTAGGGATGAAAGGGCTACAAACAGGCATGAAAATGGGTTAGGGGTTAAAAAGGTGAGAAGGATGTGGAGGAAATATGACTATTTTTACGATTAGTCCACTAATCAATTTTTTTGTTTTTACTACCGTATTGGCCCGAATATAAGACGGTGTTTTTTGCATTGAAATAAGACTGAAAAAAAGGGGGTCGTCTTATATCCGCAGTCTAGACGTTATACCCATTCACGACGCTAGATGGCGCCAGATATCATTGAAGCGATGTTCTGTCATGACAAATCTCAGCTACTCTCAAGTTTAACCAGTTTGCATTATTTTATTGCAGTGTTTTTCCTTATTCAGATTTGTTTCAAGACCACAGTTACAGTTAGACTTCACTGTGATGGTTAATGCAGTTATTGCAATTTTGTTGTTTTATCACAATAGATTGGTTTATTTACATGTCAAAAACCAGAAGCCATTCATTTACGAAAGTGATTGCACTTTAGTTTATATATTTAAATGTTCAGATATTAAGATTTGAATGAGGTAAAATAACATGCTTTTTCTCTCAAATATATTGTTATAATCATTTGTTTCGGATGTACTGTAGTTATTTTCTGTATAAAAATTAATTTGGTGTTCAAAAAGTCTTTTTTTCAAACGTGAGTTTTGAAAAAGAGGGGGTCGTCTTATAAACAGGGCCGTCTTATATTCGGGCCAATACGGTAATTTAGGAATGAAATTTTTGATGAAGCTTATTAATTCACAAAAACATTTTGTTAACTCACAAATAAACAATGAGGTCAAATGCTGATAGCATTAACTGGTGCAAAAGAATGGAATGTAAACCGATTCAGAACACTGACTTCGCCTTTTCAACATGATTCAAAACAAATCATAAAATAGATCAAATAAAATAAGCAAGCATTATTATTATAATATACTACTATATATCAAGGCTGCAGCTACTGATTATTTCAGTAGTTCGATTAATCGAGTAAACGGATAAGGAACATCAAAAATTAAAATACCTAAGCTGAGCCTCAAACTGTATAAAAAAATAAATGAGGATCGAAGTCCAACAAAAGAACACTTACATAGCAAAAGTCCGCTAGCTTAAAAGCTATAAAATGCAACCTTTTTTTTTTTTTTTTTTTTTTAACAATGCTTTTAAATGGTTTAAACACATATTCCCACAAACGCGGCTAAATATACCTATAAATTATATTACAAATGCATTAAAAAAACATTAGCTCAAACAAAACTTATGCTTTTGTTGTTCTTAACAGGGAGCAGCTGGATTCAGCCATGTGAAATGAGTTATATCAGATTTACTGTTGCCACTAGAGGGCAGTGTATCAACCCAAATCAATAAAACTAAATGCAAACACATTCAAAACAAACCATTAAAACGCCACTTTAAACGATTACTCGAAGAAGAAAAATTGAACGCAAATCTTTTTTTCAAATCAAATTACTTGAGTTAACCGATTAATCACTGCAGCACTACTAAATATAACAGTATTATAATAATTATTCATTGCCATTCATATTGTTCATAAAGAGTGTCATTTTAAAGCTATTCTTAGTGTAGAATCTGAATTCTGTAGTATTATATTTACATATTACAGTAATGGGATTAACTCCGGAAATCGTTCTTTATATAACGAACATGATGTGCTTTTATTTTGAAATGTTCACCAGAAGTACGTTCGCTAACCGCTAACCCTAAGCTTTACACTCCGCTTTTCGTCATTGGTTGTGGTGTCACTAACAGATTTTTTCCCCCCATTTTTTTCGTTTGCAAATGCTGTTAACCAGCGATTTTTCATGTTTGAAGTGTCACCTTTTTAACCACAAGTTTGCGGTTTGGAGAAGACCGCCAATGTTTTATAGCAGGCTAAAGTAGGTTGTCTTTTTTCCCTATTCGCCTCAATGTAGCAATGCTAACATTTACAGTGTTTAATATTGATGTGTTTCCTTGTTTTGTATGTCTGAATTTGAATTCTATGGCGTGTTGATGACCAATAAACATCTGTGAAAGGAACTGTTGTCTCATGTGCCATTAGCGCGTGCTCAGCGATAAAACGCAGCCGTGAAAATGACCGCCCTCATTTCTATTTACCGTGCGATAAATGGACTCATTGCATATCGCGACAGGCTTAACAACTTCAATAAAACATGTCGTTACTTAGTTAGTTAGTTAGTTGTTACTGTCTTTGTTTTGTTCATTATAATAATGTTCATGTCATCATGAAAATTCAAGTTCGGTCAAAGGCAAATCTAAGCTGAATCAACCGCTAGTATTTATAACCTACAGGTGTTCAAAAACTCAGGCGAATATACATTGAAAAATTATATTTATCGTATCGGTATCGGCCTTGAGGAGCAGGAAGTTATCGATATCAGTATCGGTTTCAAAAAATGGATATCTTGCACTCCTATTAGTTAGTTAGTTAGTTAGACTTATGATCTGCCAGCTTGTAATTGTCTCCTGTCATCTTCCAAAATTACAACTGGGTTACGGCGTTTAGGTGTTCATTCACAGCCGACGTGTAGCCA
The DNA here is from genome assembly GCF_030265065.1 of Corythoichthys intestinalis. Classification (NCBI taxonomy): domain Eukaryota; kingdom Metazoa; phylum Chordata; class Actinopteri; order Syngnathiformes; family Syngnathidae; genus Corythoichthys; species Corythoichthys intestinalis. The sequence goes on along the minus strand of NC_080414.1, from coordinate 1,716,110 downwards.
AGCTTGGAATTAGAGCTGAAAGGAGTACTCGAGCAACTCGAGTAACTCGAGTTTAAAAACTGATCCGAGTAATTTTATTCACCTCGAGTAATCGTTTATTTTGACAGCTCTAAGCATCACGTTTTGCTCGGACTACTTTTAATGCGGGACAATGCGCTGTTACGTGCGGAGAGGAAGAAGGAAAAAAAAAAAAAACTTACTGCAGCCGACAGCCGCCACAAACGACGCCGACGTTGCTAAATACTAGCCTGCACGATGCTACGTTGGTACAGGTAGCGTCTGATGCGTCTCATAGAGATCACATGTATGTTGAACTAGATGCGAAATGACAGACTCGGCCGCGTCTGGGCAGCCTTAGTAAACAGCCGCCATCTTAAAGCAGTAGAGCGCTAAGCGCTAATAAATAAGATTAACGTTACTGTCGCGACTAGCTCACGTAACGTTAGCCCTGCGGAGGGCTAGGTTTCAATTAATTATGACCACTGTCGATGCGTGGCTAACGTGTCTTACATACAGGCTTTAACATAACATAGCATTGTGGAGTGATGAGGGTGTAAAATAAAAACTTAATCATGCTAACTATCAATTTTAGCTCAGTAGTCATTGCTGGATAAAACACCAAGTAGCACTGGTCCCTAATGTGCTCCAATACAGCCTGTATCATACATTTATTTTGAACACTGCAAAAACTCAAAATCCTATCAGGACTTACATTTTAGACTAACTTAAAACTTAACTAGAACTTAAAAATGGCTTGACACAAAGAGAAATTCAATTGAAACACGTGGGAAAAAATCCTAACTTTTAAGTGATGTGTGTTATCAAGTGTAACGGCATTTTTAGGTAATATATATATATCTATATATATATATATTTTTTTTTAATAAGATCTAAAAGTTTTTTGAGTGAAAGCAGTGAATTAGTCTTTTTTTTAAAATTCTAGTTACATCTGAGATGCAATTGTTGGCTGTTTTCAACAATATACATCGAAAATAAAGACATTGATTGACTGAAAATGGTTCAAAATTAGATGAAATGTCTTGTTTTCTCATGTGTATTTATAATTGCGCTTCACCTAAAAATATATTTGTTTTATCCGATTACTCGATTAATCGATAGAATTTTCAGTCGATTACTTGATTACTAAAATATTCGATAGCTGCAGCCCTGCTTGGAATGAAGAGAAAGGACACAACAGTGTACCCTCCTTTGTTTTGCTGAAATAAGTCAAATGTTTTGGCCACTCTGGTGCGCTTTTTTGGCTTTGTGCCGCTTTACCCGCTTAGTCACCAAGCGTCCGACATTTAAAAAAATCTCGCGACCCTCCCCCCTCCTCAGATCTAAACAATTCACCAAGGTCACCCTTTTATACTTCAAAACGGCGAATTTCACCGAAAGGTGAGGCATTTTTTAATGCCTGAATATATATATATTTTTTCCCTTGTAAAATTTCCAAGGTACCGGATGGGTACGCGCTATCGGCAGATCCTCGAAATCAGCTGACTCGATGTAAAAATATGTGTTTGGGACAACCCTAGTGTGGCTCCCGTAAAATCTTTGGCAAATGTTTTAACCCAGACATGTCCAAGGTGCGGCCCGGGGGCCAAATGCGGCCCGTGGTCAAATTTCATCCGGCCCCCAGCCTCTGTCATAAGATCAATAACGTCTGGCCCGCACACAGACTTAATAAATTGGTCAGCAGTGCTGCTACCAGCATATGACTTTGCTTACACACTAAATGCTGCTCCTCATTTACCCACTGAAAGGCAGCAGCACTCTAAGCAACATTACCCCGTGTGATCCTTGACTTCCAATTTTCTAAAATGGCGACAATCAACAACGAAAAAAGTCGACTGTGAGGGCTGACGCTTCAAGGATAGGTGGAAATTGGACTATTTCTTCAATAAAATACCCAACAACTGTGTCTGCCTCATTTGCAAAGAAACAGTCGCTGTTTTTAAAGAATTCAATGTGAGGCGATACTACCAAACAAGACACGCTGACATGTACGACAAGATTACGGGGAAGATACGCAGCGAGAAATTGAAGCAACTTTTGAAGCTAGTTTAATTTCACAGCAGCCGTATTTCGCAAGAGTCCGAGAGTTGAAAGAGAAAGCCAGTTGCGAGATTGTTGAAATTATTAATCAAAAAAAAAATAAAGCAAATGTGACAAACAGAATGGCTTGCTAAAATTTGCTTAAATATATAAAGGACGTCAGCCAAGGTCGGCCCCCCACATTTTTACCACACCAAATCTGGCCCCCTTTGCAAAAAGTTTGGACACCCCTGTTTTAACCTATTAAAGGAGAGCCATTGTTATCACAGACGAGAACGTAAGCAACACCGGCTCATAAATATCTTCCATAGAAACCCAGCCGTCTTATTTCTACAGGCGACACCGCCTCCCGCCAGGTGTCGGCCGCTAAATATTTCACGAGGTCCCCTCACTAAACCAGTCTTCGGCACCTTAGACGGCAGTTGTCCAGCCGCAAAACAAGGGGCCTATTAGTTCCTTGCAAACAATTTCTCTGTAATTGAATTAGGGCAGGCCGGAGAGCGGCACGGCTGGCCAGTCTTTCTTTGGGTAAAAAAAAAAAAAAACTCCACAATGAGCCGGCTGTATGAGCGTCCGGTCAAAAGACCGAAACGGAGCAGATGAGATGACTTGTGAGCCTTGACAGACAGATGATACATGCACCACAGCACAAAGAGCACTGTATGCGACAGCCGCATTCATTGCTTACTGTATGCATCCGAAATGGAAAGACTTCGACCTTTGTGCAGTAATACATCAAATGGGGTTCGCAAATTCACCCTTTTAGTGATTTTTATGAAACGCCCACTCTTTCCACTCGTACCGCACAAATGCTATTTTTAGACCGTGATGTCGTCATCGTAACCCGGAAATGGGTCAACATTAAGAGTGGGAACCTCTTGGTACCTCACGATACGATTTGCGATACAAAGCTCACGATAACGATCTGATGATATGGCGATTAGAAGTGCGAAATTTCCGATTCTTAGATTATTCGCGATTCGGCCGTGGAAGATTCGAGAACGATTCACAAACATCCAAATTCCGATTATTGAAATATGTCAAGTAAAGCGGAAGTAACGCCAGTAACGCCGCGCGGTCTTCGGGACGCAATGAGGAACGGAGCGAGAGTAGCTAAACATCATGCTTGTCATTACCCGGCCCCTCGGGTAATGACAATGCTCAACTCACGGCTCTAGCTCAACAACATATTTGACAGCTGCCGACAGCTGCTACAAAGTACGTCCACATAATGGTACGGTAGATATCATATTTATATCGGACTAGACTTGGTGGCGTTAGCAGCACATGTACAGAAAGCTAGGGGGAGGGGTATCGATAAGCATTTGCTTTTTCCCGTTTTCCTTTGTTTGTCATCGTCTTTTTTTTGGTGTGTGTGTGTGTGGGGGGGGGATTATTCCTTCGTCTGTGTCAATGTTTCCTTTCTGGCGAAAATATCCCACAACCTGAAACTGTAAATCAATGACAATGACAACTAGGCCTGCAAGCAGGACTGAACGGGCCCTCGCAATCTAGCGCAACTCGGACGTCACGCAACTCGGACTGTGTGCAGGTCAGGGTGGTGGCAGATCCTCCTCTGTAATCATCTCATTAGAACCTAACATGCACGAAAGTCGCCTATTTACATTACCACACCCAAGAGATAAAAAACCCTATTGGAGAGAGTACTACAAAAAAGGAGCAACTACTGAGCTGTGCAGCCAAGCCCTTATTCAAAACCAAATTAATCTTCTAACTGGGCCTATTCGACCAAGTGTGCCAAATAGTGTGGCTCTATAAGCTGCCTGAGTCTCTGAAAAAAAATATTTCCTTTAAATGGCGAACAAAGGGTCGTCACGGCAACAGACAGAGACACGTGGACATGGGCCGTAAATAAGTATTTTAATAGGTCTTGAAACTACAATGACCAACCTGAAAAGAACTGGACATGTATTGGAAAAACGAGTGACTTTCTATTGCCACTAGTTGGCGCTGTAGGGTTGATGCAAATGACCCCTACAACGCCCTTCAGGGTATGACTCTCAACAAGCACGGGAAGTTTGGCGCAGATATGTTGTATATCTGCCGAGTTATGACTGTTCAAAGTTTTTGGAGAGAAAAATTGTTGACAGTCATTTTCACTTTCCTGTTTGGACCCCTCCGCTTCAACGAAACTTCAATATTTTTCATCAGGCACCTGAAGACAGGTCTTAAGGCTTCCCTTTTGCAGGTTTGAGGTAGATTGATTTTTTCCCTTTAGAGGAGGAGTGTGTCCCGTAAAAAAGGGCATTTCCTGTTTCCACTAGGAGGCGCCAGGCACAAATGGTAAATTTTCAATCCAGTCCTGCTCAGGCTAGTATACCTCACACACATGCCAGATTTAAAATAGATTGAACGTTGTATGAGGGAGTTATCAGTCATTTTCCGAATTCGGTGTTTTGGCGAAAAAATGGCCGACTTTGGCACCCCGCCCAGGTCAGGCCCGTGAATGAAAACACACCATTTTGATAAATTAAGATTTCATATGCCTCATGAACAGGCTCGCCAATTTTGAGAATGATCAAACTAATTCCCTAGGTGCCAAGGTGTAAAATGTGCACACTGTAAATCGATAAAAATTTCACATTCAATCAAAAATACCCGATTTCCTGTTGGGTTTGGAATATGCATGCAAGAGACTTTTTGGAGCAGTTTTGTACAAGGTATTGACTCTCCGAATTTCATCCCTCTACGTTGAAAAAACCTAAATGGAGAGGCCTTTTTGAAAATTTCAAGGGGGCGCCAGTGAGCCATTTTGTTACATTTTTTTGTAACATTGCAAGATTATCGAACGTTATCCAAAGCCGCATGTATGTGCAAATTTTGGTGAGTTTTTATGCATATTCAAGCCTCCAAATGTAAACTCTTACTGTGAACCCATGAAAATTTCACATTCGATCCAAAATACCCGATTTCCTGTTGGATTTGGAATATGGGTGCAAGAGACTTTTTGGAGCAGTTTTGCATAAGGTATCTACTCCCCAAATTTCCTTGCTCTATGTTGAAAAAACCCAATAGGAAAGGCCTTTTTTAAAACTTCTTTCTGTCGCCACTAGTTGGCACTGTAGAGTTGATGCAAATGACCCCTACAAGAACCTTCAGGGTATGACTCTCAACAAACACGGAAAGTTTGGCGCAGATATGTTGCATATCTGCCGAGTTATGACTGTTCAAAGTTTTTGGCGAGACAAATTGTTGACGGTCATTTTCACTTCCAGTTTGGACCTCTCCGCTTCAACGAAACCTCAATATTTTTCATCAGGGACCTGAACACATGTCTTGAGGCTCCCCTGAAACAGGTTTGAGGTCAATAGATTTTTTTCCCTTGGAGGAGGAGCCTGTCTCGTAAAGAAGGCCATTTCCTGTTTCCACTAGGGGGCGCCAGGCCTAATGGGTAATATTTCAATGCAGTCGTGTTCAGGCTGGGATATCTCATATACATGCTAGAAATGAAAAAGATTGAACGTTGTATCACGGAGTTTTTAATCATTTTCTGAATTTGGTATTTTGCCCAAAAATGGCCGACTTTGGGACCACGCCCAGGTCAGACCCTTGAGTGAAAACTCACCATTTTGAAAACTTAAGATCTCATATGTCTCCTGAATAGTCTGACCAATTTTGAAGACGATCCAACTATTTTCTTCAGCGACAAGGTCTCAAATGTAAATCGATAAAATTTCACATTTGATCCAAAATTTCCGGCTTCCTGTTGGGTTTGGAATATTGGTGCAAGAGACTTTTTGGAGCAGTTTTACACAATGTATCGACTCACCAAATTTCATCATTCTACGTTGAAAAAACCTAATAGGACAGGCCTTTTTGAAAATTTCAAGGGGGCGCCACTGAGCGATTTTGTTAAATTTTTTTGTAGATTATCAAAATTTACGCAAAGTTGCATGTATGTGCAAATTTTGGTGAGTTTTCGTGCATGTTCAGGCCTCCAAACGTAAACTCCAACTGTGAACCGAAAAAATTTCACATTTGATCCAAAATATCCGATTTCCTGTCAGATTTGGAATATGGGTGCAAGAGGCTTTTTTGAACAGTTAGGCATAAGGTATCTACTCCCCAAATTTCATCGCTCTACATTGAAAACCTGAGAGGAAAGGCCTTTTTGAAAATTTTAAGGGTCAAGGGGGCGCCACTGAGCCATTTTTTGAAATTTTTTCAAAACGACGCTAGATTATCAAATTTTACGCGAATCTGCACGTATGTGCAAATTTTGGTGACTTTTCGTGCATGTTCAGGCCTCCAAATTGGCCATTTTCATTTGCCATGAAGAAAGAAGAATAATAATAATAATAATAACTAGGCCTGCAAGCAGGACTGAACGGGCCCTCGCAATCTAGCGCAACTCGGACGTCACGCAACTCGGACTGTGTGCAGGTCAGGCTGGTGGCAGATCCTCCTCTCTAATTATCTCATTAGAACCTAACATGCTCGAAAGTCGCCTATTTACATTCCCACACCCAAGAGATAAAAACCCCTATTGGAGAGAGTACTACAAAAAAGGAGCCACTACTGAGCTGTGCAGCCAAGCCCTTATTCAAAACCCAAAATTAATCTTCTAACTCGGCCAATTCGACCAAGTGTGCCAAATACTGTGGCTCTATAAGCTGCCTGAGTCTCTGAAAAAAAATATTTCCTTTAAATGGCGAACAAAGGGTCGTCACGGCAACAGACAGAGACACGTGGACATGGGCCGTAAATAAGTATTTTAATAGGTCTTGAAACTACAATGACCAACCTGAAAAGAACTGAACATGTATTGGAAAAACGAGTGACTTTCTATTGCCACTAGTTGGCGCTGTAGGTTTGATGCAAATGACCCCTACAAGGCCCTTCAGGGTATGACTCTCAACAAGCACGGGAAGTTTGGCGCAGATATCTTGTATATCTGCCGAGTTATGACTGTTCAAAATTTTTGGAGAGAAAAATTATTGACAGTCATTTTCACTTTCCTGTTTGGACCCCTCCGCTTCAACGAAACTTCAATATTTTTCATCAGGCACCTGAAGACAGGTCTTAAGGCTTCCCTTATGCAGGTTTGAGGTCGATTAATTTTTTCCCTTGGAGGAGGAGTGTGTCACCGTAAAAAAGGGCATTTCCTGTTCCCACTAGGCGGCGCCAGGCACAAATGGTAAATTTTCAATCCAGTCGTGCTCAGGCTGGTATACCTCACACACATGGCAGATTTAAAATAGATTGAACGTTGTATGAGGGAGTTATCAGTCATTTTCCGAATTCGGTGTTTTGGCGAAAAAATGGCCGACTTTGGCACCCCGCCCAGGTCAGGCCCGTGAATGAAAACACACCATTTTGATAACTTAAGATTTCATATGCCTCATGAACAGTCTCGCCAATTTTGAGAATGATCAAACTAATTCCCTAGGTGCCAAGGTGTAAAATGTGCACACTGTAAATCGATAAAAAATTCACATTCAATCCAAAATACCCGATTTCCTGTTGGGTTTGGAATACGCATGCAAGAGACTTTTTGGAGCAGTTTTGTACAAGGTATTGACTCTCCGAATTTCATCCATCTACGTTGAAAAAACCTAAATGGAGAGGCCTTTTTGAAAATTTCAAGGGGGCGCCACTGAGCCATTTTGTTACATTTTTTCGTAACGTTGCAAGATTATTGAACGTTATGCAAAGCCGCATGTATGTCGAAATTTTTGTGAGTTTTCGTGCATGTTCAAGCCTCCAAATGTAAACTCCTACTGTTAACCGATAAAATTTTCACATTTGATCCAAAATACCCGATTTCCTGTTGGATTTGGAAAATGGGTGCAAGAGACTTTTTGGAGCAGTTTTGCACAAGGTATCAACTCCCCAAATTTCCTCACTCTATGTTGGAAAAACCCAATAGGAAAGGCCTTTTTTAAAACTTCTTTCTGTCGCCACTAGTTGGCACTGTAGAGTTGATGCAAATGACCCCTACACGAACCTTCAGGGTATGACTCTCAACAAACACGGGAAGTTTGGCGCAGATATGTTGTATATCTGCCGAGTTATGACTGTTCAAAGTTTTTGGCGAGACAAATTGTTGACGGTCATTTTCACTTCCAGTTTGGACCTCTCCGCTTCTACAAAACCTCAATATTTTTCATTAGGCACCTGAACACATGTCTTGAGGCTCCCCTGAAACAGGTTTGAGGTCAATAGATTTTTTTCCCTTGGAGGAGGAGCCTGTCTCGTAAAGAAGGCCATTTCCTGTTCCCACTAGGGGGCGCCAAGCCTAATGGGTAAAATTTAAATGCAGTCGTGTTCAGGCTGGGATATCTCATATACTTGCTAGAAATGAAAAAGATTGAACGTTGTATCACGGAGTTTTTAATCATTTTCTGAATTTGGTGTTTTGCCCAAAAATGGCCAACTTTGGGACTACGCCCAGGCCAGACCCTTGGATGAAAACTCACCATTTTGAAAACTTAAGATCTCATATGTCTCCTGTATAGTCTGACCAATTTTGAAGACGATCCAACTATTTTCTTCAGCGACAAGGTCTCAAATGTAAATCGATAAAATTTCGCATTTGATCCAAAATTTCCGACTTCCTGTTGGATTTGGAATATAGGTGCAAGAGACTTTTTGGAGCAGTTTTACGCAATGTATCGACTCACCAAATTTCATCATTCTACGTTGAAAAAACCTAATAGGAAAGGCCTTTTTGAAAATTTCAAGGGGGCGCCACTGAGCGATTTTGTTAAATTTTTTTGTAGATTATCAAAATTTACGCAAAGTTGCATGTATGTGCAAATTTTGGTGAGTTTTCGTGCATGTTCAGGCCTCCAAACGTAAACTCCAACTGTGAACCGAAAAAATTTCACATTTGATCCAAAATATCCGATTTCCTGTCGGATTTGGAATATGGGTGCAAGAGGCTTTTTTGAACAGTTAGGCATAAGGTATCTACTCCCCAAATTTCATCGCTCTACGTTGAAAACCTGAGAGGAGAGGCCTTTTTGAAAATTTTAAGGGTCAAGGGGGCGCCACTGAGCCATTTTTAAAAATTTTTTCAAAACGACGCAAGATTATCAAATTTTACGCGAATCTGCACGTATGTGCAAATTTTGGTGACTTTTCGTGCATGTTCAGGCCTCCAAATTGGCCATTTTCATTTGCCATGAAGAAAGAAGAATAATAATAATAATAATAACTAGGCCTGCAAGCAGGACTGAACGGGCCCTCGCAATCTAGCGCAACTCGGACGTCACGCAAGTCGGACTGTGTGCAGGTCAGGGTGGTGGCAGATCCTCCTCTCTAATCATTTCATTAGAACCTAACATGCACGAAAGTCGCCTATTTACATTACCACACCCAAGAGATAAAAAACCCTATTGGAGAGAGTACTACAAAAAAGGAGCAACTACTGAGCTGTGCAGCCAAGCCCTTATTCAAAACCAAATTAATCTTCTAACTGGGCCAATTCGACCAAGTGTGCCAAATATTGTGGCTCTATAAGCTGCCTGAGTCTCTGAAAAAAAATATTTCCTTTAAATGGCGAACAAAGGGTCGTCACGGCAACAGATAGAGACACGTGGACATGTGCCGTAAATAAGTATTTTAATAGGTCTTGAAACTACAATGACCAACCTGAAAAGAACTGGACATGTATTGGAAAAACGAGTGACTTTCTATTGCCACTAGTTGGCGCTGTAGGGTTGATGCAAATGACCCCTACAAGGCCCTTCAGGGTATGACTCTCAACAAGCACGGGAAGTTTGGCGCAGATATGTTGTATATCTGCCGAGTTATGACTGTTCAAAGTTTTTGGAGAGAAAAATTGTTGACAGTCATTTTCACTTTCCTGTTTGGACCCCTCCGCTTCAACGAAACTTCAATATTTTTCATCAGGCACCTGAAGACAGGTCTTAAGGCTTCCCTTATGCAGGTTTGAGGTAGATTGATTTTTTCCCTTTAGAGGAGGAGTGTGTCCCGTAAAAAAGGGCATTTCCTGTTCCCACTAGGAGGCGCCAGGCACAAATGGTAAATTTTCAATCCAGTCCTGCTCAGGCTGGTATACCTCACACACATGCCAGATTTAAAATAGATTGAACGTTGTATGAGGGAGTTATCAGTCATTTTCCGAATTCGGTGTTTTGGCGAAAAAATGGCCGACTTTGGCACCCCGCCCAGGTCAGGCCCGTGAATGAAAACACACCATTTTGATAACTTAAGATTTCATATGCCTCATGAACAGTCTCGCCAATTTTGAGAATGATCAAACTAATTCCCTAGGTGCCAAGGTGTAAAATGTGCACACTGTAAATCGATAAAAATTTCACATTCAATCCAAAATACCCGATTTCCTGTTGGGTTTGGAATATGCATGCAAGAGACTTTTTGGAGCAATTTTGTACAAGGTATCGACTCTCCGAATTTCATCCCTCTACGTTGAAAAAACCTAAATGGAGAGGCCTTTTTGAAAATTTCAAGGGGGCGCCACTGAGCCATTTTGTTACATGTTTTCGTAACGTTGCAAGATTATCGAACGTTATGCAAAGCCGCATGTATGTGCAAATTTTGGTGAGTTTTTATGCATATTCAAGCCTCCAAATGTTAACTCTTACTGTGAACCCATGAAAATTTCACATTCGATCCAAAATACCCGATTTCCTGTTGGATTTGGAATATGGGTGCAAGAGACTTTTTGGAGCAGTTTTGCATAAGGTATCTACTCCCCAAATTTCCTTGCTCTATGTTGAAAAAACCCAATAGGAAAGGCCTTTTTTAAAACTTCTTTCTGTCGCCACTAGTTGGCACTGTAGAGTTGATGCAAATGACCCCTACAAGAACCTTCAGGGTATGACTCTCAACAAACACGGAAAGTTTGGCGCAGATATGTTGCATATCTGCCGAGTTATGACTGTTCAAAGTTTTTGGCGAGACAAATTGTAGACGGTCATTTTCACTTCCAGTTTGGACCTCTCCGCTTCAACGAAAACTCAATATTTTTCATCAGGCACCTGAACACATGTCTTGAGGCTCCCCTGAAACAGGTTTTAGGTCAATAGATTTTTTGCCCTTGGAGGAGGAGCCTGTCTCGTAAAGAAGGCCATTTCCTGTTTCCACTAGGGGCGCCAGGCCTAACGGGTAATATTTCAATGCAGTCGTGTTCAGGCTGGGATATCTCATAAACATGCTAGAAATGAAAAAGATTGAACGTTGGACCACGGAGTTTTTAATCATTTTCTGAATTTGGTATTTTGCCTAAAAATGGCCGACTTTGGGACCACGCCCAGGCCAGACCCTTGAATGAAAACACACCATTTTGAAAACTTAAGATCTCATAGGTCTCCTGAATAGTCTGACCAATTTTGAAGACGATCCAACTTTATCCTTCAGCGACAAGGTCTCAAATGTAAATCGATAAAATTTCGCATTTGACCCAAAATTTCCGGCTTCCTGTTGGGTTTGGAATATGGGTGCAAGAGACTTTTTGGAGCAGTTTTGTACAATGTATCGACTCACTAAATTTCATTGTTCTACGTTGAAAAAACCTAATAGGAGAGGCCTTTTTGAAAATTTCAAGGGGGCGCCACTGAGCCATTTTGTTAATTTTTTTTATAGATTATCAAAATTTACGCAAAGTTGAATGTATGTGCAAATTTTGGTGAGTTTTCATGCATTTTCAAGCCTCCAAACGTAAACTCAAACTGTGAACCGATAAAAATTTCACATTCGATCCAAAATACCCGATTTCCTGTTGGATTTGGAATATGGGTGCAAGAGGCTTTTTTGAACAGTTAGGTATAAGGTATCTACTCCCCAAATTTCATCGCTCTACGTTGAAAACCTGAGAGGAGAGGCCTTTTTGAAAATTTTAAGGGTCAAGGGGGCGCCACTGAGCCATTTTTTGAAATTTTTTCAAAACGACGCAAGATTATCAAATTTTACGCGAATTTGCACGTATGTGCAAATTTTGGTGACTTTTCGTGCATGTTCAGGCCTCCAAATTGGCCATTTTCATTTGCCATGAAAAAAGAAGAATAATAATAATAATCCTTTGCATTACAATAGGGCCTTCGCACGCCTAGTGCTCGGGCCCTAATAATCCTTTGCATTACAATAGGGCCTTCGCACGCTTAGTGCTCGGGCCCTAATAATAATCCTTTGCATTACAATAGGGCCTTCGCACGCCTAGTGCTCGGGCCCTAATAAATTCATTCATTCAAGCTAGATGCGGACGTTAGTAAACGGCCGCCATCTTAAAGCAGTAGACTCTCTGCAAGGCTGTTGTAGCGAACCTAATTAACTTTTTATCTAAAATACTCCTAAATCGGTAAAATATTGACTTGAATCTATCTCTAAAATAGTTTTAAAACTTTCATCATTCTAGGATATTCTACAAAGAACTAATACACAGAAAAACAAGCTTCTGCTGTGAATCGGAGTGAGTTTATCACTAGTAGACATCCAATCCGTTTGAAGTGGGAGGGATGGCAGCGAATGAACAAATGTTCATTCGCTGCCATCCCTCACACTTCAAACGGATTGAACGTCTATGGACGTCAGTGGAAGCCAATGCCAGGCAAAGAGGTCATTTTGGGCCATTTAAGGTCATTTACCTGTTGATTTTCAGTAACTTCCTGTTGATTTTGGGGTAGCTTATGAGTCTTTTCCTGTTTGTTTTGTTTGTTTTTGTTTTGTTGTTTTGTTTTGACTCAAACTCAACAGAAAATGACCTTTAAATGGCCTAAAATGAACAGCAAGTGACCTGTTAATGTCCTGAAAATCGGACCGAATGACTGTGAATGCTCTGAATGAACGAAAGTTCCCAGTCTAAAAGGATTGGGCGACGAGCACAGTCACTGGCAGCCTTAGAGTTAACTGAGACACTATTATGGTGGAAGATTTTGGTAGCAACTTTTTTTTTTTTTTTTTTTTTTTTTTTTAAACATTGACACCTTTAAAAAACGATATCTCGATTCTTGACAGGATCATATCGATAACTTTTTGGGATACAAAGTATCACGATATATCACCATTTCGATATTTTGTCACACCCCTAGTCAACATAGACACGCCCTAGCATACAACTCATGTTAGTATTACTTGTTTTCTGATGGTAATCTTTTAAAAAAGAACATGCCGAGTAAACACTGCTGCTGTGGTACTTGTAGAAATGACTCTAGATATTACGACATATGAAGGATGTTTTCTTCATACGTTTCTCGGAGCCAAAAAAGAAGAAAAAAATGAACAATGGATCAACTTGTGCATACGTACAAAAGGCCAGTTTAACGCCAGCAACGTGAAGCCATTCACCTTCGTATGCAGTAAACATTTTGCTGGGGGCCATGGTCCTACTGAGGACGAAGAGGTAAGCCATTTTGAAATTTTGACTTATTTTTTAGCGTGGCGTTTTGCCATGCTGCTTCTGTCTGACAATGAATGATCTGAAAAAATTTTAAATGGTATCTGACTGCCACTGTTGTTACCTTTTCTGTTGTAAAAAAAAAAAAAAAAGTTTAGTAAGAAAAGTGTAAATAAATTGTAGAATTAAGATTATCAGGTCGGCTCTTTTTCAGCCCTCGACATTCACGCCATCTTTTGAATAGTACATTTGTATGTTCTTCCACATCTTTACCAGTGAATTTGGCACCAGTTTTCATATCTTGGCTAGATATGCCATGCTGCTTTAGCCTTTAAAGGTCTGTGCTGAGTGATCATCACACACTAAATGTAACTGTTAGCAATAGCGTTAGCATGGTGCATGTCAAAACTCTTGGAAAACTTTTTAAATATAGTTCTTGACATCCGGGAAAGTTTAATTAATTGAAAAGACTGTACTGTTTTCCTGCGAAATGTGCATTATCACCAAGTTGGCGTTGTCCTTGTAGATGCTACAATTATGCACTCGTCTGTCAATGTTCATTCCAAATTGCTGGAAACCTTTTACTGATTTACTTATTCATGGACTAAAACTTTAGAATTTTAAAGACGAAAACATTTTCAGTAATTGTCGACTAAAACTAGACAAACACGTTTTGAAATGACTAAAATACTGTGTATCACAAAAGTGAGTACACCCCTCGCATTTCTGCAGATATTTAAGTATAATCTTTTCATGGAAGGATCCTTAGAGAGTTCTTTGCCATGTGGTGCCATGTTGGAACTTTCAGTGACCAGTATGACAGAGTGTGAGATCTGCACTACAAATTTGAACACACCTGCTGCCTATGCACACTTGGACCTAGCAACACTAATGAGTCACATGACATTTTGGAGGGAAAATGACAAGCAGTACTCAATTTGGACATTTAGGGATGTAGTTTCTAAGGGGTGTACTCACTTTTGTTGCCAGGGGTTTAGATATTAATGGCTATATTTTGAGTTATTTTGAGGGGAAAATAAATGAAGTCTATTATATAAGCTACACACGGACTACTTTTCATTGTGTCAAAGTGTCATTTTCTCAGTGTTGTCCTTAAATATCTGCAGAAATGCGAGGGGTGTACTTACTTTTGTGAAGTATTTTATTCCAAAATACTAAAACTAAAACGGAAATTTTAAGGGATGCCAAACAACACTGCTGGAGACAAAATGGCGTAACCTGTAGTTGGAAACCTTTATTCATTTTTGGAGTAAAATTTTGTTATTTTACAAACGAAAACATTTTGGGTAAACGTTGACTAAAACTAGACGGAATTGGTCTTGAGTTTTCGTCAACAAAAAACAGACGAAGACACATTTTGAGATGACTAAGACTAATAAGTATTATGGTCCAAAAGACAAAGACGAAAACTAAAATGCCAAAAACAACATCGGCTCACACGTCAAGAAGAGAATACAGCACCTATGAATAGCATGCTAGCTTTCTGGGTGTGACATCATCTTCTGTTGTTTTTTCAGTGGGCGGGGTCAAAGCATTTCAGAAAAGAAGACTAATTACTGTCCAAACTATGTTCATTTTCTACCAACAATCCCACTTCAAATTACGACTGATAAACTCATTTTAAAAGCTTCATGACTGGACGTCTAGTAGTTAACCAGGCACATTTTGTCAACTCAAATTGAGTCCCGTACCCCGGAGACAGCGCCAGGCACGCAAACGCAATGAGCAAGGGGACACTGAGAGGTCAGCATGCCAGGCACGCCACAGTTTCCACTTCCACTCAATGAATGCCGGCTATTTATACCTCGTATATCGGGGGGATGCCATTCTCGGAAGCCCCTTGAAAGAGCGGCTTGTGCGACGCACCTGATTGCTCCAGGCGCAGTACAGATCGCAGACCAGACTCCAGTTGTTGTTAAGCATGCAATCCAGAACTTTTAGGTGCGACATCTTTGTCTTCAGCTTTGACAACCGCCGCTCCCCCAGGCCACGCTGACAGACGGGGGTGTCGTAGACATACCCGTGCCCATCTGTGAGCCCGACGCGTCAATTAACGTATGTTAATTATCCGGAGGGGTAGTTCGAAGCAACTTCCCAGAAGAGAAAGTATCTCTGGGCATGAAGGAGAAAGGTCGCCATGGTTACATTCGCGGGAAACCCAGAGTTTGCTTGGCTGCAGCTTCCCGCGCTCGTCTCTGCAGCTGTGTCGCATCGGCTCGCTCTCCAACAAATGCGGCCGCAATGCAGGACTTCACCTGAGGGGGACTTTAACCTCCTCTCTCCCGGAAGCTGCGCAGTACCGCGAAACCTGCGCCTGTTCGGCATTCAGGAATTTGAATCATTTCATTTTGTTCATGGAAGCTCCTGAGATTGTTGTCGCAAAAAAACTGCTGTTTTTGGTAGCACTTTAATTTCCGTTGAAATACTTATTAGTCATATTTTAGTCATTTCAAAATGTGTTGGTCTTTGTCGAGTTTTAGTCGAAGAATACTCAAATGTTTTCGTCTGTCGGTTTTAGTCCAAATGAAAAAAATTACAACAATTTCAAATAGGGCTGCAGCTATCGATTATTTTAGTAGTTGATTAATCTATGAACTAGTTATTCGAATAATCGAGTAATCGGATAAGGAACATGAAAAATTTAAATACCCGAGCTGAGTATCAAACGTTATAAAAAAATAAAATAAGAATTTATGTACAACAAAAGAACAATTGGATAATTTACACAGCAAAAGTCTGCTAGCTTAAATGCTATAAAACGCTAACTTTTTTTTTTCCCTCTATCAAATGGTGCGGACACATATTCCCACAGAAAATGGCTAAATATACCTGTAAACTAAATTACGAATGCATCCTTCATACGAATGCCAAGTTCTTGAAGCTTTTCAGCTCACGGTCGTCTTGTCATCGTCGTGAAAAAATTGTTGGCCGACGAAAAATCATAATATAATAATATAATATCACTGACGATAACAACAATGGCTGAAAGTGAGGACAGTGTTGTGAAAACGTCAAAAAAGAAGAGTCTCTGGAGTAGGCATGTGCCGGTTACCGGTTTCAAGGTTTACCGTGGTATGAAAACGTCACGGTTTCAAAACCACTAAAATTTTCGGTCATACCGTAGTACGGTATTCGCTATTTTACAAGTCTCAAAAATGCAGCCAGAAGTATCTTGGAGCAGCAGCGCTCACCCCTCCGTCTCTGGTTGTTTATGTGTGTGTGTCAGTGACGCTATTCTGCTAAACACCAAAAAAGAAACACTCCAAACAAAAGGCGTACTTTTCTTGAATTTATGGAGGTCTCAAATCATGGTAACTGAAATATACAGTTTTAAAACGTTGTACAATAGTATTTTACACGCGTGAGTAGCTTCATTAGCACAAACACAACAGAATGTGAGGAAGTCATCCATGAAAAAGTTCGCCAAAAACAAAACACACATTTTCCTTTCAAATTCAAAATACAAATTAACTAAAAACTTACAAAGACGAATGTTAGCCTAGTCTTAGCTGGGAGAGCAACTTCCTCGAGGTTATAAATCTCACGGCCACTGAGAAACTAGCTTGAATGAAGGAAAAGGGATAACATCAAAGATCGCTAATTGCGACAGATGATCTTGCCCTAAGCACAAATGTACGCTCGCTGGACAAAGAGAGGTCTCACTCCCAGTGTTTTTAGATGACACCTTTATACAACAAGATTCACATTTTAACTAACTTATTCATTTTTAACTTATTAACTTATGAATTCAGCGTCTTTTTAACACAAGGGCATGACATGTAGAATAGAGTTGACACAGTGGCTGAAAATGGCGAAACTTCACTTGAGCTTTTGCCCCTCAAAAAACAAACAAACAAACAAAAAAGTACAGTCAATATTTTTCAATTTTATTACAAGTGTTTTTACTTTTTTATAGCAATTAATTTAGTTCTTGCTCCAATCTTGAGCAACCTGAGCTGTGGCTGTGGGTAGTCTATAAGTTCTATTTATTTTAATTTTATTTGAAATATTTTTTTTGTTTATTTTAACATAATATTCATGCTCCAATTTGCAAATATTTTCTGGGGGGAAAAAAAAAATCCCGGAAAAATTATTTATTTTATTTTATTTTTTAACCCATACCTCTCAAAATAACACATTTTGGAGCTATAATTGCAATACCGTGATACCGTAAAACCGCGGTATTTTTGCTCACGGTTATCGTACCGTCAAAATCTCATACCGGCACATGCCTACTCTGGAGGCAGCCCTCACCACTGCGAGGTCAGTTCTACAATGTAAGTGACTTCCCCTCAGTGGGACGTCGGAAGAAGATCCCGGAAGCCCGTTTCCAGAATGACTGGGACGCAGTAAACAGTTGCCCGAGCTTGTTTATGTTCCCGTTTGAGCCGCCGCGACTCCCAGATGGTTGCGATTTGCAGAGTCGTCCGGAAGTGCTCGTGTCAAGTACTGCCACCAATTAGCAGTCAGGATCTAGCCTGAGGCTAGCTTTTAGATGTTACAGTTTTAATAGCGTTTCGTGAGTTTTGGACCCTTTCATGCACGAATTATGATTTTTTTTTTTCTTAAACCATGACAGGGCATTCTGGTCATTTGTTGGCTGCCAGATGTCCCAAAACACGTTTTCTCTAACTTCAAAAAGAAAATGTCCGGATAAATATTGTACATCAATATTCAGCCTAAATATAAGATCGCCCACTCCTAATATGAATCGAGATTAAGCTTTCCAGTATGGAATTACTCTCACAATTATCCTATTTATAAATAAAGTAACCACATAAAAAAAAATTAAAAAAAGAAAGAATTCACAGAATCAACTACTGTTGCACCGATACCGTTTTCTGTCCCCGATACTGATACCTGGCTGTGCAATATCGGCTGATACTGATACTATACCGATCCCACTTTGTTTGAAATTTTATATATATAGATATATATTGAAAGGAATAATATCTTTTCTCGTATTTACCGATCGGCTGTATTATTTGTATTACTCTAACACACTTAATATAATTGATTAGGGAATAGTATCTTTTCTCGTATTTGCTATTTGACTGTTTGTATTACTCTAACACACCCAATATAAAATAAATAGCACTTATATCATAGTTCAAGGAAAACAAGCAGAGTATAAGGCACAAGAGATACATGACGCCTTCTTATAATGGAAGCTTAACGTGTAAATCATGCAACTGACTGAGCAAGATTGACGCTGACGAGGCAAGACATCTACAAGCCCACGTCTGCACCACCAACTCCCGCAATCAGTTCTCCTGGGCAGTCCAGAACAAATGGCATCGACGTCCTGTCCCAACACAAGAAACACCGGAGAATGCCCGATATCCAACTGATAACACGACTCATAAGACTCCAAGAGCCCGTTTGACGCTGAGGTGGCAAAATCCACAACCCTCGTTGCCCTGACAACAGTATCTCCCGAATCCTCCTGTCCAATCCACAAACAGACAATAAATCTGAACACCCCCCAAGCACACCCTTCTTCTGCCCGCAGCCCACGCCGTGAAAGCCTTCAAAAAGACTGAATGTTTAACTAATAATTGCCCATCTTTCTTTGGAACCTTTTGTCGCCTTGGAACGAGTCTGTCTCCTCGCCTGAGTTTGTTTCACCTTGCTGTTTGATCGCTGTCAACCTGAATAAATTAGGGCTGCAGCTATCGAATTTTTTAATAGTCGATTAATTGATGAACTAGTTAGTTAGAATAATCGAGGAATCGGATAAGGAACATGAAAAATTAAAATACCTGAGCTGACCCTCAAACAGTTTAAAAAATATATAAATGAGGATCTATGTACAACAAAGGAACAATTGGCTAACTTGTATAGCAAAAATCCGCTAGCATATATGCTATGAAATGCTGACTTTTTTGACAATACTCTTAAAAAATGGTACAGACACATATTCCCACAAAAAATGACTAAATATAGCTATAAACTAATTTACGAATGCATTAAAAATCAGGAGCTCAAACAAAAACTTACGTTGGTCTTAACAGGGAGCAGTTGGATTCAGCCATGCGAAATGAGGCAGACCAGAGGGCAGTGTGTCCGCCTTAATCAATCTAACGAAATGCAAAAACTTTCAAAATAAACCATTACAACGCCATTTTAATTAAACGAATATTCGAAGCAACAAAATTTAATCTGAATATTTTTTTCTAATCGCTTACGTTAATCGATTAATCGTTGCAGCACTAGAATAAATTGTCAACTTGTGCTTCAAAGCCTTTTTCCAGCTTTCAAAACGGAGTCATTCGAGGGGATTTAAGACGAAGGTGGACGCGCGGAGTTTGGCCTTTTGGCTGGATTGTCGGGTCTCGCCGGCCCGGGTCGTTAGATTTGCGCCAGCGCGGGTCCGGCGGTTCGGCTGGCGTGGTTCCGGCAATCTGGCTAGAAGGGCAGATTCCTTCACTGTCTATTGTCCTCAATAGCAGCTAATGAATTAATATAGATTATTATATCATGAACATGGCAGTACATTTTAAAGTTTGCTAGTTACTACGTTTGTACAGAATTTGATTAATTGCAATTAATCTCATGCCTTTAAAATTGCCCAGCTATGATGTTATTTTTTCAAATGATAGCAGCCAGCCCCACCCACTTTACACGATTTAGACATTTATTGCGGTCAATGGCACTTAAACATAATAATTCATCCCAGTTCTCAGCTGACGTTAGCAAGCGCCACAACATCCTCTTCAAGTTTACGCCTACGCACAGCAACTTTTCAAGCTTGACTGAACGCCCCGGTGGGGATAAAGCGCCCCTCCCCGTCCCATCCCGCCTCATTACTGAGGAAGGTGCGTCGTCTCTAAGCGAGCCCCTCCCCCCCTTTCGAATCGTATGCGCAGCGGCTGCCGCCCGAGCCGTGAAAACACAGCTGCCCCCTGTCACGCAGAGAAAAACACCCCCACGTGCACCACGCACGTCTGTTTTGGACGCGTCACCTCGGTTGACCCTGATCCGTGCGTTATTATTTACGTACCGCGTCAGCACGGATTGTCGTTTTATGGCTCCGCCCACTGTAGCTGACAATAAGTGATATTTTGCCCCTTTCATTTTTGATTTGATGACGTTGTTATAGGACTGGGGTCTAAAACTCGCAGCTCAGGGGCTAATTGCTGCATTATCGCGAGCGCCGATGGTCTGGCCCAGCACTAAATCTCGCTTGGGTGAAGACAAGATGAGCGATAAGGTTAAGAGGCCGCACTTAAAAGAGCAGTCACGGGCAGCCCGAAGCGCCCGCAGCCCTTTAAACAAAACCGCTTCAGGTCAAACGTCAATCAGCTACCCATAAGCGACCGATCGAGGGCTTTCTTTGTATCCCCCACGATGGAATTTAAGTCCGAAGCGCCCATCTGATCCGACAGCCTGTTTTGAGATAATGACCCATGTTGACTAAACAGTTTCAGGAGCAATCGGAAGAGTTTTATCTTGAGGATGACACCGGAAACCGCAATTTCCGTTTGCCGGCGTAAACAAGACCACCACAAATGAAGAACTGATCCTGTACGCTTTTTTTTTAATCCTTAATATTCCATCTTCGCTTTTAATTCCTCACCACACATATGGGGAGAGATTTGTCTAAAAAATATTCCCACAAATACATCCGCGATTCACATATATGTTTTGTAAATCCACAAATATATCCAAGATTTTCACATATATTTTAGAGATCCACAAATGTACTAGAGCTGTCCTGACTAGTCGACGTCATTGATGACGTAAATCCGTCGACAAGCACAACATCCCGTCGACGGTTAATGAAGGGTTAAAAAAATATATGCTTGGAAAGTTCAGAATGTCGGACGCTCTGTATGCAAGCGGGGAAAGCTGCACAAAGCCAAAAAAGCGCACCAGACTGTCCAAAACATTGACTTATTTCAAAGAAACAAAAGAGGGTATCCTCTTGTGTCCTGTCTCTTCAATGCCAAGCTTGGCTGCACGTCGGCCGTGAATAAACACCTAAAGCGCTGTCACCCAGTTTGTAAGTCCATCTAACTAACTAACTAACGACATGTTTTATTGAAGTTGCTAAGCCTGTCATGATATGCATTGAGTCCATTTATGGCACGGCAAATAAAAATGAGGGCGGTCATTTTGACGGCTGCCTTTTATCGCTGCGCACGTGCGTGCATGCGTGCATACATTGGTGCGTGCGTGCTGATGGCATATGAGACTCCAGTTCCTTTCTCTTATCAACACGCTGTAGAATTAAGGTTCAGACATACAAAATAAGAAAACATCTAAACACTGTAACGTTAGCACTGCTACACTGAGGTGAATGGGGGAAAAAAGACAACCTACTTTAGTCTGCTATAAAACATTGGCAGTCGTGTCGTGAAAGCAAACTTGCGGTGACACTTCAAGCATGAAAAATCGCTGGTTAACAGCATTTGCAAACAAAAAAAATGACCGAAAAAAAAAAAAAAAGATTACTGACACTTCATGCAATGACAAAAAGTGCTTTTTTTACGGAGTGTAAAGCTGAAGTTAGAGGTTTAGCGAACGTACTTCCGGTGAACATTTCAAAATAAAAGCATGTCGTGTTCGTCACATAAATAACGATTTCTGGAGTTAATCCCACATACTTCAGAATTCAGATTCTACACTAAGAATACCTTTAAAATGACACCCTTTATGAAAAATCTGATTGGCAATGAATAATTATTATAATTATTATAATACTATTATACATAGTACTATACTATAATATTTAATGCTAGGTGTTTTTTTAAGAATTGTTTTGAATCATGTTGGAAAGGCGAAGTCAGTGTTCTGAATCTGTTTACTTTCCATTCTTTTGCACTTGTAAATGCTGTCAGCATTTAACCTCATTTTTACTTGTGATTAATTATTGTTAATTACATGATTATTTGTACTTTAATAAAGAATTTAAGTGTTCCAAAATAGTTTTGTGAATTAATAAGCGTCAGCAAAAATTTCATTGCTAAATTAGTGAAAAAATATATATATATATTTTTTTTAAATAGATTTGTCGACTAATCGTAAAAATAGTTGGCTGACTAATCGGGAGAAAATTAGTCGTTTGGGACAGCCCTAAAATATACCCAAGATCTTCACGTGTTTTTGAAATCCACAAATATATAATACATTCGTGATTTACACGTTTTTCAGATCCACAAATACGTCCGCATTTTACGATGTGTTTTTCAAATCCACAAATACTTCCGCAAATTTCACGTGTTTTTTAATGATGTGCGTGCAATTATCATGACTTGACATTTTTAAGTATTCGATTGTCAAGAATCATGAATCCACATTGGACAAGGTGTCAAGAGTCAAAAATCTGCATTGGACAAGGTGATGATGCTGGAACTTTGGTTTGGTGCTGTTCCAGTGAGATTTACAAAGATGACTGTCTGAAGAAAACATCACTGGGGAGATGGCTGTGGGTAAATCTTCAATAAATGCACAAGTCTACACTGAAATTTTAGACAGCTTTCTTATCCCTTCAATCGAAAATATGTTTGTCATTTTCCAAGATGACAATGCATCATGCCACAGAGCTAAAATTGTTAAAGCATTCCTTGGAGAAAGACTCACCCAGTCAATGTCATGGCCTGCAAATAGCCCAGATCTCAACCCTATTGATAACCTGTGGTGGAAATTGAAAAAAATGGTCCACAGCAAGGCTCCGACCTGCAAGGATGATCTAGCAACTGCAATCAAAGAGAGTTGGCACCAAATTGATGAAGAATACTCATCAAGTCCATGCCTCTGGAGCTGCAAACTGTCATAAAAGGCAGAGGTGGTGCTACCAAATACTAGAGATGTTTTCATTGTTATTTCTTTGTTTGTTTCGCATGATTCCATATTTTTTCCCTCAGAATGGAGTGATTCTATAGTTATTTCCCTGCACTTGCACTATAAAAGTAACATTTACTGACCACCGCAATGTTTTTTTATTCATTTCTTTTAGAGTTTCTAAATGCTAAACAGTTGCACTTTTAAACTAATTCATTATTTTTTTCAAGTTTTATAATCAGAGTTTGTTCGACATGATAAAATGTCTGAGTGAGTGCTCGTCCGAGACTGGTGATTCCATACTTTTTGCTAGGGGTTGTATATATGGATCTCGAAAATATATGTGAAAATCTTGAACATATTTATGGATCTACAAAACGTGTGAATCGCGGATGTATTTGTGAGAATATTTTGAAGACAAGTCTCTCCCCATACGCTCCCACGTCTGCACCAATCCGCACGTGCTCAGTGAAAAACGCAACAGCCCAACCCCCAAGAAACACTCAATATAATCCAATCAAATGTGAATTATGGATCTGGCGTGGCTCTCCGCGCAGGCACGCCACTCGACACACGCTAGCTTCAGCCGGATCTCGCATGTGTGGAATCGTCCTCACTCTAATCCAGTCTTACTTAGCATTTAGCTCATGATTACAGACATTTTTTTTTTCAGTGATTTACACGCGACAGTACGATGCTTTTCTTCTTCTTCTTGAAATTACAGGACCCTAAAACATATGTAGCGGGCGAGGTCGGTTACATAAAGCAGTTGACAACAAACCCGCACGTGGTGAAAAGTCACGCTAGCAACTAGGAATGTCCCGATCGCGTGTTTTTGCACGCGAGTCCGAGTCACCAGAGGTTGAGGATCTGCCGATATTGATTCCTGAGCCGATAGTACGGAAATGCACATTCAATGTCAAAAATGTTGGCTTTTTGGTTGAAAATGTTGGGGGTTTTTCACAGAAAATGTTGTATTTTTGGTGATACAAGCATTGCATTTTGGGTTATTTTTCAGTTAAAAAATGTTTTTTGTTACAAATGTTGGATCGCTACCAACACTACCAGTCAAAATAGGTTAAACAAACAAAACATAAATTTAAAAAAGATTAAACATCTGTTGCTGGCAATGTGTGTTTTTCACATAAATGGTCATCTTTTACTCGCTACCTCAGAGCAAACTCTGTGAATACTGAGCTGGCAGTGAATTAGTTCAGAATTTTTTACATTAGGCTTAATCTTCGAGTTAGTGGGGGTTTAATTCGTTAGTTATTTGTTAGTTTCAGGGCTCCAGAGTGGCTAAGGTAGCGCGAGTCAAAGGTGCCTGTTTAGCATACCAATAAAAACAGATGCAGCACGCAATCAATAGTTTGGCTATGTTTTCAGGACAAAGTTCTTAAAACTCAAAATTAGAGCTGAAACAAATACTCGAGCAACTCGAGTAACTCGAGTTTAAAAACTGATCCGAGTAATTTTATTCACCTCTAGTAATCGTTTATTTTGACAGCTCTAAGCATCACGTTTTGCTCGGACTACTTAATGCGGGACAACGCGCTGATGTCACGTACATAGAAGAAGAAGCAAAAAAACTTACTGCAGCCGACACCCGCTACAAAAGACGCCGACGTTGCTAAAAACTAGCCCGCATGATGCTACGTTGGTAGCAAGTAGCGTCTGATGCGTCTCATAACATGTATGTTGAACAAGATGCGAAATGACAGAGTCAGCAGCGTTAGTAAACAGCCGCCATCTTAAAGCAGTAGAGCGCTACGCCCTAATAAAGAGCGCTAAACGCTAATAAATAAGATTAACGTTACTGTCACTAGCTCACGTAACGTTAGCCCTGCGGAGGGTTAGGTTTCTATTTATTATGACCACTGTCGATGCGTGGCTAACGTGTCTTACACACAGGCTTTAACATAACATAGCGTTGTGGAGTGATGAGAGTGTAAAATAAATACTTAATAATGCTAACTATCAATTTTAGCTCAGTAGTCATTGCTGGATAAAACACCAAGTAGCACTGGTCCCTAATGTGCTCTAATGCAGCCTGTATCATACATTTATTTTGAGCACTGCAAAAACTCAAAATCCTATCAGGACTTACAGTTTAGATTAACTTAAAACTTAATTAACTAGAACATAAAAATAGCTTGACACAAATAGAAATTCAATTGAAATACGTGGGGAAAAATCCTAACTTTTAAGTGATGTGTGTTATCAAGCGTAATGGCATTTTTAGGTAAGGAATTAGATAACATATATATATAATTTTGATAAGATCTAAAAGTTTTTTGAGTGAAAGCAGTGAATTAGTATTTTTTATTATAGTTACATCTGAGATGCAATTGTTGGCTGTTTTCAACAATGTACATCGAAAATAAAGACATTGATTGACTGAAAATGGTTCAATATTAGATGAAATGTCTTGTTTTCTATTGCATATTCATAATTGCTCTTCACCTAAAAATATATATGTTTTATCCGATTACTCGATTAATTGATAGAATTTTCAGTCGATTACTCGATTACTAAAATATTAGATCGCTGCAGCCCTACTCAAAATCGCATGTCAATAACTGTAGCATGAATAGCAACATTTGGTTGAACGCTAATTTTTTAAATCATTTTCCCTGATTTTTTACTAATTAAACCCCCGCTAACTCGAATATTAAGCCTAATGTCAAAAATTCTAAACTTTCCCTTTAAATAATGACTTGTGGTCTAGCATTGCACACTTGAGAGCTAAATTGTTCTGCTTTCGGACCGTGTTGCCAAAATATGTAAGTCTCAGGCTGCTTTCACATGAGAGCAACACGACCAGGGTCCGGTTGGAGAGCTACCTCGCAGCAACACTTGCAAATGAGTTGTTGAAAGGTTCAGCATTCACACTGTGCCAACCGAACTTTCCGAGTAGCATCACGTGGACGAAAGGCACACTCATTGATTGGACAAACAAAAGAGGAAATACCTCCCTCCTGGGAGCGGAGGGAGTGTGGAGAGTAACAGCGTGGTGCTGTGACACTGCAAATAATGTAGCATAGCATAGCAGGTCGCCGCTTGGCCAGCAGTGGTGGCGCTCCCTCCTAACTGAATGCCGAGCGAACTGGAGTATTTGAAAATGCATAAGGGAAAATTCAACCACAAACGAAGAACTGCGTGGTACACCAAGTCACACAACGCGCAATCACTCTCACTTTTGTGACTTTTTGGACTGTCAGATTGTCGCCACTTCCAGGAGCGCGAGACTCACGAAACGACCGTCGCGAGAGGTGACGCCTGTCTACGTTAATTTCACTCTCACATGGTACGTTCAGCAACAGCATGCAAAACACAACCGCCACAGTAATACCAGATTCTGTGTATCAAATGCAACTGCTTAGCACAGCACAACAACATTTAGCAACGTTATAATATCGATAATGTCGAGACCTACGATTTTTGAGAGGATCAAAGTTTATTTGTTTGGTCCGAACTAGAGTTCGGATGCGCGTTCAAATTGACAAAACGAAGCAGACTATCTGAGAAAAAGAACTCCGGTCCGTTTAAAAAGGACCAAACAGCGCTAGTGTGAAAGCGCCTTTATTGTTTTTTTGGTGTGGTCTTGACTCCCAAACGTCCTGATTGGCTCTCGGTCTTAAGCACAAAATCCAAAAGTGACTTGAAACCAAAATGTCAAGTTGCTAACTGAAATCGAGATAAAGATGCAAAAATATGCCCGGCTACACCTTCCGGCTTCACTCAGTCTAAATATAGCACGGTGAAAAAAAAAAAAATCCGACATGAACAAAAAGGACGAGCGAATGAGGTTATCGGGCTGGCGGAGCTAAATTTAGAGGCAAACATCAGAGCAGAAACGCCAGCGTGAGCGGGGAAGGCGACGGAAGACGAGAGGTGAGCTCCGCTCGGTGTGATGCCCTCAGGTTGCCCGGCAACCCTTTTATGTGCACTACACTTGACTTTGAGGGCAAAGCGGGACATTAGAGGATCTGCTTTTACAAATTTCTGTTGAGATCTCAACCCTTTCAGGGAGAGTAATCACTGGACTCACTTAGTAAAAGAGGATATTGATATGCAAACATCAAATAATAGCAATAGACGTTCGTCAATTGAAACCAAAAGGTTAAGATGCTCTTGTCAAGTTATCTTTTAACTAGAACTACCATCCAGAGAAGGGTCATCTGACCCTAATCAGCATATCTTTTGTGAGCATTGAGGTCCTCATTAGTCATTCCCATTCACACTCAAAAAAACACAGGGTTGGATTGCTCCAATTAAAATCTTGAGTGTTTGAGGGGCAGAGGTGCCTTGGCTTTGTCGGACAGTGGACCACTCAGGCCGGTAATCGGGCGGACAACCTTTTTACATCTTCTAAAAGCTGCAGTTTGCCTACTGTACAAGGGACGGTGTAATAAAAAAAAACATTGACTTCACTACTATTGACATGACACTTCATCATTCTTTGCGCGACCCCTTACGATAGGAGGCCAAGCTTGAATCTTCATTTAGCAATAGTCAGTCGAAGGCGGCACACAGTCATGTCAAAGCCGGGTTTAAGCTTGGATTTTGGAAGAACTACAAAAGCTTTACAGCATACAAACAGGAAGGATTGTCTCAGGGGTGATTTGTTCGAGGATTCAAGGTAAATATTTTATTTTACATACCAGCCATGCATTTTGAAAGGTTATGAAAAAAATCAATGGGAACCTCTACGGCATCTGTGTCATTCTTCGACAAAAATACGTTAAAAAGATGCGTAACTGCCCGGTTTTTAGTTTAGTTTTTAGCACATGTAATTTTGTGTTATCCGGTAAATTATCTCACTTTTTATTGGATGTAAAAGATCCAAGCAGGACATAAATGGAGTTAGTGATATAATTTGCCGGATGACACTTAATAAAATCTGTCATATGCATTCATTAATGCCCATGATACTGTCATCTCATAATTATGGCAGTCTTATGACGCCACTTTCAAATAAAATGTTAGCTATTGACGAGAGCTGGGAATCTTTGGGCACCTAACGATTCGATTACGATTCAGAGGCTCCGATTCGATTATAACACGATTATTGATGCACCCCCCTCCTTTTTTTTTAAAAAATGTTTTGTACACTAGTTCCAAAATTGTTCAAAAATCCTCTCAGGCTAAACCAAACTACTATTTAAGTTTCAAGTTAACATATAACAGTAAACAAATATACAAAAATAACAGTAAAAAAAAAAAAAAAACCCAGTCCCCATTCTGTATCAGCAGCTTTCAACTATATTCAATTTAATGTTGTGAATCAACTGTTCCAGTTGTTAAAATTGTTCCCGTTATTCCATAATTTTACCTTCTGTCTACTTTTGTCAAAGTTTTAAAACTATTTCATCATTTAAAGATAGATTCAAGACAAAATTTTCCCGATTTAGGAGTATTTTAGATAAAAAGTTAATTAGCTTTGCTACAACAGAGCCTTCTAGAGAGGTCTACTGCTTTAAGATGGCGGCTGTTTACTTACGCCGGAAAGTCTGTCATTTCGCATCTCTGTTCAATAATACATGTTCTAACACCGACGTCGTCTGTCATTTTGCATCTAGTTCTACATATATGTGATGTCTACTGTAGCCGTATGTTTGTAGCAACTAGCAACTGGGCGTTGTTTGTAGCGGCTGTCAGCCGCAGTCAGGTATGATTGTTCTTTTATTTAGCGGCATGAGTTGAACATGATATTTACTCTCGGTCCATTCCTCATTGCGTCCCAAAGACAACACTGACTGTGTTTTAGTTCCGCTTTACCTGGTATAATTCAATAATCGGAATTTGGATATTTGTGAATCGTTCTCGAATCTTCCACGGCCGAATCGCGAATAATCTAAGAATCGGAAATTTCGCACTCCTCTAATAAAGACACAAATAAATCAACAAATAAGCCGCACTGGACTATAAACTGTAGGATTCAAAATGAGGGAAAAAAGTAGCGGCTTATAGTCCGAAAATTACGGTAGTCAGTTTGGCATCGGGGCCATTTGACACCTTTCTGTTTTTTCTTTATAGCCATAAAAAACCCAGGACTTCCAGTGTTAAAACTCTTGGTCAACGCTACAAAACTGTGGCACTAACACTGCAGCAAAATCCCAAAATAAAACCTTCATCTTAGTATCGTCACTTGCCGGTTTTGCCGTAGGCGTGGCCAATCTGCCATTTTATTTTCAGGCCATATCGCCCAGCCCTCTTAAGAGGATTACAGAGCGCGGGCGCGCACGCACACTGGATGTCGTTTTCTGATGATAATCCAAAACACGGCAGCGCCGCTGGCCCGTAAGGACACACGCGGAGGCCGAGCCGAGCCACGGCGAGATGATGATGATTGCTGTGATGTTAGCGCTCCGGTCAGAAGCGAGAGAGTCTTCCTATAAAAAGGCAGATTAGCCGCGGGAGCATAGACGTCTCTTTGTGCTGCGCTTTTTTTGCTCTTAAACAGTTGTCATGGAGGGGAATGGACGAACCCGCTCAACCCGGACGCATCACACGCTGCTCGCCGTGCTCGCATTCCGCCTTAAGTGAGAATGTCGGCATTGTGAGCGTGATTGGGCGCACATGGATGACACTTAACTCAATGGCTGCCATTGACGGTTTTAAAAATAGACTGTTTTTACATTGAGCATACAGTAATTGGCATATTCCACTTAAAACACGTCAACAACCTTGCTACTATTTCAGCATCTTTTCATAAATTAACTCACTGGCTGTCATTAACGGCGATAAACGTCCAATCCACTTAAACTGGGAGGGGCTGACAGTGAATAAACATTCTGTCAGCCACACCCAATTCAAACGGATTGGACGTTCATCACCGTCAACGGCAGCCGAATAGTCTTGTAGTTGTGTATTCTTTATCCTCTGCAAAGAGATGAGTCATATTTTATAGGCTACAAAAGTAAATATTATTTTTCC
The DNA here is from genome assembly GCF_030265065.1 of Corythoichthys intestinalis. Taxonomy (NCBI): domain Eukaryota; kingdom Metazoa; phylum Chordata; class Actinopteri; order Syngnathiformes; family Syngnathidae; genus Corythoichthys; species Corythoichthys intestinalis. Next base: position 1,685,965 of record NC_080414.1, on the reverse strand, counting down.
TTGTTTTATAAATTCTTTCAATTTTTTTGAAAACAATATTTTAAAATAACCCCCCCCCCCCAAAAAAAAACAGTTTTTAATATATATTTTCTTGATACGAAATGCAATTATATTGTATATTGTTTTACTTGATTTTAGCGACGCCGGTGGACAAAAGCGGTAGTGTTTTGCCTTAATGTGCCTGTGACACCATAATACAAATCTTAAATAGCATTATTATTGGAAGGAAAATCATATTTTGAGACTATTCGACTATATACAAAAATTTGGCAAAGTGCAGATGATGAGAAATAAGTCTTTTAATCTGCCGTTGAGCCCCGCCTGTCATTATCGCGCTCTGGCGCCTCCATCTTGGTGAGGACGTCGGCGGAGTAGTGATTTAAGAATTCAGCCCAATGGAGGAGAAAGCGTTTTTCAGCGATTATGGTTCAAGGGGGGATATTTCAAGGGATATTGTCGATCCAGAGGAAGAAGTTGAAAAAGTATCTGAACCTTTTGCAATTTCTCACATTTCTGCATGAAATCACCATCAAATGTGATCCTATCTTTGTCAAAATCACACAGATGAAAAAACTGCTTAAACTAAAACCACCCAAACATTTAAAATTTTTCATATTTTAATGAGGATAGTATGCAAACAATGACAGAAGTGGGGAAAAATACGTAAGTAAACTATCACATTTAATATTTTGTGCCCCCTCCACCCCTTTGGCAGCAATAACTTCAACCAGACACTTCCTGTAGCTGCAGATCAGTCTGGCACATCGATCAGGACTAATCTCGGCCCATTCATCTCTACAAAACTGCTGTAGTTCAGTCAGATTCCTGGGATGTCTGGCACGAATCGCTGTCTTTAGGTCACACCACAGCATCTCAATGGGGTTCAAGTCTGGACTTTGACTTGGCCACTCCAGAATGTGTATTTTGTTCTTCTGAAACCATTCTGAAGTTCATTTACTTCTGTGTTTTGGATCATTGTCTTGTTGCATCCTCTTTTTGGCTTCAACTGTGTTACAGACAGCCTCAGGTTTTCCTGGAAAACTTTTGAATTCATTCTTCCATTAATGATTGCAAGTTGTCCAGGCCCTGAGACAGCAAAACAGCCTCAAATCATGATGCTCCCTCCACCACGCTTCCTGGTGGGAATGAGTTGTTGATGTTGGTAAGCTGTTCCATTCTTTTTCCACACATGACGTTGTGTGTTACTCCCGAAGAATTCAACTTTGGCTTCGTCAGCCCACAAAATATTTTGCCAAAACTTCTGTGGAGTGCCCAAGTGCTTTTTGCGAACATTAAACGAGCAACAATGTTTTTTTTCGACAGCAGCCTCCCATGAACACCATTCTTGGCCATAGTTTTACATATAGCTGATGTGTGCAAAGAGATATTGGACTGTGCTAGTGACTTCCGTAAGTCTTTAGCAGACATTCTAGGGTTCTTTTTTACCTCTCTGGGTATTCTGCGCTGAACTCTTGGCGTCATCTTTGATGGACGGCCAATCGTTGGGAGAGAAGCAACAGTACCAAACTTTCTCCATTTTTAGACAACTTTTCTGACTGTTCATTGATGAAAATCCAGGCTTTTAGAGATGGTTTTGTATCCTTTCCCAGCTTTATACAAATCAACAATCCTTGATCGTAGGTCTTCATACAGCTGTTTTGACCGAGCCATGATGCACATCAGAAAATGCTTCTCATCAAGAGAATTCTTACCAGGTGTGTGTTTTATAGTGGGCAGGGCAGCTTTAAACCACTCATTAGTGATTGGGCACACACCTGATTTGAATTATTTGGAAAAAATTGGTTTCAATTGCTTTTGTCCTTAGGCAGAGGGTTCACTTAATTACCCCCCCCCCTTCTGTCATTGTTTACATGCTAGATAAAAACCAGTAAATGTTTGGGTGGTTTTAGTTAAAGCAGACACTGTTTTGTCATCTGTGTGATTTTGACAAAGAGCAGATCACATTTGATGGTGATTTTATGCAGAAATGTGAGAAATTCCAAAAGGTTCAGATACTTTTTCATATCACTGTTTGTTTGAGTCATATTTGGAGGAGGAGGAAGATTCAGAACGACAACAAACACAAGGCTGATGACTAGCGCATACTGTAAAATGTCATCATTGTTTTCTCTCTCTGCTGCAATATTTTTACAGGATATTCTTTGGCTCTTTACCCGTTTGCTAAATAAATTTCACGGTCATGACAAATAACAGTCTTGTGCTAAATGGAATATGAAATATTAAAAATGCATTTATTCAGTAAGACAGGGCTAAATTACTGCATAATTATAATTAATTGCATAATAAAAGATATAAAGGAAGCGTAAGAGCTAGGCTACATGCTGATCAGAACCGAGCGGCTCTTCCAAGTCTTGTTTTCGCCTTTTGAAAAAAATCGAAAAATCACACAAAACTACCCCGACTCATGTCACACACGGCGGCAAGGGAGATAGCCTTCACCGATCGGCCAGCCCCCGGCGGCGAGCAAGTTTCGGCTCGTCGTTCCCCTGCAGAAGTGCTCGTCGCTGGGGACGCATGCTACTCATTTCTGTCTTTATAATGAATAGGGAAAGGGGGACGTGACGTATGCCGTCAAGCAGTCAGCATATTTGTAGTTTATTTTTTGTGTGGCAGGGTTCCTGCCACCTTCCTCACAGTTCATTACTGCTGGTGAAAGCTATACAGACCCTCTCAAGATATAAAAGAGGTGTCATTCAACTAGATTTCAGTTGACATATCATCACAAATGTTATGAAAATATTTTATAACGGTTGAAAAGTTACCTAGTGTTGCTTTAAATTAAAAAAGGGGAAAAACAGCCATTATTATTTTCATTTATTGTATTTTTTATCATTAAAAAAAAAAGCATTAAATACTCTCTGGACTTGTGTAGACCTCGATGAAAGCAGATGATAATCTTCGTAATGAATCAAAATGATACATTTGTCCACATGCGGTTCCAACGCACATTTCCAGCTAAAACATAAAGTCCAAAATAATATACGTGTAGTTGATTTACATATGAGCTGATGAATGGACTCATTGCAAAATCATGAGTTGAGAAGCAGGAATTTAACAACTTGTGGCACATTCCAGAAAAGTCTTACCTGGCACTGTACATGTCGGAGTGGATGCTCCTCGCTCCCATGCGCCGCCATCATTTTCATGTCAAAATACGAAGGTGGGACAAATCCTTGGGGGGCCGCATGGAGCTCAGAAGATGGTAAAAGAAAAAAAAAAAAGAAAAAGAAAAAAATCCTAATCCACCCCGTCCTCCTTCTTCATGTCCAGTTAAGGTGGGAATCTAAACAGGAATGGGTGACATTCAAAGACTCCATGTAGAAAGACGATGATCAACTCCATTGTGATGTACAGCAGACACAAGCACAGAAGTATTAACTTCGCAATATATTCATTATAGTTTTCAGTGTGTTGCATCATACTGACAGCCGTTTTGTTTGGGTCGCAGTGACCTCACTTGGAGAATGAAAACCAGCAAAATATTAGGAACAGCTGCCAGTGGAATGCAGGAAAAAGTCAAATCACACGTTTTGTGATTCAACTCTCATCTAGGGATGGGGGGTGCTTCAAAATACAAATAATGTCAAGCATTCAAAGTGCATTCGTGCGGTAGAATATTTGGCACTAGCTTAAGAGACGTGTGATGTCACCTGTCAATGAATTCCGAGTAAGCACACTCCGCTCAATGAGTGACATTTACGTCACGTTTAACCTTGCACAGCGTTGCTTTGTAGTGATGCTGATATTTCTGTCATTAGTCAAAGGAGGAGGCTGACATTTCTCCATATTTTGTGCACGTCAACGTATCACTCTCTCGTCACTTTGAAGAGCTCGAGGGACACTAATTGAAAAACACGTTTTCGCACCTAAAATATAACAGATGAAGTCGCTCATTTTACTAAAACAGCCGAGGACACGGACAGCCTACCTGTTACTAATGCAGAAAACAACAAATAGGCGACGAAAAGAGTCGCTGGTCCATGTTAGGTCGGCTCCGGAGGGGACAGCGGGATGCTGCGAGACGCTCAGCCCGCCAGCGGAGCTCCTCCGGCGGCCTCGTCCCGCTGGAGCCGCGGGCTGCCTGCTCGGTTGGAGAAAAAGCGGCGGGAAGAGAAGCAGCGAGAGACGCCCCTCGGCGGGCACTCATTCCTGACACGACGTGAATGTAAACTCCGGCGTTCATTCATTTCCTCCGCGACCAACCATTAAATATTTAAAAAAGACGGAAAAATAGGAGAGAAACGTATATTCCTGTGAGGTCCCAGTTGGCGGCGCGACCAGGCATCTATGCTGTGATGGACGACGAGGATGGTTTGCTGAAGCCCTGCCTCTTGGCCCGCCCTTCACTTGGTGCCAGCCAATCGGGCGGCAGGATTAAATTTGGAATTTTTACGGGCGACCAATCGGTGTGAGTGTTACGTAAGAGTGGCTATAAAGAGCAGAAGGTACCACAACAACATTGACCCATGGCAACTTCCACTTCTACCGACAATTTTTGTCATTTAGTTAAAACCAATACGACAGGTTAGCATTTTGATGGGCTAAATTAAATAATAATTCGAAATAACATCTAGTTTACAAATACAAGTCCTTTAAAAGTTATAAAATGTTAAGTTATTCACTGCCAATGACAGTGATAGACATCAAATCCGTCTGAACTGGAAGGCTGGCATTGAGTGATCATGTTTCACAGCCATGACGGCGCTAGACGTCCAATCCAATTTGACTTTGTTATACTTGCTGTTGTTGTTTTAGAACAGTGGTTCTTAACCTGAGTTCGATCGAACCCTAGGGGTTCGGTGAGTAAGTTTTAGGGGTTCAGCGAAGGTAAATAAACGCAGAGCCCCATTTCGTACGCTGATTAAATCTAGGCAAAGCGGCTTTTTAAACCAAGTTTTGGACTGGCTTGCTCCCAATTTAAAGGCGTAATCCATTTCTTTTAACTACTAGTCCTCTATCTGATTGGAGGAGGAACTGGTTTGCTCAGTAGAAGGTTGACTCGCACTTGGTATGAAGGAATGAAACAGACCAATGGGTAACGTGGTCTCAAATTTTGACCTGTTTATAAAATATGCTGTCAAATGAGTAGAATTTTGAATGGGAATTAAATTATTAGCTTGCTAGCTTAGAAATATTGGTTTCACATTAAAAAAAAAAAAGCTTAATCTGTAATTCTGAAGGGTTCTGTGAACCCACATGTGAAACTTGTGGGGTTCGGTACCTTTAGCATGGTTAAGAACCACTGTTTTAGAAGCTTTACATATGAAAATGTCAGTAAAATTAAGTAAAAACAGCATAAAAATGGCAGAAAACACATTTTTTCTATATGCTTTTATAGTTAATACTAGGGCTGTCAAACGATTAAAATATTTAATCGAGTTAATTACATCTTAAAAATTAATTAATCGTAATTAATCGCAATTCAAACCATCTATAAAATATGCCATATTTTTAAGTAAATTATTGTTGGAATGGAAAGATAAGACACAAGACGGATATATACATTCAACATATTGTACGTAAGTAACAAGATGGCATTAACATTATTAACATTCTCTTAAAGCGATCCATGGATAGAAAGACTTAAATAGTTAGATAGTTCTTAAATGATAAATGTTAGTACAAGTTATAGAAATTTTATATTAAAACCCCTCTTAATGTTTTAGATTTATCAAAATTTGGAAAATTTTCAATCATAAAATAAACTAGTAGCTCACCATTGTTGATGTCAATAATTACATAATGCTCACTCATTGTGCTGAAATCCATCGAATCATTTGGGTCCAAGTGCCAGCAGAGGGCGCCAAACACCAAAAAACAAGTAACAAGCGGACATTACACTGCTGTCATTTTAATCTGTTTGAGCGGGGCATGTGCGTTAATTGCGTCAAATATTTTAACGTGATTAATTAAAAAAAATAATTACCTCCCGTTAACGCGATAATTTTGACAGCCCTAGTTAATTTTTTTATTTCTTTATATCTTTGTATTTCTTTATTTTTATTTTATTTCTTTTTTATTTTGAAGAAAAAAATGACAATACTTTGTTACATATTACACAAACATCTGAAAGCTGTGGCTCTAGAGCCACATGTGGTTCTTGTCATCCTTCTGTGGCTTTAAATTTGTTTATCTTGTATATTCTGGAGGCGGGTCCTTTGATGATATAAAGATTAAGTATATAAAAACTGGTAATTTTATCATGTTGAAGCAAAGGGGAGGAGCTTCCTTTTAGCCAGCTTTAGTGCCGTCAAATCAAAAAATTGTGCGCCGCTGCCATGTTGTGTCAATTGTTACGTTTTTTTTTATTATTAACAACGATTTGAATGCAAAATCTGAAGTAAATTGTGTTGAACATGTTAGTGTTAAACAGGGATGTGTAGCCTTTCCCCCCAGTCAAATAAACATGGTGTTTGAGTCCTTTCACCCTATTAAAAACGTGCACAACCCTCTATCTTGTCACTCAAGTGCCGTGACTTGTTTGCCTAGCTATTAGCAAGCACGCGGTCAAAGTTGGTAACTTTATTACGACGACATGTAGGGCACGGCGGCCGGCCACATGGGAAATTTACAAAAAGGGCTGATGGTGTGGTGTTGGGGTGTGGTATGGGGTTTTAGGGGGGGGTGCACCCAGCTGATGCAGAGCAAGACAAAGGCGGACAGTGTTGTTTGCGGGCTCCTCGGCTAGCACAATAGACGGCGGGACAATGGACCCTCCTTTGACCCGCACCACTGCCGGGATCCCCCCGGTTTCAGTTATTGTCTAAAAAAAAGACCCAGTTTTTAGACAATGGACAACTTGAAGCCATGTGAAGCAAAACCAAACACGGCAAGGGTGCATGAAGTAACTTTCAGAAGGTTTTAGTTTGGGCTTCATCAAGTAAAATACGTGCCTTGGCGAGGAAAGACGAGGGAGGGTCACGGCCCTCTTAAAGTTGTTGTGTTGCAAAAGTGCTTCTGGACGACTGGAAGCGCCCCAACAGCAAAGGGTCCGGGATCTATCCAGTCCATCGCTGGAACGCAGTCAACGCCGGAGGGGATGTACTTTCTATTTGTGTAACACCACGCGTCGGCCAAACTGTATTTAGAGTGAAGAATGGCGCACGTGGCTGCCGGCTCACTCTGGCACTTGAAAATGACATGTTGTCGTAATACTGATAAAAGTATGCTTATACACGATGTTTTATTTGTCTCGAAATTGAATCAATGTGTTTTAGTTGAAGGAGAGCAGGCGAAAGGGTTGTTAAGAGCACATAAATCTCCAAAATAGCATGTTGCAAGCCAAGATGAAGTGTGGCTTCTTGACTTTTTTATCTGTCCATCTGTTAAGATAGATATGTCCACCAAGTTTGGTGTTGATTGGTAAACTGGTGTCAGGGGCTGATTTTTTGTTTCCTGTCAAGAATACAGGAATTTAGCCCAAAAAGCTGCTTTAACACAAAATGGCTGACTTTCTGTTAAAATTCAAGCATAGTTTCAAGAGACTTTTTTGTTCGCCCTGTTAAGACAGACTTGTCCACCAACTTTGGTTTTCATTGGTGAAACTGGTGACAGGGGCTGTTTTTTTTTCCTACTCAGAACCCTGGAATTTACCTCAAATGTCTGCTTCATACCAAAATGGCTGACTTTCTGTTCAATTTCAAGCATAGTTTCAAGAGACTTTTTTGTCCATCCTGTTTGGATAGACTTGTCCACCAATTTCGGTGTTGATTAGTGAAACTGGTGTCAGGGGCTGATTTTTTAAATAGTCAAGAGCACTGGAATTCACATCAAATGTCTGTTTCAAACCAAAATGGCTGACCATCAGTTTGATTTTCAGCATAGTTTCAGAGACTTTTTTGTCCGTCCTGTTAAGAAAGACTTGTCCACCAATTTTGGTTTTGATGGGTGAAACTGGTGTCAGGGGCTGATTTTGTGTTTTCAGACAAAATCACTGGTGTTAATCTCAAGTGTCTGCTTCAAAGCAAAATGGCTGACCTTCTGTTCAATTTTCAGCATAGTTTGAGAGACTTTTTTCTCCATCGTGTTTGGATAGACTTGTCCACCAATTTTGGTGTTGATTGGTAAAACTGGTGCCAGGGGCTGATTTTTTGTTCCCTGTCAAGAACACTGGAATTTAGCCAAAAAGGCTGCTTAAACACAAAATGGCCAACTTTCTGTTCAAATTCAAGCATAGTTTCATAGATTTTTTTGTTCATCCTGCTTAGATAGACTAGTCCACCAATTTTGATTTTGATTTGTGAAACTGGTGCCAGGGGCTGATTTTTTGTTTCTTGTCATGAACACTGGAATTTAGCCAAAAAGGCTGCTTTAACACAAAATGGATGATTTTCTGTTCAAATTTATGCATAGTTTCAAGAGACTTTTTGTCCGTCCTGTTAAGATAGATTTTTCCACCAATTTTTGTTTTGATTGGTGAAACATGTGTCAGAGGCTGAATTTTTTGTAGTCATAAGCCTGGAATTCACATCAAATTTCTGCTCCTAACCAAAATGGCTGACTTTCTGTTCAAATTCAAGCATAGTTCCAAGAGACTTTTTTTGTTCATCCTGTTTATATAGACATGTCCATTGATTCTGGTGTTGACTGGTGAAACTGTTGCCAGGGGCTGATTTTTTTCCTGGTCAGAACCCTGGAATTAACCTCAAATGTCTGCTTCAAACCAAAATGGCTGACCTTCTGTTCAATTTGAAGCATAGTTTCATGAGACTTTTTTTCCGTCCTGTTAAGATAGACATGTCTACCAATTTTGGTGTTGACTGGTACATTTTTTTCCTCTTAAAAGCACTGGAATTGGCCCGAAATGTCAGCTTCAGTGAATGGTAGCTTTCAGAGCTAAAACGTGCGTCAGGAAATCAAATCCTCTCGCAAACAGTGGGCCTCGGATGACAAACTCTTCATTCAAATGTACAATTCCCGTTTTGTTCCCTTTGTGCGACGGGGGCAGGAGTTTACCTGCGGCCTACTTCCTTTTCTCTAGCTTACAAAGCCTTCGCCGGTGTTTGTGAAAGCCGCGCCGCTTTCCGCGGCGGCTCGCTTTCACCGTGCTCGGCCGAGACAATGGCTTCAGCGGGTTCCCATAGCTTGGCTTGTGGAGACGCACTAGATTTTGAGAGAGTGTTTTAACTCATTGGCTGCCATTGATTTTCCTAGACGTCCAATCCTTTTGAAGTGGGAGGGTTCGCAGCGAATGAACGAATGTTCATTCGCTGCCACCCTCCCAGTTCAAAAGGATTGAACATCTACAACTGACAAACTCACTTAAATTCACAGCAAAACAATGATCGGACGTCATATAAATTGGACGTCTATCACTGTCAATGGCCGCCAAAGAGTTATTTCCCGCTTTCTAGCATTACCGCCGCCATCTTCTGATGTTTTGCGATAACAACGCACGGATTTTTCCCTGTTTTCTTATCTTTTCACAGTCAAAGCTGGAATGTAAAGATCTTTAAAAAACGCGTCCCAAATCTCAGTTATTTTCCGTGGGCCGTGTCGGCTACGCTAACTCCAAGTCGCCGTGACGACCGCAACAAAACATTAGACGTTTGAAATGTGTTTGCGCAGTTTTCACGTCCACTTAGGCTTGTTTTCTAAGGGGTCGCGACCTCCTTGAAGGGGGAGAGACGAAAACAAAAGGATGCAAAATGGAAGATTTGGTTTGCTAAGAGAGGTCGTGACCCACCAGTGTGATCAAATAGGCAACTGCGTGTCCTAAAATTAAATAGAATGTAAAAAAAAAACAAAAAAACTTTGAATGTATAGAGTGATATGATAAAGTATCTGAACCTTTTGGAATTTCTCACACTTCTGCATAAAATCACCATTTAATGTGAGCTGATCTTTGACAAAATCACACAGATGAAAAAACAGCATCTGCTTTAACTAAAACCACTCAAACATTTGTAGGTTTTCATATTTTAATTATGATAGTATGCAAACAATGACAGAAGGGGGGAAAATAAGTAAGTGAACCATCACATTTAAATATTTTGTGCCCCCCCCTTTGGCAGCAATCACTTCAACCATACGCTTCCTGTAGCTGCAGATCAGTCTGGCACATCGATCAGGGCTAATCTTGGCCCATTCCTCTCTACAAAACTGCTGTTGTTCAGTCAGATTCCTGGGATGAATCGCTGTATTTAGGTCATGCCACAGCATCTCAATGGGGTTCAAGTCTGGAACTTGACTTGGCCACTCCAGAGCATGTATTTTGTTCTTCTGAAACCATTCTGAAGTTGACTGACTTCTGTGTTTTGGAACATTTTCTTGTTAGAGCATCCATCCTCTTTTTAGCTTCAACCAGCCGGCAGACAGTCTCAGGCTTTTCCTGCAAAACATCCTGATAAACTTTTGAATTCACTCTTCCATTAATGACTGCAAGTTGTCCAGGACCTGAGGCAGCAAAACAGCCCCAAACCATTGATGCTCCCTCCACCATGCTTCAGGGTGGGGATAAGGTGTTGATGTTGGTGAGATGTTCCAATTTTCCTCCACACATTGTGTGTTACTCCCAGACAATTCAACTTCGGTTTCATCAGTCCACAAAATATTTTGCCAAAACTTCTGTGGAGTGTCCAACAGGCACGTGCAAATGGCGGAGGAGAGGGGGGTGTTTGAGCACCTGCCCCTTTGCCCCTACATGCCCAAAGTGCCCCTTTTGACTGGGATGGGAAAGAGGCAAAGACTAACTGAGTCACAGCCAGAAAGTGTTGATGACAATGTTGATTTCTATTCACTGTTCCCCTCTCCCAGTTAAAGTCTGTCATAGTCACAACCAATTATACTGTAAAGCTGGTTAAACTGGAAGTTATGTTGTTGTAAGATGTATTAATTTTTTTGTTCATGTGCCCCTTTTGATCTATGAGCACCTGCCCCTCCATTGGTCTCTGCACAACTCTGGTGTCCAAGTGCCTTTTTGCGAACATTAAACGAGAAACAATGTTTTTTTAGACAGCTGTGACTTCCTCCGTGGAATCCTCCCATGAACACCAGTCTTGGCCGTAGTTTTACATATAGCTGATGTGTGCACAGAGATATTGGACTATGCCAGTGATTTTCCGTAAGTCTTTAGCAGACACTCTAGGGTTCTTTTTTACCTCTCTGAGTATTCTGCGCTGAGCGTCATCTTTGGTGGATGGCCACTCCTTGGGAGAGAAGCAACAGTGCCAAACTCTCTCCATTTGTAGAGAACTTCTCTGACTGTCGATTGATGAACATCCAGACTTTTAGAGATGATTTTGTATTATATTCCAGCTTTATACAAATCAATAAACCTTGATCGCAGGTCTTCAGACAGCTCTTTTGACCGAGCCATGATGCGCATCAGACAATGTGTCTCATTTCTTACCAGGTGTGTGAGCAGGTGAGCAGGGCAGCTTTAAACCACTCATCAGTGATTGCTCAATCAATCAATTGCTCTTTAAGTGTCCTTAGCCAGAAGGTTCACCTACTTATTTTTCCCCCTTCTGTCATTGTTGGCATACTGCTCTCATTAAAATATGAAAACCTATAAATGTTTGGGTGGTTTTAGTTAAAGAAGTCACTGTTTTTTCATCTGAGTGATTTTGACAAAGATCAGATCACATTTGATGGTGATTTTATGCAGAAATGTGAGAAATTCCAAAAGGTTCAGATACTTTTTCATACCGCTGTATTTGGCTACTCCTTGTGTTGCGTAAACATAGACCAAATGGGGGCACTATATATAAAAATTATTTCAATATTTTTTTTTCAGTTACAAATACATCTTATTTTTTTCAAATAAAAAAAGTATATTAATATTAATATATAATAATAATAATAATAATATAAAATGGCAACCAGTTCAGGGTGTACCCTGCATATTGCCTGTGGTTAGCTGGGATAGGCTTCAGCACCTCCGTGACCCTCGTGAGGAAAAGCGGCATGGAAAATAAATGAATGAATAATATGAAAATATTTTATTAAATTGGGAAATATCAAAAGAAAAAAATGTAATTACTTTTTCGACTATATTATGTGTGTAAATAAAAAAATGACATTATTCCTCTATAAAATTGTATTTATACTGGAAAAATTGGTAAATTATGAATGGTATTTTTTTTTAAATTAGCTCAGCTTATTTTTTTCAAATGATAAAAAATTTAAATTGCTAATTTGAAATACATTAAAAACACTGACTGGTAAAATACAATCCTACATTTACTGTATTTTTTTTTGTAAAAAATGTTTAAAAAAATGACAATACGCTTATAAAATTGTAATTATTTTGGAAAAGCAACTTGATTTTTGTTAGTATGACTCCTGTCCTCAAAAAATAATATTTTAACAAGTTGCCATTTTGTAGTACTACAATTGAGACAGTTTTTGCTTCCAAAATAATCCATTATCCTTGTCATATTGTGTATTTTTGTATCATGTTTCCGTCAAGAGCAACTTTTTTTCCCTTTTCTATTGAGCGTGTACAAAACAGTAAACATGAACATTCTTCTTAAGACAATACAAGAGTGTTGTCCAATTTAATCAGATTTTTGAGGCGCCTGCTCACATGTGTGTGCGTTTTCCATGAGTCAGAGCGAGTTGCATTCGATGCCAACTCCAGTAATCTCTCGCCATCTGCCACTAATGGCAGTTTTTGTGTCAATCTCTCAAACATACACAAAAATGAATGCCAACAAGTGCATTCAATACTGTACAAATGCATATTTTGCCTTTTTTGTTGGTTTGTTTTTATCCTTCAGAGCTTGAGTCAAACCTTGTACTTCTGCTTGCCTGTCTTGCTGATGACGCAGATATGCTGAAAAGAGAGGGGGAAAAAAATCCCACATGAAAGAAGCCACTTGAAAGCAGCAAACTTCACAAGGGCGGTGTCATCTTTTGACTGACAGGGACTGAAAGGCCACAAGCGTGACTCGACAAAGGTATCGAAAATTATCGAGACGGAAATGTTGTATTAATATTCAGTTATTTGTGTTTTTGCACAGCCACAAAGCACTAGAAATTGGTCATTTTATTTGTCAGTAGTCTTGCCATTGACGGTGCTAGACGTCCAATCCATTTGAAATGGGAGGGATGGCAGCGACTTTTATTTGCTGACACCCTCCCACTTCAAATGGACTGGACGTCTACTTGCCATTAACTCATTTGAATTCAAAGCAGAAGCATCAAAAGACCTTTCATCGCCCCGACCAAAAGGGCGGCCATGTTGGTAGGGGCAACGTTCCCATCAAAGTCAATGCATTAAGTCATAACCAGGGCCGACCCAGGCCATTTGGGGGCCCTAAGCAAAATAATGCCAAGGGGCCCATATTTTTGGCCCACCATTTCGTTACAGTGTACGGTGAAACCCATACATGCAATCCAACCCATACGTCCATATTTTGTATATTAATCAGATTTTTCGTTTCTCTGCTCCGGAAGGATAAATTCTCTTCGACATATTCGTTCATCTATTTTTCAAGCAAGTTTGAGAACCAATCATCGCAAAGCAGTTTTAACGTCTCTCCCCAGGTTGCCAGATTGTAATGACAAGAAAATGGATGTTTGCGTAGATAAACGGCAATGCGCGCCACATTATTCACGATGCTCTATTAACAACGTATGAAATGAGGTTGCCAGATTGGGGGCCCCCTATTGGTCAAGGGCCCTAAGCAGTTGCACAGTCTGCGTATAGGCTGGGCCGGCCTCGGTCATAAATATTTTATTTCTCAACCGAGATTATTTGATCAATGTCAAAGCATCTGCTACTTACTCATTCAGTGCCATTGACGGCACTAGATGTCCAATCCATTTGAAGTGGGAGGGATGGCAGCGACATTCATTGGCTTCCACCCTCCCACTTCAAATGAATTGAACCTACTCGTGATAAACTCATTTCAATATGAAAAAGAGGCATGAAAAGACCTCCTGACATCGCCCCTGCCAAAATAGCCTCAAGGCGGCCATGTTGGTAGGGGGAACGTTCCCATCAAAGTCAATGGATTAAGTCATAACTATCTTATTTATCAACAGATATTATTTGATCAAAAGTCAACTAATCTTCGATTCACAGATTGGCTGCCATTGAAAGTGCTAGACGTCCAATCCATTTGAAGTGCGAGGGATGGCTGCAAATGAACAAATGTTCATTTTACGCTCTTCAAATGAATTGGACGTGTCCTAGTGATAAATTCATTTGAATTCAAAGCAGAAGCATAAAAAGTCCTTACATCACCCCTACTAAAATAGCCTCAGGGCAGCCATGTTAGTAGGGGCAACGTTCCCATCAAAGTCAATGCAATATAAGTCAGAACTATCTTATTTATCAAGAGGATCTACAGTGATCCCTCGCTACTTCGCACTTCTATTTTTTTCAATAAAAAAAAATACATATACATATACTAGGGCTGTCAAACGATTAAATTTTTTAATCGCGTTAATCACAGCTTAAAAATTAATTAATCGTCATTAATCGCAATTCAAACCATCTATAAAATATGCCATATTTTTCTGTAAATTATTGTTGGAATGGACACAAGACGGATATATACATTCAACATACTGTAAATAAGTACTGTATTTGTTTATTAGAACAATAAATCTACAAGATGGCATTAACATTAACATTCTGTTACAGCGATCCATGGATAGAAAGAATTGTAGTTCTTGAAAGATAAATGTAAGTACAAGTTATAGAAATTTTATATTAAAACCCCTCTTAATGTTCTCGTTTTAATAAAATTTGTAAAATTTTCAATCAAAAAATAAAGTAGTAGCTCGCCATTGTTGATGTCAATAATTAAACAATGCTCATTGTGCTTAAACCCATAAATTCAGTCGCACCAAAGCGCCAGCAGAGGGAGACAAAAAACACAAGTAACAAGTGCACATGGCACTGTGCTGTCATTTTAATCTGTTTGAGCGGGGCATGTGCGTTAACTGCGTCAAATATTTTAACGAGATTAATTTAAAAAATTGATTACTGCCCATTAACGGAATAATTTTGTCAGCCCTAATATATACTGTGTAAATATATTTATGAAAAATAAAAAATTAAATGAATGAATCAAAAAATTGAGAAAATACGCCGTAAAAACTGCTTGTTCGCTAGCAGAAGGCAGGGAGAGCCCGTCCAACTCAATCCATCTCTCTGATTCGCTGGCCAGCATCAGTCGGGAATCTCGCAAGCTGATTGGCTGAGATGTTTCATCCAGCTGCTCACCCATCTGCTTTCCCCTACCTATCGAAGGAAGACTGCTTTCTCTCGCTTTTGTGCTGGTGACATCGTTGAAAATGGTTTTGAAATTTGCAGCTGAACAGGACAGGTTGAAAGTTTTACTTTTTTACTTTTACTTTTTTTTTTTTTTTTTTTGGGAAGGGGGCGCTACTTCTCTTTTTTAGGAAGGGGGTGCTACTGCGGTTTGTCACTTTTCGTGTTGGGTTCTGGTCCCCATTAACCGTGAAAAACGAGGGATCACTGTATCTTATTTATCAACTGAGATTATTTGATCAATATCAATGGATCTGCTATTTACTCATTGGCTGCCATTGACAGTGCTAGATGCCAAAATACATTTTCACATTTCATATTTTGAATATCTCTGAGCTTACATTGAGGTCCCGGAAGTACTCGTTGTAGTCCAAAGCGTAGCCCACTACAAAGCGATTGGGGATTTCAAAGCCCACATCTGTAAGCAGAGGGGGGCGACACACACGTGGGCTATAATACGGGGCGAGGCCAGCGGGTTAAAGGTCACGTCGTTTGACTCACAGTCAGTCAGGTTTTCATCCATGTTGGGGACTCGCTTCACCAGCAGACTGTAACGGATTCGCATCTTCAAGTTAGCATTCAAAACCATGTCGGCAGAATTGAACAAGAAGGCAAAAGTATTGGGACACATTCCGATCAAAGACCAATTCACCTCCGATGGCAAAACAGTCCAAATTTCAAAATGTCAATGTAAAGGAAAATCAGGCTATTATTAGGGCCCGAGCACCAAGTGGTGCGAGAGCAACAGCACCCCCTTGAATTTTTCAAAAAGGTCTATCCTATTAGATTTTGTCAACGTAGAGCGATGAAAATTGGGGAGTCAGTACCTTGTGCAAAACTACAGCAAAATGTCTCTTAAATCGATATCCCAAACCAAACAGGAAATCGTGTATTTTGGACTGAATGTGAAAAAATATGCAATTTTAGTCATTTTACAGGGTGAATATTTGAGACGATGGCGCCTGGTGAGTTAGTTGGCTCCTCCTCAAAATTGGTGAGACTGTTCATGAGACAAAGGAGATCATAACACTGGAAGTCCCGGGGGTTTTTTGGCTATAAAGAAAGACCTGAAGGGCATCAGATGACCCCCGATACCAAACTGACTACTTGGATTTGTCAAACAACAGACCACTCAAGCAATAAAGCAGACAACCCCCCTACACACTCCTGTGGAGTCGCTGCCTAGGTGTGGAGGGAGAGTTTCACTCTGGATAGCTGCAATTAGCATCTTGAATATTTGCAAATACAGGGCTCCCTTGGCTTTATCAAACACGGGAACACAGAGATGGCTAGTTGCCGTGTTCTACAATATGATTGACATGGCAGCACTGAATACATAGGTGTTGTATCAGGCATGCACCAGAAGGCAAGAGAGACGGGTGAACTTCTTGGTGGATCTCGGAAAGGCTCACTTTCATGTGGATCCAAAGAAGGCGCAGAAGGAAAAATTGCTTCAGCAGCAACCTCCAACACCTAGCCCCGGGAAATGGGCGAAGCGTCATATGTCACCACATTTGTTTCGTTTTTTTATTACACCAACTCTTGTACGTATATAGTTTCTTTTGTTGTCTTTTTCACATACATTTCTTTGACATACGTTTCTTTATTTATTAAAAGCTTTTTTGAGCAAAAAATGACTTTGGAAATGGAAATTATGGAAATGACTGTAGCCATTTTGTCTCACCACAAGTTTTGAACAGTCATAACTTGGCAGATATACAAGATATCTGCGCTAAAAATCCAGTGCTTGGTCAGAGTCTTACCCTGAAGGGTCCTGTAAGGGTCATTTGCGTCAACCCTACAGCGACAACTAGTGGCAACAAAAGGTCCAGTTCCTTTCAAGTCGGTCAGTGTAGTTACAAGACCTTTTGTAATACTACATTTTAAGGCCCATGTCCACAGGGCTCTGTTGCCACGATGACCCTTTAGTCGCCATTAAAATGAAGTAGATTTTTTGGGGAACTTAGGCAGCCTGTAGAGCCATGAAATTTGACACACTTGGTCGAATTGGCCCAATTAGAAGATTCATTTTGGGTTTGAATAAGGGCATGGCTGCACAGCTCAGTGGTACCTCTTCAAAAGGTTTTTTTTCACCTGGGTGTGTGAATGTATTTCTCATCTCAGGATATACAAAAAACATCTCTCAGCCCTGCCCACAACCCAGAGGAGGTGAGTTTCGAGCACATGATAGTTTCTAATGAGATGATCAGAGGGGGACGATCAGCCGCCACCCTGAGCTGCGTGCCATCAAGTTGCAGCAAACTGCGAGGGCCCGTTCAGTCCTGCTTGAAGGGCTAGTTTTGTTTTATTTTGTATTCGGAAAATTCCACTCTTTCAACGAACGACCGCGTCCCAATACTTTTTGTCCACACAAGCGATCTGGTCTTCCGTCACCCGCCTGGCATTTCCTGCCGCGGGTGCATCGCGGGGACAGACGCCCGCGAGACGCCGACTCACCCCGCGACCTTGACCATCTTGGGTTGAAAGGTCTCCACATGCTTCAGAAGGGCCTTCATTGTCTTGCCTGTGTCAACGATGGCCTTGGGGGTGCACAATTGAGCATTTCTTCAAGTGAATCATCAAGTTATAGGGCCATTGACGGCAACAGGCGTCCGATCTGCGTGAACTGGGAGCGCTGACTTCGTTCATTCGCCGCTAGCAAAAACGGAGCGGACGTCTATCGCCGTTAATGGCACCTAAATGTAATCCTATCTCACCTTTACAGTTTCAATACTCACCTCAACAATGAGGACGCTCTTGGAAATATGCAAAAGAAGTGAAAAGAAGCATACATTAGTGAAATTTGCATGGTTTTTCATACACGCAATGTTTTGAAAATGGCGTTTCCATGGGAACAGGATTGAGAATTGGTTCTATTCCAGCAGTGAGCATCGGGTGGAAAGTGATTAATTGTATTGGATGGGAGCTTTGCAAGGCAACTCCCATCTAATAAAATTCCTCAACTTTATTTCAGCATCTTTTTCTACACGTCTTTTTCACTGTGACCGACCGGCACCGTTCAAATATTGATATTGATGGCTTTTTGGTTTTGAATAAGGGTGTGGCTGCTCAGCTCAGTAAAGCCTCCTTTTTTGTAGGACACTCTTCAATAGGGATTTTTCACCTAGGTGTGTGAATGTACAGTATTTCTCATCTCAGGATATACAAAATTTTCGCGTGACGCAGGGAATTTTTTTTGAATGAACCCCCCCCAATTTTCCATTTGTGAGTAAATGCGGGTTTAATGAAAAAAAAAACATATATATGTTTTTTTTGGGGGGACGAAATCGTATAATTTACACATCAAAAATCTGCGACGGTAAGAGGCATAAAAGTTGTTTACAGAATTTGCCGAAAACTTACTGTTCCCCCAAAATTTGCCCAAAACTTTCCCATTCATTTCAAATGGGATGCCTTTGACGGCCATGTACGTCCAAATTTCCCATTCATTTTAATGGCAAAAAAAAACTGTCTCCAAATCAACAGGAAGTGACCTGATATCAACAAACAGGACGTGTCCCCGAAATATCCCCAAATCAACAGGAAGTGACTCCAAAATCAACTGGGTGGGTCTTAGATCTTTGTATACCACAACAAAGCTCCGCTCACGATTTCCCCAGAAATTGCAGTTACTACTTACTCTTGAGATTTCTTTTAGAAGTACAAAAAATATATATATTAAACATGAAAAACTAAAAAAAAAAAAAAAAAAAAAAAAAAAAAAGAAACAACTCAGTAATTTTAAACTCTAAGCCAAAACCGCTGACTTCCTATTCAATTTCAAGTGTGCCTTCTTTAGACTTTTGTGTTTGCCCTGATGCAATAAACAGAAAAAAAATACTACTATATTTAAAAAAAATTCTTTAATGAAAAAAAGGTTTAAAATAATTTGACAAATGCAATAAATAAGTGAAAAGTAGAAATAAACTATAAAAAAGTAACAACTAGAAGAAAAACTAATTCAATTTTTTTGTTCATATAATAATATAAGAGTTCAGTTGTTCACCACTTTGTGATCGAGTGCTTGAGCAAAACATCATTCTTTAACTCTTTCAATGCTGTTGGTGATTCATTCTGTAGTAAATGTACATAAGTTGGTCAATAGTACACATCCAATCCATTTGACTGGTCAGCCTTCCCACTTTAAAATGGATTAACATCTATCACTGTGATTCGGTTAAGAGAAGATTCAGAAAAAAAAAAAAAAAAATTCCAAGACAAATGAAATAAAGAAAGCTACCTTTCCACAGAGAAAGGACAGATCTCGGCTGCCTATGATGTGCAGATCCTCTGTTGATTGGTCATTCTGAGTAGAAAAATAAGAAAGATTTTAAAGGGGGAAAACTTTGCACGGTTTATTTACAATTAATAACTGCACTTGAGTCCATTTTTCAAATATTTATGCTTTAGTACTTCCCACGTGAGCATGTAAACATTCCGGGATGTGTTATGATCCCGGACACGAGGCTGCTCACATGTTGACATACGATGATGATGATGTGAGGCCTAGAGTATTTCCTGCGTCCTTGAATGTGGCCTCGCCCAGTCAAAATAGGAGAAACGCTGACATCTACTGGCAGTAGCGTCAACGCGTTCTTAAGTCTTTTTTTTTTTTTTGCTCTGTATTTATAAACACTTTTTTGGTCCGATTTAGCAACTGAAATCAATGCAACATTCACTGCCAGTAAAAGTGACAGGCGTCCAATCCAACTTGACCAGATGGGCTGGCAGCGATCAACCTGTCAAATTGGATTGGACGTTTGTCGCTGTCTATGGCAGCCAGTAAATTGTTTTTTTGTGGCTGTTTTGACACTTTCTGACGCCCCAAGTAAAAACGATTGCTGCTGCCGAGAAGCAAACACAGCATGATGACTATTTTTGTGCATGACACTCATACTTTCGAGAACGTCGGATGTGAAACCTTTGTTCTTAAAACAAGTGTTTTACAAAGTAATGTCACAGGTTTGAACACAATATGCATTTTGTCTTTTTTGTGCTTAGAAAAAAAATAGGACTTCAATTTTCTTAGGGATTTTTGTACAAAAAAAGAAAAAATACTATTTCAATCAATTAATCCTTGCTGCTTCCAACTTTTTTCCCCCCACAAAATACAACTTTTTTTTTCAACATGAAATGCATGGACTTCATAATGTATTGACGGGACACAGGCCGCCGGGCCGATAAATAGGGGGCCTGCATTTTTGGCGAGACCGTCACAGCTGACTGAGTGGAATCACAGAAAAAGAGCTTTTTTCGTTGGAAATTCTTGAGAATAAATGCTGAAATCCCTGAATTCTTTTCAGATATGGACGTAAAACAACTCTCGATTTTTGGTTAAAAGCAAAAAAAAAAAAAAAAAAAAAAAAAGTGCAGTTAGCGTTTATTTTACGTCAATATGTCGAAGTACAATGATAGTCTGTTAGTGAATGTAGCTCGCGGCCGCCCGATGTAAACAGAGCTTTTCCAGTGAAAATTCTTTTGAATAAAT
Source organism: Corythoichthys intestinalis (assembly GCF_030265065.1). Classification (NCBI taxonomy): domain Eukaryota; kingdom Metazoa; phylum Chordata; class Actinopteri; order Syngnathiformes; family Syngnathidae; genus Corythoichthys; species Corythoichthys intestinalis. The sequence goes on along the minus strand of NC_080414.1, from coordinate 1,665,227 downwards.
GCTTAAATCCCCAATTTTTTAATAGATATGGATGTAAAACGGTCTGGATTCTAGGTTAAAAGCAAAAAAAAAAAAAAAAAACCCTGTGCATTTAGCAATTATTTCATGTAAACATGTAAACATGTCGAAGTACAACGCTAGTCTGTTAGTGAATGTAGCTAGCGGCTGCCTGATGTAAACAGAGGTTTTCCAGTGAACATTCTTGTGAATAAATGCTTAAATCCCTGAATTCTTTAGAGATATGGACGTAAAACAGTCTCAATTCTTGGTTCGAAGCAAAAAAAAAAAACAACAACAAAAATCGTGCAGTTAGCGTTTATTTTAGGTCAATATGTCGAAGTACAACGCTAGTCTGTTAGTGAATGTAGCTAGCGGCCGCTTGATGTAAACAGAGCTTTTCCAGTGAAAATTATTTTGAATAAATGCTTAAATCCCAAATGTTTTTATAGATATGGACGTAAAACAGTCTCAATTCTTGGTTAAAAGCAAAAAAAACCATGCAGTTAGCATTTAGTTTACGTAAATATGTCGAAGTCCAATGCTAGTCTGTTAGTGAATGCAGCTAGCGGCCACCTGATGTAAACAGAGCTTTTCCAGTGAAATTCTTGTGAATAAATGCTTAAATCCCAGAATTTTTTTAATAGTTATGAAGTAAAACAGTCTCAATTCTTGGTTAAAAGCAAAAAAAAAACATGCAGTTAGCATTTATTTTACGCATATATGTTGAATTACAACGCTAGTCTGTTAGTGAATGTAGCTAGCAGTTGCCTGATGTAAACAGAGCTTTTCCGGTGAGAATTCTTTTGAATAAATGCTTAAATCCCGAATTTTTTATAGATATGGACGTAAAACAGTCTCGAATCTTGGTGAAAAGCAACAACAAAAAAAAGTGCAGGTAGCATTTATTTTACGCAAATATGTTGAAGTACAATGCTAGTCTGTTAGTGAATGTAGCTAGCGGCCGCCTGATGTAAACAGTTTTTCAGCTGAAAATTCTTGTGAATAAATGCTTAAATCCCCAAATTCTTTATAGATATTGACATAAAAGAGTTGATTCTTGGTTAAAAGCAAAAAACGTGCAGTTAGCAGTTATTTTACGTAATTATTGCAAAGTACAATACTAGTCTGTTAGTAAATGTAGCTAGCGGCCGCTTGATGTAAACAGAGTTTTCCAGTGAAAATTATTTTGAATAAATGCTTAAATCCCATAATTCTTTATAAATATGGATGTAAAAAAACTCTCGATTCATGGTTAAAAGCGAAAAAAAACGTGCAGTTAGCATTTATTTTAAATATTGCGAACTACGATACCAATGCAGTTACGGCTAATTTCTCCCATTGATATTTTTAACGTTTCAAAAAGCTTGCATGGTAAGAAAAATATAATAATGACCTTGAATGTTCGAACAAATCACTCCTGAGACAATCCTTCCTGTTTGTATGCGGTACAGCTTCCGTACTTTTTCAATAGAAATCCGGCGTTAGATTGCTGCGTGCGTGTTTGTGAATAGCTCCTCTTGATGTGAGCGGCCCCCTACTTGAATGCGAGGCGCAGTGCATGCCCAATCTGACCCGTCAATTCATTATGAAGTCTACGATGAAATGAATCTTACAATATTTTTATTTGAATGACTTTTTTGTCCTTTTTACCCCTTTCCAAAATGATTTTTTTTTTTCATCCGACAGACGCACCAGGTAACTCTTGAGTCGTATAAACTCCACGCGTGTCTCCAAGTACTTTCCGGAATTGCGTCCCAGTACTTTGATGCACTCCACCAGGTCGGCGCAGAACTTGTAGCCGCCCTTCAGCACGCACAGAACCACGATGTTGTCGTCGGCAAAGTCCTCGGCGATGTAACGGGCCAGCCGCTCGGTCCTGCGCCGGACGCGTTGTCACCGCTCGACTGAGATTCTTCGACGTGTTTTTTCTGGACTCACCTGTTCATGACCACCCCGTGTGGGATGTAAACGTTGTCGATGTCGTCGCGGTAGTGCTCCGGGTAGGTGAACAAATCCAGACTATAACCTGGCCATTCGTCTTTAATCTGCAGTGAGAAATTTATATTCATGCAGTCACTCACATAGTGGTGAACAAGTAATGTGTTAATATTATTCAATGATAGTGATAAACCACCTATCCATTTGAATTGGGAGAGCAAGTGATTGCTTCCATCCCTCCCAATTCAAATGAATTGGACGTCCATCGCCGTCCATGGCAGCCAGATCATTTTTTTGTGAATGGTTGCCTGACTGGTATTTGAATTAACAAAGATATTTAGAACAGCAAGTTTACACAAGTAAATATCAACGAGCGTGTTCCAAAAGTGTCTGTGCGTCCTCTGGTGGACAATATTTGCAATGGCTAAACAAATTTTATATACAATGGTACCTCTACTTACGAAAATAATTAGCTCTGGAAGTTTGTATTGTAACCTGAAAATTCCGGAAGCAGAAATACGTTTTCAATGTAAATGCTATAATCTGTTCCAAGCTTCCCAAAATTCAGATATAAAACTTTTATAAAGCTAAAAATGCATCAACTCATGTAACAAATACATGTTACGATTAGATTATTGCACTATAAATATAAAATAAGAGTTGTTCATAATGTAAAAAAAAATAATAAAATAGGGTAAAAAAAAAAAAAAAAGTTAAAACACTCCCGCAAAGCTGTCGGAACACCTCATGGCCAGAGGGGCAAATAAAGAGGATGCTGGGATACACACATACACATATAGTAGAGGTCCCTCTTAGCCAATTGGATGCCAGAAAGATGCTAGGAAACAGCCAATGACAGGGCAGCTATAAGTGTGCTACATTCAGTAAACTTTGGGAGCTGTGAGTAGCAGCCCATACTGTATTTTTGCCTTTCGTATCCTGAAATTTCTTTCGTAACAAGAGAAAACATTTTGCAACTGAGGCGTGTTGTAACCTGAAAATTCTGTATGTAGAGACGTTTGTAAGTAGAGGTACCACTATGAATGAATGTATGTATGAAAACGTATCTGAACCTTTTGGAAGTTCTCTCATGTCTACATAAAATCACCATCAAATGTGAGCTTTGTCAAAATCACACAGATGAAAAAACAGTGTCTGCTTTAACTAAAACCACCCAAACATTTATAGGTTTTTATATTTTAATGAGAATAGCATGCATACAACACCAGAAAGGGGAAAAATAAGTAAGTGAACCGTCACATTTAATATTTTGTGAGAGGGTTCACTTACTTATTTTTCACCCTTCTGTCATTGTTTGCATGCTATCCTCATTAAAATATGAAAACCTATAAATGTTTGGGTGGTTTTAGTTAAGGCGGACACAGTATTTTCATCTGTGTGATTTTGACAAAGATCAGATCACATTTGATGGTGATTTTATGCAGAAATGGGAGAAATTCCAAAAGGTTCAGATACTTTTTCACACCACTGTGTGTATGCATATTATATAAGTGGATAAATATTTATGAATGTATTGTAAATCCATTATTTAAAAAAAAAAAAACAAAGTTTACAAAATTTGGAAAAAAAAAACTTGATTATTTTTATCTGAATAAGTTTAATTAAAGTGGACAAATTTAACAACAAGGATTTTTTTTCAAATAATTTTTTAATTAAAAAAAGTTAACCCCCCCCCCCAAAAAAAAAAAACCAATAACGTGACCTAGCATCTATTTTCCCTACACAATCCACTAAAACAAGCCAACCTGTGTCATCCAAACATGAAATTCTGCTTCAACACATTTACCATTTCACCGAAAAACTACAAAAATTCACGTCAAGACTCACCACAATTCCTCTTCTCTTGCCGGAGTTCTCCATTACTTGAGTGCAAATAGTCCCACCGGAGGTCACAGAGTTCACAGCGGACCCTTTCGGGTACACACAAAAACACATTCCTTTGACTTGAGGGAGCTCAACTCATGACAATTCCCATTAAGAATATGTCGTTTCTTTAAGAGATACTTACTGCTATTGCTGGATTTAGTCGTCTTCACGATCACGCTCTGGTCATTTGCTTTTTTTTTTTTTTTCAGCCCACTCGTGGAGAATGGGAGAGATAATGGCCTTCATGTGACACCATTTAGCCTGCTGCCGGTTACTCAATACATTAAGACAACGATACGCCGAGAGGACAATCAATCCTTAGTGTTTTATTGAACTCATTGGCTGTCACTAACGTCTACTAGTGAAGAACTCATTTCAATTCACAGCAGGATGAATCGCCAACACCACTGAAAGAATTGTTTTACTCATGCAGTCGATCACAAAGTGGTGAACAGCTGAAGCGTTATAATTAGTGTGAAATCCCTCGCTGCATTTGACGGGAATAGAGGTCTAATCCCTTTTGACTGGCAGTGAATTGTCAGTTTTTACATTTATCATTAATTACATACGATCTTAGTCTGCCTGTAATTTGAGGAACAGAAATACATATTTATAGCAGCAGTTTTGCACATACAGTACTGTGCATAAAACTAAAAAATTCTAACGAGACCATGTGCCAAAAGTGTTAGCGCGATTTCTAGTGGATAAAATCGGAAACAACACTTTTATTCTTGTTATTAATTCATATTTATTTGTATTCATATTAACTATATCAGTGGTTCTTAACCTTGTGAAAGGGACCGAACCCCACAAGTTTTACATGTGGATTTACTGAACGTATAAACCATTTTTTTCCCAATTCAAAACAATATACAGTGGTATGAAAAATTATCTGAACCTTTTGGAATTTCTCACATTTCTGCATAAAATCACCATCAAATGGGATCTTTGTCAAAATCACACAGATGAAAAAACAGTATCTGCTTTAGCCAAAATCACCCAAACATTTATAGATTTTCATATTTTAATGAGGATAGTATGCAAACAATGCCAGAGAGGGGAAAAATAAGTGAACCATCACATTTAATATTTTTTGCCCCCCATTGGCAGCAATAACTTCAACCAGACGCTTCCTGTAGCTGCAGATCAGTGTGGCACATGGATCAGGACTAATCCTGGCCCATTCTTCTTTACAAAACTGCTTTAGTTCAGTCAGATTCCTGGGATATCTGGCATGAATCACTGGGGGGGAAATGAGTAGGCGAACCATCTGCCTAAGGCAGGGGTGGGCAAACTATTCCACAAAGGGCCGCTGTGGGTGCGGGTTTTTGCTGCAACCCATCAAGAGGACACCTTTTCACCAATCTGGTGTGTTATGAGTGCAATCAGTTGATTGCAATCAGGTGCTTCTTATTTCCATTGAAACCTAATTGGTTAAAAGCTCTGTGCTGGATCAGTTGGAACAAAGACCAGGACCCATTGCGGCCCTCGAGGACCGGTTTGCCCACCCCTGGCCTAAGGAGACTTAAAGAGCAATTGAAACCAATTTTTACCAAACAATTTTAGTCAGGTGTGTGCCCAATCACTGATGAGTGGTTTAAAGCTGCCCTGCCCACTATAAAGCACACACCTGGTAAGAATTGTCTTGATGAGAAGCATTGTCTGATGTGCATCATGGCTTGGTCAAAAGAGCGGTCTGAAGACCTGCGATCAAGGATTGTTGATTTGTATAAAGCTAGGAAAGGATACAAAACCCTTTCTAAAAGTCTGGATGCTCATCAATCGACAGTCAGAGAAGTTGTCTACAAATGCGGAGAGAGTTTGGCACTGTTGCTTCTCTCCCAAGGAATGGCCGTCCACCAAAGACGTCACTTACTTATTTTTCCCTCTTCTGTCATTGTTTGCATACCATCCTCATTAAAATCTGAAAACCTATAAATGTTTGGGGGGTTTTAGTTCAAGCAGACACTGTTTTTTTTTTCATCTGTGTGATTTTGACAAATATCAGATCACATTTGATGGTGATTTTATGCAGAAATGTAAAAAATTGAAAAAGGTTCAGATACTTTTTCATACCACTGCATCTAAGCTCGCAAGCTAATAATTTAGCAAATTCTCGTCCAAAACTCTTCTCATTTTGACAGCATGTTTTATAAACAGGTCAAAATTTTGAGAGCACGTTGCCCATTGGTCTGTTGTATTCCCTCATACCAGGTGCGAGTCAACCTTCCATTGAGCAAACCAGTTCTTCCTCCCATCAGATCGAGGACTATCAGTTAAAAGAAATTGATTAAGCCTGTAAATTGGGAGCAAACCATCAACAATTCAACAGTTCCATGTCTTCAGAAAAAAAAACACATTCATTTGCTGACAGACCCCCCCCCAAAATTAAAATGGATTGGATGTCTATCATTGTCAATGGAAACGTATTAATGAGCACACAAACATCTCCACCAAAGTTTGGAAACTTCCTCTAATTGGCGATGTAGATGGTCTTAAACTTCTCAAAAAGGAAGACATCGCTCTCCAGCTGCGTCATCTCCTCCTCCAGTTGCTCCTTGCGGGTCTTCCTCATCAGCGTGTCCACCACCACCGGCATACGCTGGTACTTCTCCATTACCTCGGCCAAGGTTCTCTTCAGGCGCTTCGCCGACAAAACAGAATTTTATTATCTGGACGTTTCAGTCAAAGGTCAGAATGAAAGTACCTCCAAGTTATCTTGTCGTTCCTCCTCCGACAGCTGCCTCATGGGGCTTCTGTCCTTCACATACATGTTGTGGTCCTCTGTAGATCTTTCCATTTCCTGGATGCGGTGCTGTAGGTACACGGGAACTTTGCCGTAACTCTAGAAAAAAAAACAAGAAGAATATTAGGAAAATCTGAACTTGACCTTTCGTGGTTCTTTTACCTTTTTCTTGATGTATTTTGGGACCAGTCCGGAATGTTCCAGGGGCGCCCTGTGGCCCCGGTTGGTGTCGACAGAAATGGCCTCATGCGACTTTGGCCGCACTGTTGCAGTGGGTTTCAAGAAGTTTTTCTGAGTGTTTAGCTGCATTTGTGGATGTTCGGACCTCAAGGGGACTCGCGGTTTCTTTGTTGTGCATGTGCATGTGCGATGACTATGCTCTTTTTCTGTAAAACAAAAGTTAACGATTAGAAAAAGTTCATTTAAAGTTTTTTTTCAACTCACTTTCAGGCAGTTTGGGCTCTTTGGAATGCTTCTTGAGGTATTTATCTGGAGATGGGGCCTCGACTTTAGCTGGGCCCATCGTTTTCATAGTTTTCTTCCGCACTTTGTCCTCCATACTGAGTACCGGTAAGTATCTGGGTTTATACCTGGAGTAAAAGCACACTTTTGAATCCCATTTTCTATCAAAGATTCGCTAAAATTAACGAAGTTAAAAAAGAAACAACAATGACAGCAATGTCTGAAAATGTTCACGTGCCAGACAAATTAGCTAATATTTATTTCTGACTTACTTTATCTTTTTTTCGGCGGGAAATATGTCAGGTAAATAATTATAAATACTCTCTTCGGGGTACAGCGTCGTCGCCATGATGGAAATAGTCGAGTTTAAGCGTTTAAATGTCCTAAATTAGTCTCACTAGCAAACGAAGGCTAGAAAGCTCCTTGAGGATTCTGCTGCTGCGGCTTGTTGCTAGGTAACTTTTCCGGAACTTGCGTTGCATTCAGTTACAGTCGGTAATTAGTAAAGCCTGTAGTTTTTCGGGGTTTTATTACGATTTTATAGATCTAATTTTCCCGAAAAGCTTTATGTCGGTAATTAGTAAAGCCTGTAGTTTTTCGGGGTTTTATTACGATTTTATAGCTCTAATTTTCCCGAAAAGCTTTATATTATAAGATTTTTGTTGTTTTAAAAGTGAATCTGACACAGAATGCGTTTTTTCATGGGATGTTTAACCTACGAATGACAATTACCACTTTCACCACAATTATCACAATTTCTACGTCAGGCTTTGTGATAATTAATCAATTATGAACACAAATACACTTTTCAGTACTCAAATACAGTACTTTCACTACAATGCAACACACACTTTACGCTCCTTTGCCTTCCGTAAATATTGTCCCTCCGGATGTCCCACCGCTGTTTTGATATGGCAATATGGCGCCGTCCGCAGCCAAGTTTGTATCGACTCCAGAGTCCGTGAAAGCATAAATATTCACTCTCGAGGGCCCGAGAAGGTAATATTTAACGTGATTATACAGTTTTAATAAGTCTTTATTTTTTAAGCGGATTGACAAAAATCACAAAGAATGGTACAAACAAAGCAAGGTAGTTGATTACTGTATTGACACTATTATCAAGTTAGGTTGGCGTGTGAACATTACTGTTTACAGTACCTTGACATATGTGTCGTAACGCAACTGCCTCATATGTTAATTAGTTCCAGCACTTAAAAAAACATTTAATAGTTTTTATTAAAGACATCTAGCACTGATTTGGCGGAGAAAGATGTGAATAAATCATACATTTGACCTAAAAAAGATGAATTTATAAAATTAAATTCAGTAGAAACTCATACACATGCACTCAAACTCGTCGGGGGGGTCAGGACCACAGAAGAAGTCGGACATCCGGGCATTTAATGACGTCACCAGCCACAACAAAGCGTCGCCATATTGAAAATGGGGCAAAAGACGAGTCACAAGCAGTTGCTCTGTCGTGCATTGTAATACAAACGCGTTGAACTTTCGTCTTATTTGCGGTCTTTTTTTCCGTCGGAATGACTAAAAGTTGCTGTGTTGCGGGTTGTCACACAAGGAAGAGTCGGGAGCCACATTTGATGTTCTTTATTCTTCCTCGTGAGTAGAAAAGGACAAGCAAATGGCTGAAAGCAATTAATCGAGGAACAGTAAAAGAAGACGGTTTCGTGGACTATTCTCGCCTGTGGGAACCTAAATCCAAGCACATTTACGATTGCAGCTGACATTTTGTTATTGGTGAGTAAACTTTAATTTTTGCCCCAATTAGCTGCTAGGATTCAATAGTATAGGCAGTGGTTATTATTACCGTAACCCGCAACTCGCAAAGCGTTATTTTTCTTTTGCCGTGAACTGCTCTGATTAGTCAATCGGTATATTATTGGCCTGGTGGGAAATGATTATTTTGCCATGACGTGTTCACGGCTAAATAACACTTGGAGGCTAATTACCGGTTACAGCAGAAATAATGACTTCGTATATACTACCAATTTTCTCAGTTCCACACAGTACATATTCCACGTAAATGATAAAGGTCAACTTACTGGGTGACTTTATGAGGTAGTTGTAGATGTTTCCAAACTCCACTGCAGGCCATTCCTATGTTTATCCAGCTATCAGCTACGACTTTGTATCGTCAGCTTTGTAAGCCAATAAACGCTAATTTTAAATTATATCGCCTCCTCGCGTCTGTCGGCAGTGACTCGTGATAATAGTAAGCCACGTTTAAGACGTTTTTAGAAAAAAAGACGCAAAACACACCTGAAATATATGAATTTCAGATGTTTGTCTATGTCTATGGAATGTTTAGCTGTGCGTTCCCCCTTCACAAAATGGCGGCACGTTGCTAAGTGAGGTGACGTCATCTTGACATCACGCCGACTTCCTCCATAGGGGCCCCTGAATGACCCTTAATTTTATTTTACTTTACATTCACGTATTTCTTTTTTATTTAAATCATTGTCTGGTTAAATATTGTGTTCTACTCAATATATACTTAAAACTTTAACATATTAAATATTTCAAATATATATTTTTTCCTTTATTTGAGTGCGCTCTGGCTACACTACGTACGTGCCCTGAAGCGGGAAATTAAAATCGTTCATTGTTACAAACGCTAAACATGGCGAGGCGTTGTCATAAATCAGGTGCACAGAAAAGAAAAGAAAAAGAGATGAAGATCATAGAGGTGAACGAGAAAAAATGATGTTTTTAAAAGGGGGACAAGAAGCCAGAGAATTAGGGCAAGCGTTGGCTGTGGACGGGGATTTCAGTAAGTGAACAACAGCCGCTAACACTGAACGGTTGTTTACATTCGCGATCACCGTGATCAAAGCCCGATTCGAGTCTGTCACCGGCCGCTTGTAGCGGTATGACATGACATGCTGCTTGCGTTGAGCCAAGGAGAGAGAAGATGATGAGACATCAGGGATATATGTTAGTCTGTGGGGAGCAAGTGCGCGAGGATGAACAGACTCGGGTCCAGCGGCTGGATTTATCTTGGGTTTACAACCCATTGTTTATTATAGCAAATGCTTATACGAATCCATCACCGAAACAGCACAAACGAGCAGCAGTGGAACAGCAGAGGAGCCATCAGGCAGCCCACAGTCACAGCTGAGGAGGGGACTGGCTTAACAACCTAGCCATGTTCTTCATTGATCATGAGCTTGCTCAAAAACTGGATTTCACTGATGTTATAAATGACTTTTCTGTCAAAAAATCTAGGCACATAACTGTTTGAGGCCTTGATAACCCCAGGGATGTGGAATGGGCAGGCACAGGAGTTTAGTTATGCTGTTTTGTTGCTTAGCATGCAGGCATAGCACTCTCAGTTGTATTGTTTTGTAGCCTACATGGGACAATAGATGGAAACTGTTTGTTTATATTGTGTCACATCATATTACGGTCTGTTAAATTTAACTGTCCATCTCAAATCAAATAATTTGAAAATGTACACTGTCATTGCTTGAAAAGGCGTTAAAAGTACTGCGTATGTTGTCGTGACAAGCCGGTGGCAGGGGTGGGGTGGGGGGCCCCATAATGGTCTCTTGTCCCCGGGCCCCTGCAAGTCTTTTGACAGCCTGTTGCATGCCCTGACTGTAGTACTTGTGCATTTGAAGTGGCGAAGTGAACTCTAATAACTCACAATTTGATGCAGTCAAGTTAACTTTGTTTGGTGAGCTGAAACTTCTTGAAAACTTAATGATTCTGTCATTTCAGTTCAACATGGCTTTACTCAGATCCAGGCCGCTTGCTCAAAGAGCATTCAGATGCAGCCTGGCTCTAAAATCATGGCTATCAACACACACCTCCACTGCTGGCTATCTCAAAGGGAAGAACATTCTAATCATGGGTGCACCTGGAGCCGGGAAGACCACCGTGGGCCGGATCGTAGCCCACAAACTGGGTCTTCCGGCCGTTGATGTGGACGACGACGTTTTGGAGACCACGTGGAAGATGCCCGTCGCCGCTAAGCTAGCTGCCGTTGGCGGTGAGCGTTTTCTCCAAGAGGAAGGCCAGGTTTTGTGTAACTTCTCGGCTTCCGGATGCGTGGTTTCCTTGACAGGCTCCAACCCGCTTCACCCCGAGGCCATGCGGCACGTCAAACAAAGCGGCACTGTGGTCTATCTTGACGTGGACGGTGGTGACATTCTGCAGAGGCTCCACAGGATGAAGGTGGACAGGATTGTTGGACAAGAGGCGGGGCAGTCATTTTCAGACATCTTAAAGTACAGGAAGCAGTTTTATGAGCAGTGGTTGGACATTCGCGTGCTGTGCGGTCGAGGGGACACGCCGGAGGAAATGGCCGAGAAGGTTCTACAGGCTGTGGAGAGATTTTACAATCTCACCGCAGAGACCTTCGTGTCCACCAGAGCTGACGGAGAAGAACGGAAAACGTATTTCAGTGACGTGGTGGTGGAGGGTCTTGCTCCAGATGGCGGTCTTTACGTACCAAAGAACGGGTTCTCAAAGATAGCTCCACGCGAATGGCTGAGGCTAGTTGATATGTCTTATCCAGAGCGAGCGTTGGTGTTACTGGAGAAGTGCATCCACCCGTTGGAAGTATCTGCTGTGGATTTGAGAGAAATGGTCTCCAAGGCGTACGGCTCCAGTTTTTCTAACGAGGATGTTGTGCCTGTCAAACGCCTGATGGACGATATGTACATTCAAGAGCTGTTTCACGGTCCCACCGCGTCCTTCAAAGATCTAGCCTTGCAGTTGATGCCCCAACTCTTCGCCTACTGCTTGCCACCCATGTGCAACTACTTGATCCTGGTCGCCACCTCCGGAGACACGGGCAGCGCCGTTCTCAGCGGCTTCGGCCGTCTACGAGACGAAGATAGACGAAAGACGGCCGTGCTGGTCTTCTTCCCGGAGGACGGCGTCAGTCGCATCCAGAAACTGCAGATGACCAGCTTGAGCAGGAGCCACGCCAAGGCCGTTAGCGTACGCTCCGACTTTGACTTCTGCCAGAGGAGCATCAAGAGGATGTTCGGCGAGGCGGGACTGACGGGACACCTCGCGGTGGAGTTCGGCACTGTTCTAAGCACCGCTAATTCCATCAATTGGGCGCGTTTACTACCACAGGTGAGTCTGTCACTTGGAAGATTTAGCAAAGTGGGCAAACTGTCGCGCAGAGATTCTGCAACTAATTTTCAGGGGTGGCCGACCGTTGTCCACTGATTTGAATCAGATCGAATAGCTGTTCAAGCCATTCAGGAATAGCAATATCCCCGATAGGATCACGTGTTCGGAAATTTTCAAATTTCGGAATCTGGTGAAAATTTGTCTTTCTGGTCATTAGTAACAGCTAGCTAAAAAGCTAGCTTCTACTCGTGAGGAAATGCTAACATTAGTAAAGATTTGCAAGCCTTTGACCCGCAACCCCTTTACTGTGATTATAGCGAGCTAATCCAGCCTTTGATACTGTTTGTTTACTCAATATTGAGCAGACAATCAGAGAAGTGAAGGCTTATTCTTGAAAGATTTTGCGAGACACAGCGAAAACCAAAATGGATTTTGTCATGTGGCATTTTTTTTGCCTTGTGGCAATATGGATTTTGCCATGTGACATTCTTTCTTTGCCATGTGGCATTTTTTGCCATGTGACAATATTGATTTTGCCATGTGGCATTTTTTTTGCCATGTGGCAAAATGTATTTTGACCTGTAGCATTTTTTTGCCATGTGGCAAAGTGGATTTTGCCATGTGCCGTTTTTTCTTTGCCATGTGGCAAAATTGATTTTACAATGTGGCATTTTTTCCCATGTGGCAAAATTGATCTTGCCATGTGGCATTTTTTCTTTGCCATGTGGCATTTTTTTGCCATGTGGCAAAATGGATTTTGCCATGTGGCCTTTTTTTGCCATGTGGCAAAATGGATTTTGCCATGTGGCATTTTTTTTACCATGTGGTAAAATGGATTTTGCCATGTGGCATTTTTTTTACCATGTGGCAAAATATATTTTGACATGTGGCGAAATGGATTTTGGTTTGTGGCATTTTTTTTTTACTATGTGGCAAATGTATTTTGACATGTGGCCTTTTTTTGGTATGTGGCGAAATGGATTTGGTTTGTGGCATTTACTATTTTTTTGGTATGTGGCATTTTTTCAGACCATGCACGTCCATGCCATTGAAGGCTATGCACGTCCGAATTTTCCATTTATTTTAAACTGCAGAAAAACATGTGTGGCTGTGATTTTTGACCATCCACTTACCATTACAGCGCATTGACATTCAACCAAGTCAGGCTATGCCATCGATCTATGCACGTCCAAATATTCCATAAAAACAAACAGAAAAACAAACAAACAAACCAAAATCCATTTTGCAACATGGCAAAAAAAATCCACATGTCAAAATACATTTTGTCACATGGCAAAATCAATATGGCCACAAAGCAAAAAAAATGCCTCATGGTAAAGAAAAAATGCCACATGGCAAAATCTAGTTTGCCACCTGGCAAAAAAAAAAAAAACCACATGGTTAAAAAAAATGCCACATGGTAAAATCAATTTTGCCACGTGGCAAAAAAATGCCACATGGCAAAAAAAAAAAAGCCACATGGCAAAATCTATTTTGCCACATGGCAAATACCACTTTTGGTTCTCAGCCCTGCTGGATTTGGAAGCCGTGCTATTCTCCAATTCTGAAATAACCCAACGATTCCTTCCTCCTGTAGGTGGTTTACCACTCCGCCACCTATCTCAACCTGTGCCGTAGTGGCGCGATCCAGTTCGGAGATCCCGTGGACCTCTGCATCCCGACCGGTAACTTTGGCAACGCCATGTCCGCCGTCTACGCTAAGCAAATGGGCGTCCCTATCCGGAAAGTCATCTGCGCGTCCAACTGCAACCGGGCCGTGTCGGACTTTATCAACACGGGCGAGTACGACCTCCGTGAACGTCGACTGATGCCCAGCTGCTCCCCGGCCATCGACATCTTGAAATCTTCCAACCTGGAGAGGTTCGTTCATCACGTTTCGGGCGGTGACGGCGCCCTCGTCAAGGACATGTTTTCGAGTTTAGATGCGCGGCGGCGCTTTACTCTCCCGGATTCACTGCTTGGCAGGATGCGACGTGACGTCCGGGCCGGCTGGTGCTCGGAACAAGACTGTCTGGCCGCCATATACCACGTTCATGCTCGATCCGGATACATCTTGGACACGCACGCGGCCGTAGCTAAAGTCGTAGCGGACAGGCAGCGGGATCGCACTTGCCCCGTGGTCATTAGCGCCACTGCTCATTACGGTAAATTTGCGCCTGCCGTGTTTGAAGCTTTACGAGTGGAGAACATTCCGGACAATCCTTTGGAACAGCTGAAAAGGCTGGATTTTGCTGCATCCAAACCGGAAAAGCACCAGAAACTGATGGAGTGCCTGAAAAACAGAAATGGACGAGAACATGCAGTCTGTGAAGCTGATTACAGTGTTTTGGTAGAACATGTGGAGGCCATGATAGAGGAATCCTTCCTTAAAGTCATGGAGACATGACCAGAACCACTGAAGTTGTACCTGTACAGTAGGGCTGGCACAAAGGAATATTGTGATAGTTGACTAATTGCCAAATATTTTCATTTTTGATTATGCTGACTCACGTACACTGCTGACCAAAAGTATTGTTCCCCCCGCAATTCTGTCACATAATGCCCAATTTCCCCCAGAAAATGATTGCAATTACAAATGCTTTGGTCATAATATCTTCATTTATTTTGCTCACAATGATAAAACACGAAGGAAAATGGGGGGAAAAAAAAAAAATCATGATCATTTTATTGTAGGGCTACAGCTATCGATTATTTGAGTAGTCGATTAATCGATGAACCAGTTTGTCGAATAATCGAGTAATCGAATAAGAAACATGAAAAATTAAAATACCTGAGCTGAGACTCAAACGGTATAAAAAATAATTAAATAAGGATCTATGTTTAACAAAAGAACAATTGGCTAACTTACATAGCAAAAGTCCGCTAGCTTAAACGCTATAAAACGCTAACTTTTTTTTTTTTTTTTTTTAACAATGCTCTTAACAAATGGTTCAGACACATATTTCCACAAAAACAGCTAAATATACTGATAAACTAAATTATGAATGCATTTAAAAAAAACATTAACTCAAACAAAAACTTAGCTTATGTTGGTCTTAACATGGAGCAGCTGGATTCACCAATGTAAAATGAGGCAGACTAGAGGGCAGTGTATCCACTCAAATCAATAAAACTGAATGCAAACACTTTCAAAATAAACCATTACAACGCCACAATAATCAAACGAATACTCGAATCAACAAAATTTAGAATTTTTTTTCCCCAATTGAATACTCGAGTTAATCGATTAATCGTTGCAGCACTATTTTACTCAAAACTCCAAAAATGAGCCGGGCAAAAGTATTGGCACCCTCAGCCTAATACTTGGTAGCACAACCTTCAGACAAAATAACTGCGAACAACCGCTTCCGGTATCCATCAATGAGTTTCTTACAATGCTCTGCTGGAATTACAAATTGGACCTCCTGCTGCTAATACCCACCATCAGTCCTGCTGCATCTATAGCCTGTCCGTCCTGGGAGTGGATCTCTCCTGACTGTGGTTCTCCCCAAGGTTTCTCATTTTTCCCAAAGGGTTTTTGGAGTTTTTTCCTTCCCGACGTGGAGGGTCTAAGGATGGGGGTTGCCCAGGACTTGAACTTTATTCATTCATCTACTGTTTCTGACTGTGTATCATATTGCCTCTGCAAAGCCTTTTGAGACAACCTTGTTGTTATATAGGGCTATACAAATAAAATTGAATTGAATTGGAATTTTAGACCATTCTTCTTTGGCCAACTGCTCCAGGTCTCTGAGATTTGAAGGGTACCATTTTCAGATCTCTCCACAGGTGTTCTATGGGATTCAGGTCTGGCCACTTTAGAAGTCTCCAGTGCTTTCTCTCAGACCATTTCTAGTGCTTTTGAAGTGTGTTTTGGGTCATTGTCCTGCTGGAAGAACCATGACCTCTAAGGGAGACCCAGCTTTGTCACACTGGGCCCTACGTTATGCTGCAAAATCTGTTAGTAGTCTTCATAATGCCATGCACACGGTCAAGCATTCCAGTGCCAGAGGTAGCAAAGCAACCCCAAAACATCAGGGAACCTCCGCCATGTTTGACTGTGAGGACCGTGTTCTTTTCTTTGAAGGCCTCGTTTTTTGTTTTTTTTTTTTGGTTTGTTTTGGCAAATCCAGCCTGGCTTTTTTATGTCGCTGGGTCAGAAGTGGGGTCTTCCTTGTTATCCCACCATAGGTTGATACTGTCGTCCCCTCGTACTACGAGACAGCTTGAACTTGTTTGGATGTTAGTCGAGGTTCTTTATCCATAATCTGCACAATCTTTCGTTGAAATCTCTAGTCAATTTTTCTTTTCTGTCAACATCTAGGGAGGTTAGCCACAGTGCCGTGGGCTTTACAATTATTGATGACAGTGCGAACAGTAGACACAGGAACATTCAGGTCTTTGGAGATTTGCCCATGCTTCCTCACAATTTTGCTTCTCAAGTCCTCAGACAGTTCTTTGGTCTTCTTTCCTTTCTCCATGCTCAATGTGGTACACACAAGAACACAGCACAAAGGTTGAGTCAACTTTAATCCATTTTAACTGGCTGCAAGTGTGAGTTAGTTCTTGCCACCACCTGTTACGTGCCACAGGTAAGTAACAGGTGCTGTCAATTACACAAATTAGAGAAGCAGCACATGATTTTTCAAATGGTGCCAATACTTTTGTCCGGCCCATTTTTGGAGTTATGTATGTTTTTTTTCCATTCTGTGGAAACATTTGTAATTGCAATCATTTTCTGGGAGAAATTGAGCATTATCTGACAGAATTGCAGGGGTGCCATTACTTTTCGGCCAACAGTGTAGACTCACCAAAATACTAATATCCAAAGTTTGGGATGATTTCCTACTTCAACAAAAAAGAAGACAAAGCTCAATTGTTGTACCTCATTAGATTGTGTACCTAATAAAGTGTCCATGGAGAGCATAAAGTGCGCCCGGTCCCATCGGCACTTTGCTGTTTCGACAAATGTGAAATCGAGCGTTACATAATGACGCTTAGGCAGGGGGTGCGTACTGTGCTTGGGGGTGTACATTTTTGCCCCCCTCAGCAAGAATCCTATCTGTTTGCCTGTAGGGGGGCGCGGGGGTGAGTCATTTAAAACCAGGTGCTGCCTCAGCAGCCGCCGCCGGAGGACGTGGCAAAATAAGTTTTAGGACTGCTTGTGACTGCACTTGCGGTAAAGCTCACGCCGCCTCATCTATGATGTATTTTATTAAGTCCGAGGACGTTGTCTGTCGAGATGGAACTCGACAGACGAACGCCTTTGCGATATTGTCTAGTGAAGAGAAGCTGCCGGCTGTTGCTCGGCGTCATGGCGACAAACGTCTGAGTTGAAGCCCGTCCTTGGTTGACCAAGAAATCTGGAATTACAGAGTTTCTGTCAAGAGTTTTGGTAGTCAAGAACGAAACTGAAAAGGAGATCAAGACCCTGTTTATTTGGAATTGAGTCTTAGACCAGACCAAGACTTTTAGAATTGGTTCTTTGGAGAACGAGACCAAGACTGAGTCTTTTGGGACTTGAGACCAGACAAAACCTTCAAAATTTGTCTTGAACCAAGACTGAGATTGAAACCAAGACTAGGTTGTTTTGGGAATCAAGTCCGAGTTCCGACCAAAGGGATCAAAATTTGTCTCCAACCAAGACGGGTCCTGATGATTTTGCTGAAATCTACAATTCATGTTGAGATTAGTTTTACCGAAGCTGGTCCTTGGTTGACAAAAAATC
The DNA here is from genome assembly GCF_030265065.1 of Corythoichthys intestinalis. Lineage (NCBI taxonomy): Eukaryota > Metazoa > Chordata > Actinopteri > Syngnathiformes > Syngnathidae > Corythoichthys > Corythoichthys intestinalis. The sequence continues at coordinate 1,647,357 of NC_080414.1, read as the reverse complement.
TGGAATTATTGAGATAATGTCAAGAATTTTGGTAGTCAAGAACCAAACTGAGGAGATCAAGACTGTCTTTATTGGGAATTCAGTCCTAGATCGGACTAAGACCGTTAAAATTGAGTCTCTGGAGACAGATACAAAAAAAGAACGAGACCAAGACTTGAGTCTTTTGGGACTCCAGACTAGGCAAGACCTTCAAAAGTGTGTCTTGGACCAAAACTGAGATTAAAACCCAGACTAGGGGGAATCGAGTCCTGAGTTCAGACCAGGAGGATCAAAATTTATCTTGAACCAAGATTGGTCCTGATTATTTTGTGGAAATTTGCAATTCATGTTGAGATTAGTTTTACAGGAGCTGGTCCTTGGTTGACCAAAAAATCCGGAATTATTGAGGTAATGTCAAGAGTTTTGTTAGTCAGGAATGAAACCGAAAAGGAGATTAAGACTGTGTTAATGGGAGTTGAGTCCGAGATCAGACCAAGACCTTTAAAATTGAGTCCTTGGAGAACGAGACCAAGACTGAGTCTTTTGGGACTCGAGACCAGACAAAACCTTCAAAATGTGTCTTGAACCAAGACTGAGATTGAAACCAAGACTAGGTTTTTTTGGGAATCAGGTCTGAGTTCCGACCAAGACGGATCAAAATTTGTCTCCAACCAAGACCGGTCCTGATTATTTTGCGGAAATGTGCAATTCATGTTGACATTAGTTTTACTGAAGCAGGTCCTTGGTTGACCCAAAAATTGGGAATCATTGAGATTACCTCAAGACTTTTGGTCATCAAAACGAAACTGAAAAGGAGATCAAGACTGTTTTTATTGGGAATCGAGTCCTAGATCAGACCAAGCCCTTTAAAATTGAGTCTCTGGAGACCGAGACGAAAAAAACGAGACCAAGACTTGAGTCGTTTAGGACTCCAGACCAGGCAAGACCTTCAAAATGTATCTTGAACCAAAACTGAAGTTAAAACCAAGACTAGGTCTTTTGGGAATCAAGTCCCGAGTTCAGGCCAAGAGGATCAAAATTTGTCTCGAACCAAGACTGGTCTTGAATATTTTGCAGAAATCTGCAATTCATGTTGACATTAGTTTTACTGAAGCTCGTCCTTGGTTGACCCAAAAATTCGGAATCATTGAGATTACCGCAAGGCTTTTGGTTGTCAGAACGAAACTGAAAAGGAGATCAAGACTGTGTTTATTGGGAATCGAGTCCTAGATCAGACCAAGACCTTTAAAATTGAGTCTCTGGAGACCGGGACAAAAAAAAAAATGAGACCAAGACTTGAGTCATTTGTGACTCGAGACCAGACAAGACCTTCAAAATGTGTCTTGAACCAAGACTAGGTCTTTTAGGAATCAAGTCCCGAGTTCAGACCAAGAGGATCAAAATTTGTCTCGAATCAGGACCGGTCCAGGTTATTTTGCTGAAATCTGCAATTCATGTTGAGAATAGTTTTGCCAAGCCGGATGTCAAGATTGAGGTCGTTAACTCGTTCTGGCACTAGCTGGAAGCCATCAAATGAAAAAAGTAGGGCTGTCAAACGATTAAAATTTTTAATCGAGTTAATCACAGCTTAAAAATTAATTAATCGTAATTAATCGCAATTCAAACCATCTATAAAATATGCTATATTTTCCTGTAAATTATTGTTGGAATGGAAAGATAAGACACAAGATGGATATATACATTCAACATACGGTACATAAGTACTGTATTTGTGTATTATAACAATAAATCAACAAGATGGTATTAACATTATTAACATTCTGTTAAAGCGATCCATGGATAGAAAGACTTGTAGTTCTTAAAAGACGAATATTAGTACAAGTTATAGAAATTTTATATTAAAACCCCTCTTAATGTTTTCGTTTTAATAAAATTTGTAAAATTTTCAATAAAAAAATAAACTAGTAGCCCGCCGTTGTTGATGTCAATAATTACACAATGCACATGGGTGCTTAAGCCCATAAAATCAGTCGCACCCAAGCGCCAGCAGAGGGCGACAAAACTCCCAAAAACACAAGTAACAAGTGGACATTGCACTTTGCTGTCATTTTAATCTGTTTGAGCGGGGCATATGCGTTAATTGCGTCAAATATTTTAACGTGATTAATTTAAAAAATTAATTACCGCCCGTTACTGCGATAAATTTAACAGCCCTAGAAAAAACTGAAATGAAATCTAATTTAGATCAATGAAAACTTGAAAAACTAAATGAATACAAATTGTAACAACCACCGCTAGTGGCCCAAGAATGATCGTGGAAAAAACTGCTTTTTTCATCAAAATACAGGTCAAGTCAGTAAGTTTCCACTCTGTTTCTTGTGAGTAAGCCGGATGTCCGTCTCCGGATCGTCTGAGGATAATGTATTCGCCGCGCTTTCCAAGTGGCAGCGCGTGAACACTTGACGAGCCAGATGGCTGGCACTGGCAGAGAAGGTGCGATGCGCGCCATCAATCAGGCTGATGTTTCGCCGGATGCCGAATATTTACATCATACGAATCCGTGCTATCTCGGCGTACAGACTGTTGGCTTTTATGAGCGCCGGTGTCATCGTCAAGCCAGGGCCGTTAATGGAACGGACAAGCGTTATATCGTCCAAAACTAGCCGCTTGAATGTGAATTACGAGCGCCGTCGGAGCTAATTGCGATTTTAACAGATCGATATTTCCTAATGAACGGCCCCTCCCGCGGTCTGCTGCCGCAGATGTCGGAGGGACGCGCGCGCCACCCGGTCGCTCCCTCCGTCACGCCTGTCAGCACCCTGGACGGCCGCCCCGGCCTGCGGAAGACGTGGGGGCCGCACACCGTGACAAGCAAACGGGGGGGATGGAAGCCAGGATCCAATTGGGCGGGGAAGAAATTGAAATCTTTTTGAAATGCTGCATGTTAAAGACGGTTGCTTATAGTATTTACACTGCTGGCCAAAAGTGTTGGCACCCCTGCAATTCTGTCAGATAATGCTCAATTTCTCCCAGAAAAGGATTGCAACTACAAATGCTTAGGTAGTAACAAATTCATTTATTTTGCTTGCAATGAAAAAAAAAAAACACAAAAGCGAGTGAAAAAGAAAAATTATTGAACAAGACTGCGTTTAAAAAAACTGACACTGAAAGTAAAATGAAGAATAGGTGCGCTTTCAGAGCTACACAATAAAAACTGTCATGCCTTTAAGTCCTGTCACGTTGGTGCCCTAGTGTGTCTTGTCATTGCCATTTCACCTGTTTTGGCCTGCTTCTTGTGTCTTGACCCATCTGCTTCCTCTCGTGTCACCCACCTGTGCCCCATTGTCTCGTTACCTTGTCTGTGTATTTAAGCTCCGACTTTCTGTTCAGTCCTGCTTGCGTCATTGTCGTTTGCTGTCAATCCATGTGTCTTTTTGCGTGTTGGATGTCATTTTCCAAGCCCTCACGTTGATTCTTCCCAAAGTAAGTTTTTGATTTCTGGTTTTGTTTGATCTCCCCTGGCCTTTTGTTTGTACTTTGTGTTTTTGTTCAGTATCATTAAACCATTTTAAGAAATACCAGTTAAGAACACCGGGGCTGTTGTATGGATGCTATATACTGTATAATCATCTTCTTGGCTTTCTCCACTTTCTAATCATTTATCTCCTACTCACCTTTTAGGTAGTGGTCTTTCCCTTATCGTGGACTGATTATTATCACTGTACTATTATGACTATCCACTGAGGATAATCACTGATGATAATCATAGCTCAGAACTCAGCTCCTGTACTCATCTGCATAAAGTGAGAAATACAGCTGATGCTCCAGAAGGAAGTCACCCTAAAGAGAGCGGTAACAAGATTGCACACTTAACTCTAGTAGGACCTTCACAATGCATTTCAGACTAACTAGCTAGCAGCAGCGAAGTAGCAGCGTTATTTTAGAGCTGTGATGTAACTTTTGACCGCAAAACAACAAAGGTAAGATGTGCAGGGCCGAGAACCAAAAGTGGTATTTGCCATGTGCCAAAGGAATTTTGACATGTGGGATTTTATTTTGGTTTGTCGCATTTTTTGGGGGGTGGGGCGTATGTGGCATTTTTGGGGGGGTGTATATCAGTTTTGAAGGCCATGCACGTCCATGCCATTGTCGGCTATGCACGTCCAAATTTTCCATTCATTTTAAATGGCAGAAAAACGTGTGGGGCTCTGATTTTTGACCATACACCTAGCATTACAGCACATTGACATTCACCTGGCAACCAAGTCAGGCTATGCCATTGACGGCTATGCACATCCAAATTTTCCAAAATCCAAATCCATTTTGCCACATGCGAAAAAAAAATGCCACATGTCAATATCCATTTTGCCACATGGCAAAAAAATATGCCACATGACAAAATCTATTTTGCCATATGGCAAAAAAAAGCCTCATGGTAAAATCCATTTTGCAACATGGCCCAAAAAAATGCCACATGGCAAAAAAAATGCTACATGGCAAGAAATACCACATGGCAAGATCAATTTTGCCACATGGTAAAAAAATGCCACATGGTAAAATCCAATTTGCCACATGGCAAAAAAAAGCCTCATGGTAAAATCCATTTTTCAACATGGCCCAAAAAAATGCCACATGGCACAAAAAAAAAATGCTACATGGCAAAAAAAATGCCACATGGCAAAAAAATGCTCATGGCAAAATCTATTTTTCCATATGGCAAATGAAATGCCACCTGGCAAAAAATACCACATGGCATATCAATTTTGCCACATGGTAAAATCCATTTTGCAACATAGCAAAAAAAATGCCACATGGCAAAATCCATTTTGCCACATGGCAAAAGAAATGCCACCTGGCAAAAAATACCACATGGCAATATCAATTTTGCCACATGGTTAAAAAAATGCCACATGATAAAATCCATTTTGCCACATGGCAAAAAAAAATGCGACATGGCAAAATCCATTTTGCCACATGGCAAAAAAATGCTTCATGGCAAAAAAATATGCCACATGGCAAAATCTATTTTGCCATATGGCAAAAAAAATGCAACATGGCAAAAAATACCACATGGCAATATCAATTTTGCCACATGGTTAAAAAAATGCCACATGATAAAATCCATTTTGCCACATGGCAAAAAAAAATGCAACATGGCAAAATCCATTTTGCCACATGGCAAAAAAATGCTTCATAGCAAAAAAATATGCCACATGGCAAAATCTATTTAGCCATATGGCAAAAAAATGCAACATGGCAAAAAAATCCCACATGGCAAAATCTATTTTGCCACATGGCAAAAAATGCTTCATGGCAAAAAAATATGCCACATGGCAAAATCTATTTTGCCATATGGCAAAAAAAATGCAACATGGCAAAAAATACCACATGGCAATATCAATTTTGCCACATGGTTAAAAAAATGCCACATGATAAAATCCATTTTGCCACATGGCAAAAAAAAAATGCAACATGGCAAAATCCATTTTGCCACATGGCAAAAAAATGCTTCATAGCAAAAAAATATGCCACATGGCAAAATCTATTTTGCCATATGGCAAAAAAATGCAACATGGCAAAAAAATCCCACATGGCAAAATCTATTTTGCCACATGGCAAAAAATGCTACATGGCAAAAAAAATATGCCACATGGCAAAATCTATTTTGCCACATGACAAAAAAAAAAAAAAATGCCGCATAGTAGAATCCATTTTGCCACATGGAAAAAAAATGCCACATGGCAAAATCCATTTTGCCTCATGGCAAAAAAAATGCCACATGGCAAAAAATGCCACATGGCAAAATCCATTTTGCCACATGGCAAAAAAATGCCACATGGCAAAATCCATTTTGCCACATGGCAAATACCATTTTTGGTTCTCGCTGTCTCTCCGTCTATCACCGCCAATGGCAGCCAATGAGATAAAATTGTAATGATTATACGATTGCTGTCGTCATTTCTTCTGTGTTGTCGTTTTCTCGGGTCTCCTCCTCCAGCATCAGCACCTTCTTCACTCCCCCCCCCCCTTTCGTGATTGACACCTGCGTCGACCATCCACGCTGGAAGTCAGCGGTTCTCCCGGCCCACGAACCCCAATGAGAGCGCTCGGAAGCCGGGCTTAAGGAGCGTCCTGCTCCCGCTGGTGAGTCTCCCACTCCCAGTCCGCTTTAATGCCTCGTTGCGGTCGGAAGAGGGCGAAGTGCCTCTGACGCTCCCATCTGGCTCGCCGCCTGCAGAAAATATATAAATATAACAATAACCTGCTCCTCCTTCTTCCTCCTCCTCCTGGTTTGGCTTCAGCGTGCAGCGCCGCAAACAGACATCTTCCATCCTCCGCAGAGACGAAGAGAACGAGGGGTTTCCTTGAGTGTTTTTTTTTTTTTAATTTGGGGGGGAAAAATAGACGAAGGAAGCTTTGGAGATCCCACAAGTGGCTGAGCGATGGTTTAGCGACGCGGCCGCTCGGAATCTTCGCACGACCTGCCCGCAAAAAAAAAAAAAAAAAATCCACAACCGCAGGCGCGACCTGGAGGGAGGGAGATAGATGGAGGCTGTCCTCCGGCTGGCGTTGCTGCTGCACGTCGCCTCGGCCGTCGGAAGCGGCCAACGGGAAACCGAGTCTGACGCCGCCTCCGCCGCGGCGGCGTCCGACTTCCTGCGCACGGGCGACTCCGTAGCCCTGGAGCAGGCCAACTGCTCGCGCAGGTTTGAGCTCCCGCTGCAGCGGGGAAGGTCACCCGAGAGCCGGCATCGCGAGGCGCTCGACTCGGTGCTGCACGCCGCCAACTTGCTCAGCTTGGTGCTGCAAGCCAACAGGTCCAGGGAAGGAGGTGCGCGAGATGTGGAGTGGTACCACGCGCTGGTGAGGAGTCTCCTTCTGGGGGAGCGGAAAATCCACCGGGCCGTGGTCAGCTTCTCCTCAAACGGGCCGGGAGTGCACCTTCAGGCCACTAGAACCGGAGAGGAGATTGTGCTCCAGGACCTGCGCGACCGGACCTGGGATCACGGCGAGCGGCACCACGGCGTGAAGCACAAGAAGTTCGGCTTCCGCAACAAGGCGCCGAACCGGGATCCGGACGACGACCCGAGAAGATGGGAAAGTTTCATCCCGGACGGGACGCACGTCAAGTGGTCGGCGCCCTACCTGGAGTGCCGCGACGGGAACTACGTGCCCAGGTGGTCGGTCACGCTGTCGGCGGCTTTCTACGGGCTCGGGCCAAATTTGGTGCCGGAATTCAGGTAAGAACACACCAACTTTTTGCATCAGTTTTAGGTTCTACCACTTGTGAGTTCTGTAGTTTTTGTTTCATGTTCGATTCCCATTAGATTAGTCGGCCATTTTTTCCCACGTGAATACTCTCAATTTGACTTTAGCAACCTTTCTTGATACCTGACTTGACCTTATGCCCCATGCATAGAACTGAAAGGTCAGCTTTATGACAACAAACAATCAAAAATTCTTGTCAAGAATAGATCCAGCATAACATTGATGGGTGTCAAACTCAACTTTGTCATGGGCAAGCCCGTCGAAGGGGGGGGGCTCAGGACCATAGGGTTCCCTGAATGACTCTTAATATATTTTACTTCACATTCACATACCGTATTGGCCTGAACATAAGACGGTATTTTTTGCATTGAAATAAGACTGAAAAAGTGGGGGCCGTCTTACATTCGCAGTCTAGACGTTATACCCATTCACGACGCTAGATGGCGCCAGATATAATTGAAGCGATGTTCTGTCATGATCGATCTCAGCTACTCTCAAGTTTAAGCAGTTTGCATTACTTTATTGCAATGTTTTTCCTTATTCAGATTTGTTTCAAGACTACAGTTAGTTACTTTGATGGTTAATGCAGTTATTGCAATTTTGTTGTTTTATCACAATAGATTGGTTTATTTACATTTCCAAAACCAGAAGCCATTCATTTACGAATGTGATTGCACTTTAGTTTACATATTTAAATGTTCAGATATTAAGATTTGGCAAAATAACGTGCCTTTTCTCTCAAATATATATATATTAGGGGTGTCAAACGATTGAAAATTTTAATCGAGTTAATTACAGCTTAAAAATTAATTAATCGTAGTTAATCGCAATTCAAACCATCTATAAAATATGCCATATTTTTCTGTAAATTGTTGTTGGAATGGAAAGATAAGATAAGATGGATATATATATTCGAAATGCGGTACATAAGGACTGTATTTGTTTATTATAAGAATAAATCAACAAGACGGCATTAACATTATTAACATTCTGTTAAAGCGATCCATGGATAGAAAAACTTGTAGTTCTTAAAAGATAAATGTTAGTACAAGTTATAGAAATTTTATATTAAAACCCCTCTTAATGTTTTCGTTTTAATAAAATTTGTAAAATTTTCAATCAAAAAATAAACTAGTAACCCGCCATTGTTGATGCCAATAATTACTTACAGCCTATAAAATCAGTCGCATCCAAGCACCAGCAGAGGGCGACAAAAATCTGAAAAACACAACAAGTACACATTTTACTGTGCTGTCATTTTAATGTTTGAGCGGGGCATGTGCGTTAATTGCGTCAAATATTTTAACGTGATTAATTAAAAATATTAATTACCGCCCGTTAACGCGACAATTTTGACAGCCCTAATATATATTTATATAATATATGTAATTTGGTGTTCAAAAAGTCTTTTTTCAAACTTGACTCTTGAAAAAGAAGGGGTCGTCTTATAATCAGGGAAGTCTTATATTCGGGCCAATACGGTATTTCTTTTTTTATGTAACTCATTGTCTGATTAAATATTATGTTCTACTCGATCTATACTTAAAAACTTTAACATATAAAATATTTCAAATATATTTTTTTTCCTTTTTTTCACAAGACGCTCGTTCTTAGCATTAGCCTAATGCTAATGCAACATGGATGCTAGGCAAACGGCACGAGTTAAATTTAGTGTGTGATGATCTCATCACAGACCTTTAAAGGCAAAAGCAACATTGCACATGCTCTCTCGCCAAGAAAACAAATTTACCGTGTGTGCAAGCCTTCATGAAGACTGGAGACGACACACTGATGTGATGAGTCAGGAAAGGAAGGGGGGGACACAGCACGTCACGAGTGACACAACCAGATACTGCTACGATGCAGGCTAACGACACTTAAAATGTCCCACATTGTGAACATGTGATGGAAACTACTTCTGTCTCATTCTCGTCTCAAAAGATGAAAACTGCCATGCGTCTCGTTACGTTTTAATCTCCCAAAACACGTTTTTAGCTCGTTATCGTCTCGTCATCGTCATGAAAGAAGTGTTTGCTGACGAAGTATGTTGGTTGTCGTCATCATTGATGAAAACAACACTGGTTTAACGATTTTTAAGGCCTGGAATTTGACCAATTCCATTTAATGACTTTTAATGGTTTTTAATGACCCGCATATGCAGAGCCCCTAAAGGTTCATCGACGGAAATAAAATACATTTCAGCAATGTGGTGCGCACCTGTCTGGTAAACATTAGCACTATACACCATTTTAGCTAGCGGACCTTTGCTATGCAATTTAGCCAATTGGCTAACTTACATAGCAAAAGTCCGCGAAAGCACACCCCCCCGCTGGGAGAGCACTACTAGTATACTCGGCTAATTCCCCTACAAATGGGACTGGACTAAAAATGATCATGTGACCAATTTTAGAAATGTTCGCAGATTTTAGCGCCAATTTGTCCAAATCTTGAAATTTTCTGATTTCTTTCATCCTTCATAAAAGCAGACTCACTTTGTGTAACTAGATACAGTTTGAAACTTTCTTTTTTTTCCCATAAAAAATTAATGAGCAAGTTTTTGTCCAATATCCGGGAAACCGTACAATTTTTCAAAAAATTTTCCTCTGTCACTTTTATTCCCCTCGCCATCCCGGAATTTTTGATGCCCAAATTGTGTGTTATGGTCAAAAATTGAAAGCGTAGGTACACTTTGAAACTTCTCTTTTTTTCCCATTCAAAATGAATGGGCAAGGTTTTGGCAAATTTCCAGGGAACCGCAAATGTTTTCCAAATTCTGTGCATAATTTTTATGTCCCTCACCGTCCTGGAATTTTTGATGCCCAAATTGTGTGATTTGGTCAAAAATTGTAGGACTAGATACATTTTGATTTTTTTTTTTTTCTCATTAAAAATGAATGGGCAAGTTTTTGTCAAATTTCCAGGGAACCGTAATTTTTTTCCAAATTCTGTATACAACTTTTATGTCCCTCACCGTCCCGGAATTTTTGATACCTAAATTATGTAATGTGGTCAAAAATTGTAGGACTAGATACATTTTGAAAATTGCTTTTTTTTCGGAAAATCGGGGTTTGCGGCACAACGGAAATTTTTTTGGAGCCGTTTGAAAAATTCCCTGCGTCGCGCAAAAATGCCAGACGTGTCGATACTTGAACAGTGCCGATCGGTCAAGTAGTTCGGGCTGCGCGTCGCGTCGAAGGAATCCCATTTTTCAAAGACCCAGATAATGACACTAAAGGCATTCTATTCTATTCTATTCTATTCTATTCTATTCTATTCTATTCTATTCTATTCTATTCTATTCTATTCTATTCTATTCTATTCTATTCTATTCTATCAAAATGAATTTGCTATTATTTGCTTTTACTTTGGAAAACCAACATGTTCATCAACATGTTTTCTGATATTTTTTTACACGTTAACAATCAGTCTAGGGATTTCAGTCATTTGAAGGTCCAAATCTGTACGAATTGGCTGCCGATGAGTTAACGATTTTACTCCAGCGACCGCGAATCCCTTTTTACTCACGCAGTCGCGCGCAAAGTGGTGAACCAGCATCCATATCCCGGAGGTGTGGCATTTCGGCATCCGATCACGCACTGTGAACGAAGCGAACGGCGTCCGATCAGTTTGGACTGATTTGGAATCTGTGCTTGCCTGCGAGCCAGCCAGAGTGTGTAGCAATTAAACATTCATTGAAGACCCTACACACACGCACGCGCACAACTAGTGATCTGGATTAATTATTCATTGAGAAGATGATGTTGGTCAGGATTCTGTGAAGCTCCAACACTTGACTCTTCAACAGTAAACAGCGCACATTACACCAGAGGCGGGATTTATCCTTTTCTTTATTTGTTTATTTATTTATTTTTACCTCTGCAAATGTGTGACTCATCCCCTCATTGAAGGAAAAAAAATGTGAGGAGCAAGTTTGGAGAAATAAAAAAAGTAGGCCTGCAGCCAGAGGTTCCCAGCGCTGCTAGGCTATTTTTAGACTCCTGTTTAAATCCCCCCCACACCTTCTGAGTCGGGATTGGGGGGGTGCACAATGGTAAATTTTGGGAAGCTGACTTAATCGTGAATTGTGCAGTTAATGTAAACTTTTGAAGGACACGCCAAAGAAGGAAAAAGCCAAGGGTTCACTTACTTTTTCTTCCATGTCCAATACAAATATAAAAATCCGGGTGGTCCTGATCACATACAGTTCTGGCCAAAAGTATTGTCACCCCTGCAATTCTGTCAGATAATGCTCAATTTCACCCAGAAAATGATTGCAATTACAAATGCTTTGGTAGGGATATCTTCATTTATTTTGCTTGCAATGAAAAAACACAAAAGAAAGATTTTTAAAAAAATTTTTTAATCATTATCATTTTACACAAAACTGAAAAAATACGCCGGACAAAAGTATTGGCATCCTCAGCCTAATACTTAGCACAACCTTTAGACAAAATAACTGCGAACAACCACTTCCAGTATCCATCAATGAGTTTCTCACAATGGAATTTTAGACCATTCTTCTTTGGCCAACTGCTCCAGGTCTCTGAGATTTGAAGGGTGCTTTCTCCAAACTGCCATTTTCAGATCTTTCTACAGGATTTGGGTCTGGACTCATTGCTGGCCACTTTAGAAGTCTCCAGTGCTTTCTCTCAAACCATCTTCTATTCCTTTTTTAAGTGTGTTTTGAGTCATTGTCCTGCTGGGAGACCCAGTTTTTTCACAAAGCGCTCTACATTATGCTGCAAAATTTGTTGGTAGTCTTCAGACTTCATAATGCCATGCACACGGTCAAGTAGTCCAGTGCCAGGGGCAGGAAAGCAACCCCAAAATATCAGGGAACCTCTGCCATGTTTGACTGTGGGGCAGGGCCAGGCCAGCCTATACGCAGACTATGCAGCTGCTTAGGGCCCCTGACCACAATGGGGCCCCCAATCTGGCAATTGTTTAATTTATATTCTATTTTGTTTACTACAGTTTGCTTTATTTGACGTTTGTGAGTTTTGATACTTGATTACAAGCTTAAAAAAATAAAAGTTCTTCCTTAACTTCTTTCTTTCCTGTTTTAGAAAAAGGTTTGGCGCTATCTACTGTAAGTACTGACAGTCATTTGGGGTGAGAAGTTTGAAGTATGCAGTGCAACAAAATCTGATTAATATACAAAGTATGGACGTATGGCTTGGATTGCATGTATGAGTTTCACAGTACACTGTGACAAAATGGTGGCCCGAAAATATGGACCCCTTGACATTATTTTGCTTAGGGCCCCCAAATGGCCTGGGCCGGCCCTGCTGTGGGGACCGTGTTCTTGTCTGTGAAGGCCTCGTTTTTTTCCCTATAAACTCTATGTTGATGCTTTTCCCAAAAAGCTGTACTTTTGTCTCATCTGACCAGAGAACATTCATTCAGGTCAGTTTGGCAAACTCCAGCCTGGCTTTATAGAGTCCCTTTTCATTCAGATGCCGACGGATAGTACGGGTTGACACTGGTGTACCCTCGGACAGCTTGAACTTGTGTGGATGTTAGTTGAGGTTCTGGTAGCACTTTATAATAACTATCCGTTTTACTAGTTAATAGATCATTAGTAAACTGTTGAAAAATGATTTATTGTTGATTTGTGAAGTATTTGCTAACAGTTTGTTAAGCATTTACAGGGTGTTCTTAACCTGAAACACAGTTTGTGTAGAAAAGTTTCAAGTTTTTGTGTGTAACGTTTGGCATTTCTATCTTTTCAGGTTAAGAAATGCAGTTCACTTCAAAAGAAAAGGAATTTTGATAAGGCATTTTGCAGGCAGCGCTCATGTTGCACTTTTATGAAAATCTGCCATAGAACCAACAAATATTTGTACTTTGTATATTTAACCAATAAAACTTATGACCGTCAACATAAAGTGGACATAGTTTTATTAAGATCCATCAACTAGCATGGGCATTTAAAATGGGGTCAACCATATTGGATCACACTGTAAATGCTTAACAAACTGTTAACAAATACTTCACAAATCAACAATAAATCCTTTATGAACAGTTTACTAATGATCTATTAACTAGTAAAACAGATAGTTATTATAAAGTGTAACCAGGTTCTTTATCCACAATCTTTCGTTGAAATCTCATCAATTTTTCTTCTCAGTCCATATCTAGGGAGGTTAGCACTTATTGATGACGCTGTGCACGGTAGACACAGGAACATTCAGGTCTTTGGAGATGGACTTCTAGCCTTGAGATTGCCCATGCTTCCACACAATTTTGCTTCTGAAGTCCTCAGACAGTTTGTACCGCTCATTGATTTCAATCAATCATCAATCAATCAATCAACTTTATTTGTATAGCACATTTAAAAATCCGCCAAAGTGCTTTACATAGCATAACACAGCAAATAAGTCAACTTTGAAAGATAAAACAAACACATAAAATAAAATAAATAAAAGACGAGGTCATAAACTGTCATTGCACATTAAAGGCTGAAGAAAAATAAAATGTTTTAAGGCGTGATTTAAAATCCGTAAGTGAGGGGGCCTCTCTAATAGTAAGTGGTAATTGGTTCCACAGCCTGGGCGCCATCACCGCAAATGCACGGTTCAAAGGAGGCTTCAGTTCCATTCACTGATGTTTATTGCTCTTGAGTACACCAAACACCGCAGAACTAGATTAAAAACATAAACATATTTCAATTTGTACAACGCTAGCATAACAACAAAGACGCTAATGGCAAAATATAATACAAAGTTGCACTGACCACTTTAGCCCGAATTCAACCAATGGCAGTCTTCTCAAACGCACTCTTCTCATTCAAAGGTGATGCTTTAACATGTAACTTGCATGAAACAATAACAACATTGTTAACGATGAGAAAATTATAAAGATATACAATGCGCATCACATGCATGAGAAACCGACCGCACCTGCTCTCTTTCGCTCCAGAAATGTAAAGCCACCGGTTAGCGTCGTAGCGTGCGCACTTCCGGTTATCGTGTCAAAATAAAAGCATGACGTATTCAACATGAATGCAGATGCCTGCAGCTACACAGTTCTTTTGTCTTTTCTTTTCTCCGTGCTCAATGTGGTACACACAAGGACAGAGGTTGAGTCAACTTTAATCCATTTTAACTTGCTGCAAGTGTGATTTAGTTATTGCCACCAGCTGTTGTGTGCCACAGCAGGTGCTGTTAACTACACAAATTAGACAAGCATCACATGATTTTTCAAAGGGGGCCAATACTGTTGTCTGGCCCATTTTTGGAGTTTTGTGTAAAATCATAATGATTTAATTTTTTCCCCATTCTCTTTTTTGTTTTTTTTTCATTGCAAGCAGAATAAGTTAAGATCTTACTACCAAAGCATTTGGAATTGCAATTATTTTCTGGGAGAAATTGAGCGTTATCCAACAGAATTACAGGAGTGCCAATATTTTTCGACAGCACTGTATGTACTGTATACTAGAGGTGCACGATAATTATCGGTCCGACAATAGGAATTATGACGTCATCCCAACAAATCCGATAATATATTATCGGCCCTATTAATAATATTTTTGGCACGGTGTCGGATTGGGATTTGTGCGTTTGTTTCCACTCCTGTTTTTCCCAGTATGCAAAGTTTTGTTACTGTCTTTGTTTTGTTCATTATAATAATGTTCATGTCATCATGAAAATTCTGGTTCGGTCAAAGGCAAATCTAAGCTGTATCAACCACTAGTATTTTTGACCTCCAGGTGTTCAAAAACTCAGGTGAATATACCCATTGGCAGTGTATCAAATACTTGTTCTCCCCACTGTACATTGAAAAATTATATATATATTATCAGTTATCGTATCGGCATCGGCCTTGAGGAGCAGGAAGTTATCGATATCGGTTTCAAAAAATGGATATCGTGCACCCCTGCTGTACACTGAAGCTTGTGTTTGCTGTGACAAAACAGCTGTTTGAGCAGCTGTGGAAAGTTCTTTGGTCATTGTGTGCTTCAACATAATAAACCGTGAACCTTGACAACTGAATGTTGGATTTGTCAAGACAAAGTAAAGGTTCTTGATGGGATTTGCCCCAGATGTTCTAACACTCAGTTTTCTAAAATGCAGACAGTCTGATTTAGCTGCAGTTCTGGATGCTAGTTGTAGTGAGGAATTTCTTAAAAATCATGGTTCTATGACATTTAAATCCAGTGTATTTGTATTGAAAATCAACAGTCAGATTTTTTTTTTTTTTTTTTTTATAACAAATTTGAACTTCAAAATTAGTGGATTATGCCCATAACTTCAGGTAATCTCCTAAATATTTTCAGTTTATCCCCGCGTGTAGGACAGGATAAAGCCACCGTAACAACATTAAATCTTGATAATCCTTTAACGGGCAAACCTAATGACATTAGCATAATACCGTCCGAACTCGACAGATTAACGACGCCGTTAGCGACGGCTCTCTTCATTAGCGGCGCCGATGTGTCCTCCGCATAGCTTGGAAGCGATCTCAATCAATGGGTTCATGCTAACGTATCACGTGAAAGCCATCGGTAGGCTAGGCAAGGCAAATTCATATATATCGCACAATTCAACACAAGGCGATTGAAAGTGCTTTACATCACATGAAGATCATAAAAATCACATTAAATCAATAGAACGTAAAAACAATGACAATCGAAACAGGAAATAAAATTATACATAAAAATCGCTTTAATCACGAATAGAATTGAAAAAAATACTACTACTAACACTAATAATCACTAGGGCTGTCAAACGATTACAATTTTTAATCGAGTTAATCACAGCTTAAAAATTAAATAATCATAATTAATCGCAATTCAAACCATCTCTAAAATATGCCATATTTTTTCCTGTAAATTATTGTTGGAATGTAAAGATAAGACACAAGATGGACATAAACATTCAACATAGTGTACATAAGTACTGTATTTGTTTATTATAACAATAAATCCACAAGACGGCATTAACATTATTAACATTCTTTCTGTTAAAGGGATCCACGGATAGAAAGACTTGTAGTCCTTAAAAGATCAATTTGAGTACAAGTTATAGTAATTTTATATTTTTTTGAGGGATAGGAATATTTGTTTTGCTTTCACTAAATGTGACTGTAGCGACTTAACTGTTCCGCCCAATTGCATGATGGGAAGTTGGGCAACCATGACTGTCAGTGGTGGCTGCAAATTGTATACAGTATGTTCTGTGTTGTGTTCAATTACGCATGTTAATAAAGAGAATGTCTCCTGCCCCGCCCAAATGCATGATGGGAAGTTGGGCAACCATGACAGTCAGTGGTGGCTGCAAATGGTATACAGTATGTTCTGCATTGTGTTCAATTAGGCGTGTTAAAAAAAAAAGATTGTCTCCTCCGCCCAAAGGCATGATGGGAAGTTGGGCAACCATGTCTGTCAGTGGTGGCTGCAAATGGTATACTACATGTTCTGCGTTGTGTTCAATTAGGCGTGTTAAAAAAAAGATCGTTTCTTGCGCCGCACAAATGCATGATGGGAAGTTGGGCAACCATGATTGTTAATAGTGGCTGCCAAAGCTTAAGCCAATAAAAGGCGCGGTCCAATGAACGTCTGGGTCCACTCGCATTTCTCTGCCTTTTCGCTCTCAATGTGCTGAAACGGCGTCATTGTAAACTGTTTGAGGCAACGCATTAACGGGTCATTTCGTGCATGCGTTAATTGCGTCAAATATTTTAACGTGATTAATTTTAAAAATGATTTACCGCCCGTTAACGCGATATATTTGACAGCACTAATAATAACTGAAATCAGCAATGGAGATAAAGCATAAGAGCAATAGAAAGCAAATAGCTTGAAGTACTGTATATAGGCAGTTATGGAAATGCTGTGCTTAACAAAAGTGTTTTAGCCCTAATTTAAAGGAGCTAACAGTTTGAGCATACTTCAGACCTTCAGTTAACTTGTTCCAGAGGTGACTGAATGCTGCCTCATCCTGCTTGGTTCTTCTTGGAAAATCCAAGAGACTGGTTCTAGACGACAGTGGGGATCTAGATGTTTCATAGGAATCTTACAAATCAAACATGTATTTTGGTCCAAGGCCATTAAGTGTTTTGTAGACGAGCAGTAGTATTTTATAGTCTATCCTTTGACTCACTGGAAGCAGGTGTAATGATTTCAAAAACGGTGTAATGCGGTCCAGTTTCCTTGTATTTGTGAGGACTCTGGCTGCAGCATTCTGTACTAGCTGCAGCTTCCTGACTGATTTTTTATCAAGACCTGTAAATATACTGTTGCAAGAGTCGAATCTATTGAAAATGAATGCATGCATAAGTTTTTCGATATCTTGTTGAGTCAGAAGCCCCTTCATTCTCGCTATATTTTTTAGGTAGTAATAAGCAGATTTAGTGACGGACTTTAGATGGCTATCAAATTTTAGGTCTGAGTTAATAATTACGCCAAGATTTCTGACTTGATTTGTAGCTGTAACTGACATTGTGCTAAGGTGCCTGCTTATCTTTGACCTTTCCTTTTTTGTTAGCCAGTGAAAATTCTGGAAAATCCATTCATTGATTTGATGAATGCATTTACTCAGGGAGACGAAGGGACTATAATCATGTGGGGACACAGAAATGCGGAGTTGTGTGTCATCTGCATAGGTGTGATAGGAGATGTCATACTGTTCCAAAATCTAAGCTAGGGGAAGCATATAGATGTCAAATAAGAGTGGTCCGAGAATTGACCCTTGAGGGACTCCACACGTGAATTTGGTTCGTTCTGACTGATGGTTTCCGATTGACACAAAGAAATCCCTATCATGTAAATAAGATGTGAACCACTGAAGAACAGTGTCAGTAAGCCTTACCCACCGTTCCAATCTGCTGTGTTGTGTATGTTGTGATCTACCGTGTCGAATGCGGCGCTGAGATCCAATAGTAGCAGAACAGATGATTTGCCTGTGTAGGTATTCCGACGAATATCATTTAGGACTTTGATAAGCGCGGTTTTGGTGCTGTGTTGTGGCCAAATTTCAGACTGAAATGAGTTAAAAAGATTGTTTTGCATCATAAAAATCTGGATCTGCTAACAAATTAAGGTAAATTCTCCGTACGATGAGATGCGATCACACCGGTGCTCGAGGGCTTTTGGGGTTTCCGTCCTATTTGCTCCTGGATAGCATCCACTGAACAGATGTTAATTGCCGGCCCCCCGCAGCACCGGACCTCCCCGACGGAGGGCTCGCACCGCTAAAGCTACGCTGACAACTCCGTAACAAAGTCAAACGCGACAAAAGGCGCTTTAACCTGAAACCAGTCTTGGCTTCTGGCGGTTGTCTGTGATTTTCGACCTGGTTTGAACCAGAAACAACGGAGTCACCTTGACAAACGGCAGGAAGGGATTAAATATCCCAAATGAAGATGGTCCGTTCCGGCTTGTTGTTGTTGTACATCTTTCATTATTAATTCAGTGTCGCATTGATTGCGCATTCAGCCGGAGGGGAGCGAGCTGCTGTCTGAACGGCGGAGCGACCGTGTCGCCAGGCTGATCTAAAGACACAGTCGCCTGGATGCCAGATACGCTAACGTGATTGATGATTAGCAGACAAAATTTTTTTATAAAGTGTGCAGTAGTGTTGTGCGATATGGAAAATAATCCTTCCATTGGGCCAAATAAATTGGGTGTCTAGCGCCGTAGATGGCACTGAAAGATAAGCATTCGTAGCCAGTTAAAATGGATCCACAGATAGAAAGACTTGTAGTTCTTAACTTGCACTAACATTTATCTTTTATTATAATCTGATATTGAAACCCCTCTTGTTTTCGTTTTTATACAATTTGTAAAATTATTTTAACCAGTAGGTTGCCATTGTTGTTGACGTTACAGGGCTACGCTGCCAGAATTCCATCTATCACTCTTAATAAAAACAAACAAAAAACTTGTCACTCTTTAACTCATTTGATCCCAAAAACATATAAATACGTTCTATTTTTAATTGTTTCAGTGTCCCAAAGACGTATAAAACATCTATAATGTTTTTATCTCACAATAGACATCTCTGGGTACTGATTCAACTTGGCTCGAAAGCACAACGCTGAAAATCTATTTTAAAGCAATAAAACTGGCCACTGGAGGGCAGTAGCGCATTTGGTAAGACCCGCAACCCGATTTAACGGAACGAACGGCCGGGCCGCACGGCTGGGGCGCCGGCGGCAGACAACCGAGTGGAGGTCCAGGATGCCAGGCACTGGACGACCGAGCAGAACCACCGGGACCACCAGAGCAGCGGACGATGCCGTTGAGTCCGTGCTGCTCGCCGAGGGGAGACAGGCAGCGATGAGTGAAAAGTTTACCACGGCTGTCTCGCCCACAACAGCGTCATCTCTCAGTTAGTTATGTGTACTATGCTATCAAATGCTCTATTTGTCTTTTTGTTTGTTATTTTGTAAAAGGAAAACATTATTCAGATGTTTGGGATGTAACTAAAGCAAAAAATAGCTGTGTTAAAGTCAAAGGTATGTTTGAAATGTACGCTTTCGCAAAGATCTCAATTTCTGTTTTTTCATCAGAAATTGGAAAATTGCTCAAACTAAGCTATTTTCTAATGCTTTTTACTGAATTACTGAATTTTGACTGATTTTGCAGGGCCCACAGAAAATTCTGTTCTATTGCTAGATAAACATAGAACCCACTAAAGAAAGATTACTCTCTTCTTTCAGCAGGAGAAAAAAGTTAGTACATATCTTTTTCCATTCTTTAGAAATCAGCATTAGAAAATAGCTTAGTTTGAGCAATTTTCCAATTTCTGCTGAAAAAAACAGAAAAAATTAGCTTTTTGGAAAAGCATACATTTCAAACATAACTTTGACTTTAACACAGCTATGTTTTGTTTTTGTGACATCCCAAACATCTGAAAAATGTTTTCCTATTACCAAATAACAAACAACAAGAGAAATAGCTTTTGATAGCAAAATAACAATTTATTTTCACATGGCCGCCGCGGCTGTCTCGGCGGACGGGGTGGGCTTTTCCCTCGTCACCGCCTGTAGTGTCTCATCAAGATGGATTTTTTTGAGTCTTTCTTTTGTTGTGACCACTGCCACGTGGCGGTGTTCGCCTGAGGAACTTGTGTGGGTTTAGGGTTAGGTGTCAGAGACGCGGGCAGGCAGGTGGTGTGGACCCAAATTGTCCAAATGCAGGGAAAAAAAAAACACAGCAAGGCAGGGGGCAGTGAACTCAAAAAACATTTAAATAATAACTAACAAAATCACAAGGTACAACCAAAAGGACTAGGGATCAAAAAGGCAATGTTCAAACAAAACTTGCTTAATCCGAGGGACGGGTACACGAGGGCTTGGACAGGACTTTACTTCAACATTGACAATGACGCGCAACAAGGAGTGAAAAGAAACCAGGAGCTTATATACACAAACAGACAAGGGGTAACGACACAACGAGGAACAGGTGAACACTGGAGGATGCAAGTCGGAAGATACACTCGGAGCAGGCAGAACAGGTGAAACCAATGGGCAATCACAGGGACAAGTCACACTTGGAGAAAACAAACACAAAACCTGACATTTAGGGTTCCTGGGGGGTAACTGGTTTGGCCCGCACGGCGGCACGGGCTCAACGGCATCGTCTGCTGCACTGCTGGTCCGGGTCGTTCTGGTCGGTCGTTCGTCGCCTGGCATCCTGGACGTCCTGTCGGTCGTCTTGCTCGGACTTCCCGCGCCTGGCGTCCTGGTCGTACATTCGGTCGTCTTCCGCCGGCGCCACGGCCGTGCGGCCCAGCCGCTCGTTCCATTGAATCGGGTTGCCGGTCTTACCAAATGCGCTACTGCCCTCCAGTGGCCAGTTTTATTGCTTTAAAATGGATTTTCAGCATTGCACTTCGGAGCAAAGTTGCATCAGAACCTAGAGATGCCTCTTGTGAAAAAAAAACGTAAAAGACGTATAAATATGTTTTTGGAGCAAATGAGTTAATGTCAAACTCGCCATTGACACCTTGTGGTGTATTTAAATCACTGCCTTACATAGAGTGACTGTGAAGTACGGCAGCATGGCCCTGTGACGTCACTGCCCTGCGACGTCAACAACAATTGCAAACTACTAGTTTATTTTTTAGTTTAAAAATTTCCAAAATTTATTAAAACAGTAAGAGGGATTTTGATATCAAATTATTATTACTCGTACAAACATTTATCTTTAGCGCCATCCAGGCCGGCCGATGAGTTAACGGGAAGCCAAATTTCTTGACATTTCCTGTCAGGTTTATGTATTTTTAGTCCGAAATTGGACATTTTCCGTCTTTCTCGTCAGCTGCCCGATTCCCCTCGAGTGTCACTCCGCATTTGTCGTTTATCAGTCCTTCACGTGGACCCCGACCATCTTCCCGTCCCTGAGGAATTTTTAATGCGTGTCAAGGAATATGACAACATGTGGCAGCTGAAAGAATGAAAAGAAGAAGAGGCTCTTTATTTGCTTTGCTTTGACAGCGTGGTCGCTGCGGGCGCCGTGTCCGCTTTGATGGGCGGCGACAGGACTCAATAAAAGGACCGTGGTCTTGATGTAACGGCCGCCGGCCGGACTCTGCATTAGTTTCTCCTCCTCTTGTCGGCGTAATGCCTTTTCTGTCACTTAAGAGTTTTTCTTTAGGGAAGACAGCTTTTTTGTGACGTCTTCTTGCGTTAAGGTTATATTTAGGTTCAGAAATACACTTATTGTTGAATAAACTTCACACAACATGATTTATTCCACATCATTTCAGATCATACAATGTCATTCCACTTTAAAAACATTATTACACATCAATACAGGTAATCCCCGGGTTAAGAACGAGTTTAGTTCCTAGCAACATACCCCGAATTTAACGTAAATCGCAATTAACCCTTTAAACACTTGGTAAATTTTCGGATTTGGTCGGTTTTAGAGACGCAGTCCGATGGACAAAGTGGTAGTGTTTTGCCTTAAGAAAGACTGCGTTTCCCATGAGGACCAGCACACACCCGCACAGTGTCGTAAAATCATAAATCAATCCATTTAAATCAATCTTCTGGTCACCTGCAGATGGCTTACACAACATTTTAGCAACCGTGTGGCTTAGTGTGGCTTACCCCTCCTCACCCGAACTCGTACCGACACCCTCAAGATATAAAAAAGGTGTCATTCAACTAGGTGTCAGTCCACATATTATTATAAATGTTTTGAAAATATTTTATAAAAGTTAAGAAGTTACCTAGTGTTCCTTTAAGTACCTCTAAATACCCCCTAAATTCCATAATAACTATCCAAAAACATATTATTGGTCATTGTACTGTCCTCGCCAAGACTTTGGCGCCAAGTTCTAGCCAGACAGGAAGCTTTGCTGTAATCTTTCTGCGCTGTTCTTCGTGTGCGCAAGTACAGTCTTGGAGGAAGTACGACCCAATACCCGCTCTGCGCTTCCTGTACCAAAATAAAAGCATGCATGACAAAACAAAAGTTAACATTACAATCAAATACACATTTCACCAAAGGGCAGAACAGTCATTAGAGATAGACTGATCTTAGACTGATTACCAGCGCCGATATTTGGAGATTTGACAAAGGCAGTTTAAAAAAAAATAAAATAAAAAAGTGCAAAAAGCAAACCGAAACCGAACCGAAACCGTGATCCCAAAACCGAGGTTCAAACCGAACCGTGGGCTAACTGAACCGTTGCACCCCTACTGTTTACGCGGTTAAAAAAAAACAACTGGAGACAAAATGGCGGACGAGACTCCGGTGTCGTAAAGTCGAAATCCCTTAAGTCTGATACGTCGTAACCCGGAGACTACCTGTATTCAATATTCCACATCATCGCATTGTTTTTCCAAATCATTAAGCATGAATAGACTGCATTCCATGTGATTTCATATTTTATGCATAATTTCAGATCATACAACATTATCCCACATCATTATACAGTGTTCCACAATATTAGACTTCAGACTTCACTTGAATGATGTGGAGTAATGTTGAATAAATCCCTATTTATTCAACAGTATTCCACATCGTTTTAGTATTTCCACATTCTCCAGCATTCCACATCATTCTACAGTGTTCCACATCGTTCAACCTTTTTTCTTCCATATTAGACTTCAGACTTCAATTGAATGATGTGGAGTAATGTTGAATAAATCCCGATTTATTATTCAACAGTATTCCACATCATTCGACAGCATTCCACATCATTTAACTTTTCCCCACGTCATCAGACTTTAAACAATTAGATTAATTTCAGATCATTTCAAATAACACAACATTCTACAGTGTCCCACATCGTTCAACCTTTTTTCTTCCATATTAGACTTCAGACTTCACTTGAATGATGTGGAGTAATGTTGAATAAACCCCGATTTATTATTCAACAGTATTCCACATCATTCTAGTATTTCCACATCATTCTACAGTATTCCACATCATTCGACTTTCATTGGATTCATTTTTCAGTAGCCCATGTCTTTTGATATTATTTGATCCAAAAAAAAGATTCCACATCATCCGACAGCATTCCACATCATTAAACTTTTCCCCACATCATTAGACTTCAAACAATTTGATTAATTTCAGATCATTTCAGATAACACAACATTCTACAGTATTTCACGTCATTTCAGTTTCTCACACTCCTTTTAAGATGATTCCACATTATTCAATAGCATTGGCATGCAATTGAGTAAAATGCTCTGTATTACATACAAAATATGCTCAAAGGAACAAAACGCCCCGCCTCGCGTATTCTCCAGATTGCACGCAGGTAAAAATAAGACAAATGTTTCCCCCCAGAAGCTGACAGATTGGTCTACGCGGCGCTGTTGTTGTTTTCGGCGGCACAGACTGTTTTCCGCGTCGACTCCTGTTATTGCAAAACGGGCGAGGTAATTTCTCCGGGAAGGAAGGAAGCAAGAAAAAAATAGCAGCGAGCGATGTGGCGGAATAAAGCGAGGTCACGGCGGCCTCTGGCACCGGCGGTTATTAATAACGCCCGCGCGCCGAGGCGGCCGCCGAGTCTCCTGACGTCCACCTGGAGCTGACTGCAGTTAAATGGCCGCGCTAACATAACGGCGCTCTGGCGCTCGGCCCCAAAATGTCTCTGGATGCCAGGGTGTCGCAATCCATTATTTTGAGAGTCGATTGTTTTTGTGATGAGTCGACTCATTGGCTGTGGTGCGAGGTAACATTTACTTGAGTAACTTTCGGAGAAAAAAAATACTTCTCAGTAGGGCTGCAGCTATTGATTATTTTAGTAGTCGATTAATCGATGAACTAGTTAGTTCGAATAATCGAGTAATCGGATAAGGAACGTGAAAAATTTAAATACCTGAGCTGAGCCTCAAACGGTATTAAAAAAATAATAATAAATGAGGATCTATGTACAACAAAAGAACAATTGGCTAACTTACATAGCAAAAGTCCGCTAGCTTGAATGCTAAAAAATGATTGTTTTTTTTTTTTACAATGCTCTTAACAAATGGTTCAGACACATATTCCCACAAAGAATGGCTAAATATAACTTTAAACTAAATTACGAATGCATTAAAAAACATTAGCTCAAACAAAAACCTAGCTCACGTTGCTCCTAACAGGGAGCCGTTGGATTCAGCCATGTAAAATGAGGCAGACCAGAGGTTAGTGTATCCACCCTAATCAATAAAACAATGCAAACACTTTCAAAATAAACCATTACAACGCCACTTTAATTAAACGAATACTCGAAGCAACAAAATTTAATTCGAATATTTTAATCTAATCGAATATTCGAGTTAATCGATTAATCGTTGCAGCACTACTTCTCAGAGAAGCTTCTAAGAAACGTTGCTACTTGAAACTTGTTTTTTCCTCTTTACATTTGCCAGGCTGCCTACAGTGGCTCTACCAGTTTCACCAATGAGACGTGGCAACAGGGCCGGCCCAGCCTATAGGCAGACTATGCAGCTGCTTAGGGCCCCTGACCACTAGGGGGCCCCCAACCTGGCGATTGTTTAATTTATATTCTATTTTGTGTACTACAGTTTGCTTTATTTGACTTTTGTGAGTTTTGATACTTGATTACAAGCTTAAAAATATAAAAGTTTTTCCTTAACTTCTTTCCTCTTTTAGAAAAAGTTTTAGCGCTATCTACTGTAAGTACTGACAATCATTTGGGGGGAGAAATTTGAAGTATGCAGTGCAACAACATCTGATTAATATACAAAATATGGACATATGGGTTGGATTGCATGTATGGGTTTCACAGTACACTGTGACGAAATGGTGGGCCAAAAATATGGGCCCCTTTGCATTATTTTGCTTAGGGCCCCCAAATGGCCTGGGCCGACCCTGCGTGGCAACAATCATCGCATGGCCACACACGAGCTTACAATCGAGTCCTACGATCACGCCGGCCTGATCAATCACACGGCATCTTCAAAGCGACATAAAAAATGAAGAATTTCCCGTGGAGCGCTGCCGTCAAAATGACTGAAAAGTGCGGATTATCCCTGTTTTTGTTTGGCACCGATAGAACACCGCAAATATTAATTTGATGGTAGAAAATACCGTATGTTTATCTGTGCGTGAGTGCACACTAGAGGGAGCTCATCCTCTATGGACGGGACGGCTGATGCTTTATTTTTTTTGTATTTTGTAATTGCTAACGGCCCGCAGAGAAATAATGAATAATTTGTTTTAGGGCTGTCAAACGATTAAAAATTTTTAATTGAGTTACAGCTTAAAAATTAATTAATCGTAATTAATCGCAAATCAAACCATCTCTAAAATATGCCCTATTTTTCTGTAAATTATTGTTGGAATGGAAAGATAACACACAAGACGGATATATACATTCAACATACGGTACATAAGTACTGTATTTGTTTATTATAACAATAAATCAACAAGATGGCATTAACATTATTAACATTCTGTTAAAGCGATCCATGGATAGAAAGACTTGTAGTTCTTAAAAGATAAATGTTAGTAGAAGTTATAGAAATTTTATATTAAAACCCCTCTTAATGTTTTCGTTTTATTAAAATTTGTAAAATTTTCAATCAAAAAATAAAACTAGTAGCTCGCCTTGTTGATGTCAATAATTACACCATGCTCACTCATTGTGCTTAAAGGTTGGATTTTTCTCTTTTTTTCCATTAAGGTCCCATATTATTTGAATTTTTTAAAAAAAATTATTAGAAGCTAAAAAACACATCTTAACCAGGGGTGCCAATAATTATGGAGGGCACTGTATTTCAAAATTATGAATTAGTCTCAAAATCATGAAATTCTAAGTGAATCAAATGTGATACATTTGGCAAGAAGGGGTTAAATCTTTCAAAATGGAGTCAGTACAAAGGGTTAAGACTAAGGTGAACGCGCGGAGTTTGGCCTTCTGGCCGGATTGTCGGAGTCTCGCCGGCCCGGGTTGTTGGTGCTGCGCCAACGCGGGTCCGGCGGTTTGGCTGGTGGATTCTGGCAGTCTGGCTAGAAAGTCAGATTCCTTCAATGTTCAACATTTTTACATGGTATATAGAGAAAAAACGAAAAGTGTTTTGAAATCAATAAATTGTTAATTTATCAAAAAAATAATCCATGACAAGCAGTTACTCAGTACTTGAGTATTCTATTATAGTATATTTCTCTGAAAATATAGCATCATTTAATGATGATTAACTTCATTTAAATTCAGATAGTACCAACATGGAAGTATCCGCCACAATTTGAGTCACGGAGGTATCGCGACTCTTACTTGAGTACAATTTATGGCTACTCCATCCACCTCTGCTCACGTCCATATCAAAGTCATCCTTTTTTTTTTTTTCGATTGAGTTCCATGGCAATGCGTTTGATGGCGCGCGGTGTGTTGCAGGGGCGTGGTGCGAGTGGACATTGATCTCCAGGATGTTGATATCGACCAGTGCTCCACTGATGGCTGGTTCGCAGGAACCCATCGCTGCAACCTGACCACTACGGAGGTGAGTGCAACAGACGCAACATTGATTGGACAGCCCTTAAAGGCACGGATTAAGGCAAGGCCAAGCAAATTTATCGGTAGACGTGACCGTCACCTGAAAATCAGCAAGACTCAATTCAGAAATAGAAATAAGAAAACAATAGGTTATATAAAAGTCACACTAGATCATTCAGAGTTTACCCTTTCATGCACAAATTAGAATTTTTTTTTTCAACCCTTAGAGGGCACTCATGGAACTCAATGGCTGCCATTGACGGCTCTACACGCCCAATTTATTTCGAGTGGGAGAGAGGGACGAGTGAATGTTCATTCACCATCCTGAGTGACTTTTTGTTACTTTTGTCTAGGGCTGCAGCTGTGGATTATTGAAGTAATCGATCAATCTATGAATTACTTAGTTCGAATAATCCTAATCGTTTGTGTGTACTGTATTGTTATTGCTGTACCGGCACCTAGTCCTACATGCAAATTTGAATTGCTTTTATTGAAGAAGGAACTGATTTAATTTAATTTTTATTTTAGTTTCATTCTGCAAGTGTCGATGTCATACGCAGCTGAATAAAGTCAGCAAACCACATGGCCGTCTGACATCGTCATTTCGGAGCTTCGCTCACATCTTGGCGAGGACAGTACAATGATGTATAACACATGTTTTTGGATAGTTATTTTGAGATTTAAAGGGTATTTAAATCGGATTACAAACATTTAGTGCGTTGCAGAATAATTTTTAGGAGATGTAAAACATAAGCTTGCTATAATTACACTTTGAAACGGGCATTAAATGCAAATACAAAATAAAATTCCCGAGTGTTTTCTTAAACCATGCACAATTGCACTTTCATTTCGCAAGAGTAAGAGATAAAAAAAAAAATGTATTTGAATAAATGAAAATACCTGAACATAAGCTTCAAACAGTGAAAGAAAATGAATAAATTGAAGTGCATCAAAAGAACAATTGGCTAACTTGTGTGGCAAAAGTCTGCTTTACGATGTTCTTCACAAATTGTTAAAACACATATTCCAACAAAAAAAAACGGCTAACTATACCTCTAAAATAAATGACAAATTCATAAAGAATCATTAGATTAAAACAAAAACTTACAACCTTAGAGTGCTGGCAAAAAAGTATTGGCACCCCTGCAATTCTGTCAGATAATGCTCAATTACTCCCAGAAAATGATTGCAATTACAAATGCTTAGGTAGTAAAAATCTTCATTTAGTTGCTTGCAATGAAAAAAACAAAAAACAGAATTGAAAAAAATTAAATCATGATCATTTTACACAAAACTGGAAAAAATGGGCCGGACAAAAGTATTGGCACCCTCAGCCTAATACTTGCTAGCACAAGACAAAATAACTGCGAACAAGCGCTTCCGGTATCCATCAATGAGTTTCTTACAATGCTCTGCTTGAATTTTAGACCATTCTTCTTTGGCCAACTGCTCCAGGTCTCTGAGATTTGAAGGATGCCATTTTCAGATCTCTCCACAGGTGTTCTATGGGATTCAGGCCTAGCCACTTTAGAAGTTTCCAGTGCTTTCTCTCAAACCATTTTCTAGTGCTTTTAGAAGATGTTTTGGGTCATTCTCCTGCTGGAAGAATCATGACCTCTGAGGAGACCCAGCTTTCTCATACTAGGCCCTACATTATGCTGAAAAATTTGTTGGTAGTCTTCAGACTTCATAACAGACTCAAGCAGTCCAGTGCCAAAGACAGCAAAGCAACCCAAAAACATCAGGGAACCTCCACCATGTTTGACTGTGGGGACTTTTCTTTGAAGGCCTCGTTTTTTCCCCCTGTAACTCTATGTTGATGCCGTTTCCCAAAAAGCTCTACTTTTGTCTCAACATTCTTCCAAAACGTTTTTTGGCTTTCTCAGGCAAGTTTTTGCCGACTCCAGCCTGACTTTTTTATGACTCTTCCTGGGTATCCTTGCATAGAGTCCCTTTTCATTCAGACACGGACGGATAGTACGGGTTGACACTGTTGTACCGTTGGACTGCGGGAGAACTTGTTTGGATGTTAGTCAAGGTTCTTTATCCACCATCCGTACAACCTTTCGTTAAAATCTCTCGTCAATTTTTCTTTTCCGTCCACATCCAGGGAGGTCGGCCACAGTACCATGTGCTTTACACTTATGGATGACACTGTGCACGGTAGACACAGGAACATTCAGGTTTTTGGAGATGGACTTGTAGCCTTGAGATTGACCATACTTCCTCCATTTCATTATCAAGTCTTCAGACAGTTATTTGGTCTTCTTTCTTTTCTCCATGGTCAATGTGGTACACACAAGGACACAGGACAGAGGTTGAGTCAAGTTTAAACCATTTTAACTGGCTGCAAGTATGACAGGTAAGTAACAGGTGCTGTTAGTTACACAAATTAGAGAAGCATCACATGATTTTTTAAAGGGTGCCAATAATGTTGTCCGGCCCATTTTTTGAGTTTTGTGTAAAATGATAATGACCCCCCCCCCAATTCTCTTTTGTGCTTTTTCATTGAAAGCAAAAATAAATAAATTTTACTACTGAAACATTTGTAATTACAATCATTTTCTGGGACAAGTTTAGCATTATCTGCCAGAATTGCAGGGGTGCCAATACTTTTGGCCAGCACTGTATGTTGGTCTTAACAGGGAGCAGCTGTATCCAGCCATGTTAGATATGTGATGTCATATTCACTGTTACCACTAGAGGGCAGTGTATCCACCCAAATCAATAAAACTAAATGCAAACACTTTAAAAACAAACTATTACAACACCACTCGAATTCATTAAACGACTCTTCCAAGCAGCAAAACTTCATTCGCAGCTTTTTTTCTAATCAAGTTAATCGATTAATCGTTGCAGCACTACTTTTCTTAATACGCCATTGCAAACATCTAATCAACTAAAAATGAATGCTCAGATCAGTTTTTCTAGTCTTATTTGAACAGAAGCAAATTCTTAATAGCAGATTTAGCGATACACTTTAGATGGCTGTCCAAGTTAAGGTCTGAGTCAATAATTACGCCAAGATTTCTGCCTTGATTTGGAGCCGTCATTGACATTGAGACAAAGTGAGCGCAAGTGATCTTTCCTTTCCGATCCGTTTGAACTCGCGCCGACGGGTGACGCCGCCACGCGCATCATTACGGCGCAAAGGCGGCCCGGATCTATAACGCTAACAATTGACTTCCTCTTTTGCTGCTGTCCACAAGCGCGACTCTGTCATTGACTGTCCACGGAGAGGAGGAAGTACTCAGACAAAAGGGCGGGTGATTAATTATTTAAAGGGGGCGCGCTGCAATCCATTACATCACATGCATTATGAAGCATCTGATCTACAGACGGGTCCGAAAATCTATGGCCCGGATCCGCCGTGTCGTCGGAAAAATGAGGGTCGCTATAAAAAACTAGACGATTCACCGTCATTATTTGATTTGTCGTGACTGACTGTATGTTACAGATTGGACGTCTATCGTCGTCAATGGCGCTCAAGGGGTTAAAAAAATACATGACTTCAAATTTTCTGCATTGACATACTAGCCTCATACATAGACTTCATAATGTAATTGACGGGACACGGGGCCAATAAATAAGGGCACAAGCATTGTTGGCGAGGCCGTCAAAACTGACCGAGTGGAATCACAAAGAGCTTTTTTTGTTGAAAATTCTTGTGAATAAATGCTTAAATCCCTGAATTCTTTATAGACATGGACGTAAAACAGTCTGATTCTTGGTTAAAAGCAAAAAAAAAAAAAAAGTGCAGTTAGTGTTTTTTTTTTTAACGTTAATATGTCCAAGTACAATGCTAGTCTGTTAATGAATATAGCTAGCGGCCGCATGATGTAAACGGAGTTTTTCCGGTGAAAATTCTTGTGAATAAATGCTTAAATTCCCGAATTCTTTATACAGTGGGGAGAACAAGTATTTGATACACAGTCAATGGGAAAACCCATTGGCAGTGTATCAAATACTTGTTCTCCCCACTGTAGATATGAACGTAAAACTGTCTTGATTCTTGGTTAAAAGCAAAAAAAAAAAAAACGTGCAGTTAGCATTTATTTTACGTAAATATGTCGAAGTACAATGCAAGTCTGTTAGTGAATGTAGCTAGCGGCTGCCTGATGTAAACAGAGCTTTTCCGGTAAAAATAATTGTCAATAAATGCTTAAATCCCCGAATTCATTATAGATATGGACGTAAAAGTCTCGATTCTTGGTTAAGAGCAAAAAAACAAAAACAAAAAAAACATGCAGTTAGCATTTATTTTACGTAAATATTTCAAAGTACAATGCTAGTCTGTTAGTGAATGTAGCTAGCGGCCGCCTGATGTAAACAGAGCTTTTCCGGTGAAAATTATTGTCAATAAATGCTTAAATCCCCAAATTCTTTATAGATATGGACGTAAAAGTCTCGATTCTTGGTTAAGAGCAAAAAAAAAAAAAAAAACCCATGCAGTTAGCATTTATTTTACGTAAATATGTCGAAGTACAATGCTAGTCTGTTAGTGAATGTAGCTAGCGGCCGCTTGATGTAAACAAAGCTTTTCCGGTGAAAATTCTTGTGAATAAATGCTTAAATCCCCCAATTCTTTATAGATATGGTTGTAAAACTCTCATTTCTTGGTTAAAAGCAACAAAAAAAACGTGCAGGTAGCATTTATTTTACGTAAATATGGCGACGTACAATGCTAGTCCGTACAATGCAGCCGCTTGATGTAAACAGAGCTTTTCTCCAGGGAAAATTCCAGTGAATAAATGCTTAAATCTCTGAATTCCTTGTAGATATGGACGTAGAACAGTCTCGATTCTTGGTTAAAAGCACACA
This sequence comes from Corythoichthys intestinalis, assembly GCF_030265065.1. Taxonomy (NCBI): domain Eukaryota; kingdom Metazoa; phylum Chordata; class Actinopteri; order Syngnathiformes; family Syngnathidae; genus Corythoichthys; species Corythoichthys intestinalis. Next base: position 1,615,417 of record NC_080414.1, on the reverse strand, counting down.
CAAAAAAAACGTGCAGTTGGCATTTATTTTATGTAAATATGGCAAAGTACAATGCTAGTCTGTTACTGAATGTAGCTAGCGACCGCCTGATGTAAACAGAGCTTTTCCGGCAAATGTTCTTGTGAAAAAATGCTTAAATCCCTGAATTCTTTATAGATATGGACGTAAAACTGTCTTGATTCTTGGTTAAAAGCAACACACACAAAAAAAACCTGCGGTTAGCATTATTTTGACTAAATATGTCAAAGTACAATGCTAGTCTGTTAGTGAATATAGCTAGCAGCTACCTGATGTAAACAAAGCTTTTCCAGTGAAAATTCATGTGAATAAATGCTTAAATCCCTGAATTCTTTATAGATATGGACGTAAAACAGTCTCGATTCTTGGTTAAAACAAAAAAAAATTTGCAGTTAGCATTTATTTGATGTAAATATGTCGAAGTACAATGCTAGTCTGTTAGTGAAGGTAGCTAGTGGCCGCCTGATGTAAACAGAGCTTTTCCACTGAAAATTCTTGTGAATAAATGCTTAAACCCCTGAATTCTTTGTAGATATGGACATAAAACAGTCTCCATTCTTGGTTAAAAGCAAAAAAAAACGTAGTTAGCATTTATTTTACGTAAATATTGCGATCTATGTTGCCAGTGCAGTAGCGGCTAATTCCTCCCATTGATTTTTTTCACAACGTTTCAAAATGCATGCATGGTACAAAAAATATGATCATGCCCTTGAATCCTCGAACAAATCACTCCTGAGGCAATCCTTCCTGTTTGTATGCTGTACAGCTTTCTTACTTTTTCGACAGAAATCCGGCGTTGGATCGCTGCGTGCGTGTTTGTGAATAGCTCCTCTTGATGTGGACGACCCCCTACTTGAATGCGAGGCGCAGTGCATGACCGATTTGACCCGTCAATACATTATGAAGTCTATGACCTAACATTTTGGCATCATAATCATTGAACATAATTGTTAAAAAATGCCTATGAGGAGCATTGTAATGAAGTTGAGCATCTCGTATGGCCGGCACAATTCCCAGACCTCAACAATATTGAGCATTTTAGAGATTCAATGAAGACGCCGATGTCCACCGTCATCGTCCCTAAAAGAGAGGGCATTCTTACTGAAAATTTACAAGTTGTATGAATGAATACCTCAGAGAATTGAGGCTGTAATTGCTGCAAAAGGCGGACCTTCACAATGTTAAATTAGGTTTTTATGATTTTTTTTAAGGTGTTTCCATTATTTTGTCCAACCCCTGTACATCCTTTACAGAACTTAAAACCATGACGTTTGCGTGTCATGTGACCAAACGGAAGATATGGTCAGGTTGTCCACAGAAGTGAAGGCATCAAAAACATGGCGGAAATAGAATTTATTCCTGTCTCCTGGAATAAATTAGCAGCTCTGTCTAAATTTAGCTCGTTAGGTAACAAGAAGAAGAAACGGGAAGAGCTGCGTTAAGCTTGTGCTTAAAATGGACAGTTACGTTTTGTCTGGAGTCTTTCTCTTTCTGTGGGTCTTTATTTGTATATTCTAGTGCTGCAACGATTAATCGATTAACTCGAGTATTCGATTAGAAAAAAATATTCAAATCAAATTTTGTTGCTTCGAGTATTCGTTTATTTAAAGTGGCGTTTTAATGGTTTATTTTGAAAGTGTTTGCAATTAGTTTTATTGATGAGGGTGGATACACTGCCCTCTGGTCTGTCTCTTTTCACATGGCTGAATCCAACTGCTCCCTGTTAAGACCAACGTAAGCTACGTTTTTGTTTGCGCTAATGTTTTTTAATGCATTCTTAATTTAGTTTATGGGTATATTTAGCCGTTTTTTGAACCATTTGTTAAGAGCATTGTAAAAAAAAAAAAAAACTAGCATTTTATAGCATTTAAGCTAGCGGACTTTTTCTATGTAAGTTAGCCAGTTGTTTTTGTTGTACATAGATCCTCATTTTTTTTTTTTTAAATATATACCGTTTGAGGCTCAGCTATCGTATTTTAAATTTTCATGTTTCTTATCCGATTACTCGACTATTCGAACTAAGTAGTCCATCGATTAATCGACTTAAATATTATAACTATAATAATATAATATAATATTATAATATAACTTACTAAAATATTCGATAGCTGCAGCCCGAGTATATTCACTTTTATTTTCTGTTTTATTTATTTTGTTTTTAGTTTTATTTTTTTTTCAATTCCTGATCATTCTTTTGCTTCAATGTTTTGACGTTCAAACCTTTTTTTGTTTTTTATTGTTTTAATCATCCACTTTCTTACCAAGTGCTGAACCTACAATTTTTTTAAAATTAAAAAATGATTTTTAATTTTAGTTTATCCGTTCAGTTATTTATAGCCATTTAATCCTATGTCATTGGACTTGTTTTACTCACACAGTCGCTCACAAAGTGCTAAACCTCAAATGAACTGTTATTACCTTTGAGTGTTGCAGTGTTGTTTTTGGCAGCCCTTTTAATTTTCGTCTTTGTCTTTTGGACGATAATACTTTTTAGTGTTAGTCATATTGTAGTCATCTCAAAATGTGTCTGTCATCGTCTAATTTTTGTTGACAAAAACTCTCTCAAAAACTCTTGATAAAAATATTTTCATCTGTAAAATTAAAAAAAAATTTACTCCAAAAACAAGTTTTCAGCATATTCGAATGAACATTGACAGACAAGCATATATTGTAGCGTCTATCTACGAGGTCAACGCCAACTTGGTGATAATGCACACTCAGCGGGAAAACAATACATTGTTTTCAATGAATTATACCCACCTGGGCTCCACAAACTGTATGTAAAAAAAAAAAAAAAAAAGACTCAGAGTTTAAGAGGATGCTCGCTATGCTAACGCTACGAGTTACATTTAGTGTGTGCTAATCACTCAGCACCGACCTTTAAATGCAAAAGTAACATTGAATATGTAAGAAAAGAAAACAAATCTGACTGTGTGTTTTACAACAAAATGGGGAAACTGCAGAGGATACTTGTGAGTTGGCACACCACATCACATGAGTGACACAACCAAACACTGCTACGATGCAGACTAACTACACATAAAACGTCACATATTTCAAACATGTGACGGAAACCATTGCGCATTTTCGTCTCGTCTCGTCAGACAAAAACTGACATTAGGCTTGAAGGAGTTTGGCCAGATAGCCGGAATCATGCCAGCCGAACCGCTGGAGCCGCACTGGCGCAGATCCAACGACCCGGGCCAGCGAGACCCCGATAACTCCACGCATTCAACTTAGTCTTAACCCCTTGTACTAATTCCATTTTGAAAGCTGGAAAAAGGCTTCGAAACACAAGTTGACAATTTATTCTGAGTCGACAGCAATTAAACAGCAAAGACCCAGGCGAGGATCCAAGGTCACCAAATCACAAGTCAACAAAAGGTTCCCGAGAAAATGACAATGCTTAGTTAAACATTTGGTCTTATGAAGGCTCTCGCGGGGCGGGCCGTGGGCAGGAAGAAGTGTGTGTTTGGGATTGTTTAGGATTATTGTCTGTTTGTGGATTGGACAGGAGGATTCAAGAGTTACTGTTGTCAGGGCAACGAGGGTTGAGGATTTTTCCACCTCAGTGTTAAAGGGGCTCTTGGAGTCTTATCAATTGTATATCGGACGTTCTCCAGTGTTCCTTGTGTTGGGACAGAGCATCCCGCCATTTGTTCTGGACTCTCCGGGAGAACTGATTGCGAGAGTTGGTGGTGCAGACGTGTAGATGTCAGCGTCAATCTTGCTCAGTCAGTTGCATTACGCACACGTTGGGCTTCCGTGATAAAAAGGCGTCATGTATCTCTTATGCCCTATATTCTGCTTGTTTTCCTTAAACTAGGTTATAAGTGCTATTTATTTTATATTGGGTGTGTTAGAGTAATACAAACAGTCGATCGGTAAATACGAGGAAAGATACTATTCCCTGATTGATTATATTAAGTGTCTTAGAATACTCGAAACACAAATTGACAATTTATTCTGAGTCGACAGCAATTAAACAGCAAAGACCCAGGCGAGGATCCAAGGTCACCATATCACAAGTCAACAAAAGGTTCCCGAGAAAATGACAATGCTAAGTTAAACATTCGGTCTTATGAAGGCTCTCGCAGGGCGGGCCGTGGGCAGGAAGAAGTGTGTGTTTGGGATTTTTTAGGATTATTGTCTGTTGTGGATTAGAGAGGAGGATTCAGGAGTTACTGGTGTCAGGGCAACGAGGGTTGTGGATTTTGCTACCTCAGCGTCAAAGAGGCTTTTGGAGTCTTGTCAGCCGTGTTATCAGTTGGATATCGGGCATTCTCCGGTGTTCCTTGTGTTGGGACAGGACGTCCCGCCATTTGTTCTGGACTGTCCGGGAGAACTGATTGCGAGAGTTGGTAGTGCAGACGTGGGCTTGTCAGTGTCAATCTTGCTCAGTCAGTTGCATGACGCACACGTTGGGCTTCCGTGATAAGAAGACGTCATGTATCTCTTATGCCCTATATTTTGTTTGTATTCCTTAAACTAGGTTATAAGTGCTATTTATTTTATATTGGGTGTGTTAGTTAGAGTAATACAAACAGTCGATTGGTAAATACGAGGAAAGATAATAAGTGTGTTAGAATAATGCAAACAGTTAGACGGTGACTACGAGAAAAGATACTATTTCCTTCAGGCTCGTTATTTTTTTAGTCTCCCAAAACACGTTTTTTGCTTGTTATCGTCTCGTCATTGTCATGAAAAAAGTGTTCTTTGGCGCAATACTTTCATTATCGTCATCGTTGACGAAAACACTGGAGTGTTATCACATATATACACACTTCTTTTAAACAATATAAAAATGGTCAACATCCTTTTACCCAGGGGTCAATCATTACCCCGCTAGCTTAGCAACATGAGCTAAGCCAACGTTTGCACGTGTTTCGTAACCCTCCGACAGTACTGTATTCCCTCGTCATTTATCTGGCATAAAAAAAAAATTCTGCTTGGCCCGCCAGTGCTTGGCAAATTTATTCTTTTCGCCATCTAGGGAATTTCCCGCTGCACAAACACGTCGGCGCAGCGCGACCGCCGTTCCCGCGAGGGACCGCGTTCCGCCAAATATTCACTCGTTGCTTATGTTCCACTACAGTTGACGTTTATCTTCTTATACTCTCAATAATTCCCTGTTTGTTCTCGATTTTTCCTTTACTTCAATGACATCGCGCTAGCTTGGCTTTACCATCCAGCTAGCCAATATTATTAGCTCACACGCGCAAACCGAGAAGCCCCTAATGAGGTGTCACGAGAAGAGCCGCTGCCAGGTTTAGCCGAGCATGTAGAAGGCCTTTCAAATAAACACCGGCTAATTTCCCCTGTGCCTTTATGCACATCCTTGACTTGTTCTCCGTTTTCCCTCCTTTTGCGCGCGCGCTGTCGTTCCTCCCGTAATTATTGCGTGATCCTCTGGGTTTGTGTTGAACATTACAAATATCTACCGAGGCCCATTAGCGCTTGATTAGCCACTGCTAGGAGTGGATATACACCATGTGTGGGTGTCAGGGAGTGCCGTAGTACTCCTATTCTGCAGTTAAGTAGATGCTAGCTTCTTATTCCCCGGTCCGGTGTCACGCGGAGGTGACTGTGGAGAATGTATGCTTGAAGTCGGGAGATTTTTCTAGGTCTCGACGTGTTTGTGTTGCGTTAGCGTGGAAACTGCGGAGGCGCTTTAATTTACTGACTGCCGTCGACGACCTGGAGTTGTTCTAAAAGTAAAGTGTTTGTACATTGACAGCACAAGTCGGCATTTGCTTTGACATTTTTTTCAATGAAAAAAATAAGGCAAAATCAATATAAATAAAGTAAATATTGTCCATATTTTCATTTATATTACATTGTATTGTAGGGTGACCATATTTTGATTTCCAAAAAATAGGACACTCAGCAAGGCCTCAAGATACTTGAATTTTTCTCAAAGTTCACTCAAAGATGCCTATATCACTTTAATATATTTAAAGTGTGCCCCTCACTCTGGATGGAAAAATGCAGTTTGAAAAAAAAAAAATAATGACTTAAAAAAAAAAGGGGAAAAAAAGTATATGTGTATACATATATATATATATATATATATATATATATATATATTAGGGGTGTCAAAATTATCACGTTATTTTTTTTGATTAATCATGTTAAAATATTTGACGCAATTAACGCACATGCCCCGCTCAAACAGATTAAAATGACAGCAAAGTGCAATGTCCACTTGTTACTTGTGTTTTTTGGGGTTTTGTCGCCCTCTGCTGGCGCTTGGGTGCGACTGATTATATGGGCTTCAGCACCCATGAGCATTGTGTAATTATTGACATCAACAATGGCGAGATACTAGTCTATTTTTTGATTGAAAATTTTACAAATTTTATTAATATGAAAACATTAAAAGGGGTTTTGATATAAAATTTCTATAACTTGTACTAACATTTATCTTTTAAGAACTACAAGTCTTTCTATCCATGGATCGCTTTAACAGAATTTTAATAATGTTAATACCATCTTGTTGATTTATCGTTATAATAAACAAATACAGTACTCATGTATCGTATGTTGAATGTATATATCCATCTTGTGTCTTATCTTTCCATTCCAACAATAATTTACAGAAAAATAAGGCATATTTTATAGATGGTTTGAATTGCGATTAATTTCGATTAATCAATTTTTAAGCTGTAATTAACTCGATTAATAATGTTAATCGTTTGACAGCCCTAATACATACTGTGTATGTGTATATATATATATAAAATGCAGACCCATAGAAATGTAGTCCAGTCAATACACATACACACAGTAAGCTATGTGCAAACTAAACATTTTTATAAATTACTATCACGACAATTGTCCTTGACAAATTGTTATTCCCATTCAATTGATATTCTCATTCAATGTTCTAGATTGCACACAAACAAAAACCGAAATAAACTGACAAACTATTCAACCAGCATGTTTCCAAACGTGCAGTTCAAAACTACGTTTCCCTTAATGCCTAGCGTGGTTTAGCTTACTGATAGCTAGCTGAGGCAAAAATCAAACTTTGCTATAAAAGTTTATAATCATCGGCAGTGCAACGATACGACACCAAACGGGATTTTACAGTAAAAACTCCGACAGAGGTCAACAGTTGCCATTATATACGTATTTATCGTAAAAAACTTCAGGCGTTGTGGCCAAATCGTCAACCCAGTAGATGGCGGTAATGCCTGTTAGGGGTAAACTGCCAACAAAAACAAGAAGAACTACTCCTTCCCTCCCTACTACTAGGAGCCATGTCATCGCAGGCAGGCGCTGCCACCTAGCGGCCGGAGGGATTCTCTTCAAATTGGTCCCGTGAAAAACCGTAAAAAACGGACATTTTTATGAATTTATAAAAGCCGCCCGGACGATGAGGATACTACGTGAAAGTAGGACTTGTCCGTGCAAAAGAGGACGTTTGGTCACCCTGGTGTATTGTGTGGAGCATGTAGCCATATATAGCTAATATGCAGGCAGGTTTTTGTCCATTTTTTCAGCACACCACACAGCCAAGGCATAGGGACGGTAGTGACATAACACTACCAACTTTTCAGGAACGCACATTTGATTGGCTGATGACTTGACCCCTCCCCCACTACCCACACACACTAAAAGCCCCGACAGAAATGCAAAATGTCGACAGCATGCCGCCTCCTGAGCCCCCTTCAAAGAGGAGGGATATCAGAAGTTTTTTTTTTTTCCGCAGCATCCACTCTAAGTAATGTAAAAAGACGTCAATGTTGTTGAGGTAAGGATCACACCACTCATTTTTTTTTTTTTTTTTTTTCTACTGAATGTTGAACCTGCGTCAGAGTTAGAATAACATTTAAATTGTGTGAATTTGCTAACCTGCAAAACTCGAATAGGAAGAGAGAAGTGTCCTCCTGTATGTTTTTCTACTATAACATTAATTAAACTGAAAAAGGTAGTGAGTTTACCCCCTTAACCCCAATTTTGATTTGTATTGTATTTATGTGGTCTTAAAGCAGCCCAAAGGAGCTTTTTTTTTCTTGACTGGCTGTTTGGCTGTTCTTGTTGACAAAAGCAAAAGTGTTTTACATGTAAGGAGGCTCCATTTTTATTTATTTTTGTTATTCCCTGACTAATACGTTTTTGCAGTTACATTGAATATTTTTATTTAGACAATGTTGAGTGGTCTTAAGATAAATGTTTATTTTTTTGCATTCTCGGATAGTTAAGAGATTACGAACAAGTTTGTATTTATTGTGTATGTTAATATAATTTGCGTTCAAATATTGCAATATCAATTTGCTAATAAAATCCAGACATTTATTCTGGAAGCTTTCAAAATCTTTCTTTAATAGTTTTTGAAAACAAAGGTTTGAATTAAACTAACAAATTACTAAACGACTAAACGAATTATACTAACTTTCATGTGTATTGGTACAGGTGATACACCGTTTGATTCAAACCTTTGTTTTCCAAAACTGCTAAACTACTTTATTAGCAAATTCAAGATACACAATAAATACAAACTTAGTAATCATCTCTTAACTGTCCAGGAATGCAAAAAAAATAAAATAAACATTTTTCTTTAGACCACCCAACATTGTCTGTCTGAATTAATAAATATAACTGAAAAAAATCATAACGTTTACAGCAGAAAACACATACAGGACATTTCTCTTTAAGCAGCTTCCCACTCGAGTTTTGCAGTTTAGCATGGTCACACAGTTTAATTTCATGCTAACTCTGATGCTGGGTGGACTTACAGTAGCAAAATTTGTGATGTCCACAACACTGACGTCTTTTACATTCCTTACAGTAGCTGCTGCTGGCCGAAAAAAACTTCTAATATCCCTCCTTTTCAAAGGGGTCGGAGGAGGCGACATGTTGTCGACATGTTGTATTTTTGTTGGGTCTGTATGGGTGTGCATGTGTGTGTGTGTGTATGTATGTGTGTGTGGGGAGGGGGGGCATGGCATCAGCCAATCCAACGTGCATATGAGGTTAAATAAAATTATAACAGTCCGGCACATTCAGCAAGTGAAAAGGGGTAAATGTAAGTCTAAAAAAATAATGTAAATATATCACTTAATAATAGTAGGGTCAATTCAGTCCTTAAAACATAACAAAAGACAATCTAAATTACTTACATAACTGAACACATTATACAATACAAATAAGGTGGGGACAATTTGAGGATCCTGAAAAGTTGGTAGTGTTATGACCCTACCGTCCTTATGCAAACCTACGCCCTTGAATACAGATATATTTCACATTGATCATTTAGCCTTTTAATTAATTAGGTTCATATTCGTGAGAGATGTCGCCCTGACCCCCGTTTACCCAATTTGTTTGGTCTATTAATGTACTGTCCCCATCAAAAAGTTTAGATGCAGGTTATGCTGTTATATCGTCCCTATCGATGTTGAGACCAAACCTACGCCCTTGCACACAGCCGATTCACACCGTTCCAACTTTGAAATCTTCCAAAAATTCCTCCGACCACAGGCTCTTTTGCAATTTCGCCATTAATAAAACATTTAAAAATTTCAAATTTATTGGCTTTTGTTTCAGTTCCATTGACAAAAGGAATTGGACGTTTAGCGCCGTCAATGCTAGCATTAAAAAAACTGAAACGTCATCCAGCGCTCGGGTTAACGGCAAAGAGACAGCCCAAGATGACCGTCGCGTCCCGTGAGAAATAAGAGCGGTGTCAATTTAATCATGCAAATGAGCCCCTTCTTCATTTAGACGTGAATTACAGCTAGCAATTTGGCGGCCGGCGCAGTCGAGTCTGGCGAGGATCAACCCGGACGCGTCTCTTGTGTTTCCCTATCGCTGCTCAAATCTCACAGAAGGCGCCGTGCTCATTAAAGACGGACGGGCGCAAAGTGAAATAATTACACCTTTAGTCCAAGGCGTGCCACATTTGATCCCACTCTCTCATTTACTCCAAGCCGTGTGGCATAACAATCACGCTCGCGTAATTAAGACAATTGTTCGCAAAGCTACCTGTGACTTGTAATCAGATGTCTCTGTGGTCAAAACACACCATTTTAAAGCTAGAAGTGGCATAACAACTCGGAAAGTTGCGGTTCCATAATACCACATGCCATTAAAAAACTACACGTTCATTTTGTGGCATAACAATCGCACACTTGTGTATTTGGACAACTTAATTCTAAAACAACTCTTAATTCTTTGTGCAGCATATTAATCATAATTTAGTCAAAACAAAGTCTCTCACTGATATATATGGCCTTTACATCGAGTTGCCAAGACAATCACACTGGTGTGGCATAACAATCACACATTTGCGTGTTCCCTAACAAAAACACATTCATGCACTAATTGATCGTTGTGTGCAATAACAAAGATGTTATTTAGTCAAAACAATGTGTTTGACCAACTGACCTTTGGTGGCATAACAATCACGTTTGTGTAGTCAATGAAGCCGTGCGGCATAACAATCGCGCTTGTGTAATTAAGACAGTTGTTTGCAAAGCTTCCTGTGACTTACTTGTGCACTCTCTAATCTTTGTGGCATACTAATCATATTTTAGTTCAAACAAAGTTTTTCACAGGAATATATGGCATAACAACTCTGAAAGTTACTGTTCCATAATGCCACGTGGCATAAAAAAACTACACATTCATTGTTTGGCATATCCATCGCCCACTTGTGTAGTTGGACAACTATTGGGGCCATAACGAACCACACTTTTTTATCTTTGTGGGGCATAATAATCATATTTTAGTCAAAACAAAGTCTCTCAGGTATTTATGGCATAACAATCACACATTTGTGTTGTTAAGATAACAAAACACACTGCTGCACATTGTTTTACACGGCAATTTTCAGAATTCCAATAAGACACACACTTGTGCATAACAATCCCTCTCAGACACGTGTTTGGCCTATACATCAAGTTGCCAAGACAATCAAATTAGTGTAGCATAACAGTCACACTTTTGCATGTTCCCTGACAAAAACACTCATGCACTAATTTATCTCTGTGTGTCATAACAATCATGTGTTTTAGTCAAAACAATGTGTTTGGCTGACTGACCTTTGTTGGCACAACAATCACGTTTGTGTAGTCAATCAAGACAACTGTTCTTCATGCTTTATACTTCACCAAAAATACGCTCGTTGCTTCTTTTCTGCAAATGTCTCTCACAGAAATTTGCGCCATAATAATCACACACGTGTGTGTCACTCTCATAGAAATGTTTGGCATAAAAAAATAATCTCAGAGATACAGTATGTTTGGCCTGTACATCAAGTTGCCAAGACAATGAAAGTAGTGTAGCATAACAATCATACTTTTGCATGTTCACTGACAAAAACACTCATGCACTAATTTATTTCTGTGTGTCATAACAATCATGTTTTAGCCAAAACAATGTGTTTGACTGACTGACCTTTGGTGGCATAACAATCACACATTTGTGTAGTCAATCAAGACAAGTGTTCTCCAAGCTATATACCTCACCAAAAATACACTCGTTGCTTCTTTTCCGTCAAAACAATGTCCCTCACAGAAATTTGCGGCATAACAATCGCGCACACGTGCATAACATCATTATAAGACGTTTGTGGCATAAAAAATGAATCTCAAAGATATCTTTGGCCTGTTCATCAAGTTGCCTTGACAATCACTCTCAGCTTGTGTGGCATAACAATCACATGATCAATGTTTTAACTTTTTTTTCATTTGAATTTTCATGCAGTGTATGCCAAGCCACGGCCACGGCTTTGTCCTGGATAAGTACAAATGTCACTGCAAGAAAGGCTTCTACCATCCCGACCGTTCAGCCGCCGCTGGATATCCTCCGCCAGGGTCGGTGATTGAATGCCTGCCGTGCCGACCGGGCTGCTCCTCCTGCAAAGACGACGCGCCGTGCATCGCCCGGCAAGACGGCCCTCTACGCACCGCCGTCGTCGCCTTCCAATGCGTCTGTATGCTGGCGGTCTTCGTTAGCATGGTGCTGGTCTACCACTTCAGGAGGAACAAGGTAGACGCGTGCCTAAGAGTAAATGTGGAGGTGTCGTTTTACGTCGAGACGCTGTTGCTTAGCGACATGAGCGGAACGTCAAGTCATCAATTTGTGCCTTTTTACGGTTGGTAAACCAGCTGACGTGCTTGTTTTTTTTTGTGTGTGTAGACTATCCGCGCGTCGGGTCTCGTATTGCTGGAGGCCATCTTGTGTGGGGCGCTGCTTCTATATTTCCCGGTAAGCCTTCCTTAATGAGCCTTATCGTAGAGGTATTATGTTGTATGTGTGCGGGTTTAACACTAATGGACGTCCAATCCATTTGGAGTGAGAGGTCGGCAGCGAACGAACCAATCCTCCCTCTTCAAATGGATTGGACGTCTGGTGCTGTCAACGGCAGCCAATAAGGTAAATCAGCATTTTCTGTTTTTTGACTGGTTTTACCTTAAATTAATTTTAAAACTGAAAAAAACCTACATTCAATAAAAAGACATTTTAGACCAAATGTATTTTCTCAAAAAAAAAAAAAAATCCAACCTTTATGGCCGAAAATCCTATATACTGTAAATAACAAAACATTTTATTTTTTTCACCCAAAATCTAACATTTTTTATGACAGAAAATTCAACATTTTTGCTGCAGGGCCGAGAACGAAAAGTGGTATTCGGTATGTGGCAAAATTGATTTTGCCACTTGGCAAAATTTATTTTGGCGTGTGGCATTTTTTTTCCATGTTGCAAAATGGATTTTGGCATGTGATTTTTTTTTTTTTTTTTTTCCCAACGCATTTTTTGGGGGTATGTGGCAAAATGGATTTTGGCATGTAGCATTTTTCCTTTTGCCGTGTGGCATTTTTTTTTGCCATGTGGAAAAATGGATTTTGGCATGTGATTTTTTTTTTTTTTTCCAATGCGGCATTTTTTTGCTATGTGGCAAAATGGATTTTGGCATGTGGCATTTTTTTTTTTTTGCTGTGTGCCATTTTTTTTGCCATGTGGCAAAATGGATTTTGGCATGTAGCATTTTTCCTTTTGCCATGTGGCATTTTTTTTTTGCCATGTGGAAAAATGGATTTTGGCAAGTGATTTTTTTTTTTTTTTTCAATGCGGCATTTTTTTGCTATGTGGCAAAATGGATTTATGCATGTAACATTTTTCCTTTTGCCATGTGGCAAAATGGATTATGGCATGTGATTTTTTTTGTTTGTTTGTTTTTTGCAATGCAGCTTTTTTTTTTTTGCTATGTGGCAAAATGGATTTTGGCATGTGGCATTTTTCCTTTTGCCATGCGGCCTTTTTTTTGCTATGTGGCAAAATGGATTTTGGCATGTAGCATTTTTCCTTTTGCCATGTGGCTTTTTTTTGCCATGTGGAAAAATGGATTTTGGCATGTTTTTTTTTGTTTGTTTTTTTTTAATTAATTTTTTTTTTGCAATGCGGCATTTTTTTGCTATGTGGCAAAATGGATTTTTGCATGTGGCATTTTTCCTTTTGCCATGTGGCTTTTTTTTGCCATGTGGCCAAATGGATTTTGGCATGTGATATTTTTGTTTGTTTGTTTTTTATAATGCGGCTTTTTTTTTTTTTTTTTTTTTTTTTGCTATGTGGCAAAATGGATTTTGGCATGTGGCATTTTTCCTTTTGCCATGTGGCTTTTTTTTTGCCATGTGGCAAAATGGATTTTGGCATGTGACTTTTTTTTTGCTATGTGGCAAAATGGATTTTGGCATGTGGCATTTTTCCTTTTGCCATGTGGCATTTTTTTTCAATGTGGCACATGGCAAAAAAAAAAAAAAAAAGCCACATGGCAAAATCAATTTTCCCACGTACCAAATACGACTTTTCGTTCTCGCTGTCTCTCCATTTTAGACCCAAAAATTTTCACCCCCCCCAAAAAAAACAAACAATAAAAATGAAAAAGATCCAGTTTAACTGCCATAACGTAGTCAGAATGGGTACCACACTCTAAATTGGTCATGTAGTGCTGTCAATGGCAGCCATTGAGGTAAATCAGCATTTACTGTTGTTGAACTGGGAACGAGCCAATGATTGAACAAATATTTAACCTACATTTAAAAAAAAAAAAAACAACATTTTCGACCAAATGTATTTCCACAAAAAAAAAATCCAACAAATTTTTGTCAAAAAATATACATTTTACACCAAGAAAGTTTTTGTATTTAAAAAAAAAAATGTAACATACGTATATGACAGAACGTTTTATTTTTTTAACCCCAATTTTTTTCTGAACAACATTTTTGACCCAAAATATCCATCTTCACCCAAAAAAAAAACTGAAAAGGTCCCAATTTCACTGTTAATATGTGGTCAGAATGGGTACTACACTCTAAATCGGTCCAGCCTTATTGGCTGGTGAGCGCGTGAAAAAGGAGGAGGTGGAGTGGATGCGGTGGTGCACGGATGGCGCCTGCCGCTAAAAATAGAAGCTCACAAGCCAATGCTGCAAAATGCCGATTGGGCTAGGTTTTGTCACGGGGTAGTGAAAGGTTTGCGCGCTAGGGTAAAAAGAGCGTCTCGGCGCCACGCGGCATCTCGCCGAGATTGATCCGCCCGCCCCTCCCGCGGCGTTTCCGCGTCGCCGGTCCCACGAGAGCCTCTGTCGGCTGCCGTGTTGCGACGCATCGCTGCCAGGCTAAAAATAGACAGCAGCCGCCGCCGCTTCTATTTGCAATAATTCCGCTCTTATTAAACAGCTGGAGACACGTTACATCCTGTTCCTGTGGCTTTATGAAGCGCACTGATTTTTTTTTTTTTTTTTTTTTAACTCCTTGGCTGCAATGGAAGGCGATAAACGTCCAATCCATTTGGACTGGGAGGTGAATGCCGCCAGCTTTCTCAGTTCTAACGGATTGGACGTCTATCCAAAGACTTCATAATAATGTATTGGCGGGAAGCGGGGCCGATGAATAGGGGGCCTGCGTTGTTGGCGAGGCCGTCTAAGCTGATCGAGTAGATTCACAGACAAAGAGCTTTTTTTGTTGAAACTTCTTGTGAATAAATGCTTAAATCCCCAAATTCTTTATAGATATGGACTTAAAACTGTCTGGATTCTTGGTTGAAAGCAAAACAAAACAAAAAAACGTGCAGTTAGCGTTTATTTCACGTAAATATGTCTAAGTACAATGCCAGTCTGATAGTGAACGTAGCTAGCGGCCGCCTGATGTAAACAGAGCTTTTCCGGTGAAAATTCTTGTGAATAAATGCTTAAATCCCCGAATTCTTTATAGATACGGACGTAAAACAGTCTCGATTCTTGGTTACAAGATAAAAAAACGTACAATTAGTAGTTATCTTGTGTAAATATGTCAAAGTAAAATGCTAGTCTGTTAGTGATTGTAGCTAGGCCGCCTGATGTAAACAGAGCTTTTCCGGTGAATTTTCACCGAATTATTCATAGATATGGACGTAAAACTGTTTCAATTCTTGGTTAAAGGCAAAAAAAACATGCAGTTAGCGTTTATTTTACATAAATATGTCCAAGTACGATGTTAGTCTGTTACTCAATGAGGCGGCCGCCGTATGGAAACAAAGAGCTTTTTCCGTTGAAAATTCTTGAGAATAAATGCTTAAATCCCCAAATTCCTTTTAGATATCGACGTAAAACAGTCTCTATTCTTGGTTAAAAGCACACACACAAAAAAAAAAAAAACGTGCAGTAAGCATTTTTTACGTAAATATGTCAAAGTACAATGCTTGTCAGTTAGTGAATATAGCTAGCGGCCGCGTGATGTAAACAGAGCTTTTCCGGTGAAAATTCTTGCGAACACATGCTTAAATCCCCGAATTCTTTATCGATATGTACGTAAAACCCTGCTCGATTCTTGGTTAAAAGCAAAAAAAAAAAAAAACTGTAGTTAACGTTTATTTTACGTAAACATGTCGAAGTACAATGCTAGTCTGTTCGTGAATATAGCTAGCGGCCGCCTGATGTAAACAAAGCTTTTCCGGTGAAAATTCTTGTGAATAAATGCTTAAATCCCTAAATTCTTTATAGATATGGACGTGAAACAGTCTTGATTCTTGGTTAAAAGCAAAAAAAAGTTGCAGTTAGCATTTATTTTACAAAAATATTGCGAACTATGATGCTACTGCAGTAGCGGCTAATTCCTCCCATTGATTTTTTTTTTTAACGTTTCAACATGCATACATAGTACGAAAAATAAAATAATTACCTTGAATCCTCAAACAAATCACTCCTGAGACAATCCTTCCTGTTTGTATGCGGTACAGCTTTCGTACTTTTTCAACACAAATCCGGCGTTAGATCGCTGCGTGCGTGTTTGTGAATAGCTCCTCTTGATGTGGGCCGCCCCCTACTTGAATGGGAGGCACAGCGCATGACCGATCTGAGCCATTATGAAGTCTACGGTCTATCGCCGTTAAATAGCACTGAAACATGCTCATTCAATGCCAGGCTGTCAAGTTAATATGAATTTGCTGTCCATCACTTTCAATTGCAGTGCATAAGTTAATGAGAAGCCGAATTTCTTGAGCATCCTGGTCACGGTTGTTTATTTTTAGTCCCGAACTGACAATTTTCTGTCTTACTCGATCAAGGGGGCATCTATTTCCCGGCAATGGCACTTTGGCATGATCATTCAATCTCTGCCTTTCAAGTTTAAATGGATATACAGTTTGACACCCTTCGCTTTCATAGGCAGTGAGTGAGTTAACAATATGGCAAAATTGCTCGATTGTTCCAGTCAGGATTGTTTATTTTTAGTCCAGAATAGGGATGTGCCGGAAAAAATATCAGTTTCACGGTATTGCTATTAAAGCTTACTTTGAGATATCTGGGGGGGGGGGGGGGGGGGGGGGGGGGGGGTTCTGTTGAACAGGATTTTTATTTTTCAAAACATATTAGGAAATTGAAAGATAAGTATAATGTTAAGTTAAACTAAATTTAAAAAATAACAAATATTCTAAAAATTAAAATTAAATCCAGTGCCTTAGTGAGCGTAAACCCACAGCTCAACATTATTATCATCAGAACAAAAATAATTAAATAATTTTCCATAAAAAGCACGAGTGTATGACTCATATCATGTTTACATTATACACACACACTCACTTTCTCAACACAGACAGTTGCCAGAGAGGAAAAAAAACACTTTTTACCACCGCTAGGCACACTAAACACACTGGAGTTTGAAGGAATCTGACCTTTTAGCCAGATTGGCAGAATCACGCCAGTCGAATTGCCAACCCGCGCTGGTGCAGCTCCAACGACCCGGGCCGGCGAGATACCGACAACCCGGCCAAAAGGCCAAATTCTGCGCGTTCACCTTAGTCTTAACCCCTTATAGCGACTCCATTTTGAAAGCTGGAAAAAGACTTCGAAACACAAGTTGACAATTTATTCAGGTCGACAGCGATCAAACGGCAAGGCGAAACAGAAACAGACTCAGGTGAGGAGGCAGACTCGTCACAAGTCAACAAAAGGTTCCCGAGAAAAATGACAACGATTTTTTTAAACCAGGGGTGTCAAGGGCCGCTGTGGGTCCTGGTTTTTGTTCCAACCGATCGAGCACAGACAGGTTAACCAATGAGGTTTCTGCTAAAACAAGCAGCACCTGGCTGTAATAAACTGATTACACTTGTAAAACACAAGATTGGTGCAAAGGTGTCGTCTTGTTTTGTTGGAACAAAATCCTGCACCCACTACGGACCTATGTGGAATAATTTGGAGACCAATGAGTTAAACATTCAGTCTTTTTGAAGGCTCTCACGGGGCGGGGGGCGTGGGCAGAAGAAGGGTGTGCTTGGCCGTTGTTTAGGATTATTGTCAGTTTGTGGATTGGACAGGAGGATTCGGGAGTTACTGTTGTCAGGGCAACAAGAGTTGTGGATTTTGCCACCTCAGCGTCAAAGGGGCCCTTTGGGGTCTTATCAGTTGTGTTATCAGTTGGATATCGGGCGTTCTCCGGTGTTCCTTGTGTTGGGACAGGACGTCCCGCCATTTGTTCTGGACTGTCCGGGAGAACTGATTGCGGGAGTTGGTAGTGAATCCGGACCTCGGTGCCACTTTTCCTGTCGTGTTTTCCACGTCTCTCTCCCCTAACACACCTGAATCAAATGATTATGTCATCCGCAACCTCTCCAGAAGCCTGATAATGATCCTGATTATTTTGATTCAGGTGAGTTGGAGGAGGGAGACATGGAAAACACGACAGGAAAAGTGGCACCAAGGTCCCGATTTAGTGAACCCTGCCCTATATTCTGCTTGTTTTCCTTAAACTATGGTATAAGTGCTATTTATTTTACATTGGGTGTGTTAGAGTAATACAAACAGTCGATAGGTAAATCAGAGAAACAACACTATTCCCTGATTGATTATATTAAGTGTGTTAGAGTAATGCAAACAGTTAGACGGTGCCTATGAGAAAAGGTACTATCTCCTTCACATTGTATTAAAAAAAGTCTTAAATTTGATTTTTTGAAATTTGTAGGGCCACCTATTTTTTAATGGTCACAGAAATGTCCCGAATGTGAAACTGGGGGGGAGTCTCCCTTATGTTCTCGGGTTGCTAGCTACCTTCGTGCCTCGAGCGAGTAGAACGTCGGGACCAAGCCGCTGGTAATTCACACTCTGCCCACCTCAGGGAGGGAGGCAGAAAGCATTACCTCCGCCCCCGTTCCCTCCCGCGTGGCAGCCGGTGTCGGCTTTCATATAAAAATGGATCAATCGCTATTAGCCTCCTCCTCTTTTCGCTAGCGCTGTTCTTCCTGCCCGCTCAGACAGGAAGCGCAGGTTAGAATGAAGAGAGGAGGCGGAGAACGTCACCTTGTGTATCTAGACGCTTCTGACTCACCGGCGCTTTTTCTATTCCAAGAAAAACACATGACAAATGTAGTGGGAAAGAGACATTTTTCATAGTAAACTAGACAGGAGCGCAGGTTCAAAACTGCCTCCCGACAAAAATGGAAGCTTGTACTGTCATTTCTTGTCATCTCTTCTGATATGCTGGCATCCATGCGCCAAAAAATCTAAACATATTCATTTCTTCAATGGGGACGGTTTTGTTTTCAGTCATTTTTTTTTTTTTAAATTCTTGGTTTTATTTTCATTTTTTTATCTTTGATTTTTTTAAAGGGTTTTTCACTTCGCTAACGGCAGCTAATGATTTAATATTTTCAGTATAGATTGATTTGGCTCAAATTAGCTTCAAGCTTTGAGCTAAAGTTACAAAAATACATGTAATCAAATGAATCTAAGTCAGTACTTCTCCATGCAGGCTTGCACGAACGGTAAGATTTTGTTTTCTTGACCAGAGAGACTATGCAATGTCGCTTCAGTCTCTAAAGGTCTGTGCTGAGTGATCATCACACACTAAATTTAACTCGTGGTGTTACCATGGCGTTCGCGTTGGCATTAGGCTAATGCTAACGGCGAGCATCCTTTAAATTTTCAGACAACTGTTCTTACACTTTGTGCCCTCCAGGTAGCTATAATTAATTTAAAATAATGTACTGTTTTCCTGCTGAGTGTGTATAATCAGCAAGTTGGGCGTTAGCATTAGGCTAATGATAACAGCGAGCGTCCTCAAAACTTTCGGACAACTTGTTTTACAGACGCATTGTGCCATCCAGGTCGCTATAATTAATTAAAATAATGTACTGTTTTCCTGCTCACCAAGTTGGCGTTGTCCT
Organism: Corythoichthys intestinalis; assembly: GCF_030265065.1. Classification (NCBI taxonomy): domain Eukaryota; kingdom Metazoa; phylum Chordata; class Actinopteri; order Syngnathiformes; family Syngnathidae; genus Corythoichthys; species Corythoichthys intestinalis. The sequence continues at coordinate 1,595,756 of NC_080414.1, read as the reverse complement.
TGTAGATAAAATGCTGGCCAAAAGTATTGGCACCCCTGCAATTCTGTCAGATAATGCTAAATTTCTCCTAGAAAATGATTGCAATTACAAATGCTTTGGTAGTAATAACTTCATTTATTTTGTTTGCACTGAAAAAACACAAAGAGAATGAAAACATAAATAAATCATTATCATTTTACACAAAACTCCAAAAATGGGCCGGACAAAAGTATTGACACCCTCAGCCCAATACTTGGTCGCACAACCTATAGACAAAATTACTGCAAACAGCTGCTTTCGGTACCGATCAATGAGTTTCTTACAATGCTCTGCTGGAATTCTCGACCATTCTTCTTTGGCCAGCTGCTCCAGGTTTCTGAGATTTGGAGTGTGCCATTTTCAGATCTCTCCACAAGCGTTCTATGGGATTCCGGTCTGGACTCATTGCTGGCCACTTTAGAAGTCTCCAGTGCTTTCTCTCAAATCATTTTCTAGTGCTTTTTGAAGTGTGTTTTGGGTCATTGTCCTGCTAGAAGACCCATGACCTCTGAGGGAGACCCAGCTTTCTCACACTGGGCCCTGCATTATGCTGCAAAATGTGTTGGTAGTCTTCAGACTTCATAAGTCCATGACCACGGTCAAGCAGTCCAGTGCCAAAGGCAGCAAAGCAACCCCAAAACATCAGGGAACCTCCGCCATGTTTGACTTTGGGGACCGTGTTCATATCTTTGAAGGCCTCGTTTTTTTTTTTTCCCTGTAAACTCTATGTTGATGCTTTTTCCCAAAAAGCTCTCCTTTTGTCTCATCTGACCAGAAAACATTTTTCCAAAACGTTCTCAGGTAGATTTTGGCCAACTCCAGCCTGGCTTTTTTTATGCGTCTGGGTCAGAAGCGGGGTCTTCCTGGGTATCCTACCATAGAGTGCCTTTTCATTCAGACGCCGACGTATAGTACGGGTTGACACTGTCGTACCCTCGGACTGCGGGACAGCTTGAACTTGCGCTAATGTTAGTCTAGGTTCTTATTCACCATCCGCACAATCTTTTGTTGAAATCTTTTGTCAATTTTTCTTTTCTGTCCACATTTAGGGAGGTTAGCCACAGTGCCGTGGGCTTTACACTTATTGATGACACTGCGCACGGTAGACACAGGAACATTCAGGTCTTTGGAGATGGATTTGTAGCCTTGAGATTGCCCATGCTTCCTCACAATGTTGCTTCTCAAGTCCTCAGACAGTTCCTTGGTCTTCTTTCTTTTCTCCATGCTCAATGTGGTACACGCAAGGACACAGGACAGAGGTTGAGTCAACTTTAATCCATTTTAACTGTCTGCAAGTGTGATTTCGTTTTTGCCACCACCTGTTATGTGCCACATATAAATAACAGGTACTGTTTATTACACAAATTAGAGAAGCATCACATGATTTTTCAAAGAGTACCAATACTTTTGTCTGGCCCATTTTTGGAGTTGTTTGTAAAAAGAGGATGATTTCAGTGTTTTTTTTTCCCCAATCTCTTTTGTGGTTTTTCATTGCAAGCTAAATCAATGACGATATTACTACCAAAGCATTTGTAATTGCTATCATTTTCTGGGAGAAATTTAGCATTATCTGACAGAATTGCAGGGGTGCCAATACTTTTGGCCAGCACTGTAGCTCATTTTTTGAGTGATAAAATGGTGTAATCCATTCTTAGTGCATTTCAATTACCAAAATAAATAATTCATGGGACCCAAATGAACCTATAAATATTACAAATTTTTAGCGGTGTGGACATACAAGCCGAAAACGGATAAAAATATGTAAGAAAATATCCCCCCCGATAAACTGCAACAGTAGATTTTTTGCACGATGAGAATCATGAAATGAAATCCGCTCGCCGTCCGTCAGTAAACCAAAGCCGGGCAGGTTGTCCCTGCGGACTCTCGGCTCTCGTCAGATCATCTGATAGCGTGACCTCAACTTTCCCTTTGCGTCCTCGGTGGAGGTCAAAGGTCACCCTTCCGGGACAGACAGCGCACTTCCTTTCATGAATAATCCATGCAAAGTGCCGCCAAGGGTTAGGGACGGAGGACTCGCAATAATATCGGCGCGAATGTCTTCCTCGGCGTCGTCGCTCGCAGCTAATTGCGTCGTCGTGCGGCCGCACGCTGAGTAACGGCCACCGGGGACGCCGCCGTGACGCACGTCGGCCAGCTGCGGCCGAGGATGGAATATTTTTAAACAGGCGCGCGCACCAGGTTTTCGATGATTTGGACGCGTACGGTCAACTGATTAATGCGCTTAAAATCATTGTCTGCCATCGACGGAGCGAGACGTCCGATCCATTTGAAGTGGGAGGGCCGGCAGCGAATGAAGAAAGAAAGCCTTGACTTGAATGAATGTTCATGCGCCGGTTCAAATAGACTGGACGTCTATTACCGTCAATGATTCTTGACGCTTGAATTTATATTTAACAGATATCCACAAATCCATAGACTTCATAATGATTGACGGCTCAGATTCCACCTTCACTGCGCAACGCCTTTAAGTTGGGGCCCGCCCTACAGTCCGCTTCATTTATTAGCAGTCGGTCACATGCGGTGATCTAATGCCTGATTTATGATTGAAAAAGTTTAAAAGTTGTACCGCATACAAACAGGACGGATTGTCTCACGAGTGATTTGTTTTAGGATTCAAGATAATTACTATATTTTTTTGTACCATGCATGCATTTTGAAACATGAAAAAAAATTCAATGGGAGAAATTAGCCGCTAATGCATTGGCAACATAGTTCGCAATATTTACGTAAAATAAATGCTAACTTCAACTTTTTTTTGCTTTTAACCAAGAGTCAAGACTGTTTTACGTCCATATCTATGAAGAACTTTGGGATTTAAGCATTTCTTCACAAGAATTTTCACCGGAAAAGCTTTGTTTACATCAGGCGGCCGCTAGCTACATTTACTAACAGACAAGCATTGTACTTTGACACATTTACGTAAAATAAATGCTAACATCACGTTTTTTTTTTTTTTTTGCTTTTAACCAAGAATCGACACTGTTTTATGTCCGTATCTATAAAGAATTCAGGGATTTAAGCATTTATGCACATGAATTTTCTACGAAAAAAGCTTTGTTTACATCAGGCGGCCGCTAGCTACATTTACTAACAGACATGCATTGTAGTTTGACATATTTACATAAAATAAATGTTAACTGCACTTTTTTTTTGTTTTTTTTTGCTTTTAACCAAGAATCAAGACTGTTTTACGTCCATATCTATAAAGAATTCAGGGATTTAAACATTTATTCTTAAGAATTTTCAACGGAAAAAGCTCTTTCTTTACATATGGCAGCTGCTAATTTCCTTACATACTAGCCTCATAGTTTGCAATATTTTTGTAATATAAATGCTAACTGCACGTTTTTTTTTTTCTTTTTTTTTTCCTTTTAACCAAGAATCGACAGTTTTATGTCCGTATCTATAAAGAATTCAGGGATTTAAGCATTTATTCACAAGAATTTTCTACGAAAAAAGCTATTTTCCTGTGGTTCCACTCGGTCAGTCCCGCGCCATGTGTCCCGGCAATACATTATGAAGTCTATGCACAAACCATTGCAGGAATATAAAGTACATAAAATGGTATTGAAACAAAAATACGCATACTATTCATTCATCTCCCTTGCCCCTTATCCTCGCCGGGGTGTCGGAGCCTATTCCAGCTAGCAATGGTCAATCACAGGCAAAAATGCTAAATATAAAAAACTAAGTTGAAAAAAATATATATACAGCTAAAAATAAAAATAACATTTACTGTGAATAGAAAATCAAAAGATAAAAAAGTCAATACAGGTAGTCCCCGGGTTACGAAGGAGTTCCGTTCCTACGTTGGCAACGTAACCCGAATTTCCACGTAAGTCAGAATGAACCCTTTTAGTACCCCGAAATAATGATCCAAAAGTCGAAAAGTATTGTATTTTGCTTAATGACGGCGGGAGGATACACTGCCCTCTAGTGGCAGCGTTGGGTCGGGCTGAACTGTCGCCTTGGACGATAGAAGCAGACTCAGATGTCTGTCGTTTATTGTTAAAATGTGAGTCGTTTTGAACATAAGTGTACATACGTGTGTTCCAGCTTTACAAATTGTCAAAAGTGAAGGATGTCAGACTGCATGTTTAGAAAAGTGACTGAAAATTACTGGTGTCAACAATAATCGATGCGGCGATGCATCCCGATGCGGGCCATGGACGATGCGATTCGATGCGGGCAACAAGCCGAATCGATTCAGCACATATTAAAATATATAAGTCCGTTCAAAAATCTTCCAGTGATGCAATGGATTTGGTTTCACCATTTGTATTATTATTCTCATGTTTACCTGTAGAGGGAGCTATTGTACAAGCAATGCAGGGGGGATGAGGAACTAAAATTGGCTTCCTCACGGGAGTAACGTCACAGACATGCGCAATTGCGCAGTGGCACTCAAAGCAGAGATAAGACATAATAACAATGGCTAAAGCGGAGAAAGAGGAAGCGCGAAAGATTATTGACGCACCAAAGACATTGAAAGCAGGCATATGGAGACATTTTGGCTTCTATGAGGTTGGTGGGAAACTTGACCAAACTTATGCGGTGTTTAAAAAATGAAAGGCTGCTAGTGTGTGTAAAAAAAAAAAAAGAAAGAAAGAAAAAGAAAGAAAGCCCTGGTCTCATTCAAAGCACTAATTAAATGCTGTGATGTTTTTTTATTATTTTTATATATATTACTATTTTCATTTGACTACAACCAGGAATGACACAAGAGCCTATAAAAAGGTGTTTAATGTCTGACCGCTTGTGTTGCCTCATGATTCACGAAAAATATGCTTTGTTTAGCATTTTAATGCATCCCAGGCTTTAATGCATCGTGATGCATTGCCGAATCGAACCGAATCGAATCGTGGCCCTCTTAATCGAATCGAATCGAATCGAATCGTGGCCCTCCGAATCGTAATCGAATCGAATCGTGAGGGCAGTGCCGATGCACACCTCTACTGAAAATACGCAATTTTTTCTTTTTTTGAATCTTTTTATTTTGAGAATTTAAAAGATTCCTCCTTTAGTTTAATTTTAATGTTGATATTTATTTTTAATAAATTTTCTATATTTGTTTTCCATTTTTATCTTGCATACATTATTTTGCCAATTATACAATTTTTAGTCATATCTTTCAATTAACTTTTCTCTCTCAATGTACATATTATCTTTTACTACTACTGCTGGGTACTTTAATGCACTTATGAAATCCTCCAATTCTTTTTCATGTCTTTACATTGATTATGACTTGAGGCATCAAGGGGTTAAATTGACCTAAAACTGAAAATCAAGGCTACCGGATAAAAACCTCCTCCATTAAAATCAAGTCACCAGTTGTGTTTTCTCCCAAACCCGTGGGGACCGGAGTGCGTCAGCCAGCTGCCTAGCGCCAGCCGAGTCCCTGCGGACTATTTTGCCGTAAGGAACCCCCTCCCCTAACCCGCCACGCTGCTGTACATTCAGGAAGAAAATAAGACGCGGTAAAAGTGGTCTGAAGTGAACACTCTGAAGCAGTTAAACAGTGAATTCATTTTCTATTCGGTAACAAAACACCACAAAAGTGCTTCCAGAGGGGCAGCGTTTAGAACCCTCGGCTAGCAAACGTGGCTCCTTAGCTTTTTACTGCTACGATAACAGGGGTGCTGGAAGTCACTCACAGCAAGGGGTGCTGAGGTTAGTTTTTCCCAAACAAAAACAGCCGTTTAGCTCCAAATTTGTCATGCTCGCGTGTTTTCTCCATACAGAGTATCCATGGGGTCTTAAAAATACAACAACAACAACAACAAAAAAAGTCGTAAATCCAATTAAGTTCAGTTTAAGGCCTTAAAATGTCTAAAATTCTCCTAAAATCTCATAAAAAGTCTTCAATACAATATTGAAAGGTCTTAAAAATCTATTGACATGACTTAACTACTTCACTACTGCTACTACTGCTTCTAGTCGTACATCATGTTCATTTGTATCACAGTTTAAAAGAGCTAGGAATAAATTCATAAATTATGGAATGAAAAAGTATCTGAGCCTTTTGGAATTTGTCACATTTCTGCATAAAATCGCCTTCAAATGTGATCTGATCTTTGACAAAGTCACACAGATGAAAATACAGTGTCAGCTTTCACTAAAAGCACCCAAACATTTTTAGGTTTTAATATTTTAATGAGGATGGCATGCAAACAAGGACATAAGGGGAAAAAATAAGTAGGTGAACCCTCTTCCTAGAGAGACTTAAAGAGCAATTGAAACTAATTTTTACCAAAAATTCTAAGTCAGGTGTGTGCCCAATCATTGATGAGTGGTTTAAAGCTGCCCTGCCTACAATAAAACACACACCTGGTAAGAAATGTCTTGATGACAAGCATTGTCTGAAGTGCATCATGGCTTGGTCAAAAGAACTGTCTGAAGATCTGCGATCAAGGATTGTTGATTTGCTTAAAGTTGGGCAAGGATACAAAACTATCTCTAAAAGTCTGGATGTTCATCAATCGACAGTTAGAGAAGTCGTCTACAAATGGAGAGTTCGGCACTGTTGCTTCTCTCCCAAGGATTGGCCGTCCACCAAAGATAACGCCAAGAGTTCAGCGCAGAATAATCAAAGAGGTAAAAAAGAACCCTAGAGTGTCTGCTAAAGAGCAATATCTCTGTGCACACATCAACTATATGTGAAACCATGGCCAAGAATGGTGTTCATGGGAGGACTCCACGGAGGAAGCCACCGCTTATTAAAAAAAAATTGTTGCCCGTTTAATGTTCGCAAAAAGCCACCTGGACACTCCACAAAATATTTTGTGGACTGATGAAACCAACGTTGAATTGTTTGGAAGAAACACACAATGTAATGTGTGGAGGAAAAATGGAACATCTCACCAACATCAACACCTATCCCCACCGTGAAGCATGTTGGAGGGAGCATCATAATTCGGGGTTGTTTTGCTGCTGCAGGGCCTGGACAACTTGCAATCATTCATAGAAGAATAAATTCTAAGGTATATCAGGATGTTTTGCAGGAAAACCTGAGGCCGTCTGTCAGCCAGTTGAAGCTAAAAAGAGAATGAATGCTGCAACAAGACAATGATCCAAAAAACAGAAGTAAATCAACTTCAGAATGGTTTCAGAAAAACAAAATACACGTTCTGGAGTGGCCAAGTCAAAGAACCCCATTTAGATGCTGTGGGATGACCTAAGGACAGCAATTCATGCCAGACATCCCAGGAATCTGACTGAACTACAGCAGTTTTGTTGAGAGGGATGGGCCAACATTAGTCCTGATCAATGTGTCAGACGGATCTGCAGCTCCAGGAAGCGTCCGGTTGAAATTATTGCTGCCACAAAGTATTAAATGTGATGGTTCACTTACTTATTTCCCCCCTTGTGTCAATGCTCAATAAAATATGAAAACCTATAAATGTTTAGGTGGTTTTAGTTAAAGCAGTCACTGTTTTTTCATCTGTGTGATTTTGACAAAGATCAGCTCACATTTGATGGTGATTTTATGCAGAAATGTGAGAAATACCGAAAGGTTTAAATACTTTTTCATACCACTGTACTTTGCAAGTAATTCCGGGGCTCTTATTTCCCCTCAAATTTTTTGGACGTCTTTTTTGCCGGTATCGATTTGAAATGGCTCTTACATTTTATTCATCGTCTTAAAAAGTCTTTAAAAGTCTTAAATTTGGCTCCCTGCAGAGACCCTGCATACAAGGCGTGCACAGTGGCAGTACACACACATGCTGGATAGTTTATGTACTACTACTAGGCTACTACAAAGAGAGTTTTTGTATTGGAAATAAACATACCGGTGCATAATAATGCAATTCCCCGCAGCTAGATGGCATTATGATACATGAACACATTTTAAAAATGAAAGGTCCAATACCATATTATTAAAAAGAATCAACAACAACAACATATATATATATATATTTAATCCCCAAAGTTAAATGCACTACTGTTTCAATGTTTTTATTTATTTTTACCCCCCTCAAAAAAAATCTGCCCAAAAACCTTTTCCCTTCCCCAACACCAGGAAGTGCTGTAGCACCCTCAGCACCCCACTTCTCGCGCCACTTTAAGATAGTTTTATTATTGAACGATTCTACTGCTATTCTCATCATTTTTCCCACTTTTGCTACCAGGTGGGGATCCTTTACTTCCAGCCCGGCGTGTTCCGCTGCATCCTGTTGCGTTGGGTCCGACTGCTGGGGTTCGCCACTGTCTACGGGACGCTCACGCTAAAGTTGTACAGGTAAAGCAAACACCATTCGCTGGATTTGACATCATCTATATAAAATTTTTTATTTTATTTTTTTTATTACAAACTGAAGCACTGTCAAGGATTATAGTTCTGAGTTAGCCAGTAGAAACAGTAGGTGAGGAAATTGCCACTAGAGGACAGCCTTCAGCCTGTATAGCACACTGGTTGGTGAGGAGAAGGCGTCTGTCAGTGGGAAAATATATAACGTGGGGGAGGGGCTCATTAGCGTCGCTTCATCAATGCGCGTGAAGGGCAGCCGCTAATAATAGCAGCGCCTTCCAACTCATCACGTCTCTTGTTTTATTGACACGAGACCATAAAAGTAGTTCCCGCTTCTATGACGACCATTTATGAAGTTGTCGCTTGTTTATCGCTTGTAGACGACCAATTCAATTGAAGTGGGAGGGTGGCAGTAAATGAACTTTTGTAACTATTGGACGTCTGTCCGAGTCGGTGGCGGCATGTGACTTCATATGAATAACGACACTTTAGTTGTTCGCCACTTTGTAAATGACTGCGTCAATACAACAATAATTCATGAATTGTCACAAATATTCACCTTTTCAGCAGGACCGAGAACCAAACGTGGTACTTGCCATGTGGCAAAACTGATTTTCCCATGTGGCATTTTTTTGCCATTTGGCAAAATTAATTTTGCCATGTCGCATTTTTGGGGGGGTATGTGGCAAAATGGATTTTGCCATGTGGCTTTTTTTTTTGCCATGTGGACAATTTTTTTGTTATGTGGCAAAATGGATTTTGACATGTGGCATTTTTTGCCATGTGACATTTTTTTGCCACGTGGCAAAAAGGATCTTGCCATGTGGCATTTTTTTTTTCCATGTGGCAAAACTATTTTTTCCATGACGCATTTTTTGGGGGGTATGTGGCAAAATGGATATTGCCATGTGGCATTTTTTTGCCATGTGGACAATTTTTTTGTTATGTGGCAAAATGGATTTTGACATGTGGCATTTTTTGCCATGTGCCAAAATGTTTTTTGCCTTGTGGTATTTTTTTTGCCATGTGGCAAAATGAATTTTGTGATGTGGCTTTTTTTGCTATGTGGCAAAATGGATTTTGCCATGTGGCATTTTTTTTTTTTTTTTTGCCATATGGCAAAATGAATTTTGTGATGTGGCATTTTTTTGCTATGTGGCAAAATGGATTTTGCCATGTGGCATTTTTTTTTTTGCTATGTGGCAAAATGGATTTTGCCATGTGGCTTTTTTTTTTTTTTGCCATGTGGCAAAATGGATTTTGACATGTGGCATTTTTTTTTGCCATGTGGCAAAATGCATTTTACCATGTGCCTTTTTTTTTTGCCATGTGGCATTTTTTTGCCATGTGGCAAAATGGATTTTGACATGTGGCATTTTTTGCCATGTGGCAAAATGGATTTTGGGATGTGGCATTTTTTTGCCATGTGGCAAAATGGATTTTGACATGTGACATTTTGGGGGGGCGTATATGACATTCTTTGAGGTAGTTATGCAGGCTATGCACGTCCATGCCATTGACGGCCATGCATGTCCAAATTTTCCATTCATTTTAAATGGCAAAAAAACATGTGTGGCCGTCAATGGCATGGACGTGCATGGCCTTCAAAATTGCCATATACCCCCCAAAAATGCCATATAATCCCTCAAAAAGTGCCACAAACCAAAATCCATTTTGTCACATGGCAAAAAAATGCCACATGGCAAAAAAAAAAAAAAGCCACATTACAAAATCCATTTTGCCACATGGCTAATACCACTTTTGGTTCTCGCTGTCTCTCCACCTTTTCTATGAAATGAATTTTTCAAAATAATAATCATTAAAAAAAAAAAATATATATATATATATATATATATATATATATATATATATATATATATATATATATATATATATGGGATAATTCATTTGCTAATGATTAGTTCATTGTGGCAGCCTTAGTTTCACTGCTGCTGACCAGTCACTGACTGCCCCTCCCAGTCAAAATGGATTGGATATTTTCAACTGAAGCCAATGAGTTGATCGTTATCATTACCATCTTGAATAAAAATGGATGACTGAGAAGGTTTTGTTGTTTTGGGTAGGGTGCTGAAGGTGTTCCTGTCGCGCACGGCTCAGAGGATTCCCTACATGACCAGCTGGCGGGTGCTGAGGTTGCTGGCGGTCATCCTGCTGGTGGCTTGCTGGTTCCTGGCGGCCTGGACGGCGGCCGTTTGCCAGACGGCCGACAGGAAGCTGGCGCTGATCCGCGTGGGCCGCACGCCCGACGGCCTTCAGTTCAGCATGTGCCTGCTCGACCCCTGGGACTACATGATGGCCCTCGGTAAGTTGCGCTTCAAATCTCACTCGGAAAATTGTTCGAGTCCTACTCCTTCGTCATTCGTGAACTCGGTTGCTATGTAGCATGAGCCAGTATCTATTGATCTTCGAAGCTTGATTTTGTACATTTGTATTTTTTGTATCATGACTGATTAATTCATTGTGAAATTATAGTTAGGAGTTAAAAATACATATACTGTATATAGTTAGGAGTTAACCTATCTTCTATAGGTTAGGAATTTGCCAGTAGATGGCATGCGCAGACAGCAGAAGGACCTATTGGTGCCTGTGTTGCCTGTTACGTATTAACAAAACAACAAACAAACAAAAACTAATATTTATATTAATAAATGTTTTTTTAAGCACTGCAAATGTAACTTATTATGATATAAATAAGATATATATAAAAGAAAACAGTGATTTGTACATATACTGGACTGTCTCAGGAAATTAGAATATTGTGTATTCTAATTTTATGAGACAGTCCTGTAAGTATTTTATTTTTGAAAAATATGGAAATGACTCATTTCTAAAAATAGTCTAGGAAAAAAAAATGACACAACACCTATTTATTTACAGTTGTGTATGTATTTTGTTACTTTCCACCCGGGGTATTTTGTGTAAGCCAGCGTTTTCCATTTGCTGACTCCAGCAGCGCCCTTTGTCTCGCCGGGGAAAACAGATGGAACTCTGCGTGCGACCACTTTAATAAGAACGCATGGGGGTTACCTTTCCACGCTCATAAATTACACGCGGCGGCCATCCATCTTTCCTTTTCATAAACGCGCTCTATTTATGCTGACGCCGCTGCGTCCGTTTCCTCGGAATTTATTTCACTTTGCCTAATGGTCGCACCGACAAGCCCGGACGTGACAATTTATACGACTCTGTTTCCGTGAAGAATAGACGTCCGATACATTTTGAGAAAATGGCAGTTTAGAGGAGCTGAAATGTTTTCACTCTTCCTGCTTGACGTTTTTACATTCAGCCGAGTTCCTGTTCCTGTTGTGGGCGGTGTACTTGTGCTACGCCGTGAGGACGGTGCCGTCCGCCTTCCACGAGCCTCGCTACATGGCCATCGCCGTCCACAATGAGCTGGTCCTGTCGGCCATCTTCTACGTCATCAGGTAACGCTGCTTACAAATAATAGTGTTTGCAGTCATATATTCTTAATCCTCTGCAAGGAGCCGACTCTTGTACTGTATATTGTATTTTTTTGTTTGTGTCAAAAATAATGACCATCAACGGAGATTTTTAACGTGCGCGATACTTTTTTTCCCCTCAGGTTCACGCTGGCGCCTGAGCTACATCCCGACTGGATGCTTCTGCTCTTCTTCACGCACACGCACCTGACGGTGACGGTCACGCTGGGCCTGCTGCTCATTCCCAAGGTGCTTTTGCAGCAAAAGCACCTTTCCCTGACTCATCGGCTGCCATTGACGGTGATGGACGTCCAATCATGTGGTGTCCAATCATCCTTGAAATGGGGTTATCACTAGTAGAAGTCCAAGCCATTTGAACTGGGAGGGTAGCAGTCAACATTCTTTCGCTGCCACCTCTCCAGCTTTAAATGGATTGGATGTCTAGCGTTGTCCATGGCAGCCAATGAGCAAAAATCAGCATTTTTGTTGTTGTGGGACTGGGTGCAGTTGAAAGAATGAATGTTTTACCAAAAATGTCTAAATATTTTCTTTTTACAAAACCTTTTGTTTTTTCCAGAAAATAATCCAACAGTTTTTGATAGAACACTTGTTTTTTTTAACCCCAAAAAATATTTTTTTAAACCAAAAATCCAACAAAAACAACATTTTTGACACAAATTATTTATTATTATTTTTCCAATGAAAATTGATTTTTTTTCCCGCCAAAAATGGCCAATATTTTTTTTGGGAAGAAACCCTGCCATTTCAACTTTTTTGACCATTTCATTTTTTAAACATAAAAAAGTATATGTACAAAAAAAAAAAAAAAAAAAAAAAAAAAAAAAAATATATATATATATATATATATATATATATATTTTTTTTTTTTTTTTTTTTTACCAAAAAGCCAACATTTTGGACCAAAAAAATTCAGCATTTTTGACACAAAACTGATTTTTTTTTTTTTTTACAAAAATCCTTTTTTTTTCCACCAAAAATTTTTACCTATTAAATTTTTTTTTTTTTTTTTTTTAATTTTACCCAAAAATATTGACCAAAAAACAAAAATACTCCTCAGTCACTGATTGCTCTCCCACTTCAAATGAAGTGGACGTCTATGTCCATGGCAATCAATGAGCTAAAATCAGCATTTTTTTTTTTTTTGTGGTACTGGGTGTGAGTGAAAGAATGAATGTTTTACCAAAGATGTCTAAATATTTTCCACAAAAATCCAGTATTTTCACTAAACACTCTATCATTTTTTTCAACCCCCAAAATACTTTTTTAAAACCAAAAATCCAACATTTTTGACATACATTTTTTTTTTTTTTTTTTTTGCAAAAATTCATTTTTTCTTCACAGAGTCCCTTTTTCAACATTTTTGACCAAACAACGTTACATTAAAAAAAAAAAAAAAATCCTCCGTAACTCCAACATTTCTGACCCCCCCAAAAAAACTAAACATTTTTGACCAAGAAATTTCAACATTTTTGACACAAAACAGATTGTTCTTTTATCTTTTTTTAATTTTATTTTTTTAAACAAAAATTCTTTTTTTTTTCCCCAAAAAATATTGACCAAAAAACAACTATTCAGTCATTGGTAGCCCTCCCACTTCAGCATTTCTTGTTGTGAGACTGGGTGCGGGTGAAAGAATAAATGTTTTACCAATAATGTCTAAATAGTTTCTATTCACAAGAAATCCATCATTTTTAACCCCCCACCCCCCAAAAAAAGAAATAAAACAAAAAAAATCAATATTTTGGACAAATATTCTTTTTTTTACACAACATTTTTTGAAAAGAAAATTTTTTTTCCCAATTTTTTTTTTTTTTTTCAAAAATTATTTTTTTCTTTCAAAAGTCCCTTTTTTGCCAAAACCCCAGCATTTTTGGGGGGACCCAAAAATTGACCAAAAAACACAAATATTCAGTCACTGCTAGCTCTCCCACTTGGCTCCGGCATCTAGCAACGTCAATGGCAACCAGTGACTTAATATCTTTTTCTGCTGTTTTTTTTTTCTCCATGTTATCCAGTTTGTGTTCGCGGGTACACAAATGCGAGACGACTTGGCGTCGGAGGCATACGAAGATGAGCTGGATATGGGCCGCTCGGGATCCTACCTCAACAGCAGCATCACGTCGGCCTGGAGCGAGCACAGCCTGGACCCGGAGGACATTCGGGTCAGTCATTTCTAACCTCTCTCATGCGCTCCTATGTGAGGGGAGCTTTCCGTTCCTCAGTCAGCGCCGGACCAATCTCTTTCGGACTTAAACTTTACTCAAATCTGCTGCATAACTTTCGAATTTTAGAGCTAACGTTGACCGCGTTCGTTCCAAATCGTTTTGTCTTTTCAGAGGACCATTTTTTGTGGCTATCTCTCTCAAATTTGGGCTGCCACAAACCATTATTTTGGTAGTATGTAAAGGTATCATTGTTCCCTAGATGTTTGCTAAAGTTGACAAAGCTAATCATCTGCTTTTATTGGGCACTCCACAAATTCAGTTTTTTCCTTTCCGAAAGTATCAACTGAGCAATTCACTGTCCCGTCTTCCCCTCCCTGCCTCCCACGTACAGGAGGAGCTGAAGAAGCTGTACTCCCAGTTGGAGATTTACAAGAGGAAGAAAATGCTAGCCAACAATCCGCACCTGCAGAAGAAGCGCAGCTCCAAAAAAGGCCTGGGCCGCTCCCTGATGAGGCGCATCACCGAGATCCCCGAGTCGGTGCACCGCCAGTGCAGCCGCGAGGAAAAGGACGTCGGAGACCACGGCAGCAATCGCAACAGCATCTGCGTTCTGAAGAAGAACCCTTTCGATCAGACGCACACGGTCAAAGCGGTCAAAGAGGAGACCCTGAAAAACAAGGTCTTTTCCTTGAAGAAGTCCCACAGTAGCTACGACCACGTAAGAGATCCGGGCCAAGACTCCGACAAGATGGGGGTGAGCGCCGCCGAAGGCTCCCTTCTGGATGCCTTGATGGGAAAGAAGCTAGTAAAAAAGAAGTCCCGGGAGAACCTGGACGCCCCCTGCGAGTCCACCGAGTCGGTCCCTCTGGTCTGTAAGTCCGCCAGCGCCCACAACCTGACCGCCGACAAGAAACCGCTCCACCCTCGCGCCAACGTGCTGCAGAAGTCCCTCAGCGTCATCGCCACCGCTAAGGAGAAGACGCTGGGCTTGGCCGGAAAGACCTCGAGTGCGGAGGACGGCCCCAAGAGGCCTCAGCCGAGGAGCAGAGACGAGAATGAGACCAAGAATGCCGTCGGCAAAGTCAAAAGCGCCAAGCAAAGCGATCCGGTTAAAGGGAAGGACTTTTACAATCTCTCCGAGGTGTGTCCCTGGGAAGTGGAAGATCTCCCGACGCCTTCGGAGAACAAGGTCCAAAAGCACGTGTCCATCGCGCCTGAGGAAACGACCACAGTTCACGGGGGCAGCTCCAAGCCCAAGAAGCAAATGCTCTCGGATCAGACTCCTTCTGGAATCAGACAGTCCAAGGAAGTTCAGAAGACCAACACCGCAAGGGAAGAAGTTTGTCCCTGGGAGGGAGGTGAAAACCAAAGCGGTCCGGCGTCCGGTCAGGCTACGAAACTGCAAGAACCGCGTTCCAAAGGGGAAAACGCCACGAGCAACCGGGCCGAGGTTTGCCCGTGGGACTTTGGTGAACCTGCGACAGCAGAGACTTTTCCGTTAAAGACCGCCGAAACCCAAGGGAGGAACACCGTCACGGGAAGTTCGCTTAAAGCCGACGTTTGTCCCTGGGACATTCCAGCGTCTCCCGCCTCTGATGGCACGCCCAGTCCGTCCCGCAGTTCCAAACCCAAGGATTCGCCTTCCAAAAGGAAAGGAAGCCCCTGCCAGAGAACTCTCGAGAAAGACAAATTAAAAGACGGCAATGAGGAGAAGAGTAGAACTAAATCAAAGGACAAGAGCAAACCTGAAAAGCAGCAGAAAGTAGCCGAGGTTTGCTCCTGGGATGTCGGCGATCAGCAGGAGGCTCCGGCTGTAGAGAAACGCAAAAGCGCCAACGTCGGTGCCGCCAAAGTCAAGAAGGCCGACGTTTGTGCGTGGGACTTTGCGGAAGCGTCGGATAAAAGCCCTTCGGAAAGATCCTCGGCCTTGAGGAGCGACCCCGATCCCGCAAAGAAAGCCGACGTTTGTCCGTGGGACTTTGAGGAACTGTCGGATAAACAAAGAACCTCAGCTGCGAGGAGGAGCGACCCCAATCCCGCCAAGAAAGCTGACGTTTGTCCGTGGGACTCTGAGGGACCGTCAGATAAAGCCGCCTCGGAAAGACCTTCCACAGCGAGGAGGAGCGACCCCAATCCCGCCAAGAAAGCCGACGTTTGTCCGTGGGACTTTGAGGAAGCGCCTGATAAGACCACGCGGAAGAGCAATCCTAAACCCAGTCCCCCTAAAAAGGCCGACGTCTGCCCCTGGGACTTTGACGACAAGACGGCGTGACGCTTTCGGGGGTCAAATCTGATACGGGACGACTTGCAAGAAAAATCGATTCCGTTCCACGAGTTGCCTTCGTTTACGACATCGTTTTCCCGTTTTGTGTATTTCGGAGACGCCGACTTTTACAAAAGGAGACGATGAGCATTCCAGACGATGGCAGGGAAAACCTGAAGACGACCAATTATGCAACTTCTCACTCATCACTTGACTTTGCCGTTTTGTCTGTACATAAACATCACTCACGTGGGGACTTAGACGAGTAGTATCAGGAAGGTTGAAGTAACAGAAATGGCGGACATTTTGGAAAGCAATCAAGTCCGAAGCACTTTAGTCCACTCCATGAAGCGACTGCACCTTCACACCTTCTTCTTCTTCTTCTGGTTTGCAAGATCAATTCACTTGGAGTTCCGATGTACTCTATGTGCCTAAGTGAGGAACCGACCTCGCCGTCTTGTTTTACGTCCTGCTCGGCTACAAATGAAAATATTGGAATGCCCTGTTCTCAAGCCCCTTTCGCGCACGGTAGAGTCGACGCTCATCGTCTCAGACCGCTTTGTTAATTGGAACCTTTCGCCTACCTTCCAAATCGTTTTATTTGTACTTATTTTTACGACCGCGGTATACGACAAGCTAGCCTCCAGTCGGAAAGAAGGTTTCACGTTACGATCCCTGACAGTGCCTGTGACAGCATAAAAAAAAAAAATCTTAAATAGCATGAATTAGAATCATATTTTGAGACGATTCGACTATACAGTGCTGGCCAAAAGTATTGGCACCCCTCCAATTCTGTCAGATAATGCTCAATTTCTCCCAGAAAATGATTGCAATTGCAAATGCTTTCATAGTAGAAGTGTGCATCGGCACTGCCCTCACGATTCGATTCGATTACGATTCGGAGGGCCACGATTCGATTTGATTCAGAGGGTCGCGATTGGATTCGGTTCGATTCGGCAATGCATCGCGATGCATTAAAGCCTGGGATGCATTAAAATTCTAAAGCAAAGCATATTTTTTGTGACTCATGAGGCAACACAAGCGGTCAGACATTAAACAACTTTTTATTGGCTCTTGTGTCACTCCTGGTTGAAGTCAAATGAAAATACTTTCAGATATACTGTATATATATTAAAAAAAACAGTAGCAGCCTTTCACACAGTGCAACATCTGAACTCCTGTGCAAAATCAGTAATAACAGTCACTGTATTTTAGTCACAACGACCCATCAATAAAAATATTCAAGTAAATATTGAAGAAAACGACAAAGAAAATATTGTAGTGCAGCAGCATCTTTATCGCAATATCAATCCAGGGATCAGTTGAGTTGCAAACAAAACATCAACTAAATTGCAATGTAGAACAAAAGTAAAATGTAGGCCTAGCCCGCTATATATGTGCAATAGAGGTTAGATCGGGCCTAAAAAATTCAGCCCGACCCGACACGGCCCACTGGTATTGAAGCCCGACCCGGCCCGAGCCCGATCAATTAACTAGATTGGCAGGCCTGGCCCGAAAATCCCGATTTTTTTTTTTTTTTTTTTTTTTTTTTTTTTTTTTTTTTTTTGGAGTGACGCGGAAAAAACTGCTACTACTACTTGGTAGCACAACCTTTAGACAAAATGACTGCGAAAAACCGCTTCTGGTATCCATCAATGAGTTTCTTACAATGCTCTGGTGGAATTTTAGACCATTCTTTGGCCAACTGCTCCAGGTCTCTGAGATTTAAAGGGTGCCATTTCAGATCTCTCCACAGGTCTTCTATGGGATTCAGGTCTGACCACTTTAGAAGTCTCCATTTCTTTTATTTCAAACCATTTTCTAGTGCTTTTTGAAGTGTGTTTTGGATCATTGTCCTGCTGGAAGACCCATGACCTCTGAGGGAGACCCAGCTTTCTCACACTGGGCCCTACATGATGCTGCAAAATTTGTTGGTAGTCTTCATAATGGAGTCAAGCAGTCCAGTGCCAGAGGCAGCAAAGCAGCCCCAAAACATCAAGGAATCTCCGCCATGTTTGACTGAGGGGACCGTGTTCTTTTCTTTGAAGGCCTCGTTTTTTCCTTGTAACCTCTATGTTGATGCCTTTTCCCAAAAAGCTCTACTTTTGTCTCGTCTGACCAGAGAACATTCTTCCAAAATGTTTTTGGCTTTCTCAGGTAAGTTTTGGCAAACTCCAGCCTGGATTTTTTATGTGTCTGAGTCAGAAGTGGGGTCTTCCTGGTTATCCTTCCATAGAGTCCCTGACAGACGCTGACAGATAGTACAGTTTGACAATGTTGTACCCTCTGACTGCGGCACAGCTTGAACTTGTTCGGATGTTAGTCGAATTTCTTCATCCACCATCCGCACAATCTTTCGTTGAAATCTCTAGTCAATCTTCCTTTTCCGTCCACATCTAGGGAGGTTAGTCACAGTACCGTGGGCTTTACACTTATTGATGACAATGCCCACGGTAGACACAGGAACAATCAGGTCTTTGGAGATGGACTTGTAGCCTTGAGATTGCCCATGCTTCCTCACAATTTTGTTTCTCAAGTCCTCAGACAGTTCTTTGGGTCTTCTTTCTTTTATTCATGCTCAATGTGGTACACACAAGGACACAGGACAGAGGTTGAGTCTACTTTAATCCATTTTAACTGGCTGCAAGTGTGCTTTAGTTATTGCCACCACCTGTTATGTGCCACAGGTAAGTAACAGGTGCTAATAATTACACAAATTAGAGAAGCATCACATGATTTTTCAAAGGGTGCCAATTATTTTGTCCGGCCCATTTTTGTAGTTTTGTGTAAAATGATAATATTTCATTATTTTTACATTCTCCTAGGTGTTTTTTCATTGCAAGCAAAATAAATTTGTAATAGGAATCATTTTCAGGGAGAAATTGAGCATTATCTGACAGAATTGCAGGGTTGCCAATACTTTTGGCTAGCACTGTATACAACAATTTGGCAAAGCGCAGTGGCCTTCTTGTTGGACAGGGAGTGTTTTCACCCACAAAATGCAGGCCACCTCCTTATAAAACGTGTACCATGATCGCAGTATTTGACATCATATAAAACACGTAGCTTACTCCCCTCACAACGGTCCCACAGTTGTCGGACTTGTTTTGGCCATTCTCCGCGGTGAACGGGAACTTTTTGAAACCCATAAAGGCTCACACGCCGCTCCCTGGTGCAGCAACAAAAGCCTGCAGCACATTGGGCTGGCGTGATGCTAAAAATAAACAAAATAATCCTCAAAATCAGCTGAATCCGCAGTCGTTCTGCATACTATCGGCTGGATACTGAAGGTGATTAGCCCGCTGATGTCACATTCAGGTAGTCACTCATTTTCATGGCGCGGGATTCACAAAATTGAATGAATATATTGGTGCTGCAACGGTTAATCGATTAACTCAAGTATTCGATAAGAAAAAAATATTCGAATTAAATTTTGTTGCTTCGAGTATTCGTTTAATTAAAGTGGCGTTGCACTGCCCTCTGGTCTGCCTCATTTTACATGGCTGAATCCAACTGCTCCCTGTTAAGACCAACGTAAGCGAAGTTTTTGCTTGGGCTAGTGTTTTTTAATGCATTCGTAATTTAGTTTATAGGTATATTTAGTCGTTTTTTTGTGGGAATATGAGTCTAAACCATTTGTTAAGAGCACTGTTAAAAACTTTTTTTTTTAAAAACGTTAGCATTTTATAGCATTTAAGCAAGCAGATTTTTGTTATGTAAGTTGGCCAATTGTTCTTTTGTTGTACATAGGTCCTGATTTATGTTTTTATACCGTTTGAAGCTCATCCCAGGTATTTTAATATTTCATATTCCTTATCCGATTACTCGATTATTCGAACTAACTAGTTCATCGATTAATCGACTACTAAAATAATCGATAGCTGCAGCCCTATAATATATTGATCGCTTCCACACACATTCAAGCGGTCCATTTCATTCAGGAGCATAAAATACCACGTGAAATATAAAATAAACATGTTTTTTGCTGTCAGAGGCACTTTAAGTTAGAGGTAACTCATGCACAACTACGTCTACGTAAGTATCCCCTTATTTTTGTGCTGTTGCTATCGTTAGACCGTAGTCACGTTCCGGAAAATTGAACCCTTGTCAAATTTGAACCACAAAAGCGGTCTAGATCAGATTTGAAAAGTTCCGACTCCGTGTGACAAGTTGCGTTATGAATGTAGCCTTCAGATACAGGGGTACGCTCTTCAAGGTTAGCTTATGCTCCATTAGCACGGTTCTTTCCGTGCGTGGGCGACTTTTCTGAATGTTCTTTAAAATTCAAAATCCTGGAAAGCCGCCTGATTTTCCAGGTGGACTTCAACACCAGACCGGCGCGAAAGGGGCTTAACAAACGCACCGCAAACACCAAATGCTAACGTTTGACGTAGTATACTCACCAAATACTTACTGCCGAATACCGTAGATGTGTAAAAATGTCACTGCAGCCGTGTAGTAGCGACAATTTATACGATTTCGCCGCCTGTTCGCAAATTAGATGAATCCAACTGCGCTCTCGCGTTAGCGCTAGCAAATCAAGACGCGTTCGCGAGCACGACGAAAATAGCTGAACGAGAACCCGTTTTGGCGCGTTCGTGTATCCGACGTTTACATGTAAGATAGCAAGTAGCTTCCCGTCGAGCCCGTTTTGTCATTTTTAGACTTTTTGTCGACGAATGCTAGAACTAAACCTTTGCGAGGTTTTGCCGTGTTCCACGTTTTGTATCAAAATGTCTTAACCGTCGGCCCAGCGCCGATCGTGCTGTCGCAACAGTAACCCGTCGAGTCGCTGTTTAACATGTCGGCGTCAACTCCAGCGTCCGCGGCGTAAAAGTCTGAAGCTAGCGGGGTTAGCGATGGCGAGTCTTTGTCGAAAAGAACGTGACAAAAGAGTTCTGTTTTTTTGTGCGTCTTAGTTTGGAAAAAAATAAGCACTGCCATGTCGACTTGTACTGCCCTCCTGTAGCCCTTTTTTTGGAAATTTGTAATTATTCTCTTCATTTCTATGCTTGGGATTTGCCGTCTTGCGTCGCCAACGTCAAAACGTTGGAGTTTATGAGACCTATAGTTTGAAAAAATGCATGGTAAATGATTTTTAAAAATAAAAAAATGTAGTTCCAGCCCGTAATAATTCCGTGTTTAACTCTTTGGGAGGGGCTGACGAGGAAGATGGAAATTTCCGGACTTAAAATGAACAATTCTGACCGAAATTCGGCTTTTCGTGCATTGGTTCTATTGACTGCGAGACATAAAAATCTACCGTAATTTTCGGACTATAAGCCGCTACTTTTTTCCTTCATTTTGAATCCTGCGTTTTATAGTACAGTGCGGCTTATTTGTTGATTTATTTAGGTTAATAGGCAACACATGCTTCCTAGCATGCATTGCAGCACTACAGATGGAAATAACAATCACAATTCTGTGCTAATTAATAATTATTTCTTCAGTTACTGTTCCAATTGTTTCATTAATTGCTTGTTATGGTATCTGGTAACTTTTTATATAACAGCAGTGTCATACGACTGTCGTAAGACCGTCATAATTATGACATTACACTATCATGGGAATTACTGAATGCTTATGACGGATGTCATTAACTCATTCACTCCCAGCCATTTTCACCGGTGCAACCCCCTTCGCTCCCGGCCGTTTTACTGGATTTTGACTGATTTTGCAAGGCCCACAAAAAATTTTGTTCTATTGCTGTATAAACATGGAACTAGTGCTGCAACGATTAATCAATAAACTCAAGTATTCAATTAGAAAAAAAATTCAAATTAAATTTTGCTGCTTCAAGTATGCTTTTAATTGAAGTGG
Organism: Corythoichthys intestinalis; assembly: GCF_030265065.1. Lineage (NCBI taxonomy): Eukaryota > Metazoa > Chordata > Actinopteri > Syngnathiformes > Syngnathidae > Corythoichthys > Corythoichthys intestinalis. The sequence continues at coordinate 1,573,739 of NC_080414.1, read as the reverse complement.
CATTCTAATGGTTTATTTAGAACGTGTTTGGTCTGTGTCATTGCTCCCTGTTAAGACCAACGTAAGCTAAGTTTTTGTTCAAGCTAATGTTTTTAATGCATTTGTAATTTAGTTTATAGGTATATTGCCTGAACTATTTGTTAAAAGCATTGTAAAAAAAAAATAAATAAAAAAAAAAATAAAAAATTAGCATTTTATAGCATTTAAGCTAGCAGACTTTTGCTATGTAAGTTAACCAATTGTTCTTTTGTTGTACTTAGAGCCTTATTTATTAATTTTTTATACCTTTTCAGGCTCAGCTCAGGTATTTTAATTTTTTTTGTTCGTTATCCGAGTACTCGATTATTCAAACTAACTAGTTCATCGATTAATCGACTACTAAAATAATTGATAGCTGCAGCCCTACATGAAACCCACCAAAAGAAAGATTACTCTCTTCTTTCAGCAGGAAAAAAAGTTCATATCTTTTTCCATTCTTTAGAAATCAGCATTAGAAAATAGCTTAGTTTGAGCAATTTTCCCATTTCTGATGAAAAAACAGAAATTGAGCTTTTTGTAAATGCATACATTTCAAACATAACTTTGACTTTAACACAGCTATTTTTTTGCTTTAGTTACACCCCAAACATCTGAATAATGATTTCCTTTTACAAAATAACATCAACAACAAGACAGATAGAGCATTTGATAGCAAAGCAACAATTTATTTACACATAACTAACTGAGAGATGACGCTGTTGTGGCTGCGACAGCCGGGGTAAACTTTACCCTCATACCCACCTGTCTCATCAAGATGGATTTTTTTTTGAGTCTTTCTTTTGTGGTGACCACTGCCTCGTGGCAGAGTTCGCCTGGGGAACTTGTGTTCCTGGGGGGGGAACTGGTTTGGCCGTGCGCGTTTCCGTGCGGCACACTGGAGGGTGTGGGGGACGCGAGCGGCCGAGCACGGTGGCGCGGGCTCAATGGCATCACCCGCTGCACTGGTGGTCCCGGTCGTTCTGCTCGGTCATCCAGCGCCTGGCATCCCGGGCCTCCTCCCGGTTGTTCTGCTCGGTTGTCCGCCTGGCATCCTGGACGTCCATTCGGTCGTCTTCCGCAGGCGCCCCGGCTGTTCGTACCGTTGAATCGGGTTGGGGGTCTTACCAAATACGCTACTGCCCTCCAGTGGCCTGTTTTATTGCTTTAAAATGGATTTTCAGCATTGTGCGCTGGAGCTAGGTTGAATCAGAACCTAGAGATGTCTCTTGTGAAAAAAAAACGTACGGTAAAAGATGTACAAATACGTCTTTGGGACACTGAAACAAAATCAAAATGGAACGTATTCATACGTTTTTGGGAGCAAATGAGTTAAGTGTCATCCGGCAAATGATGTTACTAACTCCATTTATATCCAGCTCGGATCTTTTACATCCATTCAAAAGTGAGAACATCTGCTGAATAACACTAAATGACATCTGTTATAAGCATTCGTTATTGCTCATGCCAGTGTCATGTCATAATTATGATTCTTATAGCGCCACTGTCAAATTAAGTGTCACCAAATACCACAACTAGCATTTAATGAAACAACTGGAACAGTAAATGAAGAAATAATTAGCACAGAACATGAATTTTGATTCTTATCTAAAGCTGTAGTGCTGCAATGCATGCTAGGGGGCATGTTGGACAACAACTGTGCCACAACAGGTGGCAGAAAAGGTTGACTGGCTCACCCAAGGGAACAGTGATGGCCAAATGAAGCTTCTTGAAGCGATGAAGCTTTACAGCCAATTGGTTCATGGTGGTTCATTTGGTCTTCTGATTGTCGTATGATGCCGCTGTCTAATGAAGTGTTGCCGGTTAATATGTTTTGGTGTAAATATTACATAATACAGCGAGGACAGCTGCGGCTTATAGTCCAGTGCGGCTTATCTATGAACAAATGCCGTTTTCGTGTCACATTTGGTGGATGGCGACTTATAATCGGGTGCGCCTTATAGTGCGAAAATTACGAAACTTTTAATGGGAAATTCGGCATTGAATGATCTCTATTCAGCAATATTCGTTCGTTCGCCCTTCCCAGTCCAAATGGATTGGACGTCGAGCACCGTCGATGGCTTGTATCTTTTTTTAAATATAAATTGTACTAACTACCACAGCACATACTCTGTGAATACTATACATATTCCTGGGCTGGTAACCAACGAGTAGCCGACTTCTCTCGTAGCTCCTCCTTCACCAATCGGACCTGCTGTCAATTGAATCCTGACCACGCCTCCTCTTGCAACTACTACTCCTATTACTACTACTAGTACTACTACTACTCTACTACTACTACTACTACTATACAATGCTGTAACGTGGTAAATCTTGTGGCTTCTGCATGAATTGGAGAAATTAGACCGATGTTTCACTGCCCTGGATAGAAGAAAAACAACAAAAAAAAGACATGTTTATGGACTGTTACGAGTTGTATAGTGAGTGATCGTGTCTCTGACCCACTGTAATACTTGCGCGCTTGTTACGACGAGCTTATAGCATCCATAGATGGCAAAACTTTGGTAGATTTCTATTGTGTTCGATTGTGATAGCATGTACAGAAAAAGATACCTCCTCTGCAATAAATATTTATATGAAAATCGGTCACGTTTCTTCTGTGACGAACTTTACGTCATAAGTCTACGGCAGGGCCGTGCAGTGACCGATGGGGGGGCAGGTGCTCATAGATCAAAAGGGGCACATGACCAAAAATTTAATACACCTTAGAACAACATAACCTCCAGTTTAACCAGACTTACAGTATAATTGGCTGTGACAGACTTTAATTGGGAATAGAAATCAACACTGTCATCAACACTTTCTGGCTGTGACTCAGTCAGTCTTTGTCCTCTTTTCTTTCTTCAACCTCTATATCAAAACATCCTTACTCAACTTGTTCATCTGAGAACAAACCAAATTGGATGTTCACTGAGCCACCATCAGCACAGTTTTTTCAAAACTATTACTTCATTATTAGCTAAATTAAAGATGTGTTTCTTTCTAGTTAAAGTTGTGAAGAGAACGGACAAATATGGTTGCCTATAGAGAGTAAGACACACAGGTCTAAATAGCCTTGGGGCAGGGGGTAATTCATTATTAAAGTAGAAAACTGTATAAGAAAATTACATTTTTTTTTTTTAATCTTCGCAATAAACCTGGTGTAAGAATTTGCTTGAAAACGGTTTAATAAGGTAACATCGTTTGTTTTCAACTACCAGATGTCCTCAGACTCCTCACCACACACCCAGGTCACAGAGGAACAGCATGTGGGGGTGGGTTATGTGCCGGCTAAGCGGCACACAGACTGCTTAAAATTGTTTGTTTTTTTAAGGTGTCTTCGGTGTTCGCATTAAGTATTCGATGGTGTGCCTGCACAGTCGGCTAGCACACACATATGCACAAAAAAAAAAAGCCCAGTCAAAGGGGCACTTTGGGCATGTAGGGGCAAGGGGCAGGTGCTCAAGCACCCCCCCCCCCCCCCCCCCCCCCCCCGCACGTTGAAGGAATCTGACCTTTTAGCCAGCCGAACTGCCGGACCCGCGCTGGCGCAGCTCCAACAACCCCGGACCGGCGAGACCCGACAACCCGGCCAAAAGGCCAAACTCCGCGCATTCACCTTAGTCTTAACCCCCTTGTACTGACTCCATTTTGAAAGGTTAGTGTTAGGAAAAAGGCTTCAAAACACAAGTTGACAATGTATTCTGAGTCGACAGCAATCATACAGCACATAGGATCCAAGGTCACCATATCACAAGTCCACAAAAGGTTCCCGAGAAAAAAAATGACAACGATTAGTTAAACATTCAGTCTTTTGAAGGCTCTCGCTGGGTGGGCCGTGGGCAGGAAGAAGAGTGTGTTTGGGCGTTGCTTAGGATTATTGCCTGTTTGTGGATTGGACAGTAGGATTTGGGAGTTACTGTTGTCCGCACAACGAGGGTTGTGGATTTGCCACCTCAGCGTCAAAGGGGCTCTTGGAGTTTCGTCAGTCGTGTTATCAGTTGGATATCGGGTGTTATCCGGTGTTCCATGTGTTGGGACAGGACGTCCCGCCATATGTTCTGGACTGTCCGGGAGAACTGATTGCTAGAGTTGGTGGTGCAGATGTGGGCTTGTAGATGTCAGCGTCAATCTTGCTCAGTCAGTTGCATGACGCACACGTTGGGCTTTGTGATAAGAAGGAGTCATGTATCTCTTATGCCCTATATTTTGCTTGTTTTGCTTAAACTATGGTATAAGTGCTATTCATTTTATATTCAGTGTGTTGGGGTAATATGAATAGTTAAATAGTAAATACGAGAAACGATGCTATTCCCTGATCGATTATATTTAGTGTGTTAGAATAATGCAAAAAGTTAGATGGTGACTACGAGAAAAGGTACTGTGTCCTTCAACGTGCCTGGTCTACGGGAATTTTTTTGGGAGGGCAGGGGTCACATCACCATTTTATGAGAAAACACGCTGACTACGACGACAATTTTTTTTTTTTTTATTTGCGTGCGTCGACAGCACTCTGATGGTTTGGCAAACGGCCCAAGATGCTTTTACGGCGTGCCATTTTTGGAGCGAGGCTATGAAAAAATACGGGAGCCGATACATCTTTTTTTAATGTCTTCACCTTGGTGGAACTCTCATACAGAGCCCCTAAAGGGACATCGACAGTAATAAAATAAATTTCAACCATCTGGTGCACACCAGATAGTATGTGGTGCGCACTAGAAACAATCTGGTGCATACCTGTTTGTTTCTAGCGTGCACCAGAGATAATCATGTAAACATAAGCATTAATAGCATTTAAGCTTCCAGACTTTTGCTAAGCAAGTTAGCCAGTTGTTCTTTTGTTGTGTATTTGGATCCTCATTTATTTATTTTTCTACATCGTTTCAGGCGCTAGTTGAGTCCAAGATTGAAGTAAAGCTCAACTAAATCCTGTATTATCATTTTTAGCACGCCAAAACTACTGGTGTTTGATGCGCTCCTGACATTAGCCTCAAACGCTAGGATATGAAAAAAAAAATAATAATATAAATGAGGATCGTATAAAACAACAATTGGCTAACTTGCATAGCAAATTTCCACTACCTTAAAATTTAAGATAGCTTTATATTTATATATTATTATTATAATATTATTGAGATGTATGTATGTATGTATGTATGTATGGCGGAAAACACAGACAAGACTGAAAAAGCAGTTTCTGCTCTTGCACTCCTCTTTAAAAGAAACTGCTGTATTTTAAGCCAAAACAACTGTTGTGTTTGATAGAACAATGTGTCTATATGCTGCCATAGCAGATTCATGGAGCATTAAGCCCCGAACTATTTTTAATTTGTCCGTTTTACCCTGAAAACCCCCGTTTACAGACGTCGCGCAACCGCTTTTGTTTCAACCCAGCCACAGAACGAAGGTAATTAATTATATGTACTATTCAAAATGTCTGTCTTAGAATCATTAATTGATGTCTGATATTTCGTTTAAAAAAAAAACTTTAAAAAATTATGAACTCACATATTTTAAACTTTTAAATAAATTATGTAACAATGCAAAAAATGGCGTCTGTAAAAAAGTCACGGATATCTACCCCATAACTATTGCTTAATTGTATTTTTTTTGTTACTCTCGCAATTTCTCTGATATGTTAGATGATACGTAAATAATCGATCCAAACAAAGAAAAATTGAAAAATAAACGTTTAAAGGGTGACTATATGAAAAAGAAAATCCGACCACTCCTTGATGTCTGCGATTTCTGCATCGCGACCCTTGTTATATGACCATGTTTCACCCATAAAATCCCCCAAAAATCCAGCTGTGGCCATTCACATCTGTGTCTTGACACTCAATGATACAAGCTACATGGAGTTTTGGGATCAAAACAAGGTAAGTTCACAATCATATCTCGTTAAAATAGTGGTGTCTTTAATCATGCTCTCTCATGCTCTCACCTCGAGTTAGGGTTAAATTTTTATTTGATTTTTTTTTAATTGCCCTCCTGTTCAAAATGTTTCTTCCCCCAGAAATTTGAGATTTTAAGCTTTCCAATGATGTACCACACATGCATTTCGGACAATTTTGAAATTTGGCCAAATAGGGGGTCTCAGAGCGGAACTTCAAGTCACCTGAGTGTTTTCCGCCATGAGACGGAAAAAATCTTGTTTTCAAGCTATAATTCACTATTTGAAAAGTCATAATGTTACAAAGAAAATATATATCACAAGAAAAACTCTAATTTACTAGTCAATTACACGAGAAAATGACATGCAGAAAAAAATATTGTTATGCAAAAATGATGTATAATTTACCAAGAACAAAGTCTTAGTGATATTACAATACTGGCAGTTGTTATGATCTTTTGCTGCAACGTGTGTGAGGGTATCACCGGCGACCATTTTTGTAGTCTTTATGACGGTGCTCCCTCCTGGCTGAGCTCATATTTCCTTGGCCTTTTTGAAGCTGGCACGCAGTGAGTCATAACTCTGTCATGATGTGGGAGTGAGTGGGTTGGTGGGTGGGGGTGACTCATAAAGATGTGAGTGGGTGTGGTGGGGGGGGGGGGGGGGGGGGGCTCATCTCTTTTCTAAGCACTAAAGTGTGTCACAACGCAGCCCAGAAACTCGTCGTTGTTGTTACTTCCTGCAGATAAAATGACAATGTTCCATCCAGCCATCATCTGCCGTTTGATTTGGGTTCGGGTCGCGTGGGCAGCAGCTTTAGCATGGGCTTAGCAGGTAAAAACTGCCAACGAATGGTTTTAGCAATGTTTCAGTGAGGTGAGGAGCTTCATTTAGTCGAACCATGACCTTGTATAATGGGAAAAAACGTGCTTTTCCGCCATCTTGTGGCATGTATGGGCAATTACGAGACTTCAAAAGTGCTCAAATCACTGGGTAATAATCTCATAAGAGAATTATTTTAAAATATATTTTTTTTAAAAATTCTATCGTTCGATTTGATCATTGACATAATAAAGATTATTTTATAAAAACTGCACTTATTACATTTGTCCGCTAGATGTCAATGTTGGTCCACATTTGACAATATTTTTCCACTCTATACATGTTCATTACATTGTACATATACATAATAATAAATACATTTACTTTTAATTTAAATACATCATTTTAACTAATAAAGCAGTATATTTCAATCATAACTTATTTAAATCTTAAGTATTTTATTAGAAAAAATAATCACATTTCAACAATAGAAACAGTTACAGTATGTCATTTAAATATTGGAGAAAATAATCATGATAAATACAAATTTCTATACGTACTCTTTTTAATGTACAATATAGAGAACAAAAACTACAGATTATCCAGTGCAGCTGGCATAAAAGAAAAATACAATACAATTAAATCCATTCAAATTTTTAAAATAGAGCATGGCAAAATCGTTCAACATTTCCGAATGAACAGCTCACATTTTCTGTTTAAGCGACGTAAAATGTTCATGTGGGAGTGCAATGAGTTAACCGCGCAGCAGTCAGCGATGACGTCATACGCCGCCTCCCCCTTCTCATCTGTTCTTCCCCTCTTGGACCGAACCGAACCGAACCGGACCGGACGAGTTGAATCCCGACCGACATCAACACCAGCAGCTTCTTTCCTCGCAAGCTTCCATCATGGGGAACTGCCAGGTGGGTCCTACTAAAGTACCGAATTCGCGCTCTAAAAAAATGTATATATATATATTAAAAAAAGACTTTAAAAACGCGCTTTCGATTCATTTTCTTGTTAAATTGTGTGCATTGGTGCTCGAGGGAGTCTAGTCTGGTCGAGGTTCGGTGGAGGCCGCGCCCATGCGCAATTCGGGGCATCCCGTTACACTCTCAAATGGAGGCGGGTGGGGGTCGTGATGCCTTCGCGGCCACCTCACTCTTGTTAAAAGGGCCCTCGTGAGGCAACAAATGCAATCTGAATGGATTTTTATGACTATTTTAGAGTGTTTATGAGATTTTTTTTCCCAACTCGGTTGGTGTTGGTGAGGGAAGTTGACCTTTAGCAAGCAGCGAGAATGGAGATTGAGCAGGCGGGCGGATGGGGGCTCACTAATGTTTGTTTAGAGTCTGGAATTCATCCAGGGTTCATTGTGTTCTGCCCGGGCCCCGCCCCCTACATGCCTGTCACATGCCTCCTTTTAATTAGATTAATGAAACTCAATATGCCGCCCACGTTACAATTTGCCATTTTCCTTCTTAACACATTCCCTGCCATCGACTTGGATAGACGTCCAATCACTTTGAACTCGGGGGGCTAGCAGCGAATGAATGAATGTTCATCTGCTGCCCAGCCTCCGAGTTCAAATAGCCCACCGTCATGCCCTTGTTCTTTTAAATTATTTGTTTTAATTCTTTTATTCACTATCATTATATCATTGGTGTTTTTGTCGCTTGCTTATCGTTTATTAATACACTTTTCAACGTGTTCCTTTCTTTAAAGTTTTTTTTTCTTTTTGATCTTTAAAAATATATACGGTACACTGCTGGCCAAAACTATTGGCATCCCTGCAATTCTGTCAAATAAATGCTCAATTTCTCTCAGAAAATAATTGCAATTACAAATGCTTTGGTAGTAATATCTTCATTTATTTTGCTTGCAGTGAAAAAAAAACACAAAAGAGAATGGGAAAAAAATTAAATCATTATCATTTTACACAAAACTCCAAAAAATGGGCCCAACAAAAGTATTGGCACCCTTTGAAAAATCATGTGATGCTTCCCTAATTTGTGTAATTAACAGCCCCTGTTACTTTCCTGTGGCACATAACAGGTGGTGGGAATAACTAAATCACACTGGCAGCCAGTTAAAAAGGTTGACTCAACCTCTGTCCTGTGTCCTCGTGTGTACTACATTGAGCATGGAGAAAAGAAAAAAGGATTTGAAAAGTAAATTTGTGAGGAAGCATGGGCAATCTCAAGGCTACAAGACCAACTCCAAAGGCCAGAATGTACCTGTGTCTAACATGCGCAATGTCATCCATAAGTGTAAAGCCCACGGCACTGTGGCTAACCTCCCTAGATGTGGACGGAAAAGAAAAATTGACGATTGTGCGGATGGTGGCTAAAGAACCTTGACGAACATCTAAACAGGTTCAAGCTGTCCCGCAGTCTGAGGGTACAACACTGTCAACCCGTACTATCCGTCGGCGTCTGAATGAAAAGGGACTCTACCCAGGAAGACCCTACTTCTGACGCAGAGACATAAAAAAGCCAAAAACGTTTTGGAAGAATGTTCTATGGTCAGATGAGACAAAAGTAGAGCTTTTTGGGAAAAGGCATCAACATAGAGTTTACAAGGAAAAAACAAGGCCTTCAAAGAAAAGAACACGGCCCCCAAAGTCAAACGCGGAGGAGGTTCCCTGATGTTTTGGGGTTGCTTTGCTGCCTCTGGCACTGGACTGCTTGACCGTATGCATGGCATTATGAAGTCTGAAGACTACCAACAAATTTGGCAGCCTAATGTAGGGCCCAGTGTGAGAGGTCATGGGTCTTCCAGCAGGACAATGATCCAAAACATACTTCAAAAAGCACTAGAAAATGGTTTGAGATAAAAGAAATGGAGACTTCTAAAGTGGCCAGACCTGAATCCCATAAAAGACCTGTGGAGAGATCTGAAAATCGCACCCTTTAAATCTCAGAGACCTGGAGCAGTTGGCCAAAGAATGGTCTAAAATTTCACTAGAGCATTGTAAGAAACTCATTGATGGATACGAGAAGCGGTTTTTCGCAGTTATTTTGTCTAAAGGTTGTGCTACCAAGTCTTAGGCTGAGGGTGACAATACTTTTGTCTGGTCTATTTTTGGAGTTTTGTGTAAAATGATATTTTTTTTCCATTTTCTTTTGTGTTTTTTTTTTTATTGCAAACAAAATAAATGAAGATATTAGTACCAAAGAATTTGTAATTTCAATCATTTTCTGGGAGAAATTGAGCATTACCTTACAGAATTGCAGGGGTGCCAATACTTTTGGCCAGCAGTGTACACTCATGTAAAGCTGTCGGATGAAGAGGACGTTTGGATACACACATACGCATACAGTAGAGGTCCCACTTAGCCAATTAGGGTAGGAAATAGCCAATGGCAGAGCAGCTATAAGTATGTAACGTTCAGTAATCTCTGGGAGCTGCGAGTACCAGCCATACTGTGTTTTTGCCTTTCGTATCTAGAAATTTCTTATGAAACGAGGCAAAATTTTCCCGTTGAGGCGTGTCTTATCTTGAAAATTCTGTATACAGACGCGTTCATAAGTAGAAGTACCACTGTATTTGTTTTTAATTTTGAAATTTGCCATTTTTTTTTGTGTCTGTGACTCGCCGACAGCCCACCATCGTGCCCTACGAGGACTTTGACGTCACCGCCGACATCAAGACCATCCGAAAAGCCTGCAAGGGACTCGGTAAGAGCGTCCCTCTCAGAAATCGTTCGCAAACTATTCATCCATTCCGTCGCAGGCACCGACGAGAAGGCCATCATCGAAGTCCTGGCCAACCGCAGCTCCGATCAGCGTCAGGAAATCAAGCAGGCCTACTACGACAAGTACGACGACGTGAGTATCGATCGCGCGGACTGTCGATTTGGTTGAAAAAGAAGAATGAAAGTTGACACGTTTTTTGGATGAAGGAGTTGGTGGACGTGCTGAAAAGCGAGCTGTCTGGCAACTTTGAGAAGGCTATACTGGCCATGTTGGACCCCCCCATCATCTACGCCGTCAAGGAGCTGAGGAGGGCCATGAAAGGGGCGGGAACTGATGAGGACGTGCTGGTGGAGATTCTTTGCACCGCCACCAACGCTGTCAGTTGCTCCGCAACATAAAAACAACCCAAAAAATGCATTTCATGAAATTTTGTTTTGTTTTTCTCCCAGGACATTGCCTTGTTCCGGGAGTGCTACTTTCAAGGTATGTCAATGTTTCGCATGTTCGTTCAACTTCATCCCCTGCTAGCAGAAGCGTAGCAAGGGTTCCCGGGGGCCCCAGGCAACAAGCAACATGGGGCCCTTCTGAGTCACGTGACACACATACATGAACACAATGGTGGGGGGGGGTGTGAGTGCGCGATACGTGCACGTGCGGTCACCTTGGCTATAAAAGTGGCGAAAACTAAGCACTTTACACTGACTCATATGTGGCCACTGTCAAGTTCAAATATAGATCCTTAGGGTGACATTTATAAAATTACCCAAAATAAGGAGAAAAAGCAATGTTTTTTTGGAAACTTGCATGGGAAACTGAAGGGAGCTATACAATGCAATACTAGACTACATAATAGATAGAGGTGTGCAAAATTTCCGATTCTTAGATTATTCGCGATTCGGCCGTGGAAGATTCGAGAATGATTCACAAACATCCAAATTCCGATTATTGAAATATGCAAAGTAAAGCGGAAGTACAACACACTCAGCGCGCCGCACGGTCTTTGGGACAATGAGGAAGGGAGCGAGAGTAGCTAAACATCATGCTTCTCATTACCCGGTCCCTCGGGTTATGCCAATGCTCAACTCACGGCTCTAGCTCAACTCATGCCACGAGATAAAAAAAAAACAACAAAACAACATACCTGACTGCTGCCGAAAAGCTGCTATAAAGTACATCGACATAATGTCACGGTAGATATCATTTATATAGGACTAGATGCGCCATTGATTCGGTAGCGTAAGCAGCACAGCTACAAAAAGCTAGATACGGGCGTAGTAAACGGCCGCCATCTTAAAGCAGTACACCTCCCTGCAAGGCTGTTGTAGCGAACCTTCCAAGCAAACCTAATTAACTTTTTATCTAAAATACTCCTAAATCGGTAAAATATTGATTTGAATCTATCTTTAAAATAGTTTTAAAACTTTCACTTGTCGAAAGTAGACAAAAGAGAAATTATGGAATGACGGGAGCAATTTTAACAACTTTAACAGTTGATTCACAACATTAAAATAATTGAATGTAGTTTAAAGCTGCTGATATAGAATGGGGACTAGAGTTTTTTATTTACTGATATTTTTGTATATGTTTTTACTGCTATATGTTAACTTGATACTGAAATAGTAGTTTGGTTTAGCCTGAGAGTATTTTTGAACAATTTTGGAACTAATGTACAAAACATTTAAAACAAAAAAACAAAACAAAAAAAGGAGGGGGGTGCATCAATAATCGTTTTATAATCGAATCGGAGCCTCTGAATCGTAATCGAATCGTTAGGTGCCCAAAGATTCCCAGCTCTAATAATAGAGTCGCTGAACATGGTGTAAATCTAAGCCTTCCGTCTCCTTTCTTTTTATTTGGAATGGGCCTAGCAGAAGATGTCTTCTTGCCCTAAAAGGAAATTGGGGAGGCAAGCTGGCAACACCCCTTGAACTTGTTTTGTTATGTACTGTATTTTTCGGACTATATGCCCAATGAAGAGGGAAAAAATATATATAAATCGCACCGGAGTATAAGTCGATTTTGGGGGAAATTTACTTGATAAAATCCAACACATAGAACAGATATGTCATCTTGAAAGGCAATTTACAATAAAAATACAATAGAGAACAACATGCTGAATAAGTGTAAAATATAATAATGTTACATGATGCATGAACAACGAAATGCGAATGTACTGTCTGTCTATTACGCTATGGCTCAGTCCTGGCTATACAGTGAGCTAAACTCCCAAATGACGATGCGGGACGTTAATATAATTTGCTGACTATATTTTGCCCGTCGTTATGGAGAGTGAAATTAAAAATAGAAATAATAATAGAAAAAAATCATACAAATCCATTTCGTCCTCGATATCAAACAGGTTCGCATCAACGTAAATCAATGATAATTAGCTGCTAATACAGCAATGACACAAACGTTTAGCATGCATTCGCTGGCATTAGCACATCGTTCAAACAACCTCACAACTGGCTCTAAGTGTCGATAGCGGGTGGAAAACACACAACAACAACAACAGAAAAGATGATACACACAGGCGCTGCCTCAGTAGAGATATTTTACAAGCATAAGAAATTTTCAAGCAAGTTTCTCTCTCGCTCTCTTTCACTCTCGCTGCGTAGCTGTCCGCCTTCTTGAGTGCACCCCCACTTGGGCGTGAAAGCGCCACAAACTAAATGCATGCATTTCAATATAAAAAAGTAAATATTACAATTGAACACACATTGCCAAAGGCAGAACGCGAACGTGGCCATAGCTATTAAGAGTTATTCAGATAACTATAGCATAAAGAACATGCTAACAAGTTTACCAAACCATCAGTGTCACACCAAAATAACATGTGAAATGATATAATAATGTGTTAATAATTTCACACATAAGTCGCTCCTGAGTATAAGTCGCACCCCCAGCCAAACTATAAAAAAAACTGCGACTTTTAGTCCAAAAAATACAGTAGGTGGAATTAGTTCGTGTGTGACAAAACATCTTCATTTAGCAATATGCATTTAGCAACAGTTTAAATGAGGCAGTTTGATTTCTTAATGTCCTTAAAGGGAACCTGAGATTTAAAGTGTGTATGACAGGATAACAAAAAGTCTTAAATCGCATTATTATGTGAATTAGAACTATATTTTGAGACAATTCAACCATATACAACAATTTGGCAAAGTGCAGATGACGAGAAATGAGTCTTTTAATCTTCCGTTTAGCCCCGCTTGTCATTTTAGCGCTCTAGCGTCCCCAGCTGGTAAATGACGTCCACAGGCAGGATATTCTTTTTATCTCAGTATTTTTTCCCAATTGCTAAATAAATGGTATGGTCATGACAAATCACAGTCTTGTGCTAAATGGAATATGAAGTATTATAAATGCATTTATTCAGTACTACATGGCAATATTACTCCATAATTTCCAAAACTGTCGACTTGCACCTCCTGAATGATATTTTATGCTACCCGAGTTAGTCCGGCTTTTGTCATTTCCCTGCCCCAGCTTCGGAGAGTGTGAACAGGAGGCGTGACAGTTAGCCGACATGCTAACCTGAGCTGAGCGGCGTTTCCAAGTCTTATTCTCGCCTTTCGAAGCGAAAAATCACACAAAACTACCCCGGATAATGTCACATGGCGGCGGGGTTGTCAATTGTCTTCGCCGATCGGCAACTGCCATTGTGCACGCCTTGTATTTAGAAAACGCTCGAACATGACAAATTTGGACCAAAACGGCCTTTTTTGGATGGGAAAAAATAAAAAAGATCCTCAGCACCCCCCTTGTGAGTGACTTCCAGCTTGTATCCACTTTGAATGGTTTACTGTGTTAATGAATACCTTAAGTACATTCCGTCATACTTGGTTGAATCCAGCATGAATGGCTATTTCAAACAAAAATGTTGCTTTTTAAATATTTTTGCTGCACCGCTCACGACTGACACATCTACAAAATTTGATGTTTGCCAGTGCACGAACGCGATCTGGACGCCGACATCGAGGGAGACACAAGCGGCGACGTGAGGAACCTGCTCATGGCTCTCATGCAGGTGACTCAACATTCAGATTAAATAAGTCATAAATTTGGCTTCAGCTGCCTACAGTATTAATGGAGCAGCCATTTTACCGCAGCAATGCGCTCATGACACGTGTCTGGTTTCGCAGGGTAATAGAGACGAGAGCTACGAGGTGGACGAGGAGCTAGCAGAGCAGGACGCCGCCTCGCTCTTTGAGGTGACTTTTAACTGCGTATCATTGGATTTCAAAGCTGTTGTCAAATCTGACAAAATGGTGGGTTCTATGCAGGCGGGCGAGGGTCGCTTCGGGACGGACGAGTCCACCTTCAGCTACATCCTGGCCTCCAGAAACTACCTCCAGCTCCAGGCTACCTTCAAGATGTATGAGCAGGTGAGGCTCAAATGGCAAGACTTAGGTGGCTTCTTGAGACTTTTTCATGGCTCTCATCATGATAGAGTAGCCTAGCAAATTTCATGTTGCTGAATTACATTGGCTTTAGGGAATGAATTTTTAAAGGTTTTTGAAGGACTAGCGGCAATTGATAAACCTACTGCACAGTGGCCACTTCAATCCAAAATGGCAGACTTCCTGTACATTTTTGGTCATGGGTTCTTGAGACTTTTTTTGTAGGGTTACCCGTGATAAACAAGCTCACCAAATTCTAGGCTTTTAAGTTTAACTTTTTGGTTACTGAGTTTGTAAAAATATTTTTGTAGGACTCAGCAATTGTTAAAAATACTTCAAAATGGCCCCTTCAAACGCACGTGGCAGATGTTCTGTTCATTTTTGGGCATGATTTCTTGAGACTTTTTTGTAGGTCTATCCATGATAGACAAGCTCACCAAATTCTAGGTCTCTTAAGTTTAACTCGCTTTCGGTACTGAATTTTTAAAGGTTTTTGAAGGACTAGCAGCCATTGATAAAACTACTCCACAGTTGCCACTTCAATCCAGCATGGCAGACCTCTTGTACATTTTTGGACATTGCTTCGTGAGACTTTTTGTAGGGTTACCTGTGACAGGCAAGCTCACCAAATTCTAGGTTTTTAAGTTTAACTGTTTTTGGTTAATGCATTTTTAAAGATATTTTTGTAGGACTTAGCAATTGTTAAAAATACTTCAGAACGGCCACTTCAAACGCTCGTGGCAGATGTCCTGTTCATTTTTGGGCATGACTTATTGAGACTTTTTTGTAGGTATACCCATGATAGACAAGCTCACCAAATTCTAGGACTCTAAATTAAATTGGCTTTGAGGACTGAATTTTTAAAGGTTTTTGAAGGACGAGTAGCGATTGATAAAACTACTCAACAGTTGCCACTTGAATCCAACACGGCAGACCTCCTGCTCATTTTTGGTCATGGCTTCTTGAGACTTTTCAGTAGGTCTACCCATGATAGACAAGTTCACCAAATTCTAGGTCTCTAAGTTTAACTGGCTTTAGGTATTGAATTTTTAAAATATTTTTGAATGCCTTCATAGTTGATAGAAAATATTTCAAAATGGCCACTTCAAATCTACGTGGATGACGTCCTGTTCATTTTTGGCCATGAATTCTTGAGAATTTTTTGTAGGTCTACCTATCATGGACAAGCTCACCAAATTCTAGGTGTGTAAGTTTAACTGGCTTTGGGGACTGGATTTTTAAAGGTTTTCGAGGACTAACAACAATTGATAAAACTACTCCACAGTTTCCACTTCGAACCAACATGGCAGACCTCCTGTGCATTTTTGGTCATGGCTTCTTGAGACTTTCTTATAGGTCTACCCGTGATAGACAAGCTCACCAAATTCTAGGTCTCTAAGTTTAACTGGTTTTGTGGAGTTAATTATTAAAATATGCTTGAAGGACATCGGAATTGATAAAAAGTACTTCAAAATGGCTACTTCAAACCTACCTGTCAGACTTCCTATTTATTTTTGGACATGACTTCTTGAGACTTTTTTGTAGGTCTACCCTTAATAGACACGCCTACCAAATTCCAGGGTTCTATGTTTAACTGGCTTTGGGGACTGAATTTTTAAAATACTTTTTTAGGACTTGGCAAATGCCCAAAATACTTCAAAATGGCCACTTGAAACTTACGTGGAAGACTTTGTGTACTTTTTGTTCATGGCTTCTTGAGAATTTTTTGTAGGTCTATCCATGATAGAGATGTTCACCAAATTCTAGATCTCTAAGTTTGACTGGTTTTGTGGAGTGAATTATTAAAATATGTTTGAAGGACTTTGCAATTGATTTTAAAAAAAACGTCAAAATGGCCACTTCAAACCTACGTGGCAGACCTCCTGTACATTTTTGGTTGGTCATGGCTTCTTGAGACTTTTTTGCAGGTCTACTCATACTAGACAAGCCTACCAAATTCCAGATTTCTAGAATGAACTGGATTTTGGGGCTGAATTTAAAAAAATCAACAACAACTGTGCCCAGATTACCCGTTGATTCTTTTCTATGTAGCTTTCCGGCACAGAAATCCTGGACGCCATCGAGAGCGAGACTTCGGGCACGCTCAAAAGATGCTACAAAGCTCTTGGTAAGTGTGAGCTATTTGTGTGTCTAACTAGAAGTCACGTGCGTAACAAAAAACCACAACGAAATCCCTCTCTCTTGATTAACCTCTAGTGAGAGTCGCCAAAAACCCGCAACTCTACTTCGCCAGACGTCTGCACGACGCCATGAAGGGGGCGGGGACTGATGAAGACACGCTCATACGCATCATCGTGGTCCGCTCTGAGGTAAAACTTGTATTATTCATCATTATAAGTCGACAAAAATTTTAAAAATCTCTCCCATTTTTGTTCCAGTACGACCTAGAGACCATCAAGGACCTCTACCTGGAAAAGTATGACGTATCTTTGAAGGACGCCTTGAGGGACGAGTGCAGCGGCGACTTCAAGCGCCTCCTGCTGGCCATCTGCCACTGAGGTCAAAGGTCAAACATTTCCCCTCATGTTCACTGTGACTTTAGGTTGCTTTGTGTCCTTTTTAATCGGAATTGAGTCTGTCTTTGCGCACGTAGTTACTAATTCACTGATCCACGGTCAGTTTTTAACCATTTTAGGGCATTTGTGAAACATCCTGGATGTATTGGAGGCTTAGTTACGGCACAATCAAATAGAAAAACACACAAATCTGTCTTTTTACAACAACTTGGAGTCAAAAATTTGACTGTAGCGACCGATTTTTGTATCCTACATCCACGCAAAAATATGACCTCACTTTGTGTACTACTACAACATGCACTGAAGAGCAATGCGCTCAAATGTGGTCCGTCACTGTTTTTTTCCGCCCTGCCTGCACACGAATGCCTCACTGATTTTCGCATGCTGTCATGCCATTGCTGCTCGTGACGTGAAGTTGATTTTCTTCCTTTTGAAACGCTTCAAGCAAAATTGCTGCGTATTTGACTTGAAATTCATCTGTAGTCAGGTTTAAACTCCATGCAAAAAGTGGGAAATTTCAGATTTTGTTCATGTCACCAGTCCTGGAAGTGTTTTTGCTTAAAGATCTTTATGTAAAGTTATACAAACAGAATTCAAGCGAGATTTCATTTTGTTTTGTAGCATAAAGAAATTATGTATTAATTTACAGAATACTGTATTTTTTCTAGAAAAACAACGACACCTCACCTTATATTCTATATTTTTAATATTACATGACTAACAGCTGCTAATGTCATCCATTAATTGTGTTATTTAGAGCAGGGGTTTTCAACCCAGTCCTCAAGGCACACTGTGGGTCCTGGTTTTTGTTCCAGCCGATCCAGCAGAGACAGTTGAACCAATGAGGCTTCTGCTAAAACAAGCCACACCTGACTGCAATCAACTGATTGCACTTGTAAAACACCAGATTGGGGAAAAAGTGTTGTCATCTTGTTTGGTAAGAATGAAATCCTGCACCCACAGTGTGCCTTAGTGGAATAGGTTGGGAACCCCTGATTTAGAGGACTGTAGTGTATATGAAGAGTGTGCTGAGATGCGTTCAAGTACCACCCTTGTCAAATGCTTGATGTCAGCTTGGAGTCCAAATATGTGCTAAATATGCCTTTTTATTGTCAAGGAAATAAAAGTTCGCTCAGCAATGAGTTGATTTTTGTCTTTTCTTTCATATTTTATAAATCAGATTGGATGCTTTGGTTAAAATCAACAAACTTTTATGCTTTTCTTGAGTAAATTTAGTAATGATAACACTTCAGTAACACAAGTATACGTTGAAATAAAGTGTGCAGTATTCCAACCAACCAGCAGGTGGTAGTCCAGCCAAATGTATTACTTCATTTCATTTGCTTCGCGATGGTGCATTGTAAATTTAATACACATGAGAGCAGTGTTTTTCAACCCTTTTGAGTCACGGCCGTAGGCGGAGTTTGACCTTTGGGGCTGGGGGGGGGCGCAACATGTTGATGACCCCGAAACGCAGTGTCAGCAATAAAATTAACTTACAAGAATATTTATAATTATAAGTTGACAATGAGCAGTTTTTGTTTTCCATCATTCTTGAGGGGAATTCTAAATCAGGCTGCTTAGCCAATACTTTTCGCCATGATTGTCACCTGTTGAATATGGTACGCCGGCCGGTGTCGTGCCAATGTAGTTACCCTAGTCAAAAATTGTATCACCTGGGCGGAGCCATATGGAGGAAGATTTGTGTCTTTATTATTCAATGAAAAAAAAGTTGCTTCAAACTAAATATGTAATTTCAACAAAGCGCTTTGATTTTTTTAAAAAAAGTGTTTGAATGCAAAAATGAATTTGAAACAAAAAAAAACTGGGAAAAAAATGCATGAGAAAGCTATTTTTCTTTGATTTTTTTTTCATTTGTTTGTTTTTTGCTTGTTTTGATTGAAGCAACTTTTTTGATCGGAGTAATGTTGATTTTTGTTTGGGACACATTTTGGCTAGGACATTTTTGTCTTTATTATTCAATCAAAAATAAGTTGCTTAAAAGAAATATGTTTTCAAAAAGAAAAATCACTTAAATCAAAAAAAGAAAAATTTCAATCATATAAAAAGTTTTTCAATGTGAAAAATTGTTTGAGATTGAAAAATTTCCATTTGAACACTTAAGTTTTCTTTTATTAAAGCAATCCTTTTTGTGTTTGGGCCATATTATTGGTTGGACATTTGTGTCTAAATCATTCAATCCCCAAAAAAGTTGCTTCAATCCAAAAAAAAAAAAAAAAAAAAAAAACATTTTTCAATCAAAGAAGAAAAAAAAATCTAATATTTTTTGGGGGGAAATTATATGCAAAGCAAATGACCGTCTAAGGTGCTTGAAAGTTAATTTTGACCAATTACAAAATCATATTTTTATGTCCATTTCATTCATTTTTGTTGCAGTTTTATTGCTTTACAACTTTTATATGTATATAAATA
Organism: Corythoichthys intestinalis; assembly: GCF_030265065.1. Lineage (NCBI taxonomy): Eukaryota > Metazoa > Chordata > Actinopteri > Syngnathiformes > Syngnathidae > Corythoichthys > Corythoichthys intestinalis. The sequence continues at coordinate 1,553,938 of NC_080414.1, read as the reverse complement.
GGAAAGTCAAATACATGCAATTACACTTTTCGGCCACCTTAAAATCCGCTTATGGTCACGGCACATTTTTACATTGGAAAAAAATCTCGCAGCACACCACAAACCAAAAATGTTCCAAAATTATTTTCTGTACAGTATATTTATTTATAAAATAATTTTTCAGTATGCATACTTACTCAGTGCTTAGATGAACACAAAGTTGATATCCATATTTTTTAACAGCTATCAGTCTTTCTCTGATTTTTTTTTTATAGCAGTTAGGCTGAGAAAAGCTCAGAATTATTAGACGGGGACTTGAGCAATGTCTTTAACCGCACCAGGGCCGAGCATCTTGCTGACAATGGCTTTGCAGGCAGTAGTATTAACTCTATAAACAACCAGGACCTTCACAATGCATTTGAGATTAACTAGCTAGCAGCAGCTAAGTAGCAGTGTTATTTTAGAGCTGGGATGTAACCTTTGACCGCAAAACAACAAAGGTAAGACGGGCGCAGAGATTGACTGTAGTGTGCAAGCCAGGTTTTTATTTGTCAAACACGGAGCAGTTGGTTTATTAATTACATGATACTTTCTGCTGTTAGTCGGGGACTGGAGGTAACTGTTACTACCAGCAGTGATAAATACTCTCTTTCTTTCAAAACCTTCTTATGTCCTGTAGGAGTTACCTTTTCTCGTATTTACCGATCAACTGTTTGTATTACTCTAACACACCCAATATAAAATAAATAGCACTTATACCATAGTTTAAGGAAAACAAGCAGGATATAGGGCAGAAGAGATACACGACGCCTTCTTATCACGGAAGCCCAATGTGTGCGTCATGCAACTGACTGAGCAAGATTGACGCTGACAAGCACTTGTCTGCACCAACAAGTTTCGCAATCAGTTCTCCCGGACAGTCCACAACAAATGGCGAGACGGTCTGTCCTAACACAAGTAACACAGGAGAACGCCCGATATCCTACTGATAACACAACTGACAAGACTCCAAGAGCCCCTTTGACGCCGAGGTGGCAAAATCCACAACCCTCGTTGCCCGGACAACAGTAACTCCCGAATCCTACTGTCCAATCCACAAACAGACAATGATCCCAAACACACCCTTCTTCCTGCCCGCGGCCTGCCCCGCAAGAACCTTCAAAAGACTGAATGTTTGACTAATCGTTGTCATTTTTCTCAGGAACCTTTGGTTGACGTATGACAGGGTGACCTTGCCTCCTCGCCTGAGTGTTTCTGTTTCGCCTTGCCGTTTTGATCACTGTCTACCCGAATAAATTGTCAACTTGTTTCCGGTCAGCTTTCTTTATACCTTTCAAGATGAAGTCAGTACAAAGGGTTAAGACTAAGGTGAACGTTTGGCCTTCTGGCTGGATTGCCGGGGTCCTGCCGGCCCAGCTCATTGGATCTGCGTCTGGCTAGAAGGTCAGATTCCTTCAGTCCATTCTTCATCCATCTATTCACCCTCTGCTCAATCCAAACAGCGGTCAAAGTCGGACAACTCCCCTTTAATTCAACCAAATTGTTGAAACTCCTGGTACTGACTTCGAGCAAGGTCACAGGGAAAACTCGTAGTTGATTTTCAGTGATGTGGGCTTTCTTTATATGAACAAGTGGAATGGATTGGATAATTACGCACTGAAGGGGCTCTCTACCTTACTCTATGAAGTGAGGGAACACAAATTTATGATCGTATTTGATTGAACAAAGATACGTTATATGATTATTGATTTAAACTAATATTCTGGAAACTTCACGGTGAATGTGTCAGCATTTATTGTGTTTTATTAAAATAAAAAAAAAAAAACAACACATGAGAATATGAAGCCCCCCTCAAATATGCCTAACGACGCCACTGGAGGTACCACGGTATTCGATTGCCGCTTGGCCCTCCTAGACGTCTATCATCGACAGAGACCAGTGTACTTACATTTTGTGCCGCTAGAGAGAGCCCACGCGTCAGTACAAATTGTCCTCTTCCATCCCGCTGCGTTTTATGACCTTGTTTTCCAGCATCCACAAACCAGCTATTGTTATTTCGACGCCAAATAAGCCCACCCCTGACACCCCCCAATGATGTGAACCCATTCCGTCACGTCTCATCACCTCGCTATCATCACCCGTGATGGCTATAATGGGGGGATGGAGGCTGATTTTCAGGGGGGTTGATGGCCAGAGGGGACAGGTGCATGCTGGTCCCCCGTGATAAGGGAGGGGGGTGGGGGGGCTCGGACGGTGAAAAGAAAAGCTTCCACTCGGGTTTTGCTGACCTAAATGACGGGAAGGAAGTGGGCCTCCGTTCCCGCCAACTCATCTCAGACCAGCTGGGACTCCATTTTGTCTTTGCAGGTGCCGCCTCCGCCTACTCCTCCTCATCCTCTTCGGTGTCGATGAGGCGCTCGTTCTGACCTTGACAAAAAGAGCATCTGCAAACCACTCACGCACAGCAATAGGCGGGCAGGGGGGGTCTTCAGTTCTTGTTATCTTGGCGCTGTAAAATGTTTTACAGCAAAGATTACAAAACTGGGATTTGATTTGACAGAACAGAGAAAAGGCATTCATGATACTTCTTCTCCTTCATCTAAAATTGCCACGATTTTCTCGTATTTACCAAACGACTGTTTGTATTACTCTAACACACTTAATATAATCAATCAGGGAATAGTATCTTTTCTCGTATTTACTGTTTGACTGTTTGTATTACGCTAACACGCCCAATATCAAATAAATAGCACTTATACCCGGGGTGAAAGTGGGCCAGAACGGTCAGGAACGCAGTTCCGGTATAAGATTCAGGGCCAGAATGTTGTTTCGGTACACGGTGCTTTGATTCCGAAAATATAACAGCAACTGTCAAAACGCTATGTAGAAAAACAAAATGCTAAGTTTGCCACACATGCACACCTGTCAAGTTGTACGGTTTCGGTGTAATTTGTACAAGTGAGCGCTGACTTTTAAATGTGTACGCCGTACGTCCAAAATCTGTACGTTTTTCGTGCATTACGGTTTTTTTTCTCCGTCTGGATTTTGTCACCATTTTAGCAAATTAGTAATATGAATTACAGGCCTCTCTAATATTTTCAAGTGGGAGAACTTTTAGTGGTTGACTAAATACTTATTTGCCCCACTGTTCCTAAGTAGTTAAAATTGAGATTTGGCATTAGTATGCGAGGAAATGGGGGAAAATAAAGAGATGGAGGTTGGGGTTATTGCTGTTAACTTTTATCATGCAAATCATTGAAAAAATACAATTTTGAATGAAAAATAAATAAATAAAATTTCTGGCTCCTTGGCGACCTTCACGTCGGGGAGTTCCGGCAAGAAATTCTAACCACTTTCACACCTGCTTGTACCATAGTTTAAGGAAAACAAGCAGACTATAGGGCATAAGAGATACATGAAGCCTTCTTATCATCAGCTGACTGAGCAAGATTGACGCTGACTACCAGGTAATAGGCAAGACATCTACAAGCCCACGTCTCCACGTCAGTTCTTTCGGACAGTCCAGAACAAATGGCGGGACGTCCTGTCTCAACACAATGAACACCGGAGAACACCCGATATCCAACTGATAAGATGACTAATAAGACTCTAAGAGCCCCTGTGGTGGCTACCACTACCACCACAATTTAGTGCATGGGTGTCCAAACCTGTCCGCAAGGGCCACTGTGGGTCCTGGTTTTTGTTCCTACCAATTGAGCACAGACAGTTTAACCAATGAAGTTTGTGCTAAAACAAGCAGCACCTGACTGCAATCAACTGATTACACTTGTGAGACACCAGATTGGTGAAAAGATGTCATCTTGTTTTGTAGGAATGAAATCCAGCACCCACTGCGGCCCTATGTGGAATAGTTTGGACACCACTGATTTAGTGTTTCAAGATTTAGTTAATTATTTATGTGATATTTTTTGGGACATGTATTTTCTAATGGGTGCACACTTTAATTAATATTTGTCTGAATGCTTACTAGATTTTATTTGCCAATTTGAGGTAACGAACACAGCTGTTTAAGATCTGGCACCTACCATTCTGAAGGGGGGATATTTAAGTTTAATTATTGTTTGGAGTAAAGTTTTCACTGTTTGTTTAAATGCACATTAGTTAATTATTGTTTGAATATATGTATATTTTCCATCTGTTGTTGTTTTATTAAGTTGACAATGTTTGGTTAATTTGTCATACCTTCTTCAGGTGGTCGTTAGTAGAGTCCACCCTGATTTAAACGGCCAGAGATGTGTCTGGAGGTCACTTTAGTTGAGGCCTTTTGTTATGTTTGCCTCTTTTATGATGGGCCCAAGATATTTTGTCAACCTGTTTCTTGTGTGACTCATAGTAAATTGAATTTTCACCTAAGTTAAAACACCAGTGTCCATGTGTATGTGTGGTCCACTACAGCCCCTTTGACGCTGAGGCGGGCAAAATCTCCCACTGAGGTTGCCCCAGTATCGGTGACTCAGCAACTGTGATGCACGAACAAAACAACCCAAACTGCGATAGAAGATTATCCAAAACACACCCTTCTTCCTGCCCACGGCCCCGCGAGAGCCTTCAAAAGACTGAATGTTTAACTCAGCATTGTCATTTTTCTCGGGAACCTTTTGTTGACTTGTGATATGGTGACCCTGGATCCTCGCTTGGGTCTGTCGCTATTTTGCCTTGCCGTTTGATTGCTGTCGACCTGAATAAATTGTCAACTTGTGTTTCGAAGCCTTTTTCCAGCTTTCAAAATTGAGTCAGTACAAGGTGTTAAGACTAAGGTGAACGCACAGAGTTGGTCTTTTGGCCGGGTTGGTGGAGTCTTGCCGGCCAGGGTTTTTGGAGCTGCGCCAGCACGGGTCCGGCGGTTCGGCTGGCATGATTCCGGCAATCTGGCTAAAAGGTCAGATTTCTTCATAACCAATTAATTAACTAGTATTTAGATTTTCAATCTAAAATGGTGCAAATCTTTTCTATCATACTGCTTGAAAACCTACTGTTTATCTTTGCGTTTATTTACTTCTTTTTTTTTTTCAAAAATGTAATGTGATGGTTAATCGGCAATCAATCGATTACCAAATTTAATCAACACCTAAGAGTAACCCAATCACAATCATTTTGTTTGCTTATTTTCCTCCATTGTCATTTTGAAATATCCTGTTTTTTTAATGAAGGGATCTTAAAAAGTTTTTTATCCGATGAATCAGGGAAAAAAATAAATCACATTAATCCGTTTTTTAAATCATTATTAGTTGCCTAGCTGAATATGGAGATAACTAAATGTAATTGCTTACATTCTTCACATGGAGTGACGTGCAAAAATGAATCAATTAATTGACAACTAATCGATTTTATTTTTTGTTGACAAGTATTTAGCCTTGGAACCTGCGTTTTTTACATTGCCAATTTAGAAAAATGTCCTATTTTTGAAGAAAGAGATGAAAATAAGATTAATCGACAACTAATCGATTGTTTGAATCCTAATTTCCTCATGTTTGCATACAGTATATTCTGCAGTGTTTTTTAACACAAGACTTAATGAAAGGATTGATAGAGAATACAAATATAGTATATTATGGCTTATTATATCCTTCCTTACAAGGATGGACTGGTTTTAGCATGCTAAATAATCCAAAACTAGCCTAAAGAACGCCATTCGCAGTCGGGCGAAAACGTTTGAACACCCCAGTGAGATCACAAATAAATCTGTGCTCTAAAATAATCCCCATTAAACACATTTATCTGAGTAATTATAACACAGGAGAGGAGTGGCGATGATGCTAATCTGTGGGCGCCTCCGTCAACAAGTCCGGAGGTGGCGCTTTCTGCTCTCCGTCTGGTTAGCGCTGATAACGTTTTCACGAGAGAGGGGGCTGATGGGTAATTACCTCGCACGCGCGGGTTTAAAATCCAAATGTGAAGTGAAGGGGGGGTTGTGATGTATTCCAGGGGGGCTGATAGCACAGGTCGTTGTGTGCGCAACGACGACAAAGGCCGTAAATATGCAAGTCAACCGATGCTAGCTTCTTGTTAGCTCCCGTCCTCCCTCATGCAGCATTTTGACCACAAAGGACGAGCACGTGCCGCAAAACGGTTGACGTACAGAGCGCCCGAGAAGCGGCGGCCTCGCCCTCCAATGCTGTTGGTTCCCCGTGCGCTGACGTGGGAACTCGTGTGTCACAATGCAGCGTGTGTGGGAGGAATGGAAAAAAAGAGAAATGCTAAAAATACACTCCGGAGGTGAAACGGGAGAAGTGCGTGAGTAGCGGTGGTCGCTAGGACACTGTAAAAAAGGACTGCTGCCATTTTAAATCAAAGGACAAAATATTTTGGAAAGGTCTACGTCATATATTCATTTATTGCCTTTGACGGTGATAGGTCTCTAATCTATTTGAAGGTTGAAAAGAGCCACATGTAGCTCTGGAGCCGCATCTTTTAGGTTTCTATTATTGTCAATGTCACTGAAAGTTTTAAAACTCAGTCCAGAACAAATAGCAGGACGCCCTGTCCTAACACAAGGAACACCGGAGAACGCACGATATCCAACTGATAACACGACTGACAAGCTTGCAAGAGCCCCTTTGACGCTGAGGTGGCAAAATCCACAACCCTCGTTGCCCTGACAACACTAACTCCCGAATCCTCCTGTCCAATCCACAGACAATAATCCTAAACAACGCCTAAACACACACTTCTTTCTGCCCACAGCCCGCCCCGCGAGAGCCTTCAAAAGACTGAATGTTTAACTAAGCATTGTCATTTTTTTCTCGGGAACCTTTTGTTGACCTTGTCTCCTCGCCTGAGTCTGTTTCTGTTTCGCCTTGCTGTTTGATAGCTGTCGACCTGAATAAATTGGAATCAGTACAAAGGGTTAAAACTAAGTTGAACGCGCGGAGTTTGGCCTTTTGGCCGGATTGCCCGGGGTGGCCGGCCCGAGTTGTTGGAGCTGCGCCAGCGTGGGTCCGGTGGTTCGGCTGGCGCCATTTGTTCTGGACTGTCTGGGAGAACTGATTGTGAGAGTTGGTACAGATGCGGGCTTGTCAGTGTCAATCTTGCTCAGTCAGTTGCATGACACACTTGTTGGGCTTCCGTGATAAGAAGGCTTCTTGTGCCCTATAGTCTGCTTGTTTTCTTTAAACTATGGTACAAGTGCTATTTATTTTATATTGCGTGTGTTAGAGTAATACAAACAGTAAATACGAGAAAAGATACTATTCCCTGATTGATTATATTTAGTGTGTTAGAACAATGCAGTTAGACGGTGCCTTTGAGAAAAGGTGCTACCTCCTTCATGTTGTAACCACCAAAGAAACATTTTATGGAATCAAATTAGTGCCAGAGACAATCCGCATTGGCAAAAAAACCCCAAAAAAACATTCATACAAACATTCATAGTCAGTCCTCCCAATAGCCTAAGACACGAATGCTAGTTTTAGACCGTGACGTCGCCATCGTAACGCGGAAGTGGGACATTATACACACACGCCCTCGCATACAATCCATTATATTTCAGCTTGTTTTCTCCGGTAATCTTTTTTTAAGAAAAAAAATATGCCGATCAAACACCGCTGCTATGGAACTTGTATAAACTACTCCAGACATTACGACATATGAAGGATGTTTTCTTCATACGTTTCCCAAAACCAAAAACTCGGAGGAAAAAAATGTGAAGAATGGATCAACTTGCGCGGACGTCCAAAAGACCAGTTTAACGCCAGAAAGATGAAGCCATTCACATTTCAAATGCAGTAAACATTTTGTTGGGGGCCATTGTCCTTCAGAGGACGAAGAGGTAAGCCATTTTGATATTTTTACTTTTTTTTTTAGCGTGGCGTTTTGCCGTGCTGCTGTCTGACAATGAATGACCTGAAAAAAATTAAAATTGTATCTGACTGCCAGTTACCTTTTCTGTTGGAAAAAAAAACAACTTTAGTAAGGGGGAGGTGTAAATGAATTATAGAATTAAGATTTGTTATTAATGAAAAAATTAATAGTGTTGGTTGGCTGTCCCCGAGTAGCATTTGTGATCGCTACACAAAAATAGCAATATTTAAATTGCCCCAAAGAATGGTCAGAGACATAAGACAACCTTAGAAGATATAATATATAAGAAAGACAGGGCAGATGGTGGTAAAGGATAGATTGTTGAAACAGGAGAACGTCATTTTCAGTGGCGTTAGAAAAAGGTGTCGATAACCTAAGCTTTTTTATCCCGGCTCATTTTCCCGTCTTTTTCAGCCCTCGACACTGAAGCCATCTCTTTAACTGAACATTTGTATGATCTTCCACATCTTTACCAGTGAATTTGGGACCATGGATATCATTTTCGGACAGAATTGGTAGGTTTAGCTCTGTAAACATCTCGTTCGTACACTATTTCCATTCATTTAATATTGGGGACAAACGGGAGGTTGACCCGCCTAGCCACAATTGCTGATGTCATGAATATTAATGAGCAAAAGTGACGTGTTTCTTGCGGTACGCCATTTCAAATAATTGAAAGTAAAAGTATATATAAAAATAAAAAATCATTTCAGAATATCTTGTTTTGAGCTCAGGTTTCACTCCGACTTCCTGTTTAATTTTGTAGTCACGTACATCGCTTCCTGTCTTTTTAAACTTTTTCCCTCCTTTTTGATGACCGCACCTGTTACTGACAGGCTGTCAATCATTTCATCATTGTGTTGGCACCGTTTTGTAAACAGAATAACCTGGCAGGACACTAATAAACATAAACTTGTAAGTTTCCTCTTATTTTCGTTTACTCTTCGTTTTACCATTGGTGTTCTTAAGGCCTGAAATGACCACGTTTGTCGAATTTATATCGTTATTTTTAGTTTTTGTGTGGGATTCGTGTCCTTTTGCTCCTCCACATTCAACAAGGGGGATTTGGAGATTAGTTTAAAACTCCCAGGCTTCTTCCTGCCAATGATACGTTTTAATTAATTGCAGGCTAATCTTAGCGAGTTTATCCTTCCCTTAGTGTAATGTAATAAGATGAAAAGAGTGTTTTGCTCCAATTTGAAGCCTCTGTGGTGAGTTTGAGGTGCGGTTTTTCTGTTTTGAGCTAACGGCTAACATAACTTTGAGTAGTGTGAGGTTAGCGTTTCTTTTTTTCTTCTGTCAAAAAATATAGATACAAGGTGAGTTTTGTGGGAATTGTGTTTGTGAATTAGGAATGCTCTACTTCTTTCTCTGCCACAGGCGCCTTGGCTTATTTTTCTGGCCAGCAAAGTGGTGGGGAGCACAGCTATTTGTAGCATTATGAGCCCGGAAGCTTCATTTAAGCCATTTTCAGGTTAGAAGCAAAGAAGAGGTATCTAGCTGTAAAATCTTTGTGAAATATGTCAATGGAACGCAAATTTTTCATGCTAGTACAACAGTGCCATAGCTTGAAAATTTTAAAAACGGCATTTACAAAAATATTATAAAAGAAAATCCCACTGTTCAAACATCATGTTGTGGTTGTGGCTGATAATAGCCTAATGATCTTTTTTATCTGTGGTTTTAAGAGGCTCATAATGGGGTCCATCCCACAGCTTTGGGGGAGTCACGGCCCGCTGCTCGCACACAATAGCCGGCCAGACGTGGACTCCATTCAAGCAAGCCGCCACGTAATAACCTCTCCCATCATCATCACCAGCCTGGCAAAAAATCAGCGACCCCCTCCTCTCCATGCAGGTTTGTCAGGTACCAGCACGTGACTGTTTTTTCTCTCTCTATTGCTGCTGGTGTCCTGTAAATGTGACGCCTGTATTGATTTGGGCAATCACTCAAAGAGCAAGAGGCGATCCATACTTTTATCAGTCGCTCAATCAAGCCTCGTCAGGAATGCTGGTGCTCTTTGTCCACGGGCGCTGAAAGTCACTCATAGCAGGGGGTGCTGAGGATGTATTTTTAATTTTCCCCCCATCCAAAAACAGCCTTTTCAGTCCGAATTTGCACAATGGCAGTACAGACACATGCTGGATAGTTTAAAGAGCATATGACACGAGAAAAAAAGTCTTAAATGGCATTATTATGTAAATTAGAATCATATTTTGAGATGATTCGACTATATACAACAATTTAGCAAAGCACAGATGACGAGAAATTAGTCTTTTAATCTGCCGGTTAGCCACGCCTATCATTATAGGGCTTTAGCGTCCCCAACAGGTGGATGACGTCAGCGGTAGACTGGGCTCATCGGTTTTACTATTCAGCCCATTGAGGGGGAATTATTCAGAACGAGGAAAACGCGACGAAGAGAGCCGCAAAATGTCATTGTTTCAGTCTCTCTACTCCAATATTTTTACAGGATATTCTTTTTATCCAAGTATTTTTCCCCAATAGCTATATAAATGGGTTGAGAAGGACCAGTCAGCCTGTCGAGGGGGAACTATGCACAACGTGGAAAACGCGACGAAGAGAGCGGCAAAATGTCATTGTTTCTGTCTCTTTACTTCAATATTTTTACAGGATATTCTTTTTATCCAAGTATTTTCCCCAATTGTTAAATAAATGGCATAGTCATGACAAATAACAGTCTTGTGCTGAATGGAATATGAAATAATAAAAATGCATTCATTCAGGACGACATGGCAAAATTACTCCATAATGGTCAAAACTGTCGACTTCACCTTTACTGTCGCACCTCCCGAACGATATTTTATGACACCTAAATCGGACATATGACATTTCCCTTTCCCGGCTTCGGAGAATGTAAACAAACCAGAAGGCGTGACAGCTAGCCGACATGCTAACCCGAACCGAGTGATGTTTCAAAGTCTTCGAAGCGGAAAATCACACATAACTATCCTGACGACCCGGTTGTCGATTGTCTTCGCGGATCGGCAAACCGCCCGGCGTAGAGCAATTTACAGTTTGTTCCCCGGAGGAGGGTGGCTGGAGTTGTTGTGCAGCTAGCTAACGTGCTGCTGCTAATGAGCATGAGGAGAGCTTTTTACATGCCTATCAATGATCAAACGTAAGTAGTCCTTCATTTAAAGGAAGTTTGTAGTGTTTACTTTGTAATCGCTGTATTCGTATTTGACATAATACAAAACAAGATGTTTACTCACTTCCTCATAAGTCCAATGGTCCCACAGTAAATATCCACGGTGATTGGGAACCTTTTGAAACTCCAAAAAGGCGCATACACCTCTCCCTCATATAGAATGATTTTTCTGCAGCCGTTTGGCTGGCGTGATGCGAAAAATAAACGTATTAATCCGCAAAATCAGCTGAATCCTTCGTCCTCATACACAACAGTACACTGGACGTCTTCTACCGTACACGTCACAGCGCCCTCCTCCTCAATGCAAGACCGAAGTCGGATGTCACTCATTTTCATGGCGCGGGATTCAAAAAACTAAATAAAAATAGCGATCGCTTCCGCACACATCCAAGCGGCCCATATCATTCAGGGGCATAAAATACGGCGTGTATTATGAAATAAACATGCTTTTTCGTGTCACAGGCACTTTAAGGACTACTACAAGGCTACTACAAAGACAGCGGTCTAGTTCACCTACAGTGTGTGTTGGAGTTTTTGTATTGGAAATAAAGGCGTCCGTGTATTATAATGCAAATCCCCGCAGCTAGACGGCACAATGACACACAAACACATTTGAACACAAAAAGTTCTAATAAACCTCTGTTTAACTTTTCACAAATAATGCTTTATTCAACGTGACCCGGAAGCAAGCAAGGTGTCAGGTGGGGACCACGTTATTAAAAAAAAAAAAAAAAAAAAAAAAAAACTTTATCGAGATATATATTTAATCCCCAAAGTTAAATACACTATTGTTTCAATGTTTTATTTATTTATTTATTTTTACCCCCCCCCCCCAAAAAAAATCCACCAAAACACTTTTTTTCTCTCCCCAACACCGGGGGGTGCTGCAGCACCCTCAGTACCCCACTTCCCGCACCACTGTCCTTTTTTTGTAGGCTTTTGCGCTTAAGGGGATGTTGTTGTTTTTTCTGTTTGCTGAAGGGTGTGCTGCCAAAGCTAAATTTAAGGTCTGCGGAAATGGTTTGTCACTCATTTTTTGTCTTGGGGAAAAGATGTGGAAAGCAGAGGTGTCAAACATATGGCATTGGGACTTAAAACCAGTCTGTAAAATGATTTCTAATACCCCAAAATTATTGAGTTTTGAAAATGATGAGGAAACTGGAGTGGAAATAATAAGCCCATTTCAGACTTAAATTCCGGTAAATTCCCGTGGAAGATGACGCGGCATTTACCCGTGTCATGGCTTTCAGACACGGAGAGATGTCCCGGGAATAACCAGGGTTGGACACTTTCAGACTTGCCCCATGTTGGGGACTCGACACTCGGGGAGGGCGGCCGGTGGGATTTTACAACCCGGACATTACACTTTTGGTCGGCATCGGCAACAAAATAAACACATTTCAAAAGATGGACTGTCTCTTTCTCGGCTTTACGATCCAGTAGCAATTGAATTTCGTTATGTTTCCAGTTTAATTTAGCTATTTCCATTTTGCCATGTTTGTAATTGCGATGTTTGTTTACAGATTTTCATTTTACTGTGAAGAAAGAGAAAATGACCATCGATCTGCCATGATACATCATCAACCTTTGCGGTGTAACCTGTGGATTAAACGCCTGCTTTCACACATGCCGCATCCCGGGTAAGTCCCGGGCTACTACTAAGTACTATTACTAGCTACTAGGACTCGACCCGGTAAATGTCCATACCTGGGAAATTGCTTTCACACATAAGGGCTATCCGTTTAAATCCTGGGAATTAACCCGAGTTCAGCCATGTGTGAAGGGATATACAGTACTTTCCAATTTTTTTTTTCTTTTAATGTCCCTGCAGCTGCTTTATAGGAGTTCAACCAAACAAATTCAAATAAAGAAAAATAAGGACGTTTGTTATTCAAAATATACATGTAACTGTTTTTTACATACAGTTCGTGGCGTCAGGTGGGTATAATTAATTGAAACTAATGTTTTCCTGCTGAGTGTGTATTATCACCAAGTTTGTGATATATTTGTTGATGCTTGTAGAAGCTACAATATGCACTCGTCTGTCAATGTTCATTCAAAATAGTTGGAAACCTTTATTTATTTATATTTTACAGACGAAAACACTGAGTAAATATCGACTAAAACTAGACGAAATTGGTCTGAGTTTTCGTACACAAAAAATAGATGAAGACAAACACATTTTGAAATGACTAAAAAATGACTAGGTCTAATAAGTATTATTGTCCAAAAGACTAAGACAAACATGAAAAGGACTGCCAAAAGCAACACTGGCATAAATCTGTTGTTTGCCAAAAGCCCTTAATTTTTTCATAAGCATGATAAAATTGGTCCATTTGTTTTCTCTAAAAGGGAAATAGGAAAAAAAATAGGAAGTAAATGAACAAAATATAAAAATTGATAACAAAATAAAATAAAAAATACAATTTAAAAGAGCATTCATTTGCCGCCACTGTCCCCCACCAAATGGATTGGACGTTTACTTGCGATAAACTCAAAGATTTTTCATTTCGTGTTAGAGAATCACACGATTGGACGTCTAGCTCTGTGAACGTCTGTGAAACGCGATCGTTCACATTCTCGCTCGAGCGCATCCGCTCGGAAGGCGGGGCGGGAGCTCATTTCCTGCTCCATCACCTCGCCGATGACTCCCACGATGCCCCTAACAGCCGTGCGATTGGACCGGGCAGGGGTCCAAGTGCCGAGCGGACCCCTTCGCATGCAGCCGGTCCCACTTGGCGACGACAAAATTCCACATGAACCCCTTTGCAAAAACGATCCGTATTCATATCGTGAATCATTTAGGTGGCATGTCCTTCCACCGTTTTGTGAAAGGCGACACGTTCCTGTCTCATTATGATAATTGCCTCCGCCTGCTAATTTGAGTGTCCATCACTCAGCGAGCGATACCGGAAATATTTCGACATCTGCTCCTCCCCGGCGACTGTAAAAAACCTTCGGGCCAGCGAAACACCACCTTTAGAGTCACCTTTTCAACCATAAGCAAAAAAAATCTTGCTTATTTTCTGTGTAAGCTAGCAATTCAAATCTCATCATGGCAGGTATGAAATATTGGATGAGATGCCTTACTTAAGCCACAAATAGGCTTAATTTCTCCAACAGGTAACCTACATACAGCTCTGCTTCTCATCCTCTATGACGCATGACATATTTTTAGAAAGATTTTAATGCAAGAGAACGAGAGTGAGCTGCCACAATGATCAAATTAATCTGTTTTAATATTATTGACATGATTGACCTAAAAATGAACCAAACTTTTTTTGTGCTTGGCACCATCCCACCATTCAGTTTATGACGAGTAGACGTCCAATCCATTTGAAGTGGGAGAACGTCCTCCCAACTTCAAATGGATTGGACGTCTAGCGCCGTCAATGGCAGACAATAAGAGAACAAGGAAAATGCAAAAATATCCTTAGAGTAGTTGTTTTACACCATGACAACAAATCTCTGGTGACTTGTGATCGTGCAAAAATGAATAACCAAGTACGGATACTTTTGCAATCTTAATATTGTATCTGAATAAGTCCCAATTCATTTTTTTTATTTTTTTTGACTTATGAGCCAATTTTTTTCTAGATACGTTTTGCCCGGCCCACACCTTACTTATATTTTTAGACCTGTAAAAATAATGTAACTCGTAAACGGAGGTGGGTAAATATTACTTAAGAGTAAAAGTAGCCATCCAGAAAACTCAAGTACAAACAAAAAGTACTTGGTGAAAAGAGTACTCAAGTAATGAGTAACATTGTGAGTAACTGCCTACGATGTTATTAATTTTTTTTTAAAACAATGGTATTTTTTTTCTCAGCACAGTTATAACAGTATGAACTGTTATTATTAGAGATGTCCCGATCGATCGGGTCCGATCACGTCATTTTCAAAGTATCGGAATCGGCAAAAAAATATCGGACATGCCTTCTTTAAATATATATATATATATTTTTTAATTAAATCGTTTTCTAATTGTATTTAACGTTACAGACATAATGTGTTACACTCTTCCAGAGTCTTTAGTTTAAGCTTAAGGTAGGGTTATCAAATTTATCGCGTTAACGGCGAGAATTGATATTTTTTACATTTATCACGTTACAATATTTAACGCAAATAACGCATGCGCTGCATGACCCACTCACGCATTGTTGCGTTCAATCTATAATGGCGCCGTTTTACCCATACAGTATATAGAGCTAGAAGGCAGCGTGAAATGAGTAAAGAGAAGTTTGACAGCCTTTGGAGCCTTTTTTTAAATGGCTAAAGCCTTACAATCCCTCTCCCAATGATGAGAATAATCGTGGGAAGCAATGTGGGGAAGAAAGGTAGTAGTTGATCTTTTTCTTAACACCCTATGTTATTTCCCAACGCAGAGAAGATATATCAATTGGTAGCATGACGCACAGTCATGGTTGCACTTCCCATCATGCATTTGGGCAGACGTTAAATGGCTACAGTATAATTTACTGAAAGCTCAACAAATACACTAGATGGCAATATTTAGTCACAATATACAAAGTCACATTTATCCTTTAAGATTTACAAGTCTTTCTATCCGTGGATCCCTCTCACAGAAAGAATGTTAGTAATGTAAATTCCATCTTGAGGATTTATTGTGATAATAAACAAATACAGTACTTATGTACTGTATGTTGAATGTATATATTCGTCCGAGTTTTATTCAGTTTTTTCTTAATGCATTGCCAAAATGAATATGATCGGGAAAAATTATCGGGAATGATTGGAATTTAATCGGGAGCAAAAAAAAGCAGTCGGATCGGGAAATATCGGGATCGGCAGATACTCAAACTAAAACGATCGGGATCGGATCGGGAGCAAAAAACATGATCGGAACAACCCTAGTTATTATTGTACTATACTAGAACCTATTACATAACTGCATTTACAGTAATACTGACGAGAGAAAAAAATCAGCAGGAAAGAAGCATAATTCGTCCAAAGAGCAGGAGTGCCCTCTAGTGGAGAAAAAAATTCTTAGTTTCAATAGTTGAATAGTGAACGGGTTACGAGTCTTACGACGTGCTCAATTTACATGATTTAGACTTTACAATGCTGAAGTCTTGTCCACCTTTTTTTTTTTTTTTTTAACTTTTTTTTTTTTTTTACTTTTTTTCTCAGCACAGTCATCTATATGAACTGCTATTATTATATTGTTCTATAACTTATTACATAACATTTACAGCAGGGTTCACTAAATCCGGACCTCTGTGCCACTTTTCCTGTCGTGTTTTCCATGTCTGCCTCCTCCAACACACCTGAATCATAATAATCAGGATCATTATCAGGCTTCTGGAGAGGTTGCTGATGACATAATAATTTGATTCAGGTGTGTTAGGGGAGAGAGACGTGGAAAACACGACAGGAAAAGTGGCACACCGAGGTCCGGATTTAGTGAACCCTGATTTACAGTAATTCCGACGAGGAGAGGGAAAAAAAACCCTGCAGAAATGAAGCATCATTCGTCAGTTGAATAGTCAGTTGAATAGTTGAATAGTAAACGGGTTACGACGTACTCGACTTACATGATTTAGACTTTACGACGCCGGAGTCTTATCCGCCATTTTTTTTTTTTTTTTTTTTTAGTCGCATAAATGGTACATTATTGTACCTCACAGTGTCTTATTTTTTACTTTATTAATATGACATGTTCTGTCTACTAAATGTGAAGTTGCTCAGCTTGACAGACCACAACAAGGCAATTGTGCATTTTGAAGCTTTTTACCGTATTGGCCCGAATATAAGACGGCCCTGATTATAAGACGACCCCCTCTTTTTCAAGACTCAACGTTTAAAAAAGACTTTTTGAACACCAAATTAATTTTTATACAGAGAATAATTACAGTACATCTGAAACATGATTATAACAATATATATGAGAGAAAAAGCATGTTATTTTGCCTCATTCAAATCTTAATATCTGAACATTTAAACATGTAAACTAATGTGCAATCACATTCGTAAATGAATGGCTTCTGGTTTTTGAAATGTAAATAAACCAAAGTATTGTAATAAAACAACAAAATTGTAATAACCGCATTAACCATTAAAGTGAAGTCTAACTGAAACAAATATGAATAAGGAAAACATTGCAAAAAAATATTGCAAACTGGTTAAACTTGAGAGTAGCTGAGATTTGTCATGACAGAACATAGCTTCAATGATATCTGGCGCCATCTAGCGTCGTGAATGGGTATAATGTCTAGCCCGCGAATATAAGACGACCCCCACTTTTTTAGTCTTATTTCAATGCAAAAAACACCGTCTTGTATTCAGGCCAATACAGTATTTACGTGAAATAAACGCTAACTGCACGTTCTTTTTTTTTTTTTTTTTTGCTTTTAACCAAGATCGTGTTTCACTTCCATATCTATAAAGAATTTGGGAATTTAAGCATTTATTCACAAGAATTTTCAACGAAAAAGCTCTTTGTGATTCCACTCGGTCAGCTTTGACGGCCTCTCCAACAATGCAAGCCCCCTATTTATCGGCCCCGCGCCTCGTCAATCCATTCTGAAGTCTATGGTCCGATACTACAAAAATTGCCGTATCAGGTGCCGATACCGAGTATTGGCTCGGGACATGACAAATATGTAAACAACATATCAGTAACGATATTTTGTATATTTAAAGCGGCATGGAAAATGAATGAATGAATGAATGAATAAATCATTTTGTCAACCCCGCCCACTCACACGTTTGCCTGTCGACTGTAGAAAAACAATAGAAGCAGAACAACCCATACGTAGAAATAAATGCATCTACAAACAATAAGTGTAGTTTTCTATTCCCATTTGTGTTCTCATAAAATGCTTTTTTTGTGTGTCTTTTTCATTTGACTGATGCAAATGTGTGTGTGCTGTTGTTGTCTTAAATGCATTGTGTGCTCAGGCTCACCTGTTTATCTCTCCACAGCTTCCAACACCAGCCCTGAAAGGTCAGTATATAGATCTGATTTAATTTCTGCCAAGAACGATGATTTTCATAGTTGATTGTTTGCCATGAGTTGAATCGTGGGCTCGTATATAAATCACGTGTTAGTTACTGTTGTATTACGTTAGGCTGGATGTTGTAGCTGCAAAAGTGCATTAAAACTTAAAAACGACATGTGGAAAAAAGTTGGGCATTAAATCATAGACTTCATAATGTATTGACGGGTCAGATCAGTTATGCACTGTGCCTCGCATTCAAGTAGGGGGCCGCCCACATCAAGAGGAGCTATTCACAAACACACCCACGCAGTGATCTAATGCCGGATTTCTGTTAAACAATTATGAAAACCATACCGCATACAAACAGGAAGAAGTGTTTCAGGAGTGAAATTGTTCGAGGATTCAAGGTAATTATTATATTTTTTGTACCGTGCATGCATTTTGAAACATTGTGAAAAAAATCAATGGGA
The DNA here is from genome assembly GCF_030265065.1 of Corythoichthys intestinalis. NCBI lineage: Eukaryota > Metazoa > Chordata > Actinopteri > Syngnathiformes > Syngnathidae > Corythoichthys > Corythoichthys intestinalis. Next base: position 1,535,534 of record NC_080414.1, on the reverse strand, counting down.
AAATTAGCCGCTACTGCATTGGCGTCATAGTTCGCAATGTTTACGTAAAATAAATGCTAACTGCAGGTTTTTTTTTGTTTTTTTATTTTTTGCTTTTAAACAAGAATTGAGACTCTTTCACGTCCATATCTATAAAGAATTCAGGGTTTTAAGCATTTGTTCCCAAGAATTTTCACCAGAAAAGCTCTGTTTACATCAGGCGGCCGCGAGCAACATTCACTAACAGACTAGCATTGCACTTCGACATATTTACATAAAATGCTAACTGCACTTTTTTTTTTTTTTGCTTTTAACCAAGAATTAAGACTGTTTTATTTCCATAACTGTAAAGAATTTGGGGATTTAAGCTTTTATTCACCAGAATTCTCACTGGAAAAGCTCTGTTTACATCAGGCGGCCGCTAGCTACATTCACTAACAGACTAGCATTGTACTTCGAAGTAAAATAAATGCTAACTGCACGTTTTTTTTTGCTTATTACCAATAATCGAGACTGTTTTACGTCCATATCTATAAAGAATTCAGGGATTTAAGCATTAATTCACAAGGATTTTCAACTAAAAAAGCTCTTTGTGATTCCACTCGGTCAGCTTTGACGGCCGGACGGACATTATGAAGTCAATGACCGCGTGTCAGTTAATGTTGTATTACGTCGGACGTTACGCTAGACATTGTAGCTGCAAAAGTGCATTAAAACTAAAAACGACGTGCGGAGAAAAGTTGGACATTGAATATTATGGAACTGTTTTTTTTAAATGTAGCATATTTTGCTAAAACAAAAGCAGATGTTTGCAAATAATTTTCATAAAGTTATGAAAAACCAACATACTGTAAATAAGAGAGTATTGCAATTTGTTTTTTAATCAACAATAAATATAGATTAAAAGATTAAAACATAGATTATTTAGAGGTTGTTTTCATATTTTTTATTTAAAATATTCATCAAAATCTTAAAAGTAAAGAATATTTATTTATTTTTATTTATTTATTTATTTATTTATTTATTTAATAGGGACAGTGCACATTGATGAACATCTAAAAAGATGTAAATATGCCAGATTGTAGCAAGTATATGCTAATTTACATCTGTAGTCCCTAAACAGGTGACACAAAGATACAAAAAGGAAAGAAATAACAAAAGATTACAATAAAACAACACAATACAATACGTTACTAAGAACTTAAAAGTCAGTGATTGCAAGACTGATTTGCTTTCAACCACTGCTTGAGCTGAGTTTTGAAAGTTCGTATTGTGGGACATTGCCTGATGGCGAGTGGTAAACTGTTCCAGGTTTTACAAGCCTTTACAGAGAGAGAATTGTGACCGAAGGCTGTTTTTCTGATTGGAACCTCACAGTCCCCTCTAGAGGAGGCCCTGGTCCCGAGACCTCTGTGAGCCCTCTTTTTTTAGAAAGTCCGACATGGGAGGTGGGGCAAATCCATGTAACACCTTGTACATTAGACAGGCAGTTCTAAAAAAATTGTAAAATTCTCAAGGCTCAATAAACAGTACTTTTTTAAAATGTTACAAACATGGAATGACATTGGTTTTCTGGCAAAAACCTTTAACGATTTCTTGTAGAGTGATTCTATCTTACTGCATGTATTTACACCCGCCAGTTGCCAACAAGTAATGCAGTATTCAATGTGTGATAAAATCATTGAGTGTAGAAACATTCTAGCAGCCCCAAGTGTTATAAAAGATCTTATTTGTTTAAAATTATTCAGGTTGAATTTTACAGTGTTCGTTTAATATGGCTTTTAAAAGAGAGTGTGGAATCAAGTGTAACTCCAAGGTACTTGGATTTACTTTTTGTTCTCCTTAAAAAAAATTCAAAATGAAGATAAAGATGCACAGTGATCCCTCGTTTTTTGCGGTTAATGGGGACCAACAAAATCCGTGAAGTAGAGGCGGAGCTTATTTACATTAAAAAAAAAAAAAAAAAAAAAAGGGCGCAAAGTTTGAAGCACAATATAATTAAGGATTACTGTATATGAATGTTAAAAAGAATATTTACTGTTAAGTGAGTCACTTATCTGTACATTTTTTAGGTCAAATGATTCATGAAAATAGTTGTCATTTAATTTGATTAATGGTAATCCTATTGCCAATGTATTAAAGGAATTATTCCAAGAGGTCCATCAGTATCATTTAGTAGTAAAAATGAGAAGCTTATCTAAAGTAGACAGTCACCAGCACATCCTGTTGCTAAGTGGATGATAAACGCCGCTCTTTATTGGTGCACTTTGTACGCAGGCGGCGTAACAAACGACGACCACAAAGCGAAAGCGACGGCCGGACGAGGTGAGATAGCGCCGACGTGCGCACAAATCTCCCGTTATGGCGGAGGTGTCCGGTGCGAGTCCTTGGGTTTCGCTCTCGTGTGTCACGCCAGCTGTCGGCCTAACAATCATGCATAATTGAAAACGTCCGGCGAGCTGACATTTTTGCCGATGACTTTAACGGGAAGTCTGGGAACAAAAAGTGCGACCCGTCGCAAAAGAGCGTCTTTTTTTTGTGTGTATAAGAAAGCGTGAAAGTGTGAGCCTGCCTAACCAGCTTTCCTCAGGGAATGAATGGTCGTCTATATGGGGAAAGGCTCATGCCGCAACAGTGGCTAATTCCCGCTAATCCCGCGCGGCTGCGAGCAGCGGGGCGAGCCGCTTTCCAATGGTGGCCCGCCACTTAGATTAACTCCCTTACTCGGGCCGGGCCGCCACCAGCGATGGACTCGCTCGCTCTCCAAATGCTTTGCTTTCCACAATCATGTAAGTTTTAGTTCATCCATCTTTTTTGTGATAGTATCCTGTACTACCATTGACAACTCATTTGAACTGGCAACAGTCAAATTGTATAAAACTGTAATTCAATAGGGAATAGAGCTGTGGGATATGGACAACGATATGAGTGAGTGAAGTTGTTTATTTTAAAATACAAAATTAGATGAACAAATAGCAGAATTGTGTTTGGACATTTTCTTTAAAAATCATGACTTTTATGCGATCTCTTCTGCATTTATTTATGAAATGTGTCTACAGCGGTATGAAAAAGTATAGCCTTTCTCACATTTCTGCATAAAATCACCATCAAATGTGATCTGATCTTTGTCAAAATCACACAGATGAAAAAAAAGTCTCTGCTTTAAAATCACTCAAACATTTATAGGTTTTAATATTTTAACGAGGATAGCATGCAAATAATGACAGAAGGTGGAAAAATAAGTGAACCCTCTGCTTAAGGAGACTTAAAGAACAATAGAAACTAATTTTTACCAAACATTTTAAGTCAGGTGTGTGCCCAATAACTCATGAGCAGTTTAAAGTTGCCTTGCCCACTATAAAACACACACCTGGTAAGAAATGTCTTGATAAGTACTGGTGCACGATAATTATTGGTCCGATAATAGGAATTATGACGTCATCCTGATAAATCCAATAACATTATTAATAGGACCGATAATATGTATTGTGCTGGCTTTACAGCTTACAGTGACTGAAAGCAGTTGAGCATTTGCGGGGCATTGCTCCCACCTGCTGGTCAGAATAATTCGTTGGATCTATTTTTTGTCACAGTAGTTTTGTTCACATTACAAGGTCATTCACATACACATTGCGGTGTCTAGCGGTCGCATTGACAATCGTGAATGCTTTGTTACGTTTCCGGCTCGGAAGTATGTCTGTAAGTATTTTATGTTTACTATAACATATGGATGTGCACCATATGTTTACTTCTGTGGTGAAGGGTCATATGTACAGAACTTAATAAGTTGTTGTGTTATAGACGCCAACCAATGCTTTAATAGTGCAAGCTAGTGTGCTATGCTATTCATATAATAGTTGTGTATATAAGTGGATTGTGCAGTTTGTTGTATATTGAGTATTGAATATGTGTATTTTTCTGTTGTACTTTCACATTATTAAGACGAGTGTCTTCCCATAAAAGCAAGAAAAGACCAAGCCTTGTGGTTTATGGAAGTGCATTCATTTTTAGCTGGCTGTCGGGCAGTGCAGAAGTGAAACGCACTGTTTTGTTCATGTCATTATGAAAAATCTGGTGAGATCAAAGGCAAATCTATGTTGAATCCACCACTAGTTTTTTTTTTTTTTTTTAAATATCTAGGTGTTCAACAACTTAGGTTATACGTTTAAAAAAAAAAAAATTGTTATCGGTTATCGGTATCGGCTTTGAGGAGCAGGAAGTTATCGATATCGGTTTCAGAAAATGGATATCGTGCACCCCTAATGATAAGCATTGTCTGATGTGCATCATGGCTTGGTCAAAAGAGCTGTCTGAAGACCTGCGATCAAGATGACGGCAAGAGTTCAGCGCAGAATACTCAGAAAGATAAAAAAAGAGTGTCTGCTAAAAAAATTTACAGAAATCACTGGCACAGTCCAATATCTCTGTGCACACATCAACTAGATGTAAAACTATGGCGTTCATGGGAGAACTCGACGGAGGTACCCACTGCTGTCTAAAATAAATAAACATTGCTGCTTGTTTAATGTTTACAAAAAGGCACTTGGACACTCCCCAGAAGTTTTGGCAAAATATTTTTGGACTTATGAAACCAAAGTTGAATTGTTTGGGAGTAAAACGTAACGTCATGTGTGGAGGAAAAATGGAACAGTTCACCAACATCAACACCTCATCCTCACCGTGAAGCATAGTGGAGGGAGCATCATGATTTGGGGCTGTTTACTGCGTCAGGGCCTGGACAACTGGATGAGCTAAGTAGCAGAGACTCCACGACCGTCGTTTCCAGACTCGCGTATATGTCGACGTACTCGTTGTGTTTGCCGGCAGCACTTTTGTCATTGTCGTGATTAGCGACGAAATAAAAGCATGGAGAGGTGTCACCCCGCTCCTCCTAATTCAACCCCCAACTGTGCAGCTGCCCGGGGATAATCCTGTATTTACAGTTGATGTGCTTGCAGATTAATTCCCCAAACGCACCCGCATGTCAACGAGCGTTTCCCAAAGTCAACTTTTCAACATGTGGCACAGTTTTGGGATTTTTCCCCACAGTCGAAACACACGCGAAACGGGTAAATGGAAAGTGGGTTTTGGCGACAACGTGAGCTAAAAATGTCGTTTTTCTTGCCACGTTTATCCCGAGCAGGAGATCTCTCCTCAAAATGTTTCCACAATCGGAAAAATCCATAGTCTTTGACAACTTCCCGGACCCCACCGATACCTGGGAGATCGTCGAGACCATCGGGAAGGGAACGTATGGCAAAGTGTACAAAGTGCTCAACAAATTGGACGGCAGTAAAGCGGCGGTGAAGATATTGGATCCCATTCACGTGAGTCTTGAAATTTTCCATTTTTTGGGGGGTATAGTGATAGATCGTGTTTTTGCAGGACATCGACGAAGAGATCGAGGCCGAGTACAACATCCTCAAGGCTCTTTCTGACCACGCCAACGTCGTCAAGTTCTACGGGATGTTCTACAAGAAGGACGTCAAGTGTGGAGATCAGCTGTGGCTCGTGTTGGAGGTGACAACCTTTTCTCATTGGTGGAAAACCAAGTGAAAATTGTAGCATGGTAAATATCTTTTACTGTACATATGCAGGGGTTAATTTCTGCCGGATCCTGCCGAAACAAAATCCGGCACCCTTGATTTTGTCCTCCCGGTGTTCCTGGACTTATTCGGGCAGATCCGGCACCTCTTGTGTATAGAAAATAATAATATAAAAACATTTTTAAAAATGTATTGTAATAGCCCCGAATGGGGGAAAAGGAGAGGAGTCGTTGATGGCTTTGTCCACTTTATTGTGGCAACAATAAGAAAACAATAAACAAAATAACAGCGGACCGCCGCCACATTTGACAGCTAACTTTTGCTTCTTGCCCGTCTTCCCCTCGCTTCCTACTACCTCACAGCTCTCCAGTCCCAACGTCTCTTAAAGGGACCGTGCATAGTTACGGACATTACAGTATAAAATAATATGCATAAATTCATTTACAGAACAAATCCCAAGAATTGCATGTTTTTTATAAAAATGTAACCTCATTTGAAAGAGGTGGAGATTTGTTGATGCACTGAAAAACTGAACCAACAAATGAGCCAGCCAAGCCTGGGCAGGAGGCTGCTACTGTGGCAGCAGCTGGTCAGGTACAGCGCCACCCGGAATGGGGGCCAGTTACAGTGCCCGCAGCCAGCTAGGTGGACCACCAACAGGCTGAGCAACAGGCCCGTACCCTTATGGGAAATTTGGGTTTGGGCTGCATAATCTGTAAGGTGGTGGGAACTTTAGGGCCAAAGAAGACTGCGGGGGATGTAACTCGCAAAAGAATGGGTTTGTGTCAGTTGTAGTAATCTCAGAATTTTTTAAAAATGTTTTACAAGTTAGACTGTACGTTACTGTAAATCCCACCTGTGGTTAAGTTGCCCGTGCTGTGCAGAGTATAGCCTAAATAATTGTCAATTGTTGTCATAACACTTATACCATGGATATTATCTGAAATTGAGGCTTGTAAGTCCCAGAGCATGGCAAGGGGGCATTTGCGTGTTGTTTTCAGCACCATTTTCTGCATATGTTCTAGGACATGTGCCCGTCTCGTCATCCCTGCGGTGTTATATGTACTAGTACTTTGCGTTCCGGCACCTTCTGATTTACAAATTAAGCAATATACATGTATATGTTAACTCTTTCGATGCCAGTCATGTGGCGCCCAATCATTCTACTGCTGTGAATTTAAATGAGTTTATCACTTGTCGTGGATTGAACGTCTAGTGCCCTCATTTGCTGCCAACCCTCTCGCTTCAAACGGATTGGATATCTATCTAAAGCATCCAAAGAGTTCATTAGAATGATGTAAAACAGTTACATTTCTGCATAAAAATGAAACTCTAAAGTAGACATGTGCCGATAACTGGTTACAAGGTATACCGTGGTTTGAAAACGTCACATTTTCAAAACCGCAAAAATATTCCATCATACCATCCCCACTGTATTAGCTATTTTTTATGTCCCAAAACATCAGGGAGAAAACCCACGCTTGCAGCTGCAAGGCTCAACCCTCCCCCACCAGTTATTGCTCAGTGTCAGTGAATCTACAGCTGCTGTGCTACACGATGGCTGGAGGAGGTGAAACTCCTGACCCCCCCCATCGAAAATGTATGTATGTGAATAGTTTGGCTACAGAAAAGTTTCAGACGGTTGCGGCATGTAAGCTATGTTTGCGGAGGGTGACTGCTGAGGAGGCAATACCGCCAATATGATTTCTCATTTATACAAAATAAAGCATAAACTTCATAATGTATTGACGGGTCAGATCGCTCATGCACTGCGCCTCGCATTCAAGTAGGGGGCTGCCCACATCAAGAGCAGCTATTCACAAACACGCACGCAGCGATTCAACGCCGGATTTCTGTTGAAAAAGTACGAAAGCTGTACCGCATACAAACAGGATTGTCTCAGGAGTGATTTGTGAAAAAGTACGAAAGCTGTATCGCATACAAACAGGAAAGCTTGTCTCAGGAGTGATTTGTTCGAGGATTCAAGGTCATTATTATATTTTTCGTACTATGCATGCATTTTGAAACGTTTGAAAAAAAATCAATGGGACAAATTAGCCACTACGGCATTGGCATCACATTTCGCAATATTTACGTAAAATAAATGCTAACTGCAAGTTTTTTTTTGTTTGTTTTTTTGTTGTTGTTGTTGTTGTTGTTGCTTTTCACCAAGAATCGAGACTGTTTTATGTCCATATTTGTAAAGAATTCGGGGATTTAAGCATTTATTCACAAGAATTTTCACCAGAAAAGCTGTTTACATCAGGTAGCCGCTAGCTACATTCACTAACAGACTAGTATTGTACTTCGACCTATTTACGTAAAATAAACGACAACTGCAGGTGTTTTTTTTTTTTTTTTTGCTTTTAACCAAGAATCGAGACTGTTTTACGCCCATATCTATTAAGAATTCGGGGATTTAAGCATTTATTCACAAGAATTTTCAACGTTCAAAGCTCTTTGTCTGTGGTTCCACTCGGTCAGCTTTGATGGCCTCGCCAACAATGCAGGCCCCCTATTTATCGGCCCCGTCAATACATTATGAAGTCTATGCATCTGTTCAAACGCATATTCCCACAAAAAACTGCTAAGTATACTTCTAAACTAAATAACGAATGCATAAACAAACATTCGCTCAAACAAAAACCAGATTTTTTCTATAATCAGGTGAAAATATGGTCCATTTGTCTACTTTAAAAGGCAAACATAGTTAGTCTTGCTTGAAAAAAATTAATCCTGTAAATATTTACTTCAAAAACATATAGCTATCCATGGATTTCGGCTAATTTGTCAATTTAACTTTTAATGGTTTCTCAATTTGTTTAATTCATGGAAATATCTACTATCTTTTTAGCAATTGCTGTCTCAATTTTACGTGACCTCACTTGACGTTTGTTGCGCGCCGTGCAGACGACAGCGTCCCGATTAGCGGTCTGATTGTTCTCCGCGCAGCGTCTGGCCAACGTTGCTCTTAAATCCGACCGGGGCTTATGTAACGCCGCGCCCGGCGGGAGGCGGCCGAGTTTACCTGCGGGCCACCTGGGGGATTTGTTTGCCTGCCAGTTGGCAAAAAGGCCCAGTTCCGCATCATGTGTCCTGCGGCCGCAAATGAGCGCTCGGCCTATTGTGAGAACATTCATTCACATTGACCCGTGTATTTGAAGAAAATGCCTCCGCCGGCTGCTGTTGTAAAAGTTCCAGGGGAGGGAGAGAGTGTGATGTTTCCATACAGCGAAAGGAGACGTCTTCATCTCTCATATTTCATCTTCGCCGGCCCCGCTGAAATGTCAGAGCCGTAATGAAGGTCAAGCTCCCGGCGCAAATGTGTTTGTAGGCTCCAAAACTCACACACGGAGGTGGATGTTGCTTTTATATTGGTCTTTTGCTTTTCTTTGTAAGTGCGGGTGTTGATGCTGTGATCATCTGCTCCATTTGATTGATGAAGCTGGCAAATTTGATTTTTGCATGATTCAAAAGGCTTGAATTTGAAGAATGTCTTCATTACTCTTTTGGCTGGAAGCTCGGTGCTGTATTGTATTATTATTATTTTTTTTTCTTCATGTAAAAAGACAGTCAAAAAAAAAGGGGCTATTTTAAGGTCCACGATGTCTCAAAGGTTAATTGACTAGCAAAAAACAGTGCTGGCCAATATGATTGGCATCTAGGGCTGTCCCGACTAGTTGACATAGTCGATCCGTAAATCCGTCGACGAGCACAACATCCCGTCGACGGTTAATGAAGGGTTAAAAAAAATATATGCGTGGAAAGTTCAGAATGTCGGACGCTTGGTATGCAAGCGGGGAAAGCGGCACAAAGCCAAAAAAAGCGCACCAGAGAGTCCAAAACATTGACTTATTTTTAAAGAAACAAAGGAGGGTACACTGTTGTTTTCTGTCTCTTCAATGCCAAGCTTGGCTGCACGTCGGCCGTGAATGATAACGACAGGACATTGTAAGTCCATCTAACTAACTAATGACATGTTTTATTAAAGTTGCTAAGCCTGTCGCGATATGCAATGAGTCCATTTATCGCATGGTAAATAAAAATGAGGGCGGTCATTTTCACTGCTGTGTTTTATCACTGCGCGCGCGTGCGTGCTGTTGGCTTATGAGACTCCAGTTCTTTTCTGTCATCAACACACTGTAGAATTAAAGTTCAGACATACAAAATAAGAAAACACATCTATATTAAACACTATATACGTTTGCATTGCTACATTTAGGTGAATGGGGGGAAAAAAGCCGACCTACTTTAGCCGGCTATAAAACAAGCAGCCTTCTCCAAAACTTGCAGTTAAAAGGTGACACTTCAAACATGAAAAATCGCTGGTTAACAGCATTTGAAAAAGCAAAAAAATCTTTTACTGACACCGCATGCAATCACAAAAAGTGCTTTTTTGCGGAGTGTAAAGCTTAAATTAGCGGTTTAGCGAACGGACTTCCGGTGAGCATTTCAAAATAAAAGCATGTCATGTTCGTCATATAAATAACGATTTCTGGAGTTAATCCCACATACTTCAGATTCTACACTAAGAATACCTTTAAAATGACACACTTTATGAAAAGTCTGATTGGCAATGAATAATTATTATAATACTATTATATATAGTACTACAGTATACTATAATATTAATGCTAGGTATTTTTTTAAGAATTGTTTTGAATCATGTTGGAAAGGTGAAGTCAGTGTTCTGAATCTGTTTACATTCCATTCTTTTGCACAAGTTAATTCTATCAGCATTTGAAGTCATTGTTTATTTGTGATTTATTATTAATCTTTTTATTTGTACTTCAATGAAGAATTTAAGTGTTCCAAAATGTTTTTGTGAATTGATAAGCGTCAACAAAAATTTCATTGCTAAATTAGTTAAAAAAAAAAAAAAAAATTTTTTTTTTAAATTATAAGATTAGTCGACTAATCGTAAAAATAGTCGGCTGACTAATCGGGAGAAAATTAGTCGTTTAGGACAGCCCTATTGTCATCCCTGCAATTCTGTCAGATAATGCTCAATTTCTCCTGGAAAATGATTGCAATTACAAATGCTTTGGTAGTAATATCTTCATTTATTTTACTAGCAATGAAAAAACACAAAATATAGTGGGAATTAAAAAAAAAAAATCATTATCATTTTTACACAAAACTCCAAAAATGGGCCGGACAAAAGTATTGGCACCCTTTGAAAAATCATGTGATGCTTCTCTAATTTGTGTAATTAACAACACATGTTACTTACCCGTGGCACATAACAGGTGGTGCCAATAACTAAATCACACTTGCAGCTAGTTAAAATGGATAAAAGTTGACTCAACCTCTGTCCTGTGTCCTTGGGTGTACCGCATTGAGCATGGTAAAAAAAAGAAAAGACCAAAGAACTGTCTGACAACTTGACAAGCAAAATTGGGAGGAAGCATGGGCAATCTCAAGGCTACGTGTCCATCTCCATAGACCTGAATGTTCCTGTGTCTACCGTGCGCAGTGTCATCAATAAGTGTAAAGCCCACGGCACTTTGCCAACCTCACCAGATGTGGTCAGAAAAGAAAAATTGACAAGAGATTTCACCGAAAGATTGTGCGGATGGTGGATAAGGAACCTCGACTAACATCTAAACAAGTTCAAGCTGTCCTGCAGTCCGAGGGTACAACAGTATCAACCTGTACTATCCGTTGGTGTCTGAATGAAAAGGGACCTACCCAGGAAGACCCTACTTCTGACCTTGAGAAATAAAGCCAGGCTGGAGTTTGCCAAAACTTACCTGAAAACGTTTTGGAAGAATGTTCTTTGGTCATATTAGACAAAAGTAGAGCTTGGTGGGAAAATACATCAACATAGAATTTACAGAAAAAAAAACAAGGCCTTCAAAGAAAAGAACACGGTCCCCACAGTCAAACATGACGGAGGTTCCCTTAAGTTTTGGGGTTGCTACTGCCTCTGGCATTGGACTGCTTGACCGTGTGCATGGCATTGTGAAGTCTGAAGACTACCAATAAATTTTGCAGCGTAATGTTGGGCCCAGTGTGAGAAAGCTGGGTCTCCCTCAGAGGTCATGGGTCTTCCAGCAGGACAATGACCCAAAACACACTTCAAAAAGCACTGGAAAATGGTTGGAGAGACAGCACTTGGAGACTTCTAAAGTGGCCAGCAATGAGTCCAGATCTGAATCCCATAGAACACATGTGGAGAGTTCTGAAAATGGCAGTTTGGAGAAGGCCCCCTTCAAATATCAGAGACCTGGAGCAGTTGGCCAAAGAAGAATGGTCTAAAATTCCAGCAGAGCATTGTAAGAAACTCATTAATGGATGCCGGAAGCGTTTGTTCGCAGTTATTTTTTCTAAAGGTTGTGCTACCAAGTATTTGGCTGAGGGTGCCAATACTTTTGTCCGGCCCGTTTTTGGAGTTTTGTGTAAAATGATAATAATTTAATTTCCCCCCCATTCTCTTTTGTGTTTTTTATTGCAGGCAAAATAAATGAAGATATTACTACCAAAGCGTTTGTAATTGCAATTATTTCCCAGGAGAAATTGAGCATTATCTGACAGAATTGCAGGGGTGCCAATGCTTTCGGCCAGTAGTGTAGGCAAACTGCAGCTTTTGGAAGATGTAAAACTGTTGTCCCCCCGACTGCCTGCCTGAGCGGTCCGCTGTCCAACAAAGCTAAGGGGCAGTTTACATGGCGACTCTGCGACACAAATACGCAATGACTGAGTAGCGGACTCGCCTCGCGTGCATATGGCGTCGGCGAAGACTGAAGGCGAAGATGAAAAATTCTGAATGCTGCCTCCAAAGTGGAAGAATCCGATTGCGGGGGGTTGGTTGAGGGGGGGCTTACTCGGCATGCATATCAAAGGCTCCTGCGTCGCGAGACCGCGCCATTAATGTCAGCACTCGTACACATCACATTGCAGCGGTGCTACTAAACATTAAAAACGGCAAATATGGCGGAATGTCGGCTTTAATTACTGTTTTAATAATATTTTTTAAATTAAATATGTTGAACGTTTCAATTTTTGTGCCTTTTTGAACAAAAGAAAAATGACATTGCGTCGAGTGGGTGGGCATATTTTTTTCCGGAATGAGGGAGCTTGGTGGGGTCAAAGTACATCATTCTCTGTCGCTCTGTAAATCTGCACGGCCCCCTAGGGCCTGGCATGAATACTACATCGTTTTCATGCGTAATTGCGACATTGTTCAAATGGAGACGCAAATGCAAATTTGAAATTTTTCGTGTTCTCGGAGAGTCACCATGTAAACGGCCCCTAAGGCACATCTGCCCTGCAAACACTCAAGATGCTAATTTGAGCAATCCAACCCTGTGGTTTTGCGAGTGTGAATGGGAAAGACTAATACGGACCTCAATGCTGATTACGGTCAGATGACCCTTCTCTGGATACAAAAGGGATTTGTATCAACTGATCCACCCTTGGTAGTTCTAGTGGTCCACAACGTCTCAAAGGTTAATTGACTATCAAAACAGTTGACGATTAATCGTGGCAGTCCAAGCACAAACAGTTTTGGCTACAAATTTTACTCAAGTTTTTTTGGAGCGAAATCCATTCAAGCGACTTTTCCGTTTAAAAATAGCCAAAGCTTAATGTCATTTAATTCACTCATTTACTTAACATCGTGTTTTTTTAATCTGAGAGTTAGGAAAGCTTTCCTATTTGACATGCATATTTCCTTCCCTAAATCTACTGGTTAATCCCATGTCTGAGGAGAAATACTTGCATCTCTAGATTTTTTTTTTCCCCCTCTCAACAGTAATTTTCAACCCAGGGCGCCCTGCTCATTAACAAGCCGCATCCTCCATCCCCCATTCATGAGGTGGAAAGCGCACTTTCATGTATCCTGCGCTCTCCAATTTAGTAGGCGGGCGTCTGCAAAGTGCTTCAAAGAAAGCAGCCACGGGGCCCCGCTTTTGTTCCCTAATCACAAATCAAAACCCAATCTCAAGCGATGCCTCACAAAGATGGAAAATGTCTTGCCAAGCTTTGTAAAGGTGAATCCCTACAAAAATGAGGTTGAAACTTGTATTCTTGAAAGCAGAATGTGCTCCAAATTGGAAATAAGAGTTAGAAAGTCTACCGAAGTAGACGCGCAAACATTCACTAGCAGGTAAACGTCGTCACCTCTCCGATAAAACGCAGCCTTTTCCTGTCACGTCGGCACACCTCCATCTTGATTGCGTGCGACGCCTGGAAACAAACGAGTTCATCAGCAGCATTCAAAGAAGGATGAGTCTGCGGCTCATTTTGTCTAGGGCCACTTTGAGGGACCGCGAGCTCATTTGCATGACTACGCCAGCACCGTTTTGATGAGATATGAAAGGGAAAGAAAAATGTTAAGGTGGACGACTGGCGTTTCGAGGAACTGAAACAGCAGAATTTTTGGGATTTTATTATAATGTGCGATATAGAGAAAATATATCGCGATATGCCACGATAGAATACATTTTAAATGATTTGTTGATCAGTTTCCCCCCCTAATCTATTTTTGAATTGAAATTAAACTCACCTGGCCAAATGAATCAAGTACTGCAGCAACCTAAAACTATTCAGTGTGAACGGAAGCAGCAAAGTAGCATGCATATTTTTGATCAATGAAAAAATATCTATCCCGTAGTGTTTTTGAGACTGCTGTACACTTACAGTCGTATGAAAAAGTATCTCAACCTTTTGGAATTTCTCACATTTCTTCATAAAATCTCCATCAAATGTGATCTGATCTTTGTCAAAATCACACAGATGGAAAAACGGTCTGCTTTAACTAAGACCACCCAAGCATCTATAGGTTTTCATATTTTAATGAAGATAGCATGCAGACAAAGACAGAAGCGGGAAAAATAAGTAAGTGAACCCTCTGCCTAAGGAGACTTAAAGAGCTATTGAAACCAATTTTTTCCAAACAATTTTAGTCAGGTGTGTGCCCAATCACTGATGAGTGGTTTAAAGCTGCCCTGCCCACTATAAAGCACACACCTGGTAAGAAATGAAAAGCATTGTCTGATGTCAATCATGGCTCGGTCAAAAGAGCTGTTTGAAGACCTGCAATCAGGGATTGACGATTTGTACAAAGCTGGGAAAGGATACAAAAACCATCTCTAAAAGTCTGGATGTTCATCAATTGACAGTCAGAGACGTTGTCTACAAATGGAGCGAGTTCGGCCCTGTTGCTTCTCTCCCAAGGAGTGGCCATCCACCAAAGATGACTCCAGGAGTTCAGCGCAGAATACTCAGAGAGGTAGAAAAGCACTCGAGAGTGCTTGCTAAAGACTTAACAGAAATCACTGGCACAGTCCAGTATCTCTGTGCACACATCAACTATATATAAAACTATGGCCAAGAATGGTGTTTATGCGAGGACTCCATGGAGGAAGGCGCTGCTGTCAAGAAAAACATTTGTTGCTTGTTCGCAAAAAAGCACTTGGACACTCAACAGAAGTTTTGGCAAAATATTTTGTGGACTGATGAAACCAGAGTTGTTTGGGAGTAACACACAACGTCATGTGTAGAGGAAAAATGGAACAGCTCACCAACATCAACACCTCATCCCCACCGTGAAGCATGTTTTGCTACCTCAGGGCCTGGACAACTTGCAAGCATTAATGGAAGAATGAATTCAAAAGTTTTGCCGGAAAACCCCAGGCTGTCTGTCAGACAATTGAAGCTGGATGCTGAAACAAGACAAACACACAGATCTAAAACACAGAAGTAAATGAACTTCAGAATGGTTTCAGAAGAACAAAATACACACTCTGGAGTGGCCAGGTCAAAGTGCAGACTTGAACCCCATTAAGATGCTGTGGCATGACCTAAAGACAGCGATTCATGTCAGACATCCTATGAATCTGACTGAACCACAGTAGTTTTGTCGAGAGGAATTGGCCAAGATTAATCCTGATCGATGTGCCAGACTGATCTGCAGCTACAGGAAGCGTCTGGTTGAAGTTATTGCTGCCAAAGCGGGGGGGGGGGCACAAAATATTAAATGTGATGGTTCACTTAGTTTTTTTTTTTTTTCCCCCTTCTGTCAAAGTTTGCATACTATCCTCATTAAAATATGAAAACCTATGGATGTTTGGGTGGTTTTAATTAACGCAGACACTGTTTTTTCATCTGAGTGATTTTGACAAAGATCAGCTCACATTTGATTGTGATTTTATGTAGAAATGTGAGAAATTCTGAAAGGTTAAGATTAGGGCTGCAGCTATCGATTATTTTGGTAGTCGATTAATAGATGACCTAGTTAGTTCGCATAATCAAGTAATCGGATATGGAACATAAAAAAATTACTAGAGCTGAGCCTCAAACGGTATAATTAAAAATAATACTAAGTGAGTATCAAAGTATAACAAAAGAACAACTGGGTAACTTAAATATCAAAAGTCAGCTAGCTTAAATGCTATAAAATGCAAATGTTTTTATTTGTTTTTTTTTTTTTTTTTTTTTTTTTACAATGCTCTAACAAATGGTCCAAACACTTATTCCCACAAAAAACAGCTAAATATGTCTATAAACTAAATTAAACATTAAAAAAAACATAAGCTCATACAAAAACTTATGTTAGATTTAACAGGGAGCAGCTGGATTCAGCCCTGTGAAATGAGTTATGTCATATTCACTGTTGCCACTAAAAGGCACCCAAATCAATAAAACTCAATTTAAACACTTTCAAAACAAACCATTACAACGCCACTTCAATTAAACGAATACTCGACGCAGCAAAATTGAATTTGAATCTTTTTTCTAATGGAATTACTCGAGTTAATCGAGTAATCGTTGCAGCACTATTTAAGATACTTTTTCATACCACTGTAGCGAAGTCTTTAGTTTGTATTTAGTTGTATTATTTCTGCTTTGCTTAGAGTTTTCCTGCTGTTTCGATTAGTCATATCCAATCGCTGCAGGGGAGCCAATTATCTCCCCGCGTACATGTATGTCCTCATTACTCTTTTTGTTTGTCAAGAGCTGCAAACCGCTGTCGTTCTAAAAGAAAACGTGACTCACTATAGGGCAAGTTTGCCGTTTTTAATCGGAGCGACGCCAAAAGCACTCATTAAGATGCAAAACGCGTACGCCGCCTTGTTGACAAACAAACGGGGAATTTTTGTCCCGCCTCCGAGCGCCGTGATTGAAACGAACCCCACTTTCGGCGTCTTCCCATTAAAAAGCTTCTAAATGAGGGGTTATTACTGTTGCTGTGGCAACCTAATGGGTCATTTTCTGTCATTTTGCCTGGCGAAGACATGGAGAAACCGGGCCTCTATTGTCTCTCTTGCTTGACGTTACACGACTTGGATTAGATTATAAACACGCTCCCGTGGCGTCCATGTTGTCTCCCCCCCCCCACACACACACACACACAAAAGATAAGCGGTTGAAAAGTCAGCCTAATCTTTTCATCAATTGCAAGTGATGTCCCAGATTCCCCGCAAATGCTGAATTGCATTTTTATGTCTTTTGTAGCTTTGTAACGGCGGTTCGGTGACAGATTTGGCCAAAGGCATGTTGAAGAGGGGCGAGCGCATGGACGAAGCCATCATTGCATTCATACTCCATCAGGCACTCATGGTGAGCTCGCCACTCATTAGCAGTAGAAAAGTTCACTGAAGTCACTTTTTGTCTTTTTAAAGACATAAGTGTACACAAAAATCAAATGAATTTGATTTCTTAGTGTTGAATTTTTTTTTTTTTTTTTTTAAGGGCCTCCAGCACTTGCACGTTAACCACACAATCCACAGAGACGTCAAAGGCAACAACATCCTGCTGACCACGCACGGAGGCATCAAGTTAGTCGACTTTGGTACGCAAACGTCACCCCAACCAGTACTACTACTGCACCTGAAAACAGTTTTAAAATAGGCCATTCACTGATAGTGCGCCTAATACTCCGATGCGCCCTTATAGTGCGGAAAATACGCTACGCTGCTGGCCAAAGGTATTGGCACCCATGCAATTCTGTCAGATCATGCTCAATTTTTCCTAGAAAATGATTGCAATTAAAAATGCTTTGGTAGTAATATCTTCTTTGATTTTGCTTGCAATGAAAAAACACAAAAGAGAATTGAAAATTTCATTCATTATCATTTTACACAAACCTCCAAAAATGGGCTGGACAAAAGTATTGGCACCCTTTGGAAAAATCATATGATGCTTCTTTAATTTGTATAATTAACAGCACCTGTTATTTACCTGTGGCACATAACAGGTGTTGGCAATAACTAAATCACACGTGCAGCCAGTTAAAATGGATTCAAGTTGACTCAACCTGTGTGTACCACATTGAGCATGGAGAAAGGAAAGAAGACCAAAGAACTGTCTGAGGACTTGAGAAGCAAAATTGTGAGGAAGCATGGGCTACAAGTCCATCTCCAAAGACCTGAATGTTCCTGTGTCTACCGTGCGCAGTGTCATCAATAAAGCCCAAGGTACTGTGGCTAACCGCCCTAGATGTGGACGGAAAAGAAACATTGACGAAAGATTGTGCAGACGGTGATAAAGAACCTTGACTAACGTCCAAAAAAGTTCAAGCTTTCCTGCATTCCGAGGGTACAACAGTGTCAACCCGTACTATCCTTCGCCGTCTGAATTTATGATAGGATACCAAGGAAGAACCCACTTCTGACCCAAACAGATTAAAAAGCCAGGCTGGAGTTTGCTAAAACTGACCTGAAAAAGCCAATAAAAATTTGGGAAAATGTTCTCTGGTCAGATGAGACAAAAGTAAAGCTTTTTTGGGGGAAAATGCCTCCACATGAAGTTTACAGGGGATAAAAAACACGAGGCCTTCAAAGAAAAGAACGCGGTCCCCACAGTCAAACATGGCGGAGGTTCCCTGATGTTTCAGGGTTGCTTTGCTTCTTCTGGCACTGGACTGCTTGGCTGTGTGCATGGCATTATGAAATCTGAAGACTACCAACAAATTTTGCAGCATAATGCAGGGCCCAGTGTGAGAAAGCTAGATGTCCCTCAGAGGTCATGGGCCTTCCAGCAGGACAATGACCCAAAACACACTTCAAAAAGCCCTAGAAAAAGGTTTGAGAGAAAGCACTGGATACTTCTAAAGTGGCCAGACCTGAATCCCAGAGAACACCTGTGGAAATGGCACCCTTCAAATCTCAGACCTGGAGCAGTTGGCCAAAGAAGAATGGTCTAAAATTCCAGCAGAGTTGTAAGAATCTCATTTATGGATACCGGTAGCGGTAGTTCGCAGTTATTTTGTCAAAAGGTTGTGCTACCAAGTATTAGGCTGAGGGTGCCAATACTTTTGTCTGGCCCATTTTTGGAATTTGGTGTAAAATGATAATGATTTCATGATTTTTTTTTTGTTTTTTGATTGCAATCATTTTCTGGGCGAAATTGAGCATTATCTGTCAGAATTTCACGTGTGTCAATACTTTCGGCCAGCAGTGTATATGGATCAATATTGGTTAATCATGGCGTGACATTCCATTTAGTGCAGCGCCATCTAGTGTATGTATAACGTAACCCCAAACACTACTACTACTGCGCCTTATAATGCCATGCGCCCTACTAGCATTTATGAAAATTTCAAAATAGGCCATTCATTGAAGGTGTGCCTAATACTCTGATGCGTCTTAAAGTGCAGAAAATACGCTATTTAAAACATTTTTTTAGGTTGGCTGCCGAATTGAAGAGTGCATAAAAATAATTTTTCAATTTAATAACATTTTTACAGAAAAAAAATCATTTAAATTTTGAAAACTAATTTATATATTTTTTTGTAGCCTGCTAAATCATAAAAGATTATAGGTGGTCATTTTTACGTAATATTTTTCAATAGTTTATTCATTCAAATTTTATACATGGTATTTTTATTATTATTTTATTACCTTTTATAAATTTTTTTAATCTTCATTTTTAGATATATTTAAATTTTAGCCTTAAAAATTGTAGTGGCAGCAAATTAGATTTAAAGCCGTTTTAAAAAAAAAAAAAATTAACAACATCAAAATAAACTAATTAAAAAACATTTGGGTAGAATCTTTACCTGGGCTGCGAAATCAAAGTTTAAAAAAAAAGTTACTGTATTCAACATGAATTGTATTTTTATTTTCTTATGGCACTCCATGAAAATTTCCACTATCACAAAGCGATCATATTCCCCGTCTTATTTGAAAACTCCCACTAAAATATTGGCTGGCTATTTTCATTTCAAGTAAAAGCTCTTCATTTTGTGTAGGTTTGCATTTAGGCTGCAAATGCGGCGTTTCTCTTGAAAGCTTTTTTTACCCCTTAACAGTCCGGTAAGTGCACATCGCTCGGAAGATTGCGACAAGGGTGCTGTGAAGGGGGGTTAATGGACTCTCTCTCATAATATGTGAAGTTGCGTAAACATGATCCTCAGCCTTATTCCTTGCCGGCAAAATGGATTTTTCTGACAGATAAAAATGACGTCCTCGGTCACGCGTCGCCCTTCCGACGTCGTCCTTCAGAAAGGACGCCCGGAGGGGCGGCCCGATCCGTCCCCGAAAAAGCGAGCGGTGTCGCTCGTTGGGCCGGAGAAGCTGACGCGACACTTATCGGACCGTCGAGACGTTTCCAGTCACGCGCTCGGTGAAGTGCGTCACGGAGGGATTAAGCTCCCCCGCGACCGGTGGAGGGGCTTCTGCTACAGCGAGTGAATAAAGCCCCCGCAGTGACTCATCACCGGCAAATGCACAAAATACATATGAGGGGGGTTGAGCTTCATGAATATTTTAATTGGCACATACAGTAAATCTGCATGGATTCCTATTACTGTAATGTCAATTGTGGGGGGTTGCGTTCTGGCCTGAAAAGATAAATATAAAATACAAAAGATACGTATAATGCCAAAATGTAAAGTGAAAAATTTATATATAGACAGTGGTATGAAGAAGTATCTGAACTTTTTGGAATTTCTCACATTTCTGCATAAAATAACCATCAAATGTGATCTGAGCTCTGTCAAAATCACACAGATGTAAAAACAGTGTCTGCGTTAACTAAAAACACCCAAACATGTATAGGTTTTTTAAAATGTTATGAGGTTAGCATGCAAACGACAGAAGGGGGGGAAATAAGTTAGTGAACCCTCTGCTTAAGGAGACTTAAGCTCAATTGAAACCAATTTTTACCAATTATTTTAAGTCAGGTGTGCGCCCAATCACTGATGAGTGGTTTTAAAGCTGCCCTGCACACTATAAAACACACACCTGGTAAAAAAAAAAAAAAGTTTTGATAAGAAGCATCGTCTGATGGCTCAGTCAAAAGAGCTGTCTGAAGACCTACGGTCAAAGATTGTTAATTTGTATAAAGCGGGAAAGGATACAAAACCATCTCTAAAAGTCTGGATTTTCATCAATCGACAGTCCGAGAAGCTGTCTACAAATGGACAGTTTGGCACTGTTGCCTCTCTCCCAAGGAGTGGCAGTCCACCAAAGATGACGCCAAGAATTCAGCGCAGAATACTCAGAGAGGTAAAAAAGAACCCTAGCGTGTCTGCTAAAGACTGACCGAAATCACTGGTACAGTCCAATATCTCTGTGCACACATCAACGATATGTAAAATTATGGCCAAAAATGGTGTTCATGGGAGGACTCCACGGAGGAAGCCACTGCTGTCTAAAAAAAAAAATATTGTTGCTTGTTTAATGTTCGTAAAAAGGCACTTGGACACTCCACAGAAGTTTCAAAATATTTCTTGAACTGATGAAACCAAAGTTGAGTTGTTTGGGAGTAACACACAGCGTCATGTGTGGAGGAAAAAATGAAAAGCTCACCAACATCAGCACCTCATCCCCACCGTGAAGCATGGTGGGGCAGCAGCATGATTTGGGGCTGTTTTGCTGCTCAGGGCTTGGACAACTTGCAATCATTAATGTAAGAATGAATTCAAAGTTTTATCAGGATGTTTTCCAGGACAACCCGAGGCTGTTTGTCAGACATTTGAAGCTAAAAAGATGATGGATGCTGCAATAAGACAATGATCCAAAACACAGAAGTAAATCAACTTAATGTTTTCAGAAGAACAAAGTACATGTTCTAGAGTGGCTAAGTCCCAGACATCCCAGGAATCCGACTGAACTACAGCAGTTTTGTAGAGAAGAATGGACCAAGATTAGTCCTTATTTCAAATACGAATCCTTAGGCAGACATTTATAATATTAGCCAAAATAGGGAGAGAAGGCACTCAATTTAGGTGAAAAGCTTGCAAGGAGAAGGAGGGGAAACTATACCGCTTCTGCAATCGTTCTGCGTAGCCCCTCCTTCACCTCTCTTTTATCTGGGATGGCCCGAGCAACAGATGGGTGTCTTGCCCTAAAAGGGAATGGGGAAGCAAGCTGGCAACACCTCTATGAATTTGTTTAGCTATGTGTATGCATGTAGGTGGGATTAAGATGTGTGTGTCTGCACATTCCAGCAAAGCAAAACTGTCTGTTATTGTCTCTGCCCTTGAGAAGGCAAGAGTCTTCAGGGCTTCTTCAAGAAAAACATTTCATTGCGAGCAGAAATAAGCAAAAGCATTTCTTCATTGTGAGCAGCTATTGATTAAAGCTATTATTTAATAAACATCTTAATAATTATCTCATCAAATACATTTCATGAAGCAATAGCATTTGGCAAATAATTTAATGCAACAATGCAAACAATTCTTAAATGTCCCAGACAGTTTAGTTTCTCAATGTCTGTGGCTTGTCCTTGAAGTTGACCTGTGGAAATCGGCCCAGAATGACAAGGCAGTTCTATCAAGAGCTAAACGTCCATAGTTATCAATCACAAAAATGTCCTATTTTAGCAATCAATACTTTATCATGAGCCTTCACCGGTAAAAGCAAATATTTAATAACCATTTAATAATTATCTTATAAGATGTGCCAGACTGAGCTGCGGCTACAGGAAGCATCTGGTTGAAGTTATTGCTGCCAAATGAGGGGCCCAAAAATTTTAAATGTGATGGTTCACTTACTATTTTTCTCCCTTTCTGTCAATTTTTGCATAGTATCCTCATTTTAAAATATGAAAACCTATAAATGTTTGGGTGGTTTCAGTTAAAGCAGACACTGTTTTTTTCATCTGCGTGATTTTGACAATGATCATATCACATTTTATGGTGATTTTATGAAGAAATGTGTGAAATTCCAACAGGTTCAGATACTTTTTCATACCCACTGTATGTAAACAGAAAATATTACGAAATAAGATGAGAATTGATGGGTCTGACACCTCCCAGTCCGAATGGATTGGACCTCTATTGCTGCCAATGACACTTATGTAAGAACAGGAATCTCCCTTCATTTTCATGTTTTTTTTTTTTTTTTTTTTTTTTAAATGTGACCGTTTGCTAGGTAAAGCAAGTTGTCATTTTCATGCTTAAAATGCCAATATTTTGTGTGTGTATGTGTTCCAAACGCAGGTGTGTCGGCCCAGCTGACAAACACTCGCCTGAGGAGGAACACCTCGGTGGGAACGCCCTTCTGGATGGCGCCAGAGGTGCGTCGCCCGCTCTCGCTTTTACGCCACATTAAGCCACAGTCGTTAATGGTCGGCGGAGGTGACGGCGCGCTCGCGTAGTCGCTCTTGGCTCATTTAATCGGGCCTGTCCGGATTCTAGCGGCATTACGACACATTGCGACCGGGCAGTTTGATGGCGGCGTTTGCTAAATCATCTTGTACCGGGAACACATCATTTATCACGCGAGGTGTAAATCCACGGTATAAAAAGATCGTATTACAAAAATGGAATGATTTACAAGCACACTTTTTTTAGTCTGTTGGCCGTAAACTCTTGAAGTACAGAAATGAGGAAAAAAAGTCAAATAGAAGACATAAATACACTGCTGGCCAAAAGTAGTGGGACCCCTGTAATTCTGATAGATAATGCTCAATTTCTCCTAGAAAATGATTGCAATTACAAAGGCTTTGTCAGTAATATCTTCATTTATTTTGCTTCCAATGGAAAAACAAAGAAGAGAGTGGGAGAAAAAAACTGAATTATTATCATTTTACACAAAACTCTAACTAAAAATGGGCCAGACAAAAGTATTGGTACCCTCAGCCTCTTACGTTGTAGCACAACCTTTAGACAAACTGCCAACAACCGCTTCCTGTATCCATTAATGATTTTCTTACAATGCTCTGCTGGAATTTTAGACCATTCTTCTTTGCCCAACTGCTCCAGATCTATGAAATTTGAAGGGTGCCGTTTTCAGATCTCTTCACAGATGTTCTATGGGATTCAGGTCTGGACTCATTGCTAGCCACTGGAGAAGTATCCAGTGCTTTCTATCAAACCATTTTCTAGTGCTTTTTGAAGTGTGTTTTGGGTCATTGTCCTGCTGGAAGACCCATGACCTCTGAGGGAGACTCAACTTTCTCACAAAATTTGTCACAAAAATTTTCTTCATAATTCCATCCACACGGTGAAGCAGTCTAGTGCCAAAGGTAGCAAAGCAACCCCAAAGCATCAGGGAACCTATGCTATGTTTGACTGTGGGGACCATGACCTTTTTTGGAGGCCTCATTTCCCAAAAAGCTCTACTTTTGTCTCATCTAGCCAAAGAACATTTTTCCAAAACGTTTTTGGCTTTCTCAGGTAAGTTTTGGCAAACTCCAGCCAGGCTTTTTTATGTCTCTGGGTCAGAAACAGGATCTTCCTGGATATCCTTCGATAGAGTCACGTTTCGTTCAGGCGCCGATGTATCCGCACAATCTTTGGTTGAAATGTCTCGTCAATTTTTTATTTCCGTCCACATTTTGGGGATGTTAGCCACAGTGGCTTTACACTTATTGATGACACTTCGCACGGTAAACACAGGAACATTCAGGTCTTTGGAGATGGACTTGTCGCCTTGAGATTGCCCATGCTTCCTCACAGTTTTGCTTCTGAAGTCCTCAGACAGTTCTTTAGTCTTCTTTCTTTTCTCCATGCTCAACATGGCACACACAAGGACACAGGACAGGGGTCGAGTCAACTTTAATCCATTTTAAGTGGCTGCAAGTGTGATTTAGTTATTGCCACCACCTTTTATGTACCACAGGTAAGTAACAGGTGCTGTTAGTTACACAAATTAGAGAAGCATCATATGATTTTTCAAAGAGTGGCAATACTTTTGTCCAGCCCATTTTTGGAGGTTTGTGTAAAATGATAAGGATTTAAATTTTTTTTTTCCAATTCTCTTTTGCGTTTTTTCATTGCAAGCAAAATAAATGAAGATATTACTACCAAAGCATTTGTAATTGCAATCATGTTCTGGGGGGAATTGCGCATTATATGACAGAATTGCAGGGGTGTCAATATTTTTGGCCAGCAGTGTACATACGTATTAAAGAGTTGCCAATAATTTTGGGGTTTTTTTTGGCACACCTCGTCCTCCATAAGATTGATGTTTGCATGCGTGCAAATGTGGCATCAGCCGCCTTGTCTTATTTGAATTGGACTCCTGGTCAGGAAAACCTCCGAGAAAGCCACCAGTGAAGTCCGCCTCGGATTAATTCCGCTTTGTTGTGGAGTGTGGCGACATTTTGCTTGCTTCACTTTTAATCTTGTGTGGTAAATCTGCTACAACAATAGGCTTAATTTTGCAACAGTTACAAAATACCCATTTGGGATTTATCTGTGCTAATTGTACTGTTCTACATTTTTGGGAAAGCATACTATAATACCTTTTACAATCCTAATATTAATAAATTTACCTTTCACCCAGCTGCAAAAAATTATTTTGTAAAACATTGCTTATCTGCCAGTACCCGAAACGTTTGTCTTACGCATTTAAAAAAAATATTTTTTTTAACCTCAGGTGATAGCTTGCGAACAGCAGCTGGACTCCACGTACGACGCCCGCTGCGACGTGTGGTCGCTGGGCATCACCGCCATCGAGCTGGGCGATGGAGACCCGCCCCTCTCTGAGCTCCATCCAATGAGAGCACTCTTCAAAATACCTCGGTCAGCCTCCGCCGCATAGCGTCACGTATTCCAATGACCATCAACGCAAGCTTTGTCATTTCTGGTTGTCCTTGAAGTAGTCACTGCAAATATTCAAGTACAGGTACATGAAAAATTATAGTATTTGAACCACTTTGTGCTGTTCTGTCACGTGACTGGGTGAAAGCCCTGTAAGCACTTTGCTGTCACTGTCACTTTAACCGTGCCACACGTTGTCACGTATCTCGTGTGCACACATACACAAAATGTGCTGGCAGTGGGGCTCCCGCTCGTCACGCGGCTTTCTCTGAATTCGTGTGACAACCGCGGCAGGCCTTCAGGCTTCGGCTCGTCACCTCCCTGATTTCATTTCTTCAAGCGGACGTTCTCGAGGCATTGGTGTCCACGCAGTCTTAGAAATTAAAAATGTTGTGTATGCTGCATGTGCCAATATGTTGTTTATATTGTCAGATTTACCTTTTTTGTTTTTGCAATAAGAGAACTAATCTGATTGGCCAAGTTTGTTGGAAACAAGAATTTCAAGGAACATTAAAACATGGAAAATAAACAAGGGGGGGGCAAAAATGGGTGGAAATGGGGAAAAACAAAAAGGGTGGGAATTGGGAAAGGGAAAAGCAATTGGTGGGAAATGGTAAAACAAAAAAGGTGGAAAAGGGAAAAACCAAAAATGGTGGGAAATGGAAAACTTTATGGGTGGGGGGGGGGCGGAAAAACTATACGGGTAGATAGGGGAAAAAAGGGTGGGGGGGAGCGTGGAAAAGGGAAAAACAATATAGGTGGAAAACGTAAAAACAAACATGGTGGAAATGGGGTAAAACAAAAAGAGTGGGAGTTGGGAAAGGGAAAAAACAATGGGTGGGAAATGGTAAAACAAAAAAGGTGGAAAAGGGAAAAAACAAAAATGGTGGGAAATGGAAAACCTTATGGGTAGAAAAGGGGGGAAAAGGGAGGGAAAGCGGAAAAACTACGGGTGGAAGGGGGGAGCGTGGAAAAGGGATAACAATACGGGTGGAAAACGTAAAACACAAAAACAGTGGAAATGGGGAAAAAAGGTGGCAATTGGGAAAGGGAAAAAAAACTGAGTTGGGG
This sequence comes from Corythoichthys intestinalis, assembly GCF_030265065.1. Classification (NCBI taxonomy): domain Eukaryota; kingdom Metazoa; phylum Chordata; class Actinopteri; order Syngnathiformes; family Syngnathidae; genus Corythoichthys; species Corythoichthys intestinalis. The sequence continues at coordinate 1,508,999 of NC_080414.1, read as the reverse complement.
AATGGAAAAACAAAAAAGGTGGAAAGGGGAAAAACAAAAAAAGGTGGAAAAGGGAAAAAAACAAAAATGGTGGGAAATGGAAAACCATATGGGTGGAAAAGGGGGGAAAAGGGAGTGAAAGGGGGAAAACTATATGGGTGGAAAACTGAAAAACAATACAAGTGGAAAGGGGAAAGAAAGGGGGGTAAGGGTGGACAAGGGAAAAACAATACGGGTGGAAAAAGGGTGCAAAACGTAAAAACAAAAATGGTGGAAATGGGGGAAAACAAAAAGGGTGGGAAAGGGGAAACCAAAAAGGGTGGAACAAAAGGTTAACAATGTAAAAAAACAACAACAAAAAACGTTGGAAATGGGGGGGGGGGGGGGTAGTAAAACAATATGGGTTGAAAAAGGGTGGAAATGGGAAAAAACAAAACGGGTGGAAAAGTGAACACTATTTAACTGGAATTCAGAAAGAAACATCTCTGCGCAGAAGCAACAGAATTAAGCATTGCAAAACAACTAAGTACTCCGTTTTTTTAAAATACTTTTGAGCAAATGATCGCCTCCTAGTCAAAATGACTCTGACGTCTTAAAGCCGCCAACGGCAGCCTAAGAGTTGACGAAGCCAGTTAATGGAGTGTTGTGAGAGGCGGCTGTAAAAACAAGACGGCTGTGTAATTTTGTCCAGCGGTTCGTCTCGCAGATAAGCGAGGAGCTCTTAAGTGCCGGCTGCCCATGTCATTATTTGACGCACCGTGTGATTAAATAGGCCCATTTATCTTGGTCGCGGGCGAGGTGAAAAAGCATGAAGACGTCTCCTGCGCCAGCACCGGCGTTCTTTGCAAGGCGAATGTGGAAATTCCTGCAAACTAGCTGCGCTTTCTCCCTGCAAATGGTTTTTCTTTAGTTTTCACTCTGAATTTAATTATTCGTGTGGGTGTGATGCACTTACCTGGACAAACCATTAATTGGAGAGAAAGCTAATCATTTCTTTTTGTTCTTTTCCACTGTTTTGATTCATAATTTTCCCCAAAAAATTCTTGTTTCACCCGTTCTTGCACGTTTTATTTTTAATCTTTAAAGGGCACTCATTGAACAAATGTTCATTCGCCCCGTAGAGTCAAAATGAATATACAGTGGTATGAAAAAGTATACCTACAGGAAACGTATGGTTGAAGTTATTGCCGGCAAAGGGGGGGGGGCACAAAATATTAAATGTGATGGTTCACTTACTTATTTTTCCCCCTTCTATCACTGTTTGCATACTATCGTCGTTAAAATATGAAAACCTATAAATGTTTGGGTGGTTTTAGTTAAAGCAGTTTTTTCATCTGTGTGATTTTGACAAAGATCAGATCACATTTGATGGTGATTTTATGCAGAAATGTGAGAAATTCCAAAAGGTTCAGATACTTTGCCATACCAATGTAAGTACAACAAAAGAACAATTGGCTAACTGGCTTAGCAATAGGCCGCTAGCTTAAATGCTATAAAATGTTTTTTTTTTAAAAATAAAGCTCGTAACAAATAATTTAAACACATACTCCCGCACTGCTAAATATACTTCTAAATTTAATAACAAATGCATGAACAAACATTACCTCCAACAAAAACACTTATGTTGGTCTTAACAGGGAGCAGCTGGATTAAGCCATGTTAAGAGTTATGGCATATTCACCATTGCCATTAGAGGGCAGTACATTCACTCAGATCCATAAAACTAAATGCAACACTTTCAAAACAAACCATTACATCAATCAAATTTTGATTCAAAGCTTTTTTCTAAATGAATTACTCTAGTTAATCGAGTTCATCGTTGCAGCCCTTGAACGAATTTGATCGTCAATCAGTCGATTCTTCATCTGAGCCCTAATTGAAATAATACTGATTTTCATTTTTGGGGTGTCCTAGAAACCCACCGCCAACCCTCCAGCAACCAGAACTGTGGTCCGACGACTTTAACGGATTCATCTGCAAGTGAGTGAACGCCGTCAAAAATCACACGCATAATTGGAACTCATTTACACTAATTCTAACTGACTTATGGCTCAGGTGTCTCATCAAGGACTTTGAGCTTCGTCCCAACGTCTTGGACCTCCTCCAGCACGTCTTCATCCAGCAGACTGTCGGGAAGGAGAAAATTCTGCAGAAGCAACTCATTGAACTTATTGATCTCAACCATCAAATTGGAGTCGTCGAGAAGACTAGGTAGAGCTCATGGTTTGGTGCTAGGGGTTACTGCTAGCTTTCTGTTCAAATGGTTTGAATGAATTTATCACCCCGTAACATCAATACAGTAGGTAATGTTGGGGTTTTTCCCACTTGTTCATCCTATTTCTGTCATTTGAAGCCATCATGGAAAAACGGACAGAAGCCGAGACAGTAATGACAGGTAACATACGCCAATGTAGATGCCCCGTTATATGCCAAAAGTGGTTAAGAGGCAGCCTAAGTTTGTATTGTGAATTTGGAACCTGGGTTGTTTTCATTGCTTTGTCATTTTCAGGATCATTTGCTTTTGTTTTTTGCATCCTTTCCCAGGCACGAACGCATCCACACCAAAAAAGGAAGCAACCTGAAGACTGACCGGGACGAGGACGACGATCTGGCCGCCTTGGAAGTTCTAGACGAGGTATTCATCGCTCGACGTAGACACTGTCAATGTTCAAAGCGTAGTCTTTGACAAGGCAACTTATCCCAGCAGGGCCGAGAACCAAAAGCGGTATTTGCTATGTGGCAAAATGTATTGTGCCATGTGGCATTCATTTTTCTATGTGACAAAATTGATATTGCCATGTGGCTTTTTTTTTTTTTGGCATTTGACAAAATGGATTTTGCCATGTGGCATTTTTTTTGCCATGTGGCAAAATGGATTTTGCCATGTGGCATTTTTTTTTGCCATGTGACAAAATAGATTTTTTCCTGTGGCATTTTTTTTGCCATGTGACAAAATAGATTTTGGTTTGTCTTATTTTATGGGGGGTTATGTGGCATTTTTGGGGGGTATATGGTAGTTTTGAAGTCCATTTTGCCACATGGTAAAAAAAATGCCACATGATAAAATCCATTTTGCCACATGGCAAAATCCATTTTGTCACATGGCAAAAAAAATGCCACATGGCAAAAAAAAAAAAAAATGCCACATGGCAAAATCCATTTTGCCACATGGCAAAAAAAAGCCACATGGCAAAATCCATTTTACCACATGGCAAAAAAAAAATGCCACATGGCAAAAAGAAACCACATAGACAAATCCATTTTGCCACATGGCAAAAAGAATGCCACATGGCAAAATCCATTTTGACAAATGGGAAAAAGAATGCCTCACGGCAAAAAGAATGCCACATGCCAATAAAAAAATGCCACATGCCAATAAAAAAATGCCACATGGCAAAATGGATTTTGCCACATGGCAAAAAAATGCCACATGTCATCCATTTTGCCAGATGGCAAAATCCATTTTGCCACATTGCAAAAAAAAGCCACATGGCAAAATCATTTATGCCACACGGCAGAAAAAATGCCGCATGGCAAAGAAAAAATGCCGCATGGCAAAAAAAAGCCACATGGCAAAATCCATTTTACCACATGGCAAAAAAAAATGCCACATGGCAAAATCCATTATGTTACATGGCAAAAAATGCCACATGGCAAAATCCATTTTGCCACATGGCAAAAAAAGCCACATGGCAAAAAGAAACCACATAGACAAATCCATTTTGCCACATGGCAAAAAGAATGCCACATGGCAAAATCCATTTTGACAAATGGCAAAAAGAATGCCACATGGCAAAATCCATTTTGACAAATGGCAAAAAGAATGCCACATGCCAATAAAAAAATGCCACATGGCAAAATGGATTTTGCCACATGGCAAAAAAAATGCCACACGTCATCCATTTTGCCAGATGGCAAATCCATTTCGCCACATTGCAAAAAAAAGCCACATGGCAAAATCATTTTTGCCACACGGCAGAAAAAATGCCGCATGGCAAAGAAAAAATGCCGCATGGCAAAAAAAATGCCACATGGCAAAATCCATTTTACCACATGGCAGATACCACTTGTGGTTCTTGCGGTCTCTCATTTATCATGCGATAGCGGACGATGCGGCTGGCGGATATTAAATCCATGTTTCAGGGTGGGTGTTGTTGACTCGATGGCGTAGTGTGCGGACGCCCGCTCGGGGAACGATCGCGTTTCTTTCAATGCAATAGACGTCCTTTGCATTTAAACCGAGAGGGCCGGCAGCGATCGAGGCGTGTCATTCACCGCGTCGCTTTGTGGTTTCGGCAGGATTCGGTCAGCGAACGGCTGCAGGAGCGCTACGGCAGGGACCAGATCTACACCTACGTGGGCGACATCCTAGTAGCTGTCAATCCTTTTCACAAAATGCACATCTACACTCCTCAGGTTTGTCACGTGGTCGGCAGGCTACTTCATCTTTACCTTCTTTGGATCAGTATTAACCAAAAAATTGCCACACTGTCATTCTCTGACCTCAAAAGTCTCCACTCTTGTTTCGATAGTACAGCAAAATGTACGTTGGTGCAAAACGGACGGCCAATCCTCCGCACATCTTTGCCGCGGCCGACATCGCCTACCAGTCCATGGTGTCGTACAACACCGATCAGGTGACCTTTTATCTTTAAGTGACTCGGCCACATTTTCCCCCCCATCTAATCCAATTTATCGAATTCAGTGCATCGTGATCAGCGGCGAGAGCGGAGCGGGGAAAACTGAAAGCGCTCACCTGCTGGTGCAGCAGCTAACGGTCTTGGGCAAGGTCAATATTTAATCAAGAGTAGTAGAGATACCTACAAAAAGATCTTAAGGAGTGACTTTTGTCCTGCAGGCCAACAACCAATCACTCCAGGAGAAGATACTGCTGGTCAACAGCCTGGTGGAAGCCTTCGGGAACGCCTGCACGGCCATCAACGACAACTCCAGTCGCTTCGGCAAGTACCTGGAAATGAAGTTCAGCGCCGGAGGGACGGTGGTGGGCGCTAAGATATCGGAGTACCTCCTGGAGAAGTCCAGGGTTATCCATCAGGCCGTGTAAGTACAGAATCGCTTTGCTACACTTGAACTCTGAACTCACGTCGACGTTTCTGCTCCACAGCGGGGAGAAAAACTTCCACATCTTCTACTACATCTACGCTGGCTTGGCTGACAGGAAGAAGCTCGGCCATTACAAGCTCTCCGACAGCAAAACGCCAAAGTAGCTTGTCTCTTTCATACTTAATCAGCTTGTTAGTACCATGAAAACAAAGAAATGCAACTACGTACAGTAGTTTTTGTCTTTTGATAGGTCAAAAGTGGCCACAAATGTCCAATTTCAAGACTGTCATTTCCCTTTCGCTGCTTTTGGTGTTTTGTGCAGGTATCTGTGTAACGAGCACATAAAACTGGGGCCCGACATTGTGAGCAACACCCCCTACAAGGAGCAGTTTGACGCAGTGGAGCAATGTTTCAAAGTCATCGGTTTCTCCCTGGAGGTAAACGGCGCTACACCAGAATCACTATGGTCGCATTCGGCCGTGTTTACCCTCCATCTTCTCGACAAATTTCTCCTCCAAAATGACAAAATCTTTATCAATAGCATATATTTGTGTCTATGATAGTATGTAAAAAATGATATTAGAATGTCATAAATTCAGTGTTTGAGTGTCTATTGAATTGGGGTTTTATAGGAGTTGGGTAGTGTGTACAGCACACTGGCGGCCATCCTCAACTCGGGCGACATTGAGTTCTCGGCCGTGGTGTCGGAACACCAGACGGACAAGAGCAACATTGCCAACATTCACATCTTGGAAAATGGTGAAAGAAACACTCATGGCTCGTTTTTTTGTTTTTTGCTATATACAGTGGTATGAAAAATATCTGAACCTTTTGGAATTTCTCACATGTCTGCATAAAATCACCATCAAATGTGATGTGATCTTTGTCAAAATCACACAAATGTAAAAACAGTGTCTGCTTTAACTAAAACCACCCAAACATTTATAGGTTTTCATATTTTGATGAGGATAGCATCCTAAGGAAACTTAAAGAGCGACTTAAACCAATTTTTACCAAACAATTTAAGTCAGGTGTGTGCCGAATTACTGGTGAGTGGTTTACAGTTACCCTGCCCACTGTAAAACACACACCTGGTGAGAATTGTCTTGATGAGAAGCATTGTCTGATGTGCATTATGGCTCGGTCAAAAGAGCTGTCTGAAGACCAGCGATCAAGGATCGTTGATTTGTATAAAGCTGGGAAATGATACAAAACTCTAAAAGTCTGGACGTTCATCAATCGACAATCAGAGAAGTTGTCTACCAATGGAGAGAGTTTAGCACTATTGCTTCTCTCCCGATGAGTGGCTGTCCACCAAAGATGACGCTCAGCGCAGAATACTCAGAGAGGTAAAAAAGAACCCTAGAGTGTCTGCTAAAGACTTACAGAAATCACTGGCTCAGTCCAATATCTCTGTGCACACATCAACTATCTGTATAACTATGGCCATGAATGGTGTTTATGGGAGGAGCCACTGCTGTCTAAAAAAAACACCCCATTGTTGCTCGTTAAATGTTTGCAAAAAGGCACTGGGAAACTCCACATACGTTTTGGCAGAATATTTTGTGGAATGATGAAACTAAAGGTGAAATATTTGCGAGTAACACACAACGTCATGTGTGGAGGAAAAATGGAACAGCTCACTAACATCAACACCTCATCACCACTGTGAAGCATGGTGGAGGGAGCATTATGATTTGGGGCTGTTTGGCTGCCTCAGGGCCTGGACAACTTGCAATCATTAATGTAAGAATGAATTCAAAGTTTTATCAGGATGTTTTCCAGGACAACCCGAGGCTGTTTGTCAGACATTTGAAGCTAAAAAGATGATGGATGCTGCAATAAGACAATGATCCAAAACACAGAAGTAAATCAACTTAATGTTTTCAGAAGAACAAAGTACATGTTCTAGAGTGGCTAAGTCCCAGACATCCCAGGAATCCGACTGAACTACAGCAGTTTTGTAGAGAAGAATGGACCAAGATTAGTCCTTATTTCAAATACGAATCCTTAGGCAGACATTTATAATATTAGCCAAAATAGGGAGAGAAGGCACTCAATTTAGGTGAAAAGCATTATGATTTGGGGCTGTTTGGCTGCCTCAGGGCCTGGACAACTTGCAATCATTAATGGAAGAATTATTTCAAAAGTTTACCAGGATGTTTTGCATGAAAACCTGAGACTGTCTGTCACAGTTGAAGCTAAAAAGAGGATGGTTGCTGCGAGAAGAGAATGATCCAAAACACAGGAGTAAATCAACTTCAGAATGGTTTTAGAAGAACAAAATACATGTTGTGGAGTGGCCAAGTTAAAGTCCAGACTTGAACCAAATTGAGATGCTTTAGCATGACCTAAAGACAGCGATTCATGCCAGACATCTCAGGAATTTGACTGAACTACAGCATTTTTTTTAGATGAATGTGCCAAGACTGGTCCTGATCGATGTGCCAGACTGATCTGCAGCTACAGGAAGCGTCTGGTTGAAGTTATTGCTGCCACAAGGGGGGGCCACAAAATATTAAATGTGATGGTTCACTTACTTATATTTTTCCCCATTCTGTCAATATTTGCATACTATCCTCATTAAAATATGTAAAGCTATAAATGGGTAGTTTTAGTTAAAGCAGACACTGTTTTTTCAACTGTGTGATTTTGACCAAGATCAGATCACATTTGATGATTTTATGCAGAAATGTGAGAAATTCCAAAAGGTTCAGATACTTTAATATACTGTATAACACATGGAATGAAAGACAGTCGAACCCCCCCACACCCCATTTTGACTGGGAGAACATTTTCATCCGTCCGACCACAGTGGCGTCATTGCTGCGCATCCGCTCTGACGAGCTCCAGGAAGCCTTGACCTCGCACTGTGTGGTGGCCCGGGGCGAGACCATCGTGCGGCCCAACACGGTGGAGAAGGCGGGGGAGGTGCGCGATGCCATGAGCAAGGCGTTGTACGGCCGACTCTTCAGCTGGATCGTCAACCGCATCAACGTACTGCTGAGGCCCGACGGCCACCTCGGGTGAGACCTCCCCGGAGGACCTACGGCTGTGACAAAATATCCAAATGGTGACATTTGGTGATAATTTGTATCCCAAAAGATAATTGATATGCTCTAGCAAAGAATCGATATATGGTTTTACAAAGGTGTCACTGTGAAATAAACTCTGTTAGCTGAATGGCTGCCATTAACGGCGCTAGCCGTCCAATCCATTTAGACTGTATCGCCATATTGAGATCGTCGTTCCCGTGAGCCTTGTATCGCTAATCGTATCGTGAGGTACCCAGAGGTTCCAAGACCTACTCTGACCCGCATTCATCTTCCAGGGGGGATGACGGGGGCTTAAATATTGGCATCCTGGACATCTTCGGCTTCGAGAACTTCAAGAGGAACTCCTTCGAGCAGCTGTGCATCAACATCGCCAACGAGCAGATCCAGTTCTACTTCAACCAGCACATCTTCGCCTGGGAGCAAGTAAGGTCAAATTATGAGTGACTGGAGAACGCTGGAAGAAGTGGATTGATGATGTCAAAATGCTGAATGATGTGGAATGAGTGTTGAATAATTAGATTTCGACCGATATGGGATTTTCAAATGCCATTGCGGATACCGATATCTAAAAAAAACAATTTCAGCCGATTGCTGATATCCAAAACCGAATTTGTAAGCAGATATTTGAGGCGACATACCTTTTTTAAAGCTTGCTGATTATGAAAGACACTTTTTTAAAAAATTGCTTCAACATCTTCAGATTTACAATGATGACATGAGACTTAAAGGACTAATTTGATTTGATTGATTCTCCCAAACCAAAGAACGCACTTTTTATGATTATACACACTCAGCAAGAACAGTACATTATTTTCAAACAATTAAACCCACCAAGATGTCACGACAAGAGGTAAACAAATGAGCGTTTAATACAGTACTTCTCTATTAGTGGGGCGCGCCCCCCTGGGGGGGCGCAGAGCGATGCCAGGGGGGGCGCATGTGACCTCGGGGAATATGTTTTTTTCTCCTTTTTTTTTTTTTTTTTTTTGCCGTACTGGAATAAAGTGTACTTGCACATCCACTCAGTGGGTGGCAGTGGCGCTCTCCTTTTCAGAGTGCGCGCAGTATTTATGAACTAAGGAAGAGCACTCAGCACACACAGAAAACAGAGATGAAGAGCAGTGCTCCGCCGCCGTTTTCGAAAGCCGTTTTCCGACCGGACTAACTCACGCAGCGACCCACTGTCTTGTCCGGTTCTCACGTCGCCGCCCGAAAAGTGCCATTTTCGGCTTGGAATCGTCACGACGACCGCCCTCACCTACGGTTCTACCTCGGCCGCCGAGAAACGAGAATGCGTTTTTTTCGTGCCGTTTGCCTTTTAGTTTTGACTTTTACTACAGTGGGTAATGAGGAAAGACCACTGTTTACTGTGTCTAAAAATAATTATAGCGGACAGCCAGAAGCCAAAACAATTAAGACGCCACTTGAAGACATTAGACCCCAATCTCATTGATATGCCGCTTGATTGTTTTTCAGCGAAAACGGCCGAATATTTCCAACAATCGTTCTGTTTTGTCAGTGTAATATCAGTAAACCCATTAGCATTGTTAGCATGCTCATTGCAAGATAACTCCACACCATTGCAAAGGAGGTACAAAAATAGAAACTGTCCTTCTGTCCAAGGACACTTTTTTCTTTCTTTCTTTTATTCAGTTTTGTTTTTTCGGTCAATTTTTTTGGCATATTGTCGTCACGATTGAATGTTTCTAATCAATTTTAATTTGTTATTATTTACTGATTTTATTACATTTTATTTTTCTATATCAAATGGTAAAAAATGTTCCTTGAGTGTATTTTTTAATTTGGATGGGACTTTTTTATTTTTTATTCAGGCAAACTGATGCGCGTCAAGTCTTCTCTGTTACAAACAAAACAATGTTAATAAAGTTGTACTTTATTATAAGTTGATCTATGTTACTTTTTTTCTTTATTAGGAAAAAAGGACACAATGTTAGGCAGATGCGTATTTATAATGGTAATTTTATAGACAAATTATACTATTACAGTGGCGGCAGAGAGTTTGGGGGGGGGGGGCGCGAAACATTTACGTCTTCCTTGGGGGGGCGTAACAGAAAATAATTGAGAAGCACTGGTTTAATAGAATGCTCCCCATGCTAAAGCTAATGCGAATGCTACTCCAGCGCTACGAGTTACAATGAAAGTGTAAGGATCACTCAGTAAACACCTTAAAGGCTAAAGCAACATTGCATATTGTCTTGTGCAAGATAAAAAATAAAAAAAAAAATACAATATTTACAAAACAGGCAAGCCTTATGCTTCGTGTAGCAGCGTGCCTTCAAGCCAATAATACCTGACTGCAGCCGCTACAAGCTACGCCCACGTTGCTACAGTGGTAGCATCTGATGCTTCTCATATTTATCACATGTACATAGAACTAGATGCGAAATGACAGACTTGGTGGCGTTAGTAAACAGCCGCCGCCATCTTAAAGCGGTAGACTTCTCAGGAAGGCTCTGCAGTAGCGAACGTAAGGTGAGTAACTTTTTTTCCAGAATACTCGGCAAAAATCCTGACTTGAATCTATCTTTAAATGATGAAAACGTTTTAAAACATACACATGTCAAAAGTAGACATAAGGGGAAATACTGCAATAACTGGAGCAATTTTAACAATAACGGTTCATTCACAACATTTAATGACTTTTAAACATTGCAAATGTTACAATCTCGCAATATCTGCAATACCCCTGTGTCTAGTTAAGTTTAAGCATAAACTTCGTAATTTATTGACGGGCGCGGGGGCCGATAAACAGGGGGCGTGTATTGTTGGCAAGGCCGTCAAAGCTGACCAAGTGGAATCACAGACAAAGCTTTTTTTTTTTTTTTTTTTAATTCTTGTTAATAAATGCTTAAATCCCCGAATTCTTGAGAGATATGGACGTAAGACAGTCTTGATTCTTGGTTAAAGGCAAAAAAATGTGCAGTTAGCATTTATTTTACGTAAATATGTCAAAGTACAATGCTCGTCTGTTAGTGAATGTAGCTAGTGGCCACCTGATGTAAACGGAGCTTTTACGGCGAAAATTCTTGTGAATAAATGCTTAAATCCCTGAATTCTTTATAGATATGGAGGTAAAACAGTCTCGATTCTTGGTTAGCATTTATTGATGTAAATCTGGCTAACTATGATGCCAATGCAGTAGTGGCTTATTCCTCCCATTGATTTTTTTTTCACAATGTTTCAAAATGCACTAGAGCTGAAACGAATACTCGAGTAACTCGAGTTTAAAAACTGATCAGAGTAATTTTATTCACCTCGAGGAATCGTTTAGTCTTGCCAGCTCTAAGCATCACGTTTTGCCCGGACTACTTTTAGCGCGGGACAACGATTTCTCAGCGCTAATAAATATAACGTTACTGTCACTCGCTCACGTAACGTTAGCCCTTCGGAGGGCTAGGTTTCTATTGATTATGACCACTGTCAATGCGTGGCTAACGTGTCTTACATACAGGCTTTATTTAATCTGTAAAAACACAGCGCTGTAGAGTGATGAGGGTGTAAAATTAAAGCATAATAAAGCTGTCAGTTTTAGTTCAGTAGTCATTGCTGAATAAAACACCATGTTTTTTTTTTGTTTTTTTTTTTTGCTTTTGACCAAGAATCAAGACTGTTTTACGTCCATATCTATCAAGAACTCAGGGATTTAAGCATTTTTTCACAAGAATTTTCAACGGAAAAAGCTCTTTGTTTGCATATGGCAGCCGATAATTTTTTTCCCGACTAGCATCATAGTTCGCAGTATTTACGTAAAATAAATGCTAACTGCATGTTTCCTTTTTTGCTTTTAACCAAGAATCAAGACTTTTTTTTTTACGTCCATATTGTAACAATAACAATATAAAGAATTTCGGGGCTTTAAGCATTTATTAACAAGATTTACTGAAAAAAGCTCTTTGTTTACATATAGCGGCCACTAATTTGCTTACCGACTAGCATCATAGTTCGCAATATTTACGTAAAATAAATGATAACTGCACTTTTTTTTTTTTTTTGCTTCTCACCAAGAATCGAGAGTGTGTTACGTATATATCTATAAAGACTACAGGGATTTAAGCATTTATTCACAAGAATTACGGAAAAAGCTCTTTGTTTACATATAGCGGCCGCTAATTTGCTTACCATACCAACTAGCATCATAATTCGCAATATTTATGTATAATAAATGCTAATATCTATAAAGAAATCGTGGATTCAAGCATTTATTCTCAAGAATTTTCAACAGAAAAAGCTCTTTGTGATGAAGTGGCTGCAAATCTGCTTACTGACTAGAAGCATTGTTTGCGATATTTACGTAAAATAAATGCTAATTTAAAAATGCTAATGCAAGAATTTTCACCGGAAAAGCTCTTTTTAGTTCAGGCAGCCGCTAGCTACATTCACTAGCTGCTAGCATTGTACTTCAACATGTTTCCGTAAAATAAATTCTAGCTGCAGGTTTTTTTTGTTTTTTTTTTTGCTTTTGACCAAGAATAAAGACTATTTTACGTCCATATCTAACAAAAATTAAGGGATTTAAGCATTTTTTCACAAGAATTTTCAATGGAAAAAGCACTTTGTGTTTCCACTCGGTCAGCTTTGATGGAGATAGGCCCCCTATGAATCGGCCCCGTGTCCCGTCAATACATTATGAAGTCTATGGCCAATGTTGGAAAACATTAGTTGACCTCTAGAATAAATATTGTATGCAGTGGAATATTTTTGAATGATGTGGAATTTTGTAGAATATTTCTGTGTGATGTGAAATTGTCAAATTATAAATTTTGTTAGAAGTGGAACGGTGTTTAGGTGAACTGAACTGAACTGCTTAGCATTTGCTAACGCATGCTAAAAAGGGCACTGCTGTCTTCATTCATGGCAGAGTGAGCCTCACTATTCTGCCTTTATGCCAGTCTCAGTGGGGGTGGTTATGTTGGGGAGATTGCGCCTCCGGGGGAGGGCAGTTAAATTATTTGCTCTCCCCCCATGGAGAGCGGCTATAAATCAACCCTAAACGAGGCTCAATTAAGAGGGGGGGATCGCTAAACGTTACTTGACTTTAAATCCACTCTTGGGGCTTTTTGTTGGCTCTAGGCCCAGATGTACATTTGTCCTATACTGCCACAATGTACACTTGAGCAGAAGGTTCATTTCAAATGCATCGCTTGCATGTTCAAGCCGCGCTAGGTCAAATGCGTTGACCCTATTGTGATCAAGCATGAATAATCGCGCGCAGGACGAGTACCTGAACGAAGACGTGGACGCTCGCGTGATTGAGTACGAAGACAACCGTCCGCTTCTGGACCTCTTCCTGCAGAAGCCCATGGGCATGTTGTCCCTCCTGGACGAGGAGAGTCGCTTCCCTCGGGCCACCGATCAGACGCTCGTCGGTGGGTTTTGAAAAGTCGCATGCGATAAGTTTCTCGTCAAAATTAACAACGAAGGTGGGGTTTTTTTTGTAGAAAAGTTTCAAGATAACCTTAAAACCAAAAGCTTCTGGAGGCCGAAGAGGATCGACCTTGGCTTTGGTATTCACCACTATGCTGGAAAGGTACTTTCTCTTCCTCCTGTGAATTTGTTTTCCACAATAAGGCAAATTTCTTCTTCTTCTACATTATTAGGTGATCTACAACGCCACCGGTTTCCTCGCCAAAAACCGAGATATGCTCTCGGCGGACATCGTCCTCCTCCTCAGGTCCTCGGAAAACGAGCTAATTCGCAAACTCGTCACCCATCCCCTCACCAAAACAGGTCATTTGCGCATGGTCCTGATACACGACTCTTTAGCTTTTTTTCTGAGCTTTTACCCCCTCTTGTTGTGTTCTTTTCCCAGGCAACCTTGCCCACACTAAGGGCAAAACCTCCAACACACTCCGCACCCCGCGCACCCCTACGCGCACCCTCACCTTCGCCAAGGTACCCAACTTGTCCGAAGCTGCGTTATCGCCACAAACTGTTGTTTTCTACTTGTCAGCCATTTGCTTTATTTTCCAAAGTAAAGGTGAAAGCTTATTTGTTTCTTCTTCCTCCCCTGCTGTTGCTGCATGTACAGATGGGAGTGCTTACCTTGTACAGTTCCTTTACTTTCACTGAGGTAACATTATACTTGTTTCCATTTATAACCCCTGAATCTGCTCTATTTCAGTCTTTCTCGCTTCACGCCGATGATTTTCTTTGTAATGTGTAGCTCGCTCGTAGTACAGTTTGCGTTTCTATAGGCAGATCAGCTCTTTGGTTGTGTGCTTTCTGCATTTTCTGCATCTGTTTTGCAGCCTTTACAGGATTTAGCACTGACGGCTACAAAAAAATAATGCTTTCTTGAAGTGCCTTACGCTGACAAAGTAATATAAAATGGTGTCAAGTTCAAAAATAGATCCTTAGGTAGACATTCATAAAATTACCCAAAAATAAGGAGAGAAGACACTGTTTTCTTGGCCAAGGAGAGCAAGGAGGGACGAGACAGTGAAATGCTAGATTACACTGTTTAGTCACCAAAATTGATCTAAAATTAAACTCCTTGCTCTTTCTTTTATTAGGGGCTTGTCCGAACACAGAAAGGTGCCGCCCTAAAGGGAGGGGGAAAGCAAGCTGGAGACACCCATGTGATTTTGATTGGCTATGTGTGAGCATGTAGGCGGAACTAACTAAATACACGTGTGTAAGCAAAGGCACTTAGATAAAGTGGTCAGAATGACCCAGACACTTCAGTTATGCAACACTGCGGCCATAGAAGATGTCCTCGAATGGAAGATGTCCTCGAAAGTCTAGACGAAAGAGTCTGAAGATGTCCCAGAAGGTCTAGTTACACAATGTTGCTGCCATGAAGCAAGGCAGTTGTCACCCCGACCCTCTTTAACACTAAACATTATACTACAACCTAGTATAGCAAGCAATAATCATTTTCTGGTTATATCAATAAGAAAAATATGGCAATATGTATTATGTATGTATTAGGTATATATGAGCACAAGCAAATATTCAATCAATTAAGCAAATATTCAATCAACCCTCAATAATTAACTCAACAAATGGTGATTAGTTGTTTATTTCCCAAAAAGATCAAGGCCTGCACAATATATCGTTTGAACATTGCCATTGGACTGATGGTCCCATCGCTGGACTTGCGATTGTTTTTTTTTTTAATGTAAATGTTTGATTTGCTTAATAAAAGCAGCAATTGTGCAGAGACATGGCTTCCTGGATCCCTTTCATATCCACCAAGTCACCTGATTTTGAGAATCTGCCGAGACCGAGAAAACACAACGAATGAGTTGCCACAGCACGCTTCAAACTGTGTACGAAGCTTAACGATGATTAATACATTTGTGCCTTTGATCGTAGAGCTACCGAGGCGCAGTGCTTAATTTCTAAATCATAAGGTGCCGGAACTCAAGTACATAACATGACAGCGCAGGGATGATGAGACGGGCACAGGTCCCGGAACATACGCAGAAAATGGTGTTGAAAACAACACACAAATGCACACTTGCCATGCTGTGGGACTTACAAGCCTCAATCTCAGATAATATCCTTGGTATAATTGTTATGACAGCAATTTACAATTATTTGATATTCTCTGCACAGCACGGGCAATTGCCTATTCATCGTCATAGTGTCATACTGAAAAGTCATAGGGAGGCAGCCAAAGTATTCCCAAACAGAGCTGTTCAAGTCATCTGGTGAAAATTCTACTCGTTTTAATATTTCAAAATGTATCACAAAAGTCGCAATGTAAGTTTTTTCCAATGTCGTTCAGCCCTACTGTTAAGCGAAGCCTTGCTAGTGTATATATTTTTAGGGAAAATCGTTTTTTTTTTTTTCGGTGCTAATCTCATTTAAAATCAGAAATGCTGACTGCATTCACATAGTATTTTTTTTTTTTTCTCAAATTTTTTGTTTTCTCTAGCCGGTCGACGCAGACGCACCGTACCATCCTCGAGAAACCACCAACATGAAAACACAGACGGTGGCGTCCTACTTTAGAGTAAGTCAGGATTTTTAGTCACTTTCTGTAGATTCGGAGTCAAAACAGTTAAAACTGTGGCTGATTTTGTCCACAAAATGTCCTTCTAGTACTCGCTGATGGATCTTCTGTCCAAGATGGTGTCTGGTCAACCCCACTTTGTGCGCTGCATCAAACCCAACAACGATAGGCAACCCTACAAGTTCGACCGGGAGAAGGTTCTGGTCCAGTTGCGCTACACGGGAATCCTAGAGACGGCTAAGATCCGCCGACAGGGCTACTCGCACCGCGTCCCCTTTGCCAATTTCCTTAAGAGGTGCTCACAATTCCAGAGAGATCTTGGTGCCAGTTTGCGTCTGGCTGACAAACGTTTTTTCCAGGTATCACATCGTAGCGTTCCATGCCGACGAGGAACCCGCGGTGACACCGGAAACGTGCGCTACCATCCTGGAGAAAGCCAAGCTGGACAACTGGGCCATGGGGAAGACAAAGGTTGCACGAACTGCGGTTGTTTGTATTCGTCAACTGGAAACTGAATTGTTTTTGTCCAGGTGTTCCTTAAGTACTACCACGTGGAACATCTGAATCTGATGGTGCAACAAGCCACGCAGCGCATCGTGGTGCTCCAGGCTTGCGTACGAGGCTGGCTAGGTTCCAGACGCTACCGCCGGCTCTTGAAGGAGCGAGAACGGAGCGCTCTGGTGCTGCAGTCAGGTTAGTCACGAGTGTATTGTTGATAACCGCCGCTGTGTCATTCACAACTTTGCTTTCCCTGCCAGCTTACAGAGGCTACAAAGTTCGAAAGAGCATCTATGATGACAAGAAGAGAAAGCTGGAAGCATTCATCGTCCAGTTTCAAGCCAGTAGGATAACTTGACGAATGAGGAGGATGTGCGGAACTCGTTTTGACTGTCTCTCTTTGTCAGTATGTAGAGGTTATCTTGCCAAAACAAAGTACAAGGAGTTGGTGGAGAGGAAGCACAGTGCGGCACGCAAGATTCAAGCGCACTACCGAGGGCACAAGGATAGGAAGAGTTTCAAAAGAAAACGGTACAAAAAGCATTCGGGTTTCATGAATTCTGCTTACCACAAAATGCAATGTTTAGCCAGTGATCCAACAATCTCAGAAGACAGACAATGAGATGTGTTATTGTCATGATTACAAGCTGGGTGGCTTCGTCTCGGGCTTGGGGCGACCTAACGTTACCATGACCGTTTCTTATGTTTAGAGAAGCCTTGGAGAAGGAGAAAGCTGAGAAAGCTCTGAAGCCCGACCAGGAGAAGCTGCCTGAGGCGGACCAGATCAACCGGGACTTTCTTGCTGCTTCCGAAGACGAAATTCGAGCGGAAGAAAAGGAAACCAAAGCCGCCGTGGTCCTGCAGAGCAACTTCCGAGGTTACCAGGAAAGGAAGAAGTTTAAGCGGAGGCAGAAGACCTTGGCCGGGGCTGAGCTGCACCTGCCGGAAGCTGAAGGCGCACGAGAAGACGACGAAGGAGCGAGAAGCCCCGAAGAGGAAGATGAAGATACATACGAAGCTGAGGAGAACGAAGACAGCGATCACACACAGGTGCCGGATGACGACGAGATCATAGAAATGGGAGTTGAAGCGTTGGAAGACCTCCCGCCTGAGGAGGACGCAGTCTCCGCGAGCTTGCAGGAGGAAACGAATGCCGCCGTGGTTCTGCAGAGTAACTTCAGAGGTCACAAAGAGAGGAAGAGACTTCGAGAGGAAGCTGAAAGAAACCTAAATGAACCAGACGAGCGGGAAGATGGAGACGTTGAGGAGACTAGAGCTGCTGTGGTCCTTCAGAGAAACTTCACGAGCCACATGGAGGAGAACCCAGAAAAACTCCAAGAGCCAGAGCTCTGCGAGAATTTAGAAACGCAAGATGAAGAGGACTCAAATGATGAACCTTTATCTCCAAATGACGTCGAACTGGAATTAGGAGAGGTTTCGGACGCCTCTATGGAATGTGCAGATGAGAAACTGGAAGAACAAGCAGCCGCGGTGAAGATCCAGAGCAACTTTAGAGGCTACAAGGAACGCCAGAATATGAAGGCCAGCAAGCAGCGGGCGCAGGAGGAGGCCCAGCAGCTGGAGACTTTCTCCAAACAGGTCACCCGCTTAAACATTGATTCACTTGATCTCCCAAATTTTCAACCTCCGCACCCTCCGTCCTCCTCAGATCGCCAAGACATCTCACAACTTTGTAGCGCTGCAGCAGAAGTTGACAGAGATCATTCAGGTCCATCAATCAAACCCAGAGAGGAACGGCTTGTTCGTCAAGGAGAAAGCGGTCAACGGCTTCGCTCCCAAGATGCACAAATCACGTAAGAGATCGTTTTGCTATTTGGCAGTCAGATTGTGGTCAAAATTCACGTACAGTGCTGGCCAAAAGTATTGGCACCCCTGGAATTTTATCAGATAATGGTCAATTTCTCCTGGAAAATGATTGCAATTACAAATGATTTGGTAGTAATATCTTCATTTATTTTGCTTGCAATGAAAAAACAAAGAATGAAAAAATTTTTTAAATCATTATCATTTTACACAAAACTCCAAAAATGGGCTGGACAAAAGTACTGGCACTGGCAAGCCTAATACTTGGTAGCACAACCTGTAGACAAAATAATTGCAAACAACCGCTTCCGGAAGGTTGCCTTCTCCAAACTGCCATTTTCAGATCTCTCCACAGGCGTTCTATGGGATTCCGGTCTGGACTCATTGCTGGCCACTTTAGAAGTCTCCAGTGCTTTCTCTCAAAGCATTTTCTAGTGCTTTTTGAAGTGTGTTTTGGGTCATTGTCCTGCTGGAAGACCCATGACCTCTGAGGGAGACCCAGCTTTCTCACACATTATGCTGCAAAATTTGTTGGTAGTCTTCATAATGCCATGCACACGGTCAAGCAGTCCAGTGCCAGAGGTAGCAAAGCAACCGCAAAACATCAGGGAACCTCCGCCATATTACTTTGTGGGGACCGTGTAATTTTCTTTGAAGGCCTCGTTTTTTTTTCTCTATAAACTCTATGTTGATGCCTTTTCCCATAAAGCTCTACTTTTGTCTCATCTGACCAGAGAACATTCTTCCAAAACGTTTTTGGCTTTCTCAGGTCAGTTTTGGCAAACTCAAGTCTGGCTTCTGTATGTCTCTGGGCCAGAAGTGGGATCTTCCTGGTTATCCTACCATAGAGTCCCTTTTGCATTCAGAAGCTGACGGATAGTACGGGGTTGACACTGTTGTACCCTCGGACTATCAGGACAGCTTGAACCTTTTTGGATGTTAGTCGTTGAAATCTCTCGTCGATTTTTCTTTTCCGTCCACATCTAGGGAGGTTGGCCACAGTGCCATGTGCTTTGCACTGATTGATGACACTGCGCACGGTAGAGACCGGAACATTCAGGTCTTTGGTGATGGACTTGTAGCCTTGAGAAGCAAAATTGTGAAGAAGCATGGGCAATCTCAAGTCCTCAGACAGTTCTTTGGTCTTCTTTCTTTTCTCCATGCTCAATGTGGTACACACAAGGACTCAGGTCAGAGATTGAGTCAACTTTAATCCATTTTAACTGGCTGCACGTGTGATTTCGTGATTGCCACCACCTGTTATGTGCCAAAGGTAAGTAACAGGTGCTGTTAATTACCCAAATTAGAGGAACATCACACGATTTTTTAAAAGGGCGCCAATACGTTTGTCCTGCCCATTTTTGGAGTTGTGTATAAAATGATAATGATTTATTTTTTTTCCATTCACTTTTGTGTTTTTTCATTGCAAGCAAGATAAGCCCTTGTCTTTTCTTCGGGTTAATAAATCTTATCACAACACTATCTTGTAACTGTCAATGACACCGATGATGATGATAATAAACAAATGAAGTTATTACTACCAAGGTATTTGTAATTGTGATCATTTTCTGGGAGAAATTGAGCAGTATCAGACAGAATTGCAAGGGGGCCAATACTTTTGGCCAGCACTGTACGCAAATTTTGCCCATTTCTTTACCTTCCGCATTTTTTCCTTCTCAAGCTCATTCATCCTTCCCCGAGATGCGTCTGTCATTTCCTGCTCTTACGTGGAGATTTGATTTGTCGGTGTTTAGATTTCACTCCCGGTAGAGGTGGAGGATATTTCCACACGGCCTTTATTTCCGCCTTTTGCGCCCAACCACGCGATATTATCTGCGGCGGCGCTCCCGTGAGTTTCGATTAGATCGGCGAGCCGCTGAAAGTCAAGTGGCCTGCCAGGAAGCGCTTCTCTATCCCGCGTGTCATCAAAAATAAGTAATTGCTTTTTTGGAAGGTAAGCGGAACTGAAAGTTCGCCTCAATAATAATAGGAGATGGTTTCTCACATTTCAATTAGATTATAAGTCGAAGCACTCTTTTTCATTGTTCAAGTATACGGAAAAATACAGTAACATCGCTGCGATATTTCAGGGAAGGAATTTTTTAATATTATGCAGACATTTTGTCCTTTTCATTTGCCCCAAATGCCCTTTACTGACTTTTCCCTCCGCATGGCCCGGGGTCCTCTTTAAACCGCTTCATATTCGCACCGGTAATAATCCACTCCATCATCATTGCGCAATAAAAGCGGCCGTCACGACGCCCCCGCGGGAAAGGTCGTCAAAGCTTCAACACGCTGCTTGACAATTACAGTCAGGGTTTAATTAGCGGCTATACGGAGTGACCTTTTCAATAATATTGTTAGCGTTCCACCTGGGATGGATTTGATTCATTTGTTTGTTCTGTGAGAATGACCATTTCTATTATAGAAATACATTTACATTTGTATTAGGCATGTGCCGGTATGAGATTCTGACGTATCATAACCTTAAAGTGCGTATGACAGGATAAAAAAATTCTTAAAAAGCATTATTATGTGAATTAGAATCATATTTTTAGACGATTCAACAATGTACAACAATTTGGCAAAGCGCAGGTGACTAGAAATTCGTCTTTTAATCTGCCTTTTAGCCCCTTCCTGTCATTATAGTGCTCTAGCGTCCCCAACAGAAGGATGACATCGGCAGGGTCACGGTTTCCTCTGATTTAGAATTCAGCTCAGTAAGGGGGAATTATTCAGAATGAGGAAAATGTGACGGAGAGAGCCGCAAAATGTCATTGTTTCAATCTCTCTAATCTTAAAGTATTTTTCCCCCAATCGCTAAATAAATAGTATGGTCATGAAAAATAAGTCCTGTGCTAAAGGGAATATAAAATATTAAAACTACCTTTATTCAGTATGACATGGCAAAATTACTCCATAATGGTCAAAACTGTCGATTTCTTGCACATTTTATGCCACCGTAGTTAGTCCGGCTTTTGTCATGTCCCTGCTTTGGCGAGCGTAAACAAAACAGGATGCCTTACAGCTAGCCGACATGCTAACCCGAACCGAGTAACGTTTCAAAGTCTTATTCTCGCCCTTCGAAGCGAAAAATCACACAAAACTACCCCGGGTCATTTCACACGGCGGTGGAGTTGTCGATTGTCTTCCTGCCGGGCGGTGAGCAAGTGCCAGCTTGTTGTTCCCCTGCTGCGGGCAGAAGAGCTCGTTTGCCGGGGAAGCAGCTGGAGAATGACCGCCGGACAAACCAGCGGTTGCCGGAGAAGCGCCTAGCTGCCCATGGTCAACACGAATATGTATTCGTTTAAAGTGGCATTGTAAAGGTTTATTTTGAAAGTGTTTGCATTTAGTTTTATTGATCTAGTAGATACACTGCCCTCTAGTCTGCGTCATTTCACATAGCTGAATCCAGCTCCTCCATGTTAAGACCAACATAAGCCAAGTTTTTGTTTGAGCTAATGATTTTTCAACGCATTCGTAATTTAATTTATAGGTTTATTTAGCATTTTTTTGCTTGAATATGCATCTGAACAATTGCTAAGAGCATTGTTAATTTTTTTTTATTTTTAAAAAGTTAGTTTTATAGCATTTAAGCTAGTGGACCTATGCTATGTAAGTTAGCCATTGTTCTTTTGTTGTACATAGATCCTTATTATTCTTTTTTAATACCTTTCGAGGCTCATCTCAGGTATTTGAATTTTTCATGTTCCCTATCCGATTACTCAATTATTCGAACAAACTAGTTAATCGATTAATTGACTACTAAAATAATCGATAGTTGCAGCCCTACTTACAATTTAGATTAAGTCAAAACTTGATTAACTAGAACTTAAAAATAGCTTGACACACATGGGAAAAATGCCTAACTTTTAAGTGATGTATGTTATCAGGCATAATAACATTTTTAGGTAGGAAATAAGATTTCTTTTTATAAGATCGAGAAGCTTTTTGATTGAAAGCCGTGATTTTTTTTTTTTTTTTCTAGTCACATCTGAGATGCAATTGTTAGCCGTTTTCAAAAATGTTCCACGAAAATAAAAACATTGTCTGAAAATGGTTCAATATAAGGTGAAATGTCTTGTTTTTTCTTGTATATTTATAATTGCTCTTTACATTAAAAATATATATGTTCTATCCGATTACTGGATTAATCGATAGAATTTTCAGTCGAATACTCGATTACTAAAATATTCGATAACTGCAGCCCTATACATTATATACACACACTCTTTTTCTCAACACAGTTTTACCACCGCTAGACACACTAAACATGATGGAGTTAACTCTCGTAGCTGGTGGGAAACGTTCATGACAGTATTCAGTAACCTTTAATTTTGTATAAATGCAAAATCATATTGGGGGTATTGCCTCCTCGGCAGCCACCGGCCTCACGGGGTCTCTCTCAACACAAACAGTTGCCAGAGAGAAAAAAAAAAAAACACCACTTTTTACCACTGTTAAACACAGTAAACACGCTGGAGTTAACTCTCGTAGCTGGCGGGAAACGTTCATGACAGTGTTCACTATTTTTGGGACTTAAAAAAATGGATAATACCGTTAGGGCGGTATGACGGAATTTTTTTGCGGAAACCGTGACGTTTTCATACCACGGTAAACCTTGAAACCGGTAATTGGCACATGTCTAATTGGGATGTGCTGTTTGTGCAACTGCCGAGGAACGGGAACGATACGCGATATCGGCAGATCCTCAAAATCGGGTGGAAAAATATGTGATCGGGACAATCCTGGGTTAGTGTGTCAGTCATTGAGTGGCAAACTCTGTTGGAAAATTCAAAGCGGCGTTGAGGCCTGAAGGTTAAATTGCTGTGTGTATAGAGGTCAGCTCGATGACTCGTAGGTCGCGCTGGGGTCAAACCTGTGCTCGGCTGCAATTATATTTTCATCTCTCGCTGCGTAATTTATGCCAATAAGGGAAGAATGATTATTACAGGGACTTTGATTCTTGTTTTGCTTGGAATTTAAATTTCTGTGTAATAGCCTCCAACTTTGGTATCGTGTGGTCATTGCGTTCTGTGTGGTGAGTTTTTGTCAACACGCGACAGCGATTTATTTGTCAAGCATCTTTGCGTCCTCCTCTCCAGCCGACAAGAGACTGTCTCGACCCCCCCGCCGCACTCTACAGCCAAAGACCCTCAACACCCCTGAGGACTCTACCTACTACACGTTGATACATGTGAGTGGCATGGAAGTTTTTTTTGTTTTAATTTTGAAAATTTGAATGTTTCATTTTTTAATGTCTTTAAAAGTTTTTGACGAAGTTCTTATTGCCTGTTAAATGACCTGAAACAATTCCTGCTACATTGTAGATCTGACAAATCGGATATTTTTCTATTAAAAATGTACATTTATTGTGTCATAGTTAGGCTTTTCTTTTTCGGACTTTAATTTTTGTCCGTCTTTTCGATGAAAATACTTCTGAATTATGTCTAGTTTTAGTCGAAAGTTACCAAAAATATTTTCATCTGTAAAATTAAAAAAGTTTTAGTCCAAAAATAAAGGTTTACAACAATTTCGAATGACGATAGACGGACGAGAACATATTGTAACGTCTACAAGATAATGCCAACTTTGTAGTGTTGGGAATAACGGCGTTATTTTTTTCAGTAAATATAAATAAATAATAAATAATAAATAAATACAGCAGAATGTCAATTTCGCGTAATTGTGGAAGCCCGTCGACATCTTTACTCCATTTGTCTTCGGCTCGCTCGTAAGGGTCAACATTGTTCACATCCTTAAGTTTGATCACATATCTGTTCTTCGCCTTAGTAACGAGTTTGTCTCTTTATCGAACTGGCAAGGTAAAGTTTAATGTCCCGCGAGCCAGACCTGCTTCCAGTATGGCTGCGTTGTTGTCAAATCTCACGTGATCCCCTATTCTGTGACGTAAACACTCGAGCCTAATAGCGCACGTACTTCAGGTGTTTTCACACACAAACCGGAACAGCGCGTGCGGCAAACACACACACGCAAAACAGATGCAGAGGGATATGATGGCAGAGCATTCAGAGGAAAATTTGTCCTTTACGAGGTAGGGAGATAGAAACACTATTTCAAGTTGGTGGAAATTAAGGGAAAGAACGTGCATCTAAAGTGTAATTTATGTCCTGGGGCAAAGCTTTTGTTGACATCTGTGGTAAGCAATTCAAATCTGTTTATTTTTGTTGCCCTTCAAGTGTAGGATAAATCTGTTGCTGGTGAGGTGCAATAAATATTACAAGGTTCTATAACACAACTACCTTCTCTATTCAACTGACTCGAATACTGCTCCGAAAATTTCAAATTCTTTGACATACAACAACTTGTTTTTAAAGTAACGGAAATAGTTACTTTCCCTGGTAACTAGTTACTTTTACAATAGAGTAATTCAGTTACTAACTCAGTTATTTTGGAAGACGTAGTGAGTACTTATAACTAATTTTTTAAAGTAACGTGCCCAACACTGAAAATAATACACACTCAGCAGGAAAAGCAGTATTTTATTTTCACTGAAACCTACCAGAATCCACGAATTGGATATTAAAAAAAAATTGGTCTGAACATTCAACATCTTCTAGATTTTCTGACCACAAAAACCAAGGAACTAACTGAAAATCTAATGTAAAAACCCCATAAAATTGCTTGAAAATCCACACTCTAGCGGCGCGCCAATTATAAAAGGCATTAGAGCGGCACTCTATTAGAATAAAATAGCTTAAGGAGCTGGAAGGCAAACGTTTTTAGGCTAAAAATAGCTGCACTCTCCTTCCACGCCGGCTGTATTTTCTCCACTCATTGCTCAACTTTATAGCGCGAGCAAAACAAAGGTTTGAAGTGGCAGGTGATGACGGCTGACGTGTCCTCCCTTATTTTCAGCGCTCTGTCCAGGATGACAAACGCAAGCCAAGGAAAGAAGAGTAAGTGCATTTCACAGCCTCTCCACCCGCAACGCGTCGTGAAAGCGATGCGTGTCAAGAAGATGCACTGCTGGCCAAAAGTATTGGCACCCCTGCCATTCTGTTGGTTAATGCTCAATTTCTCCCAGAAATGAAGGCTTTGGTAGTAATATCTTCATTTACTTTGCTTGCGATGAAAAAAACACAAGAGAATGAGAAAAATTATCATTTTACACAAAACTCCAAAAATGGGCCGGACAAAAATATTGACACCCTCAGCCTAATACTTGGTACCACAAAACTCCAAAAATGAGCCAGACAAAAGTATTGGCACCCTCAGCCTAATACTTGGTAGCACAACCTTTAGACAAAATAACTGTGAACAACCGCTTCCGGAAGGTTGCCTTCTCCAAACTGCCATTTTCAGATCTCTCCACAGGTGTTCTATGGGATTCAGGTCTGGCTACTTTAGAAGTCTCCAGTGCTTTCTATCAAACCATTTTCTTGTAGTGCTTTTTGAAGTGTGGTTTGGGTCATTGACCTGCTGGAAGACCCATGACCTCTGAGGGAGACCCAGCTTTCTCACACTGGGCCCCTACATAATGCTGCAAAATTTGTTGGTAGTCTTCAGACTTCCATAATGCCATACGCACAGTCAAGCAGTCCAGTGCCAGAGGTAGCAAAGCAACCCCAAAACATCATGGAACCTCCGCCATGTTTGACTGTGGGGACCGTGTTCTTTTCTTTTAAGGCCTCAGGTTTTTTTTCCCTGTAAACCCTATGTTGATGCCTTTTCCCAAAGAGCTCCACTTTTGTCTCACCTGACCGGAGAACATTCTTCCAAAATATTTTTGGCTTTCTCAGGTAAATTCTGGCAAACTCCAGCCTGGCTTTTTTATGTCTCTGGCTAAGAAGTGGGGTCTTCCTGGGTATCCTACCATAGAGTTCCTTTTCATTCAGATGCCGAAGGATAGTACGGGTTGACACTGTCGTACCCTTGGACTGTGGGACAGGTTGAACTTGTTTGGATGTTAGTCGAGGTTCTTTATCCACCATCCGCACAACCTTTGTTGGAATCTCACGTCAATTTTTCTTTTCCGTCCACATTTAGGGAGGTTAGCCACAGTGCTGTGGGCTTTACCCTTATTGATGACACTGCGCACGGTAGACACAGGAACATTCAGGTTGGTGGAGATGGACTTGTACATTTGAGATTGCCCATGCTTCCTCACAATTTTGCTTCTCAAGTCGTCAGACAGTTCTTTGTTCTTCTTTTTCTCAATTCTCAATGTGGTACACACAGAGGTTGAGTCAAGTTTAATCCATTTTAACTGGCTCCAAGTGTTATTTAGTTATTCCCCCCACCAGTTATGTGCCACAAGTAAGTAACATGTGCTGTTAATTACACAAATTAGAGAAGCATCACATGATTTTTCAAAGGGTGCCAATACTTTTGTCTGGCCCATTTTTGGAGTTTTGTATAAAATGATAATGATTTAATTTTTTCCCCATTCTCTTTTGTGTTTTTTCATTGCAAGCAAAATCAATAAAGATATTACTACCAAAGCATTTGTAATTGCAATCATTTTCTGGGAGAAATTGAGCATTATCTGACAGAATTGCAGGGGTGCCGATACTTTTGGCCAGCACTGTAGTTTGGTATTGTCTGTCAATCACTGGGATGCTTCTGATAAGACAATAGGTTATCATGATGATTATCATCAATGTGATATAAAACCAGGAAAAAATGCTCGGACTTCTTTATGTCCTTGAAGCTGATTGCAGGATCAATGCTCACTGCTAAAGTGTGAAACTTATTGATTGCTCTCTGGAAAATGCATAGGTCACGTAGAGGGCAGAGTGGACAATTCATGTCTTCACAATGTGATGGAATTTTACAAAAGCCAGTGTTTAGTCAAAATGAAGTGATTTGAAATAAACTGCCTTTTGAGCTCAACTTGTGCGTCCTTGTAGTCCAGGTAAGCTGGTGGACGTGGACCAGCACTACTACCAGGCTCTGCCCACCAGCAAATCCACGCCCGACCTCGAGACATCACTCCAAAGTGGCGTTTCGCCTCAATTGTCTGAGGACCGGAGACGGTCCGTGGACGCCAGACCAGAACCTGAAACCGGGCTACCCGAAGAACCTAAACCGGAGTCCAAACCTGCCAAACACATCAGGTATTTACTACAAAAAACTCTAGGAAAACTCATCCAGAGGAGGAAAACCTTCAAGGTCATTTTAATAAACCAAACAATTCATCAGTCTTATCGTAAAACAATTTGTACAATTATGCGTGGAGTCTTTTTGGGAGGAAAAAACATCCCCGAGGCCATCCAATAAATGAGCGTGCAGATGGCACGCGCGTTTAGGTGGAGATTTCAAGCCGAGCTCATTACGGGAGAGTCATCAGAGCGGCGACGCCGGCGGCTACTCATACTCCTGTTAAGTGTAGTCTTCCTCTCCAACATACTGTTAACCTACAGGCCGCCATTGACGGCGATAGACGTCGATCCTTTGCGATGGCAGGCGTCATGAAGACTGTGCTCGTGTTCCTGCTCATTCTGTTTTTAAGAACTGTTACGTCCTACGGACGGCTCGCTAAGGGCGTAACATAAAACGAGCCGCACAAGTTCACAAGTGGCACAAATTTATTTACACAGTCAAACTCTCAATGAACAAAATAAACAAAATGTGGAAGAAGCGTGACTTCAGGGTAAGCCCAGGCCAAAACAATGAACAAAAGGACCCTAACCTGTAAAAAGGAAATAACAAAAAGACAGCCACTACCCTAGCTTCTTACACTAAACAAAACAGGAGAAAACGGGTTGAACAGAAATGGCAGCTTACCCCTACTGCTTCAGTGCTCTTATTTACAGTGTTGAACAAAAATTATCCAATAATGGCAAAACACAAAAAACCTCACCGAAAAAGCGGGAGTGTGACAAAGTAGCCATCAAACGCTCATGAGAGTGAATGGCGAGCAAACAGCTTGCTAGGAGGACCGCAGCACGAATGCTGTCAAATGCGACCTCAGCTGTCAGTTGACAGCTTCTGACTTTTCAAGCTTGGCGTCCTTTTTTCGTGGCCAATCAGCGGCGACGACGCTGTCCGTCCATCCGGCGTCGATCAGCTTATGTCACGTTGGGAGGGGAGGCAGCCAGCTGGCGGAGGCGACGATCAGCTGACTGAAAGAGTCTCAAAAAACTAAACGGCTATGGCGTCACAGAACTATCGCCGTCTATGGGGTTGAACTTGACTAAGTTCATAACAAGAAAAACTTAAGATACTTGTCAATCATTACTGCAGTGATTTTTGTGTGTGTATTTGCAGTCGATCACTTCCAACGTTGTCCGCTGACAATCGTGCCGACGACAACCCCTACGACTTCCGGCACCTGCTGAGGAAGACCTCTCAGAGACGAAGGCTCATCAGGCAGTACCGGGCCAAGGACTGAAATTTAACATTAACGTTTTCCAAGATTAACTCTTTAAATGCCATTGACGACGGTAGACGTCCAATCGCGTGGTGATTAATCGCCCTTCTGCCGTGAAATTAAATGAGTTTATCGGTAGTAGACGTCCAATCCATTTGAAGTGGGAGGGTGGCAGTGAATGACTGTTTTTTGCTGTCAACCCTCCCACTTCAAATAGATTCTCAATGGACGTCTATCCAAGTCAATGGCAGCCAATGAGTTAAGGATGCTGATGAACTTCAAGAAAACTGAGAAATGAAAGCTTTTGAGACCAAACTGTGAATAATAGATTTTTTATTGAAATGCATGTAAATAAAAGAAATGCAAATTAGTCAGATTTTGTGTTTGTATGAATGTAAAGTCATCCTCCCAAAATTAGCTTGATTAGCCATCCAATTCATTTTGAATGGAGAGGCTATCAACATTCAACCAAGGGCGTAGGTTTGCATAGGGACGCAAGGAACAAAATACTACCAGCATTTCAAGATGCTGAAATTGGACCCACCAACTTTTAAGCAACCTTATAATGACTTCATTTATATAGGTCAGTTAGATTGTCTTCCCATGTTTTATTGACCCCACCAATTATTAAGTGAATTATTTTCGTTATGTTCTTAGATGTACCTTTTACTTGTTGAATGTGCAGGTCCATTTTTTCCCCCTCCTAAACGCACAATTGATTGACTGATAACTTGTCTCCCCCCCCCACATACACACACAAACACAGACTTTAGATATTATGGATATTAGTAGGGCTGTCAAACGATTAAAATTTTTAATCAAATTAATTACAGCTTAAAAATTAATTGATCGTCATCGCAATTCAAACCATCTATAAAATATGCCGTATTTTTATGTAAATTATTGTTGGAATGGAAAGATAAGACAAGACTGATATATACATTCAACATACGGTACATAAGTACATAACTGTATTTGTTTATTGTAACAAAAAATCAACAAGATGGCATTAACATTATTAACAATTCTCTTAAAGTGATCCATGGATAGAAAGACTTGTAGTTCTTAAAAGATAAATGTTAGTTCAAGTTATAGAAATTTTGTATTAAAACCCCTCTTAATTTTTTCGTTTTGTTAAAATTTGTAAAATTTTCAATCAAAAAATAAACTAGTAGCTCACCGTTGTTGATGTCAATAATTACACCATGCTCACTCATCTTGCTCAAACCCATAAAATCATTTGGGCCCACGCGCCAGCAGAGGGCGCCAAACACACACAAAAAAAGTAACAAGCGGACATTGCACTGCTGTCATTTTAATGTTTGAGCAGAGCATGCGCGTTAATTGCGTCAAATATTTTAACGTGATTAATTAAAAATTTTAATTACCGCCAGTTAACGCGATGATTTTGACAGCCCTAGATATTAGACATTTTTATTTCAGCCAGCAGCAGTAACTGTTAGAAATGTAAAAAGATGTTCGGAAGTGGGGAATACACAACTAATTTTGCTACTGATAGCCCAACCTCCATCTGAGTTAGCATAACATTAAACTGTGCAAACTTGCTAACCTGAAAAACTCGAGTAGGTTGCTGCTTAGAGTGAAGTGTCCTCCTGTATGTGTTTTCTACTGTTAACGTGAATTCAACTGTAAGAAATGGAGTGAACTACTCCCCAATTTTACTTTTCATTTTATTTATGTTGGCTTAAAGTAGCCCAGGCCCACGGGAGCTGTCAGGGAAGTTCACTTTTGAACACCAAGACAAGTATCAACAAATAGCTCAAATAGGAGAAAATCAGACTCAGTCAAAAATTTGCCTGCTTCGAAGACTTTGTGCACAGGATATATATCAAGGGTACAATTGATGTGATCCAGACAGGAGCTGTGATCACGGAGAAGTACAATGAGACGAAAAAGACAAGCCTCTATATACTGAAGAAAGGGCGTTACCTAAACTTAATTTGAAACGATACATACACAGAAGTATTACAGCCCAAACTGAGGATTTTCCACTGAAAAACATTTGCGTTACGACCTTGAGAACTAGCTCTAGCTGGTACAAGAGGGACTCAAATCAGATAAGGCAGTCAACAGATACCCATTGTAAATGTTCAAAGGAATATATGGAGCACACGAACATGGATACAGTCTCACATGGAAGCATAACAAACGCATATAGTTTCACAGCAGTTGGTTTGTTTTTTTATAAGCATGAATAAAATATTCTTTCACAGGAGCTTTTAATTTTTGTTGAGTTTGGCTGCGCTTGTGGACAAAAGAAGTCGTGTTTTATCTGTAGGACGACTCCACTTTTTGTTTGTTATTCCCTGACAACATTTTTTTTTTTTGTATTTAGACAATGTTGAGTGGTCTTAAGACAAATGTAATGGGTTTTTTTTTTTTTTTTTTGCATTCCTGGATAGTTAAGAGATGATTAACAAGATTGCATTTATTGCGTATGTTAATCTATTTTCAAATAATGCAATTTAAATTTGCTCATAAAATCTGGATATTTTTCCTGGAGGTTTTCAAAATGTTTTACTCATTTTTGAAAACAAAGGTTTGAATTGCACGGTGTAGGCTGAACCAATACACATAAAAGATTTATTTTCATTAAGAATATCCCGTCCCCAGCGAAAAGTATACATGCAGGTTACGCCATATCGTCCCTACCAATGTTGAGACCAAACCTACGCCCTTGCATTCAACCCATCACATTTATGATTATTGTTCATGAATTTTAACAAGATTTGCTTTAAATTTGTTACTCCCCAGTCGGAATCCGGGGCCTTGGAGTAAAAGTACTCGAATAAAAAGTACGCAATACTTTTAGAATAAATGTGACAGCTAGGGCTAAAAATCCAGCTCCGGAAGGGGGGCGGGGGCAGGCCCCTCTCGAAGCCGCCCTCTGAGACGGCCTCCCGGGCAGACGCTCGCTTGGCATTCGGCGCGCGTCTGGAGGTCGGAGTGGATCCGCGTCGTCGTGCGCGCGCGTCTTTGAGTCACGACGCCATGCCCAGCAAGTGAATGCACCATTTGGCAGATTTTTTTCCCCATGGTGGGGGCTGTTTCCTAATCCACTTTTTTTTTTTTTTTTTTTTTTTTTTGCGTCTAACAACGTCATTTCCCCGGAGTGCGCACGTGTGATCATTTAAATTCTGCATCTGAGGGGCGTCGTGATTACTTTTATTTTTTTTTTTTACCCCCCCATATTTTTTTCTGGCGTGTGCGTGGATGTGCGCGCGTCCGACGACGTCGAGCACCAGCAGCTCGACGCGCTCCTGAGCGATGGCGTCCCCGGGCTTCTGGTCCCTGGGTGCGGGGGACAATTCGGGCAACCGGAGCCCTAACACGCGTGAGTTCTCCGCGCTTTTTTTCTTAATTTTGACAGCTTTTTCCTCTTCAACATCCACGTCTTTTATCTCCTACAGCCCGAGCTTGGTGCCAAGCAGCGGCCCAGAAACTCTCCGGAGGGCTCGGATCTAAATTATGTGGTATAAAATCCAGGTCGCCTGTTTTTTTTTTTTTTTTCTTGAATGAATTTGTTTGGATTTGATGTTTTGAAGCGCTCCTGAACGTCAATGAAGGGGACAAAGGGGGCGTCGAGCCCCCCGCCGCCAAGCAGGAGCATCCGCCTGACGCGGCGGAGGGCACTTGCGGATGCAACAAAAGCTGCGACTGCACCAAAGCCAACGTGCAAGGCTTCTCCGACCTCTATTCAACAGGTACGACACTTAAAAAATATATATTTTTTTTGCAACAGATACGGTGGATTTTAGGCCTCTTTTCTTTGCATTTTGATAATAAAAACGAATTCCTTGGCATTTCAATCCTCTATTTTAGTGCCGAATTTGTGAGGGGACAAAAAAAAAAAAAAAACGCTGATTTTGTTCATTGTTGCTGCAAAGGTCACCTTGATTTTTTTCTTAATAATAAATAATAAAAAGGAGCTCCATCCAAACGAATTTTTTTGGGGATGTGTGTATGTGTCAGATCTCCTCCCGGCTTCAGACGGCGACGCCAAAACGCTGAGTTTTCTCCAGGAGGTGGTGGACATCCTGCTGGCGTATATCGTGGAGTCGTTCGACCGTCAAACCAAAGTCATCGACTTCCACTATCCGAGCGAGCTGCTGCACTTGAACAATTGGGAGCTGCAGCACGAGCCCAGCACGCTGGACGACATCTTGATCAGCTGCAGGGCCACCCTCAAGTATGCCATCAAGACAGGTTAGACCACCGGCATTGCTTCAATCGATCTCGATGATCGCAGAAAATGCAATAGAAAAAAAATATTAGAGGTGTGCAAAAAAGAACTGATCTTTGATTTTGGTTATATATAATGTGGGGCCTTCTATTATTTCTGAAGATTGCAATGACACTATGAGAAGGCCCAAATCAAATACTCTTGAAATGATTGATTAAAAACAGCTCATATTTCAGATTTGCTTCATTTAAAAAGAATTTGTGAATATCATTTTTCCTCTTTAATATTAATGATACAATCAGGCATAGGTTTGGTCTCAACATTGGTAGGGTTGGTATAACAGCATAACCTGCATGTACACTTTTTGCTGGTCTCAAAAATAGCTGGTTCCTACATAAACATGAAAAAAAGTTACAGTAAAATTGTTTTCATGGGAGAAAGTCATTTTTCAAAATGCTTGCTTGATATAAAGGAAGTTTAGAGTGGTTGTGTGTTTTGTTTTTTTGGGTGGGGGGGTTAAAAATGTGCATCGGCTGCAAATAAAAAAATATTTTTTAATGATGTAGAAAATTCATAAATACATACATTTTAATTAGGGAATAAATGCACAAGTTGAATTAACATTAACAGTAGAAAAAGTACAAGAAGACACGTCTCTAAGCAGCTTTCTACTCGAGTTTTACAGTTTAGCAAGTTCACAGTTTAATGTTATGCTAACTCTGATTCCGGTCTGACTTTCAGTTGTATAATTAGTGGTGTGTTCCCCACCTTCACAGCATTGACGTCATTTTACATTAGAGTGGCTGCTGCTGGCCGAAAAAAACCTTCTAATATCCCTCCTCTTCAAAGGGGGCGGAGGAGGCGCCATGTCGACATGTATTTCCGTTGGGATTGTGTGAATGTGGGGGTTCTAGTCATCAGCCAATCAAACGTACCTTTGAAGGGGGAAAAAAGTGATAGGGGGTAAATGTAAGTCTGAACATAATGTAGGGTCAATTCTATCCTTACAACTTTTGGGAAGACAATCTAAATTACCTATATAACTGAACTCGTTATATAATTCAAATTAAGTTGCTTGAAAGTGGGTGGGAACAATTTGAGCATCCTTAAAAGATGGTGGTGTTATGTCCCTACCTTCCCTATGCAAACCTATACGACCTTGGATACAATGACAAAGTCTATTCAATTGTGCTTTTGCTGCTTGCTACCATACAAATAATAATAATACGACTTTACTATATTTTATGTTTGTGGCTCCAATATTAACATAAAACATAATATGAAGATGTCATTTTGACCTGAACGAAATATATTTTGGTACAAATCACACTCAAATATGAAAAAAATGTTAGCTGCAACAATCAAATGTTGCAGTAAATATTACTATTTCGTTTTTGGTTGGAATGTTTAATAAAGATGAAACAAATAAGTATAATGTCATGGTACTCCATGTCATTGACTAATCAGATTCATTTTTTTCCTGTATACACACATACCATTTACACAACAATATTTTTAACATACTATATTTAAAGTGCGTATGATAGGATGAAAAAGTCTTAAATAGCATTATTATGTGAATTAAAATCATATTTTGAGACGATTCGACTATATACAACAATTTGGCAAAGCGCAGATAACGGGAAATTAGTCTTTTAATCCGCTGTTTAGCCCCGCCTACCATTATAGGGCTCTAGCGTCCCCAACAGGAGGATGACGTCTGCAGGGTCATGGTTATAAAATACGAAATAAACATGCCTTTTGGTGTCATACGCACTTTAATCACTATGTGTAAAAGCAGAGTATCTGTTACAGTTTCTTGATATTTAATATTCCGTTTTTAACTCAGCGCACCCCAGGTACTTCAACCAGCTCTCCACCGGATTGGACATGGTGGGCCTGGCTGCAGATTGGCTGACGTCCACCGCCAACACTAACATGTGAGTGCGTTCGGCCCCTCGTCATCGTCATCATTTTGCATTTCATTTCCTGTCATACACGTGCTGATAAGTGGCCCCATTTCCTGCCAAATGAACAAAAAGAAGTAAATTAGCCCCCTCCCGACACTCCTTTTGTATTTGGTGTCCCCTCCCTCCAGTCACTGCGTCCCCATGGGAACAAGAAGGAGAAAATTGGCTGTGAAATTAAATCCAGTGGCTCCATTTAACGGGGGTCTGCTTTTGCCTGATAAAGTCCCAACACCACCAAAAAAATAGAATGTGGGCAATTAATTATAGCTACAGAGGTCATACATGGGTGTAAATGTGCTTTTTAAAGCCCCTTTGTGACGGGAAATGTTCACTGTCACTCACTTGGAAATATAAACAGTTTTTAAACAAATGAATGTATTTTACGTTGTTTTGTAATCATAAAAACCTTGTACAGAAAAATTGTTGATCACTTAAATAGGTAAGCCTATTCAACATATTTATATGGGGCTTTGCTATAGCCAAATCACATAATTTGGACATAAAAAATTCCGGGACGTTGAGGGCATAAAAGTTGTATACAGAATTTGGGAAAAAAATTACGGTTCTCCCGAAATTTGCCAAAAACTGTCCCATTCATTTTTAATTGGATGCCTAATTATATTGTAGTAAAATCCCCCCCCCCCAAAAAAATTCGAATGCCGTTTCTTCGGCGCACCGCACAGCCAGAACCGTTTGACCGATCGGCACTGTTGAAATATCGAAACGACAGAATTTTTGAGCGACGCAGGGACTTTTTCGAACAACCCTGAAAAATTTTCCCTTTGCCCGTAAACGCCGATTTTTTGCCGATTTTTCAGGAAAAAGAAAACCAAAACAAAAAAATTTTCAAAATCATGTAGTCCTACAAATTTTGACCAAATCACATAAGTTGGACATCAAAAATTCCGGAACGTTGAGGGGCATAAAAGTTTTTTTACAGAATTTTGAAAAAATTACGGTTCCCCGAAATTTGCCAAAAACGGTCCCATTCATTTGTAATGGGATGCCTTATTATATGGATATAGTAAGATTCTATTTTTTTTTTTTTTATTTAATGGAATTGCGTTTCTTCAGCGCGCTGCACATCGAAACGATGGAATTTTCAAGTGACTCGGGGACTTTTTCGAACGACCCCCAAAAAATTTCCTTTCGCCCGTAAAGGCCGATTTTTTTTACCGATTTTTGAAAAAAATAACAAATTTAAAAAACGTATCTAGTCCTACAAATTTTGACCAAATTTTGATGCCACTGACGGCCATGGACGTCCAAATTTCACATTCATTTCCAACGACATTTACCTCGGTTAATGCCATTGACGGCTGTGTATGTCGGTTCAGTTGATGCCAATGTACAGGTACTTTGACTCAATTGATGCGTATGTAAATCGATGCCAATGCGGCTATGGACGTCCAAATTTCTCATTCATTTTCAAAGGCAAAAAAAAACAAATTTCTCCTAATTTACAGGAAATGACCAGATATCTATAGGCCGTGTCCCCCAAATGTTCCCGGTTCCATTGACGCGTATGGAAGTCGTTGATATTGACGGCCATGGACGTCCAAATTTCCCATTCATTTCTAATGGCAAAAAAAAACTGTGTTCCCAAATATTGTCCCCAAAATGGGCCTCTTCCGATACTAGTATCTATCGCCAACAATGGCAGCCAATGTTAAGTGAAAAGGTTGTTGATGTGATTCATTAATTTGAATATTGCGTCAGTATGCCAAAATTACTGTGAGCTCAAAGTAAAAACATTTTCATTTTAAAATCAACTGCTGTTCCTATGACCGTCTACGGTAGCCCAGGGGTTCATATTTGTGACGTCACCCCGCGCAGGTTCACGTACGAGGTGGCCCCGGTGTTCGTGCTGCTGGAGTACGTGACACTGAAGAAGATGCGCGAGATCATCGGCTGGCACGAAGGCCGCGGAGATGGCATCTTCTCACCTGGTGCGCATGCGTTACATTCTCACGCTCATTTGCATACAGATGAGAAGGAAAAAAATCCTTTTTAAACCTGCTTTGATCTTAACTGGGAAGAATTGAAATGAGTCGATATGCTCCATTTTAGATATAAAAGTGTGTAGATGTGATGCTATTTAGGGCCCGAGCACTCAGCGTGCGAAGGCCCTATTGTTTTGCAAAGGATTATTATTATTATTATTATTATTATTATTAGGGCCCGAGCACTAAGCGTGCGAAGGCCCTATTGTTTTGCAAAGGATTATTTTTTTTTTTATTTTTTTTTTTTTTTTTTTTTTTCAGGGCAAATGAAAACGGCCAATTTGGAGGCCTGAACATGCACGAAAAGTCACCAAAATTTGCACATACGTCCGGAAAATTGTAAATTTCGATAATTTTGCAACGTTGCAAAAAAATATAACAAAATGGCTCAGTGGCGCCCCCTTGAAATTTTAAAATTGGCCTATAACATTAGGGTCTGTCAGCGTAGAGCAATGAAATTTGGGGGGTCTATACCTTGTCCAAAACCGCTCCAAAAAAGCATTTACACG
The DNA here is from genome assembly GCF_030265065.1 of Corythoichthys intestinalis. Classification (NCBI taxonomy): domain Eukaryota; kingdom Metazoa; phylum Chordata; class Actinopteri; order Syngnathiformes; family Syngnathidae; genus Corythoichthys; species Corythoichthys intestinalis. Next base: position 1,471,575 of record NC_080414.1, on the reverse strand, counting down.
CATATTCCAAACCCAACAGGAAATCGGTTATTTTGGATCAAATATGAAATTTTTATCGATTTACAGGGTGCACATTTGAGACCTTTTCGCCGAGGGAGTTAGTTGGATCATCTTCAAAATTGGTGAGACTGTTCAGGAGACATATGAAATCTTAAGTTTTGAAAATGGTGCGTTTTCATTCACGGGTCTGACCTGGGCGTGGTGCCAAAGTCGACCATTTTTTCGGCAAAATGACAAATTCAGTAAATGACTTATAGTTCCTTGACACAACGTTCAATCTTTTTCATATTTGGCATGTATGTGTGGTATCCCACCCTTAACACGAGTGCATTGAAATATTACCCATTAGGTCTAGCGCCCCCTAGTGAGAACAGGAAATGCCTTTTTTTACGAGACAGGTTCCTCCTCCAAGGGAAAAAAATCTGTTGACCTCAAACCTGCATCAGGGGAGCCTTAAGACCTGTGTTCAGGTGCCTGATGAAAAATATTGAGGTTTCGTTGAGGCGGAGGGGTCCAAACAGGAAAGTGAAAATGAACGTCAACAATTTGTCACGCAAAAAACTTTGAACAGTCATAACTCGGCAGATATACAACATATCTGCGCCAAACTTCCCGTGTTTGTTGAGAGTCATACCCTGAAGGTTCTTGTAGGGGTCATTTGCATCAACTCTACAGTGCCAACTAGTGGCGACAGAAAGAAGTTTTAAAAAAGGCCTTTCCTATTGGGTTTTTTCAACATAGAGCAAGGAAATTTGGGGAGTAGATACCTTATGCAAAACTGCTCCAAAAAGTCTCTTGCACCCATATTCCAAATCCAACAGGAAATCGGGTATTTTGGATCGAATGTGAAATTTTCATGGGTTCACAGTAGGAGTTTACATTTGGAGGCTTGAATATGCACAAAAACTTGTACAAATTTGCACATACATGCGGCTTTAGATAACGTTCGATAATCTTGCAATGTTACGAAAAAATGTAGCAAAATGCCTCAGTGGCGCCCCCTTGAATTTTTCAAAAAGGCGTTTCCTATTAGGTTTTTTTAACAGAGAGTGATGAAATTTGGGGAGTCGATACCTTGTGCAAAACTGCTCCAAAAAGTCTCTTGCACCCGTATTCCAAATCCAACAGGAAATCGGGTATTTTGGATCGAATGTGAAATTTTTATCGGTTCACAGTAGGAGTTCACATTTGGAGGCTTGAACATGCACGAAAACTCACAAAAATTTGGACATACATGCGGCTTTGCATAACGTTCGATAATCTTGCAACGTTACGAAAACATGTAACAAAATGGCTCAGTGGCGCCCCCTTGAAATTTTCAAAAAGGCCTCTCCATTTAGGTTTTTTCAACGTAGAGGGATGAAATTCGGAGAGTCGATACCTTGTACAAAACTGCTCCAAAAAGTCTCTTGCATGCGTATTCCAAACCCAACAGGAAATCGGGTATTTTGGATTGAATGTGAAATTTTTATCGATTTACAGTGTGCACATTTTACACCTTGGCACCTAGGGAATTAGTTTGATCATTCTCAAAATTGGCGAGACTGTTCATGAGGCATATGAAATCTTAAGTTATCAAAATGGTGTGTTTTCATTCACGGGCCTGAGCTGGGCGGGGTGCCAAAGTCGGCCATTTTTTCGCCAAAACACCAAATTCAGAAAATGACTGATAACTCCCTCATACAACGTTCAATCTATTTTAAATCTGGCATGTGTGTGAGGTATACCTGCCTGAGCAGGACTGGATTGAGAATTTACCATTTGTGCCTGGCGCCTCCTAGTGGGAACAGGAAAAGCCCTTTTTTTACGGGACACACACCTCCTCTAAAGGGAAAAAAACAATCTACCTCAAACCTGTATAAGGGAAGCCTTAAGACCTGTGTTCAGGTGCCTGATGAAAAATATTGAGGTTTCGTTGAAGCGGAGGGGTCCAAACAGGAAAGTGAAAATGACCGTCAACAATTTGTCTCGCTAAAAACTTTGAACAGTCATAACTCGGCAGATATACAACATATCTGCGACAAACTTCCCGTGCTTGTTGAGAGTCATACCCTGAAGTGCCTTGTAGGGGTCATTTGCATCAACCCTACAGCGCCAACTAGTGGCAATAGAAAGTCACTCGTTTTTCCAATACATATCCAGTTCTTTTCAGTTTGGTCATTGTAGTTTCAAGACCTATTAAAATACTTATTTACGGCCCATGTCCACGTGTCTGTCTGTTGCCGTGACGACCCTTTGTTCGCCATTTAAAGGAAATATTTTTTTCCAGAGAGTCAGGCAGCTTATAGAGCCACAATATTTGGCACACTTGGTCAAATTGGCCCAGTTAGAAGATTAATTTTGGTTTTGAATAAGGGCTTGGCTGCACAGCTCAGTAGTGGCTCCTTTTTTGTAGTAATCTCTCCAATAGGGGTTTTTATCTCTTGGGTGTGGTAATGTAAGAGGCGACTTTCGAGCATGTTAGGTTCTAATGAGATGATTAGAGAGGAGGATCTGCCACCACCCTGACCTGCACACAGTCCGAGTTGCGTGACGTCCGAGTTGCGCTAGATTGCGAGGGCCCGTTCAGTCCTGCTTGCAGGCCTAGTTATTATTATTAGGGCCCGAGCACTAAGCGTGCGAAGGCCCTATTGTTTTGCAAAGGATTATTTTTTTTTTTATTTTTTTATTTTTTTTTTTTTTTCAGGGCAAATGAAAACGGCCAATTTGGAGGCCTGAACATGCACGAAAAGTCACCAAAATTTGCACATACGTCCGGAAAATTGTAAATTTCGATAATTTTGCAACGTTGCAAAAAAATATAACAAAATGGCTCAGTGGCGCCCCCTTGAAATTTTAAAATTGGCCTATAACATTAGGGTCTGTCAGCGTAGAGCAATGAAATTTGGGGGGTCTATACCTTGTCCAAAACCGCTCCAAAAAAGCATTTACACGCATATTCCAAACCCAACAGGAAATCGGTTATTTTGGATCAAATATGAAATTTTTATCGATTTACAGGGTGCACATTTGAGACCTTTTCGCCGAGGGAGTTAGTTGGATCATCTTCAAAATTGGTGAGACTGTTCAGGAGACATATGAAATCTTAAGTTTTGAAAATGGTGCGTTTTCATTCACGGGTCTGACCTGGGCGTGGTGCCAAAGTCGACCATTTTTTCGGCAAAATGACAAATTCAGTAAATGACTTATAGTTCCTTGACACAACGTTCAATCTTTTTCATATTTGGCATGTATGTGTGGTATCCCACCCTTAACACGAGTGCATTGAAATATTACCCATTAGGTCTAGCGCCCCCTAGTGAGAACAGGAAATGCCTTTTTTTACGAGACAGGTTCCTCCTCCAAGGGAAAAAAATCTGTTGACCTCAAACCTGCATCAGGGGAGCCTTAAGACCTGTGTTCAGGTGCCTGATGAAAAATATTGAGGTTTTGTTGAGGCGGAGGGGTCCAAACAGGAAAGTGAAAATGAACGTCAACAATTTGTCACGCAAAAAACTTTGAACAGTCATAACTCGGCAGATATACAACATATCTGCGCCAAACTTCCCGTGTTTGTTGAGAGTCATACCCTGAAGGTTCTTGTAGGGGTCATTTGCATCAACTCTACAGTGCCAACTAGTGGCGACAGAAAGAAGTTTTAAAAAAGGCCTTTCCTATTGGGTTTTTTCAACATAGAGCAAGGAAATTTGGGGAGTAGATACCTTATGCAAAACTGCTCCAAAAAGTCTCTTGCACCCATTTTCCAAATCCAACAGGAAATCGGGTATTTTGGATCGAATGTGAAATTTTCATGGGTTCACAGTAGGAGTTTACATTTGGAGGCTTGAATATGCACAAAAACTCGTAAAAATTTGCACATACATGCGGCTTTAGATAACGTTCGATAATCTTGCAATGTTACGAAAAAATGTAGCAAAATGCCTCAGTGGCGCCCCCTTGAATTTTTCAAAAAGGCGTTTCCTATTAGGTTTTTTTGACAGAGAGTGATGAAATTTGGGGAGTCGATACCTTGTGCAAAACTGCTCCAAAAAGTCTCTTGCACCCGTATTCCAAATCCAACAGGAAATCGGGTATTTTGGATCGAATGTGAAATTTTTATCGGTTCACAGTAGGAGTTTACATTTGGAGGCTTGAACATGCACGAAAACTCACAAAAATTTGGACATACATGTGGCTTTGCATAACGTTCAATAATCTTGCAACGTTACGAAAACATGTAACAAAATGGCTCAGTGGCGCCCCCTTGAAATTTTCAAAAAGGCCTCTCCATTTAGGTTTTTTCAACGTAGAGGGATGAAATTCGGAGAGTCGATACCTTGTACAAAACTGCTCCAAAAAGTCTCTTGCATGCATATTCCAAACCCAACAGGAAATCGGGTATTTTGGATTGAATGTGAAATTTTTATCGATTTACAGTGTGCACATTTTACACCTTGGCACCTAGGGAATTAGTTTGATCATTCTCAAAATTGGCGAGACTGTTCATGAGGCATATGAAATCTTAAGTTATCAAAATGGTGTGTTTTCATTCACGGGCCTGACCTGGGCGGGGTGCCAAAGTCGGCCATTTTTTCGCCAAAACACCGAATTCGGAAAATGACTGATAACTCCCTCATACAACGTTCAATCTATTTTAAATCTGGCATGTGTGTGAGGTATACCAGCCTGAGCAGGACTGGATTGAAAATTTACCATTTGTGCTTGGCGCCTCCTAGTGGGAACAGGAAATGCCCTTTTTTTACGGGACACACTCCTCCTCTAAAGGGAAAAAATCAATCTACCTCAAAGCTGCATAAGGGAAGCCTTAAGACCTGTCTTCAGGTGCCTGATGAAAAATATTGAAGTTTCGTTGAAGCGGAGGGGTCCAAACAGGAAAGTGAAAATGACTGTCAACAATTTTTCTCTCCAAAAACTTTGAACAGTCATAACTCGGCAGATATACAACATATCTGCGCCAAACTTCCCGTGCTTGTTGAGAGTCATACCCTGAAGGGCCTTGTAGGGGTCATTTGCATCAAACCTACAGCGCCAACTAGTGGCGATAGAAAGTCACTCGTTTTTCCAATACATGTTCAGTTCTTTTCAGGTTGGTCATTGTAGTTTCAAGACCTATTAAAATACTTATTTACGGCCCATGTCCACGTGTCTCTGTCTGTTGCCGTGACGACCCTTTGTTCGCCATTTAAAGGAAATATTTTTTTTCAGAGACTCAGGCAGCTTATAGAGCCACAATATTTGGCACACTTGGTCGAATTGGCCCACTTAGAAGATTAGTTTTGGGTTTTGAATAAGGGCTTGGCTACACAGCTCAGTAGTGGCTCCTTTTTTGTAGTACTCTCTCCAATAGGGGTTTTTGCTACTTTCGAGCATCTTAGGTTCTAATGAGATGATTAGAGAGGAGGATCTGCCACCACCCTGACCTGCACACAGTCCGAGTTGCGTGACGTCCGAGTTGCGCTAGATTGCGAGGGCCCGTTCAGTCCTGCTTGCAGGCCTAGTTAGGGCCCGAGCACTAGACGTGCGAAGGCCCTATTGTTTTGCAAAGGATTATTTTTTTTTTTATTTTTATTTTTTTTTTTTTTTTTCAGGGCAAATGAAAACGGCCAATTTGGAGGCCTGAACATGCACGAAAAGTCACCAAAATTTGCACATACGTCCGGAAAATTGTAAATTTCGATAATTTTGCAACGTTGCAAAAAAATATAACAAAATGGCTCAGTGGCGCCCCCTTGAAATTTTAAAATTGGCCTATAACATTAGGGTATGTCAGCGTAGAGCAATGAAATTTGGGGGGTCTATACCTTGTCCAAAACCGCTCCAAAAAAGCATTTACACGCATATTCCAAACCCAACAGGAAATCGGTTATTTTGGATCAAATATGAAATTTTTATCGATTCACAGGGTGCACATTTGAGACCTTTTCGCCGAGGGAGTTAGTTGGATCATCTTCAAAATTGGTGAGACTGTTCAGGAGACATATGAAATCTTAAGTTTTGAAAATGGTGCGTTTTCATTCACGGGTCTGACCTGGGCGTGGTGCCAAAGTCGACCATTTTTTCGGCAAAATGACAAATTCAGTAAATGACTAATAGTTCCTTGACACAACGTTCAATCTTTTTCATATTTGGCATGTATGTGTGGTATCCCACCCTTAACACGAGTGCATTGAAATATTACCCATTAGGTCTAGCGCCCCCTAGTGAGAACAGGAAATGCCTTTTTTTACGCGACAGGTTCCTCCTCCAAGGGAAAAAAATCTGTTGACCTCAAACCTGCATCAGGGGAGCCTTAAGACCTGTGTTCAGGTCCCTGATGAAAAATATTGAGGTTTCGTTGAGGCGGAGGGGTCCAAACAGGAAAGTGAAAATGAACGTCAACAATTTGTCACGCAAAAAACTTTGAACAGTCATAACTCGGCAGATATACAACATATCTGCGCCAAACTTCCCGTGTTTGTTGAGAGTCATACCCTGAAGGTTCTTGTAGGGGTCATTTGCATCAACTCTACAGTGCCAACTAGTGGCGACAGAAAGAAGTTTTAAAAAAGGCCTTTCCTATTGGGTTTTTTCAACATAGAGCAAGGAAATTTGGGGAGTAGATACCTTATGCAAAACTGCTCCAAAAAGTCTCTTGCACCCGTATTCCAAATCCAACAGGAAATCGGGTATTTTGGATCGAATGTGAAATTTTCATGGGTTCACAGTAGGAGTTTACATTTGGAGGCTTGAATATGCACAAAAACTCGTAAAAATTTGCACATACATGCGGCTTTGGATAACGTTCGATAATCTTGCAATGTTACGAAAAAATGTAACAAAATGCCTCAGTGGCGCCCCCTTGAATTTTTCAAAAAGGTGTTTCCTATTAGGTTTTTTTAACATAGAGTGATGAAATTTGGGGAGTCGATACCTTGTGCAAAACTGCTCCAAAAAGTCTCTTACACCCGTATTCCAAATCCAACAGGAAATCGGGTATTTTGGATCGAATGTGAAATTTTTATCGGTTCACAGTAGGAGTTTACATTTGGAGGCTTGAACATGCACGAAAACTCACAAAAATTTGGACATACATGTGGCTTTGGATAACGTTCAATAATCTTGCAACGTTACAAAAACATGTAACAAAATGGCTCAGTGGCGCCCCCTTGAAATTTTCAAAAAGGCCTCTCCATTTAGGTTTTTTCAACGTAGAGGGATGAAATTCGGAGAGTTGATACCTTGTACAAAACTGCTCCAAAAAGTCTCTTGCATGCATATTCCAAACCCAACAGGAAATCGGGTATTTTGCATTGAATGTGAAATTTTTATCGATTTACAGTGTGCGCATTTTACACCTTGGCACCTAGGGAATTAGTTTGATCATTCTCAAAATTGGCGAGACTGTTCATGAGGCATATTAAATCTTAAGTTATCAAAATGGTGTGTTTTCATTCACGGGCCTGACCTGGGCGGGGTGCCAAAGTCGGCCATTTTTTCGCCAAAACACCGAATTCGGAAAATGACTGATAACTCCCTCATACAACGTTCAATCTATTTTAAATCTGGCATGTGTGTGAGGTATACCAGCCTGAGCAGGACTGGATTGAAAATTTACCATTTGTGCTTGGCGCCTCCTAGTGGGAACAGGAAATGCCCTTTTTTTACGGGACACACTCCTCCTCTAAAGGGAAAAAATCAATCTACCTCAAAGCTGCATAAGGGAAGCCTTAAGACCTGTCTTCAGGTGCCTGATAAAAAATATTGAAGTTTCGTTGAAGCGGAGGGGTCCAAACAGGAAAGTGAAAATGACTGTCAACAATTTTTCTCTCCAAAAACTTTGAACAGTCATAACTCGGCAGATATACAACATATCTGCGCCAAACTTCCCGTGCTTGTTGAGAGTCATACCCTGAAGGGCCTTGTAGGGGTCATTTGCATCAACCCTACAGCGCCAACTAGTGGCAATAGAAAGTCACTCGTTTTTCCAATACATGTCCAGTTCTTTTCAGGTTGGTCATTGTAGTTTCAAGACCTATTAAAATACTTATTTACGGCCCATGTCCACGTGTCTCTGTCTGTTGCCGTGACGACCCTTTATTCGCCATTTAAAGGAAATACTTTTTTTCAGAGACTCAGGCAGCTTATAGAGCCACAATATTTGGCACACTTGGTCGAATTGGCCCAGTTAGAATATTAATTTTGGTTTTGAATAAGTGCTTGGCTGCACAGCTCAGTAGTACCTCCTTTTTTGTAGTACTCTCTCCACTAGGTTTTTTTTTTATCTGTTAGGTGTGTGAATGTAAAGAGGCGACTTTCGAGTTTGTTAGGTTCTAATGAGATGATTAGAGAGGAGGATCTGCCACCACCCTGACCTGCACACAGTCCGAGTTGCGCTAGATTGCGAGGGCCCGTTCAGTCCTGCTTGCAGGCCTAGTTATTATTATTCTTTTTTCAGGGCAAATGAAAATGGCCAATTTGGAGGCCTGAACATGCACGAAAAGTCACCAAAATTTGCACATACGTGCGGCTTTCCGTAAATTTCGATAATCTTGTGTCGTTTTGAAAAAATGTCAAAAAATGGCTCAGTGGCGCCCCCTTTACCCTTAAAATTTTCAAAAAGGCCTCTCCTCTCAGGTTTTCAACGTAGAGCAATGAAATTTGGGGAGTAGATACCTTATGCCTAACTGTTCAAAAAAGCCTCTTGCACCCATATTCCAAATCCAACAGGAAATCGGATATTTTGGATCAAATGTGAAATTTTTATCGGTTCACAGTTGGAGTTTACATTTGGAGGCCTGAACATGCACGAAAACTCACCAAAATTTGCACATACATGCAACTTTACGTAAATTTTGATAATCTACAAAAAAATTTAACAAAATGGCTCAGTGGCGCCCCCTTGAAATTTTCAAAAAGGCCTTTCCTATTAGGTTTTTTCAACGTAGAACGATGAAATTTGGCGAGTCGATACATTGTGCAAAACTGCTCCAAAAAGTCTCTTGCACCCATATTCCAAACCCAACAGGAAGCCGGAAATTTTGGATCAAATGTGAAATTTTATCGATTTACATTTGAGACCTTGTCGCTGAAGAAAATAGTTGGATCGTCTTCAAAATTGGTCAGACTATTCAGGAGACATATGAGATCTTAAGTTTTGAAAATGGTGAGTTTTCACTCAAGGGTCTGACCTGGGCGTGGTCCCAAAGTCGGCCATTTTTGGGCAAAATACCAAATTCAGAAAATGATTAAAAACTCCGTGATACAACGTTCAATCTTTTTCATTTCTAGCATGTATATGAGATATCCCAGCCTGAACACGACTGCATTGAAATATTACCCATTAGGCCTGGCGCCCCCTAGTGGGAACAGGAAATGGCCTTCTTTACGAGACAGGCTCCTCCTCCAAGGGAAAAAAATCTATTGACCTCAAACCTGTTTCAGGGGAGCCTCAAGACATGTGTTCAGGTCCCTGATGAAAAATATTGAGGTTTCGTTGAAGCGGAGAGGTCCAAACTGGAAGTGAAAATGACCGTCAACAATTTGTCTCGCCAAAAATTTTGAACAGTCATAACTCGGCAGATATGCAACATATCTGCGCCAAACTTTCCGTGTTTGTTGAGAGTCATACCCTGAAGGTTCTTGTAGGGGTCATTTGCATCAACTCTACAGTGCCAACTAGTGGCGACAGAAAGAAGTTTTAAAAAAGGCCTTTCCTATTGGGTTTTTTCAACATAGAGCAAGGAAATTTGGGGAGTAGATACATTATGCAAAACTGCTCCAAAAAGTCTCTTGCACCCATATTCCAAATCCAACAGGAAATCGGGTATTTTGGATCGAATGTGAAATTTTCATGGGTTCACAGTAAGAGTTTACATTTGGAGGCTTGAATATGCATAAAAACTCACCAAAATTTGCACATACATGCGGCTTTGGATAACGTTCGATAATCTTGCAACGTTACGAAACAATTTAACAAAATGGCTCAGTGGCGCCCCCTTGAAATTTTCAAAAAGGCCTCTCCATTTAGGTTTTTCTAACATAGAGTGATGAAATTTGGAGAGTCAAAACTTTGTGCAAAACTGCTCCAAAAAGTCTCTTGCACACACATTCCAAATCCTACAGGAAATCGGGTATTTTGGATTGAATGTGAACTTTTTATCGATTTACAGTGTGCACATTTTACACCTTGGCACCTAGGGAATTAGTTTGAGCATTCTCAAAATTGGCGAGACTGTTCATGAGGCATATGAAATCTTAAGTTATAAAAATGGTGTGTTTTCATTCACGGGCCTGACCTGGGCGGGGCGCCAAATTCTTCCATTTTTTCGCCAAAACACCGAATTCGGAAAATGACTGATAACTCCCTCATACAACCTTCAATCTATTTTAAATCTGGCATGTGTGTGAGGTATAACAGCCTGAGCAGGACTGGATTGAAAATTTACCATTTGTGCCTGGCGCCTCCTAGTGGGAACAGGAAATGCCCTTTTTTACGGGACACACTCCTCCTCTAAAGGGAAAAAATCAATCTACCTCAAACCTGCATAAGGGAAACCTTAAGACCTGTCTTCAGGTGCCTGATGAAAAATATTGAAGTTTCGTTGAAGCGGAGGGGTCCAAACAGGAAAGTGAAAATGACTGTCAACAATTTTTCTCTCCAAAAACTTTGAACAGTCATAACTCGGAAGATATACAAGATATCTGCGCCAAACTTCCCGTGCTTGTTGAGAGTCATACCCTGAAGGGCCTTGTAGGGGTCATTTGCATCAACCCTACAGCGCCAACTAGTGGCGATAGAAAGTCACTCGTTTTTCCAAAACATGTCCAGTTCTTTTCATGTTGGTCATTGTAGTTTCAAGACCTATTAAAATACTTTTTTACGGCCCATGTCCACGTGTCTCTGTCTGTTGCCGTGACGACCCTTTGTTCGCCATTTAAAGGAAATATATTTTTTTCCAGAGACTCAGGGAGCTTATAGAGCCACAATAGTTGGCACACTTGGTCGAATTGGCCCAGTTAGAAGATTAATTTGGTTTTGAATAAGGGCTTGGCTGCACAGCTCAGTAGTGGCTCCTTTTTTGTAGTACTCTCTCCAATAGGGGTTTTTATCTCTTGGGTGTGGGAATGTAAAGAGGCGACTTTCGAGCTTGTTAGGTTCTAATGAGATGATTAGAGAGGAGGATCTGCCACCACCCTGACCTGCACACAGTCCGAGTTGCGTGACGTCCGAGTTGCGCTAGATTGCGAGGGCCCGTTCAGTCCTGCTTGCAGGCCTAGTGTTTTTATTGGTTTGTGAGTAGGGATGCACAGTACATTCCTCATATCACAATTTTCAAATAGATTCATTTTTACAGTCTTTATTTGCCGATAACTGAGCTAATCGGGCCTCAAGAAATCATTCGTCTGAGTTACATGAATAGATTTGATGTGTGTTTTGAACATCAATTTTCCCTTTTTAACTAACTAACCATACTCTGTAAACTGGCCTGGCAGTGAATGAGTTAAGCTAATGATTTAAATCATACTTCCATCATTTAAATTTTCAATAGTGTTATTTATTTCCTGGCTTTTTTCTGTCAAGAACCCAGAGAGGGTTATTTGGTTATTATATATTTAATTAATAGTGTTATTATTATATTATATTATATTATATTATATATTATATTATATTATATTATATTATATTTAGGGCTGTCAAAGTTATCGCGTTAACGGGCGGTAATTAATTTTTTTCATTAATCACGCTAAAATATTTGACGCAATTAACGCACATGCCCCGCTCAGATTAAAATGACAGCAGAGTGTCATGTCCACTTGTTACTTGTGTTTTTTGTCTCCCCCTGCTGGCGCTTGGGTGCGACTGATTTTATGCACCATGAGCATTGTGTAATTATTGACATCAACAATGGCGAGCTACTAGTTTATTTTTTTGATTGAAAATTTTACAAATTTTATTAAAACGAAAACATTAAGAGGGGTTTTAATATAAGAATTCTATAACTTGTACTAAAATTGATCTTTTAAGAACTACGAGTCTTTCTATCCATGGATCGCTTTAACAGAATGTTAATGTTAATGCCATCTTTTAGATTTATTGTTATAATAAACGAATACAGTACTTATGTACAGTATGTTGAATGTATATATCCGTTTTGTGTCTTATCTTTCCATTCCAACAATAATTTACAGAAAAATAAGGAATATTTGAGAGATGTTTGAATTGCGATTAATTACGATTAATTCATTTTTAAGCTGTGATTAACTCGATTAAAAATTTTAATCGTTTGACAGCCCTAATTATATTATATTATTTTTATTTTATTTACTTTAGTTCCGTGAAGAATCCAGAAAGGGTTATTTGATTGTGGCTTTTTTAAAAACAATACATTTTTACAGTTAGACACTCCTGCAATCGTCAAACTTTTTCTGTTACAAACTCATCCTCATCAGAGAAGTGAAGGGTTATGTGGCCCTCACTGGAAAAAGTTTGGGGAGCCCTGATCTAAATAGATGGCCACTGCCCCTGACAGGGTTGTGGGGTTTTTTTTGGGGAAAAGCTGAATCTCTATACTTACTTACTCCCGCAGGAGGCGCTATTTCCAACATGTACGCCATGCTGTTAGCCCGCTTCAAGATGTTCCCTGAAGTCAAGGAGAAAGGAATGTCATCCGTTCCCAGACTGGTGGCCTTCACTTCTGAACATGTAACTTCAAAAATTGCCATTGTTATTATCATTCTTATGTCATTATGATGTCATCGTTATTATTTTTTAGAGTCACTTCTCCATTAAGAAAGGAGCAGCAGCTCTGGGCATCGGCACCGAGAGTGTCATCTGCATCAAAGTCGACCAAAGGTAACTAAATGTCACTCTGATTGAAATGTTACTGCGACTACTTAAAACATTTTTTTTCTTCCATTAGTGGCAAATTGATCCCCGCCGACCTCGAGCGGAGAATACTGGAAGCCAAACAGAAGGTGAGGCGCTCCCCGCGCGGTCACGTGACATCGTCAAACTGAGCGTGACCATCCCCCAAATGCGGCTCGCAGGGTTTCGTGCCGTTCTTCGTAAGCGCCACGGCGGGCACCACCGTCTACGGCGCCTTCGACCCGCTCATCGCCATCTCCGACATTTGCAAGAAGTACAACGTGTGGATGCACGTGGACGTAAGTCCGGCCGTTCCGCTGCCGTCGACGGCGATAGGTGTCCAATTCCTAGTCGAAATTGATTGGATTTCTGTTGTTGTCAATGGCAGGCACTGATTCACCTGGCAAGTTTGAAAAAAATAAAAAATTAAAACAAAGGTTTAAAAACGTATATGAAATTTTAAATAATTGAATTATATAGCTTATAAGTTAAGAGACAATTCAATAATTGAAAATAAAATGAAAATAATAGAAAAGTACAATGTTAAAAAGGCATTGGAAAATGGGAGTTCACTTTATATGGCAGAAAACACTCAGGTGACTTGAAGTTCCACTCTGAGACCGCCAATTTGGCCAAATTTTAAAATTGTGCTATATGCATGTGTAATACAACATTGGAAAGCTTAAAATCTAAATTTTCTGGAGGGAGAAAAATTTTGAACAGGAGGGCATTTAAAAAATAAAAAGCCTAAACCCTGACTCGAGGAGAGAGCATAATTAAAGACACCATGATTTTAACGCCTACTTACCTTGTTTCAATCCCAAACCTCCGTGGAACATGTCTCACGCATGTCAAGACACAGCTGTGAATGGCCACAGCTGGATTTTTGAGAGATTTTATGGGTGAAACACGGTAATATAACAAGGGTCGAGTTGCAGAAATTGCAGATATCAAGGAGAGGTTGAGATGTTCTTTTGCAAAAATTTACCCTTTTAATATATATATTTTTTTCTTTCTTTCTTTGGATCGATTATTATCTAAAATATCGGAGAAAATGCGACAGTAACCAAAAAAAAAAGTTATGAGGTAGATATGCGTGACCTATTTACATGCACTATTTTTTCATTGTGACGTAATATGTTTAGAAGTTTAAAATGTGTGAGTGAATAATTTTATAAAGTCATTTTTTAAAAACTAAATATTAGACATCAATTAAGCTAAAAATGAGTGACAATTCAAATAAGGAATAAAAGTACTTCTTTTTATGGCTAGGTTGAAACAAAAGCGGTTGCGTGGCATCCGTAAACAAGGGTCTCCAGGGTAAAACGGACAAATTACAAATAGTTCGGGGGCTTAATGCGCCATGAAACTGCTATGGCAGCATATAGACATATTGTTCAATCAAACACAACAGTTCTTTTGGCTTAAAATACAGCAGTTTATTTAAAAGAGGGGTGCAAGAGCAGAAACTGCTTTTTCAGCCTTGTCTGTCTTAGTGACTCCTAACTGGCCTTTAATTGTTTGGCGATTAGACGTCTTTTGCCGTCAATTGCCGGCAATGACTTATTTGTGCTTGTTTTTGTGCCGTCAGGGTGCGTGGGGAGGAAGTCTGCTCATGTCCAGGAGACACAGGTGGAAGTTAGATGGCGTTGAAAGGTAAGTTAATGATAAACCTCCGTGAAGTTGCCCCCCCATCAGATGCTAATTTATTTAAAGAGGTTGTTTACAATTCTTTTAAACGTAAATCTGAGGTCAACAACCCGTCATTTTGATAAAAAAAAAATGTGTTAATCGTTTAATTTTTTTGAACTGTAAAACGTTTCATTTGTGTTTCTATTGTTTTTGAGATATTGAGCTATTATTTTGGACGGTTGACCTCTCGCAGCCTCCCATTTATTGCAACATAGACCCGAAATGGTGCCATTTGTTTATACCACGTTTGTGCTGTAAAAAAAATTGTTTGTGCTGCTATTGTTTTATAGATATTGAAATATTAATTTCGAGTGATGGCCTCACTTGCAGCTTTTCCGTATCCAACTCCCGCGGCTGACTGAGCGTACCAACTCTCTCTATAACAGAGGGGTGTCCCAACAACTAATGCAAATGTAGCACAAACAAACGCACTCCTTTGAGTCCATTTTGCAGTAAATGGGGGGGCTTAAGATATTAATTTTGAGTGAAGACGTGACTCGCAGCCCCTCATTTACTGCAAAATGGATTGAGTTCGCATGATACATACATTTTAAAATATAATTTACGTAAATGACAATGGCAAAAAAAAAAAAAAAAAATTACCCCTTTTTTAAGTGTACCTACCTCTGGCTAACGTTGCTAATTTTGAAAGATAAGCTAGCGCTATTTGTTGCCTTCAGGGCCAATTCGGTGACTTGGAACCCGCACAAAATGATGTCCGTGCCGCTTCAGTGTTCTGCTCTGCTGGTGCGCGAGGAGGTAACTAACCTGCTTTTCTCCCCGATTCGTAACCGCGCTCTGAAGTACTCACGCCTACTTTTGTCACGGTTGTGCGGCGTCCCTGCAGGGCCTGATGCAGAACTGCAACCAGATGCACGCCTGCTACCTGTTCCAGCAGGACAAACACTACGATCTGTCGTACGACACGGGCGACAAGGCCCTGCAGTGCGGGCGCCACGTGGACATTTTCAAGCTGTGGCTGATGTGGAGAGCCAAGGTGCGGCCCGCGCAATACTCACCCGTTCGGGCTTCACCCTAAAATCCTCGTATTTCTTTCAGGGTACCATCGGTTTTGAAGCGCAGATCGACAAGTGTCTGGAGCTGTCAGAGTATCTCTACAACAAGATCAAGGACAGGGAAGGATACCAGATGGTCTTTGATGGAAAAGTATGTGCCACTTTTTGTTTCTAAATTGTTCAAAAGTCAAGTGGATTTGGGACACGGTTATTAAATAATCTTTTTAGAGGCTCTTTGTTAATTGCATTTTAAACCCTTTATAAGGCCATTTTGGGTCTTGAAGGCAACAATATTCATATTTGGTGTGGCCAAGATGATCCAAAATGTAGTGGATGCCAGGTATCAACTATAGTTATTTATATATGTTTTATTAATCATTATTGTTTTAAAATGACTAAATAAAATTGTGGATTAAAATGGTTTCAAAACTAAAATGGCATGACCCCAATAGCACTCGAAAGTTCTTATTAACTTTGAAACTGGGAAGAGTGGCTCACGTTTCAGTGCGTTCGTTCAAAACGGATTGGACGTATTATGCCGTCAATGGCGGCCAATGAGTTCTGTCAAAGGTTCCTTAATTAAACGCAACCTGCATATGAATTGCAACACGTCACAAATAACGCTCCATTGAGCAAAAGGAGAACAAAAGCATGCACAGACATTGCCACACGCAAAATGGCTACTGGGCACTCATTAACATAATTTTTAAAATTGTGCTCCTGTGTTTTTTTTTCAATGTTTGTGTGTTTTTATTTCTAATTCTCAGGTGATTTTGTTTTGGTGTAAAGCACATTGAATTTGTGCTACACAAATAAATTTGACTAGCTAGCATTGCCTAATTTAATGTAGGGCTGCAGCTATCGATTATTTAGGTCATCGATTAATCTATCGATTAGTTTGTTTGAATAATCGAGTCATTGGATTACAAAAATTGAATGCGTTGCAGAACAAATTTTAGGAGACGTAGAACAAAAAAACACGTGTTTATACCTGCAATAACATTTATATTTTTGCTTGCTAAGATCACACTTTCAAAAGAGCATTAAATGCGAATAGAAAATAAAATACCAGTGTTTTTTCAAACGAAGCAGAATTGCACTTTCATTTCACAAGAGCAATAAATGCATTTAAAAATAAATCGATACCCGATCTTAGCCTCAAACGGTATAAACAACAAAAATGAGGTACAACAAAAGACAGTTGGCTAACTTGCATCGCAAAAGCCCGCTATCTTAAATGCTATAAAACACTTATATAGAAAATGCTCTTAACAAATCACATTTACACACACACTCACAGAAAAAGAATTTCTAAAATTCTAAAAACTAAATTATCAATACATGAACAAACCTATTAGCAAAAACTTTAACAGGGAGCAGTTGGATTCAGCAATGATACACAAGTAGTGTCATATTCGCTGTTGCCACTAGAGAGCGGTGTATCACCCAAATCAATGAAACTAAAAGCAAACACTTTCAAAACTATAACAACGTGGCTTTAATTAAACAAATCCTTGAACCAGCAACATTTAATTTGAAGCTTTTTTCTAATCGAATTACTCGAGTTAATCGATTAATCGTTGCAGCACTAATTTGATGATCATTTTTGGGGTTTTTTTTCGCGTGCAGCCGCAACACACCAATGTCTGCTTCTGGTACCTCCCTCCCGGCATGCGCTACATGGACGACAAAGACGAGAAGAAGAAACGCTTGCACAAGGTGATGAATTCAAATACAGGTAGTCCCCGGGTCACAACGTACTCGACTTACGCGATTTCGACAGTCTGGAGTCTCGTCCGCCGTTTTGTATTAGTTGTTTTTTTTTTGTTTGTTTTTTTAAGTCACATGAACAATACCTTATTGTACCTCCCAGTTTCTTATTTTTTACTCTACTTTATTAATATGACCTCTTCTGTCCCCACTAAATGTAAAGTTGTTCAGCTGGACATGCAGCAAATAAGGCAATTGTGCTTTTGGCAGCTTTTTACTTCCTTTTGACAATTTGTAAAGCTGTAACACACAAATGTACACTTATCTCCAAAACGACCTGCATTTTAACCATAAAACACTTGACACAAAACAATTGGTGTTCAAACGTCCGTCTAGTCTGATCAATATGTATATTTAGTAGATTAAATTAGCCTAATTTGCCTAACAAAAGTCCGCTAGCTTAAATGCTACGAATGCTAACGTATTTACAATTCTCATAGCAAATCGCTCACATGTAACTCCACAAACTGTAGCTCTAAATTTAATTACAAATGCATAGACAAACATATATTAGCTGAAACAACTTACAGCTTTATGTGAGCCAAACCACAGCCTAGCTATCCTGATCCATGTCAGACGTCTAAATCTGCTTCTCAGTTACAGTGCTGCCCAAAAGTATTGGCACCCCTGCAATTCTGTCAGATAATACTCAATTTCTCCCAGAAAATAATTGCAATTACGAATGCTCTAGTAGTAATATCTTCATTTATTTTGCTTGCAATGAAAAAACACAAAAGAGAATGAAAAAAAAAACAAGTTAAATCATTATCATTTTACACAAAACTCCAAAATTGGGCCGTACAAAAGTATTGGCACCCTCAGCCTAATACTTGGTAGCACAAACGGTCGATAAAATAACTGCTAACAACCGCTTCCGGTACCCATCAATGGGTTTCTTACAATTCTCTACTGGAATTTTAGACCATTCTTCTTTGGCCAACTGCTCCAGGTCTCTGCGATTTCAAGGGTGCCTTCTCCAAACTGCCATTTTCAGATCTCTCCATAGGTGTTCTATGGGATTCAGGTCTGGCCACTTTAGAAGTCTCCAGTGCTTTCTCTCAAACCATTTTCTAGTGCTTTTTGAAGTGTGTTCTGGGTCATTGTCCTGCTGGAAGACCCGTGACCTCTGATTGAGACCCAGCTTTCTACATTATGCTGCAAAATTTGTTGGTAGTCTTCAGACTTCATAATGCCATGCACATGGTCAACCAGTCCAGTGCCAGAGGAAGCAAAGCAATCCCAAAACATAAGGGAACCTCCACCATGTTCTTGTGTAAGAACCGTGTTCTTTTCTTTGAAGGCCTCGTTTTTTTCCTGTAAACTATGTTGATGCCTTTTCCCCAAAAGCTCTACTTTTGTCTCATCTGACCAGAGAACATTCTTCCAAAACATTTTTGGCTTTCTCAGGTAGGTTTTGACAAACTCCAGCCTTTTTTTTTTTTTTTTTTTTTTTTTTTTAATGCCTCTGGGTCAGAAGTGGGGTCTTCCTGGGTATCCTACCATAGTCTCTTTTCATTCAGACGCCGATGGATAGTACGGGTTGACACTGTAGTACCCTCGGACTGCGCGACAGTTTGAACTTGTTCGGATGTTAGTCGACGTTCTTTATCCACCATCCGCACAACCTTTCATTGAAATCGCTCGTCAATTTTTCTTTGCCATGCACATCTAGGTAGGTTACCCACAATGCAGTGGGCTTTACACTTATTGATGACACTGCGGACGGTAGACACAGGAACATTCAGGTCTTTGGAGATGGATTTGTAGCCTTGAGATTGCCCATGCTTCCTCACAATTTTGCTTCTCAAGTCCTCAGGTAGTTCTTCGGTCTTCTTTCTTTTCACCATGCTCAATGTGGTACACACAAGGACACAGGACAGAGGTTGAGTCAACTTTAATCCATTTTAACTGGCTGCAAGTGTGATTTACTTATTGGCTCAACCTGTTATGTGCCACAGGTAAGTAACAGGTGCTGTTAATTACACAAATTAGAGAAGCATCAGATGATTTTTCAAAGGGTGCCAATACTTTTGTCCGGCCCATTTTTTGGAGTTTTGTGTAAAATCTTTTTTTTTTTTTCATTCTCTTCATCGCAAGCAAAATAAATGAAGATATTACTGCCAAAGCATTTATGATTGCAATCATTTTCTGGGAGAAATTGAGCATTATCTGACAGAATTGCAGGGGTGCCCATAATTTTGACCAGCACTGTATACAAAATGACCGTCCAGCAAGACCCAATGCTGCCACCAGAGGACAGTGTTTCCCCCATCATTAAACAAAATACTGTACAATACTTTTGGCATAGTCATTTTGTAGGGGTACTTAAAGGGTTAATTCCGATTTACACAGAAATTCAGGTCACGTCGCCAGCGTAGGAATGGATTTCGGTCATTACTCGGCGACTAATACCGTAAACTATATGGCGCACCTGCAGCCAATGTCATCATATCTGAGAAAAAAATTCGTAGCTCAAGTCACCACTCATACTCTGAAAAATAAAGTTTTTTTTTGTGTGTGTGTGTGTGTTTGTGCGCGGCAGGTGGCGCCGGTGATCAAAGCGCGCATGATGGAGTACGGGACCACCATGGTAAGCTACCAGCCGCAGGGGGATAAAGTCAACTTCTTCCGCATGGTGATCTCCAACCCGGCCGCCACCTTCGAGGACATCGACTTCCTCATCGAAGAGATCGAGCGTCTGGGCCAGGATCTCTAAAATATGTAACGATCCCCATTCCAAGTTCAATATATATATATATATGTACAGTATATAGTCTATAACGCGTGTGGTGGCTCCGCTGCAGTCCAAAGCTTTGTACAAGTGCGTCCGTCCGTCCGCTCCGCGTGTGATAATCGCTGTCACTTTAGCTGTGCTAATATGTGCGATATTAATTCTTATTACGATGACTTCTCAAGCCTTTTTCTCATTTCTTGACAGTCATTTTGTGGTGAAGCGTCTGTGTTTTTTTGCGGTGGATGTTTAACTTGTCGACTAAACCGCCTTGAAATAAATGCTAGCGGTGCAGACTACGTCCCGGCACCACCAAGTAAGTGATTTATACGATTCCATAACGATTCTACAGCAATATTGAAGAACGATCGGTCGTAAGAGAAGCACAATGAGCTCCGCAATCACTTTAATGTAAATAGTGTACATGTACATAAGACGTATAACTAGAGATTATTATGATGTGATGTTCAATTTATGTAGAGCAGGGTGGGCAAAGTACTATATTGCTTTAAATGTGATAACGAACATGAAATGTTCAGATGAATGAAGTATTTTATCAATTAGTTGGTTAACTTATGACAATACGTGTGCTGTCGTGGTGACGTTTGTGAGCCGGAAGAAGTTTTTCTCGTGATCTGTGAAGGTTGGTTTGTGAGTGCGTGTGTGTTTGTGTTGTAGTTTTGCTGCCTTACAGTCCAACTTTGCTTATATTGTCTACCACCTGACACTTGTGGGGATGGGGGGTTGAGCACTTTAGCCCAAAAACATATACATATACAGGGAGTCCCCGGTTTACGAACAAGTTCCGTTCCCGTGCTGGCGATGTAACCTGAATTTCCGCGTGAAACCCTTTAAGTACCTCTAAACAACCTCTAAAATAAAAACTATCCTAAAAATGTATTATACGTCATTGTACTGTCCCCGCCAAGACCTTAAAGTCCTAGCTAGACAGACAGTGAGCTAAGCTCTGAAATGACAATGTCAGACTTAAGTGTGGTTTGCCGACTTTATTCTGCGGCCCTCGACTTTGGCACCCCGCCCAGGCCAGACCCATGAAGGAAAACGCACCATTTTGAAAACTTAAGATTTCATATGTCTCTTGAACAGTCTCACCAATTTTGAAGACGATCCAGCTAACTCCCTTGGTGAGAGAGTCTCAAATGTGCATCCTGTAAATCAATAAAAATTTCACATTCGATCCAAAATACCCAATTTCCTGTTGGGTTTGGAATATGGGTGCTAGAGACTTTTTGGAGCAGTTTTGCACAAGGTATCGACTTAAAAAATTTCATTACTCTACGTCGAAAAAAAACTAAATGGAGAGACATTTTTTAAAAATTCAAGGGGGCACCACTGAGCCATTTTCTTACATTTTTTTTTCGCAACGATCCCATATTATCAAAATTTACACAAAGCCGCATAATGTGCAAATTTGGCTGAGTTTTCGAGCATGTTCAGGCCTCCAAATTGGCCATTTTCATTTGCCGAGAAAAAAAAGATACCTGTACACATGTCTTAAGGGTCCCGTGATGCAAGTTTGAGGTCAATTGATTTTTTTTCCCGAGGTTGAGGAGCCTTTCTCGTTTCCTGTTCTCACTTGGGGGTCGCCAGGGCTAATGGGTAATATTTCAATGCAGTCGTGTTCAAGCTCGGATACCTCACATGCATGCCAGATATGAAAAACCTTGCACCTTGTATCAGGAAGTTATTAGTCATTTACTGAATTGGCGTGTTGCCAAAAAATGCACCCCACCCAGGCCCATGAATGAAAACGCACAATTTTGAAAACCTAAGATCTCATATGTTTCCTGAACAGTCTCACCAATTTTAAAGAAGATCCAACTAACTCCCTTAAAGAGAAACTCTCAAATGTGCACCCTGTAAATCCATTAAAAAAAATTCACATTTGATCCAAAATACCCAATTTCCTGTTGGGTTTGGAATATGGGTGCTAGAGACTTTTTGGAGCAGTTTTGCACAAGGTATCGACTCCCCAAATTTCATTACATCGAAAAAACCTAAATGGAGAGACATTTTTTAAAAAATTCAAGGGGGGCGCTACTGAGCCATTTTGTTACATTTTTTCGCAACGGTGCAATATTATAAAAATGTACGCAAAGCCGCATGTATGTGCAAATTTTGGTGAGTTTTCGAGCATGTTCAGTCCTCCAAATAGGTGATGAATGTTTGGAGGGTTTTTAGTTAAAGCCAACACTGTTTTTACATTTGTGTGATTTTGACAAAGATCAGATCAGATTTGATGGTGATTTTATGCAGACATGTGAGAAATTTCTAAAGGGTCAGATACTTGTTCATACCATTGTAAAAGCATGCATCACAGAACAAAAGCCAGCATTAAAAAAAAACCCGACTCAGGTCTAAATCACATAGGTCGGGTACGTCGTAACCCAGGGACTACCTGTATATAAAAATATGTAAACATATATGTGTACATAGTGTATATATACACGCAAAGAAGCCAATGATGTGTAATGTTGCTCCTTAATGAGGGTAAGAAATGTAATCAAAGTACCGTGAATGTGCAATTATTATATTTCCAATGCAGCAGAAGCTCCAAAGTAAAATCATTGAGCTCATCTAACGTCAAGATGCCTACCAAAAATTCAATTGGAATTGTAACCAAATCAATGTTGAAAAATGAAAATACCTCAGATAAAATGTCAGGTTTTTTTTGTTTTTTTTTAATCAAACATTTTTTAATTGTTTTCTCACTTGTTTTTTTTAAATTGGAATTTCTAACTTTAGCGCATTCAAGTCTACAAATGAACACTTTTAGGGACATCATGAGCTCAACTCTTTCACTGCCAGCAGTTTAAAATGTATCGGACGTCTATTGTCGTCAGTAACGACAAGAGTTAAGTTATGTGAGTCCACCACAGATTTATAAAGTTAAAAAAATCCCCAATGTAATGACAACATTTCTGAAAGAAAAAAAATCATAATTTGTATGGAGGTACAACTACCGTTTGGGGTCTAAGCGAGGACATCGACTTCCTCATCGAAGAGATTGAGCGACCCCAAAATTTTGAACCGTAGTGTACATAATGAAAAATCCCATATGATACAGTACAGTTCAAAAGTTTGGGGTCGCTTGGACCCCAAACTTTTGAACGCTAGTGTAGATTTGTGTCTTTATTATACGATTAAAAAAAAAAAGTCACTTCAATCAAAATATAAAAGTTCTATCCCAAAAAAGTCACTTCAATCAATCAAAAAAAAAAGTGAATGCAAAAATAAATTTGAAACAAAAAAAATGCATTCGAAAACGGTTTTCTTTGAAATTCTTTTTCTGATTGAAACAACTTTTTTGATTTAAGCAGGGTTTTGCACTTGGGCCACATTTTGGCTTGGACATTTTTGTCTTTATTATTCAGTCAAAAAGTTGCTTCAGACAAAAAATATTTTCAAAAGAAGAATCACTTCAATCAAAAAAAGAAAAATTTCAATCGTAGAAAAAAGTTTTTGAATGTGAAAAAATATCAGACTCAGAAATTTTCATTTGAACACTTAATTTTTGATTGAAAATGTTTTCTTTGATTGAAGCAATCCTTTTGGTGTTTGGGCCATATTATTTGTTTGACATTTGTGTCTAAATCATTAAATCCCCCAAAAATATATTTTCAAAGAAAAAAAACAATCATTTGAAAAATAAAATTGCCCTCACCCCAATTAAAAAAAAAAAAAAAAAAAAAAAAAAATTGAAATTATTTTTTATTGAAGTGTCACTTTTTTTAAGTGCAAAAAGTTTTGAACTACCTTTTTTTGATTGAACAGGAAAAAGTTTTAAAGGCACTTTTTCTAAATTGAAATTTTGACACAAATGTTCACTTCGCACTTTGCACTTCAAAAAAGTGACTTTAATAAAAAAAAAAATTTTTTTTAATTTAATAGACAGCCAGACAGATTGCTTTAATCAGAAGAAAACATTTTCAATGAAAAATTAAGTGTTGAAATGCAAATTTTTGAGTCTTGAATATTTTTTCGCGTTCCAAAACTTTTTTTCTATGATTTAATTTTATTTTGTTTTTGCAGCGACTTTTTTTTTTTTTTTTTGATTGTATAATAAAGACAAATCTACTGCCATAAATTTGTCCCTGAAAGCGTCCAAGTCAGGCAGGCGCTTCATGACCAAATGGAAGTTTTCTGCCATCTCGTGGCTCCTGTAGGCTATTACAGTTGCAGCCAAATTCCCATAGACTTAATGCTAATGCTAATAATGCGAATCCTTTTATTATTATTTTTGTTTAAGTCCATTCAATTTTAATTGAAAAAATATATATTTTAAATACGTTAAAGAATGATACATTTAAATAGATTTTTAAGACTTTTGAACATTCAAGAAAGCGCTGCGTCACCTTCAGTGGATTCCCACAATTGGACTTTTGGAGCTTGTGCTGTTTCTTTTCTGCCAAACTGAGAAATGTTGTCATGGCTTCCCATTCACGGCGGCGACGCGGTTCGCCGCTTCCGACCGGGCTTCCTTTGCACGTGCATGCATGCGCTCGCAACCTCGCTCGCTTCCTGGCCTCGTCCTGCTTTACCGTGTATTTTCCTGTCTTGTAGCGCCTTCTATATATCTAAGCACATATATATCGACATATCTATCCAGTATTTGCGCGTATATTCCCGTCCGTGCGTGGCTTTGTCGCGTCCCGCTTCTGATTGTCGTCTTCGGTGTGAAAAATGCGTCTCGCTCGCTTTTTGTGTGCCCGCCCGCCAGCATGCCGACCTCGCTTCTACGCGCCGTCTTCTGCTTTTTCTGCCGCTTCTGCCTGAATGTCATATTATATTCTCGTTGCATGTTTCCTTACCTGCGCTCTGCTTCTGTATCTAACCTCTCTCTCTTTCTATCGCCCGGGGAGCGTCCGGTCGCGGCGACCTGTCGCCGCCGTTCGGGAGTCTTGACGCCGCGTTTGCTGCTTTCGTGCGTCCGTTTTGAGGAAAGCCTTCAATAGATCCGATATGGTACAATTGTATATTCTGTAAAGTGATGTGTTGAAGTCAACGTTCATTTGTCCTGAATTATGTGCAAGTCTTTTGGGAAGAATATATATGAATAAATATTGGAAGTAGTAATATTGGGAACACAAAAAAAGTGTTTTGACTACTGTGTCACGCACAATAAAAGACACTACAGCATGGAAAACAGTAGCCTGGTACACCAGACTCACCGCTGTTCCAGCTATTGAGTCTGGCCACCATTCCCGCGGATACAATTTCCAGGGCGGAGCAAGCCACAGCAAACAGACAGCGGAGTGGACCAATCAGCGACGGGCAGGGCAGACGTCACGTTATTAAAGCGACGACGGCAGGACCAGGGACTTGCGCGCGGAAGTAAACGTACGAGGAGAGCGGAGTTTATTCAACATGGCTAGCGCGGGACAGACTTGTCAATGACTCGTGTCGATGTGTTTTTGGTCATTTAAAACTGATTTTACCTTGGATTGGAACATTCTCGGCTCTCCTGTTCAGCTTTGTTGTGGAGACGACTTCCGACGCGCAAGAGTGACGTTGCTCGTTAAAAACACGTCACGCAAATAAACGAATCTGATTTGTCGATTGATTTTGTACCGGCTCGAAAAGGCTGTTAATGGGATGGTTCCCAGACTATTTCTCTCAGTGTTTGAAAAATACAGGGAGAAAAGTCTGGCAGAGCCAGGCAAGGAAAACAGTACACAAACATACAAATGTATGCAACTTTATTTTCATTTTATTGAATTGTTTTGTCCAATTTTTTTTTTTTTTTTTTTTTACATTGCAACTACAGTGATCCCTTGCTACTTCGCGCTTTGAACTTGGCACCCTCAGTCCATCGCGGATTTTTTTTTTTTTCAATCAAATAAATACAGTATTTTATAGAGCTGTCTCGATCTGATCAAGTAGGCTGCGTTTCAATCGCGGTTTAAATGAGCCCTTGCTCATTTGCCTTAGCCACCGCCCCTCAGGGGAATCCCCGCCGCCATCTTAAGGGCCGTTCCGATTCCTAAAACAGCGAACTGAACTTGGTGAGATGGACCCTCAGAGGGCTCGGTGATAGAGTGAAAAACGATGGTCACTCCGGAGCTCCCTGTATCCCACAATGCATTGCAGTGGTACATGGAAAACATGTCCATGCGGTGGTGATAATGAAGCTCAAACACCGTTGGTTTTAACCAAGAATCGAGCCTCTTTTACGCCCATATCTTTGAAGAATTTGGGGATTTAAGCATTTATTCACAAGAATTCTCGCCAGAATAGCTGTTTACCCCATGAGGCCGCTGGCCTCGTTTGCAGTGGCGCCACTAGGGGGTGGCCAGGGTCGGCCACCCCGCTTGCCAGTATATCGTTAGATTGTTGTAGCATCAGTTATGCATTTCATCCCAAATGAATGCATTTATTTTGTTTTGTTAAATGTAGGGCTGTCAAATTTATTGCTTTAACGGGCGGTAATTATTTTTAAAAAATTAATCACGTGAAAATATGTATCGCAATTAACGCATTTGCGGTACGACTCACTCACGCATTGCCACAAACAGCCTCCAATGGCGCCGTTTTACTTACCGTATATACAGAGATAAGAGGCAGTGTCAAGTGAGTGGAGTAGATGCAAGCATTCATTGAAACAGTGCTTTTAATTGGTAAAAGCTTTGTCATCTCTCTCACAGCAACTATAAATATTGTGGGAAGCGACATGGGGAAGTCATGGTTGCACCACTTCCCATCATGCATTTGGGCAGAACAGTTAAGTCGCTACAGTATCATTTACTGAAAGCTCAACACATACACTAGATGGCAATATTTAGTCACAATATACAAACTCACATGTATCCTTTAAGAATTACAAGACTGTCTATTCGATCCCTTTCACAGAAAGAATGTTAATAATTTCAATGCCATCTTGTGGATTTATTGTTAAAATAAACAAATACAGTCCTTATGTACAGTATGTTAAATGTATATATCCTATATAATGTCTTATCTTTCCATTCCAACAATAATTTACAGAAAAATATGGCATATTTTAGAGATGGTCTGAATTGCGATTAATTACGATGAATTAATTTTTAAGCTGTGATTAACTCGATTCAAAATTTTAATCGTTTGACAGTCCTAGTTAAATGTACACCTTATGCCTAATACTGTATATACTGTATATAACAATAAAACAGAATTGTTGTGGAACTCAAAATGTTGACTGGACAGTTATGGACTACGCACATCAAATATTACACAATACACCAAAGTATATCAGTAGCCGTGTCCATAAGTCTTTCTGATAGTTTTCCTCTGACGTTTTTACTGCAATAATATAATGAAAACCTGAAATTTTGGCTTTTAGTCTTGGCCACCCCAAGATTTTAAGTGGCCCCATCTGGCCACCGCTATGAAAAAATTCCGGAGGCGCCACTGCTCGTTTGCTAACAGAGTAGCATTGTACTTCGACATTATACGTATAATAAACGCTAACTGCATGGTTTCTTTGCTTTTAACCAAGAATCGAAACTGTTTTATGTCTATATGAAAAATTGGGGGATTTAAGCATTGTTTCAAAAGCTTTGTTTACGCCAGGTGGCCGTTAGCCTCATTCGCTAACAGAGTAGCATTATACTTCCACAATATACAGAAAGTAAATGCTAACTGCACAGTTTCTTTGCTTTTAACCAAGAATCGAGACTGTTTTAGGTCCAGATCTGTGAAGAATTTGGGGATTTAAGCATTTATTCACAGGAGTTTTCGCCAGAGAAGCTGTTTATGCCAGGGGGCCGCTAGCCTCGTTCATGAACAGAGTAGCATTGTACTTCGACAATATACATAAAATAAACGCTAAATGCACGGTTTCTTTGCTTTTAACCAAGAATCAAGACTGTTTTACGTCCATATCTATGAAGAATTCAGGGATTTAAGTATTTATTCACAAGAATTTTCCCAGGAAAGCTTTGTTTACGCTAGAGGGCCGCTGGCCTCATTCTCTGACAGTAGCCTTATAATTTGAAAATATTCATAAAAGAAATGCTAACTGCACTGTTTCTTTGCTTTTAACCAAGAATCGAGACTGTTTTACATCCATATCTGTGAAGAATTCGGGGATTTAAGCATTTATTCAAAAGAATTTTCCCAGAAAATCTGTTTACGCCAGGTGGCACCTAGCCTCAGTCGCTAACATAGTAACGTCATACTTCCACAATATACAGAAAGTAAATGCTAACTGCACAGTTTCTTTGCTTTTAACCAAGAATCGAGACTGTTTTACGTCCAGATCTGTGAAGAATTCGGGGATTTAAGCATTTATTCACAGGAGTTTTCGCCAGAGAAGCTGTTTATGCCAGGCGGCCGCTAGCCTCACACGCTTACAGTAGCCTTAGGCTATAATTCGACAATATACGTAAAATAAACGCTAACTGCACGGTTTCTTTGCTCTTAACCAAGAATCGAGACTGTTTTACATCCATATTGATGAAGAATTTGGGGATTTAAGCATTTATTCACAAGAATTTTGGCCAAAAAAGCTCCTTTTACGCCAGGCGGCTGCTAGTCCCATTCGCTGACATAGTAGCATGGTACTTCGTCAATATACGTCAAATAAACACTAACTGCACGGTTTCTTTTGCCAGAAAAGCTATGTTTACACCAGGCGGCCGCTAGCCTCGTTCGCAAACAGAGTAGCATTGTACTTCGACATTATATGTAAAATAAACGCTAACTGCAGTCTCTTTGCTTTCAACCAAGAAACGAAACTGTTTTACGCGCATATATAGGAAGAATTCGGGGATTTAAGCATTTACCCACAAGAATTTTTGCCAGAAAAGCTGTTTACGCTAGGCTGCTGCTAGCCTCATTCACTAACAGTATATGGTGTATAATGATTATAAAGGGGTATTCTATCCTATAATAATCTATTTACACATTATTTATAATTGATTCTGCATGTTTTCCTCAAGTAGTACGTTTTTTTTTTTTTATGTAAAATGAGTGATTTATTAGCTGTTTAAAACTTAAATAACGTAAATAAAATAAAAAAAGATGCTATTTTGGTCAAAAACGTATGTTAAATATTGCTATTGATACTGAAAATATAGGTGATTATCTCTGCATTTGGTGATTTTGTGCATCTAGTGTAAAACCTGACTTTTATAGCCATTTGAAGTCGTGCTATACTTATGTAAAATATAATCAGGATATTATAAGGTAACGACTTGCCGCTGCTCATAGAGACTCATACTGTACATGGCTATGTTAGGTGCCTGTTTTGATTTTGAAAATATTTGTTTTTGAAAATAGGCCCCCTACCAATCAAATCGGTTATGAAGTCTATGAATCTGTCAATTTACTTGGCACATTGACACCAAATGCATGCTTCATTTCACAATAGTGTTTTTGTCAGGCAGGCATTATTATTTTATTGAGAAAAATACAAATAAATGAAGGTCTCCAGCGTGACTCCACCCCGCCATTTCCTGTACGACAGACGAGCGAGTAGATCACAGGAACTACACTTCCGCAGTCCTGATTTTCTTTCTAAAGCAATCGCCACCCACATGCGTTGTCTGAGTACAGTAAAACCTAAAAAAAAAAAAAAACGCAACTGAAAAGGAAGTGCAGTTGGCTTGAACACGGAATTTAAAAATGCGGCTCACTTCACCTCAGTCCTCCTGTGCGTGATTCATTTCCGTTCTTCAGAAGCTTTCACACTGCTCAATTGCTACCCTGAAAGAAAGATTTCATGTCTGTGGGATGGTGCAATTCAAATAAAATACTACAGTGTATATTCAGTTTGGTTTTGTCTAAAGAAGCTGTTGTTGACATTATCATCTACCTTTCTTTGATTATTGTAGCATTCAGACGGGGAAATAACCCAGATTAAAAGCATCTCTTCCGTGGGTCGTTCAGGACAAGATAACGTCAACGTAGTCGTCCGTTTTTGTGGCTTGCTAACTACCGCTACTTGACGAGTTGGCTTTAATGTGTATTGTTCTACTACTTTAATGAATGACTGAGTGATCAAAATTGCACCGAGCGAGACACTTCTCACAGTGTTGAAATGAGATAAGATGTCCTCTGGATAAGTGTGTGTGAATTAGGGTTCTCGCGCAACTGCTCGTCTACAAAACACTTCATGGCCTTGGACCAAAATACAGTGTATTACAAAAGTGTGTACACCCCTCGCATTTCTGCAGATATTTAAGTATATTTTTTCATGGGACAACACAGACAAAATGACACTGACACAATGAGAAGTAGTCTGTTTACAGCTTATATAATAGAGTTCAGTTTACATCTGGCGGTCGCTAGCCTTATTCGCAACGGAGTAGCATTGTCCTTCGACATATGTAAAATACAGGCTAACTGCACGTTTTTTTTGCTTTTAACCAAGAATCGAGACTGTTTAACGTTCATATCTATGAGGAATTGGGGGATTTAAGCATTGTTTCAAAAGCTTTGTTTACGCCAGGTGGCCGCTAGCCTCTTTCGCTAACAGAGTAGCGTTGTACTTCAACAATATACATAAAATAAAACACTAACTGCACGGTTTCTTTGCTTTTAACCAAGAATAGAGACTGTTTTACGTCCATATCTAGGAAGAATTCGGGGATTTAAGCATTTATTCACAAGAATTTTCGCCAGAGAAGCTCTGTTTATGCCAGCCGGCCGCTAGCCTCGTTCGCTAACAGAGTAGCATTGTCCTTTGACATATTTATGTAAAATAAAAGCTAGCTGCACGTTTTTTTTTTTTTTTTTGCTTTTAACCAAGAATCGAGACTGTTTAACGTTCATATCTATGAAGAATTGGGGGATTTAAGCATTGTTTCAAAAGCTTTGTTTACGCCAGGTGGCCGCTAGCCTCTTTCGCTAACAGAGTAGCGTTGTACTTCAACAATATACGTTAAATAAAACGCTAACTGCACGGTTTCTTTGCTTTTAACCAAGAATCGAGACTATTTTACGTCCACATCTTTGAAAAATTCGGGGATTTAAGCATTTATTCACAAGAACTTTTGCCAGAAAAGCTCTGTTTATGCCAGACAGCCGCTAGCCTCATTCGCTAACAGAGTAGCATTGTCCTTTGACATATTTATGTAAAACAAAGGCTAATGGCACGTTTTTTTTTGCTTTGAAACAAGAATCGAGACTGTTTAACGTTCATATCTATGAAGAATTTGGGGATTTAAGCATTGTTTCAAAAGCTTTGTTTATGCCGGGTGGCCGTTAGCCTCTTTCACTAACAGAGTAGCATTATACTTCCACAATATACAGAAAGTAAATGCTAACTGCACAGTTTCTTTGCTTTTAACCAAGAATCGAGACTGTTTGACGTCCACATCTTCGAAGAATTCGAGGATTTAAGCATTTATTCACAAGAATTTTCGCCAGAAAAGCTGTTTAGGCCAGGCGGCCGCTAGCCTCGTTCGCTAACAGAGTAGTATCGTACTTCGACAATGTACGTCAAATAAACGTATACACGTAATTCTCCAGCACCTGCAGCACCCATGCAGCCCCAAACCATGACATGCCCACCGCCATGATACACTTATATTTGGACTCCTCAACTGGTCGCCGCCACACATGCTTCAGACCATCGGAACCAAACAATGTTCATCTCATCAGACCATAGCACATGGTTCCAGTAATCCATGTGCTTTGTTGACATGTCTTCCGAAAACTGTTTGCGGGCTTTCTTGTGTACTGTCTTCAGAAGAGGCTTCCTCCTGGGGTGACAGCCATGCACACCAATTTGATGTAGAGTGCAGCGTACGGTCTGAGCATTAACAGACTGACCCTCCACCTCTTCAATTGCTGCAGCAATGCTGACGGCACTCTTGCGACAATCTTTCAAAGAAAGCATTTGGATGTGACGCTCAGCTTCTTTGGACGACCAACCCGAGGCCTGTTCTGAGTGGACCCTGCTCTTTTATAACGCTGGATGATCTTAGCCACTGTGCTGCTGCTCAGTTTCAGGGTGTTGGCATTCTTCTTGTAGCCTCGTCTCTCTTAATGTAGCGCAACAATACGTCTTTTAAGATCCTCAGTTTTTTGCCATGTGGTGCCTTGTTGGAACTTTCGGTGACCAGTATGACAGAGTGTGAGAGCTGCACTACAAATTTGAACACACCTGCTCCTTATGCACACCTGGACATAATAACACTGACGAGTCACATGACATTTTGGAGGGAAAATGACAAGCAGTACTCAATTCGGACATTTAGGGATGTAGTTTCTAGGGGTGTACTCACTTTTGTTGCCAGGGGTTTATATATTAATGGCTATATTTTGAGGGTAAAATAAATGAACTCTATTATATAAGCTGTACACAGATTACAAAGTGTCATTTTGTCAGTGATGTCCCATGAAAAGATCTAAATATCTGCAAAAATGCGAGGGGTGTGCTCACTTTTGTGATACACCGTAAGTCTGAACATAATGAAAGTAATTTACTTATTAATTGTATGGCCAATTCTATGCTAACAACATATGGGAAGACAATCTATACATAATAACACATTATATAATGCAAATAAGGTTGCCTAAAAGTTGGTGGGGACTATTTGAGCATCATTGCTTGTTTTATGTCCCTACCGTCCCTGTGCAAACCTACGCCTTTGAATAAAGGTGATTATTATTGGATGTCTAATAATTTGGGCTGTCAAAATTATAGCGTTAACGGGCGGTAATTAATTTTTTAAATTATTCACGTTAAACTATTTGACGCAATTAACGCACATGCCCCGCTCAAACAGATTAAAATGACAGCACAGTGACATGTCCACTTGTTACTTATGTTTTTTGTCTCCCTCTGCTGGCGCTTTGGTGCAACTGAATTTATGGGTTTAAGCACAATGAGCATGGTGTAATTATTGACAACAATGGCGGGCTACTAGTTTATTTTTTGATTGAAAATTTTAATAAAACGAAAATAAGAGGGGTTTTAATATAAATTTATATAACTTGTACTAACATTTATCTTTTAAGAACTACAAGTCTTTTTATTCATGGATCACTTTAACAGAATGTTAATAATGTTATTGCCATCTTGTTGATTTATTGTTATAATAAACAAATACA
Source organism: Corythoichthys intestinalis (assembly GCF_030265065.1). NCBI lineage: Eukaryota > Metazoa > Chordata > Actinopteri > Syngnathiformes > Syngnathidae > Corythoichthys > Corythoichthys intestinalis. The sequence continues at coordinate 1,438,463 of NC_080414.1, read as the reverse complement.
GTACTTATGTACCGTATGTTGAATGTATATATCAGTCTTATCTTTCCATTCCAACAAGAATTTACATAAAAATATGGCATATTTTATAGATGGTTTGAATTGCGATTGTGATGAATTACGATGAATTAATTTTTAAGCTGTAAGTAACTCCATTAAACATTTTAGTTATTTGACAGCCCTACTAATAATATAATCAATAAACAAACATAAAAAGAGCTAGAGTAGATTCATGTCTTTACAAAAAGGTGCTATAAGTCAAAGTCACTCCCTCGTATTGCACTTGGGTCTTACAGGGCCACGCTTTTAGTCTCGGGCAGCGAGCTTTCCAACTCCACAACTCTCTTCAGAAGTTCAATTCCTCCTTCTTTAATGAGCAAGGGACAGTACCTGCTCGCTGCACATGAAACATGAGCAAAGATGTGGGCATTATTTCTGACACATTCAGAGAAGCAGTAGAGATACTGTATGTACGTATTTGCATGAGCCAGGATAAGAACAAGCAAAGTCGTATACAGTATGGAGATGAAAATGTACAGTACAGGCCAAACATTTGGACACATCATTTGTGTGTTTTCTAGATTTTCATGACTATTTACTAGGGGTGTGCCATCTTTGGCACCCCACGATTCAGTTCGATTTGGATTCAGGTAGGGGTGCACAATATCCATTTTTTGAAACCGATATCGATAACTTCCTGCTCCTCAAAGCCGATACCGATAATTTATAATTTTTTAAATGTACAACCTGAGTTTTTGAACACCTGGAAGTTTAAAAAAATAAAAAATAGTGGTGGATTCAACATAGATTTGCCATTTGAACTCACCAGATTTTTCATAATGACTAGGGCTGTCAAAATTATCGCGTTGACGGGCGGTAATTGATTAAAAAAGAAAAAATTAATCACTTTAAAATATTTAATTAAGACACTAATTAACACACATGCCCCGCTCAGATTAAAATGACAGCAATGTAATGTCCGCTTGTTACTTTTTTTTGTGTGTTTGGCCTCCTCTGCTGGCGCTTGGGTCCAAATGATTTTATTTTACAATGAGTGAGCATGGTGTAATGATTGACATCAACAATGGCGAGCTACTAGTTTATTTTTTTGATTGAAAATTTTACAAATTTTAATAAAACAAAAACATCACGAGACGTTTTAATATAAAATTTCTATAACTTGTACTAACATTCATCTTTTAAGAACTACAAGTCTTTCTATCCATGGATCGCTTTATCAGAATGTTAATGCCATCTTGTTGATTTATTGTTATAGTAAACAAATACAGTACTTATGTACCGTATGTTGAATGTATATATCTGTCTTGTGTCTTATCTTTCCATTCCAACAACAATTTACAGAAAAATATGGCATATTTTGTAGATGGTATGAATTGAGATTAATTATGATTAATTTTAAGCTGTAATTAACTCGATTAAAAATTTGAATCGTTTGACAGCCCTAATAATGACATGAACAAAACAGTGCGTTTCACTTTTGCACTGCCCAACAACCAGCTAAAAATGAATGCACTTCCATAAACCACAAGGCTTTTCTTGCTTTTATGGAAAGACACTCGTCTTAATATTGTAAAAGTACAACAGAAAAATACACAAATTCAATACTCATTATACAACAAACTGCACAAAACACTTATATACACAACTAATATATGTATAGCATAGCACACAAGCTTGAGCTACTAAAGCATTGGCTGGCTTCTATAACACAACAACTTATGAAGTTCTGTACATATGACCCTTCACCACAGAAGTAAACATACAGAGGGGCAAATAAGTATTTAGTCAACCACTAATTTTGCAAGTTCTCCCTCTTGAAAATATTAGAGAGGCCTGTAATTGTCAGCATGGGTAAACCTCAACCATTAGACACAGAATGTGGAAAAAAAAAAAAAAAGAAAATCACATTGTTTGATTTTTAAAGAATTTATTTTCAAATCATGGTTGAAAATAAGTATTTGGTCAATACCAAAAGCTCATCTCAATACTTTGTTATGTACCTTTTGTTGGCTATAACGGAGGCCAAACGTTTTCTGTAACTCTTCACACGCTGTTGCTGGTATTTTGGCCCATTCCTCCATGCAGATCTCCTCTACAGCAGAGATGTTTTGGGGCTGTTGTTGGGCAACACTGACTTTCAACTCCCTCCTCACACCGTGGCATCAAAATGATAACAAGAACGGTGAGCAAAAATCCTAGAACCACACAGGGGGACCTAGTGAATGACCCACAGAGAGCTGGGACCAGAAAGTAAGAAAGGCTACTATCAGTAACACAATGCACCGGCATCGACTCAAATCCTGCACTGCCAGACGTGTCCCCCTGCTGAAGCCAGTACACGTCCAGGCCCATCTGTGGTTCGCTAGAGAGCATTTGGATGATCCAGAAGAGGACTGGGAGAATGTGTTATGGTCAGATGAAACCAAAATAAAAACTTTTTGGTAGAACCACAAGTTCACGTGTTTGAAGGAGAAAGAATACTGAATTGCACCATACCCACTGTGAAGCATGGGGGTGGAAACATCATGCCTTGGGGCTGTTTTTCTGCAAAGGGACCAGGACGACTGATCTGTGTAAAGGAAAGAATGAATGGGGCCATGTATTGAGAGATTTTGAGTGAAAATCTCCTTCCGTCAGCATGGCAATGATCCCAAACACACAGCCAGGGCAACAAAGGAGTGGCTTCGTAAGAAGCTTTTCAAGGTCCCGGAGTGGCCTAGCCAGTCTCCAGATCTCAACCCCATAGAAAATCTGTGGAGGGAGTTGAAAGTCCGTGTTGCCCAACGACAGCCCCCCCCAAAAAATCACTGCTCTAGAGGAGATCTGCATGGAGGAATGAGCCAAAATACCAGCAACAGTGTGTGAAAAGCTTGTGAAGAGTTACAGAAAACGTTTGGCCTCCGTTATTGCCAACAAAGGGTACATAACAAAGTATTGAGATGAACTTTTGGTATAGACCAAATATTTATTTTCCACCGTGATTTGCAAATAAATTGTTAAAAAATCAAACAATGTGATTTTCTGTTTTTTTTTCCTCCACATTCTCTCATGGTTGAGGTTTACCCATGTTGACAATTACAGGCCTGTCTAAAAATTTCAAGTGGGAGAACTTGCACAATTAGTGGTTGACTAAATATTTATTTGCCTCACTGTACATTGAAATACTCACGGGAAACTGACACCAGATAGTACAGAGCCCACGTAGCCCAGTGTTGACTAATAAGAGCGGTACTTTGAGGCAAAAGTGTGAAGATTGTTTTCAATGACCTAAGAGAACATCAAAATTTCAACAGGAAAATCCCATTACCAGTATACACACTTTAAATTGGTATAAGTAATCATCTGGGGTCCCCTCACCTGAACACCTCACGCGAGCACACAAGTACCAAAGCTAATTTGGTGCGTAGACTTCATTACTATTGACGTGTCACTTCGTCATTCCTTGCGTAACGCCTTATCAGAGGGGGCCGAGCTTCATTTAGTAATAGCCGAAGAACGCTCATGTCGGATTTAAGCTTGGATTTACTTACGATTGGATTTAACTACGCAAGCTATACCGCATACAAACAGGAATGATTGTCTCGGGAGTGATTTGTTCAAGGATTCAAGATAAATATTAAATTTTACGTACCATGCATGCGTGATTGAATTATTTATTCGCAGGAATCTTCGTTTCCACATGGAGGCGGCTAATTTTCGTGACTGACTAGCCTCATAGTTGATAATATTTACGCAAAATAAATGCTACCTGCGCAGTTTCTTTGCTTTTAACCAAGAATCGAGACTGTTTTACTGTCCATATCTATGAAGAATGCGGGGATTTAAGCATTTATTCACAAGAATTTTTACCAGAAAAGCTGTTTACCCCAGGCGGACGCTAGCCTCTTTTGCTAACAAAGTAGCATTGTACTTCGTCAATATACGGAAAATAGACGCTAACTGTACAGTTTCTTTGCTTTTAACCAAGAATGGAGACTGTTTTACGTCCATATCTATGAAGAATTTGGGGATTTAAGCATTTATTCACAAGAATTTTCACCAGAAATGCTCCTTTTACGCCAGGCGGCCGCTAGCCTCTTTCACCAACATAGTAGCATTGTACTTCGTCAATATACGCAAAATAAATGCTAACTGCATGGTTTCTTTGCTTTTAACCAAGAATCGAGACTATTTTACGATCATATCTATGCATAATTTGGGTATTTAAGCATTTATTCACAAGAATTGTCGCCAGAAAAGGTCTGTTTACGCTAATCGCGGCCGCTAGCCTCATTCGCTAACAGTATATAGTGCATAATGATAATAAAGGGCTATTCTATTCTATAATAAGTCATTAATTATCTCTTTACATATTATTTATTGAAATGATTCTGCATGTTTTTCTTATGCATTAAGTTTCTGATGTGAAAATTGATTTATTAGCTGTTGAAAAAAAAATTAAGTTGCTATTTTGTTCAAAAATCTATATGGTATGTTAAATACAGCTATTGATCCTGAAAATATAGGTGATTATCTCTGCATTTGGTGATTTTTGTGCATCTAGTGTAAAATCTGAGACTTTTATAGCCATTTTAAGTTGTGTTATGTGGGGCGCTGTTTGTAAAGCAGCACATGCCAAAAATTACGACAACATTTTCTCACATTTAGTGCCACGCAGTGTTAAAAATGTGGTGTGAAATGTTTAAATGTGTATTTTTACCTCGATATTGTTATTATCACAATAAATCATGCCCAAGAGCCGACTGCCACTGTTGAGTAGGTTTTATTCATTTTCAAGCAACGTAAACAAAGTCTGAGCTGCTCCAGCTTTTATTTTGTTACTTCCGGTCTCCGTTCATGTGAATTTGCATATTACGCTAAATATTTAGTTTCAACTGTTTCGAGAATTAAGATTTAAGTATAGTAGGGCTGTCAAACGATTAAAAATTTTAATCGAGTTAATCACAGCTTAAAAATGAATTAATCACAATTAATTGCAATTCAAACCATCGATAAAATATGCCATATTTTTCTGTAAATTATTGTTGGAATGGAAAGATAAGACACAAGACGGATATATACATTCAACATACTGTACATAAGTACCGCATTTGTGTATTATAACAATAAATCAGCAAGATGGCATTAACATTATTAACATTCTGTTAAAGCGATCCATGGATAGAAAGACTTGTAGTTCTTAAAAGATAAATGTTAGTACAAGGTATAGAAATTTTTATAATAAAACCTCTCTTAATGTTTTCGTTTTAATAAAATTTGTAAAAATTTCCATCAAAAAATAAACTAGTAGCCAGCCATTGTTGATGTTAATAATTACACAATGTTCATGGATGGTGCTGAAGCCCATAAAATCAGTCGCACCCAAGCGCCAGCAGAGGGCGACAAAACTCCAAAAAAAACACAAGTAACAAGTTGGCATTGCACTGTGCTGTCATTTTAATCTGTTTGAGCGGGGCATGTGCGTTAATTGCGTCAAATATTTTAACGTGATTCATTAAAAAAATGACCGCCCGTTAACGCGATCATTTTGACAGCCCTAAAATATAGTATTTAGATATAACATTTACATATAGGATTTATTATAAAATTCAGATTTGGGATATATTATTTCGGATATAAAATTCATAGATATATTTAGGATATAAATTTAAAAAATATACAGTATATATAGAGTATAAATTTAAGATTTACATTTAAGATTTAAATAAATATTTAGTTCTGGATTTAAACATTCAAGTCCAATACTTATTATTTAAAAATACTTAAGTTGCTAATTTTTAAATGTACAAAAAAAAGTGACATTTCACACCACATTTTTAACACTGCGTAGCGCTAAATGTGAGAAAATGTTGTCGTAATTTTGGGCATGTGCTGCTTGACAAACGGCGCCCCATACTGTTATATAAAAAAAATAATTAATTGGGATTTTATAAGGGAACGACTTTGATTTTTTTGATGCTGCTGCTCATGGAGACTCATATATGGCTCAGGTAGGTGCCTGTTTTGGTTTTAGGTCAGTAGCAGCTTTGGTTTGGAAAATAGGCCCCGTTTCCCATGTCAATAGGTTATGAAGTCTATGGTAGGTGTTCATTTTGGGCAAAGTCTAAATCTAAAAATCTAAACACTCCATCATATTAAAGATAACAAAAGGTCACCAGGGTGTCACCTGTAGTTGATGTCGACACGTCTTACGTTCCAGCTCTGGATGGCGTCCCGCATCTTGTGCATCACGGTGTCTCTTGATGGCTTTTTCATGGCCCAATGTTCTGGTCCACCAAACATGATGTGGGAAAGTAGACCACAGGCAAAGAATGAGGTTATCATCCCATGAGCCTCCCTGTCTAGTAGGTTACTGCCGTGTGAACGAGGGGAAACGGACAACAACATGACGATGGAATTAACATTTCTGAGAGGCATTTATTATTTCCCACTTGTAGTGAAAGGCATCAAAAAAAAAATTAAAAATAAAATAAAATAAATAAATAAAAAGAAAGGCACCGACAGAAATACAGACGTTGTACTTTCATGTCGAACAATAAAAGTTGACCCACAGACTTCATTACTATTGACGTGACACTTTGTTGTTATTAGCGCGAGAGCTTGAATCTTCATTTAGTAATAGTCGAAGGCGGCACAGTTATGTCAAAACCGGGTTTAAACTTGGATTTTAAAAGAACTATGAAAGCTGTAGCGCATAAAAAAAGGAAGGATTGTCTCAGGAGTGATTTGTTCCAGGATTCGAGGTAAATATGATCTTTTTCGTACCATGCGTGCATTTTGAAAGGTTGTGAAAAAAATCAATGGGAGAAATTAGCCGCTACTGTATTGGCATCATTCTCCGACATAAATACGTAAAATGCTCTTTCAACAAAAGTTTTACGACCATATCTTGAAAGGATTCAGTGATTGAAACATTTATTCGCAGGAATTTTCTTCTTTGTTTACACACGTAGGCAGCTTAAAGACGAGCCTGAAGCGGGATGCTTTGCTAAGAGTCTTTATTGCTCAAATTGCTGTGTCCAGCTCTCGTGCACTCTCTCTCTCTCTCTCTCTTGAATGAGCCGGAACGCGCGCAGCTCTTTATAATGTCTGTCACGTGACTGTGACGCAGCCGGTAACGCGCTCGGCCAAACAGACAAGTACAGTGGGTGAATTGTGTCCAACTAAGGGTCACCACAAGCCGCACATTTGCCATATTTACGTAAAATACATGCTACCTGCACAGTTTCTTTTGCTTTTAACCAAGAATCGAGACTGTTTTACGTTCATATAGTTGAATTTACGGATTTAAGCATTTATTCACAAGAATTTTTGCCAGAAAAGCTCTTGTTACGCCAGGCGGCCGCTAGCCTCATTCGCTAACAGAGTAGCATTGTACTTCGACAATATACGTAAAATAAACGCTAACTGCACACTTTTTTTGCTTTAAAACCAATAATCGAGACTGCTTTACATCCATATAGATGAAGAATTTGGGAATTTAAGCATTAATTCACAAGAATTTTCCCCAGAAAAGTTCTGTTTACGCCAGGCGGTCGCTAGCCTCTTTCGCTAACAGAGTAGCATTGTTCTTCGACAATATATGTAAAACGCTAACTGCACAGTTTCTTTGCTTTTAACCAGAAATTGAGACTGATTTACGTCCATTTCTATAAAGAATTCGGGGATTTAAGCATTTATTCGCAAGAATTTTCGCCAGAAAAGCTCTGTTTACGCCAGGCGGCCGCTAGCCTCTTTCGCTAGCAGAGTAGCATTGTTCTTCAACAATATATGTAAAATAAACGCTAACTGTACGGTTTTTTGCTTTTAACCAAGAATCGAGACTGCAAGAATTTTCGCCAGAAAAGCTGTTTACGCCAGGCGGCCGCAAGCCTCGTTCGCTAACAGAGTAGCATTGTTCTTCAACAATATATGGAATATGAACGCTAACTGCACTGTTTCTTTGCATTTAACCAAGAATCGAGACTGTCTTATGTTCATATCGTTGAATTCAGGGATTTAAGCATTTATTCCCAAGAATTTTCGCCAGAAAAGCTCGTTACGCCAGGCGGCCGCGAGCCTCGTTCACGAAAAGAGTAGCAATGTACTTCGACAATATACGTAAAATAAACGCTAACTGCTCGCTTTTTTTGCTTTAAAACCAATAATCGAGACTGCTATACATCCATATAGATCAGGGGTCTCAAACTCAATTTACCTGGGGGCCGCTGGAGGCAGAGTCTGGGTGAGGGTGGGCCGCATAAGGGATTCCACAAAAAACAAGTTAAAAAAAGTCCTCAAATGTCATTAACAGTTTTAATGATTTCTTCTGAACATGAAGTGTCCTGAACGTGAATGGAACATTGAGTGAAAATCATGAACGGTTCTTCTGAACATGGCTTCTGTTGCCTACTCCTTGCTGCCATAGACTTGACAGCGCTTCTTCTCACAAATCTGAACCACATTTGGCTTGAGAGAGGAAGCAGTTGAGACCCTCAGTATGGCTTGAAGATGATCATCACTAAGTCTGGACCTGTACTTGGACTTATTGAAGTTCAAGGTGGAGAAGAACTTTTCACACAAATATGTGCTGCCAAAAAGGCACATGGTCCGCTTGAACATTCGGCCCTCGGAGGTCCACTTTCTCCGCGGGCCACACTAATATTATACTTTCATATTAAGGTGCGGGCCACAAAATATTGTACTGCGGGCCGCACTTGGCCCCCGGGCCGCGAGTCTGAGACCCCTGATATAGATGAAGAATTTGGGAATTTAAGCATTAATTCACAAGAATTTTGTCAGAAAAGTTCTGTTTACGCCAGGCGGCCGCTAGCCTCTTTCGGTAACAGAGTAGCATTGTTCTTCGACAATATATGTAAAACGCTAACTGCACAGTTTCTTTGCTTTTAACCAGAAATTGAGACTGATTTACGTCCATTTCTATAAAGAATTCGGGGATTTAAGCATTTATTCGCAAGAATTTTCGCCAGAAAAGCTCTGTTTACGCCAAGCGGCCGCTAGCCTCTTTCGCTAGCAGAGTAGCATTGTTCTTCAACAATATATTGTGGTGACCCTTTGTTTGACACAATTCACCCACAGTACTTGAGTGTCCATTTGGCCGTGCGCGTTACCGACTACGTCAGTCACGTGACACACACTTAGAGCCGCGCGTGTTCCGGCTCATTTAGAGAGTTCGAGAGAGTTCACAGTGAGTGCAGCAGAGCTACTAGCTGGACACAGTAGCACGAGCTAACAGAACGCATCCCGCTTCACTGGATCACGTCAGGGTCACCAGTCGAACAGGCTTCTGCAGAGGTTGCTGATGACAATCATTTGATTCAGGTGTGTTAGGGGAGAGAGACGTGGAAAACACGACAGGAAAAGTGGCACCGAGGTCCGGATTTAGTCAACGCTGATATCGTGTATAATGATTATAAAGGTCTATTCTATTGTATTCTATTCTATAATAAGTTGTGATTGTATATAGAATTTATTAATAATGTAGTCATTAGGGCTGTCAAAATTATCGCGTTAACGGGCGGTAATTCATTTTTAAAAATTATTCACGTTAAAATATTTGACGCAATTAACGCACATGCGTTATGGAGTTTTTCTGCCCTCTGCTGGCGCTTGGGTGCGACTGATTTTATAGGCTTCAGCACCCATGAGCATTGTGTAAGTAATTATTGACATCAACAATGGTGGGCTACTAGTTTATTTTTTGATGGAAAATTTTACAAATTTTATTAAAACGAAAACATTAAGAGGGGTTTTAATATAACATTTCTATAACTTGTAGTTCTTAAAAGATAAATGTTAGTACAAGTCTTTCTATCCATGGATCACTTTAACAGAATGTTAATAATGTTAAAGCCATCTTGTTGATGTATTGTTATAATAAACAAATACAGTCCTTATGTACCGTATGTTGAATGTATATATCCATCTTGTGTCTTATCTTTCCATTCCAAAAATAATTTACAGAAAAATATGGCATATTTTATAGATGGTTTGAATTGCGATTAATTATGATTAATTTTTAAGCTGTAATTAAGTCGATTAAATTTTTTAATTGTTTGACAGCCCTAGTATTTATATATTATTGATTCCGCATGTTTTCCTCAAGTATTAAGTGTCCGATGTTAAATTGAGTGAATTATTAGCTGTTGAAAACGTAAATAAAGTTATTTGGAAAAAAAAAAAATAAAGTTGCTATTTTGGTCAAAAACTTCTGTGAAATGTTAAATATTGCTATTGAGCCTGAAAATATATGTGATTATCGCTGGATTTGGTGATTTTTGTGCATCTAGTGTAAAATCTGAGAATTTTATAGCCGTTTTAAGTTGTGTTATACTTATATATAAAGAATTAATAGAGATTTTACAAGGGAAGGACTTTGAATTTTTTGGATGCCGCTGCTCATGGAGACTCATATATGGTGCCTGTTTTGGTTTTAGGTCAGTAGCAGCTTTGGTTTTGAAAATATGTAAAGTTTTTGAAAATAGGCCCCCTACAATCGGCCCCGTTTCCCGTGTCATGTCAATAGGTTATGAAGTCCATGGTTGACAGCTATTTGTGCTTCAGCAATGTGTCACCTGAGAAAATTGATGAACTGTGGCGTGACATGCTGCGGTCGTAGTGCTTTGACCATGACAACATTAATCAGGACGTCCATCATGTTGCGATGCAGCTCCTTCCAACTTGGAAACTTCTGGATTGAAGTTTTAGAAGAGAAGTGGCGTTAATTGTACAAGTGACTTTGGAAGTCTGTGACTGTCACAACAAACTCACTCTATAAAGGTCCATGAAGAGCCTCACTCCCTGACAATCGAGGAACATTTGACAAATGTATGGGCTCTCATTAGTAAGATGCTCCAGAGCTTCCCAAAATGGTTCAAAGGCGATGCACCACTGCGTAGAATAAAAATTCAAAGAATTTCAGCGAGCTTACAACTTGATTGCATAAACCCACATGTGCATTTTACTGAGGTCACTCACTGGTTCACGCTGCATGCATTTCCGTAAGAAGTTGAACATTCTCTGAGAATGGAGGATAAGAATGAGTTGATTGAGTTTACGCCAGGCGGCCGCTAGCCTCTTTCGCTAACAGAGTAGCATTGTTCTTCGACAATATACGTAAAATAAACGCTAACTGCACGCTTTTTTAGCTTTAAAACCAAGAATCGATATTGCTTTACGTTCATATAGATGAAGAATTTGGAAATTTAAGCATTTTTTCTAGGGCTGTCAAAATTATCCCGCGGTAATTAATTTTTTTAATTAATCACGTAAAAATATTTGACGCAATTAACGCACATGTCCCGCTCAGACAGTATTCTGCCTTTTGGTGAGTTTTACAGCAAGGCTTTTTGTGCTGTGTAACAGCAAACTCTTGTGGTCGCTTTGCGACATGGTTTATTGTTTTCTTGCCAGTTCATTATGGCTGCACGACGTCTCGGGCTGATAATGTTGTGCTTATATGATCCTTGGACAAGATTTGTCCGTAAGTATGGTTGTTGTAAAGAATGTACATATTATGTTAGTAAGCGAAATGTTATATTTTTTGTATGAGACGCTTTTTGTTTATGTTTAGTGAACCTGTATAGCGTGCTAAGCTAACGTTGTTGCTAATGCAATGCTTGTGTACTTTTTTTTTGTAGTTTTACGACGGTCTAAAGAGGACAATGGTTTGAGGCCATTTTATTAATAAATCAGATGAAAAAGGAAGAAGTCTAATTATTAAGGCGTCGTTCACTAGCTGTCTAGCTTTGGAAAAAGTAGACGCTTCGGAGTGAGGACAGCATAGACAGATTTAAATGACAGTAGAGTGAAATGCCCACTACAGTCCTTATGTACCGTATGTTGAATGTATATATATATATCCATCTTGTGTCTTATCTTTCCATTCCAACAATTTATTTTACAGAATATATATATATACTGTAATTTACAGAAAAATATGGCATATTTTATAGATGGTTTGAATTGCGATTAATTACGATTAATTAATTTTTAAGCTGTAATTAACTCCATTAAAAAATTTTAATTGTTTGACAGCCCTAATTTTAACGTGACGCATTATATAATAAATTAATTGCCGCCGTTATTGGGATATTTTTGATAACCCTACGTCAAGCCTAAACTAATGACACTGGATGAGTGTAAAATAATACGACTGTAACATTAAAAACAATAGGAAAACGATTTAATTAAAAAATATATATATTAAAAAAAGCATGGCCGATATTTTTTTGCCGATTCCGATACTTTGAAAATGACGTGATCGGACCCGATCGATTGGCTAATCAAATAGATAACCAAAGAACCCTCTCTGAGTTCTTCACAGAAAAAGGCCAGAAAATAAATAACACTACCGAGGGAAAAAAAAAATTCAAAAATGCTCTCTGGTATTGTTCAGGGGGCCGGACCAAATGTCGGGGCGGGCCGTATCCGGCCCGCGGGCCGTAGTTTGGGGACCTCTGTTAAAGTATTATTTACCAGTATATTGAAATGCATGCCTTTTAGTTTTTATGGGATTTTTTTTACGCTCAAGTGGGGGCGCACTTGCGCTTCCTCACGCGAAGAAGAACACGCTCACGTGAAGAAGAAATGCCGCATCCAAGCGAGTGAGCGAGTTAGTGAGGCAGGGAAACACTGCTACGACCCTACGTTCTTTGTTAATGTTTGTAAAATATCTACAGAGGCAACACCTGTATGTATCATCTTTTGTGTTGTTGTTGTGTGTTTCCACTCGCGATCGGACACTTAAATCCAGTTGTGTAGTGGTTTGAACGATGTGCTTGGGTGCGACTGATTTTATGGGTTTCAGCACCATGAGCATTGTGTAATTATTGACATCAACAATGGCGAGCTACGACTTTATTTATTGTTTGAAAATTTTACAAATTTTATTAAAACGAAAACATTAAGAGGGGTTTTAATATAAAATTTCTATAACTTGTACTAACATTTATCTTTGAAGATACTATAAGTCTTTCTACCCATGGATCGCTTTAACAGAATGTTAATAATGTTAATGCCATCTTGTTGATGTATTGTTATAATAAACAAATACAGTCCCTATGTACCGTATGTTGAATGTATATATCAGTCTTGTGTCTTATCTTTCCATTCCAACAATAATTTACAGAAAAAATATGGCAGATTTTAAAGATGGTTTGAATTGCGATTAATTCCGATTAATTAATTTTTAAGCTGTGATTAACTAAAATTAAAAATTTTAATTGTTTGATGGCCTTAATTATTAGCAATTGTTTCTACAAAATGGATAAGCGACATGACTTTTGTCAGGGACTGTGATGAAGGTAGGGGTGTGACAAAATATCGAAACTGTAGTATACAGTGTTGGGCACGTTACTTTAAAAAAGTAATTAGTTACATTACTCACTACTTCTTCCAAAAAGTAACTGAGTAACTGAATTACTCTATAGTAAAAGTAACTAGTTACCAGGGAAAGTAACTATTTCCGTTACTTTAAAAAGAACTTGTATGTCAAAGAATTTGAAATTTTCTGAGCAGTATTCGAGTCAGTGGAATAGAGAAGAACAGACAGGTAGTTAACTTGTTAGGTGCTTCAGCAGATTTGAATTGCTTACCACAGATGTCGACAAAAGCTTTGCCCCGGGACATAAATTACACATTGCATGCAGGTTCTTTCCTTTAATTTCGACAAACTTGAAGTACTGTCTATACCTCCACCTCCTAAAGGACAATTTTTCTTCTGAATGCTCTGCCATCCCGACCATGTGCATCTGTTTTGCGTGTGTGTGTTTGCCGCACGCGCTGTTCCGGTTTGCTTGTGAAATCACCGGCTCTGATTGGCTGACCACGACACATGACTCTAACCCTCTGCCAATCACAATCACTTCCATCGCATCTCTCGAGGGGCCGCATTTAGGTAGGCTCGTTTCCAGACAATTCACGTCACCTTCAAAGCGTCTGCCGTCCTCAAGATGGAAGCAGAATTATTGCTGGCTGAACGAGGCTAGCATCAGGTGTAGCAAACACAGAAACGTTACCAAACTTTGGAAAGCATTGTCTTATTGAAGGAGCAGGGACAAACACCTTGGAGTCAGAAGTACGTGCGCTATTCTCGAACCTGAACCCACCCAAAGTCTTGGATGACAAATCAACAGAGCAGAGAGTGACACGGCCGGTAGTTTCTTCAATTTATTCAGAGTAAGTAACGCACCGCTTTTGACCGTCAGTAACAGTAACGGCGTTGTAACGGCGGAAAAAGTAATTAGTTAGATTACCCCGTTACTGAAAAAATAACGCTGTTATGTAACGGCCTTATTCCCAACACTGATATATCGTGATACTATTTATCCCAAAAGATTATCGATATGCTCCTGCCAAAAATCAAGATATCGTTTTAAATAGGAGTTGAGATCTTGGCTATTTACAGGCCATGACATTGACTGGATGATTCTTTCTCCAAGGAATTCTTGAACAGTTTTAGCTCTGTGGCTTGATGCATTGTCATCTTGGAATATGACATATTTTCAATTGAAGGGATAAGAAAGCTGTCTAAAATTTCAATGTAAATTTGTGCATCTATTGAAGATTTAACCACAGCCATCTTCCCAGTGCCTTTGCCTGATATGCAGCCCTATATCATCAAGGACTGAGGGGAATTTTGATGTTTTCTTCAGGCAGTCATCTTTGTAAATCTCACTGGAACGACACCAAACAAAAGTTCCAGCATCATCACCTTGTCAAGAATCTGCATTGGACAAGGTGTCAAGAGTCAAAAATCTGCATTGGACAGGGTGACGATGCTGAACTTTTGTTTAGTGCTGTTCCAGTGAGACCTTAAATGGCCCAACATGAACTAAGTGCCTGGCATTGACTGCCACTGACAGCCATAGACGTTCAATCCGTTTGAAGTGGGAGGGATGGCAGCGAATGAACGAATGCCACCCTCCCAGTTCAAATGGATTGGACGTCTACTAGTGATAAACTCATTCCAATTCACACAAGAAGCTTGTTTTTCTGTTAATTAGTTGTTTGTAGAATATCCTAGAATGATTTCCCGACCAATGTATCGATAGTCGTTGTATCGCCATATCGTCAGATCATCGTTATCGTGAGCTTTGTATCGTGAATCGTATCGTATCGTGAGGTTCCCACTCCTAAATGAAGGCGCGCTTTACATTTAATTGCCTAATTTGTTCCAGGTTTACCATACTGAATCATTTTTGTGAAAAGACGTGAAATCTTCACGTCTTTTAGAAGAATGAATGTGTCGTGCTTTTGTATCTTGAGGTACCTCCACTCTATTGGTGATTATTTCAGAGTGAAAAAGGTAAAGAAGACATTTGAAAAACCTCGGTTTGATGTTACCTGAACAAATCCAATCTTTCCCAGAGCTTCCTTATGGTGGTTGTCAGCCAAAGAGGCTAAGTCTGCGCAGCAACGCGCAGCTTTCCCCGGTATTACGCGAGCCTGTTGCCATTCTTGGCAACTTTGTGGAGGCCTGGGGAAAATCATTGAGAGGGTTGTTGAATGAATGAATGAATGGAATTTTATTGTCATCATCATCGGTATCATTGACAATCACAAAATGTGATATGATTTGCCCGAAGGAACCGAAGAAGACGACAAAGGCGGACGGGATGAAGCGTATGCTTATCAGTTTCCAGTCCCCCATACAACTAAAGACGCACATTCAGGCATGGAACATACATCAAAACTGTAAAATAACACAGTCAACAATCTGGGTTTAGTAACTAAGCGTCCAGTCAAGCAGCTCGATTAATTTCACGGCATACAAGGTTATGACTTTGTCATGTCCCTGACATTTTTGCATCTGTCTGCTGTGGAACATTTTGTTGTGGCTACAGTTGTGGTCAAAAGTTTACATACACTTGTGAAGAACATAATGTCATGGCTCCCTTGAGTTTCCAGTTATTTCTACAACTCTGATTTTTCTCTGATAGAGTGATTGGAAACGATACTTCTTTGTCACAAAAAACATTCATGAAGTTTGGTTCTTTTATGACTTTATTATGGGTGAACAGAAAAAAGTGATCAAATCAGCTGGGTCAAAAATATACATACAGCAGCGCTAATATTTCGTAACATGTCCCTTGGCCATTTTCACTTCAATTAGGCGCTTTTGGTAGCCATCCACAAGCTTCTGGCAAGCTTATGGTTGAATCTTTGACCGCTCCTCTTGACAGAATTGGTGCAGTTCAGTTCAATTTGATGGCTTTCTGACATGGACTTGTTTCTTCAGCATTGTCCATAAGTTCTCAATGGGACTTTGGGAAGGCCATTCGAAAACCTTAATTCTAGCCTGATTTAGCTATTCCATTACCACTTCTGATGTGTGTTTGGGGTCATTGTCCTGTTGGAACACCCAATTGCGCCCAAGACCCAATCTTCGAGCTGATGACGTTAGGTTATCTTGAAGAATTTGGGGGTAATCCTCCTTCTTCATTATCCCATTTACTCTCTGTAAAGCACCAGTTCCATTGGCAGCAAAACAGCCCCACAGCATAATACGACCACCACCGTGCTTGACGGTAGGCATGGTGTACTTTGGGTTAAAGGCCTCACCTTTTCTCCTCCAAACATATTGCTGGGCATTGTGGCCAAACAGCTGGATTTTTGTTTCGTCTGACCACAGAACTTTCCTCCAGAAGGTCTTATCTTTGTCCATGTGATCAGCAGCAAACTTCAGTCGAGCCTTAAGGTGCCGCTTTTGGAGCAAGGGCACGGCAGCGTCTCAGTCCATGGAGATGCAAAACACGCTTGACTGTGGACACTGACACCTGTGTTCCAGCAGCTTCAAATTCTTGGCAGATCTGCTTTTTGGTGATTCTCGGTTGAATCTTCACCCTCCTGACCAATTTTCTCTCAGCAGCAGGTGATAGCTTGTATTTTCTTCCTGATCGTGGCAGTGACAAAACAGTGCCATGCACTTTATACTTACAATTGTTTGCACTGTTGCTCTTGGGACCTGCAGCTGCTTTGAAATGGCTCCAAGTGACTTTCCTGACTTGTTCAAGTCAATGATTGTTCAAGTCAATAATCACTCGTGTTGCTGTATGTATATTTTTGACCCAGCAGATTTGATCACTTTTTCTGTTAACCCATAATAAAGTCATAAAAGAACCAAACTTCATGAATCTTTTTTGTGACAATGAAGTATCTGTTCCAATGACTCTATCGGAGAAAAATCAGATTTGTAGAAATAACTGGAAACTCAAGAGAGCCATGACATTATGTTCTTCACAAGTGTATGTAAACTTTTGACCACAACTGTATGTGTGTGACATGTTATCACAGCTGGTGTGAGTAGCGACTCAAAATGCTTTTCTTATAAGTCTCTTAAAAGGATACATTGCTGAGGTGTACATGGTGGCAACAATTGGCGCACACAAGGTCACTGTAACAGTTTCATCAGACATGAATGCATGAGAAAATCAAACAACGTGCTGTACATATTCTATCCTAAAATTAATGTCTCCACAACGAAAACATGCTTATTATTCGTTTTATACAGTATCTTTTCCTTATACTCAGTAAACTAGACATTTGAATCAGGAGCTTGGTAGACACAGCAGATAATTATGTTTTTACAATTGGGGATTAGGAGTTCAATTGTAATACATTCCAGGAGATTGTCAACCATAATTGCAACACCCCCCTCCCCCTTAGATGCCCGATACATTTGTGTCATGTTATATCCGTGCAAATTAAAGTCAGAGCCTTTGTTTTCTTTAGTAGATAATCCTTAATGTGTTCAAGATTCTTGTAGAGACTCCTGCCGTTGATAAGTTTCATCTTACCGTCCACATCCACGAGTTGTTATACTGGTCGGCTGTGTAGTATTTACAGTTATCCAGCTATTGCAGTCAGTTGGTCAAGACTCGTAATAGCTTTAATCTTCATATCTTGCGTCTTGACAAGGATCCTGCAATCCGAGACCCAGGTGTTGGCTATTTTCCCAGCATTTTTTGAGTTGACGTGCTTTTCTTGCAATTTCGGCATTTCGGCGAGTCAAGTTGTCTCTCAAAAAAAATTTCGACCCTGGTTAAGCAGGGCAGTCTTGGTCTTGTGGTCTGCCAGCTTCATGAGCACCGTCGCCGTTCCTCTCCCCCCATATGGGAGCAGAAGGCAGCGACGGATGTCCAGCGGTTCCATGTTTATTCCATACTCTTTCAGCTTAGCAATTGCCAGTTGCGCCACGGTGTCCCCTGGGCCAGGCGTCAGTTGTAATCCAGAAATGATGAGCTCATTTGCGCGTCGCCAGAATTTCCAGCCTCTTGATGCGAACATCTCTCTCCTGGACCGCCTGCTTGAGTTTCTCGTTTTCAGCGCGAATTAAATGGAGCTCTCTAAAGATTTCTTGACTCTGGTTTTGAATCAAGCCAGTCAAGGAGACCTCCAACTTCTGTATGGAGGATTTCATTTCATCCAAGACTCCGGGTTTCAAATTCTTTGGAGCCATACTGGGAGTCGAGCTTGCTGGCCCTGAGCACTTATCGATATTGTTGTTGAACGGATCCAGGCTTTTATCATGCGACACAATCTTTTGAACTCAGTTCAGTCCGGATTTTTGCCACAACACAGCACCGAGACCAACGTCCTAAATGATATTGGTCGGAATACTGACATATCATCTGTTCTGCTACTATTGGATCTCAGTGCCGCATTCCACACATATGATCCCGACATTCTACTCGAGAGATTGGAACGGTGGTTAAGGCTTACCGACACTGTTCTTCAATGGTTCACTTCTTAACACTGGAAGTCCAGGTTTTTTTTTTTTCCAATCTGAAAGGTGTCAAATGACGCCAATACCAAACTGACTACTTTGCTTTGTCAAACCATAGACCACTCAAACAAGCAATCAAGCAGCCTTGGTGTGAAGGAGGGTTTTCACTCTGGACAGCTTCAATTAGCATCTTGAATATGTGCAAATCCAGACTTGTTAACTCCTGGGTTAGTGTAAAAATGATAAGAGGGCCATGTGGCATGAAACTAAGACTAGCATCCAGAACTGTGGCGAAACCAGACTGTCAACATTATAGAAAATTGAGTGTTAGAGCCTCTGGGACAAATCCCATCAAGCACCTTTACTTTGTCTTGACAAATCAACATTCAGAAGTCAAGGTTCAGTTTATTATGTTGAAGCACACAATGACCAAAGAACTTTCCACAGCATCTCAAACAGCTTTTTTGTCTCTGCAAACACAAGCTTCAGTATGCAGTATATGTAAAAAGGTTGTCCGCCCGATTGCCTGCCTGAGCGGTCAACTGTCCGACAAAGGTAAGGCAGCCCTGCAAACACTCAAGATGCTAATTGGAGCAATCCAAATCTGAGGTTTAGTGAGTGTGACTAATGAGCACCTCAATGCTCACAAAAGACATGCTGATTAGAGTCAGATGACCTTTCTCTGATAACAAAAGTTAGTGGATCCACCCTAGGTAGTTCTAGTGTTAATTACATGATAGGGATTACTTTGTGTCGATCAGAAAGCATCAGTCAGAAGAACCCAAATTCAAATTCCTTCTTTTTGCAGGTTCGACAAATGACTGTTGGTGACCTTGGCTGTTTCCTGCCATTTTTGGGCCAGAAAATGTCATGATCATGTTTGAATTTATTCTATGTAGGGCTGCAACTATCGATTACGTTAGTAGTCGATTAATCTATCAACTAGTTAGTTCGAATAATCGAGTCATCGGATTAGGAACATTTAATGCGAGTTTATATGCTTATATGCGAGTGATAATGAGTTAAAACAGGTGTCATTAATACAGGTAACGGTTGGAGCCTCGTTAGAAGAAGTTAGACCTCTTTGACAGCTAGAATTCTTGCTCGTTTGTAGGTGACCAAATACTTATTTTCCACTCTAATTTGGAAATAAATTCTATAAAAATTAGGGCTGTCAAAATTATCGCGTTAACGGGCATCAATTAATTTTTTTAATTAATCACGTTAAAATATTTGACGCAAATAACTCAGATGCCCCGCTCAGAGAGATTTAAATGACAGTACACAGTGAAACGTTCACTTGTTGTGTTTTATGGAGTTTTGCCGCCCTCTGCTGGCGCTTGGGTGCGACTGATTTTATAGGCTTCAGCATCCATGAGCATTGTGTAAGTAATTATTGACATCAACAATGGCGGGCTACTAGTTTATTTTTTGATTGAAAATTTTACAAATGTTATTAAAACGAAAACATTAAGAGGGGTTTTAATATAAAATTTCTCTAACTTGTACTAACATTTTTTTTTTAAGAACTACAAGTCTTTCTATCCATGGATCGCTTTAACAGAATGTTAATAATGTTAATGCCATCTTGTTGATTTATTGTTATAATAAACAAATAGTCCTTATGTACCGTATGTTGAATGTATATATCCATCTTGTGTCTTATCTTTCCATTCCAACAATAATTTACTGAAAAATATGGCATATTTTATATATGGTTTGAATTGCGATTAATTGCGATTAATTACGATTAATTAATTTTTAAGCTGTAATTAACTCGATTAAATGGTTGAGGTTTACCCATGTTGACAATTACAGGCCTCTCTAATCTTTTCAAGTAGGAGAACTTGCACAATTGGGGGTTGACTAAATTCTTCTTTGCCCCACAATAGGTTTTCGTTTGTCTTAGAGATTTTACGATGAACTACCACTTGTGACTTCAGTGAACGAAAATATTTCAGTGCACTGATGTAGTTATTTACGGGTAATAATGCCACTGTTCAGGCTAAATTTACGTTGAAGAAGTGTGGGCCCCCCCAAAAAATGTAATGCCCCCCCCCCCCTTTAAATTTCTTTCTGCAGCCGGGTCTGTTGACAGGTATAATTTTATATCCTGTTTCAATCGTCTTTGTTTTCATTTTCTTTTGATTCAATGTGATTTTTACAAATCATTTTATCGCTGCTCTTGGATCTTTGTGTGATGTAAAGCACTTTGAATTGCGCTATACAAATAAATTTGCCTTGCCTTTCCTGATCCATCCATTCAGACTCCAGCAGTGTTAGCACCATGTGGTTGACGCGACTATACTGAAGCATCAGATCCTTGTTAGGACACCAGCTCACCAGAACAGATAAGCAACACTTTTGAACCTAGCCAGGATATGGGGATTAGACACAGTGGAGAGAAGAAAAAGCACACTTAGACTAGGTTCATACCGCAGGTCTTAATGCACAAATCCGATTTTTTTCTCATATCTATTTTTTTGGCGTGCCCGTTCAGACTGCCTTTGTCCATTGAACACGTAGTATGACGCATGCATGTTAACTAGCAGTCTGACACACACTGAGCAAACGACCTTGTTAAACCATGCTCTCAAAGGCGTACCGCACACTAGTTATTTTTAGACCGTGACGTCGCATCGTAAAGCAGAAGTGGGACATAATAGACCTGCCCTCGCATGGAAACAATGTTAATTCTGCTAACTAAATACTTATTTTCCACCATGATTTGCAAAGAAATTGTTTAAAAATCAAACAATTTGATTTTCTGTTTTTATTTTCCACATTCTGTCTCTCATGGTTGAGGTTTACCCATGTTGACAATTACAGGCCTCTCTAATATTTTCAAGTGGGACAACATGCACAATTACTGGTTGACAAGGGGTGAAAGTGGGCGGGAACGGTCAGGAACGCAGTTTCGGTATAAGATTCAGGGCCAGGACAGCTTCGGTGCTTTAATTCCAAAAATATGAGGGATGGCTTGGCTCAGTGGTAGAGTAGTTGTCCCCCAACCCAGAGGTTGTGGGTTCGATTCTCTGCCCTGATGAACTCGCCTAAGTATCCTTGAACAGCCCCACATTGCTCCTGGCACAAGTATGTAGATGGCGATATAGTGTCGAGCGCCTTGAAAGGTGGAAAAGCACCATAACACCAACTGTCAAAATTATCGCGTTAACGGGCGTTAATTAATTTTTTTACTTAATCACGTTAAAATATTTGACGCAATTAACGCACTAGGCCCGCTCAGACAGATTTAAATGTCAGAACAGTGAAAGGCCAACTTGTTAATTGTGTTTTATGGAGTTTTTCTGCCCTCTGCTGGCACTTGGGTGTGACTTGCAGATGTTATGTGGCGTAATGTGGCCCTCTGCTGGCGATTCAGTGCAGCTGATTATTTGGGTTTCGGCGCGCTTTTCTGACGTGATTATATGTCGACGCGAACTCACACTAATAGACAGTGCTATTCAGACCAGCTAACGTCCGCATCCAGTATTCAGTGGCAGTTCTCATAGCCTCATCACACTGTTTGTGTCTAATACATGCATCACTTGTGAGTTATATTCCTCCTTTGTTTATATTCATGAGCATTAGATAGTTATTGATGATGTGTATTTGAATTTGTTCACATATATGGTGAAATGCAGTTACATTGTTAGATGCTTGTGAGCTAATTGGCTAGTGCTCAAATGGACACGTGTGTGTACATTTTATGTTATTTTGTGATTTATGCAAGTTATTGACACATTGCCTTGTTATTTTCAGTTTTACAAAAATACAAGAAACGTGCTCCTGTCAAAAAGAGATGACTTCAGTAAAGCCCATGCAACTTTGCCACACCGTCTGATTTCTTTTTGGAACTTATGTTCGCTATCAGTCAATTTGTGTACTCACACACATTGAGGACAGAATAGGGCTACTAGTTTATTTTTTGATTGAAAATTTTACAAATTTTATCAAAACGAAAACATTAAGAGGCGTTTTAATATAACATTTCTATAACTTGTACTAATTTTCATCTTTGAAGAACTACAAGTCTTTCTATCCATGGATCACTTTAACAGAATGTTAATAATGTTAATGCAATCTTGTTGATTTATTGGTATAATAAACAAATACAGTCCTTATGTACCGTATGTTGAATGTATATATCCATCTTGTCTTATCTTTCCATTTCAACAATAATTTACAGAAAAATATGGCATATTTTATTGATGGTTTGAATTGCGATTAATTACGATTAATTAATTTTTAAGCTGTAATTAACTCAATTAAAAATTTTAATCGTTTGACAGCCCTTGTAAAAACAAAAAAAATACAAAGCTGCCACACATGTATTTCATCTCCAAGAAGTAAACAATCTACCAGCATCAGATTTACATACACAAGTGTTCACAACAAGCATAATAAAGTGCTTGTGTAGGGTAATCCGTTTCCACCGATATTTATTATTTATTTTATTCCACGGACGGCATGGAGGTTTCCCCGGCTGCTGCAGTTATCGGAGTCTGACGATGACGAGTCACGTCAATTTGCGAATGCACGCCGCAAAGCAAAACGCCTAGACTCATTTATCTGTTCAATTGGCTGACATACTGACATGTGATCAACAGAGATAGTTAGCTCTGATTGGTTCAAATGTGCATGTTTTCTGAAACAGCAAAAAAACAAACAAACAAACAAACAAAGCAAAACAAAATGGATCAAATCTTTCAGAGCAAGGAAAGAGTTAAGGTGGCCTTTTTATCCTATTTAGTTTTATTTGCTCTGATGGGGAGGTTCAGAACATTTTAGCTGCCAATGTGCACTTTGGACTTATATTTAGGGCTGCAGCTATTGATTATTTTAGTAGTCGATTAATCGATGAACTATTTAGTTTGAATAATCGAGTAATCGGATGAGGAACATAAAAAATTAAAATACCTTAGCTGAGCCTCAAACGGCATTAAAGAAAAAAAAAAAAAAGAATCTAGGTAAAACAAATGAACAATTGGCTAACTTACATAGTAAATGTCCGCTAGCTTAAATGCTATAAAATACTTCTTTTTTTTTTTTAATTTATCCAGTGCTCTAAACAAATGGTTCAGACACATATTCCCAACAAAATTGGCTAAATATACCTTTAAAATAAAATACGAATGCATTAAAAAAACATTAGCTCAAGCAAAAACTCAGCTTATGTTGGTCTAAACAGGGAGCAGATGGATTCAGCCATGTGATTGAGGCAGACTAGAGGGCAGTGTATCCACCCAAATCAATAAAACTAAAGGCAAACACTTTCAAAACAAACCATTACAGTGCCACTTTAATTAAACGAATACTCGAAGCAGCAAAATTTGATTCGAATATTTTTTTTTCTAATCGAATACTCGAGTTCATCGATTAATCGTTGCAGCACTACTTATATTTGTTCATTTATGTTAGGGTACTTATTCATTTCCTTGATTTAAAAAAGTCAATGTTTGCACAATCTTCAAAATATATTCCATTTCACTCTGCGTAATATAAGTCATTTGTACGTATTTTTCTGAATGTATGTTACTTATATCTATTATTAAATAACAAAAAGTAAATGTTTACATAATCTTCAATTTTAATATACATCCTCTGTTTTTAAATAGTTAAAATTGAGATTTGGCATTTAGTATGTGAGGAAATGAGAGAAAATAAAAATTAGGAGATGGGGCTTGGGGGTTTAGCTGTTTTTTGTTAACTTTTATTTAGCAAATCATTGAAAAAAAATACAATTTTGAATGAAACCCCCCCCCAAAAATAAATAAATAAATAAAATTTCTGGCTCTGTGGCGACCTTCTCGTCGGGGAGTTCTGGCAAGAGATTCTAACCACTTTCACCCCTGGTGGTTGACTAAATACTTATTTGCCCCACTGTAATTCTTTTTTTTTTTTTTTCAAGCTTTTTATCGGACTTTGTTCTACATCATGAAATGTCTGAGTGAGTGCTCGTCCGAGACTGGTGATTCCATACTTTTCGCTAGGGGTTGTAACACAGCAAGCTGTGATGTGATTATTGTTGCGACGTCTCATTAATGAAACAGCCACTGCCGGCAATACAAAAAGTCTAAAATGTAGAATAAAGAGGAAAAATGTAACGACTAGTGTAGCCCAAAATAGCGGAATAACGTTTCTTCTTCACAAATTTACTCAAGTAAAATGGCTTTGTAAAACTACTCTCAGAAGTACATTATTGTCAAAAGGTTATGTAACGTGTTACTACCCACCTCTGGGTCCTGGTACGGCTCCATTCCATTTAAAATAAGTCGAACGATCTCTTGGCGAAGCCTCACACTTAGGTCACTTTGACAGTCTCTTTCCCAGTCTGCTGAACATACCAGCATTTTGAGGGCAGAGTTACCCATCACCTGGATGTTCTTATCATATTTATGGCACTTCAATGCTGCTACAAGAAGCTGAAACAAGACTTTTTTTTGTCAGTGTTCATTTTTTTAAAAATAGTCAACATCAATTTTTAATAAGGTCCTATACCGGGACCGCCCGGCACAGCGGGAAAACTGCTTCCTGGGTTTGAAGTCTGAGAAATATTCTGTTGAGGGCAATGTAGGCCAATACGGGGTGAAACTCAGTGTAAGCTTCAATAGCATTCAGGAGTTGGTCTTCGTTCTTTGATCCAGTCACCTGAAAATACACCACAACTAAATAATTGAGAACATAGGCGGAGTTTGACTTTTGGGGCAGGAGGGGCACAACATGTTGATGACCCAAAAACAGTGTCAGCAATAAAATTAACTTACAAAAATATTTATAATAATAAGTTGACAATGAGCGTTTTTTCTCTCTCCATCATTCTTGAGGGGAATTCTAAATCAGGCTGCTTAGGCAATACTTTTCGCCAAGATCGTCATCCATTGAATATGGTACACCCGTGGGTGTCGTGCCAATGTAGTTACCCCAGTCAAAAATTTTATCCTCTGGGCGGAGCCATATGGAGGTAGATTTGTGTCTTTATTATTCAACCCAAAAAATGTTGCTGCGATATAAAAGAAAAAAATGTGTTTGAATGCAAAAATAAATGTGAAACTCAAAAAACAAAACAAAAAATGCATGTGAAAGCTATTTTTCCATTATTTTTTTTTTTTTTTTTTTTTTTTTTAATTGAAGTAACTTTATTGATTGAAGTAATGTTGATTTGTTTTTGGGCCACATTTTAGCTGGGACATTTTTTGCTTTTAATTATTCAATCAAAAAATAAGTTGCTTCAAAAAAAAAAAAAAAAAATAGACTTTCAAAGAGAAAATCACTTCAATCAAAAAAAGAAAATTTCCAACCATAGAAAAAGTTTTTGAATGTGAAAAAATATTTGTGTCTAAATCATTCAATCCCCCCAAAAAATTCAATCGAAAAAATATATTTTCTATCAAAGAAAAAAAAATCATTTTTCAAAATATTTTTATCTAACATATACAGTATATGTATATATTAGGGTGAGGGAAGTCTGGGCTTCCCTGTCAAAGCTGCTGCCCCTGCGACCCGACCCCGGAACACGCGGAAGATGATGGATGGATGGATGGATGGATGGATGGATAGATGGATGGAAGATAGGGCCATCTGCGCGGCTCTCTCCAGGGCAAGGGAGGGGTGGGGTAAGGGTGTTCGGGAAAGGTAAAGGAAATTGTCATCGAATTAAGTCGAATAAGAATTTAATATGTCCAAATACAGTTGGTCTCCAGTCAAATTCGTGCTCCTCACGGCTAGGCGAGACCTCAGGTCCCTTAAGTCATTGCCAGTAGTCGCGGTGGCCCTCAACAGTTCAGTCACCCAGAAGGTTCCGTCACCTGTCGCAAGGTAGCGTCCACTTTTCTCCATCCTTCCTCGGATTTTATAGGTGAAACATGGTCATATAACAAGGGTCGCCATGCAGAAATCGCAGACTTCAAGGAGTGGTCGAGGTTTTCTTTTTCACATACTGTATCTACTCTTATAAACATTTTTTTTTTTCAAATTTTTTTTGGTTTGGATCGATTATTTATCATCTAACATATCGGAGAAAATGCGACAGTAACAAAAAAAAAAAAATACAATTAAGCGATAGTTTCGAGGTAAATATCCGTGACTTTTTTACGGACACCATTTTTTTCACTGTAACGTAATTTGTGTAAATGTTTAAAAAAATGCAAGTGAATTTTTTTTTTAAAGTCACTTTTTTTCAATGAATGATTCTAAGCTAAAAAGGACAGACTTTTTGTACAATGAATATAATTAATTACCTTCGTTTTATGGCTGGGTTGAAACAAAAGCGGTTGCGCGACATTAGTAAACGGGGGTTTTCAGGGTAAAACAGACAAAAATAGTTCGGGGGCTTAATGTGCCATGAATTTTTTATGGCAGCATATAGACATATTGTTCTATCAAAGACAACAGTTGTTTTGGCTTAAAATACAGCAGTTTCTTTTAAAGAGGAGTACAAGAGCAGAAACTGATTTTCAGTGTTGTGTTTTCCGCCATATCCGTCAACCAATACTCGTCCTAAAATTTTTAGAGTTTTCGTCAACTAAGACTAGACTAAAACTAACACATTTATAAATGACTAAAATAACACTAAAAAGTGTTTTCGTCCAAAAGACTAAAATTAAAAGGGCTGCCCAAGACAACACTGATTTAAAGGCATTCTCCTCCCTTCAGTATGATGGGGAAAATATTATGTGACCTGAAGTGAATTAGCACATTATGCCTTATGATAAATTCAATCTGGGTCAAAGGGCGGAATGATGGGAGAAAATATTATGTGATGCCTTAACATTAGCACATTATGCCTTAGTGATGTATGATTGCCTGTGACATTGTCTTTCACGTTGGGTTCCATAGTTAGGAGGGAAACTCACGAGATAACTTGTTTTGCACCATAGTACGCGCTTGGGTTGGATAGTTAGGAGGGAATCTCACGAGATAAGTTGTTTTGCACCATAGTACGCACTTGAGTTCCATAGTTAGAGGGAATCTCACGAAATAACTTAAATAAACAATCTACTTTAACCGCTGGGAGCCTCAACTGGGGGAGGAATCTCATACCCCTGGAGTCTCATGAGTTCAGGTGGTGCGTTTTCATGGGGGCGAGGAGTAGCCACCCGCGTCCCCGCGTCAGACGTGCCTATAAGAGTCAGGAGATTCCCGAACCCCCCCGAAGTCTGCCAGAGGATTACGTACGGGTCGCTTGGCTTTGTTCCTTTGCCGCTTTGCTGGAACGTTGGCTCCCCGCTCATTTGTCAACGGTAAGTGATTTTCATTGTTAAGGAACAGTTTGTTATGCTGTAACGGTAACGCGGGGATTGTGGGATTGACAAACTAGATCTAATGTCATCGTTACCACTTGTTATGCTTGTTCTTGATACTTGTTGCTTGCTCTTGTGGGATTGTAATCAATAAACTTCATTTATTTGCAATTTCTAATCAATAAAAATCGTATATTTTGCAAAAGTGTGCCCGTTGCTGACTCACTGCGAACCTGGAAATTTCGGAAAACACAGTACTACCGTACCTTATAAGCCGGGATGTGTGTCACTTCACAAAGGTTGGTGTCAAATAAGCCCAAAAACTGCAGGGGCCTCCTCAGCTCTCGGAAAGGGTAGATGCTGCTCTTGCACGGCTCAATACTAAAGAAGAAGAAGGGGGGGGGAAATCATGACAGAAAAGCTTATACATCCATTGTCCCTTTATTTGATACGTTATTTAACCACCTCGGTGGACCCATAGCTTCTTCCGAGTGCGGAACTGTGCAGTTCTCAATCGCGATGTGACCCGAAATGTCCAGTGAAACCAGATTGACCAGTCGCTGAACGATGGTCATCAGGATTTTTCCGGTCATCTGAAATTTGAAGGTCCTCTGACAACCCCGCGAGACATCCAGATGCCTGAGGAATTCCTGTTCATTAGTTATTGGTGGCTTATCCAGCGAATGGATAAATTTTGCAGCTCAACTAAGTTTGTTGGAATTACAAGTCCAGTGATGTGTTATTTGATCAATTCTTTGTCGAATATACAATGAAGCCCTTTGCAGACTGCCATCCGGTAAATTTGTGTTGAGTCGGTCGCCAACGATTCGTTCTTTTTGGAGAAACGAGACCCAACAAATCACCTTCTGCGCCGATTCGTTCTTAAGGAAGCTGGGACTTGCGTGAGAGGGCGTCGAGCGAGCGGCAGTGTCTGACATCGCGCACGACCAATCAGACGCCAGCAGGCAGGGGAGGGAGCGGAAAGGAGAATCGAGAGCATCTGTCACTTATTTCCACGTGTGGCCAATAAGCAGCCTACATGCAGGCAGGCAGGGGGCAAGACTGATACATCACTTCCCGTTCACTTACTCGGTCCTGCACACGTTACATGACTTCCCAGTCAGGCTAATGTAGGCTGTCTTTATCCCTATTAGCCTCAATGTAGCAATGCTAACATTTACAGTTTTTAATATAGATGTGTTTCCTTATTTTGTATGTCTGAACTTTAATTCTATAGCGTGTTGTTAACCAATAAACATCTGTGAATGAACTGGAGTCTCATATGCCATCAACACGCATGTGTACACGCACGCACAAATGCACGCGACGATAAGACGCAGCTATGAAAATGACCGCCCTCATTTTTATTGACCATGCGATAAATGGACTCATTGCATACCGCGACAGGCTTAGCAACTCCAACAAAACATGTCGTTAGTTAGATGCACTCACGATCTGCCAGCTTGTAATTGTATCGTGTCGTCTTCCAAAATTACAACTGGGTAACGGCGCTTTAGGTGTTCATTCACGGCCGACGTGCAGCTGAGCTTGGCATTGAAGGGAATAGGTACCGTTCTCCATATAATTGTTTGCATTAGTCTAACACATTCCTCTAACTATTAGGCTGTATTGGCTGAGCCAAAATTGTGTTGGTTCGTTCCACTGAAATGGATCTACGTGACCTCTGCATTGTAATTTACATACGTTGCTAATTACTACCAAAAAAAAAGTGCTACTCACGGTTTCCAGTCATTTTTTAGTAATTAGCGTTTTCGTGTCGGTCTTTTTTTCCCCCGTGGCGCAGTGATATTGATACGGCGGAGTCGTATCGTCAGTGTGTGAAGCCATTTTAGGTCACGTGCACCAATAGGAGACGAGGACTGTTGCTATGCGCTTCGATAAACAAACAATATGGCGGCGACCGTGCCAAGCTACGACACGAGCGAAGATGAACCAAAGATAAGAAAACCGCATTCGGAATTTAGTCAAAAGGCATCGAAACGATGCTATATGCATCTCTCAACTGTCCAAGGGCGAAAAAGGGCAGGAATTTGGAAAAAACGCGCAGAGCCCGAGTGGTTGCGTCAGACAATGGCTTTCTTCCCAGGCTCCGTCGAAGGATCTTGCTGAAAATGCGTCGACTGGGATTTTTAACGACATTCACTACAGGTAAGCCACACGCACGCCTTTACTACAAGGTTAATTGTTATTAAGTTATGCTAAAAAAAAATCTTATTTAAACTAGTGTCGTAACGATACCATTTTTTAGCCCAGATATCAATACCACTTTGTTATAAAATGTATATAGGGTACAGTGTGTCGAAAGTGAATCCAGTAGAACTTTTTATTGCATACCAGTTATGGGTGACAATGGCTAAATAAACCTTTTGGCTCAAGAACATCAAGCTGTAGTCAATAAAAGCCCTGATACTGACGTGGCAGTGATTGCTGTTAGTCTGCAGATAGATTTACAGTGTAAATTGCATTTTTTCACAGGAGGAGGCAACAGAACGAGGACTGACGTCTCTAAGGTCTCTGCAGCTCCTGGCACTAGTGTGTGTTCAGCACTCATTGGCATCCATACATTCACAGGTTGTGACTCTGCTTGTGCCTTTCATGGCAAAGGCAAAAAAAACCTTTTCTTTTGCACGTCATAAAAAAGAATACCTGACTGGGTTTGCAAAGCTGGGCAGCAGTTTTAAACTTGACCTACAAACATTTAACACGTTGTGTAAATACGTGTGCCACCTGTTTGGCCAGTCATGTGCCAAAAATGATGCCAAATGCAGATCTTTCTGTATGGCCACGTCAGTCTTGCCAAAACATTCTATTCCCCCCAAAACTGATGCTCTGTACCAACATTGCAGGACAGCAGACTATCAAGCAGCAATTATGAAACGTTGTCTGACAGTTAAAATGTGTGCCCCTTCACCCATTGGGAATGGGTGGGACATTGAGGATGGGCAGTTGGCAGTGACATGGATGACTAAAAATCCTGCCCGATACTGTTTTGCAAGTAGTCAACTGTAGTTGAAAGGCAACCAATTGTGACATGGGAAGATGTTCCTGTATGTCTGCAAAACTTTCTTGTACTGATTTATATCGGTGCCAAGCATGTGAGAATGTTTCCAAAGAAACAGAAGACACTTGGATGGGATGATGACTTTGAGTAAAGCGATTTTGAGGAGTAATGTTGTCATGTACAGTTTTACTATTCTTTTATTTCTATTTTTTTTTTATTCGTTTTTCAATATTTGTATGTGTAATAATGTGTATTTCTATAGTATGAGATACTTCCATGTTTAAATAAATGTGTACCAACAGTACTATACTTGAATGATTCCAACCTTTTGTGTATATACAGTGTGATTAAAAAAGGCTGTGCCAAAATCAAAATGCCATGTCAAAAACGAAAAACATAAAAAAAAAAAAAAAAACTACCTTGGACAGATGTAGGAAGTAACTAAGTTTAATTTCATGTTTTCATAGTACTCAAATATGGCCATCACCAGCAGCATGGACAACATCAAGTTGACATGAGAATTCCTCCCTCCCGCGTTGACTGCGTCTGTTATGTAATCTTTCATGTCATCAATATTCGCTGGAAGTGGTGGAACATACACTTAGTGTATAACATACGTTATGTGCCATAAAGATGGATAACGAACTTTGTCTTTAACATACCAACATGTCCAGCAAGTACTGATGATGTGAAATATCGAACAACAGTCGCAATCAAGACAATAACTGCGACATGCACACGTTTGAGAGGAATTCTCATCGTGGCTTGATTTTGTCCGTGCTGCTGGGTGTGCTCACATTTGAGCACTTGTGAAACATGAAATAAAACTTGGAAGTTATCTTCAACACGTGTCCATCACTTCTTTTGTGATGTCTTTCATTTTTTAAGTATCACCTTATGATTTTGGCACATTATATTTTTGATCACCCTTTAATTTTTTTGTCTTATTCCATTTTTGCCATGATTCACATCTAGGAGGGTGTGGTAGCAATTGGGTTGATTTTCAGCTATTTATGATCATGGCGTGCATTTTTTATTTTATATATTTCATTGCATAGTAGGTTGTGATATTTTTAATATGACACATAAGCCTTTAGCTTAATTCAATATATATTTCATTGTGCTGGGTGCAAATCATTAATGTTGAAGTGTTTCCTTCAAGAAATTAGCTACATTTTTCATTCTGAATTCACCTATGTGTATACTAAGGCACCAATACTTGTTTCAAATGTTTGGTAGATGTGTTTATGACATTTGATAAAGATTTTGTGTTGCCAGAATTAATATAACACTTAAAACCAGCAAAAACAGCAACACTAGATCTGTATTTTTGTGTATTCACATCAGGATACATTTCTGGCTGGTGACTAAGTTAGGAGGGTATTGGCTTTGAAAAAATCAATTTTCTAAGCACTTTTTCCATGGTCCCAATAAAGCCATATTTCCACAAGCTTGTCCATTCGCAGCACTTCCTGGTCAACTCTAATCTTTTAATGGACGACGGTCTCACAGAAGAAGTTGTAGCTGTCAGTGAAGGGTGTTTCAGTTCTGAAAAACACGCACACACACATAAACCATGTGAGAACTGTTTCATCCATATCATATTTACATAATCTTCCAATCCAAATTATATAGGCTTGTCTATTCTGCCCATTTTTTCCTGAATAAAATTATCAAATAGGTTTTTGGAACTACGGTTAAACAGACTAAATACTATGTTATTTGTCAATCTAAACTTTTTGCTCAAAGTTAACAATCTAACATCATAATAATGACCGCTACAGCCCAGAACTCACATTGCAAGTCTTAACTTCATATGTGATCTGACCAGAAGCCCACAGCTCCCATAGTTATTCACAACAAAAGGCGTGTGTGTGGCTTACCTGTAGTGAATGTCGTTAAAAATCCCAGTCGACGCATTTTCAGCAAGATCCTTCGACGGAGCCTGGGAAGAAAGCCATTGTCTGACGCAACCACGCGGGCTCTGCACGTTTTTTCCAAATTCCTGCCCTTTTTCGCCCTTGGACAGTTGAGAGATGCATATAGCATCGTTTCGATGCCTTTTGACTAAATTCCGAATGCGGTTTTCTTATCTTTGGTTCATCTTCGCTCGTGTCGTAGCTTGGCACGGTCGCCGCCATATTGTTTGTTTATCGAAGCGCATAGCAACAGTCCTCGTCTCCTATTGGTGCACGTGACCTAAAATGGCTTCACACACTAACGGTACGACTCCGCCGTATCAATATCACTGCGCCACGGGGGAAAAAAAAAGACCGACACGAAAACGCTAATTACTAAAAAATGACTGGAAACCGTGAGTAGAACTTTTTTTTTGGTAGTAAATAGCAACGTATGTAAATTACAATGCAGAGATCATGTAGATCCATTTCAGTGGAACGAAATCCATTTTCTAAGCACTTTTTCCATGGTGCCAATACAGCCTATATAGTTTAGGCAGACTTCACTCCGTGCCCTTGAACACAGTAAAGTGAATCACCTTATCGGCGCTCATGAAGGGGAAAAGGAAAAATGGTACCGTTTCTCGTTAACACCGTCTAACTGTTTGCATTACTCGAACACACGTAATATAATTAATCAGAGAATAGTAGCATTTCTCATATTTACTGTAGGACTGCACTACCCTAACACACCTAATATAGAATAGATAGCACACCATAGTTTAAAGAAGCAGAATAGATACACAACGCCATCTTATCACAGAAGCCCAACGTGTGCGTCACGAGCAAGATTGACGCACCAACTCTGGCAATCAGGACAAAGACCAGCGCGCTTAGTCCCAAAACAAGTAGCGCCAGCCCGAATAACAAAGTTGATAGCGGGCACTTGGGACGTCAAGACCAGTGTCGGTCGCTGTGGCAACCACGTCCCATCCGCGCATGAACCTAAACAGCCCAAAACCGGCCACAGAGGAAAGGTCCCAAAAGCAACGCCTGGACACACCTTCGGCCCGGCCTACTCCACCACGGACTTAAAAAACCCTGGACACTGAGATAACACAGATTTTTTTGCTCGGAAACATTTTCTATGTAGCCTTGTTTTGGATTTAGCATTGTTCCTCCGTCGTCTGTTTTTGCCTTGTTTTTTGACAATTGTCAACGAATAAATTGTCAACCTGCTTCCGGTGAGTCTTCTTCAAACTTTTGGAACATGGAGTCAGTACAAAGAGTTAACATCAGAGATGAACGCGCGGAATTTCCGCCTTCCCGGTTGGCGCACGGGCTGTTGCTGTTTCCGTGTGGCTTGGCCGGGGAGGCGAATTCCAACAGTTCATCTCTGATGTTAACCCTTTGTACTGACTCCATGTTCCAAAAGTGACATAAATGGACATAAAACAGTCTTGATTCTTGGTTAAAAGCAAAAAAAAGAGACGGGACACAACAGTGTACCCTCCTTTGTTTCGTTGAAAGAAGTCAATGTTTCGGCTACTCTGGTGCGCTTTTTTGGCTTTATGCCGCTTTCCCCGCTCGCATACGAAGCGTCTGACGTTAAAAAAAATCTCCCAAACCCCAGACCCCTTAAAAATGTTCTCCTTGGATGGACACAATTCACATTGGCCACCCTTTTTGACTTCAAAACGGCGAATTTCGCCGAAAGGTGAAAGACTTTAATGCCTGCACGCCGCGTCCGAGGGAAGTCCCGGACAAAATCAGGTAAAATTCCTTGTCACCGCGTCAGTCGACCCGGCAAATTGCTTTTAGATGTTTGAATCACTGGAGTTCAGCTTATGTCTGAAAGGAGCTTAACAATTTGCAGAAGAATTGGCAGTTCACAAGTTGTGTTTTTTGAAATCATCCAAAACGTGAAACATTTTGTCAAGTCATAAAGGTTGATAAAATTAGGTCTTAAAAATGCACACCGTGGTAAGTACTCACTTGAGATTGACAAGTTCCACCACAGTATTTTCCCAGTCATCTGAAAGGTCCACATTGTAGAGGACAAGAGACTCCAGTCTATCTTTCCACTGAGTTAGAAAAGCTGTTTCCAGTAACTCTACGTTGGACAGACCTAATGAGGTGATTGACTTCAAGGGTTTAAGGAGGGTCTCAGCACGCACTTCATCTGGTAGGCCATCAAGCCTGAGTGACCGCAGGCGGTTAAAACCCTGAAAGTTAAAGTCCGTCCCTAATCCCTGCCTACATGTACGGCTCTTGCTAGAGAATATGTGACCGCAGCCAAAGAGACAAAGAGAGACCAGCGTCTCACGGAAGCAGGTCAGTGTTTTCAAGCTTCGTGATGATAGAGTGTAGCAGTAGGAAAGGTCCAGCTCATCTAGGTCCTGAAAAAAAAAAAAAACACACAAAACATAGATTATTTCAAGGACTTTCAATGCATAACAAATTTAGGCTCCTCAGAAACATTTTGTTTTTTCAAGTTAAGATCCATCATAAACGTATCTAACACTCATCCATTCACCGCTCAATTATCCACACCTCTTGTCCTCATTAAATGACTATTCATAAACTAGAAACTGCAATTTCTGGAGAAATGACTCTGGATCTTTGCTGTTTGGAGATACAGACCTTAGCCCCGCCCAGCTTGGTTTGGGGACATTTCAGGGACAATATCTCGTCACTTCCTGTTGATTTGGGGACATTTGGGGGGCGTGGCCAGGTCACATTAGGTCATTTGGGGACATTTGGGGGCGTGGCCTGGTCATATCAGGTCATGTGGGGCCATTTGGGGGCGTGGCCTGAACATATCAGGTCATTTGGGGGCGTGGCCTGGTCATATCAGGACATTTGGGGGGCGCGGCCTGGTCATTTCCTGTGTATTTGGGGACGTTTGTTTTTTGCTTGACTTTGACTTATAATAGCGTCAATGGAATCGAAGTACATTGGCATCAATATAATCGACAAACATGGCCGTCCATGGCATTAAAGTAGATGCCATTGAAAATGAATGGGAAATTTGGACATCCATGTCCGTCAATGGCATTGACATCCATATGCGTCAATGGAATCCATGTACATTGGCATCAATATAATCGACAAACATGGCCGTCCATGGCATTAAAGTAGATGCCATTGAAAATGAATGGGAAATTCGGACACCCATGGCTGTCAATGGCATCGACATCCATATGCGTCAATGGAATCCAAGTACATTGGCATCAATATAATCGACAAACATGGCTGTCAATTGTATCTGTCCAAATTGGCCCAATGCAATTTTCATGCCATTGGGAATGAGTTTGGACGTCCGTGGCCGTCAATGGCATTGACTTCCATATGCATCAATGGAATCTGGGACATTTCCTGTTGATTTGGGAACATTCATCTTTTTTTTCCATTGAAAATGAATGGGAAATTTGGACATCTGTGGCCGGCAATGGCATCGACTTACATATGCGTCAATGGAATCCAAGTACATTGGCATCAATAAATTTGACATAAATGGCCGTCAATGGCATCAATGCAATGTAAATTCCATTGGAAATTCCATTGGAAATGAATGGGAAAATTCCTGTTAAAAATGAACGGGAAAATTTTTGGGCACATTTCCGGGGAACCGTAAATTTTTTCTAAATTCTGTATACAACTTTTATGTCTCTCACCGTCCCGGAACTTTTGATGCCCAAATTCTGTGATTTGGTCAAAATTGTAGGACTAGATATTTTTCCGGAAATCGCAGTTTACGGGCGAACGGAAAATTTTTCGGGGCTGTTTGAAAAAATGCCTGCGTCGTGCGAAAATTCCGGATGTTTCGATACTTGAACTGTGCTGATCGGTCAAATGAGTAAACATGATAACAGGAATCAGTTGAAAACACACGCACGTATATAAAAAAATGCAGATTCTTGACTCCTGACAAGGTGATGATGTTGGAACTTTTGTTTAGTGCTGTTCCAGTGAGATTTACAAAGATGACTGCCTGTCTGCCGGCACTGGGGAGATGGCTGTGGTTAAATCTTCAATAAATTCTCAAGTTTACATTGACATTTTAGACAGCTTTCTTATCCTTTTCAACTGAAAATATGTTCGTCATTTTCCAAGATGACAATGCATCATGCCACAGAGCTAAAACGGTTAAAGCATTCCTTGGAGAAAGACTCAGCCAGTCACTGTCATGGCCTGCAAATAGCCCAGATCTCAACTCTATTGAAAAGCTGTGGTGGAAATTGAAAAAAAAATGGTCCACGGCAAGGCTCCGACCTACAAGGATGATCTGGCAACTGCAATCAAAGAGAGTTGGCACCAAATTGATGAAGAATACTCATCAAGTCCGTGCCTCGGAGACTGCAAGCTGTCATAAAAGCCAGAGGTGGTGCTACTAAATACCAGAGTGTGTTTTGATTGTTATTTCTTTGTTTGTTTCTCGTGATTCCATTTTTTTTTTTTTCTCAGAATGGAGGGATTCCATATATATTTCCCTGCACTTGCTCTATAAAAGTAACATTAACTTTAGTAACTTTTTTGGTAGGGGTTGTACTACACATCAACCGACAGAAAATGAATACTTCGGTACAGCCTTTTACCTGTTTTCTCATAGCTTGTAAGTGTTTGTCGAAGCCAAAGTCCACTTTCAGTCGCAGCCTGGTAAGACTGGTGCGACGAGGTTCTGAGAATAGTTGGAGGAAGCTTTCATCCATTTCAAAGCTAGCGTCTGTATGGACCAACTCCATGTACCTGTTTAGACAAACAAATGACTCAAGACATCTGCAACACAGGAAAAGCATAAGTGGATTTTAAGGGGCTCCAGGGGGCCAAGCCCCCCGGTAGCCGAAAAGTGTCATTGCATGTAATTGACTTTCCTATATATATATAAAAGTTGTAAAGCAATAAAACTGCAACCAAAATGAATGAACAAAAAAAAAAAAACATTTATAATGGGTCCAGATCATGTGACAAGCAACTTTTAGACGGTCATTTGCTTTGCATAGAATTGAAAAAATAAAATTAGGGTAGGGCAATTTTATTTTCAAATGATTTTTTTCTTTGATTGAAAATATTATTTTTGATTGAAGCAACTTTTTTTGGGATTGATTGATTGAGACTAGGGCTGTCAAAATTATCGCGTTAACGGTCGGTAATTAATTTTTTTAAATGAATCACGTTAAAACATTTGACACAATTAAGCCCCACTCAAACAGATTAAAATGACAGCTGTGTCAGAATGTCCACTTGTTACTTGTGTTTTTTGGAGTTTTGTCGCCCTCTGCTGGTGCTTGGGTGAGACTTATTTTATGGGTCTAAGCACCCATGAGCATTGTCTAATTATTGACATCAACAATGGCGACTACTAGTTTATTTTTTGATTGAAAATTTTACAAAATTTATTAAAACGAAAACATTAAGAGGGGTTTTAATATAAAAAATTTCTATAACTTGTACTAATATTTTAAGAACTGCAAGTCTTTCTATCCATGGATCGCTTTAACAGAATGCTAATAATGTTAATGCCATCTTGTTGATTTATTGTTATAATAAACAAATACAGTACTTATGTACCGTATGTTGAATGTATATATCCGTCTTGTGGCTTATTTTTCCATTCCAAGAATAACTTACAGAAAAATATGGCATATTTTATAGACGGTTTGCATTGCGATTAATTAAGATTAATGAATTTTTAAGCTGTAATTAACTCGATTAAAAACAGCCCTAATTTTGACACAAATGTCCCAATCATAATATGGCCCAAACACAAAAAAGATTGCTTCAATCAAAGAAAACGTTTTAAATGAAAAATTAAGTGTTCAAATGCAAATTTTTCAATCTCAAATATTTTTTCGCATTCAAAAACTTTTTCTATGATTGAAATTTTTCTTTGAATAAAGTGATTTTTCTTTTTGAAAACATAATTTTTGAAGCAAATTATTTTTTGATTGAATAATAAAGACAAAAATGTCCTAGCCAAAATGTGGCCCAAACACAAATCAACATGACTTCAATCAAAAAAGTTGCTTCAATCAAAAAAAAAAAAACAACCTTAATCCCCCCCAAAAAAATTAGGGTAGGGCAATTTTATTTTCAAATGATTTTTTTTCTTTGATTGAAAATATTATTTTTGATTGAAGCAACTTTTTTGAGGATTGATTGATTTAGACACAAATGTCCCAATCATATTATGGCCCAAACACAAAAAAGATTGCTTCAATCAAAGAAAACTTTTTTAATGAAAAATTAAGTGTTCAAATGCAAATTTTTCAATCTCAAATATTTTTTTTCGCATTCAAAAACGTTTTCTATGATTGAAATTGTTCTTTGATTAAAGGGATTTTTCTTTTTGAAAACAATTTTTGAAGCAAATTATTTTTTGATTGAATAATAAAGACAAAAATGTCCTAGCCAAAATGTGGCCCAAACACAAATCAACATGACTTCAATCAAAAAAGTTGCTTCAATCAAAAAAAAACTTGACCTTAATCCAAAAAAAAAAAAAAAAAAATCTCAAAGAAAAATAGCTTTCACATTCTTTTTTTTTTTTAGTTTTTTGAATTTCAAATTTATTTTTGCATTCAAACACTTTTGATTGAATCGACTTTTTTTGTTGTTGAAAATATATATTTTGATTGTTTGAAAATATATATTTTGATTGAACATTGAGCAACTTTTTTTTATTATTATTATTATTGAAGCAACTTTTTTAAAATTAAATAATAAAGACACAAATCTACTTCCATATGGTTCTGCCCAGGGGATAACATTTTTGACTGGGGTAACTACATTGGCACGACACCGGCGGGCGAACCATATTCAATGGATGACGATCTTGGCATAAGTATTGCTTAAATAGTCTGATTTAAAATTCCCCTCAAGAATGATGGGAAACCAAATTATTTTAAATAATCTTGGAAGTCAATTTTATTGCTGACACTGCATTTCGGGGTCATCAATATGTTGTGCCCCTCCCTGCCCCAAAAGTCAAACTCCGCCTATGAGGAAAAGTGCTCATAACTGATAAGACAATAAAGAAAAGAATTGAGTGTACAAGGTATCATTCCAATGACATACATGTTGACGAATTTGTCACAGATATGACTGGGAAGAAAGAGGCCAATGTTCAGGCAGAGCTTTTTAGTCACTCTCTGACTGCAAATGGTCTTTCTGAGGTTCCTCAGGCAGCATACTGTCGCTAGAGTCACGAGGCTGTCGGGGTCGTCTTCTGCACCGGCTGCCATATTGGTCTCTTGTTCTCTGGCTCAGTTCCAAGACCTGAAGAGAAAAGTGTCACAGAGTTAAATCTGTGCTATAAGAGCATGAGCAGTGTCACAATTTTGACATAGCTTTTCCCTTCCTTTGCTCACAACATAGCCTAAGAAACACATTATGGTCACAGCCATAGACTTCATTACCTATTGACGTGACACGTCGTCATTCTTTGTGTCACTCCTTATAAGAGGGGTTGTTTGAAGATTCGAGGTAAATATTATATTTTTCGTACCATGCATGCGTGATTGAAGTATTTATTCGCAGGAATTTTCTTCTTTGTTTACACATGGAGGCGGCTAATTTTTGTAACTGACTAGCCTCATAGCTGGCAATATTTACGTGAAATAAATGGTACCTGTACATTTTTTTTGTTTGTTTTGCTTTTAAACCTAGAATTAAGACTGTTTAACGTCCATCTCTATGAAGAATTCGCAGATTTAAGCATTTATTCACAAGAATTTTCGCCAGAAAAGCTCTGTTTAAACCGGGCGGCTGCTAGCCTTGTTCGCTAACAGAGTTGCATTGTACTTCGTCAATATACGTAAAATAAAGACTAACTGCACGGTTTCTTTGCTTTTAACCAAGAATCGAGACTGTTTTACACCCATATCTAGGAAGAATTTGGGGATTTAAGCATTTATTTACAAGAATCTTCTCCAGAAAAGCTGTTTTCGTCAGGCGGCCGCTAGCGTCATTCGCTAACAGTATATATATAACATTTTAGGTTGACCATATTTTGATTTCCAAAAAAGAGGACACTTGGCCCGGCCTCGAGATACTTGAATTTTACTCGAAGTCCACTCAAAGATGCCTACATAACTTTAATATATTTAAAGTGTGCCCCCTCCGTCTAGTTAGAAAAATGCAGTTTTATATAAAAAAAAAATAAAATAAATAAATAAACATAGGCCTATTGCTATATAGTATATATTATACACTATATGCCTGATATGACCAGGCACGGTGGCTTAGTGGTTAGCACATCTGCCTCACAGTTCTGAGATCAAGGGTTCAATCCCGGGCTTTGGCCTTCCTGTGTGGAGTTTGCATGTTCTCCCCGTGCCTGCGTGGGTTTCCTCCGGGAACTCCGGTTTCCTCCCACATCCCAAAAACATGCATGGTAGGCTGATTGAACACTCTAAATTGTCCGTAGGTATGAGTGTGTGCATGAATGGTTGTATGTCTCCTTGTGCCCTGCGATTGGCTGGCAACCAGTTCAGGGTGTCCCCTGCCTACTGCCCGTAGTTGGCTGGGATAGGCTCCAGCACCTCCGCGACCCTCGTGAGGAAAAAGCGGCATGGAAAATGAATGAATGAATATATGGAAAAATATTTTTTTACTCAACAGGCTTTATTCTTCCTTAAAAAAAATAAAAAAAAAAAATAATAATAATAATGATGATTAAAAAAAAAGAAATATATATATATATATTTTTTTTTTTACTCAACAGGCTTTATTCTTCCTAAAAAAAATAATAATAATAATAATAATGATTTTAAAAAATATATTATATATATATATATATATATATATATAAATGCAGACCCATGGAAATGTAGTCCAGTCAATACGCACACACAGTAGGCTATGTGCCAACTCAACATTTTTAGAAATTACTATCTCGACAATTGTCGTTGACAAATTGTTATTCCCACTCAATTTTTGTGTGTTCTAGATTGTACGCAAACAATAACCGAAATAAACTGACAAGCTATTCAACCAGCATGTTTCCAAACGCAGCTGTTCAAAACTACATTGCCCATAATGCCGAGCGCAGCTGAGCGCACTGATAGCTATGCTGTTAGTGAGTACCGGGCGATACAAAATCAAACTTTGCTATCAAAGTTTACAATCATCGGCAACGCAACGATGCGACACCAAACAGGATTTTACAGATTACACCAGTACAAATCTCCAACAGAAGTCAACAGTTGCCATTATATATGTATTTATCGTGGAAAAAAAAACTCTCAACTGGGCAAGCGCTTCTATTTAAAATATAATACTAACATTCAACCAAATACACGAACACAGAACAATTAATACAAGACTAATACAATATACTGCATCTCTGTTTACACATATTAACCCAATATTCAACACACGTAATCGACATTAACAAGAGAGAAACCTACAGAATGGTGTATGGAGCCACATTTTAAAACTCCTTGCAGTTGTCTGATTTTTTGCCAAACTGTCAACCGTCGTTAGATGGTGGTAATTCCACATGAAGCAAAGGGTAAACTGCCAACAAAAAAACAAGAAGAAGATGTACTCCTTCTCCCGCCCCTACTAGTCGGAGCCACAGCAACGCAGGCAGGCGCTGCCACCTAGCGACCGGAGGGATTCTCTTCAAATTGGTCCCGGGAAAAATCATAAAAACAGGACATTTTCATGAATTTATGAAACCCGGCCGGACCCTCCGGAGCGCATGTAATAAGAGGACATGTCCGGGCAAAAGAGGACGTTTGGTCACCCTATAATATGTATGTATGTATATATATACTGTATATATATATATATATCTGGGCTGTCAAAATTATCGCGTTAACGGGCGTTAATTTTTCAAATTAATCACATTAAAATATTTGACGCAATTAACGCACATGCCCGCTCAGACAGATTTAAATGACAGTACAGGTGAAATGCTCACTTGTGTTTTATGGAGTTTTGCCGCCCTCTGCTGGCGCTTGGGTGCGACTGATTTTATAGGCTTCAGCACCCATGAGCATTGTGTAAGTAATTATTGACATCAACAATGACGGGCTACTAGTTTATTTTTTGATTGTAAATTTTACAAATTTTAGTAAAACGAAAACATTAAGAGGGGTTTTAATATAAAATTTCTATAACTTGTACTAACATTTTTCTTTTAAGAACTACAAGTCTTTCTATCCATGGATCACTTTAACGGAATGTTAATGTTAATGCCATCTTGTTGATTTATTGTTATAATAAACAAATACAGTACTTATTTACCATATGTTGAATGTATATATCCGTCTAGTGTCTTATCTTTCCATTGCAGCAATAATTTACAGAAAAATATGGCATCTTTTGTAGATAGTTTGAATTGCGATTAATTACGATTAATTAATTTTTAAGCTGTAATTAACTCGATTAAAAATGTTAATTGTTTGACAGCCCTAATATATATATATATATATATATATATATATATATATATATTAGGGCTGTCAAAATTATCGCGTTACCGCGCGGTAATTAATTTTTTTAATTAATCACGTTAAAATATTTGACGCAATTAACGCACATGTCCCGCTCA
This sequence comes from Corythoichthys intestinalis, assembly GCF_030265065.1. Lineage (NCBI taxonomy): Eukaryota > Metazoa > Chordata > Actinopteri > Syngnathiformes > Syngnathidae > Corythoichthys > Corythoichthys intestinalis. The sequence continues at coordinate 1,394,995 of NC_080414.1, read as the reverse complement.
GAAAGTATTCTGCCTTTTGGTAAGTTTTACAGCAAGGCTTTTTGTGCTGACTCTTGTGGTCGCTTTGCGACATGGTTTATTGTTTTCAGTCCAGTTCAATATGGCTGCATGACGTCTCGGGCTGATAATGTTGTGCTTATAGGATCCTTGGACAAGATTTGTCCGTAAGTATGGTTGTTGTAAAGAATGTACATAATATGTTACTAAGCGAAATGTTATATTTTTTGTATGAGACGCTTTTTGTTTATGTTAAGTGAACCTGTATAGCGTGCTAAGCTAACGTTGTTGCTAATGCAATGCTTGTGTACTTTTTTTTTTGTAGTTTTACGACGGTCTAAAGAGGACAATGGTTTGAGGCTATTTTATTAATAAACCAGATGAAAAAGGAAGAAGTCTGATTACTAAGGCGTCGTTCACTAGCTGTCTAGCTTTGGAAAAAGTAGACGCTTCGGAGTGAGGACAGCATAGACAGATTTAAATGACAGTAGAGTGAAATGCCCACTACAGTCCTTATGTACCGTATGTTGAATGTATATATCCATCTTATCTTTCCATTCCAACAATTTATTTTACAGTATATATAATTTACAGAAAAATATGGCATATTTTATAGATGGTTTGAATTGCGATGAATTACGATAAATTAATTATTAAGCTGTAATTGATTAAAAATTTTAATTGTTTGACAGCCCTAATATATATATATATATATATATATATATATATATATATATATATATATATATAATCTTGTTCTTTAAATGCACCAGTTTATATGTGACACTATTACCAATAAATTTATATTATTTTAAGAATGGAGTTTTATTTTTGTTTCATATTGCACGCTATATAAAACGTTGTAAGATTAGTCACCAATTTGTTTAAGGCATACGTCTCTATTTGTAAGATTGCCAACGGCCTCGGGTTGACAGGTATGAAATAGTCATGCTTATATACTTGTTGATTATTACCCACGCTAGGAGTTGTGATTCGAGTTAGGCGTCCTTCCGTCCGGTCAGGTGTTGTGGCAAATTGTCACTCCCCTGCACGCACTCGGCATTTCCTCTGCTCAGCGCGGCGCTTCCGACGGAACGAGTGTCTCGTCAAAGGCTAGTACGTCACAAGCTCGTCGCGATTATTACAAAAAATAAATGAATAAAACGATCGTAGTCTGTAAATATTTTGATTCAAGCATATGAATGCGAACGTCACCGGAAGCGACTCAATGTACGCAACCTTATCATTTTCACCAATCAAGTTTTAACGAGGCAGATATACAGGAGTTGTACACAATAGCGTCGTTAGGCATATTTTAGGGGGGCATAAGCTCCCCTAAAATATTAAGCCCCCCTAAAAAAATGTGGTTCTGTTTTATTAAAAATAAACAAAATTACCAAAAATGCTGACATATTCACTATGAAGTTGCCAGAATATTAGTTCAAATCAATAATCATATAACCTGTCATTGTTAGGCATGTGCCGGTATGATATTCTGACGGTATGATAACCTTAAAGGGGATGTTTCGGCAAAGGGGGTGTGAGACATCAATAGAACCGTTATGCGCCAAGATAACAAATATTGATAAAGTTAACAAAAAAATCAATCACATTAATGAGCAATTATCGAAAATAGATCGAAAATGACGAACACTACCGAAAGTGTTCCGGAAACAGCCGAATGGGGCGGCGACGTCACGACAAGTGATTGAAAGTCGAGGCGGAGCTAGGTGCCATTGTTTTTTTAACGACGAGAGAGTAGCGTTGGGGTTTGTTTGACCAAAACATCACAACAATGGTTCAAAACTGCTGTGCTATGTGGTGTACAGATAGTTGTTTATCGGAATATAGTATCCATGAGTTCCTGAACGCGAAAAAAAAAAGCTGGACTACACAGAAAATGGGTAAAGTTCGTCCGTGCAAAGAGGGCTAATTTTCTAGACACAGCCTCCGGCACGCTTTTCTGTGGTGCGCATTTTCCAACTGAAAGCTTCTCGAACTATGGACAAGAGAAATCGGGTTTTGCTAAAAGATTGCTGCTCAAAGGAGATGCGGTGCCGACCATAGATGCACAGCCACCTAAATGTCCCGAGATATCAAGAGAGAGACGATGACTGCTAAAGGAGGCTAAAGCTACGCAAAGAAGGGAGCAGCCAAGCTTGAAATGGCCAGAGTGAGTACTCTTTTATAATTAATAAAAAAAAATGTCACGCCTTTGGATACAGGACTCGACACATGTATAAATGATCGTTCGTAAAATATATAGAACAAATCCTCTGATCCCGTTCATATTTGTGTCTGTTGGCAGAGCGAAAAGCTATGATAGCGCAATAAATTATAATTATTCTATGCATTCCTTTATTTTGCAGTCACGGTGTATCAGCTTCACAAAAAGAAATGCTAAACAAATCATTGGTGTTTCCCACACGATCTGCTGCCGATGTTTCATCAGTGTCATTGCTCCCCTCAATGACCGTTTCATTACGCTGCATTGGCGTTCGTTTGGGCTCAAATTGGTCACCTATAACACCGATTAAAGCTTTGCAACTCTCCTCGTCACCATTAGATGAACATTCGTTACGTCCTTCTACGTCGGATTCGTCGCTGAAACTAGAAACGAAATTGACTGCCATCATCGCCGCCATTCAGTATTAAAGCACTGAGCCTTTTTCTTGTTGAAGAAACAGCCCTCACTGCCAACTCTGAATTCTCTTTTATTGACAACGAGCGGTGTTTCTTCATGAGGGAACCTGGAATATGTGCAGGACGAACACAATGCATCAGCATAAACGGCTCAAAACACCCCTAATTCTCCCCACACTAGAAGGAATTATATTGATGCAGACAGGCGCTGCCCCCCTAGTGGCCGGTGGCACTCTCTTCACTTGACGTGACGTCACGCACACAATCTGCCAGATCTCGGGCGCCGGTCGTTTTAGCTTGACAATCGAGCCAAATTTCTCTCATTTTCTTGTGTGTAATTACACGAAGTGGCATGATATGAATACAAAAGGCATGCGTTTATGGATAAATGATGGAATATCAAAATTTTCCCAGGGCGCTACATCCCCTTTAAGCCAAAATTTCTCAGTATAACAGTCTTGCAATTACAGCTCTAAAATGTGTTACTTTGCGATATCTGGGTTTAAAAAAAATTTTTTTTTGCATTGAAGAGAATTTATATTTTTCAAAACATTAGCAAGTAGTAACTTAAGTATAATGTTAGATTAAAATAAGTATATATATTCTAAATAAAATGAAAATGCAGTCCTTTAGGTGTGTCACGACGGGGCACACACGGCTGAACTCCAATGCACGAGAAGAGAGGATTGCAATGTCCAAAAAGTATTTAATTCACAAAAGGAAATGTAAAAACAGGCAATGGCAAAAACTTATCTTGAATGATGGTGGTGACGTGACGGCCTACTGATCTCCAAAACATTGAAAACGTACTGGCAAAGGGCAACAAACAAGAGGAGTATTCAAGGAGTACAGCCAATGGGGAACAGGTGTCGGCACTCAGGTGATTAGGGAAGGAAGACAAAGCTGACTTAAGTGAACACAAAGTAATCTACCAAAATAAAACAGGATATGGAAAGACTAAATCAATGCCGCTGACGGCGGCTTGTAACAAGATGAGCCTAAACCAGGGGTGAAAGTGGGCCGGAACGCTGTCCCTGTATACCAGTGGTCTACAAACTATTCCACATAGGGCTGCAGTGGATGCAGAATTTCCCTCCAACAAAACAAGATCTCACCTTTTCATCAATCTGGTGTTTTATAAGTGTAATCAGTTGATTGCAGTCAGGTGCTGCATGTTTTAGTAGAAACCACATTGGTTAAAAGGTCTGTGCTTGATCAGTATGAACAAAAACCAGGACCCACAAGGGCCCTCGCGGACCGGTTTGGGGACCCCTGCTGTATACGGTGCTTTGATTCGGAAAATATGACGGCAACTGTCAAAACGTTACGTAAAAAAAAATACAAAGCTGCCACACATGCATTTCATCTCCAAGAAGAAAACAATCTACCAACACCAGATTTACATACACGAGTGTTAACAACAACCATAATAAAGTGCTTGTGTAGCGTAATCCGTTTCCACCGATATTTATTATTTATTTTGTTCCACGGACGGCATGGAGGTTTTCCCAGCTGCTGCAGTCATCTGAGTCTGACGATGACGAGTCACCTCAACGTGCGAATGCACGCAGCAAAGCAAAATGCCTGGACTTATTTATCCGTTCAATTGGCTGACATACTGACATGTGATCACCAGAGATAGTTCGCTCTGATTGGTTCAAATTAGGGCTGTCAAACGATTAAAAATTTTAATCGAGTTAATTACAGCTTAAAAATGACTTAATCGCAATTCAAACCGTCTATAAAATATGCCATATTTTTCTGGAAATTATTGTTGGAATGGAAAGATAAGACACAAGACGGTTATATACATTCAACATACGGTATATAAGTATTGTATTTGTTTATTATAACAATAAATCAACAAGATGGCATTAACATTATGAACATTTTCTTAAAGCATTCATGGATAAAAAGACTAGTTCTTAAAAGATAAATGTTAGCACAAGTTATAGAAATTTTATATTAAAACACCTCTTAATGTTTTTGTTTCATAATTATAATTTTTAAAATATTCAATCAAAAAATAAACTAGTAGCTCGCCATTGTTCATGTCAATAATTACACCATGCTCACTAATGGTACCAACCCATGAAATCAGTTGGACCCAAACATCGCTACCACCCCCCACGCCCGCCCTCCCTCCCCGGGCTGGCTGGGTGGGGGCCGGGGCCCTGGGCTGGCGCCCGTGTGGTGTCTCTGCTTGTCTACGTGGCTGTCGTATGCCTGGTGGGGCTCGTGTGCAGCGGGATGTGATAGGGCGCGCTCCGGTGGGGTCCTGGTGCCGGGATTGGCAATGGGGCGGTGTAGGGTCGGTCGCCAACGGGCTTACACTCACAAAGGATTCACACGATTACTGGGTTCTAAATCACAGAGCTGATTTGTGTACACACTCTACCCCTTTCAATCACTTAGCTTATAGACACCCCCGTCCCCCTCTTTCCCTGGTCCACATGCCCCCACAGAAATATATCAAGCTGAAGATAGCACCAACATATTAATAGCTAGTCTAGACGTTCAGTGTATTTCTCCTTGTAATTTGGGTTTCTTTTCTCTCTTCTCATGTGTTTCTTTTCTTCTGTCCCCCCATAACCCCTTCCTGTCTGCTGCTTCGTCATAATAAACGAGGTATTTTGAATGATCACAATGGGAGTATTTCAGAGTCTCAATGTGAAACATTAAAACTGTTCAGACTATCCGGGCACCTTGACTTCCATTCTCTGTGTCAAACAGCTGAACAGGACAGGTTTAGAAAAAAAAAAAAAAAAAAAATCGGGTCTCCTGCTCCCACCTCTTGTGGCAAAACATACTACTACACTAAAAATTGCTGTGTCCATCAGGTTGACTTGATTGTATTTTTCCTTTTCCTTCTTGTTGCCCGTCAGTGGCTCGCCATGTGTTTCCCCCTTCGACGCTTCCTGTAAGCGGCCGGCTCTGACTCACGCCGCGTCTCTGAACAAAAGATTGCGAAACATGACACCATAGTGTGATTTTCCCAGCGTTAAGTACGACGTGTTCATTCACAAGAAGGTCAGTCAAGTGTGACGTGACTGTTTCGCAATCAGTTTTTTTTTTTGCTGATAAATGATCAAACATGAATTGTATTTATTTCAATTTTAAAATGTAGTTTTTTTTAAGTCATTAAATAACATGAAAAAAATAAAGCCATATGCATGAATGGAAAGTTTAACCAGGAAAAGATTTTAGGATTTTCAGTAAAAGTCCTCTTTTTTTTTAAATGTGTATTTACGGCGCCCTCCATAATTATTGGCACCCCTGACAAAGTTTTTTAGCTTCTAATTTTTTTTTTTTATTCAAATAATATAATTGTTGCCAAAAAAGCTCAATCTTGGTCTCATCTGACCAAAGCACACGGTCCCAGTGTGTATTTTTGTGTGGGACCAAGATTGAGCTTTTTGGCAACAAACACTCTACTGGTAAGTGGGTCTTGCGTGCCACGAAAGATGCGCATGCTGAAAAGCACCTCATACCCACTGTGAAGTATGGGGGTGGGTCAGTGATGCTGTGGGGCTGTTTCGCTTCCAGAGGCCCTGGGAACCTTGTTAGGGTACATGGCATCATGAATGCTTTGAAATACCAGGACATTTTCAATCAAAATCTGTTGCCCAAAAGCTGAAGATGGGTCGTCACCGGGTCTTTCAGAAAGACAATGACCCTAAACATATGGCCAAATCTACACAGAAATGGTTCACCAGACACAAAATCAACCTCCTCCCATGGCCATCTCAGTCCCCAGACCTTGTTGTGTAGGCAAAAGGGGGTTGTACAAAGTTAACACCAGGGGTGCTAATAACTGTGACACACATTATTTGATGTCAAAAAATGATTTCTTCGTGTGGGATTTTTTCCCCCACTGAATAAATGCACTTGTATTGAAGGTTAGATTTTTCTCTGTTTTTCCGTTAAGGTCCCATATTATTTGAATTTAAAAATATATATATTAGAAGCTAAAAAACACATCTTTTTCAGGGGTGCCAATAATTATGGATGGCACTGTAAATGGTCATCATGTCAAGATTTGATAGTAGATTTTTGTTATCCACAATTTGTAATATATGGCGGAAAACACTCAGGTGATTTGAAGTTCTAGGGTTTGTTATATGTCTTCCGTAGAAAATCCAGTTTTAACAAGTCTTATATAGAGTCCCTGACAAACCTGACTTTTAATGATTCAATTGGTTTCAGAAATGGCTCATATAAAAGCTAAGACCCTCCCAAATGGTGTTGAATGTACAAAAATATATTTGTTTCAATGGAAAAAGATTTATCATTTAATGAAGACGCAAAGGTCAAATTTTGTTTAGTGGCCGACAGAAAGTAGTGTGAAAATTGAACAAAATGTACTTCAAATACAAAAATATGTTACATAACATAAGCCAATTAAGCTTCGGCAAGGATTCATACAATTAATTGATGAAGTCATCAGGAACATCAAAGAAAGCATGCCTACCAGAGTTGATCAACATTTTTGGGTTTCGTCTTCCATGCTTCCTCTTTCACCCTACCCCAGACATGCTCAATGATATCCATGCCTGGTGACTGGGCTGGCAAGTCCTTGAGGATCTTGATCTTCTTTGCCTTGAGGAACTTTGAGGTAGAGATTGAAGTATACGAGGAAGCACCATCCTGCTGCAGAATTTGTCCCTTTTTATAGTTAGCTGCCTCTTACATTCCAAAACATAAAAAGGGGACAATTTCTGCAGCTGCATCGCATACTTCAATCTCTACCTCAAAGTTCCTCAAGGCAAAGAAGATCAAGATCCTCCAGGACTGGCCAGCCCAGTCACCAGACATGAACAGGATAAAAGAAGAAGCATGGAAGACTAAACCCAAGAATGTTGATGAACTCTGGCCTGCTTTCTTTGATGTTCCTGATGACTTCATCAATAAATTGTATGAATCCTTGCCGAAGCCCATGGAAGTCATATAAAATATTAAATTTGGATCTCACAACACCACTACTTAATTTGCTTATGTTATCTAACATATTTTGTATTTGAAGTACATTTTTTGTTCAATTTTCACACTACTTTCTGTAGGCGCCAAAACAAAATTTGACCTTTGTGTCTTCATTAAATGATAAATCTTTTTTCAGTGAAACAAATATATTTTTGTACATTTGTACAGTCCTAGCTTTCATTTCTGAAACCAATTGAATCATTAAAAGTCAGGTTATCAGCAACTGTTTCTAGGGACAAGACTTTTGTCAGGGACTATACATTAAAAAGCTTCATACACCTTTTTACTTGAGTAAACTTTCATGAATACAATGGTACTTGTGTAGAATTTTTGGTACTTTTTCTACCCCTCAAATGAGAAGAAATGATAGGAAGCACTGCAAATTGCATCTTTGTGGAAGCTCAACTTTTTGTATTTCCAGGTAAAACCTGTTCTTTGACTCAAAAGAAGAAAAACCCTTTTTCTTGTTTGTTTGGTTCTTAGTCACACTCGGCGCCATAAAGATGATGATGATGATGATTACCGGCTCTTTCTACTTTCCTAAGTGGGCCAACTTCGGGCAAGCAGGGGCGGGGCTAAAGAAGGAGGGCCTCAATTTTAAAAGGCACCGCCAGCCACATGAGTGCACAACAAACGCAACATGGTGAGCTTTTTCACCTCCCTTGTAGCAATACTATATTATCAATTCCGTGTAATTTTGATTTGACTATATCATTTACATGTTATGAATCCCTAACCCTAACCTTTATTATCAAGTTTTGAAATGTGACATCACGGTAGCCTCAAAGGAGTAAAGACGTCCATTTTTGTTGTGCTCGTTCTTACTGGGAAGCCTCTCGCAGTCAAAAGAGGAAGAATGAAAACATCACGCTGTGATTTCCTCAGTGTGACCGTTAAGATTTACGCTGCAACGCTTCCTTTTTTTGTCCTTCTAGAGCCGCGACGATGAAGCCAGCCACGTTTTCATCCTCGAGAGGCAACGGCGAGAGGTGAGAGTTCAGATTTATTGAGATGTGTGATGCAATATTTATCATTATTATGCAGATTTTAATTTGCAGTATTTTGCAAATTTCATATGGTTAAAAAAAAGGATTTATTATAATCTAAATTTAATTTTTGTTTGGTTTAGACTATCATTAAATTCAATTTTATTTTAGTATGTTTTGAGACTTTCTCATTCACTTAATTGGTGAAAAGTCTCAAAACTTATGAGTGCAGGTGTAGATATACAGTACGTATACATACTGTATACAGAGGCGTAGCAAGGGTCCCCGGGGCCCCAGACAACAAGCAATATGGGGCCCTTCGAGCGTGTGCAAGTAAGGGGGACAGTTGGACTTGGAGCAGTAGCATATTTAATAAAAGTATAATAACGCCTCGGTCTCATAGAGCGCTTTTTAGGACACTCAAAGTGCCCGGCTTTTACTACATTAGGACATAAAACTACAGTAACATAGTACACTCACCGCTGTCTTGCTTGCTTTTCTCTTCTGGTTTTTTTTTTTTTTTTCTTTCTTTCTTTTGTCGCTTCCAGAAGGATAACCTCTCTTCATTTTGGATATACAGTACTGTGCAAAAGTTTTAGGCAGGACACCTGCCTAAAACTTATGCACAGTACTGTATATATATATTTTTTAATTATTAAATTTATTAGGATCATGGAAGCTTCCACTTGGGGAAAATATATACATACAGTATATCCTGTATATACAGTGGGGAGAACAAGTATTTGATACACTGCCAATGGCAGTGTATCAAATACTTGTTCTCCCCACTGTACATAATAAAATAAAAATATACAGTACTGTGCCAAATCGCCGCTCACTCTCACTCTGAGTCACGTGAGGGAGGGGGGGAGTGTAGAGTATGTGAAGAGGCCCCTTCAGGGAACTCAGACTCAAGGCTTTCACTGGCACTGTCGCACTTGTCGCTGCAACAGTGCAGTAAAGCTGCGTGTGCTAAATCCGTTGGCCCTCTGGGGTCCCTTCCTGGCTGGGGGCCCTAGACAATTGCCTGGTTTGCCTAATGGGACGCGACGCCTCTGACTGTATATATTTTTCATTTGAAATATTCATTATTGGAATGTATTTTGAAAACGGCAATGAATTCATTGGTGGCATACAGGGTGCCTCTTGGCCGGAGGACGAACAAATTCAGATTTTTCCTTTAACTGCGATTAACAGCAATAGACGTCCAACTGGTTTCTGTTTTGTTTTAGCTGCTGAGCATTAACCAGAAATGGGCAAAAGAGTACAACAACATGGTGGCCTACTACCAACGCAAGGTACCAAAGACAGCATTTCAACACATTTAGTTGTAAAATTAAATTACTTTTTTTTTTACACAGCTTCTAACTCTTCAGGCGTCACCAAAACATCCAGAAAACGTCACAAAAGAAACAAAATCACTGAGCAAACACCTACCTGAGGTAAACCCGTTCTTATTTTCCAGTCATACAGTGGTATGAAAAATCATCTGAGTCTTTTGGAATTTCTCACATTTCTATATAAAATCACCAGAAAGAAAGATGAACATCCAGACTTTTAGAGATGGTTTTGTATCCTTTCCCAGCTTTATACAAATCAACAATCCTTGATGGCAGGTCTTCAGACAGCTCTTTTGACCGAGCCATGATGCACATCAGACAAGGCTTCTCATCAACACATTTCTTACCAGGTGTGTGTTTTATAATGGGCAGGGCAGCTTTAAACCACTCATCAGTGATTAGGCACACACCTGACTTAAATTGTTTGGTAAAAATTGGTTTCAGTTGCTCTTTAAGTCTACTTAGGAAGAGGAAATTCCAAAAGGATACATTCCAAAAGGTTCAGATACTTTTTCATACCACTGTATGTTTTTTCCTGGGCTCATATTTGAATAATTTATTTTGAAATAATGCCTTAATCATGGAAATTCTCCTTGCTAAAAGGCTCTGGAATCAAGACTCCCTTCAGGAACACTAAAGGAACGAGAAACGACTCCAAGTGACCTCTGGAGGCATCAGGCATGCTTTAGCCATCACATCCCGCGTCGTATGTGTGGGTGCTAACTTAATGTGGGTGCCCCGGTCTAGGCGGAGGTGTTCAAGGAGGATTTTGCCAAGGAGCGAAGGGACCGCGAAGAGCTGCAGCACAAATACGAGGAGCTGAGCAAGAAACTGGTTTCAACCAGAAATGAGTTGCACCACCTTAAATCACAGGTATCAGATATTCAGTGTTACCGTGGCAATAAGAGGGTTCAAACCTCTGGAAAAAAATATTCAGCCCCCAAGACTGGTTGACCTAAAGTGCGTATGACACCAAAAAGCATGTTTATTTCATATTTCACGCGGTATTTTATGCTCCTGAATGAAAGTGATCGTTTTATTTATTCAATTTTTGAATCCCGTGCCATGAAAATATGTGACTTCCGGCTCCAATCTCGGGTTTAGGATGAATGCGAATGCTACGTCACCCGGGTCAGCATCTCACAATACAGCATTGCTTTAAAGCATGCGGTTGGACTGCGGATTCAGCTGATTTTGCCTATTAATTCGTTTATTTTTCGCATCATGCCAGCCAAACGGGTGCAGGCTTTTGTAGCTGCACTAGGGAGAGGCATGTGAGCCTTTTTGGGTTTCAAAAGTTCCCGTCCAGCCCGAGATCAGCCAAAACAACTGTGTGACAACTTACGAGGAAGTGAGCAAACATCGTATTTTGAATTATGTCATATACTAGGATCATGGCACACGTTTTAATACGGAGATGGCTTGCATTTTGTGGCTGACAGTGCTCCTTGTCCACCGAGAATGGCACTCGGCCGACAACCGGCGGTTTGTCGCACACCCACCGCTGTCCTTTGTAGCGCTATACTTGGCTTATTGCCCTCTTCGTGTGCCCAGTGTTCTGTCAGAAATTGCAACCTTGTGTTAAAATGGCCGCGAATACAGCGATTACAAAGTAAAGATTACAAACCAGGGGTCTCCAAACTGCTCCCCCAGGGCCGCTGTGGGTCCTGGTTTTTGTTCATACTGATCAAGCAAAGAACTTTTAACCAATGTGGTTTCTACTAAAAGAAGCAGCACCTGACTGCAATCAACTGATTACACTTCTAAAACACCAGATTGGTGAAAAGGTGTGGTCTTGTTTTGTTGGAGTAAAATCCTGCACCCACTGCTGCCCTTTGTCGAACAGTTTGGAGACCACTGCTACAAACTTTCTTTAAATAAAGGAATATTTACTTTAGGGCTGTCAAAATTATCGCGTTAACGGCCGGTAATTAATTTTTTTAATTAATCACCTTATTTTTTAATTAAACAAGTTTAAATATTTGAGGCAATTAACGCACATGCCCTGCTCAAACAGATTAAAATGACAGAACAGGGTCATGTGCACTTGTTAATTGTGTTTTGTTGCCCTCTGCTGGCACTTGGGTGCGACTGATTTTATGACCATGAGAATTGTGGAATTATTGACATCAACAATGGCGACCTACTAGTTTATTTTTCGATTGAAAATTTTACAAATTTTATTCAAACGAAAACATTAAGAGGGGTTTTAATATAAAATTTCTATAACTTGTGCTAACATTTATCTTTTAAGAACTACAAGTCTTTCTATCCATGGATCGCTTTAACAGAATGTTAATGCAATCTTGTTGATTTATTGTTAGAATAAACAAATACTGTACTTATGTATAGTATGTTGAATGTATATATCCGTCTTGTGTCTTATCTTTCCATTCCAACAATAATTTACAGAAAATTATGGCATATTTTATAGATGGTTTGAATTGCGATTAATTACGATTAATTCATTTTTAAGCTGTGATTAACTCGATTAAAAATTTTAATCGTTTGACAGCCCTAATTTACTTACGTTTCATCCTGGACAGACATGTAGAAAAGTTCTCCTCAGACACATCCTGCCTTGTGAGCTGCACACAACAACTGCACGCCGCTCTCCCACTGTTTACGTCTTCACCGTGTAGTTACGTTTCATCCTGGACAGACATGTAGAAAAGTGCTCCTCAGACACATCCTGCCTTGTGAGCTGCACACAACAACTGCAGGCCGCTCTCCCACTGTTAACGTCTTCGCCGTGTAGTTAAGCAATAATTTACACCATATTTGTGCTGACCACGTGGCAGCTACACGCTCGCCCGACGTCAGCCGGTTTGTCAGGCGGTCATTCTCCAGCTGCTTCCCCGCAAACGAGCTCTACTGTCCGCAGCAGGGAAACGACGAGCTGTAATTTGCTTGCCGCCGGGCGGGTTGCCGATCGACGAAGACAATCGACAACCCTGCCGCCATGTGACATGACCCGGGGTAGTTTTGTGTAATTTTTTCGCTTCGAAAAGCGAAAAGACTTTGAGACGTCACTCGGTGCGGGTTAGCATGTCGGCTAGCTGTCACGCCTCCTGGTTTGTTTACATTCTCTGAAGCCGTGGCAGAGAAATGACAAAAGCTGGACTAACTCCAGTGGCATAAAGGTGCAAGAAGTCGACAGTTTTGACCATTATGGAGTAAGTTTGCCATCTCATACTGAATAAATGCATTTTTAATTTATGTATATTCCATTTAGTACAAGACTGTTATTTGTCATGACCATACCATTAGTTTAGCATTGGGGAAAAATTACATGGATAAAAAGAATATTCTGTAAAAATATTTGAGAGATTTCAAACAATGACATTTTGCTGTTCTCTTTGTCGCATTTTCCTCGTTCTGAATAATTCCCCCTCAATGGACAGAATTCTAAATCAGATGAAATCCTAACCCTGCAGACGTCATCCTCCATTTGGGGACGCTAGAGCGCTATAATGGCAGGCGGGGCTAAGAAGCAGATTAAAAGACTAATTTCTTTCTTTTCTAATTTTGCCAAATTGTCGTGTATAGTCAAATCGTCTCAAAATGATTCTAATTCTAATGATATTTAAGACTTTTTAATCATGTCATACGCACTGTAAGGGCATAAAATTGGGCAGACTTGTCAATCATAAAAGGACGAATGAAAAGGTCTCGAGGACCCATGCCTAAAATTAAACAGTAAGTCACCCATTTTGGTTTGAAGAAGCCATTTGGGATGACTTGCCAATATTTTTGCCTATATCTGACATTTAACAGTCATTTCATTTTGTCGTTGAGGCCACTTGGACACGTATTCTACATCCGGTTGTGGAGTGCACGTGCCAACGGACCGACCAGCGCAACACTGGCTTCTGAAAGGGACAACATCTAATTGGAAATCCTCAACATCTGCAAGAGTGCTGAACAGTCTTCTGGTTGGTCATCAACAAATCTGAAATTCCGCCACAGCATTGTGAGGGAAATCTCTGGCGCCCTCTAGCGGTCTTCCACTACAATTACTAGTTAGTTTTCCCTTCAGGTGTGAGAAACAACATGAATACCTCGTATGTTGATAAAGTGTACACTTTTAATACTCTTCAGACAAATAAAGAACATTTGCTTCTACCTCACATGAAAAAAGGCACAAATTGTCCTTGATTGTCACAAGCACATATGATTGTCTGTTGCATTATAAATAGTCATGTGGACGCTCGGTCCAAAACGGAATAATTTACAAATGTGTCTTATGGTAAAAATGGGTGAGTTTAGAACATTTTGAGTGGATTAAATTCGATTTACTAGCTCGCATAAACCAGAAATGTTTTTAAAATTCGGCAGAGGAACCATCTGGACCAGAGGCTTTACTGTTGTGCAATTCTGTGACAACTGACCGGCTGAAATCTTGAAAATAAATACTTCCTTCAGCTCTTTTTTTGTGTCAAGCTTTTAGACTTCCTTAGAGACCGCTAAATGCATGGCTGCCAGCTCTCCCGGTTCAAATGGACTGGATGTCTAGCACTGTCAAAGGCAGCTAAAGAGCTACGTTCGAGTCTGGCCTTGAGATATGAGTTTGTCAAAATAGGGGCTGCAATTCGGTCAGATTTTGTCTTGAGATATGAGCGATCCTCACAATGTCACGAAATATAGCCGCCGTCAATTCACATTTATTTCCTTGACTTTGCCAAAGAATGGATGCTACAGAAGGTATGGTAAGGTTTTGTTTTAAGTAAACTTTGTATTATAAAGATTTTTAAAATATGTTTAAAACACAGGTGTCAAACTCGTGGCCCGGGGAAGAGATCTGGCCTGACACGAGAAAGCAAATCTGTTTCAATTGACCAAAATTGCTACTGTTTTCCCTGTTTTTTATTAAGTACAATATCGTACGCGGAGTTGCTCATATCTCAAGGCAAGACTGTGCACTTTTCTAGTCCAGATAAATAGGTTAAATAGCTTAGCGGCGAGCCCGTCGGTGTCAATAGAAGGCCGGGTCGGTGTGCTCGATGACGCACTTGCGACAGTGGCGCCGCACGAAACGCAGCGCGTCTGGCGCCACTTCGCACTCCTGCACGTTGAGCAGCTGCAGCTGGCAGCAGTTGGCGGCCAGCGCCCGCAGGCCGCACCCCGTCACGCTCTCGCAAGCCCGGAGGCTGAGGCGGCGCAGGGCGGCGCAGCAGAGTGCCAGCTGCTCCAAGCCGGCGTCGGAAACCAGGGGGCACTTGCCCACGTCCAGCGATTTGAGCTTGGGGCAGCCGCGCGCCAGGTGTCCCAGGCCCTGGTCGGTCAGGCCCTCGCAGCCACGGGCGTTGAGGTAGCGCAGCTTGGGGCAGTAGCGCGCCACGTATCGCAGGCCCACGTCGGTGACGCGCGGGCAGTGCGCCACACTCAGGTAGCGCAGGCGACCCTCCAGGCGGGCCACCTCCCGCAGGCCGAAGTCGCCAAGTAGCCGGCAGTCGCTCAGGCTCAGCTCGCGCAGGGACGGGCAGCGGGGTGCCAGGTGGCGCAGCGCCTCGTCACTCAGCCGCCCGCAGCGCCGCAGGTACAAGTGCGTCAGGCGCGGGCAGTGCGCGGCGATCACGCGCAGGCCTTCGTCCTCCAGCCGGGAGCAGTCGCTCATGTCCAGGTAGCGGAGGGAGGTCTGCAGGGCGGGCGGCAGCGGCGCTGGCAGCGAACCTTCAGGGCTCAGGCTGATGCACGTCACCTTGGAGCAGCCTGAATAAAAAAGGGGCAGCGCCGTTACATCATAAAAGTATATTATAATGAGTTTTATCAGCAATGAAAAAAATATGTTCATAGATCCACCTCAAATCAATGCAAATTCAACTAAACCTGCTGAAATACACACTGAAAAAGGTAAACAAACACATTTGTGTATTAATACATTTTTTGAAATATCCACTAGGGACGGCCCTTACCCGAGAGGTCGAGGTGCTCCAAGCCGGGACATCGCGACACCACCTCAAAGACGGCTTCATCGGAGACGTCGTAGCAGCCGGCCACCTCCAGCCGACGCAGCTCGGGGCAGCGCTGCGCCAACACGCGCATCCCGCGGTCGCTAAGCCGCCGGCAGCCGCTGACCGCCACAGTCTCCAGGGCCAGGCACACGTCTGGCGTGTCCCGGCACAGTCGCTGCGTCAGCGCCCGCAGGGCCCGATCGGCGTGCAGCTGCTCGCCGGCCAGCCGCACGGTGCGCCAAAGCCGCGGGTCCCACGCTAGCTTGTACCAGCGCAGGCACACGCGAGCGCAGCGGCACAGCTGGTCGCTGGAAAGGTGCGAAAAGATTTCCAGCAGGAGGACGTCCGGCAGGAGGTCCGTCGGGGAGCGGCCCTTGGAATGCCCACTCAGCCGGGGGCGCTCTGGCGCCGCCGCCTCGGACGAAGACGACGACGCGGAGTTGCCGTCGTGGCCGTTGCTTGACGGCGCCGGCGACGACAGGGACGACGACTTGAGGCCGGGGCTCGGGGTGCTCAGCGTGCGCGAGTCCAAACCTGCGCGAAAATGTCCGGGTAAGCGACAACTGTTCATGAGTAACTTGAGTACATAGTGAAGGAAATAGCATCTGTTCTCCTATTTACTGTTTGTAGTCCTCTAATGTACCCAATATAATAGCATTCATATCATAGTTTAAGGAAAACAAACAATATATTTGACATAGGGCATAAGAGATACATGACGCCTACGGACCACGGAAGCCCAACGCGTGCGTCATGCAGCTGACTGAGCCAGATTGACGCTGACGACCAGGTGATAGGCAAGACATCTACAAGCTCACGTCTGCAACACCAAATCCCGCAATCAGGACAGTCCAGAACAAATGGCGGGACGTCCTGAACTACCACAACACCCGATAACAAAAACAACTAAGTTTGATAGCTAGGCGCGTCTCAGATGTCAAGGCAGGCCGAACCTCCCACCTCAGTTGCCACAGTAACCATGACCCAGCAACGAACGGTGACGCATGAACTTGACCGCTCGAATCTGCAACAGAAAAATTATCCTAAACAACACCCTTTGTCCGGCCCACCGTACCGCAGACTTCAAAAAGACTGAACGTTTAGCTAAGAAGTGTCTCTTCTCGGGGACATTCCGATCTGCTCGTGTTTTGCTGACCCTGAACCCAGAATTGCCTCTCCGTTGGGGATTTTGCGGTTTGCCTTGCCGTTTGATCGCTGTCCACCTGAATAAATTGTCCACTTGTTTTTTCCAGCTTTCAAAATGAGTCAGTACAAGGGGTTAGGACTAAGGTGAAGGAGCAGAGTTTGGCCTTTTGGCCGGGTCGTTGGATCTGCGCCAGCGTGGGTCCGGCGGCAGGCTGGCGTGATTACGGCAATCTGGCTAAAAGGTCAGATTCCTCCGATAGTAAACATTTTTTGCCAAAATCACAGCATCTGCTTTTCATTTCATTGCATCCTGTTCAGATCCGATACCGAAAAAAAATTATTCCAAAAATTTTTTTTCAACATGTTACTGTACCACCGTGTCACCTTCAAACGTGGACAAATGCTTGTCTTTATTAAATGCTTTATTGAGTGAGTCCACTCACTCTGCTCACTTACACAATGAGTTGCCACAGCACACTACTGCTAGTGTTTAACAAGCTTAATGATGACTGACACATGCGGCGCCTTGAAGTTAGCATTCCCAAGCTTCTCTGGCAAGATCAAAGCTTCAACGCCCGTCAATCATTGTTAACAAGCAAACTCCAGCTCCCTAGTGACCAAGAAAAGCAGCAGGAGAGGCTGTGCGAGCATAGAGCAGAAAAACATATATTTTTTAAAATTAAAAAGCCGATTTTTTTCGCCCGATTCCGATCCTCTGAAAAATGGCGCAATCAGCCCAATTTCCGATCACGTGATCGGATCGGGACATCATTATCTGGGGTTAATTTGTGCCGGATCCTCGCAAAGGAATGGGTTTGTGTTATTTATTGTAATCTCGGATTTTTTTTTCTTTCAAGTTTTACAAGTTAGACGGTACGTTACTGTAAGTCCAACCTGTGGTTATGTTACTCATGCTGTGCAAAGTATAGCCTAAATTATTGTAAATTGTTGCCATAACATTTATACCTTGGATATTATCTGAAATTGAGGCTTGTAAGGTAAGTGGGCATTTGCGGGTTTTTTTTTAGTACCATTTTCTGCGTATGTTCCAGGACCTGTGCCCGTCTCGTCATCCATGCGCTGCCATATGTACTTTGCGTTCCGGCACCTTATGATTGACAAATTAGTCACTATTATTAGGGAACTGTTTGCATAGAAAACTAAATTTGTAGCTGATCTTACTGAGCGCCCCCTCCCCACCTCCTTCTGATGGATTGACACGCGACCCCGCGTATCTTCGCGCCATCCAGATGGTGCTGCCAAACGGCGGCTAACTGGATTCTAATTGGATCCTTATGCCCCGCGCCGCCGCGGATCCCATTTGGGTATTAGTGGCAAAGGATTCCAGGGCTCGCGTGCCCCGTTGCGGCCGCACACGCATTTCCCCCCCCCCTCTCTTTCCGCCGTCCAAAGCGAAGAGCAGATGTTCGGCTGGATTTCCCGCAGCACGCCGAACAGATTCCAGGGAGTTTATTCATGAATGAAGTCAACGGCTTCGCTGTCACATCACATGGTCTTCATCAGGAGTTGTTATGGAGACACACAACCTTCTATGTACTTTTATTTCATGTTATTTATTTTAATTGGTGTGCTTTTTGGGAACTAGAAAATAGAAAGGGACACAAATGTTGAAATACTAAAACATGGAATTAGATGAAAACTTACATCCAAAGTGGTATGAAAAAGGATCTGGACCTTTTGGAATTTCTCACATTTCTGCATAAAATCACCATCAAATGTGATCTGATCTTTGTCAAAATACCACAGATGGAAAAACGGCGTCTGCTTTAACTAAAACCACTCAAACATTTACAGCTTTTCATATTTTAATGAGGACTGTATGCATCCAATGACAGAAGGGGAAAAAATAAGTAATTTTGTGCCCCCCCTTTGGCAATACTAACTTCAACCTGACGCTTCCTGTAGCTGCAGATCAGTCCGGCACATCGATCAGGACCGATCTGGGCCCGTTCTTCTCGACAAAATTGCTGAACTTTAGTCAGATTCCTGTGATGTCTGGCATGAATCGCTGTCTTTAGGTCATGCCACAGCATCTCAATAGGGTTCAAGTCTGCACTTTGACTGCCACTCCAAAACGTGTATTTTGTTCTTCTGAAACCATTCTGAAGTTGATTTACTTCTGGGTTTTGGATCATTGTCTTATTGCAGCATCAATCCATTTTCTAACTTCAACTGTCCGACAGACGGCCTCAGGTTTTTTAGCAAAACTTTTGAATTCATTCTTCCATGAACAATGGCAAGTTGTCCAGGCCCCGAGGCAGCAAAACAGCCCCAAACCATGATGCTTCCCCCACCATGCTTCACGTTGGGGATAGATGTTGATGTTGGTCAGCTGTTCCATTTTTCCAAAACCTCTGTAGCATGTGTAAGTGCCTTTTTGCAAACATTAAATGAGCAACAATGTTTTCTTTTTTTAGACAGCAGTGGCTTCCTCAATGGAGTCCTCCCATGAACACCATTCTTGGCCATAGTTTTACATATAGTTGAGATATCGGACTGTGCCAGTGATTTCTGTAAGTCTTGAGGAGACACTCTAGGGTTCTTTTTTTTACCTCTCTGAGTATTCTGCGCTGAACTCTTGGGGCCATCTTTGGTGGACGGCCACTCCTTGGCAGATAAGGAACAGTGCCGAACTCTCCATTTGTAAACAACTGTTCTGACTGTCGATTGATGGACGTCCAGACTTTTAGAGATGGTTTGTATACTTTCCCAGCTTTATACAAAACAACAATCCTTGATCGCAGGTCTTCAGACAGCTCTTTTGACTGAGCCATGATGCTCATCAGACAATGCTTCTCATCAAGACAATTCTTACCAGGTGTGTTTTATAGTAGGCAGGGCAGCTTTAAACAAGGGCTGCAGCTATCAATTATTTTAGTAGTTGATTAATCCATGAACTTAGTAATTTAGTTCGAATAATCGACTAATCCGATAAGGAACATAAAAATTAAAATACCTGAGCAGAGCCGCAAATTGTATTATAACAAAAAAAAATGAAGATCTATGTCGAGCCGCTACTCCTCCGCGCTGAGAGGAGCCAGTTGAGGTGGCTCGGGCATCTGGTTCGGATGCCTCCCGGACGCCTCCCTGGAGAGGTGTTCCGGGCATGTCCCACCGGCAGGAGGCCCCGGGGTCGACCCAGGACACGCTGGAGACACTATGTCACCCGGCTGGCCTGGGAACGCCTTGGAATCCCGCCGGAGGAGCTGGCTGAAGTGGCTGGGGAGAGGGAAGTCTGGGCTTCCCTGCTAAAGCTGCTGCCCTCACGACCCGACCCCGGACTAAGCGGAAGATAATGGATGGATGGATGGATGAAGATCTATGTACAACTAACGAACAGTTGGGTAACTTACATAGCAAAAGTCCACTAGCTTAAATGCGAAGTTCTTTTTCTTTTTACAATGCTCTTAACAAATGGTTCAGACACATATTCACACAAAAAAGGCTGAATACACCTGTAAACTAAATTATGAATGCATAAAAAAAAATTGCTCAAAAACTTAGCTAATATTGGTCTTAACAGGGAGCAGATGGATTCAGCCATGTGAAATGAGGTAAACTCGAGGGCCGTGTAGCCACCCAAATCTAGAAAACTAAATGCAAACACTTTTAAAACAAACCATTACAACGCCACTTTAATTAAACAAATACTCGAAGCAACAAAATTTAATTTGAATCTTTTTTCTAATCGAATACTCGAGTTAATCAACTAATCGTTGCAGCACTACTTTAAACCACTCATCAGTGATTGGGCACAGACCTGATTTATAATGTTTGGTAAAATTTGCTTTCCATTGCTCTTTAGGTCTCCTTAGGCAGAGGGTTCACTTATTTTTCCCCCTTCTGTCATTGTTTGCATACTATCATCATTAAAATATGAAAACCGAGAAATGTTTGGGTGGTTTTAGTTAAAGCAAACACTGCATTTTCATCCGTGTGATTTTGACAAAGATTAGATCACATTTGATGGAGATTTTATGCAGAAATGTGAGAAATTCCAAGAGGTTCAGATACTTTTTCATACCACTGCATATTGAAATACATGTTGAAGTAAATCACGAAAAAATGAATGACACATTTTATATGAATAAATGTTTTAAATGAATGAAAATTGAAATAAAAATATTGTGGGTTGCGGTCTACTTATTCAAAGCTCTGTGAAATTTCCAGGAAGCTCTGTGTGAAAGTGCACATTTGCATGTGTCTTTTAAAACTCTTTGAAAGGTATCCGCCACTCAGGTGACTTGTTCCGCTAATGTCTGCGGATGTCATCAGACCCGCTTCTGGAATAGCTCTTTGGCGGGAGGAGGTCGCCGCCCCGCCGGCGTTCTCCATTAGCGTCCATTTGTCAGGCGGACGTTGACACGCGGCGTGCAACTCGCTTGACGGCCGCCGGCCTTAGATTAAAACAAGGGCGCGAATGTTTCTTTGTGGAAAAAACAGTGAGTAAATGAACAACAGAGGCAGAAGAAAGAAGCAGAAGGACTTTGTTTGATGGCCTTGTTTGCGGTTGTTATAAAAGAAGCCAGAGGAAGGAGGGAAGAGAAATTGGCAGCTGCGTGTGCAGGCGAGAAGACAAGTGCGTCAGCAGACTCAAAATGCACAGATTGTTTTTACACGTTACGGCTTTCCGGATAGCTCTTTCTGTGTCGAAAGCCTGTCTGGTCACCATTCGAGTTGTTGTTCTTCTTGTGGACACTAACTTGGAAGTCCTACTCCTTTATCATTTCTCCGCCGATCGTCTTGAAACGTAGTAGATATGTAGCATGCGTCAGTATCCTCCTCAGAGACCTTTTTTTTTTTTTTTGTATTCATGAATTGTGCAATTATAGTAAGGAGTTAGCCAGTAGAGGGCAGTCTTCTGTAGATTAGGAATTTGCCAGCTTGTACAGCACACTAGTAAAGGTCGACCAATATTGGATTTTCAAAGGCCGATGCAGATTTTTAAAAAATCAATTCTGTGATTGCCGATGTCTAAAGCCAATTTTGTAAACTGATATTTGAGGCCGATATGCTTCACAAAAAAAAAATCCGGTTGTTTCAATTATTTACAGTGGTATGAAAAATATCTGAACCTTTTGGAATTTCTCCATCAAGTTTGAGCTGATCTTTGTCAAAACCACACTGATGAAAAACATTGTCTGCTTTAACTAAAACCACCCACACAATGATAGGTTTTCATAGTTTAATGAGGATAGCATGCAAACAACGACAGAAGGGGGGAAAATAAGTATGTGAACCACCACATTTAACAATTTCTGGGCCCCCCCTTTGGCAGCAATAATTTTAACCAGACGCATCTTGTAGCTGCAGATCAGTCTGACACATCAATCAGGACTAATCTTGGTCCATTCTTCTCTACAAAACTGCTGTAGTTCAGTCAGATTCCTAGGATGTCTGGCATGAATCTCACATGCCACAGCATCTCAATGGGGTTAAAGTCTGGACTTTGACTTGGCCACTCCAGAATGTGTATTTTCTTCTTCTGAAACCATTTTGAAGTTGAGTTACTTCTGTGTTTCGGATCATTGTCTTGTTGCAGCATCCATCATCTTTTTAGTTTCAAATGTCTGACAGATGGCTTCAGTTTTTCCTGAAAAACTTTTGAATTCATTTTTCCATTAATGATTGCAAGTTGTCCAGGCCCTGAAACAGCAAAACAGCCCCAAATCATGATGCTCCCTCCACCACGCTTCACGGTGGGGATGAGGTGTTGATGTTGGTGAGCTGTTCCATTTTTTCACCACAAATGACTTTGTGTGTTACTCCCCAACAATTCAACTTTGGTTTCATCAGTCCACAAAATATTTCACCAAAACTTCTGTGGAGTGTCCAAGTGCCTTTTTGCAAACATTAAACGAGCAACAATTTTTTTTTTTTTAGACAGCAGTGGCTCCTCGCATGAACACCATTCTTGGCCATAGTTTTACATATAGTTGATGTGTTCACAGAGATATTGGACTGTACCAATGATTTCTGTAAGTCTTTAGCAGACACTCTAGGGTTCTCTTTTAGCTCTCTGAGTATTCTGCGCTGAACCCTTGGCGTCATCTTTGGTGGACGGCCACTCCTTGGGAGAAAAGCAAGACTGCAAAACTCTCTCCATTTGTAGACAACTTCTCATCAATCGACCAACATCAACACCTCATCCCACCCTGAAGCATGGTGGAGGGAGTGTCATGATTTGGGGCTGTTTTGCTACCTCAAGGCCTAGACAACTTGCAATCATTCATGGAAGAATGAATTCAAAAGTTTTGCAGGAAAACCTGAGGCTGTCTGTCAGACAGTTGAAGCTGGACGCTGCAACAAGACAGAAGTAAATCAAAATACACGTTCTGGAGTGGCCAAGTCAAAGTCCAGACTTGAACCCCATTGAGATGCTGTGGCATGAGCGATTCATGCCAGACATCCCAGGAATCTGACTGAACTACAGCAGTTTTCTCGACAAGAATGGGCCAAGGTAAGTCTGGCACATTGATCAGGACTAATCTGCAGCTACAGGAAGCATATGGTTGAAGTTATTGCTGCAAAAAGGGGGGGGCACAAAATATTAAATGTGATGGTTCACTTATTTTCCCCCTTCTATAATTATTTGCATACTATCCACATTAAAATATGAAAACCTATAAATGTTTGGGTGGTTTTAGTTACAGCAGACATTGTTTTTTCATCGGTGTGATTTTGACAAAGATCAGATGACATTTGATGGTGATTTTATGCAGAAATGTGAGAAATTCCAAAACATTCCGATTCTTTTTAATACAACTGTATCCGTTGACCTTTTCACAGTAGTCCCTGTTTTTAACTCATTGGCTGCCACTGATGGCGCTAGATGTCCAATCCATTTTAAGTAGGACGGTTGGCTGCAAGTCATTGGACCTGATTGAAATTCGGACGTCGGACCAGGATTGCAAAAACTTGCATTGCTTTGCTTTTGAATTGAACATGTGGAAGTGGGTGACGCTATCAGTAAAGCCTTCGATCCAGGAAGCGCTGATGTCACGGCAGCGGCGGGAGGACAATAGGCGCCGCCGAGCCCGTTTTAATGCCGCCGCTGGGACAGGAAACGAGACTCCCACGGTTGAACTAACCGATAAACAGAACCCCCAGAAAAAAACAAACAAAAAAGACTTTTGTCTAGAGACATTGTTGACTAAAAATAGTCTTAAATAAATGCATAAATTAACTAAGAGATAATATTTATTCAATTTTTTTTTTTCCATTTTAAAATTTTTCTTTTTTTTTTTTTTTTTTTAAAAAGGGCAATTTATTCAAATATTCTTAGTTCATTTTTTTTTTAAATAATTCAAAACAATAAGATTAAACTGTCAATATTCATTTAAAAATTTCAATTTCTGTTCAATGAATTTAAAAAGCAAACAAAAAACTTTCATTCAGAAACATTGTTGACTAAGAACTGTCTCAAATAAATACATAAATTAAAACTAAGAACATTTTTTTTTTCATTTAATTTTTTTTTTAAAGGGCAATTTATTAAAATATTCTTAGTTCATTAAAAAAAAAAAACATTTTTAAATAATTCAAACCAATAAGATTTAACTGTCAATATTATTTTGTCAATTTATATTTTAATGAATATAAAAAGCAAACAACAAACAAACAAAAAATTTTGTTTAGAAACACTCTTGACTAAAAATCGTCTTAAATGAATACATAAATTAATTAAAACTAAGAGAACATTCTATTTTTTTCTTTTTTTTTTAAAAGGGCAATTTATTCAAATATTCTTAGTTCATTTAAAAACAAAATCATTTTAAAATAAGTCAAAACAATAAGATTAAACGGTCAATATTCATTTTTGTTTCAATTTCTTTTTAATGAATCTAAAAAGCAAACAACAAACAAAAACAAACTCGTCTAGAAACATTGTTGACTAAAAATCGTCTTAAATACATAAATAAATTAAAAGTATGTGAACATTCTATTTTTTCTAATTTAATTTTTTTTGGTTTAATTTTAAAAAGGGCAATTTATTCAAATATTCTTAGTTCATTTTTTTAAAAAAAACATTTTTAAATAACTATCAATATTCATTTTTATTTCAATTTCTTTTTAATGAATTTAAAATACAAACAACAAACCAAAAAAAATGTTCGTTTAGAAACATAGAAACACTAAAAATCGTCTTTAATTCACTCATTCATTTTCCATGCCGCTTTTTCCTCACGAGGGTCGCGGAGGTGCTGGAGCCTATCCCAGCCGACTACGGGCAGTAGGCAGGGGACACCCTGAACTGGTTGCCAGCCAATCGCAGGGCAATCGTCTTTAATACATACATTAATTAAAACTACGTGAACATTCTATTTTTTTCCGTTTTAAAAATGTTTTTAAAATTTTTTTAAAAAGGGCAATTTATTCAAATATTCTTAGTTCCATTAAAAAAAAAGCAAATTTAAATAATTCAAAACAATAAGATTCAACTGTCAATATTCATTTTTATTTCAATTTCTTTTTAATAAATTTATTTGAAAATATTTAGATTCAAAAGCAAAAAACAGTATTCTTTTTTTAGTTTAATGTCATTTCATTTCATGTATTTTCTTTTTTTTAATTCAAAACATATTGTATACTATTATCTTTGCGAAGTGCGTTTGACGTCACGTCGCGAGAAAATACAGCGTTCCCGCTAAATTTGCTGGACGGCCCACCGAAACCCCGACCTCTCGGGCGGCGGTAATGACACGCTAGCACTTAGCTCCCGGCACCGCCGCGCTTAATTACAACCCCGCGGCGGTTCTGGCGGTGCTGTAAAAAGCCAGAATATGTATTCCGCTCGTAAACATTCGGGAACCCCGTTCGGGTAAATGCGTGTTAAGCTAATTACAAGACGTAGCCGCTGTCGTGTCGCCGAGTTAGGGCTGTCAATCAATCGTGACGCGGCAGAAAACATTGCGGCTAGCGCTATAAACTGCGATCGCGTAGCGCCTCTCTTTTTCCGCTCTTTCGGAAGCAAGTTCGGTGAAAACAAAGAGTCAAAAATGGAGGAAAAAAAGCTTCTGCTACTTGCTAGCTCTGGTCAAAGAGCTCTCTTGTCACCAGCGTGAAAAATGGGCCTGGGACACAACAAGGCTGCCGTTTCCGCCGCTCCTCCTCTTTGGCTAAAACAACTTCTTATTTTTCTCCACTCTGACTTCCCGAGTGGAAGCGAGAACAGCTGATGGGACAAAGAAATCTGCAGGGGAAAATATGTTCCTTTCACATAGTAGTATATTTGCATCCGAGTCCCACTCAGCTGTTTTTGAGAAGCTCGTCCCGATTCAACATTTCAGACAAGTACTAAGCCAAATATATTTTTCCCTCCATTTCAACTACCGTATTTTTCGGACTATAAGTCGCAGTTTTTTCATAGTTTGAATGGGGGTGCGACTTATACTCTGGAGCGACTTATGTGTGAAATTATTAACACATTATGATATCATTTCACATGTTATTTTGGTGTTTTGGAGTGACACTGATGGTTTGGTAAACTTGTTAGCATGTTCTTTATGCTTTACTTATCTTAATAGCTATGTAACGTTTCCCAATTCATATTTTAAAGGGACGACAGGTCGTCCCCAGGTTACGACGTACTCGATTTACATGTCAACTTTACAACGCCGGAGTCTCGTCTGCCATTTTGTCACCAGTCTTTTTTTTTAGTTGCATAAACAGTACCTTATTGTACCTCACAATACCTTTTTTTTTTTTCTTTATTAGTATGACGTGCTTTGTCTTCACTAAACGTGAAGTTGTTCAGCTTTTTTTCGGACATCAAACAAGCTTTTTACAGTGGGATGAAAAAGTATCTGAGCCTTTTGGAATTTCTGACATTTCTGCATTAAATCATCAAATTTGATCTGATCTTTGTCAAAATCACACAGATGAAAAACAGTGCTTTAACTAAAACCACCAATACATTTATAGGTTTTCATATTTTAATGAGAATAGTATGCAAACAATGACAGAAGGGGGAAAAATAAGTAAGTGAAGATCACATTTGATATTTTGTGCCCCCCTTGGCTCAATAACTTCAACCAGACGCTTCCTGTAGCTGCAGATCAGTCTGGCACATCGATCAGGACTAATCTTGGCTCATTCCTCTTTGCAAAACTGCTGTAGTTCAGTCAGATTCCTAGGATGTCTGGCATATATCTCACATGCCACAGCATCTCAATTGGGTTCAAGTCTGGACTTTGACTTGGCCACTCCAGAACGTGTATTTTGTTCTTCTGAAACCACTCTGAAGTTGATTTACTTTTGTCCTGTTGCAGCATCCATCCTCTTTTTTAGCTTCAACTGTCTGACAGACAGGCTCAGGTTTTCCTGCAAAACTTCTTCCATTAATGATTGCAAGTTGTCCAGGCCCTGAGAGAGCAAAACAGCCCCAAATCAAGATCACGGTGGGGATGAGGTGTTGATGTTGGTGAGCTCTTCCATTTTTCGACCACACATGATGTTGTGTGTTACTCCCAAACATTTCAACTTTGCTTTCATCAGTCCACAAAATATTTTGCCAAAACTTCTGTGGCGTGTCCAAGTGCCTTTTTGCGAACATTTAGCGAGCAATAATGGTTTTTTTTTTAGACAGCACTGGCTTCCTCTGTGGAGTCCTCCCATGAACACCATTCTTGGCCATTGTTTTAGATATAGTTGATGTGTATATGGAGATAATGGACTGTGTCAGTGATTTCTGTAAGTCTTTAGCAGACACTCGTGGGTTTCTTTTTACCTCCCTGAGTATTCTGCGCTGAACTCTTGGCGTCATCTTTGGTGGACGGCCACTCCTTGGGAGAGAAGCAACAGTGCCAAACTCTCTCCATTTGTAGATATCTCCTCTAACTGTTGACTGATGAACATCCAGACTTTAAGAGATGGTTTTGTATCCTTTCCCAGCTTTATACAAATCAACAATTGCAGGTCTTCAGAAAGCTCTTTTGACCAAGCCATGATGCACATCAGACAATTCTTACCAGGTGTGTGTTTTATAGTGGGCAAGGCAGCTTGAAACCACTCATCGGCGATTGGGCACACACCTGACTTAAATTGTTGGGTAAAAATTGCTTTCAATTGCTCTTTAAGTCTCCTTAGGCAGAGGGTTCACTTACTTATTTTTCCCTCTTCTGTCATTGTTAGCATGCTATACTCATTAAAATATGAAAAGCTACAAATGTTTGGGTGATTTCTGTTCACGTAGACACTGTTTTTACATCTGTGTGATTTTATCAAAGATCAGATCACATTTGATGTTGATTTTATGCAGAAATGTGAGAAATTCCAAATGGTTCAGGTACTTTTTCATGCCACAGCACTCCCTTCACTTTTGACAATTTGTAAAGCTATAACACACATATGTAGACTTTGTTGAATGTTCAAAACGACCCATATTTTACCAATAAAACACTCAATTCAAAACAATTGGTGTTCAAACGTCCATCTAGTATGACCGATATGTAAATTTAGTAGATTAAATTAGTGTAATTTGACTAACAAAAGTCCGCTAGCTTAAATGCTACAAACGCTCACGTATTTACAATCCTCATAGCAGATCGCTCACACGTAATGCCACAAACTGTAGCGGTAAACCTAATAACAAATGCATACACAAACAAATATTAGCTGAAACAACTTCCAGGCTGATGTGGGCCAAACCAGAGCGCAGCTACCCTTGATCCATGTCAGATGTCTGAGTCTGCTTCTCAGTCATACAAGATGACAGTCCAGCCAGACCCAACAGTGTATCCTCCATCATTTAAGCCAAACAATACTTTTGGACCTATTGGATAGTTATTTTGAGATTTATGGGTGACATTGAGTGATCATGTTTTACCGACGTTAACGGTGATATACTGTAAATCCAATCCAATTTGACTGGAGATGCCATTCAAATTCAAATCAGACGTCTATCGCCGTCAACGGCGCTGAAACACGAGCCCGTCTCTTGAATATACACAGATGACGCTCCATTAGTAAGAAATTCCTTGCGAGTTGGCGTTTGAAGGAGGGTCATCTGAGGAACACTTCTCCCAAAATAGGCAGGATGAGGAGGGAAGAAGAGTGGAGTAAGGGGGAGTTAATGAGCACCAGATGCTTCTACCTTCTTCGCTGGGAGTCGCATTCTTGGGAGCTTTGCCGCTTTGAGTGTGATCGGTGCTGGAACTCAGGTCGGACGAGATGCTGGAGCTCCCTTTGCCTAAAGAGCAAGCGCACACACAGCATTTGTCACGTTTCGCCTGCTTCTTTTAGAAACACGTCTGACATTCGGGCCGCGTCAGAAATTTCAAATGCAAGCGGCACCACTCACACATACCGAATTAATACGACGCTTTTGTTTCGCTTTATGCTTCAGTGCTGGCCAAAAGTATTGGCACCACTACAATTCTGTCAGATAATGCTCAATTTCTCATAGACAATGTTTGCAATTCCAAATGCTTTGGTTGTAATTAGGGCGGTCAAACGATTAAAATTTGTAATCGAGTTAATTACAGCTTAAAAATTAAAATATGAAATATGCCATATTTTTCTGTACAGTGGTACCTCTACATACGAATTTAATTCGTTCCAGGACCTTGTTTGTAAGTCGAAATGGTCGTATGTCGAGCAGGATTTTCCCATAGGAATACATTATAATTCCATTAATTTGTTCCAAAGCCTAAAAACATACACTAAATTCTTAATAAATACTGCTGGAACTGTTACAAATGGCAATTAAACATAGAAAAACAAATAAGTTATAAATAAATAATTCAGAATAATATAATAATAATAAGAAGAATTAATAATTATTCCTGTAAATAATGTAACGAATCGGATTCTAATATGGCGGACACTTTTTACTGTCCCTGAACGCACCGCGAAGCTGACGTCTCAGTGAGATAGGTCGGTGCGGTAGAGATAATACTTTCGTTTTCTTGAGAGCAGTCAACTGCTTAAGACAATGGGCGTTTTGTGTTGGATAAGTTCTTAAATAAATGATAAAAACGTGACGAAGCTGGCGATTTCCTTGGCAATGTTACCACAATAATAATTGTCACCTTAACTTATAAATAGTGGCGAACGGTGGTCGGAAGAGGACCATGGAGCTGTATTGTTGAGCCAGTTCAGGGACGCGCACCCCAAGCTCATATTTTTCTATAACTTGCATCTTCATTTCAAAGGTAAGCATCACTTTTTTCCTTGTTTCTCCAACTGTATCAACTTTTTTTGAAAACTGTGTTGATTTCTCACACAAGTGCGTTCTCCACCGTGCGTTCGTTTGCAGTGCTGTCATGTCGTCGTATTTCGAGCAACTCGTCGGATGTAGAAACAAATGGCGGCTCAAATTTTACGTCGGATCTCGAAAAGATCGTGTGTCGAAGTGATCGTATGTAGAGGTACCACTGTAAATGATTGCTGGAATGAAAAGATAAGACACAAGACGGATATATACATTCAACATTCGGTACATAAGTACTGTATTTGTTTATTATAACAATAAATCAACAAGATGCCATTAACATTATTAACATTCTCTTAAAGCGATCCATGTATAGAAAAACGTGTAGTTCTTAAAAGATAAATGTTAGCACATTTACAAGTTATAGAAATTTTATATTAAAACCCCTCTTAATGTTTTCGTTTTATTAAAATTTGCAAAATTTTCCAATCAAAAAATAAACTAGTAGCTCGCCATTGTTGATGTCATTATTACACCATGCTCACTCCCCAAAGCCATAAAATCATTTGGATACAAGCGCCAGCAGAGGGCGCCAAACAACAAAAAACAGATAACAAGTAACAAGCCGACATTGCACTGCTGTCATTTTAATCTGAGCGGGGCATGTGCGTTAATTGCGTCAAATATTTTAACGTAATTAATTAAAAGAATTAATTACCGCCCGTTAACCCGATAATTTTGACAGCCCTAGTTGTAATATCTTCATTTATTTTGCTTACAATGAAAAAACACAAACGAATGAAAAAAGAATTTAATCAATTTCATTTTACACAAAACATTCAAAAAATGGACTGAACAAAAGTATTGGCACCCTCAGCCTAATACTTGGTTGCACAACCTTTAGACATAATAACAGCGAACAACCACTTCCGGTATCCATCAATGAGTTTCTGCTGGAATTTTAGACCATTCTTCTTTGGCCAACTGCTCCAGGTCTCCGAGATTTGAAAGGTGCCATTTTCAGATCTCTCCACAGGTGCTCAATGGGATTCTGGTCTGGCCACTTTAGAAGTCTCCAGTCAAACGCTTTTCTCGTGGTTTTTGAAGTGTGTTTTGGGTCATTGTCCTGCTGGAAGACTTCTGAGGGAGACCCAGCTTTCTCACACTGGGCCCTACATTATGCTGCAAAATTTGTTGGTCGTCTTCACAATTCATCATGCCATGCATATGGTCAAGCAGTCCGGTGCCAGAGGCAGCAAAGCAGCCCCAAAACGCCAGGGAACCTCCGCCATGTTTGACTGTGGGGACCGTGTTCTTTTCTTTGAAGGCCTCGTTTTTTTCCTGTAAACCCTATGTTGATGTCTTTTCCCCCAAAAAAACTCTACTTTGTCTCAACTGACCAGAGAACATTCTTCCAGCAGGTTTTTGGTTTTCTCAGGTATGTTTTGGCAGACTTCAGCCTGGCTTTTTTATGTCTCTGGGTCAGAAGTGGGGTCTTCCTGGGTATCCTACCAAAGAGTCCCTTTTCATTCAGACGCTGACAGATAGCTTGGCTTGAACTTGTTCGGATGTTCGTCAAGGTTCTTCATCCACCATCCGCACAATCTTTGGTTGAAATCTCTCGGCAATTTTTCTTTCCCGTCCGCATCTAAGGAGGTTAGCCAGAGTGCCGTGGGCTTTACGCTTATTGATGACACTGCGCACGGTGGATACAGGAACATTCAGGTCTTTAGAGATGGACTTGTAGCCTTTGGATTGCCCATGCTTCCTCACAATTTTGCTTCTCAAGTCCTCAGACAGTTCTTTGGTCCTCTTTCTTTTTTCCATGCTCAATGTGGTATACACAAGGACACAGGACAGAGGTTGGGTCAACTTTATTCCATTTTAACTGGCTGCAAGTGTGATCTAGTGATTGCCACCACCTGTTATGTGCCTCAGGTAAGAAACAAGTGCTGTTAATTACACAATTTAGAGAAGCATGATTTTTCAAAGGGTGCCAATACTTTTGTCCAGCCCATTTTTAAAGTTTTGTGTAAAATGATCATGATTTATTTGTTTTTCCATTCTTTTTTGTTTTTTCATCACAAGCAAAATAAATGAAGCTATTACTACCAAAGCATTTGTAAATGTAATCATTGTCTGGGAGAAATTGAGCATTATCTGACAGAATTGCAGGGATGCCAATACTTTTGGCCAGCACTGTAACTTAGGCTGTCACCGGTCAAACCAATCCATTGACGTTTAGCACCGATGGTATGACATAGATCAAATAATAATAAGATACTTTATTGTCAATGCATCAACTTTGATGGGAGCGTCGCCCCTACCAACATGGCCGCCCGTGAGGCCAATTTGCTAGGGGCGACGAAAGCGCTCTTTTCAGGCTTCTGCCAGGAATGGAGATCAGTTTATCATCAGTAGTCACTTCAAATCATTTTTAGACCCGCTTTTGACTCTGCGGATTTCCGCACAATTGGCTGAAGTCACCCTCGGAACGGCGACGACGGCGGTCCGCTGTTATTTTAAACATTTGCTTTTTTTTTTTCCTCAGGAGTTATTGACTTAGGACGGGATCGCGCTGCTGGAATGTTATTTGTCCAAACACGGGCGGACAGAAATAACGCGGGGGAGGCGGGATTACAAATCTTGAGATGATAACGTGGAGGTGAAGTTGACGTTGCGGAAGATAGTATCGCTCCGGCCGGGATGATCCCGACCGCCGAAAAACAGACGTTACGCCCTGGATTTGGAGCGCATTCCATTTGGGTGAAGCACTTTGCTGCAGTTTATCTGCAAGATAAACTGCAACCAATCCAATCGGAATAGCGGATGATCGTGTGTCAGCGTCATCTGCCGGTCCCTCCCAGTCCAAATGGATTGGATGTCAATTGCCGTAAATGAATTAAGAGAGTAGTAAGGAGCTTGTTTCGAATTTTTGTTTTTATACTTGAAGACATGGCCGCTGGAAGTCGCACACAGCAAGGGGTTCTGCTGAGGATCTGTTTTAGCGTTTCTCATCCAAAAACAGCCGTTTCGGTCCAAATTTGTCGTGCTAGCAGCTTTTTTCCGTACATAGGCATGCACAATGGCAGTACACAGTTTACATACTACTACTACTAAGCTACTACAAAGACAGCGTTCTATTTCACCTAAAGTGTGTGTTGGAGTTTTTGTCATGGAAATAAAAGCGTATTATAACGCAATTCCCCGCAGCTAGACGGCGCAATGACACACAAAAAAATATGAAAGCTAAAAGGTTCAAATAAGTCTCGGTTTAACACCTCCTTTTCACAACACTAAAATAAATTCCACACCGACAACCAACAGCCCTCTGCACAGCGCAAGCTCAACAGCAACAACAAACAATAACATGGCTACAATACAAGCTATTTGACGTTAAAGGATATAGTACCTTTTCTCGTAGGCACCGTCTAATGGTTTGCATTATTCTAACACACTTAATATAATCAATCATGGAATAGTACTGTTTTTTGTATTTACTGTTTGACTGTTTGTATTACTCTAACACACCCAATATAAAAAAATAGCACTTATACAATAGTTTAAGGAAAACAAGTAGAACATAGGGCATAAGAGGTACGTGACGCCTTCTTATCACGGAAGCCCAAAGTGTGCGTCATGAGCAAGATTGACAGTGAAGAGCCCACGTCTGCACCACCAACTCTTGCAATCAGTTCCCCCGAACAGTCCAGAAGAAATGCTGGGACGCCCTGTCCCAACACAAGGAACACCTGAGAACGCCTGATATCCAATGGATAACACGACTGATAAGACTCTAAGAGCCCTTTTGACGCTGAGGTGGCAAAATCCACAACCCTCGTTGCCCTGACAACAATAACTCCCGAATCCTCCTGTCCAATCCAAAAACAGACAATAATCCCAAACACACCCTTCTTCCTGCCAACGGCTCGCCCCACGAGAGCCTTCAAAAGATTGAATGTTTAACTAAGCGTTGCCATTTTTTCTCAGAAACCTTTTGTTGACGTGTGATAGGGTGACCTTGCCTCCCCGCCTGAGTGTTTCTGTTTCGCCTTGCTGTTTTGAGCGCTGTCGACCTGAATAAATTGTCAACTTGTTTTCGGTTAGCCTTCTTTAAACCTTTCAAAATTGAGTCAATACAAAGGGTTACGACTAAGGTGAACGCACGGAGTTTGGCCTTCTGGCCGAATTGTCGGCCTCTTGCCGGCCAGGGTCATCCGGCGGTTTGGCTGGCGCGATTCCGGCGGTCTGGCTGGAAGGTCAGATTCCTTCAGCACTATTATAGAACTATAATATATATAGTGTATGAATTTTATTTTTCTCGAATTGAATTTAAGAAAATGTCATTGTTTTTGTACTGAAAAAAAATGTTCTTTGTATAATGCTAACGCCTCCTCTGTCAACAACGGTAGCAAGCAAGGTGTCCGGTTGGTGACTATGTTATTAACAAACAAAAACTTTTTCAACATAAATAATTCCCAAAGTTAAATACCCTATTGATTCAATGTGTTTTGTTTAACAAAAAATGATCTACAAAAACTTTTTTTCTCCCCAACACCAGGGGGTGCTGCAGCACCCCACTTCCCGCACCACTGAAGTTGTAACACAAGTAAAAAGTTGCCTTTTTCTAGCTTGACATGTTTTGATTTCTATCCATTTCTACAGAAAAAGGCATACGCATCTTCTAATAGACATTAAATCAATTTTGGTGTGATCACGTTTCGCT
Organism: Corythoichthys intestinalis; assembly: GCF_030265065.1. Taxonomy (NCBI): domain Eukaryota; kingdom Metazoa; phylum Chordata; class Actinopteri; order Syngnathiformes; family Syngnathidae; genus Corythoichthys; species Corythoichthys intestinalis. Next base: position 1,360,049 of record NC_080414.1, on the reverse strand, counting down.
GCCAATGGCGGCGATGGATGTCCAATCCAATTTGACTGGGGAGGGTGGTAGCGATCAATGGCAGCCAATGAGATCACTGCAAATAGTTGATCTTTCACTTTTTCTTAAAAACAAAAAAATAAGGAAAACAGTAATACTAATATCCTTGACAAATTGGAGGTCCAACAATTTTTTGCAGCGACAAAATAATTTCATGCACTTGCCAAAAATACCAATTCAAACTCGCAAAATGATTTCGAAAGCGGAAAAAATATTTTCATTTTTTTGCCAATTTTTTTTTCCTAAATGAGATTTGGGTTTTTTGCGCATTGTTTCTAAGCCGAATTTGACTCCATATTGATAGGCCAACCCTACTTGGTAGTTACCTTCCTTAAAATAAACTAACTTTTTGAGTCTTTTTTTCTGCGGTAAATTGGATTAAAAGTATAAAACGGGACCGATTTAGCCGGGATTTCAAAACATGCAAATTGTAAATGACGACAATAAATTTGCTCCCAAGCACGCCTCGCGCACGAAGTTGCCTTTTTAACGGCGCAACTTTGCGGCACTCACCCTCGCTTCCATAGAGTTTTCCGTTGTTGGCACCCATTTGAGAGGGCACATAGTCAAGCACCCAAAAAGTCCAAATAGTTCATCCAGATGTGGACGTGACGTGACGTGGGCGAGAGCGAGACGCCTCACGGCGCGGCTGAAAGCCTCTCTTCCTCTCCTTCTTCTTCCAGCGGTGCGTCTGCTCTACATCCTCTCGTCTCTTTTCTTTCGCCTCTCTCGCGCATGCGCACATGACCGAGACTGGGGCTGGAAAAGGAAAAAGTGGCGGAGGTGTTCTAAATGGCAAGCAGCTGTTGCTGTCTGCGCCTCATAGATGTCATATATAAAGCTAGATCACCGGTGCGCGCGCTGTGACCCAACGGTGACTTGTCGGCCATTTTGTGTCAGAGCCATTAAATTCAATGGAACGTTACATGGCACTAGGGCTGCAGTTATTGAATATTTAGGTATTCCATTAATCTAGCGATTAGTTTGAATAATCGAGTCATCAGATTACGAACATTTAATGCGTTGCAGAATACATTTCAAGCGATGTAAAACAAAGGAACAAGCGTTTATGCCTGTAACAACATTTATTTTGGCTTGCTAATATTGCAATTTCAAAAGAGCATTAAATGCGAACACAGCATTTTATTTTTAATTCCATAAAGTGTTTCTTCAAAATATGCTAAATAACACAAGAGCAATAAATGCATTTCAAACTAAAGTACCTGACAACAAAAATGAACAATTGGCTAAATTGCATTTAGCAAAAATCCGCTAGCTTAAATGCTATAGGCTTTTTTTTTTCTTACAAAGCTCTTAACAAATCGTTCAGACACATATTTCCACGATAAAACCCTGCTAAATATATTTCAAAACTAAATACCAAATGCATAAACAAACATATTAGCTTAAACAAAAACATACCGTTTGTTGGTCTTAACAGGGATCAGCTGGATTCAGCCATGCTAGAAGAGTTATTCATTCTTGCCACTAGAGGGCAGTGTATCCACCCAAGTCAATAAAACTAAATGCAAAACTTTCTAAACAAATCATTACAACGTCACTCTAACTAAAAGAATCCTCGAAGCAGCAAAATTTCTTTCGAAGCTTTTTTCCTAATCGAATTACTGGAGTTAATCGATTAATCGTTACAGCACTACACGGCGCTTATTTAATTCACAGATGTCGCTAGACATCCAATTCATTTTGACTTGAAGTCAAAATGAACTTTGATGTCGGACGCCGTCCATGGCACGGGAACATGAGCATTCGCAGCCAGCCTTCCTGGTTTCAATTAATTGGATGTTTATCGCCACTAATGGCATGTAGTGACGTAAATAGTATTATTAGGGAAAAAAAAAAAAAAAAAACTTTCAGAGTGTTACTAAGGGCCGTAACTAGCGTGTATTTGTTTTTATTTTTGCTAACGTATTAATTTCTAAAATATATATCTTTATTTAAACGAACAAAAAGTCACTTGCCCTAAAATGGGTAAAAAGTCTGAAGTGTAAAAAAAATAATAATAAGAGATGCAGAGATATACTGTATACTTCAGATACTTCATAACATTTCCCCAAAATACAGCCAGAATTGTAGCCACCAAACCATTTGCAAGCCAGGCAATACTTGAAGCCCCAACCCAAGATGGCCAACAGCTACTTACGCCGCCGTTAGTCATCTAGATTTATGTGCCTGCCTCGCAAGCGGCGCACGACAGGAGCCTGGCTTCCTTTGGAGTTAAAGGGACAGTAGCACACAAAACTGCTACTGGGAAAGTTGCTAGAACAATGGGCGAACATCATAATTACAAGCTATATGGTTTGCGAGTACTCATTTGCATAAAAAGGGCATAGAAATAGATTTGGGGTTTCAAAGTCACAGTCAAAGAGGAGTGGATGGGTCAAATTCCGTAGGTGGCGCTGTAGTGCTTCAGAAAGCTGAATATTTACCGTTTTCTACCATTTTTATATTTATATGGGGCTTTGCAAGGCAAAGGCTAAGGTAAAAAAATTAAAAAAGGAGGTTTACATTTTTTTTTTTTGAATGGCGATTCTTCGCACAGCCTAAACCGTTTGACCGAACGTCACCGTTCAAATATAAAAATGACTGGAATTTTCACGCAACACAGCAACATATTATGATATTAATTCTGAGTATGTGGGATTAACTCCAGAAATCATTATTTATATGACGAACATCACGTCCTTTTGCTGTTGAGTGTTATTGTATGACTGATTGGAACTGTACTACATTGTTTCGCCACAGGGTGTGCTGTCGTGTATTTTATGTTCGGTGTGAAGAAGAAGAAAGTTAAAAGAGGCATTAAAAGCCTGTTCTCAACTTCTCCCTCACTGCACTTTGGCTCTCATGGAGAGCACGTTCGCTCATGTGTTCGAAATAAACGATAGCCAACGTGCAAAGTAGTGATGGGAATTTCGGCTCTTTTTAGAGAGCCGGTTCTTTTGGCTCGGCTCACTAAAAAGAGCCGCCTCTTTCGGCTCCCAAATGGCTCCTCAGTCTTTCTGCTGCTAAAAATAATTTACTACCAAAAATATTGTAAAATTATGTGTAAAACGAATTACTAACGTAAAAAAATATACAGTATATCAAATATGTATTATTTATATAGCTTTATTTATATTCTTCTGAACATACTCAACATGGAGTACAACATGGAGTGCTACAAAAATAAATTATGAAGTACAAAAACAAAGACCCATCTCAAAAAAAGGTCAACAAAAAGTTCCAATCTCTGATTGTGTATATTTATAAGCTTTGAACTTTTTACAGTAAAACAACACAAGTAAGCTTTGATTACCACACAACAAATTATAAATTAAAATTTGTAAAACAAAAAGAAAAAAGCATCCAGGTAAAAGTTTTAGCCAGTCTTTAGCTAAGATTGGCATGAAGAAAAAACATATCATAACCATATATTATCCAAATATATTATATGTATATATTATATATAGATTAGTATACATCTAACCCAGGGGTCGCATTAACCGAATATTTTCCGTCGTTGACCAATTTTTTAAAAACGGTGACGGAAAAAAAATGAAGTCCATCTGTCATTTTGACAGGTTGCAATTCACACCCCAGACCACAGGGTGGCGGGTGAGCATATTAATTAGCTATTTTCTCTCTTGATGCATGACGTCGTTGGCCTTACTATGAAAAATGTCAAGGCAACAGAGTGTCCGAAGTTTCTTCAAAAAGCCCCAAAACGACGATGGTGTTGATAAAAGAGGTGAAAAAAGAGGGACTGCACAAGCGGGCACGCAATTCAAGTCCATGCGCACCAGGAGGAAAGTGTGAGACTGCGTTCAGGCCACAGCAGGTGAACTGTTAATTTCATTGTTCCATATGTAGCCTACCTACTGGGGCCACAGTCAGCTGTTTTTGTCAGTGTGGAGAAAAAGTTGCATATTCATCTGCTTGATGTGTGATGGCACGGTGTGGATTCTCTGTTAAGCTTGTTCGGACAGAATATTAATTTAAAATGAATGAAAACTAAATACTATTGAATATGTTGAAGCGGTATGCAATGTTAAGAGTCTTGTTAGCTCGAATTGCTGTGTCCAGCCGCTGTAGTTTTGCTGCTCTCTGTGAACTCTCTATTCAAGCTGGAACGCGCGCGGCTCTTAAGTGTCTCTGTCACGTGACTGTGTCGTAGCCGCTAATGCGCTCGGCCAAATGGACACACAAGTACGGAAGGTGAATTATGCCAAACAAAGGGTCACCACAATGTCATTATCATCATTTTAAAAATTTAAGTGACGGATAAAAATAGATTATGACCGGATTTTTATGACCCTGTCAGTCAAAATGACAGACAACGAAAAAGTCTAGCGCAACCTCTGATCTAACCCCTGCCCCTTCTCCTCACTGCAGCGCGTGTGTGTGTAATCCTCCCCTCCCTCTTCTACCATGGATCTTGACCAATCAAGTGTGGCTTTAACGGAAGGGGGGGGGGGAAAAAAGTCAGCTCCTATTAGGAACGGCTCCCTATTAGGAGCCGGCTTCCGTCGTTCACTTTAAAGAGCCGGCTCTAAGAGCCGGTTCGTTCGCGAACGACACATCACTAGTGCAAAGTAGCAAGTGAGCTGTAAAAATAGCGAGCTTAGTAGCGTGAAAACCGCGGGAGAGCTAAGTGTAGCTAACGAACAGCTAAGCGGAGCTAAGTGATGCTAAACGGCGCTAAATGAAGCTAAGCGACTGATACTCTGTCCGTCGTCGTCGTGGAACAGTCCATTGTAGTGCATGTGTGTGTGTGGGGTAATATAAATGCAGCATTCAAATGGTTTTCTTTTTTGTTTTGTTATTTGTTTGTTTGGTATGCTGACATAATTATACATGACGAATAGTTGGGGGTGCTGCTGGCTCCGGTGGCCCAAGCCGTTGCTCGTTATGGGCAAGGGCAGCTGGTTGGGGGGCCCCCTACTGGTTGGGGGCCTAAGGCGATCGTCTACTTCGCCTGAATAGTAGATCCGCCTATGGACGTATAGCTCTGTCAATAAATTAAGAGGCTTAAAACGATCCTCCACCAGCATTTGTTGGAAAGGTTGGACTCGCAAGCAGTCAATGGATTTTACCCCACATTTTGGAATCTTTCTATATATAGATGCCACACAGGTCATCGGATACCTCAGCAGTTGTCAAGCGTATAATCCACGGCTTTTAACACTCGTAAAGTCTTAGAAATTGCACCGAACGAACGGGCAGCCGTGCCCAGAACTTGGACTGAACTGACTCGTGAAGACAGATTTACTCACTCTCAAACATTCAATACCAGTCATATTTATTGAGTACCCAAACTATCATGTAGAAATTGCTGTCGTTCTTGCCCATTGTTGCTTGGCCGGTGGGTCAAAGGTCAGCGGGAGGCTTCAACTTTCTGTACAATGCTTGGACGGCCAGCGGGATAGACATGCACCTACGAGGGAAGCCTTGTATGTATATCACTGCACATTTTAGTCCTCCTCTAACCCGTAGGTAAATACCGCTCAATGATGCCGGAAACGTGCTCCTCAAGGGAGGAATCGTCCGTCCCCACGCCGTATAATTGGCACGTGAGCTGATGTGAATTTGGAACGCTCACAAGTACTGCCAACAACGAGAATGTTCTTAATAAGAGTGTCGCTAAGGCAGTTTGGAATTTTAAAACTATGGGAAAACTTCTCACAAACAGCAAGGGAGTCCGTATTTGGTGGCTGGAAAGTCACAGAAAAGCTGGTGTCACTCTCTGGACGTACTTCAAAAAGTTGCTGTTGATCTGAAACTGAAGCAGTTGAGCTCCTTCAAGGAGATTAACCGCCCATCCTCATACCTGCAGCTTGGTCGGCGCAGCTCTTCAACAAGGCGTTGATGGCACACTGATGCCGCAGTACCTCCACGATTCGCGGCACGTGAGCGGCCTGCCTGAAAGGGACGGCGTCCGTCAGCGTCCCCGCGTGAGAGGGCCCTTTCCACGCCTCTTCGGGAAACACGAAGGTTTGCGGGGGGAGAGCCTGGATACCGGCGAAACCAACTGTTATTGTCCCAGAATTGTAAACAATGGAGGATAGAAGTCCTGCCGTACCAGAGCGGAGAAGCCGCCACGCTCACTTTTTGAGCCTTTCAACAGAAGTTTAGGAAATGACCCCCACTGCAGGTCAGTGGCCGTTACTACAACTTCTGGGAAAGAAAATGCAGATGTGAAGACAAGCAATGACGTTACAAGCCAACAAAAAATGTGTTTAAAACTGGTGGGACTCGATTTAAACTAATAAGTCATTGGGTGCCATTGACGGCAATAGACGTTCAATCCTCCTATTTATCTAATTTATTTAATTTTTCAAAACACAAAATCTAACTTTTTTGACCAAAAATCCAACATATTGACAAAAAAAAGCTAATATTTTTACCCCCGCCCCACACACACACACACCAAATAAACATTGTTGACCAAAATAAAATGCCAACTGTCAAGCGTCATAAGTTCAAATAGATTGGACGTCGAATGTCATAAATCAGGGTTGGGGCCTTTCAACAGAAGATGAGGAAATGCCCCCCACTGCAGGTCAGTGGCTGTTACTACAACTTCTGGAAAGGAAACCCAGCAGGGCAGAGAATGAAAAGTGGTATTTGCCATGTGTCAAAATGGATTTTGCCATGTGATTTTCTTTTCATGAGGCAAAATGTATTTTGACATGTGGCATTTTTTTTTCTTTGCATGTAGCAAAATGAATGCACTGTAATATAAAGTATGGTCAAAAATCACAACCACACATTTTTCTGCCATTCAAAGTGAATGGAAAATTTGGACATGCACAGCCGTCAATGGCATAGCCTTACTTGGGTGCCAGTTGAATGTCGATGCGCTCTAATGGTAAGTGCATAGTCAAAAATCACAGCCACAAATGTTTTTCTGCCATTTAAAATGAATGGAAAATTTGGACGTGCGTAGCCGTCAACAGCATGGATGTGCATGGCCTGCAAAAATGCCATACACCCCCCCCCCAAAAATGCCACAAACAAAAATGCATTTTGCCACATACGAATAAAAAATGCCACATGGCAAAATCCATTTTGCCACATGGCCAAAAAAAAAAAAAAAAAATTTGCCACATGGCAAAAAAAATTTGCTACATGATAGATAGGGTTAAGGAATGAGTTCATAATCAATCATAACGAATGCGTTATGATATACCTGTAATGTGGTGGATCTTATCAAGGAAAGACTTCATCACAGGTATGGACGGCTGCAAGCGAAGCACAAAGCAGGCGGGAAACTCTTCATTCGGCGGGTCCAACATGGGAAAACTGACGGGGAAAACACAAATTTGCACTCAAAATAATAAAAAAAAAGATAAAATTATAAAATTGATACGATTGAATTAATTCCAATTTTACCCTTGCAGGTCCAGTTGTAGAGGTAACTGGAAAACTGAGGCCATTTGGAGTTTTTGCGTCACATGACTGGCGCCCACAGTCACCCGGGCTGACTGACTGTCTGCTAAATGAGCACCGTGGGCTCTATTCTCTTCGCCGCTTGGGACCAAGTAGAAGTGGATGGTCAAAGGATAATCTAAAAAAAGGGGGAAAAATCATTTCATAAGCAAAAAACATCATTTTGATCCATCATTTGGCAGGCTTTACCTGCTTTTTCGGCCACTAAGCAACCGAGCAAGCCGTCATTAATTGAGTCCATTTTTTGCTTGCCGTCTTTTCCAACCCTGGGAGCAGATGAAAGGCATTTTTTTTTTAATTCACTTGCCAGAATTGACTGCCGTTGACGCCGATAGACGTCCAATTCATTTGAACTGAGAGGGACGGCAGCAGCAGATAAAGATCAGGGAATAGTATCTTTTCTCGTATTTACTGTTTGTATTACTCTACACACCCAATATAAAATAAATAGCACTAATACCACAGTTTAAGGAAAAAAAGCAGAATCTAGGGCATAAGAGGCACATGACTCCTTCTTAACACGGAAGCCCAACATGTGCACCATGCAGCTGACTGAGCAAGATTGATGCTGACGAGGCAAGACATCTACAAGCCCACGTCTGCACCACCAACTCTCGCAATCAGTTCTTCCGGACAGTCCAGAACAAATGGTGGGACGTCCTGTCCCAACACAAGGAACACCGGAGAATGCCCAATATCCAACTGATAACACGACTGATAAGACTCCAATAAGACTCCAACAGCTACTTTAATGCTGAGGTGGCAAAATCCACAACCCTCGTTGCCCTGACAACAGTAACTCCTGAATCCTCCTGTCCAATCCACAAAGATTTAAGCTGACTACCAGGTGATAGGCAAAACATCTACAAGCTCACGTCTCCATATCAGTTCTTCCGGACGGTCCGGAACAAATGGCGGGACGTCCTGTCCCAACACAAGGAACACCGGACATCCAACTGATAACACGACTCAATGAGGCCCTTTGACGCTGAGGGTGGCAAAATCCACAACCCTCATTGCCCTGACAACAGTAACTCCCGAATCCTCCTGTCCAATCCACAAACAGAAAATAATACTAAACAATGCCCAAACACACCATTCTTCTGCCCACAGCCCGCCCCGCGAGAGCCCCTGTATAACTAAGCATGGGCATTTTTTTCTCGGGAACATTTTGTTGACTTGTGATATGGTGACCTTGGAACCTTGCCTGGGTCCCTCTGTGCTGTATGATTGCTGTCGACCTGAATAAATTGTCAACTTGTGCTTCGAAGCCTTTTTCCAGCTTTCAAAATAGTCACTACAAGGGTTAAGAACAAGGTGAGCGCGCAGAGTTTAGCCTTTTGGCCACGTTGTCGGGATTTCACCGACAATCTGGCTAAAAAAGTCAGATTCCTTCAATATTCATTTCAAAGTAAAAAAAAAAATCTTTAAAGAAGATACACATTAAAACAGACCTTTTACATTTCATTGGAAAAAAAACGAACCTGGGTAAATGGGACATGGCTCGCAAGTCTTTCCAGAGATGTTGTAGAGCTGTGAATAGTTTGAATTTCGTGTCACTGAAAACAAGACAAAGATGTCATAACTCAAGTATGTCATGACTAAATACTACAAATATTTGTACTTGTCTCCGGGGATGTCGTACTGGCTGACGAGGTCTCGGAGTTTAGTGGAGAAGTCTGCAAAGTTTTTCGACCTGTTGTCGGTAGAGCAAGCATTTCAGAATAGCTTTCTCTAGCGGTATGTCTAATGCAAGTTCAACTTTATTGAACTGGAGTTAAGAAAAAAAGATAAAGTTTTTACTCAATAACAATGCTACAGAAAGCCAGAAATGTCAAAATGAGAACATTGCATTTCAGTATTGATTTTAATATACTCTGCTGGCCAAAAGTATTATCACCCCTGCAATTCTGTCAAACAATGCTAAATTTCACCCAGAAAATGATCACAATTACAAATGCTTTGGTGGTAATATCTTCATTTATGTTGCTTGCTATGAAAAAAAACAAAAAAAAAGATTGAATTTTTTTTAAAAAATCATTATCATTTTACACAAAACTCCAAAAATGGGCCGGACAAAAGTATTGACACTCTCAGCCTAATACTTTGTAGCACAACCTTTAGATAAAAAAACTGAACAAACACTTCTGGTATCCTCCAATGAGTTTCTTACAATGCTCTGCTGGAATTTTAGACCAATTTTTCTTTGGCCAACTGCTCCAGATCTCTGAGATTAGAAGGGTGCCATTTTCAGATCTCTCCACAGGTGTTCTATGGGATTCAGGTCTGGCCACTTCTCCAGTGCTTTCTGTCAAACCATTTTCTAGTGCTTTTTGAAGAGTTTTGGGTCACTGTCCTGCTGGAAGACCCATAACCTCTGAGGGAGACCCAGCTTTCTACATTATGCTGCAAAATTTGTTGGTAGTCTTCAGAATGTCATGCACACGGTCAAACAGTCCAGTGCCAGAGGCAGGAAAGCAACCCCAAAACACCAGGGAACCTCAGCCATGTTTGACTGCGGGGACCGTGTTCTTTTCTTTGAAAGGCTCATTTTTTCCCTGTCAACTCTAAGCTAATGCATTTTCCCAAAAAGCTCTACTTTTGTTTCATCTGACCATTCTTCCAAAACGTTTTCGGCTTTCTCTGGTAAGTTTTGGCAAACGCCTACCTGGCTTTTTCATGTCCCAGGGTCAGAAGTGGGGTCTTCCTGGGTATAGATTCCCTTTTCATTCAGACGCCAACGGATAGTACGGGTTGACACTGTTGTACCCTCGGACTGCGGGACAACTTGAACTTGTTTGGATATTAGTCGAGGTTCTTTATCCACCATTCGCACAATCTTTCGTTGAAATCTCTCATCAATTTTTCCTTTCGACCACATCTAGGAAAGTTAGCCACAGTGCAGTGGACTTTACACTTATTGATGACACTGCGCACGGTAGACACAGGAACATTCAGGTCTTTGGAGATGGATTTGTAGCCTTGAGATTGCCCATGCTTCCTCACAATTTTGCTTCTCAAGTCGTCAGACAGTTCTTTGGTCTTTTTCTCCGTGCTCAATGTGGTACACACAAGGACACAGGTCGAGTCAACTTTAATCCATTTTAACTGGCTGCAAGTGTGATTGTTATTGCCGCCACAGGTAAGTAACAGGTACTGTTAATTACATGAATTAGAGAAGCATCACATGATTTTTTCAACGGGTGCCAATACTTTTGGCCAGCAGTGTGTATATACTGAATATATATATTTTTTTTTAAAAATAAAATTTGAAATGATTATACGTAAATTGAAATAACGTGTTCTAGTCCCGTTTTCAGTTGAAATTGATAAAAAGTTTGATTCGTTCAATTGCTGGCTACCTGAGAGGCTGCAGGAGGGAATCGCAACTCTGCAAAAGATTTTTTCACAAACATTATGTCAAAAGAAAGATGCGTTTTACAAATGATGCGCGGCCGTAACGCACAACCGGGTCTCCTCCGTGCGGTGCCACTTTGATGTCTTCCACGCCGCCACACGGCAGCAAAGTCACCTCCAGGTAGAAGAGGTCGGCCGTCAGGTAGCACGTAGCCTCCGTAACGTGGAAACCCAGTCTGCCATTTTCGGAAAAACACTTTCAAACATAACAAAAAAATTGATTGGACAGTCTCTTTCAATTTCGCCCTTAATATTTACGGATGTGCAAAAAGCCCCATAAATATCCAGTGGCAAAAACAAAATTTCAAATTTTAAAAATGCTACTTGTCCTCCGGTTTTTGTCAAAAAAAAAAAAAAAAAAAAAAATCACAAAATCAAGTTATCAGCCAATTTTGGGCAAAAACATACAATACCAGCCAAAATTTGACCAAAAATTGCCCATCCATTTTAATGGCTCCATTCATTTCAAATGGAAGTTGATCCCACAAAATGTCTCAATTCAGTCCTATTGATTTTTAACTTGGACCTGCAAAAACATCTCAATGGGTGGTCATTTTTTTGACAAAAACATAACAAGAAGTGACCTTAAACGTACAGCTAATGACCCGTCAGTGCCCCAAAACCATTAGGAAATGACCAATGCACCGGAGGTGACCCCGGAATTCCCAAAAATGTACATGAAGTGACCCGTCAGCACCCTAAAATTAAAGAGAAATTGATCTAAAATGAACTCATTGCCTGCTATTAACAACGATAGACATCCGATTCATTTAAACTGGGAGGACTGGCTTAGTGTTCAGTGCCGCATTCGTGTAGCCCCTCACACTCCAGAGGGATTGGACATCTAGTGCCGTCAATGGCAGCTAATGAGTTAGCAAGACATCTAGAATTTACATCTTCGAGTTACCCTCGTTGTTCGGCCGCCACCTCCAAATAAGATCTTGTGACATTCACAGAAGACGCTAAACGCAGAGTTTTTGGAACATCAGCAGTGTTTACCCAACACTATCTATTTAGCGCTCTTTTGTTTACCGGTAAACACCTCTTGGAGCCTTTCCAGAGCTCGAAGTAGCGGCTGACAGGGTTTGCCGTCATCTCTGGGTTTGTCCTATGACCAGATCAAGAGGAAGGGTGTGGGGAAGAGACGGCATACAAACAACAATGGAACATTTGTGTGACAAAGGAATCCTTGTGTAAACACAATTAGATAATATTGACAGTGGGGTGCGCCCGACATGCACCTGTTTAGTGACAAAGAGGTCTATCTGAATATATTATTATAGATACTCCAACTACATTGAACTTGAGGCAATTCAGGTTGGAACTGAATCCAATGGGGGGCATGTGAGACAACACGTGGACAACACATGACCTCATGGTCTACTTAGGACCCGAAACATTCGGTTAGCTTGCTGTCAATTAATTCCCAGCTTTTAAAATGACTTAACATGCATCTTCTCACTAGCTGGAAAGTCTCATTCCAGGTCTTTGCTGCATACTTTGAATGGAGATGTGATAAAATGGAGTTCATCACTGTGAAAACAGGTGAAATTTGTTTGAAGCAGTCTGTAAAAATCTAATACACATTTACCTAGTCTTACTCTCTGATGCTTGGTTCATCCAATTCAAAGGTGGAGGCTTTTAAAGGGAATGAACCAATTAGTAGTGAATATTGGGTTTTGATAAACAAATGCTATAAAAATCAGATTTAAAACAGAAATAATTATACTAACAGGACAAAAAGTGTACGAAAATATGATAATTCAGTTTAAAAATGAGCTGACCTTCGATTGCAAATACACTCTCCATTTACTATCCTGTTATATTTACCGAATGGTTCTGTTGCAAAATGGCCGACAAGTGACATCCCAGTCTCCTTTGCTTAACGGCGCGTATCAGATATCTGGCGTACGGTAAACGATATTTATGAGGCGGAGGCTCACGACGTCGGAAATATCCGAGAGTAGCCGAAAGCTGGCCGCTCACTCTCTCGGGAGACAGGGCGGAGGCTCACTAAGCCGAACAAAACCGAGTAAAGTCGAGTGTAGCCGAATCGAGCCCAGCCCGGTGCCCGCCTGTCACATCACTGCTGCTAACTGCTCGAGCTAGCTGTGGGAACTAGCCATGAGCTAACGAGCAGCTCGTTAGAAAGTCTCTTTTTTTTCTTTTACCCACGTACATTTAAACACTCGCCCGAGGCGGACCCGACACGGAAGCTTCCACCTTTTCCGGTAGGTAATGTTACACCTCTCGCCAAGTGCTTCGTGATTAGCATGACATCGTTGACTTGTGATTAGCTGCTGGTTAGCCTGCTGTTTAATTGCCCGAGTGGCCGCCGCCGTCGGTGCCGGGCGGACAGGGAGGAACCGGGCGAACATCTGTTGCTGGCTAGCATTTTCTCACTGGCTTTTCTCTGTCAAAACGATCGGGTTATTATTATTATATATATATTTTTAATCATAATAGTAAGACTGAGTGGGCATTTTGTTCGATATCCCTCCTGTCGTGCATCAAGCAAATAGCTACTTTTTAAAAATTTCCCCCCCAATTTATCATTATTTTTTTTTAAACCAGAGTCTCCCGTTAAGTTGCTAATACGTTACTTATTTTACCCTGACTGTGTATTTTTTTTTATTTTTTATTATCTGTTGACGTCTCAGGTGAGTCATAAGTCATATATTGAGGGAATTCGATGTGATGATAAGCCACTAGTCCTTAAATGGGGCATCCCATTACTGTACTGCAGTACGTTACATTTAGTGGATTAAGTACTGACTCGGACTATCACAACTAAATAAATATTGACTAAAAATAGTGGTTATCGCACCTTAGTTTCGCCTACTAAGCGTATTCTTGTTGGCTATGTTATGGGTTTCAACCAACATATTGGTTAAATAAACGTTCGTTCTATCGCCCTTCCCAGTCAAAATGGATTGGACTTCTAGCGCCGTCAGTGGCGCAACGTCCATTTTTAAAAAAGTTTTATTGAAATTACGAAAGACGAAAAAAACAGTCGAAAAAACTTAATATTTTATAGAAACCATGCTAGTTTTACTATAAAAAATTGAGAAAAACAGAAGTAAATAGTCTCTCTTATTTATTTTTAGGGATTTAAAGCTTAACCTAACTGAGCCCGGGTTTGAAATCCCCCTTCCCCGATCTGTACGCGGAGCTATGGCTGCTGCTAAACCCAAAGGCCAAAATTCTTTAGCCCTCCACAAAGTCATCATGGTGGGCAGCGGCGGCGTGGGCAAGTCGGCCCTCACGCTGCAGTTCATGTACGACGAGGTAAGCCGGCGGCACGTTGGTGCATCCACTCCCCCAGAGTGGAAAAAATAATACTTTCTGTTTTTTTTTTTTTTTTTTGGGGTAGTTCGTAGAAGATTATGAGCCCACCAAAGCGGACAGCTACAGGAAGAAGGTGGTGCTGGACGGCGAGGAGGTCCAGATCGACATCCTGGACACGGCCGGGCAGGAGGACTACGCCGCTATCCGCGACAACTACTTCCGTAGCGGCGAGGGCTTCCTATGCGTTTTCTCCATCACTGAGCTGGAGTCCTTCGCCGCCACCGTAGATTTCAGGTACATGTTTGGCTTCTAAAATTCCTCGGATGTCTAGCGCCTGAAGGAATCTGACCCTTTAGCCAGATTGCCGGAATCACGCCAGCCGAACCGCAGGGCCCGCGCTGGCGCAGCTTCAGCGACCCGGCAAGACCCTGGCCAAAAGGCCGAACTTTGCGCGTTCACCTTAGTCTTAACCACTTGTACTGACTCCATTTTGAAAGCTGGGAAAAGGCTTCGAAACACAAGTTGACAATTTATTCAGGTCAACAGCGATCAAACAGCAAGGCAAACAGCAAATAGGTCCCCGACAGAGAGGCAATTCTGGATCCAGGGTCAGCAAAACAACGAGCACATTTGTATGTTCCCGATAGGCAACAGTTGTTAGCTAAACGGTCAGTCTTTTTGAAGTCTGCGGTACGGTGGGACGGATGAAGGGTGTGCCTGTGTGTTGTTTAGGATAATTCTTCTGTTGCAGATTTGGGCGGTCAAGTTCGTGCGCCACCGTTCGTTGCTGGGTCATGGTTACTGAGGCAACTGAGGAGGGAGATTTGGCCTGCCTTGACTTCTGAGAGGCGCCGAGCAATCAAACTTAGTTGTTTTTGTTATCGGTTGGTGTGGTAGTACAGGACGTCCTGCCATTTGTTCTGGACTGTCCTGAACAGCTGGTGTTGCAGACGTGGGCTTGTAGAAGTCTTGCCTATCACCTGGTAGTCAGCGTCAATCTTGCTCAGTCAGCTGCATGACACACGTTGTCAGAAGGCGTCCCCGACAATCCGGCCAAAAGGTCGAACTCCACACGTTCACCTTAGTCTTAAGCCCTTATACTGACTCAATTTTGAAAGCTGGAAAAAGGCTTCGAAACACAAGTTGACAATTTATTCTGAGTCGACAACAATCATACAGCACAGAGGGACCGAGGTGAGGATCCAAGGTCACCATATCACAAGTCAATAAAAGGTTCCCGAGAAAAAGACAACGCTTAATTAAACATTCAATCTTTTGGCGGCTCTTGCTGGGCGGGCCTTGGGCAGTAGAAGGGTGTGTTTAAGAATATTGTCGGTTTGTGGATTGGACAAGAAGATTCGGGAGTTCCTGTTGTCAGGGCAACAAGGGTTGTGGATTTTGCCATCTCAACGTCAAAGGGGTTCTTGGAGTCTTATCAGTCGTGTTATCAGTTGTATATCGGGCATTCTTGTTCCTTGTGTTGGGACAGGGCGTCCCGCCATTTGTTCTGGACTGTCCGGGAAAAATGATTGCGAGAGTTGGTGGGCCAAACGTGAGCTTGTCAGCGTCAGTCTTGCTCAGTCAGCTGCATGACGCACACGTTGGGCTTCCATGATAAGAAGGTGTCATGTATCTCTTATGCCCTATATTCTGCTTGTTTTCCTTAAACTATGGTATAAGTGCTATTTATTTTATATTGAGTGTGTTACAGTAATACGAACACTCAAACAGTAAATATGAGAAAAAGATACTATTCCCTGATTGATTATATTAAGTGTGTTAGAATAATACAAACGGTCGATTGGTAAATAAGAGAAAAGATACTATTCCCTTCTTGCCGTACATGGCAGACGTAGAGTTAACATGGCAACCCAAGACTGATATCTGATTGGACAAGCAAACGTTGGTTTGTCCGCCCCTCCCAGTCTGAACGGATTGGACGTCTCACCGTCAACGACAGCCAATGGGTTGACCTTTTTTTTTTCGTCCCTTAGAGAGCAAATCCTGCGAGTCAAGGAGGACGAGAAC
This sequence comes from Corythoichthys intestinalis, assembly GCF_030265065.1. Classification (NCBI taxonomy): domain Eukaryota; kingdom Metazoa; phylum Chordata; class Actinopteri; order Syngnathiformes; family Syngnathidae; genus Corythoichthys; species Corythoichthys intestinalis. Next base: position 1,343,828 of record NC_080414.1, on the reverse strand, counting down.
GTCCCCTTCCTCCTAGTGGGCAACAAGTCGGACCTGGACGACCGGCGGCAGGTGAGCGCGGACGAGGCCAAGACCCGCGCCGAACAATGGGGCGTCTGTTACGTGGAGACCTCGGCCAAAACCCGTGCCAACGTCGACAAGGTCTGTCCCACCGGCGTCTTCCCTCTCTCCGTCTCCCCCGTCCGACGTTTAACGCTCATCTTCTCCAGGTCTTCTTCGATCTGATGCGCGAAATACGAGCGAGGAAGATGGAGGACAGCAAAGAGAAGAACGGCAAGAAGAAAAGCAAAAGTTTGGCTAAGAGAATCCGAGAGCGATGTTGTATTTTATAGTGGCCCGAGGTCTTAAAAAAAAAAAAAAAAAAAAAGCCAGAGAGCTGCTTGTGTACATATGCTACATTTCTCAGACTTTTTATTTAAACCCTTTTTGCGTTTAACCTATAAAACGGCGACACTCCATATGCTCAAAAACATTGAATCCTTCCGCTGCCTGTTTTAAATGAAGTCAAAAGAGGCTCAAGTGGGAGAAAATATGTCAAAGATGATTAAAAAGAGGTACATAGTGGGACAAAATATGGAAAAGACACTTTTTTTCATTAAAAAAAAAACAAACAAAAAAAACAGACTAAATGAAAACCTGAAATCAATACACAGTGGTATGAAAAAGTATCTGAACCTTTTGGAATTTCTCGCATTTCTGCATAAAATCACCATCAAATGTGATCTAATCTTTGTCAAAATCACACAGATGTAAAAACTGTCTGCTTTAACTAAAGTAGTTTTTCTAATGTTTCAATGAGGATAGCATGAAAACAATGACAGAAGGGGGAAAATAAGTAAGTGAACCATCATATTTAATATTTTGTGGCCCCCACTTTGGCAAAAATAACTTCAAACAGACGCTTCCTGTGGCTGCAGATCAGTCTGCCACATCGATCAGGACTAATCTTGGCCCATTCTTCTCCATAAAACTGCTGCAATTCAGTCAGATTCCTGGGATGTCTGGCATGAATCACTGTCTTTAGGCCATGCCACAGCATCTCAATGGGGTTCAAGTCTGAACTTTGACTTGGTCACTCCAGAACGGTTATTTTGTTCTTCTGAAACCATTCTCAAGTTGATTTACTTCTGTGTTTTGAATCGTTGCCTTGTTGCAGCATCCAGCTTCAACTGTCTGACGGACGGCCTCAAGTTGTCCTGCAAAACTTTTGAATTCATTCTTCCATTAATAATTGCAAGTTGTCCAGGCCCTGTGGCAGCAAAACAGCCCCAAATCATGATGCTCCCTCCACAACCATGCTTCACGGTGCGGATGAGGTGTTGATGTTGGTGAGCTGTTCCATTTTTCCTCCTCACATGACGTTGTGTGTTACTCCCAAACAATTGAACTTTGGTTTCATCAGTCTACAAAATATTTTACCAAATCTTCTCTGGAGTGTCCAAGTTTTGCGAACACTAAACAAGCAACAACAACAATGTTTTGGAATCCTCCCATGAACACCATTCTTGGCTATAGTTTTACATATAGTTGATCTGTTCAGAGATATTGGACTGTGCCAGTGATTTCTGTAAGTCTTTAGCAGATGTTCTAGGGTTCTTTTTTACCTCTCTGAGTATTCTGCACTGAACTCTTGGCGTCTTTGGTGGATAGCCACTCCTTGGAAGAGAAGCAAGAGTGCCAAACTCTCTCCATTTGTAGACAACTTCAACTTCTGACTGTCGATTGATAAACATCCAGACTTTTAGCGATGGTTTTGTATCCTTTCCCAGCTCTATACAAATCCCCAATTCTTGATTGCAGGTTCAGACAGCTCTTTTCACCGAGCCACATCAGACAGTGCTTCTCGTCACGACAATTCTTACCAGTCTTACCAGGTGTGTGTTTAATAGTGGTCAGGGCAGCTTTCAACCACTCATCAGTGATTGGGCACACATCTGACTTAAATTGTTTGGTAAAAATTCGTTTCAGTTGCGCTTTAAGTCTCCTTAGGCAGAGGGTTCACTTACTTGTTTTCCCCACTTCTGTCATGATTTGCATGCGTTCCTCATTCAAATATGAAAACCTATAAATCAGGGGTCCCCAAACTTTTTCCTGTGAGGGCCACATAACTTTTCCCTTCTCTGATGAGGGGCCGGGTCAGTTTGTAACAGAAAAAGTGTGACGATTGCAGGAGGGACTAAATGTAAAGATGTATTGTTTTTCAGAAAGCCATAATCAAATAACACTTTCTGGATTCTTCACTGAACAAAAGTAAATAAATTAATATAATATAATAATAACACTATTAATTAAATAGATAATAACCAAATAACCCTCTCTGCGTTCTTCACAGAAAAAAAATCCAGAAAATAAATAACACTATTGGGGAAAAAGAAAAAAAAATTGTTCAGGGGGCCGGACCAAATGTGGAGGCGTGCCGTGTCCGGCCCGCGACTTTGGGGACCCCTGCTATAAATGTTTGGGCGGTTTTAGTTACAGGAGACACTGATTTTTCATCTGTGTGATTTTGACAAAGATCAGATCACATATGATAATGATTTTATTCAGAAATGTGAGTAATTCCAAAAGGTTCAGATGTGTTTTCGTACCACTGAATATTAATAACTCTACAGCTCTATTCCCGGTGATAGAGGTCCAGTCCGTTTGGACTGGCAGCAATTGAATTAGTGAAAAGCAGATGCTTTGACATTGACGAAATTGTATTGTTTAAAAATCGGTTAAGAAACGACCAATGACTTAAAACATTTTAATGGGAGCATTGCCCCTACCAAAATGTCTGCCAGTAAGGCACATCACCCACCATTTTTCACTCCACCTTTTCATTCGCTGCCATTGATGGTGATTAATATCCTTTCCATTTACAATGGCATTGAATGATCACATTTCAGTGCAATTGATAACATATTAACTTTATTTTTCTTCTTTAATTCCACATAAAAAAAAAACACTAATGTTCTTAAATCACAAGTATTTGCACATCCTGGTTCTAACATTTCAACCATTTTTTAAAATTCTACTATTGTTCTTGTTATGAAGTCATCTTTGGTGCTTAAACAGGCTAATCGCGTCTCTATGCTAGCATTATGAAGGTGCACAATGTTGCGGCTAAGCTAATTTGACCAAAATGAGTGAAAACGCATCAGCGAAACTGGAAAACGGGATCATAAAATCCACAAAAAAGGTTCTTTGTCACTACTAAGAAAGCAATTTAAAGTCCCGAATTCAATTTAAAAAGTGCCAGATGGATTGAAAATAGCCAAAGAAAACCGCTAGCTAGCTACCACACGCTAAAGTGCCCACTTTTCCAATTAAAGTGAATTTGAAAAAGACTGATCACGAGAAGTTTTTTTTTGTGCACGCCACTGCCTACGTGTCGTCCGTGTTGAATGTCGAGCGTCGCCAGGCCGATGCTAACAATCGTGTGCATTTACTGTATTGAGCTAACCATATTCTTACATTTGAATACAATATGAGAAGTTGGGCATGGTTAGCTTTCAGATGGATTTTCCTGCAATATAGTCATCGGAAGTGTGGAACAGTTGCACAAATGCGTTTTAAAGTTGAAAGCAAAGGTGTCAAACTTAAAGCACGGGGCCTAGATCGGGCCCTGTGTAGCCTGCAAAAGCAAATTGTGGTGTTTCTGGATGAAATAGAAAAATTGTACATTTTTGTTGAAAGTATTTTTTGGTTACCAAACCCCTTGAGAATGCATGGGAAAGTTGTTTTACTGGCTTGTAATTTCATAACCAGGTACAGTGCTGGCCAAAAGTAATGGCACCCCTGCAATTCTGTCAGATAATGCTCAATTTCTCCCAGAAAATGATTGCAATTACAAATACTTTGGTAGTAGTATTTTCTATAATTTTGCTTGAAATGAAAAAACACAAAAGAGAATGAAGGGGAAAAAATTAATCATCATTTTACACAAAACTGCAAAAATGAGGCCGGACAAAAGTACTGGCACCATTTGAAAAATCATGTGCTGCTTCTCTAATTTATGTAATTAACAGCACCTGTTACTTACCTGTGGCACATACCAGGTGGTGGCAGTAACAATCACACGTGCAGCCTGTTAAAATGGATTAAAGTTGACTCAACCTCTGTCCTGTGTCCTTGTGTGTACCACATTGAGCATGGAGAAAAGAAAGAAGACCAAAGAACTGTCTGAAGACTTGAGAAGTATAATGGTGAGGATGGATGGGTAATCTCAAGGCTACAAGTCCATCGCCAAAGACCTGAATGTTCCGGTGTCTACCGTGCGTAATGTCATCAATAAATGTAAAGCCCACAGCACTGTGGCTAACCTCCCTAGATGTGGACGGAAAAGAAAAATTGACGAGAGATTTCAACCAAACATTGTGCGGATGGTGGATAAAGAACATCGACGGACATCTAAACAAATTGAAGCTGTCCGGCAGTCCGAGGGTACAACTGTGTCAACTCGTACTATCCGACGGAGTCTGAACGAAAAGGGGCTATGGTAGGATACCCAGGAAGACCCCATTTCTGACCCAGAGACTTAAAATAGCCAGGCTGGAGTTTGCCAAAACTTACCTAAGAAAGCCAAAAACGTTTTGGAAGAATGTTCTCTGGTCAGATGAGACAAAAAAAAGGCTTTTTGGGAAAAGGCATCAATATAGAGTTGACAGGAAAAAAACGAGGCCTTTAAAGAAAAGAACATGGTCCCCACAGTCAAACATGGTGGAGGTTTCCTGATTTTTTTGGGGGTTGCTTTGCTTCCTCTAGCACTTTTGGGGTTGCTTTGCTTCCTCTAGCGCTGGACTGCTTGACCATGTGCATAGCATTACACATTTTGCAGCAAAATGTAGGGTCCAGTGTGAGAAAGCTGGTTCTCCCTCAGAGGTCATGGGTCTTCCAACAGGACAATGACCCAAAACACACTTCAAAAAGCACAAGAAAATGGTTTGAGAGAAAGCACAGGAGACTCCTAAAGTGGCCAGACCTGAATCCCATAGAACACCTGTAGAGAGATCTGAAAATGGCACCCCACCCTTCAAATCTCAGAGACCTGGAGCAGTTGGCCAAAGAAGAATGGTCTCAAATTCCAGCAGAGCATTGTAAGAAACTCATACCGGAAGCGGTTGTTCGCAGTTATTTTGTCTAAAGGTTGTGCTACGAAGTATTAGGCTGAGGGTGCCAATACTTTTGTCCGGCCCATTTTGTGTGAGTTTTGTGTAAAATGATAATGATTTCATTTTTTTTCTTCATTCTCTTTTGTGTTTCTTCATTGCAAGCAAAATAAATGAAGATATTACTGTCAAAACATTTGTTATTGCAATCATTATTCTGGGAGAAATTGAGCATTATCTGCCAGAATCGCAGGGGTGCAAGTACTTTTGGCCAGCACTGTACTTGAATTTACATGAAGGGTCTAGAGACCTTTTTTTAATTAATCCAATTTGTTATCATTTCCAGTTGTCGTGCAAAAATTCCTCAACGTTCACTGGAAAGCTAAATATTTTGTTAGCCAAAAACCTTCATTCCCTTTCTTTGCTTTGATCAACTGAGCCACAGCTATTTTTCTTTTCAGCCCGTTTTCCCACAACAGGAGTCTATGCAACAAAAAAGTGGCGTACCTTCAAAACACAACTCTGTTTTCTTTGCAATCCCCGTTCATAGACTTCATAATGATATTGACGGGACACTGGGCCGATTAAGTGGGGGCCTGCATTGTTGGCGAGGCCGTCAAAGCTGACTGAGCGGAATCACAGATAAAGAGCTTTTTTTTTGATGAAAATTCTTGTGAATAAATGCTTAAATCCCTGAGTTCTTTAGAGATATGGACTAGGGCTGCAGCTATCGATTATTTTAGTAGTCGAATAATCGTTGAACAAGTTAGTTCGAGTAATCAGATAAGGAACATAAAAAATTAAAATACTTGAGCTGAGTCTCAAATGGTATAAAAAGAATAAATAAATGAAGATCTAATTACAACTGAAGAACAATTGACTAACTTACACAGCAAAAGTCTGCTTAAAGCTTATAACTTAAATGCTATAAAATGCAAACTTTTTTTCTTACAATGCTCTTAACAAATGGTTCACGCACATATTCCCACAGAAAAAGGCTAATTATACCTATAAACTAAATTACGAATGCATTATCATTTATGTTGGTCTTAACAGGGAGCAGCTGGATTCAGCCATGGGAAATGAGTTATGTCATATTTACTGTTGCCACTAGAAGGCAGCGTATCCACCCGAATCCTAAAACTAAATGCAAACACTTTCAAAATAAACCATTACAAAGCCACGAGGCACAAAATTTAGATTTTTTTTCTAATCGAATTACTCGAGTTAATTGATTAATCGTTGCAGCACTAATATGGACGTGAAACAGTCTCGATTCTTGGTTAAGAGCCAAAAAAACGTGCAGTTAGCATTTATTTTACGTAAATATATTGAAGTACAATGCTAGTTTGTTAGTAAACGTAGCTAGCAGCCATTTGATGGAAACAGACCTTTTCCGGTGAAAATTCTCTTGAATAAATGCTTAAATCCCCGAATTCTTTACACATATGGGTGTAAAACGGTCTCGATTCTTGGTTAAAAGCAAAAGAACCGGGAAGTTAGCATTTATTTTACATAAATATGTCGAAGTACAATGCTAGTCTGTTAGTGAATGTAGCTAGTGGCCGCCTGATGTAAACAGAGCTTTTCCAGTGAAATTTCTTGTGAATAAATGCTTAAATCCCCGAATTCTTTATAGATAGGAGCATAAAACAGTCTTGATTCTTGGTTAGAAGCCCTAAAAAAACGTGCAGTTAGCATTTATTTTGCGTAAATATGTCGAAGTACAATGCTAGTCTGTTAGTAAATGTAGCTAACGGCCGCCTGACGTGAAGTGAGCTTTTCAGGTAACAATTCATGTGAATAAATGCTTAAATCCCCAAATACTTTATAAATATTCTTTAAACCTTTCAAAATGGAGTTGTCAGGGCAACGAGGGGTTGTAGATTTTGCCACCTCAGTGTCAAAGAGGCTCTTGGAGTCTTGGCAGTCGTGTTATCAGTTGGATATCGGGCTTTCTCCTGTGCTCCTTGTGTTGGGACAGAGCCTCCCGCCATTTGTTCTGGACTGTCCGAGAGAACTGATTGCAGACGTTGGCTTGTCAGCGTCAATCTTGTACAGCTTTCGTACTTTTTCAACAGAAATCCGCCGTTAGATCGCTGCGTGCGCGTGTTTTTGAATAGCTCCTCCTGACGTGGGCGGCCCCCTACTTGAATGTGAGGCGCAGCACATGACCGATCTGACCTGTCAATACATTATGAAGTCTATGCCCAGTTTGAAATCCTCCTCTTAATTGCACTGGTGTCACGAAAATGCAAAAGAACGCCCGCGGTTCGTATTTATCGAAAAGCACATATAGTGAAGAGTTCGGGAAAGCCTAAGCTAATAAGCGCACGGAAAGCATATTTTTAATTTAAGGGCTAATTTCCAGCACACGACGGCCCGGGGTAGAAAAATGTCGACTTTTTCAAGTGTAAGAATAAAACCGTGTTATCTCCATTTTCAGTGTGCTCTTGTCGCTAAATAACTACAAAAACAATAATGACCACCGTTGTGCTTATTGCTTAACTAAAAAAAAAAAAAAAAATAGCTAGTACGCGCTGTGAGTTTCTTCCTACTTCGCCCCTACCAAGATGGCTGCCACTGAGGCATGTCACGAGCCATTTTTCACTTTGTTGTTCCTTTTCGGAGATGATGGTAAGCTCATTCACTGCCATTGACAGCAATCGAGGTCAAATTCATTTGAAATGAGATGACTGGCACTGAATGATTATGTATGAGTGCCATTGACGGTGCTAGACGTCCAATCCATTTGAAGTGGGAGGGTGGCAGCGAATGAACGTTCGTTCATTCGCTGCCACCCTCCCTCTTCAAATGGATTGGACGTCTAAACCCGTTCGAGATTGGACGTCTGTCATCGTCAATGGCACCGAAAGAGTCTGCCGAGACGGCCATTTTTTTTTTTTGCCTTTTTATATTAATGCTATAGAAAATCTACTATATACAATATGTCTATGTTGGGTTGGGTGATGGGGCATGTTTGAAACGCTACCTTCATGTTTACTTGATTTTTTTGGAAACATAACCACTAATGTAGCCTAAAAACGTCTTTGAGTGCAAGAGGCGATGCTTACATTTCAAATTTGGTGTGTGTGCGTGTGCGTATGCGCGTGTGTTCTTTGGAAATGGCAAATAAAGGTGATATGACTAACGCAGATGTCTTTGTTGTTTCTGGAATAGTTCGTTTTATTATTGTTCGGAGTGTTTGTCCGCTACTCGAGACGGATTTCGTCTATTAACTTGGTAAACCGGCAAATTACAACTCCAAGCAAAAAGTATGGAATCGCCAGTCTCGGACGAGCACTCACTCAGACATTTTATCATGTAGAACAAACTCTCAAAAAATTAATGAATTAGTTCAAAAGTGCAACTCTTTAGCGTTCAGAAACACAAAAAGAAATGAATAAAAAAATTGTAGTGGTCAGTAAATGTTAATTTTATAGAGCATGTGCAGGGAAATATATATGGAATCCCTCCATTCTGAGAGAGTCAAGAATCTGCATTGGACAAGGTGATGATGCTGGAACTTTTGTTTGGTGCCGTTCCAGTGAGATTTACAAAGATGACTGAAGAAGACCTCAAAATTCCATCTGTCCTTGATGATATGGGGCTGCATGTCAGGCAAAGGCACTGGGGAGATGGCTGTGGTTAAATTTTCAATAAATGCACAAGTTTAATTTGAAATTTTAGACAGCTTTCGTATCCCTTCCATTGAAAATATGTTTGTCATTTTCCAAGATGACAATGCATCATGCCACAGAGCGAAAACTGTTAAAGCATTCCTTGGAGAAAGACTGATGCAGTCAATGTCATGCCCTGCAAATAGCCAAGATCTCAACCATATTGAAAACCTGTGGTGGAAATCGACAAAAAAATGGTCCACAGCAAAGCTCCGACCTGCAATGATGATCTGGCAACTGCAATCAAAGAGAGTTTGGCACCAAACTGATGAAGAACACTCATCAAGTCCATGCCTCAGAGACTGCAAGCTGTCATAAAAGCCAGAGGTGGTGCTACTAAATACTAGAGATGTGTTTTGATTGGTATTTCTTTGTTTGTTTCTCATGATTCCGTATTTTTTTCCTCAGAATGGAGTGATTCCATATATATTTGCCTGCACTTGCGCTATAAAATTAACATTTACTGACCACCACAATGTTTTTTATTCATTTCTTTTAGTGTTTCTGAATGCTAAAGAGTTGCACTTTTGAACTAATTCATTATTTTTTCAAGGTTTTTATCTGAGTTTGTTCTACATGATAAAATGTCTGCGTGAGTGCTCGCCCGAGACTGGGGATTCCATACATTTCGCTAGGAGTTGTAGAAATAAATACAGTGCTGGCCGCTGGCCAAAAGTATTGGCACCCCTGCAATTCTGTCAGATAACACGGTCAAGCAGTCCAGTGCCAAAGTCAGCAAAGCAACCCCAAAACATCAGGGAACCTCCGCCAAGTTTGACTGTGGGGACCGTGTCCTTTTCTTTAAAGGCCTCGTTTTTTCCCCCCTGTTAACTCTATGTTGGTGCCTTTTCCCAAAAAGCTCTACTTTTGTCTCATCTGGCCAGAGAACATTCTTCCAAAACGTTCTCAGGTAAGTTTTGGCAAACTCCAACCTGGCTTTTTTATGTCTCTGGGTCAGAAGTGGGCCAGAAGGCCAAACTTTGCGCATTCACTTTGGTCTTAACCCTTTGTACTTACTCCATTTTGAAAGGTTTAAGGAAGGCTCACCAAAAACAAGTTGACAATTTATTCATGTCGACAGCGATCAAGACGGCAAGGCGAAACAAACACTCAGGCGGGGAGGCAACGTCACCCTATCACACGTCAACAAAAGGTTCCTGAGAAAAAATGACAACGCTTAGTTAAATATTCAGTCAAAGGTTTGGGGTCGCTTTGACCCCAAACTTTTGAACGGTAGTGTATATACTAGTATATTGATTTATTATATATCTACAGTGGTATGAAAAAGTATCTGAACCTTTTGGAATTTCTCACATTTCTGCATAAAATCACCATCAAATGTGATCTGATCTTTGTCAAAATCACACAGATAAAAAAAACAGTGCTTTAACTAAAACCACCCAAACATTTATAGGTTTTTATATTTTAATGAGGATAGTATGCAAACAATGACAGAAGAGTGGAAATAAGTAATTAACTCTCTGTCTAAGGAGACTTAAAGAGCAATTGAAACCAATTTTTACCAAACAATTTAAGTCAGGTATGTGCCCAAACACTGAAGAGTGGTTTAAAGCTGCCCTGCCCCCTATAAAACACGTGGTAAGAAATGTCTTGATGAGAAGCATTGTCTGATGTTGAAGGAATCCGACCTTTTAGCCAGACTGCCGGACCCGCGCTGGCGGGACTCCGACAACCCGGCCAGAGGGCCAAACTCCTCACGTTCACCTTAGTCTTACCCCTTTGTACTGACTCCATTTTGAAAGGTTTAAATAAGGCTCACCGAGAACAAGTTGACAATTTATTCAGGTCCACAGCAATCAACAGCAAAAGACCGAGACGAGGAGGCTGACTCGTTCCAAGGTCACCATATCAAAAGTCAAAAAAAGGTTCCCGAGAAAAAATGACAAGGCTTAATTAAACGTTCAGTCTTGTTAAGGCTCTCGCTGGGGCGGGCAATGAACAGGAAGAAGGGTGTGTTTAGGATTATTGTCTGTTTGTGGATTGGACAGGAGGATTCCGGAGTTACTGTTGTCAGGGCAACGAGGGTTGTGGATTTTGCCACCTCAGCGTCAAAGGGGCTCTTGGAGTCATATCAGTCGTGTTATCCATTGGATATCGGGCGTTCTCCGGTGTTCCTTGTTTTGGGACAGGGCGTCCTGCCATTTGTTTTGGATTGTAAGTGTGATTTAGTTATTGCCACCACCTGTTATGTGGCACAGGTAAGTAACAGGTGCTGTCAATGACACAAATTAGGGAAGCATCACATTATTTTTCAAAGGGTGCCAATACTTTTGTCTGGCCCATTTTTGGAGTTTTGTGTAAAATGATAATGATTTAATTTTTTTCCCCATTCTCTTTTGTGTTTTTTCATTACAAGCTAAATAAATGAAGATATTACTACCAACGCATTAGTAATTGCAATCATTTTCTGAGAGAAATTGAGTATTATCTGACAGAAGTGCAGGGGTGCCAATACTTTTGGCCAGAACTATAGTCGGTAGAAAAATCATAAGATAAAAAAAAAAATAAGTCAATATAGAAAATTAACTAATTAATAAACCAATTATTTTTTCTATAAATTAATGCATTTTTAAAAATGTCAATATTTTTAATTAATTGTCTATATTTTCTTCCATTCTTTTTTTAATCTGATTTTTAAAAATTAATTTAAGTTTACCTGATTTTTAATTAAATTTTCTGTATTTCGCTGTTTTTTTCATGTAGCTACAGTACTTGTTTCTGTATTTTTGTTAAATGTAAATTCAGGCATCAACGGGTGGAACAATTCAATGAGTCTATTTTGAAAATAGGACTACAAACATGGCCGGTTCTCGCATTTGCACATTTAAAGCCCGGCGGTGCAACAGACGCATGTTAACAAATTGTGTAAAAATGAGCAATATATAGTAATATGTATTAGCACAGTTATGTTCAGGTTGCACATTCAAGTATTTTTATTTTTTTAATATTGATCAATAAACATACATACAAATAACAGCAATACAGAAAAAACAGTTCACCGAGAGTAAACCCTTATCAATATTGCCTTTTACATAGTAAGACATACAAAAATAAAATAGATAACACAAAATAAACAGGAAATTATAAGAGAAAAACAAAAAAAAGCATGTTATATCCTAAACAATTTTGCATAAGCTTCTAGAACAGACTTGCATTTATTGTTTTGTATCATATTAAATGATGTGAAATATGATTCAATTTCAACCAAAATTATTTAAAGTTCAGATTTACCTTTTGAAATTTAGATTTGTGAATATATTCCCCCAGCAATGTATAAAGATTTAATATTGTATTTAATTTTTTTATCTTTGGATTCAAATACGGTAATAATTGTTGTTTTTCGTTTTTGCACATTCAAGTAGTGATCAGGGGTTCCCTCGGCGACGACGTCACAGGGTACGTCGTTACGAACTCGCCTGTGATTGGCTGACGCCGGCGCACGAGGCCTGTAGTTTGAAAGCTCGTCTGCGGCCCGACAAGTGTTTAGCAGTAGCATTAGCCCCACACCTCCAACAAAGTTAACACCGTCGGCCAACTTCATTCATATCGACACCTCCGCTCGCTTCGGGCTTCTAAAGCTACGCGCGGCGCATTTGGCGGCCATGACGCCACCGGCGGGAGCGGAACACACCACGGACGCCGCCGCTTTTTGACGGCTTTTTTGCGGCTGGAAGTCCACGCCGAGACCGGGAGATACAAGAAAGCTTCCCCGCCGCTTCACTTCCTTGTTGCGCGTCGGGAGGCGGATAAGTTTGCTTTATTTTTTTATGTTTTTTACTCGACAGCGGATGGAAGTACTCGCTCGTAGTGGCGGTGGCGTGTCAACGGAGCCGGGGACTTAAACCCGGACGGGCCTCGGGCCTGCACTTTTGTCTGCCAGTCGGTACGCAATGTGTCGCGGGGCTTCGTTAGCCGCCGGGAGGCTACTTTAGCTAACAAATTGTTGATAACGTTCAACCTGAGTTCGACCGCTAGCTTCGTGTCATATGTTGCGTGTACGCGTGGAAGAACCGGTTCCTAATCAAGTCCAAGTGGAAAACACCATTGAGTTAGCTTTGTGATGCTAACATTAAGCTCGTGATCTCGCCTGCCAAATGTGAATGACCGTGCTAACCGGCCCGATGTTATTGTGTTCCACCGCACGACAGGGAACGTAGATTAGAAGTATTTCAAGGGAATTGAGTGAGGGGGTGGCGTTAGTGCAACCGTGTGGATCGATGCCGAATTCGGATGTACTGCGGGATGGCCGCGGCCGAAGTCCCTCCGCGCAGAGAAGCGCTAGCAGGCAGGACAGGCGGAACGCGAGTAAGCCGGGGAGCAGCGCGGCGGCTCAGCGGGACACGCGACGGGACAAGAGACGCTCCTCGGCGTCTCGTCGCAAGAAACGCAAGCAGGGCAAGGACAGGGACTTGTGGCACCTCGGTGCGACGGAAGGGACGGTCAATGACAGACACGCGGCTTTTGGCAGGGAGGCAGAACTCGGGACTTTGGTGGAGTACGACGACGTCAGCTCCCAGTCGGAGCGTTTCTCCGGGAGCCCCTCGCCTAAGCCGGACCACCACTTCTCCGTGGACCGATTGAGCGACTTCGGGGACTACGACGGACCTCAGCCCAGAGAACGCCAGGACGTCTTCGCCATCAAGGACAAGCGCGCCAGAGCGCCAAAAAGCAAGCCTTCGAGCCGCAAGAAGGAGCGTCCCGCTCGGGAACGAAACTCCAAAGTCCGAGGAGGACTCGGCCCGAGCGCCTCTAAAAACCACCGGGACGCCGGTACGAAGAGCGAAGACAAGAACGGCAAGAAAACGTCTGCCGGCCCGTCGTCGGAAAAACGGGACTCCAAAAGGCAACGGAGTAAAACGCGAGCGGACAAAGAACCGCCGTCCGCGTACAGAGACGTTCCTCCGCAGTCGTACCGGGACGACTACAGGAGGAGCCCGGGATTCAAAGCCGAAAGTCCCTACGGGACATCGTACCCGTACAACTACCAGTCCCCGCCCGGTTACAACCAGATCTCCAGAAGAAGCCCGACCTATCCGAGCAAAAGAACCTCTCCCGTGTCCAACTACTACAACCGGGACGGCGACGCGTACGGCACCGCCAAATCTCCCGGGTCTTACTCGAGCAAGAGGAAGCGATCCCCCGCCAGTCCCGCCACCTGGCGCCGGTCTCCCAGCTACAGCCGCCGCAGTCCCTACGAGCAAGGCGAGTTCGTCGCCAGTCCGTACGCAGGTCGGCGGAGGTCACGGAGTCCCTACAGGAAGTCCCTCAGCCCCAGTCCGGATGTCAGGTGAGCTGGAAGGTTAAAATTCTTAACTCGTGAACCAAGTGTAGACGTCTGATTCATTTAAACCGGCTGAGAATGTTCATGATTGTTTAAAAAAAAAAAAAAACATAAGAATCGTAAAAGCTAGTTAAATAAAAATGTGAAAAGTTGTCAGCACGGAAAGCGACCTTGACCTTGACTCTCTCCCAGCAGGCGCGCGGCCCGGTCCCGCAGCCGAAGCCCGTACTCGTCGCTCAGGCCTTCCCGCTCGCGCAGCCGTCACCGCAAGTCGCGCTCGCGCAGCCGGCCCTCCAGCCTCTCGCCCGGCACGCTGACCTTCAAAAGCAGCCTGGCGGCCGAGCTCAGTAAGCAGAAGAAGGCCAAAGCAGCCGAGGCGGCCGCCAAAGCCAAAAGCTCCGGCGACACCGCTGCCTCCGCCCCAGTCAAATCCGCCGCCGCTCGCCAGCCCAGCCCTAAGACCGACCACGCGGCCAGGAAGGGACGCCCGCCCTCGCCGCCTCCGGAAAAAGGCCCGCGCACGCCCACTTCCGTTCCGTCGCCTTCCAAGAAAACGACGGAGCAGCCCGCCGGCCGGGACAAAGACGGAAAGGCTAAAGAGGACTCCAAGAGGAAACCCGCGGCGCCTAACAAAGCCGGGGGGAGCTTTGCCGCCAGCGTCCTGAACCTTCCGCTTCCCCCGAGCATCCTGGAACAAATCGATAAAGGCGAGAGGTATGTTTCTGTCATGGTGTTACGGCGATTCTCTGTTTCACTTTGTAATAAACCTGGGGCCTTTTTTGTTTCAGCGCCAAGGACGCCAAGAAAAAATCGGAGCGAAAGGGCCGACAGCTCCTCGCCGACCTGCCGCTCCCACCCATTCTTTCCAGCCGCACGTCTTCGCCGCGCAGTCCGGCCGAGGAGAAAAAGGCCCAAACGCCTCGCCGGAGGCCGAGGTGCGTTCGGGTTCCCAGATGGCTTTTGACCCTGTCAAGTGTTTTATTTATTTTTATATCATATATATAAATTTATATTGATATATACAGTGGTATGAAAACGTATCTGAACCTTTTGGAGTATCTCACATTTCTGCATAAAATAACCATCATATATGATCTGATCTTTGTCAAAATCACACAGATGTAAAAACGGTGTCTGCTTTAACTAAATCCACCCAAGCATTTATAGGTTGTCATATTTTAATGAGGATCATATGCAAACAATGACAGAAGGGGGAATATTAAATGATCCTTCTGCCAACAAGACTTATAGAGCAATTGAAACCAATTTTAGTCAGGTTTTACCCAATCGTTGATGACTGCCCTGCCCACTATAAAACACACACCTGGTAAGAAATGCCTTGATGAGAAGCATCGTCTGATGTGCATCATATCTTCAATGTGACGATTCACTTATTTTTCCCCCTTCTGTCATTGTTTGCATACTATCCTCTTTAAAATATGAAAACCTACAAATGTTTGGGGGGGGGGTTAGTTAGAGCAGACACCGTTTTTTCATCTGGGTGATTTGGCAAAGATCACATTTGATCGGGATTTTATGCAGAAATGTGAGAAATTCCAAAAGATTCAGATACTTTTTCATACTACTGTATATAGAAACCACACACATAAACCCATTCATATAACAGTTTAGAGTCTCAACACAAACTCCCATTCAAACTGGAAATTGTCATACAAGAGAGTGTGTTTTGTAATTGGATTTTGTCTTCATTTTTACTAACAACATGCCTAAATATCCGATAAATCGTTTAATTAATTGGGCGATTAATTTATGATGAAAATTGTTATTTGCAGCCCTAAATTCAATGGCAATTTCATTCCCCCTACTTTATTTATTATTTATTTATTATTATTATTATTAAAATACATTTTTCTTTTTGTCTCCCGGTCATTCCCAGAATGTGCGGCCCGAGATACGGCGAGATTAAAGAGACGGAGATCGACTGGGGCAAGCGTTGCGTGGATAAGTTTGAAATCATCGGCATCACGGGGGAAGGCACGTACGGCCAGGTGTACAAAGCTAAAGACAAAGACACAGGTGAGAAAAAGAAGAAGAAAGCGAGAAAATGAACGAATGAAAACTGGTTGCTTTTCCCTCAGGCGAGATGGTGGCGTTGAAGAAGGTGCGTCTGGACAACGAGAAGGAGGGCTTCCCCATCACGGCTATCCGAGAGATTAAAATTTTGCGGCAGCTCAACCACAAGAGCATCATCAACATGAAGGAGATCGTCACCGACAAGGAGGACGCGCTGGACTTTAAAAACGACAAAGGTTTCTCGTCGTCTGGAAGTCCGGTTTTGAAAACCCAGGAAAATGTTGCCAATGATGGTTTGTGTTTTTGGGTGGGGTGCGGCAGGTGCTTTCTATCTGGTCTTCGAGTACATGGACCACGACCTGATGGGCCTGCTGGAGTCGGGCTTGGTGCACTTCAACGAGAGCCACATCAAATCCTTCATGCGCCAGCTGCTGGAGGGCTTGGACTACTGCCACAAGAAGAACTTCTTGCACCGCGACATCAAGTGCTCCAACATCCTTCTCAACAACAAGTAGGTCCAGGCTATTTATAAACCATGTCGGAGCCTTTTTTCTTATGCTAACGTGTTTTGTCTCTCCTTAACAGAGGTCAAATCAAGCTAGCAGACTTTGGTTTGGCTCGCTTGTACAACTCTGAAGAGAGGTGAGTGAGCTTCTCCACTTTATATTTAATAATAGGAGATAGAGTTAAATCCATTTGAACTGGGAGGGTGGCAGCGAATTAGCATTTGCTTCCATTATAAATATTATTATTGTCCCTCCCAAACGGTGTAGATGTCTTTGGGTGTCAGTGGCAGCCAATGCCAGGCAATAAGTTCATTTTGGGGCATTTATGGGTCACTTCCTGTTGATCTGGAGTTACTGAAAAGGAAGTAACTCAAGAATGTCCTCAAATCAATAGAAAGTAACCTGTAAATGTCCCAAAATCAATAGGAAGTGACCAAAAGTCAACTGTAAAGGACATATAATGCCCCAAAATTAGCATTGGCAAAATAAGCATTGGCTGCCACCGATGGCCATAGACGTCCAAACTGTTTGAAGTTGAAGGGATGGCAGCGAATCTTCTCTGGCTATGAATGCTCTGGTTTCAGTGCCACTGACTGCGCTAGACGTCCAATCCAGTCAAAGTGAATTGGTTGTCTAGGGCTGTCAATGGCAGTCAGTGAGCTAACATAGACACTATTCAAAGATTTTGGTAGCAACCCGTTGCTTCCTTTTTGCTTTTTTAAACAATGGCACCTTTTTAAATTGATATATCGATTCTCGGAAGGAGCGTATGAAAGACCTTTCAGGCTACAAAGTATGGTGACTCGGCGACCCAAGGCTCTTGAGCCACATGTGGCTCTTTAGCGCTGCCCTAGTGGCTCCCTGGAGCTCTCTCAAAAATGTTTGAAAATGGCAAAAAGATTAGGGAAGGAAATATATTTTTGTTTTAATGTTTTCTGTCGGAGACAAACGTGACACAAACATTCTTCTAATTCATTAATATTGTAATGAAGTTAAACTTGAGGCAGCATCGTACAACAGAGTAGTCTCGTGGTGCGTTTTTCTCTATAGCAGGGGTCGGGAACCTTTTAGAAAGAGAGAGCCAAAACCCAACATATTTTAAAATGTGATTCCACAAGAGCCATACAGTGTGTGTCTATGTGGTTGTTTATATATTGAAGGAATCTGACCTTCTAGCCAGACTACCGGAATCGCATCAGCCAAACCGCTGAACCCGCACTGTCACGACATTGTTCGGATGGAGACGTAGATGCAAATTTGAAATTTTTCGTATTCTTGGAGAGTAAACGTCCCTTTAGATGGTACGCGGTTTAACTTTCCCCTGTGTATGTTTTATATACTCCGGTTCACTCGGCATCGAGTCGGGAGGGGCCGACCCCGCCACTGGCCGAGTGGGGACTTAGCACACGAGGCGATCTCGCCCATCTCCGCGCAACCCGACTTGAAGCATATTATTGCGACGCAGATTTGAAGTGTCTAGGAATAATGTGCGAATGCCCCATCAGCTCATCATTGCTGGGTAATGTCAAGCGAGCCAGTGGGTTCCCTATTTAAGATGTCGGGTTGGCAGAGTGCCATATGCGCTCATCAAATGAGCCGTAGGTTCCTGATCCATGCTTTATAGGATGCACTGCAGGGAAAATAAATCATGAAGGCTCATTTTGTATTTGTAGCCAACTTTGTCATTTTGATAGTACAGCATGTGTTGCCTTCATTACAAGGCTTTTAAATTTTTGCAACTCCAGACATTTTTTTGGCTCAATGTGGCTATGTGAACATTTTGGGTTGCCCACCCTTGGCCTACTTGGACGCCGTCTCGGTCGGTCAACATTTAAAGGGAAGCTTTCGATCAATGTCCATGTCTCGTTGGCAGTCGACCTTACACCAACAAAGTCATCACGCTGTGGTACCGGCCCCCGGAGCTCCTGCTGGGCGAAGAGAGGTACACGCCGGCCATCGACGTGTGGAGCTGCGGGTAAGAAACAACCCAGTCCTCTTCAACTGCTTAAAAAAAAGTCGTTTTGACGCACGCCGTCTTTTCACAGATGCATCCTCGGGGAATTGTTCACCAAAAAGCCCATCTTTCAAGCGAACCAGGAGCTCGCCCAGTTGGAGTTGATCAGGTACGTGGACGTGGCCCCTACCAAGTAGGCTGCCAGTGAAGCGGACCGTATTCATTTATGGAAAAAACAGTACAAAGATTTTTTTATGAGTTTCCTTAATTGCACTAAGTGATAACTGGACGGTTGGGGTTGGGTCAACGTAAAAATGTCAATCTATTACCTCGCGAGTTAAAATGGGTCCGCTTCTGTGGGTGATTCCAGTCGGATATGCGGCAGCCCGTGTCCCGCCGTGTGGCCGGACGTCATCAAGCTACCCTTCTTTAACACCATGAAACCCAAAAAGCAGTACAGGCGACGACTACGGGAGGAGTTCGCCTTGTGAGTTCCTAGGTTTCACGTCGTAAGCGAGGGTCCGTCTGACCCGAGTCTCGTATTCCTCAGCATCCCTCCGACCGCTCTGGATCTGTTCGACCACATGCTGAACCTCGACCCGGGCAAGCGCTGCACGGGCGAACAGGCGCTAAGCTGCGAGTTCCTCAAGGACGTGGACCCGGACAAAATGCCCCCACCGGAGTAAGTGATGACTCCCCCCTGAGGCCGTCGTGGAGACTGTCTCGCACCGTAACGCTGTTCTTTGACGTCCGCAGTCTTCCGTTGTGGCAAGACTGCCACGAGCTGTGGAGCAAGAAGAGGCGGCGGCAGAAGCAGATGCCCGAGGATTTGGCTCTTCCTCCGAAGGCGCCCCGGAAAGAGTTAGGCATGGACGACAGTCGCAGTAACACACCTCAAGGCTTCTCCGCAGCTGGGGGCGCCAAAGCGCCGGGCGCGGCAGCTTCGGGTGGGTGCGGGGAGATGCTGTTTTCTTAACAAAACTAGAACTAAAATGTCTACTTTGTATTTTGTTTTTCCAGCAGACGCGAAGGGTCCCAACTCCCAGCTGACCCAGGAGCAGCTGGCCGTCCTGCTGAACCTCCTGGGGCCGCCCAACAGCGGGACCAACCCGGCCCAGTTTTTCCAGGCGGGCGGCTCCAAGGCCAACCAGGAGACGCCGCAGCAGCCCTCCAAAGCCCCGCCGGCTCCCGACGCGGCCGAACCCGCCGCGCCGCCCGCCGCGCCCCCGCAGCCGACCGCTCCGGCGGGCGTGCCCCGCACCCCGCCCATGCCCAAGCCCCCGTCGCCACCTCCGGCGCCCGAGGGGGACGCGGCCGCAGCCACCCAGACGGCCGTCACCATGCTGCTGGCTCAGCTGCTGCAGGCTCAGCGGCAGGAAGACGGGGGCGACGGTACGGAGGCTTCCGGCGGCGTCCAAGCGGCGGGGGTGGCGCCCCCGATTCCTACTGAGGGCAAACTACCTCCAGAGTCCAGCCCGGTCTCACCTGGTAAATCCTTTCATTTTGACTCCCATTTCATAAAGTCACTCTTTGAAACTGACGCGTCTTTGTCTCGCAGCGCCTGACACGAGCGGCGTCCCCATCCTGCCCCCGGACCAGAGACCGCCTGAACCCCCGGAGCCGGCCCCGCACGCCGACCTGGACTATAGGCGGCCGCCGCCCGAACCCAAGCCTGGCCACGCGCCGCCCATCGCTTCGGCCGGGGGAGGCGACGGAGGCGCCCTCCCGCCCGAGCCCGACTACCCGCCCCTCCCCACCGCCGAGGGCCCCGGCTACGGAGGCGACTTCAGCCACCCGCCGCCGCCCCCGTTCACTCCCTCGGCCTTCGGGGACAGTTTCATGGGTCACATGCTGGGAGCCGGGCTACCGCCTCACTCTCTAAGAGAAGTGTTTAGCGCGCCGGGCCCTGCCGCGCCCCCAGAACTTTTCGTGCCGCCGGGCCCCGCCCCCGCCGGACCCCCCGGGATGATGTTCGCTGGGGACAAGGACCACCGCTTTGAGTACAGCTCCCTACCGGCGGAGGGCCCTCCCAACCCCCTCCACTTGTACAACCACGCGCCTCCTCATCCGCCGCCCATCCCGGCGCCGGGCCACGCTTGGGCCTCCCCCTCCTCGCAGGTGCCCCTCGGCTTCGCGCCTCACGTCACCTCCGCCATCAGAGGACGAGGGCTCCCCTTCTGAACCCCGAGCGGGAGCGGCTTTTCCGGCTCTGACCATTTTCCTATTTTGTAATTTTGTTCTAAAATCTTTTTAAGAAACAACTTTGGGGGGAATGAGCAAGCCGCCACGTTTCTAACACTCGCATGACAGCTTCCTCCTGGTCAAGATTTGCACTACGGACTCAAGTAGGCTTAAAAACTCTTTTAGCGACGGACAAAGACGAACGAACAACCACGAATCACGTGACCCCCGATGTCGCCTCTGGCGCTCTCTCGCTCTGTTTTGTAATATTTTTTCCAAAAAATGCTACCGGACTGCTGGCACTTGGGTGAGAAATCGTGAGAGAGATGTAAAATGATCAAATACAAAAGGACACGGTGTGTTTCTCCCATTTTTTTTTGTATTAAAAACAATCTATCCCATGCCCTTTTCCTTTTGGCAAGTGTTTATTATTAAAGAAATGCCATCGTGTATAGATATTGTCTTTTCAGTTACTATAAAGAGTATTTTTCAATGTCATTTGTCGCTTTGTTTGACTGTATGTGACCTCAGCCACCACTGGATGGCGCCATCAATTTTTTTCCCGATTCCAATATATATATATTTGATGTGAAAATAAAAGTTTTTGCACATGACAGCTCGTTAAAAAGCGCTCCAGCAGCACGTCAAAGCACACAAAGGAGCCCTTTTACTGCCAAATTAAATTGCACCTTTTGTTTCTTTGGCACCCTTCAAGTAATATGTCAAGTACTTAGTGGCAATGGCCTACAAGAAAGTAAAAGACAATCACCTCCAGTGTGTGATGTACAAATAATGGAGCCATTTATAGCTGTTAAAAAAAGGAATGCAGTATAAGATTGACAAAAAGCAGCTGTGGCCATGACATTAAATATATTAACCACTAATCTGCTCTTTTGTGACACAAAATCAAACATTTATGCAAAGTAGTGCCTGAAAATAACTTCAACGCTAATTCTCTTCGCATGAAACCATAAGCCCAGTTGAGTGAAACGTTTTGGCATTTTTTAAATTCAAAATGTGAAATAATCCATGCATTATCATACATTGAAAAAAAAAATCAAGTTATATTTAAGAAATCAGAAATTCATTGAAGTAAATTGCAGGCATGAAAATCTCTCACTTTTTGGCGAAATTCGCCGTTATGAAGTAAAAAAGGGTGATGTGCGTCAATTGGGTAGATCCGAGAACATTTTTTAGGGGGGAGGGTTCGGGAGATTTTTTTTCAATGTCGGATGCTTGGTACGCAAGCGGGGAAAGCGGAACAGAGCCAAAAAAGCGCACCAGAGTGGCCAAAACTTTGACTTATTTCAACAATACAAAGCAGGGTACACTGTTGTGTCCTTTCTCTTCAATGCCAAGCTTGGCTGCATGTCAGCCGTGAATGAACTCCTAAAGCGCCCTCACTCAGTTGTAATTTTAGAAGACGACAGGAGACAATTAAAAGCTGGCAGTCCATCTAACTTACTAAAGACATGTTTTATTGAACTTCCTAAGCCTGTCGCGAGATGCAATGATTCCATTTATCGCACGGTAAATAGAAAAGAGGGCGGTAATTTTCACGGTTGCGTTTTATCGTTGCGTGCGTGCATACATTTGTTTGTGCGTGTTCACATGCGTGTTGATGGCATATGAGACTCCATTTCCTTGCACAGATGTTTTATTGGTCATCAACACGTCGTCCAATTAAAGTTCAGACATACAAAATAAGGAAACACATCTATATTAAACACTATAATGTTAGCATTGCTACATTGAGGCTAATGGGGAAAAAAGACAACCTACTTTAGTCTGCTATAAAACATTGGCAGTCTTCTGCAACGCAAACCTGCGGTTAAAAGGTGATATTTCAAACATGAAAAATCGCTGGTTAACAGCATTTGCAAACGAAAAAATGAAAAAAATTGATTATTGACACCACATGCAATGACAAAAAAAAAGTTTTTTGCAGGGTGTAAAGCTTACTGTTAGCGGTTTAGCGAACTTACTCCCGGTGAACATTTCAAAATAAAAGCACGTCATGTGGTGGTGGTGGTGGTGTTACACTTTTATAGCACCTTTCGTCGTATAAATAACGATTTTTGGAGTTAATCCCACATACTTCAGAATTCACATTCTACATTAAGAATAGCTTTAAAATAAAAAATCTGAATGGCAATGATTATGTCACTATAATATATAGTAGTATACTATAATATCAATGCGAGATATTTTTTAAGAATTGTTTTGAATCATGTTGGAAAGGCGAACGAAGTCAGTGTTCTGAATCTGTTTACATTCCATTCTTTTGCACCAATTAATGCTATATGCAGTTGACCTCATTGTTTATTTGTGATTCATTCTTGTTATTTTCCTTTTTACTCTGTTACTCTATTTACTATTTATTTACTCGTTTATTTGTACTTTAATAAAGAATTTAAGTGTTCCAAAATGTTTTTGTGAATCAATAAATATCATCAAAAATGTAATTGCTAAATTAGTAAGAAAAGGAAAAAATTAAATTAAATTAGGCGACTAATCGTAAAAATAATCGACTGACTAATCGGGAGAAAATAGTTGTTTGGGACAGCCCAACTTGTACAGTGTACCGGAACAACCCTTCTCACCTTTTTTAACCCATGACCAATTTCATGCCTGAAATTGGAACTTCATTAGCATAAGTGATTGAACTGTATTTTTCTGCTAAATATTTCAAATAAACCACTTCATTAAAACGCTCTGCTTTTAAAAGAGATTTTAATTTAGTCGTCAAGTCGTCACTCAACTAAATCACGTGGCGGTAGAGCGTCCAATTACTGATGACCACCTGGTGAAAATAGCAAACAACAATCACCTCTTAGCACTTAGCTGTACATTTAGCCATTGTTGCGCTTTTTGAAAAAGAATTCTTTGTGTTTGGTTATGTTATGCTGCTTTTCGTCAAGCGTGTAGCTTTCGTTTCTTTTTAGCAAGTTACAAAATGTTCGCCTGGAGCAGCCAAAAGAAGGTAAATATACATGCTACTATGTTCACAAACCTCGCAAGCAACTATGTGCTTTTAATTCATTAGTTTTATTGAAATAAATTCTACTATTGTTGTGAAAAAGGGGTAAGGCTTACAGCGAGAATACTGCATTTTAAAAGGACATGTTTGTGAAGATTTGAATGTAAAAAAATGTAAATGGAAAATGCTTAGTTACAGTAGCCTCCGTGTCTAAAGAAATGACCCTACGGTATTCTCTAATTTGGCCACAAGGTGGTGCTAAAAGTTTAGAAACATTTTTTCAACTAGTCGACATTCAGGACCAATATTTACACACCTTTCTACCGCGTGTGTTAAATTTCACGTCCATTTAGCTGCAGTTGTTAATTGTAGCTATTCTGGGAGCTAAAACGTATTGTACAATGAAATGCTTGATGCCTGATTTTGCATTTAACTCTATCAGTGCCATTGACAATGCTAGACGTCCAGTCAGGTGGTGTCCAATCATCCTTCTGCTGTGATTTCAGACATTCTGGCATCAAGAGGTGTGCTGCAGTACAAAGACTAGCACTTGCACTCATAGTATCCGGTTTTGTGTGGGGGCTCAGTTGAAAGGGGCAAAGAGAACATATTAATTAGGAGTTAAAAGTGATTCATGAGGGGATTTAAGCAGCACTGCTTCCACTTAACCTTTTCGCCCGCCTTGCTGTTAGCGACCCAAAATGCATCTGTCACGACGACGCCTCGGCTCACGGATGCCAGTAATCGCCCCCGTGGATGTTGTTTTCATTTATTTACGCTTTTTGTTTTGACTAATTCCCACAGGGTTTTAGTTGTGTTCATTAACATGTGAAAATCTCTTGCTTAGACAGTGACTCAGCGAATGCGATGGACATGCTCCATCCAGCCTCAGGCCTTGTCCCATTTTACAAACCCTTTCAGCTTGTTTGGGAACAAGAGATTTGAAAGATATATTTTTTTTAGGGCGGTCAAAATTATCGTGTCAATGGGCGGTAATTAATTTTTTAAATTAATCACGTTAAAATATTTGAGGCAATTAACGCACATGCCCCGCTCAAACAGATTAAAATGACAGCAGCGTGTAACGTCCGCTTGTTACTTGTTTTTTGGTGTTTGGCGCCCTCTGCTGGCGCTTGGGTCCAACGGATTTTATGGCTTTCAGCACCATGAGTGAGCATGGTGTAATGATTGTAGGGCTGCAGCTATCGAGTATTCTAGTAGTCGATTAATAGATGAAGTAGTTAGTTCGAATAATCGAGTAATCGGATAAGGAACATAAAAAATTAAATTACCTGAGCCGAGCCTCAAACGGTATAAAAAAAAAAAAAAAGGGATCTATGAAAAAAAAAAAAAAAAAAAAAAAACTGCAGAATATACCAATAAACTAAATTAGGAATGCAATAAAAACACATTAGCTCAAACAAAAACTTGGCTTATGTTGGTCTTAACATGGAGCAGCTGGATTTTGCCATGTGAAATAAAGCAGACTAGAGGGCAGTGTATCCACCCAAATCAATAAAACTAAATGCAAACACTTTCAAAATAAACCATTATAACGCCACTTTAAACGAATACTCGAAGCAGCTAAATTTAATTCGAATCTTTTTTTTTTCCAATCGAATACTCGAGTTAATCGATTAATCGTTGCAGCACTAAATGATCAACAATGAGGAGCTATTAGTTATGATTGAAAATTTTACAAATTTTGATAAAACGAAAACATTAAGAGGGGTTTTAATATAAAATTTCTATAACTTGTATCTTTTAAGAACTACAAGTCTCTCTATCCATGGATCGCTTTAACAGAATGTTAATAATGTTAATGCCATCTTGTTGATTTATTGTTATAATAAACTAATACAGTACTTATGTACCGTATGTTGAATGTATATATCCGTCTTGTGTCTTATCTTTCCATTCCAACAATAATTTACAGAAAAATATGGCATATTTTAGAGATGGTTTGAACTGCGATTAATTACAATTAATTAATTTTTAAGCTGTAATTAACTCGATTAAAAACTTTAATCGTTTGACAGCCCTAATTTTTCCCCTTTTTAACCCTTTCAGTGCCAGTGGTGACTACGGTGGACGCGTTCAAATGTTGACACTCAAGACCATTCAAGCAACACTAGGTAACGTTTCAAACCTTTATTAAATATTTTCATAACATTTGTGATATGTCGACTGACATCTAGTTAAATGACACTTCATTTATATCTTGAGGGGGTCTGTATCGCTTTCACTGGCACTAATTAACTTTGAGGAGGGTGGCAGGAACCCTGCCACACAAAAAACTATAAATGTGCTGACTGCTTTGCAGCATACGTCATTTCCCTCTTTCCCCATTCATTTAAAAGACGGAAGTCGATGCGAACGCTTTTGCGCAAATTTTTCAAAGATGGCAGAGCAACAAAAGAGACAAAAAGTTTTTGACGCCCCCGCCAAACGGAATTCAACTCTGACGAGTTCGGGTGATGTGGGGGCTTAGCTACGGATGCCACATGGTTGCTAACCGTCATATGCTATTATTTTGCCACAACTGGATTTACCCTATTGGCCCGAATTAGAGTTGTTCCGATCATGTTTTTTTGCTCCCGATCGTTTTAGTTTGAGTATCTGCCGATCCCGATATTTCCCGATCCGACTGCTTTTTTTTTTTTTTTTTGCTCCAGATTCAATTCCAATCATTCCCGATAATATACATTTAGGCAACGCATGAAGAAAAAAATGAATAAAACTCGGACGAATATATACATTCAACATACAGTACATAAGTACTGTGTTTGTTTATTATGACAATAAATCCTCAAGATGGCATTTACATTATTAACATTCTTTCTGTGAGAGGGATCCACGGATAGAAAGACTTGTAATTCTTAAAGGATAAATGTGACTCTGTTTATTGTGACTAAATATTGCCATCTAGTGTATTTGTTGAGCTTTCAGTCAATGATACTGCAGCCATTTAACTTCTGCCCAAATGCATGATGGGAAGTGCAACCATGACTGTGCGTAGGGGCACCAATTGACATATCTTCTCTGCCTTGGGAAAGAACATAGGGTGTTAAGAAAATGATCAACTACTACCGTTCTTCCCCACATTACCACCCACGTTATTTTTAATTGCTGAGAGAGGCATTGCCAGGCTTTAGCTCCATAAAAAATGGCTCCAAAGGCTGTCAAAATTCTCTCTACTCATTATACGCTGCCTTTTAGTGCTATCTATAGGTGAACGGCGTCTTTATAGGTTGAACGCGACAATGTGTGAGTGGTTCGTGCAGCGCATGGGTTAATTATTTAACGTGATTAATTAAAAAAAATTAATTACCTCCGTTAACGCAATAAATTTGATATTATAATAAAATTGATAAAAAATTTGATTTTCAAAATATAAAAATGCCAATGAGTTAATACTGAGGTTTCATCAAATATTTGGCCATTTGTCAAATCACGGCCACATCTCTGCGCGTTTCTGCCGACGTGGCACTTTGACGCGTTGGCGGTTTGATAAACGAGCGCGGCGACAGACAAGCAAGGACGCCCGACGACGGGGGCCGTGAAAAGACCGTCCTCTGACCGCGTGCGAACCGGCGGCGGCAAATGTAATTGACTCCTTATAGGAAATCCATGTGCGGCAGCGTGAAATTTAACCCCGCTTCGTACATTTAAGTCAATAGTTTGAATGTTAACGGTGCTTCATTTTTATGCTCCGTGCAGACGTGTGCAGATTTTTTTTAATGCGCTGCACCATAAAAGCTTGAAATGATCTGAAAACGCTGTAAAAAACATCACAAATATACATATATGTACTGCGATTGCTTTGGGTGTAAAACAATACGATTCATCACGATTGGACTCGAGGCTCCTGTGTAATAAATTGTGATTAAAAAGATTTTGCGGTTGCGCTCGTTTCAAATTCTTTATTACTCATACAGCGGTATATTTCAAATGGTTGCAGTGAACGTTGCAGTGCTCTTCCAGTCCAAATGGATTGGAAGTCAATGGCAGCCAATGAGGTAA
Source organism: Corythoichthys intestinalis (assembly GCF_030265065.1). Lineage (NCBI taxonomy): Eukaryota > Metazoa > Chordata > Actinopteri > Syngnathiformes > Syngnathidae > Corythoichthys > Corythoichthys intestinalis. The sequence goes on along the minus strand of NC_080414.1, from coordinate 1,316,078 downwards.
AGGTAACGCCCGGTGAGAGAACTATTCAAACTCCATTGGGAAATAAGCCAATATAAGCTATGTCTACACCTAGCACATTAGTAGAAAAAAAAGCATTTTAAGTACATTCATAACAAAGCCAGACGTTAAGGTGACAGCAGTTTCCCAAATCCCATCCAATCTGGCATGGACTTCATAATGATATTATCAGTATTGTCACCGATTACTTGAAAAAGTAATTTAATTACTGATTACAGACTAGACCTCAAAAAAGTAATCTACAACCCCTAGCAAAAAGTACGGAATCACCAGTCTCGGATGAGCACTCACTCAGACATTTTATTATGAAGAACAAACTTGGATAAAAAGCTTGAAAAAATGATGAATTCGTTCAAAGTGCAACTCTTTAGCATTCAGATACACTAAAAGAAATGAATAATAACATTGTGGTGGTCAGTAAATGTTACTTTTATAGAGCAAGTGCAGGGAAATGTATATGGAATCACTCCATTCTGAGGAAAAAAATATGGAATCATGTGAAACAAACAAAGAAATAACAATCAAAACACATCTCTTGTATTTCGTAGCGCCACCTCTGGCTTCTATGACAGCTTGCAGTCTCTGAGGCATGGACTTGATGAGTATTCTTCATCAATTTGGTGCCAAGTCTCTTTGATTGCAGTTGCCAGATCATCCTTGCGGGTTGGAGCCATTTTTTTCAATTTCCACCACAGCTTTTCAATAGGGTTGAGATCTGGGCTATGACATTGACTGGATGAGTCTTTCTCAACGGAAGGCATTAATGACAGTTTTAGCTCTGTGCATGATGCATTGTCATCTTGGAAAGTGACAAAATATATTTTCAATTGAAGGGATAAGAAAGCGGTCTGAAATTTCAATGTAAACTTGTGCATTTATTGAAGATTTAACCCCAGTGCCTTTGCCTGACATGCAACTCCAGATCATCAAGCACTGTGGGAATTTGATGTTTTCTTCAGGCAGTCATCTTTGTAAATCTCACTGGAACAGCACCAAACATAAGTTCCATCATCACCACCTTGTCCAATGCAGATTCTTGACTCGACACCTTGTCCAATGCAGATTCTTGCATAATGAGTTTCCCACTGTGCAAGTGAGAGGTTGTCCTTAGCAGGAGGGACGGTGAGAACCAAAAGTAGTTTTTGTCATGTGGCAAAATGGATTTTGCCATGTGGCATTTTTTTTGTCATGTGGCAAAATGGATTTTGCCATGTGGCATTTTTTTTGTCATGTGGCAAAATGGATTTTGCCATGTGGCATTTTTTTGTCATGTGGCAAAATGGATTTTGCCATGTGGCATTTTTTTGCCATGTGGCAAAATGGATTTTGCCATGTGGCATTTTTTTTGCTATGTGGCAAAAAGGATTTTGCCCTGTGGCATTTTTTTTTCGCTAGGTGGCAAAATGGATTTTGCCATGTGGCATTTTTTTTGCTAGGTGGCAAAATGGATTTTGCCAGGTGGCTTTTTTTTGCCAAGTGGCAAAGTGGATTTTGCCAAGTGGCAAAGTGGATTTTGCCAAGTGGCAAAGTGGATTTTGCCATGTGGCATTTTTTTGCTATGTGGCAAAAAGGATTTTACCATGTGGCAAAGTGGATTTTGCCATGTGGCATTTTTTTGCCAAGTGGCAAAGTGGATTTTGCCATGTGGCAAAGTGGATTATACCATGTGGCATTTTTTTGCCATGTGGCAAAATGGATTTTGCCATGTGGCATTTTTTTTTTTTTTTTTGCCATGTGGCAAAATGGATTTTGCCATGTGGCAAAATGGATTTTGCCATGTGGCATTTTTTTGCTATTTGGCAAAATGGATTTTGCCATGTGGCTTTTTTTTGCCAAGTGGCAAAGTGGATTTTGCCAAGTGGCGAAGTGGATTTTGCCAAGTGGCAAAGTGGATTTTGCCATGTGTCTTTTTTTTGCCAAGGCCACGTGGATTTTGCCCTGAGGCAAAGTGGATTTTGCCACGAGGCAAAGTGGATTTTGCCACGAGGCAAAGTGGATTTTGATTCTCGGCCCTACTGTTCAGCAGTGTGAGCATCAAAACTTTGACTGGATTTGAGTGGACTCACTCAATGAAGCATCTAATAAAGACAAACATTTTCGACGTTATTCTTAAAAACACAGCACGGTGGGACAGTAACATGTGACTCTGATTCGGGTGCAAAAATGGTGTGTAAAAATCTTGCATTAGTCCATTCTTGCTTAATTTTTCGCACATTTTTTAGTTTTTTTGTTGTTAACCACCAGGGTGGAAATGGAGCAGAATCCCTGGCGTTTATCACCGTCATATAGAAGCTGTTTTCCCCGGCCGCGCAAACGCGGCGTCGGCGTTGAGCGATGCGGTGCCAAAAGTCGGCGTGGGTTGAGCTGATGTATCTGCTGTCACTTTGTGCATTAGCGCGCTGACCTTTTCCCTCTCCACTCCCCGGAAAGATGGATCGGTCCGCCGCTCGACGTTCCACCGTGAGGAAACTCAATGGCCGCCAATGACTTCTATCGTCGTCAAACGCTGACAAGCCTAGCATGAGCTCACTCGTGTTAAAACCAATACCATCTTTTTGGCTCCCTATTCCGATACCAGGCTGCGTGGCGTGAGCCAATAACATGTTATTGTTGTTTTCTTTTTAAGTATACAACACATGATTTTCTTTCAATGCAAAATTTCTGTGTACTCAAATGTATAGTACCGTATTTTCCGCACTATAAGGCGCACCTTCAATGAATTGCCTATTTTAAAATTGTTTCCATACATGGGGCATTATAAGGTGCAGTAGTAGTAGTAGTAGTCGTGGTGGTTGGGAATGAGTTAAACATCCGCTACACTAAGGGAAATGCCGTGCCATGATTAACTAATACGGTATTGATCTATATACAGGTAGTGCCCGCGTTACGACGTACCCGTTTTACGCGTTTTCAACTTTACGACACCAAACCCCCTTCCGCCATTTTGTCTCCAGTCATATTTTTTTGTCTTGTAAACAGTACATCATTGTACCTCACAGTATCTTATTTTTTTCATTTTGATAGTATGACGTGTTCTGTCCTCACTAAAAGTTGTTCAGCTTGACAGACAGCAAACAAGGCACTTTTGACTTCCTTCACTTTTGACAATTTGTAAAGCTGTAAAACACATATGCACACTGAAGGAATCTGACGCTTTACCCACTTTGCCGGAATCACGCCAGCCCAACCACCGGACCCGCGCTGGCGCAGCTCCAACGACCCGGGCCGGCGGAATCCGACAACCCAGCCAAAAGGCCAAACTCCGCGCATTCACCTTAGTCTTAACCCCTTCTACTGACTCCATTTTGAAAGCTGGAAAAAGGCTTTGAAGCACAAGTTGACAATTTATTCAGGTCGGCAGTGATCATACAGCACAGAGGGACCCAGGCGAGGATTAAGGGCCATCATACCACAAGTCAACAAAAGGTTCCCAAGAAAAAATGACAAAACATTTAGTCTTTTTGAAAGCTGTTGCGGGGCGGGCTGTTGGCAGAAGAAGGGTGTGTCTGGGCATTGTTTAGGGTTATTGTCTGTGGATTGGACAGGAGGATTTGCGAGTTACTGTTGTCAGGGCAACGAGGGTTGGGGATTTTGCCACCTCACCGTCAAAGGGGCTCTTGGAGTCTTATCAGTCGTGTTATCAGCTGGATATCGGGTGTTCTCCGGTGTTCCTTGTATTGGGATGGGGCGTCCCGCCATTTTTTCTGGACTTTCCTGGAGAACTGATTGCAAGAGTTGGTGGTGCAGATGAGGGCTTGTCAGCGTCAATCTTGCTCAGTCATTTGCATGACGCCCACGTTGGACTTCCGTGATAAGCAGGCGTCGTGTATCTCCTATGCCCTATAATCTGCTTCTGTTCCTTAAACTATGGTATAAGTGCTTCCAAAATCCACAACCCGCGTTGCCCTGACAGCAGTAACTCCTGAATCCTTTTGTCCAATCCACAAACAGACAATAATCCTAAACAACGCCCAAATGCACCCTTCTTCCTGCCCACAGCCCGTCCCACGAGAGCCTTCAAAAGACTGAATGTGTAACTAAGAATTGTCATTTTTTTTTCTCGGAAACCTTTTGTTGACTTGTGATATACCTGATATACTTGTGATACCTTGGATCCTCACCTGGGTCCCTCTGTGCTGTATGATTGCTGTCGACTCAGATTAAATTGTCAACGTGTGTTTCGAAACCTTTTTCCACCTTTCAAAATGTCAGTACAGAGGGTTAGGCCTTTTGGCCAGGTTTTCAGGGTCTCACCGGCCCGGGTCGCTGGAGCTGCGCTAGCGCTGGTCTGGTGGTTCAACTTGCTTGAACCCGTTATTCAAAGCATCTGCTTGTTCAGTCTGTGGATGCCATTTACAGTGCTAAACGTCCAATCCATTAGAAGCGGGAGGGTGGCAGCGAATGAAATGTTAATTCACTGCCATCCTCCGTCTACTAGTGATAAACTTATTAAGATTTTAAAAAAATTTATTAAAATTTTACAGCATAAGGACGATTGAATGCCACAAAATCTGACATCTAGCATTATCCTTTTTTTTTTTTTACAGCGGCGTGCATAACTGGCAGCTATCTTGGGTAGGGCAACCAGCATAGATATTACACATCATCTGCACGTTATTTCTTTGTACTCCTCGTTCAGCTGACGTATTTTAGTACCTTAGAGGTACCGATCCTGTGCTGAAATGCAACACAAGTGCTCACTCAACTTAAAAATTCCCTTTCTGTAATCATTTGTGATAACGGCAGGCGTTCACCTGCCAGGCGATGAAAAGGTAACACGCTAGCTCACTGTATGTCCTATTATTATTTATTTTACGACGCGCGTTCTTTCATTTTTCACCACAGGCCAGGGAATACGAATCCCGAACTTTGACACTGATGCGTACGGAGACGAGCCGCCGCGTGGTGTAAAGTCGTGCGATGGCTATGTTTTCAAGCAGGGGGAAGGAAAACCATGTTCCTGAAAGGCTGGCAGGAACTTTGGATTTGGACAAGGAGGTCCCGCGCGTTTGCACGTACTCCAATCTTTATGATGAATAATTGATGCTTTTTGCGCCTCTCATGCTCGGCGGGAGTCATTTACTGTTTTTTTTTTTTTTTTCTTCCCCTCTTCTAGCTGAGAGAGAGAGATGGAAACGTGATTCTCCAAGGACGAGGACGCGATACGACTCGATCCTCTCGGGCTCGTCGGAACGAGAACATACGCGGGAACTAGAGGTGAAGTGCGTGCGTGGAGGGGGAGGGAATAGTCATGGAAGCTTATGCCTGACTGACTTTGAAACTGCAGCTGACTTTCATCATAAAATAGGCCTACCAATATTTTTAAAATGTTGTGTGTGTGTGTGTGTATATACTGTAATAATTTTTGACTTTGTACCAATATTGAGGTCAATGTCTTAAAGCACATCTTAGTAAATTTTCAGTTTTGGTCAGTTTTAACCGGTAGTGTTTTGCCTTAAAGTGATCCTCTACCTTAAATACACGTAGGCTCTAATAAACCACAATTGTTCTCGTGTACAAAAATATGTTGTTAGAAACGCATAAAATGTTAAATCAATGGCAATTTTTATATAATATTTACTACATATTTTGACCGTTAGTTGGCACCATGGTTTGCGGGCTCACAGTGATGACGTCATTGGGATCTTTTCCAATGTGTAGCGTGTTCAACAATTGCTTATTGCTGCCTAAACTCGAGAAGTAAACCACGATGTGCTGCTTTTGGATGCAATTTCCAGTCAAATGGAAACAAGGGGAGTGAAGTGAGTGGTCAAGGTGGAATTATTATTTTTAGTGAATAAATGTGCATAAGTGGAAGCTTCTCCCCCTTTTTGGTCCCTATATGCACGTATCCTACCCACCACGCGTTACAACTGGCGCCCGAACATTTTTCCTTGATCCTCAGTCAAGTAAGGGATCCGTCTATTTTCTGGATCCGATGGTCCCACCGCGTCTGCAATTTTGGTTTGGGATCTATTTTTTTTTTTAATTCTTCGGTCCCACAGCGGCTTTTCGGATCAGTCTATTTTGTGGATTCGACGGCCTGATTGCGGCTGCAACATTGCTATGGGATCAGTCTAATTCCTGGATCTTTGAGTGAGTAAAAAACGCGGATTTGGATTACTATTGCTATCTTTTTTGTTGACTATTTTTCGTGGGAGTTTTCCCCAAATCATACCAAATAATCAAAGCACTATATGGCATGCTACAGTGACAACAGTGACTCTGACATGGACCTTACAACAATGTTGGAGTTCGTCAGGGAGCACGTGTTTGCGTTCTGCTGAGCTACCGAGTGAAGAGTGGTCAAGGTGGAAATATTATTTTTTGTGAATAAATGTGCATAGGTGGAAGCTTCTCCCCTTTTAGGTACTTTTATACACGTATCCTAGCTACCACGCGTTACAATGTACAAGACATGGATTACACAAGGTGTGCTCTTTGGCCTGTACTGTATGTAAAGCACACGACAGCTCTGGGTGCTAACAATCTACATAATTGGGATAAGTTTGAAAACACAATATGCTTACCTTGAATATCTGCTAATAAAACCGGAGTTCCCAACAGCATACGCTCTCTCGCTCTGATGTCATTGAGACTTTTGCCCAACTTTTGTCTTATCAGGTATTTGCTGCACACATTTTTCCCTGAAGCTCGTCTTTTGAACGACCGACAGTGCTGTCCTGCTCCCCACTTTTCAGATCTGGTTCAAATAGGAAGGGTAGAACCGACGACATGTTGGGAAAGCTAACGAGTGACACGCTGGAATTTCGACAACGGGCCCGGTAATGTCACGCACTGCGACGTAACAAGAATGGCGACCTATCACTGAAAATAATTTTACAAACTTTATTAAAACAAAAACATTAAGAGGGGTTTTATTATCAAATTATTATAACTCATACTAGCTATTATCTTTTAAGAATTACTTGTCTTAAAAATAGAGGATCCCTTTAAGGAAGACTGCTTTTCCAATGAGGACCAGCGCACACCCGCACAATGTCGTAAAATCATCAATCAATCAAAAATCTCCTGGTCGCATGCATTTGGATTAAACATTTCTGTTTCCATTGGCTGTGTGAAGGATGAAAAGTAAAAAGTAGGGCTGTCAAACGATTACAATTTTTAATCGAGTTAATCACAGCCTAAAAATTAATCGCAATTCAAACCATCTCTAAAATATGCCATATTTTTCCTGTAAATTATTGTTGGAATGGAAAGACACAAGACTGACATCTACATTCAACATACTGTACATAAGTACTGTATTTGTTTATTATAACAATAAATCCACAAGTTGGCATTAACATTCTTTCAGTTAAAGGGATCCACGGATAAAGACTTAATGTTCTTAAAAGATAAATGTGAGTACAAGTTATAGTAATTTTATATTAAAAGCCTTCTTAATGTTTTCATTTTAATAAAATTGGTAAAATTTTCAATAAAAAAAATAAACTAATAGCTCGCCATTGTTGATGTTGCCAAGCGCGACGTCACACGGGCTCCCTGCTGTTCTTCCACAGTGTCTTTAACTACGTAAGGTAGTGATTGAAATACACCACAAGGTGTCAATGGCGAGTTTTAAATTAGAGATCTAGCCAAGGCAAAGTCTGAGTAAGTTTTATGTATATTTTGCTTAGCTATTTTAATCGGGAATGCCAGTTCTCTTTGCATTGAGCGCTTTTCTTTTTGTGAACCTTATGTTTTTGAGGGATAGGAATATTATTTTTGTTGTGTTTTCACTAAATGATACTGTAGCGACTTAACTGTTCATGCATAATGCATAATGGGAAGTTGGGCAACCATGACTGTCAGTGGTGGCTGCAAATGGTATATCTTCTGCGTTGTGTTCAATACAGCGTGTTAAGAAAAAAATCATCTCCTGTCTTTCGTCCCCACGTCGCTCGCCACAATAAATATGTCTGTTGTGAACGGGTTGCCAAAGCTTATGCCAATAAAAGGCGCGGTTCAATGAACGCCTGTGTCCACTCGCATTTCATTGCCGTTTTAGCTCTCAATACGCAAAAATGGCGTCATTATAATATGTTTGAGCCAATGCATGAGGGGATAATTCCGTGCATGCGTTAAATGCGTCAAATGTTTTAACGTGATTAATTGCAAAAATTAATTACCGCCCGTTAACGCAATAAATTTGACAGCACTAGTGTATATACAATATACTATAATAATTTTTTACTTGGTACCAATATTGAGATCAATGTCTTAAAGCACCTCTTGGTAAATTTTCAGTTTTGGTCAGTTTTAGCGTTGTCGTTGGACAAAACCGGTAGTGTTTTGCCTTAAGGAAGACTGCTTTTCCAATGAGGACCAGCGCACACCCGCACATTGTTGTAAAATCATCAATCAATCAAAACTCAATCTCCTGGTCGCATGCAGTTGGATTACACATTTCTGTTTCCAGTGGCTGTGTGAAGGATGAATAGTAATAAGTAAGGCTGTCAAACGATTAAAATTTCTAAACGAGTTAATCACAGCTTAAAAATTAATTTTTGGTAATTAATCACAATTCAAACCGTCTCTAAAATATGCCATATTTTTCCTTTAAATTATTGTTGGAATGGAAAGATAACACAAAAGACGAACATATACATTCAACATGCTGTACATAAGTACTGTATTTGTTTATTAAAACAATAAATCCACAAGATGGCATTACCATTTATAAACATTCTTTCTGTTAAAGGGATCCACGGATAGAAAGACTTGTATTACTTAAAAGATAAACGTGAGTACAAGTTATAGTAATTTTTAGGGCTGTCAAAACTATCGCGTTAACGGGCGGTAAGTAATTTCTTAATCACGTTAAAATATTTGACGCAATTAACGCACATGCCCTGCTCAAACATCAAAATGACAGCACAGTGAAATGTGTACTTGTTGTGTTTTGTCGCCCTCTGCTGGCGCTTGGGTGCAACGGATTTTATAGGCTTCAGCACCCATGAGCAATTGAGCATTGTGTAAGTAATTATTGGCATCAACAATGGCGTGCTACTAGTTTATTTTTTGATTGAAAATTTTACAAATTTTATTAAAACGAAAACATTAAGTAAACTTGTATTAACATTTATCTTTTGAGAACTACAAGTCTTTCTATCCATGGATCGCTTTAACAGAATGTTAATAATGGTCATGCCATCTTGTTGATTTATTGTTTAAACAAATATAGTACTTATGTACGGTATGTTGAATGTATATATCTCTCTTGTGTCTTATCTTTCCATTTCAACAATAATTTACAGGAAAAATATGGCATATTTGATAGATGGTTTGAATTGCGATTAATTGCGATTAATTAATTTTGAAGCTGTAATTAACTCGATTAAAAATTTGAATCGTTTGACAGCCCTATAAAAATCAAACAATGTTATTTTCTGGGGTTTTTTCCCCACATTCTGTCTCTCATGGTTGAGGTTTACCCATTTTGACAATTACAGGCCTCTCCAATCTTTTCAAGTAGGAGAACTTGCACAATTGGGGGCTTCTTTGCCCCACAATATGTTTTCGTTTGTCTTATAGATTTTACGATGAACTGCCACTTGTGACTTCAGTGAAAGAAAATATTTCAGTGCACTGATGTAGTAATTTACGGGTAATAATGCCACCGTTCAGGCTAAATTTACGTTACGTTTACATTAATTAATTTTTAAGCTGTGATTAACTCGATTAAAAATTTTAATCGTTTGACACCCCTAGTAATTTAAATTTAAACCCCTGTTAATGTCTTCATTTGAAATTGAAATTGGTAAAATTTTCAATGAAAAAAAATAAACTAATAGCTCACCATTGTTGACGTCGCCGAGCGACCATCCATTTCCATTTCTTCTACATTTTCCATGATGCGGGGTCTGCTAATTTTACTAATGCACAAAGATGAGGGTCTGTTACTTTTATTCGTGCACAAAGCACAAAGTTAAAATACGGGTAAGAGTGCAAACTAGTGTCTTCCTCGACACATATATTCCACGTGTTTTACGGTTACATTTTATGCATGAGCGCTCGTGGCGGTCGTTAGAAAAATTGATAAATTGGCCGCATCATTGCATACGCCGCAGGATTCAAACTGAGGGGGAAAAAAGTAGCGGCTTGTAGTCCGGAAATTATGGTAATAATGCTATTTAAGACTTTTTTTTTTTTTTTTAAATCCTGTCAAAGGCACTTTAGGTATAGTAACAAAGTACCCGAATAGAAGTACCTAAACCTAAGCCCATATATCGGCCCGATATATCGGTCAACCTCTCTACCGTACGCCTGAAAAATACGTAGTGTACTTAGCACCGAAAGACAACAACAAACAGCTAGCGGAAGTCTGTTAGGTGAAACCTCGGCACAATAATGAGTGGCTGAACGGCAGCCGCTGTGTTAAACACATTTTTCGAGATTGACAGCGTTGTCCGTATGACTCTCACTACGGTACAGGCACGTTGTCAAGCTCGCATCGCGGTTCATTAGCCTGTGCCGAACATACCTAATGAAGTGCAGTTGAGTTTGAAAACGCAATCTTCTAGAGTGGCATCCATATTTGATGGCGTAATCATAGAAGAGATTGTTTTTGATTTTCTGGCATTTTTTTTTATCCTCGGCTCCCCCCGCGGCTTGCGTGCGTACCGTTCGCATCGGGGTCGGCGAGGTCACGTGGCGCCGACAGACAGACGAAGCGACCTTGGCACGCGCCTACCTGGGGACACGCGCCAATGCATGTTTAATGTGCTTTGTTTGCGCCGGCTTTATAAAAACATTCATAAGATGAACGTCAGTCATTTTGCATACGCGGACCTAGCTTTTGTATAATTTAGCGTCTTTTCACCACGGCGCAGGGCTGTCAAACTCACCTAGAGCGTCCGTGATGAATCAAATAATTGATGATCAAATGAATTGACAGCTATTTTGATAGTCAATTCATATTTTAAAGACCCTGTTGACCTAAAGTGGACTGAATTGACATTTTTGAGCCTTTGAATAGAAAATATCCTGTTTTCTTTTAATTTGTGAATTATTATAGGAAAAAAACCTAAGTATTTTATATTTTTTTTTTATGTATTTTTTTTAAATCAAGAAAAATAAAGGAACTGAAGTATTTTTCTATATCATTAACAAACAGAATAGTGGGGGGTAAAAAACAGTATATATTTTTTTGTTTTAGAAATTTTCTTTTAAAGACTGACTTTCATTTTGTCAGTTTTTCATGGAAAATTAATAGTTTAAAACAAAAAAGGGGAAAAAAAAAAGCAGTGTTCTTTGGTAAAATTTAAAGTGTTACTTTAAAGCAACATCAGGTAACTTTTCAGTTTTGGTTGAATTTAGTGACCCAGGTGGACAAAAACGGTAGTGTTTTGCCTTAGGGAAGACGTTTCCCTCGAAGACCAGCGCACAGTGTCGTAAAATCCTGATCTCCTGGTTGCCTGCAGATAGATTAAACGACATTTGTTTCCAGCGGCTTAGTGAAGGATGAATAGTCATGCGGTAATAAATCCAGTTGTGGCTAAACAGTAGCATATGACAATATTGAGAGGAAACTTATCATTTCTAAAAAAATGTTCTTTTTTTAATTGGTCGACTAATCATAAAAATAGTCGGCTGACTAATCGGGAGAAAATGAGTCGTTTGGGACAGCCCTAGTTGTACAGTGTACCGGAACATACTTCCTCCACACCCTTCTCACCTTTTTAACCCCTGACCCATTTGCATGCCTGATCTTAGCTTTTCACATCTCCATTGCTCTTTGGTGTGTGCTCTTGTTCAGTTAAAAAAATTCGGCGCACACTCTGAAAATGAGAGCGCCACTGCCATCCACTGAGTGGATGTGCAATTACACTTTACTCTAGTTCGGCAAAAAAGTATGTTCCCTGAGGTCACATGCGCCACTGTTGCTTTAAATAAAGTGGGTGATGCTGAAGTCTTTCATCGAGGACTACAGATTTAACGAGGTATACTTAGTCAGGCCACACAAAATGAGTTTGAACTTTTGTCAAAAAACAGTAGCGAACGCCGTAGGTTATTCTACGCGTCGGCCCGCCGAACGGTGCCGCCGGTAACCACGGCAACTGATCCACGGGTGACTTTGCTCCTACTGGCGTCACGCGCCATTAGCGTCAAGTCGCTCTCTTATGTGCCGAAACCGTGACACACTCGCGCAAACGGTAGCTCCCTTCACAGCGTGAAGACACTTGATGTCCGTCCGTCAGGCGTCAACTTTCTGGCAGTGCCGCAGGCCCCTCCCAGTTCAGTTTAGTGTTGCAATGATACCGTTTTTGCTGTGTGTGCGGTGTTTGCTGTGACGATACTGTACCAATACACGTTCATGGAATGACAGCACAATCGCTTGACTTTAAACTCACTGATATCATGGCTTGGTCAGACACCGCTTAATTCATTGTCGTGGACTTTACACTTATTGATGACACTGCGCACGGTAGACACAGGGACATTTAGGTCTTTGGAGATGGATTTGAAATTGCCCATGCTTCCTCACAATTTTGCCTTTCAAGTCCCCAGACAGTACTTTGGTCTTCTTTCCTTTCTCAATGTGGTACACACAAGAGCACAGGACAGAGGTTGAGTCTACTTTAATCCATTTTAACTGGCTCCACGTGTAATTTAGTTATTGCCACCACCTGTTATGTGCCACAGGCAAGTCACAGGTGCTGTTAATTACACAAATTAGAGAAGCATCACATGATTTTTCAAAGGGTTCCAATACTTTTATTCAGGCCCTTTTTGGAGTTTTGTGTAAAATGATAAGGATTTTTTTCCCCATTCTCTTTTGGGTTTTTTTTTATTGCAAGCGAAATAAATGAAGATATTATTACCAAAGCATTTGTAATTGCAACCATTTTCTGGGAGAAACTGAGCATTATCTGACAAAATTGCAGTGGTGCCAATACTTTTGGCCAGCAGTGTAAGTATATTAAGCATTGTAAAATGTTAGCATTGCAACATTAGGGCTAATGCAAAAAAGACCACTTTAGTCTGCTATAAAACATTGGCAGTCTTATGCAAAATTGTGATGAAAAGATCACTTTTTTTTCTTTTACGGAGTGTAAAGCTTACGGTTAGCGGCTTGGCGAACATGCTTTCGGCGTCATTTACCATTAATCTCACATACTTCAGATTCTACACTAACAATAAGATGACACCCATTATGAAAAATCCGATTGTCAATGAATAATTTGGCTTCAAATGAGCTAACATTCACTTTGCAGGACAAGATGACAGTCCTTTTGGATGAAATGAACACTTTTGGGCTTTAAATGACAGAGAACAACAATGGCATTGGGTTTCTCACCTATTTCATATTCTGCACTTAGCGAGCTTTCAAATGATTCTTTATGCAATGTGTGTGTGTGATTTTTATTATTCTTAGCATAGGTAGTCATATTTAAGAACAATTTATTGCATTTAAATAGGTGATTTATTAGGATGTGTTGTCACTACATTAGTGGTTAAAAAATTTATAATATCTAATATTGGCAATAATTTATGAGACAATATATAGCCTATTAAAATTTGTTATCGCAATAGGCCTAGTATCAGTACTGATACTAGTATCTGTAAACTCGAGACTAATTTAGTCTAGTTTTAGTTGATGTTTAATAAAATGTTTGTCTTTAAAATGAAGATTAAAAAATATATATACACACCGGGAAGCCACGAACTGTATGTTAAAAAAAAAAAAAAAAAAAAGTCTGATAGGTTAAGGCAGGGGTCCCCAAATTATGGCCCGCGGGCCGAATACGGGCCCAATAGTGTCATTTATTTCCTGGCTTTTTTCTGTGAAGAACCCAGAGAGGGTTATTTGGTTATTATCTATTTAATAATTATTATTATTATTTATATTATTATTTTTATTTTATTTACTTTTGTTCCGTGAAGAATCCAGAAAGGGTTATTTGATTGTGGCTATCTGAAAAACAATACATTTTTTTAGGGCTGCAGCTATCGAATATTTTAGTAGTCGATTAATCAATGGACTAATTAGTTTGAATAATCGAGTAATTGGATAAGGAACATGAAAAATTAAAAAACATGAGCTGAGCCTCAAAGGATGTATATATATTTATTTTTAAATGAGGATCTATGTATAACAAAAGAACAATTGGCTAACTTACATAGAAAAAGTCCGCTAGCTTAAATGCTATAAAATGTTAGTCTTTTTTACAATGCTCTTAATAAATGGTTCCGACACGTTCCCACAAAAAAACTGCTAAATGTACCTATAAACATGAATGCATTAAAAACATTAGCTCAAACTAAATCTTAGCTTACGTTGGTCTTAAGAGGGAGCAGTTGGATTCATCCATGTGAAAAGAGGCGGATCAGAGGGCAGTGTAGCCACCCTAATAAATTAAATGGAAACACTTTCAAAATAAACTATTACAACACCACTTTAATTACACGAATACTCGAAGCAACAAAATTAAATAGAATATTTTTTTCTAATCGAATACTCGAGTTAATCGATTAATCGTTGCAGCACTAAAATTTTTACATTTAGGAACTCCTGCAATCATCACACGTTTTCTGTTACAAACTGACCCCGGCCCCTCATCAGAGAAGGGAAAAGTGATGTGGCCCTCACAGGAAAAAGTTTGGGGACCCCTGGTTTAAGGGGACGCTCGCCGTTAGCAATAGCCTGATGCTAACGCTAACGTGAATGCTATGCTAATGGACGAGTTACATTTAGCGTGTGTGATGATCAGTTGGCACAGAGTTTACGAGGACGCTCGCACTTAGCATGAGCCTGATGCTAACTTGAACGCCATGCTAAAGCTACGAGTTACATTTAGTGTGGGATGACCACTCAGCACAGACCTTTAGAGGCTAAAGCAACATTGCATACTCTCTCTTCCCAAGAAAAGACGACTAATCTTCGCATGTGTATCTCAAAACCGGCAATGGGAAGACTGGTTAGGACACTAGTGGGTGAATTGGGGGGGGGGGACGCAGCATGTCACATGAGTGACACACCCAGACACGCATTGTGAACATGTGACATAAACTATGGCACATTTTTGTCTCGTAAGACGAAAATTGGCATGTGTGTCATTATGGTTTACTCTCCCAATAAACGTTTTTAGCTCGTTATCGTCTCGTGATGAAAAAAATTTGTCGACAACAACACTGCTTGTAGCCAAGGTTCAAGTTCAAAAGCTGTTCGTTTTCAAATTTGGGTTGTGAAATGAAGGTCACGGCTTTAAACTCTAGTGAGTGATATAAAACTTTAAAAACCTAATTTGTGGTTTTGTAGTAGTTTCAAAGAAGGTTTTAGGGTTTGAAAAGTCAAGGTTATGGTTTCAAACAAGGGTTAGGATTTCAAACATGGCCGAGGCTTTCAAATGAGGTTTTTAAACGTGAAAGTAAAAGTTTCAAGTTACTGTTATCATCTGTTGCTAACAGTATTCCTAATTTAGTGCTTTGAAAAGAGCAACAACCTAAATCTGAGGCTTTTTTTTTTTCTGTTTTCTTCTCGTCAAAGAAGGATCAGAGCCACTCTTGTCGGAATTTTTTTTTTTTTTTGAGCGCGCGCGTGTCTGCGTCTTAATTAGAATTTTGTCTGGCAGCGCTTCCAAAGCTTCCCAGCCTCAGCGGAGAATGTAAAGACACCGCACGCGCATCGTGTTTGTTTGATGCGACAACAACAACGCAACCACAACAATACGCCCACGACGCGTCCCCGAAAAAGTTCACGTAAGAAAAGGCGGAGGCCTTAAAATAAACTCATTCACTGTCAACTCATTTGAAACAGGTCGCCCGAACACTTTGAACGTCTATTGCTGTCAATGGCGACCAGTTAGTTTGCGACGCTTTAAATCATCGCCGGAGGGCGGCATCGTCTCCCATTATGCAGTGTAATTAATGTGGCGCGTTGTTTGCGGGCGGAGTAAACGTATCATTTAGCGGGTTGTGCCGCTTTAACGCAACATTACCGTCGGCTAGCATAAAATCGCTTCTATTTTTTTTTTATGTGCTCCCTTTTCAGGGGTTTTGCCTCTTTACCTGCAGCAAAACTCATTTCGCCGGAAAATTGGCTTTAGCGTCTGCAGCCTCCCCCCGCGCTCTCCTCGGTTTCCCCTCAGCTCCTCGGTTCTCTCCTCTCGTCGCCGTAATTCAGCCGCTATTGTTGCGCCTTGAGTGCTAATCCAATTAGCTGTAGGAAGCTAATGGAGTTATCTCGCATGTTGGCACGCCAGCCGAGCCGGTAGGGCCGGGGACAGAGGTGGGCGGGTCGAAAGGCCGGCTGATTTTATTGGGGCTCAGGGCCGTTTGCGGTCATCGGCATGTAAATTATTCATAGCTGAAAACAAACAAAAAAGGATTGTTACAGTTTACAAACAAGTCAATTTTGCAACTTTTAGTGTAGTACCATGTCGTGCCACAACTCCATTGGAGAAGGGCAAAGTGTTATTGTGGGGAGGCTTCGCAAAGACTTATAATAACGGCATTTTTTTCCCCATCCACTTTTTGGGCGCGCCGCACAGCCCACGTGCTTTGACTGATTGTAACAGTTACAAAGTCCAAATATTCCGAAAAGACTTTCTTTCGATTTCGCCCCTCACGCTTACATTTGCAATCAATCAATCATTTGCACATCAATTACACATCAAGAATGCATGAAATCAAGGCGCACAAAAGTTGTATTTGTTGCCAAAAATGTATGCTTCCACCTGTTGTAATTTCACCTTAAGCCTGTCACAATATGCAATAATTCCATTTATCGTGCGATAAATAAAAATGAAGGCGGCAATTTTTCCGCTGCGATTTATCGCCTCGCGTGCACGTGCGTGCGCGCGTACGGCAGACGTGCTGTTAAAAGTTCGGATTCTTCGTTACCAACTGCGGAAAATGCATCTTTGTTCCAGGTCCGGCAAAAACTAGCGCCGGAGCCAATCGTTCCCATTATATCCTATTGTTCCACGAGTGACTGTGGACCATCTCCGGCACGCCGGTGTTGTTGACGTGTGGGCGCTCCCGTCAGGAGTGACATTTTTCGGCACAACGCCGGATATTTACAACGAAGTCCGCCAAAACATTGTTACCGACTTGGCTGCTACGAACAACCTCGCTTTGACAACGAATAGCTGAATGAAATTAAGAGCGCTGTGCTTCAAACTCGTCCTGTTTATGAAAGTCGATTGTAATATGCTGGTGTTGTGTAGTAATGAGCAGTAGTGACTTCAGCGGCGCTTGCCAGACCCGGCGGCATGGGCGGGCATTAAGGGGCCTGGCCCGCCCTGAGGGACGGCCGGGCCCGCCCTAGCTCGATTAAACTGTACTGTGTAATGTTTTTTTTAATCTTCCACAAAAACATACACACACCGAGAGGATGAACCCTATATTCCAGTGTTTTTCAACCGATTGTGCCGCCGCCGTGAGAGATCGTCAGGTGTGCCGCGAGAAATTATCCAATGTCGCTTTTTTTAACATCGTTGGGCAAAGTTGCAGTAGGAAGGAAGGAGTAGGCAAAAAGTTCTCGGTTGTGTGCAGATGAGTCGTGTTGCGTTCAAGAGCTGCTCTGATTTCTAGCCATCAGCCACCTTGCTCTCCGCAACAATGTGGACCCCAGCACGTCTACTGTTCATTATTTGACTCCTCAAGTGTCGATATACACAAAAGTGTCCTTTCCATTTTATCCATATGTGACGACCGTTAATCCTCCCTCTTTGTTTTATTCCAACACATTATCGAGGACAGCAAGGTGGAAGATGGCTAGAAATCCGAGCAGTTCTTGAACGCGACACGAGCGGCTATCTAACGCCATGGCGCCATACAAGCCTAAATGTCATCTCCAAATGAACGCACGTCGCTTCAGAGCAAGTCGATGGACTATTTTGTACGCCCTCGTGAAAACACAGAGAAATGGGCAACTTTTTGAGAAAAACTACAAAGGTAAATAAGAAAGCCATGAAAGCCTTTGTTGCTAAATCCCAAAAGTCCCAAACTGTGGCAGAGATGTTAATACTACCTGCCTGCAAAGCCATTGTCAGCGAGACGACCAGCCCTGATGTGCTTAAAGACATTGCTCAAGTCCCCTGTCTGATAGTTTTCAAGCCCAATTGCTAAACGTTTCACACTAAGTATAAATACTGAGAAATTATTTTAGAATTAAATATACTGTACAGAAAGTAATTTTGGAACATTTTGGTGTGGTGTGCCGTGAGATTTTTTCCAACGTAAAAACGTCCCGTGACTCAGAAAAGGTTGAAAAACACTGCTCTAGTCATCCTATCTTGATCTGTCGTCATTCAATTCAACCAATCTGAGCAGCAAATGTAGGCAATTTCTAGCAAATCACAGATAAGGGGGGCGGGCTGAGTAGCCGGCCATTGGGTACTGCGATTGGATAGGGATTGCTTCGGTTACAGAAATGGCGATTGAGCGGCTCCTCCGTTGCTTAATCAAATTGGAATGGACATCCGTGTTTTTTTCAAGAAACTAAAGACGAACTCAAGCCATGACAAAGACGCGGCCGAAAGTCAACATGAAGGGATAGCACTGCCACCTCCTGCAGTTTCACTGACTGACACCATCATCAGAAAATATAACGGGTAAAAACGCCACTGTTAAGGCTAAACTTACGTTGAAGAAGTGTGCCCCCCCCAAAAAAAATGTAATGCCCCCCCTGTAATTTCTTTCTGCAGCCGGGTCTGGCGCTTGCTAACTTTTTTAATGCGCGCACACACTAGATATCATGAAACGGCAAACTAGATGTGCTACGTCCCATGCCATTGGCTACGTGAGCCCAGAGTGATTATGGGACACGTAGTCCATATACTACATCGATGAATTCTAAACTGTCATTTGTCACATGAGGTTAAGAAGGCCAAATCACTCCATACCAGTGACTATAGATAATGTTGCAAATATTGTTAATTCAGTACGTGACACAGATGGATTCGGACCACAAATAGGATGTCTTGCTCATGTAGTAAACCTAGCTGCTAAGAGAGCTGTGGCAATCAACAGTGTGCCCTGCCTCACTTTACAGACAGTAAAGATTGTTCTCAGCACTTTTATACAAAATTTTTTCAGATCAGTAAGAAGTAAGCACATAAATATTATGCACTAAAATGCATGTTTATATGATGGCAATTTAATTTTTGAACAACAAAAAACACGAAACAAAAAAAAAGTTATTTTTTTACAGTGCATTAAATGTATTGAATCGGATCGAAAATCGTGTCCCCCGTATCAAAAATCGTACCGAACCGTGACTTAACTGTATCGTTGCATCCCTATGGAACACCATTGCAGAAGCTATGACGGGAAAAGTTTTCATTTGCCTAAATGCTTAAGTTATTAAGTGCAATTTTTTTTTTTTTTTTTAAACACATTTTATTTATTCTGTGCGGTATCAATATTGTTATTTTTTACTTAAGAGGCATGGTCTATTGTTTTTAGTTGTGATTTCTTAAAATGGGTGTACTTGATCTATTAATATATACTGTATTCTCACTGTGTTATTGTAAATTGGTTAAAAAAAATTGGGGGGTCGCCATAATATCGCATATCGCAATAATTTATGAGAATAATTATCGCACACTAAAATGTGTTGTCGCGACAGGCCTAATTTCACCTTTGATGGCTTTGAAGGAATCTGACCTTATAGCCAGACCATCGGAATCTCGGCAGCCGAACCACCAGACCCGCTCTGGCGCAGCTCCAACAGCCTGGGCTGGTAGGACTCCGACAATCCGGCCAGAAGGCCAAGCTCCGCGCGTTCGCCTTGGTCTTAACCCTTTGTACTAACTCCATTTTAAAGGCTCACCAAGAACAAGTTGACAATTTATTCGGGTCGACAGCGATCAAACAGAAAGGCGAAACAGACTCGGGCGAGGAGGCAAACTCGTTCCAAGGTCACCGTATAAGAAGTCAACAAAAGGTTCCCGAGAAAAATAACAAGTTAAACATGGTCTTTTGAAGGCTCTCACTGGGCGGGCCGTGGGCAGGAAAAGGGGTGTGTTTGGGATTATTGTCTGTTTGTGGATTGGATAGGAGGATTTGGAAGTTACAGTTGTCCGGGCAATGAGAGTTGTGGATTTTGCCACCTCAGCGTCAAAGAGGCTCTTGGAGTCCTATCAGTCGTGTTATCAGTTGGATATGGGGCGTTCTCCCGTGCTCCTTGTGTTGGGACAGAACGTCCCGCCATTTGTTCTGGACTGTCCGGGAGAACTGATTGCGAGAGTTGGTGGTGCAGACGTGGGCTCGTCAGCGTCAATCTTGCTCAGTCAGTTGCATGACGTACACGTCGGGCTTCTGTGATAAGAAGGTGTCATGTATCTCCTGTGCCCGATATTCTGCTTGTTTTCCTTAAACTATGGTGTAAGTGCTATTTATTTTATATTGGGTGTGTTAGAGTACCGTATTGGCCCGAATATAAGACGGTGTTTTTGCATTGAAATAAGACTGAAAAAGTGGGGGTCGTTTTATATTCAGGGTCTAGACATTATACCCATTCATGACACTTGATGGCGCCAGATATCATTGAAGCAGTGTTCTGTCATGACAGATCTCAGCGACTCAAGTTTAACCATTTTACATTATTTTATTGCAATGTTTTTCCTCATTCAGATTTGTTTCAAGACTACAGTTACAGTTAGACTTCTTTGATGGTTAATGCAGTTATTGCAATTTTTTTGTTTCATCACAATAGATTGGCCTCTGGTTTTTGAAATGTAAATAAACCAATTATTTACGAATGTGATTGCACTTTAGTTTACATATTTAAATGTTCTGATATTAAGATTTCAACGAGGCAAAACAACATGCTTTTTCTCTCAAATATATTGTTATAAACATTTGTCTCAGATGTAGTGTAATTATTTTCTGTATAAAAATGAATTTGGTGTTCAAAAGGTCTTTTTTTTTTTTTTTTTCAAACTTGAGTCTTGAAAAAGAGGGGGTCGTCTTGTAATCAGGGCTGTCTTATATTCGGGCCAATACGGTAATACAAACAGTCAAAAGGAGAAACGATACTATTCCCTGATTGATTAGATTAAGTGTGTTAGAATAATGCAAACGGTTAGACGGTGCCGACGAGCAAAGGGACTATCTTCTTCAGTCATAATGTCGAGTCGTTTCTACAATTTCCATAGCAGCAGTGTTTACTCGGCAAGTTCTTTTTTAAAAGATTACCGCCAGAAAACAAGCAGTACTAGCATGGGTTGTATGTGCACGCTTCTGTGTTGACCCCCTACCGGTTTACGGTGGTGACGTCACGCAGCCTTGCAGTCTAATAATAGCATTCGTGCGTTACGCTATTCCAAATGTTCCACATGCACATTCCAAATGTTCAAAAAATTACGATGCACGATCTTTTGATTTTGCTCGTTACGTTGACATTTGCAATTCAGTGTTCTTCCAAAATGTCCTACATCGGCGAAACGTGGTCAACAGATCAACTCTGCTTTAAAGCTACCACAAAAATAACACAATGGTTAAAAGTATGAGAGGGAAATACATGCAAAAAGTATTTTTGAGGCAGTGAAAAGGTATTAAAAAACTCAATAAAAGACAAAAATAGTGTGTACTCGCCGCCTTTAACCGATGTGCGCATGCGTGCGGATGCTGGCGCGAGCACACTGAGCATTGTGTAGGATGGTTTTACCAAAATTGGACAAAAACGACCCTATTAAAAATGTCCCAAAAAAAATCAGCCTTTTAGTAGTGCTTGGAACGGATTAGGGCATTTACATGGTCTCTACTTACAGAATGTTCGGGTTTCAAGGCTACTTCTAAAACCAATTACTGTCATAAGTAGGGGTACCACTGTATTACCTTTTGAGTGATTTTTTTTTTTTTTGTCAACTCAAACCCTTGTTAGTTTTTCCCGCTCAATTCTCCATGGGAGAGCTGTGTCTGCTACTCAAGGGCTGAAGTCAGTGATACCTGCACTCAAGGATAATCCTCCGTTTCGCCGACATTACACGAACGATTGGACTCCTGCTCCACTTGTGTATTTTTTTTCCGTGGATGATGCACAATCTCGCTTTGGGGTTTACATCACTCGCACAAGCACACGCTGGCTTACTCACGCTCACTTGCGCACACTGATACTTTATATGGCGGTTTTTCTGTCGTGTACTTTTTATTTCCACCACCAACCATCTTGACTAGTACATAAACACTGCTGGCCAAAAGTATTGGCACCCCTGCAATTCTGTCAGATAATGCTCAATTTCTCCCAGAATAGGATTGCAGTTATAAATGCTTTGGTAGTAATATCTTCATTTATTTTGCTTGCAATGAAAAAAAAAACAGAAGAAAATGAATAAAAAAAATAAATCATGACCATTTTACACAAAACTCCACAAATGGGGCCGGACAAAACTACTGGCATGCTTTGAAAAATCATGTAATGCTTCTCTAATTTGTGTAATTAACAGCACCTGTGACTTACCTGTGGCACATAGCAGTTGGTGGCAAGAACTAAATCACACTTGCGGCCAGTTAAAATGGATTAAAGTTGACTCAACCTCTGTCCTGTGTGTACCACATTGAGCATGGAGAAAAGAAAGAAGACCAAAGAACTGTCTGAGGTCTTGAGAAGCATAATTATGAGGCAGCATGGGCAATCTCAAGGCTACAAGTCCATCTCCAAAAACCTGAATGTTCCTGTGTCTACCGTGCGCAGTGTCATCAATAAGTGTTAAGCCCATGACACTGTGGCTAACCTCCCAAGATGTGGACGGAAATAAAAAATTGACGAGAGATTTCAACCAAAGATTGTGCGGATGGTGGATAAAGAACCTCGACTAACATCCGAACAAGTTCAAGCTGTCCCGCAGTCCGAGGGTACATTAGTCTCAACCCGTACTATCCGTTGGTGTCTGAATGAAAAGGGGACTCTACCAAGGAAGACCCCACTTCTGACCCAGAGACATACAAAAGCCAGGTGGGAGTTTGCCAAAACTTATCTGTGAAAGGCCAAAAACGTTTTAGAAGAATGTTCTCTGGCCTCTGGTTTTTGGGAAAAGGCATCAACATAGTTTACAGGAAAAAAAACGAGACCTTTAAAGTGTATTACAACACCTGGGGAAATGCTAATATTCCATCATTTATCCATAAACGCATGCCTTTTGGATTCATATCATGCCACTTCGTGTAATTACACACATCGCAACACCAAGAAAATGATAGAAATTTGGATCGATTGTCAAGCTAAAACGACCGGCGCCCGAGATCCCGGAAATCTAGCATATTGTGTGCGTGACGTCACAACTATGAAACACCCGGCTCAGTGCTTAGTACTGAATGGTGGCGATGATGGCGGACAATTTTGTTTCTAGTTGCAGCGACGAATCTGACGTAACGAATGTTCTTCTAATGGTGACGAGGACAGTTATGAACCTTTCTTTGGTGTTTTGGGTTATCAATTTGAGCCCAAACGAAAGCCAATGCAGCCTAATGAAAGGATCATTGAGAGGAGCAATCACACTGATGAAACACCGGCAACATCGTGTGGGAAACACCGAATGGTTTGTTATGCATTTCTTTTTGTGAAGCTGATACACCGTGACCGCAAAATATTATATAGAATAATGATCATTTATTGTGCTATCATAGGTTTTCGCTCTGCCAACAGACACAAATATGAATGGGATTAGAGGATTTGTTGTATATATTTTACGTGCGATAATTTATACATGTGTCCAGTCCTATATCCAATGCGTGATATGTTTTTTATGATAAAAGAGTACTCACTCAGGCCATTTTGAGCTTGGATGCTCCCCTCCTTTGCTTAGCCTGGGGTGGTGGGATGGTCTCATCAGTGCCAGTCATCGTCCTCTTTCTTGATATCTCAGGACATTTAGGTGGCTGTGCATGTATGGTGGGCACTGCATCTGCTTTCAGCAGCAATTTCTTAGCAAAACTTGATTTCATTTGTCCATAGTTCAAATAGCTTTCAGGTGTAAAATACGAAACCGTGCCGGAGGCCGGGTCTGCAAAATTAGCCCTCTTTGCACGGAGGAACTTTACTCATTGTCTGCATAGTCCAGCTCTTTTTCTCACGTTCAGGAACTCATGGGTACTACATTGCGACAAATAGCTATTTGTACACCACATTGCATGACAGGTTTGAACCATTTTAGCGTTTTTTTTTTTTTTTTTTTTTTTGGGATAAAAAAATGAACGCAACTCTCTCGTCAATAAACAACGATGGCACCTGCCTCGACCTTTTGTTTCCTGGCTGTGACGTCAAAGCCCCATTCGGCTGTTTCCGGAATACTTTCGGAAATGTTCGTAATTTTCAATCTATTTTCGATAATTGCTCATGAATGGGATTTATTTTTTTGTTAACCTTATTAATATTTGTTATCTTGCCACATCAGTTCCATTGATATCTCACAGCCCCTTAGTATTATAATTCTCTTTAAAGAAAAGAAAGCTGTCCACACAGTCAAACATGGCGGAGGTTCCCTGATGTTTTGGGGTTGCTTTGCTGCCTCCAGCACTGGACTGTTTGACTGTGTGCATAGCATTATGAATAGGGTTGGGAATCGTTTGAAATAGAATGAATCCGGTTCCATGGAATCATTCCGGTTCCGAACGATTCAGATTCTTTTAAGAAGCAGGGTAAAAAAAAATCTATGGTTTAAAAAAAAAAAAAAAAAAAAAAAAGGTCATGGGTCTACCAGCAAGGACAATGACCCAAAACGCACTTCAAAAAGCACTAGAAAATGCTTTGAGAGAAAGCGCTGGAGACTTCTAAAGTGGCCAGACCTGAATCCCATAGAACACCTGTGGAAATGGCACCCTTCAAATCTCAGAGACCTGGAGCACTTGGCAAAGAAGAATGGTCTAAAATTCCAGTAGAGCATTGTAAAAGAAACTCATTTATAGATACCGGGAGCGGTTATTTTGTCTTAAAGTTGTGCTACCAAGTATTAGGCTGAGGGTGCCAATACTTTTGTCCGGCCCATTTTTGGACTTTGGGAGAAAAAATCATTATCATTTTACACAATTCTCTTTTGTGGTTTTTCATTGCAAGCAAAAATAAGTAAAAAAAAATATTACGACTAAAGCATTTGTAATTGCATTCATTTTCTGGGAGAAATTGAGCATTATCTGACAGAATTGCAGGGGTGCCAATACTTTTGGCCAGCACTGTATGCTGTGAATTAAACGGGAAGCTAGTCACAGTAAGGTAGAGCCGAACAGCAGGGTTAGCAGATGGTTGAATCTCGCACGCGGTGTTAAGTGCTTGTCACGTATAACGCAGCTCGGCGCACTAATTATTTTGTCTACGTCTCGCCCTAAAGCAATTGGGTGATTGCGGCCGCCCCCTTCGCGCCTCGCTTTCGATGCGAGGCACACGACCGGCTGTTTACTCTGCCCCGCCGCCGTCCTCCAGAGAGCCGATCAATGCCTCGCAGGCGGAACGGCGGAAAATGTTTATGAGCTTTCGTACGCGGCCGAGCCGGGTTACGGATCCCCGGAGCTCCCTTAACCGTCGCCGGAGTATATTGTTCTCGGATTTTCATTAACACGTGGCCTTTGCGGGCCGGAGGCGGCCCATTCCCTCCGAATGGTCTTTTCGGGGCGCTTCGGTTCTCATTTCCGTTTTCCCTTTACCTGTCTGCAATTTGTCTGTCTTTTTCTTTTGGCAAATGAAGCTTAAATGATGGCTTTTTAATGCCCGGCGCTGCAACGGGGGCAATCTAAATGCAAATGGGACGCGAACGCAGCCCTGAGGTACGCCCTCCTTTTCTGTTCAAATGAAATACGTCCATCATTTTTTTCCAGGCGTAATGAAATGGAAAACATACGGATGGGATGCCCTACGTAATAAGTCACTCATTCACCGGA
The DNA here is from genome assembly GCF_030265065.1 of Corythoichthys intestinalis. NCBI lineage: Eukaryota > Metazoa > Chordata > Actinopteri > Syngnathiformes > Syngnathidae > Corythoichthys > Corythoichthys intestinalis. Next base: position 1,290,236 of record NC_080414.1, on the reverse strand, counting down.
TTCATTGGACGTCTATCGCCGTCAGTGGCACTGAAACATGATCATTCAATGTGAGCCACCTTGACTACAATAGATTTGATGTCTATTGCTGTCGATGACGGCGAATGAGTTCGGCTTTATGTCCTACAAGGAGATTTAAAAGAAATAAAGAAGGTTCCTCAAGGCGGCCATGTTGGTAGGGGCGACACTTAAGTCAAAAGCAATGCATGTATAGTGGTATGAAAAATGATCTGAACCTTTTGGAATTTTTCACATTTCTACATAAAATCACCATCAAATGTGATCTGATCTTTGTCAAAATCGCACAGGTGAAAATACAGTGTCTGCTTTAACTAAAATCACCCAAAAATTTATCGGTTTTCATATTTTAATGAGGATCGCATGCAAACAATGACAGAAGGGGGAAAAATAAGTGAGTGAACCCTCTGCCTAAGGAGACTTAAATAGCAATTGAAACCAATTTTTACCAAACATTTTAAGTCAGGTGTGTGCCCAATCACTGATGAGTGGTTTAAAGCTGCCCTGCCCACTATAAAACACACACCTGGTAAGAATTGTCTTGATGAGAAGCATTGTCTGATGTACATCATGGCTCGGTCAAAAGAGCTGTCTGAAGACCTGCGATCAAGGATTGGTGATTGTTTGTATAAAGCAGGGAAAGGATACAAAACCATCTCTAAAAGTCTGAGAAGTTGTCTACCAATGGAGTTTGGCACTGTTGCTTCTCCCCCAAGAAGCGGCCGTCCACCAAAGATGACACCAAGAATTAAGCGCAGAATACTCAGAGAGGTCAAAAAGAACCCTAGAGTGTCTTCTAAAGACTTACAGAAATCACCGGCACAATATCTCTGTGGGGCGGCCGTGGCGCAGTTGGTAGCTGGAGTTGTCCTTGGACCGAAGGGTCAATTCCTGGCTACGACTGCCCACTGTCGAAGTGCCCTTGGGCAAGGCACTGAACCTTGATTTGCCTCCAATGGGTTGACAGCGCCTTGCATGGCAGCAGCCCCATTGGTGTGTGAATGTGTGTGAACGAGTAAATGTGTGCTAATGTAAAGCGCTTTGGGCATGGTAACCATGCAGATAAATGCACTATATAAGTACTGTCCATTTACCATTTTACACATCAACTGGCCAAAAATGGTTTTCATGGGAGGACTCCACGGAGGAAGCCACTGCTGTTTAAAAAAAACATTGTTCTCGTCTAATTTGGCAAAAAGGCACTTTGACACGCCATAGAAGTTTTGGCAAAATATTTTGTGGACTGATGAAACCAAAAGTTGAATTGTTTGGGAGTAACACAATACGTCATGTGTGGAGGAAAGATGGAACAGCTCACCAACATCAACACCTCATCCCCGCCATGAAGCATCATGATTTGGGGCTGTTTTGCTGCCTCGGGGCCTGGACAACTTGCAATCATTAATAGAAGATCGAATTCAAAGGTTTTGCAGGAAAACTTGAGGCCGTCTGTCAGACAGTTGAATCTAAAAAGAGGATGGATGCTGCAACAAGACAGTGATCCAAAACACAGAAGGAAATCAACTTCAGAATGGTTTCAGAAGAACAAAATGCACATCCTGGAGTGGCCAAGTCCAGACATGAACCCCATTGAGATGCTCTGGCATGACCTAAAGACAGCTATTCATGCCAGACATCCCAGGAATTTGACTGAACTACAGGAGTTTTGTAGAGAACAATGGGACAAGATTACTCCTGATCGATGTGCCAGACTGATCTGCAGCTACAGGAAGCGTCTGGTTGAAGTTATTGGGGCCACAAAATCTAAAATCTGCTGATTCACTTATTTTTCTGCCTTCTGTCATTGTTTGCATACTATCCTCATTAAAATATGAAAACTTATGAATGTTTGGGTGGTTTGTTAAAGCAGTTTTTTCATCTGTGTGATTTTGACAAAATCCAGATCACATTTAATTGGGATTTTATGCAGAAATGTGAGAAATTCCAAAAGGTTCAGATATTTTTTTTATACCACTGTACATTAAATCAGCTATATTGAATGTTTATCAAGTGACCTGAACTCCACAGCAGTTTGACCACCGTCAATTTTCTCAAATTATTGATCGTCATGCGGGACCTCAAAATTGGCTCTGCACGTTTGTTTGAATTTGGATCAATACATATAAACCTGCACTAGAGGACAGCTTAATTTCCATTTAGCGTGACTAAAAAGGGATGTTATCCCTCCCGTTTTCAAAACGTAACGGCATCATCGATATGCGGCATTTCCCGAGGTGATTATTTCGGAAGGGATCGTTAACGGGGTCTGAAGCCGAGCGCGACGTCGATCGTAAACAGAAGAAGAAAGCCGTTCGGGGGAAGCGAAAACCAAAGTAACATTTCACAGCCGTCATAAAGTGTGACGACTTAACACTCGCGGTGAACCCGCCGCCTCCGCGGCGCCGTGCGGAATGTCGATGAGGATGTCCGCAGCTGTGGGGGAAAGAATGCCATATTAATCAAGTCACTCAAACTACAAAGCGATATGGGAATGAAATAAATATAGATTAGTTCTGCAGCAGCAATGTTTCGCCATTATTTAAAAATACTGCCGCGAATGTCATTGTGCAATTCCATTTGTCATGTGGGCCACAGTCTTAACCAGTGTGTTTCATCTTTCGTTACAGTTACAAATGACTTAACCCCAAAAAGTAATTGAGTTAGTAACTCAGTTAAGAGTACCATGTTGGCCCGAATATAAGACGGTCCTGATTATAAGACGACCCCCTTTTTCAAGACTCGACTTTTTGAACACCAATTTTTATACAGAAAAAAATTACAATACAGCCGAAATAAATGATTATAACAATAGATTTGAGAGAAAAGTTATTTTGCCTCATTCAAATCCTAATATCTGAACATTCAAATATGTAAACTAAAGTGCAATCACATTCGTAAATGAATGCCTTCTGGTTTTTGAAATGTAAATAAACCAATCTATTTTGATAAAACAACAAAATGTCAATAACTGCATTAACCATCAAAGTGAAGTCTAACTGTAACTGTAGTCTTGGAACAAATCTGAATAAGCAAAAACATTGCAATAAAATAATGCAAACTGATTAAACTTGAGAGTCGCTGAGATCTGTCATGACAGAACATCGCTTTAATGATATCTGGCGCCATCTAGTGTTGTGAATGGGGAGAGTAGCTCATATCTGTCATGACAGAACAAAAACTTATATATAGGGCTGTCAAATGATTAAAATTTTTAATCGAGTTAAGTACAGCTTAAAAATTAATCGTAATTAATCGCAATTCGAACCATCTATAAAATATGTCATATTTTTCTGTAAATTATTGTTGGAATGGAAAGATAAGACACAAGACGGATATATTCATTCAACATATGGTACATAAGTACTGCATTTGTTTATTAAGACAAAAAATCAACAAGATGGCATTAACATTAACATTCTCTTAAAGCGACCCATGTATAGAGAGACTTGTAGTTCTTAAAAGATAAATGTTAGTACAAGTTATAGAAATTTTATATTAAAACCCCTTTTAACGTTTTAGTTTTATTAAAATTTGTAAAAATGTTCACTCAAAAAATAAACAAATAGCTCGCCATTGTTGATGTCAATAATTACACCATGCTCACTCATTGTGCTGAAGCCCATAAAATCATTTGGACCCAAGCGCCAGCAGAGGGCGCCAAACACCAAAAAACAAGGAACAAGCGGACATTACACTGCTGTCATTTTAATCTGTTTGAGCGGGGCATGTGCGTTAATTGCGTCAAATATTTTAACGTGATTAATTTAAAAAATTAATTACCACCTGTTAACGCGATAATTTTGCCAGCCCTACCTATATATTTTAAATATTGCTATTGATCCTGAAACTATAGATGATTACCTCTGCATTTGGTGATTTTAATGCATCTAGTGTAAAATCTGAGACTTTTTTTTTTTTTTTTTTGCCACTTGAAGTTGTGTTATATTTACCGTATTGGCCCGAAATATAAGAAGGTGTTTTTTGCATTGAAATAAGCCTGAAAAAGTGGGAGTCGTCTTATATTCGGGGTCTAGACATTATACCCATTCACGACGCTAGATGGCGCCAGATATCATTGAAGCGGTTCTGTCATGACAGATGTCAGCTACTCAAGTTTAACCAGTTTGCATTATTTTATTGCAAGGTTTTTCCTTATTCAGATTTGTTTCAAGACTACAATTACAGTAAGACTTCACTTTGATGGTGAATGCAGTTGTTGCAATTTTGTTGTTTAATCACAATAGATTGTTTTATTTACATTTCAAAAACCATAAGCCATTCATTTACGAATTTAGTTTACATATTTAAATGTTTAGATATTAAGATTTGAATGAGGCAAAATAACATGCTTTTTCTCTCAAACATGTGTTGTTCTAATCATTTGTTTCAGATGTACTGTAATGATTTTCTGTATAAAAATAATTTGGTGTTCAAAAGGTCTTTTTTTCAAACTTGAGTCTTGAAAAAGAAGGGGTCGTCTCATGATCAGGGTCAATACGATCTATAGAAAATAATTAATCGGGATTTTATAAGGGAACGACTTTGAATTTTTTGATGCCGCTGCTCATGGAGACTCATATGGCTAAGGTGCCTGTTTTGGTTTTAGGTCAGTAGCAGCTTTGGTTTGGAAAATATTTGCAGTTTTGATCATAGGCCCCCTACGAATGGGCCCCGTTTCCCGTGTCATGTCAATAGGTTATGAAGTCTATGACTTGATCATTTTCTTGGTGGAAAATTTTCAGCCATTAGCATGAAAAACATTCTTTTGGACCAAACTGCTGTTGATGTAAGTGATCGACAGTTATCGTTTTTATCTTTTCAGTTGCTGTTAACCAATCGATGTATTGTTACGCCCCTATTAACACATCGGCTGCTATTGAATGAATGTTCATCCACCCCTCCCAATAAAAATTAATTGGACTAGCGCCGTCAATAGCACTGAAAGATGTGTGTGAGGGGGATACCTAAAATTAAGAACTGAATTAAAATCATTTATATCCGCGGTCCCGACGAACGCGTTGGATCTTTGTTTGCGTTGACGTGAATTATTCAGCGTGACGGCGAGACGTAATGAGTTCCTGCGACCGCCCGTTATTAACGGGCCGCGCCGGCGCCTTGTTTACCAGACGCGTGTTCAGATGAAGTTGGTCACCTTTTCACTCGCTCAACTTTTTTTCAAAAACAAAACCGTTCAGTGGCCTCTTTCTTACTTGTGCTAAGAAAGTGTTTACTTTCCAACTCCGAACGCCTCGTCGGCCAATTTGAGTCCTTCGTGAAACTTTCCTTTGACTTTTTCTTTTTTTTTTCTTCTTTATCAGCGGCTAACAAAGTGTCCTTGCTGCCTCCGCATTAGCGCGCCAGACCGTCGCTTCCACATGAACTTCCTTTGAATAGATGGCTTTCAATTAAAATCCCCTTCTTAAAGCGACCCGCACTTTGGACTAAATGGTTTATTTGTTTCTTAAACTATTTGAGGATGGCCATTTCATTGAACGGTAAATGAACTCATTCGCTAGCATGAATAATAGTAGTTGATGTTTTTAAGGTGCTACGAAAATGTCATTTTACGTGTACTAGAAAACAAATTTGACTCTCAAATTTGTCTGTTTTCATAGTTGTTCCACCGAAAATAATGCTTCAGGGAACATCCACTTTTTCCCAGCAGTTAATTAATGATAATGCCTAGCTTTGTAGTGCTGTGCTAGCTTGCTAGCACATGTTGACAAAATGCCCACACGGCCTCTAGAGTATAGCACATCTACAGTGATGGCCAAAAGTATTGGCACCCCTGCAATTCTGTCAGATAATGCTGAATTTCTCCCAGAAAATGATTGCAATTACAAATGCTTTGCTAGTAATATATTCATTTATTTTGCTTGAAATGGAAAAACACAAAAGAGAATGGGGGAAAAAAATTAAATCATTATCATTTTACACAAAACTCCCAAAATGGGCTGGACAAAAGTATTGGCACCCTTTGAAAAATCATGTGATGCTTCACTAATTTGTGTAATTAACAGCACCTGTTACTTACCTGTGACTCGTAACAGGTGGTGGCAATCACTAAATTACATGTGCAGCCAGTTAAAATGGATTAAATTTGACTCAACCTCCTGAATGTTGCTGTGTATACCGTGCGCAGTGTCATCAATAGGTGTATAGCCCACGGCACTGTGGCTAACCTCCCTAGATGTGGACGGAAAAGAAAAACTGACGAGGGATTTCAATGAAAGATTGTGCGGGTGGTGGATAAAGAACCTCGACTAATAGAGGTGGGAATCTTTGGGCACCTAACGATACGATTACGATTCAGAGGCGACGATTCGATTATAAATGGATTATTGATGCACCCCCTAATAATAAGCAAAAGCATTTCGTCATTGCGGGCAGAAATTGATAAGACCAAATACTGTATATAATAACAACTTAATCATTATCTCATCAAATACATTTCATGAAGCAATTGCATTTGGTAAGTAATAAAATGCAACAATATGATTTCTTAAATATCCCAGACTGTTTTAGTTTCTCAATGTCTGTGGCTTGTATTGAGGTTGACCTGTGGAACCTAGGCCGGTTTAAACGGGTCAGAATAACAAGGCAGTTTTATCAAGCGCTAAACATGTCTATAGTTATCAATTACTAAAATGTCTCTTACTGCAATCAATCATGGAATATACTATGACAGCAATCAATACGTTATTGTGAGCCTTCATTGGTAAAAGCAAATATTTAATAACCATTTAATAATCATCAACCCGTACTATGCGTCAGTGTCTGAATAAAAGGGACTATGGTAGGATACCCAGGAAGACCCTACTTCTGAACCAGAGACATAAAAAAGCCAGACTAAAGTTTGCCAAAACTTACCTGAGAAAGCCAAAAACATTTTGGAAATATGTTCTCTGGTCAGATGAGACAAAAGTAGAGCTTTTTGGGAAAAGGAGTTTACAGGAAAAAACAAAAACGAGGCCCAAAGAAAAGAACACGGTACCCACAGTCAAACATGGCGGAGGTTCCCTGATGTTTTGGGGTTGCTTTTTAAAAAATGATTATCCTTTCACACAAAACTCCAAAAATGAGCCGGACAAAAGTATTGGCACCCTTTGAAAAGTCATGTGATGCTGCTCTAATTTGTGTAATTAACACATAAGCACATAACAAGAGGTGGCAATCACGAAATCACACGTGCAGCCAATTAAAATGGATTGAAGTTGAGTCAACCTCTGTCCTGTGTCCTTGTGTGTACCACATTGAGTATGGTGAAAAGAAAGAAGACCAAAGAACTGTCTGAGGACTTGAGAAGCAAAATTGTTAGGAAGCATGGGCAATCTCAAGGCTACAAGTCATCTCCAAAGAGCTGAATGTTCCTGTGTCTACAGTGCGCAGTGTCATCAATAAGTGTAAAGCCCATGTCATTGTGGCTAGCCTTCCTAGATTTGGACGGAAAAGAAAAATTGATGAGGGATTTCAAGGAACGATTGTGAGGATGGTGGATAAAAAACCTCGACTAACATCCAAACAAGTTCAAGCTGTCCCGCAGTCCGAGGGTACAACAGTGTCAACCCGTACTATCTGTCGGCGTCTGAATGAAAAGGGACTCTACCCAGGAAGACCCCACTTCTGACCCAGAGACGTAAAAAAGCCAGGCTGGAGTTTGACAAAACTTACCTGGGAAAGCCAAAAACGTGTTGGAAGAATGTTCTCTAGTCAGATGAGACAAAAGTAGAGCTTTTTTGGGAAAAGGCATCAACATAGTTAACAACGGAAAAAACCGAGGCCTTCAAAGAAAAGAACACGGTCCCCACAGTCAAAGATGGCGGAGGTTCCCTGATGTTTTGGGGTTGCTTTGCTGCCTCTGGCACTGGACTGCTTGACCGTGTGCATGGCATTATGAGGTGTGTATACGACCAACACATTTTGCAGCATAATGTGGGGCCAAGTGTGAGAAAGCTGGGTCTCCCTCAGAGGTCATGTGTCTTCCAGCAGGACAATGACCCAAAAAGATAATGGTTTGAGAGACAGCATTGGAGACTTCTAAAGTGGCCAGCAATGAGTCCAGACCTGAATCCCATAGAACACCTGTGGAGAGATCTGAAAATCTGAGACCTGGAGCAGTTGGCCAAAGAAGAAATTCCAGCAGAACATTGTAAGAAACTCATTGATGGATACCAAAAGCGGTTCGCAGTTATTTTGTCTAAAGGTTGTGCTACCAAGTATTAGGCTGAAGGTGCCAATACTTTATTCTGGCCCATTTTTGGAGTTTTGTGTAAAATGATCATCATTTGATTTGTCTTTTTTTTATTATTTCCTTTTGTGTTTTCTCATTACTACCAAAGCATTTGTAATTGCAATCATTTTCTGGGAGAAATTGAGCATTATCTGACAGAATTGCAGGGGTGCCAATACTTTTGGCCAGTACTGTATGAATAGCATGCTAGCAGATATCTGCAGCTCAAGATGATGCTTATCACTTGCTAATCGGTAATTATGATTGAGTCCTGTTCATGTACTTCTGTTGTCGTAGCAAAAAAACATAGCAGACACTGACTCTATATCGATTTAGGAAAAAAACAAAAACTTCCAGTTTCTTCCTATTCACAACTTTTCTCACGCCAACACTCAACTTTTTTCACTGCCAGGGAAAGAGTTCAATTTGGCAAATATAACTAAACAAATCAATGAAAAGTGTGGAATTAAAAGTGATTTCTGAAGTTTGCTCAACAAACGAAAAAAAAAAAAACACCGCCGCGCTGCTGTGTTTGACATTTTTCAGCAACAGGAGGTGACAAAAAACAACAACGTATAAAACATGAAACGTCGTCATATCGTAACGCCGCCAAACTGAAAGAAAACAGGCGGGCGCACGGCAGGGGGCGTCGCCTGGGGCTCACCTGCGCCGACACGTGATGCGTACCGCCGCCTTTCAAGCAATTTTAACCCCCCGCCGAGAGTCAGCCGCCAGGCGCGCGCGCCAGGATTTTTAATGACAACTTTTCAAAGCGCGTCGGGGGAAGGAAGAGGAATATTTGCGTTGGAGCATCTGCGACGCGGCCCGCCTCAAAATTCCAGTCCCTTCCTATTTTGCCGCTATTTGCCAGCAAATAATGTTTTAAAAGGGATGAAGGAATGAGGGCACGCGGGAAGCGCTTCCTGACAGCCTTGATTACAGCCGCCTTTTTGGAACATTATTGCGTGCTAAAAGAAGAAAAGGAGCGGAGGCGTTCGTGTTGACGAGATCCAAAGGGGCCTTCTAGTTCTTCACAAACAAAAAAGGTTGTTGAAAGCTATTATTCTTTCTTAAGAAAATGCGAGAAAAATATTGAATTCATTTGGCTGCCATGGACGTCCCAGACATCCTATTCTTTGGACTAGAAGGGGACAAATTAACCTAAAAAAGTCCAATTACTATTTCAATTGAAAAGTAAAACCAAAAGGCGTCAACTTGCTGAAGGAATCTGACCTTCGTCAGAATGACGCTGGCCCAGCTCCAACGACCCCGACAACCCGGCCAGAAGGCCAAACTCTGCGCGTTCGCCTTAGTCTTAACCAGTGTTGTTAATCTTACTTTAAAAAAGTAAGTAATTTGAGTTACAAATTAACTTCTAACATAAAGTGATTCAGTTAGTAACTCAGTTACCTGAATGTAAGAGTAAGTAGTTATTTGGCAAAGTAACTGGTTTTACTTTTCATGATTTTTTTTTTTTTTAATTCCCCAAAACAAACAAAAACAAAACATAGGGTCTGCATTAGTTAGTTCCATTCTGTCTACTTTCTACACGGGAAAGTTTTAAAACTGTTTCATCTTTTAAAGGTTCTAGTCAAGATTTTGCCGATTTAGGAGTATTTTAGATGTTACTTAGGGCCGCTAGGAAGGTTCTCTACAACAGAGCCTTTCTGAGAAGTCTGCTGCTTTAAGATGGCGGCTGTTTACTAACGCCAGCAATTGTATCATTTCGCATCTACTTCTCTATACATTTGCTAACACCACCAAGTCTGTCATTTCGCATCTACTTCATATAAATGTGTTATCTAGCGTAGCATCATTTGGGCGTAGTTTGTAGGCTGTCGGCAACAGTCATGTATGATTGGAACCGCCTAGCATCGCGTTTGCAACGGCGTCACAACTCCCTCTTTCCCACTCGCGCTCTTCTCTCTCCCCGTATCTCGCAGACTTTTCTCGCGTCATTCAGCCAACGTAATAATGCAAAGTAACGCACGCCTTTACATTCTCAGTAATGGTAACGGCGTTGCAAAGATGAGAAAAGTAATTAGATTACTCACTACTGAAAAAACGCCGTTAGTAACGCCGTTATACTCGCTTTTATTAACAACACAGGTCTTAACCCTTGGTAATGACTCCATTTTGAAAGGTTTAAAGAAGGTTCACCGAAAACAAGTTTACTATTCAGGTCGACAGCGATAATCAGCAAGGCTAAACCGAAATGGCCTCAGGCGGGTAGGCAAACTCGCTCCAAGGTTACAAGGCACAGAGGGACCCAGGCGAGGATCCAAGGTCACCAAATCACAAGTCAACAAAAGGTTCCCGGGAAAATTGACAATGCTTAGTTAAACATCCAGTCTTTTGAGGGAGCTCGTGGGCAGGAAGAAGGGCGTTTTTGGGATTATTGTCTGTCTGTGGATTGGACAGGAGGATTCGGGACCTACTGTTGTCAGGGCAACGAGGGTTGTGGATTTTGTCACTTCAGCGTCAAAGGGGCTCTTGGTGTCTGATCAGTCGTGTTATCCATTGGATATCGGCCGTTCTCCGTTGTTCCTTGTGTTGGGACAGAGCGTCCCGCCATTTGTTCTGGACTGTCCGGGAGAACTGATTGCGAGAGTTGGTGGTGCAGACGTGGTCCTGTCAGCGTCAATCTTGCTCATGACGCCAGTGTTTCCCACAGGATTTTAGGAGACTGTGGTGGGAGGGTCTCTGACCATAGGATTTTTTGAAACTGTGGTGGTGGGCTGCATCGGAGTCGGACAGCCACACCATGTCATGCCACGGCGATTTTTTTTTTTTTTTCATTATTTTTTCCCCCCAAGAAGAACCATAACAACGATATATTTGAAATATTTCATTAGCTAGGCTAATGTTATAGCTCTCAGCTACGGTACATGTATGTAAAATGCGTTGCTGAGTACAGCTACGTTACCCTATGTAATAATGCGACTTTTTTTCTCGTAGCAATAGTACGACTTACATCTCGTAGTGACTCAGGGTTGGCAAACTGTTGAAAAGAGCCATATTTGACCCCCCCCCCCCCAAAAAAAAACAAAGAAAAACTGATACAGTATGTCTGGAGCAGCAAAAAATTAAAAGCCTTATACAAGCCTTATAATTATCAATACTAGCAATATTAGCCTACTATAAAAATGACTAAGTTGGCTAGAAATACATAATTAGCCTTCATGATTAAATGTTTATTTTCCCTGCAGTGGATCCTATAGCGCACCATGTGACTACTCTGTTGTACGATGACACCACAAGTTTAACTTCATTACAATATTAATGAATTGAAAGAATGTTTGTATCATGTTTGTCCTCCTAGAAATCCTATTAAAACAAAAAATATATTTCCCTCCCCCATCTTTTTCCATTTAAAAAAAAAAAAAAAAAAAAAGCTCCGAAGCAGCACTAAAGAGCCGCATGCGGCCCAAGAGCCGCGGGTTTCAGACCGCCGTCGTAGCCCTCCTTTTTTCTTTTTATTTGACCCTCATAAGTACTACATTACCACAACAATAACAGTCCTTCTGTCAACTGACCCATTTACAGGACAGGGGGAATTCTAATGGCCGTGTAAAGAGTTTTTCTTGATTCGGTGAGAAGGTGAATAGTTTTTTCCACGTTGTTCGTTAACTAAATTTCCACACAAACGCACATCGAGGTACCATTAACTTAGCAAGGAGAGGTAAGAGAGTCATTTTTCGAGTGTCCCAGAGCTCGCGAAATTGTGTGTGTGGGGGGGGCGCATTTATCCAACTTTCGTCAGCCATAATTGTCTGAAGTTGGCGCGTCGGTGTTGTGCCGAAAAATAGCCACTCCACGCGAAATGTCCCCCCGACGGGAGCGCCCACACGTCACTCGTACAAACAGCCTTTTCTTACCAATCGATGGACACGGAAACGACGTTCTTGCACCGTGAATATGTATCATTTTACTCTGCTTGAACTAATAAATACTTTACTGTGACCAACGCTCTGAAAATAGAGCAAGGCTTTATTTTGGGCCCCGCCTCTCCGCGCAAGTTCAATCAAAGTTTTCTTTCCGTCCACCGCTCACTTTCGCCGAAAAGTCCGATCGAAACTATTGTAATGCCCCGGATATGGGGAAGAAGGAGAGAAGTCTGTATTTGCTTAACCACTCGATTGTGGTAACAATAATAAAGAGAAACAATAACAAAATAACAGCGGGCTGCTACGACATGCGACCGCTATCTCTCGCTATCTCGCTCGTTCTCCCATTCTTCCTACTCGTTCCCCTTGCGTCTCTTAAATAAATAAATAAATAAAATACTGCTCTAAAATGCTGCTCTCGCTCGCGCGGGTAGTAGAGTGGAGTGGGCTACAGCTGTGTAATCGGCTGACTGACGCATCTGATTAGTATCTTTTTTTTTTTCGGGGGGGGGGGGGGGGGGCCGCAAACGAGACTGTGGCGGGCCGCCACAGTCTCGTCCATTAGTGGGAAACACTGACGCACACGTTGGGCTTCCGTGATTAGAAGGCGTCATGTGTCTCTTATGCCCTGTGTTCTGCTTGTTTTCCTTAAACTATGGTATAAGAGCTATTTATTTTATATTTGGTGTGTTAGAGTAATACAAACAGTCAAACAGTAAATACGAGAAACGATACTATTCCCTGATTGATTATAAAACCCTTAGCAAAAAGTATGGAATACCAGTCTCGGACAATCACTCACTCAGACATTTCATTATATAGAACAAAGTCTGTTAAAAAGCTTGAAAAAATACAGAATTAGTTCAAAAGTGCAACTCTTTGGCATTCAGAAACACTAAAATGAATAAAAAACCTTCTGGTGGTCAGTAAATGTTACTTTTATAGAACAAGTGCAGGGAAATATAGAATTGCTCCATTTTGAGTAGAAAATACAGACACACCTAGTCAATTTCCTTTGCTTAATTGGGCCCCTGCCTCAGATTAGGTCTGCCTGTTAGTCAACAGTTAAAAACAGTGCAGTTATCACACCTTGGAGGGGTGCTGGATTCACAAGAATCATGGCTCCAACAAGAGAGATGTCTCTTGTGACCAAGGAGAGGATTATCAAAGTTCTTGAAGAAGGTAACGTGACAGGTATGGTTGCCAAAGATGTGGGCTGTATCAAAAATCTGGACCAAGTACAAACAGCATGCCAAGGTTGTTAAAGTTAAGCGCACTGGTAGACCGAGGAAGATGACAAACAACTAAAGGCCATATGTCTTGAAAACATAAAATGTACAACAAGACAAATGAAGAAATGGGAGGAAGCTGGGGTCGAGGTTTGTGACAGAACTGTGCAAAATCGCCCAAAGGAAATGGGATTTTCATACAGGAAGGCTAAAAGGAAACCATCATTGACACTTAAACAGAAAAGGACAAGACTGCAGTGGGCTAAGGAGAGGAAATCATGGACTGTAAATGACTGGATGAAGTTTATTTTCAGTGATGAGTCAAGAATCTGCATTGGACAAGGTGATGATACTGTAACTTTTGTTTGGTGCCGTTGCAGTGAGATTTACAAAGATGACCGCCTGAAGAAAACATCAAAATTCCCTCAGTCCTTGATGATATGGGGCTGCGTGTCAGGCAAAGGGACTGGGGAGATGGTGCGGTTAAATCTTTAATAAATGCACAAGTTTACATTGAAATTTTAGACAGCTTTCCTATCCCTTCAATTGAAAATGGCAAATCATTTCACTTATTTTTAGTAGATTTACACTGAAAACAAGGGAATTTAATTAGTTTTAAGGAGGCATGTTTTTGCAGTACATATTTGTTGGTTCAGGTGATACACCGTTCGATTCAAACCTTTGTTTCCAAAAACTACAACCCCTAGCAAAAAAGTATCAAATCACTATGGTATGGATTCTTGACTCTTGACACTTTGTCCATGCAGATTCTTGGCTCTTGACAAAGTGATGATGCTGGAACTTTTGTTTGGTGCCGTTCCAGTGAGATTTACAAAGATGACTGCCTGAAGAAAGCATCAAAATTCCCTCAGTCCTTGATGATATGGGGTTGCATGTCAGGCAAAGCACTGGGGTTAAATCTTCAATAAATGCACAAGTTTACATTGAAAATTTAGAAAGCTTTCTTATCCCTTCAAGGCAAGGCAAATTTATTTATAAAGCACAATTCAACACAAGGCAATTCAAAGTGCTTTACATCACATGAAGAAATCACATTTAAATCAATACAACGTAAAAACCAAGACAATCAAAATAGGAAATTATACATAAAAATCGCATTTAATCACAAATAGAATAAAATTTTAAAAAATAAACAAAAACTACTACTACTAATAATAATTGAAATCAGCAACGGAGATAAGCACAAGAGGAATAGAAAGCAAGTAGATTGAAATATATAGACAGTTATGGATATGCAGTGCTAAACAAAAGCGTTTTTAGCCCTGATTTAAAGGAGCTAACAGTTTGAACATACTTCAGACGTTCAGGTAACTTGTTCCAGAGGTGGGGAGCATAATGACTAAATGCTGCCTCACCCTGCTTGGTTCTTTTTCAGTTGGCACCAAATTGATGAAGAATACTCAAGTCCATGCCTCAGAGACTGCAAGCTGTCATAAAAGCCAGGGGTGGTGCTACTAAATACTAGAGATGTGTTTTGATTGTTATTTCTTTGTTTGTTTCTCATGATTCCATATTTTTTTCCTCAGCATAGAGTGATTCCATATATATTTCCCTGCACTTGCTCTATGAAAGTAACATTTACTGATCACCACCATGTTTTTTTTTTTCATTTCTTTTAGTGTTTCTGAATGCCAAGGAGTTGCACTTTTGAACTAATTCATTATTTTTTTCAAGCTTTTTATCTGAGTTCGTTTTACATAATAAAATGTCTGAGTGAGTGCTCGTCCGAGACTGGCGATGCCATACTTTTTGCTAAGGGTTGTATTAAGTGTGTTAGAATAATGCAAATAGTTAGACGGTGCCTACGAGAAAAGGTGTTATCTCCTTCAGTGCACATTTACAATCTGCGCCTCCAGTGGCCGGAGGGGAAATTGCACAAGCCTGCGGCTCCCCCTTCCCATCACCGTACTGCATTCGCACATGATTTATGAGTTGATCCGGCGTGCCGCATTACAGCGCATCTCCATCCTGCCTTTATAAAATCTCCCCCCACCTTGCAAAGGCGGGCGCCGCTCCTTTCCGGCGAACCGTTTCTCTAATAAACAGCGAGATTTCTCGGGCGATTTCCCCACACGGCCGCCGCGCTGACATCTTTTTTTCTCCTCCCCGAGCGCCGGCAATTACCTCCGAGTTGCCCGCCGCTCCGTACTTTGCTGTCACCGCGATAGCGAGCCATCTGATAACATTCTTTTTTTAAGAGAGCGAGAGAGAGAAAAAAAGCCGGCTGACATTTGGACTCAGATGGCCGATAAAGCGGCGCTTGTTTTGGAGCCGCAGATTTGTTAAAGGAGATGTCGCGGAAAAACGTTGGCAGCCGTTTTCGTACTCGCTCATTTGCGAATGGTGTCGCGTTCTGACATTGATAACTATCGGTAAATGTCAGAACATTTTAGTCAGAAAGGCACAAATGTCAGAATTTTTAAAAATTTCTAAATCAAACTAAAAATGGGAAAATCCTATTTTTTAATGAATTTTCTATCGTTTTTATTTCGGGTTATGATTATTTTAGGATTTTTAGCTCTATTCAATTTTCTATATTATTACTGAAGAAATCTGATGTTTTAGCCACATTGCCGGAATCACGCCAGCCAAATTGCCGGACCCGTGCTGGCGCAGCACCAACGACCCGTCCAAAAGGCCAAACTCTGCGCGTTCTTAACCCTTTTTACTGACTCCATTTTGAAAGCTGGAAAAAGGCTTTGAAACACAAGTTCACAATTTATTCAGAGTCGACAGGAATCATACGGCACAGATCGACCCAGGCGAGGATCCAAGGTAACCATATCACAAGTCAACAAAAGGTTCCCGAGAAAAAAAAGACAATGCTTAGTTAAACATTCAGTCTTTTAAAGGCTCTCGCGGGCCGGAAGAAGGGTGTATTTCGGCGTTGTTTAGGATTATAGTCTGTTTGTGGATTGGACAGGGAGTTACTGTTGTCAGGGCAATGAGCGTTGTGGATATTGCCACCTCAGCATCAAAGGGGCTCTTGGAGTCTTGTCATCGTGTTATCAGTTGGCTATCGGGCAGTGGTGTCCAAACTATTCCACATAGGGCCGCAGTGGGTGCTGGATTTCATTCCTACCAAACAAGACATCTTTTCAACAATCTGGTGTCTCACAAGTGTAATCAGTTGATTGCAGTCAGGTGCTGCTTGTTTTAGCACAAACTTCATTGGTTCAACTGTCTCTGCTCAATTGGTATGAACAAAAACCATGACCCACAGCGGCCCTTGAGGACAGGTTTGGACACCAATGCTATCGGGCGTTCTCCGGTGTTCTTTGTGTTGTGACAGGATGTCCCGCCATTAGTTCTGGACTGTCCGGGAGAACTGATTGCGAGACCTAGTAGTGCAGACGTGGGCTTGTAGATGTCAGTCTTGCTCTGTTAGTTGCATGACGCACACTTTGGGCTTCCGTGATAAATGGCGTCATGTATCTCTTATGCCCTATATTCTGCTTGTTTTCCTTAAACTATAGTATAAGCGCTACTTATTTTATATTAAGTGTGTTAGAGTAATACAAGCAGTCAAACGTTAAATACAAGAAAAGATACTATTCCCTGATTGATTATATTAAGTGTGTTAGAATAATGCAAACAGTTAGACGGTGCCTAAATCTCCAACAGGTACAACTGGATGTCTTCTTTGTGAAAGCGCTTGTGTTCATATGAGACAATAAGCGAAATGTTGCCGTGGAGACGCCTGACACCGTCACACAATGGGGACAAATTGCAGCAATCAGACCTGGCCAACTGACAAACGCACCGTTGTTACAACTGTATTATTACGCCACTCGTGTGGACCTGTGCTAGAAAATTGTGTCAAATTTCAGACCCCAGGTGTCGGGATACTTGTGGGACGTGCAGATATTTTGTGGGATGCACAAAAATGGAATGTTTTAGGGCTAACAAACATTGTAGGTGTGTTAAATTTAGGGTCGGTTGGGGTGTCTCCTGGATTGAAATAATCAGCCCTAGACGCCAGTTTGATTTAGCAACTTGAAATTTGGTAGGTTTACGTATCACGTGGTGACGCAAAAGAAGTCTCAATTTCAGTTTTACTTGGCAACATGAAATTTGGCAGGCGTGTCTATCATGAATAGACACATAAAAAAAAGTCTGAAAAAGTCATGCCCAAAAAGACAATGGAAGCTTGCCATCTTGTTTCAAGTTTTGGCAGCCCTTTTTTATTTTTGTCTTAGTCTTTTGGACAAAAATCCTTGCAGAGCTGGCCAAAAGTTTTGGCACCCTTGCAATTCTGTCAGATAATACTCAATTTCTCCCAGAAAATGATTGTAATTACAAATGCTTTGGTAGTAACATCTTCATTTATTTTGCTTGCGATGAAAAAACACAAAAGCGAATGGGGGGAAAAAAATATATATTTTGCACAAAACTCCCAAAATGGGCCCAACAAAAGTATCGGCACTTTCAGCCTAATACTTGGTAGCACAACCTTTCGACAAAATAACGGTGAAGAACCGCTTCTGCTTTCTTATATTTGTAACAGTCACCTCCTTGAGTGGTCTTCCTCTTGACGTCCACCGCGCGGTGGCGCTGCTTTATTTATGTTGTATATGTTGTTCTTCTGTTGTTGCTTACTTTTGTGTTGGAGTTCGTCTGGGAACGCGTGTGTGCGTACCGCTGAGCTCCGAGTGACGAGTGGTTGAGCTGGATTTATTTTTGTCTATTAAAAGTGCATAAGTGGACGTCTGCTTCCTTTTTTGCCTTTTATGCGCTCATCCTGCCCTGCCAAGCGTTACACATTGCTCTGCTGGAATTTTAGACCATTCTTCTTTGGCCAACTGCTCCAGGTTTGTGAGATTTGAAGGGTGCCATTTTCAGATCTCTCCACAGGTCTTCTATGGGATTCAGGTCTGCTGGCCACTTTAGAAGTCTCCAGTGCGTTCCCTCAAACCATTTTCTAGTCCTTTTGGGTCATTGTCCTGCTGGAAGACCCATGACCCAGCTTTCTCACACTGGGTTCAGATTATGCTGCAAAATGTGTTGGTAGTCTTCAAACTTCATAATGCCAAGCACACGATCAAGCAGTCCAGTGCCAGTGGCAGCAAAGCGACCCCAAAACATCAGAGAACCTGCGCCATGTTTGACTGTGGGCACTGTGTTCTTTCCTTTGAAGGCCTCGTTTTTTTTTTCCTGTCAACTCTTTGTTGATGCCTTTTCAAAAAAAGCTCCACTTTTGTCTCAACTGACCAGAGAGCATTCTTTCAAAACGATTTTGGAAGTTTTGGGTTTTGGCAAACTCCAGCATGGCTTTTTATATGTCTTTGGGTCAAAAATGGGCTTTTCCTGGGTAGACTCCGACGGATAGTACGGATCGACACTGTTGTACCCTCGGACTGCGGAACAGCTTGAACTTGTTTGTATGTTAGTCAAGGTTCTTTATCCACCATCCGCCCAGTCTTTCGTTGAAATCTCTCGTCAATTTTTCTTTTCTGTCCACATCTCGAGAAGTTAGCCACATTGCCGCGGGCTTTACACTTATTGATGACACTGCACACGGTCGGCACAGGAACATTCAGGTTTTTGGAGATGGACTTGTATCCTTGAGATTGCCCACGCTTCCTCACAATTTTGCTTCTCAAGTCTTCAGACAGTTCTTTGGTCTTCTTTCTTCTCTCCATGCTTAATGTGGCACACACGAGGACACATAACAGAGGTTGAGTCAACTTTAATCCATTTTAACTGGCTGCAAGTGTGATTTAGTTATAGCCACCACCTGTTATGTGCCACGGGTAAGTAACAGGTGCTGTTATTTACACAAATTAGAGAAGCAGCACATGATTTTTCAAAAGCTACCAAAGCATTTGTAGTTGCAATCATTTTCTGGGAGAAATTGAGCATTATCTGACAGAATTGCAGCGGTGCCAATACTTTTGGCCAGCAGTGCGAGGGAGAAGCACCGCATATCTTACATGAGTGACACGACCCAAACACTGTCGCGACGCAAGATGACGTACGATATGAAAATGTCACGCATCGTGAACGTACAGTACGTCAGGAACAATGTTGCATTTTCGTCTCCTTGTCGTCTCGTCAGATGAAAACTGGCATTCCTTTCGGTATGTTTTAGTCTCTCAAGCCATGTTTTTAGCTGGACATCATCATGAAAAAATTGTCCGTGGAAAAAAGATTTTTTTTGTTGAAAACAACACTGGTTTCAAGCATCCATTTTAGCCTCAATTTCTCCTTCTTATGTCTGAATGCAATCAGTTTTGATCAAAACGTAAAAATATCTTGCACCTATCACCGTTTAGTATCACGATTTGCCATAAACCAAACTCTTATAACGAAACTCCAGGTCTGCGTGTGACCGAATTTGACTTGAACGATGTTTTAGTTGTTCTTCAACAGCGAAAGCCCGCAAAATCTTGACATCATCAATGTTTCATTACGAGAAAAAAAAGTCTCGATCCACAGGATGTCCAAGTATTAGTGATTGAGCAGTGTTATTCTTTTTGGAAAAATAGCCCGCGGCTGTGTGATTTCCTTTTAAATATTTCAAGCATAAAACAACAAACGCCGCCGCTTCCATTATGGAAGCTTCCCTGGGCAAGAAAGCCAATTAAGACGCGAGCTTCACATCAATTTTCTCTCCGAGTGCTTCCTCAAGACGCCGCCGCGGGGCAACTCATCTGGGCGTCGCATCAATATACGTGCTTTTGCTGATTTAATATGCATGGGAGTAAAAAGCACTGATTTTCATTCCCGTTTACCACAAGTTACTCTTTTCATGGCTCGTACGTTGCTCTAAGGCTCGGCTTGATGTTTTGACATTGCTTGACATGCTTCGTAGACAACCGCACCTAAAAATGGCTTTTCCTTATCTCGTCCCACAAAATTGGACACGTACAGGTGTCTTCATGTCTTGCTATGGGTTTAGGATTTTTTTTTTTCATGGTAAATGAAAATGGCCAATTTGGAGGCCTGAACATGCTCGAAAACTTACCAATATTTGCACATATTTGCGGCTTGGTGTAAATTTCGATAATTTTACAACCCTGCGAACAAATGTAACAAAATGGCTCAGTGGCGCCCCGTTGAATTTTTCAAAAAGGCCTCTCCAGTTAGGTTTTTTCAACGTAGAGCGATGAAATATGGGGAGTCGAAACCTTGCGCAAACCTGCTTCAAAAAGTCTCTTCCACCCATGTTCCAAACCCATCAGGAAATCTGGTATTGTGGATTGAATGTGATTTACAGGGTGCACATTTAAGACCTTGGCACCTCGGGAGCTGGTTGGATTCTCCTCAAAATTGGTGAGACTGTTCATGAGACATATGAGATCTTAATTTATCAAAATGGTGAGTTTTCATTTCCGGGTCTGACCTGGGCGGGGTGTCAATGTCGTCCATTCTTTAGGGCAGCACGCCAAATTCAGTAAATGACTAATAGCTCACTGATACAAGGTTCAGTCTTTTTCACATGTGGCATGTATGAGAGGTATTCTAGCCTGAACACGACTGCATTGAAATTGAACCTTCTAGCCTGACTGCTGGAATTGCGCCAGCCGAACCGCAGGACCGGCGCAGCTCCAGCGACCCGGGCCGGCGACAATCCGGCCAGGAGGCCAAACTCCGCGTGTTCACCTTAGTCTTAACCCTTTGTACTGACTCCATTTTGGACGCTGGAAGAATGCTCACAGGGAACAAGTTGACAATTTATTCGGGTCGACAGCGATCAAACAGCAAGGCGAAACAGACACACACTCAGGCGAGGAAGCAAGGTCACCCTATCACACGTTAACAAAAGGTTCTCGAGAAAAATGACAAAGCTTTTTTAAACAGTCTTTTGAAAGCTCACGTTGGGCGGGCCGTGGGCAGGAAGAAAGGTGTGTTTGGGCGTTGTTTAGGATTGTCTGTTCATGGATTGGACAGGAGAATTCGGGAGTTGTCAGGGCAACGAGGGTTGTGGATTTTGCCATCTCAACGGGGTTCTTGGAGTCTTATCAGTCATGTTATGAGTTGGATATCGGGCGTTCTCCGGTGTTACTTGTGTTGGGACAGGGCGTCACGCCATCTGTTCTGGACTGTCCGGGAGAACTAATTGCGAAAGTTGGTGCAGACGTGGGCTTGTCAGCGTCAATCTTGCTCATGACGCACACGTTGGGCTTCCATGATAACAAGGCGACATGTGTCTTTTATGCACTATATTCTGCTTGTTTTTCGTAAACTATGGTATAAGTGCTATTTTATTTATATTGGGTGTGTTAGAGTAATACAAACAGTCGATCGGTAAATACAAGAAAATATACTATTCTCTGATTATGTTAAGTGTGTTAGAATAATGCGAACCTTTTTTTATTTTTTATTTTTTTTACGAAACCTCCTCCTCCAGGGGGGAAAAAAAATGTCATCAAACCTTCATCAGGGGAGCCTTAAGACATGTGTTCAGGAGCCTGATGAAAAATATTGAGGTTTTGTGGAAGCAGCGGGGTCCAAACAGGACAGTGAAAATGACCGTCGCCATTTTGTTTCACGACAAATTGTGGACAGTCATAACTTGGCATATATACAGGATATTTGAGGAGAGGAGAGATCATTTGCCTCAACCCTACAGCACCAAACGGTGTCAACAGAAAGTCACTCATTTTACTTATACATATCCAGTTCTTTTCAGGTTGGTCATTTTAGTCACGAGACCTTTTGCCATACTCTATTATAAGGCCCATATCCACATGTCTGTCTGTTGCCGTGATGACCTTTTGTTCGCCATTAAAAGGATGTAAACTTCTTTATGGACTTTGGCACACTTGGTCGAATTGGCCCAATTAGAAGATTCATTTTAGTTTTGAATAAGGACGTGGCTGCACAGCTCCTTTTTGTAGGACCCTCTTCAATAGGGTTTATTTTTCTCCTAGGTGTGTGAATGTGTTTTTCATCCCATAAAAAGAGGTGAGTTTCGACCATGTTAGGTTCACATGAAATGAGAGGGGAACGATCTGCCACCACCCAGACATGCGTGGTGTCTGAGTAGCGCCAAATTGCAAGGGCCTGTTCAGTTCTGCTTGCAGGCCTAGTTTTTGTTATTAAATTTATTTTTAAAATTAAAAATAAGACCATATTTCCATATCTTAATTTCAAATGTATGGCCCGTGGGCCGGAAGCAGCCCGCCAGGTGGTCCAATCCGGGCGACAGGCACATTGTAGCTCATTCGTATATCGCATGCTTTTATTTTGACATTGGCACAACTGCACTTTGCTCACTTTCGTGTCCCAAGCTACATTTGGTCATTCGCCCCTCCCAGTCTAAAGTGATGGGACGTCGAGTGCCGTCAATGGTAGTCAGTGTGGTAACTTATTTGGCCAAAAATAAACGAGTCCGGCCCATGTGAAATCTAATCATGTTGCCCGCGAACCAAAGTGAGTTAAGGCCTGTGTTTCTAGGATTTCCAGCAATTAGCCCAATCCATCCAGTAAGACAGCCTGTCCCCTTTTCCCCCTGAGGTAATTGGTTTTACAGCACTAGCAGAAACTGTCAAAGGTCCGGCCGCGGCGCGCTTTCTCGCGGATAAGGTTAACCTCGCTCACCGTGGGACGTCGGGCTGGAAGCCGTTCCGCCTGAGCCCCGCCGAACGCCTCGCTCGACTTTGAAGCGTCGACCCCGCGTACCCCCTTTGGCTGCGTCTGACTCTCTAGCGGAAGTCGCTGTTCGCCAAACGCCCGGGGAAGCGATCGTTCGTTCAAAAAGACACGGCACGTGACGTAGTGGCTATTAAACGAGCCACCAGAGGGCAGAGAGCGCTCTTACGTCCGTTTGGCGCCCTCCTTATCCTGACAGGCGTCATCTGTGACGAGCCCGCGGGTGAACCACGTCACGGAATTCAAATCGCACGGGAATCGGACGCCATATTAATTCAAGCGTGATACTCCCTGAGGCGGATAGGCGACTGGCTGCACTCTCGCATCCAGAAGGCAGGATGAAATGCCAAGAGAGCAACATTGCTAATTGAACGCTTGGCATTCAGGACAGTCACGTGATCAGAAATTGGGCCCGATCGCAGTGCTTTCACAGGACCGAAAATCAGGTCAAGAGGATGTTTTTTTTTTCTTTCTTTAAATGAATTTGTATTTTAAAGTATTACCGTATCGGCCCGAATATAAGATGGTGTTTTTTGCATTGAAATAAGACTGAAAAAGTGGAGGTCTAGACATTAAACCCATTCACGACGCTAGATGGCGCCAGATATCATTGAAGCGAATGCTGATCTTGAGGAGTAATGTTCTGTCATGACAGATCTCAGCTACTCTCAAGTTTAACCAGTTTGCATTATTTTATTGCAGTGTTTTTCCTTATTCAGATTTGTTTCAAAACTACAGTTAGACCTCATTTTGATGGTTAATGCAGTTATTGCAATTTTTTAAAAATCACAATGGATTGGTTTATTTACATTTCAAAAAGCAGAAGTCATTCATTTACGAATGTGATTGCACTTTACATGTTTAAATGTTTAGATATTAGGATTTGAATGAGGCAAAATAACATGCTTTTTCTCTCAAATCTATTGTTAGAATCATTCGTTTCAGATGTGCTGTAATTTTCTGTATAAAAATTAATTTGGTGTTCAAAAAGTCTTTTTTTCAAACTTGAGTCTTGAAAAAGAGGGGGTCGTCTTATAATCAGGGCCGTCTTATATTCGGGCCACTACTTTAACTCATTGGCTGCCATTGACGGCGATAGACCTCCAGTCCATTTTGGCTAGGAGAGCTAGCAGCGATCATTTTTCTATAATTCATTGTTCCTCCCAGTCAAAAATGGATTGGACACTAGTCAACCCGGTGATCTCTCGTTTTTCGCGTTTAATGGGGACCACCCCTCCCCGCTATAATCGAAATCCGCAAAGTAGAGGTGTAGCGTATTTACATTAAAAAATATATATATATATATTGAGGTTGTGTGCAATGTATTTTAGTGCTGCAACAATTAATCGATTAAATCGAGTATTCGATTAGAAAAAAATATTCGAATTAAATTTTATTGCTTCGAGTATTCGCTTAATTAAAGTTGCCTTGTAATAGTTTATTTTGAAAGTGTTTGCATTTAGTTTCATTGATTAGGGTGGATACACTGCCCTCTGGTCTGCCTCATTTCACATGGCTGAATCCAACTGCTCCCTGTTAAGACCAACATAAGCTAAGTTTTTGTTTGAGCTCATGTTTTTTTAATGCATTCGTAATTTCGTTTATTGGTATATTTAGCCGTTTTTTTTTTTGTGGGAATATGTGTTTGAACCTTTTGTTAAGAGCATTGTTAAAAAAAAAAAAAAAAAAAAAAAAATTTAAGTATTTAAGCTAGCGGACTTTTGCTATGTAAGTTAGCCCATTGTTCTTTTGTTGTACATAGATCTTTTTTTTTTTTTTTTTTAATAACCCTTTAATGCCAGCAATATGAAGCAATTATCAGAGAATCCCAAAATTTGAAAAATAAGGTCCTAATAAAACCTTTTTTTCAAATTTGTAAAAATAAGTCAAAATGAATATGTGTAATAAGCGCTCAGATATCTATAACCCTTGCTAAATCCTGTTTGTTTTTTTCATGGAACCTGCAGATCCATGTGTTGACTTGCAGCCATCATTTTTTTTTCAAAATTCTGAATTAGTTTCAAAATCATGAAATTTTAGGTGTATCAAATGTAATACATTTGGCAATATAGGGTTAAATACCATTTGAGGCTCAGCTCAGGTATTGTAATTTTTCATGTTCCTTATCTGATTACTCGATTGTTCGAACTAACTAGTTCATCGATTAATCGACTACTAAAGTAATCGATAGCTGCAGCCCTTATGTATTTATTCAGATGTAGCATTGGAAAGATATATATATATATGACATGATCCCCCCCCATCCCCCCCCCCCCCCCCAAAGTATCATTCTTTATTAAATGCTTCATTGAGTGAGTCCTCTCAAATCAAGTCATGCTGCTTAGGACAGCACACGACACAACACAATGAGTTGCCATAGCACACTATAGCCAATGTTTAACAAGTTAAAGAAAAAATTACCGGTGATACTCCAAATACTCCAGCTAGGACTTACCTCCAACGTCTTGGCGAGGACGATACTATGACATATAATAGTTTTTTGGATAGTTATTTCGAGATTTAGGGGTACTTAAAGGGTTCATTCCGATTTACGTGTTAATTTGGGTTACGTCACCAGCGTAGAAACAGAACTCATTCGTAACCCGCGGACTACCTGTAGTGGTTAATTAATGGTTAAAAAACATTCCTAATAGCACAGCGCCATCTACTGGATGTATGACACAACCCCAACCACGACTACTACTACGACTGCGCGTTATAATGCCACATGTATAAAAACAATTTTAAAATCGGCCATTCATTGAAGGTACGCCTTATAATCCGATGCGCCTTATACTGCGGAAAATAGGGTATTTATTTATTGTTTGATTTATTATCTTTCTGTATTTAGTAGTTATTAGGGCTGTCAAACGATTAAAATTTTTAATCGGGTTAATTCCATCTTAAAAATGAATTATTCGTAATTAATCGCAACGCAAACCCTTTATTAAATATGCCATATTTTTCTGTAAATTATTGTTGGAATGGAAAGATAAGACACAAGACGGATATATACATTCAACATACTGTACATAAGTACAGTATTTTATTCTAACAATAAATCAACAAGATTGCATTAACATTCTGTTAAAGCGATCCATGGATAGAAAGACTTGTAGTTCTTAAAAGATAAATGTTAGTACAAGTTATAGAAATTTTATATTAAAACCCCTCTTAATGTTTTCGTTTTAATAAAATTTGTAAAATTTTCAATCAAAAAATAAACTAGTAGCCCACCATTGTTGATGTCAATAATTACACAATGCTCATGGGTGCTGCAGCCCATAAAATCAGTCGCACCCAAGCACCAGCAGAGGGTGATAAAACAAGTGGATTTTGCACTGTTCTGTCATTTTAATCTGTTTGAGCGTGGCATGTGCGTTAATTGCGTCAAATATTTTAATGTGATTAATTTAAAAAATGAATTACCGCCCGTTAACGTGATAATTTTGACAGCCCTAATAATTATCCATCCCTCTTCGTCAAAACGTATTGGCACTGTCAATGGCAGCCAACGAGCGAAAGTGCAACTTCGCGGTGGCTCAAACCGCCTGATTAAAAAGCCACGGACGATAACTTCCGCTCGCAATCGGGTCTTTAAGGGGAGTAACGGAAGAAAATGATGATTTACAGCGCTTTCAATTAGCTCCGAGCTTCCGAGGAGCGCCGCGTGGGCCGGGCCATTAATCAAACGGAATTACAAAGCGAGGCGCGAACGCTTCCCCGCGCGAATCCCGTCCGTTCCTCCGCGCGCTTTAATTCCCGGATCCGTCGGCGCCGCACTCGATCGGTTGCGCCGAGCGGCTTTTGGCGGGCCAGATCATTCATTTGCTCTAATTAAAGCGGCGGAAAGACCATTTGCGAATGGAGCGCTGGAAACAGCCGCGTTATTAGTTGTTGATTAAGTTTGTTCGGAGCTTCCCTTCATTTGCATTCGAGAAGCTCGCCGTCGTCAGAGTCGGCAGATGGCGAGCTATTCGTTCCAACCCCTCCCAGTTCAAATGGATCGGACATCTATTGCATTCAATAGTTGTTTTCAATATCAATTGCCTTTTTTTTTTTGTCCAACGGCATACTCTGTGACCTGGACTGGCAGCAGCAGAAGTCCTCTGTAGTGACCACTAGTAATGTCCCGATGCAGAGTTTTGACTTCTAAAACAATTTTTTTCCAAGATATGTTTTGCTGTTAATGATCCCTTATCCATTAGAGTTGTTAGATAATATTGGGTAGCCGATAAAAGCCTTTTAACATGAAATCTGGCTGATATCAACATCGGTTTATTATCATCAGTTTTGGGCCAGGGACTCTCCCAGTTCAAATGGATTGGATGTCTACTAGAGGTAAACTTACAGCAGAAGGATGAAATTGTTTTTCTTTGATTTTCTGTTTATTAGTTGTTTTGTAGAATATCCTAGAATGATTTCCTGACCAATGTATCGATAATCGTTGTATCACCATATCGTGAGATTGTTATCGTGAGCTTTGTACAGCAAATCGTATCGTGAGGTACCAAGATGTTGCCACCCCTATCAATAACTATCACATAAAATACATTTCATGAAGCAATAGCATTTGACAAGTAATACATTGCAACAATATGATTTTTTAAATGTCCCAGACAGTTTGGATCTCAATGTCTGTGGCTTGTCCCTTGAATTTGACCTGAGGAGCCTCGGCCGGTTTAAACCAATCAGAATGACAAGGCAGTTTTATCAAGAACTAAACATGTCTATAGTTATCAATCACTAAAATGTCTCTTTACTGCGATCAATCATGAAACATACTATTATAGCCATCGATACTTTATTGTGAGCCTTCATTGGTAAAATCAAATATTTAAGAACCATTTAATAATTATAATCATCACTAATACTACAATTGGATGTGAAATGTGGGCTGCAAATTATCATCCCGCGGGCTGCAATTAGCCCCTCGATGCACATTTGAAATCCCTGCCCTCTATGAATGTAGAAAAAAAAAACACAATTTTTGCTCGAGTCGTTTTAATCCTGCCGAGCCCCGGCACGATATCATGTGAAAAACCTCCAAAACTACAACTACAAAAAGTTATTTGTAGTATTTGAGAAGGAACGGCCCGCGAGCTAGGACGACGTCCCACGCCCGGACGAACCGAGGGTTCTCTCGGGGTGACTTTGTCCTCAAATTGCTTGCCTCCACTTGTGTCGGCTTCCGCCACTGAGGCGCCGGCGCCTATGGTTCCTTTTTGTTTTTTTGCCGCCTAAGTGAGCAATAAGTCAAGGAAGTAGTCGCATCTCGGGAACATCTCGACAGCAACGGTGTTTACTCAATAAAAGGCTTCACGTCGGTGCTCGTTCTCCCCCTCCCGCGAGGTGCGCCGGGAAGCTGCTTTTCTTGAAAATCATTTCAAAAGACTAAAAAGTCGTCTTTCCGCTGATGGGAGCACTTTCGGCAAACTCTCCGTACTGCAGTCTGGAGCTGCCACGACGTTAGAGGATGAAACATTTGAACTCACTGAAACGTCATAAAACAAAACAGGTTATATACAGTAGACCTACAGTGTAAAATAGTGGACAAAAAAAGATACACTGCTGGCCAAAAGTATTGGCGCCCATGCAATTCTGTCAGATAATGCTCAATTTCTCCCAGAAAATGATTGCGATTACAAATGCTTTGGTATTAATATCTTCATTTATTATTTTGCTAGCAATGAAACACCCAAAAGAGAATGGAACAAAAAATATTAAATCATTATCATTTTACACAAAACTCCATGGGCTGGACTCAACCGAAGTCCTTGCGTGTACCACATAAAGCATGGAGAAAAGAAAAGACCAAAGAACTGACAACTTGAGAAGCAAAATGGTGAGGAAGCATGGGAAACCTCCAAAGATCTGAATGTTCCTGTGTCTACCGTGTGCAGTGTCATCAATAAGTGTAAAGCCCACAGCACTGTGGCTAACCTCCCTAGATGTGGACGGAAAGGAAAAATTGACTAGAGATTTCAACGGAAGATTGTGCAGATGGTGGATAAAGAACCTCGACTAACATCCAAACAAGTTCAAGCTGTCCCGCAGTCAGAGGGTACAACAGTGTCAACCCGTACTATCTGTCGGCGTCTGAATGAAATACGATACTGGTATCGGTTTCGGTGCATTTTAGTTTTCACAGGCTTAAAACAGAATTACATTCATTAACTTGAAATACCTTTCTGTGAGTTTTTCTCCCGAACTCTGTGCCAACATAGTCAGGCACACGTATGCAACAGGAGATCCAATGTGATTTTCAAAATAAAGCGTGTAAAGGAACAATTTGTATTTGACGTGCTCTTTCAGACTACTTTTGGCAAATAGTGCATAAATATTGAGCTACAGTGGGGAGAACAAGTATTTGATACACTACCAATGGGAGTGTCTCCCCACTGTATACTGCTTATTTTCTGGGGAAAGAAAAATTTTGAACAGGAAGGAATTAAAAAAAAAAAAAAATTAAACAGCAAAACCCTAACTGGAGGTGAGAGCACGCGAGAGCATAAAGACGGCTTGATTTTAACGAGATATTATCGCGTACTTACCTCTTTTTGATCCAAAGACTCCATGTAGCTGGTATCACCGAGTGTCAAGACACAGCTGTGAATGGCCACAGCTGGATTTTTGGGGGATTTTAGGGTTGAAACATGGTAATATAACAAGGGTCCAGACGCAGAAATCGCCGACATCGTCATTATTTAAATAATATTTTTTGACTAAAATATTGGGGAAAATGCAACAGTAGCAAAAAAAATACAATTAAGCGATAGTTATTTGGTAGATATCCGTGACTTTTTCGACGTTTTTTTTTTTTTTTTTTTAATTAATTTGTTTAAAAGTATGAAATATGCAAGTGAATAATTTTTTTTAAGTCGTTTTTTCTTCCCAAACTAAATATTAGACATCAATTAATGATTCTAAACTAAAAATGACAGACATTTTGAATAATAAATACGATTACTTACCTTCTTTTTATGGCTAGGTTGAAACGAAAGCAGTTGCGCGACGTCTGTAAACTGGGGTTTCCAGGGTAAAACGGACAAATTAAAAAATAGTTTGGGGGCTTATTGCGACATGAATCTGCTATGGCAGCATATAGACATATTGTTCTATCACTAACACAAAAGTTTTTTTGGCTTAAAATACAGCAGTTTATTTTATAGAGGGTTGCAAGAGCAGAAACTGCTTTTTCAGTCTTGTTTGTGTTTTCTGCCATATATATGTTAATTTAGACGTATTGTTAAATTACACAAATTATAAATTAGAATGTATCTTTACATCTTAAAAAAAAAATCTCATTTGCGAGGCATGGCAGCTTTTACTTTTTTTGTGGCGGTGGGCCACAATCCTTTATGTGTAGGGGAAACCCTGAATCTATAAATTCCATCCATATACAATGACATTGAAAGCAGATGATTGATAGTTGAAGAATCCACTTTTTAGCCTGAAATGTTGAAAGAAAACCGTTTCTCGTCATTTCCAGTCTTTGGTCTTTAAATTCCGAAATGGGAATTCCGTGTGTCACGGATGTCTTTGTTTGCGAAGCGCCAGCCGGCAGAGAGTGCAGATTTAGCAGTCGTCGCGCTTGTCATCATCACAGAGCAGGTGACAGACGCGGCGGCGCCGTGACTGTCAAACGTGTCAAAACAAGGAGTCAGTCAGCGTTACGTCCTGAAAGAATAAACTGCCGCCATTGTTATTCTCGTGCATTATTTACACTCGGCTGACGGATCACCGTCAGATGCTCGGCGGCGCCCCCCGGAGACCCCCGCCGCGTAAGCCTTAAACGCCGCCGCTTAAAGACGTTCCCCGGGATAAGCCTCGCCGCGCAGGCGGAACGCGACCGAAATGACTTGGCCATCCGAGGGGACGGCGCCGCCAAGCAGTGTGAAATTGATTTCCGCCAAGTGAATCGCGAGCTCAAAACAAGGTTGCTCTTTCCAAGGATAAATCGGGAAAAATCCTCTCTTCAAATTTCTGATCTGGATCCAAAAAGCTATATAATAACGCCATAGAGGCGTGCGAAGCAAATCCGTGTTAGCGCCTCCCCGCTGTTCTTTGTCGCCAAAAGGCGTAAAACGTACCGCTAATTGTCTCGTCGCTCGGCAGTAGGTGTAGGAACCTCTGGGTGGGTATGTCCCGATATGATACGATTTGTTACACTAGGCTCACAATAATGAGATATGGCGATACACAGATCAATAAATCACTTTCACAATACAACTGCTAGAGAAAACTAAAAAAAACTGCAATTTCTGGAGAAATTACTCTCGGGCTTTACTGTGTGGAGATACAGATCTTAGCCCCACCTAGGTTGGTTTGGGGACATTTCGGGGACATGTGATGGTCATATCAAGTCACTTACTGTTGAGTTGGAGGACATGTCCTGGTCATATCAGGTCATTTGGGGGGCGTGTCCTAGTCATATCAGGTCATTTGGGGGACACGTTCTATTGATATCTGGTCATTTCCTCTTGATTTGGGGACAGCTGTTTTTTTGCAATTGAAAATGAATGAGAAATTTGGACGTCCATGGCCGTCAGTGGCATCGACTTAAACATGCGTCAATGGAATCCCATTGGCATCAATAGAATCAGCAAACATGCCCGTGAATGACATTAAACAAAGTAAATGTCATTGAAAATGAATGGGAAATTTGGACGTCCATGGCCGTCGATGGCATCGACTTTCATATGCGTCAATGGAATTCAGGTACATTAGCATCAATAGAATTGACATACATGGCCGTCAATGGCATCTGTCTAAATTGCCCTCAATGCAATGTAAATGCCATTGGAAATGAATGGGAAATTTAGACGTCCATGGCCGTCAATGGCATTGACTTACACATGCGTCAATGGAATCCCATTGGCATCAATAGAATCAGCAAACATGGCCGTCAATGGCATTAAACAAAGTAAATCTCATTGAAAATGAATGGGAAATTTGGACGTCCATGGCCGTCGATGGCATCGACTTTCATATGCGTCGGTGGAATCCAAGTACAATAACATCAATAGAATTGACATAAATCTATCTAAATTGCCCCTCAATGCAATGCAATGCAATGTAAATGCCATTGGAAATGAATGGGAAATTTGGACGTCCATGGCCGTCAATGATCGACTTACATTTGCGTCAGTGGAATCCAAGTACATAGGCATCAATTTAAATCAACAAACTTGGCCGTCAATGGCATTAAACAAAGTAAATGCCATTGAAAATGAGTGAGAAATTTGGACGTCTATGGCTGTCAATGGCATGGACTTACATATGCATCACTGGAGTCCAGTACATTGGCGTGAATAGAATCGACATACATGGCCGTCAATGGCAAGGACGTGCGTAGCCCTCATTTTGCAATTGTGTTTTTGCGCATCAATGCAATGCAAATGGCATTAGAAATGAATGGGAAATTTGGACGTCCATGGCCGTCAATGGCATCGACTAACATATGCGTCAATGCAATCCAAGTACATTGGAATCAATAGATTCGACATACATGGCCGTCAATGTCATCAGTGCAATGTAAATTCCATTGAAAGTGAACTGGAGGGAAATTTGAACGCTGCATCCCGTTAAAAATGGATGGGAAAGTTTTTGGCAAATTTCCCGGGAACCGCAAATTTTTTCCAAATTTGGTATAAAACTTTTCTGCCCCTCACCGTCCAAATTATGTGATTTGGTCAAAAAAATTGTAGGACTAGATACATTTTAAACTTTTTCCCCTGAAAAAAACGGCGTTTACAGGTGAATGGAAACATTTTCGGGGTCGTTCGAAAAAGTAAAAAAAAGAAAATTCCGGTCGTTTTGATATTCGAACAGTGCTGATTGGTCAAACGGTTCTGGCTGTGCGGCGCTCCGAAGAAATCCCATTCATAATTTTTTTTTTTTTAATTTAACATCTGGGGCTTTGCATTGCAAACTACAGTTTGAAGGAAAAATCAGGTCTTGATCTGAGTTGATAGCCTCAGATTTTGGCGTACCTCGTCCCTACGCTTTCCTCGCATTGTGTCCGTTCTGCTTTTCTCGTCGTGTTACAAATTGCCAGTGTGATACTGACGAAATGCAGCCACACTGCGTGTTGCTTTTTCACACGTAGTCATACTCGCGGCCCCGCCGGTTGATATTCGCTCATGTTTTATTCAGGAGAGGAAAGGTAGTGTACTGCTATCGCCTTTCTCGGCACCGGAATCATAAGGCTCCCGTTTGCCGGAGTCTGGCCGGGTCCTGATAACAGAGAAGCCGCCTGGGTGGGGGGGGGGGGGGGGATGGGTCGGCGCGCGACGCCCCCCCCCCGGAGGCCGTCATAACACCCGACGGAAGGGTCGAGTCGGCGCACCGTATCGAGACGCCGCACACCTGAGCGAGGCTTCCGGCTGCTCCGATAACGTTTTGGGGGAGGCCAGAGATTGAGATGTCGCTGCGTGAATGTGGCGTTTCCGCGTATTTCCCTGTTGCTCATTGGTTTTGAACACGTGCGATTATTACGTTCACCGGGTTGAAAATTTGACACGGCTAGGAACACGTTCAAACAAATTTCTTTGCCATATTTTCACACTTAAACACTGGAAGTCCCGGAGTTTTTTTGGGCTACAAAGAAATACCAGAAAGGCGTCAAATGACCCCGATACCAAACTGGCTACAAGCAATCAAGCAGCCTAAGTGTGAAGGTGTGGGTTTACTCTGGATAGTAGGTACCGTTCTCGCACACACCATATAATTGTTTGCATTAGTCTAACACATTCATCTAACTATAGTTTAGGCAGACTTGACTCCATGCCCTTGGACACAGTAAAGTGAATCACCTTATCAGGGCTCATGAGGGGGAAATGGAAAAATGGTACAGTTTCTCGTAGGCACGGTCTAACTGTTTGCATTACTCTAACAAGTAATATAATTAATCAGGGAATAGCATCATTTCTCATATTTACTGTAGGACTGTACCATTTTAACACACACCTAATTTATAATAAATAGCACACCATAGTTTGATGAAAAGAAGCAGAATAGATATACAACGCCATCTTATCACAGCGTGTGCGTCACGAGCAATCGACGCAATCAGTTCTCCCGAACACCAACAAGGACAAAGAGCAGCGCGCCTTGTCCTAAAACAAGTAGAGCCAGCCCGGATAACAAAGTTGATAGCAGGCGCTTGGGACGTCAAGACCAGTGTCGGTCACTGTCGCAACCACGTCCCATCCACGGACGAACCAAACCGCCCAAAACCGGCCAGAGGGATGGCCCCGAAACAACACTCAGCCACACCTTTGGCCCGGCCTACTCCACCATGGACTTAAAAAACACTGGACACTGAGATAACACAGATTTCGCTGCTCGGAAACTTTTCTATGTAGCGTCAGCGTAAGAGTCAGTACAAAGGGTTAACACAAGAGGTGAACGCGCGGAATTTCCGCCTTCCCGGATGGCGCGCGGGAGCGGTAAGCAGCGGAGTAGCATTTCCGTTCCGCTGTCGCCGTTTCCGTGCGGCTTGGCAGGGGGGCGAGTTCCAACAATAGCTGCAATTAGCATCTTGAATACTTGCAAATCCAGACTTCTTAACTTCGGGTTAGTGTAAAAATGACGAGAGGGCCATGTGGCATGAAACTAAGACTAGCATCCAGAACTGTAGCGAAACCAGACTGTCTACTTTTTAGAAAATTGAGTGTTAGAACTCCCATTAAGCACTTTCCTTTGTCTTGACAAGTCCAACATTCAGTTGTCCAGGTTCACGGTTTATTACGTTGAAGCACACAATGACCGAAGAACTTTCCACAGCAGCTGAAACAGCTGTTTTGTCACAGCAAACACAAGCTTCAGTATGCAGTACATACAGTAAAAAGGTTGTCCGCCAGATTGCCTGCCTGAGCAGTCCACTGTCTGACAAAGCCAAGGCAGCCCTGCCCTGCAAACACTCAAGATGCTAATAGGACCAATCCAATCCTGTGGTTTTGTGACTGTGAGTGGGAATGACTATTGAGGACCTCAATGCTCACAAAAAATATGCTGATTAGTGTTAGATGACCTTTCTCTGGTTACAAAAGTGATTTGTATCAACTGATCCACCCTTGGTAGTTCTAGTGTTAATGTTCATGAACTCATTCACTACCACATTTCACTGACGGTGAAATGATTATTGTTCATATTGGGTCACACCCTGTTGATTTGGGGACATTTTTGTGACAGGTTCTGTTGCATGGCTGTCCATTGCATTGACTTACTTGGGCACCAGTTGAATGTCAACGGGCTGTAATGGTAAGTGTTTGGTCAAAAATCACAACCACACAGGTTTTCCTGTCATTGAAAATGAATGGGAAATTTGGATGTGCATGGCTGTCAATGGCATCAATTTACTTGGGGGCCAGTTGAATGTCAATGGGCTGTCATGGTAAATGGTCAAAAATTACAAGGACTTATGTTTTCCTCCCATTGAAAATGAATGGGAAATTAGGACTTATTTAGCCGTTAATGCCATGGACGTGCGTGGCTGTCAATCGCATCAACTTACTTGGGCACCAGTTGAATGTCCGTGGGCTATAATGGTAGGTTTTTAGTCAAAAATCACAACCACACGTTTTTCTACCATTGAAAATAAATGGGAAATTTGGACGTACATTGCTGTAAATGTCATCCCATTGGAAATGAATGGAACGGTTTTTAACACATTTTGGGGGAACCGTTTTTGGCAAGTTTTATGCTCCTTAGTGTCCTGGAATTTTTGATTTGTAAATTATGCAATTTGGTCAAAAATTGTAGAGTGGATACATGTTGAAGATTTAATTTTTTCCCCCCTAAAAACTCATTTATGGGGGAACGAAAAACTTTGGGGGGGGTCATTCAAAAAATTCTCTCCGTCGCGCGAAAATTCCAGTCATTTTGATATTTGAACGGCGACTGTTGGTCAAACTGTGCTGTGTGGCGTGCTGAAGAAACGCCATTAAAAAAAAACCAAGACGGTTACCCATCAAATTTCAATTCATTCGTATAGTTTGCCCCTTTTTTCCCATGGCAAAACATTGACAGCAATAGACGTCCTGTCCATTTAGGCGTGGACAAATGGCTGTGAATGTTCATGTTTCAGTGCCATTGATGGCACTCGACGTCCAATCCATTCTGCAATTCCAGTCGAAATGGATTGGACGTCTAGCAACGTCAATGGCAGCCCAATTTAGTTCATTAAAAAAATGAACAAGAAATATCTTTGGCCAAACTGAATCTATCGACGTAAGCCATCCGAGCACATGGCAGACGCCCTCTTGGCCGGCTAAGAATGACGGCTCTCGCTCGGCCGAATCCCATTGTAAATTTGGCGTCGCAGTCACGCCACCAGAGAGGCCCCGGAGGCTCCGGCCGACCTCTACCGACGCCGCTCGCTCACGCGCTTCAATCATGCGACACGGCCGGCTGAGAAGCTCCCCAAAAATGGGACACTTGGCCCTCGCGGCAATAACCATTTCCACATTTTCCACACCGACGCTGACTTTTTTCCGTTTCCTTCCGTAGGCGCGGATCGGTCAAACCGGCAGGGGCGTTCGGGGACTGTGGAAATATGAAACGCTGGCACTGACCTATATTTACAACCTCAGTATCCTCGAAAGTTGTCTTTATTTTATCGCTTCTTTTAGTGCTTGGTGTCGTTTTTCTTTTGGTCCAATCAGATTGTAGTTGCGGTTTTGCCATGTCGAAAGTTTTGAAACTCTCCAACCTCCTTCTGAATGAAGTTTCAAAACTTCCCAGACCAAGAATTTCTTGAGTCGCACGACACAAAAACAGACGAGCAAAGACTGAACAAGACCACAAAAATCCGTTTTAGAAATGGAAAAATATGTAAATTTTTTTTGCTCATTTTTATATTTTCGGGACTCCTTTTGCCTTATTATATGTCGGCGGACTTTTGGGGCACAACA
The DNA here is from genome assembly GCF_030265065.1 of Corythoichthys intestinalis. Classification (NCBI taxonomy): domain Eukaryota; kingdom Metazoa; phylum Chordata; class Actinopteri; order Syngnathiformes; family Syngnathidae; genus Corythoichthys; species Corythoichthys intestinalis. The sequence goes on along the minus strand of NC_080414.1, from coordinate 1,253,335 downwards.
TGTTGATGACCCCAAAACGCAGTGTCAGCAGTAAAATTAACTTACAAGAATATTTTTAAATATGAAGGAATCGCCAGATTGCCGGAACTACGCCAGCGGAACTGCTGGACCCACGCTGGCGCAGCACCAAGACCTGGCCAAAAGGCCAAACTCCACGCGTTCACCTTAGTCTTAACCCCTTGTACTGACTCCATTTTGAAAGCTGGAAAACGGCTTTGAAACACAAGTTGATAATTTATTTATACATTTAAGCAAATGCCTAGGTCTTTGCTAGTCTATCCACCATTCAGTCTTTAAATTCATTTTTGGATTGGACGTCTCTCGCTGTCAACGGCAACCTTTGAGTTAAGGGTCAAATAAACGAACGCCGTTTAACAGCCTCTCGCGCTTTTAGATGATCTCACGCGAGCGACCTTGCTATTTTACCGCCAAAGATGAACGCGTTCGGATTTGTGGAAATGGAAGCCGTTAACGCGCCGGGGCTTTATTTTTTTGCCAATAATGCCTCTCGGACGCCGGCGCTCATTAACTTAGTGGCATGTCGAGGTCACCCCGTTAAGTTGAGCCGCATCCAGGAAGGAAGCGGGCATAAATCAAGGCTGGATCGATTTTTTTTTTTTTTTTTTTTTTTTTTTTTCCCCCCGCCATTCGGGCTTGATGATATTTAACAAGCAAACAGGAAGAGCGCTTGAATCTTATCTCTTCTTTCTTAATCGGCAACGGGAGAAGTGTTTACCGGCTTTTTCCAATTATTGCTTCGGAGCTGACAAAGTGCAGAAGAGCAAGACTTTCTATTATTTTATATCATCCGATCTCGATTTTTTTTCAATTTGATTTTTGTTTTATAACTTTCAATGGTGCTTAAAGCGCCTATGACGGCCAAAAGCATGTGTATTTTATATTTCACGCAGTGTTTAATGCTGAAGGAAATGGACTGCTTGGATGTGTGTGGAAGCGATCGATTTATATACTCAATTTTTTTAATCCCGCGTTGTGAAAATGACTTCCTGGATTAAGGAGGAATGTGAATGTGAGCATCTCACAATACAGCATTGCTTTATAGCATGCAGATGGTCTGCGTATTCAGCAGATTTTGTGCATTAATTCAGTTTTTTTTTTTTTTTTTGCATCACACCAACAAAATGTGCTGCAGCATTTTGTTGCTGCACCAGGGAGGCGTGTGAGCCTTTTTGGGTTTTAAAAAGTTCCCGTTCACCCCGAGATTGGCCAAAACAAGTCAAGCAACTGTGGGACCATTGGACTTACACGGGAGTAAACATCGTGTTTTGTGTTATGTCAAATACTGGGATCATGGTACATGTTTTAATACGGAGGTGGCTTGCATTTTGTGACTGACAATGCTACTTGTTCACCAAGAAGGCCACTCGGCTGACGACCGCCGGAAGAGCTCTATACTCGGTTGATTGCCCTCTTCGTGTGCTCGGTGTTCTGTCAAATTTTGCACCCCATCAGAAATGGCAACTTTGTGTTAAAAATGGCAGCGAACAAAGCAATTACAAAGTAAATACTACAAACGTTCTTTGAATAAGGGAATATTTACTTGTTTGATCATGGACGGACATGTAGAAAAGTTCTCCTCTGACACATCCTGCCATGTTAGCTGCACACAACAACTGCATGCCACTCTCTCACTGTTTACGTCTTCACCCTGTAGTTCAGCATTAATTTACGCCATATTCCTGTTGAACATGTATGCTTACGATGTTACTTGTTTATTTGGCACCTTTGGATAACATTGAGAATCCAACTGAATGTAAAAGAGGGCTTATTCACAGCCACAACAGCTTTGGGAGGAAAATATTATAAGGGTGAAAAATTTGGCTGAACACAGGCAATCGACCACTATCCTCGGGTCGGGCTCCGACGTCGGCCGGTTTGTCCGGTGGTTATTTTCCGGCTGCTTCCCCCTGCAAACGAGCTCTCCTGCCCGCAGCAAGGAACGACGAGCTGTCACTTGCTCGCCGCCGGGGGGAGGTTGCCGATCGCTAAAGACAATCGACAATAGGGGTGTGACAAAATATCGAAATGGTGATATATCTTGATACTTTGTATCCCAAAAGATTATCAATATGCTCCTGCCAGGAATCGAGATATCATTTTAAAAAGGTGTCAATGTCTAAAAATAAAATAAATAAAAAGGAACCATCAAGTTGCGACCAAAATCTTCCACCATAACTCTAAGGCTGCATTGACGGTGCACGACGCCCAGTCCATTTAGACTGGGAACGTTCGTTCATTCGAAACCAGCATTCACAGTCATTCTGTCCGATTGTCAGGGCATTTACAGGTCACTTGCGGTTCATTTTAGGGCATTTACAGGTCATTTCCTGTTGAGTTTGAGTCACTGCCTATTTATTTAGGTGATTCCCAGGTCACCTCCTGTTCTGTAACTCAAAATAAACAGGAAGTGACCCATAAAATACCCCCTAAATCAACAGGAAGTAACTGAACATCAACAGGTAAATGACCTTAAATGGCCCAAAATGACCTCATTGCCTGGCTTTGGCTGCCACTGACGGCCATAGACGTTCAGTCCGTTTGAAGTGGAAGGGATGGCTGCCACCCTCCCACTTCAAATGGATTGGACGTCTACTAGTGATAAACTCACTCCAATTCACAGCAGAAGCTTGTTTTTATGTTTATTAGTTGTTTTTAGAATATCCTAGAACGATTTCCTGACCAATGTATCCATAAATGTTGCATCGCTATATTGTCAGATCATCGTTATCGTGAGCTTTGTATCGCAAATCGTATCGTATCGTGAGGTACCAAAGGTTCCCATTCCTAATCGACAACCCCGTCACCGTGTGACATATAATCCGGGGTAGTTTTGTGCGATTTTTCGTTTTGAAAGGCGAGACTAAGACTTTGAAATGCCGCTCAGTTCGGGTTAGCATGTCGGCTAGCTGTCACGCCTCCTGGTTTGTTTACACTCTCCGCAGCCAGGGCAGGGAAATGACAAAAGCCGGACTAACACCGGTGGCATAAAATACCATTCGGGAGGTGCAAGAAGTGGACAGTTTTGACCATTATGCAGTAATTTTGCCCTGTCATACTGAATAAATGCATTTTGAATATTTCATATTCCATTTAGCCCAAGACTGTTATTTGTCATGACCATACCATTTATTTAGCAATTGGGGAAAATAATTAGATAAAAAGAATATCCTGTAAAAATATTGGAGTAGAGAGATTGAAACAATGACATTTTGCTGCTCTCTTCGTCACATTTTCCTCGTTCTGAACAATCCCTCTTTGCCAAATTGTTGTATAAAGTCGAACTGTCTCAAAATAATTAATCTAAGTACTAATTAGCATAATTATTGTTAGATTATTTTATTTTAGATTTTTTTATGCTGTCACAGACACTTAAATTCACAATTGTAATTTCCCCAAATTTCTAAAATAGCGCTTCTATATTGGGAAACACTGAGGAAAATGCGTCTCGTTCGTTCATTGGCTGCCAACCCTCCAACTTCAAATGGATTGGACGTCTAGTGCTGACTAAATAGCACATGCTTAGACATTGATCAAATGATACATTGAGAAATAAGCTAGTTATCACATTATTTGAATGCCGCTGCATTGACAGTGATGGGAATGACGCTCCTAGCAACATGACCTCAGGGTGGCCATTATGGTCGGGGCCATGAAAGGTCTTTTCATGTGCTTTTCCTGTCAATTTAAATGAGTTTATCACTATTGGACGTCCAATCCGTTTGATGTAGGAGGTTAGCAGCGAATGAACAAATCTTGGTTCATCCAGCCCTCCCACGTCAAGCCAGTGTTCCCGCGGGTCCATTCAAAAGTCTTAAAATGTCTTAAATTTAATATCCAGATAATCGAGGTCTTAAACGGCAAGTTCAGAAATGTTGACATTAGGCTTAATCTTTAAGTTAGCAGGGGTTTAATTAGTCAACAAATTCTGTGCAATTAGTTAGTTACAGGGCTCCGGAGTGGCTAAGATTGCGCGAGTCATCGGGCCCGTCCGGGCATGCAGCAAGCAGGGTACAAGAACCCCGCAAGGGAATTGGACCTCTATCGTCGTCAACGACGGTTGACGAGTCGAGGACGGGGACGAAGCGCGGGATCCGTTCGTCACGCGGCCCGGCCGAGATGGGCTCGGGCATCCCGGCGCCTAAGTGGGCGCGCTGTCGGCTCGCATCAGAAAGAACGAACGCTCGTCGCCCGCGCCGGCTTGGCGTGCGCGCCGCGTTGTCCCCGGGGGCTTCCTTTTCCGCCGCGACGAGCGAATTGAGGTCAAGTCGGGATTCGGAAAAACGTCAACTTGACCGTCTTGTCAAAATAACTGTTTGATAGAATCCAGTTCCATTGGATTGGATGCCTGACAATGAGTTTCTCATTCATTGATTCGTCTTTAACCCCTTGATGCCTGTTGGTTCAAAATTATCTCAATATTTTTTTGAGAGACAGCGAAAACCAAAAGCGGTATTTGCCATGTGGCAAAATGGATTTTGCCTTATGGCATTTTTTTCCCCCATGTGGCAAAATCCATTTACCACATGGCAAAAAATGCCACGTGGCAGGAAAAATGCCACATAGCAGAAAAAAATGCCACATGGCAGAAAAAATGCCACATGGAAAAATCAATTTTGCCACATGGCAAAAAAAAATGTTAAATGGCAAAATTAATTTTGCCACGTGGCAAAAATACCACATGGCAAAATCCGTTTTGACACATGGCATAAAAATGCCACATGGCAAAAAAAAAAAAAGCCAGATGGCAGAAAAAAATGGCAAATGGCAAAATCAATTTTGCCAAATGGGGAAAATGCCACATGGCAAAATCAATTGTGCCACATGGCAAAAAAAAAAAAAAAAAGCTAAATGGCAAAATACATTTTGCCACGTGGCAAAAAAATGCCACATGGCAAAAAAAAAAAAAAGCCAGATGGCAGAAAAAAATGCCATAAGGCAAAATCCATCTTGACACATGACATAAAAATGCCACATGGCAAAAAAAAAAAAAATGCCAGATGGCAGAAAAAAATGCCATAAGGCAAAATCCATCTTGACACATGACATAAAAATGCCACATGGCAAAAAAAAAAAAAAAATGCCAGATGGCAGAAAAAAATGCCATAAGGCAAAATCAATCTTGACACATGGCATAAAAACGCCACATGGCAGAAAAATGGCAAATGGCAAAATCAATTTTGCCAAATGGGGAAAATGCCACATGGCAAAAAAATGCCACATGGCAAAATCAATTTTGCCACATGGCAAAATCAATTTTGCCACATGGCAACAAAAAAAAAGCTAAATGGCAAAATACATTTTGCCACGTGGCAAAAAATGCCACGTGGCAAAAAAAAAAGCCAGATGGCAAAAAAAAAATGCCGTAAGGCAAAATCCATCTTGACACATGGCATAAAAACGCCACATGGCAGAAAAATGGCAAATGGCAAAATCAATTTTGCCAAATGGGGAAAATGCCACATGGCAAAAAAATGCCACATGGCAAAAACATGCCACATGGCAAAATCAATTTTGCCACATGGCAACAAAAAAAAAGCTAAATGGCAAAATACATTTTGCCATGTGGCAAAAAATGCCATGTGGCAAAAAAAAAAGCCAGATGGCAGAAAAAAATGCCATAAGGCAAAATCCATCTTGACACATGGCATAAAAACGCCACGTGGCAAAAAAAATGCCAGATGGCAGAAAAAAATGCTATAAGGCAAAATCCATTTTGACACATGGCAAAAAAATGCCACATGGCAAATTCCATTTTGCCACTGGGCAAAAAAATGGCAAATGGCAAAATCAATTTTGCCAAATGGGGAAAATGCCACATGGCAAAAAAAATGCTAAATGGAAAAAAAAGCCACATGGCAAAAAAAAGCCACATGGAAAAATCCATTTTGCCACATGGTACAAAAAATGCCACATAGCAAACTCAATTTTGCCACGTGGCAAAAAATTAAAAAAAAACACATGGCAAAATCCATTTTGACACATGGCATAAAAATGCCAGACAGCAGAAAAAAAGCCACATGGCAAAATCCATTTTGACACATGACAAAAAATGCCACATGGCAAATTCCATTTTGCCACATGGCAAAAAAAGCCACATGGCAAAAAAATGCCACTTGGCAAAAATATGCCAAATGGCAAAATCTATTTTGCCACATGGGGAAAATGGCACATGGCAAAAAAATACCACATGGAAAAAAAATGGCAAAAAAATGCCACATGGCAAAATCCATTTTGCCACATGGTACAAAAAATGCCACATAGCAAACTCAATTTTGCGACATGGCAAAAAAATGCCACATGGCAAAATCCATTTTGACACATGGCATAAAATGCCAGATGGCAAATTCCATTTTGCCACATTGCAAAAAAATGCCAAATGGCGAAAAAAATGCCACATGGCAAAATCAATTTTGCCACATGGCATAAAAATGCCAGACAGCAGAAAAAAAGCCACATGGCAAAATCCATTTTGACACATGGCATAAAAATGCCAGACAGCAGAAAAAAAGCCACATGGCAAAATCCATTTTGACACATGACAAAAAATGCCACATGGCAAATTCCATTTTGCCACATGGCAAAAAAAGCCACATGGCAAAAAAAAGCCACATGGCAAATTCCATTTTCCCACATGGCAAAAATACGCCAAATGGCAAAATCTATTTTGCCACATGGGGAAAATGGCAAATGGCAAAACAAATACCACATGGCACAAAAATGCCACATGGAAAAATCCATTTTGCCACATGGTACAAAAAATGCCACATAGCAAACTCAATTTTGCGACATGGCAAAAAAATGCCACATGGCAAAATCCATTTTGACACATGGCATAAAATGCCAGATGGCAAATTCCATTTTGCCACATTGCAAAAAAATGCCAAATGGCGAAAAAAATGCCACATGGCAAAATCAATTTTGCCACATGGCAAAATCAATTTTGCCACATGGCAAAAAAAAGCCACATGGTGAAAAAAATTTCACGTGACAAATTCAATTTTGCTGCACGGTAAAAAAAATGCCACTTGGCAAAACAAAATGCCGCTTGGCAAAATCCATTTTCCCACATGGCAAAAACGACTTTTCGTTCTCAGCCCTGCTGATTTTTTCCATGGACGCCTTTTTTTTTTTTTTGCTAAGTACACAAATACATCCAATTGTTTTTTCTATGTATTGTAATTAGGTTTCTCCACTTGATTTGTCATGTTTTTGAAAATAAAAACGCAAGTAAAATATTTTAAATTTTTTCAAATGCTTTATCATTTTTGTTCTATGTATTTCTATCCATCCCTTTTCTCCCTGGGATGGATGACGGATTTGACGTCTAGCGCCGTCAAAGGCACCGATAGATGTCCTCGACCGAATTGGACGTCTGTCATTGTCGACGGCGGCCGATGACTTGGAGAAATCCTCTAAGGAAGGATTACTAACAAGTGACACGTGTAAATAGACGGATCCTTTCGAGCGTTTCACTGTTAAACGCAGAGTGTCGGCGCGCCGTATAAATAAGAAGTTTCCCCATCCCGGAGAAGAAGACTTAAGTCGACATCAGAGCGGGCGCAGATAAGAGGCGGAGGATTACGCCGCTGACGGCCCCGAGAAGCTGTCAGCGCCATCAAAGGTCATCTTTGCGGCAGATTAGCGCCGGCGGGCCGCCAGATACAACCCGCCCGGCGGAACGCTAAACCGCTGCGCAAAAAGTCAGGTGCGACGCCCGGCGGTCCTGATGAGCCAATGACTTTTTTTTTTTTTCCCTTCAAATTGTCACTCTCTTAATGGCGAGGAACAGAACGCGGAACGGGTCGGCTGTTAATAAGCGAGTATTCCCAAGACAAACGAGACCGCGGAGGGCGGTAAATGTCGAGGTGACGGCGACCGCTCGTTGGACGACACGCCATATGCCGCGCTCATTAGCTGTTTAATGAGTGTACAAATCACGAGCGTGTCTATTTCAGGCAGGGAGAACAGCTGGCGATATCCAAATAGAAACATCTTCATTTTAAATGAGCGCTTTCCTTGACTTAAGAGTTTCATTTTCATCTTTCGCCTTTGCTTGGACTTTGAATCCATTTCGACTCGACGTGAAATGGCTATCTGTCGGTCTGCGCGCTGGCGTGCAAAAGTGCGATGCACTTTGTCTGACTGAAGCGAGACGACGCGAGCGCTCGCCTCCTCTCGTTTCCCCCGAGACCACTTCGCGAGGAAGCGGGCCGGCTTTTTGGGGAAGATATACTGCGAGAGCCTTTTCCAGGAAAAGAAGCGTCCTCCCGCGGTTACGTAACGCTCAAGGCTTCAAATCGGTAGCTTTGACGCCGTCCAATTTTTCATGATTTCCGGTTGCGTTTGGATTTATACAGTAGGTTTCTCAAAGGTCGATTTCTAAATCGGCAATGGGGCGGCAATGGATCCTTTGCTGGGCTGCGGGAGTGATGGGCTTCGCTAACCCCACCCCCCGGTTGGCCCCGTCTCCGCTCGTCTTGCGTGGCTCTCGCACGCAGCTGGATGTGATAAGGGCGCACTCGGGTGGGCGGTGCCGGGAGTGGCGATGGGACAGCGTGGGGTCGGTCACCAACGGGCTTACACTCACAAGGGATTAACACAATTACTGGCTTCTAGATCACAGAACTGATTTGTGTACACTCTACCCCTTTCAATCACTTAGCTTATAGACTCCCCCACCTCTGTCCCCCTCTTTCCCTGGTCAACAGGCCCCCCACATGGTGTCAACCGGAAATACATCTAGCTGACGATATGCAAATTTTAGCAAGCCATTCGGTGTGTCACATTTGCTTTATTATTATTATTATTTTTTTTAATTAATAATTTCCACAAAATCTTGCAACTAGCCTTTGTAGCGTTCTCTTTCATTTCTTGGGCTCTTGCGAAATACTGCTGCTGTAAAATTAAACTAGCTTTAAATTGCTTCAATTTCTCGCTACATATCTTACCTATAATCTTGTCGTACATGTCAGCGTGTCTTGTTTAGTAATATCGCCTTGTAATGCAGGTAACTGTGAACTCAAACGTTTTAATAATAACTAACAAAAACACAAAGTACAACCAAAAGGACTGGGGATCAAAAAGACAGTGTTCAAACAAAACTTACTTAATCTGAGGGACTGGTACACGAGGGCTTGGACAGGACAGGACTTGACATTGACATGAACAATAATGCAACAAGGAGTGAAAAGAAACTTGGAGTTTATATACACACAGAGACTAGGGGTAACGAGACAACGAGGAACGGATGGGTGACCCAGTAGGATGCAGATTAGAGGACATACAAGGAGCAGGCACAACAGGTGAAATCAATGGGCAATCAAGGGACACACTAGGAGGGAACCAACAAAACCTAACACAGTTAAACATCCACGGCCGTCACATGGCCAACAGCCGATCTTCCATATATCGGCCCGATATATCGGTCGAACTTTAATATTAATTCCTTGGCAGCTGTTTGTTCATTGCCCCCCCAGTCCAAATGATTAGACATCCAGCACCGTCCATGGCAGCCTGTGGGTTCAATTCACACTGAACCGCCGTTTTACCTTTTATGATCATACATTGTTTCATGATAACATTTAGCAGCATAAGCGCCGTCACACGACAAGGTACACGCGTCGGAGAGCGCCCGCCTGCCGAGAATCTCATCAAACGCGAGCGCAGAACACATTAGGCCGACCGGGCTTCAAACCGCGGGCCCGAAACGGAAAGGTGACGCGAGGTGACTCGTCCGCGACCCCCCGCCGCCGAGCGACTCGCTCGTGAATAATGGAAGCGTGCGAAGAGGGGCGAGGGGGCAGATGACGGCGGGGCAAGGAGAACAGCAGGTGCCCTTCATTGGCATGACAGCAGACGCGGCAGGTGGCGCGTGCGTTTGTTCAGCGCAAAGACAAATAAAGCGCAAAAGCATGTACCGAGTGCTTATCCGCCAGGGAAATTACCTCCGCCGCCGCATGCCGTTTGAGGCCACTTTACTGACGGAGGAGCGGCATCCGAGTGGAAGTGAAGAGCTGTCGCACGCCAAATGACAAAATGGAGTCGCCGCCGTTCTCGCCGCACACAAACAAACTCAATTTATGAACCTTCCCAGTGTGCATGCTAGACTTTAGGCCCATAGCTCCATGTATTATGCACTAACCTGTAACAAAAAGGGGGATACCTCAACTCTTTCAGGTGCATTGACGATGCTAAACTTCCAATAATCCTTCTGCTATGAATTAAACAGTTTCACTTGTAAGTGTCCAATCCATTTGAAGCAGGAGGATGGCAGTGAATGATCGAAAGTTTCATAAGGATACAACTCATTGGTGGTGAAGGAGGTCTATCCTTTTAGCCAGATTGCCGACATCAAGCCAGCCGGACCTGCGCTGGTGCAGATCCAACAACCCGGGCCGGCAGGACGCCAACAACCCGGGCCGGCAGGATCCCGGCCATAAGGCCAAACTTCACGCTTTCACCTTAGTCTTAACCCCTTGTAATGACTCCATTTTGAAAGCTGGAAAAAGGCAACACAAGTTGACAATTTATTCTGAGTCAACAGCAATACAGCACAGAAGGACCCAGGCGAGAATCCAAGGTCGCCATATCACAAGTCAACAAAAGGTTCCTGAGAAAAATGGCAACCATTAGTTAAACATTCAGACTTTTGAAGACTCTCGCGGGGCAGGCTGTGGGCAGAAAGAAAGGTGTGTTTAGGATTAGTGTCTGTTTGTGGATTGGAGAGGAGGATTCGGGAGTTACGGTTGTCAGGGCAACGAGTGTTGTGAATTTTGTCACCTCAGCGTCAAAGGGTGTTGGGACAGGACATCCCACCATTTGTTCTGGACTGTCCGGGAAAGAGAACTGATTGCGAGAGTTGGTAGCGCAGACGTGGGCTTGTAGATGTCTTGCCTTGGAAGGGGTGGGTGGATGCGGGTGCGCCTGGGGTGGTCTGGGGCGGGGGTTGATCGGTGCCCTGGCGTACAGAGCCACGCCTCCGGGGGCCTGCCTCTTAATTAAAGCACTCCTCACATTGCACTGTAAGTATCTTTCACCCTGGCACCTACAAACTCATTCATTCCCCCGAGGAGAGTCGTGACGGGGCCATACAGTCCCGACCTGGCTCCCCCCTGATTTTAATGCATCACACACCAAGGTTGTGGGATGAATGGTACCTGTTGGGGAGAGGGTGCTCACGGTTACCTCACTCACGGCAGGCCCAGCCATTCCGCACCTTTTTTAACGCACCACACACATCATACTTCACGGGGCAGCTCCAGCAAAGGGCGGCGGGACGGGCGGCCGGGTAGAAATTCCATGCAGCGGTCCCACTGCTCCAAGCCGAGCTCTCCTATTTTAATGCATGCATTGCACTACCCTCCTCACACAATCCCATCACGGTGCTGGGTAATGGCTGCCAGCCGGGAGCCGGCAGCCACAGTAATAGTGGTAGGTGGATCCCACACTTTTTCTCCATGGCGTGGCTCCCGGGGCGTGGCCTCCCGTCTGCCTGGGCTTCCAGCCGCAGGAGTGGGGGGAGGCCTTCCCCTCTCTTCTCTGCTTGGGTATCCGGCCTGCACTCCGTCGCGGGTTGCTGGCTGGACGCCGGTGTATCGGCTGGGTGTTGCCTGCTCCGGCGGGGGACCCTGCCCTGCCCTGGGCTTGTTGGCCCATTGGGGGTCCCGTGGTGTGGAGGGCTGAGGCTGTGGCTCAGGGGACGGCTGGGCAGACGGGGATGGGGGTGGGATCGGTGGTGCGTCCCCTCTTCCCATCCCTGAAGGCCGGTTGATGGGGGCGTGGGTGGCCCAGGAGACCACCCTGGATCCCGGCGGGATCACGATGGCTCCTATGCTGGGCTGAAGCCCTCCCCGGGCTGGCTTGGTGGCACCCGTGCAGCGTCTTCGCTCGTCTGCGTAGCTGTCGCATGTTTGGTGGGGCTCGCGCGCGGCTGGATGGGATTGGGTGTGCTCGGGTGGGGGGCCTCGGTGCCGGGATTGGCGATAAGGCGGCGTAGGGTCGGTTGCCAATGGGCTTCCATTCACAAGGGATTCACACGATTACTGGTTTCTGGATCACAGAGCTGATTTGTATACACTTCACCCCTCCCAATCACTTAATTTATAGACTCCCCAACCCCCCACCCCTTCTTTCCCTGATCAACAGGCCCCCGTATGGTGTCAACCGGAAATACATCTAGCTGACGATATCACCAACATATTCATAGTTAGTGTCGGCGTTCAATGTATTTCTTGTTGTTTCTTTTCTTGTTTTTTTTTTCTTTTCCCCATAACCCCTTCCTGTTCGCTGCTTTATCATAATAAACGTGGTATGTTGAATGACCACAATTATTCAGTTAATTATTCACAAACTATTCAGACCAACCGGACACTTAACTTTCATTCTCCTTGTCAAACAGCCGAACAGGACAGGTTTCAAAAAAAAAAAAAAAAAAGAAAAAGTGGTATGGTGCATTTTGGCCAGAGGAAGAACACATTTCTTTTTTCAGTTCACTTGGACTATTGGACGATGTTTCAAAGTGGACAAAAAAAAAAAAAAAAAAAAAAAAAAGTCATATTTTCCAGGAAATGAATTGCCATTCTATTAATAAGAGAAAAACGGCAGCGAAAAAAGTTAAATGTGCTAATTATTAATTAGCACTTTTACTCGAAGAAAGATCATTGAAAGCCAGCTAAATCCTCTAATTACAGCAGCGCTCAAGCGGAAGTACGGGTCGAAGCTTCCCGTTCCGTCGGGCCAATTAGCTCGACGGGCGACAAAGACGGCGGCTGACATTTGACGCGCTTCTTCACTTAGCGCGCTCGTCCTTTTAGCTCAGACACGGCGGCCCTTTGGGTTTCCGTGGCAACAGCCGCCAGGAAGGAGCTATTCTAAGGTTTGAGTCATCCGTCGGAGTCGCCCGCCCGGGATTAATAAAAGCTGAAAGTCCGGCAAGCGGAGGAGGAGGATGGCGCCGACCTGCCAGGGGACTAGACTTTCTTAGACTGCCTCAAAGTCTTCGGACTTTGCTTTGTTTTGGCGCTTCCTTGAGTCGTCGTAAAATAAATAGGTAGCTAGCGAGCTAGCTTTGGAAACGCGAGACCAAGATAGGCCTATACCATAAAAATCAAAGTCTGTTTTTACATTGTTACAGGGGTGGTGGAATGTTGGTAAGAAAAACCAAACACATTCCATTTTTTTCAGGTTCAACTTCAAATCACATGTAAAAAGTTGAACTGCTGTATTGACACTTTACTGATCAGTCACTGTCGACCTAAAAGTTGCCCAAATTCTGAAATGACATGAAAGAACATGACATAGTGTATGTTGATACAGAGGTATAAAAAAGTTTCTGCATAAAATCACCATCAAATGTGATTTGATCTTTTCAAAATCACACAAATGTAAAAACAGTGTCTGCTTCAACTAAAACCACCCAAACATTTATAGGTTTTCATATTTTAATGAGGATGGCATGCAAACAACGACAGAAGGGGGGGAAATAAGTGAACCCTCTGCCTAAGGCAGACATGTCCAAAGTCCGGCCCAGGGGCCAAATGCGGCCCTTGGTCAAATTTCATCCGGCCCCCAGCCTCTGTCATAAAATCAATAACGTCTGGCCCGCACATACACTTAATAAATTGGCCAGCAGTACTGCTACCAGCATATGAATTGGCTTACACACTAAATGCTGCTCCTCATTTACCCACTAAAAGGCAGCAGCACTCAAAGCAACATTACCCCGTGTGACCCTTTACCCCCAATTTAAAATCTAAAATGGCGACAACAACAAAAAGTTGACTGCCGACGATTCAAGGATTGGTGGAAATTCGACTATTTCTTTACTAAAATACGCAACAACTGTGTCTGCCTCATTTGCAAAGAGACAGTCGCTGTTTTTAAAGAGTTCAATGTGAGGCGATATTACCAAACAAGACACGCTGACATGTACGACAAGATTACAGGGAAGATACGTAGCGAGAAATGAAAGCAACTTGAAGCTAGTTTAATTTTACAGCAGCAGTATTTTGCAAGAGCCCGAGAGACGAAAGAGAACAACACAAAGGCTAGTTGCGAGATTGTTGAAATTATTAATTTAAAAAATTTATAAGGCAAATGTGACACACGGAATGGCATGCTAAAATTTGCTTTAATATATTGTTCAACGTAAAGCACGTCAGCCAAAGTCAGCCCCCCACATTTTTACCACACCAAATCTGGCCCCCTTTGCAAAAAGTTTGGACACCTCTGGCCTAAGGAGACTTAGAGATATTGAAACCAATTTTTACTAAACAATTTAAGTCACGTGTGTGCCCAATCACTGATGAGTGGTTTAAGGTGTCCTGCCCATTATGAAACACACACCTGGTAAGAATTGTCTTGATGAGAAGCATTGTCTGATCTGCATCATGGCTCGGTCAAAAGAGCTCTCTGAAGACCTGCCATCAAGGGTTGTTGATTGGTATAAAGTTGGGAAACGATACAAAACCATCTCTAAAAGTCTGGATGTTCATCAATCGACAGTCAGAGAAGCTGTCTACATATGGAGAGAGTTTGGCACTGTTGCTTCTCTCCCAAGGAGTGGCTGTCCACCAAAGATGATGCCAAGAGTTTAGCGCAGAATACTCAGCGAGGTAAAAAATTACCCTAGAATGTCTGTTAAAGACCTATAGAAATCACTGGCACAGTCCAATATCTCTGTGCACACATCAACTACATGTAAAACTATAGTCAACAATGGTGTTTATGGGAGTTTTCCACGGAGGAAGCCACTGCTCTCTTTAAAAAAAAAAAACATTGTTGCTCTTTTAATGTTCGCAAAAAGGCACTTGGACACTCCACAAAAGTTTTGGCAAAATATTTTCTAGACCGATGAAATCAAAGTTGAATTGTTTGGGAGTAACACACAACATCATGTGTGGAGGGAAAATGGAAGAGTTCACCAACATCAACACCTCATCCCGACCGTGGAGGGAGCATCATGATTTGGGGCTGTTGTGCTACCTCAGGGCCTGGACAATTTGCAATCATTAATGGAAGAATGAATTCAAAAGTTTTGGAGGAAAACCTGAGGCCGTCTATCAGACAATTGAAGCTAAAAAGAGGATGGATGCTGCAACAAGACAATAAACAAAAACACAAAAGTAAATCAACTTAAGAATAGTTGCAGAGGAACAAAATACACATTCTGGAGTGGCCAAGTCAAAGTACACACTTGAACCCCATTAAGATGGTGTGGCATGACCTAAAGACAGCCATTCATGCCAGACATCCAAGGAATCTTGACTGAACTAACGCAGTTGTCCTGATCAATGTGCCAGACTGATCTGCAGCTTCAGGAAGCGTCTGGTTGAAGTTATTGCTGCCAAGGGGGGGGCACAAAATATTAAATGTGATGGTTCACTTACTGATTTCCCCCCCTCCTGTCATTGTTTGCATGCTATCCTTATTAAAATATGAAAACGTATAAATGTTTGGGTGGTTTTAGTTAAAGCAGACACTGTTTATTCATCTGTGTGATTTTGATCAGATCATATTTGATGATTTTATGCAGATTTGTGAGAAATTCCAAAAGGTTCAGATACTTTTTCCTACCACTGTATACTGCGTATATTTCGCACATGAGTATAAGTGACAGGACTAGCCAAACAATAGAAAGAAGTCACATTTATAATCAGAAAAATAGGAATGACTATCGTCATCATTCTAGCCCTACCACTTCAAATGGACTGAACTCTTCCTCAAAATGGATGTTGGCATCACCGCCACTCTACCCGACAACAGTGCGGTCCAGAATTACTTATCAGCACGAGGCCTTGCGCGCTAAATTTAGCATTTTTGTGTCGTGTTCACGGTAACTGCGAATCTGTGTTAAGTGGTTGAAAATTCACTGGGTCAAACTAAAACCATATTAGCACAGACCACACTTTCCCGTTTGAACAGCACACTTGACCTTGGTGCGCAAATACGGTCCAAATCCATCCGGCTAATGTGTTTGAACGCGGCAGCTAATCTATTTTTGCGAACGTGAGCGAGCGTACGCTAAGAGAGATAACTCTGTTTGGCAGGGTGGTCATTTGGAATCTCCGGTGCCGAGGGCAGAATTAGCCCATTGGGTCGTCCGAGCGCCATCTGTCTCCACGCACACGATCTTGGACCGCCTTATTAGGCTGCAAATCTTTCACTGTGAGGCCAAGGAAGAACAAAACTTGGTCCTGTTACATTGAGATGCGAGTCGAGGGCTAGTGTTTTGTAGTGTCGCTGCAGCTAGCTGGTGGTCAGAACTGAGACAATTCTTAGATGATCTTGACAAATTGAGTCCCGTGTCAAGTTGTGAGTTCTCCCAAACCAAGTCAATTAGTAAGGATTCCTCCAATCCAGTCATGTGATCGGAAACCGTGTAAGAAAAATCAGTTTTGTAAAATGTATTAAAGTATTAACTCATCGGCTGCTATTGACGGCAATAGACATACAAACCATTTTGGAATACTGCATACAAATATATATATATAGTGCAGAATAGTGCAATTCTGTCAGATCAAGCTCAATTTCACCCAGAAAATCATTGTAATTACAAATGCTTTGGTAGTAATATATGCTTGCAATGAAAAAAACACAAAAGAGAATGAAAATAAATCATTACCATTTTACACAAAACTCCAAAAATGGGCCAGACAAAAGTGTCGGCACCCTCAGCCTAATACTTGGTAACACAAAATGACAAAATACCAGCAAACAACCGCTTCTGGTATCCATCAATGAGTTTCTTACAATGCTCTGCTGGAATTTAAGATCATTCGTCTTTGGCCAACTGCTCCACGTCTCTGATATTTGAAGGGTGCCTTCTCCAAACTGCCATTTTCAGATCTTCCCATAGGTGTTGTATAATATTCAAGTCTGGACTCATTGCTGGCCACTTTAGAAGTCGCCAGGGCTTTCTCTCAAACAATTTTCTAGTGCTTTTGGGTCATTGTCCTGCTGGAAGACCCATGACCTCTGAGGGAGACCCAGCTTTCTCACACTGGGCTCTACATTATGCTGCGAAATTTGTTAGTACTCTTCAGACTTCATAATGCCATGCACACAGTGAAGCAGTCCAGTTCCAGAGGCAGCAAAGCAACCCCAAAACATGAGGGAACCTCCGCCAAGTTTGACTGTGGGGACCGTGTACTTTTCTTTGAAGGCCTCGTTTTTTTCCCCTGTAAACTCTTATATTGATGCATTTTCGCAAAAGCTCTACTTTTGTTTCATCTGACCAGAGAACGTTCTTCCAAAACGTTTTAGTTAAGTTTTGGCAAACTCCAACCTGGCTTTTTTATGTCTCTGGGTCAGACGTGGGATCTTCCTGGGTATCCTACCATAGAGCCCCTTTTCATTCAGATGCTGACTGATAGTACGGGTTGACACTGTTGTACCCTCGGAGTGCGGGACAGCTTGAACTTCTTTGGATGGTAGCCGATGTTCATCAATTTTCTTTTCTGTCGACATCTAAGGGAGGTTAGCCACAGTGCCATTGGATTTACACTTATCGATGATACTGCACACGGTAGACACCGGAAGATTCAGGTCTTTGGAGATTTCCCATGCTTCCTCACCATTTTGCTTCTCAAGTTGTCAGTTCTTTGGTCTTCTTTCTTTTTTTCCATGCTCAATGTGGTACACACAAGGACAGAGGTTGAGTCAACTTTAATCCATTTTAACTGGCTGCAAGTGTGATATAGTTATTGCCACCACCTGTTATGTGCCACAGGTAAGTCACAGGCGCTGTTAATTACACAAATTAGCGAAGCATCACGTGATTTTTCAATGGGTGGCAATACTTTTGTCCGGCCCATTTTTTGGAGTTGTGTGTAAAATCATAATGATTAAATTTTTTTTTTCCATTCTGTTTTTTTACATTGCAAGCAAAATAAGTGAAGATTACCAAAGCGTTTATAATTGCAATCCTTTTCTGGGAGAAATTGAGCATTATCAGACAGAATTGGAGGCGTGCCAATACTTTTGGCCAGCACTGTACAGTACATTTCATACTCTATATATGTTGATATTAACGCTACTAAAACAAATTTTGCAAAACAAAGAGAAAAAGAAATCAAAAGATCAAACCAAGATGGCTCAGTTTGAGCAACTTTATGGAAATCAAACTCTATTTTTTTGTCAAAACAGTGACTCCGACTCCAGTCCAAATGGCAGTGGCTCCAGTCCCGATTCCTTTGTTCTAATCTTGCGAAAAAAGCCGCGTGAAAATGAAATCCAGATGACAGATATTAGCCGAGCAGCTGCCGCCCGATTGGAAAATCATCCATTATCTGGAAAAAGCAACCTCACACTTTTTCCGAGTACGTAAAAGGGCACCTGCTGGGTTAATCGCCGTCTGTCGATAGCGTACCGAAAAGACCATCTCGCCTGAACCGCCGCCACGAGATTTACAAGTGTCGAAATACGATTTCTTCCACCTTTTGATACCGTCGCATCAAAACGATACAAACCAACAGAACGAGAGCTTTGATAGCGTTCAGAACGCGACCACCCGCCGCAGCCGCCGCATTTGATCTCCTCCAAAGCACCGAGTTGTTTCTTGTTGCCGTCAAGCGCCGCGCGAATGCGGGATTAGTCGCTCGCCGTCGACGACAAAACAAATGTGACGCGCCGCTCGGCTTTGGGGATTCTTGAGACGTCCCCGGAGCCGCCTTCGTTGTCCACCCACTTAAAGTCACCGGGAGGTCTAATGAGCTCATTTTTCTAGCGATTGAGTCGCATCGGGAAGCTCGCCTTTGATTTGACTCGTCTAAACTTAGATACCGTATTTTCTGGACTATAAGAGCACTTTCACACTAGCCCTAGAGTTCTTTTTCTCAGATAGTCCACTTCATTTTGTAGATGTGAACGCGCATCCAAACTCTAATTCGGACCAAACAAACGAACTCTGTTCCGCTCAGAAATCGTGGGTCTCGGTCCGCTTTAAGCGCACCCTGCTTCGCTAGTGAAAGCAACCGCAGTAGGGTGCGCTTTTGCTACTCAGGTGATCAATCAATCAGGGAATAGCATCATTTCTTGTATTTACTGTTTGTATTACTATAACACACCCAATATAAAATAAATAGCATTTATAGTTTAAGGAAAACAAGCAGAATATAGGGCATAAGAGATACATGACGCCTTATCACGGAAGCCCAACGCGTGCGCCATGCAACTGATTGACCCTGACGAGTAGGGGTAAGGATGGGAATTGATACGATTTTTACGATTCCGATTCCATTATCGATATTGCTTAACGATTCGATTCTTTATCGATTCTCTTATCGATTCTAATTTCGGGAAAAAGAAGAGCAAACATTTTGATTGGCATCAAGTTTGTTTAATCAGAAGTCACAACCTTACAAACTCACAACGAGGTCAAAAGAGGCCCAAAGCCTCAATGTTAATTGTGGCAATAAGTGGCAAATGCACAAGAATGAATGAAAAGAATTTTACTGAAACATTTTTCTAATAGAAATAAAAAATATTGGTATATTTTGGCATATAGGTCGTTGTTCTGCCTTTGGCAATGTCCCCAAACTTTTTCCTGTGAGGGCCAAATAACTTTTCCCTTCTCTGATTAGAGGCCGGGGTCAGTTTGTAACAGAAAAAGTGTGACGATTGCAGGAGTGCAAAAAGTAAAAAAAATATTGTTTTTCAGAAAGCCAAAATTAAATAACCCTCTGTGGATTCTTCACAGAACAAAAGTAAATAAAATAAAAATAATAATATAATAATAATAAATAATAATAGCACTATTAATGAAATAGATAATAACCAAATAACCCTCTCTGAGTTATTCACAGAAAAAGGCCAGGAAATAAATAACACTACTGAGGGAGAAAAAAACAAAAAAAATTCAAAATGCTCTCTGGAATTGTTCAGGGGGCCGGACCAAATATGGAGCCGCGGGCCGTAGTTTGGGGACTCCTGTTTTTATTTACCAGTATATTGAAATGCATGCCTTTTAGTTTTTATGGCGCTTTCATGCTCAAGTGGTGGCGCCCTTGCGCTTCCTCACGCGAAGAAGAAGAAATGCCGCATCCAAGCCAGTGAGCGAGTTAGTGAGAAAGGGAAACACTGCCACGAGCCTACGTTCTTTGTTAATGTTTGTAAAATATCCACAGAGCCAACGCCTGTATGTATCATCTTCTGTGTTGTTGTTGTGTGTTTCCACTCGCGATCGGATACTTAAATCCAGTTGTGTAGTGGTTTAAACGATGTGCTAATGCTAGCGAACGCATGCTAACTGTTCGTTATGACTGTGTTAGCAGCTAATCATCGCTGATTTACGTTGATGCGAACCTGTTTGTTATTGGGGACGAAATTGATTTGTTTCATTTCTATTTTTAGTTCCAAGTGATGGTTGAATAAAGTCAGCAAATTATACCAACGTCTTCTGCATCGTCATTTTGGGAGTTTAGCTAGCTGTATAGCCAGGACTGAGCCTTAGCGTCTCGGTGAGGACAGTGCAGTCTATTCCCTCCCGATGCAGTTATTTCCATCTCGCAATGACTGCAAGTCGCTTTGTTGTGATTTTTCCTCGTGAAGTGAAGACACACTTTCGAGCGTTCGAACCTACGTCATTGTTATGTTTACGGCGGCAACGCTCGTGCTAAACTATCGTAACCTTTCATTTTCACCCTTTTTCCTGGTGAAGTGTAGGCAAACTTTGGAGCGAGTGGTTCTTGGCGCCATGCTAGTTTGATGCGTCTGGACAACAAGACACGTCACGACGCAATATGCGTCTTTAGGGATCGTTAAAGGGATCGTTAAGGCTTTTTCATTGTGATGTCGAGGCCTCGAAACACTCGGAACCGGTTCTGAATTGGAATCGGATTTCAATTCCCATCCCTAAGTAGGGGTGTGACAAAATATGGAAATGGTGATATATCGTGATACTTTGTTTCCCAAAAGGTTATCGGTATGCGCCTGCCAAGAATCGAGATATCGTTTTAAAAAGGTGTCAATGTCTAAAAATAAAAAGGAACCAACAAGTTGCTCCCCAAATCTTCCACCATAATAGCGTCTCAGTTAACTCTAAGGCTGCATTGACGGTGCTCGACGCCCAAACCTTCCTGTTCTGTAACTCAAAATAAACAGGAAGTGACCCATAAAATACCTGAAAATCAACAGGAGGTAACTGAAAATCAACAGGTAAGTGGCATTTAATGGCCCAAAATGACCTCATTGGCTGGTATTGGCTGCCACTGACGGCCATAGACGTTCAATCCGTTTGAAGTGGGAGGGAGCATTCGTTCATTCGCTGCCACCCTCCCAGTTCAAACGGATTGGACGTCTACAAGTGATAATTCCAATACACAGCAGAAGCTTGTTTTTCTGTTTATTAGTTGTTTGTAGAATATCCTAGACGGATTTCCTGACCAATGTATTTATAATCGTTGTATCGTCAGATCATCGTTATCGTGAGCTTTGTATCACAAATCATATCGTATCGTGAGGTACCAAGAGGTTCCCACTCCTACTCCTTCACTCCAGTGCTTTGAGCGCCTTGAAAGGTGGAAAAGCGCTATATAAGTGTAACACCATTTACCTACTGATGAGGCAAGAAATCTACAAGCCCACGTCCGCACCACAAACTCTCGCAATGAGTTCTTCCGGACAGTCCAGAACAAATGGCAGGACGTCCTGTCCCAACACAAGGAACACCGGAGAACGCCCGATATCCAACTGATAACACGACTCCAAGAGCCCCTTTGACGCTGAGCTGGCAAAATCCACAACCCTCGCTGCCCTGACAACAGTAACTCCCGAATCCTCCTGTCCAATCCACAGACGGTAATCCTAAACAACGCCCAAGCACACCCTTTTTCTGCCTACACCCTGCCCCGCGAGAACTTTTAAAAAGATTGAATGTTTTGAATATTTAACTCATCATTGCCATTTTTCTCAGGAACCTTTTCTTGACCTGTGATATGGTGACCTTGGAATGAGTGTCTCCTCGCCTGAGTCTGTTTCGCCTGCCGTTTGATGGCTGTCGACCTGAATAAATTGTCCACTTGTGCTTCGAAGCCTTTTTCCAGCTTTCAAAATGGAGTCAGTACAAGGGGGTAACACTAAGGTGATTACACAGAGTTTGACCTTTTGGCCGGGTTGTTGGTTCTGCGCTAGCGAGGGTCCAGCGGTACGGCTGGCATGATTCCGGCAGTTTGGCTAGGAGGTCAGATTCCTTTAAAATTCAAAATCAACAATGGCAAGATGACAGACCGTGGCCAAATGTTGATGTGCTGTGCTAAGAAGTTGCATTTGATACGCAGAATCGTGTTCTAACGTGGCGGTTGTGTTTTGCATGCTGTTCCTAAACTGTGAGAGTGACAGGCGGAGCCTCTCGGGGCAGTCATTTCGTTAGTCTTGCTCTCCTGAAAGTGGTGACAATTTGACAGCCCAAAAAAGTCATGAAAGTGAGAGCGATCGCATGCCTGTGTGACTTAAGGGGACCACGCGGTTTTTCCCCCATGATTTTTTTTTATATACTCCATTTCGCTCTGCATCGAGTGAGGAGGAAGCAATATTGTTCTTGGCTGCCCTTTTAATTTTCATCTTAGTCTTTTAGACCATAATACTTATTAGTTATATTGTAGTCATTTTAAAACGTGTTTGTCTAGTTTTTGTTGACGACAACTCAGACTAATTTTGTCTAGTTTTAGTTGATGTTTATTCAATGTTTTCGTCTGTGAAATTCCAGTTTTACACTAAAAATACAGGTTTCCAACTCGTTCGTATGCACATTGACAATTACATTCAGGGTGTCCTAAAAAAAAGTATACACTGTTTTGCAGCTGATAACTTGACATGTTCACACTTGAACTGCATTTTTATTCTTCCAGTAGCATTTGAGAACTTTCTTTAAAGTTTAGCCTGGCTGTTCCATCATTGAGTCAATGGGTTTATTCTAAAAAAAACTCCATAGACAATTTGGTCACCAACACCCACACCCTGTATTGTAGCATCTACAAATCTATCACCAACTGGTGACAATACTCACTCAGCAGGAAAACAATACATCATTTTCAATTAATTATACGCAACTATTTAAAGCGTTTAGCATTAACATAATGCTAATGCGAGCGTAAATGCTATGCTAACGCTACGAGTTACATTTAGAGTGTGATCACTCGGCAAAGACCTTTTAAGGCTAAGCCAACATTGCTACGATGCAGGCTAACTACACATAAAACTTTTTTTTCATCTCGTTCTCGTCAAATAGCATTTGTTTAATAATGTTTTAGTCTCCCAAGATGCGTTTTTAGCTCGTTATCGTCTCGTATTCATCATGAAAAAATTGTTAGTCGACTAAATATTTTCATTATAGTCTTCGTTGACAAAAACAACGCTGGCGGAGCGTCGACTTCATTTATGCTAGCTGCACACTCCCTCCCCTCGAAGGAGGCAGGTGTTTCCTCTTCTTGTCTTCTTGGAAACATCTTGGAAAGTTGGATTGTTGCGGTACGGAATGTTGATCCTTTTCAACAAGTCATTTGCAAGTGTTGTTGCGAGGTAGCTCTCCAAACAGACCCTGGGTGCTTTTGGTCTAATGTGAAAGTGTCCTGTTCTTGTGGACACCAACTTTATTTCATCGTTGTTGACCCGATCGTCTTGAAACTTGGCCGCCAGAAGCGGGTAGAGTAGAATGAACGTTCATTTGGTGCCACTCTCCCACTTCAAATGGATTGGACGTCTGCTAATTTAGAGTTTTCTACATTAGCTTTGACCTTTTTCACTGCCAATCCATTTGAAGTGGGAGGGTTGGCAACAGATGAACGAACGTACAAAAAGGCTATTGTTGAGAAGACGTTTACGCAAGCGTCAAAAGTTTCCAAGGCTTCGGCGTCTAGGCGCCGGCTGGTGAAATGTCAGCCGCTATTCAGCTGGCTTTCCTTTCATAACGCTATTGTCACGCGCGACCTTCGGGGAAACGTGGAAGAGAAGAGAAGAGGAGAGCGGAGAGTCTATTCATCGCCGGCTGCCGAAAACACTCCTTATGTATGTTTACTTCAACGTGACTGACCTCGGGTCGACGCTTCCATAATCACGACCAGGTTCGGGGGAAAAAGCCAAACCCGTCGATTGGGATGTTTCCGACCGGAACATATTGTTCTCGGCCTCCTCTGACGGCATAGAAAATTTGATTTTGTCCTCGGAAGCTGTTATGACACCATGCTTTTCGTTCCTTATTTATTATGATGGTGACAATTGGCCTTGGTGTCTGCTAGAATTTTAAAGATGTCTTTGAGGACAAATATCATCCATTTTGTTGGAAGCACATTCAGATATAGTTTAAAAAAGTGAATTGATGATGAGAGATTGTCACATAACTTTGTTGGCACTGTGGTTGCTTTTGACATCAGCAGATGTCCAATCCATTTGAAGTGGGAGGGTGCACGTTGATTCGCTGCCACCCACCCCGTTCAAATGGATTGGACGTCTACTAGTGATTAACTAATTAGTGGGAGGGTGCATCTTGCCTAGAAAGAAAAATTGTCTCTTTTTAAATTTTTTTTTTAACTGTTTCTATTTCGTTTTTTGTTCACTTTTGTGACGAATGAAATCCATTTTTACATTAAAACACCATGTTGCCTGGGCTGTAAGTCACACTTTTATCATGGTTTAGCTGGGCCTGCGAGTTATACTTAAATGCAACTTGTCTGCTGTCCAAACTGCTGGCCAAAAGTATTCTGTCAGATAATGCTCAATTTCTCCCAGAAAATGATAGCAATTACACATGCTTTGGTCTTAGTATCTGCATTTATTTTGCTTGCAATGAAAAAACACAAAAGAGAATGAAAAAAATATTAAATCATTTTACACAAAACTCCAAAAATGGGCCAGACAAAAGTATTGGCACCCTCAGCCTAATACTTGGTAGCACAAAATAACAAAATACCAGCAAACAACCGCTTCCGGTATCCATCAGTGAGTTTCTGCTGGAATTTTTGACCATTCTTCTTTGGCTAACTGCTCCAAGTCTCAGATTTGAAGGCCGCCATTTTCAGATCTCTCCACAGGTGTTCTATGGGATTCACGTCTGGCCACTTTCGAAGTCTCCAGTATTTTCTCTAAAACCATTTTCTAGTGCTTTTGAAGTGTGTTTTGGGTCATTGTCCTGCTAAAAGACCAATGACCTCTGGGGAGACCCAGCTTTCTGACACTGGGCCCTACATTATGCTGCAAAATTTGTTGGTAGTCTTCAGACTTTATACGGTCAAGCAGTCCAGTGCCAGGGGCAGCAAAGCAACCCCAAAACATCAGGGAACCTCCGCCATGTTTGACTGTGGGGACCATGTTCTTTTCTTTGAAGGCCTCGTTTTTTTTCCTGTAAACTCTATGTTGATGCATTTTCCCAAAAAGCTCCACTTTTGTTTCATCTGACCAGAGAACATTCTTCCAAAATATTCTTAGGTAAGTTTTGGCAAACTTCAGCCTGGCTTTTTTATGTCTGTGGGTCAGAAGTGGGGTCTTCCTAGGTATCCTACCATAGATTCACTTTTATTCAGACGCCCACGGATAGTACGGGTTGACACTGTCATCCCCTCGGACTGCAGGACAGCTTGAAATTGTTTGGATGTTAGTCGAGGTTCTTTATCCACCGTCCGCACAATCTTTTGTTGAAATCTCGTCAATTTTTCTTTTCCGTCCACGTATAGGGAGGTTAGCCACAGTTCCGCAGGCGTTACCCTTATTGATGATACTGCGCACGGTAGACACGGGAACATTCAGGTCTTTGGAGATGGACTTGTAGCCTTGAGATTGCCCATGCTTTCTCACAATTTTGCTTCTCAAGTCCTCAGACAGTTCTTTGAGTAAGGAGAAAAAGAAAATCAATATGGTACACACAAGGACACAGGACAGAGGTTGAGTGAACTTTAATCCATTTTAACTGGCTGCAAGTGTGATTTAGTTATTGCCACCACTTATGTGCCACAGGTAAGTAACAGATACTGTTAAGTATACAAATTAAAAAAGCATCACATGATTTTTCAAAGGGTGCCAATACTTTTGTCCTGCCCATATTTGGAGTTTTGTGTAATATGTAGGGCTGTCAAAAGATTACAATTTTTAATCGAGTTAATTACAGCTTAAAAATTAATCGTAATTAATCGCAATTCAAAGCATTGCTAAAATATGCCATATTTTTCTGTAAATTATTGTTGGAATGGAAAGATAAGACACAAGACAGATATATACATTCAACATACGGTACATAAGTACTGTATTAGTTTGTTATAACAATAAATCAACAAGATGGCATTAACATTCTCTTAAAGCCATCCATGGATAGAAAGACTTGTAGTTCTTGAAAGATAAATATTAGTACAAGTTATAGAAATTTTATATTAAAACCCCTTTGAATGTTTTCGTTTTATTACAATTTTTTTAATGTATTTTTTTTGATGAATTTTTGATGTCAATACTTACACCATGTTCATAAAATCAGTTGGACCCAAGCGCCAGCAGAGGGTGCCAAACACCAAAAAACAAGTAACATTACACAGCAGACATTACACTCTGCTGTCTTTTTATCTGTTTGAGCGGGGTGTGTGCATTAATTGCGTCAATATTTTAACGTGATTAATTTTTTAAAAATTAATTACCGCCAGTTAACGCGATAATTTTGACAGCCCTAGTAAAATAATAATGATTAAATTTTTTCCCCATTCACTTTTGTGTTTTTTCATTGCAAGCAAAATCATTGAAGATATTACTACCAAAAGATTTGTCATTACAATCTCTTTCTGGGAGAAATTGAGCATTATCTGACATAATTGCGGGGCTGCCAATACTTTTGGCCAACAGTGTACATTTACTCACGGCATTATGCAATTTGTGTCCAAAGGTCCATTATAGCGTAGAAAAAAGGGACGAAATTCAATTTAAACTCCAATGCGACTTATGTTTTTTCTTCTTCATCGTGCAGTCTTTGGCTAGTGCAATTTATACTGTGGTGCAATTATAGTCCATAAAATACCGTATTTTAAAAATTTCACTTCACTGGAATTCATCTTACTACTTTGCTTAGCATGTTTTTGCTCTCTTCATTTGTGGCAAAAGGCTAATCGCTGCCAGCCCCCCCAGTCCAAATGATTTGGATGATTAGCGCCGTCAATGGCGCTGGAAGAGTCACTCATAACTGTGATTTCCCTTTTTTGTTTGTTTTTGTTGAAGCTAACTGACATTTAACAGTTGATTATCACCCCCAAAAACGGCGACTTCCATTCATCATTTGATTGTCATAATTTTGTCGTTGCGACTAGACTTTGCATATTCAAACATGCAAATGAGCAGAAAGAAGGTGGCGAGCGTCAGATTAGCGCGCGACAACAAGGCCGCGTCAGACGACGTCGACGCTTATTGACTCGGCAAACATTTGCATCTCAATGCTTTTTGTTTTTACGTCGCGGGAGGAAAAAAATACCGTCGACACTGACATACTTTTTAGTCTTAATTTTATCAAGCGGCTGTCATTTGGAGACGCGCTAAAGAGCTTTATTTCTTTTGTCGCTGTCGGAATTAAGAATTATACACGCGGCCTGTCTTCTCGCTTTAAAATAGGCAACAACTCATGCTCGGGCGCAATATTTTCATGGCCACGCTTCAATGTGGAGAAGATGAATTCTTCCCGGACAAAAGATACGATACGCATACTAAAGAACACCCAGTCTGGTAAATGTTGTTATCCGAAATGAAAGATGCACTCATTGATCAGATGTGACAGCGCTTTACATTTTTTATGATTTTAATGGCTTTAATTTTTGACAAGTTTCAGTGTGAAGTTGAACTTTTAATGTGTAAACGTTATGCTTATATAGATGGTGCGTAGACTTCATATTGATATTGACGGGGCGCGGGGCTGATTAATAGGGGGCCTGCATTGTTGGTGTGGCCGTCAAAGCAGACAAAGAGCTTTTTGGATTGAAAATTCTTGTGAATAAATGCTAAAATCCCTCATTTCTTTATAGATATGGAGGTAATAGGTCGAACTACAATGCTAGTCTGTTAGTAAATGTAGCTAGCGGCCACCTGATGTAAACAGAGCTTTTCCGGTGAAAATTCTTGTGAATAAATGCCTCAATCCCAGAATTCTTTATATATATGAACGTAAAACAGTCTCCATTCTTGGTTAAAAGCAAAAAAAAAAAAAAAAACAACATGTAGTTAGTGAAGATGTCCCGATCGGTCATTTTCAAAGTATCGGAATCGGCAAAAAAATATCGGACATGCCCTTTTTTAATATATATACAGTATATTTTTCATTTAAATTGTTTTCTAATTGTATTTAACGTTACAGACAAAATGTCTTACACTCATCCAGAGTAGTTTTGGCTTAAAGTAGGGCTATCAGATTTATTGCATTAACGGCGGTAATTAATTTTTTTCAATTAATCGCGTTAAATAATTAACGCATGCACTGCACGACCCACTCACGCATTGTTGCATTCAATCTATAAAGACGCCGTTTTACTTATAGATAGCACTAAAAGGCAGCGTATAATGAGTAGAGAGAATTTTGACAGCCTTTGGAGACATTTTTTATGTGGCTAAAGTCTTACAATACCTCTCTCAGCACTTAAAAATAACGTGGAAGGCAATGTGGGGAGGAAAGGTAGTAGTTGATCATTTTCTTAACACCCTATGTTCTTTCCCAATGCAGAGAAGATATATCAATTGGTAGCACCACGCAGTCATGGTTTGCTCTTCCCAGCATGCATTTGGGCAGGGCTACAGTATCATTTACTGAAAGCTCAACAAATACACTAGATGGCAATATTTAGTCACAATATACAAAGTCACATTAATCCTTTAAGAATTACAAGTCTTTCTATCCGTGGATCCCTCTCACAGAAAGAATGTTAATAATGTAAATGCCATCTTGAGGATTTATTGTCCTAATAAACAAATACAGTATTTATGTACTGTATGTTGAATGTATATATTCGTCTGAGTTTTATTCATTTTTTTCTTAATGCATTGCCAAAATGTGTATGATCGGGAAAAATTATCGGAAATGATTGGAATTAAATTGGGAGCAAAAAAAAAGCAATCGGATCGGGAAATATCTGGATCGGCAGATACTCAAACTAAAACGATCGGGATCGGATCGGGAGCAAAAAAACAGGATCGGAACAACCCTAATTAATTACCTTCGTTTTACGGATGGGTTAAAACAAAAGCGGTTGCGCGACGTCTCTAAACGGGGGCTTTCAAAATTAATTAAAAATAGTTTGGGGGCTTAATGCGCCATGAATATGCTATGGCAGCATATAGACATATTGTTCTATCCAACACAACAGTTGTTTTGGCTTAAAATACAGTAGTTTCTTTTAAAGAAGAGTGCAAGAGCAGAAACTGCTTTTTCAGTCTTGTCTGTGTTTTCCGCCCTATGTCAAATACTTCATTTGTTACGGTGCTTTAAAGACGCGTGATTGAACAGGCTTGCGGTAAGCTTGCGTCCGATTGGTGTAATGGAGTCGTGTGATTATTGTTGCGATGTCTCATTGGTGAAATTAGTAGCACTACTCTTAGCAATAGCCTCGCTAGCAAAACAACTCTTTTGTAGCGGAGTAATAGTAGCGTTTTTTTCTTCACAAATGTACTCAAGTAAAAGCAAAACTTATGGCTAGCTAAAACCACTTTTAGAAGTACATTTTTCTTAAAAGTTAATCAAATAAATGTCACAGAGTACATGTAACGCATTACTACCTACCTCTGATACTGGAGCAGGTGCCCCAGTGAAATATGTCTAGCGACGCCCGTGCCTCCTGCTCAAAACGGATTGGACGTCTAGCGCCGTCACTGGCACTGAAAGATGAGCGCTCACGGTTGGGCTTCCTAGTCAAAATGAATTGAACGTGTATCCTTGTCAATGGCAGGCAATTGGTTCATAAATCAAATCCGCAAAGTCATTCTGGAACTCTGACGATTTTCCTTAATTAGGCAGAAAGCCGTGAGTTAATCATCAAGATTCTCTTGGGGTGTTATGTTACTTGACTTCCTCCGCCTGTTGGAAAGGTCGAGGAGATAACTGCCACGCCGCCAGGGCATGAATGAAACTGAAAAAAAAAAAGAAAAGAAAAAGATGGCAATTTTTTTGAATAAGAGTGTCCTTAGGTGAAGGGAATTGATGGCTTTTTTGTGCAGGTTTGTTTTCATTAGGCTACTGAAAAGTAGTGTTGCACTCATCCCATTTTTTTCCCCCTCTGAGCACTAATTGTTGCATAAGCACACTTGAGTGTAAGGTTATTGCTATCATGGCTTGGTTAAACACTTCTTAATTCATTGTCTGGTTAGACGTCCAATCCATTCGTAGTGGGAGGATTGGCAGAGAATGAATGAACCCTCCCACTTGAGATGGATGTCTACTAGTGATTAATTGGAAACACGAAAATACCTTTTAATCACAAAATGGCATCAGGGCGGCCATGTTGGTAGGGACGACGTTCCCATCAAAGTCGGTGTCTGCCTATGACAGGATAAAAAAGGCTTGAAAAGCATTCTTACATGATATCAGAATAATATTTTGAGACGATTCGACCGTATACAACAATTTAGCAAAGCGCAGATGACTAAAAATTAGTCTTTTAATCTTCCGTTTAGCCCCTGCCTGTTATTATAGCGCTCTACCGTCCCCAACAGGAAGATGACGTCGGCAGGGTCATGGTTTCATCTGATTTAGAATTCAACCCATTGAGGGCAAAAAATGCCACATGGCAAAGAAAAAATGCCACATAGCAAAATCCATTTTGCCACTTGGCGAAAAAAATGCAACATGGCAAAAAAATGCCACATGGCAAAGAAAAAATGCCACATGGAATAATCCATTTTGCCATGTGGCAAAAAAATGCCACATGGCAAAGAAAAAATGCCACATGGAATAATCCATTTTGCCACATGGCAAAAAAATGCCACATGGCAAAGAAAAAAAATGCCATATGTCAAAATCCATTTTTCCACATGCCAAAAATGCCACATGGCAAAATCCATTTTGCCATATTGCAAAAAAATGACATGGAAAAAAATGCCACATGGCAAAATCCATTTTGCCACATGGCAAAAAATATTTGCCACATGGCAAAATCCATTTTGGCACACCGCAAAAAAAATGCCACATTGAAAAATCAATTTTGCCACATGGCAAAAAAAAATTGCCACATGGCAAAAACAACTTTGCCACATTGCAAAAAAATGACACATGGCAAAGTCCATTTTGACACATGGCAAAAAAAAAAAAATTCTTCCTCATGACAAAAAAATTTTGCCACATGACAAAATCCATTTTGGCACATCACAAAAAAAATGCCACATTGCAAAATCAATTTTGCCACATGACAAAATTGCCACATGTCAAAAACAACTTTGCCATATTGTAAAAAAATGACATATGGAAAAAATTGCCACATGGCAAAATCCATTTCGCCACATGGCAAAAAAATGCCACATGGTAAAGAAAAAATACCACATGGCTAAATCCATTTTGGAACATGGCAAAATCCATTTTAGCTCTGAGCAAAATCCATTTTGACATATGGCAACAAAAAAAAATCTACAAAAATTTTTGCCATATGGGGAAAAAAATTCCACATGGCAAAAACCACTTTTGGTTGTCGCTATGTCTCCTTATTTTTGTACTTAATTTCATAAACATGACATATAATACATGTTTTTGGATTTTGAGGTTTAGGAGTTATTTTTCGGGGTACTTAAAGGGTTCATTCCGACTTACGCGAAACTTGTTCGTAACCAGGGGTCAACCTGTACTCGCCGATACAGATGATGTCATTCTATTTCTGTATTGGTAACGATACCAATACTAGTATTGGTATTGGTGCAACGCTAGAGTCAAGATCTGATCATGTGATTGGGAATCGGGCCGATGGCGCAATTTTGGAATCGGGTGAAAAGGACTGGGTTTTTAATTAAAAACTATATTTGTTTTTCTGCTTCATGCTCGTACAGCCTCTCACCCTAGCTCCTTCTAAGCAGTGTGACCAAACTGTTTTTCTTGGTCACCAGTGCAGCTGGAATTTGGTACTTAAAAGTAAATCATGATTGACAGGTTTGTAGCTTTGATCTGGCCCGAGACATCTCGGTAGCTCTACGATCAAATGCATAAATGTGTTAATAATCATGTGTGCGTACTATGGAAGTTGTACATGCACCCTGTGTACCATTCTAGGACATGCCACATACACATTTCCAACAAAAGCATGGACATGTTAAAAAGTGTCCAAACAAAAGCAGTCAAGGTGATGTTGAGTCTCACATGGAGCTCACAAGCGCGCACATCTGCACAAGAGGCCGACGCCAACATCCGCTCATCCAGCTGGAAGGATCCGACAGTCCAAGCCATCCAAAAAAAGGGATTCTTGGCGGGGTTCTTATTCCTGAGCCGCGATTGGCGCGGGACGCCGAACAGGTACGCGGCTGGCCAACTCCATTATTGTGTCGATGAATAAACCGAGGCCGTCCAGATGCCTGCTGTTTGTTCGTCTCTCGAACGCAACCCGCTCGCTTGCTGCTCCGCATTTTGCAGTCTCCCTCCCTGCACTGACTAGTAGAAGTCCAATCCACTTGAAGTGGCACTTCGGCAGCGAAGACGTGTCACTCAAACGGTGGAATCTGGATCATCTCCATTTTTTTCGCCGCTGCCATATTTTGTCACGCGCTGTTTTTAAAGACTCGTCTTCTTCTGAAGCTGCATTTGCGGCGCCGAGACCTGCCACGCGTTGTTTGAAGAGAGTTTAAGTTGTTTATATTTAGCGGTGTCAGGACAACTCGCGTTACAAGGGAGAAAACACAAACAGGAAGTCGGCTGGCTGTCAGCGCAGTACAAGCCCAGCTCAAAGGACTCGGGAAAGAAAAAAATACATAAAAATCTCATTGTTGGCAAAAAAATAATCATTGAAGAAATGAAAGATACTCTGCTGGCCAAAAGTATTGGCACCCCTGCAATAATGCTCAATTTTTCCCAGTAAATGATTGCAGTTACAAATGCTTTGGTAGTAATATCTTTATTTATTTTGCTTGTAATGAAAAAACACAAAAGAGAATGTGGGAAAAAAATCATTATCATTTTACACAAAACTCCAAAAATGGGAGCAAAACATAGCAAAGGTTACTATCTAGTTATTGCAATATCCACAATACCGCTGTGTCTAGTTAAGTTTAGTGTAAAGAATTGAGCGAGGGCGACTGTCCCAAAAAATCTTAGGTCACACTATGTGAAGCTTAATGTTTTTTTTTTTTTTTTTTTTTTTTTTTGAATGAAAAAAACCATGAAAAGTAAAACCATTTACTTTGCCAAGTAACTAATTGCATTCAGGTAACTTTGTTGCTTTGTTGAGTTGCTAACTCAATTATTTTTGGGGAGAAGTCATTTGTAACTGTAATTATTTACTCTTCTTTTTTTTTTTAAAGTAAGATTAACAACACTGGTCAGATGAGACAAATGTAGAGCTTTTTGGGAAAAGGCATCAACATAGTTTACAGGGGGGAAAAACGAGACCTTCAAAGTAGGGCTGTCAAACGATTAAAATTTTTAATCGAGTTAATCACAGCTCAAAAATTAATCGTAATTCAAACCATCTATAAAATATGCCATATTTTTCTGTAAATTATTGTTGGAATGGAAAGATAAGACACTAGAGCTGGGAATCTTTGGGCACCTAACGATTCGATTACGATTCAGAGGCTCCGATTCGATTATAAAACGATTATTGATGCACCCCCCTCCTTTTTTTTTCTCTTTAATGTTTTGTACATTAGTTCCAAAATTGTTCAAAAATACTCTCAGGCTAAACCACACTACTATTTCAGTATCAAGTTCACATATAGCAGTAAACAAATATACAAAAATAACATTAAATAAAAAACTCCAGTCCCCATTCTGTATCAGCAGCTTTAAACTACATGCAATTAATTTAATGTTGTGAATCAACCATTAAATTTGTTAGAATTGCTCCCGTTTTTCCATAAGTTCCCTTTTGTCTACTTTCGACATGTGAAAGTTTTAAAACTATTTTAAAGATAGATTCAAGTCAATATTTTACCAATTTAGGAGTATTTTAGATAAAAAGTTAATTAGGTTTGCTTGGAAGGTTCGCTACAACAGCCTTGCAGGGAAGTGTACTGCTTTAAGATGGCGGCCGTTTATAACGCCCGCATCTAGCTTTTTGTAGATGTGCTGCTAACACTACCAAATCTATATAGCATCTAGTCCTATATAAATGATATCCACCGTAACATTATATGGATGTACTCTGGAGCAGCTTTTCGGCAGCAGTCAGGTATGTTGTTGTGTTTTTTTTTTTTTTATCTCGTTGCATGAGTTGAGCTAGAGCCGTGAGTTGAGCATTGGCATTACCCGAGGGGCCGGGTAATGGGAAGCATGATGTTTAGCTACTCTCGCTCCGTTCCGTCCCGAAGACCGCGCGGCGCGCTGAGTGTTGTGTACTTCCGCTTTACTTCGCATATTTCAATAATCGGAATTTGGATGTTTGTGAATCGTTCTCGAATCTTCCACGGCCGAATCGCGAATAATCTAAGAATCGGAAATTTTGCACACCTCTATAAGACACGACGGATATATACATTCAACATATTGTACATAAGTACTGATTTTGTTTATTATAACAAATCGACAAGATGGCATTAACATTATTAACATTCTGTTAAAGCGATCCATGATAGAAAGACTTGTACTCATATTTATCTTTTAAGAACTACAAGTTATAGAAATTTTATATTAAAACCCCTCTTAATGTTTTCGTTTTGATAAAATTTGTAGAATTTCAAACAAAAAATAAACTAGTAGCTCGCCATTGTTGATGTCAATAATTACACAATGCTCATGGATGGTGCGGAAACCCATAAAATCAGTCACACCCAAGCGCCAACAGAGGGCGACAAAACACAAAAAAACATAAGTAACAAATAGACATGACACATTTTAATCTGTTCGAGCGCGGCATGTGCGTTAATTGTGTCAAATATTTTAACGTGATTAATTTAAAAAATACCGCCCGTTAACGTGATAATTTTGACGGCCCTTTTTCAAAGAAAAGAACATGGTCCCCACAGTCAAACATGGCGCAGGTTCCCCCATGTTTTGGGGTTGCTTTGCTCGCTCTGGTACTTGACTGCTTGACCGTGTGCATGGCATTATGAAGTCTGAAGACGACCAACAAATTTTGCAGCATAACGTAGGGGCCCAGTGTGAGAAAGCTGGGTCTCCCTCGGAGGTCATGGGTCCTTCAGCAGGACAATGACCCAAAAGACACTTCAAAAAGCACTAGAAAATTGTTTGAGAGAAAGCACTGGAGACTTCAAAAGTGGCCAGACCTGAATCCCATAGAACACCTGTGGAGAGATCTGAAAATGGCACCCTTCAAATCTCAGAGACCTGAAGCTGCTAGCCAAATAAGAATGGTCTAAATTCCAGCAGAGCATTGGAAGAAACTCATTGATGGTTGTTTGCAGTTATTTTGTCTAAAGGTTGTGGTACCAAGTGTTAGGCTGAGGGTGCCAATAGTTTTGTCTGGCCCATTTTTGGAGTTTTGTGTAAAATGACAAAGATTTAATTTTGCAATCATTTTGCTGGAGAAATTGAGCATTATCTGAGCACTGTATGAATGAATCTTGAAATAACATTTTTTTAGGGCTGTCAAAATTATCGCGTTAACGGGCGGTAATTAATTTTTTAAATTAATCACGTTAAAATATTTGATGCAATTAATGCACATGCCCCGCTCAAACAGATTAAAATGTACAGTACAGAGTAATGTCTGCTTGTTACTTGTTTTTTAGTGTTTGGCGCCCTCTGCTGGCACTTGGGTCCAAAGGATTTTATGGGTTAGTACCATGAGTGAGCATGGTGTAATTATTGACATCAACAATGGCGAGCTACGAGTTTATTTTTTGATTGAAAATTTTACAAATTTTAATAAAACGAAAACATTAAGAGGGGTTTTAATATAAAATTTCTATAACTTGTACTGACATTTATCTCAAGACCTAGAAGTCTTTCTATCCATGGATAGAGAATGTTAATAATGTTAATGCGATCTTGTTGATTTAATGTTATAATAAACAAATACAGTACTTATGTAGCGTATGTTGAATGTATATATGTCTTGTATTTTATTTTTCCATTCCAACAACAATTTACAGAAAAATATGGCATATTTTAGAGATGGTTTGAATTTTTAAGCTGTAGTTAACTCGATTAAAAATTTTAATCGTTTGACAAGCCTACTTTTTAAAAAAATTTTAGCACTGAGCCTTTTTAGTCAGTGGTTGGACGCAAGTTCTAAAATCTTGAAGCAAATGCCGTTTGGCTGATTCCTACATCAGTATTCCTAACAGAAGTCTTCTCTGTTTTTTAATTGAGCCTCAGCGTATCCCCACGAGGTTCTCCTTCCCACTGGGCATGGCGCCCGTTGCGTTTCTTCCTTCACCTGGCCGTCGCGGAGCGAGCAACACAAGTCGGGATTCACGGAGGCGACAGCCGGCTGAGAAATCCCACACTTAAGTCCAATTAACGTGACGGGCCGCGCCGATCCGAGCGAAACAAACGCTCCGTCGTTCGGGTACAAACCGGAATGACGACGGGACATCTCCATCAATTTTTAATGCCTTTCACCGGTAGCGCCGGCCGCATGACAAAACGCTGCGGCTGCACTCCAATAATGCCGCGACTGCACATTTTCTACCGCCGGAATCAAAGGAAGAAACAATCATCGATTCCTCCCATTTGTGTCCATTTACAGCTCGTCGCTCGGGTTTTGACGGGTGCCGCGTTAAGGCTAAAAGGCACTTTGATGGCGACCCGCAAATCATTTGATGGCTTTCGTGCTCACTTTTTACTCCTTTTGATGTCGAACCCGAAGAGCGCCGGCTTTAATGGAACGGACGCCGCTAGATGCTAGGGTGACGACGGTAAGGAGTGGAAATTTCAAAGTGCTGCTAAGTGCTAACTAAGATTTTTAGGGATGTCCCGATCGCATATTTTTGCACCCGAGTCGGTCACGCTATTTTTAAGCTTGAAAACGATAAACCGATACGACCGGATATCCGGTTTTACAGGTGAGCGATACAGCTGTATTGATAATAAAGTTACCATTCGACAGTAATTAGCCATTAAATATTCAATGAACCGATAGTAGAGATAGAATTTGGCTATCGCGAGCACAAGAATCGGCTTCTAATGCCTCGTTCAATGCATTGCTTAATGGGATAATTTAGCTTTTACGTCACATTCTGCGCTTGTGTCATTTACCACACAGCGCACTTAGATTGAGACCGCACGCATGATATAATATGGACAAGCACAACTCACGGTCGTGGTTGCCTCAACTTCCCATGCATTTCGGCAGAACCGCTACTAGTCGCCGTCGTTACCCGATCGTCACGGGCGTGTCATGACAACGCGAGAGCTAACAAAACCACTGTAACGCACGCTCCGTAGCGTTTTCTTCACAGCCCAAAACGAAACTAGTAGTGGCAACGATGCAACATGCTAAAGCAATGGACAGTTTGAGCACCGACGCCAGCGACGTCCAGCGATTGATTTTCAACGCACCCAGGAAAACAAAAGTCGGACTTTGAAGTGAGGAAGGCAGCCAGATCTGTTCGCATGGGACAGAGCGAGTGTGAAGTATGAAGCGGTACAGAGATCGTGAGTTTTTAACCCTGAAAAATAACCCACTACAATGGTGGAAAGGGCAGCATGACCCTCTGGAGATTTTTTTTTTTCGATGAAACGCAGTCTACTTAAACATGAACATGTGGATTAGTTGATCTTCCTCAAGAAAAAATCTGCCCTTCAAAAAAGATATGGACAGTGATGAGGAGTAAAAAATGTGGAAACACAGGCATAGGTGAAAGACTTTGCTGTGTGTAAGGTTAAAGTAATGATTATTGACCTGTCTGTCTAAAATGCCATATTTTTATTCCCCCAATTATACCAGCGGTAAAGCATAATTTATTATTTATTTATAATAACATTGCAGTTTTAATTATTTTTTTCTAGAGCTGCTGCATGTAATTAATAGTTTTTGTTTGTAAGATGTTTACGTTGAAAGTAATTGAATTACTGCACTTTATTGTCGTCTGTCACTGGAGTTTTATTATCAATCCCATTCAACAAAATGACGGTCATATAGTAAGCCTTAAATTTTTTTTCCATTAAAAAATATAACATTAGTATGAAATTTTGTTGTTTTCTTTTGCTATTAGAAATTTGGTCTTTTTTTATGTTTAAAGTACTGTACGAACACACACAGCAAATGTTTACTATCGTATCATTTTCACTCTGTATCGAACCGTATCGTTCTTAAACTGTATCGAATCGCTCGGCCATAAAAATATCATTTTTTAATCGAATCGTAACCTGTGTATCTAGATACATATCTATCTTCATGCCAGAGATTTCCAACCCTAGTTATTTTGAGAAACTGCCGATACCGAGTCCTGATCCGATACCGCTTTGGTTTGACGCTGCCGAGAACAGCCTATCACCTACCCAATAAATTGCTACAGCACACTTCAGACTGTGTCCCAAGTTTAACTATGATTTACACATTTGTGCCTTTGATCGTAGAGCTACCGAGGCGTCTCGGGCCAGATCAAAGCTGCAAACCTGTCTTAGTAATATTAAATAGCATTATTATGTAAATTAGAATCATATTTTGAGACAATTCGACGATCTACAACAATTTGGCGAAGCGCAGATGACGAGAAATGAGTCTTTTAGGGGCCGTTTACATGGCGACTCTCCGAGAATACGAAAAATGTCACTTTTGCATTTGTGTCTTCATTTGAACAATGTCGCGATTCCGCATGAAAACGATGTAGTATTCATGTCAGGCCCTAGGGGGCAGTGCAGATTTACTGGGCGACAGAGAATGATGCACTTTGACCCCACCAAGCTCCCTCAGCCCGGAAAAAAAATATGCCCGCCCACTTGAAGCAATGTCATTTTTCTTTTGTTCAAAAAGGCACAAAAATTGAAACGTTCAACATATTTAATTTAAAAATATTAATAAAACAGTAATTTAAAGCCGACATTCCGCCATATTTGCGGTTTTTAATGTTTAGTAGCACCGCTGCGCACGCCCAATGTGACGAGTACGAGTGCTGACGTTAACGACGCGGTCTCGCGCCGCAGGAGCCTTTGATATGCATGCCGAGGAAGCCCCCCTCAACCCCCCGCAATCGGATTCTTCCACTTTGGAGGCAGGATTCAGAATTTTTCGTCTTCGCCGACACCATATTCACGTGAGGCGAGTCCGCAACTCAGTCATTGCGTCTTTGTGTCGCAGAGTCGCCATGTAAACTGCCACTTAATCTGTTGTTTAGCCCCGCCTGTCATTATAGCGCTCTAGCGTCCCCTGCTGGATGATGACGTCGGCAGGGTCATGATTTTATCTGCTTTATGAAGGAATCTGACCTTTTAGCCAGATTACCAGAATCGCGCCAGCCGAACCACCGGACCCGCGCTGCCGCAGATCCAACGACCCATGCCAGCGAGACCCCAATAATCCGACCAAAAGGCCAAACTCTGTGTGTTCACCTTAGTCTTAACTCGTTGTACTGACTCCATTTTGAAAGCTGGAAGAAGGCTTCGAAACACAAGTTGACAATTTATTCGAGTCGACAGCAATCATACAGCACAGAGGGACCCAGGCGAGGATCCAAGGTCACCATTAGGAGTGGGAACCTCTTGGTACCTCAG
Source organism: Corythoichthys intestinalis (assembly GCF_030265065.1). Classification (NCBI taxonomy): domain Eukaryota; kingdom Metazoa; phylum Chordata; class Actinopteri; order Syngnathiformes; family Syngnathidae; genus Corythoichthys; species Corythoichthys intestinalis. The sequence goes on along the minus strand of NC_080414.1, from coordinate 1,213,569 downwards.
GATACGATACGGTTTGCAATACAAAGCTCGCGATAACGATAATCTGACGATATGACGTTACAACGATTATCGATACATTGGTCAGGAAATCATTCTAGTTTATTCTAAAAACAACTAATAAACAGAAAAACAAGCTTCCGCTGTGAATTGGAATGAGTTTGTCACGAGTAGATGCCCAATCCAGTTGAACTGGGAGGGTGGCAGCTGCCATCCCTCCCACTTCAAACGGATTGAACGTCTATGGCCGACAGTAGCAGCCAATGCCAGACAATGAGGTAATTTTGGGCCATTTAAGGTCATTTACCTGTTGATTTTCAGTTACTTCCTGTTGATTTTGGGGTATTTTATGGGTCACTTCCTGTTCATTTTGTGTTAGAGAACAAGAAACGACCTGGAAATGCCCTAAAACATTGACACCTTTTTAAAATGATATCTCGATTCTTGCAGGAGCATATCCATAACCTTTTGGGATACAAAGTATCACAATATATCAGCATTACGATATTTTGTCACATGCCAAGTCACCATATCACAAGTCAACAAAAGGTTGCTGAGAAAAAAATGACAGCGATTAGTTAAATATTCAGTCTTTTGAAGGCTCTCCCGGGGCGGGCTGTTGGCAGAAGAAGGGTGTGTTTGGGCGTGGTTTAGGATTATTGTCTGTTAGTGGATTGGACAGGAGGATTCAGGAGTTACTGTTGTCAGGGCAACGAGGGTTGTGGATTTTGCCACCTCAGCGTCAAAGGGGCTTATCAGTCGTGTTATCAGTTGGATGTCGGGCGTTCTCCGGTGTTCCTTGTGTTGGGACAGGACGTCCCGCCATTTGTTCTGGAGTGTCCGGGAGAACTCATTGCGAGAGTTGGTGGTGCAGACGTGGTCTCGTCAGTGTCAATCTTGCTCATTCACTTGCATGAAGCACACGTTGGGCTTCCGTGATAAGAAGGCATCATGTATCTCTTATGCCCTATATTCTGCTTCTTTTCCTTAAAGTACGGTATAAGTGCTATTTATTTTATATTGGGTGTTAGAGTAATACAAAGAGCCAGTAAATACGAGAAACAATCCTATTCCCTGATTGATTGTATTAAGTGTGTTAGAGTAATACAAACAGTCGATCGGTAAATACGAGAAAAGATACTCTTTCCCCGATTGATTATATTAAGTGTGTTAGAATAATGCAAACAGTTAAACGTTGTCTACGAGAAAAGGTACTCCTTGAACAGGAACTTTTTGAAACCCAAAAGGGCTCACACGCCTCTCCCTGGTGCAGCAACAAAAGCCTGCAGCACATTGGGCTGGCGTGATGCGAAAAAAACCCCGAAATAATCTGCAAAATCAGCTGACCCCGTAGTCGTTTGCATACTGTAGTATTGGCTGTATACTGAAGATGATTAGCCTGCTTACGTCACATTCTTTATCAAACCAGGAAATGACTCACTTTCATGGCACGGGATTAAAAAAATTGAACAAATATATCGATCGCTTCCACACGCATCCAAGCAGTCCATTTCTTTCAGGAGCGTAAAATACCGCGTGAAATATGAAATAAACATGCTTTTTGCTGTCATAGGCACTTTAAGTACCAAACAGCGGCTGCGTTGGTGACCAAGAAAAAAAAGTTCGGTCGCACTGCTTAACATGAGGGAGGGTGAAGCCGAAAAACATTTTTTTTCCCATCAAAAACACAATCCTTTTCACCCGATTCCAATCCTCGGAAAAATGGCGTCAGATCATGTGATCGGATCGGGACATCTCTAATGAAAACAATGTAATCATAGCGATCCACCAAAGTCTTCCCAAACAGAGCGATTCAAGTCATCTGGTGAAAATTCTTCTATTTTTAATATCGCAGTATTATTGTAAACCTCCTCCAAAAGTCAGTTTTCTGACATCCTTCTGCTGTGAATTTCAGTGAGTTCAAAAATTAAAATATCACTGTCGAATAAAATGTACATAGCGTGTACGCACACGTACGTATGTGGCACACACACACACACACACATTCTCTTGCTGCTTAAAAGTCTGTTCGGCAACACACTTCATCTGTGTCGGTGTGTGTGTGTGTGTCAGCACATTTTCTCTTTCCATTAGCAAAGCGCAAAAACATTTGGCGTGACAAACGCGTCCGCCGGCTAGCGCAGCGGCCAAAGGTTAATCAAGCCCGATTGGCTCGTTTTTTCGGTGCAAAGGCCGAGCCCCGCGGAGCCACGCTTGTTGTCGACACATGAGGGACGTCGCCGACGATAACGTCACCCAAAACCATGCTAACTCATTTAGCACATATGCCAGAATTTACATTTCTTTTGTTGACGATGCTAGACTCGCGTTGCGTGCAATCATCCTTCTGCTGTGAGTTGATCACTATTTGAGGTCTATCATCGTCGATGGTGGTGAAGGAGTTACCATTAGTTCAGGTGACTTCATATTGCCATTTATATGGCCAATTTTTTGAAAGACAGCGAGAACCAAAAGTGGTATTTGCCACGTAGCAAAATGGGTTTTGCTATGTGGCTTTTTTTTTTTTTTTGCCATGTGGCAAAATGGATTTTGCCATGTGGCATTTTTTCTTTGCCATGCAGAATTTTGTTTGCCACGTGGCAAAATGGATTTTGCTGTGTGGCATTTTTTTGCCATCTGGCAAAATGGATTTTGCCATGTGGCTTTTTTTTTTTTTTTTGCCATGTGGCATTTTTTTTTCCTGTGAGAAAATGGATTTGGCCATGTGATTTTTTTTTTTTTTTTTTTTTTTTTGCCATGTGGCAACTTTTCTTTGCCATGTGGAATTTTATTTGCCATGTGGCAAAATGGATTTTGCCATGTGGCATTTTTTGCCATGTAACAGATGGATTTTGCCCTGTGGATTTTTTTAGCCATGTGGCAAATGGATTTTGCCATGTGGCATTTTTTTTTTTGCCATGTGACATTTTTTTTCCCATGTGGCAAAATTGATTTTGCCATGTGGAATTTTATTTGCCATGTGGCAAAATGGATTTTGCCATGTGGAATTTTATTTGCCATGTGGCAAAATATATTTTGTCGTGGCATTTTTTGGGGGGGGGGTATGTGGCAAAATGGATTTTGGTTTGTGGCATTTTGTTTGCCATGTGGCAAAATGGATGTTGCCATGTGGCATTTTTTCTTTTCCATGTGGAATTTTATTTGCCATGTCGCAAAATGTATTTTGACATGTGGCGTTTTTTATAGGTATGTGGCAAAATGGATTTTGGTTTGTAGCATATTTTTTTTTGTTTGGTATGTGGCATGCACGTCTATGCCATTAACGGCTATGCACGTTCAAATTTTCTTTTTAAATGGCAAAAAAACATGTGGCTGTGATTAATGACTACACACTCACTATTGGAGCGCATTGACATTCAACTGGCACCCAAGTCAGGCTATGCCATTGACTGCTGTGCACGTCCAAATTTTCCATTCATTTTGAATGGCAGAAAAATGTGTGGCTGTGATTTTTGACCATACACTTTACATTACAGCACATCCATTTTGCCACATACCCCCAAAAAGAGCCACATGTCAAAATACATTTTGCCACATGGCAAAAAAATGCTACATGGCAAAATCAATTTTGCTATATGGCAAAAAACATGCCACATTGCAAAATCATTTTTGCCACATGGGGAAAAAAAATGCCACATGTCAAATCAATTTTGCTACATGGCAAAAAAATGCCACATTGCAAAATAATTTTTGCCACATGGCAAAATCAATTTTTCCACATGGCAAAAAAAAAATGCTACATGGCAAAAAAAAAAATGCCATGTGGCAAAAATTAAAAAATCCATTTTGCCACATACCCCAAAAAAATTCCACATGTCAAAATTTTTTTCTACATGGCTACAAAAATGCTACATGGCAAAATCTATTTTGCTCCATGGCAAAAAAATGCCTCATGGCAAAATTTATTTTGCTACATGGCAAAAAAATGCCACATGCCAAAATCAATTTTGCCACATAGAGAAAAAAAATGCCACATGGCAAAATCCATTTTGCCACATACCCAAAAAAATGCCACATGTCAAAATACATTTTGCTACATGGCTAAAAAAATGCCACATGGCAACATCTATTTTGCTACGTGGCAAAAAATGCCTCATAGCAAAATCAATTTTGCTACTTGGCAAAAAAAGTCATATGGCAAAAAAAAAAATGCCACGTGGCAAAATCCATTGTGCCACATGGCAAAAAAAATGCCTCGTGGTTAAAAAAAAAAAAGCCACATGGCAAAAATCCATTTTGCCACATGGAAAATACCACTTTTCGCTCTTGGACCTGCTGAATTTTTTTTCTTGGATTAAAGGTTTTCATGCTACATTTCTACTATTTCAACTCCTTTTATCACTCTGACATTTCGCATTCTTTCCATTGAAATGACTTCCTGCTACTCGAGAGCTTCAACACTTTCCGCGCCTTGGCTTGCATACTGAGCTAATTAAAGCGCCATTAATAACCATTTGGCGGTCGCCTTCGACTTAAAAAAAGGACAACAAAACACGGGACGTTAAAGTGCTTAACCCCTGAAAAATAATCAGCCGGATTCACGGGGCGCAATATTTAATCTCCTCGAGTGGCGGGGCCATCGATCGGCGGCGCGAAAGCGTCGCCGGCAATTACATTGATTGGGTGAAGAGCACGCCGAGCGGAAACGCGGACCGACAAGCGACGACGAGTCCCGGCGGGCTGTTGCCAGCGTTACAAACAAGAGTGCTGTGCTCATTTTTCATAGCTTGTAGCGTTATGTCATGTACTGCCATTGACGGCGATAGATGTCTGAAGAATTTTTTTTTTTTTTTCTTTTCAGTAAATTTAATTTAATCGGAGGGTCAGTGGGGAATATGCTACAAAATCAAACGTTTATTTTCATCATCATCATATGCTCGTGTTTAGCCACAACTGGATTCTTTATCTCATTCCAATTCATCCTTCACACAGCTGCTGGAAACAGAAATGTAATTTAATCCATCTGCAGGCTAGTGGGAGATCAGGATTTTATGACACTGTGCCCTGGTCCTCATGGGAAACACAGTCTTGCTCAAGGCAAAACACTACCGCGCTTTTCCACCGGCGTCACTAATATCAACCAAACCTGAATAGTTAGCTCGTGTTGCTTTAAATGTAATATTTGATTTTTATGTTTGTTTTTCTTTTAATATGATTTTTTCTTTAAAAAGCAATTGAATGATTTGGTTCTGGTTTGATTTAATTGTATTTCATTTATAAAAACTAAACATACATTAAGCAGTCAAAAGGAATTTGTTAATGGCTGCCAATGAGTGAATATTTTTCTGCAAAAATTATGCGAATGGGCCCGATATTCAATGGTGATCAGATCGGGGAAAACCGATTCATTTGAATTGTTTGTAATGGATTCCTATTTGGGCTGCCATCATTTTCCGCACGTGCTGGATTTTGTACACGTAGGCGTAATCACCTTTGCATACTTTACATACATGCCGAGAGTGGAGTCTCATTTAACGTTAATCTCCTGGATTAAAATGAAAAGATGACGCCTCTTGTAGATTTCCCCCCAAAAAAGAAAATCCTTCAGAAGCAAAGTCGAGTCAAGGACAAAGATGAAACAATTAGCATGAGCGAGTTGAAGTCAAGATGCGCAAAGAATTAATCTTTTGCCGCCTTTATTAGTTTGCCATTAAGGACATCTCGCTATCAATCACAATGTTGCTTCATTATCTGGCCCTCTGCCCTGTGCGCCACATCTCATTGTTTTTCGGAGAAATCAAGGTCGAGCGCGCGTGCCGACGATAACCTTCACGTTTTTTTTTTTTTTTTTTTTTCAAGGTATTTTTCTCCAATTGCTAAATAAATGGCGTGGTCATGACAAATAACAGTCTTGTGCTAAATAGAATATGAATTATTAAAAATGCATTTATTCAGTACGACACGGCAAAATTACTCCATAATGGTCAAAACTATCGACTTCTTGCACCTCTCGAACGATGTTTTATGCCTCTGGAATGCTTCCGGCTTTTGTCATTTCCCCGCCACGGCTTTGGAGAGCGTAAACAAAAAAGGATGCGTGACAGCTAGCCGACATGCTAACCCGAACCGAGCGGCGTTTCAAAGTCTTATTCTCGCCTTTCGAAGTGGCAAATCACAAAACTAGTTAGTCAACGATCATCTGATTAATTTTGCGATTAATCAACACATTTGAATCGAGATTAATCTCAAAATTTTATCTGACTATTTTGTGATTAATCTATGATGACAATGGCTCTGAAATATGATCATTGTCAGTGAATGAGTATACAGTGGTATGAAAAAGTATCTGAACCTTTTGGAATTTCTCACATTCCTGCATCAAATCACCATCAAATGAGATCTGATCTTTGTCAAAATCAAACTGATGAAAAAACTGTCTGCTTTAACTAAAAGCACTCAGACATTTAAAGGTTTTCATTTTGTAATTAAGATTGTATGCAAACAATAACAGGAGGGGGAACAAGAGTAGGTCAACTATCACGTTTAATATTTTGTGCCCCACCCCCTTTGGCAGCAATAACTTCAACCAGGCGCTTACTGTAGGTGCAGATCAAACTTGCACATCGATCAGGACTAATCTTGGCCCATTCCTCTCAACAAAACTGCTGTAAGTTCAGTCAGATTCCAGGGATGTCTGGCATGAATCAATGTCTTTAGGTCATGCAAATGCATCTCAATGGGGTTCAAGTCTGGACTTTGATTTGGCCACCGAAAGCATTCTGAAGTTGATTTACTTCTGTGTTTTGGATCATTTTCTTGTTGCAGCATCCATCCTCTTTTTAGCTTCAACTGTCTGACAGACAGCCTCAGGTTTCCTGCAAAACCATTGAATTCATTCTTCCATTAATGATTACCAAGTTGTCCAGGCTCTGAGGCAGCAAAACAGCCCCAAATCATGATGCTTCCTGCATGGTTGGGATGAGGTATAGATGCTGTTCCATTCTCCCTCCACACATGACGTTGTGTGTTACTCCCGAACAAAACTTCGGTTTCATCAGTCCACAAAATATTTGGGCAAAACTTCTGTGGAGTCTCCAAGTGCCTTTTTGCGTACATTAAACGAGCAACAATGTTTTTTTAGACAGCAGTGGCTTCCTCCATGGAGTCCTCCAATGAACATCATTCTTAGCCATCGTTTTACATACAGTTGATTTGTGCACAGATATTTTGTACTGGGCCAGTGATTTTTGTAAGTCTTTAGCAGACACTCTAGGGTTCTTTTTTTACCTCTCTGAGTATTCTGCACTGAACTCTTGGCGTCATCTTTGGTGGACTGCCACTCCTTGGGAGAGAAGCAACAGTGCCAAACTTTCTCCATTTGTAAACAATTTCTCTGTCGATTGATGAACATCCAGGATTTTAGAGATGGTTTTGTATCCTTTCCCAGCTTTATACAAATCAACAATCCTTGATCGCAGGTCTTCAGACTGCTCTTTTGACTGAGCCACGATGAACATCAGACAATGCTTCAAATCAAGACATTTCCCACCAGGTGTGTGTTTTATAGTGGACAGGGCAGCTTTGAACCACTCATCAGTGATTGGGCACACACCTGACATAAAATGTTTGGTAAAAATTGGTTTCAATTGCTCTTTAAGCCTCCTTCGGCAGTGCGTTCACTTTCTTATTTTTCCCACTTTTGTCATTGTTTGCATGCTATCCTCATTAAAATATGAAAACATATAAATGGTTTGGTGGTTTTAGTTATAGCAGACACTATTTTCATCTGTGTGATTTTGACAGAGATCAAACCAAATCTGTTGGTGATTTATGCAGAATTGCAAATGAAAATTCCAAAAGGTTCAGATACTTTTTCATACCACCGTATGTAAAGTCCAAACGGATCGCCATCAATGGCAGCCAATGAGTTAAAAAGTCAACAATGCTCCTTTTCATCATAAATCATGAGCGCTAACATCACCCCGGGCGGCGGCGAAACAAGCCCAAAAAAAACTCCAAATGAAGGCAAAGTGATTTTTTTTTTAAGCAAACTCCACTTATGCGTGCAGCGTCTAATTAAAAGAGGCCCGCTTTATTACTAATCATCACGCACAAGCGGCCTTAACGAGCGCGCGGCGACACGCGCTAATCACGTCAGGAAAAAAAAATCCACGAGACGTAAACAAAACCCCGAAAAACTTTTTTTTTTTTTTCCCGACGTATCTGCGATGGGTTTAATTAAAAGAAAAAAGGTTTCTCGACGACGAGCCGGCGCTAATTAGGGAAGCTAAAGCACAGAAGAGGCAGATGTGAGCGTCGGAGGAATTCGGACGCTAAGGACGCCGATACGATGATATCGAGTCTTACTTGTATTGACTCGACAATGTGGCTACAATTTTGTTGCTACCCAAGAGAAAACATTAAAAATATTTTTTTTTTCATCCCGTAGGGCTTCCGCAGCTCATGATAATCTCAATCACTGATTAAAAAGACTATGCAGAGTTGACACTTTTTTACAGGCGACTGCCACCTTTGGCCAAAAGCGTAACTGCAGCCGGTGAAAAAAACGTTTAATAGTCTAGTACTGTATCTTCAAATTTGCCACCTTCTGCTCTGATTATTTTTTGCACAGGCTTGCCATTTGGGGTTGGGACTTTAATTTGTGTTGCACTGAATGAGGTGTCCAAACTTTTAGCTTGGACTGTACATGAATGAGCTCAGCTCCTGTACTCATCTATGCGTAAAGTGAGAAACACAGCTGATGCCGCAGATTCGAAGGAAGTCACCCCAAAGATAGTTGTAAAAAAGACTCGACTCTATAAACAACCTGGACCTTCACAATGAATTTCAGACTAACTAGCTAGCAGTAGCAGCGTTATTTTAGCGCTGGGAATGTAACTTTTGACGGCAAAACAAAAAAGATAAGACGTGCGCAGTGATTGTCTGTAGGGTGGAAGCCAGGTTTTGATTTGTCAAGCACTTTGGTTAATTATTTACATGGGACTTTCTGCTGTCACTGGAAAACCTCTATTTATATCAGGCGGCTACATTCACTAAAAGACTAGCATTGTACCTCGACATATACTAGTATACATAAAATAAACGCTAACTGCACTTTTTTTTTTTTTGCTTTTAACCAAGAATCGATACTGTTTTACGTCCATATCTATAAAGAATTTGGGGATTTAAGCATTTATTGACAAGAATGTTCACCAGAAAAGCTCTGTTTACATCAGGCGGCCGCTAGCTACATTCGCTAACAGACTAGCATTGTACTTCGACATACGTATTTACGTAAAATAAACGCTAACTGCACAGGTTTTTTTTTTTTTTTTTTTTTTTTTTGCTTTTAACCAAGAATTGAGACTGTTTTACCTCCATATCTATAAAGAATTTGGGGATTTAACCCCTTAAACCTGCAACATGAAGCAATTGTCAATCACAAAATTTGAAAAATAAGGTCTTAATGAAACCTTTTTATATAATTTGCAAAGAAAAAAATATGTAATAAGCGCTCTAATATCTATAACCCTTGCTAAAACCTGTTTTTTTTTTTCCTCATGGAACCTGCAGATGCATGAGTTGACTTGCATCCATCATTTTTTTTTTTTTTTTTTTTTTTTTTGAGGAAATATATTTCAAAATTCTGAATTAGTCTCAAAATCATGACATTCTAAGTGTATCAAATGTGATACATTTGGCAAGAAAGGGTTAACCCCTTAATGCCTGCAATATGAAGCAATTGTCAGAGAACAAAGAGAACAAAATTTGAAAAGATAAGGTCTTAATGAAACCGTTTTTTATCATTTGTAAAGAAATTATAGAAAGTAAAGAAACATGACAAAGCGTATGTAGCATTTAGCTTTGACTTTTAGTACAGTGGGAGACAAGGAAAGACCAGTCTGTTTACTTTGCCTAAAAATGTTCGCAGCGGACGGCAGGAATTATTTTTTTCAGCGAAAACATGCTGAATATTGCCAGAAATCCTCCTGCTTTGTCAATGTTGAATAAGTAAACCAGCAACCACTGTCAGCATCATTTAACGTGGCATACCTAGTTGCTCAGTGCAAAATAAACCCACACCATAACAAAGGAGCTGATACTGTCTGCAGCAAAAATAAAAACTGTCCCTCCATCCAATGACACGGTCGTTTTTGTTCTATTAATTTTGTTTTTTTTTTTCGGTCTAATTGTTTGGCATATTATCCTGATGAGTTAATGTTGCTAATCAATTTGAATTCATTATTATTTATTGATTTTATTAAATTTTAATTTTCAGTATCAAACGGTCAAAAAAAGTAAATGTAATACTTATAATAATAAGAATTTTATATACAAATCATAATACAATATATTTATAGTGGCGGCAGAGAGTTGGGGGGGTGCGGAACGTTTGAGTCTTCCTGTGGAGGGCATAACAGAAAATAATTGAGAAGCACTGGTTTAGGATAATCTTCTATCGCAGTCTGGGCTGTTTAGTTCGTGCATCACAGTTGCTGAGTCACCGTTACTGGGGCAACCGCAGTAGGAGATTTTGCCCGCCTCAGTGTCAAAGGGGCTCTTGGAGTCTTGTTATCAGTTGGATATCAGGCGTTCTCTGTGTTCCTTGTGTTGGGACAGGATGTCTCGCCTTTTGTTCTGGACTGTCCGGAAGAACCGACGTGGAGACGTGGGCTTGAGATGTCTTGCCTATCACCTGGTTGTCAGCGTCAATCTTGCTCAGTCAGCTGCATGACGCACACGTTGGGCTTCCTTGATAAGAAGGCGTCATGTGTCTCTTATGCCCTATATTCTGCTTGTTTTCTTTGAACTATGGTATAAGTGCTATTTATTTTATATTGGGTGTTACAGTAATTCAAACAGTCAGTATATACGAGAAAAAATCCTATTCCCTGATTCATTATTTTGTGTTAGAGTAATACAAAAAGTTGATCGGTAAACATAAGAAAAGATACTATTCCCTTCAACTGCCATTGAGAGGCTCAATCCATTTGAAGTGGAAGGGCTGGCGGCCAACGTTACGTGACAAAAAATTGATTTTCTGTGCGGAAAACGACAGCGAAGGGTCGCTAAAAGTGGCGAGCGAGCGACGTGTCAGGAAGGAGCAGATTTCCTCCCCGGGGCCGGCGGAAAAGGCGAACAGGTGCGGCGTCAGATTCCCGATGTTAATTAGGTTTGTCGGCGTAAAGAGCTGCTAATTTTGTTTGCCGGCACCGGCGGCGTTCCCAGCATGCTTTGCCCGCGTATTATGCGGGGGGGAAAAAAGAAAGTGGGGAGCTTTTGGGGGAGCCTCAATGGAGCTTTAATGAGCCAGACGTTTGCCGCACAATAACTCTGATTGCCGCTAATACGCAATTAGCATTCCCAATGACGTCTGTCTATGCATTCGAAACCGTTCAAGGCCTGATCAATTCAGTGCACCCTTTTATTGTTATTTTTTATGAATTCATTTATTTTTAACTTTATTGACCAACATTCATACAAAGGAGGAAAGTATTGCTAAACATTGCTTGCGACTGAGGTTTTATTCCAAAAAAAAAAAAAAAATTTTTTTTTTAAACATTTTCAAAGGATAACATCTACATTTGAAAATAATTCATTAATAATTAATTATCTATGCAGTTCATTAGGGGTGTGCCATCTTAGGCACCCCACGAACCCTAATCTGTTTGATCGGGGCATGTGCGTTAATTGTGTCAAATATTTTAACGTGATTGATTTAAAAAATTAATTACCGCCCGTTAACGCGATAATTTTGACAGCCCTAATATATATATATATATATATATATATATATATATATATATATATATATATATGTACACATTTTTTAAAATCATACTTTGGGGGGAAAAAAGTGAGAATAAACATGTCTTATATGCATCTTTTTCCAGTGCTAGATCTGAATAAATACACTGAGCACACACACACACAAAAAAAAGGGGGGTATGTGCAACTTCGCAGTTTTTCACTTATCGCAGCGGGTTCTGGTCCCTATTAACCGCGAAAAATGATGGATTACTGTACACTGTGGTCATGATGAGTCATCCAGTCTTTCCAAACAGCTATTCAAGTCGTCTAATAAAAAAATCTTTTAAAAAATATTGCAATATAATATCACAATATATCGCAAACCCCAAAAAAATCACAGCAATAGTTTTTTCCAATATCGTTCAGGCCTAACGGGCGGTAATTCATTTTTTAAAATTAATCACGTTAAAATATTTAACGCATTTAACGCATGCGTATTGTTGAAATTTGCCTCCCCAGACAAGCCGCACAGAAACAGCGACAGCAGAACAAATGTGCCGATGCTGCCTCCGCACGCGCCAACCGGGAAGGCGGAACTTCGCGCGTTCATCTCTGACATTAACCCTTTGTACTGACTCCATGTTCCAAAAGTTTGAAAAAGACTCGCCGAAAGCAGGTCGACAATTTATTTGTCGACAATGGTTTAAAACAAGGCAAAAACAGACGACGATTTATTTTACATTAGGTGTGTTAGAGTAGTGCAGTCCTACACTGAATATGAGAAATGATACTATTCCCTGATTGATTATATTACGTGTGTTCGAGTAATGCAAACAGTTAGACCTGTGTTCAAGGGCACGGAGTATGGTCTGCCTAAACTATAGTTAGATGAATGTGTTATACTAATGCAAACAATTATATGGTGTGTGCGAGAACGGCACCTTTTCCCTTCAATATTAAAGTGTTTTTTAATACAAAAAAAAGTCAACCTTCAATGAATTATATCAGCTATGCACTCAATACTTGGTCGGGAATCCTTTTGCAGAAATGACTGCTTCAATGCGGCAATCAGCCTGTGGCACCGCTGAGGTGTTATGAATGCTTTGATAGTGGCCTTAAGCTCATCCACAGTGTTGGGTCTGGTGGTTCTCAACTTCTTCACAATATCCCACAGATTCTCTATGGCAGGGGTGTCAAACCAATTCCACAAAGGGCCACAATGGGTCCTGGTTTTTGTTCCAACAGATCCAGCACAAACAGTTCAATCAATGAGGTTTTAGCTAAAATAAGCAGCACCTGACCGCAATCAACTGATTACACTTGTAAGACACCAGATTGGTGGAAAGGTATTCATCTCGTTTGGTTGGAATGAAATCCAGTACCCACTGCGGCCCTTTGAGGACCGGTTTGACACTTGTGCTCTATGGGGTTCAGGTCAGGAGAGTTGGCAGGCCAATTGAGCAGAGTAATGCCATGGTCAGTAAACCATTTACCAGTGGTTTTAGCACTGTGAGCAGGTGCTGAAAAATGACATTTTCATCTCTATAAAGCTTTTCAGCAGATGGAAGCATGAAGTGCTCCAAAATCTGATAGCTAGCTGCATTTGACCCCCTTGATAAAACACAGTAGACCAACACCAGCATCCCAGACCATCACAAAACGTGGGTACTTGACACTGGACTCCATCTGAAAAAAGTACTTTGGACCACTGAGCAACAGTCCAGTGCTGCTTCTCTGTCACCCAGGTCAGGCGCTTCTGCCGCTGTTTCAGGTTTAAAAGTGGCTTGACCTGGGGAATGCGGCACCCGTAGCCCATTTCCAGCACACGCCTGTGCACGGTGGCTCTGGATGTTTCTACTCCAGACTCAGTCCACTGTTTCTGCAGGTCTGGAATCGGCCCTTCGCCGCAGTCTTTCTCAGGGTGCGGTCGACTCTTCTGGTTGTGCAGCGTTTCCTGCCACACTTTTTCCTTCCCACTGAGGTGCCTTGATACAGCACTCTGGGAACAGCCTATTCGCTCAGAAATTTCTTTCTGCATCTTACCCTCTTGCTTGAGGGGGGCAACGATGGCCTTCTGGACAGCAGTCAGGTCGGCAGTCTTGCCCATGATTGCGCTTTTGAGTCATGAACCAGGCTGGGAGTTTTTAAAATCTTTCGCAGTGGTTTTGAGTTCATTTGTTGATTCGGATGATTAGGTTAATAGCTTCTTCATGATATGCTCATTTTTTTTGAGCTCGGGATTTTTCTTTTTTCCCCTGACTTTTTTGCCAAAATCATCAATATTACAACAATCAAAGGCTTGAACTACTTCAGTTTTGTGTAATGAATCTTAAAATATATGAAAGTCTAATGTTTATCAGTACATGACAGAAAATAATGAACTTTATTAGAATATGATAATTTTTTGAGAAGGACCCATGGAATGCAAGTCAAATCACCGCCTGTAGCGTTTTCAGCACCGGGGACAGCTCCTCTCTTTTCCCCCTCTCACTCTGTCTCTCTCTCCAACTCCCCCCCACCCCGTGGCGGCGTCGCGCAACGGGCTGCGTGCTGGTACCTAACCCCCGCCCCCATCCTTCCTTCTCTCTTTCTCGCCTCCCGTCCAATCAGATCTCCCGAGAACGCACGGGAGAAAAGCGCATCCGGCGGCTGGCGCGGACGAAAGCCAGTGAGAGGCGGCGTCATCTTTGGCACGCAAACAGGCGGCCGCGCGGGCATCCAGGCAGCAAGCGGGCGTCGCCATGGCGCCATAAGGACTAGGACTAGCCGCCGCTTCCTCCGTGGCTTCGGTCGCCCTACGCCTTCTCTTTTTCCTCCACCAGCTTTTACTCCCGACGCTCGGTGAGTACGTTTTTGCTGCTCTTTTTTTCCTTTTTCTTTTTTTTTTTTTTCTTCCCGCCGCCGCTGGTGTGTGAATAGAGCGTTGACATACTCGTGTTTTTTTTTTTTTTTTCCCTCCAAGTTTCCAGCATGCACTCGATCCGCTGCCTACTAGCGCACGCGGCACTTTGCTTTTCAGGCAAACGTTTTTAGTGGCTTGTGGTATTTCTTTTTTTTTTTTTTTTTTTTTTTGAAGGGGGCGGGTTTTTTTTTTTCATTCTTTTTTTTTTTTTGTATTTTATTCTCTGTTTCGATGTGCTCGGACTTGTCCAAAGCTTTGCTTTCCGGGACTTTTCCTGATCGTTCGTTTTGCTCGTCTTGTTTTGGATTTTTCATTTTTTCTTACTTTTTTATTCGCCGCCGGGAGGACCGTCTTCTTTTCCGCGTCCGCACGGATGAACAGACGTTCCCTCCCCCTCTCGCTCCCCCCTGCAGGTATCCGACGTTAATATTTGCGCAAATAAATTGGAGGAGGTGACGCAAAGGAGGCATTTTATTTTGTAAGGAGAGCCGCGGGACGGCTTTTATTTTGACAATGTGACTGGAAGGTTACCTGATAG
The DNA here is from genome assembly GCF_030265065.1 of Corythoichthys intestinalis. NCBI lineage: Eukaryota > Metazoa > Chordata > Actinopteri > Syngnathiformes > Syngnathidae > Corythoichthys > Corythoichthys intestinalis. Next base: position 1,198,420 of record NC_080414.1, on the reverse strand, counting down.
AAATGAGTGACGGTGTGTGCGATATGCCATTTTATATCACAGTATAATACGTGTTTAATTATGACAGCTGAAACTGTCCTGCCACAAATATCAAATGCATCAAGTAGTGCTACAAGCTAAAACTTTCCACTTTAAACAGAAAGCAGCACCGTAGACTGCTGTATACATTAGCTTAATATCATTCATTTTTATGAGGCGTGCGACATTTCCGATTCTTCGATTATTTGCTCACACAAAAATACACACGGTCCCAGTGTGCTTTGGTCAGATGACACCAAGATTGAGCTTTTTGGCAACAAACACTCTAAGTGGGTCTGGCGTGCCACGAAGCATGCGCATGCTGAAAAGCACCTCATACCCACTGTGAAGTATGGGGGTGGGTCAGTGATGCTGTGGGGCTGTTTCGCTTCCAAAGGCCCTGGGAACCTTGTTAGGGTGCATGGCATCATGAAATACCAGGACATTTTAAATCAAAATCTGTTGCCCTCTGCCCAAAAGCTGAAGATGGGTCGTCACTGGGTCTTTCAGCAAGACCATGACCCTAAACATATGGCCAAATCTACACAGAAATGGTTCACCAGACACAAAATCAAGCTCCTCCCATGGCCATCTCAGTCCCGAGACCTTGTTTTGTTGGCAAAAGGGGGTTGTACAAAGTTTAAACACCAGGGCTGCTAATAATTGTGACACACATTATTTGATGTCAAATATGTGGGATTTTTTCCCCACTGAATGAATGCACTTGTATTGAAGGTTGGATTTTTCTCTTTTTTTTCCATTAAGGTCTCATATTATTTGAATTTTTAAAAAAAAATATTAGAAGCTAAAAAACACATCTTTTTCAGGGGTGTCAATAATTATGGAGGGCACTGTAGATGCGAAATGACAGACTTGCCGGCGTTAGTAAACAGCCGCCACCTTAAAGCAGTAGACTTCCCTGGAAGGCTGTTGTAGCGAACCTTCCAAACGAACCTAATGAACTTTTTATCTAAAATACTTCTAAATCGGCAAAATCTTGACTTTATCTTTAAATGATGAAACAGTTTTCAAACTTTCACATGTCAAAAGTATACTGAAGGGAAATTATGGAATAACAGGAGCAATTTGAACAACTTTAAAGGCAGAGTTACACTTCCTCGTCAGACCTGCGCCGTCAAGGAAGACCCGAGTTACGACCCTACGCCGTAGCCTGACGCGCGCCTCTCGAATTTTCTAACCTTCGCGTCGCGTAGACATGTATGACGTGGCGAAAACGGACTGTGATTGGTCCGCTCAGACTGTTGTTTCCGGTTTAGCGCCAAATCACTGCCATTGTAGAGTAGAATCGAACATCATTTTCTACACGCAAAAATGGACCAAGCCGACGGGAGTATCATCGAAGAGCAAGTCTCGTTAAGACATTATTGTGATTGCCAAATGGCAAGGTCAGCGATTGGGGGGAAAAAAAAAAAAAATGGAAGAACCACAGAGACGTGTGTGTTCGGAATCGAGTGGCCACACGAAGCGGTGACCCAGTCGGCCCAAAACTGCCGACTTTTTATCACTTTATGCCGTATTTTTGGTTGGTGCACTTCATCATTTATTGTGTACATATGTTTGCTGTGAGTCTGTGACTTATTTATGTGTCACACTTCAAGTATATGAAGAATAAAGCACAGATTTTGTGTCAAAAGAGTTGTTTTGACCTTTAATTTTCAATAACAGACAGTTCACACACGATACATCATCACTGATTGAGAGTGCCTCGGTGCTGTTTATGATAACGTTAAAATCAAGTGAACTTCCCAACGCAGTTTGGGAAGTTCCATAGATGCCAGAAATCTGCTATGGCTTCCCACTGGCTGGTTGTAGGACACGGCAAACAAATCGGGCTGGAGGGCTTTGCAGACCTTGAACGCAGTGCTCGACGCCAGTTTGAAGCTAGCCGCCACAGCTAGCTCTCTCCACCCGAGTCTAAAACTCTCTGTGCGCCATCAAAAGTCGGCCAGACCGCCTCGAAACCGTCTTCTGCATCGCCTGCCCCTCAACATTTATATGTTCAATATTTATTCAGTGTTGATGAGCAGAATATTTACTTTCAAGAGTTCCATCTTGCATTGTTTATTTTTTCTCCGACTAGCGGAAGTCAACAAGCATGCCCCAAAACCGTACAAACATAGCGCCACTAGTGGCTTGGCGGTGAATTACAGAGCAGCGTGTTCCCTCACCGCAGAACTATCGAATGTCGAATGACGCCGTAGTCCCTGCGCCGTCACCGCAACGCGGGAGTATAACTCAGGCTTAACGGTTGACTCACAACATTAAATGAATTGAATGCAGTTTAAAGCTGCTGATACAGAATGGGGACTTGAGTATTTTATTTACCGTTTTGAACTGTTAACTTGATACCAAAATAGTCGTTTATTTAAGCCTGTGAGGATGTTTGTACAATTATTTAGTGCTGCAACGATGAATCGATTAACTCGAGTATTCGATTAGAAAAAAATATTCAAATTAAATTTTGTTGCCTTGAGTATTCGTTTAATTAAAGTGGCGTTGTAATGGTTTATTTTGAAAGTGTTTGGATTTAGTTTTATTGATTAGGGTGGATACACTGCCCTCTGGTCTGCCTCATTTCACATGGCTGAATCCAACTGTTCCCTGTTAAGACCAACATAAGCTAAGTTTTTGTTTGAGCAATATAATTAGCCATTTTTTTGTGGGAATATGTGTCTGAACCATTTGTTGAGAGCATTGTAAAAATAAAAACTTTAGCATTTTATAACATTTAAGCTAGTCTACTTTTTCTATGTAGTTTAGCCAATTGTTCTTTTGTTTTACATAGATCCTCATTTTTAAAAATTTATACTGTTTGAGGCTCAGCTCGGGTATTTTAATTTTTCATGTTCCTTATCCGATTACTCGATTATTCGAACTAACTAGTCCATCGATTAATCGACTACTAAAATATTCGATTGCTGCAGCCCTACAATTTTTGTAACTAATGTACGAAACATTAAAAGCAGCTAATAGCTGGGGGTGTGAATGATCGATTTATAATCAAATCGTAGCCTCTGAATCGTAATCGACTCGTTAGGAGCCCAAAGATTCCCACCGTTAGTAATTATTATTAGGGCTGTCAAAATCATCGCGTTAACGGGCGGTAATTAATTTTTTTAATTAATCACGTTAAAATATTTGATGCAATTAACGCACATGCCCCGCTCAAACAGATTAAAATGACAGCTCAGTGCCATGTCCACTTGTTACTTGTGTTTTTATAGTGTTTTTTCGCCCTCTGCTGGCGCTTGGGTGCGACTGATTTTACCACATTGCACCATGAGCAATGTTTAATTACTGACATCAACAATGGCGAGCTACTAGTTTATTTTTTGATTGAAAATTTTATTAAAATGAAAACATTAAGGGGGGTTTTAATATAAAATTTCCGAGGGAGACCAAGCTTTCTCACACTGGGCCCCTACATTATGCTGCAAAATTTGTTGGTCGTCTTCAGACTTCATAATGCCATGCACACGGTCAAGCAGTCCAGTGCCAGAGGCAGTAAAGCAACCCCAAATCAGGGAACCTGCGCCATGTTTGACTGTGGGGACCGTGTTCTTTTCTTTGAAGTAGGGTTGTCAAAATTATCATGTTAACAGGCGGTAATTAATTTTTTAATTACTCACGTTGAAATATTTGACGCAATTAACGCACATGCCCCGCTCAAACAGATTAAAATGACAGTACAGTGTCATGTGCACTTGTTACTTGTGTTTTTAGAGTTTTGTCGCCCTCTGCTGGTGCTTGGGTGCGACTGATTTCATGGTTTTCAGCACCAGGAGAATTGGTGGTGCTGAACAATGGTGAGCTACTGGTTTGTTTTTTGTTTGAAAATTTTACAAAGTTGATTAAAACGAAAACATTAAGAGGGGTTTTAATATAAAATTTCTATAACTTGTACTAACATTTATCTTTTAAGAACTACAAGTCTTTCTATAGATGGATCGCTTTAACAGAATGTTAATGTTAATGCCGTCTTGTTGATTTTTTGTTATAATAAACAAATACAGTACTTATGTACCATATGTTGAATGTATATATCCATCTCGTGTCTTATCTTTCCATTCCAACAATAATTTACAGAAAAATATGGCATATTTTATAGATGGTTTGAATTGTGATCAATTACGATTAATTAATTTTTAAGCTGAGATGAACTAAATTAAAAAATTTTATTGTTTGACAGCCCTAATTATGATACATTTTTTTTGTAACTGAATCGGTAGTTTTCTGACATCCCAGCCCTCTTGAGGTACCACAATCCCCCTGAGTGTCGGTGTTCCTTCCAAGCGTTTAACTGTAGTCTTTTTATCAGCACGGAGTGAACCCAAAGAGGCCGTTTGCCGCCCCGGGCGCCGTCCACCAGGGCCAATTAGTCACCAGTCACCCTCAAATTTCATCATTTGCGGACGTGTCTTCTCGCGACGGCTCCTATTACCCGTCCTCCTTCCGGGCCGCTTTCTGGTTATCTGGGCCGGTCGGTCGGGAGGAATAAGATATAGCGGACGCGTGGCCGCTTCACCGCGTGGATGAATAAAACATCTGCCGGCTTCTTGGCTGCAGTCATGCTAGCGCGTTTGCAACAATGCACAGCAAAATGCAGTTTCATCGGGAGTTAGAATTCATTTTTTATGCTTTTATTGACTCGTTCACTCATGTTTGTCTTTCGGCTGGATTGCTTCTGGTATGATAGAAATGTCGGCTTGTGACTAGTGTTGCACCGATACCATTTTTGTGAGTCCCGATACTGACACCCGCCTGAAAAAAATATGGCGGAAAACACTCAGGTGACTTGAAGTTCCGCTCTGAGACCCCCAATTTGGCCAACTTTCAAAATTGTCCTATATGCATGTGTGATACATCATTGGAAAGCTTAAAATCTAAAATTTTCCGGGGGATGAAATTTTTTTAACAGGAGGCCATTTACAAAAATAAATAAATAAACAGCAAAACCCTAACTGAAAGTGAGAGCACGCGAGAGCATAAATAAAGATGCCATGATTTTAATGAGATATTATCCTGTACTTACCTTGTTTTGATCCAAAAACTCCGTGTAGCATGTATCATCGAGTGTCAAGACACAGATGTGAATGGCCACAGCTGGATTTTTGGGGGGATTTTATGGGTGAAACATGATCATATAACAAGGGTCCCGATGCAGAAATCGCAGACATCAAGGAATGGTGGAGATGTTCTTTTTCATATATTTACCCTTTTTTTACATTTTTCTTTTTTTGGATCGATTATTTATCATCTAACATACCAGGGAAAATGCGACAGTAACAAAAAAATAAATAAAATTAAGCCATAGTTATGAGGTACAGTGGGGAAAATAAGTTTTTAGTCAACCACTAATTGTGCAAGTTCTCCCACTTGAAAATTTGAGAGAGGCCTGTAATTGTCAACATGGTTAAACCTCAACCATGAGAGACAGAATGTGGAGAAAAAAAAAACATAAAATCGCATTGTTTGATTTTTAAAGAATTTATTTGCAAATCATGGTGGAAAATAAGTATTTGGTCAATACCAAACATTCATCTCCATACTTTGTTATCTACCCTTTGTTGGCAATAACGGAGGCCAAACGTTTTCTGTAACTCTTCACAAGCTTTTCACACACTGTTGCTGGTATTTTGGCCCATTCCTCCATGCAGATCTCCTCTAGAGCAGTGATGTTTTGGGGCTGTTGTTGGGCAACACGGACTTTTAACTCCCTCTGCAGGTTTTCTTTGTGGTTGAGACCTGGAGACTGCCTAGGCCACTCCAGGACCTTGAAGTGCTTCTTATGAAGCCACTCCTTTGTTGCCCTGGCTGTGTGTTTGGGATCATTGTCATGCTGAAAGATCCAGCCACGTCTCATCTTCAATGCCCTTGCTGATGGAAGGATATTTTCACTCAAAATCTCTCGATATATGGCCCCATTCATTCTTTCCTTTACACAGATCAGTCGTCCAGGTCCCTTTGCGGAAAAACAGCCCCAAAGCATGATGTTTCCACCCCCATGCTTCACAGAGGGTATGGTGTTCTTCGGATGCAATTCAGTATTCCTTCTCCTCCAAACACGAGAACCTGTGTTTCTACCAAAAAGTGCCTATTTTGGTTTCATCTGACCGTAACACATTCTCCCAGTCCTCTTCTGGATCATCCAAATGCTCTCTAGCGAACCGCAGACGGGCCTGGACGTGTACTTTGTTCAGCAGGGGGACACGTCTGGCAGTACAGGATTTGAGTCGATTGTGTTACTGATGGTAGCCTTTGTTACTGTGGTCCCAGCTCTCTGTAGGTCATTCACTAGGTCCCCACGTGTAGTTCTGGGATTTTTGCTCCCCGTTCTTGTGATCATTTTGACACCACAGGGTGAGGAGGGAGTTGAAAGTCCGTGTTGCCCAATGACAGCACCAGAACATCACTGCTCTTGAGGAGATCTGCATGGAGGAATGGGCCAAAATACCAGCAACTGTGTGAAGCTGTGTGAAGAGCTTGTGAAGAGTTAGAGAAAACGTTTGGCCTCCGTTATTGCCAACAAAGGGTACATACCAAAGTATTGAGATGAACTTTTGGTACAGACCAAATACTTATTTTCCACCATGATTTGCAAATAAAGTTTTTTTCCACATTCTGTCTCTCATGGTTGAGGTTTACCCATGTTGACAATTACAGGCCTCTCTAATATTTTCAAGTGGGAGAACTTGCACAATTAGTGGTTGACTAAATACTTATTTGCCCCACTGTAGATATCCGTGACCGTTTTACAGACACGATTTTTTTCATTGTGACGTAATTTGTTTAAAAGTTTAAAATATGCGAGTGAATAATTTTTTGAAGTCATTTTTTTCTTTTAACCAAATATTACACATTAATTAATGATTCGAAGCTAAAAATGACAGATATTTTGAATAAAAAAAATATAATGACTTCCCTTCTTTTTATGGCTGGGTTGAAACAAAAGCAGTTGCGCGACGTCTGTAAACGGGGGTTTCCAGGGTAAAACGGCAACTAGAAATAGTTCGTGGGCTTAATGTGCCATGAATCTGCTATGGCAGCATATAGACATACTGTTCTATGAAATACAACTGTTCTTTTGGCTTAAAATACAGCATTTTTATTTTAAAGAGGGATGCAAGAGCAGAAACTGCTTTTTCAGTCATATACAAATTGTTGTTTTCTTTTAATACAAAATGACTATGAAGTCATTGCTGTCATGGCTCGTTCTGACACTGCTTTTTTGGCACTAGACGTCCAATCCATTTGAAGCAGGAGGCCCGGCAGCGAATTAATGTTCATTCATCCCCTGCCAGTCCAATCAAATGGATTGGACATATACTAGTGCAGAGGTCGGGAACCTTTTTGACCAAGAGAGTCAGAAAACCCGATATATTTTAAAAATATTCCCTGAGAGCCATACAGTGTGTGTGTGAGAATGTGTGTGTGTTTATATACTGTACGAGTCGGTTTTGTGATCACTTTTTTTTTTTTTTTTTTTTTTTTTTTCATGAGCGCATTTGAACGCATCATGCGGGAGACTGAGGGCATGCTCGGCTATTACGAGCAGTCGCCGAGTTGTGATTGGAATAAATCTTTAGAAAACAACAACGAAAGCCAGACTATAGACTTCATAATGAATTGACGGCTCAGATCGGTCATGCACTTCGCCTCACATTCAAGTAGGGGGCCGCCCACATCAAGAGGAGCTATTCACAAACACGCACGCAGCAATGTAACGCTGGATTTCGGTTGAAAAAGTATGAAAGCTGTACCCCATACAAACAGGAAGGATTGTCTCAGGAGTGATTTGTTGGAGGATTCAAGGTTTTTTATTATATTTTTTGTACCATGCGTGCATTTTGAAAAATTGTGAAAAACATCAATGGGAGGAATAAGCCGCTACTGCATTGGCATCATAGTTGCCACATTTACGTAAAATAAATGCTAACTGCACGTTTTTTATTGCTTTTAACCAAGAATCGAGACTGTTTTACGTCCATATCTATAAAGAATTCGGGGATTTAAGCATTTATTCATAAGAATTTTCACCGGAAAAGCTCTGTTTACATCAGGCGGCCGCTAGCTACATTCACTAACAGACTTGCATTGTACTTCGACATATTTACGTAAAATAAATGCTAACTGCACGTTTTTTTTTTGTTTTTTTTTTTGCTTTTAACCAAGAATCTACACTGTTTTTATGTCCATATCTATAGAGACTTAAGCATTTATTCACAAGAATTTTCAATGAAAAAAGCTCTTTGTCTGTGATTCCACTCAGTTAGCTTTGACGGCCTCGCCAACAATGCAGGCCCTGTATTTATCGACCCCGTGTCCCGTCAATACATAATAAAGTCTATGGCCTGACATCGGTACTTGGTATGTTACAATTGTTGTGCACTCACCACTTGGGGAAAAAAAACGAATAGAATGACTGGAGTGAATGACTATGACTTGAGGTACCACGCAGTTCACTTTTGTGGTTTAATTTTTATATACTCCAGATCACTCGGCATTGAGTTGGGAGGGGAACTGCTGAGCAGAGATTTAAGGCGCAAGACGAGCTCTGTAGTTACGCCCAGCTCCGTGCAATTCGCGACAGAAGGACCACCAAGGGGCACTGAATTGAAGCATATTATTGCGACGTATGTTTTGAAGGTCCAAGAAAAATGTCGTAATGGACCATCAGCTCATCACAGCTCGTTAATGTCAAATGAGCCGGCCGTTCCCACATTTAAAATTACGGGTTGGTGGAGAGCCAGATGCACTCATCAAAAGAGCCATATATGGCTCGCGGGACATAGGTTCCAGACCTCTGTACTAGTGATAAGTGATTGAAATTCACAGTAGAAGAATAATTAATTAATAATTGGATGTCTATCATCATCTTGGGTAGCGTGACAAGCGGTCCTTTTTTTTTTTTTTACTGTGGCATGCGTAACTGCCGGCCATCTTGGATAGGGCGACCAGTCTCTGTACCTCACGATACGATTTGCGTGATAGAAAGCTCACGATAACGATCATCTCACGATACAGCGATACAACAATTATCAGTACATTGGTCAGGAAAATCAGATATTCTACAAAACAACAAGCTACAGTGGTATGAAAAAGTATCTGAACCTTTTAGAATTCCTCACATTTCTGCATAAAATCACCATCAAACTTGATCTGATCTTCGTCAAAATCACACAGATGTAAAAAGTGTCTGCTTTAACTAAAACCACCCAAAAATTTATAGGTTTTCATATTTTAATGATCGTAGAATGCAAACAATGAAAAAAGGGGGGAAATAAGTAAGTTAACTATCACATTTCATATTTTGCCGCCCCACCTTTGGCAGCAATATCTTTAACCGGATGCTTCCTGTAGCTGCAGATCAGTCTGGCACATCGATCGGGACTAATCTTGGCCCATTCTTCTCTCCAAAACTGCTGTAGTTCAGTCAGATTCCTTGGAGGTCTGGCATGAATCGCTATTTTTAGGTCATGCCACAGCATCTCAATGGTGTTCAAGTCTGGACTTTGACTTGGCCACTCCAGAACGTGTATGTTGTTCATCTGGAACCATTCTGAAGTTGATTTATAGTGGACAGGGCAGCTTTAAACCACTCATCAGTGATTGGGCACACACCTGTCTTATATTGTTTGGTAAAAATTGGTTTCAATTGCTCTTTAAGTCTCTTTAGGCAGAGGGTTCACTTCTTTTTCCCCTTTCTGTCAATGTTTGCATGCTATCCTCATTAAAATATAAAAACCTTTTAAATGTTCGGGTGGTTTTAGTTAAAGCAGACACTGTATTTTCATCTGTGATTTTGACAAAGATGACATTTGATGGTGATTTTATGCAAAAATGTGAGAAATTTCAAAAGTTTTAGATACTTTTTCATACCACTGTATTTTTAATCCTCCTGCTGTAAATTGGAATGAGTTTATCACTCTTAGATGTCCAATCTGTTTGAGCTGGGAGGGTGGCAGCAAATGAACACTTGTTCTTTTGCCCTCATCCCTCCCACTTCAAATGGATTGGACGTCCATAAGGGTCAATGACAACCAATGATTGAATAAGGGCGCATTTCAGGCCTTTTGCTGTTGATTTTTAGTCACTTCTTGTTGATTTGGGGTCATTTATGATTAGGCAGTGACTCAAACTCAACAGAAAGTGACCTGTAAATGCTCTAAAATGAACAAAAAGTGACCTGTAAGCACCCCAACGATGTATCGATTCTCGGAAGGAGCATATTGATAACTTTTTGGGATTCAAAGTATCACAATGTATCACTATTTCAATATTTTGTCTCACCCCTATTGCACAGCAACGGCAGGTTATTTCTTAGACCTCCCCAATAACGTCATTTTAGTGCCATATCGGTACTGATGATAGTATTGGTAGCAGTGCAACAGAGATACAGTAAACATATTCAACGAATATCTCAAAAGTAATCAAGTTTAATTTTAGAAAAAACGTATCAGAACAGGTATCGGGAGCCAAAATTATGGTATTGATGTAACACTACCTGTTATAGTTGTACTGTATTTTGCCTTATTTTGATCCTTTGAAAGTGACGAATATTTTGTTTCATTGAATAGAAATTAGCGACAAAATTGTCATTTTCCTCCCAAACGAACATTTGGCAAAGGTTTCAATTAGTTTGATGTTGAAGAACTCCGCCATGTCGCCGTCCTAATACTTTTGCCAACCTAACGTATTTCCGGACACGGCCGAGCGGGTCGGACATCGATTGCGCCGAGCTGAAAGGCATACCGCAACGTTAATTTATTCATAGCGCTCGTCTAATCGCGCCGTTCATCACATGATGTGGAGAAGCGGCGTTCAAAAAAAGCAGCAAATTAGTTTTACGCGCCACCTATTGATCCCGCCCTCTTCATTTCCATTGTGTCCATGTTGTCGGGCCCTGAACTGGAATCATTTACATTTGCGGCTTGTTTTTTTTTTTTTTTTTTTTGTCTGCACCAATAACTCTCTGATAAGAGACGTCCAATCATTTGGCGTGCAATCATTCTGCCGTGAATTGAAATGAGTTTATCACTAGTAGGCGTCCAATTCATTTGAAGCAGGAGGGTGGCACTTTACTGCCATCCCTCCCACTTGAAATGGATTGGATATCAATGGCAGCCAATTGTAAATCGCTGATGCTCAGATCAAATCATACAGTACTGTACATACACATACATATGTACATTGTATATAACCTATTGTACTGTACTGTTTTATTGTAATATTTTGTTCTTTTGTGTCTTTTTGTGTTTTTCTGTTACCTGCCTAGGGACTGCGGATGTAAATTAGCTTTTTTTTTTTGCTACAATCTGGCATATTTACATCTTTTAGATGTTTATCAACGTGCACTGTCCCTAATAAATAAAATAATGAAAATATTGGTTTAAGCTAGAATTAAATTTGATGTCGATGCATTGACTTTGACACCAACGTCGCCTCTACTAACATGGCTGCCCTCAGGCCATGTTGGTAGGTGCGACGAAAGGTCTTTTCAAGCTTCTGCCTTCAATTGAAATGACTTTTATCATTAGTAGATATTAGGCCTGCACAATAATATGGTTTGAATATCGTCATTGTGATGTCACAGTGAATGTAGCTAGCCTGCCGTGTGATGTAAACAGAGCTTTTCCCCTGAAAATTCTTGTGAATAAATGCTTAAATCTCCGAATGCTTTATAGATATGGGCGGAAAACAATCTTGATTCTTGGTTAAAAGCAAAAAAAAAAAGGGCAGTTGGCATTTATTTTGCATAAATATGTCAAAGTACAATGCTAGTCTTTTAGTGAATGTAGGTAGTGGACGCCTGATGTAAATAGTTTTCCAGTGAAAATTCTTGTGACTAAATGCTTAAATCCCTGAATTCTTTAAAAATATTAACATAAAACGGTCTCGATTCTTGGTTAGAAGCAAAAAAAACATGCAGTTATCGTTTATTTCACGTAAATATGTCAATGCTAGTCTTTTAGTGAATGTAGGTAGCGGCCGCCTAAAGTAAATAGAGCTATTCCGGTCAAAATTCTTGTGAATAAATGCTTAAATCTCTGAATTTGTATAGATTTAAATGTAAAACAGTCTTGATTCTTGGTTAGCAGCACAAAAACATGCAGTTAGCATTTATTTTACGTAAATATGCCAATGTTAGGCTTTTAGTGAATGTAGGTAGCGGTCGCCTGATGTAAATAGAGCTTTTCCAGTGAAAATTCTTGTGAATAAATGCTTAAATCCCCAAATTCTTTATAGATATGGACGGAAAACAGTCTTGATTCTTGGTTAAAAGCAAAAAAAAAAAAAAAAAAAGGGCAGTTAGCATTTATTTTGCATAAATATGTCGAAGTATAATACTAGTCTGTTAGTGAATGTAGCTAGCGGCTGCCTGATGTAAACAGCTTTTCTGGTGAAAATTCTTGTGAATAAATGCTTCAATCCCTGAATTCTTTATAGATATGGACATAAAACGGTCTCGATTCTTGGTTAAAAGCAAAAAAAAAAAGTGCAGTTAGCATTTATTTTACATAAGTACAATGCTAGTCTGTTAGTGAATGTAGGTAGCGGCCGCCTGATGTAAACAGAGCTTTTCCGGTGAAAATTCTTGTGAATAAATGCTTAAATCCCTGAATTCTTCATAGAAATGGACGGAAAACTGGAGTCTTGGTTAAAAGCAAAAAAAAAAAAAAAAAAAGTGCTGTTAGCATTTATTTTACGTAATTATTGCGAACAATGATGCCAATGCAGTAGCGGCTGCTTTCTCCCATTGATGTTTTTCACGTTTCAAAATGCACGCATGGTACGAAAAATATAATAATTACTTTGAATCCTCCAAAAATATCACTCCTGAGACAATCCTTCCTGTTTGTATGCGGTACAGCTTTCGTACTTTTATCCTAAATCCGGCACTGAATGCTGCATGCGTCTCTGCGACCGACTGCGAATAACTGAAGCGGATTGTGGGATGCCTGGCCCACTGCTTGAAGGCGTTGTGCAGTGGCTGGCCAAATTGACCCGTCAATACAATTATGAAGTCTATTGCCGTCATGCTGTGGCTTTTTGCATTCGTCTTGAGAGCCATTTGCTGGAGTTGTGTTGTGAGCCAATTGCTGTCGTGTTGTGGCATTTGGGGCTCGTGCTTTTGCCGATTTGCAATCGCACTTTAGGAATTGGCGGTCGTGTTGAAGCAGTTTGCATTCGTGCTTTTTTTCTTCCGCAAAGCGTTTGCAATTGGGGTTCGTGCTACCCCAGAATGTCACAATGCCAGTTTTTTCCAATATCATTCAGCCCTAGTAGACGTTCAACCCATTTGACCATTTGTTCATTTGCCGCCATCCCTTCAACTTCAGATGGATTGGACGTCAATGGTGCTGAAACTTGCCAAACATCCCAGTTCAAATGGATTTAATTCGTTGCGAAAGCGAAACATAAAAAAAAAAAAAAAAAAAAAAAACTGATCTTGAAATTAGGAAATTTTCACTAGAGTTTGTTGGAAGGCTTCATTTGGACATTTTGTTTTGACTGTGCATTCGGGTGAAAACGTGGTGTTAGAGTCTGCGACTCAAAAAGATGTGAATTTCCTCTTTGGTGTGGGCCGGCCAGCGGGAAGGCTCAGGTGCGGGCGGACACCCCCAGGCCAAAAACATGTTGCCCTTCAAAAACATTTGGACAGAACGCTGACATGCAGAATACATTTCCTGTCCCAAAGTGGGAAGACGACACTTGACTGTCCTCTTCAGCTCGTCCATTTCTCTGCCACTTGTATTTATCCACCAAATTAGATTCCGTTTAACTGGCAAATGCCTAATATGCCTCCTAATTTGGGTGGAACTGATTGTCGTTGATGCCGATTGCTGATTTGACTTTGATGAGTACTTACAGCACCCAAAACTAAGGAAATGCATCAACATACTTTCAAACGTTTTAACAATTAACATTGGCTGCTGTTGACGATGATAGCTGTCCAATCCATTTGGACTGGTGAAATTGATTTTCCTTTTTTTTTTTACATGACAGTCCAAATGGTTTAGACATCTAGTGCCATCAATGGCAGCCAAAGTTAATTCATGAAATGCAATGAAATACCCATATTGGCCCGAATATAAGGCGGCCCTGAATATATGACGACCCCCTCTTTTTGAAGAGTCAAGTTTGAAAAAAGACTTTTTGAACACCAAATTCATTTTTATACAGAAAATAATGACAGTACATCCGAAACAAATGATGATAACAATATATTTGAGCGAAAAAGCATGTTATTTTGCCTCATTCAAATCTTAATATCTGAACATTTAAATATGTAAATAACTCAAGTGCAATCACATTCGTAAATGAATGGCTTCTGGTTTTTGAAATGTAAATAAACCAATCTACTGTGATAAAACAACAAAATTGCAATAACTGCATTAACCATCAAAGTGAAGTCTAATTGTAACTGTAGTTTTGAAACAAATCTGAATAAGGGAAAAACATTGCAATAAAATAATGCAAACTGGTTAAACTTGAGAGTCGCTGAGATTTGTCATGACAGAACATCGCTTCAATGATATCTGGCGCCATCTAGCGTCATGAATGGGTATAATGTCTAGACCGCGAATGTAAGACGACCCCAACTTTTTCAGTCTTATTTCAATGCAAAAAACACCGTCTTATATTCGGGCCAATACGGTATAATCCGACCAGAGGTTGCGCTAGACATTTTCGTTGTCTGTCATTTTGACTGACAGGGTCATAAAAATCCGGTCATAATCTATTTTTACCCGTCACTTAAATTTTTAAAATGTTAATGATGACATATTCAATAGTATTTAGTTTTCATTCATTTTTAATAAATATTGTAACGCTTGCTTGGCGGCGAAAAATTAGACACGGAAGCCGTGGTATTTTTCTCCCTCTTTTTACTCTGCTTACCGCCAACAACACCAACAAAACAACAACTTCACCCCCAAAGAAAAAGACGCAACTATATAGACCCCAATCACCAACGTCACACAATGATCTTAATTGTGGTTGTCAGCCCAAAATCTTCTAATTATATATTAAATGCATCTTACCAGATATAAAATGACTACTACATAGTCTGTGGTGATCGTTTGGTGCCCAGATTTCTTGTCGAATTACAGCAGTCCATCTCGCTCTCCTCTTCGGGTCTCTCAGAATACGGTAGTACTTCAAGTCTCTCCGTCTATCTTCTCTGTTACTGCAACCAACCGCCACACACGCCTTCACCATTTTGATTATTAATGTTAACGAGCAGAAAAACACGCCGTAATAGGAGGCATGTACGTAGCGGTAATGTGTAAACACGACGAGCTGACGGACAATATGGCGGCTCCAGTCAGAGGGGCGGAGTTGTGACGTCATGTGGTTGGGGTCTATACACAGGCGGCAATCTAGTCCACCAATTGGATGACGCGCTGGCACACCGGGTGCACCAATAAGAACCTCGCGTTGATGTGTCAATCACGGTGCCGCCGCCAGACCCCGGGAGAGACAATAGCTAATTAATATGCTCACTCGCCACCCTGTGGTCTGGGGTGTGAATTGCAACCTGTCAAAATGACGGACGGACTTCAGTTTTTTCCGTCACCGTTTTAAAAAACCGGTCAACGACGGAAAATATTCGGTTAACGCGACCCCTGAATCCGACACTAGGAAGTAGGGGTGTGACAAAATATCGAAATGGTGATATATCGTGATACTTTATATTCCAAAAGGTTATTGATATGCTCCTGCCAAGAATCGAGATTTTAAAAATTTTTGTAAAAAGGAACCAACAAGTTGCTACCAAAATCTTCCACCATAACTCTCTAGCACTCTAACGGTGCTCGACGACCAATCCATTTAGACTGGGAACATTTGTTCATTCGAAACCAGAGCATTCAGTCACTCTGTCCGATTTTCAGGGCATTTACAGGTCATTTCCTGTTAAGTTTTAGTCACTGCCTATTCATTTGGATGATTCCCAGGTAACTTCCTGTTCTGTAACTCAAAATAAACAGGAAGTGACCCATAAAATACCCCAAAATCAACTAGAAGTAACTGAAAATCAACAGGTATATGACCTTAAATGGCCCAAAATGACCTAATTGCCTGGCATTGGCTGTCACTGTCGGCCATAGACGTTCAATCCGTTTGAAGTGGGAGGGATGCCACCCTCCCACTTCAAATGGATTGGACGTCTACTAGTGTTAAACTCATTCCAATTCACAGCAGAAGCTTGTTTCTCTGTTAATTCGTTTGTAGAATATCCTAGAATGATTTCCTAACCAATGTATCGATAATCGTTGTATCTCCATGTCGTCAGATCATCGTTATCGTGAGCTGTGTAAATCGTATCGTATCATGAGGTAACAAGAGGTTCCTACTCCTACCAGGAAGCCCCATCCTAAAAAAAAAAAGGCGTCCTTTTAATTTGACAGGTGAGCGTCGTGTCCGTCGGTCACGCTGGTCACCACGGCAACCTTCTGGCCAATCGTGTACCGTCATGCCATGGCGCAGTAGCAGCAATCAATATTAGAGCAAAGATGCGGATGTTGATGAAATTGACACTTGATAAGTATTAAGTATTTGGTCAATAGCAAATGTTCATCTCAATACTTTGTCATGTACCCTTTGTTGGCAATAACAGAGGCCAAACGTTTTCTCTAACTCTTCACAAGCTTTTCAAGCACTGTTGCTGGTAGTTTGGCCCATTCCTCCATGCAGAGATCTCCTCTAGAGCAGTGATGTTTTGGGGCTGTCATTGAGCAACACTGACTTTTAATTCCCTCCACAGATTTTCTATGGGGTTGAGATCTGGAGACTGGCTAGGCCACTCCAGCACCTTGAAATGCTTCTTACGAAGCCACATCTTTGTTGCCCTGGCTGTGTGTTTGGGATCATTGTCATGCTGAAAGACCCAGCCACGTCTCATCTTCAATGCCCTTGCTGATGGAAGGAGATTTTCACTCAAAATCTCTCGATACATGGCCCCATTCATTCTTTCCTTTACACAGATCAGTCGTTCTGGTCCCTTTGCAGAAAAACAGCCCAAAAGCATGATGTTTCCATCCCCATGCTTCACAGTGGGTATGGTGTTCTTCAGATGCAATTCAGTATTCTTTCTCCTCCAAACTCAAGAACATGTTTCTACCAAAAAGTTCTATTTTGGTTTCATCTGACCCTAACACATTCTCCCAGTCCTCTTCTGGATCATCCAAATGCTCTCTAGCGAACCGCAGACGGGCCTGGACGTGTACTTTCTTCAGCAGGGGGACACGTCTGGCAGTGCAGGATTTGAGTCCCTGGCGGTGCATTGTGTTAATGATGGTAGCTTTTGTTATTGTGGTCCCAGCTCGCTGTAGGTCATTCACTACTTGAACATTATCGTCATGGAATTTTTCAGTCAGAACTGTTCAAATGGATTGCACATGGTAGCCAATGTGTTAAAATGAGCCCAACGATTTAAGAAATGAGAAAATGAACAAAGCGGCGTCACTTCCATTCGTTTCTGTGTCGGGGAATCCGAAGGTAATTGGACGGTCGTTACGACGCGTGCAAATGGACAGTAATTGCACACGCGAGTTCTGGAAAATTCGGCCCAATTAGCTGTAGGCCCGCGCCGCTAATTAACTCCGCTGAGCGTTTAAACAATTTCCGAAGCAATTTGAGCTCCGCCGAGGGACGGGAAGAAATTGTGGGCTCAAAAGCCCAGACGGGAGTCATTTGCATATTCGGACTTTCACGAGAGCACTCGAACGTTGCCTCGCGTGCTCGACGGCGCAAACGCGAATACTTCAGTTTTGCAATGAAATATTTGACAAACGGTCATCGAGTTGACGCTACTGTGCCGATGTCGGAAAAGCGACGACGGCGGCCGTTGATGGCGATAGACGTCAAACCCATTCGGACCGGTTGACAGCCCTCCAAGTTCAAATGGATTGGAAGACAAATGAAATGCGACAATGCACAGCAGGCTTAAAGCCTCCTGTCTTTTAAAGTTGAAATAAGTGTTATAAATGACATTAATGATGTTTACCTTGGCGCTTTAGAAATGTTCAGTAGCTGGAAATTCAACAGTGCCATTCATGCATGTGCTTTCAGCATGAAAAGGACGCTTGCTTAAAAAGACAAAAGGAGCATTTTAGACCTGTAAATGGCACTAAAACAGTGTTGTTGTTTTTTTTTACTTTTTCTGAGTCAGGGCACGTTTTTACATTTGGAAAAAAAAACTTGGCGGCACACCACAAACAAAAAATGTTCCAATATTACTTTCTGTACAGTATATTTAGTTATAAAATAATTTCTCACTGTCAAATTTGAGCCTGTTTAGATGAACACAAAGCCGATATCCTGGCAGGAATCTTAGTCAACAGATCTCAGTCTCTCTCTGTTTTTTTTTATAGCAGTTAGGCTTGAAAAGCTCATAATTGTCAGACGGGGACTTTAGCAATATCTTTAACCGCATCAGGGCATCCCGCTGACAATGGCTTTGCGGGCAGGTAGAATTGTCTCTGCCACAGTGGTGGGACGATTTGGATTTAGCAATAAGCTATCTGGCTTTGAGAGCTTTCTCATTTACCTTTATAGTTTTTCTCAAAAAAGTTGCCTGTTTCTCTGTGTTTTCACAGAGCGAACAAAATAGTCCATCGACTTGTTTTGAAGCGACGGCAACTGCCCATGTCGCTTCAAGAACTGCTCGGATTTTAGCCATCAGCCACCTTGCAGTCCTTGACAACCTGTAGGAATAAAACACAGAGGGGAGGATTGACGGTCGTCAAATATGGTTAAAATGGAAAGGACACTTTCGTGTACTGTATATCGAGCCTAATCAAATGAGGTACAGTAGACATGCTGGGGTCCACATTGCCGCGGACAGCATGGTGGCTGATGGCTAAAAATCCGAGCAGTTCTTGAACGCGAGAAGAGCAATACCTCGCTCATCTGCACATGACCGCAACCTTCTACCTACTCCTTCCTTCCTACTGCGACCCGACACCGTAAAAAAAAAAGTGATTTTTATCATTTCTATAATATATATTTCTTTTTAATATTTTTTCTTTTTTATGAAAATTTTAGATTTGTAATCATTTCAATAATGTATATTCATAGACTGCATAATCTATTGACAGGACGAGGGGTGCGGGGCCTGATAAATAGGGAGCCTGCATTGTTGGTGAGGCCGTCAAAGCTGACTGAGTGAAATCACAGAGAGCTTTTTTTGTTAGGGGGTGGTGTGGCTCAGTGGTAGAGTAGTTGTCCCCCAACCCGCAATTCTCCGCCCTGATGAACTGACCTAAGTGTCCTTGAGCAAGATACTGAACCCCACGTTGCTCCTGGTGCTGCGTCACCAGTAGGTGGATGGCGAGATAGTGTAAAGCGCTTTGAGCGCTTTGAAAGGTGGAAAAGCGCTATATAAGTATAACACCATAACACCATTTAAAAATTCTGATGACTAAATGCTTAAATCCCTGAGTTCTTCATAGATATGGACGTAAAACAGTCTCGATTCTTGGTTAAAAGCGAAAAAAAAATCGTGCAGTTAGCATTTATTTTACATAAGTACAATGCTAGTCTGTTAGTTAATGTAGCTAGCGGCCGCCTGATGTAAAGTGAGCTTTTCCGGTGAAAATTCTTGTAAATAAATGCTTAAATCCTCGAATTCTTTATAGATATGTATGTAAAACAGTTTTGATTCTTGTTTAATAGCAAAAACACCAGGCAGTTAACCTTTACTTTACGTAAGTACAATGCTAGCCTGTTAGTGAATGTAGCTAGCGGCCGCTGATGTAAACAGAGCTTTCCGGTGAAACTTCTTGCGTATAAATGCATAAATCCCCAAATTCTTTATAGATATAGACGTAAACCAGTCTTGATTCTTGGTTAAAAGCAAAAAAAAACAAAAAAACATGCAGTTATCCTTTTATTTCACGTAAATATGTCAATGCTAGTCTTTTAGTGAATGTAAGTAGCGGCCGCCTAAAGTATATAGAGCTATTCCGGTCAAAATTTTGTGTGGATAAATGCTTAAATCTCTGAATTTGTATAGATTTAAATGTAAAACAGTTTTGATTCTTGGTTAGCAGCACAAAAACATGCAGTTAGCATTTATTTTACGTAAATATGCCAATGTTAGGCTTTTAGTGAATGTAGGTAGCGGTCGCCTGATGTAAACAGAGCTTTTCCAGTGAAAATTCTTGTGAATAAATGCTTAAATCCCCAAATTCTTTATAGATATGGACGGAAAACAGTCTTGATTCTTGGTTAAAAGCAAAAAAAAAAAAAAAGGGCAGTTAGCATTTATTTTGCATAAATATGTCGAAGTACAATGCTAGTCTTTTAGTGAATGTAGGTAGTGGACGCCTGATGTAAATAGAGCTTTTCCAGTGAAAATTCTTGTGAATAAATGCTTAAATCCCCAAATTCTTTATAGATATAGACATAAACCAGTCTTGATTCTTGGTTAAAAGCAAAAAAAAACAAAAAACATGCAGTTATCCTTTTATTTCACGTAAATATGTCAATGCTAGTCTTTTAGTGAATGTAGGTAGCGGCCGCCTATAGTAAATAGAGCTATTCCGGTCAAAATTTTGTGTGGATAAATGCTTAAATCTCTGTATTTGTATAGATTTAAATGTAAAACAGTCTTGATTCTTGGTTAGCAGCACAAAAACATGCAGTTAGCATTTATTTTACGTAAATATGCCAATGTTAGGCTTTTAGTGAATGTAGGTAGCGGTCGCCTGATGTAAACAGAGCTTTTCCAGTGAAAATTCTTGTGAATAAATGCTTAAATCCCCAAATTCTTTATAGATATGGACGGAAAACAGTCTTGATTCTTGGTTAAAAGCGAAAAAAAAAAAAAAAGGGCAGTTAGCATTTATTTTGCATAAATATGTCGAAGTACAATGCTAGTCTTTTAGTGAATGTAGGTAGTGGACGCCTGATGTAACTAGAGCTTTTCCAGTGAAAATTCTTGTGAATAAATGCTTCAATCCCTGAATTCTTTATAGATATGGACATAAAACGGCCTCGATTCTTGGTTAAAAGCAAAAAATAAATAAATAAATAAGTGCAGTTAGCATTTATTTTACATAAGTACAATGCTAGTCTGTTAGTGAATATAGCTAGCGGCCGCCTGATGTAAACAGAGTTTTTCCGGTAAAAATTCTTGCGTATAAATGCTTAAATCCCCGAATACTTCATAGATATGGACGTAAAACAGTCTCGATTCTTACTTTTAAGCAAAAAAAAAAAAAACGTGCAGTTAGCATTTATTTTACGTAAATATTATGCCAATGCAGTAGCGGCTAATTTCTCCCATTGATTTTTTTTCCACCACGTTTCAAAATGCACGCATGGTACGAAAAATATAATAATTACTTTGAATCCTCGAGCAAATCACTCCAGCCAGTCTCAACTCTTTCCCTGACAGCAGCTGCCCACAAACGTGCCTGTCTAAAAATAAAATGTGTGACCGCAAGCCTGAGGAACCAAAGTGTCGGAGGGAATGTGGCTACGAGCGTTTACGCCTTTTGATTTCCCCGATGACGCAGCCGACGTGACATCTTTATGGGTTTGGCATCGGGGGCCCTTTAAGAGCCGCTTTGTCCGGGAAACAAATCTAGCGGCGTTGAAACAAACAGGTCGTCGCACCGCGTTTCAGCCAGCGGGCTGCTTACGTACAACCGAGATCTTTTTATGGAAAAAAATTACCCTAATTTCTGGAATAAAAGTCGTTTTTTTTTTTTTTTTTTTTTTTTTTTTTTTTTTAATTGTTTAGCGTCCTCTAAAGGGACATGGAAGATTTTTTTTCTGACAAAGCAGAAAAAGAAAAACAGAAGTAAAAAAAAAAAAGGTCGAAAGAAAAAAAAAATCACATTGAAGCAAAAAAAAATTTTTTTTTTTTTTTTTTACATCAAAGCAACAACAAAAAAAATCACATTCAAGCAAAAACATATATATTTTTTTTACATCAAAGCAAAAACAAACAAAACAAAAAAACACAGAGCCTGAGTTCTCTGCATTTGCTGTACATCCATCGGTAACCATGTAGCTGCCCGGAGTTTAAGCCTATGTAGCGCCGCCTTATCACCACAAAGAGCTTTTTCCGTTGAAAATTTGTGAATAAATGTTTAAATCCCTGTATTCTTTATAGATATGGACGTAAAACAGTCTTGATTCTTGGTTAAAAGCACAAAAACCATGCAGTTAGCATTTATTTTACGTAAAAATGTCGCAGAATGATGCCAGTCCGTAGCAGTTAATTTCTCCCGTAGATTTTTTTCACGTTTCAAAATGCATGCATGGTACGAAAAATATAATAATGACCTTGAATCCTCAAACAAATCACTCCCGAGACAATCCAACCTGTTTGTATGCGGTACAGCTTTCGTACTTTTTCAACAGAAATCCGGCGTTAGATCGCTGCGTGTGTGTGTTTGCAAATAGCTCCTCTTGATGTAGGCGGGCCCCTACTTGAATGCGAGGTGCAGTGCATGACCGATCTGACCTGTCAATATATTATGAAGTCTATGCCTGTATCGATTTCACATTGAAAAAATGTGAAAATACTAAACACTTTTGCAAAGGTGTACCCGTGTCGGGCGACTAAGTCCTTCTCGCGGCACCGTGAGCGCATTTGATTTCTTTTCGGGAAAGAACAACCCTCATGAAATATTGATGTCGTCGGGCAAACAACGGGACGTGTAATTATCATCAAATGGCAGCTGCAATCAAGCTCCCGGTGCGCGCGCGCGCGCGTGCGTCCGTCCGTCTGTCGCCGCCCTCGAAAGGTTACGCATACGCTTTACGGCCGACGCTCTTAATTCTCCTCGACCTTTTTCCAAGCATCACCAAAAATATCAACGACGTCGATAATCTGGAAAAGGAAGTTATTGCCTCAACTTCTCATTTATTTCCTTTAGGTTTTTCATCATGACTGTGGTTTTGTTTTGTTTTTGACGGCGATAGACGTCCGATCATCCTTCTGCTGTGAATTGAAATGTGTTTGTCACCAGTCGACGTCCGATCCCATTGAAGTGGGAGGGATGGTAGGCTGGGTCTTGGCCAGGGGGAAAAAACTGTTTTTTTTTAACCATAGACTTCATTAAGATATTGATGGGTCACATCCGTCAAACTCTGCGCCATGCCTTTAAGTAGGGGGCCTGCCCACAGCAAGAGGAGTTATTCTCAAACACACGCACGCAGCGATCTAACACCGGATTTAGGTTGAAACCGTACCAAACAGGAAGGATTGGAATAGATTTGGGGGTTTTTTAGGGGTACTTAAAAGGTTAATTCCGATTCACGCGGATATTCGTGTTGCGTCGCCAGCGTAGGAACCGAACTAGTTCATTACCGGCGGACTGCCTGTACAGTCCGTGACAAAAGTCTTGTCGCTTATACATTTTGTAGAAACAATTGCTAATAAACTGACTTTTAATGATTCAGTTGGTTTCAGAAAGGAAAGCTAAGACCCTCCCCAAATGATGTTGAATGTACCAAAATAACGGCTGTCAAACGATTAAAATTATTAATCGAGTTAATTACAGCTTAAAAATTAATTAATCGTAATTAATCGCAATTCAAACCATCTCTAAAATATGCCATATTTATCTGTAAATTATTGTTGGAATGGAAAGATAAGACACAAGATGGATATATACATTCAACATACGGTACATAAGGACTGTATTTGTTTATTATAACAAAAAATCAACAAGATGGCATTAACATTATTAACATTCTGTTACAGCGATCCATGGATAGAACGACTTGTAGTTCTTAAAAGATAAATGTTAGTACAAGTTATAGAAATTTTATATTAAAACCCCTCTTAATGTTTTCGTTTTAATAAAATTTGTAAAATTTTCAATCAAAAAATAAACTAGTAGCCCGCTATTGTTGGTGTCAATAATTACGCAATGCTCATGGGTGCTTAAGCCCATGAAATCAGTCACACCCAAGCGCCAGCAGAGGGCAACAAAATACCAAAAAACACAAGTAACATGTTGTCATTGCACTGTGCTGTCATTTTAATCTGTTTGAGCGGGGCATGTGCGTTGATTGCGTCAAATATTTTAACGTGCCCGTTAACGCGATAATTTTGACAGCCCTAACAAAAATATATTTGTTTGACTAAAAAAAGATTAATCATTTAATGAAGACATAAAGGTCAAATTTTGGCAAGACAAAAGTTTTGTCGCCTACAGAAAGTAGTGTGAAAATTGAACAAAAAATGTACTTCAAAGACAAAAATATGTTACATAGCATAAGCCAATTAAGTAGTGGTGCTGTGAGATCCAAATTTAATATTTTGTATGACTTCCATGGGCTTCGGAAAGGATTCATACAATTTATTCATGAAGTCATCAGGAACATCAAAGAAAGCAGTCTTGCACGCCGTCCAGAGTTCATCTACATTTTTGGGTTTCCTCCTCCATGCTTCCTCTTTCATCCCGTTCATGTCTGGTGACTGGGCTGGCCAGTCCTGGAGGATCTTGATCTTCTTTGCCTCGAGGAACTTTGAGGTAGAGATTGAAGTATGCGATGCAGCTGCAGAATTTGTCCCTTTTTATCGTTAGGAATGTAAGAGGCACCTAAGCTTTGTTGATATTTCAGACTATTTATGTTGCCTTCCACCCTGGAGATCTCTCACACACCCCCATACTGGATGTAACGCAGACCATGATTTTGCCACCACCAAACTTCACAGTTTTCTGAGTGAATCTCGGATCCATGCAGGCTCCAGTAGGTCTCCTGCACTATTTATGGCAACTGTGGTGTAATTCAATGGAAGATTCATCTGAAAAATCCACCTTTTGCCAATTTTCCAGCATCCATCTTTTTGGCAGGCTGTGGGGCTTGGCAAATGCCACACGGTTTTTTAATTGTCTGCACCCTGAGAGATCAAAAGTCTGAAATATCAACAAATCTTAGCTGCCTCTTACATTCCTAACCATAAAAAGGGACAAATTCTGCAGCAGGAAGATGGTGCATCGCATACTTCAATCTCTACCTCAAAGTTCCTCAAGGCAAGGAAGATCAAGATCCTCCAGGACTGGCCAACCCAGTCACCAGACATGAACATCATTGAGCATATCTGGGGTAGGATGAAAGAGGAAGCATGGAAGACGAAACCCAAGCATGTTGATGAACTCAGGCATACAATCCTTGCCGAACCACATGGATGCAGTCGTTCAAGCCCATGGAAGTCATACAAAATATTAAATTTGGATCTCACAGCACCACTACTATGTTATATAACATATTTTTGTATTTGAAGTACATTTTTTGTTCAATTTTCCCACTACTTTCTGTAGGCGACAAAACTTTTGTCTTGCCAAAATTTGACCTTTATGTCTTCATTAAATGAATTTTTTTTTTTTTCAGTGAAACATATATTTTTGTACATTCAACATCATTTGGGAGGATCTTAGCTTTCATTTGAGCCATTTCTGAAACTAATTGAATAATTAAAAGTCAGGTTATTAGCAGTTGTTTACCACAAAATGGATAAGCGACAAGACTTTTGTCAGGGACTGTATAGAGTATTTATTCTAGTAATCCTTTTTTAGGTACGTATCTCCAATGCTTTAGGTATACATATTTAATGTAAATGTATGCATCTCGGGAATCTTATTTTAATCTTATTTTATTTTAAAAAAATATTCATACTGGAAAACAAAAATGCATTTTTTTAATGCAAATGTATTATACATGTATATTTTAAAATATTGATATGACGAGCTGTCGCAGGTGGCCGTGGCCGACTTTAGGAGCCGGCAGCAGCGTGAAAAGTAGCTCATTCGGGTTGATTTTAGTCTAGTCGAGTCTATTCGCTCGCGCGTGATTTGCCTAACAGGATGAGACATCACCTGGGAAAATTTCCAGTATGACAAAGATTTCTGCTCCGCGTGACGAGAGCCGGCACGCCACGCGGCCTGTAGCCGCGCACGCTACAAAAAAAACGACGCGGCGCTTCGTCACGAGCCTGTCAATCTTCGGCACGCAATGCCAGGGGGTTACAGTGATCCCTCGTTTATTGCGGTTAATGGGGACCGACACCACGCGCGCAAAAATTGAAAATCCATGAAGTAGAGGTGGAGCTTATTTAATTTTTTTTTTTTTTTTTTGGTGTGTTTAATGTATTAAGATTTAACAGCACTGGAAAGAGATACAAACAGTGCTGGCCCAAAGTATTGAAGTCATTATCATTTTACATTAAACTCCAAAAATGGGCCAGACAAAAGTATTGGTACTAGAGGCATGCGAAATTTCCGATTCTTAGATTATTCACAATTCGGCCGTGGAAGATTCGAGAACGATTCACAAATATCCAAATTCCGATCATTGAATTATACACTACCAGGTAAAGCGGAAGTAAAACACAGTCAGCGCAGTCTTTGGGACACAATGAGGAACGGACTGAGAGTAAATATCACGTTCAACTTATTTAACAACTAACTTATAAAAAAACAATCGTACCTGACTGCGGCTGACAGCTGCTCCAAACAACGCCCAGTTGCTAGTTGCTACAAACATACGGCTACAGTAGATATTATATATATGTAGAACTAGATGCAAAATGACAGATGACGTCGGTGTCAGAATATGTATTATTGAACAGAGATGCCAAATGACAGACTTTCCGGCGTAAGTGAACAGCCGCCATCTTAAAGCAGTAGACCTCTCTAGAAGGCTCTGTTGTAGCAAACCTAATTAACTTTTTATCTAAAATACTCCTAAATCGGCAGAATCTTGTCTTGAATCTATCTTTAAATGATGAAATAGTTTAAAAACTTTGACAAAAGTAGACAGAAGGGAAATTATGGAATAACTGGAGCAATTTTAACAACTGTAACAGTTGATTCACAACATTAAATTAATTGAATGTAGTTTAAAGCTGCTGATACAGAATGGCGACTTGAGTTTTTTTTAGGGCTGTCAAAATTATCGCGTTAACGGGCGTTAATGAATTTTTTAAATTAATCACGTTAAAATATTTGACGCAATTAACGCACTTGCCCAGCTCAGATAGATTTAAATGACAGTAGAGTGAAAGGCCCACTTGTTAATTGTGTTTTGCGGAGTTTTGCTGCCCTCTGCTGGCGCTTGGGTGCGACTGATTTTATAGTGTAAGTAATTATTGACATCAACAATGGCGGGCTACTAGTTTATTTTTTGATTGAAAATTTTACAAATTTTATTCAAACGAAAACATAGAGGGGTTTTAATATAAAATTTCTTTAACTTGCACTAACATTTGTCAGAAAGAACTACAAGTCTTTCTATACATGGATCACTTTAACAGAATGTTAATAATGTTAATGCCATCTTGTTGATTTATTGTTATAATAAACAAATACAGTCCTTCTGTACCGCATGTTGAATATATAAATCCATCTTGCGTCTTATCTTTCCATTCCAACAATAATTTACAGAAAAATATGGCATATTATATAGATGGTTTGAATTGCGATTAATTGCGATTAATTACGATTAATTAATTTTTAAGCTGTAATTAACTCGATTAAAAAATTTAATCGTTTGACAGCCCTAGTTTTTTTATTTACTGTTATTTTTGTATATTTGTTTACTGTTATATGTTAACTTGATACTGAAATAGTAGTTTGGTTTAGCCTGAGAGGATTTTTGAACAATTTTGGAACTAATGTACAAAACATTAAAAAAAAACAACAACAAAAAGGACGGGGTGCATCAATAATCGTTTTATAATCAAATCGGAGCCTCTGAGTCGTAATCGAATCATTAGGTGCCCAAAGATTCCCAGCTCTAATTAGTACCCTTTGAAAAATCATGTGATGCTTCTCTAATTTGTGTAATTAACAGCACCAGTTACTTACATGTGGTGACAATATTTAAATCACACTTGCAGCCAGTTAAAATGGATTAAAGTTGACTCATCCTCCATCCTGTGTCCTTTTGTGTACCACATTGCTTTGGAAGTAATATCTTCATTTACTTTGCTTTCAATGAAAAAACACAACAGAGAATTGGGGGGGGGGGGGGGGGGTGAAATCATTATCATTTTACACAAAACTCCAAAAATGAGCCGGACAAAAGTATTGGCACCCTCAGCCTAATACTCGGTAGCAACACCTTTAGACTAAATAACTGAACAACCGCTTCCGGTGTCCATCAATGAGTTTCTTCCAATGCTCTGCTGGAATTTTAGACCATTCTTCTTTGGCCAACTGCTCCAAGTCTCTGAGATTTGAAGGGTGCCATTTTCAGATCTCTCCACGGGTGTTCTATGGGATTAGGGTCTGGACTCATTTCTGGCCACTTTAGAAGTTTCCAGTGCTTTCTGAAGTGTGTTTTGGGTCACTGTCCTGCTGGAAGACCCATGACCTCTGAGGGAGACCTGGCTTTCTCACACTGGGCCCTGCAAAATTTGTTGGTTGTCTTCAGACTTCATAATGCCATGCACATGGTCAAGCAATCCAGTGCCAGAGGTAGCAAAGCAACCACAAAACATCAAGGAACCTCCACCATGTTTGACTGTAGGGACCGTGTTCTTTTCTTTGAAGACCTCGTTTTTTTTTTTCCTGGAAACTCTATGTTGATGCCTTTTCCCAAAAAGCTCTACTTTTGTCTCATCTGACCAAAACGTTTTTGGTCTTCTCAGGTAAGTTTTGGCCAACTCCAGCCTGGCTTTTTTTATGTCTCTGGGTCAGAAGTGAGGTCTTCCTGGGCATCCTACCATAGAGTCCCTTTTCATTCAGACGCCAACGGATATCACGGGTTGACACTGTTGTACCCTCGGACGGCGGGACAGCTTGAACTTGTTTGGATGTTAGTCAAGGTTCTTTATCCACCATGCGAACAATCTTTCGTTGAAATCTCTTGTCCATTTTTGTTTTCCGTCCACATCTAGGGAGGTTAGCCACAGTGGCGTGGGCTTTACACTTATGGATGACACTGCGCACAGTAGACACAGGAACATTCAGGTCTTTGGAGATGGACATGTAGCCTTGAGATTGCCCATGCTTCCTCACAATTTTGCTTCTCAAGTCCTCAGACAGTTCTTTGGTCTTCTTTCTTTTTTCCATGGTCAGTGTGGTGCACACAAGCACACAGGACAGAGGTTGAGTCAACTTTAATCCATTTTAACTGGCTGCAAGTGTGATTTAGTTTTTACCACCACCTGTTATGTGCCACAGGTAAGTAACAGTTGCTGTTAATTACACAAATTAGAGAAGCATCACATGATTTTTGAAAGGGTGCCAATACTATTGTCCGGCCCATTTCAAGTTTTGTGTCAAATGATAATGATTTAATTTTTTCTCCCATTCTCTTTTGTGTTTTTTCATTGCGAGCAAAATGAATGAAGATATTACTACCAAAGCATTTGCAATATTTTCTGGGAGAAATTGACCATTAGCTGACAGAATTGCAGAGGTGCCAATTAGAGGTGTGCAAAATTTCCGATTCTTAGATTATTCGCGATTCGGCCGTGGAAGATTCGAGAACGATTCACAAACATCCATATTCCAATTATTGAAATATGCCAAGTAAAGCAGAAGTACAACACACTCAGCGCGCCGCGCGGTCTTCGGTGCACAATTAGGGACGGAGCGAGAGTAGCTAAACATCATGCTTCTCATTACCCGGCCCCTCGGGTAACGCCAATGCTCAACTCACGGCTCTAGCTCAACTCAAGCCACGAGATAAAAAAACAACATACCTGACTGTTGCCGAAAAGCTGCTACAAAGTACATCCACATTATGTTACGGTAGATATCATTTATATAGGACTAGATGCAATATAGATTCGATATCGTTAGCAGCACATCTACAAAAAGCTAGATGCTGGTGTTAGTAATCGGCCGCCATCTTAAAGCAGTACACTTCCCTGCAAGGCTGTTGTAGCGAACCTTCCAAGCGAACCTAATTAACTTTTTATCTAAAATACTCCTAAATCGGTAAAATATTGACTTGAATCTATCTTTAAAATAGTTTTAAAACTTTCACATGTTGAAAGTAGACAAAAGAGAAATTATGGAATAACAGGAGCAATTTTAACAACTTTAACGGTTGATTCACAACATTAAAATAATTGAAAGTAGTTTAAAGCTGCTGATACAGAATAGGGACTGGAGTTTTTTATTTACTGTTATTTTTGTATATTTGTTTACTGCTATATGTTAACTTGATACTGAAATAGTAGTTTGGTTTAGCCTGAGAGTATTTTTGAACAATTTTGGAACTAATGTACAAAACAATTTAAAAAAAAAAAAAAAAAAAAAAAAAGGGAGGGGGGTGCATCAATAATCGTTTTATAATCGAATCGGAGCTTCTGAATCGTAATCGTAATCGAATCGTTAGGTGCCCAAAGATTCCCAGCTCTAGTGCCAATACTTTTGACCAACACTGTAAATTAGCTGCGCCTCTACTTCGCAGATTTCAATTATCGAGGGGGGCTGTCCCCATTAACCGAGAAAAACAAGGGATCACTGTAATTTTATTTCATCTTTACATTTGCGAAAAAATACGTATGCTACTGTGCTGCTTCTGCTTACACTGGATAGTTTTAGGTTGCAGCACTACTTGACATGTTTAACATTTGTGGCAGGTTACTTTAATGTCCATCCAAAAATCTTCCTTTCGGGTATCATTTTTCACTAAATAATTCAAAATGTGTGATATCTAAATATAAAATGGTACTATTGTGAAAAGATTTTTTGAAAGCAGCTGAACGGGACGGCAGCTCCGTCTTTGTGCCCCATCCATCACGGGCGCTATCTGGCGTCACGACATCGGTCATCCGACATCCACCTTATTTAGCATGGGCGCATCCATCAAAGCGCCATGAGCGTTATTTACCGTCAGCCCCGCGCGGATGACTGCCGTGCTAGCGGATGAAAGGCCGTGCCTTGATTTATAACATTTTCGCTATGTTAGGATTGTTTTAGGACGCGCAATATATGAGCCTAGATACACTAATCAGACAATTTCATTTCAATATTGTATTTTTAGAAGTGTTTTTGTCTTCCACTATTAAAATAAAAAAAAGTATATGAAGCATAGACTAAACAGGGGGCCTGCATTGTTGGCGAGGCCGTCAAAGCTGACCTAGTGGAATCACAGAGCTTTTTTTGTTGAAAATTCTTGTGAATAAATGCTTAAATCCCTGAATTCTTTATAGATATGAACGTAAAAAAGTCTCCATTCTTGGTTAAAAGCAAAAAAAAAAAAAACATGCTGTTAGCATTTGTTTTACATAAATATGTCAAAGTACAATGCTAGTCGGTTAGTAAATGTAGCTAGCAGCCGCCTGATGTAAACAGAGCTTTTCGGGTGAAAATTGTTGTGAATAAATGCTTAAATCCCTGAATTCTTTACAGATAGGGCCATAAAACAGTCTCGATTCTTGGTTAAAAGCAAAAAAAAAAAAACCACATGCAGTTAGCATTTGTTTTACGTAAATATGTCAAAGTACAATGCTAGTCCGTTAGTGAATGTAGCTGGCGGCCGCCTAATGTAAACAGAGCTTTTCCGGTGAAAATTCTTGTGAATAAATGCTTAAATCCCTGACTTCTTTATAGATATGGACGTGAAACAGTTTCGATTCTTGATTAAAAGCAAAAAAAAAACATGCAGTTAGCATTTTTTAACGTAAACATGTAGAAGTACAATGCTAGTCGGTTAGTAAATGTAGCTAGCAGCCGCCTGATGTAAACAGAGCTTTTCGGGTGAAAATTCTTGTAAATAAATGCTTAAATCCCTGAATTCTTTATAGATATGGACGTAAAATAGTCTCGATTCTTGGTTAAAAGCAAAAAAAAAACATGCTGTTAGCATTTGTTTTATGTAAATATGTCAAAGTACAATGCTAGTCTGTTAGTAAATGTAGCTAGCAGCCGCCTGATGTAAACAGAGCTTTTCCGGTGAAAATTCTTGTGAATAAATGCTTAAATCCCTGAATTCTTTACAGATATGGCCATAAAACAGTCTCGATTCTTGGTTAAAAGCAAGAAAAAAAAAAAAAAAAACACATGCAGTTAGCATTTGTTTTACGTAAATATATCGAAGTACAATGCTAGCCTGTTAGTGAATGTAGCTGGCGGCCGCCTAATGTAAACAGAGCTTTTCCGGTGAAAATTCTTGTGAATAAATGCTTAAATCCCTGAATTCTTTATAGATATGGACATAAAACAGTCTCGATTCTTGGTTAAAAGCAAAAAAAAAAAAACATGCAGTTAGCATTTGTTTACGTAAATATGTCGAAGTACAATGCTAGTCTGAATAAATAGTCTGAATATTGAATAATAGTCTGAATAAATGCTTAAATCCCTGAATTCTTTATAGATATGGAAGTAAAACAGTTTCGATTCTTGGTTAAAAGCAAAAAAAAAAAAACATGCAGTTAGCATTTTTTTAATGTAAATATGTAGAAGTACAATGCTAGCCTGTTAGTGAATGTAGCTAGCGGCCGCCTGATGTAAACAGCTTTCCGGTGAAACTTCTTGATGGACGTAAGAGAGTCTCTTAGTTAAAAGCAAGAAAAAATGTGCAGGTAGCTTTTATTTTACGTAAATATTGCGAAGTAGGATACCAATGCTGTAGCGGCTCATTTCTCCCACTGGTTTTTTTCACGTTTCAAAATGCACGCATGGTATGAAAAATATAAAAATGAACTTGAATCCTCAAACAAATCACTCCAGAAACAATCCTTTCTGTTTATATGCGGTTCAGCTTTCATACTTTTTCAGCCTAAATCCGGTGTTAGATTGCTGCATGTGACCGACTGCGAATAAATGAAGCGGAGTTTTAAACGATGAAGGCGTGACGCAGTGAATGGGGAATGTGTATACAATATAACATAATACATTATGAAGTCTATGGCTAATGCTAACTCATTGGCGGCCACTGATGACAAATCGAACCGGTCGGTACAATCGATCGATTGGAATAGAAAACGATAACACTTTGCAAAGGACCTGGAAAATCTGTTTACGCAAAGCCTGACGCCACCCTCGACGCCAACGCTTTGATCTCCCGTCGACCTCTTCTCGCGTGGCGTCGCTTCAAAAAGCGCTTTCGCCCCCCCTTTAGCGTTTGACGGATCGGCTTCAAAACGCCGACGGCGCTCTATTTTTACTTTTTGTTACCTCTGCCAAGGAGGTCACGCCATCAGCGGTGTGGATTGATTTTTTAAAAAAATAAATGTTTGTTAAAACCTTCAAGTCTGCAGTTTTTGATATATCGACGTGCTTGTTTGATGGCGAAGATCTATTTTTAACGTGGCGTTTAGACAGATCATTTTTCAGGCATTGATTTGAATGTTAAAACAAACAAAAAATATTAATACTGCCATTGGGGTAGAAGATCTCACATAAACTCTTTCAGTGTCATTGACAATAATGAGTTTATCACTGGTAGACGTCCAATCCATTTGAAGTGGGAGGGACGGCAGCCAACAAAGGAATCGATTTCTGTTCCACCCGGACTGCGAAAGAACAAGTATTGACAAATATCCCCGTCAGGCTATTTTCCGCCACCGCCCACGCGCGGCGACCGGGTTGCCGTGGTTACAATAATAACAGGAGCTTTCAGAGGCCAGCGCTGTGATTTCTGCCAATGACGGCGTGACGAGAGCGGGTCCTTGATGTGAACATTTTGCTGGCGGGACGCAGCATTTAATTGTGTCTTTATATTCCCCCGAGCGGCAAAAATTGGCGACGGATCCTGTTGATTCAAATAGGAAACAACCGGGGAAAATGTTGCTAATTGCGGTCAGTTGGGAAGCAAATGACCTAAGATTCTTTAGCCGCCGAGGACGCTAACCCGTAGCGTAGCCGCTCGGGGCCGCTTCATAGCGTGTTTGAAAAATGTCAGCTTTCATTTGGATTCTAGCCATCTTTTAAAATTTGCTCAAAAAACTGAATTTTACATCTGAACATTGGATTACAGTGTTATTTTTATTTCCCCTTTAACTGGAAAACAATCGTTTGAAAATCATTTTTTTAAGTATTTTAAGATTTTGTGATCTAATCTTTGTCAAAATCACACAGATGAAAAAACAGTGCTTTAACTAAAAGCACCCAAACATTTACAGGTTTTCATATTTTAATAGTATGCAAGCAATGACAGAAGAGGAAAAATAACTAGGTGCACCATCACAATTAAATATTTTGTGGCAGCAATAACGTCAACCAGACGCTTCCTGTTTCTGCAGATCAATCTGGCACATCGATCAGGACTAATCTTGGCCCGTTCTTCCCGACAAAGCTGCTGTAGTTCAGTCAGATTCCTGGGATGTCTGGCATGAATTGCTGTCTTTAGGTCATGCCATAGCATCTCAAGTCTGGACTTTGACTTAGCGACTCCAGAATGTGTATTTTGTTCTGCTGAAACCATTCAGAAGTATTTTGGGATCATTGTCTTGTTGCAACATCCAGCTTCAACTGTCTGACAGACGGCCTCAGGTTTTCCTGCAAAACTTTTGAATTCATTCTTCCATTAATGATTGCAAGTTGTCCAGGCCCTGAGGCAGCAAAACAGCCCCAAATCACGATGCTCCCTCCACCATGCTTCACGGTGGGGATGAGGTGTTGATGTTCCATTTTTCCTCCACACATGACGTTGTGTGTTACTCCCAAACAATTCAACTTTGGTTTTATCAGTCCACAAAACATTTTGCCAAAACTTCAGTGGAGTGCCTAAGTGCCTTTTTGCGAACATTAAACGAGCAACAGACAGCAGTTGCTTCCTCTGTGGAGTCCTCCCATGAACACCATTCTTGGCCATATAGTTGATGTGTGCACAGATATTACACTGTGCCAGTGATTTCTGTAAGTCTTTAGCAGACACTGACTCTTGGCGTCATCTTTGGTGGATGGCCACTCCCTGGGAGAGAAGCAACAGTGCCAAACTCTCTCTATTTGTAGACAACTCTGACTGTCGACTGATGAACATCCAGACTTTTAGAGATGGTTTTGTATCCTTTCCCAGCACATCAGACAATGCTTCTCATTTCTGAACAGGTGTGTGTTTTATAGTGGGCAGGGCAGCTTTAAACCACTCATCAGTGATTGGTCTTACACCTCACTAAAATTAGTTTCCATTGCTCTTTAAGGGGCCATTTACATGGTGACTCTCCGAGAATACGAAAAATTTGAAATTTGCATTTATATGGGCCCGTCTCCATTCGAACAATGTCGCAATTCCGCATGAAAACAATGTTGTATTCATGTCAGGCCCTAGGGGGCAGTGCAGATTTACCATGCCACAGTGAATGATGCACCCCACTGGAGTTCCTCAGCCCGGAAAAAAATATGCCCGTCCACTCAAAGCAATGGCATTTTTCTTTTGTTCGAAAAGGCACAAAATCGGAAACATTCAACATATTTATTTTAAAAAATATTATTAAAACAGTAAATTAACGCCAACATTCCGCCATATTTGCTGTTTTTAATGTTTAGTAGCACCGCTGCGCCCGCCCAATGTGACGTGTACGAGTGCTGATGTTATCGGCGCGGTCTTGTGCTGCAGGAGCCTTGGATATGCATGCGGAGCAAGCCCCCCTCAATCCCCTGCAATCGAATTCTTCCACTTTGGAGGCAGGATTCAGAATTTTTCGTCTTCGCCGACACCATATGCACGCGAGGCCACTCCGCAACACAGTCATTGATTGCGTCTTCGTGTCGCAGAGTCGCCATGTAAACTGCCCCTAAGTCTCCTTAGGCTGAGGGTTCGCTTATCGTTCCCCTTCTGTCATTTTTTGCATGCTATCCGCCTTAAAATATGAAAACCTATAGATGTTTGGGTGGTTATAGTTAAAGCAGATGCTGTATTTTCATCTGTGTGATTTTGACAAAGATCGGCTCACATTTGATGGGGATTTTATGCAGAAATGTGAGAAATTCCAAAAGGTTCTGATACTTTTTCATACCACTGTATATGAACTTAGCCATCAAAATGCAAAACTAATGGTAAATTGGTCAAAGACATCCTTTGTGGCAGCCTTAATGTAAACGTTTCTCTGCCAAATGTGAAATAAGCTGGCATTAACATCATGAATGAAAAAATGCAACTCGGCCACAACGAGGCGCTCGAAAGCTTGCCAAGGCAAGCGAGCATTTTGAGGCACCATTGTAAATTTTTCTATTTCCCTTGACACTTGAGATAGAAAAGAATCCATTAGAAAGTGAGTCATCGCTATAGTAACAAGCGCGTGAAGCATTCCCCGCCGAGCTCAAGTGTGTTTTTCATCCGGCGCCCGCTCGGGACGCAGGTGAGGCACGAGCTCATCCCTCGAAGATGATTGTTTCCCCCTCTCTCCGGAGTCGTCATTTGTCCGAGATCGGGCGCTTTGGCGACAATCGCGTCGAGTGGCGCGACGCCGTCCGACACCTGCCGCTCTCCGCGCCCAGCAAATTGGATTAAGAGCACCCGAGGGATCAATCTATCCGGCTCTTTGACCGGATTAGACTGGGGCGGCCGCATCCGAGCCGTCGCGAAAGCGACTCAAGTGGCGGCGTTTTGCTGAAATGCTAATTCAAGCTAAAAGCAAATAAATGTTGCTTTTGCTCATGTTTTGTGACAAATCTTTGGAAATGAGTTAGGAGACATCCAATCCATTTAAACAGCAACGTACGTTCATTCGCCGCCAACTAGTGTCACAGCTGTCAATGAAGCTATAAATTAGTCCGAATAGTCGAGTCATCGGATTAGGAACATTAAACGGTCGCAGAATAAATTTTAGGAGATGTAAAACAAAGGCTTGCTAAGGTAGCACTTTTAAAAGACGTTAAATGTGAATACAAAATAAAATTACCAAGTGTTTTTTTCCAAACGATGCAGGATCGAACTTTTACTTCACAAGAGCAAGACATGCTTTTAAAAATTAATTAAAATACCTGAGCTTAGCCTCAGTGTTTAAAAAAAAAAAAAAGATCAGTCCTACAAAAGAACAATTGGCTAACCTGCATAGCAAAACTCTGTTAGCTTAAATGCTGTAAAATGCTAACTTTTTTTTTTTTTTTTTTTTACAATTCTCTTAAATCATTCGAACACATACTCCAACAGAAAACTGCAAAATACACCTCTAAACTAAATTACAAACAATCATATTAGCTCAAACAACAGGGAGCAGCTGGATTCAGCCATGTTAGATGAGTTATTCACTGTTGCCACTAGTGGGCAGTGTATTCACCCAAATCAATAAAACCAAATGTAAACACTTTCAAAACATTACAACGCCACTCTAATAAAAGGTATCCTCGAAGCAGAACATTTTTTGTAATCGAATTACTCGGAGTTAATCGATGCAGCACTGCTGCCATACCTCCCACTTAAAACCGACTGGACGTTTAGCGCCGTCAATCGTATCCACTGAACCATTTGTGACCTATTTTCCCTCCAGTTGCCAAAGCACTAGCACTTTTTTTTTTTTTTTTTTTTTTTTTTTTTTTTGCCAAGTGGCATTTTTTTGCCATGTGGCAAAATGGATTTTGCCATGTGGCATTTATTTTTTGCCATGTGGCTTTTTTTTTTTTTTTTGCCATGTGACAAAATTGATTTTGCCATGTGTCTTGTTTTTTTTTTTTTGATTGCGTGCATAGCCGTCAATGGCAAAGCTTGAGTTGGGTGCCAGTTGAATGTCAATGCGCTGCAATAGAAAGTGTATGGTCAAAAATCACAGCCACACCTGTTTTTCTGCCATTTAAAATGAAGGGAAAATGTGGACGTCACCAATGGCATGGACGTGCATGGCCGTGCATGGTCTGCAAAACTGCCATATACCCCCAAAAATTGCCACATACCCCCCCCAAAAAATGCCATATGCCAAAATCCATTTAGCCACATACCAAAAAAAAATGCCATATGGCAAAATCCTTTTTGCCGCATGGCAAAAAAGTGCCACATGGCAAAGAATAAATGCCGCATGGCAAAATCCATTTTCCCACATGGCAAAGAATAAATGCCACATGGCAAAAAAAAATGCCACATGGAAAAATCAATTTTGCCACTTGGCAAAAAAAATGCCAAATGGCAAAATCCATTTTGCCGCATGGCAAAAAAATGCCACATGGAAAAGAATAAATGCCACAGGGCAAAATCAATTTTGCCACATTGCAAATCCTACTTTTGGTTCTCCCTGTCTCTCCCATATAGGCTGAAATTTTGCACTTTTGTTAACCACCAAATATGATTTACTACTAGGGGTGTGTATTGCCTCATATCTGGCAATATGATTCACAGGTCATGAGTCACAAGTCATGATTTGATTCGATCCCGATTAATCCCGATACTACATTTGAGGACAATGATTGTGACATTTGTATATCACTTTAGAAAAAAAAACGAATCAAAATGGACATATATATATACTGTATATAACAATTTATTCCTGAAACCTCATCCAGCACTAAGTAAAAGTGTTTTTGTTTTATGTTTGAACAACATCACATTTTCACTTTTTTTTTTTTTTTTTTTTTTGGTGCAAAACTGTTTTATTGCATGATTCTAAATACCTCATGCCTCGGTTTTTGCAGTCAAAGCCAAAATGAACCCAAATTTCAGAGTTATAAAAAGGACTAATACAAGCAACCACTAGAGGGCAACGTGCATAACTCTCTACTCAGATTAGTCTAATGTTGTTAGTTCAGCAGACTGCTGCGCACTGCTATCTACTGGACAGGAGTAGAAGTGCAGCCACTGAATTGTTTCTTCCCAACAAAAACACACGCGTAAGAATCGATACAGATGAATTTTAAATGGATATGAGAATTGCGTGACGTAATATCACAATATATCTCAGAATAGATATTAACACCCCTACTTAGTACCAGTTTTGTTTTTGGCTGCCATTTTAATTTTCGTCTTAGTTTTCATCTTTTGTACAATAATACTTATTAGTCTTAGTCATATTTTAGTCATTTCAAAATGTGTTTGTCTTCGTCTAGTTTTAATTAACATTAACTCAAGATTTCCGTCTGTAAAATTCGAAAGTTTCACTCCAAAAACAAGTAAAAGGTTTCCAATGAACATTGGCAGAGGCGCAAATATTGTAGCATCTACAAATCTGTTACGTGATAATACACACTCAGCAGGAAAAGAGTTAGCTACATTATTTTTAATTAGTTAGACCCGGCCAGACACCACGAACTGTATGTAAAAAAAAAAAAAAAAAAAAAAAAAAAGGTTGTCCAAGAGTTAAGGGAGACGCTCGCCGTTAGCAATAGCCAAACGTGAATGCTATGCTAACGCTACGAGTTACATTTAGCACTCAGCACAGACCTTTTAAGGCTGAAACAACATTGCATACTCTTTCTTGCCGAGATAAGAAGACAAATTATACCGTGTGTGTCTCAAAACAAGCAATGGGAAGACTGGAGAGGACACTAGACTAGTGGGTGAGTCGGGGGGGTCGCAGCACGTCACATGAGCGACACAACCAGGCAGGCTAACTACACATAAAAAATCATACGTTAACATGCGCCGAAAACTATGGCACATTTTCGTCTTGTCAGACGAAAACTGGCATTTGTGTTGTTAGTTTTAGTCTCCCAAGATAAGTTTTTGGCTCGTTTTCATCTCGTCACCGTCATGAAAAAATTGTTCGTCGACGAAATATGTTCATTATAGTCATCGTTGACGAAAACAACACTGCTTAGTACCATTTTTGGAATATAAGACGCTACGTGAACCTAGCGTTTTATAGTCCTGTGCGTCTTATGTATGAAAACTTTGTCTTTTAGAAAATGATGGCTGCAGCTTATAGTCCAAAAATGATGTTTAATTTCTTACATTTTCCTATCCCATTTAAAAAACTTCCCCCCAGAGTCATTCCTTACAAGGCCGTGAAAAACACAATAAATGACCTTTTACCCACTAGGGAATAGTTTAAAAATGTCATTTTGTTTTCTTTTCCATCTTGATTGATCAAAATGCTTTGAATTGGTTTGATTTTGAAGCTGCAGATGGAGCAAATGCGTCCTTTGTCCCGGCGAGCAGATGCGCTACGCTAGCTGAGTGGTCGCAAATGATTGGGGGGGATCGATACCGAGCGCTTCGTCCTTGTCCGTAAAGTCCATAAATCAGACAGGTGAACAACGAGTTGTTAAAAGGCATCGGCAGAAAAAACGCGGCTCGCTAATGCGCCTCGTTCTTTTTCGTCTCCTTGACATCAGCTCCGCCTTTTGTCCTTTGCCGCGTGACCGGCACGCAACATTTCTGGAAAAAAAGGCTGTACTTTCTTTCTCACTTTTCTCTACTACAGTGTATTCGTTTTTTTTTTTTTTTTAATGACGAGACTGGAGCTAGCAGTTACGCTTGTGCACAGTGTGGCTTTCGCGCACGCTAGAGTTAGCTCGGCTGGCTGGCGGGCGGGCGGGCGCGCGCGAAGATCAAAGCGTCCAGTCGTGCGCGAAAATGTCCATCAAAGATATTCTCGGAACGGATCAACGCATTTCCTCAGGAAAATGACTGCATTCCATATATACTGTACATTATGGGTGGCCATTATTTTCATAGTAGTTTTCCTTGTTTTTTAATTTTAATTACATTTAAAAACATGAATAATTATCATTTTTTATTTGAATAAAATGTAAATTCGTATATAGAAGTAAGAAAAATGGTACGAATGAAGGTACATATATATTTAAAATTGAAAAATATTACAAAAATTGGAAAATACAAAATTATTGAAGACATTTGTTTAATATGAAAAGGAGGAATTTATGTTCAACAAAATGTTGTAACATGTACAGTATTTATGTAAATTGTTATTTTCTCTTTTTTTCAATGTTAGCATTTCTCATCTTTATTTTCCATTTAATATTCTACATTTTGTAAATCAGTTTTAACACTACTTTATGTGGTTAGAGTGTTGGTCAAAAGTATTGGCACCTCTGCAATTCTGTCAGATAATGCTCAATTTCTCCCAGAAAATGATGGCAAATACAAATGCTTTAGTAGTAATATCTTCGTTGATTATGCTCGCAATGAAAAAACAGACAGAATTGAAGGGGTGCCAATACTTTTGGCCAGCACTGTATGTATTCCTCCAATGCTTGTTGAATATATGTTTAGTGAAATGCAGGCTTCAAGGGGTTAAACATGGATTCATTCTGTGGTTGTCCTTGACATTTTGTGACAACATTGACAACGACGCCCACTCTGAAGCTAATTGCTAAACAGCACTCGCCATCGAGGATCACAGTGCCGACGTGACCAATGAGAGGTGAAGGATTACTTTGCGTGCTCACATGCTAGGGAGAGAGCGTCGCGCTGTCTTTATTCCCCTTCTTTTCATGTCATTTATTCCGTCCGGTCCGGTCGTTTATTTGTAGCCTCCAGCGAGCTGGCAAAACGCCAACGAATGACGAGTTCCCCAACATCTCTTTTGTAAAAAAAGAGCGGGTGAAAAAGCATTCTCAGATTGCAACCTGCTTTTAAAATGACCATCTAGCGCTAAGAGTAGAGTTCTCACGATACTAAAATATCGCTTAGATATTTTACTTACTACTACTACTACCAATGTTTATTCGCCCCTTCCCAGTAAAAATGAATTGGACGACTAGCGCCGTCAATTGCAGCTAATGCACGTACATGCGCCAAAACTACTTTTGGATGCAAATGGAGGTCTACAGGTGGCTTTTCCCTCTTTTGACGTTTTTGTTCGCCCGCGCTTTATGCTAATGTTAACGCGCGTGGCGTGCGATGACTTAATAGCGGACAAAAAGTCTGAATAAAAAGCGACGAGCAAATGAGACGGGCCGGAGCCCGCGGGGACCATTAGGCACGCCGCGACGCAGCTAAGCGGGACCGCAAAGTGCTCCCGCTGACAGTTAGCGTGCTCGCTAATGGCGGGCAAAACTGTTGTGACACGCGGCCCAAAATCTCCCGCTCACTCGCAGCTAGCCCGGCTGCTATTAGCATTTTAGCGGCAGCGGATTGTGCCTGAGGTGAAGCCGGTAGCTGCGGTGCGGGCTTTTAAAAACAAAAGGCTGTCGGGGTAAATTTAGGGAAAACTGCTATATCCCGTTTGGGGCGCGGGGAGGGAATTGTGGTGTGTTGGAAAAATACAAATGCTACTTGCATGCTGTACAAAATGTTGAATGAACATGCTAGCTCTGTTTCATCTGAGAGTTGCCTATGGTGGACAATTTCGGTCACTTGTTATATGGGGCTTTGCCTGCAAAGGCCCAGATAGTGAAATTCCTCAACCTTATTATTTATTTCTTCCTTAATCATCTCATTCTCCGCGTTTTTTCGGTGCGCGGCCCGAGCCGTTTGACCGATCGGCACCGTTTGGAATTTTCGTGCGACACAGGGACTTTTTTGAATGAACCCGAAGATTATTTTGTCTGCCCGTTAATGCTGATTTTTATTTATTTATTTCTCAAAAAGCTATTAGTCCTACAATTTTTGACCAAATCGCATCATCTGGACATCAAAATTTCTGGGACGGTGAGGGGCATAAAGATTTTGAAAAAATTTACAGTTCCCTGGAACTTTGCCAAAAACTTCATTCATCCATTTTTTTTTTTAATCATTTCAGGGACATCCAAATTTCCCATTCACTTCCAATGGGATTTACTTTGGTTAATGCCATTGACGGCCATATATGTTGATTCTATTGATGCCAATGTACTCAGATTCTATTGATGCCAATGCACTCGGATTGCACTGACACGAATGCAAGTCGTTCATTTTCAGTTGCAAAAAACAAATGTCCCCAAATCAACAGGAAATGACCAGATATGACCAGGACACGGCCCCCAAATGAGCTGATACGACCAGGACACGCCCCCCCAAATGTCCCCAAATGAGCTGATATGACCAGAACACCCCCCCAAATGACCTGAAATGACCAGGACACGCTCCCCAAATGAGCTGATATGACCAGGACCCCCACCCCAAACGACCTGAAATGACCAGGACATGCTCCCCAAATGTCCCAAAAATGACCCGATATGACCAGGACACGCCCCCCTCCAAAAGTCCCCAAATGACCGGGTATGACCAGGACACGCCCCCAAATGTCCCCAAATGACCGGATATGACCAGGACACGGCCCCCAAAAGTCCCCAAATGAACTGATATGACCAGGACACGCTCCCCAAATGTCCCCAAATCAACCTGGGCGAGGCCAAGATATGTATCACCCCAGAGCAAAGCCCCATAGTAATTTCTCCAGAAATTGCAGTTTCTAGTTAATTTTAGGATGCTTCCAGGTCATTTCCTGTGGATTAATTTATGCACGTTTCGGCTTGGGGCCCAAAGGTTGGCATTTTTTTCCCCATTTGAAATGAATGGGATCATTTCAAATTCAGTTTACATTGATGTTTTTGT
Source organism: Corythoichthys intestinalis (assembly GCF_030265065.1). Classification (NCBI taxonomy): domain Eukaryota; kingdom Metazoa; phylum Chordata; class Actinopteri; order Syngnathiformes; family Syngnathidae; genus Corythoichthys; species Corythoichthys intestinalis. Next base: position 1,155,079 of record NC_080414.1, on the reverse strand, counting down.
CCAGTTTTGGCGGAACCTATGTTTGACGCCAAAAGACGGCGGTACATAAACAGTTGCTTTGTTCACGTGGCAGGACGGACGGCGGAAGGATGACCGGCAAAACCCAAACGAGCAACGTGACCAACAAGAATGACCCCCGCTCGCTCAACTCTCGCGTCTTCATCGGCAACCTCAACACGGCCATCGTCAAGAAGACGGACATTGAGGCGCTCTTCGCCAAGTACGGCAAGATCGCCGGCTGCTCCGTGCACAAGGGCTACGCCTTCGTGCAGTACGTCAACGAGCGCAACGCCCGCGCCGCCGTGGCCGGCGAGTACGCGCGCGTCATCGCCGGACAGCCTCTCGGTGAGTACGTCCGAAAAGAACGGGACGCTCGTGTGTTCGGAAGTGACGGGGCGTGTGACCTGTACACACGCGGCCGTGTCTATTATTAGGTCCAAAATAATGGGCTACGTTCGTTATGCGGTCAAAAGTAATGGGACGCATGGCCATCAGGGTTTCTACAGGTATCTGCAAATCTCATGTCATGCTTTTTTTTATGCCCATGCACAGCTGCATACCGTATTGGCCCGAATGTAAACGGCCCTGATTATAAGACGACCCCCTCTTTTTCAAGACTCAAGTTTGAAAAAAGACTTTTTGAACACCAAATTAATTTTTATACAGAAAATAATTACAGAACATCCGAAATAAATGATTATAACAGTATATTTGAGAGAAAAAGCATGTTATTTTGCCTCATTCAAATCTTAATATCTGAACATTTAAATATGTAAACTAAAGTGCAATCACATTCGTAAATGAATGGCTTCTGGTTTTTGAAATCTAAATAAACCAATCTATTGTGATAAAACAACAAAATTGCAATAACTGCATTAACCGTCGAAGTGAGGTTTTACTTCTAACTGTTGTCTTAAAACAAATCTGAATAAGGAAAAACATTGTAATAAAATAATGCAAACTGGTTAAACTTGAGAGTAGCTGAGATCTGTCGTGGCGGAACTTTACTGAAGTTCCGCATTCGCTTCATTGATATCTGGCGCCATCTAGCGTTGTGAATGGGTATAATGTCTATACCCCGAGTATAAGACGACGCCCACTTTTTCAGTCTTATTTCAATGCAAAAAACACGGACATATATTCGGGCCAATACGGTAGTTTCACACACACACACACACAAAGTGTATTGTACCTGAATGTAAGAATAATTAGTTACTTGGCAAAGTAACTGGTGTTACCTTTCATGTCCCCCGAGCCCCCCCCCAGGGAAAAAAAAAAAAAAAGTAATCTTTGCCATGTTTGGAAGTCATTTAATGTTGTGAATCAACCGTTAAAGTTGTTAAAATTGCTCCCGTTTCTGCATTAGTTCCCTTATGTCTACTTTTGACAAGATTTTTCCCATTTAGGGGTATTTTAGATAAAAGTTACTTAGGTTCGCTAGGAAGGTTCACTACCACAGAGCCTTTCTGAGAAGTCTACTGCTTTAAAATGGCGGCTGTTTACCATCGCCGCCAAGTCTGTCATTTCGCATCTAGTTCTATATGCATGTGACATCTAGGCGTACGTAGATTTTAGGCTGTTGGCTACTGTCAGGAAATAGATAATGGAGCCACCTAGCCTAGCATCGCGTTTTCAACAGTGTCACAACAAACACTTCGCTCTCAGTGTCTCTGACTTTTCTCGCGTCATTCAACCAACGTAGGAATGCACATTGTCTCGTTAGCGAAACGGTGACAAAATCCGAACGGAGAAAAAAAAAACGTAATGCACGAAAAACCTACAGATTTTGAACACATTTAAAAATTAGGGCTGTCAAAATTATCGCGTTAACGGGCGGTAATGAATTTGTTTAAATTAATCACGTTAAAATATTTGACACATTTTACGCACATGCCCCGCTCAAACAGATTAAAAATGACAGCACAGTGTCATGTCCACTTGTTACTTGTGTTTTTTGGTGTTTTGTCACCCTCTGCTGGCGCTTGGGTGCGACTGATTTTATGGGTTTATTTTTTGTTTGAAAATGTTACAAATTTTATTAAAACGAAAACATTTAGTGGTTTTAATATAACATTTCTATAACTTGTGCTAAAATTTATCCTTTAAGAACTACAAGTCTTTCTATCCATGGATCGCTTTAACAGAATGTTAATGCCATCTTGTTGATTTATTGTTATAATAAACAAATACAGTACTTATGTACAGTATGTTGAATGTATATATCCGTCTTGTGTCTTATCTTTCTATTCCAACAATAATTTACAGAAAAATATGGGATATTTTATAGATGGTTTGAATTGCAATTAATTACTATTAATTATTTTTTTAGGCTTTGATTAACTCGATTACAAATTTTAATCGTTTGACAGCCGTATTAAAAATTAAGTACAAATTAAGCCGAAACCGTACAACTTGACAGGTATGTAGATGTGAGTAACACAGCTAACGCTTGTACAGTAGCTATGGGGTCGTTACAGAGTGAGAAAGCGTGTTACATTAGAAGTTGCAGCAAAAATGAGTTTCGTTTTGTAATGTCACCAATGTAAGGGCATTAGTTCCAGCACTGGACACCCGGTGGTATTCCCCATGTGGTCAAAAGTAACACTCCGCAAGGCCGTCTTTATTTGGTGCTCCAAAGTCATGTTCATTGTTTGTTGAAATATTTTTACAATACAAAATGGCCAAGTATCACAGGTAGTATCACAAGTGGAACTCAATCCGTTTATGAATCCTAATTAATCCACAACAACATGCAGATGTGACCGTCAAGATAGCCGTCGTGGGAGATAATACCGCTTTAATGAAACGTTTTGGGAGAGGAGGCGGAGAACCGTGGCGGAGGTCAACTCTTCGAGACCGAACGCTCCCGAGGCTCGTTTGTCTTCGCCGCGTTAATTGGAAAAGCGGCAGCTCGGGATCACCGGCGGCACACCGTGCTTAATTGTCAATTAAGGGCGACGCGGCTGTCAGGTTACAAAGGGAGACGCTTTTCGCCAAAAGTATCGGGATGCGTCAAGTCATGAAGTCTGTTGGAATTGGGGGAGATTTTTTTTTCCTCCCTCCTCCCCAACAAGGATGTAAGGACGTAGATTTGTGTCTTCTTGCCTTATCATGCTTTTATAGCTTTACAGCATTGGTGTAGTCACTTGTCACTCAAAAATATCTGACCAATAGTGCGAGGTGAGCATTTGTGTCAAAATTGTCCTATCAAAAAAAAAAAAGGTAGTTCAAAACTTTTTGCACTTCAAAAAAGTGACACACAAATAAAAGAAATAATCATTTCAAATAAAACTATTCCCCAAAAAAAAAATAGGGGAGGGCAATTTTATTTTTCAAATGTTTTTTTTTCTTTGATTGAAATTTTTTTTTTTTTTTGATTGAAGCAACTTTTTTTGGGAGTGAATGATTTAGACACAAATGTCCTACCTATAATATGCCCAAAACACAAAAAGAATTGCTTCCATCAAAGAAAGCATTTTCAAGTGTTCAAATGCAAATCTTTGAGTCACAAATATTTTTTCGCATTCAAAAAACTTTTTTCGATGATTGAATTTTTTCTTTTTTTGAAGTGATTTTTCTTTTGAAAATTTTTTTTTTTTTTTATTTGCAGCAAATTATTTTTTGATTCAGTAGTAAAGACAAATGTCTTAGCCAAAAGTTGGCCCAAACGCAAAACTTACTTAAATCAAAAAGTTTTCAATAAAAAAAACTTGACTTTAATCCCCTCAAAAACATTTAAAAGAAAAATAGTTTTCAAATGCAAATTTTTGAGTCTCAAGTATTTTTTTGCATTCAAAACCTTTTTTCTATGATTGAAATTTTTCTTTTTTTGAAGTGATTTTTCTTTTGAAAATATTTTTTTGTTTGCAGCAAATTATTTTTTTATTTAATTGTAAAGACACAAAGGTCTTAGCCAAAATGTGGCCCAGACGCAAAATTTACTTCAATCAAAAAAGTTGTTTCAATCAAAAAAAAAACTTGACTTCAATCCGCAAAAACAATTTCAAAGAAAAATTGTTTTCAAATGCAAATTTTTGATTCTCAAATATTTTTTCGCATTCAAAAACTTTTTTCGATGATTGAAATGTTCTTTTTTTGAAGTGATTTTTCTTTTGAAAATATTTTTTTGTTTGCAGCGAATAATATTTTGATTCAATTGTAAAGACACAAATGTATTAGCCAAAATGTGGCCCAAACGCAAAACTTACTTCAATCAAAAAAGTTGTTTCAATCAAAAAAAAAAAAAACGACTGCAATCCCCACAAAATTCAAAGAAAAATAGTTTTCAAACGCTTTTTTTAGCTCTAAATTTATTTTCGCATTCAAACACGCATTTTTTTTGATTGAAGTGCCTTTTTTGTCGCCCAAACACAAATCCAAAAAGTTGTTTAAATCAAAAAAAAAAAAAAAAAAAATGAAAGAAAAAGTTTTCAAGTGCATTTTTTTAGTTCTTAATTTATTTTTGCATTCAAACCAATTTTTTTTTTAATTGGACGTTACTTTTTTATTGAAAATATATATTTTGATTGAAGCAACTTATTCTTTGACCTTTTTTTTTTTATTTTAAGTTACTTTTTTTATTGAAAATATATATTTTGATTGAAGCAACTTATTCTTTGATCGAATAATAAAGAGTCTCCAAAATGTGGCCCAAACGCAAGACAGCATTGCTTCAATCCAAAAAGTTGTTTCAATAAAAAAAAAAAAAAAAAAACTTCAATCGAAAACAAAACTGAATTTTTTTAAAAATTGTTTTTAAATGCATTTTTTTAAGTTCAAAATTTCTTTTTCCAAACACATTTTTTAAATTGAAAATATATATTTTGATTGAAGCAACTTATTTTTTGATTGAATAATAAGGACACAAATGTCCTAGCCAAAATGTGGCCCAAACGCAAACATTACTTCAATCAAAAAAGTTGTTTCAATCAAAAAAAATTTCAATTAAAAAAAAAAGTTTTCGAATGCATCTTTTTTGCATTCAAACACATTTTTTTTAATTGAAGTGACTTTTTTTAATTGAAAACATATATTTTGATTGAACCAACTTATTTTTTGATTGAATAATAAAGACACAAATATCCTAGCCAAAATGTGGCCCGAACGCAAAACAACATTACTTCAATCAAAAATGTTGTTTCAATCAACAAAAGAAAAATGACTTTAATCAGAAAACACTCAAAGAAAAATAGTTTTCAAATGCATTTTTTGAGTTCTAAATTTATTTTTGCATTCAAACACATTTTTTAAAATTGAAAATAGATATATATTTTGATTGAAGCGACTTTTTTTTTTTTTTTTTTTTTTGGATTGAATAATAAAGACACAAATTTACCTCCATAAGGATGCTGTTACAGTATCTACATTTGCCCCACGTCCCCCCAAAAATCTATGAATAAGCCACAGGGTTGAAATGAAGAAGGGGGAAAAAAGTACTCAGAAACTGACGGTAATTGGTCAAACGGCCAGTCAGTCAGCCTTAGAGAAGTAAACTTTCTCTGCCCGCTCTTTCCAGGAAGACTTTCCGCAAGATGTCATCCTGCGCTTAAGGGCACGTTTGTCCAGCAGTGAGGTCGCCACCCACCGTCGTTGGGTGCGTTTTATACTTTGTGAGGTCGGCGCTAGCTAAAAACTGAGCAGAAAACCTCCAAGTTGCGTGTTCAGCCTTTGCCCAGCGCCAGCCGATCAATTATTGTAATGGAGCTCTGCAGAGCCGTGTATTTCACTGCATGAACAGTACAAAATGCTCAAATAGAATTTGTATAAATATGAGGCTAGTTTTTTTTTTTAACCCTTTGATGCCCGGATTTACATTTAACAAAGGTAGCTCATGCATATTGAAGGAGTACCTTTTCTCGTAGGCAATGTCTGTTTGCATTATGCTAACACACTGAATATAATCAATCAGGGAATAGTATCTTTTCTTGTATTTACCAAGCGACTGTTTGTATTACTGTAACACACCCAATATAAAATAAATAGCACTTATACCATAGTTTAAGGAAAACAAGCAGAATATAGGGCATAAGAGATACATGACGCCTTCTTATCACGGAAGCCCAACGTGTGCGTCATGCCACTGACTGAGCAAGATTGACACTGACAAGCCCACGTCCGCAGCACCAACTCTCGCAATCAGTTCTCCCGGACAGTTTTTCCTCGGAAACCTTTTGTAGACTTGTGATATGGTGACCTTGGATCCTCGCCTGAGTCCCTCTGTGCTGTATGATTGCTGTTGACTAAATTGTCAACGTGTGTTTCAAAGCCTTTTTCCAGCTCTCAAAATGGAGTCAGTACAAAGGGTTAAGACTATGGTGAACGCGTGGAGTTTGGCCTTTTGGCCGGGTTTTCGGGATTTGGCCGGCCCGGGTTGTTGGCTCTACGCCAGCGCAGGTCCGGCGATACAGCTGGCGTGATTCCAGCAATCTGGCTAAAAGGTCAGATTGCTTCATGTTCGAGGCATGAAAAATTATGTAAACCTGATGCTTAAAAAAAAAAAAACTTTTTTTTAGGAAAAGTTAATCCATTAGAGTTGTCCAATATTATCAACTAGCCAATAAAATCGGTGGATAAAAGCATTTACAAATGATATCAGATAATATCTACATCGGTTTTTCATGATCGGTTTTGGGCCTATATGTGTGTAGCCTTCAAAGTGAATGTAGAAGCCTTCTGCCTTTTTACAAGGGCTGGTCACATCTTAGCACTGCAGTTATGCTTACTGACCATTAGATGTCCAGCTTTCAAAACCGAGTACAAAGGGTTAAGGCTAAGGTGAACGCGCGGAGTTTGGCCTTTTGGCCTGGTTGTCGGGATCTTGCCGGCCCGGGTCGTATGGTCTGCGCCAGTCCAGCGGTTTGGCTGGCGTGATTCCGGCAATCTGGCTTAAAGGTCAGATTTATAAATGGAAGAAATAGATAAGTACATCAAAATAGTTATAAAAAAAATACCAATGGTCAAAAAAAAAAAAACATTCTCAGATTTAAAATAAAAATATAAAAAGTAGGGCTGTCAAACGATTACATTTTTTAATTGAGTTAATTACAGCTTTAAAATTAATTAAACATAATTAATCGCAATTCAAACCATCTATAAAATATGCCATATTTTTCCGTAAATTATTGTTGGAATGGAAAGATAAGACACAAGACAGATATATACATTCAACATACGGTACATAAGTACTGTATTTGTTTATTATAACAATAAATCAACAAGATGGCATTAACATTCTGTTAAAGCGGTCCATGGATAGAAAGACTTGTAGTTCTTAAAAGATAAATGTTAGTACAAGTTATGGAAATTTTATATTAAAACTCCTCTTAATGTTTTCATTTTAATAAAATTAGTAAAATTTTCAATCAAAAAATAAACTAGTAGCCCGCCATTGTTGATATCAATAATTACACAATGCTCATGGGTGCTTAATCCCATAAAATCAGTCGCACCCAAGCGCCAGCAGAGGGGGACAAAACTCCAAAAAACACAAGTAACAAGTGGATATTGCACTGTGCTGTCATTTTAATCTGTTTGAGCGGGGCATGTGCATTAATTGCGTCAAATATTTTAACGTGAATAATTTGTAAAATTAATTACCGCCCGTTAACGCAATGATTTTGACAGCCCTAATAAAAAAGTTAACATAGTAAAATGCTTAAAAATTTGGGGGAACATTTCAAAAATAAAAAGGACAGTTTTATTTATAAATTTATTTTTTCCCCCAAAAGAAATGTTATTTTTTTTGCTTTAAAAAGCCCAAATGCAAATGACTTTTTTTTTTTTTTTTTAAATGTAAAAAAACTCCAAATGAATTGGACATCTATGGCCGTCAATGGCAGCAAGTGAGTTCATGCTCCATTTTTTTATTTTTATTTATTTTTTGGTCAGGACGCCATATTCCACCTCCCGACACCCTCCGACGACTGACGTGGCGTCCGCGTATGGCAGATTGCAAGCGTTTAAAATCCATAGTGGGGCTTTTCTGCAGGGGTTTAAGCAAGATGATTTGATGTAGTGGCCCTGACAGCTCGGGAGCGTGTCATTCTTAGTCCCTGTCCCCATTTTTTTTTCTTCTTCATCTGCCGCGTTGGAGCGGGAGAGTTTGAGCAACGGCGTCCTGACGTGACACAGAGGCGCCGGCGCGTTTTTGGCCTCTGGAGGCAGCAGATGTGCGCCGTTGGCAGCCGCCGCTCTTGGGGAAGGACAATCAAACTCGTTTTTCCCCCTAGTTTTCTCAAGCTGTTGCGTAAGAGTAACACACAACATGGCCGTCGTCCCCCTCGTTTGGCGTTTCACCTGCGGGCTACTCGCCTCCCAGCCAATTTCATTTCTGCCAATAATATGAATTTTTGATCACTCTGACTTTTTGCTAGAAACCTGTACCGAATGCGAATGCAGAAGCTAAGCGGGATGCTGTTTATGAAACTTTTTAACAGCAAAATTGTTTGGCCTCCTAGGTTAAAGAACTCATCAGACTTACAATATCTGGGGGGAGGGGATCAAATGAAAAACGCCACTCCAAAATTTACAGGAATAAAGATGAAAAGTCATTTAAAATGGGAAAAAAAAAGCATATATACCATGAGAGGGAAAAATATATATATATGTGTATGGCGGAAAACACTGACAAGGCTGAAAAAGCATTTTTTCTGCCCTTGCACCCATCTTTAAAATAAACTGCTGTATTTTAAGCCAAAAGAACTGTTGTGTTTGATAGACAAATATGTCTATATGCTGCCATAACAGATTCATGGCACATTTAGCCACCAAACTATTTTTGATTTGTCCGTTTTACCCTGGAAACCCTGGTTTACAGACGTCGTGCAACCGCTTTTGTTTCAACCTAGCCATAAAAAGAAGGTAATTAATTATATTTATTATTTGAAATGTCTATAGTTTTTAGCTTAGAATCATTAATTGATGTCTAATATTTAGTTGTTTTTTTTAAAAACAACTTTAAAACAATTATTCACTCGCATATTTTAAAGTTTTAAAGAAATTACTTCACAATGAAAAAAATAGTGTCTGTAAATAAGTCACGGATATCTACCTCATAACTATCGCTTAATTGTATTTTTTTTTTTTTTGTTAAATGTCGCATATCCCTCGATATTTTAGATGATAAATAATCAATCCAAACCAAGATAAAAGTGAAAAAAAAGTTTAAAAGGGTGAATATATGAAAAAGAAAATCTCGACAAATCTTTGATGTCTGCAATTTCTGCATCGCGACCCTTGTTATATTACCGTGTTTCACCCATAAAATCCCTCAAAAATCCAGCTGTGGCTGTGATGTATGTGGTGGCCAAAGTTCGATCCCGCGTCGACCCGGCCGGAGCCGCGTCTCCTCGTACCGGGGAGGTGCTCCCTGGTGTGGGGTGGGGGGTCTGTCTTCAGCCCTGTCTGCCTCTCCGGGACGGCGGCAGCTACCGCTGCCCTTCTGTCGACGGGATCGTTGGCGGGGCCTCCTGGGGCCTGGGGTGGGGCTTGTTGTCCCCTGCCGGTGGGGTGGATATCCCCTGGTCTCCTGCGCTCAGTGTGGCGCCTGAGCGGGATGGGTGCTCGGGCGGCAGGGGGAGGGGTAGGCGGGGGCGCTGGGGTGGTCTGAGGCAGGAGTTGATCGGGGCCCTGGTGCTTCCCCCGCCATGCAGCCGGTGGTTCTGGCGGATGGGTCTATGCCTGCGGAAGCCTGCCTCTTAATTCACGCACTCCTCACTTTGCACTGTAAATATCTTTTACCCTTGCACCTACATACTCACGCACCTACTACTGGGGGTAGGTGGTGCGTCCCCTCTTCCCATCTCTGAAGGCCAGTTGATGGGAGCGCGGTTGGCCCAGGGGACAGCCCTGGATCCCTGGGAGGTGACGATGGCCCCCTTTGCTGGGCCGCGGGAGGAGGAATGGGCTGCGTTGACTTCTCTGTGTCATACAGATGAACAGGACAGGTTTAAAGAAAAAATAATACATCCCGTTTTTTCCCTTCCCTTTTATTTTGTGTGTAATTCCACCGTCGACCACAAGATGGCGACTCAACGATCTAGCGAAAATCTGAAAGATAGATAATCCGCAGCCATTTTGATAAAGGAGCTGATGATATGACAGGCGACGGGAATGTCGACGCCATTTAGAGTTGTCCGCACGGCGGGCGTAGCCGTTAGCGCTCGCTACGCCGGCCGCGTCGATTGATCGGCGCCTTTGTAATCCTCTTAGGGTGGATTTTGCATCCAAATCAGCTTTTTATTTATGCCCGCTGCCATTTGGAGGCGGCAGGATTGCTCATCCATCACGCATTAGCCTTCTCGGGGGCCCATTAATATTGCACTTTGCCCGAGCGACTCCTTTGCAAAATAAACACCTGCTTGGCATTAGGGGTGGGAACCTCACGATACGATACAATTTGCAGTACAATCTAAATCAATAATACTAAGTGCAACACTATCAAAACAAACCATTACAATGTCACTCTAACTAAACGAATCCTGGAAGCAGCAAAATTTGATTGGAAGCTTGTTCTTAATCGAATTACTCGAGTTAATCGATGCATCGTTGCAGAACTACAAAGTATCACGATATGTCACCATTTCAAACAGTACGGAATGGTGATATTTTGAATGGGAGTGCCCTCTATCGCCATTAATGAAGAAAAACTAACTTGTTCAATGCCATTGACGATGACAGACGTCCAATCCAAATGAGTTTATCACTAGTAGACTTCCAATTCAGTTGAAGTGGGAGGGTGGCAACAAACGAATATTCATTTTTAAATATTTTCATGTACTTCTGTGTTTCCCCCAATGCTTTTTGATGTACATTAAATTTGTTAAAGTCCTCCCACTTCTAATGGACCAGACATCAATTGGCGTCAATAGCAATTGAAGGAATCTGACCTTTTAGCCAGATCGCCGGACCCGCGCTGGCAAGACTCCGATGACCCGGCCAAAAGGCCAAACTCCGCGCGTTCACCTTAGTCTTAACCCCTTGTACTGACTTCATTTTGAAAGCTGGAACAAGGCTTTGTAACACAAGTTGACAATTTATTCAGGTCGACAGCGATCAAACAGCAAGGCAAAATAGTGACAGACCCAGGCGTGGATTCAGGGTCACCTTATCACAGGTCAACAAAAGGTTCCGGAGAAAAATGACAACAATTAGTTAAACATTGAGTCTTTTTGAAGGCTCTCGCTGGGCGGGCTGTTGGCAGAACGGTGTGCTTGGGCGTTGTTCAGAATTATTGTCTGTTTGTGGATTGGACAGGATGAGTTACTGTTGTCAGTGCAACGAGGGGTTGTGGATTTTGCCACCTCAGTGTCAAAGGGGCTTATCAGTCGTGTTATCAGTTGGATATCGGGCCTTCTCCGGTGTTCCTTGTGTTGGGACAGGACGTCCCGCCATTTGTTCCGGACTGTGTAGGCGAACTGATTGTAGGATTTTGAAAGCTGGAAAAAGACTTCGAAGCACAAGTTCACCATTTATTCAGGTCGACAGCGATCAAATGGCAAGGCGAAACAAAAAAACACTCAGGCGAGGAGGCAGACTCATTCCAAGGTCACCATATCACAAGTCAACAAAAGGTTCCCGAGAAAAATGACAACAATTAGTTAAACATTATCTTTTGGAAGGCTCTCGCTGGGCGGACTGTGGGCAGAAGGGTGTGCTTGGGCGTTGTTTAGGATTATTGTCTGTTTGTGGATTGGACAGGAGGATTCGGGAGTTACTGTTGCTGTCAGGGCAATGAAGGTTGTGGATTTTGAGTCAAATGAGCTCTTGGAGTCGTGTTATCAGTTGGATATCGGGCGTTTTCCGGTGTTCCTTGTGTTGGGACAGGGTGTCCCGCCATTTGTTCTGGACTGTCTAGGAGAACTAATTGCGGGAGCTGGTGGTGCAGACATGGGCTTGTAGATGTCAGCGTCAATCTTGCTCAGTCAGTTGCATGACGCACACGTTGGGCTTCCGTGATAAAAAGGCGTCATGTATCTCTTATGCCCTATATTCGGCTTGTTTTCCTTAAACTATGGTATAAGTGCTATTTATTTTATATTGGGTGTGTTAGAGTAATGCAACCAGTCAAACAGTAAATATGAGAAAAGATACTATTCCCTTCACAGTCAATGAGTTCACTTGAGATTTAACTTTTGATGATGTACTGACCAAAAACTGTCAACAAGAAACAAAAAATGTTTCTTGTAAAATTTCCGAAGTATCATTGTGCATTTGTAATTCACTGCTATTGGCGGTGATAGATGTGGCTGGCAGCATTGTGAGGTTGTTATTGTATATGAGCAGGTTGAATGACAAATCCCCTCGCGGCAGCGGCAAAAATTACCAGCCGAAGCAGTCGGTGAGAGAATACGTGAACTCGGGCGGTTCTTACTAGCATATGCACGTGCACACGTACGCGGGAAGCTGATTCACTGCTCGGCGTGGCTTCCTAATCAGAGAATTAGCCACAGCGCACGCCGTCATCCGTCTCAATTTGGCCGGGTCCACCAGTGCGCCGGGGAGAGATTCTGACTGCCAGTAGAAGTGGGCAAGGGCAGGAGGGGGGGGTTTGGTTTCCGATGTCCTGAATTTACAGCCAACCCTGTCCACTTCAAAATGGTTTGGACGTCCATCCCTGTCAATGGCAGTTAACACATCACATTCAATTTCAATTGGAACGTCTGGCTTTGAATGATCCTGTTTCAGTGCAGCTGACGGATGAGAGACGTCCAATCCGTTCAGGCTGGGAGGGAAGGAGGAAAGAGCGAATGAACAAATACTAATAATCAACTATTTGTACTAGGGCTGTCAAAATTATCGCGTTAACGTGCGGTAATTAATTTTTTAAATTAATCACGTTAAAATATTTGACGCAATTAACGCACATGCCCCGCTCAAACAGATTAAAATGACAGCAAAGTGTGATGTGCACTTGTTACTTGTGTTTTTTGGGTGTTTTTTCACCCTCTGCTGGGGCTTGGGTGCAACTGATTATATGGGTTTAAGCACTCTGAGCATTGTGTAATTATTGACATCAACAATGGTCAGCTACTAGTTTATTTTTTGATTGAAAATTTTATCAATTTTATTCAAACGAAAACATTAAGAGGGGTTTTAATATAAATTTTCTATAACTTGTACTAACATTTATCTTTTAAGAACTACAAGTCTTTCTATCCATGGACCGCTTTAACAGAATGTTAATGCCATCTTGTTGATTTATTGTTATAATAAACAAATACAGTACTTATGTACAGTATGTCGAATGTGTATATCCATCTTGAGTCCTATCTTTCCATTCCAACAATAGTTTACTGAAAAACATGGCATATTTTATAGATGGTTTGAATTGTGATTAATTACGATTAATTAATTTTTAAGCTGTGATTAACTCGATTAAAAATTTTAATCATTTGACAGCCCTAATTTGTACTCCTTCAGTGTTCTCAAGTAAAAGTATTTGTACTTCCTGCCGCTGTTCATTTCAGATGCGACGGTTATAGCTTTATAACAACCTCGCCGACTTTGGCTGAATTTGGAATCCGAATGAAGATGAGCGCACCGAATAAGAGACGCATGCCGTGGGCCGCGTTCCGCTCTCGGGCGGCCGAATCGGACCGTCCGGTAAAGGTCGCCGGCGTCGCCTCGCCTCCGGTGGCCTTTTTCCTGACGACCGCTGGAAAAGTGAACACTTCGGCCTTTCGGGACCTCTCACTTGACCTAGTTTGAGCGGCGTTGATTTGATTAGGGCACAGCGTTGGCCGCTCGCTGGGCCGGAACCTTCGCGTTTGGTGTCGCTCAAAACTGGGCCAACGTCAGACCGATGACGAGGAAATCTTTGAAAAAGAACATTCGCCGCCAGCCCTTCCCACTTGAAATGGATTGGACGTTGACTGCCGTCAATGGCAACCACTGACTAAATAGCTGATGCTTTGAAAAATCCGTTGGGGAAAAAAGCGAGTTACGACTTTATTTTAATGTCGTGGCATTTGACTTGGATGGGAATGTCGCCCCAACTAACATGGCCGCTGTGAGGCCATGTTGGTAGTGGCGACTTTCATGCTTCTGCCGTCAATTGAAAGGAAACTATCGCTAGTTAGACGTCCAATCCCAGAGTGGGAGGATGTGTTCATTCGCTGCCATCCCTCCCACTTCAAATGGATCGGACGTCTATCTGCGTCAATGTAAAAAGGCTCATATCCTGTATAAAATCGAAGGCAAGTATGACAATGAAGCTCGTACCTATCTTGTCTATATGCATTTTTATTTTTCATTGGCCCATTAATGTGTTTAGCGTAAAGATGAGGTGCTCATCATTCTGTTTGCTACCTTCACTGGCATTAGGGTAGCATATTTGTGTTCATTATTGCTTTAATTAAGAACAGAGCTGGAGTCTGTGGTATAAATAAAATGCTCTTAATCCCAAGGGATTGCGCTTTGTGTATGAACAGAGTTAAATTCACCGGTACTTTTTCTAATAAAGAAAAAAAAAAACAAGTTTGAATTAGAAGGCATTCGAATACTTGATTTGTCATTATTTATATTTTGCCAAGAAATCGTAACCGATATCAGAAAATCGGTTTGAGAGAAAATAATTGGGATTTTCTTGTTAGGCAAAAGCGAACAGCAGAAGGCTGAGCAGGAATACTGTTTCAATCTTCTTTCGTTTGTCTCTGTCGCCATCTTGTGGACGACAATAGAATTACACAGAATAGAATAAAAGCGGCAGCTCAGTACTCACCTTCCACGCTGCCTTCTTTTTTGGTGCCTTCTGGTCAGGGCTAGGGTTAGGGTCATTGAAAGAAGGGGACGCGGAAGGAGAGTCTTGGTGGGGGGCGTCAGCGGCTTGCAAGGTGTGAGGGCGTGGTTGGTTGAGGGTCACAACGGATGCGTGGCGTATGTCCCTGCCTTCACTCCAGTCGCACCACTCGCCCCACGTCTTGTAGGCCGCAGACAGATGCAAGTGGAAAATAATATTTTATTCTCGTGCAGTATTCCGTCTGAAGGCAATGGCCCTCTGTGATCATTGGGCGCCATCTAGTGGATGTTGGGAGTGATTACAAAACTTAGATTAACACTGACAATCAAAAGATGGAAATACTGTGTATATAAATTTCGTAAATCTGCAAATAATTTTTAAGATATACATATAAAAAGAGGCCGTCACATTAATTAACACAAACAAAGTTAATTATTTTAACTGCTGAAGGAGTCTGACCTTTTTGCCAGATTGCTGGAATCACGCAAGCCGAACCGCCGGACCCGCGCTGGCGCAGCTCCAACGACCCGGGCCGGCAAGACTCCGATGACCCGGGCCGGCAAGACTCCGATGACCCGGCCAAAAGGCCAAACTCCGTGCATTCACCTTAGTCTTAACCCATTGTACTGACTCCATTTTGAAAGCTGAAAGAAGGCTTCGAAGAACAACTTGACAATTTATTCAGGTCGACAGCAATCAAATGGCAAGGCAAAACAGAAACGGACTCAGGCGAGGAGGCAGACTCGCTCCAAGGTCACCATATAACAAGTCAACAAAAGGTTCCCGAGAAAAATGACAACAATTAGTTAAACATTGAGTCTTTTTGAAGGCTGTCGTGGGGCGGGCTGTGGGCAGAAGAAGGGTGTGCTTGGGCGTTGTTTTGGATTATTGTCTGTTTGTGGATTGGACAGAAGGATTCGGGAGTTACAGGACAACAAGTTTTGTGGATTTTACCACCTCAGCATCAAAGGGGCTCTCTTGTCAGTTGTGTTAGCAGTTGGATATTGTGCGTTCTCCGGTGTTCCTTGTATTGGAACAGGATGTCCCGCCATTTGTTCTGGAATGTCCGGGAGAACTGATTGCAGGAGTTGGTGGTGCAGACGTGGGCTTGTCAGCATCAATCTTGCTCATGACGCACACGTTGGGCTTCCGTGATAAAAAGGCGTCATGTATCGCTCATGCCCTATATTCTGCTTGTCTTCTTTAAACTATGATATAAATGCTATTTATTTTGTATTGGGTGTGTTAGAGTAATACTAACAGTCAAACAGTAAATCCAAGAAAAGATACTATTCCCTGATTGATTATATTACCGTTAAGTGTGTTAGAGTGGCGTGGCTCAGTGGTAGAGTAGTTGTCCCCCCAACCCAGAGGTTGTGGGTTCAATGAACTCGTCTAAGTGTCCTTGAGCAAGACACTGAACCCCACGTTGCTCCTGGTGCTGCGTCACCAGTAGGTGGATGGTGAGATAGTGTAAAGCGCTTTGAGCGCCTTGAAAGGTGGAAAAGCGCTATATAACACCATTTACCATAATACAAATAGTAAGACGGTCCATACGAGAAAAGGTACTATTCCCTTCACTGCGCATTAACTCATTGTCGCCTCTTGAATGATTGCTAGATTGTCACGAGTAGACGTCCGATCCATTCGACCTGGAAGGCTCAGCTGCCCTCCCATTTCAAAAAGATTGGATATCCATCGTCAGTTCGTCAGTCAGTACCAGCTAATGATTTAATATATATTGTGTTATTAACATGGCAGAACATTTAAAATGAAAATGTGCTAATGACTACTATTGAATTCATTATTGTACAGAATGCGATTCATCACAACCATTGCCCAGCCCTAATTTGTTGTTGTTGTTGTTGTTTTTTTTTGTGTGTTAATGTCAGGGAATGATTGCTGCCATTCCTTCACAGTCAGAACGGCTCGAGTGTCGATCACTGTCCTCATTCAATACTGGTCTAGAATGAAACAAAATGACTCCCCCTCTCCTCATGTTTGAATTCCATTTCATGTGATTCGTCCATGACACCCAACGGACATGATTGTCGCTGTATTGAATTTTTCAACGCTCGGTCGTCACGCTGCTTTCTTTTCCATTATCTGGAGACCAGTAATCATCGTTCTTACATGCTGTGGCACAAATATATTTGTTGTGAGAAGACTGTACTATACAAGCAAAGCTATTTAAGGATATCATTAGATGTCACAAATGACCAGTTTGGAAGTCATGTATTATATAAAAATAATGATTTTATTAGATTGGACGTCTTCTAATGATAAACTCATTTAAGATTGAACGTCTATCATCGTGAATGGCACAAAAGGATTTCATATATCCAAAGTCACAAGACAAACATTTCAATAATCATAAAGATTAATGCAACCTATTTTTACTGGCTTGATTCCATTTTGGTTTGCAGTTTGCGTTACCCCAAAATGGACAGCAGAGGACGCGCTTTCATTTTAAATCCAGCCACCACTACTGAGAGATTATATTTTAATATATTCTTAATACTTCATATATATTTGTTATAGTCAACAAGGGTTTTTTTTTTTTAAAAACTGCTTTTGATGCATTAAGATAATTCCATACATGTTGGTGAATAATTCGATTTGGCTCATAATCCACTTTTGTCCAACAATTCGCATTCATCTAGAAAAGAGCACCCTTCCCATTTCCACACTTGGTACGCTCCAAAGGAGGGAGAAAAAAATGTGGCTCCACTTCTCCGGTGCCCAAACAATTCGATTCAATTTGTCTCCGGTCTTCCTGTCGACCTTCCGTACGTTAAAGCCAGCCGTCATTGGACGAGGAAAGCCGACATGACCATGTACAAGGGCAAGCGTCGCAACCATCGCTGTGAGTTGCTTTTTGGCTTCGGCTTTATAATGAATGCAATTTGCGGAAGATCACCTGAGAGTCATTTTTCAGGATTTTTTTTTAAATTAACTAATATACATCTCGTTCAAAAAATAAATGTCTATATCATTCATTCATGTATAATTGTAATGATTTAAACAGTGTCATTAACTATTAGCGCCATTGACGGCGATAGACGTCCAATCCATTTTGGATTATCGACATTTATATCAAAGTTTTAACGTCTTTTTAACAAGACTAATGGGGAAAATGTAAATTTTCCTGAAAAAAAGAAAATTAAAATGTATCCTTTTTGAAAAATATATTTTTTAAAACATTTTACAAATGGTAACGTTTAAACATGGTACTTCTTGGGCTGCAGCTAGCGACTATTTTAGTCGTCGATTTATCGATGAATTAGTTTGTTCGGGTAATTGGATAAGGAACAAAAAAATAAATAAACATACCTGAGCTCAGCTTCAAACGGTATAAAAAAAGAATTAATGATTAAGTACAACAAAAGAACAATTGGCTAACTTACATAATCCGCTAACTTTCCCCCCCCCCAAAAAAATGCTCTTCACAAAGGGTTCAAACACATATTCCCACAAAAAAATGGCTAAATGTACTTATAAACTACATTACGAATGCATTAAAAAAACAAAACAAATAACATAGCTTATGTTGGTCTAAGCAGGGAGCAGCTGGATTCAGCCATGTGAAATGAGTTACGTCATATTCACTGTTGCCACTAGAGGGCAGTGTATCCACCCAAATCAATAAAACTAAATGCAAACACTTTCAAAACAAACCATGACTACATCACTTTAATTAAACGAATGCTCGAAGCTGCAAAATTTAATCAGAATCTTTTTTTTCTAATCGAATTATCCGAGTTAATTGATTCATCGTTGCAACACTAGGTACTTCAATAAAAATCAGATCATTTTTTTATGTATAGGCCTAGAATTTACTTTTTTTTAATTATACTGTATTTCTATAATAAACTTTTTTTTAATATGACTTTCATTTTCAAAGTGGTACACAAATTCCCACTTCTGGTTAGCAAAAGAATCATTCATTGCTTTCGCATACTTCACTTGTATTTAACTTTAATTTTGAAAATCATTCGTCTTCTGAACCGCTTATCGTCACAAGGGTCACGGGGGTGCTGGAGCCTATGCCAGGTTAAGAACGGACAGGAGGCAGGATACACAGAGACAACCAATCACACCCGCGGATAATTTGGAGTGTTCAATCAGCTGACCATGCATGTTTTTTGGGACGTGGGAGGTAGCTGGAGTATCCGGAGAGAACATGCAAACTCCACACCAGAGCTGGGATTGAAGCAACAATCTCAGAGCTGCGAGGCAGACGTGCTAACCACTTTGCCACTGTGCAGCATTTTGAAATTCTTTGTGTTTAATCTTTTTTTTTTTTTTTTTTGGAGATTCCTTTTTGTGAATATGAATACTTTTCCGCGTGTCCCATCATTGTTGCTATGCTATGCTAGCTATAAAAAATATTAGCATAATAGGTAAAGGAGAGAGTACCTTTTCTCATATTTACCCATCGACTGTATTACTCTAACACACTTAATATACCCAATCAGGGAATAGTACCGTTTCTCGTATTTACTGTTTGACTGTTTGTATTACTCGAACACACCCAATATAAAATAAATAGCACTTATACCATAGTTTAAGGAAAACAAGCAGAATATAGGGCATAGGAGATACATGACACCTTCTTATCACGGAAGCCCAACATGTGCGTAATGCAACTGACTGAGCAAGATTGACGCTGACAAGCCCATGTCTGCACCACCAACTCCCACAATCAGTTCTCTCCCGGACATTCCAGAACAAATGGCGGGACGTCCTGTTCCAACACAAGGAACACCAGAGAACGCCCTATATCCAACTCTATATATGTACATGACTGATATAACATATTACTAACATATAACATGACTGATAAGACTCCAAGAGCCCCTTTGACGCTGAGGTGGCAAAATCCACAACACTCGTTGCCCTGACAACAGTAACTCCCGAATCCTCCTATCCAATCCACAAACAGGCAATAATCTTGAAAAACGCCCAAACACACCCTTCTTCCTGCCCACGGCCCACCCATCGAGAGCTTTCAAAAGACTGAATGTTTAACTAAACGTTGTCATTTTTCTCGGGAACCTTTTGGTGACGTGTGATAGGGTGACCTTGCCTCCCCGCCTGAGTCTGTTTCTGTTTCGCCTTGCAGTTTAATCGCTGTCGACCTGAATAAATCTTCAATTTGTGCTTCGAAGCCTTTTTCCAGCTTTCTAAATGGAGTCTGTACAAAGGGTTTAGACCAGCGGTGTCCAAATTATTCCACATAGGGCCGCAGTGGGTGCTGGACTTCATTCCTACAAAACAAGATGGCATCTTTTCACCAATATGGTGTCTCACAAGTGTAATCAGTTGATTGCAGTCAGGTGCTGCTTGTTTTAGCACAAACTTGTCTGTGCTCGATTGCTAGGAACAAAAACCAGGACCCACAGCGGCCCTTGAGGACAGGTTTGGACACCCATGGTTTAGACTAAGGTTGTCGGGATGTCGGGGTCACGCCGGCTCGGGTCGTTGGAGCTGCGTCCGGCAGTCTGGCTAAAGGGTCAGCTTCCTTTACAGGACAAATATTTGTGCCTTTGCAGACTTGTTAACTTTCCGACAAGGTTTGATCCTAAAGCGAAAGGTTTGGTTTTTGCGTGGATCGTTGATGCGCTTTGGCGCTTAGCTGCGCTGAAGTGGCACCCGGATGATGAGCCCGTCCTTCTTCAGGAATCACATGGCGACAGAAAAATCGACAAATAAAACCCTAACCGTTTCCCGGACTTGTCTTTTTCCACGTCTCTCTTTGTGAAAGCCCGTGAAATATTTCAAAGCGGTGATGACATCTTTGTTACCTCTCAACACGACCCAACAAAATCTTGAGGGCGGCGAGCGTTTGATGTTTTGTGTGCGCCTCAAACTACACCTTTGAAATGCAGATGCGCCGGTTGCCTTCCGTTCCGTCGCTCTCCCTCTAATAAATCAACTTGTGGTCATTGGGGGGAATAAGACCAACCAGAGTTGCTTTGAAAAATGAACCATTTTTACTTTGAGCCCACAGTCTGTCAGATCAGCTTTATGATATTTCATTAATCAACATGGGCTGCCATTGATGGCGTTAGATGTCCAATCCATGTGGACTGGAATGTATGATCATCAAATTTTAAAAAGCCTTAATTCCCAACGGTGTTTGGTCCGGTTGAACCCTTTCCTCCCAGTTCGTTCCTTTTTTTAACTAAGTGGTTGCCGTGGACGACAATAGGCATCCAATCCAATAGCGTACTGCAAGCAACAGGTCACTTTTGCTCATTAATATTCATGACGTTAGCAACTGTTGCTAGGGGGTTCAAAATTGCGTTTGTGGCTAATGCTAAATGCATGTAAATAGTGTACGGACGAGATGTTTACTGAGCTAAGCCTACTAATTCTGTTCTAAAATGATGTCCTTGGTGCAAAATTCATTGGTAAAGATGTGGAAGAACATACAAATGTTTAGTTAAAGAGCCGACCTGATCCAGAGTTAGCTTTTTTATTGACACACATGACATTGATTTTTCTTGTGTGCATTGCCTTATGCCAATGACATTTTCCTGTTTCAACAATCTATCCTTCACCACCATATGCCCCGTCTTTCGTATATATTATATCCAATGGTTGTCTTACATCTCTGACCTTTCTTGGGGGGCAATTTACATAGCTATTTTTGTGTACCAAGTGCAAATGCTACTCAGTGACAGCCAACGAACACTTTTTTTTCATTGATAACAAATCTTAATTTTATCATTTATTTACACTTCCCCTTTACTGATATTTTTTTACAAGAGTGGGAGTCAGATTCCATTTTAATTTTTTTCAGGTCATTCATTGTCAGACAGAAGCAGCACAGCGAAACGCCACGCTAAAAAATAAGTCAAAATATCAAAATGGCCTACCTCTTCGTCCTCTGTAGGACCATGGCCCCCAACAAAATGTTTACTGCATATGAAATGTGAATGGCTTCACCTTGCTGGCGTTAAACTGGTCTTTTGGATGTCCATGCAAGTTGATCCATTGTTCACATTTTTTCCTCCGAGTTTTTGGTTTCGGGAAACGTATGACGAAAAAACATCCTTCAAATGTCGTATGTCTATAGAGTCGTTTATACAAGTTCCATAGCAGTAGTGTTTGATCGGCATGTTCATTTTTGAATGATTAGCAGAGAAAACAAACAGAAATAACACTGTGTCTTAGGACGTGTCTATAATGTCCCACTTGCGTGTTACGATGGCAACGTCACGGTCTAAAAATAGCATTCGTGTGGTACGCTATTAGAGTAGCAGGGGTGAATAAAGGAACGTTCCGCACAGTCAACGGCATCCGATGATTTTTTTTTTTTTTGGTACGTTATGAGGAGGCATGTGCCGCAATGAGATTTTGACGGTATGATAACCGTCATCAAAAATATGGCAGTTTAACGGTATGACAGTATTGCAATTTTTAGCTCTAAAATGTGGTATTTTGAGATGTATAGGTTAAAAATATAAATAACTTTTCCAATGAACGTCAGTTTAAAAATCCGGCCTTCTCTACTGTTTGAAAGGGCATCATGTCTTTTGCCATGAAGTACACCACAACATTGTTGAGGTCTTTTGCATGTTTGGATGAAGGTGCATAGTTGTTCTGTTTTTGAAAAGTTTCCAGAACTGTTGGCTGATCTCGAGCTTTTTGTTCTGTCGGCGTTGGTAGCGGTGGTACTAATCAGAATTTCCTATACTGTATTGCGGGTTGTCCCGCACAATCCGGGACTGTTGGCGAGTACCCTAGCACGGAAAACTTTAGAAAAGTTGACTAATGGTAGAGAGGAACCCGGTTAGCCGTCTTAGCATGCTAACTAGCCACATTATCTGCCTCGTTAACAAGCTAGTTACGTACTCAGTATTTATATATATAGTTAGTATTTGTTTTACCATCGCTAGACACACTGGAGAGAACTCTTATAGCTGGGGGGAAACGTAAATGACAGCATTTATTTACCTTCAGTTCTGTATGAAGTGACGGATGATGGTTAAGTAAATGTGGAATCAGTTTGAGGTGCCCCCCCCCCCCCCCCCTTTGCAGCCACCCTCGGCAAACAAGTATTGCACGTGGGCTGGCCTTCCTCCTCTAATCTGCGGCCGTCTGCTTCTTTTGGTAGCTAAAATACTCACATACAAGCGATTTTGTTGGGTTTTTTTACAACGGAAAAAGCTCACCACCTTCAGCCATTGTGTCAACTCTAGTCTATAGCATAGATTAGCGTCACTGACGGACATGGCAACAACCGGAGGGGGAGGGGTGAGCGCTCCCGCTCCGTCTCTCGTTGGCTAATACCGTACTACTTTGTGACGGAAAATAATAACGGTAAACCTTGAAACCGGTAACCGGTGATTCTGTCTTTTCAGACATCAACATGGCCGGCGAGCCCAAACCGTACCGACCAAAAGCCGTCTCCAAGAGGCCTCTCTCGGCCGTCTACGGGTAAGCATTTTCATCGTTCTACTTCTGTGCGGTTGTAACCGGTACAATGCTTCATTTGTTTTTTTTAAATCACCTGCTTGCTCTAAATGACTACTTATTATTGAAATAACTTGATATATTTATTCAATTTTTGGATGACAATTGTGAGTCTGTGAGATCTTTTTGACCATAAATTTATAAATACATTTCCTGAATGTAAATCTTTCTCTCTTAGCAGCTACGAGTTTGACTACGAGTACTACAGAGATGACTTTTACACCCGGTATGTCTTGGCCTTTACTGTTGCTGGGTTTTATCTGATTCGTCCATTACGAAAAAGCACTTTTATAAAAACGTTTGGTCTGTATGCAAATGTGGCCTGTTGCTAAGCGACTGTTGCAAATCTGCCCCTGAGGTGCCTTAAAGGCTACCACGGATAGAAAGACATGTATTTCTTAAAGGATAAATGTTAGTACGAGTTATAATAATTTGATATTAAAGCCACTCTTAATGTTTCTGTTTTAAGAAAATTTGTAAAATCTTAAACCAAAAAATTAACTAGTAGCTCACCATTGTTGTTGACGTTGCATGGGTACGCTGCTGTACTTACACAGTGTCATTCTTTACCTATGTAAGGTAGTGATTTAAATACAACACAAGGTGTCAATGGTGAGTTTTAAACTAATTAGAGATCAAGCCAATGAGTGCGTTTTCTCCCTTCACTGACGCCGTAGTTTTTGAGTGCGGATCCATTGGGCGTTATGTTCATTTGTGTGTGGTATTCCCAACATACAAGACTTCTGATAATGGCTCCCAGCATCATAGCTTGTGAAGGAGATACCGTGCCTACGACAAAAAGGTAGTAACTGTTTGCATCATTCTAACACACTTAATATAATCAATCAGGGAATAGTATCGTTTCTCTTATTTATTGTTTGACTGTTTATACAGTGCCTTGCAAAAGTATTCAGCCCCCTTGAATCTTGCAACCTTTCGCTACATTTCAGGCTTTAAACATAAAGATATGAAATTTAATTTTTTTTGTCAAGAATCAACAACAAGTGGGACACAATCGTGAAGTGGAACAACATTTATTGGATAATTTAAACTTTTTTAACAAATAAAAAACTGAAAAGTGGGGCGTGCAATATTATTCGGCCCCTTTACTTTCAGTGCAGAAAACTCACTCCAGAAGTTCAGTGAGGATCTCTGAATGATCCAATGTTGTCCTAAATGACCGATGATGATAAATAGAATCCACCGTTGTGTAATCAAGTCTCCGTATAAATTCACCTGCTCTGTGATAGTCTCAGGGTTCTGTTTAAAGTGCAGAGAGATTTATGAAAACCAAGGAACACACCAGGCAGGTCCGAGATACTGTTGTGGAGAAGTTTAAAGCCGGATTTGGATACAAAAAGATTTCCCAAGCTTTAAACATCTCAAGGAGCACTGTGCAAGCCATCATATTGAAATGGAAGGAGCATCAGACCACTGCAAATCTATCAAGACCCGGCCGTCCTTCCAAACTTTCTTCTCAAACAAGGAGAAAACTGATCAGAGATGCAGCCAAGAGGCCCTTGATCACTCTGGATGAACTGCAGAGATCTACAGCTGAGGTGGGAGAGTCTGTCCATAGGACAACAATCAGTCGTACACTGCACAAATCTGGCCTTTATGGAAGAGTGGCAAGAAGAAAGCCATTTCCATAAAAAGTCTTGTTTAAAGTTTGCCACAAGCCACCTGGGAGACACACCAAACATGTGGAAGAAGGTGCTCTGGTCAGATGAAACCAAAATTGAACTTTTTGGCCACAATGCAAAACGATATGTTTGGCGTAAAAGCAACACAGCTCATCACCCTGAACACACCATCCCCACTGTCAAACATGGTGGTGGCAGCATCATGGTTTGGGCCTGCTTTTCTTCAGCAGGGACAGGGAAGATGGTTAAAATTGACGGGAAAATGGATGCAGCCAAATACAGGAACATTCTGGAAGAAAACCTGTTGGTATTTGCACAAGACCTGAGACTGGGACGGAGATTTATCTTCCAACAGGACAATGATCCAAAACATAAAGCCAAATCTACAATGGAATGGTTCAAAAATAAACGTATCCAGGTGTTAGAATGGCCAAGTCAAAGTCCAGACCTGAATCCAATGGAGAATCTGTGGAAAGAGCTGAAGACTGCTGTTCACAAACACTCTCCATCCAACCTCACTGAGCTCGAGCTGTTTTGCAAGGAAGAATGGGCAAGAATGTCAGTCTCTCCATGTGCAAAACTAATAGAAACATACCTTGCAGTAGTGACTTGCAGCTGTAATTGGAGCAAAAGGTGGCGCTACAAAGTATTAAAGCAAGGGGGCCGAATAATATTGCACGCCCCACTTTTCAGTTTTTTATTTGTTAAAGAAATTTAAATTATCCAATAAATTTGTTCCACTTCACGATTGTGTCCCACTTGTTGTTGATTCTTGACAAAAAAAATAAATTTCATATCTTTATATTTGAAGCCTGAAATGTGGCGAAAGGTTGCAAGATTCAAGGGGGCCGAATACTTTTGC
This sequence comes from Corythoichthys intestinalis, assembly GCF_030265065.1. NCBI lineage: Eukaryota > Metazoa > Chordata > Actinopteri > Syngnathiformes > Syngnathidae > Corythoichthys > Corythoichthys intestinalis. Next base: position 1,129,353 of record NC_080414.1, on the reverse strand, counting down.
CAGGCACTGTATTACTCTAACATACCCTATATAAAGTAAATAGCACTTATATCATAGTTTAAGGAAAACAAGTAGAATATAGCTTATAAGAGATACATGACACCCTTTAACATGGAAGCCCAACGTGTGCCTCATGCAACTGACTGAGCAAGATTGACGCTGACAAGCCCATGTCTGCACCACCAACTCCCGCAATCAGTTCTCCTGGACATTCCAGAACCAATGGCGGGACGTCCTGTTCCAACACAAGGAACACCGGAGAACGCCTGATATCCAACGGATAGCATGACTGACAAGAGTCCAAGAGCCCCTTTGACGCTGAGGTGGCAAACACTTTCGTTGCCCTGACAACAGTAACTACCGAATCCTCCTGTCCAATCCACAAACAGACAATAATCCTAACCACACCCTTCTTCCTGCCCACAGCCCGCCCCACAAGAGCCTTCAAAAGGCTATTTTTCTCAGAAACCTTTTGTTGACTTGTGGTATGATGACCTTGGCTCCTCACCTGAGTCTGTTTCGCCTTGCCGTTTGATAGCTGTCGACCTGAATAAATTGTCAACTTGTGCTTTGAAACCTTTTTCCAGCTTTCAAAAAGTCGGTACAAGGGGTTAAGACTAAGGTGAAAGCGCAGGGTTTAGCCTTTTGGCCGGGATGTCGGTATCTTGCCGGCCCAGATCGCTGGAGCTGCACCAGCAAGGGTCCGGCGGTTCGGTTGGTGTGATTCCGGCAATCTAGCTAAAGGGTTTCGATTCCTTCAATTTCTATCTGTGGTACCCTTTAAAGGAGACATATTATGCTTCTACTTTTACTTTTTATCAACATTTAAAGTCCTGTTCCTTAACTCTTTCCCTGCTATTGACGGTGATAGACGTCAAAATATGTCGCTCTTAAAAACTCACATCCAATCCAATTGAATTGGGAGGGTGACAGCGAATGAAATGGATTGGATCTCATTGCATCTTGGCCATAGAAAAGAACACGTTTTATTTCATTGATTGGCTACTAGTGATGAACTCATTTAAATCCACTGCTGGACCACTGGACGGATGTCTATCATGGTTAAAAACCTTTGTACTATCTTAGGCTTTTGGACTACCACGGGCGAGTGGCTCCGCCCCCACGTGCCGTCATCCCCCTGAAGCGTTCGCGCGTGCTAGCGGCGTCCTCGCGCCGCGTCAAGGCCTCCTTCCCCGTCAAGACGTCCTCTTCGTCATCGTCCACGTCCTCCAGACCTCCTACTTCGTCCTCCTCCTGCTCTGCCGCCGTCAAACGTGCGTTATTCCTATTTTCTTTATTATCATTGGTTTAAAATTTAGTACTATTTAAATAATTGACCATTTGATATAAAATTCTTGATACGCGCAGGAAACAGTGATACTACAAGTTAAGGCTGCAGCTATCGATTATTTTAGTGGTCGATTAATCAATGAACTAGTTAGTTCGAATAATCGAGTAATCGGATAAGGAACATAAAAATCTAAAATACCTGAGCTGACCCTCAAACTGCATAAGAAAATAAATAAATGAGGATCTAAGTGCGCCAAAAGAACACCTGGGTAACTTTAAAAAAAGTCTGCTAGCTTAAATGCTATAAAATGCATATTTTTTTTTTTTTTTTTAACAATGCTTAACAAATGGTTCAAACACATATTCCCACCAAAAAACAGCTAAATATACCTGAAAACTAAAGTACAAACGCGTTACAAAAAACATTAACTCAAACAAGAACTGTGCTTATGTTGGTCTTAACAGGGAGCAGCTGGATTCAGCCATGTGAAATGAGTTATGTCATATTCACCGTTGCCACTAGAAGGCAGTGTATCCGCTAAAATCAATAGAACAAAATGCAAACTTTCAAAACAAACAATTAGAACGCCACTTTACACGAATACTCGAAGGAGCAAAATTTAATTTGAATATTTTTTCTGATCGAATTACTTGAGGTAATCGATTAATCGTTGCAGCTGTACTACAATTGGATGTCAAATGGGGGCCGCAAAATATTGTTCCATAGGCTGCCATTGGCCCCTGAGCCACAAGTTTGCGACCGCTCCCCTATACGAATTTAACAGAAAAAACATAATGGGCAAAAATCAAATTTGTGCATGAAACGTGTTGCGAAAAAAGCAGCAGGGCCGAGAACCGAAAGTGGTATTTGCCATGGGGCAAAATGGATTTTGCCATGTTATTTATTTTGCCATTTGCCAGAATCGATTTTGCCATGTGGCAATTTTTTTTTGTTTTTGCCATGTGGCAAAATGGACTTTGCCTTGTGGCATTTTTTATGTGACATTTTTTTGCCATGTGGCATTTTTTTTGCCATGTGGCAAAATTAATTTTGCCATGTAGCATTTTTTTTGCCATGTGGCAAAATTAATTTTGCCATGTGGCATTTTTTCTGTCATGTGGCAAATTTGATTTTGCCATGTGGCATATTTTTTGGGGTGTGGGGTATTACAGTGCATTGACCTGGGGGCCAGTTGAATGTCAGTGCGCTGTAATGTAAAGTGTATTGTCAAAAATCATAGCCAAAGATATTTTTCTGCTTTTTAATATAAGTGGAAAATTTGGACGTGCATAGCCGTCAATGGCATAGCCTGACTTAGGTGCCAATTGAATGTCAATGCACTCTAATGTAAAGTGTATGGTCAAAAATCACAGCCACACGTTTTTCTGCCATTTAAAATGAATGGAAAATAGCGCATAGCTGTCAATGGCATGGATGTGCATGGCCTGCTAAACTGACATATACCCCCAAAAAATGCGACATACCCCCCCAAAAATGCCACTTCGCAAAATCAATTTTGCCACATGACAAATACAACTTTTGGTTCTCGCTGTCTCTCAAAAAAAAAAGTTTCCTATCCATCTACTGCTACATTTGTGTAAGTTTCTTTCTGTTTTTTTCCCCAATAAGCTCCGGCGAGGGATTAAAATGCGCGCGGTATGTTTTATTCATGGCGTGGCGTGAACAACGGCAGGAAGGAAGTTTAGTTTACCAGATGGAACTCTGGCGGTTTGTTTAGCGAGCGCTCTGCAATCTGACGGCTGTCAAAAAGCGTTTGGGGTTTGGAAGGGGAAGAACGAGACCTTCTTACTAATTTATAGTTTATGTGATACGCGGAAGGGAGGGTGTGGACCACCCTGATGCGTTTTGTCCCCCCCAACCCAAAAAAATGGAAGTAGGTGTCAGGAAAATGAGGCAAGAAGCGGTAAACAGACGCAGCGGGGAGGCCCAAATCTCCGGGTTTGTCATGCGGGAAGCAAAAATGTGGCGTGATTTGAATGCTTTCATGAAGTAAGAGGCCTTTATTTATAGCTGAAAACAAAACTTATCACACTGGCAGTGTTCCAGACACACCAACTGGGGCAGGGCTGCAATGAGCAACCAAATGGTTGCATTTCGCAACTAAAATTAAGAGCCACTGCGAGTATTTTTTTCATCTGCTTGCACATGTGCGAGCAGTAACATTGCTTTTTTTTTTTTTTTTTTCTGACAGACTCCTTCACGGTTGAATCCACTAGTTGCCGGTAACGAAATGATCCAGTTTGCCAAAGGAAAATACAAAAGAAAAAGGAGTAGGCGGAGCGGGTTATAATCGGGGTAGCGGGAAAACTTGACAGCACTTGTGAACAGTGGCGATAAAGGACAATAAGTGACTAATAATTATATATATATATGTATATGTATAAGGGCTGCAGCTATCGAATATTTTATTAATCGAGTAATCGACTGAAAATTCTATCGATTAATCGAGTAATCGGATAAAACATATATATTTTTAGGTGAAGAGCAATTATGAATATGCAATAGAAAACAAGACATTTCATCTAATATTGAACCATTTTCAGTCAATCAATGTCTTTATTTTCGATGTACATTGTTGAAAACAGCCAACAATTGCCTCTCAGATGTGACTAGAATTAAAAAAAAGACCAATTCACCGCTTCCACTCCAGAAACTTTTAGATCTTATAAAATATATCTATATTTCTTACCTAAAAATGCCATTACGCTTGATAACACACACATCACTTAAAAGTTAGGTGTTTTTCCCACGTGTTTCAATTGAATTTCTGTTCGTGTCAAGCCATTTTTAAGTTGTAGTTAAGTTTTAAGTTAGTCTAAACTGTAAGTCCTGATAGGATTTTGAGTTTTTGCAGTGTTCAAAACAAATGTATTGTAACATATCAGGTTATAATATGGCGGGGATATTTGCATGCGTTCCTGAATGCACCGCGTGACGTGCGGGGGTGAGGGAGGTGCGGGAGAGCGAGAGACGTGCCTTCCTGTCATTGATGTCGTTCCACAAGTTCCCAAAAAAGAAATAATTGCAACCTAACGAAGCGGGTCAACGTTACAGTATGATACCTGCTGTACTGGAGCACATTAGGGGCCAGAGCTACTTGGTGTTTTATCCAGCAATGACTACTGAGCTAAAATTGACAGCTAGCTCACCCTCGTCACAGATTAAATCAAGCCTGTAAGACACGTTAGCCACGCATCTACAGTGGTCTTAATAGAAACCTAGCCCTCCGCAGGGCTAACGTTACGTGAGCGAGTGACAGTAACGTTAATCTTATTTATGAGCGCCCAGAAGTGTACTGCTTTAAGATGGCGGCTGTTTACTAACACCGCTGACTCTGTCATTTCGCATCTAGTTCAACATACATGTGATATCTATGAGATGCATCAGATGCTACCTGCTACCACTGCATCATGCGGGCTAGTTTTGAGCAGTTGTCGGCTGCAGAAAGGTTTTTTTAATATTTTTTTAATCGCTTCTTCCTCTACGCACATGACATCAGCCCGTTGTCCCGCATTAAAAGTAGTCCGGGCAAAGCGTGATGCTTAGAGCTGGCAAAATTAAAGGATTCCTCGAGGTGAATAAAATTGTTCGGATCAGTTTTCAAGCTCGAGTTACTCGAGTATTCGTTTCAGCTCTAATATGTATATGTATATGGCGGAAAACAAACAACTGAAAAAGCCGTTTCTGCTCTTGCACTCCTCTTTAAAAGAAACTGCTGCATTTTAAGCCAAAATAACTGTTATGTTTGATAGAACATAGCAGATTCCTGGCATTTTAAGCCCCCGAACTATTTTTAATTTGTCTGCTTTACCCTGAGAACCCCCATTTACAGATGTCGCGCAACCGCTTTTGTTTCAACCCAGCCATAAAACGAAGGTAATTAATTAGTTCTGCAACTTTATTCTTCTTATTCATCTTATTCTCCGCTTTTTTTCGGCACGCCGCGCAGTCCGCACCATTGGACCAATCGGCACAGTTCCAGTATCGGCACGTCCGGAATTTTGTCCGAAACAAAATGATTCACTCACATAATTCAAACCTTTAAACAAATTATGTCACAATGAAAAAAATGGCATCTGTAGAAAAGTCACGGATATCTACCTCATAACTGTCACTTAATTGTATTTTGTTTTGTTACTGTCGCATTTTCTCCGATGTGTTAGATGATAAATAATCCAATCCAAACAAAGAAAAATTGGAAAAAAACATTTAAAAGGGTAAATATATGAAAAAGAAAATCTCGACCACTCCTTGATGTCTGCGATTTCTGCATCGCGACCCTTGTTATATGACCATGTTTCACCCCCAAAATCCAGCTGTGGCCATTCACAGCTGTCTTGACACTCGGTGATACATGCTACATGGAGTTTTTGAATCGAAACAAGGTAAGTACGCCATAATATCTCATTAAAGTCATGGCGTCTGTAATTCTGCTCTCGCGTGCTCTCACCTCCTGTTTAAAAAACTTTGTTTTCCGCCATATACTTTTTAATTCGAAGAAAATTAGAGAAAGCACACGTTTTTAGCCCCCGCACCCTCTCTAAAGACAATTAAGATGGACCGACTCCAAAGATGATTGGATGACAATGAGTTGCCTTTTTTTGTTCCTCAGCAGTGAAGACGGAGCAGCTGCAGACCATCAAACGCGAGCTGACTCAGATCAAAAGCAAGATCGACGCCCTGCTGCTCCGTCTTGACAAAATCGAGAGCGCGCAGCAGCGAGACGAGTCTGGCGAGTCGCCGTCCGTCGCCCCAAACTTGACATAATGATCCATTGATTTCTAACCCACTTTTGCCACATTCAGACGCTCAACGGAATTACGAGGACGAGTCTGATGCGGCGGAAAACTCTGGCGAGGATTGTGGAGGCGGCGCGCCCACGGACGCCGAGGCCGGCGAGATGAGCGACGGCGGCGACTACGAAGACGAAGAGGAGGAGGAAGGCGCTCATCATCTGGTAAAAAAACTTTTTTGTCCCTAGTAGAAGAAATATTCACCAGCGTGGCACTTGTTGAAACAAAAAAAATGCATTAAGGTTATTGGCATGTTGACAGCGATAGACTGCGACCATGACGTCAAAAACCAAGAATAATAGTTCATACACTCTAGGCCTGCAGCTATCGATTATTTAGGTAATCAATTAGTTGGACTAATTGAGTCATCAAATTACGAACATTTAATGCGTTGCAAAATAAATTTTAGGATAAGTAAACCAAATAAACAAGTGTTTATGCTTGCAATAATATTTATTTTGGCTTGCTAAGATTACACTCTTAACACTCTTGAAAAAAGATTAAATGCGAATACAAAATCAGATTCCTGAGTGTTTCTTCAAACTATGCAGAATGGTAATAAATGCATTTAAAAATAAAATACTCGATCTTAGCCTCAAACAATACAAAAAATAATAATAATAAAGGAGGATCTAAGCACAACAAAAGAATAATTGGCTTGCAAAAGTCAGCTAGCTTAAATGCTAACACTATTTACACTGCTCTTATCAAATCATTCAAAAACATATTCCCACAAAAAACTGCTTAATATTCTAAACTAAATAACAAATGCATAAACAATCATATTAGCTCAAACAAAAACATACCTTATGTAGGTCTCAACAGGGAGCAGCTGGTTTCAACCATGTTCGATGAATTGTCATGTTCACTGTTGCCACTAGAGGGCAGTGTATCCATCCAAATTAATAAAACTAAATGTAACACTTTCAAAACAAACAATTACAACGTCACTCTAATTAAACGAATCTTCAAAGCAGCAAAATTGGATTGGAAGCTTTTTCTCAGAACACGAGGGGCAAATGAAGAGGTCCCTCTTAGCCAATTGGATGCCAGGAATGATAGGCAATATCCAATCGCAGAGCAGCTAGAAGTATGTTACGTACATACATTTTCTCCCGCTATCACGGAGGCAGCAGCTTCAGCAGGGAAGCCTAGACTTCCCTCTCCCCAGCCACTTTATCCAGCTCTTTTTGGTGGATCCCAAGGTGTTCCCAGACCAGCTGGGAGATGTAGTCTGCCCAGCAGGTCCTGGGGTGGGCGGCCCCACGGCCTCCTCCCAGTGGGACATGCCCGGAGGCATCCTGGTCAGATGCCCAAGCCACCTCATCTGACTCCTCTCGATGCGGAGGAGCAGCGGCTCTACTCCGAGCCCCTCCCGGATGACCGAGCTTCTCACCTTATCACAAAGGGAGAGCCCGGACACCCTATGGAGGAAACTCATTTCAGCCGCTTGTATCCTATGGTCACGACCCACAGCTCGTGACCATAGGTGAGGGTAGGAACGTAGATCGACCGGTAAACAGAGAGCTTCGCCTTTAGGCTCGGCTCCCTCTTCACCGTGACGGACCGGTGCAGAGTCTGCATCACTGCAGACACAGCGCCGATCCGTCTGTCGATCTCCCGTTCGATTTTTCCCGAGTGACGAGTGGTCAAGGTGAAAACATTTTTTTTTTGTGAATAAATGTGCATAAGTGGAAGCTTCTCCCCTTTTTGGTACTTTTATGCACGTATCCTACCTACCACGCGTTACAATGTACAAGACATGGATTACACTCACAGGATTTGTTCCCGTCAAACTGTTGGCTTGTACTGTATGTAAAGCATACGACAGCTCTAGACACTAACAATCTAGATAATAATACTGGGATAAGTTTGAAAACGCAGTATCTTAACTTGAAGATCTGCCAACAAAAAACGGAGTTCTCAACAGCATACGCGCTCTCGCTCCGTTGTCGATGAGACGCACTTGCAGTGAGTACATCACCAGTTTTGCCCAATTCTTCTCTTATAAGGTACTGTATTTCCTGTTCTCATTTTGCCTTTGATGCTCCTCTTGTGAACGACCGACAGTGCTGTCCCGCTCTTCACTTGTCCCATCTGGTTCAAATTGGAAGGGCGGAACCGACGACTTGTTGGGGTAGCTAAGAGTGACACGCTGGAAGTTCGGCCCGGTGACGTCACGCACTGCGACATAACAAGAATGGCGACCTATCACTTAAAATAATTTTAGAAATTTTATTAAAACGAAAACTAGGGTTGTTCCGATCATGTTTTTTTGCTTCCGATTGTTTTAGTTTGAGTATCTGCCGATCCCGATATTTCCCGATCCGATTGCTTTTTTTTTGCTCCCGATTCAATTCCAATCATTCCCGATCATATACATTTTGGCAATGCATTAAGAAAAAAATGAATAAAACTCGGACGAATATATACATTCAACATACAGTACATAAGTACTGTATTTGTTTATTATGACAATAAATCCTCATGGCATTTACATTATTAACATTCTTTCTGTAAGAGGGATCCACGGATAGAAAGACTTGTGACTTTGTATATTGTGACTAAATATTGCCATCTAGTGTATTTGTTGAGCTTTCAGTAAATGATACCTGCCATGCCCAAATGCATGATGGGAAGTGGAACCATGACTGTGCGTCGTGATACCTATTGATATATCTTCTCTGCGTTGGGAAATAACGTAAGGTGCTAAGAAAAAGATCAATTGCTACCTTGCTTCCCCACATTGCTTCCCATGATATTTCTAATCATAGGGAGAGGGATTGTAAGGCATTAGCCAATTAAAAAAAGGCTCCTAAGGCTGTCAAAATTCACTCTATTCATTTTACGCTGCCTTTTATCTCTCTATATAGGTAAAACGGCGCCATTACAGATAGAGTGCGACAATGCGCGAGTGGGTCGTGCAACTCATGCATTAATTGCGTTAAATATTTTTAACGTGCTACATTTTTTTTTTAAATAATTACCGCGGTTATCGGGATAAATTTGATAACCCTACCTTAAGCCTAAACTAAAGTCTCTGGATGAGTGTAACATATTATGTCTGTAACGTTAAACACAATTAGAAAACGATTTAATTAAAATTAGGGCTGTCAAAATTATCGCATTAACGCGCGGTAATTAATTTTTTTAATTAATCACGTTAAAATATTTGACGCAATTAACGCACATGTCCCGCTCAGACAGTATTCTGCCTTTTGTTAAGTTTTACAGTAAGGTTTTTTGTGCTGTCTAACAGCGAACTCTTGTGGTCGCTTTGCGACATGGTTTATTGCTTTCTTGCCAGTTCAATATGGCTGCACGACGTCTCGGGCTGACGCCTACGTTGTAATGTTGTGCTTATATGATCCTTGGACAAGATTTGTCCGTAAGTATGGTTGTTGTAAATAATGTACATATTATGTTAGTAAGCGAAATGTTATATTTTTTGTATGAGACGCTTTTTGTTTATTTTTAGTGAACCTGTATACGCAACGTTGTTGCTAATGCAATGCTTGTGTACTTTTTTTTTTGTAGTTTCACGACGGTCTAAAGAGGACAGTGGTTTGAGGCCATTTTATCAATAAATCAGATGAAAAAGGAAGAAGTCTGATTATCAAGGCGTCGTTCTAGCTTTGGAAAAAGTAGACGCTTCGGAGTGAGGACAGCATAGACAGATTTAAATGACAGTAGTGAAATGCCCACTACAGTACTTATGTACCGTATGTTGAATGTATATATCCATCTTGTGTCTTATCTTTCCATTCCAACAAATTATTTTACAGAATATATATATAATTTACAGAAAAATATGGCATATTTTATAGATGGTTTGAATTGCGATTAATTACGATTAATTAATTTTTAAGCTGTAATTAACTCGATTAAAAATTTTAATCGTGTGACAGCCCTAATTAAAACATATATATATTAAAAAAACGGCATGGCCAATATTCTTTTGCCGATTCCGATACTTTGAAAATGACGTGATCGGACCCGATCGATCGGCGGACATCTCTAACGAAAACATTAAGAGGGGTTTTAATATCAAATTATTATAACTCATACTAATATTTATCTTTTAAGAATTACTTGTCATAAAGATCGAGGATCACTTTAAGAGTGCCTTAATCTGGATTTTAAAGACATTTCCTTTTTTATATTGCACTGCACTGACTTTTTTCCTCTCCAGAATTGGCAATAAATTCTAAAAAGTCCATTCATTTCACTTGTTGAAAGCTGTTTTCAGAACTTGCCTTCTGTTTTGCAGATAGAAAACCACGTTTCCGACATCGACAACTGAGGACCAGGTTAGCATTTTTCATTTCATTTCTATTATTTATTTATTTCACCCACATCGAACAGTTATCTCGCTCATTGGCTGCCATGGACAGGGCTTTAGGTCCATTCCATTTTGCATTTAAAAAAAAGACAAACTTATTGACGGCACTAGACATCCATTCCATTTCAAGTGGACGTCGAATTGACTTCGACTGCAGTCAAAATGGATCAGACGTCTCGCGCCGTCAATAGCAGCGAAACATGAGCCAGTCCTCCCATCTTAAATGAGTTGGACATCTCTCAATGGCAGGCAATGGCGTTATGGAATAGCTTTGGCACAATAGTCTGAAAGTAATATCAAAAAGCATTTACATCCCATTTGGTCGAAAGACAGAAAAATACAATGTACGATCGGTGGGGCGTTCATAAATAATTTTGCGCCTTGTCACCGCAGGACGCCAAAAAATTCCGGTCGGGACTGGAAGAGACTGGATGAAAATCAAATGGATCCAATATAAGATGAGAAGAAAAGTTAGAGAAAGAAGCAGAAGGTTGTCTTCTGCATTTCACCTCACACTTGGCCTAAACTGGATCTATTTTTCAGTTATGTCTTTTAACAGGTGCCAAAACTAAAAATTCACCAATTCACCGGTCTCATTTTATCTGGCCTATTACGTCACTGACACGTATGGGGGTGTTTGTTTACAATACTTGAGATGTCAACACGTGCCAAAAAAATATATTTTTTTTTTGTCCTCACCAAAATTTACATTTCGCATATTTGATTCATGTTATTAATGGTTTAGTAATACTGTAATTTTTGGACTGCAAACCAAATTCAACAAGAAAACAGTAGTCAAATATAAACTGATTAAACTATATATAAACTAAACTATATATAAACTAAAAAATGACATATACAGTGGTATGAAAAAGTATCTGAACCTTTTGGAATTTCTCACATTTCAGCATAAAATCACCATAAAATGTGATCTGATCTTTGTCAAAATCACACAGATGTAAAAACTGCTTTAACTAAAACCACCCAAATGTTTATAGGTTTTCGCATTTTAATGAGGGTAGCATGCAAACCATGACAGAAGGGGGGAAAATAAGTAAGTGAACCCTCTACCTTAGGAGACCTAGAGGAATTGAAACCAATTTTAGTCAGGTGTGTACCCAATCACTGATGAGTGGTTTAAAGCTGCCCTGCCCACTATAAAACACACAGCTGGTAAGAATTGTCTTGTTAAGATCTGATGTCTGATGTGCATCATGACTCGATCAAAAGAGCTGTCTGAAGACCTGCGATCAAGGATTGTTGATTGTATAAAGCTGGGAAAGGATACAAAACCATCTCTAAAAGTCTGGATGTTCATCAATTGACAGTCAGAGAAGTTGTCCACAAATGGAGGGAGTTTGGCACTTCTGCTTCTCTCCCAAGGAGTGGCCTTCCATCAAAGATGACGCCAAGAGTTCAGAACAGAATACTCAGAAAGGTAAAAAAAGAACCCTAGAGCAGACATGTCCAAAGTCCGGCCCGGGGGCCAAATGCGGCCCGTGGTCAAATTTCATCCGGCCCCCAGCCTCTGTCATAAAATCAATAACATCTGGCCCGCACACAGACTTAATAAATTGGTCAGCAGTACTGCAACCAGCATATGAAGTAGCTTACACACGAAATGCTGCTGCTCATTTACCCACTAAAAGACAGCAGCACTTTAACCCTGTATTGCCAAATGTATCGCATTTGATACACCTAAAATTTCATGATTTTCAGACTAATTTAGAATTTTGACATTTCTTTTTGAAAAAAAAAAAAGATGAATCTGCAGGTTCCATGAGAAAAAAACATGATTTAGCATGGGTTATAGATATTAGAGCACTTATTACACATATTCCTTTTGACTTTTCTTTTGACTAATTTGTAAAAAAGGTTTCATTAGGACCTCATTTTTCAAATTTTGGGATTTTCTGATAATTGCTTCATGTTGCAGGTATTTAAGGGCTAAGCAACATTACTCCGTGTGACCCTCTACTTCCAATTTTCTAAAATGGCGACAATCAACAAAAAAAAAGTTGAATGTGACGGCCGACGCTTCAAGGACAGGTGGAAATTGGAAACATGGAACAGCTCACCAACATCAACACCGGGAAGCATAGTGGAGGAAGCATCATGATTTGGGGCTGTTTTGCTACCTCAAGGCCTGGACAACTTCCAATCATTAATAGAAGAATGAATTCAAAAGTTTTGCAGGAAAACATGAGGCCGGCTGTCAGACAGTTGAAGCTGGATGCTGCAACAAGACAATGATCCAAAACACAGAAGTAAATCAACTTCAGAACGGTTTCAGAAGAACAAAATACACGTTCTGGAGTGGCCAAGTCAAAGTCCAGACTTGAACCCCACTGAGATGCTGTGGCATGACCTAAAGACAGCGATTCATCCCATGAATCTGACTGAACTACAGCAGTTTTGTAGAGAGGAATGTGCCAAGATTAGTCCTGATCAATGTGCCGGACTGATCTGCAGCTACAGGAAGCGTCTGGTTGAAGTTATTGCTGCCAAGGGGGGGGATATTAAATTTGATGGTTCACTTACTTATTTTTCCCCCCTTGTCATTGTTTGCATACTATACTCATTAAATGCAAAAACCTATAAATGTTAACGTGGTTTTAGTTAAACCACACTTTTCATCTGTGTGATTCTGACAAAGATCAGATCACATTTGGTGAGAAATTCCAAAAGGTTTACTTTTTTTTACCACTCTATGCAGTATTGCATTTTTTTAAAGCCATGAATCCTTATTTAAAATAAGAAAAAATACATGTTTACATATTTTATTCTGCACATTTATACTGTCACAAAGAGTTAAAAAGATGCACGCATTATTGTGCTTTTTAATTTAACCAACATCAACATTCAGCTATTTAGCGGGAAATGCCATCGACTGACTTCTTGCTGTTAATTCCGCCAAAATCTCTTTCCGGTAAAGGTCACGCTACAGGCACTCATCTCTCAAATCAATCAACAAACGGATATTTGCGTAAAGCCACACCTTAGCAACGCAACTCAAGATTACATTAAATGTTTTTTTTTATCCCCTTTTGAAGTGGTCACCATGGAAACAGCAGCTCAATGAAAAAAAAAATGCTTCAAGTGAGACGGACAAGCATTGTACAGAAAAATGTACATTTTTTTGTACAATATTTTTATCAAAAGGCATGTTAATTGTACTTTGTATTTTAAGTCTATCTACAAACTACAGTGAAAATATTTAAATGACATCTGTTGAAAGGAAAAGAAACGTTGCTGTGTATATAAAACTACTTGTTCCAATTAAGTCAATAAAATTTGTGTCACGTTGAATTTTGTGTCGCTTCATCTACTCCACACTAAAATTCTTACTGAAAACATTGACAGGACATGAACTTGATTATTCCACCTTCTGATTTATTCTAAGAAGTGACTAATGGCAACACTGTCTTAGATTTGGACATTTTGTTCAATTAATGAGAAAAATTGTAAATAAATCTCGCATTATAGCGTTCAAATTCTTCATGCAATAGCGAGTCCCCATGAAATTTTGACAACCTGGTTAAGAGCATCACCTAGTGGACAATGGCTGCAGTACAGTGAACTAGGAGCACCTTTAAAGTGCCTATGACACCAAAATGCATGTTTATTTTGTATTTTGTGCTCCTGAATGAAGTAGACCGCTTGGATGTGTGTAAAAGCAATCATTTATTCAATTTTTGAATCCCGCACCATGAAATTGAGTGACTCCCGGCTCCAGTCTCGAGTTGAGGACGAGTGCAAATGTGACGTCACCCAGGTCAGCATCTCACAATACACCAATGCTGAATAGCATGAAGATGGACTGTGGATTCAGCTGATTTTGCAGATTAATTTATTTTTCCCATCACGCCAGCCAAATGTGCTGCAGGGATTTGTTGCTGCACCAGGGAGAGGCGTGTGAGCCGTTTTGGGTTTCAAAAAGTTCCCGTTCCCCCTTGGAGAATGGCCAAAACAAGTCCGACAACTGTGGGACCATTGGACTTGCGGGAAAGTTATGTAAACATCGTATTTTGTATAATGTCAAATACTGAGATCATGGTACACGTTTTAATACGGAGGTGGCTTGCATATTGTGGCTAAAATGCTCCTTGTCCACCGAGAATGCCACTCGGCCGACGACCGACAGCTTGTCCCACACCCCCCTGCTGGGGGAGCGCTATACTCGGCTTATTGCCCTCTTCGTGTGCCCGGTGTTGTCAAATTTTCCACCCCATCAGAAATAACTGTGTTAAAACATTAAACTTTCTTTTAAAAAAGGACTATTTACTTACATTTGATCATGGACGGACATGTAGAAAAGTTCTTCTCAGACACATCCTGCCTTGTTAGCTGCACACAACATCTGCACGCCGCTCTCTCACTGTTTACGTCTTCGCCGTGTAGTTAAGCATTAATTTCAAGCATTAATTTCCGCCATATTGGTGTTGACCATGTGGCAGCTACGCACTTCTCCGACATCGGCCGGTTTCATTCTCCAGCTGCTTCCTCGCAAACGAGCTCTCCTGCCCGCGGTGGGGGAATGACGAGCTGTAATTTGCTCGCCGCCAGGCAGGTTGCCAATCGGCGATGACAATCGACAACCCCGCTGCCGTGTGAAATGATCTGAAACATCACTTGGTTCGGGTTAGCATGTTGGCTAGCTGTCACGCCTCCTGTTTTGTTTACGCTCTTTCCTCCATCTCCGAAGCCAGGGCAGGGAAATGACAAAAGCCGGAAGAACTCCGGTGGCATAAAGGTGCACAATGTCGACAGTTTTTTGACCAGTATGGAGTAATTTTGCCATGTGGTACTGAATAAATGCATATTTCATATTCCATTTAGCACAAGACTTGTTATTTGTCATGACCATACCATTTATTTAGCGTTGGGGAAAAATACTTGGATAAGAAGAATATCCTGTAAAAATATTGGAGTAGTGCGATTGAAACAATGACATTTTGCAGCTCTCTTTGTCGCAATTTCTTCGTTCTGAATAATTCCCCCTCACTGGGCCGAATTCTAAATCAGATGAAACCATGACCCTGCCGACATCATCCTCCTGTCGGGGACGCTAGAGCGCTATAATTATGGGCAGGGGCCAAACAGCACATTAAAAGACTAATTTCTAGTCATCTGCGCTTTGCCAAATCGTTGTATCGAATCGTCTCAAAATATTATTCTAATTCACATAATAATGCTATTTAGGATTTTTTTTTTTTAATCCTGTCATACGCACTTTAAGTAGTACCAGGTTTTGCCACAACAGCCCTGGTGGCAGCACTGAGCTCGACTAGAAGTGCAGCTAAATGAATGTTCCAAGTGACAATGTCGTCCAGAAATTAAGTTTTGCAACCCATATTTGAGCATTTTCTTAAATTTCATCTTTGAAATTCAAAGAAAAAAAATCTGCAACAGAATATTTTCAAACTACAAATTTTTTAATTGTGTTTTTGCATCCTGATTAGCATTATTATTGTTAAATTAGATATGGAAACTTTTTCAACAACTATTTGAGTTATTTACAGTCTTACAACAGCTAGAAAAAAATTGTCAAACATGTTAAAGATGAGACGTCCATGAAAATCGAAATCCTTCAGAGTTGAGAGAAAAGCTGAGCCGCACTGTCAACGTTTACCACCTCCTTTGGCTGCTCTTTGACCATCTTAAAAGACGCAAAAATCATGTTTATAAGCATTATGAGGAATATTAACATATCATTAAAAAATACAAAGAGTTCACCTGTTGCGGAGGTTTCTTTGCTTGTTTGGAAACGCCACTCAAATCTTTCTGAACCTTTGAGAACATCTGGTTGAGGTTTTCCACTTTCTCGTTCTTAACCGCATTGATCTAAAAACACCAGAATAAATACTGTTAAATATCTTTATTGAATCACTTAGCAAGGGGGAAAAATGGACATTACGTGTTTGAGCGATGTCCGGATGGGTTTGGCTTTATTTCTGGCCTTCAAGTGCTTGTTTGCTGCCACTTGGAAGACATTTGCCTGCTTCTTGCCTTTCTGTTTGTTTTTACCCATGTTGCCTGTTAACACACATTCAAGACATATTAGCATACATACATAGGCATAATAAGTACAGATTCAAAATAAAGATATGAATAACAATGCCCTACAATATATTGGAGGTCACTGGATTGGTCTGTCACGCCTCAGTAAGGCTATGAAATAACATTATAGCCGTCAGAACAATAGGAAGGTTGTTTTTGTGTGTCCTATGTGATAATATGCCAGTTATAGTGTGGTAGTTCGTCTCCTACTCAATGGCTGCAAATGACTTACCAGGTGTGCTAATTAAGCAACAAAGTAAAACAACACCGACATATGCCTCAAATATGACAATTTAAAATTTTATATTATAATAATAGAGCCAGTACATTGAAAACAATTTGTTTACGTTATGCGCCGCACAATACGTTTCAATTATTGACTTATTTTCCTAGTTAGCTTGAACGTCACACGAAACCTGGATACACGCTTGGCTACATGCTAAAAATTAGCCAAATATACATATTTTTTTGTGTTCATATCAAGCTGCGCTGTTATTTCTTGAAATAAGAATCTTCATAACCCATATAATGCTTCTGTTAACGAAATTAGCCGTAAAAAAATTACTTGCCGTAGCGTGCATGCGCGCACGATGTTCTTTGTTTATTTTCCCGACAGCTACGAGTCCATTCGTGATGACATCATCAACATGAGACGCAGGGACGTGAGGATTTCGACTCAGGTTAGTCCTTTTTACTTTATAAAATTAACATGTACGCTCGTTAGTGTTTTTTTTCTTTGTAACACAAGGAATTAGATGTTACGTTGTTGTATTGGTTTTCATTTGGGAAAAAAGTACACGTTTTATGAACACGCGAGGCAAATAAAACATTGTTGATCGTTAATTTGGGTTTAAATTCTCGTTTTCTTCTTATAAGTCAGTTTTTAACGTTTTAGTGTAACACTAATGGAGTTAACTATTAATAGTTTGTGTGTTGTTGGAAAGTTGATGTTTTGAAAGTACTAATTTGCGTAAAGTGAAAAGTCCAGGAAGTGGGAAACATAGTTTCCGGTTATAGTTTCAAGTTATTTGCATGTAACTGCAACTTTTTCAAATCAATTAGTTACACTGAAACATTTTCATCGTCGTCAAATGACAGCTTTTTTTTCATGCACACTGTTTTCTCATAAATTGATGCCCTTATTCTTCTCAATTACTTAATTTTTTTTAAACTGAATGTGTTAGGGCTCTTCAATCATAAAATGGGAATAAAATCTGCTTCCTCTGAAGTTTGTGTAATATTCGGAACCTTTTCCTTTGATTTTCTGAGATTTATTTCTAAATGACGTCGAGATATTGATGTCAATATGTATTTTTCGATAGGACGCCTGCAGATGGCGCCGTTGCACCGTAGATATTTTATCTTAACGTGCATTTCATTGCAAACCTATAGCTTCCGACAATTTCCGCTACGCGTCAGCCTCCGTTGAAGGTCAAGTCTTCGGAACACGTCATTCTTCCCACTTTTTGACGTCACGTGCACTGGGCTCGCTTCTCGGTGGACATTTTGACTGCTTGCATTGCTCTCATTTTGCCAATTTCTCATTTATTTCGGCGTTGATGGAGGTCGGGTGTCATAAAGACGACCTGATGAAAGACGGAATGCGGCTTTGAATGGAGCGGACGAGGACATGGGAGTACCGAGCCACGTACGCGTCGGACTCGGTTCGGGTAGCCTCGTTGGATTAGATTAGAGAGAGGTTATCTCACAAAGAGAGAGAGAGAGATTGGTCATTGCTACAGGGGCGGAGGGCCAGTGGGGTGGGGTGGGGGCGTGGTTAGGAGGAGGTGGGGGGGGGGGGTCAGCGTGTTTATATATATATATAAGGCGACAAGCAGCTGTCAGGTGTCGAAGCTGTATAGAATCCATCAGACATGTCTCACGCGTGGGGGTACGCCGCTAACAATGGTGAGCGCCATCTTCACCTTCATCCTCTGTAATCATCATCACCATCTTTTTTTTTCTCCCTACATCATTATCTAGGTCCGGACAAGTGGGTCGCCAATTTCCCCATCGCCGACGGCCCCCGCCAGTCGCCCATCGACATCAATCCGGGTTTGGCGGACTACGACGGGGCGCTTAAGCCGCTCAGCCTCAAGTACGACCCAAGTACCTGCTTGGATATTCTCAATAATGGACACTCTTTCCAGGTTACCTTTCTGGATGACAACGACGCCTCCGGTGAGTTATGCTGTAATCTTATTGTGCGGTGTGATGTCATCGTAGCAGACGCAGTGATGACAGTTCAGTCGATTGGCTGCCATTGACGGCGTTTGACGTCCAATCCTTTTTGATTGGGAGGATTCGTTCGTCCTTCCTGGTCGAATTTAATCGGATGTCTAACCCCGTCAATGGCAGGCAGTGAGTTGAAATGAAATGAAAATTCAATGGAAGTTAAATTTGTGTTTAGTGCCGTTCATCTAAAAATGTAAAAAAAAAAAATCGTGATGTTCGGACTATAAGCCGCTGCTTTTTTTCCCTCATTTTGAATCCTGTGGCTTGTAGTCCAGTGCGTCTTATTTTTTTATTTATTTGTGTTAATAAGTAACGCTTTATTTGACAGTAGGGTTATAAGACTGTCATAAGACCGTCATAATTTTGTCATGACACTATAATGGGCATTACTGAATGCTTATGACAAATGTCATTAAGTGTCATCGGGCAAATTATGTCACTAACTCCATTTATGCTTAGCTCGGCTCTTTTACATCCATTCAAAAGCGAGATCATTTGCCTGATGACACTAAATGATATGTTATAAGCATTCATTAATGCTCATGACAGTGTCATGTCATGATTATGATTGTCTTATGACTGTCTTATGAAGCCACTGTCAAATAAAGTTTTACCAAATACCATAACTAGTAATTCATGAAACAACTGGAACAGTAACTGAAGAAATAATTCGCACAGAACATGAATTTTGATTGTTATTTACATTTGTAGCGCTGCAATGCATGCTAGGAGGCATGTTGGACGACAACAGTGTTGACAGCAGGTGGCAATAGAGGATGACTGTCTCCCCCAAAGGAGCAGTGATGGCCAAATGAAGCGTCTTGAAGCAATGAAGCTTTGCAGCCAATTGGTTCAAGCTTCATGGTGGTTCATTTGGTCTTATGATGCCACTGTCAAAGTATTACTGGTTTTATGTGTTATGGTGTAAATATTGTCAGTCGCTAGTTGCAGCTCTCATCAGTAGTATAAGTTTTAATCATAAGCGGATTTTAAGGAGGGGCCAGGGGGGCCTGGTGGCCGAAAAGTGTAATTGCATGTAATTGACTTTCCTATATATATATATATATATATATATAAAAGTTGTAAAGCACTAAAATGCTACAAAAATGAATAAAATGAACACAAAATATATTTTTATAATGGGTCAAAATTATTTTTTGAACAGATCATGTGACTAGCACCTTCGACGGTCATTTGCTTTGCATAGAATTTTCAGAAGAAAAAAAAAATTAGGGGAGGGCAATTTTATTTTTCAAATGATTTTTTTCTTCGATTGAAAATATTTTTTTTGATTGAAGCAACTTTTTGGGGGATTGAATGATTTAGACACAAATGTCCTATCCATAGTATGGCCCAAACACAAAAAGGATTGCTTCAATCAAAGAGAACTTTTTCGATGAAAAATTCAGTGTTCAAATGCAAATTTTTCAATCTCAAATATTTTTTCGCATTCAAAAACTTTTTCTATGATTAAAATTTTTCTTTTTTTGATTGAAGTGATTTTTCCTTTTGAAAATATATATTTTTTGAAGCAACTTATTTTTTGATGGAATAATAAAGACAAAAATATCCTAGCCAAAATGTGGCCCGAACACAAATCAACATTACTTCTATCAAAAAAGTTGCTTTAATCCAAAAAAAAAAAAAAAAAAAAAAAAAAAACGAGAGAAATAGCTTTCACGTGCAGTTTTTTTGTTGTTGTTGTTTTCTGAGTTTCAAATGTATTTTTGCATTCAAACGCATTTTTTTATTTTTTTTGGAGTGACTTTTTTTGGGTTGAAAATATATATTTTGATTGAAGCAACTTTATTTATTTATTTTTTTTGAAGCAATTTTTGGGGGGGGATTGAATACTAAAGATACAAATCTACCTCCATATGGCTCCGCCCAGGGGATACAAATTTTGACTGGGGTAACTACATTGGCACGACACCGGCGGGCGTGCCATATTCAATGGAGGACGATCTTGGCGAAAAGTATTTCCTAAGCAGCCTGATTTAGAATTCCCCTCAAGAATGATGGGGGAAAAAAAACACTCATTGTCAACTTATTGTTATAAATATTCTTGTAAGTTAATTTTATTGCTGACAATACGTTTCGGGTCATCAACATGTTGTGCCCCCCCTGCCCTAGAAGTCAAACTCCGCCTTTGGTTTTAATGTTTAAAAGATATGACTGTAGGCAAATGTGAAAGTAGTTTAACTTTGCTTTCTTTAATGCTTGTTTGATTTTAATGAGCAGTAATTGAATTATCACTGTCAAATTGTGAAAAATCCAAAAATATTCAAAATATTGCAAAAAGAAATAGTGTCATGTGAGAAAGTTTTGAGTTTTTTTTGTTTGTTTGTTTGTTTGTTTGTTTGTTTAATTTTCCATCTTATTTTTGTTAAATCAACATTTTTCCATCCTAATCATTGTAAAATGAAGTAAAAATAGCTATACATTTTCAAAAAGGATACATTGAACATTATATAAACACATGTTACCGTTTTATATTTGTATGACTACATTTTACTTTTGTTAAAATGAGGTTAAACTAATGCAAAAATTGTGTTTAACAGTGTGACTTAAAATATCTCAAGAATAAAGTCATAATACTGCGAAAAAAAAAAATCATTTTCATTCAGTTTTTTGTCTGTCTTACAAATAGAGGTTCGCAGGACAATTTGTTATTTTTAAAGCAGCCTCTCTTCCTATCCAGATTACACGCACGTCTGAGATTAAGGTTACATAATCTCCTGCTGCCAGCAGAATACTCAACACAACACGTCCGCGCTTCCACTCCAATCTTCGCATTGTGACATTTAGTCACGCACACTGCATGCTAAATATGAAATACGTGACGCGGCAATTTTCCTTAACTCATTGTGCAGTAGTGTGCGATGTTTCCGTTGATTGCCGTCAGGGGCATCACTAGGTTTTAATAGCAGGGGGGGTTTAGCCCCAAGGAGTCGCACAGGATGTAAGTGAACGTAGCATAGCACAAAACTTCACAAACAGCTAACAAACCTGATAATTTATCGCGTTAACGGGCGGTAATCAATTTTTTTAATTAAAAATATTTTACGCATTTAACGCATGCGCGGAACGACGCGCTCGAGCATTGCCTCAAACATGATTACAATGGTCAGAAGTTGGGTCTTCCTGGGTATCCTACCATAGAGTCCCTTTTTTATTCAGACGCCGACGGATAGTACGGGTCGACACTGGTGTACCCTCGGACCGAGGGACAGTTTGAACTTGTTTGGATGTTAGTCGAGGTTCTTTATCCACCATCCGCACAATCTTTCGTTGAAATCTCTCCTCAATTTTTCTTTTCCGTCCACATCTAGGGAGATTAGCCACAGTGCCATGGGCTTTACAATTATAGATGACACTGCGCACGGTAGACACAGGAACATTCTGGTCTTTGGAGATGGACTTGTAGCCTTGAGATTGCCCGTGCTTCCTCACCATTTTGCTTCTCAAGTCCTCAGACAGTTCTTTGGTCTTCTTTCTTTTCTCCATTCTCAAAGTGGTACACACAGAGGTTGGGTTAACTTGAATCCATTTTAACTGGCTGCCAGTGTGATTTAGTTATTGCCACCACCTGTTATGTGCCACAGGTGCTGTTAATGACACAAATTAGAGAAGCATCACATGATTTTTCAAAGGGTGCCAATACTTTTGTCTGGCCAATTTGTGGAGTTTTGTGTAAAATGACAATTTTTTTTTTTTTTCCATTCCATTTTGTGTTTTTTCATTGCAAGCAAAATAAATGAAGATATTCCTACCTAAGCACTTGTAATTGCAATCATTTTCTGAGAGAAATTGAGCATTATCTGACAGAATTGCAGGGGTGCCAATATTTCTGGCCAGCAGTCTCTGTACTCGTCTATCAATGTTCATTCGAAAGAGTTGGAAACCTTTATTTATTTATTTTTGGAGTAAAACTTTTATGATTTAACAGACAGAAACATTGAGGAAACGCCACCTAAAACTAGACAAAATTAGTCTTGAGTTGTCGTCAACAAAGACTAGACAAACACGTTTTGAAATGACTAAAATAAGACGAAAGCTAATAAGTATAATCGTCTGACGAAAATTGATGAAAATGAAAAGGGCTGCCACAAACAACACTGGTTAACCCGGACGTCTTTCTCACCAGTTTTGACGGGCGGGCCCGTCTCGGGCGTGTACCGGCTCAAGCAGTTCCACTTCCACTGGGGAGCATCGGACGACAGGGGTTCGGAGCACACGGTAGCCGGGAACAAATACCCTGCCGAGGTAAAGATTACAATTTAAAAAAAAAAAAAAGCAGCATGACAATAAACTGTTTTCTTGTCATTTTGGCAGCTCCATCTGGTGCACTGGAACACCAAATACGCCGATTTCGGCGAAGCTGCCGGCAAACCTGACGGGCTTGCCGTCGTGGGCGTTTTCCTGCAGGTTCGTGCAAAAAAAAAAAAAAACATTTTTTTTTTTTTTTTTTTACATTTGGAAATTAAAAAAAAAAAAAAACACTTTTTTTTCCTCCATCAGATTGGTGGTGAAAACGCGCATCTCCAGAAAGTTCTGGACGCGTTTGGCGCCATCAAGACGAAAGTAAGTCGTGATGATGACCGTGCGGTCTTAAATCAGGAATCTTGACGGTTTGCTCTGTTTTCGTTCCTCAGGGAAAGCAGACGACGTTCAAGAATTTCGACCCCAGCTGCCTCCTGCCCGCAAGACTGGATTACTGGACGTACGAGGGGTCGCTGACCACGCCCCCTCTGCTGGAGAGCGTCACCTGGATCGTCTGCAAGGATCCTATCGGCGTCAGCTCGACTCAGGTAACGTTGTACTGCTAGGGACGTTGTCCTCTAATGAATATTTACCTGGGTCTTTGCATTGCTAGACAGTAAAATTCTATTTTTTTTTTTTTTTTTAATGGGATTTCTTTGGCGCGCCGCACAGCCTGAACCTTTTGACCGATCGGCACCGTTCGAATATCGAAACGACTTGAATTTTCACGCAATGCAGGGAATTTTTCGAACGCCTACATTTCACCGATTTTTTGAAGAAGAAAAAACACATTTTCAAAATGTATCTACTCCTACAATTTTTGACCAAATCAAAAATTCCGGAACGGTGAGGGGCATAAAAGTTATATACAGAATTTGGGGGAAAAAAATACGTCTCCCCGGAAATTTGCCCAAAAATTTTCCCATTCATTTTTAATGAGATGCAACGTTCAAATTTCCCATTCACTTCCAATGGAACTTACAGTGCATTGGTGCTGTTGACGGCCATGTATGTCGAATCTATTGATGCCAGTGTACTAGGATTCCATTGACGCATATGTAATTCGATGCCATTGACGGCCATGGACGTCCAAATTTCCCATTCATTTCCAATGTCATTCGCATTGCATTGACGCACAAGTACACAGTGGCAAATGAGGGCTATGCACGTCCTTGCCACTGAAGGCCATGTATTTCGATTTTATTGATGCCAACATACTTAAACTCCATCGACGCATATGTAAGTGGATGCCATTGACGGCCATGGACGTCCAAATTTCCCATTCATTTTCAATGGCATGTGTCCCCCAAATGTCCCCGATTCCATTGACACATATTGAAGTTGATGCCATTGACGCCCGTGGACGTCCAAATTTCCCCATTCATTTCCAATTGCATTAACATTAAATTGAGGCCAATTTAGTCAGATGCCATTGATGGCCATGTATATCAATTCTATTGATGCCAATGTATTTTTATTCCATTGACACATCTGGATGTCAATGCCATTGACGGCCATGTTTGTTGATTCTATTGATGCCAATGTACTTGGATTCCATTGACACAAATGTAAGTTGAAGCCATTGATGGCCATAGACGTCCAAATTTCCCATTCATTTTCAATGGCAAAAAAACATGCATCCCCAAATCAACAGGAAATGACCAGATATCAATAGGACATGTCCCCCAAATGACCTGATATGACCAGGCCACGCCCCACGCCCCCCAAATATCCCTCAATGACCTGATATGACTAGGACACACCCCAGATGTCCCCAAATGACCTGATATGACCAGGACACGACCCTTAAATGTCTCAAAATGACCTGATATGACCAGGACACGCACCACAAATGTCCCCAAATGACCGGATATGACCAGATCACGCCCCCAAATGTCCCCAAATGACCTGATATGACCAGGACATGTCCCCCAAATGACCTGATATGACCTGGACATGTCCCCAAAATGTCCCCAAATCAACTTGAAATGACCTCTTATGACCAGGACGTGTCCCCCAAATGTCCCCAAATCAACAGGAAGTGACCTTATATTGTCCCCAAAATGTCCCTAAACCAACCTGGGCGGGGCTAAGATCTGTATCTCCACACAGCAAAGACCCAGAGTAATTTCACCTGAAATTGGAGTATCTAGTACATATACAGTATATTTTACTTAATTTTTTTTTTTTTTTTAAACAATAAGTATTTTCTTTGTTTAAATTATTGAAAATGTTTCAAATTTAGAAAACACAAATCATATTATCTGTTTAATTTATTATCATGTCCTATCTGTTTTATTACCTTTTTATTTCATATAAACTGTATGCATATTTATTTTATTTGACTTTTTCCCATTTTATTTATTTATTTATTGAAAATATTTTAAATGAGAACGAAGAAAAACATCTGCAAATAGTTTTTTGGGAGTGTTGCTTATTTTTAGCCTAATATTTATTCCACTTTGCATAGTGGTGCTCAGTGCTGCCAAGCTTGCTGAGGCGCAAAACGGTATGACACTCGACGCGCGCATTTTTTGAAGTCGCGTAAATAGCCGAAGGAAAAGTGAGTGAAATTGTAGCCGGCGCTTGGAACGCAATGAGAGGGGGCGACGGACGCTTTTGATTGACGACGACACCGGGCGGACACCAATGCGTCTCTTGTCTCCGCAGATGGAGAAATTCCGCAGCTTGCTCTTCTCGGCCGAAGGCGAGCCCGAGTGCTGCATGGTCGACAACTACCGTCCTCCGCAGCCGCTCAAAGGCCGCCAAGTGCGGGCTTTCTTCAAGTGAACGCGCCGGCTTTGAGCTCCCGTCCGTCCCCCTGAGTTGCGATTGGAATTTGTAAATGAGACTTTTTGATTTTCATCTCCAATACTTTGCTTTTGAACAACACTCCAACCTATTTGAAGGGGTTTCCTTATTGTGAAGGTTCATGTTGTGGTTTAAATAGAAAAATCCAGACTCCATTTTGATACGAGAAATTGAATTTTTGAGCCGGATGTTTGTTTTGTTGGTGCTTTATTCTTTCCAAACTTCCATTTTTAAGTTTAATTTTGATGCTTAAAAATCCATTAGAAATTCAAACACTATTTTAGTACTTGAATATGAATTTTTGCTCATTTTCTTGTATTATTTCTTAACGATTCATCATTTTGATGTTAAACATATGAAAATATGTAAGTGTCAAAGAAAATTTGGAGTGCTTTGAAATGTGTAAAAGCCATGTTACAAATTCAAATCCCAACTCCGAGGCGCAACTCGATGTCCATAACACCTTTCTCGTTTCCCTTCCGTGCCACACACTTGCGGCGTAACGACTCACGTGTCTCCCCTCCCTCCTGTCCGATTCTCCTTGACGGAACTGTGTGGAACACTTAACGGGCACAAAAAAGCGGGTTGTCCGCCGTCCACTTAGCAAACCCGCCCTCTGGCTACTAAAGGACACCCGGGCAGCTCCCAAACCTTTTTCCTTGAGTGATTTTATGCAAATGGCATTCTTAATTATGGAACACTTTATTTGAATGAAATGTGTCCAAAAAAAATGATGAGACATTCAGTGACGCTTCGTTCATTCAATGAATGACTTATCTTTGAACAAATGCACTAAAGACTGATTGTATTTTTTTTTCTCAAATAAATGACAAATTAGATGCCTTATTATTATTTTCCAATGATGGTTGTGAACCCCCGTCCAGAAGTTGTATGTCTTGTTATTCTCTATATGACCAGTTGAATAAATCACATTTAAAAGGAAATCTGTGTTCACAATCTCTTCTTAGTTGAAAGAAAAAGTTTTTACTTCATTATATTATTAGATTGTGCTTTGCGAAGCAAAAACCTGGATAGTAAATTTTTTTTAGCTATTTTTTTTAATGGCGTTCAAACCACTTGACCGACCGTCACCGTTCAAATATTAAAATGACCGTAATTTTGGCACGACGCATGGATTTTTTCGAATGACCCCCCCCCACCCCCAAAAAAATTTCCGTTCACCCGTAAACGCGGGTTTTTTGGAAAAAAAATTCCAAAATGTACTCTATTTCTACCATTTTTGACCAAATCATATAATTTACACATTAAAAAAATTACAGGACGGTAAGCGGCTTAAAAGTTATTTACAGAATTTGCCAAAAACTTCCCCCAAAATTGTCCAAAAACTGTCCCTTTCATTTCTAATGGGATGCCATTGACAGCCATGTACGTCCAAATTTCCCATTCATTTTCAAAGGCAGGAAAACATGTCCTTGGGATTTTTGACTATTTACCATGACAGCCTATTGACATTCAACTGGCGCCCAAGTAAGTTGATGCCATTGACAACCATGCACGTCCATGCCATACGCAAAGTTTATGGGGGACCAGGGGGGATGCTATCCCCCGCCCCATGACCAAAAAGTGTCATTGCATGTAATTGACTTTCCTATATATGATTTTAAAATTAAGAGTTTTCCGGTAAATTATTGTCTATATAAGTTGTAAAGCAATAAAACAACAAAAATTAATGAAATGAACCAAAAAAAGAAAATTATAATGGGTGAAAATTATTTTTCGAACAGATCATGTGACTAGCACCTTAGAGTTAGTCATTTACTGTGGTTTGCCAAAACCACCTGAGGACTGAAGAGGCAAGATGGATACACATAATTATTTCAAACCCAAGTGTTCAAAAGCGAAAACAACTACACTATTTTTCGGACTATAAGTCGCACCTGAGTATAAGTCGCACTAGCCATTAAATGCCTAACGAAGAGGAAAAAAACACATAAGTCCCATTTTTGGGGGAAATTTACTTGATAAAATCCAACACATAGAACAGATATGTCATCTTGAAAGGCAATTTAATATATAAATACAATAGAGAACAACATGCTGAATAAGTGTACAGTATGATGTCACATGATGCATGAACAACGAAATGCGAATATACTGTCCTCACCAGGACGCTACGTCTCGGTCCTGGCTATACAGCGAGCTAAACTCCCAAATGACGATGCTGGACGTCCGTATAATTTGCTGAATAAATTTCGTCCTCGATACCAAACAGGTTCGCATCAACATAAATAAATGATTATTAGGTGTAGCATGGGTCCGCTAGCATTAGCACATCGTTCAAACAACCACACAACTGGCTCTAAGTGTCCGATTGTGGGTGGAAAACACACCACAACAACAGAAAAGATTATACACACAGGCGTTGCCTCTGTAGAGATATTTTACTAGCATGAACAATGAACGTAGGTTCGCAGCCGTGTTTCTCTCTCTCTCTCGCCCACTCGCTCAGAGACGCTGCGTAGCTGTCCGTCTTCTTCTGGCGTGTGAGCGCTCTTCTTCACGTAAAGAAGTGCAAGTGCGCCCCCACTTGGGTGTGAAAGCGCCACAAACTAAAAGCATGCATTTCAATATAAAAAAAGTCAATGATACAATTGAACACACATGGCCAAAGGCAGAATCCGAATGTGGCCATAGCTATTAAGAGTTATTCAGATAACTATAGCATAAAGAACATGCTAACAAGTTTACCAAACCATCAGTGTCACTCCAAAACACCAAAATAACATGTGAAGTGATATCATAATGTGTTAATAATTTCACACATAAGTCGCACCCCCAGCCAAACTATGAAAAAAACTGTGACTTATAGTCCAAAAAATATGGTACTAAGCAAGAACCAAGGATTGAAAATGTGGACAATGACACACCAGAGAGCACCGCCAAAATGGTGAACGGGGTTTCAATTTGCCCCACTAAAGACTCAGAGGCTAATTGTACAACAGCGCCACCACCAGCGGGCGTACCATATTCAATGGATGACGATATTGGCAAAAATGATAGCTGTCCTAAGCACCCTGGTTTAGAATTAGAAATGATGGGAAACAAAAAATGTGCTAATTTTCAACTCATTATTATAAATTAATTTTATTGCTGACACTTCGTTTCGGGGTCATCAACATGTTGTGCCCCCCCCCCCCCCCCCCCCCCCCCCCCCCGCAGGAAAAGTCAAACTCCGCCAATGGTCCATGCCATTGACGGCCACGTACGTCCAAATCTCCCATTCATTTTCAATGGCAGAGAAACCTGTGTGGTTATGATTTTTTGACCAAAAACTTACCAGGACAGCTCATTGACATTCAACTGGCGCCTAAGTAAGTCAATACCATTGCAAGAGTACGTGTCCCCGAAATGTCCCCAAATCAACAGGAAGTCACCTGATAGATCTGTATCTACCACAGCAGAGCTCCACTGTAATTTCTCCAGAAATTGCCGTTTCTATTTAATGAAAAGTTTCATTTTTAATGCTAAAAAACTCCATTGAAATTTGAAACTATCTAACTAGCTGCCATTGAGGGCGTCGGCCCTACCAGTCAAACGAAATTGGACATCTAGTGCCGTCAATAGCACTGTGAGCCTTCTCATATATAGAAAAATTATTATATTTTGAATCAAATGTGACATAATACATTTTGTCCACAGTGTCGCAGCTTTTTCTTTTAATTGAAATATGTTTTTGCATTGCACGTGTTGCGTTTTGAATCTGTTGTGACAGCTGGATGACCTCGCTAGGGGCAGTCATGTGACTCTATTTATTTTTCTTTGACTATTTTTACCGCACAAGCTAACAGTGAGGTCATTTTTCCAAGGTGAAATCAATGCGCTCGCCTGAAACACGCATGAACTAAAGCTGTCGACATGGATTTCATCGACACGCGCCTTTAGGCGTTCCGCCATTTTCTGGCATCCATTGCCTGACATGCATTTTTCTCACAGAAATACATTTTGAGTTATGCCTGGATTTGAGAAAAAAAAAATTGCTCTACCTGCACAAGTGTGTTTGAGCTTGCGGATGCTAGATACAGTGCTGGCCAAAAGTATTGGCATTCCTGCATTTCTGTCATATAATGCTCAATTTTTCCCATTGCAATTACACATGCTTTGATCGTAATATCTTCATTTATTTTGCATGCAATGAAAAAACACAAAAGAGAAAGGGAAAAAAAATAAATCTATCATTTTACACACAAAAAGTATTGGCACCCTTTGAAAAATCATGTGGTCCTTCTCTAAATCGTGTAATTAATAGCATCTGTTTCTTACCAGTGGCACATAACAGGTGCTTGCAATAACTAAATCACACTTGCAGCCAGTTTAAATGGATTAAAGTTGACTCAACCTCTGTCCTGTGTCCTCGTGTGTACCACATTAAGCATGGAGAAAAGAAAGAAGACCAAAGAACTGTCTGAGGACTTGAGAAGCAAAATTGTGAGGAAGTATGGGCAATCTCAAGACTACAAGTCCATCTCCAAAGACCCGAATGCTCCTGTGTCTACCGTGCGCTGTGTCATCCATAAGTGTATAGCCCACGGAACTGTGGCTAACCTCCCTAGATATGGACGGAAAAGAAAAATTGACCAGAGATTTCGACAAAAGATTATGCTGATAGTGGATAAAGAACCTCGACCAACATCCAAACAAGTTCAAGCTGTCCTTCAGTCTGCTGGTACAACAGTGTCAACCCGTACTATCTGTCGGTGTCTGAATGAAAAGGGACTCTATTGTAGGATACCCAGGAAGATCCTACTTCTGACCCGGAGACATAAAAAAGCCGGGCTGGAGATGGCCAAAACTGACTTGAGAAAGCCAAAAATGTTTTGAAAGCATGTTCTCTGGTCGGATGAGCCCATAGTTGAGCTTTTTGGGAAAGGGCATCAACATAGAGTTTACAGGGAAAAAAACTAGGCCTTCAAACAAAAGAAAACGGTCCTCAAAGTCAAAATGGCGGAGGTTCCCCCATGTTTTGGGGTTGCTTTGGTGGCTGTGGCACTGGACTGCTTGACCGTGTGCATGGCATTATGAGGACTACCAAGCAATTTTGCAGCATATTATAGGCCCCAGTGTAAGAAAGCTGGATCTCCCTCAGAGGTCATGGGTCTTCCAGCAGGACAATGACCCAAAGCACACTTCAAAAATGGTTTGAGAGAAAGCACTGGAGACTTCTAAAGTGGCCAGACCTGAATCCCGTAGAACACCTGTGGAGAGATCTGAAAATGGCACCCTTCAAATCTGAGACCTGCATCTGTCGCCCAAAGAAAAATGGTGTAAAATTCCAGCAGAGCATTGGAAGAAACTCATCGATGAATACCGGAAATGGTTGTTCGCTGTTATTTTGTCTAAAGTTTGTGCTACCAAGCATTAGGCTGAGGGTGACAATACCTTGGCCCGGCCCATTTTTGGAGTTTTGAGTAAAATGATAATGATTTCATTTTCAGGACAGGGGTTGAGTCAACTTTAATCCATTTTAACTGCCTGCACGTGATTTAGTTATTGCTACCACCTGTTATGTGCCACAGGTAAGTAACAGATGCTTTTAATTACACAAATTAGAGAAGTGTCACATGATTTTAAAGGGTGCTAATACTTTTGTCTGGCCCATTTTTGGAGTTTTGTGTAAAATGACAATGATTTTTTTTTCCCATTCTCTTTTGTGTTTTTTTCTTTGCAAGCACAATAAATGAAGATATTATTTCCAAAGCGTTTGTAATTGCAATCATTTTCTGGTAGAAATTGTGCATGATCTGACAGTATGGCAGTGGTGCCAATACTTTTGGCCAGCCCTGTACATGCTAACATATTAGCCTGAAAATCCCGACTCTCCTCAAAGTTGTCCTCCTGCTGCAGCTTCC
The DNA here is from genome assembly GCF_030265065.1 of Corythoichthys intestinalis. Lineage (NCBI taxonomy): Eukaryota > Metazoa > Chordata > Actinopteri > Syngnathiformes > Syngnathidae > Corythoichthys > Corythoichthys intestinalis. Next base: position 1,097,670 of record NC_080414.1, on the reverse strand, counting down.
ACCATGAAAGGAAGAAAGAGTCCATTCAGGGACGCTAGCATTGTTAGCATTTTTTTTTTTTTTTTTTTTGTAGTGCAGCCACTACAAGAGGACGAACAATCCGCTCCATTGACGGACACTTGATTAGCTTCGACTGAGCGCGTCCGAGAGTGGGTCAGATTTTGCCGCCGTGCTCGCGGGTCGGGACAGATTGCCTTACTCACGGGAGTAGAGTTTCCTGTTCACACACACGTACACACTGGAGGTCACATTACAACAGCGCAATGCTACACGCATATTGGCCACGCTGATTGTGCAAATGTATTGGGACACCTAGAAATGTGTATTTTTTCAAGTAGAACAATACGAAATGACACTTGTGATGCTTTTTATTTTTGTAAAAATGTTTGTCTCATGCCGTTGTGATATTGACAAAAAGCTCTGAACAACTACAGGAAGTGAAAAAACGTTTTGACTGTAGGAAAAAAACTTTCTTTGTATAATCTGAAAATCACTGAGCATTTTTTTGGGCTATCTATCATCTAGGTTGTCAGAGTTGAACTCTCGTGTCCATGGGGGCCACAACAACTTTATCCTTTCATCGTCCACATCCTATTTTGGCTTCTTTCCACAATCAAGGACGCCATCTTGTCTTTACATTGACGTTTGCAGACCAGGAATTTCCTGCCCTCTATCAGGGCGCCGCTGTTGCACTCTGACATCCCGAGAGAGTTCTTGATTTCTTCCGTCTTTAGGTCGTATCTTTCCTTGTAGCGCAATGGTGAAGGTTTGCCCTCCATCCTCCCAGAATTGGGCGTCAATAGCAACCAACAAGTTAATATAAACATTATTCTGCAGAAAAATTTGCTCTGGTGGAAACTGTCAGTTCCTTTCTGAATCGATGTAACAGGAGCATATCGATAACCGATTGGGATACGAGATATCGCGATATATCACCATATTGTCACACCCCTCGTTGAGATCTCTGCATTTATCTTGAAGGAATCTGACCTTTTAGCCAGATAGCCAGCTCCAACAACCCAGCCAAAAGGCCAAATTCCCAAGTTCACCTTCATCTTAACCCCTTGTACTGAATCCATTTTGAAAGCTGGAAAAAGGCTTTGAAGCACAAGTTGACAATTAAATCAGGTCGACAGCGATCAAATGGCAAGGTGAAACAGAAACAGACTCAGGCGAGGAGGCAAGGTGAAGTCAACAAAAGGTTCCCGAGAAAAATGGCAATGCTTGGTCCAACATTCAGTCTTTTGAAGGCTCTCGCGTGCCGGGCTTTGGGCAGGAGGAAGGTTGTGTTTAGGATTATTGTCTGTTTGTGGATTGGACAGGAAGATTTGGAAATTACTTTAGTCAGGGCAACGAGAGTTGTGGATTTTGCCACCTCAGCATCAAAGGGCCACTTGGAGTCTTGTCAGTCATGTTGGATATCGGGCATTTTCCGGTGTTCCTTGTGTTGGGACAAGTCATCCCGCCATTTGTTCTGGACTGACCGGGAGAACTGATTGCCCGAGTTGGTGGTGCAGACGTGGGCTTGTCAGCGTCAGTCTTGCTCATGACGCACATGTTGGGCTTCCGTGATAAGAAGGCGTCATATATGTCTTATGCCACATATTCTGCTTGTTTTCCTTAAACAATGGTATAAGTGCTATTTATTTTATTTTGGGTGTGTGAGAGTAATATAAACAGCCGAACAGTAAATATGAGAAAATGATACTATTCCCTGATTCATTATATTAAGTGTGTTAGAATAATGCAAACAGTTATAGACGGTGCATACGAGAAAAGGTACTCTCTTTTAATATCCAAGTCAAACATTTGGCTAGATTGGATAACTTGAACTGTTTTTATTTTTTGATTATTCACAGAAAAGAAAGGAATTTTGAAAATCAGCATCTCTGCTGAGCCTCAGCTCAGCCTCAATTTACCCTTTTTTTGGGTGAGGGTGGGGGGCGGAATTTATATAATCTCTTACATCAGCAGCAGCAGCAGCAGCAGCAGCATCTTGTCACACAGCATCGCGTGCCGCCATCTTGCAGCTCATTTTTCATGCTAACACGCAACATTCCCTTTCAGCGTGATATCACGTGTTTCCCCGATGGCCAAAATATTATCGGCGCAAAGCAGAGGCCATCATCGTTCGTTCCCGAGCGAGAGTCTGTTTGCTTTTTTAATGATACGGTGATAATATGCGTTTATTTATTTCCTTGATGACACCTGACACTTGGCTAAGAGGAAGTTGAGCGTTCGCAGTGACCTTATCGTGGAATCAATCATTTTTCTGACGTGTGTTTCGCATCGTCCGATGTCGTAAAAATTGATTTTGAGAGATTATTTTGGCGAACGACACACAATCAAGTTCAAGTAAAGGTTTGGTGTCAACCCTGTAGTTTGAAAATCTTCCTTTAAGCAACACTAGGTAACTTTTCAATCTTTATAAAAAAAAATTCGTAACATTTGTGATGATATGTCGACTGACAACTAGTTGAATGACACTTTTTATATATCTTGAGGGGGTCTGTATCGCTTTCACCGGCACTAATCAACTTTGACGGGGGGGCAGGAACCCTGCTACACAAAAAAACTACAAATGTGCTGACTGCTTCACAGCATACGTCACTTCCCCCTTTCCCCATTCATTAAAGACTGAAGTCGTTGCGAACGCTTTTGCGCAAGTTCTGCAAAGATGGCAGAGCAACAAAACAGACAAAAAGTTTTGTCCGAGGAAACAAAAATAAAAGAAAAAGAGAGGCTACCACGATAAAAGGACACAAAAGAATAAACACTGGCCCGGCTTTCACTCGTTGGCGTGATACCCCCCCTCCACCTTCAACCAAACTCGTCATTGCTGACGAGTTCGTGGGGGGGGGGGGGGGGTTGTTTAATCCATCTGCAGGCGACCGGGAGGTCAGGATGCGTATGACAGGATAAAAAAAATGTCTTAAATAGCATTATTATATGAATTAGAATCATATTTTGAGACAATTCGACTACACTATATACAACGATTTGGCAAAGCGCAGATGACGAGAAATTAGTCTTTTAATCTGCCGTTTAGCCCCGCCTGCCATTATAGGGCTCTAGCGTCCCCAAAAGGAGGATGACGTCGGCAGGGTCATGGTTTCATCTGATTTAGAATTCGCCCCATTGAGGGGGAATTATTCAGAACCAGGAAAATGCGACAAAGAGAGCCACAAAATGTCATTGTTTCAATCTCTCTACTCCAATATTTTTACAGGATATACTTTTTATCTCAGTATTTTCCCCAATTGCTAAATAAATGGTATGATTGTGACAAATAACAGTCTTGTGCTAAATGGAATATGAAATATTAAAAATGCATTTATTCAGTACGACCCGGCAAAATTACTCCATAATGGTCAAAACTGTCTATTTCTTGCACTTTCCTGAATGATATTTTATGCCACCGGAGTTGGTCAGGCTTTTGTCATTTCCCTGCCCCGGCTTCGGAGAGCGTAAACAAACCGGAGGCGTGACAGCTAGCCGACACGCTAACCCGAACCTAGCGGCGTTTCAAAGTCTTCGAAGCGAAAAATCACACAAAACTACCCTGAATCATGTCACACAGCGGCAGGGTTGTCGATTGTCTTCGCCGATCAGCATTCCGTCTGTGGCGAGCAAGTGACAGCTCGTCGTTCCCCTGCTTCGGGCAGAAGAGCTCGTTTGCCAGGGAAGCACCCGGAGAATGACCGCCGGGCAAACCGGCCGACGTCAGAGGAGCGCGTAGCTGCCACATGGTCAACACGAATATGGCGTAAATTAATGATTAACTACACGGCGAATACATAAACAGTGAGAGAGTGGCATGCAGTTGTTGTGCAGCTAACATGGCAGGATGTGTCTGTGGAGAACTTTTCTACATGTCTAACCATGATCAAACATAAGTAAATAGTCTTTTATTTAAAGAAAGATTGTAATGTTGACTTTGTAATCGCTGTATTCATGGCCATTTTTAACACAAAGCTGCAATATCTGATGTGGTGGAAAATTTGACAGCACACGGGCCACACAAAGAGCGCAATAAGCCGAGTATAGCGCTCTCGAAGGCATGAGGGGGGTGCGCAACAAGCCGCCGGTCATCGTCCGAGTGGCATTCTCAGTGTACAAGGAGCATTGTCAGCCACAATATGCAAGCCACCTCCGTATTAAAATGTGTGCCATGATCCCAGTAATTGACATAATACAAAATAAGATGTTTACTCACTTCCTCATAAGTCCGAAGGTCCCACAGTTGTCCCGACTTGTTTTGGGCAACTTTTTGAAACCCAAAAAGGCTCACACGCCTCTCCCTGGTGCAGCAACAAATCCCTGCAGCACATTTGGCTGGTGTGATGCGAAAAATAAACGAATTAATGCGCAAAATCAGCTGAATCTGCAGTCCATCTGGATGCGAGCAATGCCGTATTGTGAGACGCTGACCCGGGTGACATCACATTCGCATTGCTCCTCAAATCAGGAAGTTATTTATCTTCATGGCGCGGGATTAAAAAAATGTATTAAACAAAACGATCGCTTCCACACACATCCAAGCGGTCCATTTCATTCAGAAGCATAAAATACTGCATGAAATATGAAATAAACATGTTTTTTGGTGTCATAGGCACTTTAAGGCAAAACACTATCGCTTCGTCCACATGCTCTAAAATCACTGAAAACGACCAAAACTGAAAAGTTACCTTGTGTTGCTTTAAAGATAGATTAGTTCAAATAAATACATAAATCAATGAATAAAAAAATATTTTTCAAAGGGGGAATAAGAAAATGTAATAAAGCCTAATCATAACAAATTTTAAAAAAATGCAAAAATTATAAAAGAACATTCCTCAGAATGACAAAAGTGACAAAGTACATTTTTCTCGACTTAGCAATAATTCAGTCCCGATGACACGGCAGTTAATGGTTGACCGGGTCGGCGCGTAAGACAAAGGGTTAATTTTTAAACACGCCGATAACGCAGTGGGAACATTTATTAGCATTTGTGTGAAGGCTGCTTTGATATTTTGTTTTCCGATGTTGAAACTGCTACAATATACAGTATCGACCCGTTTATTTGATTATTTTTGAATAAAATTGAAATGAAGCATTTCACAATAAACGTTGAGCAATGTTGTGTGTCATCTCAAACTGGAAGGAGTTTCTCATTAATTACGGGCAGTAAAGCCATCAGAGTGCCACTATATTCAGTTCAAATGAAAAGCGGAAGCAATGCGAAAAGATAAGAGTGACTTGACTTCTCTGCTTAAAAACCATCCAGTTGATGCATTTTCAACACGAGACGACTGGGAATTGGGGCATTTAAATTATGTAACAATGTGCTGCTGTTTGTAGATAAGAATAATTATGGCGCATTAACTGCCATTGACGGCGATAGACAAATTAAAGTTTGTTTTTTTTTAGAAAAAAAAAAGGAGAGACCGCGAGAACCAAAAGTGGTATTTGCCATGTGGCAAAATGGATTTTGACATGTGGCATTTTTTTTGCCAGAAAATTTGATTTTGCCATGTGGCATTTTTTTTCCATGTGGCAAAATGGATTTTGCCATGTGGCATTTTTTTGCCATGTGGCAAAATTGATATTGGTAAGTGGCATTTTTTTTGCAATGTGGCAAATTTTTTTTGCCATGTGGAAAAATGGATTTTGCCATGTGGAAAAATGGATTTTGCCATGTGGCATTTTTTTGCCATGTGGCAAAATGGATTTTGCCATGTTGCATTTTTTTTTTTTGCCATGTGGCAAAAAAATTTTGCCATGCGGCAAAATTGCTTTTACCATGTGGCATTTTTTTTGCTATGGGACAAAATTGATCTTGCCATGTGGCAAAACTGATTTTGCTATGAGGCATATTTTGCCATGTGGCAAAATTGATATTGCCATGTGGCATTTTTTTGCCATGTGGCAAAATGGATTTTGCCATGTGTCTTTTTTTTTGCCATGTGGCAAAATGGATTTTGCCATGTGGCGTTTTTTGCCACGTCGCAAAATGGATTTTGCCATGTGGCAATTTTTTTTGCCATGTGGCAAACTGAATTTTGCCATGTGGAAAAATGGATTTTGCCATGTGGCATTTTTTTTTTTTTTTTTGCCATGTGGCAAAAAAATTTTGCCATGTGGCAAAATGGATTTTGCCATGTGGCATTTTTTGCCACGTGGCAAAATTGATATTGCCATGTGGCAAAATTGATTTTGCCATGTTGCATTCTTTTGCCATGTGGTAAAGTTGATTTTGCCATGTGGCATTTTTTTGCCGTGTGGCAAACTGGATTTTGCCATGTGGAAAAATGGATTTTGCCATGTTGTATTTTTTTTGCCATGCGCAAAAATTTTTGCCATGTGGCAAAATGGATTTTACAGTGTGGAATTTTTTTGCCATGTGGCATTTTTTGCCATCTGGAAAAATTGATCTTGCCATATGACAATTTTTTTGCCATGTGGCAAACTGTATTTTTCCATGTGGAAAAATGAATTTTGCCATGTGGCTTTTTTTTTTTTTTTTTTTGGCCATGTGGCAAAATGGATTTTGCCATGTTGCATTTTTTTGCCATGGCTTTTTTTTTTTTTTTTGCAATGTGGCAAAAAAATTATTTTGCCATGTGGCATATTTTTATTGGTATGTGGCAAAATGGATCTTGGTTTGTGGCATAATTTGGGGGGTATATGGCATTTTTTTTTGGGTGTATGGCAGTTTGCAGGCCATGCACGTCCATGCCATAGACGGCCTTGCACGTCCAAATTTTCCATTCATTTTAAATGGCAGAAAAACAAGTGTGGCTGTGATTTTTGACCATACACTTTACATTAGAGCGCATTGACATTCAACTGGCAACCAAGTCAGGCTATGCCATTGACGGCTGCCACATGGGAAAAAAAATCCACATGGCAAAAAAAATGACACATGGCAAATACCACTTTTGGTTGTCGCTGTCTCAGCCAATTGAACTGACAGTCCAGATTTTTTTTTATTTTTTTGCTGCCTGCATGTGCACAGCGACGCGACTTGTCAGATATTGAGAGACGCTGGGAAGAACAACGTTGAAAAAATAAATGAAAAATAAATACTGGTGGAAACGGATGACGCTACACGAGCACTTTATTAGGCTTGTTGTTCACACTTGAAGTCTGACTTCAGTAGATTGCTCTTATTGGAGATGCCTGTGTGGCAGCCAGGCAGGTTGTTTTAGCATGGGGTTTTAACAGTTGGTGTCTTATTTTCGGGATCAAAGCACCGTTCCGCCCCCGAATCTTTTACCGGAACGGCAGTCCGGACCGTTCCGGCCCACTTTCACATCTGGTTGTATTTCATGTCTTGTGAATCGGGTCTCAAAACTCTAAAACCATTTTCTACCACATGCGCACATGTGTGTGAGTATATCTGTCAATGTTGGCAAAACAAACACGCGAGCCTCCGCCATTTCCAGTCTAAACACACATAAGCTAATTACGCCGTTGATTGAGAAGGAGTAGACTTACGCAAGACGACGGCGTTGTATTACACACGAGCACGCAAACATCACGGCAACCACGGCGCCACAGATAGAGATCGCGTGTGTGTTGTGTACAGGCGGCCGTGAATGTTCACAGGTTCAAAGGTGATAAATGGCATTTCCTTTTTCTTAAAGTTAATTTTGTCGATGTGGAAAGAAAAACAAATTGTATAGGAGTAAGTGTACAGTTAGTGTTACTCTTTGGTCCGCCAGCCCTCCCTGTTCAAATGAATTGGACGTCCATCTCTGCCAATGGCGGTGAAAGAGTTGCAAGTTGTGCTGCAACGATTAATCGATTACTTTGAGTAATTTGATGAGAAAAAAGCTTCGAATCAAATTTTGCTGCTTTGAGTATTCGTTTAATTAGACTACCGTCATAAAGGCTTGTTTTAAAAGTGCTTGCATTTAGTTTTATTGATTTGGGCGGATACACTGCCCTCTAGTGGCAACAGTGAGTATGACATTTCACTCATTTCACAAGCTGAATCCAGCCGCTCCCTGTTAAGACCAACATAAGCTAATATATTATTTATGCATTCGTAATTTAGTTTATAAGTATATTTAACTTTTTTTATGTGTGAACATGTGTTTGAACGATTTGTTACAAGTATTGTTAAAAAAAAAAAAAAAAAAAAAAACATTAGCATTTTATAGCATTAAAGCTAGCGGACTTTTTTGTTATACTTAGATCGTTATTTATTTAGTTTTTAATACCGTTTGAGGCTAAGCTCTGATATATTAATGTAGTTTTATATGTAAGTTTAATTCTGCATAGTTTAAAAAAACTCTCGGGCATTTTTATTTTGTGTCCGCATTTAATGCTCTTTTGAAAGTGCAATCCAAGCAAGCCATTGTTTTGCATCTCGTAAAATTTATTCTGCAACACATTAAATGTTTCTAATCCCATGACTCAATTATTCGAACTCACAAATTGATAGATTAATCGACTACTAAAACAATCGATAGCTGCAGCCCTAGTTGCAAGCGTTTATTTGTGGGTCATCCGCTTCTAGCAGACGGACGCCACGACGCGATAATGTTTATACATGAGTGTGCGCTAAATACGGGCGAGCGGCTCCTATTTGCAGCCATAACAAGCCACGTTGGAGACTGCGCGAGGATTAGCGGCGGCCGCTTCCTGCTAACGGCTTTCCCCGAACAAAGGTCCGAGTGTGCGCGTATCGATAAGTGCTTTAATCGTCTTTTGTCCGGCGGCTTTGCACCTGAGTCTTAACGCCAGACCGACCAAGATTGTGGCCTGAGCGGTGCGGGCGCGCTATCGATGGCATTTCAAGGTCGCCGGTCAGGAACGGGATCTTATTATCGCTCTCTAAGGCGCCCATAATCCTTCGCCGCAAAGGCGCTCCAGTTTGCTTACCAGCAAAACATTCGGGATACTTACAATCATTCTTCTGCTGTGAATGAGTTCATCACTATTTTGAATTGGGAGTGCGGCAACTATCCTACTTCAAATTTAGTGGACGTCTCTCCAAGTGAATGGCATGCAATGAGTTAAAATATGATGAGAAAAATGAAGTCAACTTTAGAGAGTGACTTTTAGTGTGTGTTTTTTCAGCATTTGTATTCCCATAAAGTTAAAAATATTGCCATTGCAATTTTTCTTGAAAAAGTGTCATATAATTTTGAGGCTCACCCCAATTATTGATGTTTTTAGGGACGCTAATGATTGACAGATTGCTACTTTTTCACAGCAAGAGTAAAGAAAGTTCGCTGTAAGCTAATTCTGTTGTTAAACATTCAGAGCTAATGTCTTTATAATCATTTACACTCTTTTACGTTGGTTATTTTAGGGTCGGAGCACCAACTGGTAACAACATGGCTCAGTGGCGCCCCCTTGAATTTTACAAAAGGCTTCTCCATTTAAGTTTTTTTAACGTAGAGCGATGAAATTTGGGGAGTGGATACGTTGTGCAAAACTGCGCTAAAAAGTCTAATGCACCCGTATTCCAAACCCAACTTGAAATCGGGTATTTTGGATCGAATGTGACATTTTTAGCGATTTACAGGGTGCACATTTGAGACACTGGCACCCACACAGTTAGTTGGATCCTCCTCAAAATTGGTAGGACTGTTCATGAGACACATGAGATGTTAAGTTGTCAAAATGGTGAATTTTCATTCACGGACCTGACCTGGGCGGGGCACTAATCTCAGCCAATTTTTTGACAACACGCATAATTCAATAAATGAATAATAACTTCCTGATACAAGTTGCAATCTTTTTCATATCTGGCATGCATGTGAGGTATCCGAGCCTGAACACGACTGCATTGAAATATTACCCATTAGGCCTGGCGCCCCCTGGTGGGAACAGGAAATGCCCTTTTTATGGGACAGTCTATAAAATCTATTGACCTCAAACCTGCATTAGGGGAGCCTTAAGACTTGTGTTCAGACATCTGATGAAAAATATTGAGTTTTTGTTGAAGTGTCGAAGTCCAAACAGGAAAGGAAAAGACCTCAGTCATAACTTGGCAGATATACAACATATCTGCGCCAAACTTCCCGTGGTTGTTAAGAGTCATAACCTGAAGGGTCCTGTATGGGTCATTTGCAACAACTCTGTAGCGCCAACTAGTGGCAGCAGAATTTGAAGCCTTAACAAGCTCGAACACTCACCAAAATTTGCACACCCATGCAGCTTGGTGTAAGTTTCGATATATTTGCAACCTTGCAAAAAAATGTAACAAAATGGCTCAGTGGCTCCCCCTTGAATTTTTCAAAAAGGCTATTCATATTAGATTTTTTTAACATAGAGCGATTAAATTTGGGGAGTCGATACGTTGTGCAAAACTGCTCCAAACAGTCTCTTGCACCCATATTCCAAACCCAACAGAAAATCGGGTACTTTGGATTGAGTATGAATTTTTTATCCATTTACAAGGTGCACATTTGAGACCTTGGCGCCTCGGGAGTTAGTTTGATCCTCCTTAAAATTGGTATGACTGTTCATGAGCCATATTAGATCTTAAGTACTCTAAATGGTGAGTTTTCATTCACGGGCCTGACCTAGGCGGGGTGCGAAATTCGGCCATTTTTTTTGGCAAAACACCAAGTTCAGGAAATGACAAATAACTCCCTGATACAACGTTAAATCTTTTTCCATATCCGGCATGTATGTGAGGTATCCCAGCCTGAACACAATTGCATTGAAATATTACCCATTAGACCTGGCGCCCCATGCTGGGAACAGGAAACGGCCTTTTATACGAGACCGGCTCCTCCTGGAAGGGAAAAAAATCAATTGACCTCAAACCTGTTTCAGGGGAGCCTTGACACATGCGTTCAGGTGCCTGATGAAAAATGTTAAGGTTTTGTTGAAGCAGAGGGGTCCAACAGGAAAGTGAAAATGGTCGTTGCCATTTTGTCTCTCCACAAATTCTGAACAGTCATAACTTGGCAGACATACAACATATCTGCGCCAAACTTCCCATGCTTGGTGAGGGTCGTACCCTGAAGAGTCCTGTAGGGGTCATTTGCATCAACCCTACAGCGCCAACTAGTGGCAACAGAAAGTCACTCATTGTACTTATACATGTCCAGTTTATTTCAGGTTAATTATTGTAGTTTGAAGACCATTTTAAGGCCAATGTCCACATTTCTCTGTCTGGTGCTGTGACCACCATTTGTTCGCCATTAAGAGGAAGTATATTTATTCTATGACTTAGGCAGCTTACAGAGCCACGGACTTTGTCGATTTGGCCCAATTAGAAGATTCATTTTAGTTTTGAAGAAAGGCGTGGCCGCACAGCTCGGTAGCGCCTTCTTTTTTGTAGTGCTCTCTTCAATAGGGTTTGGGGTTATTTGCGCCAAACTGCGAGGGCCCGTTCAGTACTGCTTGCTGGCCTAGTTGTATCTATTTTTTCATTTTTTTGACGTGGGCTATCGTTGGCGGACATATTGTTAGCATGTTATTGTTAGCGCGCTAGCACATGTTGTCTTAGCAATATAGTTAATATGCCATAAATATAGTACAAAAATGATTTAGTTGTCGTTTGAGTTCTGGGACAATCAATTAAGCGAACACCGGTCACAGTGTCCTGTTATATAATGACCGGACCAAGTCCAAGGAAAGTAATAGGATTGGACTATTCAGGTCGGCCTACCATTGTCTTGGGACTTCTCACAGAGAGTCCGACTCCAGAATGTCGTGTCTTGCTGCCTAACTTTGAAAATAAACGCGCTATTGTTAGCTCGATAGCACATTCACCTTCCTCTGTTAGCACATTGGCATTCGCATGCTATCATTGGCGCGCTAGCACATTAGCTAGCAAATTAGCAGACCTGGTCAGTGAATGTACATGATTTGTGTTAGATTTATATGTTTTCCCAGTGGATGATATTCATTCATTTAATGGTGTTTTCTGTATATTTTCCAGTTCTTACTGCATGCTTGACAGCAACAAAGTTCTGTTTTGAAAAGAAACAGCTTGATCTGGTCATTTTGACCGGAGGGGAGAAACATTGGACAACGCAATTGGCTTCCATTGTGACATGCCGGAGGAGGAAAATGTTTCCACGGCTCCCTTGGTGACGTGAAACAAGAACAGAATATCAATCAGTCTTACCATTGACATGCTTATAAAGACCACCAAGTAGCGGCCCCTCAATCGGGCCTTTTCTTCCTGACGACACGCTCGCACCCCGCTGCCTCTTTTTCTTCTTCCGCATCCATCTCCCATCTGAGACGGTGTGTTGCCTAGCAACACTGAGCAGGAAGACCAGTCTATTCATAGAGCGCGCCTGTCAAAACTGGCTCAGTACATTAGTGTACTTGCTTTGATCTTTGCAGGGCGCAGGCAAGTCCAAATTTAGGGGGAGACAGCGAGAACCAAAAGTGGTATTTGCCATGTCGTAAAATGGATTTTGCCATGTGGCTTTTTTTTTTTTGCCATGCGGCAAAATGGATTTTGCCATGTGGCATTTTTTTTTGCCATGTGGCAAAATGGATTTTGCCATGTAGCATTTTTTTTTGCCATGTGGCATTTTTTTACCATGTGACAAAATGGATTTTGGTTTGTGGCATTTTTTTGCGGGGGTATGTAGCATTTTTTGGGGGGTATAAGTCAGTTTTGCAGTATTGACGGCTATGCACGTCCAAATTTTCCATTCATTTTAAATGGCAGAAAAACATGTGTGTCTGTGATTTTTGACCATACACTTTATATTAGATCGCATTGACATTTAACTGGCGCCTAAGTCAGGCTATGCCGTGGACGGCTATGCACGTCCAAATTTTCCATTCATATTAAATGGCAGAATGGCATTGTTTTTGCTATGTTGCATTTTTTTTGCCATGTGGCAAAATGGATTTCGCCATGTAGCATATTTTTTTGCCATGAGGCATTTTTTTGCCATGTGGCAAAATGGATTTTGCCATGTAGCATTTTTTTTTTGCCATGTGGAATTTTTTTACCATGTGACAAAATGGATTTTGGTTTGTGGCATTTTTTTTTGGGGGGGGGGGGGTATGTGGCATTTTTTGGGGGTATAAGTCATTTTTGCAGTATTGACGACTATGCACGTCCAAATTTTCCATTCATTTTAAATGGCAGAAAAACGTGTGACTGTGATTTTTGACCATACACTTTACATTAGAGCGCATTGACATTCAACTGGCACCTAAGTCAGGCTATGCCATTGACGGCTATGCACGTCCAAATTTTCCATTCATATTAAATGGCAGAAAAACGTGTGGCTGTGATTTTTGACCATACACTTTACATTATAGCGTAGTGACATTCAACAAACCACTATCCATTTTGCCACATACTCAAAAAAATGCCACATGTCAAAATACTTTTTGCCAAATGGCAAAAAAATGCTACAAACCAAAATCAATTTTACCACATGGCAAAATCCATTTTGCCACATGGCAAAAAAATGCCACATGTAAAATTAATGCCACATGTCACAAACAAAAATGCCACATGGCAAAATCCATTTTGCCAAATGGCAAAAACAAAATGCCACATGGCAAAAAGAATGCCACACGGAAAAATCCATTTTGCCACATGGCAAATACCACTTTTGGTTCTTGGCCCTGCTGAATTTAGGGTTGCAAAATTTCAGTGGAGCGCCATGTTTGGACACAACGTGGTGGGGCAGCACTGAGCTTTACAGCAAGATAATTAAGAGGAAGAAGTTCACTTTTTTTTTTAAAAAACATTTTTTGTAAATATTGTTAGCCTATGAATGGAGCTTCTCGTTGTATGTCCGACTTATGCTAATGGACTTTAATTAACCAAAACGATGTGCTTTAGTTGAACATTTTGAACGTTTCGTTGATGGCAATAATGTCCAATCCATTGAAGTGAAAGAGCTTCTTAATGTTACAGCAGCCTGCTCATGACTCAAAACACTCTCAAATCCTTTTCCTCATCGAAATGAATGTAAATTTTGTTCTATCTGAATTAAAAAAACACCAAGAATGTTAGCATTTTACCGGCACTGACTAGAAATTCAAGCACTTTTCAAGTAATTACATAAGGCGCGAGCTGAATTCACTTTGGAATGTTTTTGGTACCAAGTAAAAGAATTGCAAACAACTGTGTGCAGATGTTTTGACAATCAAGGTCGATCTGGTTTAGCCATTGAAAATGGACGCTGCTATTCCCGCGGGTGCTTTTATGATCCGCGATTATCCATTTGTATAATTTGTCTTGGTTGACTTGTGTCGGAGAACTCCAGAACCCGTACGCTGCTTGTTTTGGCCGATCGAGTGTCCATTTGTCAATGTCGGCCTCGCCTTCACCTTAAATGCTCTTTTTGCAGACAAAGACGGGTAAACACGTCTGTGTATACAGGAAGGGCACAGACAAATAAGTATACTGTACAGGATGTGTTACGCCCAAATTGCCGTTCAAGTTTAATCTTGGTTTTTATTGACGCTAAGAAAAGACAGCGAATGCCTCTTTGAGCGTTATTGTGAGTCATTTTAACAGTGAATGCAGAATGGTTTTCCCATTGTACTGTATATGACACACTAACACAAGGCACAATGGCCAGCATAAAAATTCCAATTCAAATGATTGAAATATACGGAATATTCAAGATTTCCAAAGACAGAAATACCCGTCAGTCCCACTCGATGCTATTACCGTACTACCTCCTCCCGCATTACTTATCAGCAGCTGGAAGGTGCAGTGGTCAGTGAGGTGGGCAACCGTGTGGTTGGTCGGAGTTCAAGTCCTGATAGGGTGAGGCCTTAATATTAAACTGATGTTTGAGTAATAAACTGCACAGAAAATCTAATGCCTTACTTTTATACATGGTTGGTTGTTTTTTCTATGTAAATAAAATCCTTACCTTACCTTATCCTCCATTGACATTATTATTTTTTTTTTTTTAAATAATGCCTCACCAAACATGGGTTGTTTTTTCTGTAAAAATGCTTTCCTATACATGGTTTTCTTTGTTTATATGTATATATATATATAAATATATATATACACAGTGGGGAGAACAAGTATTTGATACACTGCCAATGGGTTTTCCCATACATGTTCTCCCCACTGTATTTATATATCTTACTATACATTGTCATTGTTTTGTAAAAAGTTAAAATAAACGTTCTTACTACACATCTTCATTTTTCGCTAAAAGATTACAATACATTGTATTTTTGTAAGAAAATATGCCTTACTATACATGTTCATTATGTTAAAAAAATAAAATTTAAAAAAAGTTCTTACTATACATCAATGTTTTTTCATCAAAAAAATTTTGCCTCGCTAAATCATTTTAAAAACTTAATCGTTAAAAAAAACCTTACTATACATGGTCTTTTTGTAAGAAAATACGCCTGACAATACATGGTCATTATTATGTTAAAAAAAAAAAAAAAACCTTACTATACATGGTCTTTTTGTAAGGAAATACGCCTGACAATACATGGTCAATATTATGTAAAAAAATGAAATTTAAAAAAATTCTTGCGTTATATCTTCATTTTTCGTACATAAAAAAAAATGCCTTACTCTCCATTGTCTTTTTTTAAAGAAAATACGCCTTACTGTACATGGTCGTTGTTATGAAAAAAAATAGAAATAAAAATCTACGTTTTTTAGTTAAAAAATGGCTTACTTTATATAGTCATTAAAAAAAAGCCTTACTATTT
This sequence comes from Corythoichthys intestinalis, assembly GCF_030265065.1. Taxonomy (NCBI): domain Eukaryota; kingdom Metazoa; phylum Chordata; class Actinopteri; order Syngnathiformes; family Syngnathidae; genus Corythoichthys; species Corythoichthys intestinalis. The sequence continues at coordinate 1,082,037 of NC_080414.1, read as the reverse complement.
ACTTTTTGTGAAAAAATATACATTACGAAAAATGGTTGTTGTTTTATAAAAAAAATAAAATAAAATTAAAAAAAAAACAGTTTAAAAAAAAAAGTTCTTACCATTCATTTTTCATTTAAAAAATTGCTTTACTATACATGGCCATTAAAAAAAAAAGCCTCTATATACATGGTCTTTTTGTCAGAAAATACGCCTGACTAAACATGGTCATTATTATGTAAAACAAAGTTAAAAAAAAAGTTCTTGCTATACATCTTCATTTTTCGTTAAAAAAAAATGCCTTACTGTACATGGTCTTTTTTTTGGGAGAAAATATGCCTCACTATACATGGTGGTTGTAATTAAAAAAATTAAAATTAATAAAATCTAAATCTATTCATCTACATTTTTACATTTAAAATGCTTTACTTTACATGTTCATTTAAAAAAAGCCTGACTATACATGTTTTTTAGTGAGAAAATATGCCTTACGTCATATGGTTTTTGTTTTATAAAAATTAAAGTCTAAAAAAGTTCTTACTATTCATTTTTTGTAAAAAATGGTCTTTTTGTAAGAAAAACTAAAGATGGCCGTTGGTTTGCAAAATAAAATTTTAAAAAGTTCTTAATATACATCTATGTTTTTTCATTTTAAAAAATTGCCTCGTAAAATAATTGATCAAATTTAATCGTTAAAAATAAGCCTTACGATACATGGTCTTTTCGTCAGACAATACATGCATGGTCATTATTATATAAAAAAATTAAGTTTAAAAAAAAGTTTTAAAGTAGTAAAGCCTTACTATACGTTGTCATTTTTAAAAAAAAAGCCTTACTATTCATGGTCTTAGTTTTAAGAAAATATGCCTTACTATACATGGTCGTTGTTATGAAAAAAAAAATAAATCTTACAACACATCTACGTTTTTCATTGAAGAATGCTTTACATTACATGGTCATTAAAAACAGCTTTACTATACATGGTCTTTTTGTAAAAAATGATGCCTTACCTTGCCTTGCCTTCTATAAAAATTAAAGTTTAAAAAAAGTTCTTACTATTCATCTTCATTTTTCGTAAAAAAAAAATGCCTTTTTGGAGAAATAAACGCCTTGCTGCATGGTCGTTGTTATGTTAAAAAATAACATTTAACAAAAGGTCTTTCTATTCATTTATGTTTTTTTGTTAAAAAAAAAGCCTTACCTTACATGGTCGTTGTTATGAAAAAAACTAAAAATAAAAATCTTATTATACATCTACGTTTTTTCATTAAAAAATGCCTTACTATACATGGTCTTTTTGTAAGAAAAACTAAACATGGTCGTTATGTTAAAAAAATAAAATTTAAATAAAATTCTTCCTATACATCTATGTTTTTCCATTTTAAAAAATCGCCTCGTTAAATCGTTTAGAAAATTTAATTATTAAATTAAATTAAAATTAATCATTTAATTATCAAAATTAATTAATTTAGAAAATTTATTAAAAGAAAAAAAAAAGCGTTACTATACATGGTCTTTTTGTAAGAAAGTATGCCTGACTACATTTTTATTATTATGTAAAAAAATAAAGTTCAAAAATGTTCATTTTTTGTTAAAAAAAAAAAAAAAAAAAAAAAATGCCTTACTACTTAGGTATGTAGTCATTAAAAAAAGGCTTACTATACATGGTCTTTTTTTGAGAAAAAATGCCTTTCATTAAAAAAAAAGGCTTACTATACATGGTCTTTTTTTAAGAAAAAATGCCTCACTATACATGGTCGTTGTTATGAAAAAAACAAAATTTACAAAAGGGTCTTACTATATATCGAAGTTTTTTCATTTAAAAAAATGCCTTACTTTACATGTTCATTAAGAAAAGCCTTATTATACATGGTCCTTTTTTTTTTTTGAGAAAATATGCCTTACGATACATGGTTGTTGCTTGATATAAATTTAGTTTAAAAAAAGTTTTTAAAAAGTTAAAAAAAAAAGTTCTTACTATTCAGCTTCATTTTTATTTTAAAAAAAAATTGCCTAACCATTCGTGGTTGTTTAAAAAAAGCCTCACTATACATGGTCTTTTTTTAAAAAGAAAATATGCCTTACTATACATGGACATTGTTATGAAAAAAAATTTAAATTTCAAAAAGGTATTACTATAGATCTACGTTTTTTTTTCTTTTTTTAAAATGTCTTACTATACATGGTCGTTAAAACAAAAAAAAAGAAAAACCTTACAATACTTGGTCGTTTTGTAAGAAAAACTATACATGGTCGTTATATTAAAAAATAATATTTTTAAAATGTTCTTACTAAACATCTCTTTTTCATAAAAAAAAAATCGCCTTGTTAAATCGCTTAAAAAATTTAGTCGTTAAAAAAAAAAAAAAAAAAAGCCTTACTTCACATGATCTTTTTGTATGAAAATATGCCTTACTATGCATGGTGATTGTTATGTCAAAAATCAAATTTAAAAAAAGATTACTATACTATTACTATATACTATACATCTATATTTTTCCGTTAAAAAATGCCTTGCTATAAATGGTCTTTTTAAAAAAAAATACGCATTACTATACATGGGCAGTGTTCTTTTTAAAAATTAAAGTGAAAAACAATGTTCTTTCTATATATCTTGATTTTTCGTTTAAAAAATTGCCTTACTATTCATTGTCTTTTTGGAAGAAAATACGCCTTACTATACAATGCTTTATGAATTGGCGTTTTTTTGGTTTTAAAAAAAATATATCAAAGGTATTACTGTAAAAAGTCTTTATCATACATGATTGTTGTTGTTTTTAAAAGTCTTACAATGCATGGGCCTTTTTTTTTTTTTTTTTAAATAAGCAAAGGCGCGATTATATATGTATAGCACCATTAAATCACAGTAAAACCAGCAACACGCAATTAAAAAAAAATAAAAACACAAACAAAAGGATACATAAGTTACATAAAAAACACAAACATACAATTGAAACAAGAAATCGAAATTAAAAACACAAAATATGCTGTCGTAAACAATAGCCTCGATGTAAAGGAGCTAATCGTTAGCTTTACCATATATGGTCACTAAACAGCCTTACTCTATAGTCATTTTTAAAATGCTTTACTATAGAAAGGTCAGTAAAAAAAAAAAAAAAAACTTTCCGCACAATCCTAAATACCTTCAGGCAATGTGGCTTCTCATATTCTCGCTCGTAAATAACGCCGACATGCATGTAGGGAGGAAAGGTTCCTCAGAAGTCTCTTTGAACACTCTCATATGCTGGGAAAAAAACGTTCGAAAGTTCTTTTGCGTACGCGTGGGACCTCATTATGCGCGCGTGGGGGATTGTTATCACAAGGCCATTAGTATGTGTGTTTGTGTGCGCGCGCGCATACCCGTACAGTACACACAAGAGGCGCCAAGAAGTTAGCGTAGCATGAAAGGTCTGATAATAACCACCATGCTTATCGTCTGAGGATTTTTCTTGTAATGTAAATAAAGTTGTTCTTTCACAAGATTCACTTTTGACCTCTGTTAATGTGACACCTGTGTCACCGACTATCATCGGCGGAGACAGATGTCCAATATGGATTGGACGTCTATTGCTGTCAACGGGTGTTTTAAACACCGATTTTCTTCTTTTACTAACTACCACAACACATACTCCGCTTTGTTTGTTTGTGTTTACTTCCCATCCGTGCAAAAATAAGCGAACGTGCTTCCGAGAGTCGCCGATGATTGTTCTGGCGGTTTATTCAGCGCATCCTCCCGCTGCTCCATTGTCTCGAGACTCCTGGGAAGTCGCATTGCGGCGCCACCGCCGCCGCCTGAGGTCAAATCAAGTCAGATGTCTTCTCCAGGTGACGTCCACATCCTTCCTAAAGAGTCTACTCTCACAACAGCAAAGTTTTTACACATCAGTTCGATAAAGTATGACGGTGTTTTTTTAATCCATGTGTTGTATTTCACGTTGCCGTGTTTACCTGATTACGAAACACTTCACGCTCGGTTAAAGAATCGTTCTTAACTCTTTATAGGCCACGGGCCTATTGTTATTACTGGGAATGTCCCTCCCGGTTGAAATGGATTGGACGTTTAATGGCTGCCCCGTAAAGGGTTAAAAGTTCATTTCACAAAGTTAAACTTGACTCTCCCACACACTCATTCACTCCTTTTCTTACCGATCATGCAAAAAAAGGGGAAGTGAGTTTGCTGACGCGCCATTAGCTGCTAAGTTTCCTCTTCTATTGACCTTGAGTGGTCAAAATCTACCCAGAGGTCATTTGGGCTAAACATAAGGAAACAAGCGGGAATAAAAAGATAAATTTGTTCAAGTGTGAAGCAAACCCTTATTTTTCATTTAAAATCCTCTGTTGACAAAAGAATGAGAAAGGTCTCCACTTCAAACTAAAGTTAAAAATAAATAAATAAAGCACCCTATGACATTAGGTTGGGGGGAAAAAATCCCAGTCAGTGAGTTAGCGTTTGCTGCCACCTGTTGGACAGCTCTATGAGTGCAACTGTACAGGTGTCGACCGATTCTAATCGTCAAATATCGTCCGTAATTTGCACCATGAATAGTTCAATCTGCGGTTGCTACAAACTTTATTGATTCTGTCAATGTGCAAAAAATTAATACTACAGATAAGGACCATTGTGACAGCTTGCTTACTTTTGAAGAAGTAACTAATTCCATTGCCCTTCTTAAGAAAAATACCTCGCCAGGCGTTGACGGGTTGGTTGCAGAATTTTACATAAAATTTTCAGAGGAATTTGCACCTTTTCTATTACAGGTGTTTAACGAGAGTATTGAAAAAGGACATCTCTCTCCGAGTTTAACCCTAGGCCTAATCACATTCACATTAAAAAAATAGTGACGTATGCCCTTACAAATTGACGACTAAGCTTACAACATTTTATATTGTGTGCAATATGAAACAAAAATAAAAATATGAATTAATTGGTAATATTGTCACATATAACCTGGTGCAATAAAAGAACAATCAATATATTCAGCAACATCATAATTACTCAAATTTAAGACTAAGAGTGACTTTTGTTACAATGGTACGTAGCACTTTTGACAATTTTTATCGTCTTTTGATGGCTGCACTTCAGCTCGCAATTCAGTTTGACTTGAAGGTCTTTCGTTAGTGTGTCCAATTTTAAATTAAAAAGTTCAATTGATAAAATTAACTTACCGATGCAATCTTTGAGTCAGGGAACATTTCTTTTGCTAATTCTGAGATGTGATCAGCAATAGTTGCGGGCAAATTGTGTTCGGCAACAAATTGGCAGAATGAAATCTCAGCTTTCGTCACTCTTTATTCAGCAGACTGCATCTTTATCACCAGTGTTGTTAATCCTAGTTTTAAAAAGTAAATAATTACAGTTAGAAATTACTTCTCCCAAAAAGTAATTGAGATAGTAACTCAGTTACCTGAATATAAGAGTAATTAGTTACTTGGCAAAATAACTGGTGTTACCTTTCATGTTTTTTTTTTCTTTTTTCATTTTTTCAAAAAAAAAAAAAAAGAAAAGAATAAACATAGTAATCTTTGCTATGTTTGGAAGTCATTTAATGTTTTGAATTAACCATTAAAGTTGTTAAAATTGCTCCCGTTTTTGCACTACTTCCTTCCGTCTACATTTGACATGTGAAAGTTTTAAAACTGTTTCATCATTTAAAGATAGATTCAAGTCAATATTTTGCTGATTTACGAGTATTTTAGATAAAAAGTGACAGGTTCGCTTGGAAGGTTGACTACAACAGAGCCTTTCTGAGAAGTCTACCGCTTTAAGATGGTGGTTGTTTACTAACGCCGCCGAGTCTGTCATTTCGCATCTAGTTCTATATGCATGATATCTAGTGTAGCATCAAGTGGGCGTAGATTGTAGGCTGTCAGTTACAGTCAGGAAATATTGGAGCCACCAAGCCTAGCATCCCGTTTGCAACAGCGTCACAACACTCTTCCCTCCTTCCGACTCCCGCTCTTCTTTCTCTGGGTCTCTGACTTTTCTCGCGTCATTCAACCAACGTAATAACGCATTGTAACGCACATTGTCTCGTTGCCGAAACAGTGACAAAATGTTTACGATGCAATCATAAAGTATCATTATGCTATGTAGAAATGTAAACGTTTGCTACATAACAAAAATTCGAATAGATCTGTTCGATCTTTATTTGAGAATGAATTTAGATCCACGCCGTATGTTAAATCTTTTGGGAATCAATTCGTTGGAGATATCATTTGATCCAAGGTATGGACGATCTCCAACATGTTTCTATTGACTAATAAGATCAAAGACCAAATGATATCAAATTTATTTGAAAATATATATATATTTTAATTGTTTCTATTAAAAAAAAAAACTCAAGGACGAAAGTGTTATCAATAATCTACTCATTTTGTTATCGAAATTCTACTTCCACAAATGTAAATTCAGCAAGCTGTTACTATCTTTTTCTCACTTTTATAATTAAACTGTGTGTTACATAAATGTGGTTTTTTTTTTTTAAATCAAAGAATCTGAAAGCAGAAAAAAACTTTTTTGTGAATAATTGCTTACAGTATTATTCATTGTTGTTGTTTTTTCCTTCTCTGATGTGCAATGTTTGAACTGTTTATACCCCCTGGCATATTTGCGTTGTATTTATTTATTATTGTTTGTATTGATGTTTGTTCTTCTATCATGTTGTTGTTATTAAAAAATAAATTTAAAAAATTAATACTTTAATTGTATCTCACAGGCTAAATGCCTCATAAAATTCACTATTTGTACACATTTAAATGAGGAGGCGGTCAATCATGTGCGTCTAAAGTGGTTTAATCTGAATCAATTCACCTTTCACCTCATTTTAAACGCATCTTAAACCCCTTCATCAAAACTAACGACCTTGTTTAATACAATATACACATCTAACTGTTATTTTATTCCTAAATAACATGCTACGTTAGTATGTTTGATATTTTTCCAAATAGTTCCCTGTCTAGGCACGGATTTATTTCAAATCACTTCCTCAATCTAAAACACAGACAGGCGGGGCGCCGTATTTAATGCCAACCAATCGTCTTCGTCCAAGAGCGGAACAGCGGTCGACCATTGGCTAAAGTGTGAGTCTATCCTTTTCGACGTTTTATACATATACTGTATATATATTAAAGGAGTATTTGTGGCTAGAATTGGTTCAGTTAATATTTTTTTTAGTTCGGATAGAAATAAAATATAAACTTTTAAATCCAAATTAGCTCTTAAATAAATGAAGTTGTTCGTCTCAAAAATCCAAATCAAAGCCACGTGTGAGCCCACGTGCTGAGTCCCAACCAATCGGCGTCGAACGGGTGAGGTTAAACCGTCGCTAATTGGCTCAAATCTGGGTCGTTCACTCTCATCACAGCAGTTCCCCCTGGCGGGTTTAGACATTTAAACGGAAAGGAGGCGCCTTAAGTAGTTTTCACAACTTTTGGGGCGTCAACTCGTTTGTTTTCCCGTCGACGTCAATCAGGAAATATGCAGGCTTTAAGGTGAGTCTTAGTTTCTATGACATTTACTTATTACGAGTTGTTTATAACGTATTTGTTGTCTAATTTACGAGCTGCGACATCTTTTAGAGGGCGCGCCGTGAGTTTTCTGTTAGCTTTCGATAAGTTTTCTTCAAAGTGACGTAATACCCCATAGACTTTTGACTGTTGAATCACTTGTGGTTGCTCAACGGTGTGACAGGAACCTGTTCCGCGGGCCTTGGGTCAGCGAAGCCAGGCTGGAGGGCAAGACGGTGCTCATCACCGGAGCCAACACCGGCATCGGCAAGGAGGCGGCGGCCGATCTGGCCACCAGAGGTCGGTGGAAAACAGCAAAAGGGGCGCCTCGCTCTCTTACGTCATTTTACCGAGTCATTCCCGCCTACGTCATTTTGCTGAGTCATGTCCGAACCACAGTTGCTGAAAAAACGGGCTGTTAACACCAACCACACAATAACTTTCAATAACTAATCCGTTTTGACTGACGTCTATCGCCGTCAATGGCAATGAATCTTTGTTGTTGTTGTTGGTCATTTTACTTTTGAGTGTGATAGTTTCGCCCATGTTGATAGGTCCAAATATTAGGAAGAGCTCTCAAATGATGGAACAAACTATTTTGTTACACAACATGTCAGTTTTCTGTTTTGTCACCAGAGAGCGCGCTTTTTCAATACAGAGCAGAATTTGGTCATCAGTTCATGTTAGGTTTGCAACATTGAACATCTCTGGTTTTTGGAAATTCATAATATTTACCTACTAAAAACGCAAACATTCAATTTTCATCGTTTTGAAACTTTTATCTAGTTGACATAAAATATTATAAATACAAATTGATTTGTAATTAAACTTGTTATTGCAATTTTTTTCTTAATTTGCATGATTTCATTTAGTCAAATAACAATTGCTTGTGCGTAGGCGCGCGCGTAATCATGGCGTGCAGAGACCTTTCGAAGGCGGAGGCTGCAGTCAAGGAGGTGAAGGAGCGTTCCCTCAACGACAACGTGGTCTGCATGAAACTTGACCTGGCTGACACCAAATCCATTCGCGAGTTCGCGCAGGCCGTCAACGAAGGTCGGCCAACGCCGACCCTTGAGGACGGGCGGAGGGCGGTGCCTTCTCATTTTTGCGCTTTTTTCCCCCTTCTAGGCGAACCCAACGTCAACATCCTGATTAACAACGCGGGCGTAATGGTGTGCCCGTACGCAAAAACGGTCGACGGTTTCGAGATGCAAATTGGCGTCAATCACTTCGGTAAATGTTCACCACTTTTATGATTAGGGCTTTGTTACAGTGGTATGAAAAAGTATCTGAACCTTTTGGAATTGCTCACATTTCTTCATAAAATCCCCTTAAAATGTGATCTGATCTTTGTCAAAATCACACAAATGAAAATACAGTTTCTGCATTACCTAAAACAAACCAAACATTTATAGGTTTTCAGATTTTAATTAATGAGAATAGCATGCAAACAACGACAGAAGGGGGGGGGGGATAAGAAAGTGAACCCTCTGCCTAAAGAGACTTAAAGAGCAATTGAAACCTATTTTTACCAAACATTTTAAGTCAGGTGTGTGCCCAATCACTGATGAGTGGTTTAAAGCTGACCTGTCCGCTATAAAACACACACCGGGTAAGAATTGTCTTGACGAGAAGAATTGTCTGATGTGCATCATGGCTTGGTCAAAAGAGCTGTCCGAAGACCTGCGATCAAGGATTGTTGATTTGTATGAAGCTGGGAAAGGATACAGAACTATCTCTAAAAGTCTGGATCTTCATCAAACGACAGTCAGAGAAGTTGTCAACAAATGGAGAGTTTGGCACTGTTGCTTGCTATACCAAGAAGTGGCCGTCCACCAAAGATGATGTCAAGAGTTCTGCGCAGAATACCCAGAGAGGTAAAAACGAACCCTAGAGTGTTTGCTAAAGACTTACAGAAATCACTGTCACAGTCCAATATCTCTGTGCACACATCAACAACTGTGTATGTAAAAAGAATGGCCAAAAATGGTGTTCATGGGAGGACTCCATGGAGGAAGCCAGTACTGTCTAAAAAAACATTGTTGCTCGTCTAATGTTCGCAAAAAGGGACTTGGACAATTCACAGAAGTTTGGGGAAAAATATTTTGTGGACTGATGAAACCAAAGTTGAATTGTTTGGGAGTAACACACATCATGTGTGGAGGGAAAATGGAACAGCTCACCCACATCAACACCTCATCCCCACCATGAAGACTGGTGGAGGGAGCATCATGATTTGGGGCTGTTTTGCTGCCCCAGGGCCTGGACAATTTGCAATAATTAATGGAAGAATGATGAGGCCGTCTGTCAGACAGTAGAAGCTGGATGCTGCAACAAGACAATGACCCAAAACACAGAAGTAAATCAACTTCAGAATGGTATCAGAAGAACAAAATACACGTTCTGGAGTGGCCGTCAAAGTCCAGACTTGAACCCCATTGAGATGCTGTGGCATGACCTAAAGACAGCGATTCATGCCAGACATCCCAGGAATCTGACTGAACTCCAGCAGTGTGGTAAAGAAGAAATGGGCCAAGATTAGTCCTGATCCATGTGCCAGACTGATCTGCAGGTACAGGAAGCGTCTGGCTGAAGTTATTGCTGCCAAGGGGGCAAAAAATATTAAATGTGATGGTTCGCTTATTTTTCCCCTTCTGTCATTGTTTACATTCTATCCTCATTAAAATATGACAATCTATAAATGTTTAGGTGGTTTTAGTAAAAGCACTGTTTTTTTTTTCATCTGTGTGATTTTGACAAAGATCAAATCACATTTGATGGTGATTTTATGTAGAAAGGTGAGAAATTCCAAAGGTTCAGATACTTTTTGTTACCACTGTATGTCACGTTTGATGAATAGGATGCTATCCATTGCGTTGGCGCACTCTTGATTATTAGGAACCTGATAAGACACGCTAGTACTCGAAATATCCACCATCTCGTATTAAAATTGCAGAATTTTGAACTCTTCAAACTCGACCATATATATTTGGCTAATTCCAATTTTAAACCATCACCCATTATTCAAACAATAACCCTGACTTTGTCTCAATCCTGATACTTTGGCCTAATGCTAGAAAATCCTTAAGCATGGCTTAAAACACCCTAATCTTACTTTAAAGCCCCAATTTGAAATCCAAACATTAATGTTTTTGATTTTCATTTGAAGGTCACTTCCTGTTGACCTTCCTGCTGCTGGATCTCCTGAAGCGCTCTCAGCCGTCGCGCGTGGTGACTGTGTCGTCCATGGCCCACCTTTTGGGTTCCATCAAGTTGGACGACATCAACAGCGAGCGCTCCTACAACAAGCAGCGAGCCTACTCGCAGAGCAAGCTAGCGAACGTGCTATTCACGCGTTCGCTTGCCAAAAGACTACAGGGCACGGGCGTGACGACGTACTGTCTGCACCCGGGCGTGGTCCAGACCGACCTGTGGCGCCACCTGGACGGCCCCCAGCGCTTCTTCGTGAATTTGGCGTCGCCGTTCACCAAGACGACGGAGCAGGGCGCGCGCACCACCATCTACTGTGCCGTGGAGCCCGCCTTGGAAAACCAAAGCGGCGGATACTACAGGTGACAATGCTAACCGGTTAACAAATGTGCAGTGAAATACGACAACAAATGAGTTTAAACTAAAATTTTGGACACTAATCTATCCAAAAAAGTGACATAAAAGGCTTGATAATGAAATGATATCCTAATTAGTCTGCCTTTTCTCACATTTTTGGGGAAATTTTTATTTTGAATGATAACAACAACAAGAGAAGTTGATGTCATGTCACACCCAGAATGAGCTGCAGATTTCTGCTGCATGCTATCCATAGGTGCTCTATTCTCTTGTTGCCGTGTGAACATTCTAGCTAGCTAGTGAAGGAAAAGAGTCCGTTTTTTTCCTTTTTGCAGGTTTTTTAATTCTCATAACAAACAGGAGATGACGACACAGAATTCAGGAATAAAAAAGAACAAGTGCTTACATTTAGACACTGACAAGACATAAAGATACCGGTGCCGGGACACATCTGATGTGTGTCCCACCTCCAAGCGCATACCGTTTATATTCTTCTTAACTCGGGGAGGTTAACTCCCTCCCCCGCCTTGCTTGCACAAGGAAATACTATCTAGATGTGCATCTATTAGATAGCATACATTGATGTGAGAACAAAGAGTGTGAGTATGGGGTGGGGGAAAAAGCAATGTGGCTGGTTCGACATATGATTATGTGAATAATTAGAAATATATTTCTACACTAGCTAGGGCAGCACTAGAGGAGTGCGGTCATTTTCATTGTCTGAAAGGGTCGTTAAGGCTATCGCTAACATTTTTTTTTTTTTTTTAAGCGACTGCGCGGCCGCCAACTGCTCGGCGGCAGGAAAGAACGACGAACTGGCGGAGAAGTTGTGGGAGCTCAGCTGTAAAAGTCTCAACATCACGTGGGACTGAGACTCCTCTTTTTGTGCTTTTACTTAAAAAATGGCTACTGTTTTTTTGTTACAAGTTTTATTCTACTTGATGTACTTAATAAACCATTCAACGACAAGTCAGTCAAGTTCTTTTTGACAACAAAAAAACACAGGAGCCATGGGAGGCTCAATGAGGAAATACTGTACATTTCACATTGTCAACATCGTCATATGCTGTTGTTTAGTCACAACTGGATTCATTACCTCATTACTATTCACCCTTCACACAGCCGCTGGAAACAGAAATGTTGTTGAATCCATCTGGAGGCGACCGGTAGATCAGGATTCCTTAACCCTTAGATGCATAAGTGGGTCAAAAACGACCCGGTGAGGTTGTTTTCTTGAAATATCTTCGGAATGAAAAATTGTTATCAATTCATATTCCAGGTATTCCTCAAAAAACATGTTCTTGATAGGATACCATTCAAAGTAAGAAACTACATTTTTGTATTACTACCCTAAGCTTCCACAAGTGGGTCAAAAATGACCCACATGCATTTTCTATGGAATCCAATGGGAATCTATCATTCTTATCAGCTTTGGCTATCAGAAATAAATTTACCGTGGACCACACAGACTAGGTATGTAAAAAGTGACATCCCTTAAGAAAATTACTTTACACAGCAAGAGCTGATACGTGTACTGTAAGTATTATGTCCATATAGTATTTTGTGTGTGTGTCTTTCATGACTGTATTACTATTTATCAACAAATTAACCTCCCTCATAACTAGCTAGCTAACTAAGGCTAGGTTCATACCGCAGGTCCTAATGCACAATTACAATTTTTTGTCATATCTTTTTTAGGCGTACCCGTTCGGACTGCCTTTGCCCATTGAGCCTGTTCAAGTATCACACACGCGCTCTAATTTGCAGTCCGAGATGCGCTGAACAAACTGGCCCGCATACGCAGGAGCATTGGAGCAGAGAGAAAAAAATTGTCAGGCATATTCTCAACCCATTTTTATTTTTTTATGACTGTTGTCAAGCCCGCTCCGTCCCCAAAAGCCGTGTTCAAGCTAGGCGCTAACGCTAATGCACTGCTACCGTAGCACCCTGACCTCTCGCACTTTGCTGATGTTAATTGCTGCATGAATTCCAATTTGTGGGACTTGACAGTTCGGACCGCAGCCACATTCTGGAAAAATGCGGCCTGGATGGGATTTTAACCACATACGAAAGTGACTTGGATCATATTTGAAAATGGTCCACTTTTATGCGACTCTTACCGTTCAGTTGAGTCAGAAAAACACAAAAAAATCGGATTTGTGCTAGATTTACAGCTGAAATGGTCCTACAAATGTTGGATGCTGGAGAGGCAGTGACTGAGTTGGACTCAAGTGTCCGAAATTTCTGATGATGATGACCCAGACTATTGTTCAGGTGGCAGTGGCAGTTGTCCACCTGGAAATCCAACTAAACAGGATCAATCTGACTCATAAGATTCCACTTATGTGTCCTCTGAAGAAGAAAGGGTCCAAAGTTGTTAGGGCTCTTTCTAGAGGGAATCACCTCCGGCCCAGGGCAGAACACAGAGCCACAATATCCTCAGAAATCGGTCCGTGCCTCCACAAGGGCTTAGCAACGCTGTCTCATCAAAGAGATGCATGGGAGCTCTTCATCATTGATGATAAAATACAAGGAAGGATAAAGCCTATTGATGTTCTTTTTTTATTATTATTTTTTATGTTAATTGAATCATAAAGATATTTCAAGCACAAAATCATTCTTGTGTTTCCCTAAATATCATGCTATTTAATATACAAGTGATTATTCTTCACCAAAATGGCATAAAAACACATTGGTTCTAACATGGGTCATTTTGGATCCACTTATGGAAGAGTGTAGGGTCCAGTAACTTGTGCATCTAAGGGTTAAGGCAAAACACTACCGTCCACATGTGTCGCTAAAATCGACCAAAACGGAAAAGTTTGTGTTCTTGTGTGCCATTATTTTTGTCCGGCCCATTTTTGGAGTTAACACTAGAAGTCCCAGAGAATTCTGGTACTCCTAATAGTACCAAGCAATGGCCGATTTGGCCTCTCCCCCAGAAAAACCCAGAGGTGGCCAAAATGACCCAAGTGCTTTCGAATTGGCAAGTTGTTGTCCGACAGAGAACAGCTGTTCATATGGAAATGCAACCACTCGACATATATCTGTGTTGGTATGCGGCCCAAACGGAGGGAATCACACCACGGTTGAACTATTCATGTGGTAGTTCATCTTGCACACCCCCATAATGGATGTAACCCCAGACCATGATTTTGCCGCCACCACCAAACTTCACTGTTTTCTGAGTGAATCTCTGATCCATGCGGGCTCCAGTAGGTCTCCTGCAATATTTGCGGCAACTGTGGCAAGAGCGTAAGTTTGGTCTCAACATTGGTAGGGACGACAACCTGCATGTACACTTTTTGCTGGGGACGGGACATTCATAAGACCAAACTGATTGGGTACATTTCTCAAAAATAGCTGGTCACTACATAAAAATAAAAAGATTTGAAATCATTTTCATATATATATATGAAGTCATTTTTCAAAATGCTTGCTTCATATAACGGAAATTTACAGTGGTTGTGTCTTTTTTTTTTTTTGTTTGGACGTGGGGGGGCTTAAAATATGTGTATAGGCTGCTAAAATAAATATTTTCTAAAATGATGTAGAAAATACATTTTAATTAATGAATAAATGCACAGTCGAATTAAAGTTGATAGAGGAAAACATACAGGAAGACACCTCTCTAAGCAGCTTTCTACTCTAGTTTTACAGGTTAGCAAGTTCACACAGTTTAATAACTGATGCAGGTTGGATTTTCAGTAGCAAAATTAGTGGTGTGTTCCCCACCTCCTCAACATTTACAGCTTTTTACATTACACTGGCTGCTGCTGCTGGTCGGGAAAAAAAATCTAATAGCCTCCTCTTCAAAGGGGGCAGAGGAGGCGTCATATGATTGACATGTCTTTCTGTCGGGATTGTGTGAATGTGGGGGTTCTATTCGTCGGCCAATCAAATGTGCATTAGAGGGAAAAAATGGACCGGCACATTCCGCAAGTGAAAAGGGGTAAGTCTGAACATAATGTCAATTCTATCCTAACATCACAAGGGAAGTCAATCTGAATGACCTTTATAGCTCAACTCATTGTATAATGCAAATAAGGTTGCTTAAAAGTTGGTGGGGACAATTTGAGCATCCTGAAAAGTTGCTAGTGTTATGTCCCTAACGTCCCTAGGCAAACCTACGCCCTTGGACTGTGGTGTAATTCAGTAGAAGATTCCTCTGAAAAATCCACCTTTTGCCACTTTTCCAGCGTCCATTCTTTTGACAGGCTTTGGGCCTTGGTAAATGCCACACGGTTTTTTAATTGTCTGCACCCTAAGAGATCTGCAGGGTCCAATATCAACAAATCTTAGCTGCCTCTTAGATTCCTAACCATAAAAAGGGACAAATTCTGCAGCCGCATGGCATACTTCAATCTCTATCTCAAAGTTCCTCAAGGCAAAGAAGATCAAGACCCTCCAGGACTGGCCAGCCCAGTCACCAGACATGAACATCATTGAGCATGTCTGGGGTATGATGAAAGAGGAAGCATGGAAGACGAAAGCCAAGAATGTTGATGAACTCTGGGAGGCGTGCGAGACTGCTTTCTTTGATGTTCCTGATGACTTGTATGCATCCTTGCCGAACCGCATGGATGCAGTCCTTCAAGCCCATGGAAGTCATACAAAATATTAAATTTGGATCTCACAGCACCACTACTTAATTCGCTTATGTTATGTCACATATTTTTGTATTTGAAGTACATTTTTTGTTCAGTTTTCACACTACTTTCTGTAGGCCACAAAACTTTTGTCTTGCCAAAATTTGACCTTTATGTCATCATTAAATGATAAATCTTTTTTCAGTGAAACAAATATATTTTTGTTAGGGCTGTCAAAATTATCGAGTTAACGGATTCAAACAAGGGTTATCACGGCAAATCAAAAGTATGAAATACTATAGAAAACACACATGAATGTACCTCGAATATACCCTATGTCCTCTATAGACCCTACTCACCTACGTCACAAAATGACGTGTCGCTGTATCCGGCCGCCATATTGTCCGTATTTTTTATACCTATTCTCATTGTTTTCAATTAGTCGTGCAAGTTATAGAGCAATTCATGGAAGCCCCGGTGTTATCTGACGCTGTAAACTCATTGGATGCGTTGCATAAAAGGCGTTATGTGGAAAAGCTTCAGTTTATCCATTCGCCAGATCCATATTTGATGCCTAAATCGATGTTTTTCGACCCGCTGTCTTTGCCGTCTTTGCCTGACCCTGATATTTACAACTATCTTGTCCACACAAAATCAGCCTATTCTCACGAAAGTTTGAAAAACTTTAAGAGCTTGGAGGCTTATAAATACTTCGTTGCTGGTTGGGTGAAACAGGTCCTCGTCCACGAAAATTCGGCAGGAATCTATCTTGTGCTCGGGAAGGTGAGTTACGAAATTTTCAATTCAAAATCTTTTGTTCTCGCTAACATCCACTGTCAAGTCTTATGTATTTCATGTCATTTGTCAATGGAGCTAGGGCTTTTAATGTTTATATGGTTTAGCGATAGCACTCTCACTACATACATATAAATATGAAGTGCGATAGCACTACTCCAGATTGTCCCTAGTTGAATTTATTTTTTGGCTTTTGACCTCAATAGTGAAATTGTAAATTAATTGTATGACAACTGTCTTATTATCCCCTTATAATTATATATTTTCAGGTAGTTCATTCACAACGTCTGAGTGTATGTTGTCGGCGATTAGCCTAGCAATGATCTTAATTGTGGTTGTCAGCCCAACCCTCTAAATATATATTAAACGCATCTTACCAGATATAAAATGACTACTACATAATCTGTGGTAGTCGTTTGGAGCCCAGTTTTCTCGTCGAATTGCAGCAGTCCATCTCGCTCTCCTCTCCGGGTCTCTCGGAATACGGTAAAACTTCAAGTCTCTCTGTCTATCTTCTGTTTTTGCAACCGACCGCCACACACGACTTCACCATTTTGGTTATTAATGTTAACGAGCAGAAAAACACGCCATAATAGGAGGAATTTACGAAGCGCTAATGCATTAACATGACGAGTAGACGGACAAAATGGTGCGGGGGGGGGTGGCTGTGACGTCACGTGAGTAGGGTCTATACCAGGGGTCCCCAACGACCGGGCCGCGGACCGGTCCATGGCGCATTTGGTACCGGGCCGCGCAGAAATAATAAATTTATTAACGACTGCATTCTGGCCGATTGACTTTGGCCTGAGCCACTTAGCACACCAATATCCCAGTCTACTCTAGATATACAACTACAGGATAGGAGGTCGTCTTAGAAATGCATTGACTGGACTGTTAGCAGTGCATCTTGTTTTGTATATGGCGGAAAACAGTCAGGTGACTTGAAGTTCCGCTCTGAGACCCCCAATTTAGGCAACTTTCAAAATTGTCGGATATGCATGTGTAAAACATCATTGGAAAACTTGAAATCTCAATTTTCTGGGGGAAGAAAAATTTTGAGAAGGAGGGCGTTTTTTTTTAAAAAAAAAAAGTTTTTTAAACAGCAAAACCCTATCTGGAGGTGAGAGCACGCGAGAACAGAATTACAGACGCCATGACTTTAACGAGATATTATCGAATACTTACTTTGTTTCGATCCAAAAACTTCATGTAGAATGTATCACCGAGTGTCAAGACACGGCTGTGAATGGCCACAGCTGGATTTTTTTGGGATTTTATGGGTGAAACATGGTCATATAGCAAGGGTCGCGATGCAGAAATCGCAGACATCAAGGAGTGATCGAGATTTTCTTTTTCATATATTTACCCTTTTAAGCGTTTTTTTTTTCAACTTTTTTTTTTGTTTGGAACAATTATTTATCATTAACATATCGGAGAAAATGCAACTAACAAAAACAAAACAAAAAATTAGGCGATGGTTATGAGGTAGATATCCGTGACTTTTTTACAGACGTCATTTTTTTCATTGTGACATAATTTGTTTAAAGGTTTAAAATATGTGAGTGAATAATTTTTTAAAATAGTTTTATAGTTAATAGTTTGTTTTTTTTTAAACAAAATATGAGACATCAATGAATGATTCGAAGCTTAAAACGACAGACATTTTGAATAATAAATATAATTAATTACCTTCGTTTTATGGCTTGGTTGAAACAAAAGCGGCTGAGCGACGTCTGTAAACGAGGGTTTTCAGGGTAAAACAGACAAATTAAAAATAGTTTGGAGGCTTAATGTGCCATGAATCTGCTGTGGCAGCATATAGACATATTGTCCTATCAAACACAACAGTTGTTTTAACTTAAAATACAGAAGCTTCTTTTAAAGAGGAGTGCAAGAGCAGAAACTGCTTTTTCAGTCTTGTCTGGTGTTTTCCGCCATATCTATGTGCGCTTGGCCTCGATAATAACGTATGACGTAGGTCGTCGGCCATCACATTTGTTCCCGGAAATAATTAGACCCCACACTAGAATGACTGAAAAACAGATGTCTTTGGACAGATTTTTTACGGGGAAAGGGGAACCTGACGAGCTAGAAGATGAGCCTACAATCTCGAAGAAAACAAAAACTATGCTACTTCCCAATCACTAAAGACCCACAAACTGCGAAGGAGTGGATTCGTGACCCGTTTGTGAATAAACTGAGCATGTCTGTGCAACAGGAACATCAGCTTGTAGAGATCACAAATGACGGCGACCTTAAACGTACATTTGAGACAACGACTCTACCGAGGTTCTGGATTAAAGTCATTTCGGAATATCCTGACATCGCTAAGAGAGCACTGAAAACCGTGCTACAATTTCCAACATTGTATCTTTGTGAAGCGGGTTTCTCTCACTCTCCCATCTCGAGACCATCTCGTCTCAACGTAACGAGTTCAGGCCTCCCACTGATTCAGCGGGTGAGTTGCATTTTCCCTGCACTTAACACGACGGGGTTAAAAACAAATGTTATTTTATATTTGCTGTATTTTTCTGCCACGCATTGCCGGCGTTCTGACAAATTTGGCATAAGGTTAGAAATGACCGGGAATGCAGCGATTCCAAAGTACACACTACAAACTTTCGTTAAAGAAAGGAATATTAATAGGCCCGTCAAAATTATCGCGTTAACGCTCGGTAATTAATTTTTTGAATTAATCACGTTAAAATATTTGACGCATATGTCCCGCTCAGAAAGTAGTCTGCCTTTTGATAAGTTTTACAGCAAGGCTTTTTGTGCTGTCCAACAGCGAACTCTTGTGGTCGCTTTGCGACATGGTTTATTGTTTTCTTGCCAGTTCATTATGGCTGCACGACGTCTCGGGCTGATAATGTTGTGCTTATATGATCCTTGGACAAGATTTGTCCGTAAGTATGGTTGTTGTAAAGAATGTACATGTTATGTTAGTAAGAGAAATGTTATATTTTTTTGTATGAGACGCTTTTTGTTTATGTTTAGTGAACCTGTATAGCGTGCTAAGCTAATGTTGTTGCTAATGCAATGCTTGTGTACTTTTTTTGTAGTTTTACGACGGTCTAAAGAGGACAATGGTTTGAGGCCTTTTTATTAATAAATCAGATGGAAAAGGAAGAAGTCTAATTATTAAGGCGTCGTTCACTAGCTGTCTAGCTTTGGAAAAAGTAGACGCTTCGGAGTGAGGACAGCATAGACAGATTTAAATGACAGTAGAGTGAAATGCCCACTACAGTCCTTATGTACCGTATGTTGAATGTATATATATCCATCTTGTGTCTTATCTTTCCATTCCAACAATTTATTTTACAGAATATATATATAATTTACAGAAAACTATGGCATATTTTATAGATGGTTTGAATTGCGATTAATTACGATTAATTAATTTTTAAGCTGGAATTAAACATTTTAATCGTTTGACAGCCCTAAATATTAACTTACGTTAACCATGTTAGCTGCACACAACAACTGCACGCAGCTCTCTCACTTAACGACTTCGCCATGTCGTTAAGCATTCATTTACGCCATTTTCGTGTTGCACATGTATGTTTATGATGTAAATAGCTTTTTAGCACCGTTGGATAACATTTAGGGTCCAACTGAATATAAAAGAGGGCTTTTTTTCACCGCCGGAAAAACTTTGGGAGCAAAATTTTATAAGGGTGCAAAATTTGACAGAACACCGGTACGTGAAAAAGAGACCCAAGCCAAACCGGTCCATGGTGCAAAAAAGGTCGGCGACCCCTGCTCCATACTGCACTCGTTGAAAGGTTATAAAGTCATTTTTTTTGGTTGTCTGGGACTATTTGATATACATCTGAATGATTGACCAGAGCCTTTGTGCGATCACATTCCAAGATGACGACTGACGGCAATTAGCCTCCTTTGTTGAATAAACTGCTCTACCTGAGGGATTAGCTGACGACTGCTGGTCTAGCTCCTTTGTTCAAATTTCTATTATAATTTACACAACAACAGAAAAAAATGGCTTAAATTTGTACACTGTTTTGGAAAAAAAAAGCCTTCTAGTACTTCAATTTGAATGTGAAGCAGGAAGACGACGTCGACGGATGTGGTCACATTTGACAGCATTCGTGCTTCTCGCCAATTGTTTGTGCATTTGATCGCTACTGTGTTACACTCCCGCGTTTTCGGTGAGGTCTTTTGTGTTTTGCCATTATTTGATCGTTTTTGTTCATCACTGTAAATAAGAGTACTGAAGCTGCCATTTTCGTTCAACCCATTTTCTCCTGTTTCGTTTAGTGCAGGAAGCCAGGGGAGTGACTGTCTTTTGGTTATTTTCGGTTTTACAATGAGGGTTTAGTTAGCGGATGGGATTGAAGTGCAGATTCCTTTTGTTTGTTATTTTGGCCTGGGCTTACCCTGAAGCTGCGCCTCTCAATATGTTGTATCGATTCTTCATTGCAAGTTTGACTTGTGTAAATAACTTTGTGTCCACTTGTATACGTGTGGCTTGTTTTATGTTATGCCCTTAGTGAGCAGTCCGTGGGACGTAACAACAGTAACACACCGAATTTGTGTCTGGAGGAGGGGGAGCTCACCAGGTAAGTGTCATTGTACCTTCAACTACAGATTAGAAATATAAACATTTTTTTTAAATGCAATGGATGCGTTACCACAATATAAACACTTGGTCACTTTACCACCTTAGGAAACGATCACCATATATATTTTTCCTACTTTCTTGGTGAGATTTGAGTCGAAGACTCAAAATATATAACTGAGGAGGGGGAAGGGACCAGCTCTGAGCAGTTGCTTTAACTAGTCAAAACAAAACTGAAACAATGACTGAATGTTGATTTACCAGTACTACTCAGGGGCGGCGTATAGGGGTGAAAAGCGAGACTGATTCTAAGGGCCCATGCCCTGATGGGGGCCCACAAAGAAAATTACATAACATCATGTAATCGTTTGCAAATTTAAATATCAATCATTATAATGGGAATAAAACGAAGGGTTTCGTTTTCTTGTTTTGTTTTTGGCAAAAAGTAAACACACAGAGAGCATATGTATTGCCAGCCACCCCCCCCCCCCCCAACCCCCCGTGTTTTTATTAAATGGTTTGGCACACCCTTCCTTCGATCAAAACGGGAGCAGCGATGCGCACTTACACCAGTCAATGACCAGTGGCGCCACCAGGGGGTGGCCACGGCCAACCCTATAAATTGGTTGGCCACCCCACCGGCCACCAGTATATCGTTAGATTGTTGTAGCATGAGTTATGCATTTAATTCCAAATGAATGCATTTATTTTGTCTTGTTAAATGTAGGGCTGTCAAATTTATCGCAGTAACGGACAGGAGGTGATCTTTTTCTTAACACCCTGTAATGTATCCAACGCAGAGAAGATATAGCATTTGCAGCCACAACACAGTCATGGTTGCACCACTTCCCATCAAGCATTTGGGCAGAACAGTTAAGTCGCTACAGTATCATTTACTGAAAGCTCAACAAATACACTAGATGACAATATTTAGTCACAATATACAAAGTTATCCTTTAAGAATTACAAGTCTTTATATCCGTGGATCCCTTTCACAGAAAGAATGTTAATAATGTTAATGCCATCTTTTGGATTTATTGTTATAATAAACAAATAATAATAATAATAATAAAACATTTTATTCGTACAGCGCTTTTTTCCAATGCTCAAAGACGCTTTACAGTAGGAACAAAAAACAGCAAAAAACGTGAACAGAACAAAACAATACAGAAAACAATTACATGTTAAAAGCTAGTTTAAAAAGGTGAGTTTTTAACAGGTTTTTTGAATGTGGGAAGATCTTTGCAGGTACGGATGGGTTCAGGGAGTGTGTTCCAAAGGGAGGGAAATACAGTACTTATGTACAGTATGTTGAATGTATATATCAGTCTTATCTTTCCATTCCAACAATAATTTACAGAAAAATATGGCATATTTTATGGTGATGGAGGTGGTTTGAACTGCGATTAATTACGATTAATTAATTTTTAACCTATGATTAACTCGATTAAAAATGTTAATCGTTTGACAGCCCTAGTTAAATGTACACCTTATGCCTAATATATACATAACACAATATAACAGAATTGTTGTGGAACTCAAAATGTTGACTGGACAGTTACGGACAATGCACATTAAATCATTAGTAACATCAAATATTACACAATACACCAAAGTATACCAGTAGCCATGTCCTTAAGTCTTTCTGATAGTTTTCCCCTGACCTTTTTACTGCAATAATATAATGAAAACCTGAAATTATGGCTTTTAGTTTTGGTGTGCCACACCAAGATTTTAAGTGGCCCCATCTGGCCACCCCTAGGAAAAATTTCTGGAGGCGCCACTGTCAATGACTCGACGCGCGCAGAGTGCGGTAAAGCAGAAATGTTTTCAAAACAAAAATTGGGTTTTCAAAAGAGGAAAGAAAAGAAAGCAAAACAGGAGATGGGTAGAAAAGGCCAACAGGATGTGAAAAAGTACTTCACAAAGGAAGGTTGGTGTCTTGTGTCAGTGTAGTGCTGCAAATGAAGCTGTTATCTTAGCTCTGAAGCGAGGTCCCAGCTCACTCCGTAAGAAATACGGGATGTTCCCAGCCACAATGAGCGACATGCACCTATTCAGAAACATGAATTCCAAATCATGACGGCATTTTTTGGTATCCTACAGATGTTGAAAGTTGGTGTGGAAATGTTCTTTTTTAAAATCGGCTTGAATCCAGTTTGTCAAGAATTTATTGAATTTAGTTTGTCATCAATTGAATTTAGTTTGTTAACAAGGGACCTCGCTTCGGAGCTGTAGCCTATAGTGGAGATCGCGAGTTTCCAGATGAGGCTAAGCCTACTCCATAATGAAATAATGTAATTGTTTGCTAGCTAGTGTTTGCTCCACTTTTAGCTTACATTTAATCAGTACAGCAGGCAAATCCTTAGCAATCTCTTCATACTAAAACGGTTGTATACTGTACACTGTAATATTTGCTGTAGTCAAGGGCGTAGGTTTGGTCTCAACATTGGTAGGGATGATATTACAGCATAACCTGCATGTACTTTTAGCTAAGGATGGGACATTAATAATACCAAACAGATTGGGTGAACGAGGGTCAGGGCTACATTTCTCACCAATATGAACCTAATTACCAGTAATTGATATACTAAAACAGGGGTGCTCACGATTGACCAGTCAATCACAAAGCTAGTGTGGGTAGCTCCTGGCACCCCCCCCCCCAAATCCCTTCTTTTTTTTAAAAAAAAATTTACATAATTATGATTGTTGTGTGAGCTACGTACGAGGTTATGCAGCACCCCTCTCTCTCTCTAAACAGCTTCTTGCTAACGTTTTTCTAGTTCCGTAGTTGCCAGCAGAGGTTACTACATTTCTCACAGTTTATTTAATGTTAACAGTAGAAAACACAAAGAGAAGGACACTTCCCTCAAAGCAGCTTCCTACTTGAGTTTTGCAGGTTAGCAAGTTCACACAGTTTAATGTTATGCTAACACTGATGCAGGCCGGACCTACAGTAGCAAAATTAACGGTGTGTTCCCCACTTCCAAAACAATGATGTCTTTTTACATTTCTAACAGTGGCTGCTGCTGGCTGAAAAAAAAAATTCTCGTTCTCTAATATCTAATGTAGGTGTGTGTGAGGGTTAAATCATCAGCCATTCAAAAGTGGATTTAAGAGGAAAAAATGGACTGGCGTATTCAGCAAGTGAAAAGATGCACATGTAAATCTACACATAATAAAAAATAATTCAATAAATAATGGTGGGGTTGATTACAACATTTAAAACATATGGGAAGAGAATATAAATAATCTATATAAACTGAAGTCATTACATAACGCAAATAAGGTTGCTTAAAAGTTTGTGGGGACAATTTACCCATCCTGAAAAGTTGGTAGTGTTTTGTCCCAACCGTCCCTATGCAAACCTACGCCCTTGACTGTAGTATTGTTAAGTTCAAACAAAACATTTATTCTAAGTCATTCATCATGGTATTTGATTTGAGAATTTTTCTACTAAAAATATATTAGATTGTAAAAGATGGCCTTCAGTACATTTTTTATAGATGATATCAGTCTATTCATTATTGCTCTATACGCTGTATGTTTACATAAATATATTTTCATCTTAAATCCATGCAGAAAATGGACAAATTAGTGTGTAAATATTCACCAGAATGCAGGAAATTACGTAGCTGATGTGTGTGTGTGTGTGTGTGTGTGTCCCGGCATTGGTGGTGGGACCCAGAGTGATATCTTTTCATGGGGCCCAAAATCTCTGGCAGCGCCCCTGGTCCTACTTTTTATGAAGATGGTATATCCAGGAAGTGACCTGATATCAAGAGGGCGTATCCCAGAAATATCCTCAAATCAACAGGAAGTGACGTGATTGTTTGAAAAAAACGAGGCCTTCAAAGAAAAGAACACGGTCCCCACAGTCAAACGGAGGTTTCCTGATGTTTTGGGGTTGCTTTGCTGCCTCTGGCACTGGACTGCTTGACCGTGTGCATGGCTTGATGAAGTCTGAAGACAAATTTTGCAGCATAATGCTCAGTGTCAGAAAACTGGGTCTCCCTCAGAGGTCATGGGTCTTCTAGCAGGACAATGAGCCAAAACACACTTCAAAAAGCACTAGAAAATGATTTGAGAGAAAGAATTGAAGATTTCTAAAGTGAATCCAGACTTGAATCCCATAGAACACCTGTGGAGAGATCTGAAAATGGCACCGTTCAAATCTCAGAGACCTGGAGCAGTTGGCCAAAGAAGAATTGTCTAAAATTCCAGCAGAGCATTGGAAGAAACTCATTAATGGATAGTGGAAGCGGTTTTTGGCAGTTATTTTGTCTAAAGGTTGTGCTACCAAGTATTAGGCTGAGGGTGCCAATACTTTTGTCCGGCCCATTCTTGGAGTTTTGTGTCAAATGATTAAGGGTTTTTTTTTCATTGCAAGCAAAATAAATGAAGACATTACTGCCAAAGCATTTGTAATTGCAATCATTTTCTGAGAGAAATTGAGCATTATCTGACAGAATTGCAGTGGTGCCAATACTGTACCTTTGGCCAACAGTGTATTTTTACTTGAGTACTGTATATATTTTGCCACACCCCTGCAATTAACTGAATCTTTCATTTTCAATGTGTGGCTTATGCAAACACACCCGCATAAAAATGGCATGAGCTCATAGCATTCTATCCCGTTGAGCTAAAAATGACATCATTGACAGTGATGGACGTCCAATCTTCGCCACCCTCAAACGGATTGGACGTCGACTAGTGATAAACTCGCAGCAGAAGGATGATTGGATGCCTTGCAATTGGACCTCTGTCAATCGCAATGAGATTGACAGAGCAAAATCTTTTCAAATCTAGTCGGGGCAGATTTTTGACTCGGGTATAAAATAAAAATTTCCGCCCGTACGTTATCAGACTGCACAGGCGGCGGCGTAGAGACATCATTTTTTGACGCGAGGATGCTGATAAACATAGAAACGGAGAAAATTGAGGTTTAACATCATTTGTTTGGGTCAAAATAAGAAAAATGCACGTCAGCTGAACCTTTTTTTTTTTTTTTAAACACTAAGCTGAGTTTTAGTTTGCAACATCACTGGTAAGTTTTGCTCATTTTTAAAAATTTGGATGCAGAAAAAAAAAAAAATCAAATGAGAATATTTTACCCAATTGCAGCCAGTCTCTCTCAGTTAGAATGGATTGGACGTGTATCGCTGTCAATGGCACCCAATTATCTAATATAGATAGGTTTGGATTACGGTTTAGGGGTTAGGAACCCTAAAAAAAAACCTGAAAAAAATAACAATGTAGATTATTATTTCAAAAATATGTCAGTTAATTTAAAATAAGTGTGCTAATGACTACTTTTGAATTCTTTATTTTAGGAATGCGGTTGATTTCATGCAATTAATCACGATTAAAATTGGTAGCCCCAATATACACACTGCTGGCCAAAGTATTGGCACCCCTGCAATTCTGTCAGATAATGCTCAATTTCTCCCAGAAAATGATTGCAATTACAAATGCTCTGGTAGTAATATCTTCACTTATTTTGCTTGCAATGAAAAAAGACAAAAGAGAATGGGGAAAAAAATTAAATAATTATCATTTAACACGAGACAAAAGTATTGGCACGCTTTGAAAATCATGTGACGCTTCTCTAATTTGTGTAATTAACAGCATCTGTTACTTACCTGTGGTGGCAATAACTAAATCACACTTGCAGCCAGTTAAAATGGATTAAAGTTGACTCAACCTCTGTCCTGTGACCCTCAGCCGAATACTTGGTAGGACAACTTTTAGACAAAATAACTGGGAACAACTGCTTCTGGTATCCATAAATGAGTTTCTGCTGGAATTTTAGAACATTCTTCTTTGGCCAACTGCTCCAGGTCTTTCAGATCTCTCCACAGGTGTTCTATAGGATTCAGGTCTGGACTCACTTTAGAAGTCTCCAGTGCTTTCTCTCAAATCATTTTCTAGTGCTTTTTGAAGTGTGTTTTGGCTCATTGTCCTGTCGGAAGACCCATGACGTTTGAGGGAGACCAAGCAAAATTTGTTGGTAGTCTTCATAATGCCATGCACACAGTCAAGCAATCCAGTGCCAGAGGTAGCAAAGCAACCCCCAAAAAAATCATGGAACCTCCGCCATGTTTGACTATGTTCTTTTCTTTGAAGGCCTCGTTTTTCCCCCTGTAAACTCTATGTTGATGGCTTTTCCCAAAAAGCTATACTTTTGTCTCATCTGACCAGAGAACAGTCTTCCAAAACGTTTTTTCATTGCAAGCAAAATAAATGAATATCTTACTACCAAAGCATTTGTAATTGCAATCATTTTCTGGGAGAAATTGAGCATTATCTGACAGAATTGCAGGGGTGCCAATACTTTTGGCCAGCAGTATAACAAAATGTAATCATAAAAATCTTATCATTGCAAGAAAATGAGGGGAACCTTGAAGAAAGAGGACCCCAAAAATTGGAGTCCAAGACTTTGCCTCATTGAAATTCAAAGACGATCTTTGATAAGCTTCCATGACAACAGCTCATTGTGGCGTATCATATTGATTTACTCATTAAACGGCCTGTAATCAGTGGACGCACCCGCGTCTATACAGTAAGTGATTAATGTTTGATGAGCGGTGGTCGGCCAACGTGTATAAAGAGGACGGTGCGCTCCTGCCTAAGTTAGTTGAGTAGGGATGCGCGCGCTCACGCAAAGAGGAGTAACTGCAAAATTGTGGTTATCAGAGGCCTGCGGATGGAGCGAGCCCAGGACGCCATCGCCGTGGTGGGCATCGGCTGCAACTTCCCAGGCGGTAACGTACCTCACAATCTTCAATCAATACATTATTAAATGTTGATGCCAATGTTGGCCAATTAAATATGTTTTTTATAGCTATATAGTTCTGCAATGATTAATCCGATTAGAAAAAAGCTTCAAATCAAATTTGTCTGCTTCGAGTATTCGTTTAGTTAGAGTTGCTTTGTAATGTTTTGTTTTGAAAGCTTTTAGTGCTACTGATTTAGGTGATATACTGCCCTCTTGTGGCAACTGTGATCATGACATAACTTATGTAACATGGCTGAGTCCAGCTGCTCCCTGTTAAGACCAACCACAGACTTCATAATGATAATGACGGAACACTGGGCCAATTACCCGCATTGTTGGTGTGGCCGTCAAAGCTGACGAGTGGAATCACAAAGTGCTTTTTTCATTCAAAATACTTAAGAATAAATGCCTAAATGCCTGAATTCTTTGTAGATATGGATGTAAAACAGTCTTGAGTCTTGGTTAAAAGCAACAACAACAAAAAATTGCAGTTAGCATTTATTTTACATAAATATGTCAAAATACGAAGCTAGTCTGTTAGTCAATGTGGCGGCCGCCATATGTAAACAGAGATTTTCTAGTGAAAATTCTTGCTTTTTCTTACCATTTTTCTAAATATTAAAAATGAATATAATAACCTTAGTTTTTTTTTTCAAAACCTACATAATTTCTAATATATTGAAAACTATGAAAAAATGTATTTTCATTCGTATTGAACAATGTATTTAAAATGAATATGACTAAGATAAGACACAAGATGGATATATACATTCAACATTCGGTACATAAGTACTGTATTTGTTTATTATAACAATAAATCAACAAGATGGCATTAACATTATTAACATTGTTAAAGCGATCCATGGATAGAAAGACGTGTAGTTCTTAAAAGATATGTTACTACAAGTTATAGAAATTTTATATTAAAACCCTTCTTAATGTTTTCGTTTTAATAAAATTTGTAAAATTTTCAATCAAAAAATAAACTAGTAGCCCGCCATTGTTGATGTCAATAATTACTTACACAACGCTCATGGGTGCTGAAGCCTAAAAAATCAGTCGCACCCAAGCGCCAGCAGAGGGCGATGAAACTCCAAAAAACACAATTAACAAGATGACATTTCACTGTGCTGTCATTTTAATCTGTTTGAGCGGGGCATATGCGTTAATTGCGTCAAATATTTTAACGTGATTCATTTAAAACATTAATTACTGCCCGTTAACGCGATCATTTTGACAGCCCTAATAATTATTTCTTAATGTCACAAAAATACATTGGTTTTCACTGTTTTGAACTTAAACATTTGATCCATTTATATCGATAGCTTAAAATTTATTTGTATTTTTTTAATTTTTAAATCATTTTCATGTCACGAAAAGAATTGCATTATTTTGAACAGGCAAAATGTTTTGCATTTAAAATGAAACAAATTCCAGAGAGAGTTCATAAGACAAATAATATCTCAAAGTATAAAAATCTTTTGCTGTGCTCACGTGTTTCCCTCCCACCAGGCGAAGGTCTGGAAAACTTCTGGAAGGTTCTGGTGAGCGGCCGCAATTGTTCGGTGTCCATTCCCAATGAGCGGTTCGACTCGTCAGCCTGGTATGACCCCGACGACAACAAGGCGGGCAAATCCCGCACGGCCCAGGCCGCCCTCATTGACGGGTAAAAAGTTCTCGTCGCTCGTCGGCTTAGCGAAACTAGACTTGGAGCATTTTGTCCCTTCCGTTGCCCTCAACAGTTTCAACCACTTTGACCACAAGTTCTTTGGCATCAGCGACAGCGAGGTGGAACAAATGGACCCTCAGCAGAAGCAGCTCCTTCAATGCGTCTACAGAGCTCTGGAAAACGCCGGGATTCCCATGGAAAAAGCCAGCGGGACCAGAACCGGAGTCTATTTTGGTAAATCTTCCGGATTTAAACCTTTCCAGGAGAGTGAAAAAAAATAATGAGTGCATGAAAGAGTTATAGGATGAGAATAGATTAACGGCGTCGTCTCAACAGGCCTCATGAACCGAGATTACGAGACCAACGCGGCTCACGTACCCCCCGGTATCATCAACCACTGGACGGGGGCGGGTCTGGCCATGAGCATCGCCGCCAACAGAGTCTCCTATATTTTCAACTTTACCGGGCCGTCCTTCGCCCTGGACTGCGCCTGCTCCTCTTCCCTGGTGGCCCTCCATCAGGCCTGCCAGGCCATCCGATATGGTGCGGCAACATTGTGCCTGCGGGCATCTCCACATACATGCTTCTAAAGGACTTTGTGTCATCTTGTCAGGCGACTGTGAAATGGCGGTGTGCGGCGGTGTCAACTGCATCATCGAGCCAAGGGTGTTCGTAGCCCTCAGCAAGGCCAAGATGATCTCCCCGGACGGGACCAGCAAGCCTTTTTCCAACAAAGCCAACGGTTACGGCAGAGGGGAAGGATGCGGCGTGGTTATTCTCAAGCCTTTGACCAAGGTAAGACTTTCATCAAGAAGCGGGGGAATCCAGTCACTTGGATCCAGAAGGTTCACCGTATCCTTTGCTGTACCTCGACAGGCCTTACGGGACCATGATCACATCTGGGGCATCGTCAGCAAAACCGCCGTCAACCAAGACGGACGTTCCGTCACTCCGATCACCAAACCATCCGTGACGCAGCAAGAAGAGCTTCTGCGGATGGTGTACTCTGAGCGCGACCTCGCCAGTGTGCAGTACGTGGAAGCTCACGGCACCGGAACGCCGGTCGGAGACCCGACGGAAGCAGCCAGCCTCTCCAACGTCATCGCCAAAGCGCGAGCCGAGACTCTGCGGATCGGATCGGTGAAAAGCAACATCGGACACACGGAATCTGCCGCCGGGGTGGCAGGACTCATCAAGGTGCTCCTCATGATGAAGCACGAGACTTTCGTTCCTTCCGTTTTCTTCTCGGAGAAGACGGCCAGCGTAGACTTCCGGGCTTTGAACATGCGGGTTATTCAGGAAGTCGAAAAATGGGAAGTCGGCAGAGGGCGGGTCGCGGGAATCAACAATTTCGGCTTCGGGGGTACGAACGCTCACGCGATCGTCACACAGCATCGGCCGTCGCTTGCCGCCACCAAGAACGATAGCAGGAAGGTGAAATATTTTGTCATGTCGTCAAGTTCGCCAAAGTCTCTCACTCTCACGCTAGAAGATACCGCAAAACGTCTCGAGGACGACACGGATCTGGACCGTCTATTGTACACGGCGGCGTGCAGGAGGAGCCACCTCAAACACAAATACAGGCGAGCCTTCGCCGTTTCATCCGTAGTAGACCTCAAGGAGAAGCTCCAGGCTGCCGTCAGCAAAAATACGACAAGCATTTCGCTCACGGATCCTAAGTTAGTGTTTGTCTTCTGCGGTAACGGCGTCACCTACCACGGCATGGGCAAGCAGCTGCTTCGACACGAGCCGGTTTTCAGAGACAAAATCCAGGAGATTTCTCAACTCTACCGAAAATTAAGCGAGCTGGACATCCTGGACGCTCTCGAAAGCGAGATTGAACCTATTGATTACAATAGGTCAGATATGGTCCAGCCGCTTCTCTTTGCTCTACAGGTGGGCGTCTTCACTTTGCTCGAGCACTGGGGCGTCAAAGCCGACGCCGTGCTGGGGCACTCCGTCGGCGAGGTGGCGGCGGCTCACTGCTCCGGCCTCTTGTCCCTAGGGGACGCCCTCAAAGTCATCCACTTCCGCAGCGTTCTACAGAGAGAAGCTGCCGGGGGGAAGATGCTGGTGATCAGCAATATGGCCGTATCAGAGGTCAAAGCTCTTCTCCCTCAATTTTCAGGGAAGGTTTGTCTCGCCGCTTATAACAGCCCACAGTCCTGCACCCTCTCAGGGGACGCAGACGCCATTGACAACCTTCAGGAACAACTAAGCCGCTCAGCTAACAGTGAGAACCTCTTCATCCGCGCCCTAGAGGTCCCCGCTGCTTATCACAGCCACATGATGGATCCAATCCTGCTAAAAATCAGGGAGGCCATTGGTTCCTTACAAGAGAACAAGTCCAGCGTGCAATTGTTCTCAACCGTAACCGGCAAGGAGGCCGAGGCGGGGGATTTCTGCTCAGGCGATTATTGGGCTAAAAACGTGCGAGACCCCGTCGCTTTCGAGCAAGCGGTCAGAGCGGCCGGCCGGGGGAAAAACAGCACGGTCTTTTTGGAAATAGGTCCGAGACGAGCTCTCCAGAGAAACATCGCGGAGACACTAGGCAACGACACCCCCGTCGTTGCCTCGCTGCAACCGGGCAAAGATCACGAGACGCTCTCGTCCGTGGTTTCAAAGCTGTTTGAGCTCGGGGTCCACGTCGACTGGGAGACTTTTTATTCCGGATTTGAGTCACCGCCGCTGCATTTCCCGAGATACCAGTTTGACTCCTCGGAGAGAGACATCATCATCAAAGGGTCTCAGAACAACACTAGGAGTGAACACCCTTTACTTTGCACCACAGGGAGCGAGAGCAACATCTTCAGCTGCGACGTCACGTCCGACTCCGCCTTCTACTTGAAAGAACACAGGCACAACAAAGTGCCCATCATCCCCGGGGCTTTTTACGCCGAGTTGGGTTTAGCTGCATTTATGTCTTGCGCGAAACCAAAAGTCCCTCTCAACTCCCTGCAGCTCAGTGTCAGTTTCCACAGCCCGTTTGTAATCACCCCAAATCCTCTAGAAATGAAGGTGCAAATGGATCAGAAAGAGAACGACACTAATTTCACTGTGTTCTCCTCATCTGCCATGTACGCTTCAGGGACGGTCACGTTAAACAAAGAGCGACCGGTCGAAGAGCGGTGCATTGACCTGAGCAGCATTTACAAAAGATGTGCATCAGTAGTGACTTATCAGGAATTTTACGGTTATCTTGCGCAAGGAGGCTTTCAATATGGAGATGTCTTCACAAATAAGGCAAACGTACACTACGGGGAAGATTTGAAAGAAGCTTTTGCCTTGATCACAGTTCCTCAGGCGCTACGATCTCAGTTGCACGAGTACTGCATTCATCCGGTAGTGCTGGACTTCCTAATGCAGCTTCTACCGGTCACAGTAGAGCACAGTTTTGCCGGCAGACCTGGATTCCCCGCCAAGATCGGGAGTTTGACCGTTTTAGAACCCTTGCAAGAGGAGATGACCGTCTACTTGAGGGCGACCGATGTCGGCGAAGACCACTACGAGGTTTGCGGATGTTTTGCCGATCGACGCGGTCGGATCTTGGTTGAGGTTAAGCACGTGTTGATCAAGCACCTCGGCAGTCGCTGTCACGTGGTCGAGGAGTACTTCTACCACAATGAGTTCAGTGTCATCCCGGAGGGGATCACAAATGATCCACCTCCTAAGGCCTTAGTCTTTTCCGATCAAATTGGGATCGCAGAAGCTCTGCAGCCACACTTAGACTCACAATCCAAGTATATTCCGTTCAAACATGCTGAGGATATCCTGGCCGGTGGTTTTCCATCTCTCTTGGCAAACCTCAACCTTACAGACCTTAACAACTTTCAGGAAGTTTTGTTTTTGTGGGGCAAAGAAAACCTCACTTCCCTAACGCCCGATGAAATTCTTCAGAATCTGGCCAATTGCTGTGAAATTTTCCGCCAGGTTGTCCTGGAGCTCAAACGAATTCACTTCCCGAACTCCATCCGAGCGGTAACCTACCATTCGTCCGAGTTAACGGTCGAGCACGTAAATCCGGGGTTTGCCATGGTCGGCATGACCAGGGCGCTTGAAGCAGAAATAGCCGAACTTTCATTCCAGTTAGTCGACATCAACTCCGTCTGCGCTGAGGACATTGCAACTCTTTCCAAGGTCCTGCGAGCTTATCCCTGCAGCAAGTACCCAGAACTCGTAGTTAAAGACGGCGCAATTCTAAAACCTTCCATTACCCGTACCCCACCTGAACTCAATAACAGTTTAGATACAACTTTTGTGTCCGACACCTCTGAACCTTGCATCTTTCAGACTGCGGATGCTTTCAAAATGAGTGGCTTGAGTGCCGTTCAGGTCCATGCTGACGCAGAACAAATGAGCGATACGTCAGTTGAAATTAAGCCCGCTAAGTTTTGCGTCCATTCGTCAGAGTACTTCCCTGTGAGTGCTTCCCATTTAAAATTTGGCCAGACATTATACTGGAACCAACACTCCTCACAGAATCACAAGCTACTCATGCTGGACTTTAGTGGGATCATTACCAAAGTCGGAAAGGATGTTAGGAAACTAAAAGTGGGAGATACTGTGGCTTCCTGTTACCCTACAGTGGCGTCCGATAGGATCAGAGTCCCGAAGGATGCGTGTTACACCACTAAACAATTTCCCTTTCTTGAAACAACACCCTGTGTTTCCTACTTTGTGCTGGCAAGGGAAATCCTGTACGGGGTTTTGCCAAAAGCAAAGAATAATCTCGGAATCGTATGCCCCAGTCCCGATTCTGGTCTGGTGACGGTTTTGACGATTGCCGCTCAAAAGTCAGGGTGGAATGTTTTCGTCGGAGCGGATGGCTCCTTTAAAGACGTCACTCATTTGGACGCGTTGGTAGTCCTGCCTCCGTTTAAAAAAACTTTGATTGCAGAAGTCTGCGACTTCCCTGGCGTCAAGAATGTCGTCCTTCTCCGTGGATCTCAAATGCAACATTTTCTCACCCAGGATGACCTCCAAAGTGTAAAAGAAAGTGTCCACGTGCACACAGTTGACATTCAAAGTATTTTAACAAAAGGATCTCTATGTGCTCGAAGGCCACGTGTTTATGACTGGCTTAAGTCCTTAAACCTGAACAAGAAGTTTTCCCTGGAGAGCTTTACCTATCAATGTAAGACGTCTGAGAAGATCCATAGCTTTCCCTCAGACAACTCAGAGTCTTACTTCCATGCTAAGAAGCTAGCTGTCGTGGCACTAGCAAAAGGTCAAACCGCCATGACGTCAAATATTCCACTTCTGTGCTCCAAAAAACAGCTTTTCCGAAAACGATCGGTGTACATCGTGACGGGCGGTCTGACCGGGCTGGGCTTTGAAACGGTCAAGTTCATTTCTCAAAAGGGCGGCGAGGTTGTCGTCACGCTCTCCAGGAGTGAACCCTCGGCAGAAGTGCGGCAGGAGATCCAAAACGTACAGAATCAGTGCGGGAACAGCGTCGTTAGCATGCAGTGTGACATTAGCGTGGCGGAACAGGTGTACCGAGTTGTCCGCGACATCCAGCTTAAGTTCAAAGGTTATCCCATCAGAGGGGTGTTTCACAGTGCGGTCGTTTTGCGCGACGCCCTGATCGAGTCCCTTGACAGGTCCAGTTACGAGGAAGTTTTTAAGCCCAAAGTCAATGGTGTGCTTAACTTGCACAAAGCAACACTAAGCTTCCAGTTAGATTACTTTGTTTGCTACTCTTCCGTATCCGCCTTTCTAGGAAACGCCTCACAAACAAACTATGCGGCAGCAAACACATTTCTAGACTTGTTCTGCCAGTACAGGCGCAAGCTAGGCCTGCCGGCGCAGTCCGTCAACTGGGGAGGCCTGAACCTCGGGCTCCTCCTGAACAAAGAGAATTTCCATCGCTTCCTGGAGGCCAAGGGGATGATGGTACTCATGGTGGCCGAGATCCACAAAAGTCTGGAACAATGCTTGCTGCTAAATCGATCGCAACAAGCTATCTGCCGCTTCCACTTTAGGAACATCCGCTTTAACATCCTCTCGCAAAACATCTCCCTGACCATGCGTCTTTCTGCTCTGGTGGAGCAAGCCCTTCAAAAGTCAAGAGAGTTGGCTTCTCAAAACAAAAACACCGAGGAGGTGCCGGCCAGAGATTACGTGGTCTCGCTCCTTAGCAAAACCATCGGCGTGGACGTCAACCAACTAAAAGACGACACGCCGCTGTCCTCGCTCGGTACAGACTCCATGCAGGCCATGACGCTGCAAAACCTCATCTACCAGGACCGAGGTGTCAATGTACCACTGGTAAAACTTTTGGATCCCAATGCCACGATAACTACAGTGGTGGACATTTTGGGTGAGGTAGGAACTAAGGACCCTCAAGTTCAGTCGACCGATGATCCCAGCACAATTTCGACCAGATTTTAAGCAACCTGGGTATGAGATAGAGTGCTTAACCTTCACTTAGGAATGAGCAAAACCGTGCTCCAATTCTTCTCAGGACTTCCATTTCAATGTGTTTAATTTGAATGTGGTGGACGAACCAGAATTGCTGTAAAAATGAAATGTTTTTTTACATTGAACACACAGTAACTTTGGCATATTGCAACACTCAAAGTAAGGAAACACATTAACAACCTTACCGTGGTTGTAATGGCTTCAATATTTCATAAATGAAAGCTAATTTATTTCTAGTCTGGAACTGGGTATTTTTTAATGTTCCTCATCAAGAGTCTCCTGGCTGATAAATATTTTCCTTACCAGCTCTTGAAAGTGTTATTTTGTTTACTATTAGCTCATTGCCTCAAAGGTTTTGCTGACGCATAGATAACAGCTGTCCTTGTAACTTCTTTTTAAGATGTTCATCAATCCCGTGTCCCGAAGGTGATCATTTTTATCACTTGATGAAGGTTATTGAATGATGCACACGATACTTTATTAAATTATGACACAAGTGACAACAGCATGGTGTTGTTGGATGTGCAACCTGACTGATGAGTCACCTCTGTTTTGCCTTAGATTGATAGGCATTGCAGTAGAATTTGTGCCCACATACTGCCAATTAATGTGCCTATTAATAAGCTTTAAATTTTTTTTTTTTAACCCAACAAGGCGAAACCAAGGCTTTTCAGTGCAATTAAGTACAGGTAGTCCCCAGGTTAGGAACGAGCTCCGTTCCTAGGCTGGCGATGTAACTCAAATTTCCGCGTAAAGACAAGTTTCCCCTTCTTTCAGGACAATAAACTTGAACTGAACTAGATCAACTTACAATAATGTATTCCTTTAATAGCATTGTTTTGTTTGTAACAGAAAAGACTTAAAGCGCATCAATTTTCCTGAAAAAAAAAAGTCACATCTATACTAAAAATACAGTCAAGGTCCATTTTTGACCATTTGATACTGAAAAATAAAATGTACTGAAATCAATAAACAATAGTAAATTCAAATTGATTAGCAACATTAACTCATGAGGACAATATGCAAATTTGACCGACAAAAAACAAACAAACAACTGAATCAAAGAAAAATGACAGTGTCATTAGACAGGGGGACAGTTTTTGTTTTTTGCTGCTCGCAGTATCAGCTCCTTTGCAATGTTTGCTGTGGTGTGGGGTTATTTTGCACTGGGCATGCAAACATTGCTCACTGGTTTACTGATGTAACACTGACAAAGCGGGACGATTGTTGGCAATATTCGGCACGTTTTCGCTGAAAGACTATCAAGCGGTTTATCAATGATATTGGGGTCTAATGTCTTTTAAGTGACATCTTATTTGATTTGGCTTCTCGCTGTCCGCTACAAACATTTTTAGACACAGTTAACAGAGTGGTCTTTCCTCATCTCCCACTGTATTAAAAGTCAAAGCCAAACATCCCAAAAACCGCATTCTCCGCAGCAGGGGAGAACCGGAGGTGTGGGTGGCCGTCGTGACCGTACCAAGCCAAAAATGGCACTTCTCGGGCGGACATGTAGAACGGAGAAGACAGTGGGTTGCAGCGTGCGCCCGGTCGGAAAACTGTGCACGGCTCTTCATAGCTCTTTGCTCTTGTTTGGTTCAAAAATACTGTGCACACTCTGAAAATGTGAGCGGCGAGCGCCACTGCCACCCATTGAGTGGATGTTATTCTAGTACGGCAAAAAAAAAAAAAAAAGTTCCCTGAGGTCAAATGCGCCACCCCTGGCATCACTCTGCGCCCCCCTACTATTTAAGAAGTACTGCTCTAAAAACAAAATAACTGTCCAAAAAAATCTATTATATGCCATATTAATAACATCCAGGAAAAAATGATGCAGCAGCAGCAGCATGAGAACAAGGAAGTGGGAAGTCCGAAAAAGGCGCATTGTCCCCGGCCAGGGAAGAACCTGAGGTTGGCGCGAGCGTCATGACTCTCCCAAGCCGAAAAGGGCGCTTCTCAGGCAGACACATGAGAACCCGACATGACAGCGGGTGGGGCCTGGCATCATCAAGAACTGCAGGACGCTTCTGGGGGAGGAGTCATGGCAAGAACTAGGTACTGTTTACGCAACAACAAAAAAAACAAAAACACGACTGGAGGCAATGGTGGACGAGAGTTGGGCGTCGTGAAGTCAAAATCGCGTAAATTGGGTATGTCGTAACCCGGACACTACCTGTACTTGGACACGATTGCCTTTAAATGATTTGAGTTCAAATTGCTCTTCATGGGAAGCATTGGCTTGTTCGAGTCATATTTATCTGTGTTACATGTTGTTAAGTGTGTGTGAGTTTTGTCATTTGACATTAGTTGAAATACAACAATGTATCACCGTGATTCCAGTCCTACTTTGTTAAAGACTGCGGAGTAAAGCAATAAAAATAGCTAGGATAAACTTGTCTGTGGTTTATTGAAGTAACTTTTCAAACCCCAAATCACTACAATTAAAGTTGTCATGAAATGATTTAATGTTTTTTGAGAAAAACACACAAGCACTTTTCATTGGAGTCTTCATAGTATAATAAATGCAGTGCACTGAAAGCTGTAGTCACAATCAGATTAAGTCAATGGACGGCACTAGACGTCCAATCCATTTGGACTGGGATCCCAAATGGATTAGACGTCTAGTGCTGTCAATGGCACTGAACATGATTATTTAATGTTAACCGTCTCAAAAGGACTGATTGAATGGTAAACCACATTTCTTGACCGTTCTGGTCAAGATTGTATGGGGACAAAATTATGCAGTCAAGAATTAAAGAAAGGCTGGTCAGAATTCTGACTTTAATCTCAGAATTGCTAACCCTCTTTTGTAGCACTCTTTACTTTTGTCTGGAAGTGGACATTTTCCATCTTCCTCATGCCTCACATAACATTATTATTCACCACAAAGCTTTCCAAAGTTGCCACCGTCGTGTTTAGGTCAAGTAACATGACCAGTGGTACGTTAACTCCTGTTGCTTGCGTAATCTTACTCTGAAGGGTCACGGCTGACATGGAGTCAACACCGAGTGCGCCAAGAGCGGCGTTAAGATCCAGCTCGCCCTCGCTAAAGTTGAGAACTTCACAAATGATTCTTCTTACGCATTCAAGTGGGGGAGATAATTGTGGAAGTGGTGGATCATCGCTCCCCTGGTCTTTTAGCTCTGCCTCCACCAAGCCCGGCAGTCGTTCTCTGAGGAACGGTTTTCGAAAATTAAACTTGCACACGAGCTGCTGAGGTCTGTTGGTGAGAAGGACCTGGGCGAGAGCTTCGTGAATCTCACCCACCTCCATGACGGTCATCCCTTTCGCCTCAAGGTGCCGTTGGATGTGTTTTTTGTTGAGCAGGAGGCCAAGATTCAGAGGACCCCAATTAACGGACTGCCCGGCCAGGCCGAGGTTCCTCCGGTAAAGGCAAAACTTGTCCAGGAAAGAATTGGCCGCCGCGTAGTTGGACTGTGACTCATTCCCGACGAGGGAGGAGATGGAGGAGTAGCACACGAAGAAGTCGAGCTTCTTATCGAGCGTGGCGTGGTGGAGATTTAGGGCGCCGCTCACTTTAGGTTGCAGGACCTTCAGCAAAAGAGACCTGTTGAGGGTTTCAATGGGCGCATCGTGGAGCACAGCTGCGCTGTGAAACACCCCTTTGATGGCACGACGCAAACTCTCTTCGGTTTTTGTGACGGCTTCCTCCACTTGCTGCGACACTGAAACGTCACACTGAATGTTCACGATGGTGATGTTGTATCTTTTCTGAATGACATCCAGTTCAGATTGCATTTCAGACGTCGGCATGCGCCTGGACAACGTCACAATGCAACCGCCGCCGTTACGGGCGATGAACTTAACCGTTTCAAAACCCAACCCGGTGAGACCTCCAGAAACAATGTAAGTACAGCATTTGTTGAAGAGTCGCCTTGGCTTGCTTAGCAGGACAATATCTGACAACTGGCAATTGGGTACGCTGGTTTCCAAAACCACTTGGCGCACTGTTTTGGTGGAAAAGTAAGACTCGTGAATTTGGTCTTTTGCCCGGTTTGAGATTGGAAACGCTTCTATTTTAATAGGTAGAGACGCACGATCAAAGCCAAGTGATGAGAGCCACTTAAAGATGGTTGTGCCTTGCGATTTGAGGTAAATTCTTTGAAGAACATGAGTCACGTTGATCACGTACACCTGGAGGAAGCTGCTCTTCAACGGCCAGCGTGGGAACGATTGGCCAGTTCCGCACACGTAAACTAAATGACGCTCATAGAGGTCGTAGTTACTCAAATCCTGCCAAGATTCGTCAAACGGTGGCAAAAAGACAAGAGCGTGACATGGATCAGGACTCTGCTCTCCTGTCGACAAATGGGCCACACAGGACACATTCCAGCCCGATCTGTTTGCCGTCAACGCTAACACTTTCGTAAACACAGAAGCTAAATCTGGAGTGACAATGCTCATTTTTTTCTGTCTCGGTTTCACAGCGGGAAGAGTACGCTGAAGAATCTCCCACGCCAAAATGAAGAAGGACACGCTTGGACATTCTTTCAAGAATGGAAGTTTCTCGACGTCGTAACACACGGAATCCGGAACGACGACCCTCGTCGCCGTAGCGGTCGGGTAACTTGCCGCGATGCGGTCGCCGGCTCTTAGATGACGAACGTCTTTCCCGACAGCCGTTACAATGCCGCTAAAATCGAGCGCCAGGAGAGTGTGATGGTGCGCCGTGTGGGTGTTCCAATACAAGGTGTTCCCAAAACGGAGGTGTGAAAGGGTCACGGGGAAATAATCAGATGAGTGGACACACACGTTCGTTAGCTGAACCTCAACCGATTTATCTGAAATCGTCTCTTCATCCGTGCCAATGCTAGTAGCGGTCAAACCTTCAACTCTGTAAGGATGACTGGTCTGTAGGACAAAATCTCTCACTGATTTTAAGTCACCATTCAATGAAACTTTATCCAAAATTTGCGTACGTGTAATTTTTGTTGTTGACATCTGTCCTTGACCAACGATGACTTCTGCCTGTTTGCAAGAGGTAATGACTCCGACTAGAGATTGGATGTCTGTTGCGGTTAGAGACTTTAGGTCAATGAGCTGAAAAGAGATACCCGGTACTTCTGCCGCACAAGCCTTAATCATACCAGACAGTGCAAAACCAGAACTCACACAATCCACCATATTCTCTGTGGATCTGTAGGTGATAACGCGCACAGTACAAGACTGCTTACGCTCTTTCAAGGCTAAAACAATCTGTCGGAATGACTCGCAGCAGGCTACCAAACGGTCTAGTACGCTAGGAGCTGATAAATAGCTGAGATCCTCAGCAGGCCAAATGAAGAGAACGTCTCTCATGGAGTCGTTGCCAAGAACAACGTCTCGGAGTTGGCCCGTTGTCCAGTTCTCTTTGTCCTCCACGGAGTGCGACTCTGGATGCAAATATGGCCCAAGTGCTTCTGCGATGCCTAGCTTGTCAGCAAAAATTAACGCTCTTATCTTCATGCCACAATTTGACTTGCTTGGAATAGGAATTGTTTCATTGTGGAAAAACACTGATGGAGGAACATGCGAGGAACCTCCCAGGAACTTAATTTGCACGTCTTGAAGTTCCACTAGTACTTTCCCATCCTTGGTTGCAAGGCAACCACACACTTTCAGGAGGTTTGGTGTCTTTTCGGTTGCACGCATGTAGATAAACATCTCTTCTGGCAGTGGTCCTGAAACGACAACACTGCCGATCGCTGTTGGGAAGCCCCGCTTCTCCGGGAGATCCCTCGAAGCTACGGCAGCAGTCATTTGCAAGAAATAGTCCAACAGCACAGGATGGATGACATAATCCTGAAGATTCTTGATGAGTTCTTTTGGGACACGAAGTGTTGTCGCCACCTCTTGAAATTCGTCTCCAAAATGCACATCGTTAAGCTGTTTGAAAACTGAACCATATTCAAATCCAGCTCTAGCAAGAATGGAATAAAATTCTTTGGTTGTTACGATGAAAGTACACCTTTTCAAGATTCCGTCTGGACAAATAGTTGGTTCCTCAACTACAGCTGGTCCATCTGAGCACCTGAAAGTACCAGAGGCATGAGTGGCGGCAGAGGAACTCATTGTAAAGAGACCTTTAGTCTCTTCCAGCCTCACTTTTAATTCACGACCATCAGTGCTGAGCAGATGATGGAATGTCACACTGAGCTGGACACAGGAGACGGATCTCCTCAGGTTCATATAGGCCAACACTGAAGCCAACGCTAGCTCCACGTAGAAGGCACCAGGGACAACAGGGATGCCGTTGTGTTTGTGCTCAGCGAGATACGCCGCGGTTAAATTGCACACATACTCTTTGTTGTTCTCCCTTATTGGAGATATAAGTGGATGTGATAGAGAAGAAGACAAGTCGTGTACTTTTCTGACATCATCAAAGTACATCTCTTTCTTTGTGTGGTCAAAATGATAGCGCGGGAACGCCGTGGGTGGAGTTTCGTAACCTCGGTAGAGCGTTTCCCAGCTCACGTCGACCCCCAGTTCGAATAGTTTCCCCACTGTGGATAAAATACTTTCATATTCTTCATGTGGTTGAACAGAGGACAGAACAATAAACTCATTTCCTAGCGTCTCGTGGATGTATTTTTGAAGAGCCCTGCGGGGTCCAATCTCCAAAAGGACCATTTTTCTTCTAGACTGGTTATCCTTGGTGACGGCACGCAGCGTTTGCTCAAACAAAACGGGTTCTCTGATGTTCTTTGCCCAATAGCTGCCACTTCCAAAGTCACCACCTGCGTACTTATCTCCCGTCACAGTGGAAAAAAGATCGCATTCCATCTCGCTTACAGCTAAATCACCTAAAATACTCTCAATGTCTTCAAGAATAGGATCCATTAGATGACTGTGGTAAGCTGCCGTAACATCTAAGGTATGGAGAAAGATTTCGTCAGCGTACATGCTCTGCAGTTTGTCGCGGAGGAGATCTACAGCGTCCTCATCTCCTGACAAAGTAAAAGAGCGTGGGCTGTTAAAGGCGGCCACGCTAACATTCTTTGAGAAGTCCTGAAGGATTTTCAGCACATTTTCTAGGAGTATGTTGCTTACTACAAGCATCTTCCCTACAGTGACACTGCTTTGAAGCACGCTGCGGTGATACACCACGTTAACAGCATCCTCAAGAGACAAGAGGCCTGAGCAGTGAGCGGCAGAGACCTCACCTAAGGAGTGCCCAAGCGCCGCGTTCGGTTTGACGCCCCAGTGCTTCAGGAGGGCCGCTAAAGCAACCTGAATCGCAAAAAGCAGTGGCTGGACCACATCTGGCCGGCTCAGGTCAGCTTCCAGCTCTCCGGATAGGTACTGACTGATTCCGATGTGTCGGTTTTTCTTCTGAAAGAGGACCTCTGCCTCCATCACTTTGTCTTTGAAAATAGGAATGGTGCTAAAGAGCTCATTGCACATGCCTCTGAAGGCAACACCGTTTCCACTAAAAACAAAGACCACCTCAGGCTTTGCGGAAATCACTTTAGCTTCTGGCAAAGACGCTAGCTGCTGCTGTAAATTCGGGAGGGTTGATGTAATGACAACCTTGCGGTATTTGTGCTTTGAGTGACTGCGCCCACAAGCTGAGGTGTAGGCTAACGAATGTACGTCGGCCGCTTCACTGTCGAGAAGCCTTCTGTGGGTGTCACTGAGGCATCGGATTAAAGATTTCTCAGAGGCTGCAGAAGCTACAAAAACTTTGGGACCATCTTTTGGGATCTGCACTAGGTTTGTGGTCTGGTTATATTCTCTTACAATGACATGCGAATTTGTGCCTCCAAATCCAAAACTGTTAATCCCAGCTACCCGGTCCCACGATCCGTTTGTTGTCCACTTCTCCGCTTCTGTTGGAATACTAATCCCCATGACTTTAGGGTCTATGTTAGCACAGTCTCGGGAGTAGAAAACAGATGGAACAATGGTCTGGTGCTTCATCATGAGCAGCACTTTGATGAGTCCGGCAACCCCGGCCGCAGATTCCGTGTGTCCGATGTTTCCCTTCACGGAACCAATCCAAAGCGCGCCTTTACGGCCGCTTCTGGCTTTAGCAACCGCATTCGAGATGCTTGTTGCTTCTGTCGGATCTCCGACGGGGGTTCCGGTTCCGTGAGCCTCGATGTACTGGACGTCGGCCAGGTCCCGCTCCAAGTATATTTGTCTCAGCAGCTCCTCTTGTTGACGCGAGGACGGCTTGGTGATGGGCGAAACAGAGCGTCCGTCTTGGTTGATGGACGTTTTAGCGACAATACCCCAGATTTTGTTGCAGTCTCGCAATGCCTGTAAATCATGCAAAGCCAAATACTCTTAGATCACCCGCACGTATTTGATGATAGGCAATAAAAAATGTATTGCTGGATCGAAAACTCAATTTTAGCCCCTCCCAGTTGAAATAGATTGGACATCTACTGCAGTCAATTACTATTTTCAAATTGAATTTCCCTCTTTAACCAACTACCACAACACATATTCTGCGACCTGGTCTAGCAGTGGTTAAATTAAGCTAATGATAATTTTGGAATACATGTCCACTTTAAGGCCGAGTTATGCTTCTGCGGCAGACCTACGCCGTCAAGGCAGACCCGGTTTACGATCCTCAGCCGTATCGTGACGTGCACCTCCACTGATTCCTGTCTGGGTGTCACGGACTGTGGTTGGTCCCCTCAGACTGTTGTTTCCGGTTCAACGCGAAATCACCGCCATTTTTAAACATTGTTGTGCTACACGCAAAAATGGACCAAGCCGATGGAGTAGCATCGCAAAGATTGCCAAATGGCAAGCAATTTGTCGAAGGAAATTGCTGAAAATACAGTGCTGGAGGTC
Source organism: Corythoichthys intestinalis (assembly GCF_030265065.1). Lineage (NCBI taxonomy): Eukaryota > Metazoa > Chordata > Actinopteri > Syngnathiformes > Syngnathidae > Corythoichthys > Corythoichthys intestinalis. Next base: position 1,037,347 of record NC_080414.1, on the reverse strand, counting down.
AGCGATTGCATAAAAAAAAATAGAAGAACCGCCGAGACAAGAATGTGTGTGTTTGGAAGCGAATGGCCACACGAAGCAGTGACACAGTTGGCCAAAAACTGCCAGCTTTTTAAAGGTTAGTGCACTTTATCATTTATTGTGTGCATATGTTTGCTGTGAGTGACTTATTTATATTTTACACTTCAAGTATATGAAGAGTAAAGCACAAGTTTGCTGTCAAAAGAGTTTTTTTGATGTTCAATTTTCAACAACAGACAGTTCACACACTTGATACATCACTGATTGAGAGTGCCTCGGTGCTTTTATGATAACGTGTTTACCATCAAGACTTCCAACGCAGTTTGGGAAGTTCCATAGCCGCCAGAAATCTGCTATGGCTTCCCACTAGCTGGTTGTAGGACACGGCAAAGAAATCGGACAAAACGCAGGACAACGCAGCTTGCTGGCTTCCACCCGATGCTAGAATTCTTAATGTGACTGCCGGTCTCTGTGTATCATCAACAGTCCGACAGACCACCTCCGCAACCGCCTTTTGCGTAGCCTGCGCCTCAACATTTGTATGATCAACATTTGTTGTTCAATGCTGATGAGTTGAAGGTCCACATTCATGTGTTCCATCATTGGCATTGTTGTGTAACCGGAAGAAAACTAGAGGTTGTCAAGAGTCCCCAAAACCGTACAAACACAACACCACTGCCCTCTAGTGGCTTGGCGGTGAATTACTGAGCAACGCGTTTCCTTCTCGCAGAACTATCGAATGCTCATTGACACCGTATGGTCTACTCTACATCGACTATGCCGTCACCACAACGCAGAAGCATAACTCAGGCTTTAGTCACCACCGTCCATGAAAGGCTTAACATGAAGGCAGCAGTAAATTTAGATTGTTAGCTAACCAGCCTTAGCAAGTATAACTGTTTTTATTCTAATCTTTGGTCACGCTTTCTTTATTGAAATTAGTTAGTTCACTCTTATTTTTAAGGATGCCCGGAAAAGAAACATCTGAGAACATCTAGACAGGGTCCAAACAAGGAACATGCTGAAAACTCACATTTCTGAGCGGTTTCAGAAGAACGACGCCACATCCCTCTCCTCTTCCGTAGCCATCCGCCTGACTGGAGAAAGGCTTGCTAGTGCCTTGGGGCGAGATCATCCTGGCCTTACTCAGGGCCACAAACACTTGAGGCTCCAAGATGCAGTTGACGCCTCCGCACAGTGCCATCTCACAGTCCCCTAATCAGAAAGATGCATGAAGTATTTATTCACTTCATCAATGAGGGATGGTATCTCCAAAAACTCATTGGGTTCCACCAACTACATACCCTGTCTTATGGCCTGACAGGCTAGGTGCAGAGCCACCAAGGAAGAAGAACAGGCACTGTCCACAGCAAATGACGGACCAGTGAGATTGAAGGTGTAGGAGATCCTGTTAGCTGCCATGCTCATGGCCGTTCCCGTGGCGTTGTAGTGATTGATAGAGGCAGGACTGTTACTTCGCAGTATCTCGTAGTCTCTGTTCATTAGACCTGCGACGCAGTCAGGTCTCTTTATTCATTTGCACTCTCGTAATTTGGGTACGTTTCATGTAAATTATTGAACCGTTACCAATATAAACTCCGGTTCTGCTTCCGCTGATGCGCTCCATGGGGATGGAGGCATCCTCCAAGGCCCTTAAGGTGCACTGAAGGAGCAGTTTGTGCTGAGGGTCCATGACGTCTGCCTCTGCCTCCAGCATGCCAAAAAAATTGTGGTCGAACTCGTTCAACCTGAAACGCGGTTATCCTTTTAGCATTGCTTCCGCCAGAAGATGAAGATGGTTCGTTTCTTAATGTCATTACAGGACAGTGAAGCCAGGCTTCCCCCATAGAGGTAGTCCCCGGGCTACGAAGCACCCGACTCGCGCAATTTTCACTTTACGCCTGCGTCTCGTTTTTTTTTTTTTAAATGTTGACTTTTGTTTTTTGATAGAAGCTTTTATTTTGGTGCAGGATATGTAGAACAGGAAGCGAAAGCGCACGTATAGACGCGCCCGCCCACCCCATACACGCAGAGCAGCCGAGCGACAGAGGTGACAGCCTGCGTGCACATTTGTTGCTTGTAAAGCATCAAGAGGCGATGGCGGTACAAAACTCCTTTTACATTGTTTATTGTGCGTTTTCAATTATGGTGGAATACATGGGGCAGGTTTATGTGATCGTTTTTGATGTGCCAATGCTAACTGATACATGCTAATCGTTTATTATTGCTGTATCAGCAGCTACTTGTCAATGTAATGGGTGCACGCAGGTCCGTGTGTGCGGTGCGAAACCTCCCTTCCGAAGCCTTCATGTGGGTGCGCGGGCAGCTAAAGCTGCTAGCCCGGGCTTTTGGCTTAGTGGTCAGAGCACCCGCCTGTCGTGTGGACCGTCGTGCGGCGCGGATATGAGTCCTGACCTGTACGAGGGCGACGAATCTCTTCGCGTGGCGCAGATCCATGCAACACCGGTCACATTGGTGCCGTGACACAGATTGGCAGTGAAGGTTTCAGGGGTGAGTGTAACGGGTACACGCGGGTCCGTAGTGTGCAGTGCATGAAAACCTCCCTACTGATGCCTTCATGTGGGTGCGCTGGTACCTAAAGCTGTTAGCCCAGGCTTCTGGCTTAGTGGTCAGAGCACCCACCTGCTGTGCTGGATGCGTCGAGCGTCGGTACGAGTCCTGACCTAAACGAGGGGGATTGTGTGGCGCGGATCCATGCAGCACCAGTTACAGTAAAATTAGAATTGCTGTTTTGAAGATGAGTCTAATTTCATTTTATTACAGTTTCATTCTGCAAGTGTTGATGTCATGAGCAGCTGAATAAAGTCAGCAAACCACACAGACGTCTGTCATTGTCATTTTGGAGCTGAGCTCAGTCTAGCTAGGACTTTGGTCCACCGTCTTGGCGAGGACAGTAAAATGACACATAATACATGTTTTTGGATGTGATTTTTTATTTAGAGGGTGTGCTGAGGTACTTAAAGGGTTAATTCAGACTAACGCAGAAATCCGGGTTACGTCGCCAGGGCAGGAACGGAACTCGTTCGTAAACCAGGGACTACCTGTATTTGTATTTTTCGTGATTTGTCGCCATCTAGTGGAATTCTTAAATGAGTAAAGGAGATTCATTTGCACACAAGTAGTACTGTGCCATATAGAAACAAATCTCACGATATGGGCTATTTTATATCACAATATCAAAATGCCATGATAAAACACACACATTTTTAGATGAAAAAATATCGTCTGGTTCTAAAAATCTGATTGTGTTGGGCCTGACTAACATTTTGTTACTTGTGACAGTTTTGGAAACACTGGTATATGTGCCTTGTTTACTGCAGTTCACTTATTATTATTTTATTAATCTCTTGCTTGTGCTGTGTTGTTGTGATTTGGAGATTGAGTCTGTAAATAAATCTATCCATAAATACTAGTATAATTAGGAACTGACCTGCCACAAATTTGTATGCTTCAAGTAAGGCCACAGCGTAAAACTAGTCCAGTGTAACCAAAAGGAGCAGAGCCACCTACATATTTTTGCTCAAATGTAAAGATATCGAATGTCGACCAATATTTTCGACTAGTGGTTTTATTTTTAAAGACTGCTGTGTATTAGGTTAGCATATCATTGAAAAATGAATTTTGGTGGGTGTCTTGCTATTTTCATATTTCTTGCATGCTTTACTCACATAAAGTTGGCAGATAGAACCAATTGGCCAACTATTAGGGACACCTTGAGGCCGATTGGTGGTACTACTATGGGATATGGAAATGTGGGTTGGTCTTAAAATGTTATATTGTTTTGGCGTAGAGGAATACAATCAACTCATGCACTTGTAATAATGAAAACAGTCAAGGGAAGCTAAAATGTCAGACTCATATAATGTTTCAAAACGTTCACAAATTTCTAAATAATTACCCGTCTATAAGAGCAGCTTTTGCAGTTTGCGTCTTTCCGGGTTTACTCCCATCGGGATCGTACCAGGAGTCCACGTCAAACCTCTCGATTGGAATATCCACAACACAGTTTTGCCCTTCAAGTAGAACCCTCCAGAAATTTTCCAAGCCTTCACCTAAAAACCATGTTAACCAGAGGTAAAGTCTGCAGACACAACTCATCCGAACATCACGAGCCATTCCTTCCAGTTTAATGTCTTAGCTGGATTTCCTGTTTTTTTTGTTTTGTTTTTGCCGTCTTTTACAACATGTGTAACTAAGAAAATCACAAAGCCAAGATCAGTTCTTGTCCTGACTATAACATAACACGCTTCTCTACATTTGCAAGACCAAAAACAATAGTTCAAAACGAAATGACAGATACCTCCAGGAAAGTTGCATCCAATTCCGATGACGGCGATGTCCAGGTCAGGTTCATCCATTCTGTCCTTCTAGTTTTCAACTCTCAAGATTGACTTTTTTCCCTTTATAAGCACACAAAAGGGGGTGGCGCAAGCGGTGTCCTCGTGCGTGACGCTAATTGCGGGTTCGGTAATGACAGTAATGACCTGCCGCGGATGATACCTCGCGTTCAAAATGAACAAACATCTGTTTGAGTGAGCTTTATTTGAGAAACTCATGAATAAACTGCACTTTAATAAATAAAAAGTAGCTTTTATAAGGACAAATGGTGCCTTCTAAATGAGGTAACCGAAGCTTGTTGTTTTAATGTCCGTAGTCCTGGAAATGAGGTTCTCGTCGTCCAATCAGACCTCAAAATTTCATGAAATTCAACTTAAAGCTGTCTAGAAAATCAACTGAGTTGTCAAGAATCCCAGGTGGTTACAGTATGTACAGTATCAGCTCCGTGGATCTTACTGGTCTAGTGGTTTTCCCTCCAGAACCATCTGGATCTCTTTGGCATCCAGAGTCTCATATCTGAGGAGGGCGTCTGCGAGCTTCTTGTGCTCCTTTTTGTAGGTAGTCAGGAGGTTCTTGGCCCGCTCGTACGAGTCCTGAAATGAAAGGGAACCTTCAACAAGCTTCAGGCGAGGGCTAAGGGGACATCCACAACTCGTTTGATAGTTTTAGTTGTCCAAATCCTCTTTTATCAGCCTCTTAACACATTGGTTGCCATAGCTGGCGATTGACCCCCAATCCTTTTGGACATTTTGAAAGGATTGGACATCGATCGCCATCAATGGAAGCAGATGAGGTAATCGTGACTCAAATTCCTTGCAGTTCTGGTCAGGATTGTTTATTTTTAGTCCACCGAGAAGGGCACTTGGCCAACGACCAGTGGCTTGTCGCACCCCCCCCCCCCCGGTCCTTCGCGTGCCCGCCGGGAGAGCGTTATGCTCGGCTTATTGCCGTCTTCATGTGCCCGGTGGTTGGTCAAATTTTTCACCCATCAGAAATTCCAACTTTGTGTTAAAAATGGCAGCGAATACAGCGATTACAAAGTAAACACTACTAGTGCTGCAACGATTAATTGATTAACTCGAGTATTCGATTAGAAAAAAAATATTCGAATTAAATTGATTCAGTTTATAGGTATACTAAGCTTTTTTGTGGGAATATTTGTCTGAACCATTTGTTAAGAGCATTGTAAAAAAAAAAAAAAAAAAAAAAAAAAAAAAAAAAAAAACTTTAGCATTTTATAGTATTTAAGCTAGCGGACTTTTGCTATGTAAGTTTGCCAGTTGTTCTTTTGTTGTACTCAAATCCTCATTTATTTTCGGGTTTTTTTTATACCGTTTGAAGTTAAACTCGGGTATTTCATTTAATTTTTAAATTAAAGTTCTGCATAATTTGAAGAAACATTCAAAATTTTCATTTTGTATTCGCATTTAATGCCCTTTTGAAAAGTGTAAACTTAGCCAGCCTTTGTTTTACATTTCCTAAAATTTATTCTGCAACATAATAGTACCTAAATCTTCCTAACCCGATGACTTGATTATTCGAAATAACTAGTTGACAGATTAATCGACTACTAAAATAATGAACAGCTGCAGCCCTACAAAATGTACCCTTGGCGGATACTTAAATGTAAGGACGAGCAATAAATGCATTTAAAAATAAATTAAAATACCTGAGCTTAGCATTATATAGCATTTAAGCTAGTGGATTTTTTCTGTGTAAGTTAGCCAACTGTTCTTTTGGTGTACATAGATCCTCATTTTTAAAAAAATGTATACAGTTTCAGGCTCAGCTCGGGTATTCTAATTTTTCATGTTTCTTATCCGATTACACGATTATTACTAACTAGTCCATCGATTAATCGGCTACTAAAATATTCGATAGCTGCATCCCTAAACACTACAAACTTTCTTTAAATAAAGGACTACTTACTTATGTTTGATCATGGATGGACATGTAGAAAAATTCTCCTCAGACACATCCTGCCATGTTAGCTGCACAACAACCGCATGCCGCTCTCTCACTGTTTACGTCTTCGCCGTGTAGTTAAGCATTAATTTACGCCATAATCGTGTTGACCATGTGGCAGCTACGCGCTCCTCCGATGTCGGCCGGCTTGTCCGGCGGTCATTCTCCGGCTGCTTCCCGGGCAAACGAGCTCCCCTGCCCGCAGCAGTGGAACGACGAGCTATAACTTGCTCACTGCCGGGCGGGTTGCCGATCGGCAAAGACAATTGACAACCCCGCCGCCGTGTGACATGATCCGGGGTGGTTTTGTGTGACTTTTGGCTTCGAAGATTTTGAAACATCACTCGGTTCGGGTAAGCATGTCGGCTAGCTGTCACGCCTCCTTGTTTGAATGGAAGTCTAAGTGTCCGGTTGGTCTGAACAGTTTTAATGTTTCACGTTGAGAATATGACTTACTCCCATTGTGATCATTCAACATATCTCGTTTATAATAACAAAATGGCTAACAGGAAGGGGTTATGGGGGGACAGAAGAAACACAAGAAAGAAAAACACAAACAACAAGAAATACATTGAACACCTACACTAACTATTAATATGTTGGTGCTATCGTCAACTGGATATATTTCCGGTTGGCACCATATGGGGGGCCTGTTGACCCGGGAAAGAAGGAGAGGGGGCTGGGGAAGTCTAAAAGCTAAGTGATTGGGAGGGGTAGAGTGTACACAAATCAGCTCTGTGAGCTAGAAACCAGTAATAGTGTGAATCCTTTGTGAGTGTAACCTCGTCGGTAACTGACCCTACGACGCCCCACCGCCAGTCCTGGCACCAGCTGAGTACGCTAGAGCGCTATAATGACAGGCGTGGCTAAACGGCAGATTACAAGACTAATTTCTTGTCATCTGCGCTTTGCCAAATAGTTGTTTATAGTCGAATCGTCTCAAAATCTGATTCTAATTCACATAAAAATGCTATTTAACACTTTTTTTATCCTGTCATAGGCACTTTAATGCCTATTAATTTTTCCATTTTAAAATACTCATTTTTTCTATGGTATATACAAACTGTTTAATCAACTAATTGTAAAAATAGTCGGTAATAAGTCAACTATCAAAATAACTTACTTTACTTAACTTTATAACCCTCTGATTTTTGTAACTCACTTTTAACAGCGTCCTGACTTCCTGTTCGATGGCGGCTTGCGTCTCAGGGCTTTGTTTGGAGACGTCGCCGTAGGTCATGACGCCGAGCTGTAACGGTCACACTGTTACGGTGTCACATTCCGCTTCAGAAAATGCACAGTAGCGGACGAACGGACGGACCTTGTCGCTCATGCCGAACCTGGTCACCATCATCTTGGCAATTTTGGTTGCCCCGTCAAAGTCGCTGGATGCGCCTGAAATGGAAGATTTCAGTGAGCCGTCCCTACCAAAGGAGCATCATTTCCCGACGCACCTGTGGTGATGTAATCATCTCCAAAAATGAGCTCTTCTGCGACTCGCCCGCCCATGTTGACGTCCATCTGGGCTAACAGCTGTGCCCTGGTTTCGCTCCAGCGGTCGTTCTCCGGGAGCAGGGACACCTGGAGGACGGATCGGATTTTCAAACGAATTCCGTAGGACAAAACGAGGAAAAAATAGGACTGACGTGTCCGAGCGTGGGTCCTCGTGGCATGATGGTGGCCTTGTTGATGGGCATGGCGTCCTTGGTGTAGTACGCCACGATGGCGTGTCCCGACTCGTGATAGGCCGTGATGGTCTTGTTCTTCTTGTCGATCTCCACGCTTCTTCTCTCGGGTCCTACGGCGAAAAAAAATGCTAGGACTGCCATTTCTTTGCAGTTGGTGGATTTCCTTGCTCACCCATGAGGATCTTGTCCTTAGCGAACTCCAGCTCTTTCATGGTGACCATGTCTTTCCCGTCCACCGCCGCCTTCAGGGCGGCCTGGTTGACCAGGTTTTCCAGCTCGGCTCCCGAGAAGCCCACCGTGCCTCGGGCGATAATCTCGGGTTTCACCGCTGCGTCATGACAAAGAACCTTGTTACTAAATCATACAAAGGTTCCTTTAGGGGAAGATGACAAATTCACAGGGGCAACCTACCATAGTCAACTTTAATTTTAGCCAAGTATAAGTTGAGAATCTCGGTGCGTCCCTTGACGTCAGGTCGAGGGACCGTCACCTGCATGTCGAAGCGGCCCGGCCGCACCAGAGCGCTGACGGGGAGCGGAAAATGATGAATGTGGCACGAAAGCATATACCGTTTCATGCGTAAGTTCGGTCCAAATAAGAGTGTTCGAGCAAAGGTTACAACAACAACAAAAAAAACTTTCATAAAGGTTGGATATTTGAAGACGAGAAGTCAAAAAATGCAAACGTACTTATCTAGCGCTTCGGCAAAGTTGGTAGCACCGATGACAATGACGCCCTCGTTTGGCTTGAAACTGTGAACAAAAAAAAAAATAGCATGACGACATTTTCGGATGACACAAAAAAAAAAAAATCAACTCTGAGAGGGACTGACTGACCCGTCCATTTCGGCCAGCAGCTGGTTTATGGTTTGTCGTGAGTACGGATGCATGGGAGACTCGATCCTCTTCCCGCCGACGCTGTCCAGTTCGTCGATGAAGATGACGCAAGGCGCGTTGGCTTTGGCCTCCTCTGAAACGGAACCGTTTCATTAGGTTTGCGATGCGGGCGTCAGACGGCGAGTGCCTTGAAACCGACTGAAGAGATTCCTGATGCGGCTGGCGCCCACTCCCACGAACATCTCGTCGAACTCTGACCCCGACGCGTAGTAGAAAGGCACGTCGGCTTCGCCGGCGACCGCTCGGGCCAGCAGCGTCTTTCCGGTGCCGGGCGGCCCCACCAAGAGGATTCCTGGAGGAGGGTTGAATTATGAGCCTTTAATAGAATTTAATGGCTTTCCATTGACGGCAGTAGACAGCCAATCCCTTTTGACTGAGAGGGGTGAATGAAAATGAAAAGCTGTCCAGTTATATACAATAGGTATATAATAATAATACATGTTTTTTGTTCTCCATCCACTTTAGGAGTGTTATAGGGGATCATAACCAGAACGAAACAAAAACAGTTATTTTTTCTTTTTTCAAATATAAATGACATCTGGTGTTTACATATGTTGACACCACATTGTGTTCTACTTATACCACCATTGTATATCAACATGTACAATAATATGGCCTACATGACATTGTTTATGAATGACTAAAAAGTCATTGCTTGGTAACTTTTCAGTTTTGGTCAATTTTAGCGACGCCAGTGGACGAAAGCGGTAGTGTTTTGCCTTAAAGAGCATACGACACCAGAAAAAAAGTCTTAAATGGCATTATTATGTGAATTAGAATCATATTTTGAGACGATTCGACCATATACAACAATTTAGCAAAGCGCAGATGACGAGAAATTAGTCTTTTAATCTGCCGGTTAGCCACGCCTACAATTATAGGGCTTTAGCGTCCCCAACAGGTGGATGACGTCAGCGGTAGACTAGGCTCATCGGTTTTACTATTCAGCCCATTGAGGGGGAATTGTTCAGAACGAGGAAAACGAGACGAAGAGAGCTGCAAAATGTCATTGTTTCAGTCTCTCTACTCCCAATATTTTTACAGGATATTCTTTTTATCCAAGTATTTTCCCCAATAGCTATATAAATGGCTTGAGAAGGACCAGTCAGCCCGTCGAGGGGGAACTATTCACAATGAGGAAAACGCGACGAAGAGAGCGGCAAAATGTCATTGTTTCTGTCTCTTTACTTCAATATTTTTACAGGATATTCTTTTTATCCAAGTATTTTTCCCCAATAGCTATATAAATGGCTTGAGAAGGACCAGTCAGCCCGTCGAGGTGGAACTATACACAATGAGGAAAACGCGACGCAGAGAGCGGCAAAATGTCATTGTTTCTGTCTCTTTACTTCAATATTTTTACAGGATATTCTTTTTACCCAAGTACTTTCCCCAATTGCTAAATAAATGGCATGGTCATGACAAATAACTTGTGCTAAATGGAATATAAAATAATAAAAATCCATTTATTCAAGACGACATGGCAAAATTACTCCATAATGGTCAAAACAGTCGACTTTACCTTTACTGTCACACCTGCCGAACGATATTTTATGACACCTAAATCGGACATATGTCATTTCCCTTCCCCGGCTTCGGAGAATGCAAACAGACCAGAAGGAGTGACAGCTAGCCGACATGCTAACCCGAACCGAGGGATGTTTCAAAGTCTTCGAAGTGGAAAATCACACATAACTAGCCTGGATTATTTGACATGACGACCCGGTTGTCGAGTTTCTTTGCGGATCGGCAAACCGCCCGGAAGAGAGCAATTTACAGTTCGTTCCCTGGAGGAGGGTGGCTGGAATTGTTGTGTAGCTAACGTGCTAACAGCTAACTGCTAATGAGCGTGAGGATAGCTTTTTACATGCCTATCAATGATCAAACGTAAGTAGTCCTTTATTTAAAGGAATTTTATAGTGTTTACTTTGTAATCACTGTATTCGTATTTGACATAATACAAAACAAGATGTTTACTCACTTCCTTTTAAGTCCAATGGTCCCACAGTAAATATCCACGGTGAATGGGAACCTTTTGAAACTCCAAAAAGGAGCATACGCCTCTCCCGCATACAGAATGATTTTTCTGCAGCCGTTTGGCTGGCGTGATGCAAAAAATAAAAGTATTAATCCGCAAAATCAGCTGAATCCTTCGTCCTCATACACAACAGTACACTGTAGCGTGAAGAGGACGTCTTCTACCGTACACGTCACAGCGCCCTCCTCCTCAATGCGAGACCGAAGCCGGAAGTCACTCATTTTCCTGGCGCGGGATTCAAAAAACTAAATAAATATAGCGATCGCTTCCACACACATCCAAGCGGTCCATATCATTCAGGAGCATAAAATACCGCGTGTATTATGAAATAAACATGCTTTTTCGTGTCACAAGCACTTTAAAGTGCATATGACAGTAAAAAGTATGTTTATTTTTTATATTTCACACGGTATTTTATGCTTGTGAATAAACTAGACTGCTTGGATGTGTGTGGAAGCAATCGATTTATATATTCAATTTTTTTAATCCCGAGCCTATGAAAATGAGTGACTTCCTGGATTGAGGAGGAATGTGAATGCGACGTTACCCGGGTCAGCATTTCACAATACAGCATTGCTTTATAGCATACAGATGGACTGCGGATTCATCTGATTTTGCGGCTGAATTAGTTTATTTTTGCATCACGCCAGCCAAATGTGCTGAAGGATTTTGTTGCTGCACCAAGGAGTGGCGTGTGAGCCTTTCTGGGTTTCAGAAAGTTCCCATTCACCGCGGAGATTGGCCAAAACAAGTCCAACAAATGCGGGACCATTGGACTTCTGAGGTAGTGAGTAAACATCGTGTTTTGTATTATGTCAAATACTGGGATCATGGCACACGTTTGAATGTGGAGGTGGCTCGCATTTTGTGCCTGACAATGCTCCTTGTCCACCGAGAAGGCCACTCAGCCGACGACCGGCAGTTTGTCGCACACCCCCCTCAGTCCTCTTCGCGTGCCCGCCAGTAGAGCACTATACTCTGCTTATGCTCGTGCGGTTCACCATATGATCCAGACTTCCAGCCCCCTCTACCCTCTTCGTGTGCCCAGTTTTAGACCACTATCCTGGGTTCTGGCAGCTACGCGCTCCTCCGACGTCGGCCGGTTTGTCCGGCGGTCATTCTCCAGCTGCTTCCCCGGCAACGAAAACTCCTGCCCGCAGCAGGGGAACGACGAGCTATAACTTGCTCGCCGCCGGGAAGGCGTTGCCAATCGGTTAAGACAATCGACAACCCCGCCAATGTGCGACATGACCCGGGGTAATTTTGTGCGATTTTTGCTTCGAAAGGCGAGAATAAGACTTGGGAACGCCGTTCGGTTCGGGTTAGCATGTCGGCTAGCTGTCACGCCTCCTGGTTTGTTTACGCGCTCCGAAGCCAGGGCAGGGAAATGACAAAAGCCGGACCCTGCCGACATCATCCTTCAGCTGGGGACGCTAGGCGTGGCTAAACGACAGATTAAAAGACTAATTTTTTGTCATCTGCGCTTTGCCAAATTGTTGTATATAGTCGACTCGTCTCAAAATATGATTCTAATTCACATAATAATGCTATTTAAGATGTTTTTATGCTGTCACAGGCACTTTAAGGAAGACTGCGTTTCCAATGAAGACCAGCGCACACCAGCATAATGTCGTAAAATCATGATGGTTACCTGCAGATGGACTAAAAAAAAATGGGGTTTCCAGCAGCTGCGTGAAGAATGAAAAGTAAAAAGGTAATGAATCCAGCTGTGGCTAAACAATAGCATCTGACGGTTAGCAACCGTGTGGCTTTGTGTGGCTAATGCCCCCACCCTATCCAAACTCATCAGCGCTGACGGGTTCGGGTGGGGGGGGGGATCATGCCAGCGAGTGAAAGTCTGGCCAATGTATATACTGTATATCCTGGTAGCCTCCCTTTCTTTTTCCTCCTCAAACAAAACTTTTTGTCTCTTTTGTTGCTCTGCCATCTTTGCAGAATTTGCGTGAATGCGTTAGCATCGACTTCAGTCGACTTTATGATGAATGGGGAAAGGGTTGTAAAGTGACGTAAGCTGTAAAGGAATCTGCACATTTGTAGTTTTTTTTGTGCGGCAGGGTTCCTGCCACCCTCCTCAAAGTTAATTTGTGCCGGCGAAAGCGATACAAATCCCCCAAAGTTATCAAATAGGTGTCATTCAACTAGTTGTCAGTCGGAAATCATCACAAATGTTATAAAAATATTTTATAAAGGTTGAAAAGTTACCTAGTGTTGCTTTAAGAGCCAAGACAATAGAAATGAAATGAAATGAAATGAAATGAAAGCTGGGCTACCTTTGGGCAGCTTTCCGCCCAGAACGGTGAACTTTTGAGGGTTCCTGAGGAACTCCACCACATCCTGCAGCTCGTTCTTTGCCTCCTCTACTCCCTTGACGTGTTCGAACGTCACGTTCTTCATTTGGACCGGGTCGATGCCGGAATCCAGGCCCGTCGTGGTGCGAAACCTCACTGCGGGAACGCAAAGGTGCTTAGCGTTCAGTACGATATTACACAGATTGCTAACCACAGTTCTACCTTGGCTTACGAGTACCCCGACCTCCGAGTTTTGAGTTCTGGCTAAGGGTACCGTTACAACTTCCTTTACAGACAGAATAGATTCAAGTAGGAATAGGCAAAGTGTGATCTACTCGCGAGCCGCCGCTTGAGTGTTGTGGGGTGAATTCAACTCATAAGTCAAAGTAAATTTGAGAGGAGGAAAAGGACAAACCAGCATCAGAAAAGGAGCCTTTACCCGAGAGAAAAGGGGCTCTGGACAGACCATAAATGCCCAGCACGAGAAGCACGAACAGGACCAGCCTGGTTCTCCTCAGTGAATCTGAAAACAGTGAAAATGAGACAAAACTGCAAAAAAGAGAGGAAAAAGTCAGCCGCTCGCTTGCCTTGCGTCTTTTGCGTAAAGGCCTGAGAGCGCATGAAACCCTCAGAAAAGCCTGACTTGAAGGCCTCCGCTTGGTTCTCCGGAAGGTTCTTGCTTTTCGTGAGTTGGTCCAACGACTGAGCTTCTGCTATCTTTTCCCTGTTCAGAAAACCCTAAAAGGAAACAAAAGATATGATGAATGATGAAATATCTTGGTTAACCCTTTATAGGGTCAAGCAGATCTTTTCTCGTATTTACCGATCGACTGTTTGTATTACTCTAACACAATTAATATAATCAATCAGGGAATAGTATCGTTTCTCGTATTTACCGTTTGTATTACTCTACGCACCCAATATAAAATAAATAGCACTTATACCATAGTTTAAGGAAAACAAGCAGAATATATGGCATAAGAAATACATGACGCCTTTTTTATCACGGAAGCCCAATATGTGCGTCATGAACGGACTGAGCAAGATTGACACTGACAAGCCCACGTCTGCACCACCAACTCTCGCAATCAGTTCTCCCAGACAGTTCAGAACCATTGGCCGGACACCCTGTTCCAACACAAGGAACACCGGAGAACGCCCGATATCCAACTGATAACACGACTGACAAGACTCCAAGAGCCCCTTTGACGCTGAGGTGGCAAAATCCTCAACTCTCATTGCAATCTCCCTGACAATAGTAACTCCTAAATCCTCCTGTCCAATCCACAAATAGACAATAATCTTAAACAACACCCAAACACACCCTTCTTTCTGCCCAAGTCCCACCCAGCGAGAGCCTTCAAAAGACTGAATGATTAACTAAGCGTTGTTATTTTTTCTCAGGAACCTTTTGTTGACGTGTGATTGGGGGACCTTGCCTCCCTGCCTGAGTCTGTTTCTGTTTTGCCTTGCCGTTTGATCGCTGTCGACCTGAATAAATTGTCAACTTGTGCTTCGAAGCCTTTTTCTAGCTACCAAAATGGAGTCAGTACAAAGGGTTAAGACTAAGGTGAACGCGCAGAATTTGGCCTTTTGACCGGGATGTCTGGGTCCCGCCGGCCCAGGTCATTGGAGCTGCACCAGCGTGGGTCCGGCAGTTCGGCTGGCGTGATTCCGGCAGTCTGGCTAAAAGGTCAGATTCCTTCAAGGGCAAGTAGTCATTTTGAATCAATAAAAAGAATATTTGCAGTTTCATTTGTTTTATTGAAGCAATTAAAAAATGAAAAAGACATTCTAAAAAAATAAAAGAATGTTTACAGGTCTTTTTGGGTGGAGAGTGTACATTTAAATATAATGTAAAAAATAGAATAAATAATACAATATTTGTTTTCTCTTTTTATAAAAAGGAAAATTAAAAAAAAAAAATTAATAAAAACTGAAACTTATTTACCCTAAATTACACATTGACAATGATATACGTCCAATTCACTTCAACTGAGAGGACCGAATGTGAATGCTCATTTTCCCCCCTCTCTCTCGCGCCATCAATGGCAGCCATTATTATTATTTTTAATCAACCAAGGAAACCAAGTTAATAAGTCATACCTTCATGAAAACCGGCGTGTAGGGATCCAACTCAGTTGGAGCGTCATCACCGGACGTCGTCCGTCTGGCCTTATTTCGGAGGGTCTTGAAACCTCGACTCTGGAGCCAAACTGAATGTACCCACGAGCAAAAATGTGTTTTAAAAAATCTTTTATCTGCACATGACTTACTAAAACATCCTTACAGGGTAAAAACTGAAGCTCAGAGCAAACTTCTTGTAGAGGTCTGTGGTTTTGCCTGTGGAATAACGGCGGGCTAAAAAGTCTTCTGTGTGCGAATCCTACGTAAAGCAAAACATCGGCATGATAAAGTCCTTTCCCCCCCCAAAAGAAACAAAAAGATAAATGGGGCAGGACTCACCGTGCTTGTTGTGAAAGAAGGTGCTCGCGGAAACGTGACTGGTCCTCCACGCCGAGGGAAAAGAAGGCGATTCTTTCGAGCCCAGCGTTGGCAGCAACCTGTCCAGCAGCTCGTCCAGGTGAGCGCCCCGTATATCGGAAACGCCCAAATCGCGAAGACTCGTGTTGGGCTACAAAGGAAGAAAAGGTACACCGATTTATGTTAAAAGCTTCATATACAACTCACGGTGAAAGGATTGCCACCACCCTTCCTGGTCCAAATGGTTTGAACATCTATCGCCATCCGTGAGTTTGGAAGCAAAACTTGTAATGACCTCTTTTGCAAGTGGGGCATGCTCCGGGTTGAAATCTTTGTGCAGAGTCTGCACCGACGCCGTGGCAGTGTTCTTCAGGGAGTGGAGGGCGCTGACAAGTTGGCCGAGGGGCACAATCATCTGAGGGTGGGTGGGGGAGATGACACAACACTGTCAACAATACAGAACATGCATGTGCAGGACATATTTGCCTCTTCAATGTGACTTACATAACATTTAAGCTAGCGCCTGTCATCAGAAATATTGCATCATATTTGTAAGTTACTTTAATATTTCATTTTTCTGAACAGGCGTTACTTAACTCCACAATTTGAAAACTGTTACTTTACTTTCCGCATTCCTGTCACGTTAACATATATTATTGAATGCTTTCCCCAACCTTCCGGACCATACTTGTACTATTTAAAGTCTATACTTATTAGGTTTTTCTTTATTTACTATAAGTAGTTGGATGCTAGGTGGTTTTCTAGTAATGCATGTCACTACATTAGCGTCAGCGTCAAAGTGACTCCACGTCAACAAGTGACAGTTGTGTAACCTTTAAATAGACAGCAGTCTACTACATAAACATGAAATTCCATCAATTATTACAGTTCTGGTAAACTGACCAGTCCCAAATATCAAACAATATTTAGCATAAAAGGAACGCGCGTTGACGTAAGCGTCGCCCGACCGTGAGAAATCACTAACACGCTAATGCTACCATTAGCCAAATATTAGCGGACAAAGAAGCAAGAACAATAGTACAGACAACAGCACACTACGGTACGCAAGTGATCAAATAATTCGTCAACAGCCGACTTAAACGGTATTTACATGAAATTAGAGGACATCTTGATATTTTAGCTAGCTTTGGCAAAAGCCGTCTTTTACTTACCTGCTGTTGCTGAAAGGACGACAGGGAAAACATTTTTGGCAGAACGAAAACACAAATATGGAACGTAAATTTATGAGGAGAAAACCTCCGTGTGCTTTGAAAAGAACTCGTAATCCTGAGTCTGAGTCCTGTTGTGTTTCTTGTTACACAACAACTTTCGGCTGCTCCTAGCTAAAAACACCCACCGTCCGGCATCTGGTGCTGATGAAAAAAACTACAAATTGACGTAACAGAAAAACCGACCCTCGACTGAATTGTCAACACTTTATTTTCCTAAAAACGTGTCTAGATAAAAAATGTATTTAAATTCGATTATTTAGGCAAAATTCTGTTAAATCAGCATTAAAATGCTCTCTGACATTAGTTAATAAAATGACAACACAGCGACGATTTAACTAAAGGACTACAATCTGACGTCACAATAATTTTCCGGCATTTTGAAGACACATTTTTCGAATTCTTTGAGGAGATGAGTAATATTGATAGTTTAATGTTACATGTACTTTACTATTTTAACTAAAAATGTTGGTAAATTATTACATCATTATTACGCTCTGTGATATTAAAAACACAACAATTGCACGCATACTTTATGAACAGGCACATCGCTTCGTACCTAAATGGCAGTCAGAGGACCCCGCTAAAATGTTGCTGAATTCAAATTTCAAAACAAACCTCAACTGTTAGTTGGTTGAACATGCTAGTTTTATTTTGAGCTAGGTTTTCGCTTTTGTACACTCGAACTAGCACAATGGGCGCCGAGGAAAAGTACAAAACTACTCCCAGCGCTAAAATTCAAATCAAACCGCCGGAAATTGACGAATTTGTCGTTTTGAAACCTATCAGCCGCGGTGCTTTTGGAAAAGTCTACCTAGCACGGAAGAAATGCAACTCCCGCTTATACGCCATTAAGGTGAGTAAATGCTCATTTTTGTAATCCGTGGCAGTTTAAAATTACAAATTGACTCTTGCAGGCCATGAATAAAGCGGACATGGTCGATAAAAACATGACGAACCAACTGAAAGCTGAACGCGATGCATTGGCGTTAAGCAAAAGTCCCTTCGTGGTTCATCTTTTTTATTCTCTCCAGTCTGCCACCAAAATCTACCTGGTAACAAACCAAACACACAAATAACTTGCAGAATTCTGGGTATGGTAAAGCACTTTTTCCATTTTCAGGTCATGGAGTACCTCATTGGAGGTGATGTCAAATCTCTCCTCCACATTTGTGGATATTTTGACCAAGACATGGCGGTCAAATATATCTCAGAAGTTGCCCTGGCGTTGGACTACCTTCACCGCCACGGCATTATACACAGGTGCATACAGCTTCGAAGTACTAATAGTACTGCATACGTCAACTTTTTTTGCATTTTCAGGGACCTCAAGCCCGACAACATGCTAATTTCTAACGAAGGTCACATTAAGTTGACTGATTTTGGCCTTTCCAAGGTGAAGCTCGACAGAGGTAAGTAAGAGAAAGCCGATTGGGCTCATTCATAGACTTCATAACCGATTGACATGACACGGGAAACTAACACGGGGCCTAATTTCAAAAACTTCAAATATTTTCAAAACCAAAGCTGCTACCGACCTAAAACCGAAACAGACACCTACCTTAGTCATATATAAGTCTCCATGAGCAGCGGCATCAAAAAATTCAAAGTCGTTTCCTTATAAAATCCCGATAAATTATTATTTTTTATATAAAACAACTTAAAATGGCTATAAAAGTTTCAGAGTTTACACTAGATGCAAAAAAATCACCAGTTTTTGACCAAAATAGCAACTTAATTTTTTCTTTATTTACTGCAAGTTTTCAACAGCTAATAAATCACTCGATTTAACATCAGAAACTTAATACTTAAGGAAAACGTGTAGAATCAATTATAAATAATATGTAAATAGATTATTAATGAATTCTATATATAATCACAACTTATTATAGAATAGAATAGCCGTTTATTATCATTATCACTATATACTGTTAGCGAATGAGGCTAGTGGCCGCCTGACGTAAACAGAGCTTTTCTGGCGAAAATTCTTGTGAATAAATGCTCAAATCCCCGAATTCTTCATAGATATGGACGTATAACAGTCTCGATTCTTGGTTAAAAGCAAAGAAACCGTGCAGTTAGCGTTTATTTTACGTATATATGTCGAAGTACAATGCTACTCTGTGAGCGAATGAGGCTAGTGGCCGCCTGATGTGAACAGAGCTTTTCTGGCGAAAATTCTTGTGAATAAATGCTTAAATCCCTGAGTTATTTATAGATATGGACGTAAAACAGTCTCGATTCTTGGTTAAAAGCAAAAAAATGTGCAGGTAACATTTATTTCACGTAAATATTGCCAACTAGGCTAGTCAAATACTAAAATTAGCCGCCTCCATGTGTAAACAAAGAAGAAAATTCCTGCGAATAAATTCTTCAATCACTGGATTCTTTGTCGATATGGACGTAAAACAGTCGCAATTTATTGTTAAAACAGTAAAAAAACAGGCAGTTACGCATCTATTTTACATATATATGTTGAAGAATGACGCTAATGCCATAGCAGTTCCCATTCTCCCATTGATTTTTTTCACAACGTATCAAAATGCATGCATGGTACGAAAAATATAATAGTTACCTTGAATCCTCGAACAAATCACTCCTCAGACAATCCTTCCTGTTTGTATGCGGTACAGTTTTCCTAGTTCTTCAAAAATCCAAGCTTAAATCCGACATGAGCGTGTGCCGTCTTCGCCTGTCTATAGACCCTACCCACGTGACGTCACAACTCCTTCCTCCTGACTGGTGCCGCCCAATTGTCCGTCAACACATCATGTTTCCCTGTTACGGCTACGTACATTCCTCCTATTTACGACGTGTTTTTCTGCTTGTTAACATTAATAATCAAAATGGTGAAGGCGTGTGTGGCGGTTGGTTGCAATAACAGAGAAGATAGACGGAGAAGACGGAGAGACTTGAAGTTCTACCGGATTCCGAGAGACCCGGCGAGAAGAGAGCGAGATGGGCTGCTGCAATTCGACGAGAAAACTGGGCTCCAAACGATTACCACAGATTATGTAGTAGTCATTTTATATCTGGTAAGATGCATTTAATATATATTTAGAGGGTTTTGGGCTGACAACCACAATTAAGATCATTGCTAGGCTAATCGCCGACAACATACACGTATGTATGTAGTGAGAGTGCTATCGCTAAACCATATAAACATTAAAAGCCCTAACTCCATTGACAAACGACATGAAATACATTAGACTTGACAGTGGATGTTAGCAATAACAAAAGATTTTGAATTGAAAATTTCGTAACTCACCTTTCCAAGCACAAGATAGATTCCTGCCGAATTTTCGTGGACTAGACCTGTTTCACCCAACCAGCAACGAAGTATTTATAAGCCTCCAAGCTCTTAAAGTTTTTCAAACTTTCGTGAGAATAGGCTGATTTTGTGTGGACAAGATAGTTGTACAGTTCAGGGTAGCTAGCAGATGTCAGGCAAATACGGCGGAGACAGCGGGTCGAAAAACATCGATTTAGGCATCAAATATGAATCTGGCGAATGGATAAACTGAAGCTTTTCCACGTAACGCCTTTTATGCAACGGATCCAATGAGTTTACAGCGTCAGATAACACCGGGGCTTCCATGAAATGCATTATAAATTGCTCGATCAATTGAGACCATTGATAATACAGACACAGAATGACGGACAAGTGGGCGGAACCATACAGCGAGCGCGTGATTTTGTGACGTCGATGGGTAGGGTCTATACTAAATGAAGCTCGGCCCCCTCTGATAAAGCGTGACGCAAAGAATGACTAAGTGTCACGTCAATAGGTAATGAAGTCTATGGCTCTTTTTATGCCGTTGCTGGCGATAAATTGCACATCTATCGCAATGTCACCCGACGTACAATTACAATGCTTTATTTCCCTTCCAGAACTGAAACTCACAGATATCCTAAACACACCATCTGTACCCAAACCCACCAATTATTCCCGCACGCCGGGTCAAGTCATGTCCTTAATCACATCAATTGGTTTTGTGAGTTCATTTCGTTCATGTTTTGGCCGGCATTTATCTCATTTGAAAAAGTTAAATACAATTTGCCGCTCCTTTTAACGCAGAACACCCCGATGGTTGAAAATCAACGTCACAGCAGCACATCCGCCGTTTCCTGCGGCAAAATGATGCGGAAGAACAAATCGCTGGGCTCGCCGCCTGTGACGGTGAAGGAGGCTATGAGCTCACCAGCTAATCACAACTGGAAGAAAGGTGGGGCTCCCGACAATTTGCGTCAATGCGACCGACAGGCTGGGTACTGTGAAAGTGAATGAGCCTGTGTTCCAATCTGCGTCATTCAATGGATGCAGTGAGTCATTATGACCACAGGGTGGCAGTAACGTGATGTAAAATGTCAATGGGCTCTAAACACTGGCGACTCCAGCCAGCACCATTTTAAGAATTATATATAGCATAAATAAAAAACCAAATACTAATCACCCGATTCCGATCCTCTTGAAAATGGCCTGATCGGCCCGATTTCCAATCACATGATCGGATTTTTTTTTTCACAAGGATGAAGTACATTTTTAAGTCAACTAAGACACATTTTAAAGCAAAACACACATCAAAACATTGATTAAATAATTAAAAATAACTACAAAGTACAACAAATAAAAATGTTAGACCGGTAGTCCCAGGAGATGAGATAAATGACTTCGGGCCAGGCGCCCTTACTGAAAACAACAGTTTTCATATGATGTAGTCCTTGAAAAAAATGTCATTGTAATCATTTCTGTTGAATTATTTGTGGACAGGGCTGCACAGTTGCGTGTTCGCTCCCCACTACCGGGCCGTCAATCTGACGCCCACGCTGATGAAAACCAGAAAGCGCTTCGAGACCTTGAGCGCGGCCAGCAGCGCCGACACCGAGGGCGGCGTCAGCCCGCTGTGGGAGTGCGAGGAGGTCGGCATTAGCGTAGCGACTTCTCGTCTCCAAATGCCAATGAAATTCCTCGCTCTTTAGAAGGAAAACAAAGAGAAGGCCGGCGTTTGCGGGAGCGCCTTCAAGCGGCCGTTTTCCGACGTGGAGGTGAGCCCGGACGCCGCGGAGAGCCTGCCCAAGAGGAGCGCCGAGCACTACCGCCCCCGCTACGATGACGCCGTCGCCACTCGCTCCGGGCTCACCGGAGCCTTCGCCGACGTGGGGATCGACGGCGAGGAGGGCGACCCGGCACCTCTTCGCTCCAGTCCCGTCACCGTGGCAAAGAGCCTCTTTTCGGAAATTGAAGATTCGGGAGTGCCAGGAAAAGACTGGGATTGTAGCTTCACGTCGCCGCTGGGCAGGTAACTCGGTGTCCGTTACAATGCATTTCATTTGTTTTGACAGTAAATACTCTTTGGCTGCCATTGGGCGGTAAGACGTCCGATCCATTTTAACTGGGAGGATCGCTTCCATCCCTTCCCAGTTGTGATGGATTGGACGTCTATTGCCGTCAATGGCAGTATTGTTGCATTGGCTGAAATTTAAAAAAAAAAAAAAAATCTTCCATCTTTTTTAGCAGTGGCGTTTGCCGGAGTTTGAGCCTGGACTCGGACGCCTCCGTGCTGGAAACGTCTGTTACCGTCCCGGACGTCAGCCAACCTTCCGAAAAAGTGGCCTCGCCCTCCCCGCCGGCGTCCCCCGGCTTCCTGCGACCCAAGAACGCGGTGGCGTTCCGCAGCTACTGCAGCTCCATCGACCGCTCCAACGCGTCGCGGCTGAGCCTGGGCGGCCCCCCGGACGCGTCCTCACCCGCCGTCTGCCTCGCCACGCCGGCCCACCGGAAGATCAGCACCGGCAGTTCCCTCTTCCAGGTTCGCCGCCGTTCTTGTCCGATCCGCTTCAAATGGATTGGACAAGCCCTCCAAATGTCCCCAAATGACCTGATATGACCAGGACACGTCCCCCAAATGACCTGATATGACCAGGACACCCTGGCCAAATGTCCCCAAATGACCTGATTTGACCAGGACACCCCCCCCCCCCCCCAAATGTCTCCAAATGACCTGATATGACCAGGACACGCCCCCCAAATGAGCTGTTATGACTAGGACACGCCCCCAAATGACCTGATATGACCAGGACACGCCCCCCAAATGTCCTCAAATGACCTGATTTGACCAGGACAGGCCCCCCCAAAAGACCAGATATATCTAGGACACGTCTGCCAAATGTCACCAAATGACCTGATATAACTAGGACACGCCCCCCAAATGTCCCCAAATCACCTGATTTTACCAGGACACCCCCCTCCCCCATGACCTGATATGACCAGGACACGCCCCCCCAAATGTCCCCAAATGAGCTGATATGACCAGGACACGCCTCCCAAATGACCTGATATGACCAGGACACGCCCCCCAAATGTCCCCAAATGACATATGACCAGGACGTGTCCCCCAAATGTCCCCAAATCAACAGGACAGGACCTGATATTGTCCCCGAAATGTCCCCAAACCAACCTGGCAGGGCTAAGATCTGTATCGCCACACACAGCAAAGACCCAGAGTAATTTCTCCAGAAATTGCAGTTTCTATTTTCTATGTTATCAATATCAAAGCATTTGCTATTTCAGGGTTCACTAAATCCAGACCTCGGTGCCACTTTTCCTGTCGTGTTTTCCACGTCTCTCTTCCCTAACACACCTGAATCAAATGATTATGTCATCAGCAACCTCTCCAGAAGCCTGATAATGATCCTGATTGTTTTGATTCAGGTGTGTTGGAGGAGGGAGACGTGGAAAACACGTCAGGAAAAGTGGCACAGAGGTCAGGATTTAGTGAACCCTGTGCTATTTGCTGAGTGGCTGCCATTAAGACACCCAATCCATATCCTATTGGTAGACTACAACTACACAACAGACAATCTTTTTCTTCTTGTAGACTCCTCAAGCCGTGTCCACCTCGCACACCCCCTTCCGGACCCCCAAGAGCGTGCGACGGGGGGCCCTGCCCGTAGAAGGGGCGCCCATTTTAGGAACCCCTGACTATTTGGCTCCGGAACTGCTTTTGCGAATGTCTCACGGTAAGAGAAGTCAAAAATTTTATCGACGAGCTGATGATTCATAATGAGTTGAGTTGATAAACCTGTTTGTTAAGTTTCAGGGAGGTGTCGTTGTGGTAAGTGCAAGAAAGGGGGGGGGGGTGTATTCTCAAGCATGCCCGCTAATGCATTTTGCCATATGATTTTGGGGCTCGGCTGTATAGTGTGGAGCAAAGTTGCAATCTTCTAACTTGAAGCGGGAGCTGTGGAGGACCAGGAGTGCCCAAAGAGAAAAATAAATTCATTTAGTTGAAAAAAATGAAGGAAAATTGGGGGGTGGGGGTATTCATTTATATCCAAATTAACTATGATTTGTTATTTAAATTGTTTTTTTTTTTTTCATTTGTGCAAGGGAACAAAAGTGACAAAATGAAATATTTTTAAAATCATTTTTTATATTTTGTCAATCATTTTTTGCATGGGAACAGTGATCACAAATAAAAACATGGAAGAAAAAAAATGGCCCAAAAATGTTGAAAATTTAACATAAAACATGAATCTTCGGTAGACGTCCAATGGCGTACCGTACGCTACACGTCACTTTAGCTCATTATCATTCATAACGTTAGCAATTGTTGCTAGGTGAGTCAAGCTCGCTTTTGTTCCAATGCTAAATGCATGTAAATAGTGTACGAACGAGATATTTACTGAGCTAAACCTACCAATTCTGTCCAAAAACGATATCCCTGGTGCCAAATTCACTGGTAAAGATGTGGAAAAACATACAAATGTTCAGTTAAAGAGATGGCTTGAGTGTTGAGAGCAGAAAAAGACTGGAAATCCTCTGGTTGTCTTAAATCCTTGACCGTTCTTGGGAGTAATTTACATTGCTATTTTTGTGTAGCGATCGCAAGTGCTACTCAGTGACAGCCAACCAACACTTTTTTTCATTAATAACAAATCTTAATTCTATAATTCATTTACACTTCCCCCTTAAGTTTTTTTTACAACATAAAAGGTAACAACAGTGGCAGTCAGATACCATTTGAATTTTTTTCAGGTCATTCATTGTCAGACAGAAGCAGCACGGCAAAACGCCACGCTAAAAAATAAGTCAAAATATCAAAATGGCTTACCTCATCGTCCTCTGTAGGACCATGGCCCCTGACAAAATGTTTATTGCATATAAAGGTGGTGTTAAACTGGTCTTTTGGACGTCCGCACAAGTTGATCCATTGTTCATTTTTTCCTCCAGGTTTTTGGCTTCAGGAAACGTAGGAAGAAAACATCCTTGATATGTCGTAATGCCTAGAGTCGTTTCTACAAGTTCCATAGCAGCAGTGTTTACTCGGCATGTTCTTTTTTGAAAGCTTACCGGCAGAAAACAAGTCGTAATAACATGAGTTGTATGCGAAGGTGTGTCTATGTTGACCCAATTCTGGGTTGCGATGGCGGCGTCACAGTCACGGTCCAAAAATGGCATTTGTGCATTACGCTATTCATTTACAACGGGAAGACTGACCGTGAATGTTCATGTTTCAGTGACGTCCAATCCTTTTTGGCTGGGAGGAGCGAATGAATGAACACTCATTCGCCCCTCCTAGTCAAAATAGATTGGACGTCTAGTGCTGTCAAAGACAGTCCTTGTGAATGAAAGGGTTAAAATTCATGATTATCTGAATTTCTGTCAATTTTGGCACTCCTCGTCCTCCACAGAGCACTACTAAAAGTTGCAAGTGGATAAATTGTGCTTATTTGGGGATGCAGTGTACAAAGTGGGAGGAGGACACAAAAACCACGCCACTTTAATTTTCAATGACGTAAAGAAAAGGGCGTTGAATGGCACTAAGTGGCAGTGTTAGATGCCAATTAAAACTGCAACTAACCATTGTTTAGCTAATGTCTATTAAGGATTGATTCAATTTACAATGTGCATCTGTCAACAAATTTGTCTCAACAAGCTAAACAAATCTTGATTGAAATTAGCCATCAATTCAATCTGATCACCCGGTGGTAGTCGCCATTGACGATGATAGAATTGCAATCATCCACGTGTTTTGAATTGAAATGTTTAGCACTAGTAGACGTCCAATCCATCTGAAGCAAGAGGATGGCAGCCCACGCTCCCTCTTGAGACGGATTTGACGTCTGTGCAAGCCCACGACGTAATCATTGCACCTTTTAGCAAACTGGATACTGTCACCAACTGAGCTTCTCATCAGTTCGTTTTTATTACGAGACTGGAAGAGTCACAGGACGTTTTTCTTTTAGACTGCATGGTGGACTGGTGGGCGTTGGGCGTGTGCCTGTTCGAGTTCCTCACCGGCGTGCCGCCCTTCAACGATGAGACGCCGCAGCTGGTCTTCCAGAATATTCTTAACAGAGGTACCTTTGATTATTATTATTAAAAAATGAAGGCCTGTCAGGTTGCCACTCGTGCACGGACTTCATAATGATATTGACGGGGCGTGGGGCCAATTATAAGGGGAGCCTGCGTTGTTCACGTGGCCGTCAAAGCTGACCGACTGGAATCATAGACAAAGAGCTTTTCCGGTGAAAATTCTTGTGAATAAATGCTTAAATCCCTGAATTCTTTATAGACATGGACGTAAAACAGTCTCTATTTTTTGTTAAAAGCAAAAAAAAAAAAAAAAAGTGCTGTTAGCATTTATTTTACACAAACATGTCGAATTATGATGCTAGTCTGTTAGTCAATGTGACGGCCGCCATATGTAAACAGCTTTTCTGGGAAAAAATCTTGTGAATACATGCTTAAATCCCTGAATTCTTTGTTGATATGGACGTAAAACAAGTCTCAATTCTTGGTTAAAAGCAAAAAAAAAAAAAAAAAAGTGCAGTTAGCATTTATTTTACGCAAATATGTCAAAGTATGATGCTAGTCTGTTAGTCAATGTGGCGGCCGCCATATGTAAACAGCTTTTTCGGTGAAAATTCTTGTGAATAAATGCTTAAATCCCTGAATTCTTTATTGATATGGACGTAAAACAAGTCTCAATTCTTGGTTAAAAGCAAAAAAACAAAAAACGTGTAGTTAGCATTTATTTTACGCAAATATGTCAAAGTATGATGCTAGTCTGTTAGTCAATGTGGCGGCCGCCATATGTAAACAGCTTTTTCGGTGAAAATTCTTGTGAATAAATGCTTAAATCCCTGAATTCTTTATTGATATGGACGTAAAACAAGTCTCAATTCTTGGTTAAAAGCAAAAAAACAAAAAACGTGTAGTTAGACTTTATTTTACGCAAATATGTCAAAGTATGATGCTAGTCTCGTCTGTTAGTCAATGTGGCAGCCGCCTTATGTAAACAGCTTTTCTGGGGAAAAAAATCTAGTGAATACATGCTTAAATCCCTGAATTCTTTATAGATTTGGACATGAGACAGTCTCGATTCTTGGTTAAAATTAAAAAAAAAAAACGTGCAGTTAGCATTTATTTTATGTAATTATGTCGAAGTATGATGCTAGTCTGTCAATGTGGCGGCCTCGATATGTAAATAGCTTTTCTGGTGAAAATTCTTGTGAATAAATGCTTAACTCCCTGAATTCTTTATTGATATGGATGTAAAACAAGTCTCGATTTTTGGTTAAAAGCAACAAAACGTGCAGTTAGCATTTATTTTACGCACATATGTCGAATTATGATGCTAGTGTGTTAGTCAATGTGACGGCCGCCATATGTAAACATGGAAATGGAAAAAAATCTAGTGAATACATGCTTAAATCCCTGAATTCTTTATAGATTTGGACATGAGACAGTCTCGATTCTGAAAAAAAGCTTGCAGTTAGCATTTATTTTGCGCAAATATGTCAAAGAATGATGCTAGTCATTTAGACAATGTGGCGGCAGCCTTACAACAAAGCTTTTCATGTTGAAAGTTCTTGTGGGAAAAAAACGAAAAATTTAATAAATTACCTTGAATCCTCCCCCCAAAAAAAAAAATCACTCCTGAGACAATCCTTCCTGTTTGTATGTGGTACAGCTTTATTACTTCTTCAACATAAATCCGGTATTGGATCTCAGCATGTGTCGCTGCAACCGACTGCGAATAACTCAAGCGGCTTGTGGGATGGCCCCCTACTTGAAGGCGTGGCGCAGTGAAGGTCGAATCTGTCAATATCCTTATGAAGTCTATGACTCGTGTTGTTGTTGTTGGTGTGTACACTATCATTTTGAGCTATTCATCAACGGTTCACAATGAGATTTGGGAGGTGTATTTTAGGGATGTTTATGTAAGAATTGGCCAGTAGAGGACATCCTTCTGTAGGCGAGGATTTTTTCAGATGACGACATACTAAACAGTAGAAGCACACAAGAGCCTTTTTTTTTTCTTTCAAATCAGGCTCATGCTGATTTTTAAACTTTTTCTTAAGATATCCCCTGGCCTGAAGGTGAGGAGGAGCTATCGGACGACGCCAAGAACGCCATTGAAATCCTCCTCAACATGGACAAAACCAAGCGGGCGGGATTTAAAGGTCAAAAAAACATGGCTACCGGTAGTGTGGTTGGGTTAAAAAAAAAAAAAAGAAAATTTGTTGTTAATAGTGGTTGTCCTTTGAACAGAACTGAGGCAGCACCCGCTGTTGGAAGGCCGCGACTGGGACAATCTGCACACGCAGCCCATGCCGTTCATCCCTCAACCCGAGGACGAGACGGACACATCCTATTTCGAGGGCCGGAACAACGCGCAGCACATCGCTTTGTCCGCCTTCAGCTTGTAAATATTTTTCCGTGCAATCACTTCATGTTCAAGTTTGAAAACACTAATATATTCAAGAGCTGCATTTTACGTGTAGGTTTTAAAAAAAGGAAATAAAATGTTTATGGTTCTTAAATAAAACAGCCAATTGTGAGTTATGATTTTTATTGGATTATGACATGCCAACAATCGGTAAAGTATGACTTAATATTTTTATTCAAACATGGCTCTTAATAATAGCGCTTTTGCCCATAAATACAATTTTTACTATACATGATAATGCAATTGACCCCTTAATGCATGAATGTACATTAAATGAAAATAGTATTAATACAAAAATACTGAATATGGAAAATTTAAATTGGGCATATACCGTAATTTTCGGACTATAAGCCGCTACTTTTTTCCCTCATTTTGAATCCTGTGCGGGTAATTTGTTTATTTGGGTTAATAGGAAACACTTCATTTTACAGCAGCATCACAAGACTACCGTAAGACGGTCATAATTGTGACATGACACTATCATGGGCATTAATTAATGCTTGTGGCAGATGTATCAACCGGAAGATTATGTCACCAACTTTCACATCTATTCAAAAGTGAGATCATTTGCTGGATGACACTTAATGACATAAGTCATAAGTACTTGTTACTGCTCGTGGCAGTGTCATGTCATTATCATGACGGTTTTATGACAGTCTTCTGTTGCCACTCTCAAAGTGTTACAAAATACTTTAGCAATTAATGAAACAACAGCAACTTAAATACTTGGCACAGGACATCAATTTTGATGGTTATTTACATCTGTAGCGCTGCAATGCATGCTAGGAGGCATGTTGGACGACAACAGTGTTGACAGCAGAGGTTGACTCTTCCCCCAAGGGGCCAGTGATGGCCAAATGAAGCTTCTTGAAGCAATGAAGCTTTGCAGCCAATTGGTTCTCAAAGCTTCATGGTGGTTCATTTGATCTTATGATGCCGCTGTCAAATAATGTGTTCCCAGTTAATATCTTTTGATGTAAATATCCCATAATACAAAGAGGACAGCTGTGGTTTATAATCCAGTGCGGCTTATCTACGAAGAAATGCCGTTTTCGTGTCAAATTTGTTAGGTGGCAGCTTATAGTCAGGTGCGCAGCTTATACTCAAGTGCGCCTTATAGTCCAAAAATTGCTGTAGTTAAAAAGTTGGAAATAAAAAAAAAACTAAAATAAAAACTTATGAAATAAAAAGACTTTTCCTATATTTTTAAATAAACATTTTTTTCCATTTGGCTGGTAACACCGCCCATTACCACTATGCTGGGCTAAGCTCCAGCATCCCGCAATCCTTATGAGGGAAGTGGCACGTGATAAAAAAATGCAATTTTTAAAGATTAGTCATATTTTTTTAAACGCAATTTTCAATAGTTACCATTTTTGCACTAATGCAATTTTTATGTCCCGATAATGTTTTGCTGTATACATGTTAAATGCAAACTGAGGCATCAAGGGGTTCAACTTTTGCATTGGAACCTGCACGTTGTACACAGTTTGTGTGGATGACAATGATTTTCCACGCACAGACAAAAAAACAAATAGTCAAGAGGTTGAGATTAACGGTGATAGACGTCGATGGTAGTGAAAGGTAATATTTGGTCCTTTTGCTACGATGCGAAGGAAGGGAGGCACTTTTCCCAAAACGCCACATGATTGTTAAGCTCCATTAAATATATTCATGTTCAGGCTGGCAAACATGGAAATTTATCATGTAAAATAGGATGATTTTTCAACCAAGTATTTAAAATGTGCTAATATTAGGTTTTATAATTCCATATTTGTCTTTTTTTTTTTTTTTTTCTTTAGAAAAAAAAAAAACAAGAAAATGCTCATTTTTCAGTCAATTTTCCATTCTCCAGCTCCACATCAGAATGACAAACTACAGTAGTGTTGCACTGATACCATATTTTGGTGACTGATACAGACGCCCAGCGGCGCAGTATACGATTGGACGTCGTTTGCGACGGCCATCTCAGGTAGGGCAACCAAACCAGCGGTTGGAAACAATCTCAAAAAGTACAGTGGTACGAAAAAGTATCTGAACCTTTTGGAATTTCTCACATTTCTGCATAAAATCCCCATCAAATGTTATCTGATCTTTGTCAAAATCACACAGATAAAAAAGCAGTGTCTGCTTGAACTAAAACCACCCAAACATTTATAGGTTTTCATATTTTAATGAGGATAGCATCAAACAATGACAAAGGGGGGAAAAATAAGTAAGTGACCCCTCTGCCTAAGGAGACTTAAAATGTTTGGTAAAATTTGGTTTCAATTGCTCTTTAAGTAAGGTGTGTGCCCTATCACTGATGAGTGCTTTAAAGCTGCCCTGCCCACTATAAAACACACACCTGGTGAGAAATGTCTTGTTGAGAAGCATTGTCTGATGTGCATCATGGCTCGGTCAAAAGACCTGCGATCAAGGATTGTTGCTTTGTATAAAGCTGGGAAAGGATTGAAGGAGATAGTACCTTTTCTCGTAGGCACCGTCTAACTCTTTGCATTAGTATCGTTGCAGGTATTTACTGTTTGACTGTTTGTATTACTCTAACACACCCAATACAAAGTAAATAGGACTTACACCATAGTTTAAGGAAAACTAGCAGAATATTGGGCATAGGAGATACATGACACCTTCTTATCATGGAAGCCCAACGTATGTGTCATGCAACTGACTAAGAAAAATTGATGCTGACAAGCACACGTTTGCACCGACAACTCTCGCAATCAGTTCTCCCAGACAGTCCAGAACAAATGGCGGGACACAAGGAACACCGGAGAATGCCCGATATCCAACTGATAACATGACTGACAAGACTCCAAGAGCCTCTTTGACGCTGAAGTGGCATAAACCACAACCCTCGTTGCCCGGACAACATAACTCTCGAAACCTCCTGTCCAATCCACAAACAGACAATTATCCTAAACACACCCTTCTTCCTGCCCACGGTTCGCCCTGTGAGAGCCTTCAAAAGACAAAGTTTATCGTGCTCATTTTTTCTCGAGAACCTTTTGTTAACGTGTGGTAGTGTGACCTTGCCTCCCCGCCCGAGTGTTTGTTGCGGTGAGCCTTTTTTAAACCTTTCAAAATGTAAAAAGTGTACAAAGGGTTAAGACTAATGTGCACGCACGGCGTTTGGCCTTTTGGCCGGGGTCCTGCCGGCCTAAGTCGTTGGAGCTGCGCCAGCGGGGGTCCGGCAGTCTGGCTGAAAGATCAGATTCCTTCAAGATACAAAAACAATCTCTAAAGTCTGGATGTTCCTCAATCGACAGTCAGAAAGGTTTTCTACAAATGAAGAGAGTTTGGCACTGTTGCTTCTCTCCCAAGGAGTGGCCGTCCACCATAGAGGACACCAAGAGTTCAGCTCAGAATACACAGAGGTAAAAAAAGAACCTAGAGTTTCTGCGAAAGACATAACAGAAATCACTGGCACAGTCCAATATCTCTGCGCCCACATCAACTATATGTAAAACTATGGCCAGGAATGGTGCTCATGGGAGGACTCCACGGAGGAAGCCACTGTTGTTTAAAAAAAAATTGTTGCTTGTTTAATGTTCACAAAAAGGCACTTGGACACTCCACAGAAGTTTTGGCAAAGTAGTTTGTGGACCGTTGAAACCACAGTTGAATTATTTTGGGAGTAACACACACTGTTGTGTGGAGTAAAAATGGAACAGCTCGCCAACATCAACACCTCATCACCACCGTGAAGCGTGGTGGAGGGGGCATCATGATTAAGGGCTGTTTTGCTGCCTCAGGGCCTGGACAACTTGCAATCATTAATGGAAGAATGAATTCAAAAGTTTTGCAGGAAAACCTGAGGCCGTCTATCAGACCATTGAAGCTAAAAAGAGGACTTCAGAATGGTTTCAGAAGAAAATAAATACACGTTCTGGAGTGGCAAAGTCAACGTCCAGACTTGGACCCCATTGAGATGCTGTGGCAAGAGCGATTCATGCCAGACAACCCAGGAATCTGACTGAACTACAGCAGTTTTGTAAAGAGGAATGGGCCAAGATTAGTCCTGATGGATGTCCCGGACTGATCTGCAACTACAGGAAGTGTGTGGTTGAAGTTATTGCTGACAAAGGGGGAGGGGGGGGCACAATTTGAATGTGACGATTCACTTATTTTTCACCCCTCCTGTCATTGTTTGCATACTATCCTCATTAAAATATGAACACCTATAAATGTTTGGGTGGTTTTAGTTAAAGCAGGCACTATTTTCATCTGTGTGATTTTGACAAAGATCAGATCACATTTGATAGTGACTTTATGCAGAAATGTGAGAAATTCCAAAAAGTTCAGATACTTTTTCATACCACTGTACATACTGCGTCAGATCAGATGACTTGATTTTAGCTCCGTATCAGGGCAACACTAGAATTTTCACATTTTCCTTTCTAAACCACAAAGTTTTCCATCTCTTCATTTTAGCGGCGTTGCTTCAGGTGAATAAATTCAAAGATTGAAATCACGTCAAGCTCAAAAAAGCGTCAGGCTTGTGCAGCAGTTTAAGCCCTAAATTGCTATGAAAACCGTCATTCGTCACATTCTTTGAGTACGCACGTTTCCTCATGGGACTTTCGTCTTTTTTTTTTTAGTGCAAAAGCATAGACGCAGGGCCGTATCCCGCCAAAAGTCAGCGGCCGGGACGGGTCCTCTTTCCTTTCAATCCAGTCGTCTTCGTCGACCGGAAAGGAAAGCAGAGCACGTGTCAGGAAGGGTTTGAAACGGAGCACATTGCTTTTATTTGGCATTTCAATACCTTCTCCGCCTGTTGACGTAGAGGCCGATGAGCCAGTGCGCTACGAAGGGCCACACGGCGGCAAAGGCCAAACTGCCGGGAGAAATGTCGAAAGGCCACCAAGATGGCCGCTGTGAAACAAACAAATTCTTTTGTGAACAAAAGTCATCAAAAAAATTGATGAAACAGGATGAGAGTACATGTGAAATACATTGTTTTACAAATATTCGAGTTGCAAAAAACAACAAAGCGACAAAGTATTGATACTTTTATAATCTGAGGCTTTGCATTGCAAAGACCCAGATAGTAAAATTCTCTTTTTTTGAATGGGATTTCTTTGGCGCGCCGCAAAGCCCGAACCGTTTGACCAATTGGCACCGTTCGAATATCGAAACGACCGGAATTTTCGCGCGACTCAGGGACTTTTTCCAACGACCCCTAAAAATGTTCCATTCGCCCCTAAACGCCGATTTTTCAAAGAAAAAAAATGTATCTAGTCCTACAATTTTTGACCAAATCACATAATTTGGACATCAAAAATTCCAGGACAGTGAGGGGCATTGGATTTGTGTACAGAATTTGGAAAAAATGTATTTGCCAAAAACTTTCCCATTCATTTTTATTGGGAAATTTCCTATTCACTTCCAATGGAATTACCAATGGAATTTAAATTGCATTGATGCCATTGACGATCATTTATGTCGATTCTATTGATGCCAATGAAACAGCCATGGACATTCAAATTTCCCATTCATTTTCAATGGCAAAAAAAAAAAAAAACAATGTCCCCAAATCAACAGGAAATGACCAAATATCAATAGGACATGCCTCCCAAATGACCTGATATGACCAGGACACGTCCCCGAAATGTCCCCAAATGACCTGATATGACAAGGACACATCCCCAAATCTGATATTGTCCCTGAAATGTCCCCAAACCAACCTGGGCGGGGCCAAGATCTGTATCTCGGCACAGCAAAGCCCCAGAGTAATTTCTCCAGAAATTGCAGTTTCTAGTTAATGTACGAGTTACATTGTCAATGTAACAATATTGCAACAGGCTTTGCTGTGGCAACTCATTGTGTAAGTGAGAAGCTGTTCTCAGCTGAGCTAGGGGATTGGAGTGAACTCACTCAATGAAGCATTTAATAAAGACAAGCATTTTTTGGTATCATTCTTGTATTCACTTTTTGAAGGCGGGACAGTCACATGTTTGGAACTTGTTCTAAAAAAATAAATAAAATGATTGGATCGGGACCCTGTATCGGGAGATTCTCAAAATCAGGTGAGTCAGACTTGGGTGCAAAAATATGCGATCACAAAAGAATATTTACTGACGGTCCTTCCAATTCAAATGGAGGTATATCTATAATTTACTACCAGATTGTTCTTATATGACCAGGACACACCCCCAAATGACCTCAAATAACCTGATATGACCAGGACATGTCCCCCAAATCATCAGAAGTGACCAAATGTTGTCCCCAAACCAACCTGGGTGGGGCTAAGATCTGTATCTCCACACAGCAAAGCCCTAGAGCAGGAGTGGGCAAACTATTCCACAAAGGGCCGTAGTGGGTGCGGGTTTTCTTTGTAACCCATCAAAAGGACACCTTTGCACCAGTCTGGTATCTTAAAAGTGCAATCAGTTGATTGCAGTCAGGTGCTTCGTGTTTCCCAGGGCCTCTCATTGGTTAAACTGCCTGAGCTAGATCGGTTGTAACAAAGACCAGGACCCACTGCGGCCCTTAAAGACCGGTTTGCCAACCCCTGCCCTCGAGTAATTCTCCAGAAATTGCAGTTTCTCGTTTATTACCAGATTGTTCTTGTTGGCAGAGGCGGGCGTGTGGACCGGCGACATGGCTGCTGATCTCGCCTGCAAAAGACGAGGACAGTCACGACTGACAGCATTTAGAAATAGAAATGTATTGCGTTCCGTGGCAATGTGAGCGTCAAACTGCGCCGAGTGGCCGGACCTGCGTGGCGCTGAGCGCCTCCAGCGTGTGGAGCCTCTGAAGAACGCTGCGCATGTCGTCCTGTAGCTGGGCCAAGGCCGCCACGATCTGCTCGTTCAAGCTTCCCGCGGACGCGCCGCCTCCGCCGCGCCGCCCGCCGCCGTTGTCGTCTCCGCCGGCGCCGTGCGAGGGTTTCGACGCCCCGGGACCGCGCCCGAGGGCCCTCGAGCCTGAAAATGGAAAAAACAGGGAACCTTGTTTAAGCTCAGCATCGACGAGGAGGTTGTCGCGCTGATATCGGTGTCGACATCGAACGAACCCTCCCGCTTCAGATGGATCAGATGTCTACTAGTAATAAAAGAGTTCACGAAAAGGCAGCGAAGAACGGACCTCTGCTGACTCCGATGTTGGAATTGGGAAAATCCACGTTGAGTCGGGACCGCTGCGAGGCGCTCCCGCCGGCTTCTCCGTCCTCGCCGCCGCACCTGACGCCCTGCGGCGCTCCCTGGTGCTCCGCGGGCTCCTCCTCTTCCTCTTTTTCATCTTCGTCCAAGTCCTCCAGGGAGCGACTTTGCTCCAGATTCTTTTATAAAAATCAGACAAAGTCACAGCAAGAGTTATGCGAGGCTCTTTTCATTTTTATTAGATACGATTGCGGTGGTTTCGGACTCTCTCGCCTCGTCTTGGCCGAACTGATCCACCGAGTCGCAGTAGACCTCGCTGTCCGAGTCGCTGGCGAGCTGAGCGCCGCCCGTCACGTCCTTGCCTGCGTCTGAAGGGGCGGGGCGACAGCAAAAAGGTCAAAGTCTACAAAAGCTTAACAATTAGCCAGGGCTGTACGAGATCTAATGCTTTCCTTACCGAGGTGGTGTCCGTTGACCAGCGTGTGGTCGCCGTTTGTCATGTGCGCCTGTCCGTTGGCCATCTTGCCATTTTGAAATCGACGCGAGGCTTCGGCGTCATCATCACCGTGGTCGTCGTCAGACTGTTCCTCGGGCGTGGCGAACTTGGCGGGCGGAGCCTCCAGCGTTCCGTTCATCTCCATGGTCCTGACGATGCTCTTGGCCACGCTTCTCGACGACACGCTGCTCAGAGACGTGCCGAAGCCTTCGGAGGAGCAAATTCAATCGAAAAATACAAAGTTAACTCATTGACGGCGAGAGACGCCCGATCCATTCGCATCTATGAAAATTAAATATGCTCCAACTCTGAGGTTCCACTCTGTTTACACCGTCAACAACCCACAACAAGCTAAAGTAGCGCATGAGGCTAACTACCGCTAATGGCTATTTGCGTGTTGCGCATGTGCAAGTACTTGCCTTCCAGCTGCCTAGCAAACTGTGTCAAACGGGCTGAATGTACGCGTGACAGGAGACAAAACGGGAGATAAAAACAATGAACGTGCAAAGTAAAGTTATTGCGAGCGCGGCGAACGCAGACCTGTGCTGAGATCCGATATCTGCGTAATCTTTCTCTTCTCGTCCACCAGTTCGTAGAAAGGGCCGAGGATCTGCAGCAGCTCTTCCACCTCGCCCGTCATGGGCATGCCCTCCAAAATCTACACAGGCCAATCAAGTGTGAAATCCATGAGGCCGGTCGGGAAAAAGACATTTGAAGATGAGGACGTACCAACTTCATTTCGTCCACGTAGGCCGCCATGGCTTCCTCTTTGCTCATTTCGCCCAGAGAGTTCCACGCGTCCCTGATAAGTCAAGTGTACAAAATTGTCCTTGTAGGTGCCCGTGTTACACAGTTGGACTGTCATTATCTGGGTCTTTGCGATGCAAATATTTGAACAACCCCGACAAATTTTCCGTTTGCCCTTAAACGCCAATTTTTGGGAAAAATAAAACTTTCTAAATATCTTGTCCTACAATTTTTGACCATATCACAATTTGGACATAAATATTTTCAGGACAGTGAGGGGCATAAAAGTTGTATACAGAATTTGGAAAAAATTGACGGTTCCCCCAAAATTTTCCAAAAACTTTCCCATTCATTTTTAATAGGATGAAACGTTCAAATTTCCTGTTCACTTCCAAAGGAATTTCCATTGCATTGATGCCATTGGAGGCCATGTATGTCGAATCCATTGATGCCAATGTACTTGGATTCCATTGACTTAAATGTACGTCGATGCCATTGACGGCCATGGACGTCCAAATTTCCCATTCATTTCCAATGGCATTAACATTACATTGAGGCCCATTTAGTCAGATGCCATTGATGGCCGTGTATATAAATTCTATTGATGCCAATGTGTTTGGATTCCATTGACGCATATGGATGTCGATGCCATTGACGGCCATGGCCGTCCAAATTTCCCGTTAAATTTCAATGGCATTTGCTATGTTTAATGCCATTGACGGCCATGTTTGTCGATTGTATTGATGCCAATGTACGTGAATTCCATTGACGCAAATGTAAGTCTATTCCATTGACGGCCATGGACGGCATGTCCCCAAATGACCTGATATGACCAGGACACGCCCCCCAAATGACCTGATATGACTAGGACACAACCCCCAGATGTCCCCATATGACCTGATATGACCAGGACACGCCCCCCCCCAAATGTCCCAACATGACCAGATATGACCAGGACACCCCCCCCAAATGACCTTATATGACCAGGACACGCCCCCAAATGTCCTGATATGACCAGAACACGCCCCCCAAATTACCCAATATGACCAGGACACGCCCCCAAGTGTCCCTAAATTACCTGATATGACCAGGACATGTCCCCCAAACGTCCCCAAATCAAAAGGTGGTGAGTGACCTGTTATGACCAGGATGTGTCCCCCAAATGTCCCCAAATCAACAGAAAGTGGCCTGATATTGTTCCCGAAATGTCCCCATACCAACCTGGGCGGGGCTAAGATCTGAATCTCCCCATAGCAAAGACCCAGAGCAATTTCTCAGTTTCTATTTTAAAATATAGCTTTGTTTTAATTTATGTAGAATCGAAAATGGCAATCAATCAATCAATCAACTTTATTTGTATAGCACATTTAAAAATCCGCCAAGGAGACCAAAGTGCTTTACATAGCAAAACACAGCAAAATAAGTCAACTTTGAAAGATAAAACAAACACATAAAATAAAATAAATAAAAGACGAGGTCATAAACTGTCATTGCACATTAAAAGCTGACGAAAAATAAAATGTTTTAAGACGTGATTTAAAATCCGTAAGTGAGGGGGCCTGTCTAATAGTAAGTGGTAATTGGTTCCACAGCCTGGGCGCCATCACCGCAAATGCACGGTCACCCCTAAGCTTCAGCCTTGATCTTGGGACTACTAGAAGCAGGTGGTCAGCTGATCTGAGGGTTCTGGTTGGACTGTAAGGCTGAAGCAGTTCTGACAAATATGGCGGCGCAAGATTATTCAAACATTTAAAAACAAATAATAATATCTTAAAATGTATTCGGTAATGTACCGGGAGCCAGTGAAGAGATGCTAAAATGGGGTGATATGTTCACGCCTGCGGGTTCTAGTTAGGAGTCGAGCAGCAGAGTTTTGTACAAGTTGCAGACGGGCCAGTGCCGCCTGACCGACACCTGCATACAAAGAATTACCGTAATCCAGCCGAGTTGTGACAAAAGCATGAATCAATTTTTCCATATCAGAGCGTGAAACAATAGATTTCACCTTAGCAATCTGGCGAAGCTGATAAAAACAGTCCCGAACAACACAAGAAATCTGCTTCTCAAATTTAAAATCAGCATCAAATTGGACCCCTAGATTTTTGACATAATTCTTAAGAAACGGAGACAATGAACCGAGGTCAACATTCAGGGAGGCCTGGCTACTCGGTTTGAACACCATGACTTCAGACTTACTGTCATTCAAACTTAAAAAATTACATGAGAGCCACGACTTTATATCGTTGAGGCATTCAATAAGTTGACAGAAAGTGCCATTCTGCGCCAATGGAAAATAGATTTGACAGTCATCAGCATACAAATGAAATGAAACACCATGTTTTCTAAAAACAGAACCAAGAGGCAATAAATAAAGTGAAAATAAAAGAGGGCCGAGAACAGATCCCTGGGGAACCCCATGTGGAAGCGATGCCTTTTTGGACATGAAATTGCCCATTTTCACACAAAAACTCCGTTCATTTAGGTAAGACTTAAACCATTCAAGAGCGACACCTTGAATACCCACACTGTGTTCAAGACGAGAAATTAAAATCTGATGGTCTACGGTATCAAATGCTGCAGATAAATCTAAAAGAACTAAAACAACAAACTTGCCAGAGTCTGTTGCCAGAAGTATATCATTTGATACTCTTAAAAGTGCCGACTCAGTGCTGTGGAGGGATTTAAAACCAGACTGAAATGGTTCCGAAATCTGGTTTTCTTCAAGGAATGGTAGCAGCTGACTATAGATAACCTTTTCTAGTATTTTAGAAATGTATGGAAGATGAGAAATGGGCCTAAAATTTGAACAGAGGGTGGAGTCTAGGCCTCTCTTCTTCAATAAAGGTTCTACTACTGCATTAAGTATTTATTTGTTTTTAGTACCACAGTTCAAAACAAACAGCGAGAGAACAACACGTGTCATCTGAGGGCAGAGAGCAACGTGTGGCGCCGTGTACACAAGCCCAAGCAACGCAAATACAATATTGTGATGATAATAAGACCTGCTGTGTAAGCGCGCTAACAAACACTGGCGTAAAACACTAGGTCTTTTATTCTTCTCCATTTTATGATACGACCGGAAGCGAAGATTGTTTTTTATCGGCGTCGTACCATTTTGCTTTGCCGATGGCGTCCCAGAATCCGGGCCGGGCGATGTTGCACTTGCCCACCGTGGCTTGCTTGTAGTAACTGTAGAACTTCAGCATCATGTCATTGGACGGCTGAAAAGAACCTGCAAAAACATTTTTTTTCCAAATAGATTGAATGTCTGTAGCAAACAATAAGTGCTGCAACGATTATTCAATTAACTTGAGTAGGTCGATTAGAAAAGATTCGAACTTTACTGCTTCGAGTTTGCATTTAATTAAAGTGGTGTTGTTATGGTTTGTTTTGAAAGTGTTTGCATTTAGTTTTACTAATTTGGGTGGATACACTGCCCTCTAGTGGCAACAGTAAATATGACATAACTCATTTCACATGGCTGAATCCAGCTGCTCCCTGTTAGCCCGACATAAGCAAAGTTTTTGTTTGAGCTAATGTTTTTTTTAATGCATTCGTAGTTTATTTTATAGGTATATTTAGCCGTTTTTATGGGAATGTGTGTTTCAACCATTTGTTAAGAGCATTGTTAAAAAAAAAAAAAGTTTGCATTGTACAGCATTTAAGCTAGCGGATTATTGTTACGCAAGTTAGCCAATTGTTCTTTTTTTATATTTAGATCCTCATTTATTTTTTTAAATAGAGTTTCAAGCTCAGCTCAGGTATTTTAATTTTTTTGTGTTCCATATCCGATCAATCGATTATTCGATCTAGTTCATCGATTAATCAAGGACTAAAATAATCGATTGCTGCAGCCCTATGAACAATGAAAAAAAACATTTGACATTATGAAATTAAAAATATATATTGTGTGTATTTATCAATAGGGTTGTGAAAAGTATGGACACGTATGTATGTAGTATCGAAAAAAGGTATTGAGTATTTTTCGAGTATCGGTCTCGAGTTGAAAATGTTAGTATGGTGACAACAGCACATTATTTATGTTTTAGCTAGCTTGTTGTTCAAGTCCGCTGTGCAAAGTGGATTAGCCTTCTTGAAATCCACCTGCGTTCCGGTTCGACTCACCGTTCGGTGGCAAACTCTTGATGACTTTGACGGCCGCGTCGAACCTCAGCTGGGTCAAACGCGTCTGCTCATCGGTACCGAGCGACTGGGCCACTTCCATTGTGACGAGCACCTAAAGTACAAGACCAAATGTCTGTTTATGTCGTCATGTTCTAATCCAAACATGAAAGCTACGTTTAACGTTGTGCCAAGCGAAGACTGTTGGCTACACTCGGCGTCTGTTGTAGGACAAACATTAGCAAGTCAGTTTTTAGTGAAGTTAATGCAGATATTCCAGGATATTCGAAGGTACTCTGAGGAATTAATGTCGCTTACCGTTATAAATATGACAGCCTATCTGTGTGTCAGAAGGCGAGCAGCCCCAAGGTTTCGACCAGACGCCATGAACTGCACGGTAAAGCGTCAACCACTACAGGTGCACTCTGGGAGTTGTATTTCTTCGCGACTTATTTTCGACGACGTCAACCGGTCAACTTTGCCGTCAACCTCCGCGGTCAGCTGAGGAGATTTCGCAGAGACGAGACAAAATTGTTACACACACAACTGATTATGGATGTAAATATCGTGAATTAAACGCATTCGTTGGGTTCAGCGGTGACTATTTAGTAAAGACTACAATTCCTAGCATACTCTCTGTGAATCAGTGTGTGCCAGGTGGCTAGAGAAAAGATGACTCACTCTGCTAGTTAGGATCTTTGTTCGCACGAGCGAAAAAAGTTCCTGTGTTTTTTTTTTTTTTCATCCTGTTTCACTTCGATAAGATATGATTTAAGAGTCTAAATGCGATACGTCTCGGTTAAATGGCAGTTACTGTACTGTTCTCATTTTGGAATTCGACGATTGTTAACCGTGTTGTGACTCCTGTTTGTTCCACAGACAAGCAATAGACGATCTTCGCGCATGAGGCAATCGCCCACAAAGGGAGGCGACAGAGGGAGGGGAGGGGGGCCGCTCCCGGGTCGAGACTGAGCTGGTGGCCGCTTCACTCGAAGGGAAGTCGGAGAAGGGACAACGACGCTCGGCGGAGAGATGTAAAGATGGCAGAGCTACAAATGTTGCTCGACGAGGAGATTCCGGCCGGCAAGAGAGCGCTCGTCGAGAGTTACCAGAACCTGACCCGAGTCGCGGACTACTGCGAAAACAATTATGTGCAGGTGAGCTAATGCCAAGCTAACTCGTGCCGCCTTTTGTAGCGAAAAAAGCTCGGGATTCGAACGCTTGTTGGCACCGGAAATATGGATAAAGAAAGTGGCCGGCGGGGCCATGTTAACACACCGCTCACGGAGCGCCTTCTTTCTTTTTCAACCGCGGTGGCGACATTTGGACGTGTTTACACGTAGGGTGTGTCTACTTTTCCCTCTTTAAAAAAAGAATAATATCCCGTATCTGTTTAAAACCGGGGGCCTGTTTTACGTCCGGTCATTGAACGCGTCTCCACTCTTAATTTACGTTGATTTCACCTCAGAGAAGACCATTAATCCCAAATTGAAACGCCACGCTGGTGCAAGAAGCTTTTAAAGATGCGATAACCATTTAAAACCACAACTTTTATACCACAAAAACAGTGCTTGCTGCGGTGCAGCGTTCAGGGGCCTCATGTTAACTCCAATGTCCGACTTTGTGTTGTTGTTGGCTGCGCATCTGAGCTTTTAGTATTCTTAATTTGCTTTACCTTGTGTTGTTTTGAGCGACACCGGCGTTTGTTTTGTGACAGCTTTGTTGACTGGAGAAAATAAAAGAGGAAGGAGAGGCACCATATCAGCCTTGGAGGGTGTGTCTGTTCCAGCTGCCCGTACTCCCCCCAGCCCAGGATTCCCTGTAATTTAGCCTTCTTCTGAGGCCTCCTCGCGAAAGGACTTGGCAGGTCGGAGGCACCAACTTTTTGGCCAATTACAACCCTCGGAGAGCGGCTAAGCATGGAGCTAAAGTGTCCAGTTTGACGTCTTTGTGGGAAATGTGTCCTCAATTACTTTGGTCACGATTCAAAAATGTCCATACCGATACTCTAAAAATACGCAATACCATTTTTGATATTGGATACATTTAAAAGAAAAACTTAAAGAAGAAAAAAAAAACAATTCCGTGCCATTGATGATGATGATGGACTTCTGATCACGTGGATATTACAAACTAAATTAAAACTCTTTAGAATAGTTTTCAGATTTCCACACAAGTCGGAATTAACCCTTTAAATACCACAAAATACCTTTTAAATTATCAAGTGCCCCAAAATTAAACCGTTGCCTGCCAGACATCCAAATCATTTATACCATACAAACTAAAAATGTTTCTTTCCATTTTTTGCTTCCCTTTCTTTAAAAAACGTTTGCCTTGACATTGTTGGCAATACCCGGCCCTAACTTGTTCTGTGTTAGTCACCGGCAGTCGTTGAACATCACTGTCTTAACACTAAAACTACCAAGGGTGGATCAGTTGATAGAAATCACTTTCGTAACAAGGGAAGGGTCATCTGACACTAATCAGCATATCTTTTGTGAGCATTGAGGCCCTCATTACTCATTCCCATTCACACTCGCAAAACCACAGGGTTGAATTGCTCCAATGGGTATCTTGAGTGTTTGCAGGGCAGGGTTGCCTTGGCTTTGTTGGACAATGGACCACTCAGGCAGGCACTCGGGCGGACAACCTTTTTACATATTCCGAAAGCTGCAGTACTGCAGCTCCTTTTTATACAAGGTACAGTGTTGTTAAATTTTTCAGACGGAGAGTGATTGAGACAGTTGTTCCTTTGTGGTGTTTTCGTGTCGGACAATCCTTCTGAGGGAATCCTCAGCAAAAAAAAAAGTCTTCCTAACATTTTGTCAAATCGTACGAGTCATTCAAAATTGAAAAATGAGCAGTCACTCAAAATTATTCATTCAGGTGGATGGTTTGATGGTTTCAGAGGTCTAAAGGAATGTTTTGTCAAAGCATATGCAGCATCTCTGAGATGAGGGGGAAGGTTACAATGCCACCTCTCATCCACATACATGTAGTATTTGACTTTGCTCCCTTCACCACCTTGGTGCATATCAGCACTACAACTCACCTGTCTT
This sequence comes from Corythoichthys intestinalis, assembly GCF_030265065.1. NCBI lineage: Eukaryota > Metazoa > Chordata > Actinopteri > Syngnathiformes > Syngnathidae > Corythoichthys > Corythoichthys intestinalis. Next base: position 993,096 of record NC_080414.1, on the reverse strand, counting down.
TACTCAGTTTTTTGTTGTTGTTTTTTTTTTTTACACTGTTAACTTCTCTCTTCAGCTTCATGTCCAGATCATTGTTTTAGTATTTGGTAACTGCTCAGTATGGTTGTCTAATGTGATGAAATTGTGCACGATTTGACAAATTGCGAAGGACTGTCTGACATTACAGTATTGAGAAAAAACAGCTGTCTCAATCTTTCTGAATATTTAGTTGCACCATTTCTTGTATGTATGGAGCTTATATATAAGGGATGGTGTGGGGGGAAAAAAACTAACCTTTTTTTTTTTTGTTTTTTTTTAAATATATATATATATATATATATATCTATTGGTTTGTTTTTCCTTCTGCGCCTTCCTTGCGCCCACATGAGAATGAGCCAATTGCTTTGCAAGAACACAGCGACTGGCGATCTTTGTGTTTGAGAAAGCAAAGGGAGCCCTGGATTTGCAAATATTCAAGATACTAATTGCATCTTTCCAGAGTGAAACCCCCCCGAACACCTTGGCAGCAACTACACAGGAGTGTGTAGGGAGGTTGCCTGCTTAATTGCTTTAGTGGTCTATTCTTTGACAAAGTCAGTTTGGTATCGGGGTTATTTGACGCCTTTCTGGTCTTTCTTTATAGCCAAAAAAACCCCAGTAGTTCCAGTATTAAATCTTGATTGCAAACAAACAGGATAGACAGCCTTCCAGGACAAAAGATTTTGGTGCCATCTCCGTTATTAGGAAACTTCCTGAGGAAACGCAAGTCGTACGGCCAAGACTGAAATACGCTCGCTATCCGAGGTTTATTTGAGTGGCATCTGTGTGACGAGGAGGAGGAAGGTGCGGTGACAAGTCGCTTCAAGCTGAGGCCTGTTTAGTGTGTATCTGGAACAGAAAGACAGTTGGGGATTAGGAAAAGTGAGCTGTTAGTCCGACACTTCACCCATTGATCTGAGAAGCTTAACAACTTTAAAAAAAAAAAAACTAAAAAATGCCATTTCTTGAGAAATTGTGTCTGTGCGGTTCGCATTCTCATGGGTCACTGTCTGTAGGTTTATGTTTTTGTCACTTCCTATGAATTTTGTGGCATTTTTGGGTCACATTCGCTTTCAACACTCCCACTTCGGTCCAAAAACAAAAAACTGAGAGTGAATACTTTTGCCAACCATGGTTAAAAGCATGTTTTAGGTTCATTTGGAAACCTTACCCATTTCTGTTGTTGTATATCAACAGCTTATAAAGACAAATAAGACAAGAATTAAACTTTAAAAGTAGCCTAGTAAGTCAACTGGGATATGAGTGAAAGGATGGCGTTCCAGAAATGCAAGGGCTCTGCTCCAGAATGTCCAAGGAAGATTGTTTTATTGTGTTTGCGTATTGAACGAAGGGAGAAAAAGGGAGCGGGGGTCTTTTCATTAAACGTCTTCAATGGGACTTTGTTGGCATCACTGGGGCTGCGTTTTGGTTCATTCGGGCCAAGGGTGAACCGTAACAAACTTAGCATTCATCTTTTTCTTCTTCAATCGAGCCATTGATTGTTGGTGAAATCTGATAATAAATAGAGCTAGTCAATCGCGAGTCATCGTCGTTGTCAGCGGATTGTGTAAGTTGACATCCGTTCGAGCTAAACGGACCTTTTTAGGGAGACGTGTGGCAGGAGTTTGCTTAGAAGGTGCTTTTTTTTGCGCCCTCAGTCCATCGGATTTTTTTTTTAATTGGAAAAAAAAATACAGATGAGCTGTCCCGAGCCGATCGCGTAGTCTCACTCTCCATCCCTCCCTCTCCCTGCTCTTTGTTGGTCAGGCAGTGCACTGGAGTTGTTTCAAAAACTTAACAATGATTGACAGACTGTTTGATCTTGCCAGAGAAGCGAAGTTTAAAGCACCGCATGCATCAATCATCGTTTAACTTGTTAGACAGCTGCTGTGGCAACTCAGCAGTTTGATCGGATTTGAGTGGACTCACTCAATGAAGCATTTAATAAAGCCAAGCATTTTTCTGCTATATTCTTGTTTAAAAACAATTCGGTGGGACAGTAACATTTTTTAAACTTATCATAATTATTACGTTTGAAGTGCTTAAAAAACATTTTAAATTTAAAATCAAACGATTAAAATTTTTAATCGAGTTAATCACAGCTTAAAAATTAATCTAATTAATCGCAATTCAAACATCTCTAAAATAGGCCATATTTTTCTGTAAATTATTGTTGGAATGGAAAGATAAGACACAAAACGGATATATATATTCAACATACTGTACATAAGTACTGTATTTGTTTATTATAACAATAAATCAACAAGATGGCATTACCATTCTGTTAAAGCGATCCATGGATAGAAAGACTTTTAGCTCTTAAAAGATAAATGTTAGTACAAGTTATAGAAATTTTATATTAAAACCCCTCTTAATATTTTCATTTTAATAAAATTTGTAAAATTTTCAATTAAAAAATAAACTAGTAGCGCGCCATTGTAAATGTCAATAATTACCCATGGTGCTTAAGCCCATAAAATCAGTCGCACCAAAGCGCCAGCAGAGGGAGACAAAAAAAACACAAGTAACAAGTGGACATGACAGTGGGCTGTCATTTTAATCTGTTTGAGCGGGGCATGTGCGATAATTGCGTCAAATATTTTAACGTGATTAATTTAAAAAATTAATTATCGCCCGTTAACGCGATAATTTTGACAGCCCTAATTTAAAACAACAAAAAAACAACATGTCTCGTGTGTATCTCTTTCCAGTGCTAAATCTGAATAAATACAATGAATACACACCCACACACACAAAGACACTATGATTTTAATGAGATATTATCGCGTACTTACCTATTTTCGATCCAAAAACTTCGTGTAGCATGTAGGGGTGCAGGATATCCATTTTTTGATACCGATATCGATAACTTCCTGCTCCTCAAAGCCGACACCGATATTAATAACCGATAATAAGTATATCATTTTTTTAAAATGTATATTCACCTGAGTTTTTGAATACCTGGAGGTTTGAAAAAAACTAATGGTGAATTCAACATAGATTTGCCTTTGACGTAGCCAGATTTTTCAGAATGACATGAACATTATTATAATGAACAAAACAAAGACAAGAACAGGCTTGACTTCAAATAAAGTGCCAATATTTATTTTTTCAAATAAATATAAATTGAGTCAATCACAATTAGTCAGTGTAATTGAAGATGTGATTCCTGAACAATGAGCACTGAACTAAAACATAAACCTTTGTCATCAGATAAAAATCTTTGGTGCTACAGGAGAGGACACTGTTGTGGTCTTGGTCCATGAAACAACTTTCTTAACCCGGAAGACAGGTTAGCCTATCAATAACCTCTCAATAACTTACTAAATTATAACACTGTAAAATGCAAACATTATATAGTAAGGTTCACCACTCATTCCTCATTTTGACAAATATGGTAGAACAAAAGGATTAATGGCCTGCCTTTTAATAATCCATATAAATGCCAGTGAGTTTTCTTCTCTGCACAGTACGAAATCCTACCAAGACATGCTGACAGGACTAACATAACACGTCCATACTGTATGTCCGTGGTGAAACTTGCGTGCCGTGCATGGTTGCCGATCAAAGTATGGAAGCGTGTGGCAATCTCATCATACTTTGCCGGTAAACATTCCTCTGAAAAGTGGCGGCGGCTTGGAATGATGAACCAAATGACAAAGTAGCCGCCTGAAACCTATGTCTTCGACGAGGGAAAATGGTTGGTTGTCTAGCGCCATCATTTCTGTGATTATCTATGTGAAACTTTTCAAAGGCCTCGTTAAATGGAACAACCCCTGCTAATTAGTTGGCTTTGGAATTACCGTATTGGCCCGAATATAAGACGGCCCTGATTATAAGACGACCCCCTCTTTTTCAAGACTCAAGTTTGAAAAAAAGACTTTTTGAACACCAAATTAATTTTTATACAGAAAATAATTACAGTACATCTGAAACAAATGATGATAACGATATACTTGAGAGAAAAAACATGTTATTTTGCCTCATTCAAATTTTAATATCTGAACATTTAAATACGTAAACTAAAGTGCAATCACATTCGTAAATGAATGGCTTCTGGTTTTTGAAGTGTAAATAAACCAATCTATTCTGATAAAACGACAAACTTGCAATAACTGCATTAACCATCAAAGTGAAGTCTAACTGTAACTGTAGTCTTGAAACAAATCTGAATAAGGGAAAACGTTGCAATAAAATAATGCAAACTGGTTAAACTTTAAAGTAGCTGAGCTCTGTCATGACAGAACATCACTTCAATGATATCTGGCACCATCTAGCGTCGTGAATGGGGAGAGTAGCTGAGCTCTGTCATGACAGAACATCAATAATATCTGGCGCCATCTAGCGTCGTGAATGTGTATAATGTCTAGACCGCGAATATAAAACGACCCCCTCTTTTTTTTAAAAGTCTTATTTCAATGCAAAAAACACAGTCTTATAGTCGGGCCAATACGGTAGATGGGCAGCTTCATTCGCAGCTCGCGCGTCCTCGTACTCTTTTAAAACACCATCGAAGCGATTGTCATCTTTTAAGTGGCTTATTGAGATGTTTCTCGCCAGCCGTGCGGCACACTATAAGCATGACAGGGAGCACTTGATTTACAAACGCACACATCCCAATCCACCGACACCGTGCCAAAAATATTACATTTTATCGGTCCTATTAATAATGTTATTGGTTTTATTGGGATGACGTCATAATTCCTAATATCGGACCAATAATTATCGTGCACCAGTAGTAGCATGTATCACTGAGTGTCAAGACACAGCTGTGAATGACCAAAGCTGGACTTTTTGAGGATTTTATGCTCGCCGCTGGGGGCTGGCCAATCGGTGAAGAAAATCACCCCCGTTGCCATGTGTGACATAAGTCAGGGTTTGATTTTTCGTTTTCGAAAGGCGAGGAAGAGACTTGGAAGAGCCGCTTGGTTCCGGCTAGCCTAGCTCTTAGTCTCAGAGTCCCTACAGAGAAATGACAAGAGCCGGACTAACTCCGGTGGCATAAAATACCGTTTGGGAGGTTTAAGAAGTCTGCAGTTTTGACCATTATGCAGTAATTTAGCCCCGCCGTACTGAATAAATGCATTTTGAATATTTCATATTCCATTTAGCACAAGACTGTTATTTGTCATGACCATACCATTTAATTCACAATTGGGGAAAAATACTTAGATAAAAAGAATATACTGTAAAAATATTGGAGAGATTGAAATAATCATGACATTTTGGTCCTCTCTGTCCTATTTTCCTCGTTCTGAATCTTCTCCCTTAATGGGCTGAATTCTAAATCAGATTGAAATCATGACCCGACGTCATTATCCAGCTGGGAACGCTAGAGCGCTATAAAGACAGGCGAGTCTAAACGGCAAATTAAAAGACTCATTTCTCATCATCTGCGCTTTGCCAAATTGTTGTATATAGTCGAATCATCTCAAAATATGATTTTAATTCACAAAATAATGCTATTTAAGATTTTTTTATGGTGTCACATGCACTTTAAATCTTGCTTTTTCCTGTCGTTTCTTTTAAACGACAAATTGTGCTTTTCTGTTTTTTTTTTTTTTAATGCATTACTTTCAATTTGTTAAAAATGGTGCAGGGAGTTTTTTTTTTTTTAATATAACAACTAATGTTAGTTTTTCTTTGTGGGTTGTTTATTTTCTCACGGCGGTTGTCTTCGACGGCACTTAAGATGGATTCCGAGCATTCCTGACATTTCCTTGTCGACGGGCCCCTCGCGACGCTTGGGAAGACGTCAGACGTTCCGACACGTTCTTCTCGGAAGGCGGCGGACTCGGGAGGTCCGTTTCCTCTATTCGCTCGGGCGTCTAGGCGGAGGCACTCGGACGCGCTGCGCCCCTCGAGAGGAAGTCTAAACTTTGCCTCTCGAGCCTGAGATGATGGCTTGTTTCCTGTTGAAGGCTGTCATCTTGATAGAAACTGTGTTTGTTAACCACCTTTTGTGGTCGGCTTTAAATGTGCGTCGGAAGCAAAAAAACCAAAAGTTTGATTGCAAAGCACTGTTTTCATCCGCACACGCCCAAAAGTGTCATCGCACTTCATGTGGGGTTACAGATGTGAGATGACGAAAGAAACCGCCACCTTCTAACATCATCGTGACCCAGGAAATGCAAATTTCCGGAGTCGTCCTCCCTCTGACTTTTGCTCCGCTTCCTCCAGTTTTATTAGACGGTACAATTGACAGCTGCAGATAAGAAAATCCTCAGTCTCTTCTAGTCGTTTTTGCGACAAAAAAAAAAACAGGAATCCTAACTCTATTTCGTGCCTGTAGGACACCACTTTAAAGCTCAATAAATACTTAACACGGGAATGACATTCATTGATAAGCGTCGGACTGAGGAGGCGTTGACCCATTTGCCAATGGTAGAGAATAAACATTGTCTGAGTGTGAAATGTAGGCCAGCGCCGGCTCGCTCGCGCGCTGACAAACGGGATTTAAGAGACTCGTTTGCTTGCTCGCGCAGCCTAAATCTGCTTTTTGCCTAAAAAAAAAAAGTACATTAAAAAAAGCAAAAAGGCCAGAGTACTGCACTGTACTCACTTTCACTGCACCAAAGCAAAAATAATATTCGAACAACATTGTATAATTGCTGAAAGAAATTAGCTTAAATGTGCTCGTATAAATAAAGAGCAACAATTAGCTTATTGACATAAAAGTCAGAAATGTTGCTATTTTGAACTCATTTCTCCTTCAAATGAGTTTGAGTCAAGTAAGACATTTATTGTATTTGCTTATACAGGATCTTTGACATTTTGACACGCATGCTAATTCGGAGTCAAAATAATGGAGAGATGGCGAGAACCAAAAGTGGTATTTGCCATGTGGCTTTTTTTTCTTTGCCATGTGGCAAAATGGATTTTGCCATGTGGCATTTTTTCTTTGCCATTTGGCAAAATGGATTTTGCCAAGTGGCAATATGAAATTTGCCATGTGGCTTTTTTTTCTTTGCCATGTGGCTTTTTTTGACATGTAGCAAAATGGATTTTGCCATGTGGCATTTTTTTTTGACATGTGGCAAAATGGATTTTGCCATGTGGCATGTTTTTTTGACATGTGGCTTTTTTTTTTTTTTTGTATGTGGCATTTTTTGGGGTATATGGCATTTTTGCAGGTCATTCACGTCAATGCAATTGACGGCTATGCACGTCCAAATTTTCCATTTTAAATGAGAGAAAAACATGTTTGGCTGTGATTTTTTTTTTTTATTTTTAATTTTTTAATTTTTTTTTTATAAACTATACACTTACCATTAGTCTATGGCATAGCCTTATTTAGGTGTCAGTTGAATATCAATGCGCTGTAATGGTAAGTGTATGGTCAAAAATCACAACCAGACAGGTTTTTCTGCCATTTGATATGAAAGGGAAAATTTGGACGTGCATAGCCGTCAATGGTATGAACGTGCATGGCCTGCAAAAATGCCATACGCCCCAAACATGCCACATACCAAAAATTTAAAAAAAATGCCACAAACCAAAATCCATTTTGTCACACACCCAAAAAAATGCCATGTCAAAATTTTGTCACATGGCAAAAAAAAAAAAAAGCCACATAAATACCACTTTACATTCTCGGCCTCGCTGAAGTAATGCTTAAATGACGAATAAATTTGCTCTTCTTCAGCGTTGGAAGATGTTAGCGTTATCTAGTGCATAAGGTCTTGTTTGAATGGATTTTTTCGTCACGTCCGCAGGCTCAGGACAAGAGGAAAGCGTTGGAGGAGACCAAAGCCTACACCACGCAGTCTCTGGCTAGCGTAGCCTACCAGATCAATGCCTTAGCTAACAATGTACTTCAGCTGCTGGACATCCAGGCCTCGCAGCTGCGCCGCATGGAGTCCTCCATCAACCACATCTCGCAGGTCAGACCCACACGCCGCTCTGACTAGACGTCCGATCCGTTTGAAGTGGGAGTGCGGTATCCTACTTCAAATGGATTACACGCCTAATGTTGTCAATGGCACCCAATTTTTGTTGTTGTTGTTGTCTGTGTTTCATCTAAGAAAAAGCATTGGATAAATTTCACTAGGGAGCCAATATTTCCCCAGGATAGTAAAAACATGTAAAGATCAAAATGGTACCATGCTGCAATTTCTAACTTATTGCAAACAGGCTAGGGAGATTCGCACTAAATTCTTGTAATAATGCCATGTTCTGGCTCATTGACTCCCATTATAAATCATAATTTTTGATATGCTGTAAAACTGATGTGTTATAATGCATTTTCTGTGATTACTGATGCAATCGCTTCTTTGGCGAGTCAAAAATAATGGAAATAGAGTAATTTGTGTGTTGAAAGTCTTAACACCCAAAAGTCACTAGAGGGTGCAAAAGGCCAAAACATGAATTTGCTTGCAAAGTAATTCTGTTGTTATGAATTTGGGCCTCTAACTATGTCATAGGAAATATTCAAATTAGACTTTTATTTTTTTTATATATACAGCATAGGTAGTTTTGGTTTTAGAATAATACTGCTATTATTGTCCATAGGGGGGCATTAAAAAAAAAAAAAAAAATATATATATATATATATATATATATATATGTGTAGATAGGTCTGATGCCATTGAACATTTTTGAGTGGTTGAAACTGAAAAAATATTCCCAAATGACTTGGTTATCACACTTCAAAGGAAAAGCCATACTTTGGACAAAATCACAGGGATTTAGTCAAAATAACGCCCACGGGTTTTAAGATAAATTTGAGGTGTTTTTTTTTTTTTTTGCGCGTGTGCAAAAAACAAAGTCTGCACTCATGATTAGCAGAAGTACACTGGTTGGCTGTTTGCCCTCTGCTAGCTCTCTGATTGGTTAGCTTCATGACACATTAGTACCGTGTGCTGAATTGAGCGCGCAGAGAAAAAAAACGAGCGCAGTCGAGTCGAGAAATTGAGCGAGGGCAGGAGGTGTACTCAAAATCCATTTTTGCTTGCTCAGAATAGAGGCAGCAATATAACGCCATAGACCCAGATAAAAAATAGAATCACAGCCACACGTTGTTCTGTCATTTAATATGAATGAAAAATTTGGACTGGCATAGCCTTATTTGGGTGCCAGTTGAATGTCAATGGCCTGCAATGGTAAATGTATAGTCAAAAATCACAGCCACACGTTTTTCTGTTATTTTATATGAATGGAAAATTTAAACGTGCATAGCCGTCAATGGCATGGATGTGCATGGGCTGCAGAAATGCTGCATACCCCACAAAAATGCTATATGTCAAAATACATTTTGCCACATACAAAAAAAAATGCCGCATGGCAAAATCCATTTTCCATTGTGGCAAATACCACTTTTCGTTCCCGGCCCTGCTGCAAAAATATGCAATCGGGACATCCCTAGTTACAAATCTTTTCTTCGTTGTCCTTCTAATTTGAATTCCAATTAACTCAAGAGTTCAAAAAATCCTCAGAGGTCGAGCAAATTAATCCCGCCGGCGAAAAACCTGGACACACGCTATCTAGGCACGCTAATCCTTCGGCGTTTGAGCATTTAATCCTCTTTTGGAAGGTGTGCGGTACCTTAGTTACCACTTTCGGTGCGGTCCCATTTGCAATGACGGACGTCCCATCACGAGGCCACGTTGCAAATTTAAAGTCTGTCCCTTGTTGACCACAAGTAGACGAGTGGAAGGCTGGTGCCAACCCTCCAACTCCAAACGGATGGGACATTTATTGGCGTCAATAGAATCGAAATAGTCCCAGTTCAAATGGATTAGCTCGCTGCCAACGGCGGTGAACGAGTTAACGGCAAGGTCGCTGGGCTTTTTTGTTACCATGGCAACCCCCTGAGTCATGCCAGGGAAAGAATGCAGTTAAAGATTGCCAACAGTGGAAGAAATGAAAAGGAAACATTTCAGTCAGATCCTCCTTCCGCAAGGCGCAGTGGAGGGAGGGGGGGGGGCACACAGCTATATATAATGGAGATGGTACCTTTGTTTGTTTGCATTATTCTATCACACTTAATATAGTCAATCAGGGAATAGTATTGGTTCTCATATTTACTGTTTGTATAACTCTAACACGCCCAATATAAAATAAATAGCACTTACAGCATAGTTTAAGGAAAACGAGCAGAATATAGGGCATAAGAGATACATGATGCCTTCTTATCACGGAAGCCCAACGTGTGTCATGCAACTGACTGAGCAAGATTGACGCTGACAAACCCACATCTGCACCACCAACTCTCGCAGTCAGTTCTCCTGGACAGTTCAGAACAAATGGCTGGACGCCATGTCCCAACACAAGGAACACCGGAAAACGCCCAATATCCAACTGATATCACGACTGATAAGACTCCAAGAACCCCTTTGACGCTGAGGTGGCAAAATCCACAACCCTCGTTGCTCTGACAACAGCAACTCCCAAATCCTCCTGTCCAGTCCACAATCAAACAATAATCCTAGACCACCCCTTAACACAATGTTCTTCCTGCCCATGGCCTGCCCCGCGAGAGTAGAGGCGTGCAAAATTTCCAATTCTTAGATTATTCGCGATTCAGCCGTGGAAGATTTGAGAACGATTCAATAAAACATCCAAATTCCGATTACTGAATTATACCAGGTAAAGCAGGACTAAAACACAGTCAGCGCGGTTTTCGCAACGCAATGAGGAACGGACCGAGAGTAAATATCATGTTCAACTCATGCAGCTAGATAAAAAAAACAAAAAAACAATAATACCTGACTGCTGCCGACACCCGCTAAAAAACAACAGCTAGTTGCTAGTTGCTACAAACACACGGCTACAGTAGATATCACATATAGGTAGAACTAGATGCAAAATGACAGGCGACTGCAGCGTTGGAACATGTATTAGAGTACTAGATGTGAAATGACAGACTTGCCGGCGTTAGTAAACAGCCGCCATCTTAAAGCAGTAGACTTCCCTAGAAGGCTCTGTTGTAGCGAACCCAGTTAACTTTTTATCTAAAATAGAGAGAGGATTTTTGAAAAATTTTGGAACTAATGTACAAAACATTAAAAGCGGGGTGGGGATGTGCATGAATAATCGATTTATAATCGAATCGGAGCCTCTGAATTGTAATTGAATCGTTAGGTGCCCAAAGATTCCCACCTGTACGCGAGAGACTTCAAAAGACTGAATGTTTAACTAAGCGTTGTCATTTTTTTTCTCGAGAACCTTTTGTTGACTTGTGATATGGTGACCCTGAATCCTCGCCTGGGTCCCTCTGCGCTGTATGATTGCTGTCAACTCAGAATAAATTGTCAACTTGTGCTTCGAAGCCTTTTTCCAGCTTTCAAAATGGAGTCAGTACAAGGGGTTAAGACTAAAGTAAACGTGCAGAGTTTGGCCTTTTGGCCAGGTTGTCGGGGTCGCTGGAGGTGTGCCAACGCGGGTCCGGCGGTTCGGCTGGCGTGATTCCAGCTAAAAGGTCAGATTCCTTCAATTTATAAACGAGTTCATCAATAGACGACGTCCAGTCCATATGAACTGTTCATTTGCTGCCAGAGCTCCCACTTCAAATGGGTTAGATGTCTACTAGTGATAAACTTGATACCTAATGTTTGTTTGAGTATCAAATATGGAGTTCAAAATTTTTATATTGTGACAACAGTATAGAGACTGTCGATTTTTGTCACTCTGTATCCACTCCAGAAAAAATCCCCTCAGATATTTTTAAGTGACTCCATGGCGGGAGTTTAAGGAAAAAAAGGCAGCAGAATTCTTTCTGAATGAACCAAGTCATGGCGGCAGGTTGAAAATACAAATTTCACACTGTTGATGAACAATTCAAGCGAAGGATTTGCTTATTCTGGCCTCGTAATCTGGTTTTACCAGCTCCGGCGATAAAAGCGCATTGTTACGTAAGAACGTGTGGATTTGGTCTGAATGCCAGAAGAAATGGAAGTCAATATAGGTCAGTTTTTCTGGAGGCGTTTTGCTAGTCCTGACCCCAATCCTCAAATGTGGCGATGTCAAGTCGGGTTTGCGAGAGGTTTTCACATTCCGCTCCCGGCTTTTTGACGGGTCGCGTCGCCCGCCGTGATTTATGGCCGCTAGCTGCGACGGGTGTGTGCGCGCGAGTCCCGTTGACCTGTTTCCTTCACAACTCGACGCAGTCATTAATCATGAGGGAAAATAGTGCATTGAGGACCGACACACTTTTGAGATCCTGTTATGTTGCCACAATTGTTTTTTTCAAGCAAAATACTGAAAATTTCACATGATGGAACAACAAACCGCCCACATTTCATAAAACTTATGAAAAGATATTCAAGAAAGCTAGTTAGGGCCCGAGCACCAAGTGTTCGAGAGCCCCATTGTAATGTAAAGGATTGTTATTATTTTTTCAGGGCAAATGAAAATGGCCAATTTGGAGGCCTGAACATGCTTGAAAACTTTGCAGATGCATGTGGCTTTGCGTAAATTTCGCTAATTTTGCAACGTTGCGGAAAAAAAACTAAATCGCTCAGTGGCGCCCCCTTGAAATTTTCAAAAATGCCTCTCCTATTAGGTTTTTTTCAATGAAGAGCGTTAAATTTGGGGATTTAATACGATGTGTAAAACTGCTCCCAAAAGTCTCTTGCACCCATATTCCAAACCCAACAGTAAATCAGGTATTTTGGATTGAATGTGAAATTTTTAGCGATTTACAGGGTGCACATTTGAGACTTTGGCACCTACAGAGTAAGTTGGATCCTCCTCAAAATTGGTGATACTGGTCATGAGACATGAGATCTTAAGTTATCAAAATGGTGAGCTTTCATTCACAGGCCTGGCCTGGCGCGGGTGCCAAAGTAGGCCATTTTTTGGCAACATGCCAGGGGTTTAGTAAATGACTAATAACTCCCTGATACAAGGGGCATTCTTTTTTTTTATACCTGGTATGTATGAGAGGTGTCCCAGCCTTAACACGACTGCATTTAAATATTACCCGTTAGGCCTGGCGCCCCCTAGTGGGAATAGGAAACACCTTTTTACGAGACAGGCTGCTCCTCCAAGGGAACAAAAAATGAATTGACCTCAAACCTGTGGCAGGGGAGCCTTTAGACACGTGTACAGGTGCCTAATGAAAAATAATGAGGTTTCGTTGGAGCTGAGGGGTCCAATAGGAAAGTGAAAATAACCGTCGCCATTTTATCTCGCCACAGATTTTGAACAGTCATAACTTGGCAGATATACAACATATCTGCACCAAACGTCCCGTGCTCGTTGAGAGTCGTACCCTGGAGGGTCCTGTAGGGGTCATTTGCATCAACTCTGCAGCGCCATCTAGTGGCAACAAAAAGTCACTCACTTGACTTATACATCTCCAGTTCTTTTCAAGTTGGTCATTATATAGTTACAAGTCTTTTTGTAATGCTACATTTTAAAGCCCATGTTCACATGTCTCTGTCTGTTGCCATTATGACCCTTTGTTCGCCATTGAAAAAAAAAAAGCAGATTTTATCATGGACTTAGGTAGCTTGTAAAGCCACGGGATTTGGCACACTTGGTCAAATCGGCCCAATTAGAAGATTGATTTCTGTTTTGGATTAGGGTGGTGCTGTACAGCTCAGTAGCGCCTTCTTTTTTCATACTACTTTCTCCAATGGGTTTTTTTTTTCTCTTAGTTGTGTGAATGCATTTCTAATCCCCCAAAAGAGGCGAGTTTCCAGCTACTTAAGTTCTCATGACATGATCAGAGGGGGACGATGTGCCACCACCCTGACCTGCGTGACATCAGAGTTGCGCCAAACTGCGAGGACCTGTTCAGTCCTGCTTGCAGGCCTAGTTTTCTACTGTGTAATATACATGAGTGAGATTCCTGAAATGTTCATTCTTAGACGGTGGACATTCACAAAGAGAAAGTGGCCCGTCGGGAGATCGGCATCCTGACCACCAACAAGAACACGGCGAGAACCCACAAGATCATCGCGCCGGCTAATATGGAGCGGCCGGTGCGCTACATCAGGAAGCCCATCGACTACGCCGTGCTGGACGACGTCGGACACGGAGTTAAGGTTGGTTTCACACGGGCTACTGCCTCTTTTATTTCTTACAGGCTGACGGCCTGTCAAGTCGCCACTCGGTTTATTGTTGTTGGTGGTGTGTACACTATCATTTTGAGCTATTCCTCTGTTATTCGTGGATGGATCACAGTGAAATTGGGTAGAGCTATTCTAGGCCTGTATACTAGAGATAGAACAATTAACGGCGCCGATATTTGGAAATTTGACGTGTGTCAGTATCGACCTATTTAGAATCTGACCGTTCGATATGAAAAATATTAGAGCTGTCCTGACTAGTCGACGTCATCGATGACGTAAATGCGTCGACGAACACAACAGCCTGTCGACTGTTTATGAAGGGTTAAAAATATATGCGTGGGAAGCTAAGAATGTCGGCCGCTCGCTATGCAAGCGGGGAAAGCGGCACAAAGTCAAAAAAGCGCACCACGGTGGCCAAAACGTTGACTTATTTCAATGACACAAAGGAGGGTGCACTGTTGTGTCCTGTCTCTTCAATGCCAAGCTTGGCTGCAGGTCGGCCAGGAATGAACACCTAAAGCGCCGTCACCCAGTTGTAATTTTGGAAGATGACAGGAGACAACAAGCTGGCAGAACGACATGTTTTGTTGAAGTTGCTAAGCCTGTCACGATATACAATGAGTCCATTTATCGCACGGTAAATAAAAATGAGGGCATTAATTTTTGTTTTATCGCCACGTGCGTGCATACATTTGTGCGTGCGTGATGATGGCATATGAGACTCCAGTTCCTTTGACAGATGTTTTATTGGTCATCAACGTGCCAAAGAATTAAAGTTCAGACACACAATATAAGGAAACACATCTATATTAAGCACTGTAAACGTTAGCATTGCTACATTGATGCCAATGGGGAAAAAACACAAGCTACTTTAGCCTGCTCTAAAACATTGGCAGTCTTCTCCAAAATGCAAACTTGCTGTTTAAAGGTGACACTTCAAACATGAAAAATCACTGTTTATCAGCATTTGCAAACGAAAAAATGAAAAAAAAATAATACTGACACCACATGCAATGGTGAAAAGTGCTTTTTTTGCGGAGTGTAAAGCTTACGGTTAGCGGTTTAGTGAACATACTTCCGGTAAACATTTCAAAATAAATAAAAGCACATCATGTTTGTCATATAAATAACGATTTCTGGAGTTAATCCCACATACTTCAGAATTCAGATTCTGCACCAAGAATAGCTTTAAAATGACGCCCTTTATGAAAAATCTGATTGGCAATTATAATATTATTTAAAGTAGTATATATTTTATATATATATATATATATATATAGTAATATTAATGCTAGACATTTTTTAAAGAATTGTTTTGAATCATGTTGGAAGTGGAAGATGTTCCTTATCCGATTACTCGATTAATCGAACTATTTCATCGATTAATCGACTACTATAATAATCGATAGCTGCAGCTCTACAATGAAGTTCATTGTTTGCATTATTCAAATTTTGGCTCCAAAAATCAGTTATCTGCCCTTCTAACAACTAATAATCTGTGTCGGTCCTGAAAAACCCAAATCGGTCGAGCTCTACTGTATACGCATCTATTATTGGTGTCAGATTTTTTTTTTTTATTGCAAAATTATAGTTAGGAGTAAACCAGTAGATGCTAGCCTACGGACAACCTGGCCAACGTGACAACCAACATAAATACTGTTTTCGCTAATAATGACATTTTTGTGTCAACCCTGTTGACAAAAGGCTTCCCACTCTCTGTGACATTTACCAAAGCGCGAAGGTCGCTCCGGGCTCAATATTTACTCTAGTCCGTCTTGTACTTTGACTTCCCGTTGGGGCCGTTTTGACATGCCCTCTTTCTGTCTCTCATTTTTTCCCCCCCTGCCCCCTCGCCGCCCTAAGTGGATGAAAGCCAAGGTAAGTCACATGACCCATTTTGCTGTCATGTATTTTTTAACAAAAAGAAAAAAAATCTCCAGCAAACCTCGTCCTTGTGTCCCTCCCCTCTATTAATCAACCTCTAGATGACCCACCAACGTCTACGTGTTGTCGTCCTTAACTTGTCGGCTGCCATTGACGGCGCGAGACGTCCAATCCGTTGGAAGTGGGAGAGTGGCGGCGAATGAAAGAATGTTTATTCGCTGGCAACTCTCCCACGACGTCTAGTGACAAACTCATTTCAATTCAAAGCTGAAGGGTGTTTGAAGGCCACATGTTGTGATGGCTATCATCGTCAATGGCACTGATAGTTCAAGTAGTTTAGTACAAATTTGGAAAACAACCACAATGGCATACAGTACCTTCGCCAAGGCCAAAAAACACATTTTTCTGCTGTGGCATACCACATGTTCTCAAATACGGACCATGGTTTTGATGTATTTAACTGTACGTCCAAAATATTTATGGATTGGACGTCTGTCAACATCAATAGCAGCAGGTAAGTTCATTCAAAATCATCCTTGGCGGAGGTGATAAATGGTATGCTTGTTTAGATGCTCTTTTTTCATTAGAGGCCACTCTAAACATGTCTTTTCTTCCTCTTTCTCCTTGACTAACCGCAGCAACATGGAAACAATCAGTCGATCCGAGCGGGCACGCTATCGCGGACCAACCCGCCCACGCAGAAACCACCCAGTCCGCCCATGTCGGGGCGCGGCACGCTCGGGTGAGAGTCGCCGTCGATTTCCTGTGCCGGGAATGTATTCCTGTTGTCAAAACTATCCGCGCTGAAATGTTCTATCTAGGTATGATATTTGTTTGCAAAAGTATGCATACTCGGTAATTTGTTTTTAGTCAACGGAAATATGTTGTCATCAGTGTTGTTAATCTTACTTTAAAAAAAAGTAATTACAGTTACAAATGACTTCTCCCAAAAAGTAATTGAGTAACTCGGTTACCTGAATGTAAGAGTAATTAGTTACTTGGCAAAGTCACTGGTGTTACCTTTCATGTTTTTTTTTTTTTTTCATTCCAAAAAAAAAAAAAAAAAAAAACATGGTAGCCTTTGCTATGTTTGTAAGTAATTTCATGTTGTGACTCAACCGTTAAAGTTGTTCAAATTGCTCTCGTTATTGCATTAGTTCCCTTCTGTCTACTTTCGACATGTGGACGTTTCAAAACTGTTTGGTCATTTAAAGACAGATTCAAGTCAAGATTTTGCCGATTTAGGAGTATTTTAGACAAAAAGTTACTTAGGTTCACCTGGAAGGTTCTCTACAACAGAGCCTTCCCGAGAAGTCTACTGCTTTAAGATGGCGGCTGTTTACTTACGCCGGCGAGTCTGTCATTTCGCATCTAGTTCTTCATACATGTGATATCTACCGTAGCATTATGTGGGCGTAGTTTGTAGGCTATTGGCTACAGTCAGGTATTATTGGCGCCACCTAGCATCACATTTGTAATGGTGTCACAACTCCCTTCCCTCCTCCCCACTCCCGCTCTGCTGTCTCGTCTCCGTGAGTCCGTGTCTGACTTTTCTCGCGTCATTCAACTAGGGCAGTAACGCTATATTTATTAGCGATGAGAAGTCTACTGCTTAAAGATGGCGGCTGTTTACTAACGCTGCCCAGATGCGGCTGAGTCTGTCATTTCGCATCTAGTCTCAAATGCATGCGATATCTATGAGACGCATCGGACACTACCTGCTACCAAACTAGCATCATGCGGGCGTAGTTTTTAGTAACGTCGCGTAGTAGTTTGTAGCGGCTGTCGGCTGCGGTAAGTTTTTTTTTTTTTTTTTTTTTTTTTTGCTTCTTCCTCTACGCACTAGGTGAGCGCGTTGTCCCGCATTAAAAGTAGTCCGGGCAAAACGTGATGCTTAGAGCTGGCAAAATTAAACAATTCCTCGAGGTGAATAAAATTACTCCAATCAGTTTTTAAACTCGAGTTGCTCGGGTATTCGTTTCAGCTCTACATTCAACCAACGTATACATCCTCAGTAATGGTAACGTCGTTGCCAGGATGAGAAAAGAAATTAATTAGATTACCCACTACTGAAAAAAATAACACTGTTAGTTACACCGTTATTAACAACACTGGTAGTAATGAGCAAACATTTGCTTTTGTATGACTCTTGATAGTTTTGGAGGATATTGTTGCATTTTTCTTCACAATTTTAGCACAGTAGCGCCAGTTGTCATAATTGAACATTCTTTCTTTGGCAAGAATATTTTTTTAAATATAACTTTTTTTCCCCATATCACATGCTTCTATGTGGGGGTGGGTTTAGGTAAGGGATGTCATTCTTAATTATTTTTTTTAGAATATACATATATCAGATATTTATTTTGTTTGAACAGTGATCCCGTGATTTTCGCGTTTAATGGGGACCGGAAAATTAAAAATCGGTGAAGTAAAGGTGGAGCTATAGATTTGATTTTTTTTTTTTTTTCCCTCTCTCCAGATACATATAAGACATGGTTAAAATATAATTGGGGGGGGGGGGTGTATATTTTATGACCCCTTAGCCAGACTGCCGGAATCACGCCAGCTGAGCTGCCGGACCCGCACTGGCACCCATCCGGGCCGGCGAGACCCTGACATCCCGGCCAAAAGGCCAAACTCTGCACATTCACCTTACTCTTAACCCTTTGTACTGACTCCATTTTGAAAGCTGGAAAAAGGCTTCGACGCACAAGTTGACAATTTATTCAGGTCGACAGCGATCAAACGGCAAGGCAAAACAGAAACAAACTCAGGCGGGTTAGGCAATGTCACCCTATCACACGTCAACAAAAGGCTCTCAAGAAAAATGACCACGCTTAGTTAAGCATTCAGTCTTTTGAAGCTCTCACTGGGTGGGCCGTGGGCAGGAAGAAGGGTGTGTTTGGGCTATGTTTGGGATTATTGTCTGTTTATGGATTGGACAGGAGGATTCAGGAGTTACTGTTGTCAGGGCAACGAGGGTTGTGGATTTTTCCACATTAGTGTCAAAGGGGCTCTTGGAGTCTTGTCAGTCATGTTATCAGTTGGATATCGGGTATTCTCCGGTGTTCCTTGTGTTGGGACAGGGCGTCCCGCCATTTGTTCTGGACTCTCGGGGAGAACTGATTGCGAGAGTTGGTGGTGCAGACGTGGGCTTGTCAGCGTCAATCTTGGTCAGTTGCATGACACCGATGTTGTGCTTCCGTAATAAGAAGGCGTCATGGATCTCTTATGCCATATATTCTTATTGTTTTCCTTAAACTAAGGTATAAGTGCTATTTATTTTATGTTGGGTGAGTTAGAGTAATACAAACAGTCGATTGGTAAATACGAGAAAAGGTACTATCTCCTTAATATTTATAATATATATATATATAAAGAAAATAATGATTTATACACGAATACATGCATTTATCTTAACATTATCAATTACTGTATTTTTTTTTAATTGGAAAAAAATCCTCGATGGACTGAGGGCGCAAAGTTTGAAGCACAAAGTAGCAAAGGATCACTGTACGAGGACATCTAAAGGTAACTAATAGGATTGCTTTTTCATTTTCATTTTGGATGATTGTACATAACTGCAGACGCAACGCCTCCTACAAAACCTTGGAGCCGGTGAAGCCCCCCACGGTGCCCAACGACTACATGACCAGCCCGGCTCGTTTGGGCAGCCAGCACGGCGCGCAGCACAGCCCCGGACGCACGGCCTCGCTCAACCAGAGGCAGCGCACGCACAGGTACCGTATTCAAATGGCTTACGTTGTCATTTGAAGTGGAAGGCTCATTAGTCACGCAATGCGGCACACATGATTTCATTCTGGCATGTTTTCTGACCACAGTGAGGCTGGGGAAGCACAGAAACTGCCTCAGATGGTGGCCGTGAAAATGATCTTCATTAAAGCAAAATGGGGAGAGAAAAAAGGAAAATATTTAAAGAAAATAGTTAAAAGTAGCCCCATTTTTTTACGTGAAACATCGCAAAGGGGGGAGTGGTAGTAAAAATGGGCAGAAATTTCCAAATTTTTGGGTGATACAAATAACAATTTTTTAAAAATTCTCGTTCCTGTCAGTGGCAGCAGCGGCGGCAGCAGCAGCCGAGAAAACAGCGGCAGCAGCGGCATCGGCATTCCCATCGCAGTGCCTACTCCCTCCATTCCTAACTCTGGAACAGGTGACTTTCTTTTTAATATGATTCAGCATTTATTGTATGACATCCCAGTCAGAGTTGTTTCTCAAGCGTAATGCTTCTGGATGTAGTTCTCACGAGGACGGAACGTGTTGCCAGGGAAACCCAAAAAGTATCAAGGGCCTATTTAGATGATCTATACACGAACTCTGTGACGATGATAGACAACCAATCACGGGGCGTCTGCTGTCAGTTTAACGGAGTTTATCATTATTTGACGTCCTGTCCATTAGAACCAGACCGCGAATGAAACATTGGTTCGTTTGCTGCCAACCCTCCAAGTTCAAATGGATTAGACATCAAGCGCCAACTGTGGCACCCGTTAAATTCATGAATTGAAGGTAAACATGCTAACCATTAATTTGACTGATTTCAAACCAAAAACATTTTTCTTCGTCTGTCATCTTTGACCATTTACGCTTGCTCGTAAATCACAGTTTAGCTCGCAATGCTAAGCTTTAGCAAATCAGGTGTCTTGTGACCTCACAAAAGTTGCTTTACGATACATATCGTCAAAAGTTATCGAAAAAGCGTGTTATTTTGCCTCATTCAAATCTTAATATCTCAACATTTAAATATGTAAACTAAAGTGCAATCACATTCGTAAATGTAATTTTTGAAATGTAAATAAACCAATCTATTGTAATAAAAAAAAAAAAAATGCAATAACTGCATTAACCATCAAAATGAGGTCTAACTAACTGTAGTCTTGAAACAAATCTGAATAAGGAAAAACATTGCAATAAAATAATGCAAACTGGTTAAACTTGAGAGTCGCTGAGATCTGTTATGACAGAACATCGCTTCAATGATATCTGGCGCCATATAGCGTCGTGAATGGGTATGACGTCTAGACCGCGAATATAAGACGACCCCCACTTTTTCAGTCTTATTTCGATGCACAAAACACAGTCTTATATTCGGGCCAATACGGTAATAGCATTTGACAAGTGATAAATTGCAACAATATGATTTCTTAAATGTCCCAGACAGTTTAGATCTCAATGTCTGTGGCTTGTCCCTTGACGGTGACCTGTGGAATCTGGGCCGGGTTAAACCAGTTAAAAGGACAAGGCAGATTCAAACATTTCTATAGACCCCAATCACCAACGTCACACAATCACTTGATCGCTGTATTGTGCCGCCATATTGTCCGTCATTGTGTGTCCGTATTGTCAATGATCGTAGTTTCTAAAGGTGGATTCACTTGCAAATCATGGTAGCCCCGGTGCTTTCAGACGCTGTAAACTCATTGGAGGAGTTGCATAAAAGCAGTCATTTGGAAAAGCTTCGGTCGATCCAGTCGCCAGATCCATATTTGATGCCCAAATCGATGTTTCCTCCCGTCTGGTCCCATCCCGAGCAAAAACCTCCAGTCATAGTCCAGTTGATGTGACGTTGAGGCGTCGGGTACCCAAAATCAGCACTGGCCCAAATATAAACCGACATTTGGGCAGCTGAGCGTCACCATTGTCACGATTGTAAAATGAAACTTGATCGGTGGTTCGACAACGGGCGCGCTTATTTATAACGCTTTATTGAAGTGAAAACATCAAATGTTTTCATGGACACATTACAGTTTTGGATTTACGACTGTAAAATCAGTTTTAAATAAATAATTACATTACACAAAATATCAGTACTGTATTTTATTAACAAATCATGGTCGTGGGCTGGACCACATAACCATCTTTGAACCGAAATGTACTAGTCTACAGGTTTTCGCGACCATATCCCAATGACAATCACACAGGTATGACATTTATTAGTTCAAGCAGAGTAAAATAATACATATTCACGGTACAAGAAAGTCGTTTCCATGTGGGCGCTCCCGTCGGGGGGGCATTTCACGCGGGGCGGCTATTTTTCGGCACAACACCTGTTGTAAAGTTCATCTTCTTGCTGCGCGACCGTGGCAACGAGCTTCTCATAGTCTCCGTCTGATGATGTCTGCGATCGTGTTGTCATCACGACTATTAATGTTTTCGCCGCTGTCTGACGGCTGTCGACACAAACGCATCATGGACCAAGATAAACAAACCGTGCTGCTTTAGAGATTTGCCCTTTTAACAATGGGCACACAGTAACTACTAAAATGACCCTTTATCTTCTCTGTTACTGCAACCAACCGCCACACATGCCTTCACCATTTTGATTCATCAATGTTAACGATTGTCAGGAAGGTTTTTGGGTTCGTTTACTAGGCGGTGATTCCTTAGACAAGCAGAAAAACACGCAGTAATAGGAGGAATGTACGTAGCGGTAATATGTAAACATGATGAGCTGACGGACAATATGGCGGCTCAAGTCAGGGGGGCGGAGTTGTGAAGTCACGTGAATGGGGTCCGTAGCTATCAATCACTAAAATTTTTGTTTACTGCAATCAATCATGGAACATACTATTATAGCAATCAATACTTTATTGTGAGCCTTCATGGGTAAAAGCAAATATTTAATAATCATTTAATAATTATCTTATCATTAGTACTACCAATCGGCCGCAATATGTCCCTATCTCTACTCAATAGTGAGCAAAGTGGCTCCTCCTGTCAAGCGTACGTGAGTAGCGCATGCAAGATGATTGAAAATAGCGGCACAGATGACACATTTTGTTCCAATATGAATTATTAGTCCTTTTAGCGTTTATGGCGTTTTAAAAAAAAAAAAAAAAAAAACAGTGAGAGCTGTTGTAATTGAAAAAGAATACAGTTGTATGAAAAAGTATCTGAACCTTTTGGAATTTCTCACATTTTTGCATAAAATCACCACCAAATGTGATATGATCTTTGTCAAAATCACACAGAGGAAAAAACGCTCTGCTTTAACTAAAACCACCCAAACAGATTTTCATATTTTAACGAGGATGGTATGCAGGCAATGACAGAAGGGAGAGAAATAAGTTAACCATCACATTCAATATTTTGTATCCCCCCCCCCCACCCTTCGGCAGCAGTAACCAGATGCTTCCTGTAGCTGCAGATCAGTCAGGCACATCAACCAGGACTAATCTTGGCCCATTCTTCTATATGCTAAAAAACTGCTGTAGTTCAGTCAGATTCCTGGGATGAATCGCCGTCTTTAGATCATGCCACAGCATCTCAATGGGGTTCAAGTCTGGACTTTGACTTGGCCACTTCAGAACGTGTATTTCATGCTTCTGAAACCATTCTGAGGTTCTGTGTTTTGGATCATTGTATTGTGGCAGCATCCATCCTCTTTTTAGCTTCAACTGTCTGACAGGCTGTGGAAGATTTTCCTTCAAATTTTGAATTCATTCTTCCATTAATGACTGCAAGTTGTCCAGGCCCTGAGGTAGCAAAACAGCCCCAAATCATGATGCTCCCTCCACCATGCTTCACGGTGGGGATGAGTTGTTGATGTTGGTGAGCTGTTCCATTTATGACGTTGTGTGTTACTCTCAAACAATTCAACTTTGGTTTCATCAGTCCACTAAAATATTTGCCAAAACATCTGTAGAGTGTCCAAGTGTCTTTTTGTGAACATTAAATGACCAACAATGTTTTTTTTTTTTTTTTTAGACAGCAGTGGCTTCCTCTATGGAGTCCTGCATGAACACCATTCTTGGCCAGGTTGTTGACGTGTGCACAGAGATATTGGACTGTGTCAGTGACTTCTGTAAGCCTTCAGTAGGCACTCTAGGTTTTTTTTTTTTTTTTTTTTTTTTACCTCTCTGAGTATTCTGCGCTGAACTCTTGGCGTCCTCTTTTGTGGACGGCCACTCCTTGGGAGAGAAGCAACAGTGCCAAACTCTCTCCAATTGTAGACAACTTCTCTAACTGTCGATTGATGACTTTGAGATAGTTTTGTATCCTTTCCCAACTTTATACAAATCAACAATCCTTGATCGCAGGTCTTCAGACAGCTCTTTTGACCGAGCCATGATGCACATCAGACAATGCTTCTCATTCTTACCAGGTGTGTGTTTTATAGTGGGCAGGACAGCTTTAAACCACTCATCAGTGATTGGGCACTCACCTGATTTATAATGTTTTGTAAAAATTGGTTTCAGTTGCTCTTTGTCTCCTTAGGCAGAGGGTTCACTTATTTATTTCCCTTTCCATCATTGTTTGCATGCTATCCTCATTAAAATATGAAAAGCTATAAATGTTTGGGTGGTTTTAGTTAAAGCAGACCATGTATTTTCATCTGTGTGATTGACAAAAATGGTGATTTTATGCAGAAATGTGAGGAATTCCAAATGGTTGATACTTTTTCAAACAAGTGCATATAAAATGGCCCATATAGTGATGGATTTATCGCACAGCCTTGCTTACAAATGTTTGAAAAACAATCCAAAAGACAACGAGAACCTTCTCCACAGTCCCGTTCATCAGCTCCCCCCCAGGTGGGCCTCCCCCACCTCCACCTCTTCCTCCTCCGGCCGGGCTCGGCCCTCCGCCGCCGCCGCCGCCGCCTCCTCCTCCCTTAGGTGAGACCCCGGACGTCCCCGGTCGTCCGTCACGCATGAGTGGTGAAGATTTTTCAAAATCACTTGACTCAATGAACCACTCAATGGTGGTGGTGCTGGTGGTGGTCGGTTCTCCTTACTTTCTGTCAGCTAGCAAATAACCTGTACTGGTCTCTCACTTCCATTGACGGCGCTAGACATCCTATCCATTTAAAGTGGGAAAGTTGGCACGAGCGAACGTTCATTCGCTGCCACCCTCCCACGTCAAATGAATTGGATGTCTACTGCGGATAAACTAACGGATGTCTATCACCGTCAATGATTAACCGGTCAATCATGTTCTTAACTCTTCGGGGTCTGTCTTTCCTTCTTCCGCTTCCCCGACGCCCGGCCAGCGGTCGCCCCCGGTCCGGGCTTGGGCCCCGCCCCCATGTCGCAGTTCGGCACGGTGTCGCGTCAGATTTCGCGGCACAACCCGGCCAACTCGTCGGCGTCCACGGTGTCGGCCACCGGCACGTACCGCCGGGCGCCGTCCGTCACCTCGCAGTTCTCCCTGCAGCAGCAGCAACAGCAGCCTCATATTAACGGGGGCACGCCCGCTTACAGCCACAACTCAAGTAAGCCCCGCCCCCTCGCCAAAAGCAGCACTGAGCAAGTGGAATTCTTAGTGATTCAGTGTGGGCAGAATTTCTTCCACTTTGGGTAACTGATGCTGATTCTTACTTTTTCCGTGCGCGTGTTGCGCGGTTCAGTGTGCGTGGCTCCGCCTCCTCCTCCCCCCATGCCCCAGCTGACGCCACAGATCCCGCTGACTGGCTTTGTGGCCAGGATGCAGGAGAGCAGTAAGTGTTAAGACCATCATTGAAGCCCCATCATCATCATCGTTGTCTTCGTGCAGCGTGTTCTCAACTCCCAGCATGCATTGCTTTGTCACCATCCTCCCCGGTAGTTTCCCTCCTGCATGTTTGCAAGTCGGCGCCTAATTTAACTCGCCGTGATTGTTGTTAGTTAGTTTCAGTGTAATGCCATGCTGGACTGTGAAAGATGTTGCAACTTGCTGGTAGAACCAAGAACTACATTTCACACTACGGACATTGAGCTTCTGTGATGTTACTTTTTTTTTTTTTTTTTTTTAAATGCAAGGTTACTCTTACAATAATTTACAGTTCACCATCGTTATTTTTTATTTATTTATTTTTTATATATATAAAGTCCCATATTCAATTTTTATACATCACTTCACATTGTACATCATCGTTTGCAAACTATCATCCAACAATATTCCACTAATGACAACATTCATTTACAGAGGTGGGTAGAGTAGCATAAAATTCTACTCAAGTAAGAGTAGGGTTACTTCAAAATAATATACTCAAGTAAGAGTAATAGTAGTCATCCAAAAAATGTACTCAAGTACAAGTAAAAAGAGAAAAGAAAAATGCTCTTGTAACTGCTTATTTTTTATTTTTCTTAAAGAATGGCATTTTTTTTCCTGAGCACAAAGTTATCTACGTGAGCCGTTGTTATAAGGATACTGTACTGTACAATAACACATTACATAACCACATTAAGCCAAAGAAAAACCAAAAAAATTGAATTCCAATACGTGAAAAAAATTACGTGAATGAGGCATTATTCGCCCAAAGAGCATGAGTGCCCTCTGGTGGAGAAAATAGTTCTTAGTTTGAATAGTGAAGAGTTCCTTCATAATTACTTTTTAAAAATTTAAAGGATCATATCTCCTGTTTTCCGGGGTCAATCGGTGCCAAATAAAAACTGGGAGAGAGGCTGAAACTCGCACTTTCGAGTAATGTTGGGAGCAGCGCTCAATATCAAATACTTCATTTTTTACGGTGCTAAAGACACGTGATTTAGCAGGCTGGCGTGGAGCTAGTAACGGCAAGCTTAAGTCTGATTGGTTTAATGGAGTCATGTGATTATTGTTGCGACGTCTAATTGGTGAAATCGGTAGAGCTACTTGCTACGACTAGTACAGCTGCTACGCCTACGGGCAAAATAAATAATCTAATATATAATGATATAAAGAGGAAAAAACGACTCTTGTGTAGCCCAAAGTAGCGGAGTAAAAGTAGCGTTTTTTTCTTCACAAATCTAGTCAAGTAAAAGTAATAAGTATAGCTAAGTAAAACTACTCATAGAAGTAAATTTTCCCAAAAAGTTACTGAGTACATGAAACGCATCACTACCCACCTCTGTTCATTTAACACCATACAATATTCCAAATCATACAATATAACATGTTAATATTACACATCATACCACTATATTCTAATCAAATCAGACAATATTATAATATGCTAAGCTAATTTTGTTTGCTTGAATTTAATTGTAGAAAATGTGTTCATCCCTGTTCTCCTTGCATGGTAGCTGCATGATTGTGATTGGCTCTCATTAGTCTTCTTCCGTCCAATGACGGACGAGCACGCCAACATTTCCCCCACCCAAATGTTTCTGCATGTCGTGGCGCTCCACCTCGTTGACATTTTTGCCACCTTTCCCGCCAGTCTCCGACGCCCCGACTCCGCCCCCGCCTCCCCCGCCGGACGACATGGGAATGTTCGACGAGTCCCCGCCTCCGCCGCCCCCGCCCCCGGTGGACTACGAGGAGGAGGACGCCTCGGTGGTGCACTACAACGACCCCTACGCCGACGGGGACCCCCAGTGGGCGCCCAAAAACTACATCGAGAAAGGTACGAGGGTTTTGGGCGCCGCGGACTGAAACACGCTGACCCGACTCTCCTCTCGCTAGTAAGGGTGTGCCATCTTAGGCACCCCTCGATTCGATTCGATTCGATTACGATTCAGGGCGCTACGATTGCATTACTGACCAATGGGCACGGTATTGACAATGATCACGATTATCGTGACTATCGACGCATCATACATTACTAATTAATAAAGTAGCCAAACAAATTTATAACCATTATTATATGAGGCTTTGCTGAAGCAAAGGCCCAGATAGTAAAATTCAAAATTTTTTTTTTTTTGAATGGCGTTTCATCAGCACGCCACACAGCCCAAACCGTTTGACCGATGGCCTTTGCCCGCAAATGCCAATTTTTTTAGAATTTTTTTTTTTTTTTTTTAATTTCAAAATGTATGAAGTGCTACAAATGTTGACCAACTCGCATCATTTGGACATCAAAAATTCCGGGATGTCGAGAGGCATAAAAGAATTTGGAGAACTTTTACGGTTCCCCCGAAATCTGCCAAAAACTGTCCCATTCATAGTAATGGGATGCTTAATTATATGGGGCTTTGCTATAGCAAAGCGGCAAACGATGCAGCCCGAACCGTTTGACCGATGGGCACCGTGCGAATATCGAAACGACCGGAATTTTCGAGCGATGCAAGGACTTTTTCCAACAACCCCCAAAAAAAATTCCCTTCCCCCATAAGCACCGATTTTTCGGGCAAATAAAACACAATTTTCAAAATGTATCTAGTCCTACCAAATTTCGATGCCATTGACGGCCATGGACGTGCAAATTTCACATTTCCAATGACATTTGGTTAAAGCTATTGACGGCCATATATGTCGATTCGATTGATGCCAATGTACTTGGAATCAATGCATATGTAAGTCGATGCCATTGGCGGCCATGGACGTCCAAATTTCCCATTCATTTTCAAAGGCAAAAACAGATGTCCTCAAATCAACAGGAAATGACCAGATATCAATAGGGTGTCCCCCCCCAAATGTTTCCGATTCCATTGACGCATGTGGAAGTCGTTGCCATTGACGGCCATGGACGTCCAAATTTCCCATTCATTTCTCATGGCAAAAAAAACCTGTCCCCAAATATTATCCCCGAAATGTCCCTAAATCAACCTGGGCGGGGCTGAGATCCGTATCTCCCCACAGCAAAGCCCATAGTAATTTCTCCAGAAATTGCAGTTTCTAGTTTATTTAAAATATTCTAATGATTCAAAAGGAACGATGGAAACATCCCCTTGAACAATTTTTTTTCACTACAAGAAAGTGCAAAAACATGAACCATTTTAAAGGCAGTACTTATTTCTCAACATGCCTATACACCACACAGCTGACCTTGATATACTCTTTTTCACAAGAAGGTGCAAAAACAATAGCTGTTTCAAAGGCATTGCTTATTTCTCTCAACAATACTATAAAATTTACACTGTTGGAGTGAATTCCACATTTTCTGGAAACAAAGTGTTTTTTAGAAATAAGACCAAAACCAATATATTTCGTTTTCACAGATTTCTGTACTATTTCGCATGTTTGTATTGTTAATGCTATACGTTTGTACACCACCAAAGAACGCACAACTTGACATGGAAATACATGTTAGCAAAGTCGCTAATTAGCATAGCGCTCGGCGCTAACTAGTAACATCTCAAAAAACAACAACAATAAAAGGCTAAACAGTGCAAGAGAGTTTGTGTACTCACCTCTTATTGACACACACAGGACTTAGCAATACACTCGGGACATTTTCCAATTAACGCGACTTGAACCTACTGCTGGACAACTGAAAGGCAAGGAGCAACGGAGAGGGGAAGCCCTCTCGCTCTAAAAAATAACTTGCGCACATCAGCGCGATCGCTTGGTCCCTGCCTGCCTCATACACAAATTTATTTTCCAGTCTTTTGAAAAAGTGTAAATCTCTCGCTCAGTACCAGCTGCATCTATCATAACGTTGTACGTGCGTCCGTTTAAGGTGTCCGGGTGGCAGACGTGTGTTGAATTTTGTTCCGCTACGAGCGGCTGTCAAAAAGTTATTAGGGGAAAAATCATCGTTTTTGAACATTTATGAATCGTAATCGAATCGTCACGTGTCGAATCACGATGCATCTAATAATTGATTTTACTCTCCAGTGGTGGCCATCTACGACTACAGCAAGGACAAAGACGACGAGCTCTCCTTCATGGAGGGCGCCATCATTTACGTGGTGAAGAAGAACGACGACGGCTGGTACGAGGGCGTCAGCGCCGGCGTCACCGGACTCTTCCCCGGCAACTATGTGGAGAGCATCATACACTACGCCGACTAAAAGCGTTTACAAGTAAGACCGCCAAGTTGGAGTTGAAAATAGTTCCCGAAGGCGTAAAGATTTAGATAATCTGCAATATAGATTTTGTTTTTGGGGTCCAAAGAGTTTTTTTTGTTTTTGGCTTTTTGGGCGGTCAGTGGGCGGCGTTCTTGCCGCCATGCTGTAAATTGAGTTGATGAGCAATTTAAA
This sequence comes from Corythoichthys intestinalis, assembly GCF_030265065.1. Taxonomy (NCBI): domain Eukaryota; kingdom Metazoa; phylum Chordata; class Actinopteri; order Syngnathiformes; family Syngnathidae; genus Corythoichthys; species Corythoichthys intestinalis. Next base: position 963,329 of record NC_080414.1, on the reverse strand, counting down.
CTTTTTCTCCTGAGAGACTCATTGACTGCCAATGATAGTGATATTGCTTTAAAAAAAAAAAAGTTTTTCCATTTACCACACAGTAACTTTGGCGTATTAACACAACAAATATTCATTCGTACGATGGACGAGAGGTGTCAGGTGAAATGCAAAAAGAAAAAAAACACGAACCCCAGTTTCAAATGCTTTGCAAAAGAAAAAAACACCAATGCAAACTGCCACAACACAATCCTAATTGCAAAAGCACGACTGCAAAATTGGCAAAAGCACGAACCCCAATTGCCACAGCGCGAATGCAAATTCCCACAACACCACAGCATGAAGCCCAAGAGGAAGACCCTGTAGACTACATTTCACGGAAATAGACATGAGGACTACAACTCCCACCCTCCTCCTGCTATCGTGTAACCCCAACTCATCATTCCACACACGTACAGAGCTGGAAAACATAAGTTACATAATTTGCTTACACATTTACACTTTGAATATTGCTACATGTGCTTGGTGAGCATCTCTACGGAACTTCACGAAGTCACCCCCCCCAGACGTAAATTTATATAAAAATGTCAATCGTTTGTGCTGTAAAACTTTTGTTTGTGCTGCTGTCATTTTAGAGATATTTACATTTTTTTATTGGCAAGGTAGTTACAGGCTTCTTTAATTAAATTAGCCACTAGCTCCCACACCTAGTGGAGGGTACCAAATCACTCAATAACAGAGGGGGTGTCCCAACAACTAACATGAACATAGCACAAACAAATTCGGGTCCGTTTTGCTACAAGTGGGGGGGCTTGAGATATTAATTTTGAGTGATTTCGTCTCTCTCAGCCCCTCATTTACTGCAAAATGGACCCAAAGTGTTACCATTCGTTTGAGCTACGTTCGTGCTAGTTGTTTGAACAGCCCTCTGTTATTGAGCGATTTGGTACGCTCCATTAGTTTAGCCTAGCTCCCACGGCTAATGGAGGGTACCAAATCGTTCAATAAAAGTGGGGGTGTCCCAACAACTTACACGAACATAGCACAAATTCGTGTTCGTTTTGCTGTAAAGGGGGCTTGAGATAATAGTTTCGAGTAATTACGTCACTCTCAGCCTCTCATTTACTGCAAAACTGACCCAAAGTGTTACCATTCGTTTGAGCTACGTTCATGCTAGTTGTTTGAACACCCCTGTTAATGAGCGATTTGCTACGCTCCATTAGTTTAGCATAGCTCCCACGGCTAATGGAGGGTACTAAATCTCTCAATAAAAGAGGGGGTGTCCCAACAACTAACACGAACATAACACAACAAATTCGGGTCCGTTTTGCTGAAAATGGGGGGCTTGATATATTAATTTTGAGTGATTTCGTCATTCTCGCCCCCTCATTTACTGCAAAATGGACCCGAAGTGGTACCATTTGTTGCTACCATTCATGCTAGATGTTTTTACATCCCTCTGTTGTTGAGCGATTTGGTACACTCCATTAGCTGCGGGAGCGAGGCTACGGAAAAGCTACGAGTGACGTCGCCACTCGAAATTAATATCTCGATAACAGCATATCTACTAAATTTTTAATCGAAATGGGGGGGGGGGGGGGGGGGGGGCTAGCTGTCATCAGATTTACCTCTAAAAGACTTGTAAATATCTCTAGACCCACAGCAGCACAAAAAAAACTTTTACAGCACGGGAGATTGACATCATTATATAAATTTGCGTCTGACGGGGGGTTTGGCTAAGTGTAGGTCCGTAGAGATGGTCACCAAGCATATATAGCAACATTTAAAGTGTAAATGTGTTTGTTTTCCAGCTCTGTAAGTGTGGGGAAATGTTGAGTTGTGGTTACGCGATAGCAGGAGGAGGGCGGGAGCTGTAGTCCTTCTTCAGTGAAATGTAGTCTACTTTCGGGTCTTCTTGCTGTCGTGTTGTTGCAATTGGGATCGTGCTTTTGCATTCAGGGATCGTGTTGTGGCCGTTTGCATTCGTGCTTTCTTCTTTTACAAAGCGTTTGAAATTGGGTCCTTGTTTTTTTTCCTTTTTGCAAAGTGTTTGGACTTGGCATTTCGCCTGACACCTCACGGCCACCGTACATTCGTCCTCTCCCATTCCAAATGGATTGTACGTCCATCGCAGTCAGTGGCACTGAAACAAATCATTCAGTGGCAGCCATCCCGTCCCACTTCAAATTTGACATCGTCAATGGCAGTGAATGAGTTTATTAAAAAAAATAAAAGAGGGGGGAAGCATGCCAACCTTCACAATATTACCTTCGGTTTATTATTACCGCCATTATGTTGTAAATGTATTCACTTATTTTTGTTCAATTTGTATTCATGTTGAATCACTGAATTTTCTTGAAGAGAATGCAGATTTCAGGGCTTAACACATTCGCTTTTATGACATAAAACCAAGAAAAAGTCACGTTTTGATATTTTTGGCGACTGAATTTGGTGTATTGGAATTCCCAGGTTTCTCGAACGCACCCCCGCCCTCCAACAGTGAGCGTAGTAGCACTTCTTTTCTCCGCGTTTAAGCGGATTATTTGCTCAAAAGGTGTACCGGATTCTTTTCGGGAGTACTCCAGATAATTGGACCAGAGTGAATTCACTACTAGTACTAAAAACGTAATTTTCTACTTTGATACTCCAAAAAAAGTTCATTGCCATTGACGATGATAGACGTCCAATTAGCTTCATGCTGAGAACTGAAACAAGTTTGTCGCTAGTAGACGTTAAATCCATTTGAAGCAGGAGGGTGGCAGCCAGCCTCCCACTTCAAATGGATCTGACCAGGACAAACTCAATTCAGAGCTGATCGCAGGTAGACGTCCAGCATCGTCAACGGCGGCAATGTGAAAACTGCCTCCGTTACTATCAAGAATTGTGCAAAAAATTGGCAAATATCCGCATACTTGCTTTTTTCCATACGCGCGGAAAAATCGGTCACGAGAATTTTTCATCGAGCGGCCATTTTGAATCCTTGTCATTTTCTTTCGCGGCCCTTCATTTGTATGTAACATATGTTGATTGAAACAAATTCATGTACAGCCTTTTATAATAAACAGTTCTATGTACTACAAACTTGTCAAGTTTAATGAACATGCACCACATGAAATTACAAAAAACCTAAATGTGTTTATTGAGCAGTAGTTGCAGGTGTTAAGGCTATGACATTTCCTCAGGCGAGCGCGGACGGAACCGGGTGAGGAATGAATAGACATTTACAGTACGTAGCGACATTATGAGCGAAGTGCTTGGCGTGTTGTTTTTATCTTCCGCAGCATTAAATAAGCACTCGACCGTGTCCGAGGTAGAGGGAAACAGCGGCGGAAGATGGGTCACTTGTCTCGGGTGAGCACCATGTGAGTGAGAGCCACCAGGGCGTCCCTCTCGGGCGACGGACGCAGTCGGCTGACGTGGCGGACCGCTTCCTGGCAGTAGCGACGCGCCAGGAAGTTGGTCTGCTGCACGCCGTCACTCTGCAAAAAATTAATCAATAATGCTTACAGATGACTTGTAATAACCGAAAAAGTGAACATTTTTCTTAAGAGGCTGGTGTCTACCTGTAAGACAAATTTCCACGCTCGCTCCACGTCGCCTTTGCGGCTGAAGCGTCTCATGATCATGACGTGCAGCTCCGGAAACTGAAAAGGCGGCCATTAGGTTTCGACTTGGACCGGTATGAACGAGACCGTATTCTTTTGGGGTCTGACCTGCTGACAAGCGAACAAGACGGGCCCCGTGGCCAAACCCAACTTGAGGTCGGCGGCCGACGGTTTCCCCAGCTGGCTAGCGCCCGCCGTGAAGTCCAGCACGTCATCCACTAGCTTAAAAAAAAAAAAAAAAAAAAAAATGACTGTCCGCGGGTCCTTTAAAAAGTCATAAAGGGGAATTTTTGATGTAACACTGATAAAAGTACAGCTCATGGTTTTTATTAAGAACTGGATGACTGTTGTGAGTTAAAATGTCCACTCGATGGCACTACGTGATCGGGCATTGCACTAAAAGTGGGGGCATGAGCGTTGCATTTTGGAAGATGGAGATGCTATGAACGCTAATGCTAGCGTGACCAAGACTCGGACTAAAGGGAAACTGGTAATAGTTTTAGAATAATAACTTGTTCAATTTTATGTACATGGGACCATAAAAGGTTGATTTTGTTGCAGACGAGTTCCAGACTGCTCTAATGGGCGAATTACTTTTGAGTTATTCTGTGTGATTCAAGACTCCGGTGAGTTGCTACGCTAACTGTTATGGGATAGACACGTTTTCCTGTAGAGTTGAGTTACAAAATCGGGTCTTTTCTGTGTCTAAAAAATTCAAGGAAATTGGAAATACTAAGATTTAAATTTTTCATAAAAATATGTTGATTTATTTCTGGAAAATATTTGCTATATGTGAGCTAGTATCTGTCACTGTATATACTTCATGAACAAATTGTTTTAGAAATGACCTATTTGGACCAGTATTGGAAATTTTATGTGATACATATGAGAAAAGAGATGCCATGCTATACAATATACAGGCATGAAAATCTAACCTTTTTGAAGTCAAAAAATGTGTAGATCGGAGGCGAAAATTTTTAAGGGAAGGTTGTCGGGAGATATTTTTAATGTCGATGTCGAATGCTTGGTATGCAAGTGGGGAAAGCAGCACAAAGCCAAAAAAGTGCTCCAGAATGGCCAAAACAAGACAACAAGACGTATTTCAACGAAACAAAGAAGTGTTGTGTCCTGTCTCTTCAATGCCAAGCATGGCGGCACGTCGGTTTCTAGTTTGAATAGTGAATATAGTAGTTCCTTCATGGTGAGCACACGTATTATCTCCGGTTTTCTGTGGTCAATCGTTGCCAAATAAAGACTGAGGGAGGGGGTAAAATCCACGCTTTTGAGTCATGTTGAGGGTTTAGGTTAGGCCAGTACTTCTCACATAGTGGGGCCACCCTCCCAGTTCAAATGAATTGGACCACTACTAGTGAACTCCAATTTACAGCAGAAGGATGAAGTTTTTTTGTTGTTGTTTTTTTTGGGGGGTTTTGTAGAATATCCTAGAATGATTTCCTCTATCGCATTATCGTGAGCTTAGTATCGCAAATCGTATCGTATTGTAAGGTTTGGAGCCGAAATGAATACTCACGTAATTCAAGTTTAAAAACTGATCCGAGTAATTGTATTCACCTCGAGAAATCGTTGAATTTTGACAGCTCTAAGCATCACGCTTTGCTTGGACTACTTTTAATGCGGGACAACGCGCTGATGTCACGTGCGTAGAGGAAGAATTAAAAAAAAAAAAAAAAAATTACTGCAGCTGACAGCCGCCACAAACGACACCGATGTTCCTAAAAACTAGCCCACATGATGCTACGCTGGTAGCGGGTAGTGTCTGATGCGTCTCATAGAGATCACATGTCTGTTGAACTAGATGCGAAATTACAGTCAGCGGCGTTGGTAAACAGCTGCCATCTTAAAGCAGTAGAGCGCTATGCGCTAATAAATAAGGTTAACGTTACTGTCACTCGCTCATGTCAACGTTAGCCCTGCGGAGGGCTAGGTTTCTATTATGACCACTGTCGATGCGTGGCTAACGTGTCTTACATACAGGCTTTAACATAACATAACACTGTGGAGTGATGAGGGTGTAAAATAAACTTAATAATGCTAACTATTAATTTTAGCTCAGTAGTCATTGCTGGATAAAACACCAAGTAGCACTGGTCCCTAATGTGCTCCAATACAGCCTGTATCATACATTTATTTTGAACACTGCAAAAACTCAATCCTATCAGGACTTACGGCTTAGACTAACTTAAAAAATAGCTTGACACAAATAGAAATTCAATAGAAACGTGAGGAAAAAACCCTAACTTTTAAGCGATGTGTGTTATCAAGCATAATGGCATTTTTGGGTAAGAAAAAAAAAATATATATATATATATTAGGGATGTCAAAATTTTCGAGTTAACGGGCGGTAATTTTTTAAATTAATCATGTTAAAATATTTGACGCAATTAACGCACATGCCCCGCTCAAACAGATTAAAATGACAGCACAGTGTAATGTTCGCTTGTTACTTGTTTTTTGGTGTTTGGCGCCCTCTGCTGGCGCTTGGGTCCAACTGATTTTATGTGTTACATCATGAGTGAGCATGGTGTTATTATATAACATTGGCGGGCTACTAGTTTAGTTTTTTTATTGAAAATTTTACAAATTTTAATAAAACAAAAATATTAAGAGGTGTTTTAATATAAAATTTCTATAACTTGTACTAACACTTATCTTCTAAGAACTACAAGTCTATCCATGGATCGCTTTAACAGAATGTTAATGTTAATGCCATCTTGTTGATTTATTGTTATAAAGAACAAATACAGTACTACAGTAATCTTGTCTTTCCATTCCAACAATAATTTACAGAAAAATATGGCATATTTTATAGATGGTTTGAATTGCGATTAATTAATTTTTAAGCTGTAATCAACTCGATTAAAAATTTTAATCGTTTGACAGCCCTAATATATATATATGTTTTTTGAATGAAAAGAGTGAATTAGTTTTTTTTTATTTTTATGAGTTACATCTGAGATGCAATTGTTGGCTGTTTGCAACAATGTACATCGAAAATAGTCATTGATTAACTGAAAATGGTTCAATATTAGATGAAATGTCTTGTTTTCTCATGTATATTTATAATTGCTCTTCGCCTAAAAATAAGTTTTATCCGATTAATCGATAGAATTTTCAATTGATTACTAAAATATTCGATAGCTTCAGCCCTGGTAAGGTTCCCATCCCTGCAAAGTCCGCAGAAAGACTTTTTCATTAGGGACAATGGCGGTCAAAGCCGTCAAGTCGCACTGAGCTGAGAAAAACACCAGTTTCAGTGAAATAAAAGGACTTTTTTAAGGTCTTAAAAAGTATTAAATTTGACTTTTAAAAGGGTTCAAGAACCCTGTTTTACTGTTGTTGTTTTTTTGTGGCCACGCTTACCTGAAATGCGATGCCGACGTTCCTCCCATACTGGTAAGCGATCTCGTGGACATCGGGGTCCGAGTTGACCAGGATGGACACCTGGCGAGGGCGGAGCGCCGTAAGGACCGGGAGGCGGAAAAAAGAGGCGCGGCGTCTGTCGCGGTGCAGACAGAACGTACATACTGCTTTGCAACTGTTGGCGATCAGGCTCGCCGTCTTCTTGAAGGTTTTGTCCAAGTAGTGCTTGAAGCGCTCGCTCTCGTTCTCCTTGGAGCCCAGTTGCATAAATTCGCCTGCCACGACAAATGGGCCAAACGTTTCTTACGATCTTACTCTGAATTGCGGAATTTCTAACGGCGCATTACCTCTGACGAGGTCTTCGATGACCTGCGCCAACACTTTCACCACGGTGATGTCGCCGATGCGAGCCAGCGCCATGGAGGCGGCCGACAGGATGAAATCTCCCGCCAAGATGGCCTTCGGGAACACGACCGAATCAAATGGGGCGCGGGGCCAAATCCGCCGGGGCGTACCTTTTTCTCGCCCCACACGTCGTTGATGGTCCTCTTTCCCCGCCGCTCGTCCGAGCCGTCGATGACGTCGTCGTGCACGAGGCTGGCCGTGTGGATCATCTCCGAAATCATGGCCACGGCGCGCTGGCCGGGGAGCAAGTCTCTGAAGGGAAAACGGACGTCAATCCTGACTGGCGCCGACGTATACGGTCGAACGATTTTACCCTTCTTGGTTGCTGTGGATGTTGAGGGCGCGCGCCATCAGGACGACGATCATGGGACGAATGGCTTTGCCCTTTCCGTCAAAGTAGTAATCGCATAAAGACTTGAGCTCCTCTTTGGACACGAACAATTCCTGGGGAAAAATGGACGGTCGGCGTCAACGGAGAAGCCCGCTCGTGTGCGGAACGCTCGCGCGTTACCTTTTTAATGTCGTCGTATAAACTGCTCAAGTCTTTCTGCGCGAGCGTGAAGGGATCTTTGGGTTTGGCGTCGCTGTGGATCCTCCTCCACGAACAAGCCGGATACTTGCGCCTGCGTGAATGAGGTTATTATATCCAATCCAATAAAATATCCGTCGGAATGGCGTGATCGGCCATCACCTGGCGAGAGATAAGGATGTGCCCGTTGACCTCTGATCCATCTTCTGGTTTAATTGTAAAGCTGGCACCAGCTAAAACACAAAGACTTGTCAACTCTGTATATTTGATGATGAAAAAAGTTCACTTGTGCATGACAGGGTTAAATAAACTTTTAGTCACCTCGGATTTTTTTGAATCACCTTAGTAAAGATACATTAGCACGCACAGGTGACAAACTGAAAACATTTTTGTGACAAACTGAAAACATTTTTTGTATCTAAATGAATGAAAGTCTAAATGTGTTTTAAATTAATGACACGAAGTGACCTCGCAAATTTAGTAACAGGAAGCCAAGTGACAGCCTCGTTGCAGGCCACGGAAGCCAGAACAGATGACCTTCCTCCTTCCCTTCCCTCGCCCGGCACGCTCACCTCGTTTGCTAGCCGCGACTTCCAGGCCGTCGGCCCCGCGAACGCGACCGCGGCGGCTCCGGACCCGGGCAAGTCCCGCCGCGCCACCCGACGTAGAGTCGCGGCGGCACGGCCGACGAGCCACCTCTGGCATTGCCGCCACAGTGGGCCCGCCATGTTTGCCGTGGGGAGGGACAAGGGCGAGCCGCGTACGACACGGGAAGCGGAAGTCGTCGAGAAGTGTGAAAGCTAACCCGTAGCAGCCGACAGTAACGAAACATTTAGATGTAGACGAACAAGAAAAATGAAGAAGACGTATATTGGATACTCTAACGAAGATTGTGTCGTAACAGGATTAAAAATCTCCACTCGCTTGGGCGACTTTGCCACGTTCAATATGGCGCCGTAAAGGGGACGGAATGTTTGCTAGGTAAATGCAACTTTGCCACCTCCAATATGGCGCTGTATGGGGCGTTGACGAGTTCGCGGCTGAATTCTATCATTTCATTTTTGTTAAAAGATGCCTTCTAAAAATGGTCTTTTTTTGTTAACTGCCTACGTGGTCTTTAAAAATGTAAATGCCTTACCATACATGGTCTTTTTAAAACCTAACCCTTAAAAAGATGACTTCATATACATGGTCTTATTTTTTTTGCAGAAAGATGCCTTACTATATTGTAATTAAAAATACCTTACTATACATGGTCATTTTTTTAAAAAGATGCCTTCCTATACATTTTTTTTTAAAATAAAGATGCCGAACTACACATGGTCTATTTTTTTTAACAAGATGTCTTACTATACATAGTCATTTTTTAAAAAGATGCCCTACTAAACATGGGCATTTTTTGGCATAAAGATGCCTTAGTATACATGGTCTTTTTTTTAAAAAGATGCCTTATTATGTATGGTCTTTTTTTTTTTTTTTTTTTTTAAAGACACCTTGCTATACATGGTCCTTTTTTAAAATAAAGATGCCGAACTCTATATGGTCATTTTTTGCATAAATATGCCTTATTATACATGGTCTTGTTTTGTGTTTTTATTTTTTATTATTATTTTAAAGTTGCCTTACTATACATGGTTATTTTTTAAATAAAGATGCCTTACTGTACATAGTCTTTTTTTTTTTTTTAAGATGCTTTACTATACATGGTCATTTTTTAAATATAGATGCCTTACTATACATGTTTTTTTTGTTTTAAATATAGATGCATTCCTAAACATGGTCTTTTAATGTTTTTTTTTTTTAAGATGCCTTACTATACATGGTCATTTTTTGCATAAAGATGCCTTACTATAGATTTTTTTTTAAATATAATGCCATGGTCATTCTTAAAAAAAGATGTCTTACTAAACGGCCATTTTTTTGGCATAAAGATGCCTTACTATAGTCATTTTTTTAAATATAGATGCTTTACTGTACATGGTCTTTTAATTTAAAAAAAAAATGCTTTACTATTATATGGTCATTTTTTGCATAAAGATGCCTTACTATACAGTTTTTTTTTATTTTTTTTTTTAATATAGATGCTTTACTATAGATTTTTTTTTTAATGTAATGCCATGGTCATTCTTAAAAAAAAAGATGCCTTACTATACAAGGTCATTTTTTTGCATAAAGATGCCTTACTATACATGTCATTTTTTTAAATATAGATGCCTTACTGTACATGGTCTTTTAATTTAAAAAAAAAAAAAAAACTTTGCTATAAAGTCATTTTTTGCATAAAGATGCCTTACTATGCATGTTTTTTTTTTTTTTTTTAATATAGATGCCTTACTATAGATGGTCATTTTTTACATAAAGATGCCTTTCTATACGTTTTTTGTTTTTGTTTTGTATTTATAAAGATGCCTTACTATACATGGTCATTTTTTGCATAAAGATGCCTTACTATACATGGTCTTGTATTTTTTTTTTTTAAAGTTGCTTTACTATACATGGTCATTTATAAAAAAAAAAAAGATGCCTGACTAAAAATGTGCATTATTTTACATGAAGATGCCTTACTATACATGGTTATTTTTAAAATATAGATGCCTTTCTATGCATGGTCTTTTAGATTTTTAACTATATAAGGTTATTTTTTGCATAAAGATGCTTTACTACTTTTTTTTTTTTTGCCTTAATGTACATGGTCATTAAAAAAAAAAAAAGCCTTACTAAATATGGGCATTTTTTTGCATAAAAATGCCTTTCTATACAAGTTTCTTTTTTTTAAAGATGCCTTACTATACATGGTCATTTTTGCATAAACATGCCTTACTATAGATTTTTTTTAATATAATGCCATGGTCTTTTTTTTTTTTTTTTTTAAAAGATGCCTTACTATACATAGTAATTTTTTAAAAATATAGATGCCTTACTGTACATGGTCTTTTTGAAAAGATGCCTTACTATACATGGTCATTTTTTGGCATAAAGATGCCTACCTATAGATTTTTTTTAATATAATGCCATGGTCATTTAAAAAAAAAAAAGATGCCTTACAATAGAGTCATTTTTTTAAATATAGATGCCTTGGTCTTTTTTTTAAGTTGCCTTACTATACATGGTCATTTTTTGCATAAAGTTGCCTTAATATACATGGTCAACTTTTTAAAAACTAAATTGTTTAATCCCTTACCATACATGTTTTTTTTTTTTTTTTGCCAAATTATAGCCATGATGACACAAGACACAAGTGCAAATAAAAGTTTATTTGCAAACAATAAAAAGCAAAGTAAAATCCACTGAACGTTCACCCTTGACTCAAGGTCAAAGTTCAATTGCGCACTGACCCAAACCGTTCACGTGTCGCCCCCAAGTGGTAAAACAAACGTAATAAGACAATTCCAACCCGCGCTATAATCGTCCCTTCCTCCTTCTGAGCAATTTGCAGACATTTTAACCGGTAAACAAAAGCGACATCATCAGTGCGCCAAACAAAGACAAAAGAAACCAGTGCTTTTTTTCCCTCCAACTCGTAGGCCGCCACGGTCGGCAAAGGACTTCCCGACGACGGCGCCGGACCCTCGTCTCTATCAGCAGTTGACATTAGTCGTGAAAATCTAAATGATCAGTGTCATCTCAAGCGTTCCGTACGACACGTGTGTCACGTGGAAGAAGAGTTCAGCATCTTAAAAAGTTCTTTTGCGGGGATGGGAAGAAAAAACAAAAAACAAAAAAAATGGCGTATCGGCACTGGCAGTCGGCGGGCGCAGTCACTCGTCGGAACCGGCCGAGCGCTTCCTGTTCCGTTTGCGCGGGGACCTTTTGGGAGACGCTTTGTCTGAGGAACCCGAAACACAAATTCACATTAGCGTGTTCAAAACTTCATACGGTCCGGCAAAATCCAACACGCGAGTGGCAATGTACCGATACGTCGCTATACTTTGTATGCCGACGGGTTATCGATAGGCGTCGGTTCATTCGACGTCGCGACTACCGCTTCAGATGGATCGGACGTTTAGCGCAGTCATGGCAGAGCGTGAGTAGAGTATATAGCGGATGCTTTGACATTGATCATAGAAGAAATCATCTCAGTTGAGAAATAGGACAGTTATGACTTGGCGGGGCGCCGTTTTGATAAAGGCAATGAAAGCTTTTTTCGTGCTTCTGCCGTCCACTGAAATGAGTAGACGTCTAATCTATTTGAACAGGAAGAGTGGCAGCGAATCAACCAACGAACTGAGTGACGATTAGGCCTGTCGCAATAACAAATTTTAGTAAGCGATATATTGTCTTCTAAATTATTGCCAATATGCGATATTATTGTCAATTTTTTTTTAAACCAATTCAACTACTAATGTAGTGACATTTAGAGCTGCCAAACGATTAAAATTTTTAATCGAGTTAATTACAGCTTAAAAATTAATTAATCGCAATTCAAACCATCTATAAAATATGCCATATTTTTCTGTAAATTGTTGTTGGAATGGAAAGACAAGATTACTGTAGTACTGTATTTGTTTATTATAACAATAAATCAAGAAGATGGCATTAACATTCTGTTAAAGCGATCCATGGATAGAAAGACTTGTAGTTCTTAAAAGATAAATGTTAGTACAAGTTTTAGAAATTTTATATTAAAACCCCTCTTAATGGTTTGGTTTTAATTATTTGTAAAATTTTCAATCAAAAAAATAAACTAGTCGCCCGCCATTGTTGATGTCAATAATTACTTACACAATGCTCACGGGTGCTTAAGCCCATAAAATCAGCTGCACCCAAGCGCCTGCAGAGGGCGACAAAACTCCAAAAAACACAAGTAACAAGTGGACATTGTGACACTGTGCTGTCATTTTAACCTGTTTGAGCGGGGCATGTGGGTTAATTGCATCAAATATTTTAACGTGATTAATTTTAAAAAATTAATTACCGCCCGTTAATGCGATCATTTTGACAGCCCTAGAGACAATGCACCCTTATAAATCACCCATTCAAATGCAATACATTGTTATTCTTAAATAAAACAAACACACACAATGTATAACGAGTCATTTGAAAGCTAGCCACGTGCAGAATATGAAATTCAGTACCCCTGCAATTTTGTCAGGTCATGCTCAATTTCTCCTGGAAAATGATTGCAATTCCAAATGCTTTGGAAGTAATATCTTCGTTTATTTTGCTTGCAATGAAAAAACACAAAAGAAAATAATTAAAAAAAAAAAATCATTATCATTTTACGCAAAACTATAAAAACGGGCCAGACAAAAGTATTGGCACCCTTTGAAAAATCATGTGATGTTTCTCTAATTTGCGTAATTAACAGCACCTGTTACTTACCTGTGGCACATAACAGGTGGTTGCAATAACTAAATCACACTTGCAGTCAATTAAAATGGATTCAAGTTGACTCAACCTTTGTCCTGTGGACTTGAGAGTACCACATTGAGCATGGAGAAAAGAACCAAGACCAAAGGACTGTCTGAGGACTTGAGAAGTAAAATTGTGAAGAAGCATGGGCAATCTCAAGGCTACAAGTGTATCTCCAAAGACCTGAATGCTCCTGTGTCTACCGTGCACAGTGTCATCAATTAGTGTAAAGCCCATGGCACTGTGGCTGACCTCCATTGATGTGGACGGATTGGAGAGAGATTTCAACGAAAGATTGTGCGGATGGTGGATAAAGAACCTTGACGAACATCCAAACGAGTTCAAGCTGTCTCGCAGTCCAAGGGTACAACAGTGTCAACCCGTACTATCCGTCAGCGTCTGAATGAAAAGGGATCCTACCCAGGAAGACCTCACTTCTGACCCAGAGACATAAAAAAGCCAGGCTGGATTTTGCCAAAACTTACCTGAGAAAGCCAAAAACCATTTTGAAAGAACGTTCTCTGGTCAGATGAGACAAAAGTAGAGCTTTTTGAGAAAAGGCATCAACATAGAGTTTACAGGAAAAAAAAAAAGACTAGGCCTTCAAAGAAAAGAACACTGCCCAACAGTCAAACATGGGGGAGGTTCCCTGATGTTTTGGGGTTTGCTTTGCTACCTCTGGCACTGGACTGCTTGATCGTGTGCATGGCATTATGAAGTCTACAGACAAATTTTGCAGCATAATGTAGAAAGCTGGATCTCTCTCAGAGGTCATGGGTCTGCCAGCAAGACAATGAGCCAAAACACACTTCAAAAAGCAATAGAAAATTGTTTGAGCAGCCTTCAAATGTCAGAGACCTGGAGCAGTTGGTCTCAAATTCCAGCAGAAACTCATTGATGGATACCGGAAGCAGTTGTTCGCTGTTATTTTGTCTAAAGGTTGTGTTACCAAGTATTAAGCTTAGGGTGCCAATACTTTTGTCCGGAACATTTTTGGAGTTTTGTGTAAAATGATCATGATTTCATTTTTTTCCCATTCTCTTTTGTGTTTTTTTTTTTTTCATGGCAAGCAAAATAAATGGATATTACTAGCAAAGTAGGAGTGGAAACCTCTTGTTACCTCACGATACGATACGATTTGTGATACAAAGCTCACGATAGTGGTGATCTGACAATATGGCGATACAACGATGATCAATACATTGGTCAGGAAATCATTCTAGGATATTTTACAAACTAATTAACAGAAAAACAAGCTTCTGCTGCGAATTGAAATGAGTTTATCACTACTAGACGTCCAATCTATTTGAAGTGGGAGGGTGGGATCGAACGTCTATGGCCGTCATTGGCAGCCAATGCCAGGCAAGGAGGCCATTTAAGGTCATTTAACTGTTGATTTTCAGTTACTTCCTGTTGATTTGGGGGTATTTTATGGGTCACTTCCTGTTTATTTTGAGTTACAGAACAGGAAGTGACCTGGGAATCACCCAAATGAATAGGCAGTGACTAAAACTTAACAGGAAATGCCCTGAAAATCGGACAGAATGACTGAATGCTCTGGTTTCGAATGAACAAATGTTCCCAGTCTAAATGGATTGGTCGTCGAGCACCGTCAATGCAGCCTTAGAGTTATGAAGGAAGATTTTGGTAGCAACTTGTTGGTTCCTTTTTTTTCATCTCGATTCTTGGCAGGAGAATATCAATAACCTTTTGGAATATAAAGTATTTCGATATTTTGTCACCCCCCCATATCAAAGTATTTGTAATTGTAATATTTTCCTGGGAGAAATTGAGCATGACCTGACAGAATGGCAGGGGTGCCAATACTTTTGGCCAGCACTCCATATGCTTTTATTTTGAAATGTTCACCGGAAGTACGTTCGCCAAGCTGCTAACCGAAAGTTTACACTCCGTAAAAAGAGTATACTTCACTTCATGCATGTGGTGTCAGCAACAGATTTTGTTTTTCATTTGCAAATGCTGTTAACCGCTGATTTTTCATGTTGAAAGTGTCACCTTTTAACCGCAAGTTTGCATTTTGGACAAGACTGCCCAATGTTTTATAGCAGGCTAAAGTGGTTAGTACGTTGTCCCTTTACCCCATTGGCCTCAATGTAGCAATGATAATGTTTTACAGTGTTTAATATAGATGTGTTTCTTCTTTCTCTAATTCTATGGTGTGTTGATGACCAATAAACATCTGCGAAAGGAACAGGAGTCTCATATGCCATCATTACGCACGTGGCGATGTAACACAGCCGTGAAAATAAGCGCCCTTATTTTTATTTACCGTGCGATAAATGGACTTTTTGCATATTGCGACAGGCTTAGTAACGACGGACTTTTTCAGACGCGACAATGCTTCTCACCTCTGCGACTCTGCACTGAAGGCGTGACGGGAAACAGGAAGTGAAAGAGCAGACAAAGTGAGTGACAAACAGGAGGAATAAAAACCACAGACTAGACAAAAATAGAGCTGAAGAGCAAAGCGGAGCTGGTGGCCGGCCGTCGGCGTCTTACTGATCTGGTTGAGCGTTTCTTGCGGGATCCAGCTGAGATCCACGTCGTTGTGCCCGGACGTTCCCATTTCCACTTTGGCGGCCGGACGCCGCCTCTGCGGACAGACGTGGGAACGGCACGTCACGTCACGCCGACCGACCTAAAAGCGAGCGGATTTTGGCATCTACCTTTCGAGACTCCAGCAGCTGGTGAAGGCCAACGATGACCAGCAGGCCCAGTCCGGACAGGAACACGTACATGAAGATGCTGCATGCGTGCGTCAGTCAAAAAAATAGAAAAACATATTTAAAAATGTTTTCTTTTTTAAATAAATAAACTTCAAATACGAATGGAGGATTTGATTTCTCACGTCTCTCCGTCGAGTCCGTCCTCCTTCTCGGTGACGGTGACCGTCTGGTTGAAAACGGCGTCCTGGAAGATGTTCCCCTGCTCAAAAAGAACCACGTCAATCCACGGCGTCCAGGAAGACGTCCGCTTAGCCGCGTCGCGCTCACGTTGGCGTCCTTGTAGTTGAGGTTCACCACCAAACCGAAAGGGCGCCCGCCCATGGGCTCCGCCGGGATGAAGGAGTACTCGAAGGTGGCCTGGCGACCGGGCGGCACCGCCGTGCCCAGCTGCAGCGCCGTGAAGTTCTGGATATAGTACTGATAGTCCTGCCCCGAGGAATGGTGTCAAAGATCAGCTTGAGCCATTTTCAAGTACAGGTAGTCCCCGGATTTCAACGTACCCAACTTATGTGGAGTCTCCACTGCCATTATGTCTCCTTTTTTTTTTTTTTTACCTATGTCTACTTTTGTGATAAACGCTTTTATTTTGCCGCAGGAAGCGCCGAGAGTGTACAGTGGTATGAAAAAGTATCTGAACCTTTTGGAATTTCTCACATTTCTGCATAAAATTACCTCCAAATGTGATCTTTGTCAAAATCATACAGATGAAAGTACAGTGTCTCCTTTAACTAAAACAACCCTCCCAGTTCAAATGGATTGGACATCTACTAGCAATAAACTCATTCCAATTCACAGCAGAAACTTGTTTTTATTCGTTTTTTGTAGAAAATCCTAGAATAATTTCCTGACCGATGTATTGATAATCGTTGTATCGCCATATCGTCTGATCATCGTTATCGTGAGCTTTGTATCGTAAGGTACCAAGAGGTGCCCACTCTGAACGGTAATTGTATTTTATTTTTTATTTCTGCAAGTGTTGATGTCACGAGCAGCTGAATAAAGTCAGTCAACCACACGGACGTCCGACATCGTCATTTCGGAGCTTACCTCGCTGTCTAGCTAGGACTTAGCTCCAACGTCTTGGCGAGGACAGTGCAATGACGTATATGACGAGTCATTTTTGGATAGTGATTATGAGATTTGGGGTGGGGGGTTATTTAGAGGTACTTACAGGGTTCATTTCTATTTACGCAGAAATTTAAGTCATGTCGCCAGTGTAGGAATGGAGCTTGTTCGTAAACCGGGGACTAATTGTATTGGCGCCGAAACATCAGCCATTCCTTCTGGTTTAAATGGCTATCACTGTCAATAGTATGTAACAAGTTCAATACTATTTCTAAAAAGCCAGGTAATTAGGCTGCAACCAGTCTCTTTTTTTGTCTCTCTTAATATTGAAAAGTATCTTAATGCATTCTGACCTGCGGATATCGGAAGGACGCGTCCAGGGAGTCCACCACAAAGTCCTCAGAACCTTTATTGGTGAAGCCCAGCAGGAACTTGACCACGTCGTTGGCGGGAAAGTCTACCGCACCACATTTCAATCACTTGACGCCGAGCCGACGCCAAAGCGCTCGCTCGCTCGCTCACCAACCTTCGCCTTTGACGAACAAAATGGCGGTGTCCGCATTGGGCGAGGCCTGCATCTCGCCCGCCGACAGCCCCTCCTCTTCCTCGTCCTCCCTTTCTTCCGTCTGAATAGACAAAAAGTCGTTTAGCGGGCGCGGCACATCGACGGCAGGGCGTTCCTTCTCCTCACCAGTTCGGCGTTCTCGTCGTCTTCCACTTCGGCTTCGTCGTCCTCGTCGTCGGGCGGCGCCTCGTCCACCGCGTCTTCCTCCGCCTCCGTGGCCTCCTCGTCCTCCGTCAGGTCCTCGGCGCGGACCAGCGGTCCTGCGTGCAAAAATTTCCTTACTCGCGTATGGTGCCATCTTTTATCAATGGATTTCAGGCTTTTGGATGTTTAGCACCGCCCACTGGCAACTGATTTTTAGTTTGGTTTCAAACTGTATTCATACGAGCAATATCTTGTTTTCTGCACAGATAAGTGTCCAAGCAATATCTATGTGTGAAGCAATTCCAGGACAAACTTTGCACTTTTCTCCGATTGTGTTGATGAGATTAGGGGAAGGCATTCGACTGTTGACCCCTTGAGCAATTGAACTTTTTAAATTGAACATTTAAACTACAACTGATCTTGGTCGGGTTTTTTCCCGGGAATACATTAGGAAAGCCTTAATATTTATGTTGGAATCAATGGATTTGTTTGCTACAATGGAAGCACTTAGCTTGCGGCTAGCAGGAAGGACACGTCATTCTAGATGAAGCAAAGTCACTTAAATTATCACGTGAGCACAAAGCACGTGTGATATTATTGACACTTAAGGTACAAACTGTCGTTCTGTATTTCAGAAGTCGTCATATTAAAAATATTTCCTTTAAACAAAGGCAGCAATTTTGAGGCACATGTCAAAAGGAGAACAGACGGCCTTCGCCCGGATGCTAAGTTAGCGCTCGCCTTCGCTAGGCAAAAGCATTTAAAATAAATAAATAAACATACAAACCTCTGAAGACGACGTGCGCCGGGAACGCCAACAGCATCACCAAAAGTAACTTAGGTAGAAACGACATCATTTTGTACACCCACTCGCCAGCTGTTCATTCACACGAAACAGCGGAGCAGACTCAGAGACGTCCGCCTGCCTTTCTTCTTCGTTACTCGGCTTCTTCTTCGAGACTGCACCTAGCAAATTTGCTGACTGCTGCCACCTGGTGGAGATATCGCACACTTGCAATGGTGTACCGCAAGCAACACTTTTTTTTTTAACAACAAGATAGACAGAACAAACAACAATACAAACAAAAAATAAACAGGAGGACAATCAACAATACAAACCAAAAAAAGAAAAGAAAACAAACACAAATATGCCAGGGGGCATAAATATTTCAAACATTGCACATCAGAGAAAAAAAATCAATGAATAAGCCAAACTATTCACAAAAAAAGTTTTAGCTTTCAACAAATATTAAATATTTTTTCCGCTTTCAGATTCGACTTTTTATCAGATTTATGTAGCAAACAGTTTCATTATGAAAGTGAGAAAAAGATGGTAACCGCTTGCTAAATTTACATTTGTGGAGGCAGAATTTTGATAACAAAATGAGTAGATTATTAATAAAAACATTTTCATTCCTGAGTGTTTTATAAAAACAAAAAATGACATTTTCCCATTTGAGTTTGAAGTCCATATGTAGATTCCTGTCAATCAACTTGCAAAAATATTTCCAAAATTTATTGGAACAAGAGCAGGTCCATTATTATTATCTATGACTAATTTTGAAAGAGACTCTGATCTTATTAGTCAACAGGAACATGTTGGGGATAGTCCATACCTTAGACCAAATGACATCTCCAACAAATTGAATCCAAAAAGATTTAACATACAGTGTGGATCTCAGTTGATTCAGAAAAAGCAATCGAACATATCTATTACAATTTTTGTTATGTAGCAAACAAAATTTCCCCACACTCGAGTCTAGTATATTTGGAGGAGATGAATTTTGTAATGGCAAGTTCACATTTAATGATACCTGAAGGAATTGCATCATAAACAAATCGCATGCATATTGCTGAGGTCTAACTGGGAACTGAAAATAATCCCAAAACTCTGCGTAAGACATAAGGTGCCCGTTGCTTTTAAAAAGTTGGAACACAAAAATGATTTTATTTTGCACCCAATTGTCTAAGAATAAAGATTTGTTTTTAATACCGCAAGCAACATGTCACTTTTGCTCATTAATATCATGACGTTAGCAATTGTTGCTACGCGGGTCAACTTCCCGTATCTCACAAATAGTAAATGCGTGGAAATAGCGTATGAACGAGATGTTTACTGAGCTAAACCTACCAATTCTGTCCGAAAATGATGTCCCTCGTGACAAATTCACTGGTAAAGATGTGGAAGAACATACAACTGTTCAGTTAAAAAGACCACTTGAGTGTCGAGGGCTGAAAAAGACGGGGATAAAGAGCCGACCTGATCACGGGTTAGCTTTTTTATCGACACCTTTTTCTTGTGTGCATAGCCTTACGCCACATTCTCCTGTTTCAACAATCTATCCTTTACCACCATATGCCCTGTCTTTCTTATATTATATCCTCTGGTTGTCTTACGTCTTTGACAGTTCTCTGGGGCAATTTAGATTGCTATTTTTGAGTAGCAATCGCAAATGCTACTCAGTGACAGCCAGTGTTGTTAATCTTACTGAAAAAAAGTAATTAATTATAGTTACAAATTACTTCTCCCAAAAAGTAATTGCGTTACTAACTCAATTACCTGAATGTAAGAGTAATCAGTTACTTGGCAAAGTAATTGGTGATAATTACTTTTTTTTTTTTTTTTTTTTTCAAAAAAAAAAAAAAAAAACATTGGCCCCACTATGTGAAGTTTTTTGTGGAGGTTTTTGGTACAATTGGCCCGAGCCCAATTCTTTACCCTAATTTACCCTTTACCCTGAATCAACTGTTAAAAGTTGTTAAAATTGCTCCCATTATTGCATTAGTTCCCTTCTCTCTACTTTCGACATATGAAAGTTTTTAAAACTGTTTCATCATTTAAAGATAGATTCAAGTCAAGATTTTGCCGATTTAGAAGTATTTTAGATAAAAAGTTACTTAGGTTCGCGAGGAAGGTTCTCTACAACAGAGCCGTCCTAAAAAGCCTACTGCTTTAAGATGGCGGCTGTCATTTTGCATCTAGTTATATCTATATACAGTACATGGGATATCTACCATGTCTACCATATCTACCATAACATGCGGGCGTAGTTTGTCCGGCTATCGGCTAAAACATGTATTATTGGAGCTACCTAGCATCGCGTTTGCTCGGCGTCACAACTTTCTTGCCTCCTCCCCGCTCCTGCTCTGCTCTGTCGTCTCGGTGAGTCCGTCTCCCTCAGACTTTTCGACCAATATAGTAACGCATAGTAACGCATGCCTTTCCGTCCTCAGTAACGGTAACGGCGTTGCCAAGATGAGAAAAGTAATTAATTACATTACCCACTACTGAAAAAAATAACGCCGTTAGTAACGCCGTTATATTGTAACGCCGTTATTAACAACACTGGTGACAGCCAACCAACACTTTTAATTTTTTCATTAACAACAAATCTTAATTCTACAATTTATTTACACTTCCCTCTTACTAAAGTTGTTTTTCATAACAGAAAAGGTAACAGTGGCAGTCAGATAGCATTTTAATTTTTTTCAGGTCATTCATTGTCAGACAGAAGCAGCACGGCAAAGTGCCACGCTAAACAATCAAAAATATCAAAATGGCTTACCTCTTCATCCTCTGAAGTGCCATGCCTCCCAACAAAATGTTTACTGCATTTGAAATGTGAATGGCTTCATCTTGCTGGCGTTAAATGTCCGTGCAAGTTAATCCATTCTTCACATTTTTTCCTCCAAGTTTTTGGTTTTGGGAAACGTATCAAGAAAACATCCTTCGTATGTCGTAATGTCTAGAGTCGTTTCTACAAGTTCCAAGCAGCAGTGTTTGATCGGCATGTTCTTTTTTTTTTTTTTTTCTCCAAGATTACCAGAGAAAATAAGCAGAAATAACATGGATTGTATGTGAGGGCATGTCTATAACAACCCACTTTCTTTAAGTAGGACAGACAGCGAATGTTCACCTTTCGTTCATTCGGCCCTCCCAGTTAAGAGATTAACGTCTAGCGCCGCAATGAAACAGAGCAGTCAGTGATTAAAACCATATTTGTGCTGACAAACGCCATTTTATTTCTCTGATGTATGATGATGTGCCATATGAATTACAGCGATACATTGAGTGCGAGATAATAACATGCCATTAATACGCAGAGTACTTGCAAATAAACTTAAATTCAAATGATCCCAAAACTAAAGAAACAGTTGACTTATGTTCACCAAATTTCTTTGCAATGGTGAAATCAAACAGAATACTAAGACAGACTCCCCCCCCCAAAAATATACTACTAGTTGCACCATTCTACGTAGTTGGCGGGCAACATGCCGGACTTTCCGGTACGCTGCACCGTGCCGTACATCCAACCCTCGTCGATGGGCTGCGCGTTGACAATGACGTCGCCGTCCCTGAAGGAGACCTCGTCGTGGTCTTGCGCCGCGTAGTCGTACAGCGCCCGGTAAACACGCTAGGGGCGAAAACGCGACACCAAAAAAACGGGAATATTTTCCACATTTCATACAAAAGTTACTCTCTGGCTCCATTTAGTGGCAACTCGGTGCTAAGGGACTTGTCGAACGATAAATAAAGGTTCGAAAAATGAGCCTAGAGTTGCCAGAAGGTGGCGCCAAGAGCAGTAATTTACTTTAGCAACGTTTTTAACTCACCATGGCTGATGGTTGTGGCGGCGAAGTGACGGATCGGACGGACGACATGCTGGTTTGATGCATGTAGCCGTGATACGAAGGCTGCACGTGCGCCCCCTGGTGGTACGCTCCGGGAAGCACTGGGGCTGTAACACATAAAGACGCAAAACGTCAAATGATAAAATGTAGTATTTCCATCTATTTTTACGCTACCCTTGTCCCAATCACATTTTTGACTCAGAGTCGCCCAATTCTGAGGAGCTCCTGATAACGAGTTCCGATCCGATGACTCGACGATGAAAATATATAATTAAATATTTCCATATTACGTATATTAGAACTCTTACATGATGCTATCTTACCGTTAGCTTCTCATGAAACCTAGCATAACATTTTCCTACAGGCGGTGTTAACTTCCAATGATGCGGTGTTTTGAGTATAAAATCATTTTGAATTATTATTTTTTTGCTTTGAAGCACTAAAATGAAAAAATACATTTTAAAAACCCAATGTTTTTCAACCGATTCCGATCCTGTGAAATTGAGGTGTTGAGGCTTGATTTTTGATCATTGTTTTACGCAGCTGAATGGAAACAAGCTGCAACTACACGGCCGCCATTGACGGTGACGGACTGCCAATCGGTCGCCATCAATGGTGCTAAAAGGAGATTGATCAGTCCACATGGAGGAGAAATACCCGGTGTGTCGCAGCTGCTCCTATCCCAAAGTTCAGAAGTCAGCGAGCTGTGGGACTGCCGAGACTGAGGCCTGCTCAGCCTGCGCTCGGCCCGCTCTGACCACAAGCGGGCGCCCGACGAAACCACGCACAAACACAGGAAGTAGGCAAAGATCATCAATTAAAAAATGCCTGAACGACAGCTCACTTCATGCAACGTTAGGGGATTAGTGATTGCAGGTGTGATCATAGGTTTGTTTTCACACGGGCAAAATACGGTGGTGTTTTTCCATTTTTAGTTGTGGGGTCCGTGGGGACATTAGAGCCGGGTTCTACCGGACATCCTGCGCAGGCTCTTGGACTGGACGTCATCTTCCAGAGGGTCAAAGTCAAAGATGGAGCCCGGATCAGTTCTCCACAACTTCATATCTTGAAATGTGACCATGAGAACAAGAACAACTCTTGAGTCCAAACAGGTCAGAGATTAAAAAAACAAACAAACTGAAATCGGGCCTGACGATTGATGCCCATAGATGCCTAAAACATACCTACCGAATTTCATTGTGATCTGTCCATAAACAATGGAGGGATAGCTTTAAATGACTAGAAATTTCTGGAGAAATTACTCTGGGCCTTTGCTGTGTGGAGATACAGATCTTAGCCCCGCCCAAGTTGGTTTGAGGACATTTCGGGGACAATTTGGGCGGCATATCCTGGTCATATTAGGTCATTTGGGGGCGTGTCCTGGTCATATCAGGTCATTTGGAAGTCGTTTCCTGGTCATAGCAGGTCATTTGGGGACATTTAGGGGGCGTGTCCTGGTCATATCAGGCCATTGGGGAGGCGTGTCCCGGTTACATCAGGTCATTGGGGGGCGTGTCCTGGTCATATCAGGTCATTAGGGGACATTGTGGGGGCGTGTCCTGGTCAATACAGGTCATTTCAGGACCATTAGGGGGCGTGTCCTGCTCATATCAGGCCATTTGGGGGGCGTGTCCTGGTCATATCAGGTCTTTGGGGACATTTGGGGGGGGTGTCCTGCTCATATCAGGGCATTTGGGTGGCTTGCCCTGTATCAGGTCATTTGGGGACATTTCAGCGGCGTGTCCTGGTCATATCAGGTCATTTGGGGACATTTGGGGCACATGTCCTTGTCATATTATGTCATTTGGGGACATTTGAGGGGGGGGGGCATCCTATTGATATCTGGTCATTTCCTGTTGACATTTGTATTTTTGCCATTGGAAATGAATGGGAAATTTAAACATCCATATGCATCAATTAATTTTGGATGTCCAAATTACGTGATTTGGTCAAAAATTGTAGGACTAGATACATTTTGAAATTTTTTTTTTTTTTTTTCCCTCGAAAAATCGGTGAAAAAGCGGCGTTTACTGGCAAATGGAAAATTTTTCGGGGTCGTTCGAAAAAGTCCATGCGTCACGCGAAAATTCCGGTCGTTTCGATATTCGAACGGTGCAGACCTGTCAAACGGTTCAGACTGAGCGGCGCGCCAAAGAAATCCCATTCCAAAAAAAATTTGAATTTTATTAATTGGGTCACACCAACAACAACAAAAAAAGTAAATATAGCACTGGCTTACCTACGATGATACCTCCGGGCCGCCTGTCGGTCTCCATCTTCTGGTTGGGTCCCACGTCCGCTATCATGTGATTGGCTCGCTGGTAGCGCTCCTCGTCCGTAGAACCGCGACCGCGGGTCCGCTCAAAGTCTTCATGGTACTTAGCCTATGGAGGAAAAAAAAAAATACTGCGTGAAATAAATTTACATAAATACCGCAAAAACGTGCACGCTCACATACACACACACACGCAAAGTGCAGTTTGTCAGTGAGAAAACACAAGCACATTTTTGTGAAAAAAACCCCCAAACTTTATTAATCAGGGATCACACATCGTCGGAAACGTTAGCGCGAATGTCACATCGTTAGCACGGGTGTCACGCCAGCGCCGCCGCCACACGTGGCTACCGTGGAAACAGAGTCCTGAGACCTCCTGACCCGTCGGTACTCGGGGGTGTCCAGCTCGGTGCAGCTCCGCCCCCGGACCTCCTGCAGCCCACGCTGGTACTTTACCTAATCATATGATCAAATAAAGGTTATGCCGAGGACTCGCGTGTGCTTGTGCGCGTGCTAGCTCACAGAGCTAATGTTTTCCTGGTTTCGTCGGACTCTTTTTATGTCGGGTGTTTCCGCGACGGCGGTCCCACTGCCCGACTCTTGTCGGTACTGCACCTGGACACACGTGATTGCGTTTCAGTACCATTGACGACGATAGACGTTACATCCATTTTGAGTGGGGGGGGGCATACCACACCAACAAAATGTGTCTGTGTGTGCGTTTACATCACTGATTTTCTTGGCGTTCTCTCTAGCGAGGACAATTTCCGGCGTGTCGGTGACGGATGAAATCAGCCCTCTCATTAGCTTGGAATCCCAGCAGTAGTGCATCTAGGGGGCGACAGAGGGTCAGAAAAAAAAGTCCACCTAGCAAAAAAAAAAGTGCCTGTGAGAGCTTAAATAAATCTTAAATAGCGTTATTATGTGAATTAGAAACATATTTTAGACAATTTCACTATATACAACAATTTAACAAAGCGCAGATAACTAGAAATTAGTCTTTTAATCTGCTGTTTAGCCCCTCGTGTAATTACAGCGCTCTAGCGTCCCCAGCTGGAGGATGACGTCAGCAGGGTCACGATTTCATCTGATTTAGAATTCAGCCCATTGAGGGGGAAGATTCAGAATGAGGAAAATGAGACAAAAATGAGACCATCATAATTCATTGTCTCAATCTCTCTATTCCAATATTTTTACAGGATATTCTTTTTATCTAAGTATTTTCCCCAATTGCTAAATAAATGACAAATAACAGTCTTGTGCTAAATGGAATATGAAATATTGAAAATGCATTTATTCCGTACGGCAGGACAGGGTACGACTTCTTGCACTTCCCGAACGACCTTTTATGCCACCGGAGTTAGTCCGGCTTTTGTCATTTCCCTGCCCCGGCTTTGGAGACGTGGAGGAGGCGTGACAGCTAGCCGACATGCTAACACGAACCGAGCGGTGTTTCCAAGTCTTATCGCCTTCCGAAAATGAAAAATCGCACAAAACCACCCCAGATCATATCACACGGCGGCGGGGTTGTCTTTTGTATTCACCGATCGGCAACCCCCCGGCGACGAGCAAGTTACAGCTAGTCTTTCCCCCGCTGCGGGCAGGAGTGCTCGTTGCCGGGGAAGAAGCTGGAGAATGACCGCCGCGCAAACTGGCCAACGTCGGAGGAGCGCGTAACCCGAGGATCATGGTCCATTGCTGGGCACATGAAGAGGGCAGAGAGGGCTGGAACTCTGTACGATATGGAGAACCGCTCGAGTAGAAGCCGAGTATAGCGAACTCCCGACAGACACGCGAAGAGGACCGAGAGGGGTATGCGACAAGCCGCCGGTCGTTGGCAGAGTGGCCTTCTCGGTGGACAAGGAGCATTGTAAGCCACAAAATGCAAGCCACCTGCTTATTAAAACGTGTGCCATGATCCCGGTATTTGACATCATATAAAACACGATGTTTACTCACTTCCTCGTAAGTCCAATGGTCCCACAGTTGTCGGAGTTGTTTTGGACAATCTCGCAGTGAACGGGAACTTTTTGAAACCCATAAAGACTCACACACCTCTCCCTGGTGCAGCAACAAAACCCTGCAGCACATTTGGCTGGCGCGATGCGAAGAATAAACCAATTAATCCACAAAATTAGCTGAATCCACAGTCCATCTGCATGCTATAAAGCAATGCTGTATTTTGAGATGCTGACCCGGGTAACGTTGCATTCACATTCCTCCTCAATCCAGGAAGTCAGTCATTTTCATAGGCTCGGGATTCAAAAACTTGAATATATTAATCGATTGCTTCCACACACATCCAAGCGTTCCATTTTATTCAGAAGAATAAAATACCGTGTGAAATATCAAAATAAACATAGTTTTTACTGTCACAGACACTTTAAGGACTTAATCTCCAGTTCCCATTTGGGCGTGACCTCACCGAGCTGACATTTCTTTGATTGGCTTTCACCCGTTCCATCTCCGGTGTGAGCGGCAGTGCGCCGTAGCGACCTCTCGTGCGCTCTGCGTCGTCTTTGTACTTCCTCTGGAAGAACGCGCAGATAGAACGAAATAACACTGCTGACGGACAGATGGACGGAACATCCCTCACCTGACTGTAGACGTCTTTGAGGTAGGAGGCGTGCACAAGTTCCGGAGTGTCGGTGATGGTTCCGTACGAGTTCTCCTTGAGATGCTCCGTCTGCTTGTAGGAGCTCTGCGACGCCAACAAATTCCGTGACGTGACGTCAGGTTGGGCGGGTGGAAATGGGGCGGTGCGCGCTTACCTGACTCTGGATTTGTGACGCCCTCTTGGCCCGCCGGACCTCTAGAACGTCGGGGCTGAGCTGCATTCCTTTACCCAGCACCTCCGTTCGCAAATCTTTGCGGTACTCCTTCTGGTTGAGGATGCGATTGGCTTGCTTGACCCTGAGCAGCTCAGGCGTGTCCTCTAAGCCCAGGCCGGATAAGCCCCGCCCCTTCACTTCCTGTTCCAGGTCCTTCCTGTACTCCTTCTACACAAACATGCATGAATAGTATCGTTTCTTGTATTTACTGTTTGTATTACTCGAACACACCCAATATAAAATAAATAGCACTTATACCATAGCTTAACGAAACCAAGCAGAATATAGGGCATAAGAGATACATGACGCCTTCTTATCACGGAAGCCCAACGTGTGCGTCATGCAACTGACTGAGCAAGATTGACGCTGACAAGCACACGTCTGCACCACCAACTCTCGCAATCAGTTCTCGCGGAGAGTCCAGTACAAATGGCGGGACGCCCTGTCCCAACACAAGGAATACCGTAGAATGCCCGATATCCAACTGATAACACGACTGACAAGACTCCAAGAGCCCCTTTGACGCTTAGGGGACAACATCCACAACCCTCGTTGCCCTGACAACAGTAACTCCCGAATCCTCCTGTCCAATCCATAAACTAGGGGTGCACAATATCTATTTTTTGAAACAGATAACTTCCTGCCCCTCAAAGCCGATACCGATATCAATAACCGATAATAAATATAGAATTTTTTAAATGTATAACCTGAGTTTTTGAACACCTGGAGGTTTAAAGAAAAAAATACTAGTGGTGGATTCAACATAGATTTGCCTTTGATCTCATCAGATTTTTCAAAATGACATGAGCAAAAAACCATAAACCACAAGGCTTGGTCTTTTCTTGCTTTTATGGGAAGACACTCGTCTTAATATTGTCAAAGTACAACAGAAAAATACACATATTCAATCCTCAATATACAACAAACTGCACAATACACTTACGTGTATACACAACTATTATATGTATAGCATAGCACACTAGCTTGAGCTACTAAAGCATTGGCTGGCTTCTATAACACAACGTATGAAGTTCTGTACATATGACCTTTCACCACAGAAGTAAACATTTATCGCACATCCATATGTTATAGTAAATATAAAATACTTACATATATTTCCGAAGCGGAAACGCATTCACGACTGTCAATGCTACCGCTTGACACGGCAATGTGTAAGTGATTGAACCAAACTACTGTAACAAAAAAATAGATGCATTGAATTATTCTGACCAGCAGGTGGGAGCAATGCCCCGCAAATGGTCAACTGAAATGACTCCAATTTTCAACCGAATATCGATACTCCAAAAAATATCCTTCATGTCGTGTAAAATCAAATTCACCCCATGAATAATCGAATATTTCTGACAACCCCGGAAGAAATACTGTCACCTCGTTGAGAAGATTGGTCGCTTGACGAGCCGTCAGATACTCCGGCGTCTGCTCCACCTCCACCAAGGCTTTTCCCTTCATGTGCTCCTCATAGTCACGCTTGTACTCCCTCTGGAAATACAGACGTTCGATCCAAAGGGTAGCGAACAGGCGAGTGGCGAGAGGACTTACCTGGCTTTGCATCTTCTGCGCCTCCTTCTGCACTTTGTACGTTTGCGTGTCCGCAAACTCCATACTGGTGCGACCTTTGTTCTTTTCGTAGTCTTGCCGGTACTTGACCTGCAAATGACGCAAAACAAGGCTAAGCGTGCTAGCCGTCCAATCCCTTTATAGCGGGAGGGTTGGCAGCCAATGAACATTCAGTCACTGCCACCCTCCCGCTTCAAATGGGTCAGCCATCAACTTTCGCATAGACTTCATAATGATTGACGGATCGGATTCCACCTTCACTGCGCAACGCCTTTAAGTTGAGGGCCGCCCTACAGTCCGCTTCAGTTATTCGCAGTCGGTCGCAGAGTCAACACATGCAGTGATCCAACGCCTGATTTAAGATTAGAAAAAGTACAAAAGCTGTACCACATAAAAACAGGAAGAATTGTCTCAGGAGTGATTTGCTGGAGGATTTAAGGTAATTATTATATTTTTCGTACCATGCATGCGTTTTGAAACGTTGTGAAAACAATTAATGGGAGAAATCAACTGCTACGGACTAGCATCATTGTTCGACAAATTTACATAAAGTAAATGCACATTGCACGTTTTTTTGCCTTTAACGAAGAATCGACGTCCACATCTATAAAGAATTTAGGGATTTAAGCATTTATTCACAAGAATTTTCAACTGAAAAAGCCATTGTGGCAGCCCCCTTATCACAAGAAAGAGCTGAGAGACTAACATCGTTCTTTGACATATTTATGTAAAATAAATGCTAACTGCAGTTTTTTTTGCTTTTAACCAAAACTCGAGACTGTTCTATGTCCATATCTATGAAGAATTTGGGGATTTAAGCATTTATACACAAGAATTTTCACCAGAAAAGCTCCGTTTGCATCAGGCGGCCGCTAGCCTCGTTCACTACAACTACAGTATATAACTAACTATACTTCAGGCAGTCTCATTGAGATTAATATCTCTTACGCTTAGGGGGCAACATCCACAACCCTCGATCCCCAGACAACAGTAACTCCCGAATCCTCCTGTCCAGTCCACAAACAGACAATAATCCCAAACACACCCTTCTTCCTGCCCACAGCCCGCCCCGCGAGAGCCTTCAAAAGACTGAATGTTTAACTAATCGTGGTCATTTTTTTCTCAGGAACCTTTTGTTGATGCTATACAACTGTATAATGACAATAAAGGGCTATTCAATTCTATAAAAAGTTGTGATTGCATATAGAATTTATTAATAATCCATTTATAAATTATTTATAATTGATTCTGTATGTTTTCATCAAGTATTAAGTTTCTAATGTGAAAATTGAGTGATTTATTAGCTACTGATATACATTTAAATTGCTATTTTGGGCAAAAACGTATATGATATGTTAAATGTTGCTATTGATCCTGAAAATATAGGTGATTAACTCTACATTTGGTGATTTTTGTGTATCTAGTGTAAAAATTGAGAGATTTATAGCCATTTCAAGTTTTGTTGTACTTAAATAAAAAATAATTCATCAAGATTTGATAAGGGAACAACTGAATTTTTTGGTGCCGCTGTTCATGGAGACTCAAATATGGCTAAGGCAGGTGCCTGCTTTGGTCTTACGTCGGTAGCAGCTTTGGTTTTCAAAATATTTGAAGTTTTTGAAAAGAGGCCCCTTACGGATCGGCCATGCGCCCCATGTCACGTCAATATATTATGAATAGGGCTGTCAAAATTATCAGGTTAACGGGCGGTAATTATTTTTTAAAATTAATCACATTAAAATATTTGACGCAATTAACGCACATGCCCCGCTCAAACAGATTAAAATGACAGCAGAGTGTAATGTCCGCTTGTTACTTGTTTTTTTGGTGTTTGGCGCCCTCTGCTGGCGCTTGGTTCCAACTGATTTTATGGCTTTCAGCACCCTGAGTAAGAGGTGTAATTATTGACAACAACGGCGAGCTATTAGTTTATTTTTTGATTGAAAATTTTACAAATTTTAATAAAACGAAACCATTAAGAGGGGTTTTAATATAAAATTTCTATAACTTGTACTAGGATTTATCTTTTAAGAACTACACGTCTTTCTATCCATGGGTCACTTTAAGAGAATGTTAATAATGTTAATGCCATCTTGTCGATTTATTGTTATAATAAACTAATATAGTACTTATGTACTGTATGTTGAATGCATATATCCGTCTTGTGTCTTATCTTTCCATTCCAATAATAATTGACAGAAAAATATGGCATATTTTAGAGATGGTTTGAATTGCGATTAATTATTTTCTAAGCTGTAATGAACTCGATTAAAAATACATTTTTAATCGTTCGACAGCCCTAATTATGAAATCTATGGTGAGGCACTCTTTCCATCCCTGGTTAAATGTAGTGTCATTTGTATGTGCCTGAGTGAGACCTGGCTGTGTAGAACCAAGTTCTCCTTGTGGTGGCGCTGTTCCGCCGTGTCCAGGGCGAGGTGGAATTGAGTCTTGTTTTGCCCGTGCCTCTTCTTGTATTCCACCTGACGTGGTATAATGATAACAGTGTGGTTCATTTTTGTACAAACGATATTTACTGTGCTTTTTAAAATATAAGAAATCGGCTGCCATTAACAGCAATATCTGTCCAATACATTTTGACTGAGTGAATCATTTTTGAGGCGAGTTCATTCATAACTACTGTCGAAATGGATTGGAAGTCTGTTGTCAATGGAGACGAACGACTTCATTGTACGTACATGACTTTGCAGTATGCTGGCGTGCAACGCGTGTTCTAGCTGCAGGAGGTTGGGCAGGTCAAAAGAATCTTCGGCGTTCTGCTTCTGGTTGCTCTTATACTTGACCTGATCCACAAGAAAATGGTGATCTATTTTTCCTTGTAATATTAGCGCTGGCGTGGGCGAAGGAAGCAGCAAACGCGTGTGGCCCTCTTCAACTTCTCCAGCTTTTCATCCTCCTCCATCCCAACGTTTCCATGGTTACGAGCGCGCTAAACATTGCGTCACCTCACCTGGCTGGCGAGCGCCGCCGCCGCTTGCTGCTGTTTGAAGGACACGCAATCCAGCGGGTTGTAGCGAGGTCGCCCGAGCGCCTGTTTGTACTCCACCTGAGAGAAAACATTTAAAAAAAAATATATATATATTTTTTTTTAATTGTTGGTGACGGCGTCGGCAACGGTGTGCGATACCCGGCTGGCCAGTTTGGAAACTTCTTTAGCGTGACAAATGTCCGAGCGCGCCGGAAGAGAAGCGTCACCCACGAGCGGCTGCTTGACATCACTCCTGTATGCCGCCTGCGGGAGTTTCGCACTCAAAAACCATGTCAAACATGAAGAAATTATTCATGGCGGGCATTTATAATAGATTTAAACAGCAAAAGTGCAAACTGCTGTTGGTGTTATGTAACGCGCTCGACACAATTTGTTCCGGAGCTGTCGTCACGGAGACGAAGCGAGCGCTAGCGCGGACCTGGCTGGCCAGTTTGGCAGCGTTGGCGGCGTTGACCATGTCCGCTCTGTCGGCCGTGGAGCTGTAGCGGTGAAGCTCCTCCTTCCCCTTCCTGTAGCCGACCTGAGAAGGGCGCAGACCCGTATGAACATCCTCAACGCACTTCGACGTAGTTCCTCGACACAAGAGAAGCGCCGAAATGAAGCAAATATATTCTTCATTCAATAAATCATGAAATGCGTCTTTGAAAATGTAATCAGTCAAATTGTATTCATTTCCAATTATACACTCCTGGCCAAAAATATTGGCACCCCTGCAATTCTGTCAGATAATGCGCAGTTGCTCCCAGAAAATGATTGCAATTACAAATGCCTTGGTAGTAATATTTTCATTTATTTTGCTTGCAATGAGAAAAAAAAAACAAAAACAAAAGACAATGGGAAAAAAAAATTAAAATCATAAAATGGGGCGGACAAAAGTATTGGCACCCTTTGAAAAATCATGTGCTGTTTCTCTGATTTGTGTAATTAACAGCACCTGTTACTTACCTGTGGCACATAATAGGTGGTGGCAATCACTAAATCACACTTGCAGCTAGTTAAAATGGATTAAAGTTGACTCAACCTATGTCCCGTGTCCTTGTGTGTACCACATTGAGCATGGAGAAAAGAAAAGACCAAAGAACTGTCTGAGGACTTGAGAAGCAAAATTGTAAGGATGCATGGGCAATCTCAAGGATAAAAGTCCATGTCCAAAGACCTGAATGTTCCTGTGTCTACCATGCGCAGGGTCATCAATAAGTGTAAAGCTAGGCATGAAAAAGGGTCAGGGGTTAAAAAGGTGAGAAGGGTGTGGAGGAAGTATGTTTCGGTACACTGTACAACTAGGGCTGTCCCAAACGATTAATTTTCTCCCGATTAGTCAGCCGACTATTTTTACAATTAGTCGACAAATCACCCACCCCCCTTTTTTTTTTCTTTTTAACTAATTTAGCAATGAAATTTTTGATGACGCTTATAAATTCACAAAAACAGTTTGGAACACTTATATTCTTTCTTAAAGTACAAATAAACACGTAAATAACAACAATAAATCACAAACAAATGAGGTCAAATGCTGATAGCATGAACTACTGTAAAAGAATGGAATATAAACAGATTCAGAACACTGACTTCGCCTTTCCAACATGATTCAATATTATAGTAAACAACTATGTATAACAGTAGCATACTAATTATTCATTGCCAATCAGATTTGTCATAAAGGGTGTCGTTTTAAAGTTATTCTTAGTGGAGAATCTGAATTCTGAAGTATGTGGGAGCAACTCCAGAAGTCGTTATTTATATGACGAACATGACATGCTTTTATTTTGAAATGTTCACCGGAAGTGCATTCACTAAATCGGGTAACAGTAAGCTTTACACTCTGCAAAAAATGCTCTTTTTGTCATTGCATGTGGTGTCAGTAATCGTTTTTTTTCATTTTTTTTTTTCATCTTTTGCAAATGCTGTTAACCAGCGATTTTTCATGTTTGCAGTATCACCTTTTAACTGCAAGTTTGCGTTTTGGAGAAGACTGTAATGTTTTATAGCAGGCTAAAGTAGTTTTTTTTTTTTTTTTCCCCCATTAGCCTCAATGTAGCAATGCTAACATTTACAGTGTTTAATATAGATGCGTTTCCTTATTTGGTATGTCTGAACTTTAATTCTACGGCGTGTTGATGACCAATAAACATCTGTTAAAGGAACTGGAGTCTCTTGTTAGATGGACTTACAATCTGCCAGCTTGTCTCTGGTCGTCTTTCAAAATTACAACTGGGTGACAGCGCTTTAGGTGTTCATTCACGGCCAAGTTTGCATGGCATTATGAAGTCAGAAGACTACCAACAAATTTTGAAGCATAATGTGTGAGAACGCTGGGTCTCCCTCAGAGGTCATGGGTCTTCCAGCAGGACAATGACCCAAAACACACTTCAAAAAGCACTAGAAAATGGTTTGAGAGAAAGCACTGAAGACCTCTAAAGTGAGTCCAGACCTGAATCCCATGTGAACACCTGTGGAGAGATCTTCAAATCTCAGAGACCTGGAGCAGTTGGCCAAAGAAGAATGGTCTAAAATTCCAGCAGAGCATTGTAAGAAACTCTTTGATGGATATTGGAAGTGTTTGTTCGCAGTTATTGTAAGATAAGTTGTATGCCAAATATATTATGCCAGTTTGCTCTCCCACAGCTATTATACGCGCACTCCCAAGCTATTATGAAGAATACAGTTTTAGCCGATAATCATGTGCTTATATTTTTATTACCGGCAATTGCTCACATTCTGCTGATAAATAGATACACACACATATGTTGATTCATCACACAACGTCTCAGTACTTTTCCACCAAGCTACAGTACTTTGAGTGCAAATGTGTGTTCAAAACAAAGATATCCTGCCAGCTCAAGAGTGTGACTGTTAATTCAATCAAGAGTGTGACTGTTCAGTCAATGACTAGAATAAGGAACTTGCCCGATGGAAACTGCCACGTTGGACAACAGTCTTGTAACTGTATTCTGCCCATCAACAAGCCCTCAATAAAAGTTAGCAGGGCGGGGGAACTCGGAGAGAGACTTCGATGAGACATTGGTCGCGGAACTCTGTCTCCTGGCTCTCCCAACCTGTCTCTCTGACTCTGTCTCACTTTATGCCCTGCCTTTTGTCAGCTTGCCTTGGGTAAATAACTAAGTTAAAGAACGAGTTTTAGACCCAACACTTATTTTGTCTAAAAGTTGTGCTATAAAGTATTAGGCTGAGGGTGCCAATACTTTTGTCCGGCCCATTTTTGGAGTTTTGTGTAAAATGACAATGATTTGATTTTTTTCCCATTCTCTTTTGTGTTTTTTAATTGCAAGCAAAATAAATGAAGATATTACCACCAATGTATTTGTAATTCTAATCATTTTCTGGGAGAAATTGAGCATTATCTGAACGAATTGCAGGGGTGCCAATACTTTTGGCCAGCAGTGTATGTCCTTATTTTTTAAAGAGCAAGTGGTGCCCATTATCAAGTTCTGGGCGTGCGCTGGCACTTACGTCGCTCTGCTTCTTGTTCACGTCCATGGCGTGCTCCACTTCTGGTAGCGTCTTCATATTGGCGTAGTCCGACTTGCCTTTCTCATGATTGTACTTCTCCTTGTAGAATTTCTACACAAACAAAAGATTATACTGTATATTTTCTTATGAATTTCCATATGAATTTCCGCCAGTTCTTCATTTTTTTTGGGGTGTAGGAGTTGTCGACAGTATCCTATACCATGTGCATCAACTTCATGTTTTTCACAAAAGTAAAATTGACATAGTAAATTTACGTAAAACGAATGAATGTTGTGTCGTTTGCCCCTCCCACAAAAAAATGGATCGGCCATCTCGCGCTGTCAACGTCAGCCAAATGAGTTCAATATCTCTAAGGGTTGACCAACATAAGTGAAATGACTTTACGCTCCAGTTATCCTTCCTCCATTGGGTCAACGAATATAAAGACCAAGACACAAAGCCGTCTAGATCAAGCCCGGTGTGTTTTGAAGCTGCGTTAGCATTAGCGTGCCGGCACTCACGTCGCTCTGATTCCTGCTGAGCTCTTTGGCCAA
Source organism: Corythoichthys intestinalis (assembly GCF_030265065.1). NCBI lineage: Eukaryota > Metazoa > Chordata > Actinopteri > Syngnathiformes > Syngnathidae > Corythoichthys > Corythoichthys intestinalis. Next base: position 927,206 of record NC_080414.1, on the reverse strand, counting down.
AACGGTCTCGATGGTTTGAGGCATTTGGGCGTACAAACTGCAGGCGGCTTCCTTCTTGCCCTCCTCCCTGTACAACTTCTGAAAAAGACAAATAGGTGGACTTAACATAGTAACTGAATATAAATTAGCTTAAAATTCGCTGCATTTTTAAAATTAAAAACGCATTACAAATGTACACATTTTAAAACAGATTAAAAAAAAAAAGATTAATTTTTTTCTTTGTTGAATAAACACGCCCTCGGGCTCCTTGTCATCTCTGACTCCTCGTTGCTGCGCTTTTGGGTCACATCCTCCAGGCACCATAACAATTACACTTGAATAATTAAAAACTAACTCTCCTAAGATGAATTTCAATTTCTTTCTCCCTTTTCCCTACATGATTAAAAATATCAACATTTTACAAATAGATTTGAAAATAAATTGTTTTCTTTTCATGACTGAAAGTCTATCATTAACAATGGCACTGAAAGCTCTATTAAAAAATGCTAATTAGCAATAGCATGAAGCTAGCAGACTGTACCTGGCTGTGTAGCTGACTCTGTTGTTTAGCATGCTGCGTTTCTTTGGTGTGAGGCAGCAGCGAGTACAAACTGTTGGCCATCTCCTTTTTACTGGCGTCCTTGTAATGATGCTGACAAAAAGACCACAACGTCAACGCGACATCCCGGCCAGCCGCGCCTGGAAGCGTCCGACGTCACCTGGCTGAACAAGTCCATCGCGTCCTTTGCCAAGCGCGTGTCAAGAGTCTCAGCGAGCGACGAGAACAGCGGTGCGGACAGGTCGGCTTTGTCCATCCGGTACTTGCTCTGAAAACACACCAAAAAAAACATATTTTTTCTTCCACATGCACCCTCCCTCCCATCACTATGACATGTCCAATCCATTTGAACTGGGAGGGTGGCAGCGAACATACATTTGCTCATTCGCTGTTAACCCTCCCACTTCAAAGGGGTTGGACGTCCAGCCCCGTCAATGGCATATAAATGAGTGAACAAGAGAACACAGGACTGATATTGGATTGGACTCGTGCCGTACATCGTCAAAATGATCGAAAAACTTTACAGGTTGAAGGAGATAGTACCTTTTTATCATAGGCACCGTCTAACTGTTTGCCTTACTCTAACACACTTAATATAATCAATCAGGGAATATTATCGTTTCTCCTATTGACTTTTTGTATTACTACTCTAACACACCCAATATAAAATAAATAGCACTTATACCATAGTTTAAGAAAAACAAGCAGAATATAGGGCATAAGAGACACATGACGCCTTCTAATCATGGAAGCCCATTGTGTGCGTCATGCAACTGACGCAACAACTCTCGCAATCAGTTCTCCCGGACAGTCCAGAACAAATGGCGGTACGATCTGTCCCAACACAAGGAACACCGGAGAACGCCCGATATCCAACTGATAACACGACCGACAAGACTCCAAGAGCCCCTTTGACGCTGAAGTGGCAAAATCCCCAACCCTCGTTGCCCGGACAACAGTAACTCCCAAATCCTCCTGTCCAGTCCACAAACAGACAATAATCCCCAACACTTCCTTCTTCTTGCCCACAGCCTGAACTGCAAGCGCCTTCAACAGACTGAATGTTTAACTAAGCGTTGTCATTTTTCTCGGGAGCGTTTTGTTGACATGTGATAGGGTGGCCTTGCCTTCCCACCTGAGTGTTTCTGTTTCGCCTTGCCGTTTTGATCGCTGTCAAACTGAATAAATTGTCACCTTGTTTTCGGTGAGCCTTCTTTAAACCTTTCAAAATGTAGTCAGTAGAAAGGGTTAAGACTAAGGTAAACGCGTGGAGTTTGGCCTTCTGGCCGGATTGTCGGGGTCTCACCGGCTCGTGTCGTTGGCGGGTCCGACGGTTCGGCTGGTGCGATTCCGGCGGTCTGGCTAGAAAGTCAGAGTCCTTCAATGTCTATCATTATTATTGCCATAAATAAACCCATTGCAGATGGTGCCCAATTAGCGCTGACTTGCTATATCGATGGCTTTCCGTATGCCATTTTACAATGTAGTACCACCAAATAGGCTCCAAACAACCACAAATTGGCTCCCCCTGCCAACCGTACGCGAGTAATGCAAGCACGACAATTGAAAATAGCACAAAGACAACAAAATTTGTTCCAATATCAATATTATTCACAATCATTTTTGGAATATAAGGCACCTGACTAGAAGACATATCCACAAAATTTGATAAGAAAACGGTATTTGCTAATGTATAAGTCACACTGGACATGAAGCGGCAAGGTTCAAAGCAAAAAAGTAATACTTTACACTCTGAAAATTAGTCGCAGGTCATCTTAATGTCAATTCAAAAATAAAGGGTGTGGGTGAAGAGATCAGTCATAATTGAAGTTTCATTTTTCACCAATTATTTGGAAATGTGGTGATAGGAGATTTCCTACTAGCTCACCTGACTCTGAATGTCGGTCAAGCGCTTGACGAACTCCGTCTGGTTGGTGCTGGCCATCTTGTGAAAGGCGCTGCCGCTTTCCTCTCCACCTCCCGTCTTGTATTTATTCTAACATACACGCACGCGTCAGTACATCGCATTGTGTTTATTGTGCAGTCGAATGTATGTCGGACACGCCTTAGGGCACAATGACTGGGACGCTCCATTGATTTAGAGTGTTTTTGTTCTGGTGTCATGTGTTTGTTACCTCACTCTGGATCTCCGTGACTGCTTTGGCCAACTCAATCTGGCGTGTGATGGGAAGTTGAGAGTACAGACTGCTGCCTTTTGCCTTCAAAGCTTCCAACTTGTACAGAACCTGGCGAAAGAGGTCACAGGTCAAAAATAGAAGCCAGTGAGTTAAGCAGTGTCTGACTAAGCCATGATAGAAATGACTTTATATTTAAGTGAGTATGCAATGAAGGAAATAGCATCTTTACCCGTTTGGACTGTTTGTATTACTCTGACACACCCAATATAAAAAAAATAGCATTTAAATCCAAAACAAGGAGAATATATTTGAAGTATGACTGGTTGGAGTTGGAGTGATTGGAATTTGCAGCGCTAAGGCAACAAGCCGATAAAGGAAATAACAACTACAAGAGGATGCCAGCTGACTACGGAAGCCGACCCTGAATCGTGCTGAGGAGAGACCCAACGTGCGCGTCATAGAGCTGACAGAGCGAGACAAGCAGGTGATGGACCAAGCCATCTAACAAGCCCAAATTTGACCACCAAATCCCATCATCAGCTCTTCTGGTAACCAACAATGGAAGGACTTCCTCTCCTCCAACAAGGAACATCTGATAACGGAGGAACCCGTTGGAGAAAAATCCTCCACTCTCGTTGCCCTGACAACGGTCATGCACGAATTCTCCTGCCCAATCCGCAACAGACAATTACCCTAAACAACACCTGAACAACACCCATCTTCTTGCCCATAACCCGCCCCACAAAAGCCTTCAAAAGACTGATCACTTTAGTTAGCCGCTGTCTTCTCTCGGGAATCTTTTGTTGACCTGTTAATTGTTGACCCTGGATCCAGCCTTCCTTTTCGTCTGGGTCTGTTTGCCATTTTTGCCTAGCTGTCTAATTGCTATCGACTTGTGAAGGAAAAGAGTCAATTTTTCCTTTTTACAGGTTCTTTAATTCTCTTAACGAACAGGAGATGACGACACACAATTCAGGAACAAAAGGAAACAAACAATTAACTTAGCGCTGTCAAGCCGCTCCCTTTTTTTTTAAACACGAGAGGATGCGCTCGCAATTACCCTACGTTAGTTAATTGAAATTCGATCCTTGTTGGCACAGTCAGTATATTTTCACCACCGTCTGTCACCAAAGAGGCTTGAATTCTCTGAATTCTGTGTCGCCTCTCCCACTTCAAGAATCCTGTCCGTGACGCCATTTGAAGGGAGGAAAAAATCCTTTTTTACAGGTTCTTTCATTCTCTTAACGAACAGGAGATGACGACACACAGTTCAGGAACAAAAGGAAAATACAGACTGTACATTTATCGATGAAAGAAAAGAAAAAACGGCCGGCCGCGACATACATTCCCGACAGCCACGATTGGCCCCCAAGAAGATGCGTGTCGGACCTCTGAGCGCATAGCGTTTATATTTGCGTAACAAAAAGTGAAGAAACCCAGAGGGCAGCCTAGTGCCGCCTCCTAGATAAGACAGTGAACAGACATATAAGCAGGGGTGCACAGAAGTGGTCCGCATGCGTACTGGACGTAGACAAACGCGCGGGCACTCAACGGATTCCATACGCTTTTGCGTACCGATGGCTGACCACTGTATTTGCGGCGGACACGAGAAAATCACTTCTCAAAATGTCAAAGAGGCAGGCCCCACTGAGTACCGGTAATTAAGCCTGAGAATGCCCAATTTTCTTTCTGTGCTCCAAGTAAGCAATATTTCAAGATTGCTAACACGGCTGAGAGTCGCGGCAAACTGTCCGCAAGTGTGTGCGTTATGCACGCACAGTGCATGCATGCTATCAAGCCATATAAACGCTGAATATAAGACCAAATAGTGATTATTTGTGTCCTCTATTTGAAAATCAAATTATGATCACCCTAGAATGACATTGAGCCAGCATTTGTTCTAATGCTTCTGCGCATACGGGTCAGTTTGCTCAGTGTGTGTTGGACTGTGAGTTAGTGCACGTGCGTGATACTTGAACGGTCTCAATGGACAAAGGCAGTCTGAAAGGCCAAAAAACATGACAAAAAATTCTGAATTGTGCATTGACCCCTGCAGTACGAACCTTGCCTAAGGTGAACGCGTTTGGCCTTTTGGTCGGGTTGTTAGTGGCCCGGGTCGTTGGAAGTGTGCTAGTGTGGTTCCGGCGGTTCGGCTGGCGTGATTCCAGCAATCCGGCTAGAAGGTCAAATTCCAACAATAATTTAGTATTTAAACAAAAGTTTGGATTTTTTTTTTTTTTCCCAAAAAATGTGGCATCACTAATTGAAACCATATTTTTATTCACATTCTAGCCATGAATTTTCGACGCATCTGTAGTCAAAAACAAACTGGGTAATCTAGATGAAAGTGCTGTTGTACCTGACTTTGCAGTCGCGTGGCCTCCCTGGCGTGTCGCGTCTGCGGGGTCTCCGCCAATCGGCGGTAAAGGCAGTCGGCCGCCTCCTTCCTGCCGGCCTCCTTGTACTTGGTCTGCGGAAACGCTCGGGATTGGTGAACGGGAAGCGCGAATAAGCGGGCGACATCTCCCTCACCTCGCTGATCATCCACGAGAGAGCCCTGGCCAGTCGCGTCTCTGCGGTGTCGGCCAGTTGACTGTAGGCGCTGCGGGCGTGACTCTTGACGCTCTGCTCCTTGTACTTAAACTGCAACGGCAACACACTTTTAAGCCACTTCGGACTCACGCTCCTCGGTGTCACGCGTGCGCTCGCTCGCCTCGCTCAGCATCTCCGATACTTTGGCGGCGCGCGTCGTCTCGGCCGTCCGCGGCAGCAGAGCGTACAGGCTGGACGTGGCGGCTTCTTTACCGCTCTGCTTGTACTCATTCTGCGGAGTGAGCGCGACGTCACCGATGTCTTTTGTTTTATTTTTTGTACGACGAACCCTCACTTGACTCTGCAGCCGAGAAACCTCTTTGGCGTGAAGCGTCTCGGCAGTCTCGGGTAGCTGATGGTAGAGAGCGCCGCTGGCCTCCTTCTTTGCCGCCTCCTTGTACTTCACCTGCAAAAAAAAAAAAAAAGATATCTAAATTCTGGACAAATTCAATACAATCGACAATTAGCCAATAGCAAGAAAGGAAATGACCTTTTAGGAGTACAGAAACAGAGTGCTAATGCTCGTCCGAGGGTCACTTGATGCACCATGAGGTCATTTAGCGACACAGAAGTGAGGAAAGGAATCCTCGTGTACAGATAAAGCCACCAGAATAGAATTGTCACTGACGTGTGAGTAGACATGAGGCAGTAAAATAAGCCAAAATGGGAAAGTGAACATGAATGCCCTCCCAGTTCAAATGGATTGGATGTTCAGCGCCATCAATGGCAGCCACTCAGTCAATGGCAGATGCGTTGACATTCATCGCACAATCTTTGAAAAATGGGTCAAGAAATCAGAAAATTCATTTTAATGTCAATGACTTTGATTGAAACACGAAATGAGTTAACGAGGAAAATGCAAAAATCAGGGTTCCTACAGGTTTCCTCAAGTTAAATTTAAGACTTTTAAAGCCCTAATTAAGACCATTTTTAACAAACGTAATAGGCTACCTATTTCTCAGCCATATCGACCAATAAAAACAAAATCCGTGAATTTGTGTTCATTTATTTCTCAGAAATTGGAAATTTGGAATGTGTGCAAGATGTGAGAATGCAGTGAATTGAATAGGTTACTTACACGACACCACCACAGCGCATACACAGACCACAGATCACAGGCTAAGTAAAGGGATTCTTATTAGCATTAGCATTTAGCGTGGCGGGCGTCATCTTAAACTCTCGGGCAACCACAACATCTCTGCTTTTATGGTCGCTGTGGACCTAAACAATGTGCGTAGATCCACTCTCGCAAATCCACTTGCAATCGTAGCTGGGATATAGCACTAGCAGCTAGCTGGCTAGTGTTAGCTGCTGTTGCTTCGCTTACATTAGCAGCTTGCTGGCTGGCTTTAGCTTCTGTCTCTTCAGGCTCGTGAGCAGCTGGCTGACTTAAACAAGCAGATTGAAAAACGCCAGCAATGGAGGGAGTTTGTTTTTTTCCTCTCATGGAGCTTATTTGCTTGGACGATTTAGCATGGTAGTCTAGTGCCTTCGTGCCCATTGTACCCAGCTGAATCTCTCTTTTTTTTTTTTGCATATTGAAGGAGATAATACCTTTTCTCGTAGGCGCTGTCTAACTGTTTGCATTATTCTAACACACTTAATATAACCAACCAGGGAATAGTATCTTTCCTCGTATTTACCAAACGACTGTTTGTATTACTCTAACACACCCAATATCAAATAGATAGCACTTATACCATGGTTTAAGGAAAACAAGCAGAATATAGGGCGTAAGAGATACATGACGCCTTCTTATCACGGAAGCCCAACGTGTGCGTTATGCAACTGACTGAGCAAGATTGACGCTGACAAGCCCACGTCTGCTCCACTAACTCTTGCAATCAGTTCTCCCGGACAGTCCAGAACAAATGACGGGACGCCCTGTCCCAACACAAGGAATACCGGAGAACACCAGACATCTGACTGATAACACAACTGATAAGACTCCAAGAGCCCCTTTTACCCTGAGGTGGCAAAATCCACAACCCTTGTTGCCCTGACAACAGGAACTCCAAAATCCTCCTGTCCAATCCACAAACAGACAATAATCATAACAGCGCCCAAACACACCCTTTTTCTGCCCACAGCCCGCCCCGCGAGAGACTTAAAAAAGGACGAATGTTTAACTAATCGTTGCCATTTTTCTCAGGAACCTTTTGTTGACTTGTGATACGGTGACCTTGGAACAAGTCTGCCTCCTCGCCTGAATTTGTTTCTGTTTCACCTTGCCGTTTGATTACTGTCGACCTGAATAAACTGTCAACTTGTGCTTCGAAGACTTTTTTTCAGCTTTCAAAATGGATTCAGTACAAGCGGTTAAGCCTTAGGTGAACTTGCAGAGTTTTGCCTTTTGGCCGGGTCGTCTGCATCTTGCCGGCCCGGGTCATTGGATCTGCGTCAGCGCGGGTCCGGCGGTTCGGTTAGCGTAATTCCGGCAATCTGGCTAAAAGGTCAGATTCCTTCAGGCTACATTGCGTTCGCAATAACTGGCTCCTCCACCCCATTTATTTCTTTAGAATTTGTTGCGTTATTCAATCAAAATGACGAATGACACTTTGAGAAGAAATCAGACACGGAGAAGTTACATACATCCTACATTTTAATACCCAGATATGGAAATTCAAGACTTTTTCAAGACGTTTTAAGGTATCATTTCCCAATTCATAAATTCAATGCTTTTAAGACCCCCCCAGAAACCCTGAAAAAAAACTGACCTGACTGTGAGTATCTGCCATGTCCTTCACAAAGCGAGTGTCCATAGTTTCAGGCAGGATGGAGAACAACGAGTTGGACAGTTCTTCTTTGTCTTTCTGGTACGTCTTCTGCACACATCAGCATCACAACCATACAGTGGTATGATAAAGTATGTGAACTTTTTGGAATTTCTCACATTTCTGCATAAAATCACCATCAAATGTAATCTGATCTATGTTAAAATCACACAGATGAAAATACAGTATCTGCTTGAACTAAAACCAGCCAAACATTTATAGGTTTTCATATTTTAATGAGGATAGCATGCAAACAATGACAAAAGGGGGGAAAATAAGTAAGTGAATATCACATTTAATATTTTGTGCCCCCCCCCTTTGGCAGCAATAACTTCAACCAGACGCTTCCTGTAGCTGCAGATCAGTCTGGCACATCGATCAGGACTAATCTTGGCCCATTCTTCTCTACAAAACTGCTGTGGTTCAGTCAGATTCCTGGAATGTCTGGCATGAATCGCCATCTTTGGGTCATGCCATAGCATCTCAATGGGGTTGAAGTCTGAACTTTGACTTGGTCACTCCAGAACGTGTATTTTGTTCTTCTGAAACCATTCTGAAGTTGATTTACTTCTGTGTTTTGGATCATTGTCTTGTTGCAGCATCCAGCTTAAACTGTCTGACAGACGGCCTCAGGTTTTCCAGCAAAACATCCTGATAAACTTTTGAATTCATTCTTTCATTAATGATTGTAAGTTGTCCATGCCACGAGGTAGCAAAACAGCCCCAAATCATGATGCTCCCTCCTCCATGCTTCACAGTGGGGATGAGGTGTTGATGTTCCATTTTTCCTCCACACATGACGTTGCGTGTTCCTCCCAAACAATTCAACTTTAGTTTCATCAGTCCACAAAATTTTTGCCAAAACTTCTGTGGAGTGTCCAAGTGCCTTTTTAATGACAATGTTTTTTTGGGGTTTTTTTTAGACAGCAGTGGCTTCCTCCGTGGAGTCCTCTGATGAACACCATTCTTGGCCATACTTTTACATATAGTTGATGTGTGCACAGATATATTGGACTGTGACAGTGATTTCTGTAAGTCTTTAGCAGACACTCTCGGGTTCTTTTTTTACCTCTCTGAATATTCTGCGCGGAACTCTTGGCGTCATCTTGGTGGACGGACACTCCTTGGGAGAGAAGCAACAGTGCCAAACTCTCTCCATTTGTAGACATCTTCTCTGACTGTCGATTGATGACTTTTAGAGATGGTTTTGTATCCTTTCCCAGCTATATACAAATCAAAAATCCTTGATCGCAGGTCTTCAGACAGCTCTTTTGACTGAGCCATGACGCACACATCAGACAATTCTTCTCATTCTTCCTAGGTGTGTGTTTTATAGTGGGCATGGCAGCTTTTAACCACCTATCAGTGATTGGCCACACACCTGACTTAAATTGTTTGGTAAACAAAATGGTTTCAATTGCTCTATAAGTCTCCTTAGGCAGAGGGTTCACTTTCTTATTTTCCCCCGTTTTCTCATTGTTTCCATGCTATCCTCATTAAAATATGAAAACCTATAAATGTTTGGGTGGTTTTAGTTAAAGCATACATTGTTTTTTCATCTGTGTGATTTTGACAAAGATCAGATCACATTTGATGGTGATTTTATGCAGAAATGTGAGAAATTCCAAAAAGTTCAGATACATTTTCATACCACTGTAGGTGTCATATCGGTCGTGTGGCCTGTTCAGGCTCCTCACCTGGCTCTGAATCTCCGACACATGTTCGGCAAAGTGCATCTCGGGAGTCTCGGGAAGGAGCGAGTACAAGTTCTTGCTCATCTCTCTCTTCCCGTTTTCTTTGTACTTCACCTGCAAAACAGAGTACATGTTTACTTCGGTGTGTGGGTGTGATTGTGTGCGTACTGCTCACCTGACTGTACAATTCAGTGAGCTGTTTGGCCGATGCGGTGTGAGTGGCTTCAGGCATCTGGTGGTAGAACGTTTTGCCCATCTCCTGCTTGTAGCCCACCTAAAACCAGAAGAGAAGTTCTGGATTGGATTGCCAGGGATATATAAATAATTTTGATCTGATTTACTTGCAGGGCGGGCTGCTGACCTGACTCTGAAGTCGTGACACGTCTTTAGCGTGACGAGTCTCCAGAGTGTCGGGCATCTTAGAGAATAGACAGTCGGACAGTTGTTCCCGGCCCGCCTCCTTGTATTTGTTCTGGAACGCACGAGTTAACCCTGACATTTCCGAGGGCAAAAGTAGAAACCGTCGCCGCCCGGTACCTCGCTCTGGATCTCGGACAAACTTTTGGCAAGCAGGATGTCGTTGGTCTCCGGTAGCTGCGAGTACAAGCTGACGGACTGCGCTTTTTTGCCGCTTTCTTTGTACTTGTTCTGAACAAAAACAAAGAAGCTAACTCGGGTCATCCCTCACAACGGAAAGAACCAAACGGCGCTTCACCTGGCTCTGGATCAGCGCCACCTCCCGGGCCAGCTGCGTCTCGGAAGTGTCGGGAAGCTGCGAGTACAGCGACGACGTCATCTGCTTCTTGCCCTCCGCTCGGTACTCTATCTGTGCCACCGCAATAACAGGAGCGCTCGCGTCCAATGAGAATTCCGGAAAGAGATTTAAAAAAAGAAAAGGGACTGACTTGACTCTGGAGTGCGGCAGCTTCTTTGGCGTGTTTGGTCTCCAGCGTTTCGGGCAGTTTGGCGTACAAAGATGACGCTGCCTGCTGCTTGGCTTCCTGCTTGTACTTAGCCTAAAACGCACACAAAGATGAGACGGCTTTCTATTGGCTGACAATTTTAAGTCTCCTCCACTTCTGGACTTCAGGACTCGACCTTCATGACCAACTCACCGGGCTGTGCGTGTCGGCCATGTCTTTGGCAAACTGGGTGTCCGCCGTTTCTGGCATCAGCGAGTACAATGAGGCGGACAAGTCCTCTTGGTCACTCTTGTAGTTGTTCTGCAAAGAGAGCAGATGTGAGGAACTGCCACGAAAAGACGGAAGAGGCCTGACCTGGCTTTGGATCTCCGAGACGTGTTTGGCAAACTGAGTCTCCGGCGTCTCCGGCAGGAGGTGGTAGAGTGCTGAGGACGTATCTTTGTTACCTTCTTTGTATTTCACCTGCATGTTTGGAAAATGGACAAAAATCGGCTTTGATATTTGAACATAATTGTTCAGAAACTTGTCTGGAGCTCAAATTCAGCGTGAGGTTACCTGACTCTGGAGCGCCGTAAGCTCCTTGGCCCGCCGTGTGTGGAGTGTCTCAGGCAGTTTGGAGAACAAAGAGGAGGACATCTCCTTCTGGGCGTCTTCTTTGTACTTCACCTGCAGGTGCAATGATCGAAACATCACGGCGGCCGTAATTAAGAACACAGACTGCCGTTCTGACCTCACTCTGAAGCTCCGCGACACTCTTAGCAAACTCGGACTCAGTGGTTTTGTCCAACTGAGAGTAGAAACTCTGCGAGAGGATTCTCTTGCTGTCTTCTTTGTACTTAATCTGAAGAACACAACAGGAGCTTTTCGGTGACCGCGAGATCTTTCTTCGATCGTTTCTCATATGTTAGCTTTAAGCTAGCGGTGCTAGATGAGCTCTTCCAGCCACACCTCGCTCTGCAGGTCCGTCATGTCTCTGCTGAAGATGGTTTGCGAGGTGTCAGGTAAGGTGGAGTACAGGCAGGCGGCCATGTCCTTCTTGACGCTCGACTTGTACTTCACCTGCCGGACGACAACCGCACTTTGAACTCGCGCTAACTCAAGGTAGCGCAGGGGAGGTTACCTCACTGAGCAGCTCGGCGGCGTCTTTGGCGTGACGCGTCTCCAAGGTGACGGGGAGGGTCGAGTACAAAGAGCGGCGAAGCTCCTTCTCGCCCGCCGACTTGTATTTGATCTGAGAAAATCAACAAATCCATGAGTTTATCACTAGTTGATGTCCAATCCATTTGAAGTGGGAAGAGAGCAGTGAATGAACGAACCCTCCCACTTAAAATGGATGGACGTCTAGCCAAGTCAATGGCAGCTAAAGAGTTAACCAATATACATACAAATGCATAAGTACATAAAAAAATAGTATTGATAAAAACAAGATTATATCTAGAAAATTCTATTGAAAAAATAGAGCTAAAAATGAGAAAATCCTCAAATTAAAAACAATAAAAAAAAATAACTAGAAACTGCAATTTCTAGAGAAATTCGGATGGGGCTCTACTGTGGTAGATACATCTCTAACAGGTGACTGACTTCCTATTGATTTGGGGACATTTCGGGGACACGTCCTTTTGCATGGCTGTCAATGGCATCGACTTACTTGGGCGCCAGTTGAATGTCATTAGGCTGTAATGGTAGGTTTTTGGGCAAAAATCGAGAGACAGCGAGAACCAAAAGTGGTATTTGCCATGTGGCAAAGTTGATTTAGCTAAGTGGCATTTTTTTTTTGCCATGAGGCAAAATGGATATTGATGTGTGGCTTTTTTTTTTTGGTATGTGGCAAAATTGATTTTGGTTTGTGGCATTTTTGGGGGGGTTATATGGCATTTCTTGGGGGTATATGGCAGTTTTGCAGGCCATGCACATCCATGCCATTGACGGCCATGCATGTCCAAATTTTCCATTCATTTTAAATGGCAGAAAAACACGTGTGGCTGTGATTTTTGACCATTCACTTTACATTACAGCACACTGACATTCAACTGACACCCAAGTCAGGCTATGCCATTGACGGTTGTGCACGTCAAAATTTTCCATTCATTTTAAAAGGCAGAAAAACACGTGTAGCTGTGATTTTTGAACATCAATGGAAAATTTGGACATGCATGGCCATCAATGGCATGGACGTGCATGGCCTTAAAAACTGCCATATACCCCAAAAAATGCCATATACCCTTCAAAAATTGCCACATGTCAAAATCCATTTCGCCACATGGCAAAATAAATGCCACATGGAAAAATCCATTGCAAAAAAAAATGCCACATGGCAAAATCAAATTTGCCAATTGGCAAAAGAAATGGCACATGTCAAAATCAATGTTGCCAAATGGCAAAAAAAATGCCACATGGCAAAATCCACTTTGCCACATGGCAAAGGAAATGGCACATGGCAAAATCAATGTTGCCACATGGCAAAAGAAATGGCACATGGCAAAATCAATATTGCCACATGGCAAAAAAATGCCATATGGCAAAAAAAAATTGCCACATGGCAAAATCCATTTTGCCAAATGGCAAAAGAAATGGCACATGGCAAAATACATTTTGCCACATGGCAAATACCACTTTTGGTTCTCAGCCCTGCTACAAAAATCACAATCACAAAGTTTTTCTGCCATTGAAAATGAATGGGGAAAAATGGACGTACACGGCCTACAATGGCATGGATGTGCATGGCTGTCACAGGCATCAACTTACTTGGGCGCCAGTTTAATGTCAATGGTCTGTCATGGTAAATCACATTCCTGCCACTGAAAATGAATGGGAGATTTGGACATACATGGCTGTCAGTGGCATCGCATTAAAAATGAATGGGACAGTTTTTGGCAAATTTTGGGGGAACCGTAAATTTTTGGCGAACTCTGTATACAACTTTTATGCCCCTTATCTTCCAGAACTTTTTGATGTGTAAATTATGTGATTTGGTCAAATATTGTAGGACTCGGTAGAATTTTTGATTGAATTTTTAAAAAGCGTTTTAATTTCTATATTTTCTCCTCTTTTTTTTTTTTTTTTTTTTTTTAATTCTGAATTTTCCCATCATATTTTTGTTATTTTCATGTACTTCTGCATTTCCCCCAGTTCTTTTGATGTCAATTGAAGGGTTACCTGGCTTTGCAGCATTGACGTGCGCTTCGCCATCTGAGTGTGTAGCGTTTCGGGCAGCTGATGGTACAAGCTGCTCTGCATGTTTTGCTGCGCCTCTTCTCTATACTTGACCTGTGACACACACACACACACACATACACAGAGGCGCACTTTTTCAGCTTCTACAACTCGCTGCTGCCATGCACGTTTGCCAAGTCGCTATAGCAACTGCATGCAGTTATGACCCACAATGAGTTGATCGCTAGTAGACGTCCGATCCATTTGAATGGGGAGGCTGGCAGCCCCTCGCCGCATGCCAGCTCTCCCGCGACAAAGATGACTTTGTCACCCCGGATTAATAAGAAGCGAGAGAATATGTAAAGGAGAGCAAAGCGCGTATTTTCATAAGGCAGCTCGCGGCGCGATGACTCACGACGGGATTTGGCTCAGCGGCCCGTGAGTCAGCCGGGAAGCGTCGGCCCGCCTCCCACGTCTCGACCGAGGCTTTGCCGTTTCGCGGCGCTTTTAGTCCGTTTTGAATGACGGTCGCCAGCGGCAACGCCGGCTTTCTCGTTTACGGTATTGACTTGACGTTAAGTAGATCTCATCTCATCCGTCACCGAGCGGGAAGACGCCAACGTGACACGTTTTCAGACACGCTCTTCAGTCCACGTTTGTGTGACAATTTTGATTTGTAAATCGCTCAGATGGACCTTTTCATTTTCAGTTGAGACCAAAAACAATTACTTGGAATCAAAATACACAAAAAAAAACATTTTTAGGTACAATACTAGTATAACTCATTCACTGCCATTGAAGAATGGAATAAATCAAGGGCGTAGGTTTGCATAGGGGACGATGGGGACATAACACTAGCAACTTCTAAGGATGCTCAAATTGTCCCCATGCACCAACTTTTAAGCACCCTTATTTGCATTAGAAGGTTAAAAGAGAAGACTAAAAAGTTCAATTACCGCATTGGCCCGAATATATGTTTTTTGCATTGAAATAAGACTGAAAAAGTGTGGGTCGTCTTATATTCGAGGTCTAGACATTATACCCATTCACGATGCTAGATGGCGCCAGATATCATTGGCAGAGGATGTTTGTGAAGATAATGTTTTGTCATGACAGATCTCAGCTACTCTTTTCCAGTTAACCAGTTTGCATTATTTTATTGCAATGTTTTTCCCTTTTCAGATTTGTTTCAAGACTAGAGTTACAGTAAGACTTCACTTTGATGGTTAATGCAGTTATTGCAATTTTGTTGTTTTATCACAATAGATTGGTTTAGTTACATTTCAAAAACCAGAAGCCATTCATTGGTAACACTTTATAATAACTATCCGTTTCACTAGTTAATAGATGATTAGTAAACCGTTGATAAATGATTTATTGTTGATTTGTGAAGTATTTGTTAACAGTTTGTTAAGCATTTACAGGGTGTTCCAATATGGTTGACCCCATTCTAAATGCCCATGCTAGTTGATGGATCTTAATAAAACGATATACACTTTATGTTGAAGGTCATAAGTTTTATTGGTTAAAAAAGACAGAAATACCAAACGTTACACACAAAAACTTGAAATGTTTCTAAAAAAATTGTGTTTCAGGTTAAGAACTGCCATTCACTTCAAAAGAAAAGGCATTTTGATAAGGCTTTTTGCAGGCGGCGTTCATATTAAACATTTATGAAAATCTGTCACAGAACCAACAAATGTTTGTACTTTTCTTTGTAAATTTAACGGATAGTTATTATAAAGTGTTACCCATTCATTTATGAATGTGATTGCACTTTAGTTTGCATATTTGAATGTTCAGATATTAAGATTTGAATGAGGCAAAATAACATGCTTTTTCTCTCAAATATATTTGTTAAAATCATTTGTTTCGGATGTACTGTAATTATTTTCTGTATAAAAATTAATTTGGTGTTCAAAAAGTCTTTTTTTCAAACTCGAGTCTTGAAAAAGAGGGGATCGTCTTATATTCAGGGCCGTCTTATGTTCGGGCCAATACGGTATATAGCTAATTTAGATTGTCTTCCCATATATTGTAATGATAGAATAGACCCTACCATTATTAAGTAAATTATTTTCATTATGTTCAGACTGCTGTATGATCGCTGTCGACCTGAATAAATTGTCAACTTGTGTTTCAAAGCCTTTTTCCAGCTTTCAAAATGGAGTCAGTACAAGGGGTTAAGACTAAGGTGAACGCACGGAGTTTGGCCTTTTGGCCGGGATGTTGGGGTCCCGCTGGCCCGGGTCGTTGGAGCTGCGCCAGCGCAGGTCCGGCGGTTCGGCTGGCGTGATTCTGGCAATCTGGCTAAAAGGTCAGATTCCTTCCCTTATGTTGGTCTTAACCGGGAGCAGCTGGATTCACCCATGTTAAATGAGTTATGCAATATTCACTGTTGCCACTAAAGGGCAGTGTATCCAATAAAAATAAATGCAAACACTTTCAAAACAAACCATGACAATGCCACACTAAACGAATCTTCGAAGCAGCAAAATTGGATTCCAAGCTTTTTTCTAATTAATTACTCAAGTTAAACGATCAATCATTGGAGCATTACTCTCGACCAGTGCGCTCGCTTTTTTGTTGTCTCTGCGCGCTCGGTTTGGCACACACAAGTTACAAATGTGCCACGAAGCAGACCAATCAGAGAGCTGGTGGAAGTACACCAATCGGTTGAATTGGACGGGAGAAGAAATAGATTTTTTTTTTTGCCTAATACTATTTTATGTGCGCAAAATCTATTATTGCTTGCTCAGAATAGTGGCACAAATATAACGCCATACCAGCGGCCCCTCCCAGTCCAAACGGATTGGACGTCTATTGTTGCGAACGGCAGCCGATGGGTTCACAATGAGGTCGTGACGGGGAACTGACCTCGCTAGCCAGGAGGCCGCATCGCCTGTTGAACGTCGGGTCCGGGAGAACCGGACTGCCGCCAAGGGCCTGGATGCACGTGCCAAAATGTTAGGGACATCTTCTCGTCCATCGACAATCACTTCTCCGTACTCCGTTCCTTCTCACCTCAACTGCTTTCTGGTCGTCCTTCCCATCCATTGCCACTTCAGCTCCCTCAGTTCGTGCGTTCTCTTCAAGGTCCACGGTGTCATACTGGCCCGTGCGACTCGTGTCAAGGTGAGACGTGAAGGTGGTTGCGACCTCTTCTCTGGTCGTTTCTTCAACTTCTGTCTCCAACTTCACACCTGCCATGATGTTCCGTTGAAGAACTTCCTCTCCCTCCACAATGGTTGCTTCTACAGAAAGAAAGACTGTCAGCTTCTTGTCCTAAATCTTCTTCAAACATTCACTCACCTTTCTCCATCTGTGGTGGCCTCTCAGAGCTCTCCTTGTAAAGTTGTTCTTCAAATGTACTGTGGCCAAAAATGCTGTCAAAACAATTTCGAGCAAGAGCGCGCTCAGATCTTCCGCCGTCCGAAGAGTGCGTTCGGTCGGTAAAGTCCGGACTGGTGACGGGCCGTCGTTCACGGAGGAGGTCTTATCACGTCACCGGGACGCATTTAGCTTCCACTTAGGAACTTATCAGGCGCGTCGCCTTCAAGGTCACTTTTTGGATTTTTCAAGGTGTGCGCATGCATTCCGATGGCTCCATTCATTACAAAAATAGCCCCAAAATAAAAGGGATGTGACCCAGCAGTGCCCCGAAATCAACAGAAAATGACCTGTAAATGCCCAAAAATCTGCCTTGTCCAAAAATCGGCAATACATGAGCAAAAAGCAACAGGAAGTGAGCCATTCAACGGAGCAGAAGAGCGAGCATCCCCAGGAAATTTCTCCAGGAACCGCATTTTCTACTTTCTTAAGTGGAAATCTTCAGAGTACTAGTGAGTTGACCTGTTTTACGTATATTTGACCTTGAGGCCCACCGCTCCAAAGACAAAGGTTGAAATAGCTACAAAACAAAAGCCGGGGCTCATCTGTTCCTCGAGCACAGCGCCGCGCGTCGCCAGGGTATTCTGGCGCCGACGTCGGGCGTCAGATGGCGGCCGAGGTAAACGTCCAGCGTGAACCCGGCGCGGCCATCTGTCACCGTGCGGCAAGACCTCCGAGATGAAAAGGAATAATTCATGAACCCGTAAATATATACTGTAGAAAGACAATATTTGTTGTTGCTGTTTTTTCTTGATGATAGCCCCCCCCCCCCCCCAAAAAAAAAAAAAATAAATAAAAACATCACTTCAGCCCCATTATACCCGGGATTCGGCACGTGCCGGTGTGAGATTTTGACGGTATGATAACTTTAAGCCAAAATTTCACAGAATAACAATATTGCAATTACAGCTCTAAAATGGTTTACTTCTGGGTTAAAAAAAAAAAAAAATCAATTGAACAGGATTTTAATTTTTCAAAACGTTAGCAAATTGCAACATGTTAAGTTAAAATAAAAAAAAACAATAAAATGAAAATTAATGCAGTCCTTTAGGTAAGCCTAAACGCACAGTCAAAGGGCAATATTGTGACCGTCAGAACAAAATAATTGAATTATTTTCCATAAAAAGCACGTGTGTATGACTCGTATCATGTTTACATTACACAGTCTCTTTCTCAACACAGACAGTTGACAGAGAAAAAAACCCACGATGTTTTACAACCGCTAGACACACTAAACACGCTGGAGTTAACTCTCGTAGCTGGTGGGAAACGTTCATGACAGTGTTTACTAACCTTTAATTTTGTATTAAATGCAAAATCATATCGGAGGTATTGCCTCCTTGGCATTCACCCTCCACAAACATGTTTTACATGTCGGTTGGCCCTCCTCCTCTAAGCCGTGGCCGTCTGGAACTTTTCTGTTCCTACAATGCTGGCCAAAAGTATTGGCACCCCTGAAATTCTGTCAGATCATGCTCAATTTCTCCCAGAAAATGGTTGCAATTACAAATGCTTTGGTGGTAATATCGTTGTTTATTTTGCTTGCAATGAAAAAACACAAAAGAGAATGGGGGGGAAAAAATCATTATCATTTTAGACAAAACTCTAAAAATGGGCCGGACAAAAGTATTGGCACCCCAAGAAAAATTATGTGATGCTTCTCTAATTGGTGCAACTGACAGCACCTGTTACATACCTGTGGCACATCACAGGTGGTGGCAATCACTAAATCAGGATTCAAGTTGACTCAACCCCTGTCCTGTGTCCTTGTGTGTACCACATTGAGTATGGAGAAAAGAGAGAAGACCACAGAACTGTCTGAGGACTTGGGAAGCGAAATTGTGAGGAAGCATGGGCAATCCCAAGGTGACAAGTCCATCTCCAAAGACCTGAATGTTCCTGTGTCTACCGTGCGCAGAGTCATCCATAAGTGTAAAGCCCACAGAACTGTGGCTAACCTCCGTAGAAGTGGACTGAAAATAAAATTGACGAGAAATTTCAACGAAAGATTGCGCTGATGGTGGATAAAGAACCTCAACTAACATCCAAACAAGTTCAAGCTGACCCGCAGTCCGAGGGCACAACAGTGTCAACTAGTACGATCTGTCGGCATCTGAATGAAAAGGGACTCTCTGGTAGGATACCCAGGAAGACCCCACTTCTGACCCGGAGACATAAAAAAGTGAGGTTGGAGTTTGCCTAAACTTACCTGAGGAAGCCAAAAACATTTCGGAAGAATGTTCTCTGGTCAGATGAGACAAAAGTAGAGCTTTTTGGGAAAAGGCATCAACATAGAACTTGCAGGAAAAAAACGAGGCCTTCAAAGAAAAGAACACGGTCTCCACATTCAAACATGGCAGAGGTTTCCTGGCGTTTTGGGGTTGCTTTGCTACCTCTGGCACTTGTCTGCTCGACCGTGAGCATGGCATGATGAAGTCTGAAGACTACCGACAACTTTTGCAGCATAATGTAGGGCCCAGTGTGAGAAAACCGTGTCTCCCTAAGAGGTCATGGGTCTTCCGGCAGGACAAAGACCTAAAACACACTTCAAAAATGGTTTGAGAGAAAGCACTGGAGACTTCTGAAGTGGCCAAACCTGTATCCCATAGAAGACCTGTGGAGAGATCAGAAAATGGCAGAGACCTGGAGCAGTTGGCCAAAGAAGAATGGTCTCAAATTCCATTGTAAGAAACTCATTGATGGATACCGGAAGCGGTTGTTCGCAGTTATTTTGTCTAAAGGTTGTTCTACCAAGTATTAGGCTAAGAGTGCTAATACTTTTGTCTGGCCCATTTTTGGACTTTTGTGTATAATGACTTTTTCATTGCAAGCAAATCAAGATTAGAAGTTACTACCAAAGCATTTGTAATTGCAATCATTTTCTGGGAGAAACTGAGCATTATCGGATAGAATTGCAGGAGTGCCAATACTTTTGGCCAGTAGACTTTACCGGCGATTTCGTTTTATTCGATGGGGGGAAAAAGTTCAGGAGTTTCACCTCCTCCAGCCATCGTGTAGCACAGCTGACTCACTGATACTCAGCAACAACCGGTGGGGGAGGGTTGAGCAATATGGCTGCAAGTGAGAAATTTCTCCCTGCATTTTTGGGACATAAAAAATAGCTAATACCGTAGGGACGGTATGACGGAATTTTTTTGCTGTTTTGAAACCATGACGTTTTCATACTAGGGCAGGGTTCACTAAATCCGGACCTCGGTGCCGCTTTTCCTGTCGTGTTTTCCACGTCTCTCTCCCCTAACACACTTGAATCAAATGATTATGTTATCAGCAACCTGTCCAGAAGCCTGATAATGATCCTGATTATTTTGATTTAGGTGCGTCGGAGGAGGGAGACATGGAAAACACGACAGGAAAAGTGGCACCGAGGTCCGGATTTAGTGAACCCTGTAATAGGGTATACCTTGACACTGGTATTTGGCACGTGTCTAACCCGGGATGGACGGCGCTCGACGTCCAATCCATTTGAACTGGGAGGGGGCCAAATGCACATTGATTGATTCGCCCCTCCCTGTCCAAATGGATTGGACGCCTAGCGCCGTCAACGGCAGACAAATGACTTCAATATTTGTAACGGCCGTCGAAGGAAACACTATGATGTAGCCTTCGACTCAAATAATTTTGCACTTTCTTGAGAAGAATGTGCAGGATCTGTTTGAATATAAGCAAGTGTCCTACTTACAAGACTTATTTAAAAAAGTTTTTTGGGGGGGTGGCTCGTTTTAAATAAGAGTGATTTTTTTTATGGATGATGGTCTCGGAAGCCACCCAAATGGGGGATGATCATCAAGCGCCATAAAACAACAAAAATGAGTAAGATGGAAATGAGAAAATGGAAGTGAGAGCTTGTGCCAGTGCACTATTGGGTCCTGTTGGACATACCCACCGCTTACATTACCTAACTACAATGTGGCCCTTGATCAAAATAAGTTCGATCACGAATTGAGAGCGGTCGCCCCCCTGCTAGGAGGGAGCGCTCGGACGTTGTACAAAAAAAAAAGGCTGGGGCTTGCAGATGGCGCCTGCCTTTTTTGGGACGAAAAACCCAATTCTACTTCTGTTCAGGATTGCAAATGAATGAAATCTTTTTTTGTGCTTCTTACGTAAGGCAGCGACGCCTTTCATCTGCACAAGCGCAAACAAGGCTTACGTAACGGCCAACTAGCGACAGCCGCCGTTCTCCTCCTCATCCTCTTCCTCCCACGCCGCCTCCACCTCTTCATCTGCGCTGAGGTCAAAGTTTGCCGCCAAAGACAGAAAATGTTTCACGTTGACGGCAGTTTTTAACTCCAAATGTGTCAAATGCCTTCATCGTTACTATAGGATTTTTTTTTTTTTTTTTTAAATGCAGAGCGAGAAAAAGGATACGTACAATCAAAAATAAAGATTTTACGTACCAATGTGGAGAAAGAAGCCAGCACAATGAATATAACAAATATATAAAGTAACATATAAATTAAAATTGGTCATATTTTCTGAATTTTAAAATGTAATATTATTGAATTCAATGACAAATTTGACTTACAATTCCGCGTGCTATAGGCTATAGCCATCCAAAAAAGCTGTTTCGGTCCACATTTGTCGTGCTCACGCCAAGGGTTTGCATAGGGACGGTAGGGACATAACACTACCAACTTTTTAGGATGCTCAAATTGTCCCCACCAATTTTAAACAACTTTATTTGCATTTTATAATGACTTCAGTCCTATCGGTCATTTAGATTGTCTTCCCCTATGTTAAAAGGAAAGAACTGACCATTATTATGTGAATTATAGACTTACATTTACCCCTTTTGACTTGCTGAATGTGCCAGTCCATTTTTTTTTGTTGCCTTAAACACACGTTTGATTGGCTGATGAGTTATACAACATGTCGACAACATGCCTCCTAAGCTCCCTTCGAAGAGGAGGAATATTAGACTTTTTTTTTTTTTTTTCGGCCAGAAGCACGAACAGCCACTGCAAGTAATATAAAAAGATGTTAATGTAGTGGAGGTGGGGAACATACCACACATTTTGCTACTGAAAATCCAACGTGCATCAGAGGTAGCAAAACATTAAACTGAATTTTCTAACCTGCAAAACTCGAGTTGGAAGCTGCTTGGAGAGAAGTGTCCTCCTATATGTGCTTTCTAATTTTAACATTAATTAAATGTGAGTAATGTAGAGAAACAAGGTTTACTCCCTTCTTCCCAATTGTCATTTTTATTTTATTTATGTGGTCTTAAAGCAGCCCAAAGGAGCTTTCATTCTTTGTTGAGTTTGGCTGTGCTTGTGGAAATCAGCAGTGTTGTTTTACCTGAAGGAAGGCTCTATTTTTATTTATTTTTGTTATTCCCTGACTAAGAGGGTTTTTTCAGTTATATTTAATTTCTTTATTTGGAAAGACAATATTGAGTGGATAGTTAATAGGTTGTAAACAAATGTGTATTTATTGTGTAAAATTAAAGTTATGTGCAAATATTGCCATTTAAATTTCCTAATAAAATCCAGACATTTATTCTGGAAATTTTCAAAATGTTTCTCTCGTAGCTTCTGAAAACAAAGGGTTTGAATCGAACGATGTATCACTTGCAACAATACACAGGAAAGTTAGTATAAGTCAATACAGATTTATTTTGTATTGATCATTTGGGCTCTCAATTAGGTTCAGATTCGTGAGAAATGTCGCCCAATCTGTTTGGTCTTATGAATGTCCCATCCCCAGCAAAGAGTGTACATGAAAGTTATGGTGTTATATCATCCCTAACAATGTTGAGACCAAACATACGCCCTTGGCTCATGCGTTTTCTCCATACAAGGTGTGCACAATTGCAATACACACACATGCTGGATAGTTTACGTACTTCTACTGGGCTACTACAATGAAAGCAACACTAAAACAAACTGCACACGAATATCCAACAGAGCTCTGCACGGCGGCAGCTCAACAGCAACAAAAAAACAATAATATGGCTACAATGCAAGCATGACTTATCTATTTGAAGACACCAAAGGGCAGTCATCTTCATATTGAATTTTAGAAAATGTCGCTGTTTTTGTAAAGAAAAAAATCGTTGCCTCCTTTGTCAACAGTTTACTTTTCCATTCCAATGGCGCCTTATTCAACGTGACACAGTAGCAAGCAAGCAAGCTGTCAGGTGATGTTACTAACAAAAAAAAAACAAAATAAATATTCAATCCCCAAAGTTAAATACGCTATTGTTTCAATGTTTATCTATATATTTATTTTACACCAAAAAATAAATATTCTACCAAAACACTTTTTTTCCCCCTCCCCATCACCAAGGGGTGCTGCAGCACCCCACATACCGCACCACTGTGGGTGCGTGTGTGTTCTCACTGACAAAAGTGCACCTTGTCCACTCACTCATCCGCATACAATTGATATAAAAGCGCCATACATTACTGATGTGCTCCTGAGTGCGTCTGAGCCGTCGCATCTCGGGCGTGTCGGAAACGGGGCTGAAGCCGCGACCTTTGCTCTCCTCGAAGTCTTTCTTGTAGATCACCTGGACGAACGGACGGACGCTCTTTCAAAAGTTAGCCGGCGGGCGGGCAAAGTACGGTACTAGGCGGTACTCACTTGACTCTGAAGTTGGCTTTGCTGCCTCAGCCGCAAGTTCTCCGGCGTGTCGGTCACCGTGGTGAAGGACGTCTTGGGGTAATGTCTGCCGACAAATGACCTTAGCCGGTTGTTTCAAATACCGTATCGGTCACGGGAAATTCGGTGGAATGATCATTTATTTCAAGACCGGGACTTTCAGTCAGGGGTGAATTTGTGCCTGATCCTGCCGGAACAAGATCCGGCGACTCTTGATTTTGGCCTTCCCGTGTTCCGGGTCGTATTGGGGCAGATCCGGCACCTCTCGTGTATAGAAAATAATAATAATATGAAAACGTTTTTAAAATAATATATCAAAATAATAAAATGCATAAATTCAAATCCTAAGAATTGCATGTTGTTTATAAAAAAATTTAACGTCATTTGAAAGAGGCTGAGAATTGTTGATGCACTGAGAAGCTGGACCAACAAATCACGTCCCTGACATAAAAAAAAAAAATTGAAATTGAAATTTGCAGCATCTAGGGAGCAAGCAGCCAGGATCAACAGTATGCCAAAAAAGACTGTTGTATTGACTGTCTTTTTTCAAAAAGAAGGAAGATTGTTCAAAACGAGTCAGAAAAGCAACAACCGGCAATGAGGGCAGCTGCAGCGATAATGATAACGGGCAGGACCGGGTGCAGCAGGAGGCTAGCGCCGCAGCAGCTAGCCAGGATCACGGACAGCCAGCCGAGCCGGGGCAGGAGGCTGCTACCGTGGCAGCGGCCGGTCAGGTTCAGCGCCACCCGGAGTGGGGGCAGGCTACAGCGCCAGCAGTCAGCCAGGTGGACTACCAACAGCCAGTAGCCTTATGGGAAATTCGGGTTTGGGCTGCACAATTTGTAAGGCAGTGAGAACTTTGGAGCTAGAGAACACAGGGGGGATGAAACTCGCAAAAGAATGGGTTTGTGTTATTTATTGTAATCTCAGATTTAAAAAAAAAAAATGTTACACTAACGTACAGTCTAACTCGTAAATTGTAAGTCCCAACTGTGGTTATGTGGGCAATTGCCCGTGCTGTGCAGAGTATAACCTAAATAATGGTAAATTGTTGTCATAACATTTATACCATAGATATTATCTGAAATTGAGGCTTTTAAGTCCCACAGCATTGCAAGTGGGCGTGTTGTTTTCAGCACCATTTTCTGCGTATGTTCCGGGACCTGTGCCCGTCTCGTTATCCCTGCGCTGTCATATGTACTTTGAGGCACCTTATGATTTACAAATTAAGCACGGCTTTCAGTGCCATTCGCTTTTCCCAGTCAAATTGAATTGGACATCTCGCACCATCAATCTCAGGCAGGTCAACTAGGGGGCGCCACGATGAATGTGCTCATCGATTTACATTTATTTATTTTGATAGCCAATACACTGTTGAGAGACATTTTGACCTCAAAACAGTTTATAACATTTTTTTTCCCCTTTCTTTTTTTTGTTTTATTTCATTTGTATTTAAGAAAAAAGAAAATGAAAAAAAAGGTGGAAAAGCAATTATTTTCTTTTTCTTAAAAATGAAAAAAGTTTATTCAAAAAAAGGGGGGAAAATAAATAGTACATTTTTTGTTTATTCATTTTTAAAATTTTTAAAAATTTCATTTACAGTTTTCAAATAAACAAAAAAAAAAGTCGGCAAGTCTATAAAATCTTATCTTTTTATTTTTTTAATAATTAAAAAGGGAAAATACCTATCTAACTTTTGTATTTTATTTATTATTTTGTATTTTTATCTTTTATTTATTTATTTACAGTTTTCAATGAATCGTATTTCATTTTTGGATTTCATTTAAAAAATACAGGGGAAAAAAAAGTTAATATTCTATATTTTATTGTTTCTAAAATTTATTTTCTGATAAAAGAGAAAAAATCTAGATACAGTGATACCTCAGCTCACGAACATAATTGGTTCCCAGAAAGTGTGTGTAAGGCGAAAAGTTCATCTTCCGAACATTTATTTCCCATAAGAAACCATTAAAATGAGAATAATCCGTTCCCAGGTCCCCATAAAACATAATTTTCTACTAAATAAGCCTTAAAACTACACAAAAATATACCTTATTTTATGTATAATAAATGTGCTATTGTATTATAATTAAAGAAATAAACTGTACTGTATAATAAAGTCGTTTTATTTACCTTTGTGATGGTAGTTGATGGCTTGATGGAATGGAGTGGGAGGAGGAGGGAGGGACGGAGTTACTGTTTGGAAGGAGAGTGTTACCGGCAAAGTGCGCAGTTACGGCAAAGTGCGCAGTTAGCGTAGACTCCACTGCTGTGCCCCCCACATGCTTTTGGTTGTTAATAAAAGTGCCCACAAAAAGCCATCCAACGCCTCTGGGTGTTTGTATGCACGCCGCCTCCTTTCTGGAGAGGAAATCGGGCGAACCGAAGACAACCGACGACAACGAGCCAACGTGACTCGCCGGTCCACTTCTCACTACGGTGGGAAGCTGAAAGCACCGCCAATTACCAGTCGAGGGCGAATTGGTAACACGAGTCACCTTCCATAAGGACTGTAGGTAACTTTTTCGGTCCCATAATAGCAAAAGTACACTCAATATGGTCCAAAATGTCTATCAAACACAAACCATGTCCGCACTCAACGAAAGTGAGGGGACGAACAGGGACGCCGTGAGCGTGCGTCAGCTTCTCGTGGCGCTTTTCGACCGCGTGAATTGGTTCGTCCGCCGAAAACTAGTTCGTCAACAGAGACTATATGCTCGCGAATTTAATGTTCTTGAGGCGAAAAGTTCGTGAGCTTAAGCGTTCGTGAGCTGAGGTATCACTGTATTCTCCAATTTCTTGACTACGCCATGTTACAGAAAAAAATATAATTTTAGTTCCTGGCTTGTAATCATTCGATTTGTGTTGCTAGGGTCCAAACTACATGAAACAGTGCCACTAAAAAGTTTGGCTTGGCTAAAATTAGAAGCTATATTTAAAATTTCCGACTTTATGTCCTAGTTATGCGTCAAGTATTTTTTTTTCGTGTTTCAGGTCAAACTAAGTCTATAAAATGAGGAAAATGTACATATACTGTACGTATAAAAGCATTCGAAAGTACAACTGTAAAGAAAAGTGCAGAATAGAATTTCAAAGTTGTGACCATAAACCCAAACTTTTTGGGACACCAAAGTGTCTTGATATGTCAATGCGACGAAACAAATTAGGAAATACGTACCACCAAGAACCTGGGAACAAAATATGGTTTTACATGGTGCTACGGGAATTTTATGTCAATTTTATTTTAGCGGAAACCGGGAGATCGATGCGTGCCATTGACTTTGGCGGGCCGGATTTGACCACCAGTTTGACACACGCCCAAACCCGAAGAAGGCGGCGGGATACGGGCTAAATAAAGTGACAGCGTCACAAAAGCGGAGTGGGCGGGACTTAAGGAAACAGCGGGAGAAGGAAACTGCGGATGATTGTTCAGAGAAGGACAAAAAACAAAGACCGTGGCTGCGTTTGTTCCAAAAAGGAAATGGCATTCAAAGACCAACAATGGTGGACTGACTCACGCGTTGCAGTAGGGCTTCTTGTCGTAACCTTTGTAGTTCTTCATGTTTAAGGTCATCTTGCAAACTTCGCAGTGGAAGCAGCTTTTGTGCCAGTTCTGAAAACACGCAAAAGCCTCCATTAGAAACAAACTGGCCATCACCATTTTACGCCTTGACGGCAATAGATGAGCTGGGCGGTAAATGGTTGCCATGGCTCACTGGCGTTGTTAGGCCAATTTTAGCCCCTGAAGCCCCCCTAAAAATATTGTTGTTTTATTAAAAAAATAAAAATAAAAGTTGCCAAATTTACAATGAAATCGCCAGAATATTAGTTTAAATCAATAATCATGTATCCTGTCATTATTAATGTAAATATGATCATAAATCTGTCAGTTTCCCCTCACTGGTAAAGAGCCCCTTCAGTACGTACTTATCCAATCCATTCCACTTGTTCATATAGAGGACGCCCACATCACTAAAATTCCAGTCTGCGTTTTCTCTGTGACCGGCACTGTGTGCCTGTGTATCTTTGACACCCACAGTAGAGCGCGAACGATGGATGAAGGATATCCATAAGAAGGATTTCAAGAAAGTGAGTATTTATCACTGCTGGGAGTAGCAATTAGTTAGCTCCAACCCCCAGTTAACAGAGAAAGCCCCATGTACCGTATTGGCCCGAATATAAGACAGTGTTTTTTTTGCATTGAAATAAGAGTGAAAAAGAGGGGGTCGTCTTATATTCGCGGTCTAGACATTATACCCATTCACGACGCGAGATGGCGCCAGATATCATTGAAGCCATGTTCTGTCATGATAGATCTCAGCTACTCTCCCCATTCACGACGCTAGATGGGAAGCGATGTTCTGTCATGACAGATCTCAGCTTCTCTCGTTTAACCAGTTTGCAATTTTTTATTGCAATTTTTTCCTTATTCAGATTTGTTTCAAGACTACAGTTAGACTTTGATGGTTAATGCAGTTATTGCAATTTTATTGTTTCATCACAATAGATTTGTTTATTGACATTTCAAAAACCAGAAGCCATTCATTTACGAATGTGATTGCACTTTAGTTTACATTAGGGCTGTCAAAAATATCGCGTTAACGGGCGGTAATTAATTTGTTAAATTAATCACGTTAAAATATTTGACGCAATTAAAGTACATGCCCCGCTCAAACAGATTAAAATGACAGCAGAGTGTAATGTCCGCTTGTTACTTGTTTTTTTGGTGTTTGGCGCCCTCTGCTGGCGCTTGGTTCCAACTGATTTTATGGCTTTCAGCACCCTGAGTAAGAGGTGTAATTATTGACATCAACAATGGCGAGCTACTGGTTTATTTTTTGATTGAAAATGTTACAAATTTTAATAAAATGAAAACATTAAGAGGGGTTTTAATATAAAATTTCTATAACTTGTACTAACATTTATCTTTTAAGAACTACAAGTCTTTCTATCCATGGAAGCTTTAAGAGAATGTTAATAATGTTAATGCCATCTTGTTAATTTATTGTTATAATAAACAAATACAGTACTTATGTACCGTATGTGAAATGTATATATCCGTCTTGTGTCTTATCTTTCCATTCCAACAAAAATTTACAGAAAAATATGGCATATTTTATAGATGGTTTGAATTGCGATTAATTTCTAAGCTGTGATTAATTCGATTAAAAATTTTAATCGTTTGACAGCCCTAGTTGACATATTGAAATGTTCAGATATTAAGATTTGAATGAGGCAAAATAACACACTTTACACTTGTTTTGGATGTACTGTAATTATTTTCTGTATAAAAATTAATTCGGTGTTCAAAAAGTCTTTTTTCAAACTTCAGTCTTGAAAAAGAGGGGGTCGTCTTAGAATCTGGGCCATCTTATATTCGGGCCAATACGGTAATTAATGAACCAAATGCTCCGTGTTTGACAATCAAAACCTGGCTTCCACACTACAGACAATCTCTGCGCACGTCTTATCTTTTTTGTTTTGTGGTCAAAAGTTACATCCTAGTGCTAAAATAATGCTGCTACAGAGCTACTGCTAGCTAGTTAGTCTGAAATGCATTGTGAAGGTCCAGGTTGTTTAGAGAGTTAAGTCTTTTTTTTTTTTTTTTACAACAATCTTTGGGGTGAATTCATTTGAATCTGGGGCATCAGTTGTGTTTCTCATTGATGATCATAGATGAGCTCATTCACGTACAGTACAGGTCAAAAGTTTGGACACACCTTCTTTCTTTCTTTCTTTATTTTCCTTTCAGGCGTGAGAAATCCAAACAAACATACAGCATTCATTTGTGTTTACATTCAGTTGTAGTCGAAAAGAAAAGAGCAGACAGGAGAAGCCGAAGCTTATTGAAGCCCGCCCCCAGTATACTATAGGACGCAGAATTTATCGAATAACAATTTTGACATTTCAGTTTGTGTAATGATTACAAGGTGTTTTTTTCCCCCCTTGATTGTTTATTTTCCCAATAGTCATTGTCGATTGCAGCTATTTGTTCGTTATGTTGATTAAATCCAGTAGATTAGTTCATAATTCATAGGTTAGTTCATTCAGTTGATTCGATCCAGAAGATAGGGAATAGCTGAGGACCGATGGCAGGCCGTGTCCGCCACCCCATTTTGTCGATTTAATCCTCGTCGCGGTTTTCATTCCTTGCTGCATTCCGACGAACACTCCTCTCCAAGTTGCGCAGCTCCGTAGTAATTTTCATTACCTTTCTGGTTGTGGCAGCTAGGTCATTCTTCACCTGTAATATATCATCACGGGCCTTGTTGAGGCTGGCGTAGACTCCAGCGACAGTGCCGACGGCAGTAGTGGCCAATTCCACTGATCTCTTTTGGCTTTCCAGCACTTTCATGACGATCTGACGAAGTGGGCTCCGAGCCCCTGCAGAAGAATCGCAGCCAGCAGCGCAACAAAAAGATACACATCCTCGATGTCTTCAACTTCGAGTGTGGTCAGGCACACCGGCCGCCACCTCATTCAATGCAACACAAATGGCGAGAGCGTGCAAAAAGTAATCAGAGCAGAAGGTGGCTACTTTGAAGATACTAGAATATTATACATGTTTTTAGTTATTTCCCCTTTTTTTGCACAGTACATAATTCCACACATTTCATTCATAGTTTCATTACCTTCAGTGAGAATTCACAATGTAAATAATCATGAAAATAAAGAAAACGCATTAATGAGAAGGTCTGTCCAAACTTTTGTCCTGTACTGTATGGTTATATTCAGTGGATGGATGGTTATAATAATACACTAATAATAATCACACCACCAGGGGAACGGCGAGGATCAGAGCCCCTACCTCCCCCCGCTCCCGCGGCCAGCAGCCCAGGCAGAGGGGAGGCCACGCCCAGGGAGCCACGCCATAGAAAAAAAAAGTGTGGGACCCACCTACCGCCCTATTACTGTGGCTGTAAGGTCCCCGGCTGGCAGCCATTACCCAGCACCGTAATGGGATTGTGTGGGGAGGGTAGTGCAATGTATGCATTTCAAATAGGAGAGCTGGGCTTGGGGCAGTGGGACCACTGCATGGGATTTCTACCCAGCCGCCCGTCCCACCACCCTTTGCTGGAGCTCCCCCGTGGAGTATGATGTGTGTGGTGCGTTAAAAAAGGTGCTGGAATGGCTGGGCCTGCCATGAGGAGGTAACGGTGAGCACCCCCTACCCTTGAATTCTTAAAAGCTAGCAACGCCCCTGCCATCGCTCAAATTAGATTGGACGTCTAGCGTGGTCCATGGCAGACAGTCATCAATCCGTTTGAACTGGCTCACTGTCGCCCCCGCAGGCACAAGGAGGAACCACAAGACAAACAAATGGAGTTTCGCTGGACTTGTGACACAAAGTGGGTTCTCGTTGAAACTACTTGACGCGTCATCTGACACGAGACGAGACTTAATAATTCATCGACCTGACGCTATCTTTTATGCATGTGACGCCCGATACGCTAATACTTTGGTTTTTTTTTACTAATCGCACACTTCCACAAAGCTAAAATAGGATGTACATATTTTCAATGAATCAGTTTTGTATTTTTTTTTATAATGACAGAGCTTTACAATTAAACACAATGTCATTGAAAACTCAAATTACAATGATTTAAAAAAAAAAAAATTAAAACACACTTGCTACAACACCAAGTACCACTAGAAAGCTGATGAATTAACTCCATGCATACCATTGACAACAACAGACTTTCAATTCATTTCAACTGAGAACTTGTTGTGAATGCCCTAGCTTCAGTGCCATGGAGGGCGCTAGACATCCGTCAAAATGGACTGGACGTCTAGCTTCGTCAATGGCAACCAATGAGTATCCTGTATGAGTAATTTTTTAAAATCCTGCATGAAAGGGTAAAAAAAGCTCCAATTGCAAAGGAATTAGGGGATTGTCCAATAATCTTAATCAGCTGCTAAACTGCAAATCCACAAGCAGTTCAAACGGAGCAAAATGTTAAAAGTTGAAAAGACCAATCAATCCAGTGGACAAACACAAAAGGACTTTTTTTTGCGTGTTTTTGAATGACGAAATGCGATGCACCTCACTTGACGAATACACTTGGCTTGATTTTCATTTGAACGTCTCTCCAACGCATTGTGACGTCACACGTTGATGTCAAACGGAAATCAATTGGTTGACATGGGAATGAAAGTCTGAAAAAAGTGCTCACCTTGTCCAGGCAGTTGACTTTCTCCGTCGGGTAAACGATCTTCCCGCATCGGGCGCATTGGGGGTTCATCCTGGCGACTCGGGGATGGGGAGGGGGGTGAGATGAGATGGGACGGGACAGGACACAGGGTCCTGAGGCTGAGCAAGGACAAGTGGACGCCGCCCGCTCGACTGTTCGCTGCTGCTCCGAGACCGACAAACAAGAGCAGCGGCTGAGCGGAGCGCTGGGCAAGCTAGCGGCACTTAGCAAAGTCAGCCGGAAGCGGAAGAGGCACTTCCTGTCGAAGTATTTTCTTCAAAGTAAAAGCAAACCGTTTTAAATACACTGCTAAAACAGAGTATTCTAATAATAAAATGAAAGTAAAATATAGTCTTTTTTTTTGTTTTATGGGAATTTTGGGAAAAAAATTGAGGCTAAGGAAAGTGAATTCCCTCCATTTTGCAATGTTTCACAGGGTCCAGCAGAGGGCGACACTTGAACGAGCCTAATTAGGAGCGAACGTTAGACGAGATGCAAAGACCCAGATAGTAAAATTCTATTGGTTTTTTTAAATGGCTTTTCTTAGGCGCGCCGCACAGCCCGAACCGTTTGACCGACCGGCACCGTTCAAATATGAAAACGGCCGGAATTTTCGCGCGACACGGGGACTTTTTCAAACGACCCCGAAAATTTAAACACCGATTTTTCACAGATTTTTCGAAAAAAAAAAAAAAAAACACTTTTCAAAATGATCTAGTCCTACAATTTTTAACCAAATCACATAATTTGGACTTTTTTTTTTTAAATTAGTGACATAAAAGGTGTATGCAGAATTTGGAAAAAAAATACAGTTCCCAGGAAATTAGCCAAAAACGTTCTCATTCATTTTTAATGGGATGCAACGTTCAAATTTCCCATTCACTTCCAATGGAATTTACATTGCATTGATGCCATTGACGGCCATGTATGTCAAATCTATTGATGCCAATGTACTTGGATTCCATTGACGCATAAGAGTCGATGCCAATGACGACCATGGACGTCCCATTCATTTTCAATGCCAAAAAACATGTCTCCAAATCAACAGCAAATGGACAGATATCAATAGGACATGTTCCCCCCAAATGTCCCCGATTCTATTGACGCATATGGAAGTCGATGCCATTGACGGCCACCGACGTCCAAATTTCCCATTCATTGCTTTGAGGCCAATGTAGACAGATGCCATTGACGGCTATGTATATCAATTCTGTTGATGCCGATATACTTGGAGTCCATTGACGCATATGTAAGTCGATGCCATTGACAACTATGGGCGTCCAAATTTCCCATTCATTTTCAATGCCAAAAAAAACCAAATGTCCCCAAATCAACAGGAAATGAACAGATATCAACAGGACATGTCCCCCCAAATGTCCTCAATTCCATTGACGCAAATGTAAGTCGATGCCATTGACGGCTATGGACATCCAAATTCCCCATTCATTTTCAATGGCAGAAAAAAATGACCCCAGATCAGATCTTAGCCCCCAGGAAATGACCAGGATGTAAGTGATCACAAAATTTCATAAACAGCTAACAAAGACTGATCATTTATTCATTATTATTGTTGTTTCAGTAGAATTTTAATACAGTAGAACAACAGGAAAAAAATGGCAACAATTGCAAGTTAATTGATAGATGGAAGCATCGAAGAATGCCGTCTGTTTTTAAAGGTGGCAAATTGGTCTATCTCTCTGCTCTGACTCCTACAGGTCAATAAAGGTGGTGAAGTGATTATTATTAGTGTATAATTATCAGGATCCACTGATGATAATCATATGTGAACGAGCTTGGGTCCTGTACTTATACAGCTGATACGCCAGAAGGAAGTCACCCCAAAGCTAGTGGTAAAAAGAGTGCACACTTAACTCTCTAAATAACTAGGACATTCACAATGCATTTCAGACTAACTAGCTAGCAGCAGCTAAGTAGCAGCGGTATTTTAGAGGTGGGATGTAACTTTTGACCGCAAAACAACAAAGGTAAGACGTGCGCAGAGATTGTAGTGTGCAAGCCAGGTTTTTATCTGTCAAACACGGAGCATTAGGTTTATCAATTACATGGTACGTTCTGTTGTTAGCTAACTGTTACTACCAGCAGTGCTAAATACTCACTTCTGTGGAAAACCTTCTTATGTCCATCCTTCATCCATCTATTCACGCTCTGCTCTATCCAGACAGCTGTCAAAATCAGACAACTCCCGAGACCTTTCGTTCTTTCCTATTCGAATCGTCACCTCAAAATGAAAGAACGAAGCAGAAGGGAAAATGACGTTCACGCGTTACAGCGGGCGCGGGTTGTCCTCCCTGTAGTCGTAAGGGTCTCCGGCGAAGGGCAGCGGCGGCGGGTGGTTGTAGATGCCCATGAGGAAAATGATGATGGTGCCCAGCGTCATCACCGGCGTGATCAAAAACAGGCACAGCCGGTCCACCGTGCGAGCGATGCCGCTCCAGTTGTCCTTCTCCTGTATCGAGTGAAGGAACGATTAGGTCGACTGCGGACATACGGTGCTGCCAAAAGTATCGGCACCCTGCAATTCTGTCAGATAATGCTCAATTTCTCCCAGAAAATGAGTGCAATTACAAATGCTTTGGTCGTAATATCTTCATTTATTTTACTTGCGATGAAAAAATGCAAAAGAGAATGGAAAAAAAATAAAATCCTTATCATTTCACACAAAACTTCAAAAATGGGCCGGACAAAAGTATTGGCACCCTTTGAAAAACCATGTGATGCTTCTCTAATTTGTGTCATTAACAGCACCTGTGGCACATAACAAGTGGTGGCAATAACTAAATCCCTCTTGCAGCCAGTTAAAATGGATTCAAGTTGACTCACCCTTTGTCCTGTGTCCTTGTGTGTACCACATTGAGCATGGAGAAAGGAAAGAAGAACTGTCTGAGGACTTGAGAAGCAAAATTGCGAGAAAGCATGGGCAATCTCAAGGCTACAAGTCCATCTCCAAAGACCTGAATGTTCCTGTTTGTACCGTGCGCAGTGTCATCCATAAGTGTAAAGCCCACAGCACTGTGGTTAACCTCCCTAGATGTGGACGGATTGGCGAAAGATTTCAACTAAAGATTGTGCGGATGGTGGATGAAAGAACCTCGACTAACATCCAAACATGTTCAAGCTGTCCCGCCGTCCGAAGATACAACAGTGTCAACCCGTACGATCCGTCGGCGTCTGAATGAAAAGGGACTCCATGGTAGGATACCCAGGAAGATCCCACTTCTGACCCAGAGACATAAAAAAGCCAGGCTGGAGCTTGCCAAACCTTACCCGAGAAAGCCAAAAACATTTTGGAAGAATGTTCTCTGGTCAGATGAGACAAAAGTAGAACTCTTTGGGAAAAGGCATCCACATAGAGTTTACAAGGGGGGAAAAAAATGAGGCCTTCATAGAAAAGAACTCGGTCCCCACAGTCAAACACGGCGGGGGTTCCCTGATGTTTTGGGGTTGCAGTCTGAAGACTACCAACAAATTTTGCAGCATAATGAAGGGCCCAGTGTGAGAAAGCTGGGTCTCCCTCATAGGTCATGGGTCTTCCAGAAGGACAAGGACCCAAGAGCACTAGAAAATGGTTTGAGAGAAAGCACTGGATACTTCTAAAGTGTCCAGACCTGAATCCCATGGAACGCCTGTGGCGAGATCTGAAAATGGCACCCTTCAAATCTCAGAGACCTGGAGCAGTTGGCCAAAGAAGAATGGTCTCAAATTCCAGCACAGCATTGTGAGAAACCCATTGATGAATACTGACAGAGGTTGTTGACAGTTATTTTGTCTAAAGATTGTGCTACCAAGTATTAGGCTGAAGGTGCTAATACTTTTGTCCGGCCCATTTTTGGAGTTTTGTGTAAAACGATAATGATTTCATTTTTTTCTCCATGTTCTCTTTTGTGCTTTTTCATTGCAAGCAAAATAAATGAAGATATTACTACCAAAGCATTTGTAATTGCCTTGATTGATAGAAAAATCAAACGCTTGGCTCG
Source organism: Corythoichthys intestinalis (assembly GCF_030265065.1). Taxonomy (NCBI): domain Eukaryota; kingdom Metazoa; phylum Chordata; class Actinopteri; order Syngnathiformes; family Syngnathidae; genus Corythoichthys; species Corythoichthys intestinalis. Next base: position 891,196 of record NC_080414.1, on the reverse strand, counting down.
CCTCATTGTAGTCGTTCTTGTTGCGCATGTGTTTGATGATGTAATTGGCCCCGTCCACCGCCGGCTTGATTTCGCCGTACAGCTGCTCGGTCACGCCGCCGCCGTCCTCCTGCAACTTTTTCACTGAAAGCACGACAGGCGCGTGACCTCCGGGGAACGGCGAGCCGACTCGGCACGGGCGTACCTGCGGCGTGGGCGGGCCGGGCCGCCAGCCCGTGGCGGCCCGACTGCTTCTCGAACATGAGGTCGCTGCGAGACTTGACGCTGTAGTACTCCTCGGCCGAGGCGATGTAGCCCGCCGAGCTGGAGCGCCGCTGCAAGGCGCCGTCCCAGTACGGCTCCGTTTCGGCGGGACGCGACATCAGCAGCAGGCGGGGGAGTCGCTCTAGGAAAAACTGATGCGTAAAGATCCTCCTATTAGTTAGTTAATGAAGGAAAAGAGTCGATTTTTCCTTGTTACGGGTTGTTTTATTCTCAGAACGAACAGGAGATGATGACACTGAATTCAGGAATAAAAAGAAGAAAGAATTTACACTTAAGACAGACAAACAGAAAAGACATGACATTCTGGTACAAGGACACAAAAAGTGTGCCCCTACCAGCGTTTTAGCCTTTTTCCTTACTTCTAGGAAGGGTTAATTTGCTTGGAATGTGCAACCCCCAGCCCTGATCAGATTACATACGCTGGTAAAAGAACAAAGGCCTGTGTGAATTTAGTAGAAAGAAATGTTGCATCTTCCACATATGATTATGTGAATAAATGGAAATATAATTCTACATTAATCAACAACTAATCAAATTAATCGACCTTCATTGACTGTATGTATGAACCAATGAGTCAACTCGAAGCCAAAATAATCCCGGCATTACCCTCTTGGTCCACTCGGACATGACGTGCGTGCTGGGACTTCGAAAGTGCAGGTTCAGGACCACCACGCAATTCAAGACCACCACGGTGACCAGCACCATGATGAACATCAGGTACCTGGGACAGCCGCGTATTAAGGTCACAAAAGGCATCCACCCACCCGCCTTCAGTAAATGACCTACTTGACAATGAGCGGGACAGAAATGGAAGTCTCCGGAAGCCTTTGAGAGATCAGCAGCAGGAAGACGGACTGAGCCAGCAGCACAGAGATGGACAACGTCATCTTCTCGCCACCTGACGAGGTAAAATAGATGGCAAAATATAGGAATCTATTATGCAATACAAGGTTTAGGAAAAGTAGGAAGCGACCCACTGTCTGCCGGGAGATAGTAGACGAGCGACGCCAGGAAGGAGATGAGTACGCAGGGAATGATGATGTTGACGATGTAGAAGAGCGGCTTGCGCTTGATGATGAGGTAGAAAGTGATGTCCTGGTGCTTGTTGCTCTCCATGGGAATGTGCTTATAGGCGTTCCTCTTGGCCGGACGGTGGATCACCTCCCACTCGCCGTTCTCTGCCAGAGACCACAGCGTCATGTACGGCAACCCCACCGTCCCGACGAGCTCGAGTTCTCACCGGTCCAGCTGGCCGGATCGATGATGATCCACTCCACCTTTGCGTTTTCCTCCTCCTTCAGGAGCATCCTGATCTCTTTGGCGTTGTACGTGAGGGAGCTAGCAAATGCCAAGGTCACGTGAAAATGGGCTAGGAACGGGCGAGCTACGGGGAGGGAGTGAGGAACTCACGTGAACTTGAGGGTGCAGTTCTGCCAATCGAAGGGGAAATAGTTGACGTTGATGGAACAGGACGATCGGAAGATGGCGGGGGGCAACCAGTAGCAAAGCCCATCGGGTGTCACCAGCACGTTGCTGTAGTACGCCACCTGGAACTGGGCGTCGTTGCTGGGCGGGGGGGGGGGGGACGACAGAAGGCGCACTTTCTCAGGCTGCTGTGGGCTTAAATAGGAGGGAGCTACGCTTTCTCACTTGTTCTCTAGCACGATCTCAGGAAGCCACACCATGCTGGACGGCAGGCGAAGTATCTCGATGCCGTCGAACTCACTGGCGTTCCACATCAGCCGGTAGTCCGTCCACGTCTGGCCCACGAGAACCAATCGGCCATAGGTATAAAGAGTTCGATGTGAAAATTCAGATTCCACTCAATTGGAAAAGTTCAACTTTTGTACCTGTTTCTTAATGTATAAAAAATGAGGGGGAAAAAAATTCAACTGTAGCAAGTCAATGAAAATTGGGCGCCCTCTACTCACCAAAATATGCATTGCGGGAACAGTTCTATTTATGGCGATAATGACACAGTACAAATGTTTAAGAATATATTGAATGTTTTTCTTACATTTTCAAAAATGGTCAACAATTCAAAAAATAAATGAAATAGAATATTTACTATTAAGTGAAGGGAATAGTATCTTTTCTCGTATTTACTGTTTAACTGTTTGTATTACTCTAACACACCCAATATAAAATAAATAGCTCTTATACCATAGTTTAAGGAAAACAAGCAGATTATAGGGCATAAGAGACACGTGACACCTTCTTATCACGGAAGCCCAACGTGTGCGTCATGTAGCTGACTGAGCAAGATTGACGCTGACGAGGCAAGACATCTACAAGCCCACGTCTGCACCACCAACTCTCGCCATCAGTTCTCCCGGACAGTCCAGAACAAATGGCGGGACGCCCTGTCCCAACACAAGGAACACCGGAGACCGCCCGATATCCAACTGATAACACGACCGATAAGACTCCAAGAGCGCCTTTGACGTTGAGGCGGGCAAAATCTCCTACTGCGTTTGCCCCAGTAACGGTGACTCAGCAATTTGTGACGCACGAACTAAACAGCCAAAACATTTATACCCGTTTGTTTATTAAGGTAAAAAAAATGAGGGGGAAAAAACATCCAACTTTAGCAAGTCAGTGAAAATTGGGCGCGCTCTACTCACCAAAATGTGCATTGCAGGAACAGGTCTATTTATGGTGATAATGACATTATCTTGTTTGGCGTACCATATCACACCGCACTAGTGTTTTGTATCGATTTTTTTTTGTACAAACGTTTAAGAATGTATTGACTGCTTTTTTCTTACATTTTAAAAAATGATCAACAATTAAAAAAATAAATTGCTAAAATGATATTTACTATTAAGTCTTTGACTGTATTCGACATCAAATGTCAACGGCATCCTTGACGTTGGCCCCGATTGTGGCTCTTTGTTCTAAAATCCCAGAACTTACGTGTTACAAGCCGCCGTCAGCGGTACTGATTTAGTCATTTCATATCCTGTTTTATTTTGGTAGGGTACTCTCTGTTCACTTCAGTCAGCTTTGTCATCCTCCCTTAATCACCTGAGTGCCCGCACCTGGTTCCTATTAGATGCACTCCTTAAAAACCCTTCTTGTCTGTTGTCATTTGCCAGTGCGTTTTCAGTGTTTAGAGATCATTTGGAATCTACGCCACAGCCAACCTTGAAGTTAAGTTTTTTGCCTTGCTATGTTTTTGCCTTTGACTGTTTGTGTTGGAACTTGGAATTTTGTCATCACGTCCCTTTTCCTGAATTAAATGTTTATTGGACAGTGATAATCTCTTGTCTCGTGCATTTGAGTCCAGCCGTGTGTGCCCCAATCCGTGACATTACGTGTTCGATCCAGACGTTAGTGAGCAGAGTCTCGTCCACTTCTTTCTGCGCAAACCCAAAGCAGACGTCATTTTAATATTTCAAAAATTGTCTGCGAGCGAGCGTCCGTACCAAGGAGATGAGATTTGAAAGCGTGAGCGCCAGGTAGACGTCAACTGCGTCCTCCTGTCTCTCCACAGGACGCAGCTCCTTGTTGTAGCCGCGCTCCTTCAGCAGGTGGTTGATCAGGCGCTCCTCTTCGTTCCTGCACCGGCATGCTACAAGCATGTTTGAAGGTTAACGTCAAAATAACATAAGCAAAAAAAAAAAAAAAAACAATGGAAATGAACTCGGAAAGTATGTTTTCGCTCATTAACCGCCACACTGGACATTTATATTCTACTGGAACCCAACATGATCAGTAGCGCGGGAAGTGGGGTGCTGAGGGTGCTGCAGCACCCCCTAGTGTTGGGGGAAATGTTGCTTTTTTTTTTTTTTTTTTTTTTTTTTTTTAATAAATCAACAAATATATTGAAACAATACTGTATTAATCTTTGGGGATTAAATCCATATGTTGAAAAAGTTTTTTAATGTGTTCATAACATGGTCACCACCTGACACCATGCTCGCTACCAGATCATGTTGAATAAGGCGCTATTGGAACAGAGTAGTTAACTGTTGACAGAGGAGACGATAACATGACGCAAAAACAGCGACATTGTCTATAATTCAATTCAAAGTCAAAAATGAAGATGATTATGATAATTTATAATAGTGCCCAGCGAGGAAAAGTTCGCTCCAGATTTAGACTGTGAATAGCTTGCATTGTAGTTATATAGTGTTGTTTTTGGAAGCCCTTTTAATTTTTTTCGTCAGTCTTAGTCTTTTGGACGATAATACCGATTAGTGTTAGTCATATTTTAGTCATCTCAAAATGTGTTTGTCTTCGTCTAGTTTTTGTTGACAAAAACTCAAGACACTCAGCAGGAAAACAGTACATTATTTTCAATATATGATACCCACCTGGACGCCACGAGCTCTATGTAAAAAAAAATTTTTTTTTCCCTTTTTTTTTTAATGTTAGTATTAGGCTAATTCTAACAGGAATGCTATGCTAACGCTAAGAGTTACATTCAGTATGTGATGATCACTCAGCACAGAACTTTAAAGGCTAAAGCAACATTGCATATTCTGTCTGGCCAAGATAAGAAAACAAATCTTACCGTGTGTCTAGGGTGTAGTTTTGGTCTCAACATTGGTGGGGACGATATTACCGTAATGCACATAATGCAAACAATGATCCAAATAAGGGACGGCTAGCTTGACTTAGTTGTTCGTTGTGGAGCCTGGTCTGACCAGAGTAGTTTTGAAGATTAGCAAGTTTAATGTTATGCTAACTCTGATGCAGGTCGGCCTTTCAAAATTAGTGGTGTTTCCCCCACTTCCACAACATTGACGTCTTTTTACATGACTTACTGTGGCTGCTGCTGGCCGGAAAAAAAACCTTCTAATATCTCTCCTCTCTGAAGGGGGTGGAGGAGGCAGCATGTTGTCGACATGAATCTCTCAGGGCTGTGTGAGTATGGTATGTGTGTGTGTCTCTGTGGTGGTACGGGGGGCTTCAAGTCATCAGCCAACCAAACGTTCGTTTGAGGGGAGGAAATGGACCGGCACATTCAGCAAGTGAAAAGGGATAAATGTAAGTCTGAACAATATTAAAATCATTTACTTAATAATGGTAGGGTCTATTCTGTCATTACAACATATGGGAAGACAATCTAAATTACATATAAAACTGCAAATAAGGTTTCTTAAAAGTTGGTGGGGACAATTTGAGCATCCTGTAAAGTTGGTAGTGTTATGTCCCGACTGTCCATATGCAAACTTCCGCCCTTGCCGTGTGTGCAAGCCTGGAGACTGGAGTACCGCAGCACATCACATGAATGACCCTGCTACGACGCAGGCTAACTACATATAAAATGTTACACATTGTTAACATGTAACCAGCATGACAGCTGTTTTTGGATGGGAAAAACAAAATAAGTTCCTCAGCACACCCTGCTGTGAGTGACTTCCAGCGCCCCTGAACATGATTGTTAAGTAGACTAAAAGTTACTCCAGCCTGGTGCTTATATTGATGATGTCAATGAATACAATCCATTCCAAGTGTTATTTTTCTGTCAACTTGATCAGGTTTTTTGGCGTTTGTAGGCTAAGAGAGGAGACTCCGGCACATTGAAGAGCTCCAATTTCAGACGACAGCTGCTTCCTTCCAACCGAGTCAGACGTTTGCCAACAAAGGCAATAGACATCAACAAATGATAACCTTAAATCATTAACTGACATTGACGGTGCCAGACATTAAATTATTTATAACAATTAAATCAAAAACAAAAATAGAAAAACTAAATATTGACAATTTAGCCATTTACATTTTTTTACGTCAATTTCTTAAATACGAAAAAAACAAATTGCAAATAGAAAATATTTGTTTTTAAAATAATTTCCCTTATTTTGAAATAAACATACTACTCAATTTTAATTCTCAAAATGTTAAAGGAAAAACAGTAAATATTGTCTTATAATTTCACAAACATTTTTTTGAAAATATGAAACAAACGGACATTAAGTAATACCGATTTAATTCCTAAAATATGAAAAAAATAAAGTTTCCTTTTTTTTTTTTTTTTTTTTTTAAATCATTGGCTGGTTTGCCACTGACAGCACAAGATATTCAAACCATTTTGACTGGGCGGAGTGAATGAATTAACATGAACACACTACTAAAAACCTACTAAATACTGTATTTTTCCGACTAAGTCGCACCTGAGTATAAGTCGCACCAGCCATAAAATGCCCAACGAAGAGAAAAAAAACATACGTAAGTTGCACTGGAGTATAAGTCGCATTTTGAGGGGAAATTTACTTGATAAAATCCAACACAAAGAACAGATATGTCATCTTAAAAGGCAATTTAAAGAAAAATACAATATAGAACAACATGCTTAATAAGTGTACAGCATGATAATGTTACATGATGCATGAACAACGAAATGCGAACGTGGCCAGTATGTTAACGTAACATAGCTATTGAGAGTTATTCAGATAACTATAGCATAAAGAAAGTGCTAACAAGTTTACCAAACCATCAGTGTCACTCCAAAACACCAAAATAGCATGTGAAATGATATAATAATGTGTTAATATTTTCACACATAAGTCACTCCTGAGTATAAGTCATACCCCCAGCCAAACTATGAAAAAAAACTGCGACTTATAGTCCGAAAAATACGGTACCAACAACATACGGCACACATGCAGAACTAATGTCTGAATAGGTTTACACTGCTACCTACTCGAAATCAGATCTAGAATGAGCGGCATTTAATTATTAGCATTGATGAAGGTAGCAATTTATACAAATGGACCTTAAAAACCTAAACAAAGTCAGATGCGCCAGTGTAAACACCGTGATAAAAAACAACCGACCTGGCCAGAAAAGCGCTAGTAGAAGAACAGCAAGAGCTTGTGGAGGCCTCATGTCGAGCTCGAATTTTGTCGGGAAGAAGTTGTCAGCTCGCTCGTCGTTCCGTCCGTTTGCCGACCTTCTGCCAAAGGGGTTTTGAGTGACAATCGGCAGCTGCGGAAACACAAGTGGCAGAAAATAGAAGCGGCAGCAATGCATTCTCACTCTGTCCCGGAAAAACACAACAGCTAGATCCACGCCCGCTAAACCTTGAAACATTTAAGAATCAAGTTTCAAAAAATCGATGAAAGTGGACCTAAAACTTGGACTCCAATGTGAACTAATTCCTTAGGTGAATTTCTTACATACAGTAAGTAATCTAACACAAATTGCCCCAAAACAACAGGAACTGCCCCAACAACAACAGGACGTGACCTATGAAGGAGATAGTACTTTTTCTCGTAGGCACAGTCTAACGGTTTGCATTATTCTAACACACTTATTATACAGTAATCAATCAATCTTTTCTCGTATTTACTGTTTGTATTAATCTAACACAACCAAAATATAAAATAGCACGATTGACGCTGACAAGCCCACATCTCTACCACCAACGCTCGCAATCAGTTCTCCTGGACAGTCAAGAGCAAATGGCAGGACGCCCTGTCCATACACAAAGAACACCTGAGAACGCCCGATATCAAATGGATAACACGACTGATAAGACTCCAAGAGCCCCTTTGACACTGAGGCGGAAAAATCCAAGACCCTCGTTGTCCTGACAACAGTAACTCCCGAATCCTCCTGTCTAGTCCACAAACAGACAATAATCCCAAACACACCCTTCTTCTTGCCAACGGCCCGCCTCGCGAGAGCCTTCAAAAGACAATGTTTAACTAATTGTGGTCATTTTTCTCTGGAACCTTTTGACGACGTGTGATAGGGTGACCTCGCCTCCCCCGCCTGAGTGTTTCTGTTCCGCCTTACTGTTTTGATCTTAGTCGACCTGAATAAATTGTCAACTTGTTTTTAGTGAGCCTTCTTTAAACCTTTCAAAATGGAGTCGATACAAAGGGTTATGACTAAGGTGACTCGCTGGCCCGGGTCGTTAGAGCGGCGGTCTGGCTAGAAGGCCAGATTCCTTCACCTATAATCAGGCGAGAGTGACAAAATGCAGATCTCTCAGGGTGCAGACAATTAAAAAACCGTGTGGCATTTGCCAAGGTCCACAGCCTGTCAGAAGGATGGACGGTGGAAAAGTGGCAAAGGTGGATTTTTTAGATGAATCATCCATTGAATTACACCACAGTTGCCGCAAATATTACAGGAGACCTACTGGAGCCCGCATGGATCCGAGATTCACTCAGAAAACAGGGAAGTTTGGTGGTGGCAAAACCATGGTCTGGGTTCACATGCAGTATGGGGGTGTGCGAGAGATCTGCAGGGTGGAAGGCAACATAAATAGTCTGAAATATCAACAAATCTTAGCTGCCTCTTACATTCCTAACCATAAAAAGGGACAAATTCTGCAGCAGGATGGTGCTCCATGGCATACTTCAAGCTCTACCTCAGAAGTTCCTCAAGGCAAAGAAGATCAAGATCCTCCAGGACTGGTCAGCCCAGTCACCAGACATGAACATCGCTCAGCATGTGTGGGGTAGGATGAAAGAGGAAGCATGGAAGACGAAACCCAAGAATGTTGATGAACCCTGGGAGACATGCAAGACTGCTTTCTTTGATGTTCCTGATGACTACATCAATAAATTGTATGAATCCTTGCCGAACCGCATGGTTGCAGTCCTTCAAGCCCATGGAAGTCATACAAAATATTAAATTGGGATCTCATAGCACCACTACTATGTTATGTTACATATTATTTTTGTATTTGAAGTCATTTTTTGGTTCAATTTTCATACTACTTTCTGTAGGCGACAAAACTTTTGTCTTGCCAAAATTTGACATTTACGTCTTCATTAAATGATAAATCTGTTTTTCAGTGAAACAAATAATATTTTTGTACATTCAACATTTGGGAGGGTCTTAGCTTTCATATGAGCCATTTCTGAAACCAATTGAATAATTCAAAGTCAGGTTATTAGCAATTGTTTCTACAAACTGGATAAGCGACGAGACTTTTGTCAGGGACTGTAGAAGAACAGGAAAAAATGTCTACAATTGCAAGTTAATTGGTAGATGGAAGCATCAAAGAATGCCGTCTTTTTTTAAAGGTGGCAAATCGGTCTATCACTCTGCTCTGACTCCTACAGGTCAATAAAGGTGGTGAAGTAATTATTAATATTGGTGTTATATTATGAGTATCCACTGATGATAATCACATGTGAATGAGCTCAGCTCCTGCACTCATCTATACGTAAAGTGAGAAACACAGCGGATACTCCAGAAGGAAGTCACCCCAAAGATAAGTGTGCACTCTTTTTAACACTAACTCTCTAAACAACCAGGACCTTCACAATGCATTTCAGACTTACTAGCTAGCAGCAGCTAAGTAGCAGCGGTATTTTAGAGCTGGTATGTAACTTTTGACCCGAAAAAAAACAAAGGTAAGGCGTGCACAGAGATTGTCTGTAGTGTGCAAGCCAGGTTTTTATTTATCAAACACGGAGCAGTAGGTTTAATAATTACAGTTTTTCAACAATTCAGTTCAGTTCAGTTTATTGTCCCCTAAGAAGGGGAAACTTGTCTTACAGCAGGTAAGCATACAGATAACACAACAACTCAAACACATACAATAAAACAACACAGACTACAAATTTAAAGTGCTATAGACAGTTTTGTATCTAAGTGCAAGAATTGTGCAAATTTAGCAACCGAATTGCACTGGGTAAGAAGGAGTTCTTTGTCCTATTTAACTTCAAAGAAGGGACTCTGAATCTCCTGCCTGAAGGGAGGACCTCAAACGAGCAATGAAGGGGATGATGTACACAATTCAGTATGTGTTTTGCCTTCCTCGTGACCTGCCTCTCATACAGTGGGCCAAATAAGTATTTAGTCAAGCACTAATTGTGCAAGTTCTCCCACTTGAAAATATTAGAGAGACCTGTAATTGTCAACATGGGTAAACTTCAACCATGAGAGACAGAATGTGGAAGAAAAAAAACACAGAAAATCACATTGTTTGATTTTTGAATGATTTTATTTCCAAATCATGGTGGAAAATAAGTATTTGGTCAATACCATAAGTTCATCTCAATACTTTGCTATGTACCCTTTGTCGGCAATAACGGAGGCCAAACGTTTTAAGTAACTGTTCACAAGCTTTTCACACACTGTTGCTGGTATTTTGGCCCATTCCTCCATGCAGATCTCCTCTAGAGCAATGATGTTTTGGGGCTGTCGTTGGGCAACACGGACTTTCAACTCCCTCCACAGATTTTCTATGGGGTTGAGATCTGGAGACTGGCTAGGCCACTCCAGGACCTTGATATGCTTCTTACGAAGCCACTCCTTTGTTGCCCCGGCTGTGTGTTCGGGATCATTGTCACGCTAAAAGACCTAGCCACGTCTCATCTTCAATGCCCTTGCTGACAGAAGGATATTTTCACTCAAAATCTCTCGAAACATGGCCCCATTCATGCTTTCCTTTACACAGATCAGTCGTCCTGGTCCCTTTGCAGAAAAACAGCCCCAATGCATGATGTTTCCACCCCCATGCTTCACAGTGGGTATGGTATTCTTCGGATGCAATTCAGTATTCTTTTTCCTCCAAGCACAAGAACCTGTGTTTCTACCAAAAAGTTCTATTTTGTTTTCATCTGACCATAACACATTCTCCTAGTCCTCTTCTGGATCATCCAAATGCTCTCGAGCGAACCGCAGACAGGCCTGGACGTCTACTGGCTTCAGCAGGGGGACACGTCTGGCAGTGCAGGATTTGAGTCCCTGGCGGCGCATTGTGTTACTGATAGTAGCCTTTGTTACTGTGGTCCCAGCTCTCTGTAGGTCATTCACTAGGTCCCTCCGTGTGGTTCTGGGATTTTTGCTCACCGTTCTTGTTATCATTTTGACGCCAAGGGGTGAGATCTTGCACGGAGCCCCAGATCGAGGGAGATTATCAGTGGTCTTGTATGTCTTCCATTTTCTAATAATTGCTCCCACATTTGATTTCTTCACACCAAGCATTTTACCTATTGCAGAGTCAGTCTTCCCAGCCTGGTGCAGTTCTACCATTTTGTCTCTGGTGTCCTTCGACAGCTCTTTGGTCTTGGCCATTGTGGAGTTTGGATTGTGACTGACTGAGATTGTGGACAGGTGTCTTTTAAACCGATAATGAGTTAAAACAGGTGCCATTAATACAGGTAACGAGTGGAGCCTCATTAGACCTCGTTAGAAGAAGTTAGAGCTCTTTGAAAGCCAGAAATCTTGCTTGTTTGTAGGTGACCAAATACTTCTTTTCCACTCTAATTTGGAAATAAATTCTTTAAAAATCAAACAATGTGATTTTCTGTTTTTTTTTCCCATATTCTGTCTCTCATGGTTGAGGTTTACCCATGTTGACAATCAGAGGCGTAGCAAGGGTCCCCGGGGGCCCCAGGCAACAAGCAACATGGGGCCTTTCGAACGTGTGCAAGTAAGTGGGACAGTTGGACTTGGAGCAATAGAAGAAAGAGTAGCAACACAAAAATACCACCATTGGATGCGGAGGTTCGTGTGAAATCAGTAGTCAGATTGGCCCTACGACCCACCAAATTCAAATTATTCCGTAAAAACCACTGATTGGTGGACTACCGACCGAAATGAGTATTAAATTTCCTGATAAAATTATTTAGGATTATTTTAGATGCATATATGTTATATTTTTCTTATAGAGTATGTGGAGAGGAATACGATAGACCCATTAATAGACTTTTTTGGAAAAATACCTAATTTTTTAAGTAGTCACATGAATAATGAGGTGGCCTGTGAAAATCAACATAAAACACTTGGCAAGGACTTTCCAGAGAGTACTTGGTGATTCTTTAGACAATCATGTGGCGTTAATAGCTGTTTGGGCTTTCTTAAACATGTATAATCTACTTGACATGGTTAGTGCTGATTGCGATTGATAACAGAATCGTTCGATAGTCTGCCAAATGATTCCATGGCATTGAAACACTCCCTACACTTGTCGCTGCGACAGTGCTGTAAAGCTACTTGTGTTAATTCTGTTGGCCCTCTGGGGCCCCCTGCTGGCTGGGGGCCCTAGGCAATTGCCTGGTTTGCCTAATGGGACGCGACGCCTCTGCGACAATTACAGGCCCCTCTAATATTTTCAAGTAGGAGAACTTGCACAATTGGTGGTTGACTAAATACTTATTTGCCCCGCTGTACAATAAAACAACACAGACTAAACATTTAAAGTGCTATAGACAGTTTTGTATCTAAGTGCAAGAATTGTGCAAATTTAGCAACCGAATTGCACTGGGTAAGAAGGGACTCTGAATCTCCTGCCTGATGGAAGGACCTCAAACGAGAAATGAAGGGGATGATGTACACAATTCAGTATGTGTTTTGCCTTCCTCATGACCTGCCTCTAATAAATATCTGTTAAGGAGACCTATTATCTTACCAGCCACCTTCACAATATGGTTGATGTTATTTTTCTCCTTCAGGCTGATTCCTCCAACCCAGGCAATAAAAGCAAAGGTAAGAACCGATTCAATAAAAGATTTATAAAACAAGGACAAGATAGCCTTATCAACATTAAAAGAGTTAAGCTTCCTTAGGAAGTACAATCTTTGTTGGCCCTTTTTGCAGATACTCTGTATTTGCGTCGAATTTGAGTTTACTGTCTATCACAGGATCCAAGTATTTATACTGCTCCACCACCTCTATACTGCTACCTTTTATACAAGTGGGTTGAGGAGGAGTGGGTTGTTTTTTCCTAAAATCTAAAAACATATCCTTAGTTTTAGAGGTGTTACGTTGGAAAAATGATCTGTCACACCAACTAACAAACTCGTCGACCACAGGGCCATGCTGGGATTCATGTTTCTGGAGTAAACTACTACCGTATTTTTCGGACTATAAGTCGCACTTTTTTTTCATAGTTTGGCTGGGGGTGCGACTTATACTCTGGAGTGACTTATATAGAGTGTCCCTCTGTCCAATGACATTGTCATTTTTTATTTCGATTTAATTTTTGCTTTTCAGTGTAATTGTTTGGCATATTGGCCTCGTGAGTTAATGTTGCTAATCAATTGGAATTTATTATAATTATTATATTATTATTATTTATTGTTAAATTTTATTTTTCCTTATCAAACGGTCAAAACATGTATCAAGTGTATTTTTACAGTATGTTTGTGGGGTTTTTTTGTTTCTACTTTTGTAAGTTGATCTATATTACTTTATATTACAAAATGCTATGCAGAGGTGTTCTTATAATAGTAAGAATTTTATATACAAATGATTCTATAGTATATTTACAGTGGTGGCAGAGTTGGGGGGGGTGCGGAATGTTTACGTCTTCCTGGGGGGGCATGACAGAAAATAATTGAGAAGCACTGGGTTAGATGATTATTCTGGAAACTTCAAAGTGAATGTCTCAACATTTTTTTGTATTGTTTTGTTTTTTTAAATAATGATAGGTTATATGATTATTCCGGAAACTTCAAAGTGAATGTCTCAACAAATTTTTTTTTTTTTAATTAAAAAAGAAAATAGGCGCCACTGTTTTTCACAATTTCTGAATTAGACCGTTTGTACTTTCCAATTCGAATCGTCACCTCTAAATGAACGAGCGAAGCAGAATATCTGAGGAAAATGACGTTCACGCGTTACAGCGGGCGCGGGTTGTCCTCCCTGTAGTCGTAAGGGTCTCCGGCGAAGGGCAGCGGCGGTGGGTGGTTGTAGATGCCCATGAGGAAGATGATGATGGTGCCCAGCGTCATCACCGGCGTGATCAAAAACAGGCACAGGCGGTCTACCGTGCGAGCGATGCCGCTCCAGTTGTCCTTCTCCTGTATCGAGTGAAGGAACGATTAGGTCGACTGCCAACATACGGTGCTGGACAAAAGTAACCTTGTTGCTAAATCCAAAAAGTCCGACACCGTGACAGAGACATTAATACTACCTGCCTACAAAGCCATTGTCCGCGAGATGCTCAGCCCTGACATTGCTCAAGTCCCCCTGTCTGATCATTCTGAACTTTTTCAAGCCTAACTGCTATAAAATAATTCAGTGAAAACAAAGACTGAGAGCTGTTGAAGAATACGGATATCGACTTGGTGTTCATCTAAACAGGCTCAAGTTTGACACTGAGTAAGTATACATACTGAGAAATTATTTTATAATTGAATATACTGTACAGAAAATAATTTTGGAACATTTTTGGTTTGTGGTGTGCCGCGAGATTTTTTCCAATGTAAAAATGTGCAGTGAGTCAAAAAAGGTTGAAAAACACTGCCATAGAACACCTGTGGACAGATCTGAAAATGGCACCCTTCAAATCTCAGAGACCTTGAGCAGTTGGCCAAAGAAGAATGGGCTCAAATTCCAGCAGAAACTCATTGATGGATACTGGAAGCGGTTATCGGCAGTTATTTTGTCTAAAGGTTGTGCTACCAAGTATTAGGCTGAGGGTGCCATACTTTTGTTTGGCCCATCTGTGGAGTTTTATGTAAAATGATAATGATTTCTTTTTTTTTTTTTTTTTTCCATTCGCTTTTGTTTTTTTTCCATTGCAAGCAAAATAAATGAATATATTCCTACCAAAGCATTTGTAATTGCACTCATTTTCTTGGAGAAATTGAGCATTATCTTACTGAATTGCAGGGGTGCCAATACTTTTGGCCAGCACTGTAATGCTTTGTGACTGCCTTGATTGATAGAAAAATCAAACGCTTGGCTCGCCTCATTGTAGTCATTCTTGTTGCGCATGTGTTTGATGATGTAATTTGCCCCGTCCACCGCCGGCTTGATTTCGCCGTACAGCTGCTCGGTCACGCCGCCGCTGTCCTCCTGCAGCTTTTTTACTGGAAGCACGACAGGCGCGTGACCTCTGGGGAACGGCGAGGCGACTCGGCTCGGGCGTACCTGCGGCGTGGGCGGGCCGGGCCGCCAGCCCGTGTCTGCCCGACTGCTTCTCGAACATGAGGTCACTGCGGGACTTGACGCTGTAGTACTCCTCGGCCGAGGCGATGTAGCCCGCCGAGCTGGAGCGCCGCTGCAAGGAGCCGTCCCAGTACGGCTCCGTCTCGGCGGGACGCGACATCAGCAGCAGGCGGGGGAGTCGCTCTAGGAAAAACTGATGAGCAAAGATCCTCCTTTTAGTTAGTTACAGTGTATCACAAAAGTGAGTACACCCTTATTAAGTATATCTTTTCATGGGACAACACTGACAAAATGACACTTTGACACAATGAAAAGTAGTCCGTGTGCAGCTTATATAATAGAGTTAATTTATTTTCCCATCAAAATAACTCAAAATATAGCCATTAATATCTAAACCCCTTAATATCTAAATCCCCCTTAAATTGTTACAGACATAATGTGTTACACTCTTCCAGATTCTTTAGTTAAAGCTTAAGGTAGGGTTATCAAATTTATCGCGTTAACGGTGAGAATTAATATTTTTTACATTTATCACGTTACAATATTTAACGAAATTAACACATGCGCTGCACGACCCACTCACGCATTGTCGCGTTCAATCTATGATGGTGCCGTTTTGCCCATACAGTATATAGAGCTAAAAGGCGGCGTAAAATGAGTAGAGTGCATTTTGGCAGCCTTTGGAGCCTTTTTTTAAATGGCTAAAGCCTTACAATCCCTCTCCTAGCGATTAGAATAATCGTGGGAAGCAATGTGGGGAAGAAAGGTAATAGTTGATCTTTTTCTTAACACCCTATGTTATTTCCCAACGCAGAGAAGATATATCAATTGGTTCCACGACGCACAGTCATGGTTGCACTTCCCATCATGCATTTGGGCAGAAGTTAAATGGCTACAGTATCATTTACTGAAAGCTCAACAAATACACTAGATGGCAATATTTAGTCACAATATACAAAGTCACATTTATCCTTTAAGAATTACAAGACTTTCTATCCGTGGATCCCTCTCACAGAAAGAATGTTAATAATGCAAATGCCATCTTGAGGATTTATTGTCATAATAAACAAATACAGTAGTTATGTACTGTATGTTGAATGTATATATTCGTCCGAGTTTTATTCATTTTTTTCTTTATCGGGAATGATTGGAATTGAATCGGGAGCAAAAAAAAAAAAAAAAAAAAAAAAGCAATCGGATCGGGAAATATCGGGATCGGCAGATACTCAAACTAAAACGATCGGGATCGGATCGGGAGCAAAAAAAAACATGATCGGAACAACCCTACTACGTACATACACTGCCAATGGGTTTTCCCATTGGCAGTGTATCAAATACTTGTTCTCCCCACTGTACATCCCTAAATATCCAAGTTGAGTACTGCTTGTGATTTTCCCTCCAAAATGTCGTGTAACTTGTTACAGGAGTGCTGTCAGCATTGCTGCAGAGATTGAAGAGGTGGGGGGTCAGCCTGTTAGTGCTCAGACCATACATCAAATTGATGTGCATGGCTGTCACCCCAGGAGGAAGACGGTACACAAGACAGGCCAAAAACAGTTTGCTGAAGACATGTCAAAAGAGCACACGGATTACTGGAACCATGTCCTATGGTCTGATGAGACGGGCGAGCTTTCTTCAGAAGAGGCTTCCTCCTGGGGTGACAGCCATGCACACCAATTTGATGTATGGTCTGAGCACTAACAGGCTGACCCCCCACCTCTTCAATCTCTGCAGCAATGCTGACAGCACTCCTGTAACAAGTTACACGACATTTTGGAGGGAAAATGACAAGCAGTGCTCATTTTGGATATTTAGGGATGTACGCAGTTCCCATGCGGTTTACTCACTTTTGTTGCCAGGGGTTTAGATATTAATGGCTATGTTTTGAGTTTTTTTGAGGGGAAAATAAATTAACTATTATATAAGCTGCACACGGACTAGTTTTCATTGTGTCAAAGTGTCATTTTGTCAGTGTTGTCCCATGAAAAGATACTGTATACTTAAATATCTGCAGAAATGCGAGGGGTGTACTCACTTTTGTGATACACAGTATTCAACAACTAATCAAATTAGGCGACCATCAATTCCAGTATGTATGAACCAATGAGTCAACTCGTAGCCAAAATAATCCCAGCTTTACCCTCTTGGTCCACTCGGACATGACGTGCGTGCTGGGGCTCCTAAAGTGGAGGTTGAGGACCACCACGCAATTCAAAACCACCACGGTAACCAGCACCATGATGAACATCAGGTACCTAAGACAACGTGTATTAGTATCACAAAAAGCATCCATCCGCCCGCCCGCCTACAGTGAATGACCTACTTGACAATGAGCGGGACTGAAATGGAAGTCTCCGGAAGCCTTTGAGAGATCAGCAGCAGGAAGACAGACTGAGCCAGCAGCACCGAGATGGACAACGTCATCTTCTCGCCACCTGGCGAGGCAAAATAGATGGCAAAATATAGGAATCTATTATGCAATACAGGGTTTAGGAAAATAGGAAGCGACCCACTGTCTGCTGGCAGGTAGTAGACGAGCGACGCCAGGAAGGAGATGAGCACGCAGGGGATAATGATGTTGACGATGTAGAAGAGCGGCTTGCGCTTGATGATGAGGTAGAAAGTGATGTCCTGGTGCTTGTTGCTCTCCATGGGAATGTGCTTGTAGGCGTTCCTCTTGGCCGGACGGTGGATCACCTCCCACTCGCCGTTCTCTGATGGCGGCAGAGACCACCGCGTCACATACGGCAACCCCACCCCCCCAGCGTCCCGACGACCTCGAGCTCTCACCAGTCCAGCTGGCCGGATCGATGATGATCCACTCCGTCTTCACGTCGTCTTCCACCTTCAGGAGCATCCGGATTTCTTTGGCGTTGTACGTCAGGGAGCTAGCGTAGCAGAGGTCACATCAAATTGGACTCAGAACATCCGAGCTCCGGGGAGGGAAGGAGGAACTCACGTGAACTTGAGGGTGCAGTTCTGCCAATCGAAGGGGAAATAGTTGACGTTGATGGAACAGGACGATCGGAAGATGGCGGGGGGCAACCAGTAGCATAGCCCGGTGTATTTCACCACCACATTGGAGTAGTAGGCCACCTTGAATTGGGCGTCATTGCTGGGCGGGGGACGACAGAAGGCGTGCTTTCTCAGGCCGCCGCGCCGCGGGATTAAACGGGAAGGAGCTACGCTTTCTCACTTGTTCTCCAGCACGATCTCAGGAAGCCATACCATGCTGGACGGCAGGCGAAGTTCCATGATGCCGTCGAACTCGCTGACGTTCCACTTCAGCCGGTAGTCCGTCCACGTCTGGCCCACGAGAACCGAATCGGCCATAGGTGTACAGAGTTCGATGTGAAATTCAGATTCCACTCAATTGGAAAATTTCGATTTCTATACCCGTTTCTTAATGTATAAAAAAATGAGGGGGAAAAAAAAAAAAAAATTCAACTGTAGCAAGTCAGAGAAAATGGGGCGCCCTCTACTCACCAAAATATGCATTGCAGGAGCAGTTCTATTTATGGCGATAATGACATTATCTCGTTTGGCGTACCATATCGCACCGCACTGGTGTTTTGTATTGTTTTTTTTTTTTGTACCAACATTTAGGAATATATTGACTGTTTTTTTCTTACATTTTAAAAAATGATCAACAATTAAACAATAAATTGCTAAAAGAATATTTACGATTAAGCCTTTGACTGTATTAGACATCAAATGTCAACGGCATCCTTGACGTTGGCCCCGATTGTGGCACTTTGTTGTAAAATCCTTGAAGTCACATGTTCGATCCAGACGTACCAGGTGATAAGCAAGACATCTACAAGCCTGCGTCTCCACCTTAGTTCTTCCAGACAGTCCAGAACAAATGGTGGGACGTCCTGTCCCAACAAATGGAACACCGGAGAAGCCCCGATATCCTTGCCTGGCACCGCCAGACTATTCTCCCTGTATTTTTCAAACACTGTGAGAAACAGTCTGGGACCCAGCCCATTAACGGCCTCTCGAGCAAGTACAAAATATTTCGTCCAATCAAATTCGTTGAATTGCGTGACATGTTCTTAACGAGTAACGTCATTCTTGCGCGCCGAAAGTCGTCTCTACAACAACACAGATGGCGAACGGGAGAGCCGAGAATATGTTCCAATCCGCGATAAAACCAGTTTTAAATGACCAAAACCACATCAACACAAGTCATTGACAACAGTCAACACGGCTAGCGCTAGCCATGTTGAATAAACTTCTCCATTCTCCGCTCACGTTAATTACTTGTCGCTTTAACAACGTCATGTCTGCCAGTCGCTGATTGGTCCACTCCGCTGTCTGTTTGCTGTGGCTTGCTCCGCCCTCGGAATCTGATCCGCCGGACGGTCGCCAGACTCAATCGCTGGAACAGCGGTGAGTCTGGTATACCAGGCAACCGATATCCAACTGATAACACGACTGAGAAGAGTCCAAGAGCCCCTTTGTCGCTGAGGCTGCAAAATCTCCCACTGCGGTTTCCCCAGCAACGGTGACTCAGCAACTGTGACGCACGGACTAAACAGCCCAAACTGCGATAGACGGTCATCCTAAACACACCCTCCTTCCTGCCCACCGGTCGCCCCGCGAGAGCCTTCAAAAGACTGAGCGTTTAACTAAGCATTTTCATTTTTTTCCTGATAACCTTTTGTTGACTTGTGATATGGTGACCCTGAATCCTTGCCTGGGTCCCTCTGTGCTGTATGATTGCTGTCGACCTGAATAAATTGTCAAGTTGTGCTTCGAAGCCTTTTTCCAGCTTTCAAAATGGAGTATGTACACAAGGTTAAGACTAAGGTGAACATGCGGAGTTTGGCCAGGTTGTCGGAGTCCCGCCGGCCCGGGTCGCAGGAGCTGCGCCAACGCGGGTCCGGCGGGCGTGATTCCGGCAATCTGGCTAAAGGGTCAGATTCCTTCATTAGTCATTGACGGTACTAGACATCCAATGTCAACAGCAACCTTGACGTTGGCACTAATTGTGGCACTTTGTTCTAAAATCCTTGAACTCACGTGTTCGATCCAGACGTTAGTGAGCAGAGTCTCGTCCACTTCTTTCTGCGTAAACCCAAAGCAGAAGTCCAATTTCAAACTTTCAAAAATTGTCTGTCAGCGATAGGCATGTGCCGATTACCGGTTTCAAGGTTTACCGTGGTATGAAAACATCACGGTTTCAAAACCACTAAAATTTTTCGTCATACCGTAGTATGGTATTAGCTAATTTTTACATCCCAAAAATGCAGCAAAAAATGTGTGGCTTGGAGCTTTTCACCCTCAAAAAAGACAAAGTCTCTGGTATGGGAGCACTCCAGCTAGCGAAAAGAAAAGACTGCTGCGGCTTAGAGAAGGGACAGCTCGCGGAGGGTGGCCGCCAAGGGAAGCAACATCTCCAACATGATTTCACCGTCACGTTACACAAAATGTAATGTTCGTAAATGCTGTCTTGAACGTTTCCCACCAACCAGAAGTTCACTCTAGGGTGTTTAGTGTGTCTAGCGAGAGTAAAAAAAAAAAAAAACTATAATGTAAGCTTGCTCATGAGGCAGATAACGTGGCTAGTTAGCATACAAAGACGGCTAACTAGTTTCCTCTCTGCCATTAGCCTACTTTTGTAAAGTCTTCTGTAGTGCTGCAACGATTAATCGATTAACTCGAGTAATTCGACTGGAAAAAAATGATTTGAATTCAATTTTGCTGCTTCGAGTATTCGTTTAATAAAGTGGTGTTATGGTTTGTTTTGAAAGTGTTTGCATTTAGTTTTATTGATTTGGGTAGATACTCTGCCCTCTATTGGCAAAAGTGAATATGACATAACTCGTCCAACATGGCTGAATCCACCTGCTCCCTGTTAAAAACAACATAAGTTTTTGTTTGATGGTAATGTTTTTTTTATGCATTTGTAATTTAGTTTATAATTACATTTAGGCATTTTCTATGTGTTTGAACATTTTTTAAGAGCATTGCAAAAAAAAAAAAAAAAAATTATTGCAATACCGTCATATCGTGAAACCGCGGCATTTTTGCTTAAGGTTATCATACCATCAAAATCTCATACCGGCACATGCCTAGTGAGCGAGCGTCCGTACCAAGGAGATGAGATTCGAGAGCGTGAGCGCCAGGTATACATCGACGGCCTCCTCCTGTCTCTCCACTGGACGCAGCTCCTTGTTGTAGCCGCGCTCCTTCAGCAGGTGGTTGATCAGTCGTTCGTCTTCATTCCTGCACTGGAATGCTATGCGCATGTTTGAAAGTTAACGTCAAAATAACATAAGCAAAAAAAAAAAACAAAAAAAAAGAAAACAAAAAAGACCTCTGAACGTGTGATTTTGCTAATGAACCACCGGGCTGGAAATGTTTATTCTTCTACTGGAATCCAACAAGGATCAGTGGCGCGGGAAGTAAGGTGCTGAAGGTGCTGCAGCACCCCCTGGTGTTGGGGGGGGGGGTATTTTGGTAGATTTTTTTTAAAAACAAATCCTACCATCTCTCCATCATCTTCCGTTTGCTCCGGGGTCAGGTTTAGCAGCTTTAACCGGGAAGCCCAAACTTCCCTCTGCCCAGCCACTTCAACAGGCTCCTCCGGCGGGATCCCAAGGCGTTCGCAGGCCAGCCGAGAGAAAGTCTCTCAAGCAATGAAAAAACACAAAAGAGAATTGGGGGGATTATCATCATTATCATTTTACACAAAAAATGGGCCGGACAGAAGTATTGGCACTCTTTGAAAAATCATGTGATGCTTCTCTAATTTGTGTAATGAACAGCACCTGTTACTTAACTGTGGCACGTAGCAGGTGGTGGCAATAACTAAATCACACTTGCAGCCAGTTAAAATTGATTAAAGTTGACTCAACCTCTGTCCTGTGTGTACCACATTGAGCATGGAGAAAAGAAAGAAGACCAAAGAACTGTCTGAGGACTTGAGAAGTAAAATGGTGAGGAAGCATGGGCAATCTCAAGGCTACAAGTCCATCTCCAAAGACCTGAACGTTTCTGTTTATACCGTGCGCAGAGTCATCAATAAGTGGAAAGCCCACGGCACTGTGGCTAAACTCCCTAGATGTGGATGGAAAAGAAAAAAATGACGAGAGATTTCAACAAACGATTGTAGGGACGGTGGATAAAGAACCTCGACTAAGATCCAAACAAGTTCAAGCTGTCCCGCGCTCCAAGGATACAACAGCGTCAACCCGTACTATCGGTCGGCGTCTGAATGAAAAGGGACTCTAACCAGGAAGACCCCACTTCTGACCCAGAGAGATAAAAAAAGTGAGGCTGGAGTTTGCAAAAACTTACCTGCGGAAGCCAAAAACCTTTTGGAACAATGTTTCTCTGGTCAGATGAGACAAAAGTAGAGCTTTATGGGAAAAGGCATCAACAGAGTTTACAGGAGGCCTTCAAAGAAAAGAACACGGTCCCCACAGTCAAACATGGCGGAGGTTCTCTGATGTTTTGGGGCTGCTTTGCTGCCTCTGGCACTGGACTGCTTGGCCGTATGCATGGCATTATGAAGACTACCAACAAATTTTGCAGCATAATGTAGAAAGCTGGGTCTCCCTCAGAGGTCATGGGTCTTCCAGCAGGACAATGACCCAAAACAGACTAGAAAATGGTTTGAGAGAAAGCACTGGAGACTTCTTAAGTGGCCAGACCTGAATCCCATAGAACACCTGTGGAGAGATCCAAAAATAGCACCCATAGCTGAGGGTGCCAAAACTTTTGTCCGGCCCATTTGTGTAAAATGAAAACGATTTCATTTTTTTTCATTCTCTTTTGTGTTTTCTCATTGCAAGCAAAATAAATGAAGATATTACGACCAAAGCATTTTTAATTGCAATCATTTTCTGGGAGAAATTGAGCATTAGTTGAGCGAATTGCTGGGGTGCCAATACTTTTGGCCAGCACTGTATGTAAACTATCCAGCATGCGTGTGTACTGCCATTTTGCACGCCTTGTATGGAAAAAAGGTGCGAGCATGACAACTTTGGCCGAAACGGCTGTTTTTGGATGGGAAAAACAAACAAAGATCCTCAGCACCCCTGGCTGTGAGTGACTTCCAGCGCCCCTGAACATGATTGTTAAGTGGGCTAAAAGTTTAGTCCTGCCTGGCGCTTGTACTGATGATGTAAAAAAGTACAATCCATTCCAAATGTCCTTTTTCTGTCATCTTGATCAGGTTTTTCAGATCGCCAGCTGACATTTGTAGGCCAAGAGAAGAGACTCCGGCACATTGGAGAGCTCCAATTTCACATGACAGCTGAGTCAGACGTTTGCCAACAAAGGCAATAAACATCAACAAATGATAACCTTAACTCATTGGCTGACATTGACGGTGCTAGACATTAAATTATTCATAACACATAAAAAACAAGACTAGAAAAAAGACCTCAAATATTGTCAATTTACCAATGTTTTTATGTTAATTTCTTAAATGCAAAAAACAGTCAAATAAATCAGTTAATTAGTTTATAAACGAATTTCCCTTATTTTGCAAAACAATATACTCCTAATTTTAATTCTTAAAATGTGAAAGGAAAACAGTAAATATCATCTTATCTTTCATTCTTTTAAAAATATGAAACAAATGGACATTAAGTAATATCGATTTAATTCCTAAAATATGAAAAAAAAAAAAAAAAAATACAATTTTTTAATGTTTTTTTTTGTTTGTTTTTTTTAATTTTTAAACAATTGGCTGGGCTGCCATTAACGGCACTAGATATTCAAACCAGTTTGACTAAGAGGGAATGAATGAAAATGAGCACACTACTAAAAAGCCTACTAAATACTACTAAAAAATGGAGCTTAAAAACCTAAACAAAGCCACGTGCGTCATTGTAAACACTGTGATTAAAAAACAACCGACCTGGCCAGAAAAGCGCTAGCAGCAGAACAGCGAGAGCTTGCGCCGGCTTCATGTCGAGCTCCAGTTTTGTCAGGAAGAAGTCGTCGGCTCGCTCGTCGTTCCGTCCGTTTGCCGCCCTTTTGCCAAAGGGATTTTGAGTGACAATCGGCAGCTGCGGGAACAAGTGGTAGAAAATAGAAGCGGCGGCAACGCACGCTCACTGTTCTAGAAAAACACAACAGTTAGATCCACGTCCGCTAAATCTTAAGAGTCAAGTTTCACGAAATCGATGAAAGTGGACCCAAAATTTGGACTCAAATGTGAACTAACAACTTCGATTACTTATGTAAGAGACTAATCTAACAAAAATTGCCTCAAAGTCAAGAGGAAGTGACCCAAAATGCCCCCAAAACATCTGCCTCAACAATAGCAGGACGTGACCTATAATCAAGCAGAAGGGACCCAAAACGCCCCAAATTCAACAAGAAGCGAGACAGATTTACCTTAAATTTGGCGGGAAGTCACCCAAAGTGCCCCAAAATGAACAGAAAGTGACCAAAAACCAATAGGAAACAAGCAGGACTGAACGGGCCCACGCACAACTTATCAACTCCCTAAATTTCATTGCTCTCCGTATGTATGTGCAAAACTTGGCGAGTTTTCGAGCATGCCTTCAAATTGGCCATTTTCATTTGCCATGAAGAAAGAAGATTTGCTGTAATGAAAACAACATTTTTCATCAGATACTAGAACACATGCCGTAAAACTCCCCTGAAGCAGGTTTGAGGTCAATTGATTTAATTTCCCGAGGAGGAGGAGCCTTTCTCGTAAAAAAAAAAAAAAAAAAAAAAGGCGTTTCCTGTTCCCACTAGGGGGCGCCAGGCCTAATGGGTAATATTTCAATGCAGTCGTGTTTAGCCTCAGATACCTCACATGCATGCCAGGTATGAAAAAGATCGCACCTTGTATCAGGAAGTTATTAGTCATTTACTGAATTTGGGGTCTTGCAAAAAAAAAAAAAAAACGCCCGACTTTGGTACCTCGCCCAGGTCAGGCCCGTGAATGAAATCTCACCATTTTGATAACTTAACATCTCATATGTCTCAAGAACAGTCTCGCCGATTTTGAGAAGGCTCCAACTAACTGCCTAGGTGCAATGGTCTCAAACTTGAATGCTGTTTATCGACTAAAATTGCATGTTTCTTAACAATCCAAAATACCCGATTTCCTGTTGGGTTTGGAACATGGGTGCAAGACTTTTTTTTACTCAACTCCCCAAATTTCACCACTCTACATTGAACAAACCTAAATAGAGAGGCCTTTTTGAACATTTCAAGGGGGCGCCATTGAGCCATTTTGTTACTTTTTCACAACGTTGCAAAATTATCAAGATTTACGCAAAGCCGCATGTATGTGCAAAGTTTGGTGAGTTTTCGAGCATGTTCAGGCCTTCAAATTGGCCATTTTCATTTGCCATGAAGAAAGAAGACTTGGATAAAAACTCAATTTTTTTCATCAGATACCAGAACACATGTCTTAAGGCTCCCCTGATGCAGGTTTGAGGTTAAATGATTTATTTCCCAAGGAGGAGAAGCCTTTCTCGTAAAAATGAGCGTTTCCTGTTCCCACTAGGGGGCGCAAGGCCTAATGGGTAATATTTCAATACAGTCGTGTTCGGGCCGGGATGCCTCTCATGCATGCCAGATATGAAAAAAATTGCACCTTGTATCAGGAAGTTATCAATTTACTGAATTGGCAAGTTGCCAAAAAATACCCGACTTTTGTGCACCACATTAAGGTCAGGCCTGTGAATGAAAACTCACCATTTTGATAACCTAACATCTCATATGTCTCAAAAACAGTCTCACCAATTTTGAGGAGGATCCAACAAACTACCTCGGTGCAAAAGTGCACGCCGTTTAGCGACTAAAAATGCATGTTTAACATTCAATCTAAAATACCTGATTTCCTGTTGGGTTCGGAACATGGGTGCAAGAGACTTTTTGGCGCACTTTGGCAAAAGGTATCAATTCCCCAAATTTCAAGGCTCTACACTGAAAAAACTTGAATAGAGAGGCCTTTTTTGAAAATTTCAAGGGGGCGCCACTGAGCCATTTTGTTACTTTTTTTGGGAAACGTTGCAAAATTATCGAAATTTACGCCAAACCGCATGTATGTGCAAATTTTGGTGAGTTTTTGAGCATGTTCAGGACTTCAAATTGGCCATTTTCATTTGCTATTAAAAAGGAATAATAATCCTTTGCAAAACAATAAGGCTGTTGGTGCTCGGGCCCTACGTAATTACCTTAAACAAGCAATCACACCCAATTTCTACAGAAATGGTATTTTCTAGGCCCAAAAGGCTAACAGAGAAACAGCTAACATTTTGCCAACACCATATGAAACTAGTTCGGTACTACCTACCTGCCATGTTTTTACAAAATCCAATTCACAAAACTGCGACTGGCCGGCAATCACTTCGGGGTGTGCCCTGCCTCCTGCCCTTTGTTACCCGAGATTGGTCGCAGGGGCGCTGGAGCCTTTGTAAGGACAAGCGGTTCAGAAGATGAATGAATGAATGCACGCAAATTTGCTTTGCACAGCTAAACATTCTATTTATTTGCCAAAAGGGTTATTTAAATACATGAAACATTCCGTTTTGTTAAAAAGTCATTTTGGCGAGCGCGCGGTCGGGTATCAGAGCGAGAGATTGACTTCGTTCTGCTTGCCGCCGCTCAGGCTGTGGATCATGGCGATCATGGCCGAGTGCTTGCCGAGCTGGTCCTCGCGCTGCTTCAGCTTGGCCTCCAACTGACTCTTCTGCAGCTCTAGAGACGACACCTGGGAAGAACGGCGAGTGTCAGGAAGGAGCTTTTCGGGTAGCCGGGATGCCGGCGGCTACCTTGATGCTAGCGTCCTTCCTGGCCTGCTCCGTCTTGTTCAGCTCCTTCTTCAGAGCGTCCAGCGCGTCTTCCAGCTCCCGCTTCTGCCGCTCCTGCTCCCGCCGTTCGTCCGCCGCCGCCCGCAGTTCGCCGCGCAGAGCTGACGAGGAAACGCACCACTCCCGTCAGGCTATTTCAGACTCCTTCGCTAATTTTCTATGTGTTCCGAGCGCCGACCTGCTGCATCTTGGTCCTTCAGACGCACGTCCGAACGCAGCGACGTGATCTCCTTTTCCTTTTCTCGCAACAGCGACACGGTCCTGTCGAGAGCGAGCCATATTTAGCCCGACGGGCGGAGAAAAAGGCAAATGCGAGAACACGGATGGACATTTCCATACTTGTCGTGCTGCGTCTGCAGAGTTTGCTGGTTCTTCTTCAGGGTTTCGTATTGTTTGCTGAGGTCCGCGTGAGCCGTCTGAAGCTCTTTCAGCAGACGCTCGCTCTCGTTAAACCTGACAAGGTCCACAGTTTAGGGTCACGACCTCCGCCGAGGCCTCGGGAATTTTTGGACGCCATCGTTGCTAAAATGTTGTTGGCTGCCATTGATGGCTATAGATGTCCAATCCATTTGGACTGAGAGGGCTGGCAGCGATCTTTTGAATTGTTAATGGGGAATATTCTCCTAAAATGTATTTTATTTTTTAAAACCTTTATTTACTTTTGGTCAAAATTAAAAAAGAGAAAAAAAAAGAACTGTGTTTGATGTATTTTTTACTTTTTAAACATTTTTGATTTTTTTTTTTTTTTTTCCAATAAATTTAAAAATATCCCATAAAGACAGGAATGGGGAAAAAATTCATATTCTTTTTTTTATCTATTTTTTAAAAATGTTTAAAAAAATATCAAATATGATCTTACATGTTTTTGAAAGAAAATATATACTGAAGTTTAATCAAAAACAACAAAGGGGAAAAAAACTAACATTCTGGTTTTTATCGATTTTTGATTTTTTTAGAAGTATAGTAACACTTTTTCCTTAATTTTTCAAATTAAATAATATAAAGTTTGAACAAATAAACAATAATATTGTCTTATTTTATTTATTTATCTAATTAATTTTTTTTAACGAAAAAAGAAAAAATACGATAAATATTCCTTGGTTCCTTTCATATAAACGGTAAATGAATGAACCAATCAGTCCACTTACTTCAAAAATTTCTAAATGTATCGAACGTCTATCACTGTCAATGGCACAACATTCAATTTAAAGGAATTGCGGCGGATGAGTTCATTTTGTTAACAAAAGATGATAATATCAACCAGTGTTTAGAGTTGACAGAAGTGCACCTGACCTGTCCAGCAAAGAGTTGTAGGCGGCTTTGAGAGCCTGGTGCTCCTCCGAGTCCAGCTGCAGTCTGGCGTTGTGCCTCAGCAGCTCCTCCGTGTCGGCCTCGGAGCGTCGCGCCTCCTCCAGCTGCGCGCCCAGCTCGGCCCGGAGCTCCTCGCGCCGCCGCTCCGCCTCCTTCAGCAGACCGGCCAGCTTTCGGGCCTGGCTTTGACGGGCGCGGCGTGAGATTTCCCCGGCGGTCCCCGCCGGAACGGCGAAACGCTCACCTCGGCCTCGGCCCTCGCTTGCTGGAAGTGACACTGCGCGATGAGGCGGTCGGCCTGAGACAACGCCACGGCCTTGGCTTCCAGCACGTCCTGAAGGCGACTCTCCTTGGACTAAATAGCAGATGGAAAAGTGTTGGAGATGACTAGATGACTTAACATTTTTTTTAAAATCATACTAGCGCCTAGGATCACAAGACTTTTGAGATGGCTGCCACGCCAACTTTTGGGATCTGGAAATTGCACGCAAATATTTTGACCATACAGCAGTGTGATACGCCCCAATTGGTATCTCATAACTTACGGCGAGGGCGGCGATCTTCTGCTCGTACATGTCGATGATGTCTGACACGTGCGCGTCCTCGGCCCGCTCCTGCAACTGAAAAGCATAAAATAGCGGCGCTCGGGACGGGCGGACGGCAAATAGATGGGACACGTGTTCGGAGACCTCTAAGTCATTGTGGAGCTTCTCCGCCAGGCTGTGGACGCCGCTGGACGAAGCCGACGCGTTCGACCCAGGGGGAGGGACGTCCCGCACGGCCACGCGCTTGACGGACAGCTCGGCTTCCTTCTGCCGGTAAGCGTTGTTGGCGGCCATGCTTTCCGCCAAGCTGGGGGAAGACCACGGGACACGGACACATTGTCGGCGTTATGACGTTCAAGCCAATCGGAACGGGAGGGCTGACTGCTGTCGTATTTTCGCTTTTATCCATTAAAACATAACATTAATGATCTTTTTAAATGTAAAAAATATTTTTCTATTTTAGTTCTTGGAATACTCACACTAACGACGGAAAGTCCGGGAGAGGCGTGGCCTCCAAGAGCAGAGCCAGACCGGTCCGCACGCGCTTTCTGTGGTGCGACGTCAGGGCTAGGGCGAGGGGCGTGGCTATCCTCCGGTCCTAAAGACACGCGTGGGCTGGTTATGGGGAGTAAGGCGGGGCAGAAGGAGGCGCGCTGCGCTCACCTGTAGCGCCCGGTAGAAGCTGGTCTCCATGTCTTTGACCTGCTGGCGAAGTTTGCTCATCAGCTCCAAAGTGCCCAGCAGGGCCTCAGCGCACACCTGACTACAAACGCCAGCGCAATATTGCAAACGTGTCATTTGAAAAAACGGCGGCGGCCGATTGTCCGACCTGAGGGCGTCGTCCGCGGCGGGGCTGTCGCCGTGACAACCGGCCAGTAGCGTCTCCACCTGCGATAGGCACAGCTGAGCGCTGACATGGTGCGAAAGCAGCGCCCGCGTGGTGGCTTCGCCGCACATGAGTAGAACTGTTAAGGCTTAGGAGTTAATAGTTTACATCCTGTATATTCTAATTCAGAAAAAATGGGTTTCGAAAATGTATTTTAAACATTTTGAATGGGGGGAAAAAAGGACAAAACAGTATTCTTTTTTCCATGTATTTTGAATTCTGATTAATTTCCAATTATTTCTAATGTAAAAACATGAAAAATACAGTAAAAATTCCTATTCGTTTTCAATGAGAAAAGAACCAATGTCCCAAAATCAACATGATTGACCTGATATGACCAGGAAATGTCCCCCCAAATGACCTGATATGACCAGGACACATCCCCCAAATGACCTTATATGACCACGACACGTCGCCCAAATGTCCCCAAACGACCTGATGACCAGGACATGCCCCCCAAATGACCTGATATAACAAGGACACGTCCCCCAAATGACCTGAGATGACCAGGACACGCCCCCCAAATGTCCCCAAATCAACAGGAAGTGACCTGATATTGTCCACGAAATGTCCACAAATCAACCTGGTCTGGATCTGTATCTCCACACAGCAAAGCCCTAGAGTAACTCCTCCAGAAATTGCAGTTTCTAGTATAAACTAGGGCTGCAACGATCGTTTATTTTAGTAATCAATTAATCCATCAACTAGTTAGTTCGGATAACCGAATCATCGGATTAGGAACATTTAATGCGTTGTGGAATACATTTTAGGAGATGTAAAATAGGCTTGCAAAGTAATATACAACAAAAGAACAATTGGCTAACTTGCATAGCAAAAGTCAGCGAGCTTAAATGCTATACATTTCAGATTATTTTTTTTTTTAACAATACTCTTAACATCTCGTTCAAACACATACGTATTCCCCCAAAAAATCTACAAAATATACTTCAAAACTAAAAAACAAATGCATAAACATACTAGTTCAAACAAAAACTTACCTTATGTTGGTCTTAACAGGAAGCAGCTGGATTCAGCCATGTTAGATGACAACCTATGTCATATTCACTGTTGCCACTAGAGAGCAATGTATTCACCCAAATAAAATGAACTGCAAACAAACCGTTACAGCGCCACTCTAATTAAATGAATCCTCGAAGCAGCCAAATTTGATTTGAAGCTTTTTTCTAATGGAATTACTCATGGTAATCGTTGCAGCACTAATATAAACAGTAAATATGATTTATGATGATTAACGGACGATCAAAATAATGGTTTGTAAAGGATATCGAGGAGCACGTCGTTGACGTGCGTGACACGCTCGCAGTGTTGTCTCAAGTTATTGTCCGCACCCTTTACAAAGTCCAGCAGAACGGGCAGTAACATTTCCACAAAGCTCCGCGCGTCGTCGGGATCGCCGTCGGCGCCCAACGCCTCCTGGACAGAGACGAACGCTCGTGTCGTCACGAGGCTAACCCGAACCCAAACTCCGCCTCCGGCGTACCTCCAGCAGCTGGTCGAGCAGCCGCAGCGCTTTGAGCGAGCAGGCTTCGGCGCCCCCGACCGGAGAGCCGAGCCACTGCGCCAACGCCGGCCCGGGTTCGGCCTTGTGTTCCGCCTGCCTCCGACCGATCGCTCTCAGCTTGGGCGCCGCCGCCGGTTTGAACAAAGCCCGGCAGAGTTGCGGGCGCAGACCCGACACGGCGCACATGGCGAGGAGCAGCTCCAGAACCTGCCCGGCCAAAACGGACGCGTTGGTAAGGACGGGCGACTCGAGTCGGGTTTGCGACTCACCTTGGCTGCCGAGTCGGCGTCTTTCAACTGCAGTAATCCTAAAACCTGAGACACGCAAGCGGAGAAGTGCTGGTACCTGCGGACCACGACAAAACCTCTTATGAACTCTTTGCATACCACTGACAAGGACAGATGTCCAATTCATTGAAACTGGGAGGACTGACTTGTGTTTCCGTGCTACTGACGGCGCTAGACGTCCAAACCTTTTTGACTTGGGTCATTGAACGAACGTCAATAAGTATTTTTAATACATCTTAAAAAGAGGAAGTTTACCATTTTCTCTTTTAAAATATATATATATTTTTTATAGATAAAACTATAAATAAGAATACCAACTGTTTTTAGTTTAAAATAAATACAGTACTTTTATATATAAATGAGTAGTGTTTAGTATTATTAGTAGTGGTTTATATATTTTTCTCCTTTTTATTAAGTAAAAAAAAAAATGCAACTATTTTTCCCTTCTCACATTTTACTTTAAAATATACACTTCTGACCAAAAGTATAGGCACCCCTGCAATTCTATCAGATAATGCCCAATTTCTCCCAGAAAATGATTGCAATTACAGATGCTTTGGTAGTAGTATCTTCATTTATTTTGCAAAAACATTTTGAAAAACCACAAAAGAGAATGAAAAAAAAAAAAATCATTTTACACAAAGCTCCAAATGGGCCGGACAAAAGTATTGGCACCCTTTGAAAAATCATGAGATGCTTCTCTAATTTGTGTCATTAACCCCTGGGTGTTATTTGTCCATTTTTTGGCTTTTTTCGTTTTTTTCTGTGTTTAAAAGGAAAAAAAGCATATGAAAAAATACACTAGGGAGCTGATATTTCCTGCAGGATACTAAATCATGTAGAAGTTCGAAATGGCACCATCCGGCAATTTCTAACTTATTGCAAACAGGCTGGGAAGATTTGCACTAAACTCTTGTTATTTTGCCATTTTTTGGCTCATTGACTCCCATTATAAATCATGATTTTTAATATGCTGTAAACCTGATGTTTTATCATGCATTTTCCGTGATTATTGATGCAATCGCTTCTTTGGCGAGTCAAAAACATGCAGATAAAAAAATTTTTGTGTTGACACCCAGAAGTCACTAGATGGAGCCATAGGCCAATACATGAATTTTCTTGCGAAGCTAGCTTCAGATCGGTCAAAAATTAATGCAATAAAGACGGTTGGCTTTACAAAAAAAATGGTGTCAATGTTGTCTGAGCTCACTTTCAGTCTATTTGGGCATGCGTATTTGCAATTTTGCACGTTTGCACAAGACAATAAAAAGGTACTTCCCGGAAATGCAAAAAAACCAAAACAAAAAACCACGTGTTTATTGTTGTCGTTTGAATTTCAACTTTTATTGGTTGGGTGTTTGAATTTCTTTACTCTCATTGGTTCTGGGCATTTTGGGAGTCTCTGTTCTCGCGAGGATCACCATTTTTCATTTCTTCCAACACAACTTATGATCGATGGCGGCGAGAAGTATTTCACCGCAGGACACGATTCGAATGGTGTTAGAAAATCCTGATTCCGACGACGACGACCTTTGTTCGGACGCTTCTTTGGAGAGCCCAGAAGACATTGAACAAATTCTTCCGGACTTTCGATGCCGGAGGAGGACGGCTTTGATGACGAGGATTAGGAAATAGTTGACAACATAACGAGATGAAAGCGGGGAGCAGAAGGCGGGGGCACGGACATGACCACGTTGAGGCGCATGACGAAAATGACGGCGATCGAGGTAATGACGAGAGTGAGTAAGCAAATGTTTTGCATATCAAGGTTTGTCTTGTAAAAGCTGATCAAAGATCAAAGCTGTTATTGTTGCGTGCGCTTGTGCTTTGCAGGCCTGAGGCACATACTCCTGCCGCCGGCGCGCACTCAGGTGGCCAATGTGTGTTTTTTCACATGCCGGACATTTCGTCATGCAGCGCGTTTGTGCTGTTCACGGAGATCTACCCTCGTTTGTGCTGTTCACGGAGATCTACCCTGAGTGGAACGTGAAGAAAAGCTACAAGCGCCGACTATTTCTTGAGGAACTTGGCAAGGCTCTAATTCGGCCAGAAGTCCTAAAACGGGAACCACCGCCTTCTGCCGAAGGCTTGGTTGAGCAGCGAGCTGGACCCCCGTCCAAGCGCAAACAATGTGGCCTTTGCACAAAGCCACTTCGGGCTTCGAACATAATAATAAATAATAATACATTTTATTTATAACGCACTTTACATTTGAACAACAAATCTCAAAGTGCACATCATGAATTGTGTATGTTGTTATTATGTTAACTGTTATATGGTATGTATGTTTTGTAAAATTGTTAACATAAATTCTATCATCAAATCAGTTATTGTCACGTTGTCACAGTCTTGTTCTAAAACAAAAAATCTATTGTTACGACTTTTACTTATCCAATGATGTAATTATGTAATATAAAATATTTTAGTTTGATTTATATATAGCCTATATAGCATAGTTAGTTTTACTATTAGGATAATGCTGCTATTATTGTCCATAGGGGGCCAAAACAAAAAAACTATATGTTTAGATAGGTCTGATGCCACTGAACATTGTGAGTGGTTGAAAATGAAAACATATTCAGAAATAACTTAGTTATCACACTTCAAAGGAAAAGCCATTTTTTGGACAAAATCACAAGAGTTTAGTGTAAATGAGAAAACTGCAAATGTGTAAAAACTGGGCATGCATAAAAAAATCGGTTGTTATGACTTAACGACTTATTCAAGCCTCTAACTATGTGATATGGAATATTCAAATTAGACTTTTGTTTTTTATATATATACAGCATAGTTAGTTTTGCTATTCGGATAATGCTGCTATTATTGTCCATAGGGGGCATTGAAAAATAAAAAAAATAAAAAACTTTATATGTGTAGATAGGTCTGACGCCACTGAACATTTTGAGTGGCTGAAAGTGAAAAAATATTCAGAAATGACTTAGTTATCACACTTCAAAGGAAAAGCCATTTTTTGGACAAAATCACAAGAGTTTAGTGTAAATGAGAAAACTGCAAATGTGTAAAAACTGGGCATGCATAAAAAAATCGGTTGTTATGACTTAACGACTTATTCAAGCCTCTAACTATGTGATATGGAATATTCAAATTAGACTTTTGTTTTTTATATATATACAGCATAGTTAGTTTTGCTATTCGGATAATGCTGCTATTATTGTCCATAGGGGGCATTGAAAAATAAAAAAAATAAAAAACTATATGTGTAGATAGATCTGATGCCACTGAAGATTTTGAGTGGTTGAAAGTGAAAAAATATTCAGAAATGACTTAGTTATCACACTTCAAAGGAAAAGCCATTTTTTGGACAAAATCACAAGAGTTTAGTGTAAATGAGAAAACTGCAAATGTGTAAAAACTGGGCATGCATAAAAAAATCGGTTGTTATGACTTAACGACTTATTCAAGCCTCTAACTATGTGATATGGAATATTCAAATTAGACTTTTGTTTTTTATATATATACAGCATAGTTAGTTTTGCTATTCGGATAATGCTGCTATTATTGTCCATAGGGGGCATTGAAAAATAAAAAAAAATAAAAAACTATATATGTGTAGATAGGTCTGATGCCACTGAAGATTTTGAGTGGTTGAAAGTGAAAAAATATTCAGAAATGACTTAGTTATCACACTTCAAAGGAAAAGCCATTTTTTGGACTAAATCACAAGAGTTTAGTGTAAATGAGAAAACTGCAAATGTGTAAAAACTGGGCATGCATAAAAAAATCGGTTGTTATGACTTAACGACTTATTCAAGCCTCTAACTATGTGATATGGAATATTCAAATTAGACTTTTGTTTTTTATATATATACAGCATAGTTAGTTTTGCTATTCGGATAATGCTGCTATTATTGTCCATAGGGGGCATTGAAAAATTAAAAAAAATAA
The DNA here is from genome assembly GCF_030265065.1 of Corythoichthys intestinalis. Taxonomy (NCBI): domain Eukaryota; kingdom Metazoa; phylum Chordata; class Actinopteri; order Syngnathiformes; family Syngnathidae; genus Corythoichthys; species Corythoichthys intestinalis. The sequence continues at coordinate 855,863 of NC_080414.1, read as the reverse complement.
AAAACTTTATATGTGTAGATAGGTCTGACGCCACTGAACATTTTGAGTGGCTGAAAGTGAAAAAATATTCAGAAATGACTTAGTTATCACACTTCAAAGGAAAAGCCATTTTTTGGACAAAATCACAAGAATTTAGTCAAGATAAAATAACGCCCAAGGGTTAACAGCACCTGTTGCTTACCTGTGCCACATAACAGATGGTGGACATAACTAAATCACACTTGCAGCCAGTTAAAATGGATTAAAGTTGACTCAACCTCTGTCCTTGTGTGTACCACATTGGTCTTCGTTCTTTTCTCCACGCTCAAAGAACTATCTGAGGACTTGAGAAGTAAAATTGTGAGGAAGCATGGACAATCTCAAGGCTACAAGTCCATCTCCAAAGACCTGAATGTTCCTGTATCTACCGTGCGTGCGCAGTGTCATCAATAAGTGTAAAGCCCACGGCACTGTGGGGTAACCTCCCTAGATGTGGACAAAAAGGAAAAATTGACGAGAGATTTCAACGAAATTTTGTGCGGATGGTGGATAAAGAACCTCGACTAACATCCAAACAAGTTCAAGCTGTCCCGCGGGTACAAAAGCGTCAACCCGTACTATCCGTCGACGTATGATTGAAAAGGGACTCTATGGTAGGATACCCAGGAAGACCCCACTTTTGACCCAGATACATAAAAAAGCCAGGCTGGAGTTTGCCAAAACTTACCTGAGGAAGCCAAAAACGTTTTGGAACAATGTTCTCTGGTCAGATGAGACAAAAGTACTTTTGGGAACAGGCATCAACATAGAGTTTAAACGAAAAAAACCGAGGCCTTCAAAGAAAAGAGCACGGTGTCCACAGTCAAACATGGCAGAGGTTCCCTGATGTTTTGGGGTTGCTTTGCTTCCTCTGGCAATGGACTGCTTGACCGTGTGCATGGCATTATGAAGACGACCAACCAATTTTGCAGCATAACGTAGGGCCCATTGTGAGAAACCTGGGTCTCCCTCAGAGGTCATGTGTCTTCCAGCAGGACAATCACCCAAAACACACTAGAAAAGGGTTTGAGAAAAAGCACTGGAGACTTCTAAAGTGGTCAGCAATGAGTCCAGACCTGAATCCCGTAGAACACCAGCGGAGAGATCTGAAAATGGCACCCTTCAAATGTCAGAGACCTGGAGCAGTTGGCCAAAGAATAGTCTAAAATTCCAGCATGGCATTGTAAGAAACTTATCGATGGATCCCGGAAGCAGTGGTTCGCTGTTATTTTGTCTAAAGTTTGTGCTACCGAGTATTAGGCTGAGGGTGCCAATACTTTTGTCCGGCCCATTTTTGGAGTTTTGTGTAAAATGATAATGATTGAATTTTTTTGTCATTCTATGTGTGTTTTTTCATTTCAAGCAAAATAAATGAAGATATTACTACCAAAGCATTTTTGAGAGAAATTTCAGCATTATGTGACAGAATTGCAGGGGTGCCAATACATTTGGCCAGCAGCGAATATACATTTCAAATACATGTATTTTTTTTTTTTTATGAGTAAAGAATAAGTTTAGATTTCTCATTTTACTTTTTTAGGTTAAAAATGAAATAAAATATATCATTTTTCAATCATTAAAAATGCAACAACAACAAAAAAAAAAGAGAAAAAAAAAGCTTTACCCGTGTGAGCGTGACGTACCGGGTAAGATAATCAGCTATTTTGGGGTTCTGCAATAGATCGACCAGGAGATCGACGGCATATTTTCGAGTCAGCGTGCCGTCGCCGTTCACGATGATGTTGAAGACCAACTGGAAGGTCTGATGGATATTTTTGGCATCAAAGAGCTGCGGCGACGGAGAGGCACCGGTGTCGACAAATTCAAAGAAAAAACAGGTACAGTGGCCAAAAAGGACGTTCGGCGCGGGCAGACTTACCTTCTCGCCGACCTTCTCGTTGAGAGTGAGGCTGGCCAGGACGGACAAGGTGAAGACCACTACCGTCAGACTGTTGTGGGCCAGAAAGTGGATCAGGGTCCGATAAAAAGACTTCACGTTGTCCTGTTTGGACCCATTTTCAAAAGACTAAGTCAAAGTCATGACAATAAATGCCATTGACGGCAGATTTTATACTGTCAAAAAGGGATGCGAGATCCATCATTCATGGCAACTCAAGAGTTTACATTAAATATTCACTGATGTGTTTTTTGTTGTTGTTTTATTTTGGCACTTGTGTTCCGGGGGGGAACTGGTTTGGCTGTGCGCGTTTCCGTGCAGGACACTCGAGCGTGCGGGGGACCTGAGCAGCAAGCCTGCGGAGGGGCTGTGCTAACTTAGTAGCACGGTCACTAATAAAGTTGTCCTGTTTGAATCGGGTTGGGGGGGTCTTACCAAATGCGCTTCTGCCCTCCAGCGGCCAGTTTTATTGCTTTACAATTGGTTTCGAGGCTTGTTTTTTGTTTCGGAGATAGATCGGAAGCTCTTGATGGTTCTTGTAAAAAAAAAAAAAAAACGCAAAAGACGTATAAATACATTTTTGGGACAGTGAAGCATTTAAAAATAGAACGTATTTATACGTTTCGGGGAGCAAATGAGTTAAATGTTTATCCTTGAACTACAGAAAGTTCAAACAGTAAATATGATCTTTCTTCTTAAATGCAATTTCATACAACAATTTCATTTAAAAATATTTTGTACTTTGTTTCGTGAAGAAATACACATTTTGAATTTTAATTTGATGTGTTTTCAATTTTTTTTTTTTTTAAACTCTTGAATCAGTCCAACAGTCCCCCCCCCTTCTTAAATTTAACGTACAAGACATCACCCGTGGCATGGTCAACACTCACCAGAGACTTGATGTGACTCTGAACGGCGTAGTTATTCCGACACAAATTGGCCATCAGGCCGAGGCAGGGCAGCATGATGTCATCGCTGTGCGACTGGCTGCCAAGAAAGGTAGAAACGTGATTTTCAGTTGGATCTTAATGACACTTTTTCATGTGAAATGATTAGAAATGCAATGCCTTCCCTAATCATACCAAAATGCAGTTTTAATCTCATAAATTTCCTTTGCAATACGTTTTTAATAAATGCAAATGTGTATCCATCTTACATGTTGACCATGAGAAAGTCGATGAGTTTGTAAACGTGGCTCGATGACGGGAAGACGCGAGTGTTGTAGGTCAGCTTCTGCAGCAGCTGCAAACTCTACAAAGCACACAAGAAAATTCTTAACTCATCAGCAGCCACCGACGGCGATAGACGCCCAATCCGTTTGTAGCGAGAGGGATGGCCATCCAACGTTCATTCGCTGCCATCCCTCCCAGTTCAAGCGGATTGGACGTCTACTAGCGATAAATTCACTGACAGTCACAGCGGAAGGACGATTGGACGTCACATGATTAGAAGAAGTGGCATACAAACCTGTAGTACCAGAGGGTCCGCCGGGGTGGCGCTGTAGCGATACACCAGTGAAGCCAGGATGCCGACTAGGTCCAAGTTGCAGTCAAGTATCTTCTTGCTGTCGTCATCACACGCTGTAAGGTGAAGTATGAAAATAATGATGCAATTCAAACAAACATTTATACATTTTAATACGTTTTGATTTTAAAATCACAAAATTTTTAACCATATGGACAAAGTTATGCCGTTCTAGATTAATTTAACAGCGATTAGTCGGCGATTTATGGTGACAGCCCTAGCGTAGAGTACCAAGTTGCGCCAGGAGGGACAGGATAGCGGCAGCCACGGTGGGACATGTAGTGGCACTTCCGGTGAGCTCGGCCAGCCCGCGGACGCACTCGTTGGGCAGCGGCTGACCCGACGACAGCAGTAGCTCGCATTTCAGGGCGGATACCTCCTGCAAAAATGACAACATGTAAGATAAAGTTGTTATGAACTCATTGGGTGTCATTGACACCGATAGACGTCCAATCCATCTGAACATAGAAGGCTCTGGCAGCGAGTGAATGATCAAATATATTGAACGTCTATTGCAGTCAATGGCAATGAAACATGATGAATAAATGTCAATCATCCCACTTCAATTGGATTGGACGTATATCGCTGTCAATGGCAGTGAATGAGTTAACCATAAAAGCAGATCGTCTAAACCACAGTTAAAAATGGCTGGCGGCAATCATGTTGGTAGGGCCAAAGTTCCCCAAGAGAGTCTGGCTGCAGCCCGCCTCTCTCAGTACCCTGCGCCGCTCGTCTCAGTACCCATCCCGCAGACAGGAAGTGACGCAATATCGCAGCTCTCAGACCGGAAATGACAACATGAAACAGCGCTCGACCTCCGAGCTTCCGGTTTTATCGTAATAGTTAGCGTCCATTCGAACGTAAATACTAGTTTACTTTTCTTTTCGCACGTCTTTTATTTTCGGTTTCAGCATCACTCATTATTATTTAAATAATAATTTATTTCCATGCTCCTTAAATTGATTTGGTGAAATCGGGAGATTAACTCTTTAAGCGCGGTCAGTTTGTTAAAGCCTGCTGATTTTACCAAAATGAAAAACACGGTTACAGTACATCAAAATTAAAATACACACTACTGCAATAAAGGTTTAATTGGTGACTGAAAGATCGCATGTAACCTATCACAGTGTGTACTTTAGTTTGTCAATTGTAAAATATACTCCAATTGAGAATTATTAGAAATTGCTGTCATCCTTACATTTTTATGAACGGACACATTAATATAGCTTCATTACAATTTAATGTATCAAAAACGTAATATTCTCTCAATGTTGCAACCAAACCAATTTTGTCTTTCATTTTGCTACTTAAATTCATTCATGTGGGTGAAGATCCTAATTAACTAATTCAGAAACTATATTAAACTTTCTGCTCCAGGAAAGGCACCTTTATTTCAAACAGAAATGACAAAATAGTTGTCATGTGTTAGTTGTTTTTTTCTTTTATCCCAGACAATAGTTGTAGGTTGTTTTAATTACCTGACATTTTTCGGCAAGCACTCCCGCCTTTATCACAGGTAATTAAAACTACCTACAACTAACATCTGGGATAAAAGAAAAAAAAAAAACAAATTTATAAGTGTAGAAAAATGAACTCAATACAACCAGTTCTAATGTGGTAAACTTTATTTTTTTAGTTTTATTTTTTTTTTTATTATTATTGAGAGAATACCAGATATTTTCTTTGATCAACAATCTCCTCAAAAAAGGTAAATCCATCTCCCAGATGGTTGAAACAGAACTTGAATGGCTCCAAGATATTGTAGTTCGTGCTCATCCTCTTCCATCTGCAGGATGCTTGGGAACTCCTACTGCATTGACCCCCCCCCCCCCCCCCCCCAGCCCTGTCCGAGGCTTTTGTGCTGTCTGGCACAATCCTTTTACCAAAACTGTTCATTGGAAAAGAGAAAGAAAAGAGCTATTTGAATATTACATAAGTAAAATAAAAATGATGCTTAGTTAATTTTATACTTGATTTTTCTTTTCAGGCATTGCAATAAACTAGGTATATAAATAATCTTACCATTTTTTCCCGCCGTATCTTTTTGGAGTGGGCCACCACTAACTTGAAGGAGTTGTGGTTGCACCTCTTCCTAAAAATAAATCAGTGAATAAAGGGGGACATGTTCAAAAGTGCGTCAGAGTAATGGACACTAAAAAGTCTTTAAAAGCTGACCTCAGCAATTATATTCAAATTTCACTTCTGTAGCTGATAGACTGGTGGCACTTCACCCTGCAGTAATGCTTTTGCCTTGTCTGTCCAATGGGCAAACTCTTTCCTGTGGCTCACCTAAGTTGAAAAAATACAAAAATAAGTATTCCACATTTTCCACCAAAGAATTAAGGTGCTGTGCACCTACTTTCCTATGAATGCCATATCAACAGTTTCAAAGACTTACCATGCACCCAAGTTTGAAATTGTCCGCTAGCAATATACACCACCACTTCCTCAGAGTTGGCATATCAGTCTAACAAAAATTAAAAACAAGTGTAAATAAAGAATAACGACAAGGATATTTTGTAGCCCAATTTGAATGATTCGGTGAACTTCATTTTACAATGGTTAAACTCAAAGAGAGCATCCAGAACAGTGCAAAGAGCATACTACAAATGGATAAATGAATACAAATATAACAGAGGACAAAATTGGACAGTTAAACTCACCTACCATCAACATGAAGATGCCACAGTCCTTCCCCTATGGCTGTCCCGAAAAACCCTAACGTAAGAATTTAACCGAGTCACTTCCTTCAAGTTTTGAATCAATGAATATACACACTTTTACAAATACCTCTATTTCACTTCCAATCCTCTCTTTCCATGTCCCCCTGTTGATTGCTGTCAACGTTTTCTGCAATTGAAAATATAGGTTTATATTAAATACAGTAGTTAAACAATTACAAACGTGTTTCCATGCATAAGAACACCAACCAGTCAGGTTTAAATGATTCATGCAAACAAAACAAGGGCGTAGGTTTGCATAGGGACGGTAGGGACATAACACGACCAACTTTTCAGGATGCTAAAGTTGTCCCCACCAACTTTTGAGCAACCTTATTTGCATTATATTCGTCCCTACCAATGTTGAGACCGGGCCAACGCCCTTGAAACAAAACATTCGCAATTTTAGAGTGGCATTTTAGAATTTTGCTTCAAATGATTGGATGAATCATCTGGAGTGCAATTCTGCTTTAATTGAAGGGGCAACATAAAAGGATCGACTGGAACATACCTTCAAAACCAAACAAGGCTATTCTGGATCATCATGGAAACGCCATGCCAATATGAATGGTTACTGAATTTCATTAGAGATAACAATAGTTCTCTGATCTCAAGATTGGATCTGTTTTTCTTCCCACAAATAATTGGAATTTGGATCATTTAATTTGTTATGATTTGACTGTTCTTTGAAAATGAACCAATGCTCCAAGTTGTAGTTGTTACTAATCAGCCTTACAGGCAAATGCATGTGTGGGTCACATCCTGTAGGCTTTCACCATGTTGCAACAACATAGGGGTCAGCCACAAATATGGTCCTTCCCTGAAAAATACATAATCTATACACACGGACATATGTTATATAAATACAAATGTACGCAGACACCTACATGAGCCCATACAAGCATTCTGTAGGCTACATAGTTAAAATAATACCCTACACAGGCCAAAAAATACTTTTTTATACCTTTGAATGAGCTACTTGTTAGACAAGTTATAAATATGCATTTCATATCTGCAAAAAAACAAACACAAAAAGTTACATTTTACTTATTTGTACAATTGACATTATGTTTTTTAGAGAAACTAAATCCTCAAAATTCACAGTTGATTCCATTTCATTGTTCAGGCCAACGTTCCAAAAGTCAGCACGTGTCAATCAAACTTTCTTTTTTTAGACAATCAACACCATTTCTGGCCTCTTTATATTCAAGATTTGCATAAGCTAATGAGAATGTTGATTGGTTAAATAAACAAAGAGTAAATAATCAATTATGTCCAATTGTTAACTAATATAAGGAATAATAAGCCTATCCAGATTTCCACTGAGCACAACATTTGTCTCAGACATAAAAACATACCAGCCGTTCCTGGGCAGGATGAGTTTGAACCGTCCATGAAGCTCGGCATGGTCTTATATTGTCACCATTGGTCCTGTCTGCACAGTGGGTTTTATTTATTTATTTATGGGTTTGTTCGATGTCTATAAAAAAAAAGTGTTCAGCACAGTCCAAAATCTAAAGTACATTACTATTTATGCTACTTACTTCCATTTGGATCTGTGTGACATCCCTGTATCTGCATGGGAAGACTACCATTTGGGGGTCGTGATTTAGTTTCTTCCCAATGGGGTGGTGATCTTGCAGCTAGTAAAAAAAAAAAAACAAAATAATGAAAAAATATATAGCTAAGCAGAGTAACAATATCAAGAAAAAATTACAACCTTGTCCTATTTGGATCATGTGACAACATTCAAACTACAAAGGACCAGACAAAACAAATGAAGGCAAAACAACAATACCATACAACAACAAAAACAGCGAGCTGCGAATTGCAGGCATGTACATAATGAAAAATAAGAGTGCAATATAATGAAAACTACACAAAGAAGACTGTTCATTGTGAAAAAAAAATGTAAAAAGCATTAGCAGCATTAGCCAATTCGCTGCTGAATTCATCAGTACGTATTAAACAATATAAGTAGAACAAAGTCACATGCAGTTAGTAAAGGAAGACATTATTTAAATTACATTAAGAATACTAGATATAAGTACGGTCTTTTCAACTCAGAATAAACACTTCATATTTTAACCGCAAGTGTTGTTTAACTATTTAACATTTTTAAACATGCATACGCTTTTAAAAACTTTTTTTCAGTGCGGCCACTTACCGTGTTTTTTTCGCGAGAGGTGAAATAACGTAACTTGTTTTCGTCGCAAGGGTTGACGACATTTCCGGTCTGAGGGGACTGAGAGCTGCGGTGTTGCGTCATTTCCTGTCTGCGGGATGGGTACTGAGAAGAGCGGCGCAGGGTACTGAGAGAGGCGGGCTGCAGCCAGACTCCTCTCAAGTTCCCGAGAGCACCCTCCGTAGTCTCAATGCAAGAAACTATGAAGTAATAACAAAGTTGACAAAAGATGCCTTACCTCCACTTGTTTGACGAGCTGCGCCGCACAGTGAGCGGTCCTGCCGGCTTCGTACTGCTGCATAGCGAGCAGCAGAGCCTTTAAACACGTCGTTCCGTCCATTCCGTGAAGAAAACTAGCATAAATCTGTGTCGTATATTACCTCAGTCTGACATTTAAACACAAGTGGCAGCTCGACGTTCAACGTTAAATAACCGACATGCGAGATGTTCAACTAGTTTATGTCACTTCTTGGAAAACCCTTCGCGGTCGGCATGAAATAAAAACTAGAAGTACTTATTGTTGATAATTTGTGCCCGTTTTTAGTCCGCAAATGTCCACTTCCGACAACAAAACAGCGACTTTTTCCCGCTCGTTGCTTTGAATATCCGACACCGGAAAATGGAATCATCCAAATTGTGGCAAACGAGGGGTGCCCGTATTCAGTAAAAAACACATTAAGACGGTAAAAACTTTTTATTGAGTAACATTAACAACACTGTATTCCAAGGTTAGCATTTTTTCGACTCGTATATTACAAGGCTGACCATGTTCGTCTTTTAAAATATATTTTAGCTCATTAAAATTATATGCTGCCCCTTCACTATTGACTGAACGAGTGTGCTAAAAACATCAACACATTCAGTATAAAGTTGGTATTCTCACTTTATTGAGAAATACAGTGTTTATATTAATAAACATTTTTAGTCATTATATTTAATATGTGTTAAATGATTTTAACGACAATTTATCATGACGTCATACGTTCACATACGCTGCCACCACCATTTTTCAATAGAGGGCGCTCTGATGTAAGGACTTTACTCGACGAAAACACTAAACCGCATCTTGAATCGGATTGATATTTTCCATGAGAAATATTGCTTTAGTTTCAGTGCAATTTGGTTTGTCTGACTTTTTGAAGCGTATAAATGGCCCAACCTCCACTGGAGATGGCTTTGTTTATTAGGCCTATTGGTGCCAACCAGTGTTATTTTTGGCCGCCCTTTTAATTTTCGTTTTATAGTCGATAATACTTAGTCATATTTTAGTTCTCTCAAAATGTGTTTGTCTTTGTTCCATCCATGTCCAAATGTTCAGTGAACTGTTCATAAAGTTTGTTTAATCTCCTTTCGGGCAAAAATCAAGTCATTTTACGGTTTTTGTTGACGAAAACTCAAGACTAATTTAGTCTGGTTTTAGTCGACGGTTACTAAAAATGTTTTCGTCTGTAAAATAAAAAATTTAAAAAATTCAAATAAATAAATAAAAGGTTTCCAACTATTTCGAATGAACAGACGACCACATATCGTAGCGTCTACAAGGACAACACCAATTTGGTGATAATACACACTCGGCAGAAAAACAGTACATTATTTTCAATTAATATACCCACCTGGATGCCACGAACTGTATGTAAAAAAAAGTTGTCCAAGTGTTTAAGAGGACGCCTTCCATTAGCATTAACCTGATGCTAACTCAAACACGAATGCTATGCTAACACTACGAGTTCCATTTAGTGTGTGATGATCACTCAGCAGAGACCTCTAAAGGCTAAAGAAACATTGCATATTTTTTCTTGCAAACTAAGGAAACAAATCTTACCATGTGTGCAAGCCTGGAGACTGGAGAGCAGCAGCACGTCACATGAGTGACACAACCAGACACTGCTACGATGCCAGCTAACTACACATGAAATGTCACACATTGTGACCATGTGACATGCATTTCGTCTCGTCATCTCGTCAGACGAAAACTGGCATTAGTCTAGTTAGGTTTTAGTCTCTCAAAACTCATTTTTAGCTCGTTATCGTCTCGTCATTGTCATGAAAAAGTTGTTCGTTGACAAAATATTTTTGTTATAATCATCGTTGACGAAAACAACACTGGTGCCAATTGGAAGAATGAGTGACATCATTGTGAACTGGTCTGGACACGTTTAGAGAAACCTGGAGAACCTTTGTCCAATCACGATTCACTTCAGTTTCTATGACGACACATGAATGCCACTAAGGAAGAAGAGATGAGAGGATGTGCTGGATGTTTCTGCCTAGCGTCTGCAAGCTCGTCGTCGTCAGATCTTTAACAACCGTACGCTTCAGCCATGGAGCTAAAGAACAAACTTCCTGTTCCCCCACAATCCCGTTCTTGTCTGAAGCTCCACATCTGGCACAGCTGCTTTTAATCTGGGCAGGTCACAGAATCATTAGAATTTACCATCATATACGTTGCGCTTTGGGAAAGTTTGGGGGATTTTTGTTTTTTTCAAGACGGCGCCAACATGAGCTAACAGCTAGGCACTTTCCCTCCACTGGACAAATGAAAAGCTATTTTGAAATTGCAAATCATCAAGTACAAATATGCAAAATCGGAGTTCAAAATAACAATTCCAAGTTAAAGTTGTCGATGAAGTCCAAAAGCTGCTAATTTAGATGCAGCAGGGGTCGAGTCACGTGACTAGTCGCCCACCTCAGCTCCTCTGCACTCTGTTTGACTTCCATCTAATTGCGTCCACATGTCAGGATGAGTCACGTCTGCGATTACAACTCGGAAAATAAGAGTTGTGATTAGGATTCAGGGAGAACCACCCATGCGTTACCGTTATGTGGTGGAAATATAGAATGCCTCTTTTATTTGGCCATTTAACTCATCCACTGCCATTGAGGGCTAACAGTGATCTAGCCGGTCCAAATGGATTGGTTGATTGATACCATACTGAAGGGAATAGTATCTTTTCTCGTATTTACCGTTCGACTGTTAGTATTACTCTAACACACTTAATATAATCAATCAGGGAATAGTATCTTTTCTCGTATTTTCTGTTTGACTGTTTGTATTACTCTAACGTAACAAGCAGAATATATTTGACATAGGGCATAAGAGATACATGACGCCTTCTGATCACGGAAGCCCAACGCGTGCGTCATGCAGCTCACTGAGCAAGATTGACGCTGACTACCAGGTGATAGGCAAGACATCTGCAAGCCCACATTTGCACCACCAACTCCCGCAATCAGTTCTTCAGGACAGTCCAGAACAAATGGCGGGACGTCCTGTCCTATAAGGAACACCGGCCTGATATCCAACTGATAACACGACTGATAAGACTCCAAGTGCCCCTTTGACGCTGAGGCGGGCAAAATCTCCCGCTGCGGTTGCCTTAGTAACGGTGACTTAGCGACTGTGACGCACAAACTAGACAGCCCAAACTGCAATAGAAGATAATCCTAAATAACGCCCAAACACACCCTTTTCCTGCACACTCCCCGCCCTGCGAGAGCCTTCAAAAAGATAATGTTTCATTAAACGTTGTCATTTTTTTCTCTGGAACCTTTTGTTGACTTGTAATATGGTGACCCTGAATCCTCGCCGGGGTCCCTCTAAATTGTCAGCTGGTGTTCCGAAGCCTTTTTCCAGCTTTCAACATGGAGTCAGTACAAGGGGTTAAGACTAAGGTGAATGCGCGGAGTTTGGCCTTTTGGCCAGTTGTCGGGATTTTCCCGCTGGCCCAGGTTGTTGGCACTGCTGGCGTTATTCCGGCAATCTGGCTGAGAGGTCAGATGCATTAACATACTAAAAACCCTTTATACAAAATTTTACATTTAAAGAGGAGAAAAACTGTAAACATTTGATTTTACTTCTTTTTAATAATGTAATTTAATCGAATGAAACAGGATTTTCTTTTCATTTTTAATTAAAAAGTGGGGGGAAACAGTGAATGTGTTTTACTTTTTCTATTGACACAATATAAAAAAGAAAAAGGAATAATTCTGTTATTTAAATTTGAATAGTTATTTTTCACTTTTTTGATGAAGAAAAGGGGAAAACCAACTTATTTTTACATTTAATTGAAAAAAAAAATTCAAATAAAATGCAAAAAGGAGAAAAAAAATTCTTTTCAACCTGTTTTTTTTCCATTTTAATGAAGAAATATATACCAGATTAATACATGATTTACTGGGAAATAAAACCAAAATGGTTATTACTTGGCCGAACTCAGCTTGCCGATGCGGCAACCCAAAGAACAGAGAGGTTGGTGCTGTCCTCGCGCGAGATCTGGTTGATGCGTCCGCGGACACAGTCCAGCGTGATGTAAACGGCAGTGCCGTTTTGGACCCGGAAAGAGGCCCTCAGGCCCACGCTAGCCCACTCGCCGCCCTCCGGCACGTGTCCCGAAACCTGCTGAGCCACGGGACTCGGCCCGCCGGCCCGTTGGAGAGTCACCTTAATGATGTTACATGAGTGGATGAGCCTCAGGTTCAGGTCAACATTGGCGGTCCCCTCCTCCAGAAACTCAAAGTTCCTTCCCGCCAGACGGAGCCGTCGCGAGTCCGGAGAGAGCTGCCGGAAGACTAGCGACTTGTTGCGGACGGCCCCCAGCGGTAGCCCCGCTTTCTCCACGGTGGCGGTCAACGTAGACGAGACGGCCGATGGGATCCAGACCACGCTAAGAGCGCTGATGCCCGTGTTGTCTCCAAAGTAGCGTACGTTGCACTGCGGCGGCGACGTGATCTCGAAGCCGAGTACGTCGCCGGCGTCTACGGCCACGGACCCCGCCAGCGTGATGGACGTGTCCCTGTAGTCCACTCCCGTCTTGAAGGACCGCGAAACCTCCCGACCCGTGCCGTTACGGCTAGCGTAGGCCACGAGGAAGAAGCCTTCGCGGACGCAAGCGCGCCCCATGGCGTAGAGCGCTTGCTGGAGGACAAACTTGATGGCTCCGCTCTCCTTGAAGCGCACGCCGCGGTTGTCGTGCGTCAAATTAATCACGTAAGGGTCGGAAACCGACGTCACGTGGAACGCTGGGCGGTAGCTGGATTGATACTGCGTCGGCGGGGACATCTCGGCGGTCATGGACACGGCGCCCGTGTCGTGCGACAACCAGAGCAAGCTGAAGCTAGGCGCCGCGACGTCGTAGACGTGAAGGTCCTTGCTCTGGTTGCAGTACTGGTTGGGACTCCGGAGTAGAAGACTCACGGCGTCGCCGGGCTCCACCTCCACGGCGCCGCTGACACTCACGCCTTGGAAGTACTTCCCGTCAGGCTGCTCCACACGAACTCCGCTGAGCTCCCGACTTTCCTCCTCCTGGCTAGCGTTGAACCTCAATCCCACCTGGATGAAATTCCTGCAGGTGTGCTTGACGGCAAAATTGTAGTCCGACCACAGCATACCGTGCTGGAGGAACGTGACTTGACCGTCCTGGCCGGACAGAAAGTCGCTACTGTCCTTGCCGCGAAGGTTCAGCCGCAGTCCGGCGAAGACATCGTCTCCGGACTTGCGGGAAGAGGGGACGGAGACGCTGGCGCTCCAGGAGGAAGAGAGACGCTCCCCTGAGGGCGAACCGCAGATGGAGTCGACGATGGTCGTGCAGGGGACGAGGACGGGCTGGCCTTCGCAGTCGGAGCAGGCCTGACATTCCTGAAGCTCCCGGTTGTAGAAGTAGTTGTGGCCGCATAAGCCCGTCTGTGCTTCCCTCTGGGACACTCCAAGACACCGAAAGCCCCCTGAGGACGCAGGTGAAAAAGACATTGAGCTCTTCGGTCAACAACTCGCAGTAATAGTTGGTCGCTCCCAAACCTGGAGTGTTCAGACATTTGACGCGCTCCCCGCAGATGTTTCCCAGTTCCAGACATTCATCTCTGTCCTTTGAAACAGAAGTAAAGAGTGGACATTACGAAGAGGAGTGTCAGAAAACTGTCTAATATTTCAATGTAAACTTGTGCATTTATTGAAGATTTAACCACAGCCATCTCCCCAGTGCCTTTGCATGACATGCAGCCCCATATCATCAATGACTGAGGGAATTTTGTTTTCTTCAGGCAGTCATCTTTTTAAATCTCACTGGAACAGCACCAAACAAAAGTTCCAGCACCTTTTCCAATGCAGATTCTTGACTCATGACAAGGTGATGATGCTGGAACTTTGGTTTAACCACAAGATTTAACCACAGTGCCTTTGTATGACATGCAGTCCCATATCATCAAGGACTGAGGGAATTATGTTTTCTTCAGCTCTTCTTCTGCATCTTGTAAATCTCACTGGAACAGCACCAAACAAAAGTTCCAGCATCATCACCTTGTCATAAGTCAAGAATCTGCATTGGACAAGGTGACGATGTTGGAACTTATGTTTGGTGCTGTTCCAGTGAGATTTACAAAGATGGCTGCCTGAAGAAAACACCAAAATTCCCTCAGGCCTTGATGATATGGGGCTGCATGTCAGGCAAAGGCACTGGGGGAGATGGCTGTGGTTAAATCTTCAATAAAAGCACAAGTTTACATTGAAATTTTAGACAGCTTTCTGTCTGAGTGAATGGTCGTCCGAGACTGGTGATTCCATACTTTATGCAAGGGGTTGTATTGTTGTACGCAATGGCACTGACTGGGTTTAAAAGAAAAATGAAACTTTTTTTTTTTTTTTTTTTTTTAATGCACCATTGGTACAATGTCGCATGATCCCACACAGATCGATATGGGAATTGTATCGGGGCCCGAAAGATGTTAGTTGTCACCTGTGTGCGTACCTGGCACATAGTGTCCATGGTGGGCGAGCACGACGAGATCAGGAAGAATCCCGGTGGACACACCGTGCATTTTTGGCACTGCGGCGGATCGCTCCGGAAATCGCAGTAGTGGCCCGGTCGGCAGGCGGAGGGGCAGCCCGCCATCGGTTCGAGGAAACGAGCCTCGCCGACCACGTCCATCACCTTGGCTTCGGCATTGTGTAAAGTCTGGAGGCCCGCCAGGTGGCTTTGAAAGTAGCTCTGCAGCTCCCCCTGCTTGAGAACCTCCGCCAGTTGGCTGTACCGGGCCGTGACCGTGTCCATCTGATCATACATGCGATGTTGCTGCGTCAAGATGTCGCGCTGCTGGGACAGTAGCGCCTCCTGCTGTTCGGCTAGCTTCTGCTGCAACTCGCTGATCAGAAACTGCTGTGCCCGCAGGGCCTCCACCAGCTTTTCCTGACCTTTGGCTAGTTGAAGGTGCAGGATTAGGGCGTCTTCAGACGGGACCTCATTTTCTCCTGGAAGAGGGATTTTCAAATTCACCAGACAATCCAGTAATCAAATGGGGGTCTTAAAAGCTAAATTAAGACTCTTTTTACGCACTGTCACATATCTAATCCATTGAAGCTAATGAACATACGTTCATGAATTAAAGAGCGCCACTAGAGGGAGCTCCAAGTTGCTTATAACTAAACCAACATTTTTTTTTTTTTGCTGGTAAGTTATGCATGTAGATTTGAATTTTGTCATATAGTTACTCTTCCTTAATAATTCTACTTTAAAAGTAAACACAAACCTGGTTTGACGTCACAGGTGAGCTGGACCCCTAAAGGCGCACCGCCCGGTTCCGACGGCGGCTGCCCGAACTCTGGGAAGTCTCCCAGGAACTGCGCGGCTCTGTCGGCCAGATGGACCGGAGGCAGCCGTTCGGCCCCGGCGGGCGGCGTGTCCCCCGCGTCTCTGGCGCGACCTTTGGGTCTGAGCCGCGGCGGGAGCCGGCACTCCAACCCTCTGCAGTCCCGCGTTTGGTTGTCGGTCTCGGGCGTTGTCGCGCAGTCCGAGCCGACGCACGTCGGGGCTGCCGGTGCGTGACGCCGAATTCTGGACGTCCTTCCCGAAGGACAGTGTTCGCCCGTGCACGGCCGCGGGTCCCCGGAACCCGAGCAGCGGTCGCCCTGGCACCGGTCGGAGCGCGCGGATGCCAGGACCAGCAGCAAAATCACTGACCGCGTCAACATTTTACGTCTGTGATTGCCAAGGCAGCAGCAAAGGACTACTTGGGTCTAACTGGAGCTACTCAACTCACTTCAGCGCCAGGCTGGCAGGAATCTTTAGATGAATAAAATTACCGTGTAAAGTCACCCCTCACATAGCACAATAGGCTACGTGAAGAACAGAGAGTGAAATAAGCTACTATTAAAATGTGTCCTGTGGTACCACTATACAAATACACCTAGCACGCTAGCAAGTGTTGACAAATGAAAACGACATCAGATTTTGGATGAGAAATGCTCCCACTTACAAAACACTTTGATTTGAAACAGACTGCTCCATGTATCCAACTCAAGATACAAGGTACCGCAACTATAGATAAGATCATTTAACCTTGAGTTGACTCAGTTAATCAAGGCGAACGACTGATACGATGAGATACGGACACATCGGGATGACAAAATTATGTCTGATTGTTTTCGTGTAGTGAGTTCCCTAATCAAAAGCAGATTTCTCCTTTGCGGGGCAAATGAAGAAAAACTTTGGCGCCTTTGTGTCCCTGCAACAAAAACAACAATAGCGGGCAAATGCTGCAAAATAGACTTTGATCTCTTTGCATGTTATATATTTACCTTATGGTCCAGCCTCTTTTTTAATGTTCACGTCCGCCAGTTTGTGGATGTGGACCCCGGCGTCCCTGTGAGCTCCTGAGCTGCAGACCGGAGCTCTGATGATGGCGTTCCTCATTCCTTGGGCTTAATTAGCATCAGGTTTCATTGCTGGCGTTAACCCTTCGCCTGGCCTGAGCAGCCAACTACCCGTCAACACCAAACAAAGTACAAAGACTGGAGCTTCAGAAGATAAATAGCAGTTGTTTGAACAGCTAAGGGTCAACTACCTTGAGAACCTAACTAGGCATTCTCTTGCCAAGACCACTGACTTGTCTTTTTTTTTTTTTTGCTGTGTGACTTCATTTGACTGACTGTTGATTTTGTTGTGACCTTTGCGCTCTTTTTTGTTCTTGTATAGCATCTGAATGTTGAAACAGCTGTTGGTCCTCAAACCGTCTTCTTGTGTACAGATATGTGTCCAACTATGGGCAGGAATGTTTTGGAGGGTTTTTGTGGAGCTAAGAAATTCCATATTTTTTTTTAAGTGAGTACATATGGCACAACTTTACTCCACTTGAAGTTGAATCCAGTTCCTTTTACCCAGATGTATTCAAGGACTATTTTTGTCAACTTCATCCAGGTGCTACTTGCCCTCCAGCGTAATTTCCCTACACTGCAGGAATGAGTGAACCCAAACTGCGCTTGTGCTTTACTCCAAAGTATTGTTCCCTTGTGCTTGGTAGCCACCCAGAGAGTTTAGTTCTCCAGTAAAGACAGACTGCCTTCCACTTTGAAAAACGGCTTATTATCCGGCACGCTCCCCACCGCTTTTGCCATTTTATTTCTTTGAAAAGAGAAAACTAAGAAAGGTACGGTATTTCCAGGTCCTCTAAGGGCAGCCGAAATTCTCCCTCCGCTTCAAACTGTTCCAATTGATAAACCCGCTGAGCTGTAAAGAGCTTTATTATTTGGACCACCCTAACAGTCACAGACGAGTAGCTCCTCTTAGCCGACTGCATCCGGTATTTATAAAGGTGTTATATGGACAAAGTAGCACAGCTAGCTAAGCTAGCGGAGGAAAGTTTGGCGGGTGAATCGGTTTCATTCATCGTGAGAGGTCTTTCTGCTTCTTTCAACTTAAAAGTCAATTCAGAGTACAAGGACCTAAATCAAGTATGACTCTCAAATCCTAAGGATTTCTTGGAGAGTTTTTTAAAGCCAAAAAATGGCTATTCAAAGGGGTGGGCAAACCGGTCCTCGAGGGCCGCAGTGGGTCCTGGTCTTTTTTCCAACTTATTCAGCACAGCGAGTTTAAACAATTAGGTTTCAACCGAAACAAGAAGCATCTGACTGCAATCAAATGATTGCACTTGTAAGTTAAAGTAACCAGATTGGTGAAAGGCTGTCCTCACAATGGGTTTGAACAAAAACCCGCATCTGGACCTTTGTGGAATAGTTTGCCCACCCATTCACTAGAGTATGAAGGTTACCCTCTACTGGCTAACTCATACCCTACAGGCAACACAGGTATCATTAAGGCTACGTTCATACAGGAGGTCTAAATGCACGAGTCCGATTTCTTCCTGTTTTTCTGACTCGAGTGAGGCTTTAACTTGACAGTCTGAACGGGACAAGTCGCATAGAGGTGGACCATTTCAAATCCGATCTAACGCACTTTCTAATGTGGTTTAAATCTCATCTGGGCCACATTTTTCCAGAATGTGGCGGGCGGTCTGAAATGTCAAGTCTCCCGAATTGGAATACATGCAGCAATTACGTCAGCAAAGAGCGAGAGAGACAGGGCGCTACGGTAGGGGTGTAGCTGTGTGTTAGCGCCTAGCTTGCCTTGAACACTGCCTTTTGGGGAAGCTTGACAACAGTCATAAAAAAATAAAATGGGTTGAGGATAAGCCTGAGAATGCTTGGTTTTCTCTCTGCTCCATATGAGCAATATTTCAAGATTGCTTACACGGCCGAGAGTCGGGGCAAACTGTCCGTTTGTGTGTGTGTCATCTACGGATAGTGTGTGCATGCTATCTATCCATATAAACTTTGAATATAAGGCTAAACGGCGATTATTTATGTGTCCTACTTGTGTCCTCTTTCGGGAAATCAAAATATGATCACCTTTGAATGACGGTGAGCCAGCATGCGTGGTCATTTGTTTTAATGGACCAGCGCATGCGGGTCAGTTTCCTCAGCGCATCTCAGACTGCGAATAAGTGCGCATGCGTGATACTTGAACGGGCTCAATGGACAAAGGCAATATGAATGGGCACACCCAAAAAAAACATATGACAAAAAAACAGACTTGTGCATTAAGACCTGCGGTATAAACCAGCCTTAGTCCAACAATAATATTTTATATTTTTATATACTCTACTGGCCAAAAGTATTGGCTCCCCCGCAATTCTGTCGGATATTGCTCAATTTCTCCCAGAAAATGATTGCAATTAAAAATGCTTTGGTAGTAATATCTTCATTTATTTTGCTGGCAATGAAAAAACACAAAAGAGAATTGGAGAAAAAAAAAGGCATTATAATCTTACACAAAACTCCAAAAATGGACCAGACGAAAGTACTGGCACCCTCAGACTAATACTCGGTAGCACAACCTTTAGACAAAATAACTGTCAATAACAACCATCAATGAGTTTCTTCCAATGCTCTGCTCGGATTTTCAACCATTCTTCTTTGGCCAACTGCACCAGGTCTCTGAAATTTGAAGGGTGCCATTTTCAGATCTCTCCACGGTTGTTCTATGGGATTCAGGTCTGGCCACTTTAGAAGTCTCCAGTGTTTTCTCTCAAACCATTTTCTAGTGCTTTTTGAAGTGTGTTTTGGGTCTTGTCCTGCTGCAAGGCCTCTGAGGGAGACACAGCTTTCTCACATTATGCTGCAAAATTTGTTGGTAGTCTTCATAATGCCATGCATATGGTCAAACAGTCCAGTGCCAGAGGCAGCAAAGCAACCCCAAAACATCAGGGAACCACCGCCATGTTTGACTGTGGGGACCGTGTTCTTTTCTTTGAAGGCCTCATTTTCCCCCCCTATAAGTTCTATGCTGATTGCTTTTCACAAAAAGCTCTACTTTTGTCTCATCTGACCAGAGAACATTCTTCCAAAACGTTTTTGGCTTTTTCAGGTAAGTTTTGGCAAATTCCAGCCTGGCTTTTATATGTCTCTGGGTCAGAAGTGGGGTCTTCCCGGGTAGAGTCCTTTTTCATTCAGACACCGATGGACAGTACGGGTTGACACTGTTGTAGCCTCGGACTGCAAGACAGCTTGAACTTGTTTGGATGTTAGTCGAGGTTCTTCATCCACCATACGCGCAATCTTCCGTTGAAATCGCTCGTCAATCCGTCCCCATCTAGGGATGTTAGCCACAGTGCCGTGGGCTTTACACTAATTGATGACACTGCCCACGGTAGACACAGGAACATTCAGGGCTTTGGAGATGGACTTGTAGCCTTGAAATTGCCCTTGCTTCCTCACAATTCTGCTTCTCAAGTCCTCAGACAGTTGTTTGGTCTTCTTTCTTTTCTCCATGCTCAATGTGGTACACACAAGGACATAGGATGAGTCAACTTGAATCCATTTTAACTGGCTGCAAGTGTGATTTAGTTATTGCCACCACCTGTTATGTGCCACAGGCGCTGTTAATGACACAAATTAGAGAAGCATCACAAGATTTTTCAAAGGGTGCCAATACATTTGTCCGGCCCATTTTTGGAGTTTTGTGTAAAATGATTTTTTTCCCATTCTCTTTTCTGTTTTTTCATTGCAAGCAAAATAAATGAAGATATTACTACCAAAGCATTTGTTAATTGCAATCATTTTCTGGGAGAAATTAAGCATTATCTAACAAAATTGCAGGGTTGCCAATACTTTCGGTCAGCACTGTATGCCTGTATTTTTGTGGTAATTCAAGAATAAATAAAGGGATGATCAATAGTCTAATGAAAGAGGTGATTCCATTTTGGGGTCATGAGGTCAAAGGTCAGAAAAAGAATTTCACTATAACTAGTAGCCTTCAAATTTGCAGGCTATGTGACATGATGAGAGAATAAATGCATCAAAGGCCACAGAGGTCAGAAATATGGCCATGCTTTTAATTTGGCTGCTTAGGAAGGGAGGTCTGCTCTGACTATTTCCGTAAAAGTGGCTGTCGGTCAGCCACTGGTTCTGCTGCGACTTCATATTAAAGCCAGTCAAGAAATGCCCAGCTTTTGAAAAAACAAAAAAACATTCAAGCATTCACTCTCACCAATGATCAGTTTAGGGGAAGAGGAAGTCGACCGCAAGTACCGCTACGCTATCGGCCGCAACTATTCGCAGCGAGATTCCTCCTCTGGTGTTTTAGCTAGCGAGATTGCGCGTACCGACGTTTGACGGAGGTCAATTATTAACAGCGAGAGGAGCGAAGGCCGAGAGGGTGTCGGTCGGGCGCTCGCTCAATCGCGGGCCCAGACAGGAGCGTTGCGAAAGCCTCGCGCAGGAATGCGGCGACAGGCAGGTCTGGACGTGAACTTCCGCATTGGGCAGGAAGAAGGTTGTTGTCAAAAAAAAAAAAGAAAGAAGCAGATGGGCTAACGCTCGACAACACGCCCAAACGACCGCTCGCCGTTTTCTAACGGCCTCATTCTGCCGGATCTTTTTTTTTTTTTTTTTTTAAACCTAATGTATACGACGCTTTTTTCTTGGATATAGGATATATTTCTATACTTTATATAGACGAGCACATCAGACAAGGTGAGTTGGAGGTGTTTGTCGTGACCGCTTTTTAGGGCTTCCGTTTTAAATTTGATCCAAGTGCTAGAAACCATTTGAGTCATTTTAGAAGAAAATGAATGGATCTTTCATTTCTATGGTCAGGATAAAAACTTATCGGGTGTATACGCCCAGTCCACTTGAAGTGGGAGGGTGGCAGCGAAATGTTCATTCGCTGCCGACTCTCCCACTCTCTAGCTCGAGTTGTCCTGGGACCGAAGGGTCTGCGGTTCGATTCCCGGCTACGACTGCCCACTGTCAAAGTGTCCTTGGGCAAGGCACTGAACCCTCATTTGCCCTCAATGAGTTGGCAGCGCTTTTATCTATTTTTTTTTTTTTTTTTTTACACTATTGGTGTGTGAACGTGTGTGTGAAAGGGTAAACGTGTGCTAATGTAAAGTGCTTTGGGCATGGTAACCATGTCGCGTTATTTAAGTACTCTCCATTTACCATTTTTCCAATTCAAAAATATATATTTAAAAATAAAAAAGCAAAGATTTTTTTTTTAATCTATTTGAATATTTTGAATTTTCCATTCCCAATGGACTGGACAACTATGGCTGTCAGCGGCACTCGAACGTGATCGTTCGGTGTCAGCCGACCCAGTCTAGAGGGATTGGACGTTGTCAATGGCAAGTTAAAAGTTTTAGAAGTAAATATGACACTGACCTGACAATCTATATCTAGCAATAAAGTATTTATACTTGCTGACTTACCACCAGCCATATGACGTTGATGTCATCATTTCCTTTAGCGTTACCACATAGCAAATGTTTGAGTGCGACCACTTCCCGTTTCTGGAGGTGAAGATTTGGGTGTCAAAGTGGCACAGCAAACTGAACGTCAACGTCTTATGAGAGACAAAAAGGTTGGATGGACTTCAGTCTTATTCCATATTGAAAAGTAAAAGCCCCACCAAGCCCAAACGTGCCTGGGAACCAAGAAAAACATGACTGCGGGTTATTTAAATCACTTTTGATCCGGTTGTATTTACATGATAGCAAGGCTGTTGAACAGGTGGCCCGAAGCCGCATCATTTTTTGTGACTAAATCACACGCATCCAGTTAATGTTTTACTGTAAAATGAAAGTTTTGTCAAATGTATGTAGTCCAAAAATGAGATTTTTTAAAATAAAAAAATGAGTTTACTGAATTTCTTTTTTCAGTTAAAAAAAAAAAAATCCAATCCAAAAACGAAAATAGAGCATGATTAATGTTTAATTAAACAAAATAATGTTTTTAAAAGTGATGAAAATAGCCTGAAAATGACAAATACCAAATAGAAACTAGAAACTGCAATTTCTGGAGAAATTACTCTGGGCCTTTGCTGTGCGGGGATAAAGATCTTGGTTTGGGGACATTTCAGGGACAATATCAGGTGACTTCCTTTTAATTTGGGGACATTTGGGGGAAACGTCCTGGTCAAATCAGGTCATTTGGGGACATGTCCTGGTCATATCAGGTCATATGGGGACATTTAGGGGGCGTGTCCTGGTAATATCAGGTCATTTGGGGGCGTGTCCTGGTCATATAAGGTCATTTGGGGGGGGTGTCCTGGTCATATCAGGTCATTTGGGGACATTTAGGGGGCGTGTCCTGGTAATATCAGGTCATTTTGGGGCGTGTCCTGGTCATATAAGGTCATTTGGGGACATTTGGGGGGCGTGTCCTGGTAATTTCAGGTCATTTGGGGGCGTGTCCTGGTTATATCAGGTCATTTGGGGAGCGTGTCCTGGTCATCTCAGGTCATTTTGGGGCGTGTCCTGGTCATATGAGATCAACTGGGGACATTTGGGGGGGCATGTCCTGGTCATATCAGGTAATTGGGGGGACACGTCCTATTGATATCTGGTAATTTCCTGCTGATTTGGTGACATTTGTTTTTCTGCCATTGAAAATGAATGGGAAATTTGGACGTCCATGGCCGTCAGTGGGATCGACGTCCGTATGCGTCAATGGAATCCAAGTACATTGGCATCAATAGAATTGATATACATGGCCATCAATGACATCAGTCTACATTGGCCTAAATGCAATGTTAATGCCATCGGAAATGAATTGGAAATTCGGACGTCCATGGCCGTCATTGCCATCGACTTCCATATGCGTCAATGGAATCGGGGACATTGGGGGACACGTCCTATCGATATCTGTTCATTTCCTGTTGATTTGGGGACATTTGTTTTTTTGCCATTGAAAATGAATGGGAAATTTGGACGTCCATGGCCGTCAATGGCATTGACTTACATATGCGCGTCAATGGCGTCCAAGAACATTGGCGTCAAATTGAATCAACATACATGGTCGTCAATGGCAAGGACGTGCACAGCCGTCATTTGCAATTGTGTACTTGGGCGTCAATGCAATGCGAAGACATTGGATCTAATTGGGAAATTTGGACGTCCATGGCCGTCAATGTCATTGACTTACATATGCGTCAATGGAATCCAAGCACATTGCCATTCAAATAAGAAAATGGAATTTTACTCAGTTTCTGTCTGGACCACCAGGCGTCGCCATTGCCATGGAACCAACCGGTCCCCGCGGATTGGTTGAAAGCTCATAAAGTTCCTATTTTCAAGTACAGTAGTGTCTTCATCGCCATTAAACTTTTTAAAACAGATGGACGACATCGACGCCATGTTCAGCGACCTGCTAGGCGAGATGGACCTCCTGACGCAGGTGAGTCCCGCCTCTTCGCCCCGTCCTTTAACCAGCGTGAAAGTATAGAGACACACACTGACTGCTGTTACTTCCACGGCAGAGTCTGGGACAAGAAACAGCGCCGCCACCGTCGCCGCCGCCACCCCCTTTGACTCTACCCGACGTCGAGCAGAAGGCGGACCTCTCCGTCGGCTTCACGGACCTCAACGGTGATGCGGCGTTCACGTCTAGTTACGTCGCCGAGATTTTAAAGATGGATTTTCCGTTTTCCAGCGTCACTTGATGAGCTGGAAGACACCGACTTGGACGCTCTGATGGCCGACCTGGTGGCCGACCTGAACGCCACCGAAGAGAAGCTGGCGGCGCAGATGGAAGGCCTGACGCTTCCTCTGCCCTCTAGCGGCCGCCCGGCCTCGTCCTCCGGCGGCGAAGCCTCCGCTTCGCCCGTCTCGCCCGCTCTGCCGGCTCCGCCCCCGCAGTCCAGCAAACCGTCCATGGTGAGCCCCGAAAAATAATCTCACGTCCGGTCGTACTGATTGCCGGTGGTCCTCAGGAGGAGATCGAAGCGCAGATGAAAGCGGACAAAATCAAGCTAGCTTTGGAGAAACTCAAAGAAGCCAAAGTGAAAAAGGTCAGTCGACTCTTAACCGTCGCCTCGGGGTAAGGCGTCGAGTGAACGTTTGTGCGCGGCAGCTGGTGGTGAAGGTGCGCATGAGCGACGGCAGCTCCAAAACCTTGATGGTGGACGAGCGACAGGACGTGAGGGACGTGCTGGACAACCTCTTCGAGAAGACTCACTGCGACGGCAACGTGGACTGGAGCCTGAGCGAGACCAATCCCGAACTGCAACTAGGTCGGCACCAGCGTTGCACCGATACGACACTAAAATGACCAACGGTATCGGCAAGAGATAGAAATAACGTGCCGATGAGAGGTCGAACGATATGGATATTTTCAAAGGCCGGTTTTAAAAAATCCTTTTAGCCAATTGCTGATGCGTAAAGCCGATATTTGAAACTTTTGTCTTAAAGCACGTTGACTATGGCAGGAAACACTCATTATTTAATGTATAGGTTCCGTTCAGTTTTT
This sequence comes from Corythoichthys intestinalis, assembly GCF_030265065.1. Classification (NCBI taxonomy): domain Eukaryota; kingdom Metazoa; phylum Chordata; class Actinopteri; order Syngnathiformes; family Syngnathidae; genus Corythoichthys; species Corythoichthys intestinalis. Next base: position 830,451 of record NC_080414.1, on the reverse strand, counting down.
CTTCTCCTGCCTTCTTTCGTAACACTGGCCACTAGATGGTGCAAAATCATCAAGAACAAAGACCTGTTTACCTAAACAGTAAACATGACAGTGATCCTATTATATCGGCTATAAATATATATTGCCCCAATATATCGGTCGGCCGTGAAGGAATCTGACCTTTTAGCCAGATTGCCGGAATCAGGCCAGCCGAACCACCGGACCCGTGATGGTGAGACCCCGACAAGCCGGCCAAAAGGCCAAACTCTGCGCGTTCACCTTAGTCTTAACCCCTTGTACTGACTCCATTTCAAAAGCTAGAAAAAGGCTTTGACGCACAAGTTGACAATTTATTCAGGTCGACAGCGATCAAACGGCAAGGTGAAACAGACTCAGACGAGGAGGCAGACTCGTTTAAAGGTCACAATATCACAAGTCGACAAAGGGTTCCCGAGAAAAATGACAATGATTAGTTAAACAACACTCAGTCTTTTTGAAGGCTCTCGCGGGGCAGGCAGAAGGGTGTGCTTGGGGGTTGTTTAGGATTATTGTTTGTTTGTGGATTGGACAGGAGGATTCGGGAGTTACTGTTGTCAGGGCAACGAGTGTTGTGGATTTTGCCACCTCAGCGTCAAAGGGGCTCTTGGAGTCTTTAGGCGCTATATAAGTATAACACCATTTATCATTTTCAGTCATGTTATCAGTTGGATATCGGGCGTTCTCCGGTGTTCCTTGCGCTGGAATGTCCCGCCATTTTTCGGGACTGTCCGGGAGAACTGATTGCAGGAGTCAGTGGTGCAGACGTGGGCTTCTCCATGTCCCGCCTCATCAGCATCAATCTTGCTCAGTCAATTGCACACATTGCACACATTGGGCTTCTGTGATAAGAAGGCGTCATCTATCTCTTACGCCCTATATTCCGCTTGTTGTCCTTAAACTATGGTATAAGTGCTATTCATTTTATATTGGGTCTGTTACAGTAATACAGTCAATCGGTAAATACGAGAAAAGATATTATTCCCTTCAGCCGACATATTCGTCGACCTCTAGTGCCCATGCTACGCAATATGTACTTTTCGAGATCTCGTTTCTAACTGCTGGACCCTACTCAAGATGGCCACCAGCCATACACACGAGCTGATGATGCTGTGGTGTCCAATCATCCTTACGCTGTGAATTTCAATGAGTTTGGCACTTGTAGACATCCCTTTGAAGTGTTCGATAGCAATTACTTTAGATTCAAGCGAGTATGTAGTCTTTTAGTATTGAAATCAACTTTTAAAAAAATAGCCCCGTGGAGTCCTCCCATGAACACCATTCTTGGTCATATAGTTGATGTGTGCACACAGATATTGAATTGTGAATTTTGTAAATCTTTAGCAGACGCTCTAGGGTTCTTTTTTTACCTCGCTGAGTATTCTGCGCTGAACTCCTGGCGTCATCTTTGGCGGACGGCCACTCCTTGGGAGAGAAGCAAAAGTGTCAAACTCTCTCCATTTGTAGACAAATTCTCTGACTGTCGATTGATGAACATCCTGACTTTTAGAGATGGTTTTGTGTGGCAGGGCAGCTTAAAACCACTCATCAGTGATTGGGCACACACCTGACTTAAAATGTTTGGTAAAAAAATTGGTTTCAATTGCTCTTTAAGTCTCCTTAGGCAGAGGGTTCACTTATTTTTCTCCCTTTTGGCATTACAGTGGGGAGAACAAGTATTTGATACACCATTGGCAGTGTATCAAATACTTGTTCTCCCCACTGCGGCGTGTCTTAACCTGAAAAATCTGTATGTAGAGATGTTTGTAAGTAGAGGTACCACTGTACTTCCATGCTAGTTTTCATTTAAAGCTAATAATGACGCTATGACATGATGCTAGGACCACATGCTTTGTGACTATTTGAAGTTCTCATTGATTAGCGTTTATTTTGAACTTCATCTAAAACTGACGCTGTGACATCATTGCTAGAACCCTTCATGCTATACCCCTTGGCACTAGCTTTTTTTTTAGTTAGTGTCTATATTCACGATGGGCCAACCGCCGAAAACAAAATGAGGAAATAAAATTTCCATTTGCCCGCGTGCTTGTTAAATTTAGAAGAGCAGACATGTGACACGATCGGCCGACGTATCGCAATAATTAGCGTAACGTGCTCGAAAAACAACATCGCCTTTTATCTGGCTTTACGGGAAAGACAAAGGTGACTAGAAGTGTGTTTTGCTGTCCAGAGAGGACATTTGAGGACCACGAAAACCTGGTGGAGCCTCTGCTGGCTTGGACAAGGGACAGCGAGAACCAGATCCATTTCCAAGAAAGCCCGGACAAGTACGAAGTCTTTAAAAACCCGCAGGTCAGTACCGTCCGGTGATAGAACGCGTTTGGAGGACTAGATTCTTGTGGAAAACTTGTCGTTTTTGTGCGTAGAAATTCTACTTGTGGAAGAAGAACAAGAAGGTCTTGAATGATATGAAGGACAAAGACAAGGAGCTCTTAATCAAGGTACCATTTTTTTGGTTTGTTTAAACTAACCTTCAAGTTGTGTTGAAGTTCTAGTACACCTACAGGAGAACTTCTGCGGGACGTCCGTCATGGTGCCCGACCTGGAGGGGGTGCTGCACCTCAAGGAGGACGGTAAGAAGTCGTGGAAGCCCCGCCTCTTCCAGCTCAGGGCCTCCGGGATTTATTACGTGCCCAAAGGCAAGACCAAGGTCAGGGGTCAAAGGCTTCCGGGTCATTCCTTTACGACGGTGGACTTTGGACGATACCGAATGTTGTATTTTTGTGCTTCCTCAGTCGTCGCGTGACCTCGTTTGCTTCGTACAGTTCGACAACGTCAACGTTTACTACGGGAAAGACTTCCGAGCGAAACACAAAGCGCCTAGCGACTTTTGCTTTGTGCTTAAAGTAAGGCATCAACACCGCGACCGACCAAAATGTACGCGTCTAGCTAATATCCGTGTTTGCGTATAGCATCCTCAGATCCAGAAAGACTCTCAGTACATCAAGTACCTGTGCTGCGACGACGCTTGGACCATGAACCTTTGGGTCACCGGAATACGCGTCGCTAAGGTAGTATTAGCATTTCTGGAATCAAGAAGATGACGACTCATCGTTGCTTTTACGCAGTATGGCGCCGCCTTGTATGAAAACTTCAAAACGGCCGAGACCAAGGTGTCCGTCGGTTCCGTTTGGGCCGAGCGGAAAAAAAGTAAAGACCCGCACACGAGCACGCGCTCAAATGAGGAAAGGTCAAGGTTGAATATTTATTTTGTGTGCTCGCAGACCAATCAGAGAACCAGGTGGCCAATGGACACGCCCCCAAAGTGCAATCCTCAACTCAGGTGAGCCAGAGGGATCGAGAGTCACAGGTGGGGGCAATCACAAAGTGATGAAGCCAAAGAATTTGAATCCGTAGTCCTTGCTAGCAACCCTAATTTGAAAGCTTTTGCCAGTCTACAAAGCCTAATGTCAAAGTCGTTACATGATGAATGATTTTTTTTGTTTTTAGGATGACAACTTGCCACCAGCACCTCCTCCACCTCCAATAGGCGGGGCCCTACCTCCACCACCTCCTCCATTAAATGAAGCTCTTCCCCCACAGCCTCCCCCACTAAGCGGAACGCTGCCCCCACCACCTCCCCCTCTAAGCGGAGCCCTGCCCCCACCGCTTCCCCCACTAGGCGGAGCCCTACCCCCACCGCCTCCTCCACCAGAGGGAGCTTTTCCACCGCCTCCTACACCAGGCGCAGCCCTCCCGCCGCCTCCTCCCACATTCTCCAAATGCAATTTACCTAACCCAACTCCCCTGCTCCCCACCAAATCTTCGCACAAACCCATCCCCCAACCACGGCGTCCACCGTCTAAATTGCCAGTCGCCACGGACAACCTGCCCGCTCCGCCGCCCCCTCCGCCAGCCGTCGACGAGTCCCCGCCAAATTTCCACCCGCCGCCTCCTCCGGGGCCCCATTTTGGCTCTCTGCCACCTCCTCCTCCGGCCGTAAAGACCCTGCCGCCGCCGCCACCGAGTTTCAAAAGCACGGCCCTGCCGCCGCCGCCACCTCCCGATCCCGGATTTTTACCACCGCCGCCGCCCACAGGCGGGCCCCAACCACCTCCGCCTCCCCCTCCTCCTCCTCCTCCGACAGCAGCAGTCGCAGCCAGGCCTTCCGGGTCGCTGAAAAAGGTGCCGCCGCGTCCTCCTAAGAGGACGACGCCGTCTCTGCAAGGAGGAGGCGGAGAAGGCGGCGACTTCATGTCGGAACTGATGCGAGCCATGCAGAAGAAGAGGGACCCCATTAATTAAGTTTAAAGCCAACATTATTTGGAGAGATATGTATATAGTCTGTAAACTACTTGATAAAATGCTGAATTACAAAAATGTATATATTAATGATGAATAAAACAAACAAACAAAAAAAGAAAATATGCAAAGTGGCACATTAGCATAGAATGTCAGAGCACCGTTATTAGCATTATCGGGATAAATAATCTGCAATTCAGAAAGTGATGAGAAACAAAAAATGCAAAACATTAGACTTAAAAACAGAAGATGAGGAAAACTTTAAAGCAGTACTTCCAAATTAACAATACTGGACAAAAATATATAAAATATTAGACAATAAAAAGAAAATGCCTTTAAAAAAAAAAGGACTGGGAATAGATAGTTAAATGTTGGCCTTTTTGTCTAGAAGAAATAGTTATTGGGGGTGTACGTATACAATACTAATAATGTTGAGGATACTGAAAAGATGTGGAGTGGCATATTGTCATAGAACTGCATATAATCCTTTTTGAAATGATCAAAAAATAGGAACTTTTATTTTCATCAAAAAATATTGACTTTAAAAATGGTTTTAGTTCAATTAGAAAGCGTATTTTTCCCATTTAATTTTGACAGTTCCTCTGTCATGCAGCAGAGGGCGCCACAGTATAACAAAAGACATGCTATTGCTTTCATGCCCTTTCTTTTACCCCGTTGATGCCAATTAGTGTTTGAGCGCCATTTTCACCACCTGGCTGCCGTTGACGGTGGGAGACGCCCAATCCAATGGCGTACCGCAAGCAACACGTCACTTTGGCTCATTAATATTCATGATGTTAGCAACTGTGGCTAGGTAGGTCAAGCTCAATGCTAAATGCATGGATATTGTGTACGGACAAGAATTTTTACTGAGCTAAACCTACCAATTCTGTCCGTAAATTATGTCTTTGGTGCCAAATTCACTGCTAAAGATGTGGGAGAACATACAAATGTTCAGTTAAAGAGATGGCTTGAGTGTCAAGGGCTGAAAAAGAGCGGATCTAATCCAGAGTTAGCTTTTCTATCGACAACTTTTTCTTGTGCGCGTTGCCTTACACCATTGACAATGACATTCTCCTTTTTCAACAATCTATCCTTTACCACCATATTCCCTGTCTTTCTTATTAGGGCTGTCAAACGATTAAAATTTTTAATCGAGTTAATTACAGCTTAAAAATGAATTAATCATAATTAATCGCAATTCAAACCATATTTTTCTGTAAATTATTGTTGGAATGGAAAGAGACAAGATGGATATATACATTCAACATACAGTACATAAATACTGTATTTGTTTATTATAACAATAAATCAACAAGATGGCATTAACATTATTAACATTCTGTTAAAGCGATCCATGGATAGAAAGACTTGTAGTTCTTAAAAGATAAATGTTAGTTCAAGTTATCGAAATTTTATATTAAAACGCCTCTTAATGTTTTCGTTTTAATAAAATTAGTAAAATTTTCAATCAAAAAATAAACCACTAGGCCACCATTGTTGATGTCAATAATTAAACAATGCTCATGGGTGCTGAAGCCCATAAAATCAGTCGCACCCAAGTGCCAGCAGAGGGCGACAAAACTCCAAAAAAACACAAGTAACAAGTGGACATTGCACTGTGCTGTCATTTTAATCTGTTTGAGCGGGGCATGTGCATTAATTGCGTCAAACATTTTAACATGATTAATTAAAAAAATTAATTACCGCCCGTTAACGAGATAATTTTGACAGCCCTATTTCTTATATATTATATCCTATGGTTGTCTTACGTCTCTGACCGTTCATGGGGGCAATTTACATTGTTATTTGTGTGTAGCGATCGCAAATGTTACTCGGTGACAGCCAACAAACACTTTTACTTTTTTCATTGATAACAAATCTTAATTCTATCAATATATTTACACTTCCCCTTGACTAAATTTGTTTCTTTACAGCAGAAAAGGTAACAACAGTGGCAGTCAGATACCATTTTCATTTTTTTTCAGGTCATTCATTGTCAAAAAGAAGCGGCACGGCAAAACGTCAGGCTAAAAAATATGTATAAATATCAAAATGCTTACCTCTTCGTCCTCTGTAGAACTGTTGCCCCAAACAAAATATTTACTGCATATGAAGTGTGAATGGCTTCACCTTGCTAGCGTTAAACTAGCCTGGAACTCACCGAGTTCCAGCTATAGAGTCTGGCGACTGTTCCACCGATCAAATTCCCAGGGCGGAGTATGCCACAGCAAACAGACAGCGGAGTGGACCAATAGGCGACAGGCGGATGTGACGTTGGTAAAGCGACAAGAAACTCTAGCGCGAGGATGTAAACTTACGAGGGGAGCAGGGAACTGAGAAGTTTATTCAAGATGGCTAGCGCGAGACAGACTGTTGGTTTTAGCGACTCAATGTGTTTTTTATGGGGTCAGATTAGTCTCATAAGTACTTGTACACACATTGTGGGATTCATAAACACATAGCATGCGAAACGTACACACATTGTGGGATTCGTACACACATTGTGGGATTCGTAAACACATAGCACGCGAAACACACACACATCGTGGGATTCGTAAACACATAGCACGCGAAACACAAACACATTCACCAAATGTGTGTGTGAATTGTTTTACGCGCATTTGTAACGTGCTTCCAATTACAAATTCCTACTTACGAATGTGTGGATCGTTTTGATACCCGTCATGCGCAACTGAGAAGAACACATGCATTTTTTTAACTGGAGCCCGTCTTCAGCCAATCAGACGTCTTCTTCTTAAACAGCCAATCACAAGGGCTGGGCTGTTTCGTTACGTCACTGCTGTGCGCCTGCAAGTCCGGCTGGAGATTCCTTTTAGACTACGACGCAGTTCATGCGGTTGTCGTGCAGGTGAGTAAATTTCTAAAGTATTTTCTTTTTATAGTGCCTTTTGACCAGTGATGGCAAACTGAAGCATCATGAAGCAATGAGGCTTTCCATCAAACTGGTTCGCTCCTGGGCCGAAGCATCATGAGGCTTCATTTGTTCTATTGCGCCATCATGTGGAAAATAAAGGTCATGACAGGCAGAGGGCTTAAAATGATACCATGGATTTGATGGGGTCAAAAGGGCAGGGAGTTGTGATGTGAATGAATGTGCGTGTGTTACTTGAAAGTAGAGCCTAGATCAGGCCTAAAAAATCCAGCCCGACCCGGCCCGGCCCGCGTGTATTAAAGCCCGAGCAATTAACTTAACTTGCATGGCCGAGTGGGAAAAAAAAGCCGAAATTTTATTTTTCTATTTATGAGGACCCAGAAGGAGGAAATGCGGGGATGCAATGCATCAGTCAGACCTGGACAGAGCACTGCTTGGAAAATTGTTGTTTTGTGTGATCACATTTGTGACGACGCCTATGTGCATAATGATAACAAATTAAAGCCTGTCTTTTGTAACAAATTCTCCCAGTTAAACAAGACTGTAAAATGCATATTCAATAAACATTTATATTTTTATATTTGTGTGTCTGTTCTATCAGGTGGATAGTTCATGCTTCATTTCCTTGGCAAAATGCAGTAACAGACATTTGTTTTAATTCCTTCGAGTTGGCAGAAAAAAACGCAATTTTTCATAATGTTTAAATAGTCTACATACTTTTTTGATCATTATAAATATATGTACACAACGAAATAATGCTGGATAGGTTTGTTAAATATATTTCTGTGTGGGATATTGTGCTCTCATGGACGCACCTCTCTGACAAGGAGAGAAAAGCAGCATATACAAAAATAAAAATACTTTTAAATGACATTACTTTAATTACTCGGATCAGAACACACAAAAGAACAACCTGCCTTAAGGAACACTGAAACAAAATAAGAACATTTTAAGGAACACCACGAACTTCACGATGTCCACCTTTGCACGAAGAGGTGTGGCCCTCCAAACAAATGATAATAAAGATGTTTGACTAATATCATATCCATATCGAAATTTGAAAAGGAAAGGATGCAGAGTTGCAGACTCACGGAGAGCCCCAGAGCGTTCATGTGCGCAAACAATGCACTGCATGGCTCTCCTGCGGCTCATGACAGCGCCCTTTCTCTGTTTTATACAATTTATTTATTTTATAACAAGTATTCCTTAGTTTAAAATCCATATACAATAAATATAAAGTATATTTATTTTTTAAAAGTTAGCGAGAGAAGAAGTCCGGCTCGACCCGAACGTAAATGATTGACAACAAATCCGATTGAATTGAGGTTTGAAGATGTGAGTTGGGTGTGTCAGTGTCACCTGTCAGCTCATTGTCGTCTCGGTGCGCCAGTTTATTTCGAATCACCCGCGAAACCATGTGTTGGCAATGACGTAGGAAGCCCGTCTCGTGAGGCTTCGGACGTAGCAACGTGCCTTCCGAGGCTTCGGGCGTGGCCACAAGCGTGATCAACACATGCCTCGATGCGCGCTTTGCAGATTTTTTTCCGGTTTACTCGGCACACGCATCGGCGCCTCGGCACAGTAGGGCACATCACTACTTTTGACCACTAACCTATGTAAGCAATTACATATACACGAAATACTTAATTGGAATATTGTTGATATTGCAAGACAAAAGCGTAACGAAGTTAACGTCTCATGATAAGGAGTAAACACGTCCTTCCTTGCTTCTATTGTTGTCGTTGGAAGGGAGTAATATTTCTAAAGTATATTCATTGTATAGTGCGTTTTGTCCGCTAACCTCTGTAAGCAAATACATATACACGAAAGACTGAATTGGAATATTGATGATATTGCAAGACAAAAGCGTAATGAAGTTAACGTCTAAGCAGTAAACATGTTGGTCGCCAAGGTTTTAATGGCGATTCGGTTATTGTTCAAGAGAGATTTTTTTTACATTATAGCCGGTTAACAGCGTACGGAAGTTAGCATTGTATGATATAAACATTAAACATTTGGGTCACCTGGGTTTTAATGGAGTTTCGTGCTTGAAATCATACAGAAATTAACCATATCTACAAATGGCTAGTGACCCAATTAAGCCATTATATTTTGAGAAAGCTAAGTCCTATATATATTAAAAATTTTCAAAAAAGCTTAACTGCTAATCATTGTTTTCGGGAGTGTATGTATAAAGTATTTGGAAGTCATTTTTCAAATTTGTCTTTCTGTGCATGTGCTTTACAGTTGGTGTACAACATGGAGAAGAGGTTCCAGGAGATTTTCAATTTTATGTCTAGGGGTGAATTCCCTAATTTATAGTGAATCTCAGAAATGTGCTTTAAGAAGATATATGCAGAAGCTCAAACTGAAGGGTGAGTAGGCAAAGTATTTGTGATGTTGCTGTTATTTATAATATATATATGTGTGTGTGTGTGTGTGTATACAGCTATATAATTGTTATTTGTGTGTATTTGTGTTTATATGTGATCCAGTCCCAAACAGAAGCACGATCACTGTTTAATGAAGTACACTCGGCTTCAATTGGTGCACACACAGGCACTGTTAAAACCAGATCCTCAATGTACTCCAGAAATTATTGGGATGGCATGACGGTGGACATTGACTGATGGGTATGTGATGGTTTATTTCTGCATTTTGTCACTAACTAATTTTGGTGAGCTATTTCAGATCTTATTAACCTGACCCGTTTCTCATGACGATTTGTTTTAAGGTCTCTGAATGCGACGGATGTCAGAGGACTGGTAACTCTTTGGCTGTGTGTGACACAGCCATTACAAAGCATTAAGGTATATTTTTATAGTGACCGTGTGTAATCAAGTAAAGAAATGTATTTCTGGTTTTTATTACATGCGTGAAAAATTGGAAACAGCTTTGTCTAATGTCACGCATGTATTTAATATTTGGACATGCGTGAAAATTAGGTTTTTATGTGTTCCCTTCATATCAAGGTGGGAGCCATCTACCCAGATTAAGTTAAAAACTTCAAAGATAAAACATGGTGCTCTTCAGATTTTGTAGGAATAGCTGTAAGAGATATGTTCAATATTGGATTTGCCTTTCACAGGTGTCTGCTGTTTGGGATAGACCTGACTGGGCCTCTCCCAAAAACCAAGGATGGCTTTCAGTACATTCTTACTGCCACCGATTATTTTTCCAAGTGGGCTGAGGCCTTTCCTTTAAAAACCAAAACAGCATCAGAAGTGGCATAACGGATCTGCTCAATTGTTTATAGACACAGATGCCCCCAAAGAATCCTGTCCAACCAAGGAAGAGAATTTGTCAATTAGGTATCTGAATGCATTAAATTATTTTCACAGTGGGATTTTGGCATTGTTGTTTTCCCCCTTTTTTATTTATTTTTTTAATTGGATTTATTTACAATGTATCAATTTTTCAGCTCAACGATAACCTTTGTGCCCTCCTGTGCATTGAAAGGAGTGTTACAGCTGCATATCATCCTAAGACGAATGGGCTGGATGAGAGGACAAAGAGCAACATAAAACGGCAAGTTTTTGTTGTTGTCGGTGTTCTAAAATGTATATCTAATTGTACCCTTCTACTTCGTACAGCTCTTACAAAATTGGTGAACGACCGACAGGATTTGTTTGGTGGTTTGGCCTATTCAGTAGATAATTTTGACCGGATGGTCATCTGGTCAAGTGCCGTAAATAATAACTTTTTTTGATTTAACAATGTTGTGTTTTCAGTGAAATTACTGTGGGCTGCAGAGGACCAAGGCAAGGTGGAGGCTGTCGTTGGACCGTATAAATTATATGACATGTCTTTTCATACGCTAAAAGGCAACGGCTGGCTGTCTGATGAAGTCAGTGGGAGCAATAAGTGTTTAGCAAATAACAAAGATTCTTGCCTTTTGCCAATTTTTTTATTTTGCTATGCAAGTATTTGATGCATACATGCATAGCCTCATTGAAAGGCAGCAGCCAAGTGCTGGATATAGTTTTTCTCAATGCATTTATTTTTTGCCGGAGTATAGTTGTAATGTTGTTACCCCTTTTTTTAACAGGAGCCCATTCACCAACTCTCTGCTGTGGTAGCTGGGAGTCTGCTTTTGGGAAAATTTCAGCCTGTTAGAAAGGTAATCTATTTCATGCCAATATTTAGCTATATTATTTTAACGCCAGTAACCCAAAATAACAATAATTTGGTATTGTATGTTCTTCAGAGGAAATTCCCTGTTGAAAAAAAAGTGTATTTGTCCTGTCCTGTCCTGTATGCGCTCATTGGATTTTAGTGGTTAGTGGGTTTCTTATATTTTCTTAAGACCTACCAATTCTGGAATGTATTATATATAGCTATTAATTTAGCTGATGCCATACAGAAGTTCAATTTCATTAGTAAGTTAACTACATAAATCTGTCATTGTGCAGAATTACACAAAGGAACTAACCTTTTATACATTGTCCACATTTCTAAGAGAACACTGGTGATCAACGATCCCTTGAGTAACGAGGACAAATATGAGCAAAATTTTGCGGAATTGGAGGTAACCGCTTCAGAAAGTTTAAATTCCTAGTATTATGTTAATATGGAAGTTAAAAGTTCAATGTTCATGTTCATTGTTTTGCTTATAAAACAATAATTAGGAACTTCTTGAGGTTGGCGGGCCGTGAGTTCCAAATAGAAACTTGGACTACCAAAACTGTGGCCCATAACAAGCAGCAGAACAACAGTAGCTGTGGGGTTTTCACATTAAAGGTAATGATTTTAAGATTTCGGAGTCTTTGCAATAAAACTTTGCTGCTGTTGTTGTTTAGCACTGATATGTAACAGAATGCCTAAAATGCCATTTCAGTTTGCGGAAGAGTATATGGCCAATGGAGATCTCAGGCACAACCAGACCCACCTTCCCGAAGTTCTGAAGGCTCGAGGAGATCTAGCCTGTGCCCTCCTACAGGCTGGGAGTCTGAGATGTCTATTTAAATTAAAAAAAAAATGTCTCAAAACTTACTTGGTCTCCTCACCTCACATAATTGAACTCCTGATTGCTCTCAATGTCACTATTTACTTTCAAAGGCATCCAAAGAACAGATCTGAGGATTTGCTGCTGCGCTTTATCCTCTCTTGCCATCATTGATCACTTATTAGGTTTGTCGCGATAAAAAAAGTGTTTAAAAAGGTAGTAAAATTCATGTGGCAGGTCTTAACCCCTTAATGCCTGCAATATAATATCAGAGAATCACAAAATGTGAAAAATAAGGTCTTAAACCTTTTTTTTCCAAATTTGTAAAGAAAAATGTGTAATAAGCGCTCTAATATCTATTTTCCTTGTTAAATCCTGTTTTTCTCATGGAACATGCAGATGCATGAGTTGACTTGCATCCATTTTTTATTTATTTATTTATTTTTTTTGGGGGGGAGGAAAGAGTTCTAAATCCTAAGTGTATCAAATGTGATTCATTTGGCAAGAAAGGGTTAAGCTCTGTTGCTCCAAGTCTTTCAAAAAATATATTTTTTTATATCCGTAATAGACTACCATCCTTTAAATACTGTCACTGTAGGTAGCATTTTTAACAGGCTTATAATGTCTATTTTTTTCCTTTTAAAATGGTCTTAAATTGGTTTAAGCATAGACATCACAATCATACATTAAGAAGTCTGGTTTAAGTCTGAATTTTCCCAAGTATGACTTTCAAATAGGCTTGAAATGGAGAAAGTAGTCTTAAAAAGACTTATTTATGCCACATATAGTACAGTATTAGACATCTAATCTTGCTCTCATCATCCCTCTGCTGAGCGGTTCAATGAGTTTTTCACCAGTTGACATCCAATCCATTTGAAGTGCATGGGAGGTCCTCCCACTCAAAATGGATGGGACGTCTTCAGCTGTCAATGACAGAGAAAGGCAAAACCGTTAAACGTATGCTACACGTACGCTACATTTGTTCGACGGGACACCTTGCATCGATAAAAATCAATCGATCAAAAACGGGGATCCTACTTTTACAAAAGCTCCCCATTTGTCACTTGTCACTCAGTACACCGGACTTGCAGGCGCACAGCAGTGACGTGATGAAACAGCCCAGTCCTTGTGATTGGCTGTTTAAGAAGAAGACGTCTGATTGGCTGAAGACGGGCTCCAGTTAAAAAAAATGCATGTGTTCTTCTCAGTTGCGCATGACGAGTATCAAAACGATCAACACATTCGTAAGTGGGAATTTGTAATTGGAAGCACGTTACAAATGCGCGTAAAACAATTCACACACACATTTGGTGAATGTGTGTGTCTTTCGCGTGCTATGTGTTTACGAATCCCACAATTGCGTGTGGTTCGCGTGCTATGTGTGTACGAATCCCACAATGTGTGTGTGTTTCGCGTGCTATGTGTTTACGAATCCCACAATGTATGTACGAGTACTTATGAGACTAATCTGACCCCATAGTTTTTGGTCATTTAAAACTGAATTTACCGCGGAAAGGAACATATTCTTGGTTCTCCCGTTCACCATCTCTGGAGATGACTTCCGACGCGCAAGAGTGCACGGAAGATTTCGTTCGGGCTCGAGAGGCCAATAAGGAGTTGGGTCCCAGACTCTATGGCTGGAACAGCGGTGAGTCCGGAGTTCCAGGCTAGCATTAAACTGGTCTTTTGGACATCCGCGCAAGTTGATCCATTCTTCACATTTTTCCTTTGAGGTTTTGGTTTTGGGGAACATATGAAGAAAACATCCTTCATACGTCGTAATGTCTAGAGTCATTTCTACAAGTTCCATAGCAGCAGTGTTTGATCGGCATGTTCTTTTTCGAAAGAATACCGGATAAAAGTAGCAGAAATAACATGGACTGTATGCAAGGGCGTGCCTATAATGTCCCACTTCCGCGTTACGATGGCGACGTCACGGTCTAAAAATAGCATTTGTGCCGTACACAATTAGAAAGCGTTTTTTTTTTTTTTACCAGTTGTTTTGACAATTCCTCAGTCGTGCAGCAGAGGGCGTCACAGCACAACATATGACATGCTATTGCTTTCATGCCCTTTTTTCCCTCCGTTGATGCGGATTAGGATTTGAGCGCCATTTTCACCACCTGGCTGCCATTGACGCTGGGAGACGCCCAATCCAATTAACAGGTTTTCTGACGAATGGGTATCCCTTGTCGAAGTCTTATTCCCGCTGTTGATAGCAGCTTAATGTTGAACAGATCTACTTGACGTTTTGACACTCTATTTAGATATGATATATATATATATATATATGTGTGTATATATATATATATATATATTACTAGATGAAAATATTTAGATACTCCCGTTATAATGTCAATATTCTATCTCGAGCAATCAACACTATTAAAACCCAGGCGACTGACATGTTTACTGCTTATCAGACGTTAACGTCCTAACGCTATTATCTCGCAATATCATCAATATTCTATTGTAGTCTTTCGTGCATATACGTAATTGCTTACAAAGTTTAGTGGTCAAAAGTCATTATAAAATGGAGGGGCGTGGTTGTCGTGCGCATGCTCAGTAGCGCTTTGGATATCAATTCAACCGGGATACCCATTCGTCAGAACTCCGGTATTGAAAGAACTTCCATTGCCGTCAAAGGCAGCCTAGGACGTATTTGTTCTTGCTCCCCCTGGCGGCGGCGAACGAGATGAGTACAAATAGGCCACCTTTTGTATCGTCTGTTGTCATTTTATTTACTGCGGGATGTTTTAAATACAGACATTTATTTGCAAAATACTAAAGAGTATTACAACTCATCAAGTACTAAAAAGTGGATATATTTCATGTAATCATCATCAGAATGAATGAATATTGTTTGTAAAACACCAGGCAAGGGAGGACTTGGGGTCACTGAGGCACAACTTTCTCCTTCTTCACACCAAAGTTTTTGTTTTCTGGCAAAATAAAAGTCTGAAAAAGTTCAAGATGGATGTTTTATGACTTGAAATCCTTTGTCGTCTCCTGACGCAAGTGTTTTGTCGCTCCGAAAGCACAAAACGGCGTCGGAACGGAAAAGTCCAACGAGGTCAGTCCCTCGGCGCGTACGACATCATCAACCGACACCATTTCGGTTTGACACCGTGACTTTGCCCACATGAACCGCAATGACAACTTTTGCACCAGTTCAAACTAGTTTGGAGCCAGTGTTGAACCAGTTTGACATTAGTCTTGTCCAAGTACGACACCAATGTGAATCAAGTTTTGCACTAGAATGCTGAACCTGTTTGACACCGCTTCTCTTCAAGATTAACGTCAAACGCTCGTCTAACAAACGCATCTGAACCAGTTTGGGTCCGTAGAAACTTTGAACTTGTTGCTTCCAAGCTGAGAAGAATGTTTGTTGTCGCACGGATACGCTTCGGAGACCACCGCGCGGCTTTTATTGTGAACAGGAAGCAGGCGCGTCTCCTCCGGAACGAGCTGGCGGACGTGACGGAACCTTCCTGAAACTCCGACTCTGGCCTAACAAACACTTTTTTGTGCTTTGACTTGATTGGATCTTATTGTTTGATGCGGTTTTGGACTCTTGGCTTTATTGTTCGATCGCGGAAGTAAAAAAGCTAAAGCTAAGTTAATTCCTACTCGCCCCCCATCTTAACGTTTAGCTGCTCACATTCCAAAAATTGCTTTGTGAAATTCCATTTCTAAAAATGAACAGCTTTCGATGCATTTTTGAACTTGTATTCAGCTTAGCGCACCCATCTGTTTATTTCTGTGATGAAATTTGGCCGTAAGTCTCAGCTCATTAGCTCCCTGCCACTAGGGGCGCTATCTAGTTTGGCTGTCCATGCGCACAATTCATATTTTCTTCTTCTCTCGGCTAATCAGGAGCCACCTCAGAGGCGTTTTTGCCATAGATATCACATAATATATAAAAACTAAATGCCAAATGTTAGTAAGTGGCGGCCATCTTAAAACAGTGGTCTTATTTTTATAACTAGTCAGTATTTTAACGTGGCTATGATTCGGGCCAAGTTGATCACCGGTAGATGTCCAATCCATTTGAACTGGGAGGGTGGCAGCGAATGAAGGTTAAAAAACAAAACCACGCGCATGCTAAGTAGCACTTCAAGCGCACAATCCGACGGCACTTTCAGCAATCAAGATGCGTGCGCATCTTCCGTTTTGTTAAACAAATATTACTAATAATACAGTGCTGGCCAAAAGTATTGGCACCCTGCAATTCTGTCATATAATTTCCCCCAGAAAAGGATTGTAATTACAAATGCTTTGGTAGTCATATCTTCATTTACTTTGCTTGCAATGAAAAAACACAAAACAGAATAAAAAAAATTCTATTATTATCGTTTGACACAAAACTCCAAAAATGCGCCGGACAAAAGTATTGGCACCCTTTGAAAAATCATGTGATGCTTCTCTAATTTGTGCAATTAACAGCACCTGTGGTACATAACAGGTGGTGGCAATGACAATCACACTTGCAGTCAGTTAAAATGGATTTAAGTTGACTCCACCTCTGTCCTGTGTCCTTGTGTGTACCACATTGAGCATGGAGGAAAGAAAGAAGAAAAAAAGTCTAAGGACTTGAGAAGCAAATTTGTGAGGAAGCACGGGCAATCTCAAGGCCACCAGTCCATCTCCAAAGACCTGAATGTTCCTGTGTCTACCGTGCGCAGTGTCATCCATAACTGTAAAGCCCATCACACTGTGGCTAACCTCCCTAGATATGGACGGATTGATGAGAGATTTCAGTGAAAGAAACTCGACTAACATCCAAACAAGTTCAAGCTGTCCCGCAGTCCGAGGGTACAAAAGTGTCAACCCGTACTATCCGTCGGCATCGGAATGAAAAGGGACTCTACCCAGGAAGACCCCACTTCTGAAACAGAGACATGAAACCAGGCCGGAGTTTGCCAAAACTTACCAGAGAAAGTTTTGGAAAAATGTTCTCTGGTCAGATGAAACAAACATAGAGCTTTTTGGGAAAAGGCATTAACAGAGTTTACAGGGGGGAAAAAAACGAGGCCTTCAAAAAAGAGAACACGGTCCCCACAGTCAAACATGGCAGAGGTTTCCTGATGTTTTGGGGTTGTTTTGCTGCCTCTGGCACTGGACTGCTTGATGAAGTCTGA
Source organism: Corythoichthys intestinalis (assembly GCF_030265065.1). Classification (NCBI taxonomy): domain Eukaryota; kingdom Metazoa; phylum Chordata; class Actinopteri; order Syngnathiformes; family Syngnathidae; genus Corythoichthys; species Corythoichthys intestinalis. Next base: position 813,191 of record NC_080414.1, on the reverse strand, counting down.
AGACGACCAACAAATTTTGCAGCATAGAACCCAGTGTGAGAAAGCTGGGTTTCCCTCAGGGGTCATGGGTCTTCCAGCAGGACAATGACCCAAAGACACTTCAAAAAGCACAAGAAAATGGTTTGAGAGAAAGCACCGGAGAAAGTGGCCAGACCTGAATACAACAGAACACCTGTGGAGAGATCAGAAAATGGCACCCTTCTAAATCTCAGAGACCTGGAGCAGTTGCCAAAGAATGGTGTAAAATTCCAGCAGAGCATTGGAAAAAAACTCATTGATGGTTGTTCGAAGTTATTTTGTCTAAAGGTTGTGCTACCAAGTATTAGGCTGAGGATGCAGATACTTTTGTCCGGTCCATTTTTGGAGTTTTGTGTCAATTCATTGCAAGCATAATAAATGAAGATATTACTATTAAAGCATTTATAATTGCAATCATTTTCTGGGAGAAATTGAGCATTATCTGACAGAATTTCAGGGGTGCCAATACTTTTGGCCAGCACTGTATATTCGTGTGATATCTATGGAGGTTTTAATTTTTTGGGGGGGCGATTACGATGCGGACGAGTGCGGTTGCAAGCGGGCAGGCACACTCGCGGTCTATTGCTACTGAAAAGAGCCCTTCAGCACACGGCGTACGTGGCGCCACACTTGGGAACAGACTTCTGCTTTCAACAGCAGAATTCCAAAAGTCCAGGTGGCGACACTTTCCCTTTTTTTTTTTTTTTTTTTTTTACTGTCCTCCAAACAGGGGGGTGGGACCACAGCGCCACTTTGACACAAAGAGAAGTGAGCGTTTTGTGCATTTCCCGTTGTCCGGAAGTCTCGCTCCGGGAGCTTCCGGGTCACGGGCCCGGCCGGCGTTTATTGCTCCTCACGCTTTTTTGTGGTTTGTTTTTTGTCTTCTGTGCAAAACAAGGGTCGTAGAAAAGCAAAAACGACAAGTCGTCGGGAAATCAAGAACCACCAGCACGAGGACGCCGACCGTTCTTCTTTGGGAGGGAACCTGATAACTAGATATAGATAGATAGATATATACATATTAGATCCAGATATATAGTATATCTTCTCCTGTGCAAATACACTCGTTTGGAATGAGTTTTTTTAGGGAACACGGAAAGCGGGAGCTTCTCTTTTAGGCCTTTCCCCCCCAACTTTGACATCAGATGCGCCAAAAAGAGCAGAAAAAAAAAGTCCATGGCGTCAGTCCAAATTTTCGCTGATTGTCGTCGTCATCTGCTTTGCGTAAACGACAAAAAGAAGCAATTTTTGTCCAGAACTGGAAAATTCTCGTCTTTCGTCGCAGTCCCAAAGAGGAAAAGCTCAAAGCTTTCGTCTCCCTGGAGTTACGCTAAAAAATAGTTAAAAAAAAAAAAGTCAATCGTGGAGCAGCCGTGGAAAAGCCTGTCGACGTAGGACTACAGAAGCTTTTGCTCGGCTCACGCGCCAAATATTAGCGTTGCACCCATACCGTTTTTTTGGTTCCCGATACAGAAATCTAAATCTTTTTCTTTAAACACCAAATTACTGCAGTTATTAGTTGTATTGAGTTCATTTTACCTACACCTATTGATTAGTGGAAATGTTTCTTTTATTCCAGACAATAATAGGTGATTTAATTTCCTGACGTTTCTTTTTTTGGGGGATTGAAAATGCAATTACACACCTAGGAGAAAAAAAAAAAACCCTATTTAAGAGGGTCCTATAAAAAAGGAGGCACTACTGAGCTGTGCAGCCACACCCAAATTCAAAACTGAAATGAATCTTCTAATTGGGCCAATTCGACCAAGTGTGCCACATTCCATGGCTAAACTGGCCAAGTCCCTGAAAAAAATATAATTCCGTTTAATGAGTAACAAAGGGTCATCACGGCAACAGACAGATGTGTGGACATGGGCCTTAAAATGTATTACAAAAGGTTTTGAAACTACAATGACCAACCTGAATGTAACTGGACAAGTAAAATGAGTGACTTTCTGTTGCCACTAGTTGGCACTGTAGCGTTGAAGCAAATAAGCTGTAGATATGTCTGCCAAGTTATGACAGTTCAACATTCGTGGCAAGACAAAATGGCGACTGTTATTTTCACTTTCCTGTTTGGACCCTTTTGCTTCAACCAAACCTCAATATTTTTCATCAGGCACCTGAACACATGTCTTGAGGCTCCCGTGAAACAGGTTTGAGGGCAACTGATTTTTTTTTTCCCTTCCAGGAGAAGCCAGTCTCGTAAAAAAGTTTCCTGTACTAAGCAGGCAGTGCCAGGCCTAATGGGTAATATTTCAATGCAGTCGACTTCAGGCTGGGATACCTCACATACATACCAGATATGAAAAAGCTTGAACGTTGTATCAGGGAGTTGTCATTTCTTGAATTTGGTGTTATGCCAAAAAAATGGCCGACGTTGGCACCCCTCCCAGGTCAGACTCATGAATGAAAATGTACCATTTTGAAAACTTAATATAGGTCTCATGAACAGTCTCACCAATTTTGAGGAGGATCCAACTAACTCCCTGGGCGACAAGGTCTCAAATGTGCACAGCTGGTAAAATTTTTACATTCATTCCAAAATACCCGATTTCCTGTTGGGTTTGGAATATGGGTGCAAGAGATTTTTTGGAGCAGTTTTGCACAAGGTATGGACTCCCCAAATTTCATTGCTCTATGTTGAAAAAACCTAATAGGAGGGGCTTTTTAAAAAAAAAAAAATCAGCCATTTTGTTACATTTTTTCGCAACGTTTGCCAATTATCGAAATGTACGCGAAGCCGCACATATCTGCAAATTTTGTTGAGTTTTGGAGCATGTTCAGGCCTCCACATTGGCCAGTTTCATTTGTCAAGGACAAGAAATAATAATAATCCTTTGCATTACAATAGGGCTCTCGCACACTTAGTGCTCGGGCCTGAATAAGAACATCACAAACCAGCCATCACCGATCACTGCGAAAGGGAAAACCACATCATGGACTGGGAAAAGGCCAGAGTCATCCGCACCGAAGAAAACAAACATCAGCGCTGGATCAGGGAGCTCATTGAGATCCGCAAGCGGGGCCCGAGGACCATCAACAGCGACAAGGGGGCGTACATGCTCTCTACGACCTGGACCGGCAACCTGGAAGAGTGAATGGTCAGCAGAGGGCGTGACTCGCCTGTCAATCTGACAGGTGAGTCATGCCTTCATCCGTTAGCTGATAAAGACGCGTCACACCAAAGACCAGTGACCCTCTGAAGAAGGCGGAAGTGTTCACCGGAACATGACAGGTAATTAAATCACCGACTATTGTCTGGGATAACTGCAGTTATTGTAATTACGGCTTGGTCAGAGATGGATAGCGATAGACGGCCAATCCATTTGAAGATGGAGGGTTGGGAGCAAATGAACAAACACCTCCCGCTTCATATGGATTGGACGACTACTTGTAATACTCAAATTCAGACTTGAAGCATGAAAGGACTTTCTTGGCCCTAACCAATATGGCCTCAGGACAGCCATGTTGGTACAGGAGAAATTCCAATCAAAGTCAAAGCATTGAATGAAATACCTAGATTATTTGGATTTTAAAAAGATCAACAGAGCTAGGCAACCGATCCATTTGACGTGAGAGGTTTGGTAACGAACGTCTATTCGCTGACAGCCTTCCACTTCAAACGGATCGGAAGTGTACTTGTGATAAATTGGTGACGTAGTGGCGTATCGGTACCGATATCGGTGCAACGCTAGCAAATATATAGGAGCCGCTGCAGTTTCACGAGCGTCCAGCGGGCGGGGCGACAGGAAGGCGAGGAAACCTCTGGTCCGTGGTTCGGGGGCCGCATTAGGGTCGACTTCGGGTCGGGTCGGGCGGCGTCGGCGCCACGCTGGCGTAGGACGGCGGCGAGGAAGCGGACGAGACGGTCTCGGAACGCTCGGCGCCCACAGGCCCGGAGCCGTAGTTCTCGCGTATCATGGCGGCGATCAGGCCCTCCTTCTCCGGCGCCCCTTCGTCGTCGTCGTCGTCTCGGTCGTCGTCCCGGCCGAGCTGCCGGCGCGGCGTGACGATCCGGCGGTAGAGGTAGGAGGCGGCCTTGAGCTGGCGGCGCACCAGGTGTCGGCGGTAGCAGCGCTGGATGACGGCGGCCGACACGTCCTCCTGCTTGCGGCGCAGCGTGGTGGTGATGGGCTCGTAGGAGATCTTGGAGGGGTTGGCCATCATGAACTTCTCCTCCATCTGCTGCTTGAGGGCGTCCATCTCGCCCGACTCGCCCAGCACGCGCTTGGTGAAGGCGAAGAGTATGTCCAGGCAGTGGATCTTGTCGCCGCTGACCATGGGCAGGTCCATGGAGATGAGCTTGATCTTGTTGGGCTTGCCGATGCGCAGCGGCTCCGACAGCGAGTCGGCGAAGTCGGACAGCTTGGCGTACTCTATGAACTGCGTGGCCTCCGGGTCGAACTTCTCCCACACCTCGTAGAACATCTCAAAGTCGTCCTCGCTCAGCGGCTCGGTGCTCTCCTCGGTGGCCACGCTGAAGTTCTCCAGGATGATGGCGATGTACATGTTGACCACGATGAGGAAGGAGATGATGATGTAGGTGACGAAAAAGGCGATGCCCACCGAGGGGTTGCCGCAGTTGCCACGCTGGCCCGTGCCGGTGTGCGCCGCCCGCGGGTCGCACTCCTCGGGCGAGTTGTTGAGGATGGGGCTGAGGAGGCCGTCCCAGCCCGCCGAGGTGGTGATCTGGAACAGGCAGATCATGCTGTTGCCGAAGGTCTCGAAGTTGAACATGTCGTCGATGCCCGCCTGCCGCTTCACGTAGGCGAAGTTGGCCATGCCGAAGATGGCGTAGATGAACATGACCAGGAAGAGGAGCAGACCGATGTTGAAGAGCGCCGGCAGCGACATCATCAGCGCGAACAGCAGCGTGCGGATGCCCTTGGCGCCGCGGATCAGCCGCAGGATGCGCCCGATGCGCGCCAGACGGATCACCCGGAACAGCGTCGGAGACACGAAGTACTTCTCGATGATGTCGGCCAACACGATGCCTGCGGACGACAGCCTTTTACCAGCTTTTCTCCATATTACCTCTGCCCTTTCGGAAGCTTCCTTTGGCTTACGACTTGATTACCCCTCAATTTAGCAAAGAATCGGCGGTTGAATACAACATGAAAACAATCAAAAATAGAAAAAAAGAACATTTTGAAAGGAATAGAAAACAATTATTTCAAGAAGAATAATTTCAAAATGAATCATATTTGCTATTTTACGGAGCCCCTAAGGTGGCATGGAAGAAGAAAAAAAACCGAAGAAAAAAAAAAAAACGGGGAAAAAAAAAGTTGCCCCTTAAGGGACATGGAAAGATTTTTTTCCTGTCGAAGCATAATTTTTTTACGGGCTCTGTACTATTTTTTATATTTGATCTTTTTCAGTTAAAAAAAAAAAAAAAATGCTGCATTTTCCACTTTTTTTTAATTCACAGTTGTAACCCGAATTAACCCTTTGAGTACCACTAAATGCCCCCTAAATCTCAAAATAACTTTCCAAAAACACGTTTTATACGTCCATGTACTGTCCTCGACAAGACGTTGGAGCTAAGTCCTAGCTAGACAGCTAGACATATGTAAGTTCTGTTTACATATGGCAGCCACCACATTGACTAACAGACTCGCATCGTACTTCGACATATTTACGTAAAACAAATGCTAACTGCACGTTTTTTCTGCTTTTAACCAAATCGAGACTGTTTTACGTCCATAACAATAAAAGATTCAGGGATTTAAGCATTTATTCACTAGCATTTTCAACGAAAAAAAGCTCTGTTTACATATGGCGGCCCCCACATTGACTAACAGACTAGCATCTAACTTCGACATATTTACGTAGAATAAATGCTACCTGCACGTTTTTTTTGTTTGTTTTGCTTTTAACCAAGAATCAAGACTGTTTTACGTCCATATCTATAAAGAATAAGAAGATTTAAGCATTTAATCACTAGCATTTTCAACGAAAAAAAGCTCTTTGTCTGCGATTCCACTCGTAAGCTTTGACGGCCACGCTAACAATGCGGGCCGCCTCTTAATCAGCCCCGCGCCCCGTCAATACCCTTATGAAGTCTATAGTCTGTCACTAGTGCACGTCCAATCCGTTTGAAGCGAGCGTGTCAAATAAAGCGACAACGTCCGGGGCCGTCCGCGGCAGCCGGCGTGTTCTATATTTCGATGGGTCGGAAAGCATAAATACAACGTGGCCCGCGACAAAGATGACTTTGACACCCCTGATGTAACGGGTCAATGGTGTTTGATTTGTCTCCGGGGGCGCTGATTACTGCCGTTACCTTCACCTCACCCGGACGGCCTCGTCGCGCACGCGCTCACACTTAATCACACACTTGTAGCCAAACGAAACGTGAACAGCGATGTTGAAATCAAGTGCGTGCGTGTGTGTTTCTGTGGCGTCACGTGACCAAAGAAGACCTTGGTGCCAGTTTGTGTGCGCATCGAGGCCACGCGAACTGTCACTTCGCTGACAGATAACCGTCACAATCATGAGACACGGCTGCCCGCCAACGTGGACGCACGAGAATGTGTTTCACTGCCACTGACGGCACAATACGCGCTGGCCTCTCCCGGTCCAAATGGATCGGACATTTATTTTGGTCAATGGCAGCCAATCTTCATAGAAAAAACATTTAAAAGGAGAATGGTTGTGTTGCGATGTGGTCGATGTAAAAAGAGCTCATTTTTGAAGCAACTCTAGTTCGTCTATCATTGTTGTCATTTTGATTTTTGAGGTTCAAAGGGTTTAGGGTTAAAGTGCCTGTGACAGAAAAAAACAAACAAACAAAAAAAAAAGCATGTTTATTTCATATTTCACCTGGTATTTTGTGCTCCTGAATGAAATGGACCACTTGGATGTGCATGTCAGCGATCATTTTATTTATTCAATTTTTTTAATCCTGCGCCATGAAACTGAAGATCTTCCTGGGTTGAGGAGGAATGCGAATGTGACGTCATACGGGTCAGCATTTCACAGTACAGCATTGCTTTATAGCAGTGGTCCCCAAACTACGGCCCGCGTCCACATTTGGTCCGGCCCCCTGAACAATTTTTTTTTTTTTTCCAATAGTGTTATTTATTTCCTGGCTTTTTTCTGTGAAGAACCCAGAGAGGGTTATTTGGTCATTATTATTTAATTAAAAGTGTTATTATTATATCATATATATGAATGGATGTGCCAGAATTTTCTCCAGTTAAATGTGGAGAAGACAGAGGTGATCATTTTTGGGCCAAAAAAGGAAAGGTCAAAGATAAGCAGCCAACTTAGCACAATGTCACTTACAGCTACAAATCAAGTCAGAAACCTTGGCGTAATTATTGACTCAGACCTAAAATTTGATAGCCATCTAAAGTCCGTCACTAAATCCGCTTATTACCACCTAAAAAATATAACCAGAATTAAGGGTCTTCTGACTCAACAAGACATGGAAAAACTTATGCATGCATTCATTTTCAGCAGATTGGACTACTGCAACGGTATATTTACAGGTCTTGATAAAAAATCAGTCAGGAAGCTGCAGCTAGTACAGAATGCTGCAGCCAGAGTCCTCACAAATACAAGGAAGCTGGACCACATTACACCGGTTTTGAAATCGCTACACTGGCTTCCAGTGAGTCAAATGATAGACTATAAAATACTACAAAACACTTAATGGCCTTGGACCAAAATACATGCTTGACTTGTTAGATTCCTATGAGACATCTAGACCCCTAAGGTCGTCTGGAACGGGTCTTCTGCATGTTCCAAGAACAAGAACCAAGCAGGGTGAGGCAGCATTTAGTTATTATGCTCCTCACCTCTGGAACAAGTTACCCGAATGTCTGAAGTATGCTCAAACTGTTAGCTCCTTTAAATCAGGGCTAAAAACACTTTTGTTTGGCACTGCATATCCATAACTGTCTATATATTTCAACTTACCTGCCTTCTATTCCTCTTGTGCTTATCTCCATAGCTGATTTCAATGATTATTATTAGTAGTAGTTTTTGCCTTATTTTTATTTTTGTTTTATTTTTATTTATTTATTTTTATTCTGTGATTAAATGCGATCATTTGTCTTGGTTTTTACGTTGTGTTGATTTAAATGTGATTTTTATGGTCTTCATGTGATGTAAAGCACTTTGAATTGCCTTGTGTTGAATTGTGCTATATAAATAAATTTGCCTTGCCTATATCATTTATTGTAATATCATATTATATTATTATTTTTATTTGATTTACTTTTGTTCCATGAAGAATCCAGAAAAGGTTATTCAATTGTGGCTTTCTGAAAAACAATTTTTACATTCAGGCACTCCTGCAATCGTCACACTTTTTCTGTTACAAACTGACCCGGCCCCTCATCAGAGAAGGGAAAAGTTATGTGGCCCTCACAGGAAAAAGTTTGGGGACCCCTGCTTTATAGCATGCTGATCGACTGCGGATTCAGCTGATTTTGCGGATTAATTCGTTTATTTTTCGCATTGCGCCAGGCAAATGTGCTGCAGTGTTTTGTTGCAGCACCAGGGAGAGGCGTGTGAGCCGGTTTGGGTTTCAAAAAGTTCCTGTCAACCACGGAGATTAGCCAAAAAAAAAAAAAAGAGTCTGACAACTGTGGGACCATTGGACTTACGAGGAAGAGAGTAAACATCGTGTTTTGTATGATGTCAAATTCAGGGATCATGGCACACATTTTAATACGGAGGTGGCTTGCATTTTGCAGCTGACAATGCTCCTTGTCCACCTAGAATTCCACTCGGCCGACAACCGGTGGCTTGTCGCACACCCCCCCCGCCGGGAGAGCGCCATTTTCGGCTTATTGCTCTCTTGTGTGCCCAGTCTTCTGTCAAATTTTCCACCCCATCAGAAATTGCAACTTTGTGTTAAAAATGGCCGCGAATACAGCGATTACAAAGTAAACACTACAAACTTTTTTTTAAACTAGAAACTGCAATTTCTGGAGAAATTACTCTGGGTCTTTGCTGTGTAGAGATACAGATCTTAGCCCCGCCCAGGTTGGTTTGGGAACATTTTGGCAATATCAGGTCACTTCCTGTTGATTTGGGGACATTTGGGGGTCACGTACTGGTCATATCAGGTCAATTGGGGGCGTGTCCTAGTCATATCAGGTAATTTGGGGACATTTGGGGGGGCATGTCCTGGTCATGTCAGGTCATTTGGGGACATTTGGGGGAGTGTCCTGGTCATATCAGGTCAAATAGGGACATTTAGGGGGCGTGTCCCAGTCATATCAGGTCATTTAGGGACATTTGGGGGCGTGTCCTGGTCATAACGGGTCATTTAGGGACATTTGGGGGGCGTGTCCTGGTCATATCAGGTCAATTGGGGACATTTGGGGGGCGTTTCCTAGTCATATGAGGTCATTTGGGGGACATGTCCTATTGATATCTCTTCATTTCCTGTTGATTTGGGGACATTTGTTTTTTTGCCATTGAAAGTGAATAGGGAATTTGGACGTCTATGGCATCGACTTACGAATGCGTCAATGGAATCCAAGTACATTGACATCAATAGAATCGACATACATGGCCGTCGATGGCATCAATGCAATGTAAAGTTAATTGGAAATTTCATTGGAAGTGAATGGGAAATTTGAAAGTTCCATCCCATTAAAAATGAATGGGAAAGTTTTTGGCAAATTTCCGGGGAACCGTCATTTTTTTCCCAAATTCTGTATACTTTTATGCCCCTCACCGTCCCAGAATTGGACGGTGCGACTGATTTTATGGTTTTCAGCGCCATGAGAATTGGTGGTGCTGAACAATAGCGAGCTACTAGTTTATTTTTTTGTTTGAAAATTTTATAAATTTTATTCAAATGAAAACATTGAGGGGTTTTAATATAAAATTTCTATACCTTGTACTAACATTGATCTTTTAAGAACTACAAGTCTTTCTATCCATGGATCGCTTTAACAGAATGTTAATGTTAATGCCATCTTATTGATTTATTGTTATAATAAACAAATACAGTACTTATGTACAGTATGTTGAATGTATATATCCGTCTTGTGTCTTATCTTCCCATTCCAACGAATAATTTTTAAGCTGTAATTAACTCGATTAAAAATTTGAATCGTTTGACAGCCCTAGTTGTTTTGCCTCCACATTTTTACAGACGAAAACATTTTGAGTATGTCGTCCAAAAGACTAAGATGAAAATCAAATGCGACGCCGATTGCTACTATAGGTGGCTATTTTAAGCTAGTATTCCACGGTCATTTAGTTTAGTTTTAGTCATTTACATTTCCGTTATGCGGACGAGGCGAGGTACGTACCGACGATGGAGAGGATGACCACCACGAAGTCGAAGATGTTCCAGCCCACGGTGAAGAAGTAGCAGCGCAACGCCACGATTTTGAGGATGCACTCGGAGGTGAAGAGCACGATGAAGGCCACGTTGATGTTGTTGAGGACGCGCTCCATCTGCGGCGACTGCTCGTCCGTCTCCACCATCATGGTGATCATGTTGAGCAGGATCAGAACCATGATGATGATGTCGAACGCCTGCTTGGCCACCACGTCGAAGAAGAAGCCCTGCACTTCGTTCTGGAAACGCACGTAACGTAAAGTATTATTTCCTTTCCTCCAAACGGATCGGACGTCGAACGCCGTCAATGAGCTCCAAAACTGCGTACCAGAGGTCTGGGAATGGGCTTCTGGGGTTTCTTGGAGCCCAACTTCTTCATGGCGTTGTAGTACTTCTTCTGCTCCTCCGTCATGAAGATGTCCTGACCTCCTAAGTGCGAGAGCGACGGCGAACGGTCACTTTCGCCCTCCAGACCCGATTTTCCCGGAAGGAACGGCGCCGAGCGTCAACTTATCTTCCTCTTCTGCTGGTTGAAGTTGTCGATGATGACGCCGATGAAGAGGTTGAGGGTGAAGAAGGAGCCGAAGATGATGAAGATGACAAAGTACAGGTACATATACAGGTTGATCTCCTTGATGGGCTGCTCCTCCACCTGCGTGACATTCGCAGGGTCGTCACCGAGCCGGCGGCGGGCGGGCGGGCGGGCGAGCGGGAGACTTACGGCTCGAGAGTCCACCGCTGCGTACATGATCTCCATCCAGCCTTTGAATGTCGCCTAGTACACAGCGCGGAAAATGAAGAAAATTAGAAGCCAAAATCATCAGAATGTGACCCGAAATGATCCACTAGTGCCCCAAAACTGACAGGAAGTGACCCAGAAATGCCTCAAAATCAACAGGAAGTGGAGAGACAGCGAGAACCAAAAGTGGTATTTGCCATGTGGCCAAATTGATTTTGCCATGTGTCATTCTTTTTTTTTTTGTTTGCCACGTAGCCTTTTCCTTATCCATGTGGCAAAATTGATTCTGTCATGTGAATTTTTCTTTGCCATGTGGCATTTTTTTTGCCATGCGGCAAAACTGATTTTGCCATGTGGCATTTTTTTTGCCATGTTGCAAAATTGATTTTGTAATGTGGAATTTTTTTTGCTATGTGGCATTTTTTCTTTGCCGTATGGCATTTTTTTTGCCATGCGGCAAAATTGATTTTGCCATGTGGCATTTTTTTGCCATGTTGCAAAATTGATTTTGTTATGTGGATTTTTTTTTGCCATGTGGCATTTTTCTTTGCCATGCGGCAAAATTGATTTTGTCATGTGGCATTTTTTCTTTGCCATGTGGCAAAATAGATTTTGACATTTGGCCTTTTTTTGTATGTGGCAAGACTTGGATTTTGGAAAATTTGGACGTGCATAGCTGTCATTGGCATAACCTGACTTGGTTGCCAGTTGAATGGCAATGCGCTCTAATGCTAAGTGTATGGTTTACGTTTCTCTGCCGTTTAAATGTATGAAAAATTTGGACGTTCATAGCCGTCAATGGCATGGACGTGCATGGCCTACAAAACTGCAATATACCCCCCAAAAATGCCATATAACCCCCCCCCCCCAAAAAAAGGGCGACAAACCAAAATCCATTTTGCCACATACCAAAAGAAATGCCACACATCAAAATCCATTTTGCCACATGGCAAAATCAATTTTGCAACATGGCAAAAAAAAAAAAAAAGGCACATGGCAAAATCAATTTTGCAACATGGCAAAAAAAAAAAAAAGTCACATGGCAAAATCCATTTTGCCACATGGCAAAAAGAATGTCACAAGCCAAGAAAAAAATGCCACATGGCAAAATCCATTTTGCCACACAGAAAAAAAAAAATGCCACACGCAAAATCCATTTCGCCAAGGGGTAAAAAGAATGCCACATGGCAAGAAAAAATGCCGCATGGCAAAATCCATTTTGCCACATGGCAAATACCACTTTTGGTTCTCGGCCCTACAACACCTGTTCTGGCCTCAGGGTTCACAGATCACTACGGTACCAAGAAGACCAACCAACGTCCGGCACTGACGTCTTCACGAGAGAGGCGCATGACATCACCTCATCTTCTCATGTGATTAGATGCCAATTTGTTCATGCCCCTGTAGTATATTAGCATGTACACTGGCTGCAGGAATTTACTGATACTTTTGCTATCATGGGATTACCCCGGGTTCCAGAATTCTGAATTTGTCATCACTTTTACCTCTGGAATCAACACACGTGGATCAAATTGCAACTTAAGGTTTGTGACTCTCTTCTTTAAACTATTCTTGAATTATTAGTACTGATGCACCGATACCAGTATCAGCAGGGGGAGCCTATACGGCACGAAATGGTGGTATCGGTATCGGTGAGTACCAACAAACAGGGCGCCGATACCATTTACCGGTCCAGTATTATACCACTTGACTGCAGCCTTTTTTCCTCCTGACACTCACTAAACTCAGTCTCTGCGTTGTGTGATGACATGTGATCACTTTGCACGCCAAGCAGCTATCGTTGCTATTGGCCTGCTCCAGACCAAATTTGCCAATTGCTGCTCTTAACCAATGCAGGGGCAGCTTTTTCATATGGAGGAAAAACAAACAGGGAGAAGAAATGTTGGCGGTCTGTGAATATTTCAGCATAGAAACTCCGTCGAGTAACAATGGCTGCATGCAAGATTTACGGCCTGAAAGTTTCCAGACGTGAAGCTAAATTGGCCAGTTTCAAGACCTCGAACTTGATAAAACATTTGAAGACCAAATATGTAAACTTTTTGAATTTACACAAACAGTTTGAGGCTGCAACACTGAAAGATAGGTCGCAGTCATTTGAGACTTGTTTCAAAAGTAGGGTTGCCACCTTTCAGAAATAAAAATAAGGGACGCTCCCTTCGCGCCCAAAGCTGTACAGGCGACGAAAAAAAGGGACATCCCCCAAACTCCTAAAATGCATACAGAAATGTATCTATTTATATATATTCCATATTGGTTCAATACAAAACACACTTTTAATTCCCAATTAGGAACGATTCCTTATTTCAAAGGGCGAGTGGGAAGCCCTTTTGAATCAAAAGTGCTGTAGAAGTAAGCTAAGCTAAGTGGCTAAGTATGTGTTGCTGCTGGTGCACAGAGAGGGAGTCTAATAGAGAAACAGGATTCTGTGGTCAATTATTATTACGTATAATATATAATTTCATGAAAGTTGCACTGTTTGGGCTTTGAGACTGAAGGAGATAGTACCTTTTCTCGTAGGCACCGTCTGACTGTTTGTATTACTCTAACACAATATAATCAATCTGGGTATAGTATCTTTTCACGTATTTACTGTTTCACTGTTTGTATTACTCCAACAAACCCAATATAAAATAAATAGCACTTATACCATAGTTTGAGGAAAACAAGCAGAATATATTTGCCACAGGGCATAAGAGATACATGACGCCTTCTTATCACGGAAGCCCAACGTGTGCATCATGCAACTGACTGAGCATGATTGACGCTGACAAGTCCACGTGAGCACCACCAACTCTAGCAATCAGTTCTCCCAGACAGTCCAGAACAAACGGCGGGACCCCCTGTCCCAACACAAGGAACACCGGAAAACGTCCGATGTCCAACTGATAACACAACTGATAAGACTCCAAGAGCCCCTTTGACACTGAGGTGGCAAAATCCATAACCTTCGCTACCCTGACAACGGTAGCTCCTGAATCCTCCTGTCCAATCCACAAACAGATAGTAATCCTGAACAACGCCCAAACACACCCGTTTTCCTGCCCACGGCCCGCCCCGCGAGAGCCTTCAAAAGACTCTTTAAGCATTGCCATTTTTCTCGGAACACTTTTGTTGACTTGGATATGTTGACCTTGCTTCCTTGCCTGAGTGTTTTGTCTTGCTTTTTGATCGCTGTCGACCTGAATAAATTGTCAACTTGTGCTTCGAAGGCTTTTTTCAGCTTTCAAAATGGAGTCAGTACAAGGGGTTAAGACTAAGGTGAACACGCGGACTTTGGCCTTTTGGCTGGGTGGTTGGACTTCTGCCGGCCCGGGTTGTTGGAGCTGCACCAGTGCGGGTCTTGCAAAACCCTGACCACCCGGCCAAAATCTCCTTCACTAAGTATGCAATCAAAAGTTCTACTGGATTCACTTTATATATATATAAATTTCAAACAAAGTAGTATCGGTATGGTATCGGTCGATACTGACTGCACAGCCAGGTATCGGGGCCAAAAAATGGTATCGGTGCAACACTAATTATTAGTATACTCCTGCTCTAGGCAACGGACACGACTAAAAATATTAATTAAGTATTGGTAATATTGTTTGGCCTTGACCCCAACTGTTGTCCTGTGGCCTCTAAACATTAAAATTCGAACACCTCCCAACCCTATTGTTGCCTGTAGGTTGGGAGTTAGCCAGGAGAGGGCAGCCTTCAGCCTGTCATATCACGCTAGTGCTTGTGTTTAACACGGGTAGGGGTTTCAAATCAGGGGGTCGAGTCAGCGTCCGTGTTCAAAATGAAGTTTTCCCCATGAACGATAGCTGCGCGCGAGCCGCCTCTCGGTCCCTCCGATTGCCACGGCGACAACCGTCCACACGTCCTTTTACGGACTTCCTTTGTTCAAACGTGGAGAGGTGTCGCGCGGCTCGTCGCCAAGACGACGGCGCTCGTCGGACTCGTACGCCTTCTTTCCCTTTTTTCCGCTTCCTGTTTGTCTTCCTTCATCCCTCCGTCCTCCTCCTCGCCGCCGTCTTTCGCTCTCATGTCTGCCTACTTAGTGCCTCTAAAAATAAAAGCCTCTCAGGGCTGATTGACTGGCGGCGGGCGAAGGCGGCCAAAGTGCGGCCTAGACGGAGGATGAAGGCGGACGAAGACATTATAACAGAAAGAACTAACAAATGGGAGAACCGTCGACGGAAGAGAAAAAGTGATGGCAGAACAGGTGGAGAGAAGTGAAAAAATGAGGAAAGGGAGGGAAGTTAAAGGACAGAAGACGAAAGCAGAAATCAAGACAAGTAGGACAGGAAGCAGGGTGTGGAGAAGGGACAAAATAAGTGAGGGAAAAGGGCAGAAGAAGAAAGTCAGCTTCTCTCACCACTTGCAGGAGCGCCAGGTAGCCGGCGCCGACGTTGTCAAAGTTGACCTTGACCTTAGTCCAGTAGTAGAGCGAGGTGTCGTTGAGGGCGTCGCACTCGGACCTGTTGTTGACCCGAGCGGCGTCGTGGACGTGGCCCGTGCGGTTGACGCAGCGCCCGAACTTGCCGGCGAACAGGTTGACGCCCATGATGCTGAAGATCAGCCAGAAGATCAAGCACACCAGCAGCACGTTCATGATGGAGGGGATGGCGCCGATCAGCGCGTTCACCACCACCTGCGCCGACCCAAACAAAGCCCGTCAAAACGTCTCGGTAAGGGTTACGGTCCCGTTAAAGGTGACGCAAAAACTTTTCGGGGAACGACTCATCATTTGCCAAAAATCCAGTACGTTAAGCCTTCATGGACGGCAAATATACATTTTAAATCCATCTTAATTCAACTTTTCTTACCCGCATGCCTTCAAAGCGGGACAACGCCCGCAGCGGTCGGAGCGCCCGCAGCGTCCGCAAGGATTTGATGGCGGCAAAGTCCGAATAACCCAACGTGTTGGCCACCAGGCTGACCAGCGACACCTGCGTTCAAAGTGCGAGTTACGCCCTCCCGCGAGGCGTCGGAGAAAGCCACGGCCGGCGGACTCACGTCAACGATGAGAAAGTCCAGCCAGCACCAGTAGTTGGTAAAATACTTCTTAAATCCGTACGCAAGCCACTTGAGCATCATCTCCAGGATGAAAATGTAAGTGAAGATCTTGTCGGCGTACTCCAGCACCACCTTCACCACCTTCCTCTGCTCGATGTAGATGTCCTCGAACGCCTGCGGAGTGGGACGGACGGACGTCACGGTCGAACCCGGGCCGGAGAAAGAGAGAGGACGCCGGAGAGATCTGACCAGCGCGCCCGAGCTGAGCAGGATCATGAAGATGATGAAAGACTCGAACCAGCTGTGCTCCACGATGTGGTAGCACGTCTTCCTCATGCGCCACCACACCTGACCCAACCCCGTCGTGGTGTCCACCTCGCAGCACTTGAATCTGCTCGTGCACACTGAGCAAAAAATGATTTTAAAAATGGAAGAAACGTATCAAATAAACATCCTCCCAGTCATAATGAATTGGACGTCCATCACCATCATTGGCAGGAAATTAAAAAATCTCATTAGAGTTTTATTTGGGGCTGTAACCAGAGTCTATATGAGTTATTTTTTTTATTCATTAAAAAAAATCCATATACGATATCATAATAAGTCATTTTAAATGAGGAAAGTAGTCACTTCCCCTAGAAAGTGGTGATTAATTATCGTTTTAAAATGATGACTACTGTTAGTTGACTGCTCAAGCATATGATCAGTCATGCTTTTATTGCGAAAGAACAGTCTCCAAAACGTCTGCC
Source organism: Corythoichthys intestinalis (assembly GCF_030265065.1). Classification (NCBI taxonomy): domain Eukaryota; kingdom Metazoa; phylum Chordata; class Actinopteri; order Syngnathiformes; family Syngnathidae; genus Corythoichthys; species Corythoichthys intestinalis. The sequence goes on along the minus strand of NC_080414.1, from coordinate 796,348 downwards.
AGGTCACCACGGTTACGCGTGTCATTAAACCGGCATCACCTTGGTTACCGATCGGCCCGCCGCCAGTTTGGGCGAGCGCGCGCCGAGACCGGCGATGAGCCTCTCTACCGGGTCGACGCGGTCCGAACGCGCGCGTGTCAGGGAACGCGGTTCGCCGTTGGCCGCTGCGCTTCCGCCTGAGATGGCATCGTCGGTATGTGCGCGGGTGGGGCGCCGCGTCGGCCAAAGAGCTGGCATTTAGCAGCCTAATGAGGCAGATCATCTGGCGACGTTCTACGAGTCTTTCACTTTACGCGTGAGAGAATCCGTGTCATCTTTCCGCACGTGCGTGCGCATTCATATGCAGAGTTAAAGGGGGGGGCATGCTCCCCTGGTGGCCGAAAAGTGTCATTGCATGCAATTGCCTTTTCCGGTAAAATATTGTCTCTAGGATGCTGGCCAAAAGTATTGGCACCTCTGCAATACTGTCAGATAATGCTCAATTTCTCCCAGCAAATGATTGCAATTACAAAATGCTTTGGTAGTAATATCTTCATTCATTTTGCTTGCAATGAAAAAACACAAAAGAGAATGAGGAAAACAATTAAATCATTATCATTTTACATAAAACTCCAAAAATGGGCCAGACAACAGTACAACACTAACCTTTACCCTCAGCTTAAAACTTGGTATCACAACCTTTAGACAAAATAACTGCGGGATTCATTAATGAGTTTCTTACAATGCTTTGCTGGAATTTTAAACCATTCTACTTTGGCCAACTGCTCCAGGTCTCAGATTTGAAGGGTGCCTTCTCCGATCTCTCCACAGGTGTTCAATGGGATTCGGGTCTGGAGTCACTTTAGAAGTCTCCAGTGCTTTCTCTCAAACCAGTTTCTAATGCTTTTTGAAGAGTGTTTTGGGTCACTGTCCTGCTGGAAGACCTCTGAAGGAGACCCAGCTTTCTCACACTGGGCCCTACGTTATGCTGCAAAATTTGTTGATAGTTGTCAGACTTGATCATGCCAGGCACACGGTCAAGCCGTCCAGTGCCAGAGTAAGCAATGCAACCCCAAAACATCAGGGATCCTCCGCCATGTTTGACTGTGGGGACTGTGTTCTTTTCTTTGAAAGCCTGTAAACTCTATGTTGATGCCTTTTCCCAAAAAGCTCTACTTTTATCTCATCTGACCAGAGAACATTCTTCCAAAACATTTTTGGCTTCCTTAGGTAGGTTTTGGCAAACTCCAGCTTGGCTTTTTATGTCTCTGGGTCAGAAGTGGGGTCTTCCTGGGTATCCTACCATAGAGTGCCTTTTCATTCAAATGCCGACGGGTTAACACTGTTGTACCCTCGGACTGCGGGACAGCTTAAACTTGTTTGGACGTTAGTTGAGGTTCTTTATCCACCATCCGCACAATCTTTCATTGAAATGTCAATTTTTCTTTTCTGTCCACACCTAGGGAGGTTAGCAACAGTGCCGTGGGCTTTACACCTATTGATAGCACTGCGCACGGTAGACACAGGAACTTTCAGCTCTTTGGAGATGGACTTGTAGCCTTGAGATTGCCCATGCTTCCTCACAATTTTTGCTTCTCAAGTCCTCAGACAGTTCTTTGGTCTTCTTTTAATGTGGTACACACAGGACAGAGGTTGAGTCAACTTTAATCCATTTTAACTGGCTGCAAGTGTGATTTAGTTATTGCCACCACCTGCTACGTGCCACAGTTAAGTAACAGGTGCTGTTCATTACACAAATTAGAGAAGCATCACATGATTGTTCTTTTTTTTTCATTCATCATCTTCCGCTTGTTCCGGGGTCGGGTCGCGGGGGCAGCTTTAACAGGTCCGGTTGGTCTGAACACTTTTAATGTTTCACATTGAGAGTATGAGATACTCCCATTGTGATCACTCAACATACCTCATTTATTATGACAAAGCAGCGAACACGAAGGGGTTAAGGGGGAACAGAAAAAAAGAAACAAGAAAGAAAAGCAACAGCAAGAAACACATTGAACATCTACACCAGACATGTCCAAAGTCCGGCCCGGGGGCCAAATGCGGCCCGTGGACAAATTTCATCCGGCCCCCAGCATCTGTCACAAAATCAATAAAGTCTGGCCCACACAAAGACTTAATAAAATTGGTCAGCAGTACTGCTACCAGCATATGAAATATCTTACACACTAAATGCTGCTCCTCATTTACCCACGAAAAGGCAGCAGCACTTTAAGCAACATTACCCTGTGTAGCCATTACTCCAAATTTTTTAAAATGGCGACAATCAACAACAAAAAAAAAAAAAAAGAACGTTGACTGCGACGGCCGACGCTTCAAAGATAGGTGGAAATTGGACTGTTTCTTCACTAAAATACGCAACAACTGTCTGCCTCATTTACAAAAAGACAGTTGCTGTTTTTAAAGAGTTCAATGTGAGGCGATATTACCAAACAAGATACGCTGACATGTACAACAAGATTACAGGGAAGATCCGTAGCGAGAAATTGAAGCAACTTGAAGCTAGTTTAATTTCACAGTGGCAGTATTTCGCAAGAGCCCGAGAGTCGAAAGAGAACGCCACAAAAGTTAGTTGCGATATTGTTGAAATTATTAAATAAAAAAAATAATAAAGCAAATGTGACACACAATGGATTGCTAAAATTTGCTTAAATATATTATTCGACATAAAGGACGTCGGCCAAGGTCGGCCCCCCAAATTTTTGCCACACCAAATCTGGCCCCCTTTGCAAAAAGTTTGGACACCCCTGATCTACACCAACTATGAATATGTTGGCGCTATCGTCAGCTAGATGCATTTCCGGTTGACACCATGTGGGGGAGGGGGGGCCTGTTGACCAGGGAAAGAAGGGTTTTCAAAAGGTGCCAATACTTTTGTCCGGCCCGGAGTTTTGTGTATAATGATAAAGACTGAATTTTTTTCCCCCATTCTCTTTTGTGTTTTTTCATTGCAAGCAAGATAAATGAAAATATTACTATCAAAACATTTGTAATTGCAATCATTTTCTGGGAGAAATTCAGCATTATCTGACAGAATTGCAGGGGTGCTTATACATTTGGCCAGCAGTGTATGTGTCAGATTTGATACACTTAGAATTTCATACATTTTTTAACTCAAATTCATCATTTTTAAAATTCTCTTCTCAAAAAAATTGATGGATGCACATGAATCTGCAGGATTTAGAATCAGGATTTAGCAAGGGTTTTCGATCTTAAAGTGGTTGTTCCACATTCGTTTTGATTTTTATACATATATATATATATATATATTTTTTTTTTTTACAAATTTGAAAAAAATGGTTCCATTAAGACCTTATTTTTCAAATCTTGGGATTCTCTGACCATTGCTTCATGTTGCAGGCCTTTAAGGGTTAACCACAAAAAATGCGCAATAGCCAACATACTACTATAGTGATTGCCAGGAAGCCAATGGATTTGTCTAAAAATGTACGGAGTAAAAGTCAAAGTTTAGCTCCAAGTTGTCACCCCAATTTCATTGGTCATGTTTATTCAAATGAGGCTCCTCTATTTGTAAATTGCTATGGAGTATTTTTTTCATTTACAAGCACGTTTGTCAGCCGATGAGCTGAGTAGACCAGGGAATGTCAAAGTCATTTCGGTTGGCCAACGAGATCTCACGTGGGCCGGACCAGTTTTTTTGGGGCCTTATCAGCGAACTAACTGGCCGCCGTTTACGGCGAGCAACATCTATCCGATGTCTCGTGTCGTCAACTGTGCTGAACGATGATCCTTCGCAGCCGATCCTCCCAGTTAGAGCCAATTGGGCATCTATCGCTGTCAATGGCAGGCAATAGTTCATTTTGTGTCACTTCCTTGTCAATTTAGGGTACATACAGGTCATTTCCCATTGATTTTTTGGGCATGGGTGACTTCCTATTGGTTTTGGGGCACTTTTGGGTCATTTTCTTGTGAACTCATTGGCTGCCATTTTGACCGGGAGAGGGCCAAAGAACAAAGTGACTGCGGACACGAAACCGAGCCAAGCGCAGTAATGCACGCACTCGATCACACAAAACACAATTTGTTTTGGTTTATGGCGGCGATGTAAGAATAAAAGCACGCGATTCGTCAGGCACGACCATTCCGCAAGAGGGCCAGATCAGACCCCGTAGCGGGGCGCGGGCCGCACGTTGGGTACCCTTGCAGTATACGAGTATTTCTACTTTGCAGTGTGCAAAGTTGCATGAAATAAGCCGAGCTCAGCACACGCTTCCGCGCTAGCGGCAAGCGAGGCACTCTTCATCACGAGTAGAAAAACAAGATGGTGACCTTCACTTATCTCCGCGCTTGCTCAACACTTGCTGGGATTTTCCCGCTCAGTTGACCTTTCTGCCTGCGACGTGAATAATTAGCGGCGCAAAACGCACGCACGCACGCACTTTATGCCTGTCCGTCCGTCCGTCATCCCTCCCCCTCTCTAGCTACACTTTGTCTCCCCCGATGATGTCACGAAAACAAGCTTCCCGCGGTCTGTCACCGCCGCCGGCCCGGCGGGACGACCTGCCAAAAGAGCGGAGGCCGCGGCCAGGCGAGGCCGGCTCCAGATGGCCACACGCAAAGACGCGACACGCACGTGAACACATCGCACACAAAGATGAGCACGCTATACATGAAAATGCCCCGAACAATGATGCCATCACTAATTCGCTGTTATTACTAGACTCGAAATTGGTGAAATTATTTGGATCACTTCAATTGGATGTCCGGCACCGTCGTTGGCGTCGAAAGATGAGCACTTGTGCTTGGTTCTCCCGCAACGGGTTCATTGCGTTTCACTTTCTGTCCGTTTTGAGGCTCTTATTGCCATTTTTGTTGATTTTGAGTCACTTCCTGTGTTGATTTCAGGTCGCTGCCTGTTGATTTTGGGGTATTTTTGGTCACATTCTGCACTTTCGGAAGATTTTGGGGCATTTTTTTTTTTTTTTTTTGCAGGTCCGAGTTGAAAAGCAATAGGATTGAACGGAAATGCCGTCGTGGGAGTTGAATGTGCCACGGAAAATGAAACGGGCCAAATTCTAGCCCAATTTTTACGTTTTTACCCAAAACTGGCCGATAATGCTTGTGCGCTTTGATTTTGTGACTCTGTAAATGATGTTGACAGAAAATGCATTAGGACAAGTAGCATTTTCAACATGAGTTTTTTTTTTGTTGTCTTTGAAATAAATTGGCCGATTTTTTATGGAGGTAGATTTGTGTATTACTCTAACACACCAACTATATAAATAAATAAATAAATAGCGCTTATACCATAGTTTAAGGAAAACAAGCAGAATATAGGACATAAGAGATACATGACGCCTTCTTATCACGGACGCCCAACGTGTGCATCATGCAAAAGACTGAACAAGACTGACGCTGACAAGCCCACGTCTGCACCACCAACTCCCACAATTAGTTCCCTTCAACAGTCCAGAGCAAATTGCGGGACGTCCCATCCCAACACAAGGAACACCGGAGAACGCCCGAGATCCAACTGATAACACGACTGACAAGGTTCCAGGAACCCCTTTGACGCTGAGGTGGCAAAATCCACAACCCTCGCTGTCATGACAACAGTAACTCCCGAATCATCCTGTCCAATCCACAAACAAACCATAATCCTAAACAACGCCCAAACACACCCTTCTTCCTGTCCACGGCCCGCCCCGAGAGAGCCTTCAAAAGACAACGTTTGACTATGCATTGTCATTTTTTCTCGGGAACGTTTTGTTCACTTGTGATATGGTGACCTTGGATCCTCCCCTGGGTCCCTCTGTGCTGTATAATTGCTGTCGACTCAGGAAAAAAATGTCAACTTGTGTTTCGAGGCCTTTTTCCAGCTTTCAAAATGGAATCAGTACAAGGGGTTAAGACTAAGGTGAACACGCGGAGTTTGGCCTTTTGGCCGTCGGCATTTCGCGGTTGGACTTGCGTGATTTTGGAAATCTGGCTAAAGGGTCAGATTCCTTCAAGGAGGAGGGCTAACAGACATGTAAAACATGTTTGCGGAGAGTGGCTACCGAAGAGGAAATATCTCCAATATGATTTTGCATTTGTACAAAATTAAAGGTTGGTAAACACTTCCATGAAGTCTGGGCTTCCCTGGTAAAGCTGCTGCCCCCACAAGCCGACCCCAGATTAAGCGGCGGCAGATGATGGATGAATGGATGGTCCATGTAAAAGGAGCATAAAAAGAGTGGGGAACCTCCCAATTGGGGCCCCTCTAAACAGAATTATTGTCAACAAATGAGTGTTATTAATTTCATGAAATGCTGATTCATCATTATGTTTTTTTGGCGCTCACAATCTGTCCTCCCCGCGGCGCCACACGAACAGCTGCTGCGGTCTCAAAGGTTCCCTCGGTAGTCGGCCGACGCCGCTCTTCATTTGCCGTGACGAGCCAGGAGGCGACGTCAGCGGGTGGCGCTGTGCCACACGACAATGGAAGAGCCTATAGGTTTGGAAACCTCAGCTGCCGTGGACGGGGATCGCCGTCCAATCAGTGTATCGCTAGTTTAAGAAAATCAAATTTGTTCTTCCTCTGGCCAAGATGCACCCTCTTACCAGTGAGTTTCGCTGCCCCCCCCTTCAAATGGATTGGACGACTAGCGCTGTCAGTGACAGCCAATGAATTGAAATGTCATGAGTTGTGGTTAGAGCCTGCGTTCAACAGAGGACGAAAAGATGAAAAAAAAAAAAAACCCACGTTCCCATTTTGTTGTTTGCACCAGAGCGTGTGAATAAATGTGAGTTGTGAAGGCGCTGAGTCAGGAGGGAGCCCCCCCCCCTCCGCCCCCCACCATAAATCTTACCTGAAGGGATGAGGCCGAGGGGGCGGGGCTTCCCTCGATGACATTGCGCGCGTCAGCCGTTCGGCTCGTGCGACTCGCTGACGCCGCGACTCGCCGCCGAAGCTCTTTTGTCACACGGCGCGTGACGTCGTGGCTTTCGGGAGCGCCGGCCAGTGACCGTACGTAACTCTTAATAGACGTCCAATCCATTTTTATCCAGTTCCATTCTTTAATGACCGCAGCGCCTACTCTGCAAATACTATACATATCTTGATTGGCAGTCAATGAGTTGACCCTTTCTTTGTAGGGTGAGTGACTATTTCTTTGTATAATTACAGTTGTATGAAAAAGTATCTGAACCTTTTGGAATTTCTCACATTTCTGCATACAATTACCATCAAATATGATTTCATTAGGGCTGTCAAACAATGAAAATTTTTAATCGAGTTAATTACAGCTTGAAAATCAATCGTAATTAATCGCAGTTCAAACCATCTATAAAATATGCCATATTTTTCTGTAAATTATTGTTGGAATGGAAAGATAAGACACAAGACTGATATATACATTCAACATACTGTACATAAGTACTGTATTTGTTTATTATAACAATAAATCAACAAGATGGCATTAACATTATTAACATTCTCTTAAAGCGATCCATGAATGGAAAGACTTGTAGTTCCTAAAAGATAAATGTGAGTACAAGTTATAGAAATTTTATATTAAAACCCCTCCTACTGTTTTTGTTTTATTAAAATTTGTAAAATTTTCAATCAAAAAATAAACTAGTAGCTCGCCATTGTTGATGTCACTAATTACACCATGCTCACTCATTGTGCTTAAACCCATAAAATCATTTGGACCCAAGCGCCAGAAGAGGGCGCCAAACACCAAAAAACAAGTAACAAGCAGACATTACACTGCTGTCATTTTAATCTGTTTGAGCGGGGCATGTGCGTTAATTGCGTCGAATATTTTAACGTGATTAATTTTAAAAAAAAATTAACGCCCGTGAACGCGATAATTTTGACAGCCCTAGATTTGATCTTTGTCAAAATCACACAGATGAAAAATGCAGTACCTGCATTAATTAAAATCACCCAAAAATGTATCAGTTTTCATATTTTAATGAGGATAGCATGCAAACGGGGGAAAAAATAAGTGAACCCTCGGCCTAAGGAGACTTAAAGAGCAATTGAAACCATTCTTTACCAAACATTATAAGTCAGGTGTGTACCTAATCACTGTGGTGGTTAAAAGCTGCCCTGTTCACTATAAAACACACACCTGGTAAGAAATGTCTCGATGAGAAGCACTGTCTGAAGTGTGTCATGGCTCGGTTAAAAGAGCTGTCAGAAGACCTACGCTACCGTTCAAAAGTTTGGGGCCGTTTTGACCCCAAACTTTTGAACCGGATTGTACATAATGAAAAATCCCATATGATACGCTACGGTTCAAAAGTTTGGGGTCAAAGCGACCCCAAACTTTTGAACGGTCGTGTACCATCAAAGATTGTTGATTCGTATAAAGCTGGGAAAGGATACAAAAACATCTCTAAAATTCTCGATGTTCATCAATGGACAGTCAGTCGGCACTGTTGCTTCTCTCCCAAGGAGTGGCCGTCCAACAAAGATGACGCCAAGAGTTCAGCGCAGAACACTCAGAGGTAAAAAAAAAAGAACCCTAGAGTGTCTGCTAAAGACTTACAGAAATCACTGGCACAGTCAAATATTTCTGTGCACACATCAACTATGGAGGAATCCATGGTGCCACTGCTGTCTAAAAAAAAAAAAATAATAATAATAATAAATTGTTGCCCGTTTAATGTCTGCAAAAAGGCACTTGGACACTCCACAGTAGTTATTTTGTGGACTAATTAAAGTTGAATTGTTTGGGAATAACACACAACATCATGTGTGAAGGAAAAATGAAACAGTTCACCAACATCAACTCCTCATCCCCACATGAAGCAGGGTGGAGCGAGCATCATGATTTTGGGCTGTTTTGCTGCCTCGGGGCCTGGACAACTTGCAATCATTAATGGAAGAATGAATTCAAAAGTTTATCAGGATGTTTTGCAGGAAAACCTGAGGCTGTCTGTCAGACAGTTGAAGCTAAAAAGAGGATGGCTGGATGCCGCAACAAGACAATGATCCAAAACAACTTCAGAATGGTTTCAGAAGAACAAAATACACATTCTGGAGTGGCCAAATCAAAGTCCAGACTTGAAACCCATTGAGACGCTGTGGCATGACCTAAAGACAGCAATTCATGCCAACCATCCCAGGAATCTGACTGAACTACAGCAGTTTTATAGAGAAGAATGAGCCAAGATTAGTCCTGATTGATGAGCTAGACCAGGGGTGGGCAATTAATTCCACAAAGGGCCGCAGTGGGTGCGGGTTTTTGTTCATACCCATCATGAGGACAGCCTTTCACCAATCTGGTTTCTTACAAGTGCAATCAGTTGATTGCAGTCAGGTGCTCCTTGTTTCCACCGAAACCTCATTGGTTATACTGTGTGTGCTGAATCAGTTGGAACAAAGACCAGGACCCACTGCGGCCCTTGAGGACCGGTTTGCCCACCCCTGAGCTAGACTCATCTGCAGCTACAGGAACCGTCTGGTTGAAGTTATTGCTGCCACAAAAATATTAAATGTGATGGTTCACTCACTTACTTTTCCCCCTTTTGTCATTGTTTGCATGATATCCACATTAAAATATGAAACCCATAAATGTTTGGGTGGTTTTAGTTAAAGGAGACACTGTTGTTTTCAACTGTGTGTTTTTGACAAGATCAGATCACATATGATGGTGATTTTACTGTATACATAAATGTGAGAAATTGCAAAGGTCCACATACCGCTGTATATTATCATCATCCGTTTACTAGAAAGGGCCATTTCTGTAGAAATGAGTCGGTAACAAACTGAAATCTTGAGTCGTTTCCTATTAATTTGTGGGGATTCCTGGGTCATTTCCTGGTCATTTTGGTTCAATTCCAGGTCACCTCCTATTGATTTGAGGGAATTTCTGTGTCACTTTGTGTGTGTTTTGGGGCAAATCCATGAGAAATAACACTCCAAATGGACATTTTTAAAAAAATGAGTTGTCTATAAAGGGTTAAGTACTTTATTTCCTAATTTTGACCAACATCTGGAAACGACATTTCCCGCTTATTTTCCAAAGACTGCGTGTGCGGGGTGCGCTTACTGTCGGGGAAGCAGTTTTCGGGGTCCGCGGCCTCTTCGGCCATCTCAGAGTACTCGTCTTCCTCGTCGCCGGGCTTCCTCAGGTCCACCGTGCTGCCCTCCGATAGGCTGACGTCGTCCTTCTGCCGAACACACGACCGCGCGATGAGGATGTGATCAATCGTATTGTTGCCGTGCGCGTGAAAGCGGTTTGAAGGACGGAAAGCATTTTTGATGAGCGAATCAAAGCTTTGTTCCTGCGGAAGACACCTGACACCTGCGCGGGGGTCACGGTTCATCTCCGCACCTGCTGTCCGCCTTTCGCGTTAGCTTAGCGTGGGCTACCGCCGGCCTGAATTTGAAGCCACGGTCTGATCGGTCCGGGCTTTCTGACTTCGCGGGAGCCCGACGCCGCACGAGTAGAGCGAGCGAGCAGGTGCGCCGCGTGATTAAAGATGACCCGTCATAATCAACTGAGTCAGCGTGCACGCAGGCACGACACAAATCTGTCGTTTCAAGTTAGACCTAAAGAACCTCCCGCTGTCCACCTTGTGCTGCAAGCGCGCACACACACACACACAAAAAAAAAAAAAAAAAAACTCACACTTTTGCGCCAACATCTATTTTCAAATGTGTACGCTGGGGTTGCCACGACAAAGGATGATCAAATAAATGGGCAACTATTTTGATAGCTGAATCACTTTGAGATATTGAGGACCTCAAATTGGTCCAAATAGTCTTTTTTGATGGCTGAATTTACATTCCAGATAAAAAGTATTGGGGAGAACATTCTGTTTGTCCATGAAAATGGTATATAATAATAGGAATAAAACATTATATTGTCTAATGATTGACGTCGTCGCGGAGGAAAACAGAACAAAAATGAGAAAAGCCGACTCAGGTTACCTGTTGGCGCTCGGCGTCGTCTTCCCGCGAGTCGTCGCTGCGGTCGTCTCGGTCCACCTCATCGTCATCGTCGTCCTCATCCTCCTCCGGGAACTCCACGTCGGACTCGCCGGGCGCGATGGGTACGCTGACGGTCAGGTTGGGGTCGGTCACGTAGCTGTCGTCTTCGGGCGCCGCGTACTTCTCCACGTGGCGGCCCGGCAGGTGGAGCTGGTTGAGGGGCTCGCCCCGGGCCGGCCGCGGACCCGCCTCGGGGGCCGGCGCCGCTCCCGCCACGCCGCCGTTGGCTTCGGCGCGGACGCCGCTCAAACGCTTCAGCTTCAGCATGCTTTGGGCCTCCTTGCGGTTCTGCCGACGCCGCTTCAGGTTCCCGTTGAAGAAATCCAACACCTGGGCGAATTTTAAGTGGCAGCGAATGAATAAACTGAAGGCGATAGTACCTTTTCTCGTAGGCACCGTCTAACTGTTTGCATTATTCTAACACACCTAATATAATCAATCAGGGAATAGTATCGTTCCTCGTATTTACTGATCGGTATTAATCTAACATACCCAATATAAAATAAATAGCACTTATACACAGAATATAGGGCATAGGATATACATGACACCTTCTTATCATGGAAGGCCAACGTGTGCTTTATGCAACTGACTGAGCAAGATTGACGCTGACAAGTCCACGTGTGCACCACCAACTCTCACAATCAGTTCTCCCAGACAGTCCAGAACCAATGGCGGGACGCCCTGTCCCAGCACAAGGAACACCGGAGAACGCCCGATATCCTACTGATAACACGACTGACAAGACTCTAATAGCCCCTTTGATGCGGAGGTGGCAAAATCCACACCCCTCGTTGCCCTGACAACATTAACTCCCGAATCCTCCTCTCCAATCCACGAACAGACAATAATCCTAAACACACCCTTCTTCCCGCCCACTGCCCGCCCTGCGAGAGCCTTCAAAAGACAAATGTTTAACTAAGCATTGCCATTTTTTTCTGGGGAACCTTTTGTTGGACTTGTGATATGGTGACCTTGGATCCTCGCCTGGGTACCTCTGTGCTGTATGATTGCTGTCGACTCAGAATAAATTTCCAACTTGTGTTTCAAACACTTTTTCCAGCTTTCAAAATGGAGTCAGTACAAGGGGTTAAGACTAAGGGGGCGTTTACATGGTGATTCTCCGAGAAGACAAAAAATTTAATGTTTGCATCTATATGGTACAGTCTCCATTCGACCAATGTCGCAATTCCGCATCAAAACGATGTAGTATTCATGCCAGGCTCTGGGGGACAGTGCAGATTTACAAGGCGACAGCGAATGATGCACTTTGACCCCAACAACCTCCTCAGCCCGGAAGACAGCATGCCCACCCACTCAAAGCAGTGGCATTTTTTTTGCTCCAAAAGGCACAAAACTGGAAACGTTCAACATACAAATTAAAACTATTATTAAATCGATAAATTAAAGATGACGTTCCGCCATTTGCCGTTTTTAATGTTTAGTAGCACCGCTGCGAACGGCCAATGTAACGTGTGCAAGTGCTGACGTTATCGGCGCGGGAGCTTTCCATTGATATGGATGCAGAGCAAGCCCCCGCAATCGAATCTTTTCACTTTGGAGGAAAGATTCCAAGGTTTGCGTCTTTGCCTTCCGTCTTCGCCGACACCATATGAAGGCTAGGCCAATCCGCAGCACAGTCATTGTGTCTTGCTGTCGAAGAGTCTCCATGTAAACTGCCCCTAAGGCGAACGCGCGGAGTTTGGCCTTTTGGCCGGGTTGTCGGTGTCTCGCCGACCCGGGTTGTTGGCGCTGCGCCAGCGGTTCGGCTGGCGTGATTCCGGCAGTCTAGCTAAAAATTCATATTCCTTCAAAACCCACCCCAGGAACGTCACCCCTGCCAACATGGCCGCCGAGTGGCCATTTTGGTAGGTGTGAATAAAAAGTTGAGTAGACGTCCAATCCATTTGAAGTGGAAAGGTGGTGGCAAATGATTTGTTCACTGCCAACCCTCCTACTTCAAACAGATTGGACATCTAATGTCACGATGCCAGAATGGCCCTGTTGCAAAATGGCCGACAAGTCACCACGGCCATCCCCACAGGCTCTAGGATCTTTTACCTAAAGTACGTAGCAGCTGATTAAGCTCAATTAACGGCATTGTATCCGATTTTTTTTGTCATACTAATACTACGACTTTATTCTTGTAATATTACGACTTTCTCCTTGTACTAACACTACGACTTGTGATCTCCTGGTCTTTTTTTCTTTCTCGATGAAGCAATGACGTGTTTCTGTCACGTCGCGGCTTCGCCTACCTGGCGGCGGCACCAGGCCAAGCCCCGCCCGATCCTGTGCAGGGCGATGTGCAGGTTGTTCATCTCGCCGTCGTCATCCGGCGCCGAAAGGTTGTCCGAGCTGAAGCTGCTGAGGAGCAGCGCCAGGAACAGGTTCAGCAGCTGGAGACGCACAAAGGTCGCGTGTTAGCCTTCACGGGAACTGACAACGCCGGTCAGATATAAGGAAAAAAAAAAAAAAAGTCAGGTTTGCTCTTTGTATGCAATTGTGATCACACAATGTGCGATTGTTACATAACAATTCTATCCTGAAGCTCCTGCTGGTGTTTGTGTAAGAGGAAACCGGGCCAATGGGTCAATATCCGCGACCCGAGTACGCGCGGATCGACGCCGCCGGTCGCACGTCGGGTTTCGCTGACCTAAAATATCGGCGCGCCGTTGGGTGACTTTTCCTCCTCGTTGCGGGGATGATTTGCAAAGCCAAAGCAAAAATTGGGAAACCCTTTCACGCACAAATGCAAGCATGAAAATTGGTCAGGGGTTAAAAAAGTGAGAAGAGTGGAGAATATATGTTCCAGTACACTGTACAACTAGGGCTGTCCCAAACGACTCATTTTCTCCCGTTTAGTCGACTAATCAAATATATGTTTTTTCTTTACTAATTTAGCAATGACATTTTTGATGATGTTTATTGATTCACAAAAAACATTTTGGAACCCTTAAATTCTTTATTAAATTACAAATAAACACGTAAATAACAACAATAAATCACAAATAAACAATGAGGTCAAATGCCGATTGCATTAACTCATGAAAAACAATGGAATGTAAACAGATCCAGGACACTGACTTCCTCACCTTTCAAACAGGATTCAAAACAATTCTTAAAAAGAATATCTAGCATTAATATTATAGTGTATTACTATATATAATGGTAGTAACCTATTGGCCCGAATATAAGACGGCCTTGATTATAAGACGACCTCCTCTTTTTCAAGACTCAAGTTTGAAAAGAAGACTTTTTGAACATCAAATTAATTTTTATACAGAAAATTACAGTACATCCGAAATAAATGATTATAACAATATATTTGAGAGAAAAAGCATATTATTTGGCCTCATTCAAATCTTAATATCTGATCATTTAAATATGTAAACTAAAGTGCAATCACATTCGTAAATGAATGGCTTCTGGTTTTTGAAATGTACATGAATCAATCTATATTGATAAAACAATAAAATTGCAATGACTGCATTAACCATCAAAGTGAAGTCTAACTAACTGTAGTCTTGAAACAAATCTGAATAAGGAAAAACATTGCAATAAAATAATGCAAACTGGTTCAACTTGAGAGTAGCTGAGATCTGTCATGACAGAACATCGCTTCAATGATATCTGGCGCCATCTAGCGTCGTGAATGTGTATAATGTCTAGACCGCGAATATAGGACGACCCCCTTTTTCAGTCGTATTTCAATGCAAAAAACACCGTCTTATATTCGGGCCAATACGGTATAATAATTATTCATTGGCGATCAGATTTTTCATAAAGGGTGTGATTTTAAAGCTATTTTTAGTGTAGAATCTGAATCCTTAAGTATGTGGAATTAACTCCAGACATCGTTATTTATATGACAAACATGGCGTGCTTTTATTTTGAAATGTTCATCGGAAGTATGTTGGCTAAATCGCTAACCGTAAGCTTTACACTCCGCAAAAAAAGCTCTTTTTGTCATTGCATGTGGTGTCAGTAACCCCCCCCCCCATTTTTTTCATTTGCAAATGCTGTTAACCAGTGATTTTTCATGTTTGAAGTGTCACCTTTTAACCGCAAGTTTGTGTTTTGGAGAAGACTGCCAATGTCTTATAGCAGGCTAAAGTAGGTTGTCTTTTTTCCTCTTTAGCCTCAATGTAGCAATGCTAACGTTTACAGTGTTTAATGTAGATGTGTTTCCTTATTTTGTTATATCTGAACTTTAATTCTACGGCGTGTTGATGACCAACAAACATCTGTGAAAGGAACTGGAGTCTCAATTGCCATCAGCACGCACGCGGGGTGATAAAACGCAGCCGTGAAAATGATCTCATTGCGTATTGTGACAGGCTTAGCAACCTCAATAAAACGTTGTTATTTAGTTAGATGGACTTACGATCTGCCAGCTTGTAATTGTCTCCTGTCGTCTTCCAAAATGACAACTGGGTGACGGCGCTTTAGGTGTTCATTCACGGCCGACGTGCAGCCAAGCTTGGCATTGAAGAGCAGTGTTGTTAATCTTACTTTAAAAAAGTAATTAATTACAGTTACAAATGACTTCTCCCAAAAAGTAATTGCATTCAGTTACCTGAATGTAAGAGTAATTCGTTACTTGGCAAAGTAACTGGTGATAATTTTCCCGTTTAGTTTTTTCCCCCCTCAAAAACAAACAAACAAACAAAAAAAATAGGTCACACGATGTGAACTTTAAAAAGTTTTTGGGACAATTGGCCCTAGCCCATTCTTAAAAAACCCTAATTTACCCTTTACCCTGAATCAACCGTTAAAAGTCGTTAAAGTGGCTCCCATTATTGTATTAGTTCCCTGCTGTCTACTTTTGACATGTGTAAGTTTTAAAACTGTTTCATCATTTAGATTCAAGTCAAGATTTTGCCGATTTAGGAGTATTTTAGATAAAAATTTACTTAGGTTCGCTAGGAAGGTTCTCTACAACAGAGCCTTCCTAAGAAGTCTACTGCTTTAAGATGGCGGCTGTTTACTAACGCATCTAGTTCCTATACTGTACATGTTGCTAACGCCGCCATGTCTGTCATTTCGCATCTAGTTCTATATATGTGTCCTATCTACCATGTCTTCCATATCATGTGGGCGTAGTTTGTAGGCTATCGGCTACAGTCAGGTATTATCAGAGCCACCTAGCATCGCGTTTGCTTGGCGTCAACTTTTTTTCTCCTCCCCACTCCTCATTGTCTCAGTGAGTCCGTCTCCCTTTTCTCGCGTCATTCAACCAATATAGTAACGCATAGTAATGCACGCCTTTCCATCCTCAGTAACGGTAACTGTGTTGCCAAGATGAGAAAAGAAGTTACCTGGATTACTCACTACTGTAAAAAATAACGCCGTTAGTAACGCCGTTAAATTGTAACGCCGTTATTAACAACACTGTTGAAGAGACAGGACACAACAGTGTACCATCCTTTGTTTCGGTGAAATAAGTCAATGTTGTGGCCACTCTGGTGCGCTTTTTTGGACGCTTGCATACCAAGCGTCCGACATTAAAAAAATCTACCGACCCTCACACCCCCTTTTTGACTTCAAAAAGGCGAATTTCGCTGAAAGATTTTCATGCCTGGATATATGATGACCGCCCCCCCCAGTCAAAATGGATTGGCCTCTTCCTCTCACTTTGGGCTGTTCGAACAAATAGCATCATTAGATCTGTTGCTATTTGCCAAGGTGTCTTTTCTTTTTTCGGAGACGCGGCTCATCTGGCTCCACGTGAGGAGCGGAGATTTCTTTTCCGCAGATAACGAGCTCGCCTATCATCTGGCTTTCTAGCTCAGCTTTCCATGAAATTCACCCCATCTACGCTTCTGCCATTGTAGTAGCTGAAAGCGGATGGGTTGCGCAATCAAACAGTGGGAAGACACTTATTCTTCTGCTGTCAGCGCCGGCAACTCTATCTGCTCCCGCGGGGGATGGCCCGGCCTGGCCGGCCAAGCCGACCCGTGAATATGTCCCTCCCTCCCGCGTGCGTGCACAAAAGAGGAGGGGTTTGGAAAAAAATGCGGACGCGTGTGTTCAGCTGCAGGTGAGCAGATGTTTGCTTTGCTCTTTCCGCTTATGACAAACGAGCAGGTGAACGCGTTTCCCTGAGTAAGCGATTCACCTGCCCGCCACCTGCCGGGCGGCGACGCCCGCCCGCCTCTGCTTCTTCCTCAAAAAACAATTACCGCGAACAATCACGCGTTCTTTCTCACTACCCACTAGAAATGTCATTTCTGGAGAAATTGCATGGGGATGCTTTGTGACTCTCCTTCTTATATGTAACAAGGTGGAAAGACAGCAGGGGTATGCTATCTTAGGCACCCCACGATTGGATTCGATTACGATTCAGGGTGCTACGATTCGATTATTGAACGATGATCGCGGTATTGACGATGATCACGGTTATCACGATTATCGATGCATCGTACATAACTACCGTAATTTCCCGAATATAACGCACACTGTTTTTCCCCAAAATCAACTTGTAAAATCATGGTGCGCATTATACATGGGCACAGGGATGGAGAAAGAAAACAGTGCCCTCCATAATTATTGGCACCCCTGGTTAAGATGTGTTTTTTAGCTTCTAATAATTTTTTTTTTTTTTTTTAATTCAAATAATATGGGACCTTAATGGAAAAAAGACCAAAGCACACAGTCCCAGGCTTCAACTGGGAGCAAGTTATACAGCAGCCTTTAAAAGAAAAGTCACATCTGTTTTGTTTTCTCTTGGATTCTGGTAAGTTGGAGAAGTTGTCAAATCATATTATTACCGTAAATATTGTCAGTTTATGGTAATGTTTTGAACTACCAATATGCTATGCTGGTGCTGTGTTTCACCATTCAGTAAAATGACATTTCTGTATCTGTACATGAGTTCTGTTTTCTTGGTTTCATCTATTCATTGGTGCTAAAATTAGGGTGCGCGTTATAAACGGGTACAAAAATTTCCCCTAGATTTTACAAGTAAATTTGGGGTGCGCACAGTTGTGCCTTATATTCTGGAAATTACGGTAATTAATAAAGTAGCCAAACAAATTTATGTCCATTATCTATTTAAAATATCCTAATGATTCAACAGGAACGATGGAAACATGCCCATACAACAAAAAGCTGCCCTTAAACTGCTTTTTTTTTTTTTTTTAACAAGAAAATGCAAAAACATTAACCATTTTAAAAGCAGTACTTACACTATTTCTCAACATGCCTATACAACACAAAGCTGACCGTGAGATACCCTTTTTCACAAGAAGGTGCAAAAACATTCGCTGTTTCAAAGGCTGGACTTATTTCTCTCAACAATACAATAAAATTTACACTTGTTGAATGAATTCCACATTTTCTGGAAACAAACAAAGTGTCTTAAGAAATAAGACTTCTAAGAATAAGAATCTACTTTGTTTTCACAGATTTCTGTACTATTTCGCATCTTTGTAGTGTTACTGCTGTACTTAATCCTGGTTTTAAACGTTCTGCATCTGGAGTAAGTTATGTACAACATCAAACAACGCACAACTTGACATGTTAGCAAAGTCGCTCATTAGCATAGCTAATTAACTAATAACATCTCAAAAGCAACAAAAATTAAGGCTAAACAGTACAAGAGGGTTCCTGTACTCACCTCTGATAGACGGACATGGGAGTTCACAAAACACTACAGACTTTTTCCAATTAACACGACTTGAACCTACTGCTGGACAACGGAAAGACAAGGAGCAATGAACTATCGCTCTTCCCCTCTCGCTTTAAAAAATAAATGTCATAAAGTTATAACACGACTGATAAGACTTCAAGAGCCCCTTTGACACTGAGGTGACAAAATCCACAACCCTCGTTGCCCTGACAACAGTAACTCCTGAATCCTCCTGTCCAATCCACAAACAGACAATAATCCCAAACACACCCTACTTCCTGCCCATGGTCCGCCTCGCGAGAGCCTTCAAAAGACTGAATGTTAAACTAAGCGTTGTCATTTTTCTCGGGAACCTTTTGTTGACTTGTTATATGGTGACCTGGGAACGAGTCTGCCTCCTCGCCTGAGTCTGTTTCACCCTACCGTTTGATCGCTGTTGAGCTGAATAAATTGTCAACATGTGCTTTTTCCAGCTTTCAAAATGGAGTCAGTACAAGGGGTTGAGACTAAAGTGAACGCGCAGAGTTTGGCCTTTTAGCCGGGTTGTCGGATTTTCGCCGGCCCGGGTCGTTGGAGTTGCGCCAGCGCGAGTCTGGCGGTTCAGCTAGCGTGATTCTGGCAATCTGGCTAGAAGGTCAGATTCCTTCAATATGTAAAACAAAGATTGCACTTTTAAAGGACCATTACAAAATATAATTGCAGAATTGCAGTTACATTTAAAAATGAATTAAAATACTTGATCTTCACCCCAAACGGTATAAGAAAAAAAAAGAATGAGGATCTAAGTAAAACAAAAGAAAAATTGGCCAACTTGCATAACAAAAGTTCGCTAGCTTAAATGCTATGAAATGTTTTTTTTTTACTATGCTCTTAACAAATCGTTCAAACACATATTCCCACAAAAAAGTATACCAATAAACTAAATTACAAATGTATAAAAAAACATTAGCTCAAACAATATCTTGCCTTATATTGGTCTTAACAGGGAGCAGCTGAATTCTGCCATGTTAAATGAGTTGTCATATTCACTGTTGCCACTAGAGGGCAGTGTATCCACCCAAATCAATAAAACTAAATGCAAACACGTACAAAACCATTACTGTAATTAAAACAAATACTCCAAGCAGCAAAATTTGATTCGAAGCTTTTATCTAATCGAATTACTCAAGTTCATCGATTAAACGTTCCAGCACTAATGAGTACCCTATAAATGGTTAAACTCATTTACTGCTTTATCTTACTGTGTTCTTACAAAAGTAAGAGAAAGAAGAAAAATAATTGGGGGGGGGGGGTAAAATCCCATTTGTAGTGAATAAATGAGAGATTTTCTTTCTTCTCTCCTCAGGCTAGCGGCGCCGACGGGTCCCGTCCCGGGGGGTTTGGACCGGCTGACGTCGTGATGGGGAGGAACACCAAAAACAGATCAGCTCTCCGCTCGTTTATCACTCGCACCTGCGTGTGTGACGGAGACTACCCGAGGTGAACTTTATTGCGTTTGCGCAGACATGAAAAAATAGCTTTCATCATCCAAAGTCGCAGCCAGATCAGAACGCCTCGTATTTTGTCTTTCATGTCGGCGCGTAATTGTCGCTAAAATGGGGCGTAAACAACTCTGTTATCCACTAGAAAACAAAGTCGATAGTTTTGGAGGATTTTACGTCCTTGTTAACTTAATGGTTTACATTTTTGTTTTTTTTTCTCAACGGACACACACTGAAAAGAGAAAGGACTGACCACCAGGTTGCCGATAACCATAACCAGCATGAAGACCAGGATGCAGAGCGGCTGGCCGGCCACCTCCATGCAGTCCCACATGGTCTCGATCCACTCGCCGCACAGCACGCGGAAGACGATGAGAAAGGAGTGGAAAAAGTCCTTCATGTGCCAACGTGGGAGCGAGCAGTCCTTGGAGATTTTGCACACGCAGTCCTGCGGAAAGCAAATAATTCTCCCTTTACTCAGTCTCATTATAATTTTTCAAATACTATGTACAAATACAATAAAGGAATATTAGGGATGCATCCGATACGAGAAAACGGAGGCCCAAAAGGAAAAACTCTTTTGATGCATCTAGAAGCACACAAATATTCTTCCAATTACCGTAATTTTCGGACTATAAACCGCTACTTTTTTCCCTCATTTTGAATCCTGCGGCTTCTAGTCCAGTGCAACGTATTTGTTGATTTACAGTGGAGCAGATAAGTATTTAGTCAACCACTAACTGTGCAAGTTCTCCCACTTGAAAATATTAGAGAGGCCTGTAATTGTCAACATGGGTAAACCTCAACCATGAGAGACAGAATGTGGAAAAACAGAAAATCACATTGTTTGATTTTTAAAGAATTTATTTGCAAATCATGGTGGAAAATAAGTATTTGGTCAATACCAAAAGTTCATCTCAATACTTTGTTATGTGCCCTTTTTTGGCAATAACGTAGGCCAAACGTTTTCTGTAACTCTTCACAAGCTTTTCACACACTGTTGCTGGTATTTTGGCCCATTCCTCCATGTAGATCTCCTCTAGAGAAGTGATGTTTTGGGGCTGTTGTTAGGCAACACGGACTTTCAACTCCCTCCACAGATTTTCTATCGGGTTGAGATCTGGAGACCGGCTAGGCCACTCCAGGACCTTGAAATGCTTCTTACGAAGCCACTCCTTTGTTGCCCTGGCTGTGTGTTTGGGATCATTGTCATACTGAAAGACCCAGCCACGTCTCTTCTTCAATGCTCTTGCTGATGGAAGGAGATTTTCACTCAAAATCTCTCGATACATGGCCCCATTCATTCTTTCCTTTACACAGATCAGTCGTCCTGGTCCCTTTGCAGAAAAACAGCCCCAAAGCAGGATGTTTCCACTCCCATGCTTCACAGTGGGTATGGTGCAATTCCGTATTCTTTTTCCTCCAAACACGAGAACCTGTGTTTCTACCAAAAAGTTCTATTTTGGTTTCATCTGACCATAACACATTCTCCCAGTCCTCTTCTGGATCATCCAAATGCTCTCTAGCGAACCGCAGAAGGGCCTGGACGTGTACTTTATTCAGCAGCGGGACACGTCTGGCAGTGCAGGATTTGAGTCCCTGGCGGCGCATTGTGTTACCGATAGTAGCCTTTGTTACTGTGGTCCCAGCTCTCTGTAGGTCATTCACTAGGTCCCCCCGTGTGGTTCTGGGATTTTTGCTCACCGTTCTTGTTATCATTTTGATGCCATGGGGTGAGGCGGCAGTTGAAAGTCTGTGTTGCCCAACGACAGCCCAAAAACATCACTGCTCTAGAGGAGATCTGCATGGAGGAATGGGCCAAAATACCAGCAACAATGTGTGAAAAGCTTGTGAAGAGTTACAGAAAAGGTTTGGCCTCTGTTATTGCCAACAAGGGGTACATAACAAAGTATTGAAATGAACTTTTGGTACTGACCAAATACTTATTTTCCACCATGATGTGCAAATAAATTCTTTAAAAATCAAACAATGCAATTTTCAGGTTTTTTTCCTACATTCTGTCTCATGGTTGAGGTTTACCCATGTTGACAATCACAGGCCTCTAATATTTTCAAGCGGGAGAACTTGCACAATTAGTGGTTGACTAAATACTTATTTGCTCCACTGTATTTGGGTTGATCGGTAACATTTTATTTGACAGCGGCGTCATTAGACTGTCTTAAGACAGTCATAATTAACCCATGACACTATCATGGCCATTACTGAATGCTTAAGACAGGTGTCATCTGGGAAACTGTGTCACTACATTTATGTCCAGCTCGGATCATTTATATACATTCAAAAGTGAGATAATTTTCCGGATAACACGAAATGACATGTTATAAGCATTCATTAATGCTCATAACAGTGTCATGTCATAATTAAGATTGGCGCCATGAGACTGTCATTAGACAATGTCAAATAAAGTGTTACCAAATACTTTAACTAGCAATTAATGAAACAACTGGAAGAGTAACTGAAGAAATAATTAGCACAGAACATGAATTTTGATTGTTGTTTACATCTGTAGCGCTGCAATGCATGCTAGGAGGCATGTTGGACAACAATAGTGTTGACAGCAAGTGGAAGCAGAGGTTGACTGTCTCCCCCAAGGGAGCAGTGATGGCCAAATGAAGCTTCTTGAAGCAATGAAGTTTTCCAGCCAATTGGTTCAAAGCTTCACGGTGGTTCATTTGGTCTAATGACAGTCATATGAAGCTGCTGTCACATCAAGTGTTACCGGTTAATATCTTTTGGTGTAAATATCCCATAATACAGTGAGGACAAATGCGGATTATAGTCCGTTGCAGTTTATCTATGAACAAAAGCAGTTTTCGTGTCAGATTTGATGGGTGGCGGCTTATAGTCAGGTGCGCCTTATCGTCCGAAAATTACGGTATTTTTAAAATGTATTTTTTTTTTCTTTTAAATATGAAGTCCTACTGCTTTGAATAACAATTTGATACTGACATTTCAGCAATAAACAAAGCAAAATTCAATACAAAACATGTTTGAAATGCTAGTAATCAGTTCTAGGTTTGCAGTTGCCTCCTTGACTTGATTTTCAGTATTTGTATGATATTTTGTCGCGCCTTCCTGTGTGTTTTCCGACGACAATTGAAGGGATCGTTTTGGAACTCTTTTTTTCACTCTTTAAACTGGAAAGTCAACCGTTTTAGCTGCTCAAACGAGGCAAGAAGAAAGAAGATCTAAAGGTGGGAAATGAATTCTTCCACTGTAAAGAGCTCATTAGCGGCGCTAAGGAGCTATTGGCTTGTGTCGATGCAGCTTTTCATGTAGGTGTTGGGCCGCAACTAATGATTACCTTTATCATCGATTCATCGGATGATTAATGGAACGATTCATTGGATAAATGTACATTTTTTCCAATGACCTTCACAATTTAAATTGAGGTTGTTTTAGGCATGCTGAAAGTAACAATGAAGACAAAATGGGTGACTATTTCCTTCAAAACAATAATATTACAGCTCCCTGACTTAACTGTACTTGTGTACTGTTTTAAGTACATAAAACTTGTTAGTTTTTAATCACGGTTCCGTAGACAAATCAGACAAAAGTCCTGTTCATTCAAATAGAAGTGCTGTTGACATTTTTTTTCTCGCAGCGCTGATATAAAATTAAACCAAATCGAATAAGGAGGAATTTTGCTGACTTCATTGCTGCAATTCCAATTTGGGAGTCTTGACAGTTCAGACCGCCAGTCACGTTCTGAAAAAATGTGGCCCAGATCGGATTTGAACCACATACGGAAATGACTCAGATTGGATTTGAAATGGTCCACTTCTATGCAACTTGTCCCGTTCAGACAAGTTAATGCCTGACTCGAGTCGGAAAAACACGAAAAAATCAGATTCGTTCATTAAGACCTGTAGTAGGAACCTAACCTTAGACAGATGCTTTTTTGCTTCCATTTATTTACAAACTCTTGCAGTGCTTCATATTGAAGAACATCTGCAAAGGATGGGGGAGGTATTATGGACAATTATTTTTCACCCATTGTTATGGGTATACTTAAAAATGAATGAATGCAGTTGGCTCTGGAAGCTTTCCCCCCCCCTCTACAAACGTGCTGGATTGGACGTAATTATTTTTTTCCTGACATATTAGGGCAGGATGCCCCGTTTTGAACACTGGAAGTCCCGGGGCTTTTTTTGGCTATAAAGAAAGACCAGAAAGGCGTCAAATGACCCCGATACCAAACTGACTACTTGGTTTTGTCAAACAATAGACCACTCAAACAAGCAATCAAGCATACAACCTCCCTAGTCGGTGTCTTGGTTTGAAGGGGGGGTTCACTCTGGATAGCTGCAATTAGCATCTTGAATATTTGCAAATCCAGGGCTCCCTTTGCTTTGTCAAACACGGAGATGGCCAGTCGCCGTGTTCTACAATATGATTGACATGGCAACACTGAGTGCATACGTGTTTTATCAGGCATGCACCGGAAGGCAAGGGAGAAGGGTGGACTTCTTGGTGGGTCTTGCAAAGGAATAGGCTCACTCTTATGTGGGCGCAAAGAAGCAGAAGGAAAAATTGCTTCGGCAACAGCCCCAGGAAAAGGGCAAAGTGTCATATGTCACCACATAAAAAATGTTTTGTTTTTTCTTACACCTCCCCTTGTACTAGGCAAACTGCAGCTTTTGGAAGATGTAAAAAGGTTGTCCGCCCGATTGCCTACCTGAGCGGTCCACTGTCTGACAAAGCCAAGGCACTCCTGCCCTGCAAACACTCAAGATGCTCATTGGAGCAATCCAACCTGTGGTTTTGCGAGTGTGAATGGGGATAACTAATGAGGACCTCAATAATCACAAAAGATATGCTGATTAGGGTAAGATGACCCTCCTCTGGATACGAAAGGGATTTGTATCTGCTGATCCACCCTTGGTAGTTCTAAACCCTGCTAGGTGTAGCCATAGCCTAGAGTCAATGATGTTGTATGAATGAGTTATTGTGTGTGGGTTCCTCATAAAAATTAAAAAAAAAATGAGACAACTTTACTGTCAAACAATACCTCATGTGCTAATAATTTTCTCCAGAACACAATACACACAGGCACTTAACCCCTTCTTGCCAAATGTATCACATTTGATACACTAAGAATTTCATGATTTTGAGACTAATTCAGAATTTTGAAATATCTTTCCTCAAAAAAAAAAAAAAGGATGCAAATCAACTCATGCATCTGCAGGTTCCATGAGAAAAAAAAAAAGGATTTAGCAAGGGTTATAGATATTAGAGCGCTTATTACATATTATTTTTCTTTTTTACAAATTTGATAAAAATGTTTCATTAAGGCCTTATTTTTCAAATTTTGTTATTATCTGACAATTGCTTCATATTGCAGGCATTAAGGGGTTTTAAGGCACTGGTTAGCATCATCGCTAACTAGCTTAGCGCTCCATGCAAGGTAGTAACGTCTGAGCCTCAAAGAATACAATCAATTTAGTTGGCTTCATTCACTCACCTCTGACGGAGGCACACTGGGTCTAACAAAACAAAAGACAATCTAACTCTTGACACTTCCTCATTTTGATGATTCAGCAACCCAACCTGAGTGTAGCAGTGAACTCTCTCTCTCTTGCTCTAATCACTGGCGTGCCTCACATTACACCCAAACGGGAGTGGTCAGAAGCTGCCGGGAAAAATTGATCATCCAATTTGTTGGCAACCACTAAATTCATCAATTTTAATCGATTAGTTGTTGGAGCCTTATTAGGTGATTTTTTTTATTTGCAGCCTGCAGCCACCCAACTTTGGGTGCATCTCTAATAATGATGACAAAATATAAGAATAAGTTTCTATATATGGTGAAAAGTCTGACACTGGTCACCTGGTAGTTCTTTCCAAAGAGCTGCATGCCCACCACGGCGAATATGAAGACGATAATGGCCAGCACCAGGGTCAGGTTGCCCAGGGCGCCCATGGAGTTTCCGATGATCTTGATCAGCGTGTTGAGCGTTGGCCACGAGCGCGCCAGCTTGAAGACGCGCAGCTGGCGCCACGGGCGGACGGACGGTGACAATTGGCTCTTTTTAACGCGCGGCTGTTCGCTTACCAGTCGGAAGGAGCGCAGCACGCTGAGTCCCTCCACGTCGGAGAGGCCCAGCTCCATCAGGCTCAGGCACACAATGATGCTGTCAAAGATGTTCCAGCCCGTCTGGAAGTAGTAGTACGGGTCCAGGGCGATGATCTTCAGCAACATCTCCGCCGTGAAGATGCCCGAGAACACCTCCGACCCAAACGCGTCCGTGCAGTTAGATTGCACGTCATTTCACTAACTACCACAGCGCATATGAACACATCTGGGCTGGCAGCAAAAGATTTCGTAAAATACAGCGGTATGAAAAAGTATCTGAACCTTTTGGAATTTCTCACATTTCTGCATAGAATCACCATCAAATGTGATCTTTGTCAAAATCACATAGATGAAAAAACTGCTTTAACTAAAACCACCCAAAGATTGATAGCTTCTCATATCTTAATAAGGATTGTATGCAAACAATGACAGAGGTGGGAAAATAAGTTAACCATCACATTTAATATTTTATGGCCCCCCCTTTGGCAGCAATAACTTCAACCAGACGCTTCCTGTAGCTGCAGATTAGTCAGGCACATCGATCAGGACTAATCATGGCTCATTCTTCTCTACAAAACTGCTGTAGTTCAGTGAGATTCCTGGGATGTCTGGCATGAATCGCTTCATGCCACAGCATCTCAATGGGGTTCCAGTCTGGACTTTGACTTGGCCACTCCAGAACATGTATTTTCTTCTTCTGAAGTTGATTTACTTCTGTGTTTTGGATCATTGTCTTGCTGCTGCATCCATCCTCTTTTTAGTTTCAACTGTTTGACAGACGGGCTCAGGTTTTCCTGCAAAAGTTTTAAATGGATTCTTCCGTTAATGATTGCGGCGGCACGGTGGCTGAGTGGTTAGCACATCTGCCTCACAGTTCTGAGATCAAGGGTTCAATCCCGGGCTTCGGCCTTCCTGTGTGGAGTTTGCATGTTCTCCCCGTGCCTGCGTGGGTTTCCTCCGGGAACTCCGGTTTCCTCCCACATCCCAAAAACATGCATGGTAGGCTGATTGAACACTCTAAATTGTCCGTAGGTGTGAGTGTGTGCGTGAATGGTTGTGTGTCTCCTTGTGCCCTGCGATTGGCTGGCAACCAATTCAGGGTGTCCACTGCCTACTGCCCGAAGTTAGCTGGGATAGGCTCCAGCACCTCCGCGACCCTCGTGAGGAATAAGCGGCATGAATGAATGAATGAATGATTGCAAGTTGTCCAGGCCCTGCGGCAGCAAAACAGCCCCAAATATTGATGCTCCCTCCACCATGCTTCACGGTGGAGATGAGGTGTTTATGTTGATGAGCTGTTCCATTTTTCCTCCACACATGATGTTGTGTGTTACTCCCAAACAATTCAACCTGGGCCAGGTGTGTGTTTTATAGTGGGCAGGGCAGCTTTAAACCACTAATAAGTGATGGGGCACCTGACTTAAATTGTTTGGTAAAAAATGGTTTCAATTGCTCTTTAAGTCTCCTTAGGCAGATGGTTATCTTACTTGTCCCCCCCCCCCCCCCCCTTCTGTCATTGTTTGCATGCTAGCCTCATTAAAATATGAAAACTTATAAATGTTTGGGTGGTTTTAGTTCAAGCAGACACTGTTTTTACATCTGTGTGATTTTGACAAAGATTACATCATATTTGATGGTGATTTTATGCAGAAATGTGACAAATTCCAGAAGGTTCTACTTTTTTATACCACTGCATGTACCTGAGCTGTACAGTATATTTGACCTACACGCAGGGGTTCATTTTTACCGGCCCTTGTCGGAACGGCACCCGGTATTTCTCGATTTCGGCCGCGCTGCGTTCCGGGAATTATTTGTGCCGACCCACCACCTCATTGAGCGGTCTGTTGTCGTAGATTGCAGCTACAGTTGTGGAGTATTACTTTCAAAAGCAATCGTTATAGGCTCTGACCACCGGGTGTGGCTGTTGGAAAATGTAGCGTTCTATACAGTCATAGCTGTAAAAGAAAAGAAAAGAAAAAAAAAAAAAAACTGTCGCCTTTAACTCATTAGCTGCCATTGACAGCACTAAACATTTGAACTATTTGTACAGGAAGGGGGCGGGGCGAATGGATGAATAAAAAAATTAAACAATATTTTAACTTTCACCACTTTTATATATAAAAAAAAAAAAGAAGGATATCAACATTAATTCAAATTAAGAATATTTATGAATAAGAAATGAGGATTTGGACAAAGTTAAGGTCATAGGTCAAAGGTCAGAAAACGAATTTTTGCAATAATTCAAGAAAAAAATAAAGGGATTCTGAAACATATATGAGTAATATGATTTGATTTCAATTGTGATTTTGGGTCACAAGGTCAAAGGTCAAAACAGGAATTTTGCCATGGATATTATCTGAAATGGAGGCACCTCTAAACAGGTACTTAAACCTTCTCCAGGACTTGCACTTTCTGTCGTAAAAATTTCTCAAGTAAATAGACGAATCGGTACTTTTTTTTTCTCCCTTCCTAAGAGTACTTGAAGTTAAGTAGTTGCCGCTGCTTACACGTGCTCGCTCGCCGGCGCTTGTGTGAACGCTGCAAAGTTGAGAAAAACGCCGAGTCATGGTGTCAGGCTGACAGAGCGCTCAATTGTGAGGCGGATAAATCCTGTAATCCTCACAGATGTTTGCCTTGCCTTTAGCTCGCCTTTTAGCCTTTGGCGCACGTGGAAGATCATGGCAGGACACAACTGCACCGCTGACAAATGTCAACCGCTTAACTGGATCTTATGTTTTTGGGTTTTTTTTCTTTTGTCTTTCAAATGATTATCCCATCTATCCGCCACTAATTTAGAGCTGTGTATTCCCACGTCAGACCACAACTGGTCGGTTGGCACCTAAGTGGCAGTGGGTGTTTCAATTTCACTTAGCTTAAGAAGCTAATTCATAAAAGAAAGTAGCTTTGAATATTCCAAGATATTTGCAAAAGGTTAAATGTTGATGAGGAAATAAAAATCTATAAAAAATAAAGTACAAGGAGGCAGTTTTGACCCTATATGAGGCAATCAACAGCCTCCAATCCCTTTTGACCAGGAGGGGTGGATTATAGAATTACTACTGTATATTCAAGTTAGTATGCAAAAATTTGGTATTAAATGAAAAAATATTTTTTGTTTGTTTTGTAAAAAAAATATACAGGTAGTCTCCAGGTTGCAAACAAGTCCCGCGTAAATTGGAATTAACCCTTCAAGTACCCCAAAATAACTATCCAAAACGTCCAAAAGTTTTTGTTTTTTAATGATGGAGGATACACTACCCTCTGGTGGCAGCGTCGGGTCTGGCTGGACTGTCGCCTTATGACTGAGGAGCAGACTCTCGTCTGACATGGATAAAGGATAGCTGTGCTCTGGTTTGGCCGACATAAGGCTGTAAGTTGTTTCAGCTAATAAAGTGGTACCTCGATATATGATCGCTTCGACACACGACTTTTACGACATTTGACTCGCCATTTGTTTCTACATCCGCCGAAATGCTGGAAATACGATGATTTATGACACCGTCGCAATTTCATTGTTTTCCCGCAAGACAGACGCACCGCAGATTTTCTTGTGAGAGGAATCAACATGGGTTCAACCAATGTTAAAGCAGGCGGTGGAAAGAAAAGCACAGGGTTAAAAAAATATGTTCAACAAAAATAACAAAGTGCAAAATGTCTTTTTCTCTTCCCCTATTTGTGCTGTCAGCCCCCAAATACAAAGTCATACAAGTCATACCTGCACTCATTTTACTATATTTTATATACACAAACATTTTTGGAATAATCCCAAATAAAAAAATGGATTTATGGAGCAAGCCTACCAGGTTGCCGACAGTGAGCATGCCGTTGAAGTCATCCGTCATGGGGTAGTGTTCCATGGCCATGAAGAGCGTGTTGAGGACAATGCAGACGGTGATAGCCAGGTCCAGGAAGGGGTCCATCACCATCAGCTTGACCAGACGCTTGACCCGCAGCCACCAGGGGGAGCACTCCCACACCAGGTGCCGCTGGGCGAAGGCGTACCAGCACGGGTGGCATTTCTTCTGCGCCTCCTCCAGTTCTGAGCCACAAAACAAAGCGTCATTCAACTTTCTCCTCTTCCGGGGTCCGGATTTTCCGGTCCGGCCGGGCTGACCTTCCATGGCGTCCGTCAGGTGGCTGGCGGCGCTCGGCGCTCGTCCCCGCCGCTCCGAACCAGGCCGAGGGAGGTTAACCGCGCCCGGCTCCGTGCCTGACGTGGGTACCTGCGCACACGTTAGCATTCAATCGCCGTCACCACGGTAACTCCGTCACTAACACAACACTTTTCTTTCTTGTTGATGTTGACGGCCACAGACGTCCGATCCGTTTGAAGTGGGAGGCCATACGCGGAGTTTAAGGGGGGACAGGCATGGCCCCCCCGGTGGCCGAAAAGTGTCATTGCATGTAATTTGACTTTCCTATATATGATTTTAAAATTAAAGACTTTTCCGGTAAAATATTGTCTATAAAAGTTGTGAAGCAATAAAACAAAAATGAAGGAAATGATTTTTTTTTTTTTTTTTTTTTTTTTAAAATGGGTCGAAATTCTTTTTTCGAGCAATAGCACCTTAGATGGTCATTTGCTCTGGTTAGGCAAAACCACCTGAGGACCGCAGAGGCAAAAACCTAAGCTTTCAAAAGCCACAACAACTACTGAGCAAGAACCAAAGATTGAAAATGTGGACAATGAAACGCTACAGAGCACCGCCAAAATGGTGAGCGGAGTTTCAATTTGCCCCACTTAAGACACTAATTGTACAACAGAGCCACCACTGGCGGGCGTACCATATTCAATGGCTGGCGATTTTGGCGAAAATTATAGCTGTCCCAAGCAGCCTGATTTAGAATTCCCCTTAAAATAGTGGGAAACAAAAAACGCTGATTTTCAATGTATTATTATAAACATTCTTGTAAGTTTAGGGTTTCCCCTAGGATTTTTTGAAGCTGTGGTGGTGGGCTGCATCGGAGTCGGACAGCCTCACCATCTAGTACCACGGCGAATTTTTTTTTCATGCATCCCCCCCCCCCCCCCCCCCCGCCCCAAGAAGAACCATAGCAAAGATATATTTGAAGTATTTCATTAGCCACGCTAATCTCGTAGCTCTCAGCTACAGTGCATGTACAGTGGGGAAAATAAGTATTTAGTCAACCACTAAATGTGCAAGTTGTCCCAAAATATTGAAATATTGAAAATATTAGAGAGGTCTGTAATTGTCAACATTGGTAAACCTCAACCATGAGAGACAGAATGTGGAAAAAAAAAAACAGAAAATCACATTGTTTGATTTTTAAATAATTTATTTCCAAATCATGGTGGAATATAAGTATTTGGTCAATACCAAAAGTTCATCTCATTACTTTGTTATGTACCCTTTTTTGGCAATAACGGAGGCCAAACGTTTTCTGTAACTCTTCACAAGCTTTTCACACACTGTTGCTGGTATTTTGGCCCATTCCTCCATGCAGATCTCCTCTAGAGCAGTGGTGTTTTGGGGCTGTCGTTGGGCAACACGGACTTTCAACTCCCTCCACAGATCTTCTATGGGGTTGAGAGCTGGAGACTGGCTAGGCCACTCCAGGACCTTGAAATGCTTCTTACGAAGCCACTCCTTTGTTGCCGTGGCTGTGTCTTTGGGATCTTTGTCATGCTGAAAGACCCAGCCATGTCTCATCTTCAATGCCCTTGCTGACGGAAGGAGATTTTCACTCAAAATCTCTCGATACATGGCCCCATTCATTCTTTCCTTCACACAGATCAGTCGTCCTGGTCCCTTTGCAGAAAAACAGCCCCATAGCATGTTTCCACCCCCATGCTTGACAGTGGGTATGGTGCAATTCAGTATTCTTTCTCCTCCAAACACGAGAACCTGTGTTTCTACCAAAAGTTCTATTTTGGTTTCATCTGGCCATAACACTTTCTCCCAGTCCTCTTCTGGATCATCCAAATGCTCTCTAGCAAACTGCAGACGGGCCTGGACGTGTACTGACTTCAGCAGGGGGACACGTCTGGCAGTGCAGGATTTGAGTCCCTGGCGGTGCATTGTGTTACTGATAGTAGCTTTTGTTACTGTGGTCCCAGCTCTCTGTAGGTCATTCACTAGGTCCCCCCGTGTGGTTCTGGGATTTTTGCTCACCGTTCTTGTTATCATTTTGACGCCACGGGGTGAGATCTTGCTTGGAGCTCCAGATCGAGGGAGATTATCAGTGGTCTTGTATGTCTTCCATTTACTAATAATTGCTCCCACAGTTGATTTCTTTACACCAAGTGTTTAACCTATTGCAGATTCAGTCTTCCCAGCCTGGTGCAGGTCTACCATTTTGTCTCTGGTGTCCTTCGACAGCTCTTTGGTCTTGGCAATAGTGGAGTTCGGAGTGTGACTGATGTAGGTTGTGGAAAGGTGTCTTTTATACCGATAATGAGTTAAAACAGGTGCCATTAATACAGGTAATGAGTGGAGCCTCGTTAGACCTCGTTAGAAGAAGTTAGACGTCTTTGACAGCCAGAAATCTTGCTTGTTTGTTGTTGCTTTGTTTGACCAAATACTTATTTTCCACTCTAATTTGAAAAAAATTCTTTAAAAATCAAACAATGTGATTTTTTGTTGTTGTTTTTTTTTTCATATTCTGTCTTTACCCATGTTGACAATTACAGGCCTCTCTAATCTTTTCAAGTAGAAGAACTTGCACAATTGGTGGTTGACTAAATACTTATTTGCCCCACTGTACGTACAATGCATAGCTGATTACAGCTACGTTACCCTACGTAATAATATGACTTTTTTTTCTCGTGGCAAAGGTACGACTTACATCTCGTAGTGACCCAGGGGTCGGCACCTCAAAATGTTGAAAGAGCCATATTTGACCAAAAAAAAAAACAAAGTGATACAGTATGTCTGGAGCCGCAGAAAACTAAAAGCCACAAGGCTTTTAATAATTTTTCAGCTCTCTTGTTGGGGCCATGATTCTTGAGAATCCACTTGGTCCATCAGCCCTCCAAGGTGTGATCATTGCACTGTTTTTAACTGCTGACTAACGAGCAGATCTAATCTGAGGAAGGGGCCTCATTAAGGAAAGGAAATTGACTGGTGTGTTTGTATTTTCTCCTCAAAATGGAGGGATTCCATATTTTTTTTCCTCAGAATGGAGTGATTCCATATTTTTTCCCTGCACTTGCTATATAAAAGTAACATTTACCGATCACCACAATGTTTTTTATGCATTTATTTTAGTGTTTCTGAATGCTAACGTGTGGCACTTTTGAACAAATTCATTATTTTTTCAAGCTTTTTATCCAAGCGTTCTACATAATAAAATATTTTGCACTGTAAGAAAAACAATCGATACTAATCAATTGTCAAATGAACGGACAACTAGTGACTGCCAAGGGAAAAAAAAAAAACGCCGCCTCTGGTGAGCGTCTGGCGGGTCGCCACGGTAACGGACACGCGAGCAACTTCGCCCGATTTACGAGGCGACCGAAGCGTGGACGCGAGCTAACGTCGCCCGTCCTCGCTGACAGCAAGTAAGCGTGATAAACAGTCTTTGGAGACAGATGTAAATCACATTTGAAAGGATTAAACGCGCTTGGATGTTGGGAGTGCCTCATTAACTGACTGCTTGGCAGGCAGGCAGCCCTTTTCAAAAGCAGACTTCCCCAAATTGCCTCAACCGTTTCAAGAGCGAGAGAATTCTGGGTCCGCTGACAAAATCGCTAGAAGGAAGGAACAAAGAGGAGACTCTCTTCCCTGGCCAGAAAAAGCTTGGTTTCAATCTTCATCTTCGCTTTGAAACGCGCAAACTGAATGTGAAAAATTTAACGGAGTGGAATCAAATACGATCGAGAGCTCGTCCGGCATCCGCGTCGGACCATTCGCATCTCCCGGTAAAAAGGGATTGGACGTCAATGGAGTACTATAAAAAAACTCAACTTTGTAGTCTGGACTCTTTTAAAAAGTGAAAATAATACAAATCAATACAACTCCTTATGTACGCATGTATTTATTTTTGGCTTCTGTGTCCTTTGACCCCCTGAAGCACTAAACTAGCGTACGTGTGTGTGTGTGTTTACTGTTATCTGAGCTGGAAGGAGCGCGCTTGTGTGTTAAGCTCATGATATCAGAGTGCAGCTATGCAAAGTGCTGATTCATAATTCACATGTCTGAGTGTTGGAAGGATGCAGACGCTCCCATTGTTTCCACTCACGCTCTCCTCCTTGACCTTCTCCATGGTACAGGCGGGCAGCGACGGCGGCGGCGAGAGCACCCCGTTCTGCTCCATGGCCACGAAGAGCTTCCCGTTGATGTTCAGGGTGGGGTAAAATACCTGACGACACACATTAACCCTCCGCTTAGTACGTCGGGAAAGCAAGTCGCTTAAAGTGATCCTCGATCCTGATGACAAGTAATTCTTAAAAGATAAATATTAGTATGAGTTATAATAATTTGATATTAAAACCCCTCTGAATGTTTTCGTTTTAATAAAATTTGTAAAATTATTTTAAGTGATAGGTCGCCATTCTTGTTACGTCACCGGGCCGAACTTCCAGCGTGTCACTCTTAGCTAGCCCAACATGTCGTCGGTTCTGCCCTTCCAATTTGAACCAGATCAGAAAAGTGAAGAGCAGGACAGCACTGTCGGTCGTTCACAAGAGGAGCATCAAAGGCAAAATGAAAACAGGAAATACAGTACCTTATAAGAGAAGAATTGGGCAAAACTGGTGATGTACTCGATGCAAGTGCGTCTCATTGACAACGGCGCGAGAGAGTGTATGCTGTTGAGAACTCCGGTTTTTGTTGGCAGATCTTCAAGGTAAGATATTGCGTTTTCAAACTTCAGTATAATTACGTAGATTGTTAGTGTCCCGAGCTGTCGTATGCTTGACATATAGTACAAGCCAACAGTTTGACGGGAACAAATCCTGGAATCGAGTGTAATCCATGTCTTGTACATTGTAACGCGTGGTAGGTAGGATATGTGTATAAAAGTACCACAAAGGGGAGAAGCTTCCACCTATGCACATTTATTGATTCACAATATTTTCACCTTGACCACTCGTCACTCGGGAGCTCAGCGGTACGCACACATGCGTTCCCAGACGAACTCCAACATAAAAGTAAGGTGCATGTCAGAGTCACTACCGTCACTGTAGCGTGCCATAGTGCTTTACTTATTTGGTATGATTTGCGGAAAACTCCCACGAAGAATAGTCGACAAAAAAGATAGCAATAGTAATCCAAATCCGCGTTTTTTCACTCGCTCGAAGATTCAGGAATTAGACCGATCTCATGGTAATGTTGCAACCGCGATCAGGCCGTCCAATCCACAAAATAGACTGATCCGAAAAGCCGCTGTGGGACCGACAAATCCAGAAATTAGACAGATCCGAAACCAATATTGCCGCCGCGGTGGGGCCGTTGGATCCAGAAATTAGACAGATCCCTTACTTGACTGAGGATCCAGGAAAAATGTCCGGGTGCCAGTTGTAACGTGTGGTAGGTATGCACATTTATTCACAAAAAATAATTCCACCTTGACCACTCACGTCACTCCAATTGTTACCATTTGACTGGAAATTGCATCCAAAAGCAGCACATCGTGGCATTTTACTTCGCGAGTTTAGGCAGCAATCCGCAATTGTTGTATACGCTACACATTTGGAAACATTCCATTTATGTCATCACTGCGAGCCCGCAAAACATGGCGCCAACTATCGGTCAAAATATGTACTAAATATTGCCATTGATTTAACATTTTATGTGTTTCTAACAACATATTTTAGTACAAGAGAACAATTGTGGTTAATTAGAGCCTACATGTACTTAAGGTAGAGGATCACTTTAAAACGTTAGAAGCAAGAAAAGCCAAAAGTATTGGCACCCCTGCAATTCTGTCAGATGATGCTCAATTTCTCCCAGAAAATACTTTGGTAGTAATATCTTCATTTATTTTGCTTGCAATGAAAAATTACAAAAGTGAACGGGGGGAAAAAAAAAGAAATCATTATCATTTTACACAAAAATGGGCCAGACAAAAGTATTGGCACCCTCAGCCTAATACTTGGTAGCACAACCTTTAGACCAGGGTTGTCCAAACCTTTTGCAAAGGGGGCTAGATTTGGTGTGGTAAAAATGTGGGGGGCCGACCTTGGCTGACGTCCTTTACGTAGAACAATATATTTAAGCAAATTTTAGCAAACCATTTAGTGTGTCACATTTGCTGAATTATTTTTTTTCCCTCTTTCGACTCTCGGGCTGTTGCGAAATACTGCTGCTGTGACATTAAACTAGCTTCAAGTTGCTTCAATTTTTCGCTGCGTATCTTCCCTGTAATCTTGTCGTACATGTCAGCGTGTCTTGTTTGGTCATATCGCCTCACATTGAAATCTTTAAAAACAGCGACGTCTCTTTGCAAATGAGGCAGACGCAGTTATTGCGTATTTTAGTGAAGAAATAGTCTAATTTCCACCTATCCTTGAAGCGTCGGCCGTCACAGTCAACTTTCTCTTTTTTTGTTGATTGTCACCATTTTAGAAAATGCAAGTAATGGGTCACACGGAGAGCCCTTAAATACCTCCAACATGAAGCAATGATCAGAGAATCCCTAAATTTGAAAAATAAGGTCCTAATGAAACCTTTTTTGCAAATCTGTAAAAAGAAAAGTCAAAATGAATATGTAGAATAAGCGCTCTATATCTACAGTGCTGCTCGAAAGTTTGTGAACCCCACAGCGATGGTCAGATTTTTTGTAAAAAAAAACTAAAATAACCTTATTAAATGTTAAGTTATACCCAAATCCACAATACTGACATTCCAAATAATGGACTGAAACAAAAGAAATAGTTATATTGTCATTCTTTATTTAACAAAAGTGGTTGATTTAAGAAAAACTCAGATATCATGTGTGCAAAAGTATGTGAACCCCTTCAGTTAATAGGATATTGCGCCTCCTTTTGCAGAGATTACCTCAACCAAACGGTTTCTGTAGTGACTAATCAGCCTCTCACATCTACTTTGGGGGATTTTTGCCCATTCTTCCTTGCAGAACGCAGTCAGTTGAGAGAGGTTTGATGGGCGTCTGGCATGAACTGCTCGCTTCAGGTCCCGCCACAGCATTTCAATGGGATTTAGGTCAGGACTTTGACTGGGCCAGTCCAGAACACGAATCTTCTTCTTTTTCAGCCATTCCTTGGTTGTATTGCTGGAATGCTTTGGATCATTATCATGTTGCATGATCCACCTTCTGCCAAGCTTTAACTTCAAAACAGATGGCGTCAGGTTATGTTCTAGGATTTGACAATATTCCTCAGAATTCATGATTCCCTGGACTATGTGGAGTTGTCCAGGTCCTGAGGATGAAAAGCAAGCCCAGATCTTGACATTCCCACCTCCATGCTTCACTGTTGGGAGAAGGTTCTTTTGGTGGTATGCAGTGTTGACTTTTCGCCAGACATGGCGGTTTTGGTTGTGACCAAACAGTTCAATTTTGCACCTACATCAGTTGATGAAAACTCTTTTTAATTTAGTCTCGACAACACAACTGTTAAAAAAACAAACAAAAAAAAACTACTGAATTGATTGATTAGGAAATCAGGTTGAAATAATAGAAAATTCCAAAATGTTGAGGGGGTTCACAAACTTTTGAGCAGCACTGTATAATCCATGCTAAATCATGTGTTTTTTTCTTGCATCCATCACTTTTTCAAAAAGAAATGTCAAAATTCTAAACTAGTCATGAAATTTTAGTTGTATCAAATGTGATACATTTGGCAATTAAGGGTTAATGTGCTGCTGCCTTTTAGTGGGTAAATGAGGGGCAGCATTTTGTGTGTAAACTACTTCATATGCTGGTTGCAGTACTGCTGACCAATTCATTAAGCCAAACGTTATTGATTTTATGACAGAGGCTGGGGGCCGGATGAAATTTGACCACGAGCCGCATTTGGCCCCCGGGCCGGACTTTGGACATGTCTGCTTTAGACAAAACAACCACTTCCGGTATCCATCAATGAGTTTCTTCCATTGCTCTGCTGGAATTTTAGAGCATTTTTCTTTGGCCAACTGTTCCAGGTCTCAGATTTGAAGGGTGCCATTTTCAGATCTCTCCACAGGTGTTCTATGGGATTCAGGTCTGGCCGCTTTACAAGTCTCCAGTGATTTCTCTCAAACCATTTTTTGAAGTGTGTTTTGGGTCATTGTCCTGCTGGAAAAACCATGACCTCTGACGGAGACCCAACTTTCTTCCACTGGGGCCAACATTATGCTGCAAAAACGGTTGGTAGTCTTCAGACTTCATAATGCCATGCACACGGTCAAGCAGTCCAGGGCCAGAGGCAGCAAAGCAACCCCAAAATATCAGGGAACCTCTGCCACGTTTGACGTTGGGGACCGTGTTCTTTTCTTTAAAGAAAAAAAAACGTCATTGCCTCATGTCTTTTCCAGGAAACTCTTATGTTGATGCCTTTTCCCAAAAAGCCCTACTTTTGTCTCATCTGACCAGAGAACATTCTTCCAAAACGTACTCAGGTAAGTTTTGGCAAACTCCAGCCTGGCTTTTTAATGTCTCTGGGTCACAAGTAGGGTCTTCCTGGGTAGGGTCCCTTTTCATTCAGACGCTGACAGATAGTACGGGTTGATGCTGTTGTACCCTCGGACTGCGGGACAGCTTGAACTTGTTTGGATGTTAGTCGAGGTTCTTTATCCACCATCCGCACAATCTTTCGTTGAAATCTCTCTTTTCCGTCCACATCTAGGGAGGTTAGCCACAGTGCCGTGGGCTTTACACTTATGGATGACACTGCGCACGGTAGGCACAGAAACATTCAGGTCCTTGGAGATGGACTTGTCGCCTTGAAATTGCCCATGCTTCCTCACAATTTTGCTTCTCAAGTCCTCAGCCAGTTCTTTGGTCTTATTTCTTTTCTCCATACTCAAGGTGATACACGCAAGGACACAGTGCAGAGGTTGAGTCAACTTTAATCTATTTTAACTGGCTTCAAGTCTGATTTAGTTATTGCCGCCGCCTGTTATGTGCCACAGGCAAGTAAAAGGTGCTGTTAATGAAACAAATTAGAGAAGCATCACATGATTTTTCAAAGGGTGCCGATACTTTTTTCTAGCCCATTTTTGAAGTTTTGTGTAAAACGAGAAAGATTGAATTTGTTTTCCATTTTATTTTGTGTTTTTTCATTGCAAGCAAAATCAATGAAGATATTACTACCAAAGCATTTGGAATTGCAATCATTTTCTGGGAGAAATTGAGCATTATCTGACAGAATTGCAGGGGTGCCAATACTTTTGGCCAGCAGTGTATTCGGTAGCGCGAGCACTCCTTTGAACCTTTTTTTCCTTACTTATTTAACTCAATGGCTCCCATTGATGGGGCTAGACGTCCTTTCCATTTGGACATCTACTAGTATATGCCTGTCAATAAGTTAAATACCATTGGGGGGAAAAAAAAAGTCTACAGTGGTACCTCGACATACCATCGCTTCAACATATGATCTTTTCGACATCAGCTGTCAAATTTGACTTGTCATTTGTCTCGACGGATGACGACATGCTCGAATTCAGAACTTGTGCAACACAACGCGGCTACTGTTCGCTGTTGCCAACGCCAACACAACATGAAAAAATGTAAAACCTTCCCACTGTTCCGCACCAACAGTAGCTCACTCTGTCGTCAGTCACATGTGCATTCAGGAACAGCATGCAAAACACAACCGCCACATTGGAACCAGATTTGTTACATTATTATTATTCCAATTTCAGGTCCTGGAACAAATTAAATACGTATTTAAAGGTACCACTGTATTTAGGTTTCAATGAACATTGTAATTATTTATCATCATATCAGTCGATACACATATCCTGCAAGTGTGATAGTAATCCCTTTAGTCTGAATTCTTTTCCTGACATTTGTGACCTTTCGTAGGCAAAACCTGCAGGCATAGCTCGTTAAATCAGTATGGTCACGTTGCGATTTTTTTTTTTTCGCCGCTACCTGCGAGTTCCTGCTGGCGTTGCTGTAGGTGCTGGGTCGGCGTTTGGGCCAAGGTTGGGCCAGGATCCCGGCGAAGGTGCCGCCGCTGTACGTGCGACCGCCGGCGCCGGCCTCCGCCACGTCGCCCGGCACGCTGTACTCGTCGTCGGCCATCTCGGCCTCCGAGCCGCGGCTCCTCAGGCGGAAGTTGAAGATGGACGACACCTGGCTGCTCCGACGGGTTCTGGTGGAGAAAGAGCGAGCCAGCAGGGGGTGGAGGGCCTGGAACGGAAGGTGGGACACGGTCACCTCCTCGCCAGACCAGGGCTGCAGACTGTCGGGGATCATTAAAGGGGGGAATGAAGGGAATAGTATCTTTTTTCATATTTACCGATCAACTGTTTGTATTTCTCCAACACACTCAATATAAAATAAATATACCATAGTTTAAGGCAAACAAGCAGAATATAGGACATAAGAGATGCATGACGCCTTCTTATCACGGAAGCCCGACGTGTGTCATGCAGCTGACTGAGCAAGAGACAGACACAGACTACCAGGTGATAGGCAAGACATCTACAAGCCCACGTCTCCACGTCAGTTCTTCCGGACAGTCCAGAACAAATGGCGGAACATCCTGTCCCAACACAAGGAACACCGGAGAACACCTGATATACTACTGATAACACTCTAAGAGCCCATTTGACGCTAAGGCGGGCAAAATCTCCCACTGCGGTTGCCCCAGTAACGGTGACTCAGCAACAGTTGCCACGTTTACATGGAGCCAAATATTCCAATTACAATCGGAATATTTGTTCAAACCGAATAAATGTGTTCCATATAAACACCTCATTCGGAATGAACAGGCCCAAACCGAATGGAATTTCATTCCGATTCACAGGGGTGGAATATTCCTTTTCCCAAACCGATTAGAAGTAAAATTATATCATGTAAACAGGGAAGCGGAATGGTGTCTGGTTGCGTTCTTTCTGCGCATGCTCCGTACTGACGTCGTGGTGACGTCACTTGGTGACGTAAGTAACGTCACTTGCAACATGGCTTCCAAGCACACGCACAGCGCACCCACACAACTTTTTAAATGAACGGCGTATCATTCTGAAGTTTTGCTTCCACTCAAAAAGTTAAAACAGCAGCTGATCTGACGATCGATCTCCATGTTTTGCAACGTGACGCTTTGTTTTGATTAATCTGCACATGTCAGACGGCAGTTGTCAAACGCCCTTTCGGAATAAAGGCAGTCACATGTAAACGCTGGATCGGAATAGATGAAGTGACATGTAAACAGCTGATGTGAAATTTCCATTCGGAATGATTTGAATCGGTATGAATAAAAGTCAGCATGTAAACGTGGCTAGTGACGCACGAACTAAACAGCCCAAACTGCGATAGAAGATTATCCTAAACACACCCATCTTGCTGCCCACGGCCCACCCCGCGAGAGCCTTCAAAAGGCAATGTTTAACTAAGCATTATAATTTTTTCTCGGGAACTTTTTGATGACTTGTGATATGGTGACCTTGGATCCTCGCCTGGGCCCCTCTGTGCTGTAGGATTGCTGTCAACCTAAATAAATTGTCAAATTGTGCTGAGAAGCCTTTTTCCAGCTTTGAAAATGGAGCCAGCACAAGGGGTTTGGACTAAGGTGAACGCGTGGAGTTTGGCATTTTGGCCGGATTGTCGTGTCTCGCCGGCCCGGGTCGTTGGATCTGTGCCAGCGCGGGTCCGGCAATCTGGATAAAGGATCGGATTCCTTCATAATGTAACAAGCTCGTTTGCCAGGGGAAAATACAACAGAACAAGGTGGACGATATGTGTTGTGCGAAGCGGTCGCTGCTTGGCTAGCGGCGGCGGCCGCCCCTCCCGTCTCGATGCCGAGCAAATTGAAGCATATAAAAAAATATATCGAGGAAAATCAAACCACAAAACTGAATCGCGTGGTACCCCAAGTCACACGGGCGCAAAGTCACTTTCACTTTCGTGACATTTTGGACTGTCAAATTGTCGCCACTTCCAGGGGAGCGAGACTCACGAAACTGGTCCGCCTCTCTCGGCCACCGCTACGCAAATGTCGTCTTGCATGCTTTCCGCTTCCAGGAAATATAAGCGGTGCCACACCATGTTTCTATTTGATATTTTTCCAGTGTTGAGTGTGCAACGATTTTAACATCCCAAGTAATAATATTAAATTAAAACTCTTGACTATCTAAAGATATCTATTTTTTAAACTTCTTTTTCATACATATATAAACAGTACTTATTTTTGGTCATGAATGGGACACTCTGCATCCATGTTACAGCTGGATCTCCTGAAAAAAAAATTCCCATGTTAACCTACTTTGTAAGCAGTATACCGGTTGATGTCAAAACTGATAGAGAATAACATATGGATTCATAAGTTTGTACTTTTATGCATTTATTATGGAAGTACAGGAAAATTTTGCATGCCGTTTAATAGCTTGCGCCCCCTAAAATTTGAAGTTTGTGGCCACTGTGCCTAACCCTAAACCCTAAACCCAAACCCTAACCCTAAAAAATGCTAGTATGAAACCCTGCAGACAGTCTTCTCGCCGCAGTCCTCACCTTGGAGCTCTCTTTGCCGTCCGGCTGCAGCAGCTTCTCCTCCGACAGGTTGGCCTCCACGTCGCCCGCGGCCACCAGCGCCCGACTGCGCCGTCGCTCCTCCCGAAGGTCCGAGGGAGACGCTTCCGGGGACGGCGGCGAGTCCGAGTCCGGGGCTTTCAGGGCGGCCGCCTGGAGTGAGGGACGGCGGGAGAAACAAAGGGAAGAAGGAAAGATCGTCAGACGCCGGCGGCCATTTGACACCAAAGTCGAGACCCACCTGCTGCTCCTTCTTGAGGCGCTCGACGGCCAGCTGAAACTCGCGTTCTTTCTGACAGGCCTCGGCGATGGTGGCCTGGTTCTGCTCCTCGTAGGCCATGGCCACCACGGCCAGGATCAGGTTGACCAGGTAAAAGGAGCCCAGGAAGATGACCACCACGAAGAACACCATGTAGGTCTTTCCGGCCGAGCGCAGCGTCTGCACGAGCGCGGCCAGCCGGCGGTGAGCCGCGAGCTAGGCGGGGAGGGAGGGAGGCAGCCCGACGGTACCTGGTGGTAGAGGTTCTCCCAGTAGTCTTGAGTCATGAGGCGGAAGAGCGACAGGAAGGCCCAGCCGAAGGTGTCGAAACTGGTGTAGCCGTAGTTGGGGTTGCGGCCCGCCTTCAGGCACTCGAAACCATCCGGGCACTTCCTGACACGTCAACGTTTGCCATTCAAATCATCCGCATCGCACTTATAGGATATGAAATGTCGGCGAGCGAGCAGTGGACCGACTCCACTAAAACGCCGACAAATGTGGATGGATTTTCAAACGCTTTGTTTTTTAACAAACTATAATAACGTGGCTATGATTCAGACAGGAAGTTGGTGGGGGGGGGGTGTTAAAAAAAATATATATTAGGGCTGTCAAAATTATCGCGTTAACCGGCGGTAATTAATTTTTTAAATTAATCACGTTAAAATATTTGACGCAATTAACGCACATGCCCCGCTCAGATTAAAATGACTGCAGTGTAATGTCCGCTTGTTACTTGTTTTCTGTTGTTTGGCGCCCTCTGCTGGCGCTTGGGGTCGAAATTATTTTATGGGTATGGGGAGTGAGCGCGGTGTAATTATTGACATCAACAATGGCGAGCTACTAGTTTATTTTTTGATTGAAAATTTTAATAAAACGAAAACATTAAGAGGAGAAGAATTTCTATAACTTGTACTAACATTTATCTTCTAAGAATTTAGAAAGTTTTTCTATCCATGGACCGCTTTAAGAGAATGTTAATAATGTTAATGCCATCTTGTTGATTTATTGTTATAATAAATACAGTACTGATGTACCGTATGTTGAATGTATGTATCCGTCTTGTGTCTTATCTTACCATTCCAACAATAATTTACAGAAAAATATGGCATATTTTATAGATGGTTTGAATTGTGATTAATTACGATTAATTTTTAAGCTGTAATTAATTCGATTAAAAATGTGAATCGTTTGACAGCCCTAAAATATATATATATATATATATATATATATATATCTGTAGTTTTCAGATTATAAGTGGCACCAGCCATAAAATGCCCAACAAAGAGGTAAAAAAACATAAGTCGCACCTGAGTATAAGTCACATTTTGGGGGGAAATTCACTTAAAACAAAATCCAACACATAGAACAGATATGTCATCTTGAAAGGACATTTAAAATAAAAACACAACAGAG
This sequence comes from Corythoichthys intestinalis, assembly GCF_030265065.1. Classification (NCBI taxonomy): domain Eukaryota; kingdom Metazoa; phylum Chordata; class Actinopteri; order Syngnathiformes; family Syngnathidae; genus Corythoichthys; species Corythoichthys intestinalis. The sequence goes on along the minus strand of NC_080414.1, from coordinate 751,921 downwards.
AAGAACATGCTGAATAAGTGTACAGTATAATGTTATATGATGGCAGTCTTACACGAGCCACTCCCAGTGTGTCGGTGTCATTTTTTTTTTCTTTTGTCGGTCTGCATTGGCGTGTTTTGACAGATGACGCGTGGTCGCGATGACATTCAAAGGGAAGGCCACTAGCCTTAGCATGCGTCGACCCCGGTATTTTTCTCTAACCAATAGGAGCCGTGCACACTCACACAGAGAAAGTGGGCGGACAGCCGCCCGCCCTCTCCAATCAGTGTGCTCGTTAGGCTCATTAGCGCCGCCCACGTGCGTCAGCGCCAGACGTAACGTGCCGACTAAATTGGAAATGGGAAAAAAAATCCGAGCAAAGCCAAGAGGCGGGGGCCCTACCGACCGCTGCCATTCCAAACGCTTCAATGTGAGGACAAAAGCGTAGTGGTGCAAGTAACCGGCTTTATAATAAATTCTCCGAGAACTCTTTCACTTGTTGTTGTTGTAAAAGTGGCATCGGCCAATGAGAGGGAAGCGAACGCAACCGATGCTGCGCTGAGGCCTGCCGGTAACGTGCAGTCCTTCTTTTTAATGCGAGAATAAAAAGCTCAGCGGCAATCAATGCAAATGGACTTTTTGCAGCGTGCGCTACTAATGCAATCACCACAACATACCAGCCCATCGCAATACGACAAATGCCACTCATCGCTCAGCTGCCGTCTTGACAGCGAGTAAACCGGCAATCAGCCATTTGAAGTATTATTTGGGAAGGACTTGACTCATATAGAAATCACGTCATTTACGGTAATATGACTCGAGGCTGGACTTTTTTTGACAATGCACACAAAGACTCGAGGACAGATAGGCTCTGTGGGAAGGTAAAACTGGACAGCACCAGAGCATATTTCACAAGGAGGATACAAAATGTTTATAAGACAATATATGGAGATCCAACTAAATGGAAGAAGGATAATCTTGAGGTTTTACCAGCTTCGATAGTAATAGTAGCTATGTTTTGAATTGGGTCTTAAAAAAGGTTAAAAATGGCTGCCATATTTTTGTGTATGTCTGGAGAGGGCCATTCACAACATTTCTGAAACCATTCTGAAGTTGATCGACTTCTGTGCTTTGCAACACTGTCTTGTTGCAGCATCCATCCTCTTTTTAGCTTTAACTGTCCGACAGACTGCCTCAGGATTTCCCTCAAAACATCCCGATAAACTTTTGAATTCATTCTTCCATTAATGATTGCAAGTTGTCCGGGCCCTCAGGTAGCAAAACAGCCCCAAATCATCATGCTCCCTCTACCACGGTGGGGATGAGGTGTTGATGTTGGTGAGCTGTTCCATTTTTCCTCCACACATTCATTTGTGTGTTACTCCCAAACAATTTCACTTTGGTTTCATCAGTCCACAAAATATTTTGCCAAAACTTCTGTGGCGTGTCCAAGTGCCTTTATGTGAACATTAAACAAGCAACAATGTTTTTTTTTTTTTTTAGACAGCAGTGGCTTCCTCCGTTGTGTCCTCCCATGAACACTATTCTCGGCCATAGTTTTACATATAGTTGATGTGTGCACAGAGATATTGGACTGTGCCAGTGATTTCAGTAAGTCTTTAGCAGACACTCTAGGGTACATTTTTACCTATCTGAATATTCTGCGCTGAACTCTAGGCGTCCTCTTTGGTGGACGGCCACTCCTTGGGAGAGAAGCAACGGTGCCAAACTCTCTCCATTTGTAGACCACTTGAATGTCGATGGATGAACATCCAGACTTTTAGAGATGGTTTTGTATCCTTTCCCAACTTTGTACACATCAACAATCCTTCATCGCAGGTTTTCAGACAGCTCTTTTGACAGAGCCATGTTGCACATCAGACAATGTTTCTCAACAAGACAATTCTTACCAGATGTGTGTTTTATTGCTGGCAGGGCAGCTTTAAACCACTCATTAGTGATGGGGCACACACCTCACTAAAATTGGTTTCAATTCACTTACTTATTTTTCCCCCTTGTGTCATTGTTTACATGCTATCCTCATTAAATTATGAAAACATATGCAAGTTTGGGTAGTTCTAGTTAAAGCAGACGCTGTATTTACATCTGTGCGATTTTGACAAAGATCAGATCACATTTGATGGTGATTTTATGCAGAAATCTGAGAAATTCCAAAAGGTTCAGATACTTTTTTTATACCAATGTATAATGCTAATGTTTACCATTTTGACTACGAGGTCAGGCGGCGATCTTTAGATCAAATCAACAAATAGTAATAAGTAGGGCTGTCAAAATTATCGCGTTAATGGGCAGTAATGAATTTTTTAAATTAATCACGTTAAAATATTTGACGCAATTAACACACATGCCCCGCTCAAACAGATTAAAATGACAGCACAGTGCAATGCCAACTTGTTATTTGTGTTTTTTGGAGTTTTGTCGCCCTCTGCTGGCGCTTGGGTGCGACTGATTTTATGGGCTTAAGCACCCATGAGCACTGTGTAATTATTGACATCAACAATGCGGGCTACTAGTTTATTTTTTGATTGAAAATTTTACAAATTTTATTAAAATGAAAAGATTAAGAGGGATTTTAATATAAAATGTCTATAACTTGTACTAGCATTTATCTTTTAAGAATTTAGAAAGTTTTTCTATCCAAGGATCGCTTTAAGAGAATGTTAATAATGTTAATGCCATCTTGTTGATTTATTGTTAAAATAAATACAGTCCTTATGTACCACATGTTGAATATATATATGCATCCTGTGTCTTATCTTTCCATTCCAACAATAATTTACAGAAAAATATGGCATATTTTATAGATGGTTTGAATTGCGATGAATTACGATTAATTAATTTTTAAGCTGTAATTAACTCGATGAAAAATTTTAATCGTTTGACATCCCAAGTAATAAGTCATTACTATTAATGCCATTTTCTTGACTATGATTCAACTACCACAATAGTCGTTTGTCCATTAACTATTAACTGATGGATGAGTCAAGTCAGCAGCCACCTAAGCTTTTCTCACAAAGTTTGTTGTGCTGGCTGAGTGTGGAAAATCAAAAAAATATATATTTGGGAGGGTGGAGGGGGGGGGACTTGAGTAACAAGAGACTTCAGGGAAATGTGTGCGCGCGTGTGTGTTCAGCTGCCATTCCATTTGCCACACAAACACACACACCTTCAATTATAACATTCAGGTAAACTGAAGCTTGGGAGGAAGCCAGTACTTAGCGTCACCATGGCAACCGTATCCCTGTGCCGGTTGCCGGGGGAGATTGTTTTGTGCCACCTCTGTTGGGAGAAGAGTGTGCGTCCGTGCGTGCGTGCGTGTGCGCTGGTGTGCACACAGAAGCGTCTGTGTATTTGTGCGTGTGCGCCAACATAGGGCTAGGCAATCATATTTTTCACCTAAAATTTCCATTGACCCTTTTCCCCCTATTTTTGAAGACTGAGAGCTTTACAAGGTACAAATTGAAGTCATTGGCTCGGTAGGGGCAACATTCCCATTAAACGCCATGCAACAACACTCAAATCAAGTTGTCATTTGCTCATCTCTCAACCCATTTTCATGCGCTTGACCTTTCTTCAAATGTCAAATCAGATGCTAAAAATACAGAGGTTAACCCTTTCTCGGTCAGCGTTTTAAATTCGTTGACTGTGGTTGACGGCGCTAGATGTGCAATCCTTGCTGGACACCGCAACCGGGTTTTGGTTTGCACGTTGTCCTCAGTACAGTATGTGAACAAAAACGCAAGACAAAAAAAGTGTCCAGTTTCAAGTAGAAAAAAAAAAAAAAATCACACTTAAAAGAATCCCTTTAAAAAAAAAAAGTATCCTTTCTGTAAGATATTTAAAGCTTACTTGAAACGGAGAAATTACTATGGGGCTTTGCTGTGTGGCGATACAGATCTTAGCCCCGCCCAGGTTGATTCGGGGACATTTCAAGGACAATATCAGGTCACTTCCTGTATATTTGGGGACATTTGCCATTGAAAATGAATGGGAAATTTGGACACTCATGGCCGTCAATGACATCGACTTTCATATGCGTCAAATGAATCAGGGGCTTTTGGGGGATATGTCCTATTGTTATCTGGTCAATTCCTGCATATTTGGGGACATTGTTTTTTTAGCTGTTGAAAATGAATGGGAAATTTGGACATCCATGGCTGTCAATGGCATCGACTTACATGTGCATCAATGGAATCCAAGTACGTTAATTGGCATCAATAGAATTGGTATGCCTGGCTGTCAATGGCATTAAACAAAGTAAATGCTATTGGAAGTGAATGGGAAATTTGGACGTCCATGGCCGTCAATGGCATCGACTTACATATGTGTCAATGGAATCGGGGACATTTGGGGGACAAGTCCTATTGATAACTGGCCATTTCCTGTATATTTGGGGGCATTGTTTTTTATTATCATTGAAAATGAATGGGAAATTTGGACGTCTATGACCGTCAATGGCATGGACTAATATATGCGTCAATGGAATCCAAGTAAATTGGCATCAGTAAAATTGACATGCCTGGCCGTCAATGGCATTTAACTTTAAAGTTAAATGCCATTGAAAATGAATGGGAAATTTGGACGTCCGTGGCCATCAATGGCATCGACTTCCATATGGGTCAATGGAATCAGAGTACATTGGCATCAAAAGAATCGAGGGGGAAGGGAACATTTTTCAGGGTTGTTCGAAAAAGTTCCTGCGTCGTGCGAAAATTCCGGTCGGTTTGGGCTTTGCAGCGCGCCGAAGAAACGCCATTCCCCCCAAATTTTTTTTTTTACTATTTGCAAAGCCCCATATTATTTTGAGACAGTTTGTACTTGTTCCATTGGCAGATTTGACATTTTTTCCAGCTTGGTTAGTTAGTCATATGATTTGAAAGCGTCGCGGTCGCTGACAGTGACGCTGATGCCGCCGCCGCTGCCGGCTTCCCGCGGCCGAGGGCTGAGCTGAGCCGCCGTGACACGCTCGCCGCGACCGCTCGCTGAGCTCAGCTCGGCTCATTTATCATCATCGCCGTTATTACGCAAATGAGCGGCCTTTCTCCTCACGCGCCGTCGCCCGGTCGCCGTCTGGAAACCATGTCAGCTTCCATAGAAGCCATAAGATCGCTCACTAGTCGTGAAACACTAGTCGCTAGCGGACCCACCAACAGACTAAAATAGGTAGACTTAAATATCAATCGTTTTGATGAATAGGACAGACTTTATTTAAAAAAAAAAAAAAAAAAAAAAAATCAGTTTTTTGGCCTTATCCAGTCCTAATAGGGATGAATTGTTCTTTCTTGTCTCTTGCGCGCGCCCAGGGCTCCCCCGCAGCGCACGGCGGAAGCCTCTTCGCCACATTTGGCCGTACACGTAACAGATGTCACGTGATTGGACTCCCGCGGCGCACGCACACAATCGGAATCGAGAATCATTTAGGAGAATGTTTCGTTGATAGAGTTGCGCTATTGATCCGTGTAGCTTTTAGCATAATGTTATAAGTTACGAGCGCGGGCCGGGAACTTTACAAACACGTGCGCGTGGCGACCACCGGCAACGAAGGCGCTTAATGGAATGATCAATCTGCTTGGTAGGGACACGCGTGTTACAGGAAAGCCCCCCCTCCCGGCCGTATTTCTTTCCAAGCGCGCACGACAACGTGGCGCGTGCCTTGCTCGGTACAGACCTGGCCTGCTGCATCACGTTAGATTGATCGGCGACGATCAACCGATTATTTTGGTCACGAGTCCATTCATTGCGGCTTATGTAGAAATCCCTTTTTTTTACTTTTCCCTCACCCCGGGGCTTGACATTTTCAGCAGGGCCGACAACCAAAAGCGGTACTTGCCCTGTGGCAAAATGGATTTTGCTATGTGACATTTTTTTTGACATGTGGCAATGAATGGAAAATTTGGACGTGCTTAGCCGTCAATGGCATAGCCTTACTTGGGTGCCAGTTCAATGTCAATGCACTCTTATGTGATGTCTAAGGTCAAAAATCACAATCACAGGTTTTTCTGCCATTTACAATGGATAGAAAATATGGATGTGCATAGCCGTCAATGACATAGCCTGACTTGGGTGCCAGTTGAATGTCAATGCACTGTAATGTAAAGTGTATGGTAAAAAAAATCAAAGCCACACATGTTTTTTTTGCCATTAAATGAATGGAAAATTTGGACATGCATAGCCATCCATGGCATGGATGTGCATGGCCTGCAAAACCGCCATATACCCGCCAAAAATGCCATAAAACCCCCCAAAAAATGCTACAAAACAAAATCCATTTTGCCACATACAAAAAAATACCACGTCAAAATCCATTTTGCCACATGGCAAAAAAAGGTCACATGGCAAAATCTATTTTGCCACATGACAAATACCAATTTTGATTCTCGCTGTCTCTTGACATTTTAGCATTGATTGATTGATTTTTTTTTTATTGTAAATGTTAACATCTGAATCCATTTTGGGGTTTGTGTGCCAACTATCGTCATTAGTGGCAGCGAATGAGTTGATATCAGTTAAATAATACAAAGATCTGTACCAGGTTTGTATAGTCGTCGCATTAGCAGTATATGTATACAGGCCGTGCAGAGACCGATGGAAGGGCAGGTGCTCATAGATCAAAAGGGGCACATGCACAACTATTTAATACACCTTATGACAACATAACTTCCATTTTAACCAGCTTTACAGTTTAATTGGCTCTGACTGTAACAGACTTTAATTAGGAGGGGAATAGCGAATAGAAATCAACACTGTCATCAACACTTTCAGGCTGTGACTCAGTCTTTGCCCCTTTTCTTCCTTCAACCTCTACATCCTTGCTCAACTTGTTGTTTATCTGAGAACAAACCACATCAGATGGTCACTGAGCCACTAGTAGCACTTTGGGCATGTAGGGGCAAAGAGGCAGGTGCTCAAGCACCCCCCCCCCCCCCCACACACGTGCCTGATCTGTATAAATACAAAAGGTACGATATAGATATATATATATATATAGTATACACAAACAACTGTATGCGGTCATGACGTGACAGCGTCTGTTTCAGGGGCGGGACTTAACCGCAATTTGATCGCAGCCAATCGCCTTCATGCTTGTGTGATGATTGACAGCCGGGCGGACTCGTCCTCGGCGTTGATTCGGAGCCAGACGTCACATCGCGTCAATCGCAGAAAGACAGATGGTATGCGGTTGCACAAGCTAATTGCTAAAGCTAAAGCATAAACATGCACAAATAATACGAGTCGCCAGGAAGCGAGCGCGCGTCATCCAAGACCGTCGTCGGTGGCGATAAGGTTTCAGTCGGTCCGGTAAATCAAATTTGTCGAGCAATGACAAAGCCTGAAAACGTTAGGGTGAAACTTAAAACTTTAAGTGGCGACTCGTCTTTTTACCACCCGTCGCGCACGTCGCCTTAATCTCGGAGGCGTGCCGTTTCTTTTTGTCCATTTCGAGCGTTGTGCCTGACAGCTGCGCCGAAATAACATGCTAAACAATTAGCGCTTCCCCATGTGTTTGTTTTGAATGTGTGTATTGTGCGTGTTTTTCTTTTTGTGAGTCGCATTTCCCTTTTGGAATGTTTGTCAAAACTGTGTGCATGCCACATTACTGTATGTACATTGGACAGCTGTACTGAAATAAAATGCTAACCCATTAGCACTGCTGAGCTGCATGTGCGTTATGAATGTGTGTATTTATGAGTGTCTGTGAATGTGTTTCTGTTTCGTGTGTGTGTGTGCACGTCTACATTTCTTTTTGGTGTGCGAATGCTTATGTGCACGTTTTCTTTTTTACATATTGTTGTGTTTGTGCATTTGAGTTTGTGCGCGAGTCATCCGAGGTTTTGCTCCTGCCGCTAACAGAGTGGAGTTGCGCGCATTTGTTAATGTGTGGCGCTCACTCATTAGTGTTAGCATTAGCCATCAAAGTGCCGCCGCCGCCGCCGGCCTGCGACTCCGCCCCCCGGCTCAAGCGTCTATTTCAGGAGCGGCCGCTGATGTCACCGCTCAGGCACGGGACGCCGGCGAAACGGCTCCGACCTCCGCCGAGTTTGACCCTCGACCCCTCCCGCTCCGATTCCCTCGAGGGATCGACGACCTCTGACCTTTGCAAAGTTGCTGAGGGATGAAAATGAGAAATAAGTTGCAAAAGTCACCTGACACCGGGGTCGACGCATGCTAAGGCTAGTGGCCTTCCCTTTGAATGTCATCGCGACCACGCGTCATCTGTCAAAACACGCCAATGCAGATCGACAAAAGAAAAAAAAAATGACACCGACACACTGGGAGCGGCACGTGTAAGACTGCCATTGACGGCGGTAGATGTCCAATTCATTTTGACTGGGAGACGGCGAATGAAGGTATGTTTTGGGCAAGTCAGACGGACTTTGGTCATGTAGAAGATCAGTCTGGTCTTGTGTGGTTTGGGCTGGATTTCAGATTGGATGCTAGAAGTGGGTGGGGCTAACAAGCACAAACTAAATCTGGAGGAACCAATCACAGAAGCCCAGATGTGACGTAAACTTTATCGCGGAATGCCTTCTAATCAAGTGAGCTCACGATGGTGACGAAAAGTGCCATTTTTGTGGGGAAAAAAACTGTCTTGGACGGTACTTGTATTTGAAAAGACAAAATAATAAATGTTACAGTGCTGACCAAAAGTACTGCACCCCTGCAATTCTGTTAGATAATGCTGAATTTCTCCCAGAAAACGATGACAATTACAAATGCTATGGTAGTAATATCTACCGTACATTTATTTTGCTTGCAATAAAAACACTAAAGAGAATGGGGAAAAAAATCATTATCATTTTACACAAAACTCCAAAAATGGGTCAGACAAAAGTATTGGCACCCTCAGCGAACAACCACTTCCAATATCCATCACTGAGATACTTCCAGTGCTCTGCTGGAATTTTAGACCATTCTTCTTTGGGCAACTGCTCCAGGTCTCTGAGATTTGAAGGGTGCCCTTTTCAGATCTCTCCACAGTTGTTCTATGGCATGGATGTCCAAACCTATCCTCAAGGGCCGCTGTGGGTCCTGGTTTTTGTTTCTACCAATCGAGCACAGACAGTTTAACCAATGAAGTTTGTGCTAAAACAAGCAGCACCTGACTGCAATCACCTGATTATACTAGTGAGACACCAGATTGGTGAAAGGTTGTCCTCATGATGGGTTTGAACAAAAACCCGCACCCACTGCGGCCCTATGTGGAATAGTTTGGACACCACTGTTCTATGGGATTCAGGTCTGGACTCATTGCTGGTGACTTTGGTCTCCAGTGCCTTCTCTCCAAGGTCACCAGGTCATTGTCCTGCTGGAAGACCCATGACCTCTGAGGGAGACCCAGCTTTCTCACACTGGGCCCTACATTATACTGCAAAATTTGTTGGTAGTCTTCAGACTTCATAATGCCATGCACACGGTCAAGCAGTCCAGTGCCAGAGGGAGCAAAGCAACCCCCAAACATCAGGGAACCTCCGCCATGTTTGACTGTGTTGTTTTCTTTGAAGGCCTCGGTGTTTTTTCTTGTAAACTCTATGTTGATGCTTTTTCCCAAAAAGCTCTACTTTTGTCTCATCTGACCAGAGAACATTCTTCCAAAACGTTTTTGGCTTTCTCAGGTTAAGTTTCGGCAAACTCCAGCCTGGCTTTTTTATGTCTTTGCGTCAGAAATGGGGTCTTCCTGGGTATCCTACCATAGAGTCCCTTTTCATTCAGACGCTGACGGATAGTACGGGTTGAAACAGTTGTACCGTCGGACTGCAGGACAGCTTCAACTTGTTTGGATGTTAGTCGAGGTTCTTTATCCACCATCCGCACAATCTTTCGTTGAAATCTCTCGTCCATCTTTCCTTTCTAGCCACAGTGCCGTGGGCTTTACACTTATTGATGACCTTGCGCAGGGTAGACACAGGAACATTCAGGTCTTTGGAGATGGACTTGTAGCCTTGAGATTGCCCATGCTTCCTCACCATTTTGCTTCTCAAGTCCTTAGACTTTTTTTTCTTCTTTCTTTCCTCCATGCTCAATGTGGTACACACATGGACACAGGACAGAGGTTGAGTCAACTTTAATCCCTTTTAACTGGCGTCAAGTGTGATTTAGTTATTGCCGCCACCTCTTATGTGCCGCAGGTGCTGTTAATGACACAAATTAGAGAAGCGCCACATGATTTTTCAAAGGGCGCCAATATTTTTGTCCTATTTTTGGAGTTTCGTGTAAAATGATAATGATTTTTTTTCCTTTCTCTTTTGTGTTTTTTCATTGCAAGCAAAATCAATGAAGATATTACTACCGAAGCATTTGTAATTGCAATCATTTTTCTGAGAGAAATTGAGCATTATCTGAAAGAATTGCAGGGGTGCCAATACATTTGGCCAGCACTGTATACAGTATACGGATGAGACGAGAACGCCCAAAAAAATTTTTAAAAAAGGATTGCCTGTCATGATGTGCCGAAGTGAAAATACAATGGAAAGAACAGAAGACAACTCTGACTGACCATGGCCAAAGTCAGGCTGGCTCACTCACTCGCTTCCAGACAAATTCAGGTTGCCCTGTCACTTCTCGCTACTTTGCACCTTTTCTTTCATTCTATTCTTCTTCTTTTCTTTTGTGGGCTCCATCTGTTTGCGCCACTTGCTGCCATCTGCGATCGTTCCTAAAAGCAAATCCGACACAGATAAGGCTCGCCGCTTCAGGTGCCTCCCTAATTCCCCCCCCCCCCCCCCCCCCCCGTTTTGCCTCTCTTCCATCCAAGTATCTCTTTTCCTTTCATTCTCACTCTCCTACTTTGATTCTCTTCCCGCCCTCTTTCCGCCTCACCTCCCCCGAACCCGGGCGGCCTCCCGTGTCAGGCTGGCGCGGGGCCGCCGGCGACGCGTTAGCATCCCGGTGACGGTTTCACGCCGCGCGGTCGCCCACACGGACGCGCTCCCTCCCGCCGTCGAGTGTCATTTTTCCCGCTCTCAGCGTCCGTGTCGCTTGAAACTCACTCACTCACTGCGTGTGAACTTTTTTGGGGGGATGATGTTGACTGACGGCAAGAAGCGGACTCACCCCGCGTCGCTGCTGTTGCCGCAGATTAGCGCGTCCTTGGCGCCTTCCACCTTGTAGAAGTTGTCTGCAACACAAAACGTCAAAATCACATCAAATTAGCGTTCCCCAACTGGCTTCGATTGACGGAGATAGATGTCGAGCGATGACGGATTGGACGTCTATCGTTGTTAATGACAGTCGATGAGTTAAAAATAAGAGACTTGGGTTTTTTTGGCAGCCCTTTTCATTTTCGTCTTAGTCGTTTCGACGATAATACTTATTAGTCTTAGTCATATTTTAGTCATCTCAAAATGTGTTTGTCTTCGTCTAGTTTTTGTCAAAATGAAAACTCAAAGACTCATTTCGTCTAGTTTTATCGACCTTTTAGTCAACCTTTACAACAAATGTTTAAAAAAAAAAAAAAAAAAAAAGGTTTCCAACTATTTCGAATGAGCATTGACAGTTGAGTACATATTGTGTCAATCTAATCTAATCTATCACCAATTTGGTGATAATACACACACAGCAGGAAAACAGTATATTATTTTCAATGAATTACACCCACCTGGATGCCATGAACTGTAAGGAAAAAAAGTTTTCCAAGAGTTTAAGAGGACGCTCGCAGTTAGCTTTAGCCTAACGCGAATTCTATGTTAACGCTACGAGTTACATTTAGTGTTCATGATCACTCAGGAATAAAGGAGAAGGTACCTTTTCTCGTAGGCACAGTCTAACTGTTTGCATTATTCTAACACACTTAATATAACCAATCAGGGAATAGTATATATTCTCATATTTACTGTTTGAATTACTCTAACATACCAAATATAAAATAAATAGCACTTATACCATAGTTTAATAAAAAAACAAGCAGAACATAGAGCATAAGAGATACATGACCCTTTCTTATCACAGAAGCCCAACTGACTGAGCAAGATTGGCACTGACAAGGCCAGACATCTACAAGCCCACGTCTCCACGTCAGTTCTTCCGGACAGTCCAGAACAAATGGCGGGACGTCCTGCCCCAACACAAGGAACACCGGAGAACGCCCAATATCAACTGATAACACGACTGATAAGACTTCAAGAGCCCCTTTGATGCTGAGGGGGCAAAATCCACAACCCTCGTTGCCCTGACAATAGTAACTCCCGAATCCTCCTGTCCAATCCACAGACAATAATCCTAAACAACGCACAAGCACACCCTTCTGACCACAGCCCGCCCTGCGAGAGCCTTCAAAAGACAATTTTTGACTAATAGTCATTTTTTTCTCTGGAACCTTTTGTTGACTTGTGATATGGTGACCTTGGATCCTCGCCTGGGTCCCTCTGAGCTGTATGATTGCTGTCGAACTAGAATAAATTGTCAACTTGTGTTTCGAAGCCTTCTTCCAGCTTTCAAAATGGAGTCATAGCGGTTAAGAACTAAGCTGAATGCATGGAGTTTGGCCTTTTGACCGGGTTCTCGCCGGCCTGGGTCGCTGGAGCTGCGCCAGTGCGGGTCCGGCGGTTCGGCTGGCAATCTGGCTAAAGGGTCAGATTCCTTCAGGACAGACCTTTAAAGGCTAAAGCAACATTGCATATTCTCTCTGGCCAATAAAACTAATCTTACCGTGTGTCCAAGGCTGCATGGAGACTGGTGAGTCGGAAAAAGGGGGGGGGGGGGGTTGGGGGTGCAGCACTTCACGAGTGACACAACATTGCACTGCTACGATGTAGGCTAACTGCACATAAAATGCCACACACTGTGAACATGTTAAAGAAACTATTTTCGTCTGGATCTCGTCTCGTCACACAAAAATTGGCATTCCTTTCGTGACGTTTTAGTCTCCAAAAACAAGTTTTTAGCTTGTCGTCTCGCCATTGTCATGAAAAAAGTGCATTTTTGTTGTCCTCATCGTTGCGAAAAAAACACCGAACCTGCCCAAACCCCATAAGCCAATTTAAAAGTACATGCCAGTCTAAATGAATTGGAAATAGCAATAAATATGATTTCACAGGTTCCTAATGTGAATCCTTAGTTTGAGTCTTGTAATAGGCCAGAGTATGTAAGAACTGCTCTTTTAAATTTTTTTTTTTTTTTAAAGCAAGTCTGGTTTGTTTCTCGCCGTCAAACTCAACTTTTAACCTTGCGTCAAGTTATGAAGTTAGCTCCGACACATTGTCCCGCCACAATAAAAGGTGTGTTTTAGCTTTTTTTTTTTTCCAAAGTTCACTCTAATGTAGTTCGTCAACCGGTAGCTGAATTAAAACTTTGTGTACACGCTACCTGGATATGAAAGTTTATTTTTCAGGAAGCGTCGTTGGCTTCTTGATGTTAGCGTGGGATGCGAACGCGCACGCGCGCGCTGAATAAAAGATGAGCTCGCTTAAAGTTGTTCCCATAAGACGAGCGCATGAAAATGTCAAGCTGGCTTTTAAGGTCAGAGTTTGGCGTCGTATTGCGTAACGCCAAGCGTCCGGCCGTCTCGCGAGGGACCCGCTTTCCACAATCAGACGCCCGACGGCAAAAAGGAAGTCGTCGGCGGCCGCTTCCTTCACGTCTGGGCCGCCCACCGCTCTCAGGGGGCGGCACCCCCTTTGACAAACTATTTTTATTGTGCTTGGAGTATTTAAAAAAAAAAAAAAAGCCAACTTCTGTTTTTTTTTTTGTTGTGTTTTTTTTTTTTTTTGAAATTGTGCCATTTGCACTAGTTTGCTTCTTTTTCGGGTCAATTCCTTGGTAACTCATTGGCCGGCGTTGACGGCGCTAGATGTCCGATCCATTTTGATTGGGAGGGGCAAAAAGGATTGGACGTCTCATGCCGTCAATGGCACTCGAAAATGGAGAGAAACCAAGCTAAACCAGCAAGAACCAAAAGTGGTATTTGCCATGTGGCAAAATGTATTTTGCCATGCGGCATTCTTTTTTTTGCATGTAGCAAAATGTATTTTGACATGTAGCATTTTTCATTGGTAAGTGGCGAAATGGATTTTGGTTTGTGGCATATTTTTTGGGGGTATGTGGCATTTTTTAAGGGTATATGGCTTTTTTGCAGGCCATGCAAGTCCATGCCATTGACGGCTATGCACGTCCAAATAATCCATTCATTTAAAATGGCAGAAAAAAAACCATTTGTGGCTGTGATTTTTGACCATACACATATCATTACAGCAAACTGACATTCAACAGGCACACAAGTCAAGCTATGCCATTGACGGCTGTGCAAGTCCAAAATTTCCAATCATTTTGAATGGCAGAAAAACATTTGTGGTTGTGATTTTTGACCATATACTTTACATTGCAGCGCACCCATTTGACCACATACCCCACCAAAAATGCCAAAATACATACATACAAATACATTTTGTCACATGGGAAAATCCATTTTGCCACATGGCAAAAAACAAATGTCTATTGGCAAAAAAAAAAAAGGCCACATGGCAAAATCCATTTTGCAACATGGCAAAAAAATGTCACATGGCAAAATCCATTTTGCCAGATGGCAAAAAAAAATGCCACATGGCAAAATCCATTTTGCCCCACGGCAAAAAAAATGTCACATGGCAAAATCCATTTTGCCATATGGCAAATACCACTTTTCGTTCTCAGCCCTGCTACAAACATGAGCATTCACAGCCAGTCCTCCTCGTTTAACCCCTTGATGCCTGATTGTACAATGCATAATCAATCATTATAATTGAGACCTGGCATGACATTTTGTATAGCTAATATTGTGGCTTAAATGATGGAATATCAGGTCTTTAAGGGGTAAGGTTAAATGTTTTCTTTTTTTCCCAAACGACCAAAAATTCCCTTTCCGTATAAATAGTTGAAGAAAAGGACTTTTGCGTCGTTGTTTTTTTTTTTTATTTCTTCCAGAAGGTCAGATGAACATCAGAAATTTGAGTTTAGTAGAAAAAAGTAAACCTGACATTGTGTGGCAGGTTATCACGTCTGAAAAAGTTAGAGACGTCCGCCCGATGCTAATGCGGCTTCTATTTGCGTCCGTCACAAACCGGCAAGGCAAACAAAGCAACAAACAAAGCGGCGAGCGTCCCCGCAGGCGCGCGTATCGACCCCCTAAAAGCTGCCGTGAAACCCGAGAGCGCGGCTGCCCGCCCGGCCGATCGATAGCGCCGCCGGCGTCCGCCTCCGCGGCCCCGCCGGCCGCGATAAACCTTGCCTCTTTTCCATGACAGGAAGTCCGCGCAGCCGCGGTAAATGATTTCTTTTCACGTGACTGCGATGTCGTACGTGTGGCGCCAAAATAAAATTGGGTTGGAGTTTTCCTTTAGCGCAAAAAAAAACATTTTTTCTTTCAATCGGTGCCAACCCTCCCCGTCCGAACGGATAGGATGTCTATCACTGCTAATGGCGGTGAGAAAACCATTCAATCTGACCAAAGTCCATTGGGATATAAGCCTATTTAGGACCTGATAACAATACATACCAGTCTAAATGAATTGGCCATCTACTGTATAGCAGCGAATGAGTTATTTGATGACATCGTGAAAGCTTGATCCCAAGTCATTTGTGCGTTTGCTCAATTTGGGTAATTGTAGAAACAGTTCTTTTTTAAAAAATGTTCGTCAATGGCCGCTAAAGGTCAACTTTTAGGCGGGCGGGCACTCACCCTCATCGCTAATGAAGTGCCTGACGGAGGTCCAGGTCTTGTTGTTGCAGAAGAAGGAGGCGTTGGCGGGCAGGCTGTCGTTAACGCAGTGCGCCGTGCTGCGGACGCACTTTTGCCGCAGGTTGCCCATGAAGAGCTGCAGGCCGATCAGTGCGAAGACGCTCAGGCAGAAGACGGTCAGGATCAT
The DNA here is from genome assembly GCF_030265065.1 of Corythoichthys intestinalis. NCBI lineage: Eukaryota > Metazoa > Chordata > Actinopteri > Syngnathiformes > Syngnathidae > Corythoichthys > Corythoichthys intestinalis. The sequence goes on along the minus strand of NC_080414.1, from coordinate 736,085 downwards.
CACGTCGGCCAGCTTCTTGACCGACTGGATCAGGGCGCCCACGATGGTCTTCAGGCCTTACGGAAAGACGGAGCGCGCCGTTAGTGGGCGACGGCAAAGAACGAGGCCGCGTTGGGGATCGCTGGCTTCTTGACAGACACGCGGTCTCAAACTTGCGGCCAACGAGGACAAATGCAGATTTTGCGGCCACGTATTTGATATAAAATTATAGTATTGTGGGTATCTCGCACAATCTCGAATACAGTGATCCCTCGCTACTTTGCGCTTCAGTCCATCACGTATTTTCTTTCAATCAAAAGTAAATAAATATGTGGCGTACTTTATAGAGCTGTCCCGATCCCATCACGTAGTCTCACATTCTCCCTCTTGTTGCTTTTCTTGGTCAGGCAGTGCGCTGAGTTGCTTGTTAAAGTTAACCATGATTGACAGGTGTTCAGGTTTGATCTTGCCTTAGAAGTTTGGAAGCCAAAACTTCAAGGAGCCGCATGTGTCAATCATCGTTTAGCTTGTTAAACAGTTGTTGTGGCAACTCTGTGTGTAAGTGAGCAGCTTGAGCGGATTTGAGTGGACTCACTCAATGAAGCATTTAATAAAGACAAGCATTTTTCTACGTTATTCTAGTTTAAAACTAATTCGGTGGGACAGTAACATGTTAAACACCTATCTTAATTTTCAAAATTAAATAGCCATGAATTTTTAAAAAAGAACATTTTTCATTATAAAAATTATTCGGACATTAAAATTTAATAAGTCTAAATGAAATAACAATTTAGTTTTTAATTCTTTACTTTTAAATTAAGAATATAAAATATGAATTCCTGTATGTTTTATCCTCTAGGAATTCTCTCTTGACCTAACATCGCTACAACTAATACTTTTGGTTGATGTTTTTGCCAACAAGTCAGCTAAAGTAAATGAACAAGACAAGGTTGTGAAGAATTGTCAATACTGACGGAAGTGGCCAATGACTCCCAACGCAGTTCAGAAAAGCAAAAAGTTGAATGCAATCTCGACTCCGTACTTGTTTCCATTCAACTTTTGAACAACAAAAGCACTATGCAACACGTAGAAGAAAAAGAATACAGAAGGGAAACACAAAGGAGGCAAACATGGAGGAAAAAGCCCAGTACACGGAGGTGGACGGAGCTAACGGATGCTAACAGTTAGTTTTTAAAGGTGTGCAGCCATGAAAAATGAAGCGTCTTCCGTCTTAAATATCATTTTCTCTGGTTCAGAGTATGTGCTGTGGTAGTTAGTCACAGCACCAGAAAATGAAAAGCCTTCCACGGCAACTGACGAACCTGTGCGCGTTTGTAGAAACGTGCTCACCTGGGATGACTGAGATGGTTTTGAGCGCTCGCAGCACCCTGAACGTCCGCAAGGCCGACACATTACCCAGGTCGACAAACTCAGTGACATATCTGCAACGAAGCCACACAACACAAAGACACACACAAGTAGGCGTCACGCACCGACACACAAACACGCACATCGGACACGCTGCTCAGCACGCACGCACGCCACCCGGAGGCACCCCGCATTTCTTTCATATCCAGCCTGAGGGTCATACGGTACGTCTGGGTGGGTAAAACACAAAATGAAAAGTTGCTTGAAAATGGAAAAAAAAATATAATGTGATAAATAGTGGTACGAAATTTTGGAATTTCTCTCATTTCTGCATAAAATCACCATCAAATGTGATCTGATCTTTGTCAAAATCACACAGATGAAAATACAGTGTCTGCTTTAACCAAAACCACCCAAACATTTACAGGTTTTCATATTTTAATGAGGACAGCATGCAAACAATGACGGGGGGGGGGGATAAGTAAGTGAACACTCTGCCTAAGGAGCCTTAAAGAGCAATTGAAACCAATTTTTTAATCAAACAGTTTAAGTCAGGTGTGTGCCCAATCACTGTTGAGGGGTTTAAAGCTACCCTGCCCACTATAAAACACACACCTGGTAAGAAATGCCTTGATGAGAAGCATTGTCTGATATGCATCATGGCTAGGCCGAAAGATCTGTCTGAAGACCTGCGATCAAGGATTATTGATTTAAATAAAGCTGGGAAAGGATACAAAACTCTAAAAGTCTGGAAGTTCATCAATCCACAGTCAGAGAAGTTGTCTACAAATGGAGGGAGTTTGGCACTGTTGCTTCTCTCCCAAGGAGTGGCCATCCACCAAAGATGATGCCAAGGGTTCAGAGCAGAATACTCAGAGAGGTAAAAAAGAACCCTAGAGTGTCTGCTAAACACTTACAGAAATCACTGGCACAGTCCAATATCTCTCTGCACACATCAACTATATGGCCAAGAATGGTGTTCATGGGAGGACTCCACGGAGGAAGCCACTGCTGTCTAAAAAAAACATTGTTGCTCGTTTAATGTTCACAAAAAGGCACTTGGACACACCACAGAAGTTTTGGCAAAATATTTTGTGGACTGATGAAACCAAAGTTGAATTGTTTGGGAGTAACACCCAATGTCATGTGTGGAGGAAAAATGGAACATCAACACCTCATCCCCACTGTGAAGCATGGTGGAGAGAGCATCATGATTTGGGGCTGTTTTGCAGCCTCAGGGCCTGGACAACTTGCAATCATTAATGGAAAAATGAATTCAAAAGAATGTTTTGCAGGAAAACCTGAGGCCATCTGTCAGGCAGTTGAAGCTGGATGCTGCAACAAGACAATGATCCAAAACACAGAAGTAAATCAACTTCAGAATGGTTTCAGAAGAACAAAATACATCATTTGGAACGGCCAAGTCAAAGTCCAGACTTGAACCCCATTGAGATGCTGTGGCATGACCTAAAGACAGTGATTCATGCCAGACATTTGACTGAACTACAGCAGTTTTGTAGAGAACAATGGGCCAGGATTAGTCCAGACTGATCTGCATATACAGGAAGCGTCTGGTTGAAGTTATTCCTGCCAAAGGGGAGCCACAAAATATTAAATGTGATGGTTCACTTACTTATCTTCCCCCTTGTGTCATTGTTTGCATACTATCCTCAATAAAATATGAAAATCCATAAAGGTTTGGGTGGTTTTAGTTCAAGCAGACACTGTTTTTTCATCTGTGTGATTTTGACACATTTGATGGTGATTTTATGCAGAAATGTGAGAAATTCCAAAAAAGTTCAGATACTTTTTCATACCAGTGTAATCAAGTGACAATGTAGGAATCAAATATGAATGTCTCATGTTAAATGTATCGGTGTGATTTTATAATTTTGGAGGTCAGATTTGGTGAAAATATGTTTTTAATCAATGTGATTCAAATGTACAATGAGTAGGAATGGTATCAATGTGTGAGTGGGGATTTTGGGGGCGGGGGGTTAAAAATGATCTGCTGTACTGGATAAGAATAAATGCCGGACCGAAACCCTCCAGCTGACTTCCCGTTTTCATCACCGTGGCGTGACTCCTCTTTGCCGTACAGCGGGCGGGCGGGCGGGCGAGCGAGCGAGCGGGGCTTGAAGGACGGAACACAGACAGGCGGGAAGGACACGGGAAGACGCGGACGCCCGCTCGGGTCTTACCTGGGATGACCGAGATGGTTTTCAGGGCTCGCAGGACTCGAAAGGTTCGCAGCGCCTGCAGGTTTCCTACTTTGATAAACTCTGTTAAAAGCCTGCGGGGCAGGGAGAGGGACGGTGTGGCGCGTGGCGCGACACAAATGCACAAGACACCAGACTCAAATGTCTTTTTTCGGGACACGCCGACCGCAACGGCGTTCATCTCGAACTCATTGACTGCCGTCGACGGCGCCGGACCTCCCGTCCGTTTGAATTGAACAGATTGGCCGTCCGTGGCAGCCGATGAGTTCGACTCATGTTAAATAAGCACTTTGACTCAATCGAGGTTAGAAAAAGGTCAAGTCGTGCGCTTTCTTAGGGTAAGAGCGCTAACGGCGCTAACGGCCTTGGAGGAGAGCTCGTATTTCTTCTTCTTGACCGGCAGATTGATTGAATTAGTGTGCACGTGCGTGTAGGGGGGGACGGGGGTCGGCGCCGTCGGCCGGCCAGTAAAAGCTTCAAGTCTTACGCAAATGTGTCAAACGGGACTTTTGGCACATGGTCGACGGTGGCATTGTGCCGACCCTAAGCCATTATTCTGATATTCAAAGAATCGCTTATTTTTGATATATTATATCAAAAGGATTTTTCTTTTTTTTTTGTCTCCGGCAACCGATTCAGGATGTACCGCGCCTGCTGCCCGTAGTGAGCCGGGCTTTGCTCCAGCACCCCCATGATTTTTGTGAGGATAACCAACATGTAAAAATGAATGAGTGCATACATTTTTTCCCCCCATTTTCTGTTTTGATTTCAAAATGATTCATTTTTCGTGCCGCTGATCCTCAGCAGTGGTCGCAGGGGTGCTGGAGCCCATCCCAGCAAACTATAGGCAGAGAATTTGCACAATTTTAAGGTCAACAATGTTTAAACAATGAACTGATTGACCGTCAGTATTCAAGTATGTAGTTCGTAAATTATCTATGTATTGAAAAACACGAATTGACAGTAATGGACGTTCAATTCATTTTGACTGGTAGGAACGGCTGCGCGATCGAGCGGATTAACTATCAAAATAGCCGTCGATAAATTTGATAAGCGCCGAGTTGTCGGTTAATTCCGGCAACCCTAATGCCGTCATATAGCATCGCGTCAGTCACGTAACTTCATCGAGTGACAGTCATGTGACACAGGCGGGGTGCGGAAGGACGCGCCTCCATTGGACACAAAATTGGGCGGACACTGTTGCCATGGCAATTGTGACTCAGAGGGAGGGGCCGAGAGCATCCGTCGGCGCGCGTGTCCGGAGGGGTGTGTCTATTTACTGACCATCACTCTGCTTTTAATAAAGCTGGAGGTGACGTTTCAGGGGCACACTGCGTGTGCTAATATGTGACTTATGTGTCCCCGTGCCACTAAAGATCCATCTGACTGCGGGACGGCCCGCCCTAGGGTCAAGGACACGCCGAAGCCCGCCCGCTTCGTGCGCGCCCTACTGATGGGATATCAGCGCATGAAAGCCATCCACGGAAGGAAGTCAACTTTTCCTGCAATATTTCCACAAACTCTTCCTGATTTACGTCTCCGACGGCATCGATTTCTCTTTTACGGGACGGACGGCGACACGCGGCGCGCAAAGCGGCCCTTTAAGAGCGGCCGTTCGGCCCCGAGGGGACCGCGGCGAGCGGGCGCTCTCGTGGGCGACCCGCCAGAGAGGGTGTCTTCCAATTAGACAGCGGATGACGCGCGGGGGTCGACCATCGATCCCGCGTTTATCTCGCGCTCGGCGGGTCCGATCGATCGGCCGGCGCCCGGTCGCTGAGCGAAGCCTGGAGATTTTCCATCAGTCACTCGATGACTGGAGTGAAAGGGTCGCGCTCTTTTTCTTTCTGGGGCCGGAACGCCGCCGCGTATCGTATACTACATACAGTATATGTACTACATCCGGGGCGTCATCTTTGCCGCGGGCCACGACGTGGTCACTTACGCCATGACGATGACGCTAAAGTCCAGCCAGTTCCAGGGGTCTCGTAGGAAGGTGAAGGGACCCACGCAGAAGCCCCTGGCCAAGATCTTGATCAGTGACTCGAAGGTGTAGATGCCCGTAAAGGTGTACCTTTGGACAGCAACACCGTTAAAGTCACGGCAAAACGGCGTTCCGGGGTTGCGCGCTACTCACTCGACATATTTGGCCCAGACGGCGGGTTCCGACATGGCCATGAAGCAGCAGTTGGTCAGGATGGTGCACATGATGAACAAACTGAACAATGTGACAACGTTAAGGAGCGCGACGCAACTCAATGTTTAGTCTCACCGACGCTAGCATCGAAAGGGGTCCCGTTACGGAATTTCAAAAAGAAGTAACACGTCGATGATGCTGTGCAATATGTTCTCTTCAAGATTGAGTTTCCAACCACTGGCCGCCCTTCCCAAGATGGCCGCTTTTAAAGAAGCAAAGCTTGTGGCGAGGAAACTTGTATGCTCTGCTAGCATCAGTGATTAGCACATGAGCTAAGCTAATTTATTCATATTGTATCATGACACTGTCTGTGGACTTGATACGAGTATCAGGCTTCATGCCAAACTGAACAAACATTAAAAGGAAACAAAAAGATTTTTGGCCTTTGAGAGCAAGTTCATGTAAATTCTGAAGGAATTCATGCTAGCAATATTAGACACTATTGTGGGAACAAGTCATAGTCCTGTGGAAACAATTTGAATCTGAGCATTTAGCGCCAGCAGCGGGGAAAAATATTACCGGTAAGATGGTCATACGTCGCCTCCGCCTGCGTTTCGGTGCAGGAAGTGGGCGGGGGCGGGCCCGGCTGTCAATCCAACTCCAAACGAATCTTAATTAGCTAAAGTTCCCCGCGCAGGAGCAGCGCCGCAGCCGGTCGCGCGCCCTTCCATAAACAACGTGAACGGGCGGCTAATTACGGCGTAATGACAGGTCGCCGTCGGGGAGCTCGTTACGACGCCCACGGCAGTTTTCCGCAGCGTGTCAAACTTTTATTGTGAAGGAGGACTTCCTGCCGAGAGTTCAAATCGTAATGATTGGAAGGCTTTTCAGTGACTGGCGACTAATCCATTTGAAATGCCATTGTTTCAGTGCCATTGGCGGCGATACACGTACAATCCAGATTGGTCTCGGAAATAGCTACAAGTTGTTAAGAAACTGTGGCAAAGCTGCACTTGTTGCTACAGGTTGCTAAAGGATGTTAGCATAGCAAAGTTAGGAAGAAAAACAGGACAAATTACTTTCTGTTGCTCTCATGGAACTATGTTGACGTAAGTTGAGGAGCATTATTCGGACCAAAGTCGTGAGTTAAAGCGGAGTAACTTTTAGCGTCAGTTATTTTTGCTGAGTTATTAAAAGATTTATAAAGTCAACTAAAAACAACAATTTGTGAGTTTAATTATTAACCTGCGATTTTTTTATGATGTTTGATTTTTTTTCTCAAGTGAGTTGAGCTTCATTTTGATAAAAGCAGTGTGTACCTTTTATCATTGAAGTTTTTTTTTTTTTTTTGTTAGTTGCTAACTTTTCTAACAAATATTTAAAACGCTAACGCTGTTGTTAGCTACCAGTTCAAAAGGAAAAAATTTGGAGAGACCGCGAGAACCAAGAGGCATTTTTTTTTTTCTGCCATGTGGCATTTTTGCCATGCGGCAAATTTTATTTTGCCATGTGGCAAAATGGATTTTGCCATGTGGCATTTTTGTGCCATGTAGCAAAATGGATTTTACCATGTGGCAAAATCTATTTTGCCATGTGGCAAAATGGATTTTGGTTTGTGGCATATTTTTTTTAGTATGTGACATTTTTGGGGGGGTATAGGGCATTTTTGCAGGCCATGTACATCCATGCCATTGACGGCTATGCACGTCCAAATTTTCATTTCAAATGGCAGAAACACATGTGTGGCTGTGATTTTTGACTATACACTTACCATTAGAGCCCATTGACATTCAACTGGCACCCAAGTAAGGCTATGCCATTGACGGCTATGCACGTCCAAATTTTACATTCATTTTGAATGGCAGAAAAACGTGTGGTTGTGATTTTTGACCATACACTTTACTGTACATTACAGAGCATTGACATTCAACTGGCACCCAAGTCAGGCTATGCCATTGACGGCTGTGCACGTCCAAATTTTCCATTCATTTTGAATGGCAGAAAAACGTGTGGTTGTGATCTTTGACCCTAAACTTTACATTACAGCGGATCCACTTTGCCACATACCATAAAGAAATGCCACATGTAAAATACATTTTGCCAAATGGAAAAAAAGGCCACATGACAAAATCAATTTTGCCACATGGCAAAAAAAAAATGCCTCATGACAAAAAAAGCTACATGGCAAAATCCATTTTGCCACATAGCAAATATAACTTTTCGTTCTCGGCCCTGCTGATCTGCGAGGAAAAAAAAAAGTTATTTTTCATCAACATTGATCAATTAATCACTGTCAGATCCAAACGGATTGGAAGTGTATAGCCGTCAAAGGCAGCCAAAGAGATAACTGGCGCCCATTTTGTTGTTGTTGTTTTTCTTTTTCCCCCGCGGCCCTCTCGTCAAGCCCTCACGGGACACCCGGATCAAAAGCGCCACTCGAGCTAGCCGCAAAGCGTCCGATCGCCTCCTAAGGGCGCGCGTCACGGCACAGCTTGTCACGGTGGCGCCGCGCCGGTGGGCCAAAATCCAGCGGGCTCTTGACGCCCCCCTCCCCGGGCCCCCCGAGCGCCACATCAGCAGTGCCGCGCCTGGGCCGGCGACCTCTTCACCCGCTTATCCGGCAACAACGGCGGCGTGTCGGTCGACTCGCCATCTCTCAACGGCGGCAGCCGCCGCGCCGGCTAAAAATACCGGAGTGTGAGGTGAGGACATTGGGGTGGACGTCGTTTGGGAATTGAAGGGGGGGGAGGGAGTGGCTTCGGGTGTGAAATCGGGACTGTCATGCTCGCTGTCAGCTGACGGCGCAAGTGGGAGGAAGGCGCGCGTCTTTACTGTCGAAAAATGGAGCTAGAGTTCATTGGCTGCCACTTTGAATGGATCGGACATTCATAGCCGTCAATGGCCGTGACTGAGTTCACTCTGCTATTTTTAACACGTGCTAGCAATATAGCGGGTCGGCTAGTGTCGGCGGGCAACTTGCGAAGGATATGAGTGCACCAGGATCCTGATGGCGACGGTGCGCACGGGGTGAAAGGGGCTGAAGAAGTAGAGCGCCGACGTGGCGTTGAAGCGAAAGATGGCTTTGCCTTTGTTCAACACTATGAAGGTCTGACCACAAAAACAAAAGAAAATAATCATTAGTTACACTGGAAAAATATCACAACGGGTGTTTGTTTTTGTTTTAAATAGTACAATATTTCAGGAAATGTGCAAGCATGTTTTAGCATTTCTTTCATTTATCTACTGTTGAATAATTGTCTGTCATAATATATCAGTCATATAGCCAAATGCAATACATACAGCATATTGTACCACAAAATACATCATTTAAGGTAGCATTTTATATTGCAAATAGGAATATATAACATACTTTATACGCAATAAATAACAGAGGGGCCTTCTGTCCAAGCGGCCAGATTCCAAGTATTGCTATATTTCTGAACTCTGACCCTTTCTCATATCGTCATACCCTGTAAATTTAACTTCAATAGGCTCAAGCCATACCAAGTGATGACTTCCTTTTCTGACCTTTGACCTATTCTCTCTCAAATGACAAACATACAGTGATCCCTCGCTACTTCACGCTTTGAACTTCGCACCCTCAGTCCATCGCGGATTTTTTTTTTTCAATCAATAAATGCAGCATCATAGACTTCATAATGTACTGACATGACACATTCCCCATTCACTGTGTCACGCCTGCCCGAAGGGTACCGTCCAACACTCTCCTTCATTTATTAGCAGTCGGTCGCATGCAGCGATCTAACGCCGAATTTAGGTTGAAAAAGAACGAAAGCTGTAATGCATACAAACAGGAAGGATTGTCTAAAGAGTGATTTGTTTGAGGATTCCAAGGTTATTGCTATATTTTTCGTACCATGCATGCATTTTGAAAAAAAAAATAAAATAAATCAATGGGAGAAAGCCTCGCATTGGCATCAGAGTTCGCAATATTTCCGTAAAATAAATGCTAACTGCAGTTTTTTTGCTTTTAACCAAGAATCGAGACTGACGTCTATATCTATAAAGAATTCGCAGATTTAAGCATTTATTCACAAGAATTTTCACTGGAAAATCAGTTTACATCAGGCAGCTGCAAGCTACATTCACTAACAGACTAACATTGTACTTTGACATATTTTTGTAAAATAAATGCTAACTGCACGTTTTTTTGTTTTGTTTTTTTTTTGCTTTTAACCAAGAATCAAGACTGTTTTACGTCCATATCTATCAAGAATTCAGGGATTTAAGCAATTATTCACAAAGATTTTCAACGGAAGAAGCTCTTTGTCTGCGTTTCCACTCGGTCAGCTTTGATGGAGATTAGCCCCCTATGAATCGGCCCCTTGCCCCGTCAATACATTATGAAGTCTATACCAGTATTTTATAGCGCTGTTCCCATCCAATCACGTAGTCTCTCACTCTCCCTCCTGCTGCTTTTCATGGTCAGGCAGTGCATTGGAGTTGCTTGTTAAAGTTAACCATGATTGACAGGCGTTAAGGATTGATCTTGCCAGAGACGCTTGTCAGCCGAAACTTCAAAGCGCCGCATGCGTTAATCATTGTTTAACTTGTTAAACAGTTGCTGCGGCAACTCATTGTAAGCGAGCAGCTTGAGCGGATTTCAGTAAACTCACTCAATGAAGCATTTCATAAAGTATTTTTCGACTTTATTCTTGTTTTACAAAAAATTGGTGGGACAGTAACGTGTTTAAAAATTACATTTGAAGTGCTTGAAAACCATTTATTAAAATATATATGCATAAGTTTTTTTTTTTTAATTATACTTTGGGGAAAAAAGTGAAAACCATGTCACATATATCTTTTTCCAATGCTAAATCTGAATAAATACATTGAACACACATACAAAAATTTTTTTTCCCGCTACTTTGCGTTTTTTCCACTTATCACAGCGGCTTCTAGTCCCCATTAACCGTGAAAAACGAGGGATCACTGTATTGCAAGTTTCTTTAAAAAGAGGCAGATCAGTTTCAAGTGCCAAATCAGTGTCCAAAATCCATTTGGGTTGGGTGAGTAAATACAGTATGCTGTATTTGCTGCCTTTTCAGGGATGCTCAGCACTAACACTTGGGGCCAATTAAAGTCTATAGAATTCATGTATACTGTGGCCAACAGATTGAAGCTTTTTTTCTTCCAGCTATGTTCAAGGGAACAACAGCGCACAACACAGTTGAAAGGGAAGGAAGGAACTCGTACAACTACAATCACTTTAACCCGCACAATATGTTGCTTGTGCCAGCGGCAGTCCAAACGCGCCACTTGAAGCAAGTGCTTCTGCTCAACGAGAGGCTAAACTTGATATCGCTCGACGTCATAAAAAGGCACGGGTAGGGCTCGCGAGGTCTCAACGGCAAGTTGCAAAAATGATGTCATATGCTGACGTACGAGTAAACATTTGTATGGTGAAGCAACTTTTGCTCAATGTCCTTGTACGAGCCCAATTCGTTGCTTGGACGGCGGCGTGTTTCTCTGTTCCAGATGAGCCACACGCACTCATGGAACACCATACCATCACCAGCTAATCGCTAACCCTTTCATGCACAATTTTTGTTTTTGTTAAATGCTGAAATATTATATTTTATTGATGACAAACTTAGGTTAGCATTTTGCAGCCCCTATTAGACATACAATTTTAGTATTAGTGTTGCTCGCATGTATTCTACAATGGGCAATAAAAATCGAGAATATATCAATATTTGAAATAAATGGATTCATTTAAGGATCCATTTTGGGGGAGAAAAAAAAAAATCAATCACTGAACCAAGCGAATGCCAACTTTTGAATAGATGTTCACTGTTGTCACCACTGTCCCTGATAGGGTTAAAACTCGTTAAAACTGTAGTTACTCTGACGTGGATGTTTTTGTTTTTGGCTTCCCTCTTCTAAACTGGCAGCGCGACCGCAAACGCTTGATCTCGTCAACGGCGGCGAGAAAACGAACGTCCCCGAAGAGCCGGGACGCGAGGCTGGCGAGGGACGGCGACGCATCGCTCGCCAGCCTCGCTTTTCGCTCTGCCTCCCGCGGCGGGGAAGGACGCCAGCGTTTTTCACGGGGAATGAAAAGCCTTTTTTTCCCGGGTTTTGTCGAGTCGTACCCTCTGATCTTTGAAGTAGTATGGGTCGATGTCCTCCAGGGGGACGCCCACCAGGTGAGGGGGGATGTCGGCGTAGATGCGCGGCAGCTGCTTGCCCGCCTCCAGGTCGGCCCGGGGCCGAGGGACCTCCACGTCGCCGAGGTCCTCGAACGCACGGGTAAAAACCAGACTCTTTCACTGACCGAGTTTATCAGTTGTAATAGCGGTAGTGCCTACCTACCTCCTGGTAGTGCTTGTTGCGGCGGGCCTCCTCCTTGGCGATGCGCTGCTCGATGGCCGCCAGGGAGTCCGGCGTGAAGCGCTGAAAGCTCTCTGGTCCCATTGGAAACACACAGCCGGCCATCTTGTCATCCTGATCCTGCTGCTGGCTGGCCCACGCTACCAGCTGCAAACCACACGTCGAGATCATTAACCCCCAGTTTTTTGGCCTCCTTTTTATGCTTATCTAGACAAGTTTCGGTGTCAACCCATACTGCACTGCGCCGCGACACGCCAGGGCAGCACCGAGCCCTAGCGGAAGGCACGGAGCAGAACGAACTTGTCGACGGCTATAGACGCCTGATCCGAAGAAACGTCAACTTGTGTTACAGTCATGTTTGTTTGTCAACTACAATGAATACATGTAATAAAGAATGGTATATGGAGTCTACTTAGATGGCACATTTATCTACACGTTTATCATGCCAAAAGTGCTTTACATTAGCACAAATTAACCATTTCACACACCAATGGTGCTGCTACCATGCAAGGCGCTGCCAAACCATCTGGGGAACATTAGGGTGCAGCGTCTTACCCAAGGGCACTTCGATAATGGACAGTCGTAGGCGGGAATCAAACCGTTGACCCTTCCGTCCCAGGACAACACGAGCTACCAACCGCACCACGGCCGCCCAATGAAGGTTACTAAAGGTAGTCCCCGGGTTACGAAGGAGTTCCCATCCTACGCTGGCAACATAAACCAAATTTCCGCGTTAGTGGGAACGAACCCTTTAAGTACCCCAAAATAATTATCCAAAATGTACTGTATTTTGTTGAATGATGTAGGATACACTCCCATCTAGTGGCAGCTTTGGGTTGGGCAGGACTGTCGCCTTGTATCAGACGCAGACATCCGAGATGGATAAAGGTCACCTACGCTCTGGTTTGGCCCACATAAGGCTGTAAGTTGTTTCAGCTATTCTACTGTATGTTTGTGATGTGTGTGCATTTGATATTAAGTTTACAGCTACAGTTTGTGGAGCTACGTGCGAACAATTTGCTATGAGAATTGTAAATACGCCGGCATTCGTAGCATTTAAGCTTTTGTTAACTTTTGTTAGGCAAATCAGGCTAATTGAATCTACTAAATTTACATACTGATCAGACTAGATGGACGTTTGAACACCAATTGTTTTGTGTCATGTGTTTTATTGTTCAAATGCATAAGTGTACGTACATACGTATGTTTGTTACAGCTTCACAAATTGGCAAAAGGTTTGTTGTTTGATGTCTGTAAAGCTGAACAACTTCACGTTTAGTGAGGACAGAACACGTCATATTAATAAAATAAAATTAAAAAAACGACTGGAGACAAATGCCGCAGTCGAGACTCTGGCATCGTAACGTCGAAATCAAGTAAGTCGAGTACATCGTAACCCAGGTACTACTGTATATATAATAATGAAATAATAAATAATAATAAAAATAAATAACATATATTGAAATCTAGTTTTAATCAAATAAAATAATAGAAAATATCTCCCAGTTCAGACGGATTGGACGTCTATTGCCGTCAATAGTTCTGATGCAAAGCAGGAAAAACCCTGAAGTATAAACGGAAGATAAGTGGAGTGCGTTTCGAGGAGCGGGGAAAGTCTGAGTGCTTCTCCTCCTTTGATTGGAGGATCTGGCAGCGGCGTGATTGAGCGTGATGAAGACGCCGCTCGGCTCGGCGACCTCGCAATCAAGCCCCGCGCAATCAGCCCCGCCCGCCTGCCCGCCCGTCCGCCTACCTCCGCCGACGGCTTTCCCCGCCTGTGTGCCTTTGCTACTTTTCTTTCCTTTCCCAAAGTACTTTTCTACTTTTATTAGAGGACGGCCAACGACAGCTGCCAAAAACGCTTATTTTGATTCGTTAAATCGATCATCAGGAATGTAGAAATTCTATTCACTGATGTTTCATTATTTGGGTTGTTCAATCAAAAACAATTTTTTAAAAAATGGGCAAGTTTTTTAAAAATACAATCATTGAAAAGAATTTTGGGGGGGGGGGGGGCTTTTTCACTTTTTGCATCGAATATCCGATCATTTCATTAAAAAGAAGAAAATATTTAGGATGAAAAGGATCAAATATTTGGATGTCGAGTTCAACATTGGTCAAAAGTCACAGAGGTCATCATTAATTACAATCATTGAAAAGACAAAATATTTTTTTGGGCTTTTCCACTTTTGCATCAAATATTCAATCATTTCATTAAAAAGAAAATAAGTAGGATGAAAAGTATCAAAAATTTAGTTTGAGGTCAACATTGGTCAAAGGTCACAGAGGTCATCATGAAATACAATCATTGAAAAAAAAAAAAAAAAAAAGAATATTTTTAGCTTTTCCACTTTTCACATCAAATATTCAACCATTTCATTAAAAAAGAAAATATTTAGGATGAAAAGGATCAAAAATTTGAATTTCGAGTTCAACATTGGTCAAAGGTCACAGATGTCATCAAAGGAATGACTCAAGAACAGATAAAGGGATCCTTATCAAATGCCACTATGAGGCATTTATAAAATGCATTGGTTGCCATTGACGGTGATGGACGTCCAGTCCACTTGTAGCGAGAGGGGCGAATGAACGACAGAATGCAGAGCTTTTATTTCAATGTAACACATTATAAAAAGCTTAATGTTGTGTCGCTAATTTGCTAATCGTAACATATTATCAGTATCTGTTGCTACGACAATACTCACACATCAACGTTGACATCTTCACGCTCGACCGCTCAATTCTTTAAGCTAACCGCTAATTGTTAGCATCTCATACTCGCTGTCAAAACGAGCGCCTACGTGACCACCGCTCGCCGCATCAAAGGAAAATCCGGCTCTGTTTTCTGTTCTTATCAAAAGCTGTCATCGGCCACTCTCTCGCACGTACGCGCCTTTACCAAATTCGATTTGGGCGCAGTGAAGAAGAAATGTACAGAGGGTTGAAACATGACTCTTGTCCGGTCATTCGATTAACTCGCCGCCTGCCGTTGACGACAATAGACGTCCAATTTATTTCAACAGGGAGGACGGGTCGCGAACGCTCACGAATTTCGAGCGGAGGGGCGAAGCAAGGGTGTGGTCTCAACATTGGTAGGGACGATATAACAGCATAACCTGCATGTACACTTTTTGCTGGGGAATGAGACATTAATAAGACCAAACTTTTCAGGGCTACATTTGTCACGAATACGAACCAAATTAATCGATAGGCTAAATGATCAGAGCAAAATAAATCTGTAGTGACTTTCATGTGTATTGGTTCAGGTGATACAACGTTGGATTCAAACCTTTGTTTTCAAAACTACTAAAGAAACATTTTGAAGTGCAAGTCCCTTTATTAAAATAACGGGGTGTTATCCAAAAATGGGTCCACTTCTGGGGGACACTGGAGCACCCCTGGACTCAAACTAAAGTATTGTAATATAAAAGTGAATGAAAACCATGAAAAAGAATCAGAAATCCAAAGACTGATCTGCATCTGAGCCATACTAGACTACCCAAAGACTTGAACAAATGTACACTCATGAAAATCTGATGTGCGATTTCATTTCACAGATGATTTTTTTCCCCCCATGTCAGTTCATGTTCATGTCAGCGTCACCCTGAAGTGGACCCATTCTTGGATAGCTCCCCGTTTTTTCTTCTTTTTTTCATAATCAATGGACTTGCACTCTGAAGCCACTGCGTTGCCTTACTATAATGCACATAATTCAAACAATGGTCCAAATGAGGGCCGGCTAGCTTGACGCAGATCGGACTTTCAGTAGCAAAATTAGTGGCGTTTCCCCCACCTCCACAACATTGACATCTTTTTACATTACTTGCAGGGGCTGCTGCTGGCTGAAAAAACGAATATCCCTCCACTTCGAAGCGGGCGGAGGAGGTATAAATCTGTAGGGGCTGTGTGAGTGTACATGTGCGTGTGTGTCTGTGTAGCATGGGCGAATAGTCATCAGCCAATCAAACGGGCATTGGTGGGGAAAAAATGGACTGGTACTTTCAGCCAGTGAAAAGGGATCAATGTAAGTCTGACCGTAATAACAAAATGAAGGGAATAGTATATTTTCTCATAGTTACCGATCGACTGTTTGAATTACTCTAACACACAATATAATCAATCAGGGAATAGTATCGGTTCTCGGATTTACTTTTTGACTGCGTGTATTACTCGAACACACCCAATATAAAAGAAATAGCACTTATAGTTTAAGGAAAACAAGCACAATATAGGGCATAAGAGGTACATGACGCCTTCTTATCACAGAAGCCCAACGTGTGCGTCATGCAACTGATTGAGCAAGATTGACGCTGATGAGGCAAGACACCTACAAGCCAGCGTCTGCACCACCAACTCTCGCAATCAGTTCTTCCGAACGGTCCAGAAAGAACCCTAACCCCGGAGAACGCCCGATATTCAACTGATAACACGACTGACAAGACTCCAAGAGCCCCTTTGACGCTGAGGTGGCAAAATCCACAACCCTTGATGTCCTGACAACAGTAACTCCCGAATCCTCCTGTCCAATCCACAAAAAGACAATCTTAAACACACCCTTCTTCTCCACAGCCCGCCCCGCGAGAGCCTTCAAAAAGACAATGTTTCACTCATCGTGGTCATTTTTCTCGGGAACCTTTTGTTGACTTGTAATATGGAACGAGTCTGCCTCCTCGCCTGAGTCTGTTTCTGTCTCGCCTTGCTGTTTGATCGCTGTCGACCTGAATAAATGGTCAACTTGTGCTTTGAAGCCTTTTTCCAGCTTTCAAAATGGAGTCAGTACAAGGGGTTAAGACTAAGGTGAACATGCGGAGTTTGGCCTTTTGGCCAGGTTGTGGGAGTTTTGCCGGCCCAGGTCGTTGGAGCTACGACACCGCGGGTCCGGCGGTTCGGCTGGCGTGATTCCGGCAATCTGGCCAAAAGGTCAGATTCCTTCAAAAATAATTCACTTAATAATGGTAGGATCCAGGCACGTGCGGAGGGTGCTTGAACACCTGCCCCTTTGCCCCTACACGCCCAAAATGCCCCTTTTGACTGGGCTTTTTTCACTTGAAAATCTGCGGGGCTAAGCCGCCGCATAACCCCTCCCCCCTGCACGCCCACTCGCTTGCTGGCCCGGCTAGTGTTGGGCCGCTCGCCAGCCACCCCACCGCCGCGTCGCGGCACTCCAGTGGAACCCCAATGTTACACCACCGCCCCGGCACGGACGCTGGCCACCGATCGCTTCCACGTCGCGGCACACTGGTGGGACCCCGATAGCCAGCCATGGCCAGGGCGCGCGGTGTACGCGAGGTGGGGGGCCACCGGCAGCCAGACGGGTAAGGTTTCCCGTGTTGAGTCAAATTAAGCGGCAGGTTCTCAGATGGAGGCGCGGGCCTCGCATCGAGCCCGTCAAGATAGAAATTAAGAAAGCTTTCAAAACAAAAGCCACCGGGGGAATCTGATTTCTTAAATTTAAGATTTATATTTCATTGTGTAGAAATGCCTTGTAAGGAAAGGAGGTTGGGGGATTGGTAAGAATAACACAGTTTGCAAGGATATTCAGGTATGAAATACAAGAACACAATTGCAATATTGTTGTTCTATAACGTTTATTAGGTGCTAGAGTTGACAAAATGGATAATAATGAAATAATAGTTTTGGAAAAAATTGCTGATCGTGGCTCAGTGAACATCTGATTTTGTTTGTTTTTAGATGAACAACAAGTAGAGGAAGGAAGTTTTGATGTAGAGGTTGAAGGAAGAAAAGAGGCAAAGGCAGACTGAGTCAAAGCCAGAAAGTGTTGATGACAGTGTTGATTTCTATTCATTATTCATTAAGTTATGTTGTTGTAAGGTGTATTAAATACTTTTTCATGTGCCCCTTTTGAACTATGAGCACCATCGGTCTCTGCGCGGCCCTGGTAGGGTCTATTGTATCCTTACAACATATGAGAAGGCAATCTAAATTAACTGAACTCATTAAACTGTATAATGCAAATAAGGTAGCTTAAAAGTTGGTAGTGTTATGTCCCCACCGTCCCTATGCAAACCTACGCCTTTGGGACGAACAAACGTTTGTTCAGCGAGCGGCCCGTAAAGGGTTAGGCGGCGCACGGCGGCCCCTCCCGTCGCTTGAAGCCACGATGAAGATGAAGAGGATGAAGACGTCAATTCAATTAGCGTGAAAGGAGGAAACGCGCATTGTCGCGGCCATCGGAAGACGGCGGGCAGCCGGCCAAGTGACACTTTGCCGGGAGGGCGGGGCTTAGGACGGGACGGAGGCGGGACCGAGGGAGACGAGGTTCTAAACCCAAATGTAGATGATACTCAAGAAGTATAGACACGTTTATGATATTCCCATTAGCTCAGAGGAAGCTAATTAATGCGTGAAATGAAGCCCGATTACCTGGCAATTACAGAACGTATCAATACCATCCAAAAAGGTCATATAACAAATTTGCCACGTGCATCTTCTGGAGCTGTTCACAATCAATATTTATCTCATAACAATATAAAAACTTCATAAAACTACTCAGCAGATGATTAAATTGATTCCAGAGTGCAAATTGCTACACCCTGCTGAAACAGACTTTGCTTTGAGGTCGCTGGGGAGTGGGAAATGCTGACGTGATTGTCGCTCACAAACTCATTTTGTACAATTGGATTAAAAGTCTACACCTTTGTGTGATTTTTGTTGTTGCACAAATTTATAAACAAACGAGGAGTCTCTTGTGTAGGAGTTCACAGAGCAGCTATGCCCCACCCAATATGGCGGACAGGTTCACACATCGCAACAACTTCTCAATTACCGTCTACGATGGATCCAAAACGTGTTGTGTTGTTACTCAAACAGATACGAAGAGAAGATGCCAGCGTGTCTGACTAAGTGACATGCCGTAAGGCGGCCATGTTGGTTGGGGCAACTAAATGGGGCAATTCAATTTAGCTGCATAGAGTATTCATTTAATTTAAGTGGCATTGTAATGGTTTGTTTTGAAAGTGTTTGCATTTAGCTTTATTGATTTGGGTGAATACACTGCCCTCTAGAGGCAACAGTAATAACTTCATTTAACATGCCTGAATCGAGCTGCTCCCTGTTAAGACTTACAAGTCTTTGTTTGAGATAATGTTTTTTTGAATGCATTTTTTAATTTAGTTTTTTGGTATATTTAGCCGTTTTTTTTGTGTGTGGGAATATATGCATGAACCATTTGTTAAGAGCACTGTTGAAAAAAAAAAAAAAAAAGTTTGCATTTTATAGCATTTAAGCTAGCGGACATTTGCTATGCGAGTTATCCAATTGTTCTTTTGTTGTACTTAGAGCCTCATTTATTTACATTTTCATACCGCTTGTGGCTCAGCGGAGGTATTTTGATTTTTTTATGTTCCTTATCCAATTACTTGACTATTCGAACTAACTAGTTCATCGATTAATCGACTAATAAAACAATCGATAGCTGCAGCCCTAATTTAATTGGCAGTTTTTAATTGGGAAACTATTCCTTTCTCGTTTTTTGCTAACACACATAAAAACAAACGGAATTGGGCTCGTTTGTTTAGGGAAAAACGAATGGCCAAAAGGTCCGTTTCAAATGGATCGGACGCCTAGCGCCGTTAACAGCTTGAGCCGATGAGTTGATTCTTGTGATTTTGATGACAATCGAGCCACGTTCAATTAGCTTGATCACTTTTTCCTCTCATTGTACTTTGACTCAACGTGTCTATTAGTGCCTCATTCACACAATGAAAAAAACGACAAACATATAATGAATAATGAAAGGCATCAAAGTCGTTGAGGAATAAGTCATTTCATTAGAATCGTCGCACGGCCTGAATGTTGAACATGTGGACTCAAGAAGAGAGCAGGAGAGGAGGATGATGATGTGTGAGGAGGAGGAAGGCGATGAGCAAGACTGGCAAACGCACGCACAACATGTACTCTTATCATTTCCATATTAGCTCTCAACGTCTCGCTAAGTGTCCCGTCGCCGAGAGTCGGCGGCGCGCGCCCCGGCGTCGGGAGCGTGCCGAGTTCACGCGGTGGTCAAGGTCGGCGGGGAGATAAAATGTTTTATGGGCGTCGTCAAACGGCCATCAGACAGTAACGGAAGCCCGGAGCCGCTAACGCAGCCATCCAGCTTCGAACAACATTTCAACAGCGAATTAAAGTGAAATATGCCACGGCGCCGCGACACCGGCGCGGCCGCGCCCTCGCAAAGTCAAAACGCCACCAAAATAATATTCATTCTGTGTAACGAGCGCTACTTCAGTTCAAGAGGCACTTATTAACAACCTTGCTAATTTTCATGAGCTCGTCTACTGCCTTTCTTACATTAGCATGAAGCTAGCCTGTGATTAGCATGGCGTGAGTCATGAACATTTTCTTCGTCGCCGCATCTTTTAGCACTTTAGCGTGCAGAGTGTGAAGGTGAATCATCAATTGCTTTGAAAACATATCCATTGAAAGGAAATGATGGAAATGTTCTCAGGGATGTTGGACCAACCCTGCGCTTACAAAACATCAGGTAGGCTTATACCCGGACACAGGTTTGACGGCGATAGATTCAACGGAGGCCTCAGTTGTATTTTTTTCCCTTTATGTTTGAACCTTTTCAGAGACTGTTCACTCTGGCGTTGACCTTCAACCGTTTATATGACAATTTACATTGAGTGCCGTCAATGGCAGACCATGAGTTCAATGACAAAAATACCGTGTTGGCCCGAATATAAAACGGCCTTGATTATAGGACGACCCCCTCTTTTTCAAGACTCAAGTTTGAAAAAAAGACTTTTTGAACACCAAATTAATTTTTATACAGAAAATAATTACAGTACACCCAAAACAAATGACGTTAACAATAACAGTGTGACAATATCTCGATACAGCGATATATTGCGATATTTTGCAACCAGATCGGTTATCGATATGCTCCCGCCAAGTATCGATAGTTTTATTTAACACATTGGCCATACAATGGAGTATGGATGCTGTAAACTGCTCAATGTTTGTTGAGCAATTCCTTGGCGGTCCACTAGGGGGCGCTCGGGAGTGGCGGTGAAGGTAAAGTGTGCACAAGTCATCTAGAGAAGAAGAGAAGAAGCTCCAAGTGGGTTGAAAAAATAAAGCTCCGTGAGAACGGTGGAGGAAAAAATGAGAAAAATATTGCTACAAATCACACATGGGGACCAACAAGAAAGGAAGTAAGGTGAACAAGGACTTTGCTGTATGCAAGAATTGTCTCACAAAAATAAGGTTCACTGGCAGCTGGTGGCGAAGTGCACACCGGATTTCTTCACTGCTTCGCTTCCATCACTTGAGGTAAGAAAGTTTTGCAATGTAATTGATCTTTAATTTATATGTATTATTTTGATGACATTTGGTGTTGAATGATATAAAATAAAGCAGGACCCTAAACTGGATGAAAATGAATATCGAACAAGCCCACATGAATTTACCGATTTATATGATATTATTTGAGAACCACTTTCCATCGAGTTTACTACACAAACTGTATTACTGCCATTTTGATACAATAAGTTACAGTATAAAAATGGTTTGGATAGCTTCCAAGACATATAAAGTGATGTGTATGATAATTAATGTAGCCTACATATTAAAAATAGGTCATTATTGCATTTTTAATTTCTATACATTCAATTCATTTTTTTTTTAATTCACTCAATACTTCCAACACAAAAAAATATCAGGATTTCAACTCAACAGCTATTAAGTAGCCAATATTTTTTGTTTTATTTTGTTGTTCTTAAGGTGAGGAAAATTGGGACTCAGTCCGACATCTCAAATGCTGAAGCAGATGGTGGAAGTGCTCAAACCAATGCTTTTGGCAACAAAGGTCATACACGAAGAAAAGACCCACCAATTTTATCATTGCCCCACTCCAAGCTCAACTGCTGACTGACACCTACAGCACTGTTTTTTTTTTTTTTTTTTTTAAGATTTAAAACTTTAAAGAAATTAAGGGTGCCATTCATCATGATCTCTCCAAGAAATATCAGTGGTTGTGGTTTGTTTCCTCTATATGTGCAGGTGCACAATTTGCAGTACATTTTTATATTTTACAGCAATGTTGCACAGAAAAGGTGTCACTGTAAAATAAATGACTTAAACAGTATTTTTTCTATTTTGAAATATCTTTTTTTTCCCGTTTCAACAGTTGTATCGTAGAATATTATGTATCCAATTTCTGACCAATATATCGATAATCGCTGTATCGAGATATCGTGAGATAATCGTTATCATGAGCCTTGTATCGCGAATCGTATGGTATCGTGAGGTGCCCTGAGGTTCCCACTCCTACAATATTAACAATATATTTGAGAGAAAAAGCATGTTATTTTGCCTCATTCAAATCTTAATGC
Source organism: Corythoichthys intestinalis (assembly GCF_030265065.1). Taxonomy (NCBI): domain Eukaryota; kingdom Metazoa; phylum Chordata; class Actinopteri; order Syngnathiformes; family Syngnathidae; genus Corythoichthys; species Corythoichthys intestinalis. Next base: position 713,673 of record NC_080414.1, on the reverse strand, counting down.
CTGTACATTTAAATATGCAAACTAAAGTGCAATCACGAATATAAATAAACCAATCTATTGTGATAAAACAACAAAATTGCAATAACTGCATTAACCATCAAAGTCTAACTGGAGTCTTGAAGCAAATCTGAATAAGGAAAATCATTGCAATAAAATAATGCAAACTGGTTCAACTAAAAAGAGTAGCTGCGATCTGTCACGGCAGAACATCGCTTCAATGATATCTAGCGCCATCTAGCATCGTGAATGGGTATAATGTCTAGACCGCAACTAAGACGACCCCCTCTTTTTCGGTCAATGCAAAAAACACCTTCCTATATTCAGGCCAATACGGTAAATACATTTGTGCATTCAAGCGTAAATTAAGGGGTGGGGGGCATTACCTTACCCCCTTTCAATTTAAAAATCAAAGTACTCAAACGATGAATGAATTTGCTAGTTGAGTGCTATTCGTATCTTAGTGAAATAACACCAAATGTGATGTCAGATCACTTACACTACTGGACAAAAGTAATGGCCCCCCAGCAATTCCGTCATACTTTGCTCAATTTCTCCTGGAAAATGATTGCAATTACAAATGCTTTGGTAGAAATATCTTCATTTATTTTGCTTGCAATGAAAAAACACAAAAGAGAATTTAAAAAAAATTTTTTTTTAAATCATTATCATTTTGCACAAAACTCCAAAAATAGCCCGGACAAAATTATTGGCACACTTTGAAAAATCATGTGATGCTTCTCTAATTTGTGTCATTAACAGCACCTCTTACTTACCTGTGGCAAATAACAGGTGGTGGCAATAACTAAATCACACTTGCAGCCAGATAAAATGGATTCAAGTTGACTCAACCTCCGTCCTGTGTCCTTGTGTGTACTACTGCATTGAGCATGGAGAAAAGAAAGAACTCTCTGAGGACTTGAGAAGCAAAATTGTGAGGAAGCATGGGCAATCTCAAGGGTACAAATCCATCTCAGACCTGAATGTTCCTGTGTCTACCGTGCACAGTGCCATCAATAAGTGTAAAGCTCACGGCACTGTGGGTAACCTCCCTAGATGTGGACGGAAAAGAAAAATTGAGGATAGATTTCAACCAAAGATTGTGCGGATGGTCCTGCACTAACATCCAAAGACGTTCAAGCTGTCCCGCAGTCCCAGGGTACAACAGTGTTGACCCGTACTATCCGTCGGCATCTGAATGCCCAGGAAGACCCCACTTCTGACTCGGAGACATAAAAAACCCAGGCTGGAGTTTGCCAAAGAAAGCCAAAAACATTTTTGGAACAATGTTTTTTGGTCAGATGAGACAAACGTAGAGCTTTTTCGGAAAAGGCATCCACATAGAGTTTACAGGAAAAAAACGAGTCCTTCAAAGAAAAGAACACGGTCCCCACAGTCAAACATGCCGGAGGTTCTCTGATGTTTTGGGGTTGCTTTGCTGCCTCCGGCACTGGACTGCTTGACCGTGTGCATGGCATTATGAAGACTACCAACAAATTTTGCTGGGCCCAGTGTGAGAAAGCTGGGTCTCCCTCAAAGGTCATGGGTCTTCCAGCAGGACAATGACCCAAAACCCAAAAAGCACTAGAAAATGGTTTGAGAGAAAACACTGGAGACTTCTAATGAGATGTCCAGAATACCATAGAACACCTGTGGAGAGATCTGAAAATGGCACCATTCAAATCTCACAGACCTGGAGCAGCCGGCCAAAGAAGAATGGTCCAGAAGAAAATTTCAGCAGAGCATTGTGAGAAACTCATTGATGGATAACTGAAGCGGTTGTTCGCAGTTATTTTGTCTAAAGGTTGTGCTACCAAGTATTAGGCTGAGGGTGCCAACACTTTTGTTCGGCCCGTTTGTAGAGTTTTAAGTGAAATGATCATGATTTCATTTTTCCCCCCCCATTTTCTTTTGTGTTTTTTCACTGCAAACAAAATAAATGGAGATATTACTACCAAAGCATTTGTAATTGCAAGCATTTTCTGGGAGAAATTGAGCATGATCTGACAGAATTGCAGGGGTGCCAATACTTTTGGCAAGCAGTGTATGATGGCATCTCAAGAGAAAATCCAAGCACATTTTCTGCCAGATTGACGCAGAAATGAGAGGTCATCCTTTTTGGCCGACTATATGGCCTTATGTGTGCGAGCGACTGACGAGGCGTATCGGGTGACGACACGCAGAGTCACCTTTCGGCTGAGGTTACATCGATGACATCATAAACTCCCAATCTGGGCCGGACCAATGCGAAGCGCACAACAAGTGCGCTGATACGCATTCATTATTCATGGGTAGCGCAGAGGTGTTGAGTGAGTTGAAAGTTGCTTTTGACCCACTGACGAACCGCTGACAGGCCGTCGTCCCACGATGCTAACATGCGTTAGTGCAATGTTTACTCCTCGGGGGGGAAAAAAAACAAACAAACAAAAAAACTTTCACTTCCCATCTGCTTTTGATGTGTCGCCCCCTTCCTACATCTCCTACAATGAAAGCTGTAAACAAAGGCAGGTGTAATGCGCCACGACCTTTTTTAAGTATGTGCTCACAATCACGACTCCATTTTTACCGTATATTACCACGTACAGTGATCCCTCGGTTTTTGCGGTTAATGGGGACCGCCCCCCGATATTCGAAATCCACGATGTAGAGGTGTAGCTTATTACTTATTTACATTTTTTTTTTAATTGGTGTGTTCAATGTATTTATTCTGATTTAGCATTGAAATGAGATACATATAAGTCATGTTCCCCCCCCCCCCCCGTTTTTTTCCCCCAAAGTATAATGAGACTGACACTGTACTTGATCGGATGGGACATCTCTATACAGTGGTATGAAAAAGTATCTGAACCTTTTAGAATGTCTCACATTTCTGCATTAAATCACCATCCAATGTGATCTGATCTACGTCAAAATCACACAGATGTAAAAACAGTGTCTGCTTTAATTAAAACCACCCAAACATTTATAGGTTTTCATATTTTAATGAGGATAGCATGTAAACAATGACAGAAGGGGAAAAATAAGTGAACCCTCTGCCTAAGGAGACTTAAGGAGCAATTGAAAACAATTTTTACCAAACAATTTAAGTCAGATGTGTGCCAAATCACTGATGAGTGCTTTAAAGCTGCCCCGCCCACTATAAAACACACATTTGGTAAGAATTGTCTTGATGAGAAGCACTGTGTGATGTGCATCATGGCTCGGTCAAAAGAGCTGTCTGAAGACCTGCGATCAAGCATTGTTGATTTCTATAAAGCTAGGAAAGGACACAAAACCATTTCTAAAAGTCATCAATCGACAGTCAGAGAAGTTGTCTACAAATGGAGAGAGTTTGGCACTGTTGTTTCTCTCCCAAGGAGTGGCCGTCCACTAAAGATGACGCCAAGAGTTCAGCGCAGAATACTCAGAGAGGTTAAAAAGAACCCTAGAATGTCTGCTAAAGACTTACAGAAATCCCCAGCACTGTGCAATATCTCTGTGCACTGATCAAGTATATGTACAACTATGGCCAAGAGTGGTGTTCATGGGAGGACTACACGGAGGAAGCCACTGCCGTCTAAAAAATAACAAAAACATTGACGCTCGTTTAATGTTCGCAAAAAGGCACTTGGACACTCCACAGAAGTTATTTAGTAGACTGATGAAACCAAAGTTGAATTGTTTGGGAGTAATGTGTGGAGGAAAAATGGAACCGCTCACCAACATCAACACCTCATCCCCGCCGTGAAGCAAGGTGGAGGGAGCATCATGATTTGGGGCTGTTTTGCTCTGCCTCAGGGCCTGGACAACTTGCCATTAGTAATGGAAGAATGAATTCAAAAGTTTTGCAGGGAAACTTACGGCCGTCTGTCAGACAGTTGAAGCTAAAAAGAGGATGGATGCTGCAACAAGACAGAAGTAAATCAACTTCAGAATGGTTTGATCAGAACAAAATATACATTCTAGAGTAGTCCAGACTTAAACCCCATTGAGATGCTATGGCATGAGTGATTCACGCCAGACATCCCAGGAATCTGACTGAGCTACAGCAGTTTTGTAGAGAAGAATGGGCCAAGATTAGTCCTGATCTGCAGCTACAGGAAGCGTCTGGTTGAAGTTATTGCTGCCAAAGGGGGGCCATAAAATATTAAATGTGATGGTTCACTTATTTTCCCATCTCTGTCATTGTTTGCATACTATCCTTATTAAGATATGAGAAGCTATCAATCTTTGGGTGGTTTTAGTTAAAGCAGTTTTTTCATTTGTGTGATTTTGACAAAGATCAGATCACATTTGATGGTTATTTTATTCATACCACTGTAAAATCTTGCTTTTTTAAATTGAAAAAAAAAAATCCGCGATGGACTGAGGGAGTGATGCTTGAAGCACTGTCTTGCATTTTGCTCTATGTTCCATTGAATTTGCATTCTCAAATTGACACAAACAAAAATGGTTTTACGTGAAGCAAAGCAAAAAAAATGTCCGTGAAATTCAGTCAAATAACTCTCACATAGAACTAAACAAATAAAACTAAAATTGTGTTGCACAGCACTAAAATGACATCCCTAAGAAACTGGAAACTGCAATTTCTGGAGAAATTACGATATGGCTTTGCTTTGGTAGATACAGACCTTCCTGTTGATTTGGGGACACGTCTTGTTGTATGGCAGTCAATGACATCGACTTACATGGGTGCCAGCTGAGTTGAATGTCAAAGGGCTGTAATGGTTTTGGACAAAAATCATAACCACACATCTTTTTCTGCCATTGAAAACGAATGGGAAATTTGGACATTTCTAATTAAAAAAATTCTAACAACGTGCAATGTGTACTTTTGGAGATATAGTTTCCGTTCCAACCGCTCGTCGCCCTAAAAAGAGAAACGCTTGTCACCCTTCCGAAGATGATGATATACACACACACACACACACACACCTTCATTAGACGTCAATATTTAGGTTCGTTTTAATTTAGCACCAAAGGAGGTCAGACGAGACGCTCGTCATCCGTCGCCCTCTCTCGTGAGCGCAAACGCTTGCGCGCACGTGTGTCAAGGTGTCAGACACGCTCCGGCGTGTCGTTTGATAAAAAGCATTAAAAAGTCGGATTTTGTCGACTGTGAAAGGTTGCGACCTGAACGCCGGCCGACGCCACTTCCTGCCTTTCCCAACTTTTACTCTTCGCTCGCTTGGCATTCTTGCCACGACATGTGCCAACCATCTTCATTAACGGTATGTTTGTGTTGGAGATAACTCAAGAAGGAATTGAGGGATCCAACTTTGTGTTTGTCATATGAAACATATGAATACATGTAATACGAGGTCAACGGTCAAAGGTCACAGGGGTCAGAAATATGGGGATGCTTTGAAATTGACCTCTAGTTTGGTCGATAAAATGAATAAAGTGATTTTTTAAATGAAGCCTGCAAACCTTAGAGCAGGGGTAAGTGAACCGTTACATTTAATATTTTGTGGCCCACCCTTTGACAGCAATAACTTCAACCAGATGCTTCCAGTAGCTGCAGATCAGGACTAATCTTGGCCCAATTTTCTATAAAAACTGCTGTAGGTCAGTCAGATTCCTGGGATGTCTAGCATGAATCACTCATGCCACAGCACCTCAATGGGGTTCAAGTCTGGACTTTGACTTTGCCACTAAAGAATGTGTATTTTGTTCTTCTGAAACCATTGTGAAGTTGATTTACTTCTGTGTTTCGGATCATTGTCTTGTTGCAGTCCCCATCCTCTTTTTAGCTTCAACTGTCTGACAGCCAGCCTCAGGTTTTCCTGCAAAACATCCCGATAACTTTTGAATTCATTCTTCGATTGATGATTGCAGGTCGTCCAGGCCCCGAGTAAGCAAAACAGCCCCAAAACATGATGCTCCCTCCACCATGCTTCAAGGTGGGGATGAGGTGTTGATGTTGGTGAGCTGTTCCATTTTTCTTCTACACATGACATCGTGTGTTACTCCCAAACAGTTCAATGTTGGTTTCAACAGTCCACTAAATAACTTCTGTGGAGTGTCCAAGCACCACTCAATTCTGATTGTACTCAATGTAATGGCAAAACGTTTTTTCCACTTCGAGCTGACCATTTTTTTGTATCGGAAATCTATCTCCGTTGACGGCAGCCAACGAATAAACATTGTTACGACCGTGCGCGTAGACCTCATTGACCTTCTTGAAATTCTTAGCACCACGAAGTTAGTATTTCCCGTTGCCATCTACTTGATATTCCAACTTATTATGCGTGTACAGTATGATTACCTTCTACCGGCGTACGTGTATGTGTGTACACAGCGACCCACTTCCATTTATCCTATTTGAGTCTCTCTCCCATGGCTTCCATTCTCTTTTTCTCCCTGCGCGCGTGTTAGTTTGTGTCATGCTGTTCTCGCTCTCCTCGGTGCTTGATTAAATAATTTTCTATTAGCCGACTTGCGTCACCGTTTGGATTCGAGAGACTCTCCGGCATTGACATTTTTACAAGATGGCGCCGGTCTTAGGCTGGTCAAAAGTATCCGGATACCGTATTTTATTCCAGGTGGGCTGTTGTTTTTGCAAGACCAATTTTTTGTCATTGGTTAAAGTGGATTTTGCAGTGATATTTTGGCATTTTCCTTGTTCACTCATCGGCTGCCATTGACAGCAATAGACGTCCAATTTATTGAGGCTGGGTTTGCCCCTCCCAGTTTAAATGAATTGGACGTCCAGAGCCGTGGACAAGAACGTTGTCGAAAGCAATGTACAGTGATCCCTCGCTATATCGCGCTTCAAATTTCGCGCCTTGGTCCATTGCGGATTTTTTTTTTTCCCCCCAATTAAAAAACAAAAACTACAGTATTTCATTTAAAAATGTAAATATACTGTATATGTACATATACGTGTACAAATCATTGTTTTCTTTTATATATATTAGGGCTGTCAAACGGTTAACATTTTTAATCGAGTTAATCCCAGCTTAAAAATTAATTAATCGTAATTAATCGCAATTCAAACCATCTATAAAATATGCCATATTTTTCTGTAAATTACTGTTGGAATGGAAAGATAAGACGGATATATACATTCAACATACTGTATATAAGTACTGCATGTGTTTATTATAACAATAAATCCACAAGATGGCATTAACATTCTTTCTGCTAAAGGGATCCACGGATAGGAAAAGTTCTTAAAAGATAAATGTTAGTACAAGTTATAGGAATTTTATAATAAAAGCCCTCTTAATGTTTTCGTTTTAATAAAATTTGTAAAATTTTCCAATCAAAAAAATAAACTAGTAGCTCACCATTGTTGACGTCTCCGAGCGGTGACATTACATCGGGCTCCCTGCTGTTCTTCCACAGTGTCTTTAACTACGTAAGGTAGTGATTGAAATACACCGATGGCGAGTTTTAAATCAATTAGAGATATAGCCAACGAGTGTGTTTTGCCCCTCGACGGACACCGTAGTTTCCGGGTTCATTGTACCTTACGCTCATTTGTGTGTCGGCTTCACAATGTACGAGACCTTTGAAAATAAAATACACATATGTTTTTGTTGTTGTTGTTTTGCACGTCTTGTATCTATCGCTTTCCAATGCTGTTAAATATGAATAAATACAGAGATCCCTGGTTTTTCGTGGTTAATGATGACCAGGGCCGTCACTAGGCTTTAAGAACGGGGAGGCTTAGCCCCCATGAGATGACAGGGATGGAAGTGAACGTAGCGTACAAGCACAAGACTTCACAAACAGCTAACAAGACTGATAATTTATTCATTATTATTGTTGTTGTTGTTTCAGTCTATTGTTAATACAGTAGAACAACAGGTACACATGGCTATAATTGCAAGCTACTTGCTTGATGGAAGCCTCAAAGAATGCCGTCTGTTTTAAGGGTGGCAAATTGGTCTCTGCTCCAACTCCTACAGGTCAATTAAGGTGGTGGAATGATTATTATTAGTGTATTATTTTGCCTATTCACTGATGATAATCAAATGTGAATGAGCTCAGCTCCTGTACTCATTTATACGTAATGTGAGAAACACAGCTAATACTCCAGAAGGAAGTCACCCCAAAGATAGTGGTAAAAATAGTGCACACTTGACTCTAAAGACAACCTTCACAATGCATTTTAAAGGAACCAGCTAGCAGCAGCTAAGTAGCAGCGTTATTTTAGAGCTGGGATGTACGTAACTCTTGACCGCAAAACAACACAGGTAAGACGTGCGCAGAGATTGTCCGTAGTGGGCAAGCCTGGTTTTTATTTGTCAAACACAGAGCGGTTGGTTTATTAATTACGTGGTACTTTCTTTTCTTTTTTTTTTTTTTTTTTTCCTTTTAAAACCTGCGCTGTACAGCTGTTGGACACGGAGAATGGAAGTCTAAGAGCCCGGTTGGTCTAACAGTTTTAATGTTTCACATTGAGAGTATGGCACACTCCCATTGTGATCATTTAACATACCTCGTTTATTATGACAAAGCAGCGAACAGGAAGGGGTTATGGGGGAACAGAAAAAAAAAACACAAGAAAAGAAAAAAAAGCAACAACAAGAAACACATTGAACGTCTACACTAACTAATTATATGTTGGTGCTATCGTCAGCTAGATGTATTTCCAGTTGAAACCATGTGGGGGGCCTGTTGACCAGGGAAAGAGGGGAACGGGGGAGTCTATAAGCCAAGTGGTTGAAAGAGGTAGAGTGTACACAAATCAGCTCTGTGATCTGTAACACAGTTATCGTGTGAATCCCTTGTGAGTGTAAACCCGTTGGTGACCGACCCTACGCCGCCCCACCGCTACTCCCGGCACCGGGACCCCCCACCCGAGCGCGCCCTATCACGTCCTGCCGCACGCGAGCCCCATCAAGCGCGCGACAGCCACGCAGAGGAGCGGAGACCCCACACGGGCGCCAACCCAGGGCCACGACCCCCAGCCAGCCCGGGGAGGGAGGGCGGGGGTTCAGTGAAGCCCGTCCCTCCTCCTGCAGCCCATCAAAGGAGCCATCGCCCCTCCCCCCCCCCAGGATCCAGGGTGGTCCCCCGAGCCACCGCGCACCCATCAACCGGACTTCAGGGATGGCAAGAGGGGACCCCCGACCTCCCCCCACTATTACGTGGTACTTTCTGCTGTTAGTTGGAGCTAACGGTTACTACCAGCAGTGATAAATACTCACTTTCCATCCTTCATCTATTCAAGGTCTGCTCTATCCAGACAGCTGTCAAAATCAGACGACTCCCCTTTCAGTCAGACAAATTGTAGAAACACGCCCATTCACATGCTCAGTAACGCTGCTGCTAAGATGGGAAAAGTAATTAACTAGATTCAGTCACTACTGAAAAAAACAAACAAAAACACTGTTATGCTCAAACGCTGGCCCAGTACTGACTTCGAGCAAAGTCACAGGAAAAACGCGGAGTGGATTTTAAGTGATGTGGGCGTTCTCTATATAAACAAATGGAATGGATTGGATAATTACGCACCGAAGGGGCTCACTACCTTACTCAATGAAGTGAGGGGAAACTGACAGATTTATGATCATATTAAAGTTAAAAATGAAAGGTTATATGATTATTGATTTAAACTAATATCCTGGAAACTTCATTGTGAATATGTCAACAATTCTTTTTATTTTTTTAATAAAACACAAAATGATTAAAACATTATTATTAAACAGGGCTGGAAAATATTTTAGGGGGGCTGAAGCTGATTATTTATATATGGTTTTTAAGCAGTTCAAATGTAATAATCATGACAAGTTTTAAACACGCTACTGTCCCACCTAATTATTTCTAAACAAGAATAAAGCAGAAAAATGCTTGGCTTTATTAAATGCTTCACTGAGTGAGTCTACTCAAATCCGCTCAAGCTGCTCACTTACATACAGTGAGTTACCACAGCAACTGTTTAACAAGTTAAACGATGACTGACGCATGCGGTGCTTTAAAGTCGCTTCTCTGGCAAGATCAAACTTTTAACGTCTGTCAATCATCATTAACTTTAATAAGCAACTCCAGTGCACCGCCTGACCAACAAAGAGAAGCTGGAGGGAGAGGGAGACTACTTGCAAAAAAACAAGGGATCAATGTAATCATTTTAGGTCACTCTGCTACGTTTCCTGTTGATTTTAGTGCATTTTGGTTTTTTCAGTCTTACTACGGACCATAACCACACTATAGGTCTGTTTTTGTGTTCCATTTTTAATTGTTTTATTTTTCACCATGATTAAAAAACAAAAAACGGAGATGTGGCGTCCAAAGTTTTCTGAGGGCTAGCAGACTGACGGATGACAAAAAGCGGGAGTGAGGAGTGACGTTTGCGCTGCTCTTGAACCGCTCGACTCATGAAGCGCTCACCACGCACAAGGACGACGAGCGAGCGAGCGTCCGTCATCAATCCGCACCTTTGACTTTTTCTTGTTTTTAGCTCGGATGTTTGTTGGCATTTTTTGTCATTCAAAATAAAAAAGGCAACAAAATTTAAAATGGCAATTGAAATATCTTTAAATAGAAAACAACTTCTCATTTGAAAAAAAATTGAAAATGTGAATTCAATGTTGTCAAGGTTCATTCCTGAGCATCATCATCCAGGAATCTGAAGCCGGCTCCCGCGGCCAAACGGATATTTTGATTTGGCGACACGTACGCCCTACGCCGGCGGTCGTCACCCGTAAGCCCTCGTTAGCGCCGGAAAGCAGGCCAAAACGCTCCCTGGAAAACGAGCCGGCAAGTGTCTGGCTCGCCGCCAACGCCGACTGTTCGTCGTCACCATTTAAATCATTTGGTGGGGAATGCTATCGTCCGGTCCCAACCGATCGGACGTCTCTCGCCGTCCGCGGTGCCGAAACACACTCCTTCGACGCTCTCGCAGAACTCAATCGACGGACCGGGCGCGGTTGAGTAATGCCGTCCGGCCGGTCGGCGCTCTTGGGATTTTGGGGTCAGCGCGACATTAAGTGCGAGCGGGACGCACTCAATCTCGAGCTGACGCGTTAAAACGCTTTAGCGCCGATGATTTATTTTGATGAGGGGCGGCCATGTCAGGCCGGCCACTTCCTGTCAGGACTCGTCAGGTCGCTCGTCCTTCACGCATGTCACCGTCGCTTGCCACATGAGAAAGGAAAAAAGTCAATACGACGAGTCGGCGGAGGCGCGTGCGATTCCGGCGTTTTCCATCTCGTTACGGGCCCATTCATTGGAACCCGATTCAGGTGAAACCCGTTGTCGTTTTTTCCCTATAGGTCGACCGAAACAAAGGCCTGTGCCTATCTAGAAAAAATAAAATACTGCCGATGATTTTGTAAGCAGATATTCTTTTTGATGATGTAAGGCAATTGAAACACTCATAAATGTACGCGCTTTTTGTAACACTGGCCACAAGGTGGTGTAAATTCTGAAGGAGAGAGTACCTTTTCTCTTAGGCACCGTCTAACAGTTTGCATGATTCTAACACACTTAATATAATCAATCAGGGAATAGTATCGTTTCTTGTATTTACTGTTTGTATTACTCTAACACACCCAAATATAAAATAAATAGCACTTGTGCCATAGTTTAAGGAAAACAAGCAGAATATAGGGCATAAGAGATATATGACGCCTTCTTATCACGGAAGCCCAGCACACGTGTCATACAACTGACTGAGCAAGATTGACACACCAACTCTTGCAATCAGTTCTCCCGGACAGTCCAGAAAAAATGGTGGGACACTCTGTCCCAACACAAGGAAGACCGGAGAACGCCCGATATCCAACTGATAACACGACTGACAAGACTCCAAGGGACCATTTGACGCTGGGAAGGCAAAATCCACAACCCTCGTTGCCCGGACAACAGTAACTCCTGAATCCTCCCGTCCAATCCACAAACAGACAATAATCCTAAACACAACCTTCTTCTGCCCACAGGCCGGCCCGCAAGAGCCTTCAAAAGACAATGTTTAACTAATCGTGGTCATTTTTCTCGAGAACCGTTGGTTGACCTGTGATATGGTGACCTTGGAACGAGTTTGCCTCCCCGCCTGAATGTTTCTTATCGCCTTGCTGTTTTGATCGCTGTCGACCTGAATAAATTGTCAACTTGTTCTCGGTGAGCCTTCTTTAAACCTTCCAAAATGGAGTCAGTACAAAGGGTTCAAACTCAGGTGAACGCGTGGAGTTTGGCCTTCTGGCCGGATTGTTGGTCTCTCGCCGGCCCGGGTCGTTGGCGCTGTGCCAGCGCGAGTCCGATTGTTCGGCTGGCGCAATTCCGGTGGTCTGGCTAGAATGTCAGATTCTTTCAACTCACAATAAACAAACAGTGAACATAACAATACGTATATCGGCCAATCGTGAAACAAATCCACGATATACCTATAGAGCACAGGTTGACTTGACTCCGTTACATTGACTTTGAGAAAAATGCACTTTTTACCACACCATTGACTTTTGTTTGAGCAGATTTGTGAACTCCATTGAAAAGAAACACATATAAAATATATATATATATAATGTTTTGCACAAAGAATAATTTAAGAAAAAAATGTATATAGCTATATATTTTTTTTTAAATAAATGTTTTTTAAGCACTTCAAATGTAATAATTATGAGAAGTTTTTAAAATGTTACTATCCCACAGAATTATTTTCAAACAAGGAAAAAGGACGCCCAATCCAATAAAAGTTAGAAAAAAAAAAAAAAGTTCTTGTTTACCATGGGGCTTTGCTGTGCGGGGATACAGATCTTAGCCCCGCTGAGATTGATTTGGGGACATTCCGGGGACAACATCATGATCATTTCCTGTTGATTTCAGGACATTATGTGGACAGGTACCGTTGATAAATGGATGGGAAATTTGGACGTCCATGGGCGTCAATGGCATCGACTTCCACATGCGTCAATGGAATCGGCGACATTTGGGGGACATGTTCTATTAATATCTGGTCATTTTCAGTTTATTTGGGGACACTGCTTTTCTGCCTTTGAAAATAAATGGGAAATTTGGAGAAAACTGGCCGTCAGTGACATCGACATACATATGCATCAATGGAATCCAAGTACATTGGCATCAATAGCATTGACAAACATGGCCGTCAGTGGCATTAAAGTAAATGTCTCTGGAAATGAATGGGAAATTTGGACGTCCGTGGCCGTCAATGGCATCGACTTCCATATGCATCAGTGGAATCCGGGTACATTGGCATCAATAGAATGGACATACGCAACGGAAAAATTTTTCTGGGTCATTTAAAAATTCCCTACGTCGCACGAAAATTCCTGTCGTTTCGATATTCGAACGGTGCCAATCGGTTCAGGCTGTGCGGCGCACCGAGGAAATGCCATTCAAAAATGAGAATTTTACTATATGAGCCTTTTCTATAGCAAAGCCCCATATAATGAAATGCTTCATTGAGTGAGTCCACTCAAATGCGCTCAAGCTGCTCACTTACACACAATGAGTTGCCACAGCAACTGTTAAACAAGTTGAACGATGTTGATGCATGCGGCGCTTTGAAGTTTTGGCGTACAAGCGTCTCTGGCAAGATCAAACCTTAACTGTCAGTCAATCATCGTTTACTTTAATAAGCAACTCCAGTGCACTGCCTGACCAATAAAAGCACAGGAGCGAGAGTGAGAGACTACGTGATTGGTTCAGGACAGCACAATAAAATACTGCATTTATTTATTTAGTTTAGAAAATAAACCTGCAAAACTGAGGGCGCAAAGTAGCGAGGGATCACTGTAGACTATATTCTGGCTATACCCATTTTTACCAAGGAGACATCACAACAATAATCACATGACCACACCTAAGCTTGCATTCAGAAGCTGCCCGTAAAAAAGTGCAGAGTCAACATGACTTGACAGCACAGATTTAACATAACTTGAGTAATCTTTTCACAGAATAGTCTTACACCCGAGTCACTTTTTGGGATGACTACTTTTACTTGAGTCATATTATTTTCATGTGACGTTACTGTTACTAGAGTACATTTTTGGCAGAAGAAAGATCATCACCCAAACCGTGAAACTAACAGTTATCCTTTTATAACGATCTTAAGAAAAGGCGTCGCAAAGAAAAGGTTTCAAAGGCGAGCGAAGAAAAGCCGCGTGACGGCGAGCCGGTTAAGCGGGACGCGAGGTGACACTTTCCAAAGCGGGTCGGGCCCCGCCGAACGGAGCGGGGCGGCTTTGCTGACTGGGCCGTCCGTCCGTCCGTCCGTCCTTCTTGACGAGTCGGCTTTTAAGAGTCTTTCGCGCTGCGACGGCGTCATTAAAGTGTCGGATTAGGGGAAGAATTCACCCAGTACTGACGCCGCAAAGTGTGTATATTCCATATGATGAGGTTAGCGGAATGACTTCATTTCTTCCTTCTACTGTGAATTGAAAAGACTAGTAGACGTCCAGTCCGTTTGAAGTGGAAGGGTGGTAGCGAATGAATGCAGTCATCCCTCCCACTTCAAAATGGATAGCATCGTTTCTTGTATTTACTGTTTGAATTAGGGGCCGTTTTCATGGTGACTCGACGAGAATACGAAAAATTTCAAATTTGCATTTGCGTCTCCATTCGAACAATGTCGCAATTCGGGATGAAAACGATGTAGTATTCATGCCAGGCCCTAGGGGGCAGTGCAGATTTACAGGGCGACAGAGAATGATGCACTTTGACCCCACCAAGCTCCCTCAGCCCGGAAAAAATATGCCCGCCCACTCGAAGCAATGTCATTTTTCTTTTGTTCAAAAAGGCACAAAAATTGAAACGTTGAACACATTTCATTTAAAAATATTATTAAAACAATAAATTAAAGCTGACATTCCGCCATATTTGCTGTTTTTAATGTTTAGTAGCACTGCTGCGCACGCCCAATGTGATGTGTACGAGTGCTGACGGCAGGAGCCTTTGATATGCACGCCAAGGAAGCCCCCCTCAACCCCCCGCAATCGGATTCTTCCACTTTGGAGGCAGGATTCAGAATTTTTCGTCTTTGCCTTCAGTCTTCGCCGACACCATATGCATGTGAGGAGAGTCCGCTACTCAGTCATTGCGTCTTTGTGTCGCAGAGTCGCCATGTAAACTGCCCCTTACACTAACACACCAAATATAAAATAAATAGGACTTATACCATTGTTTAAGGAAAACAAGCAGAATATATTTGCCATAGGGCATAAGAGATATATGACGCCTTCTTATCACGGAAGCCCAACGTGCGCGTCATGGAACTGACTGAGCACGATTGATGCTGACAAACCCACGTCTGTGCCACCATCTCTCGCAATCTGTTCTCCTGGACAGTCCAGGACAAATGGCGGGACGCTCTGTCCAACACAAGGAACACCAGAGAATGCCCGTTATCCAACTGATAACATGACTGACAAGACGCCAAGAGCGCCTTTGACGGTGAGGTGGCAAAATCCACAACCCTTGTTGCCCGGACAAAAGTAACTCTCGAATCCTCCTGTCCAAGCCACAAACAGACACTAATCCTAAACACACTATTCTTGCTGACCACAGCCCGCCCCGCCCCTGAATGTTTAACTAATCGTGATGATCTTTCTTGGGAACCTTTTGTTGTCGTGTGATAGGGTGACCTTGCCTCCTCGCCTCAGTCTGTTTCGGTTTCGCCTTGCTGTTTGATCGCTGTCGATCTGAATAAATTGTCAACTTGTTTTCGGTGCGCCATCTTTAAACCTTTCAAAATGGAGTCGGTATAAAGGGTTAAAACTAAGGCCTTTTTAGCCGGGATGTTGGCCTCCTGCCGGCCCGGGTCGTTGGAGCTGCACCAGCGCGGGTCCAGCGGTTAGCCTGGCGCGGTTCCGGCCGTCTGGCCAAAGCAGTGGTCTACAATCTATTCCACATTGGGCCGCAGTGGACGCAGGATTTCATTCCAACAAAACAAGACGACACCTTTGCACCAATCTGGTGTCTTACAAGTGTAATCAGTTGATTGCAGTCAGGTGCTCCTTGTTTTAGTAGAAACTTCATTGGTTAAACTGTCGGTACTCCATCGGTTGGAACAAAAACCAGGACCCACAGCGGCCCTTGTTTGGAGACCCCGGGCTAAAGGGTCAGATTCCTTCGACGTCTAGCATCACCAAGAAATCAAAATGAATGTTTCACCATTTTTACGCCCCACAAAAAAATTCAACAAAAAAAAAAAAAAAAGAAGTTTTTTCATACAAAAATCCAACAATTTTGACCCAATGCCGTTTTTATGTTTTTTAAACCAACACTCAGAATTAAGCCATTTTTCACAACAAATAAACTTGACCCCACGAGAAAATCTACCTCATGAAGAAAAAAATCCAACGTTTGGCCCAAAATTTTTTAGCCCCCCCACCCCCAAATTTTTTTAAAAAAATAAATCACCCCTAAAAAAAATCCAGTGCCGTGGATGGAAGCCTGTCAGTTAAATGACCTACCATCATCAGATAAGTGAGGCAAAGAGAACGTCTCTAAACGAGGAATCCACTATCAAAATAGTTGTCATCGAGTGGATTGTACATGTAATATGTGAAGGCTCCAAAGGAAGCCCTGACTGCCGTCGATCGGCGCCAACGGAAAGCTTTACGGGCGCCCCGGTTATAAATCCCGGCTTGCCTCTCAATCATCACACAATCACTGTATTGTGACACACAGGCACCGAGCTTCTACCTGTTCATCAGCGCGCCGTACTCGGGTCCCGAGAGTGGCATCTGTTACTATGGTAACAGCGGAAGCGAAGCGAGCGCCGCGCGCGTGCGCCGGCCCTTTAAACGGTCGGGGTCAGCTTAAGTCGGCCGTATTTGATTCGATGACTTTTTTTTTCCCCCTTGAAATCCACGTGACGTTTAGTGAGTTGATGCGATTCGACGGCCTTATCGTCGTCGGTGGACCCGGTCAAGCTACTTTTAGCCACGTGCTAAACATAAACACCGCCGCCGAGCTAATTGCTAATGTCTACAGATCGACTTGAGTGATGCTTAGGTCACGTGACAACATCTGACACGCCGTGTACACTGTGTGTTCACGTGCGATGGAATCATCCATCACGATGTTGGAAGCAACAATGAAAGACAACTTGACATTTTCATTGGTTTTCCTCACCAATCGAAGCACAAAAGAATGAAGCCCCGCCTTCTAAGTCACCTACACTCACACAAACTGCAAATTACACAGCTACACAAAAAAAAACCGATACATTTAAAACACATGTGCACCCATCCACCTAAGCAAAAACACACATTCATGTGAATAAAAGAAACCATACACAAAAACAACAAACATAGACAGCTACGCTCACACAAACAGACAAAACCATTGAATAAAAATTCTATTTCCATTCCGAAAACATGCAACCACATACAAAAAAACCTAGATATAATACAGTAATAATATAGTACACACTGAAGGGAAGAGTATTTTTTTCTCGTATTTACCGATCGACTGTTTGTATTACTCTGACACACTTAATATAATCAATCAGGCAATAGTATCTTTTCTCGTGTTTACTGTTTGACTGTTTGTATTACTCTAACATACCCAATATAAAATAAATCCAAGACTGTCCAGAACAAATGACGGAACGCCCTGTCACAACACAAGGAATACCGGAGAACGCCCGAAATCCAACTGATAACACGACTGATAAGACTCCAAGAGCCCCTTTGATGCCGAGGTGGCAAAATCCACAACCTCGTTGCCTGGACAACAGTAAATCCTCCCGTCCAATCCACAGACAGACAATAATCCTAAACACAACCTTCTTCCTGCCCGCAGCCCGGCTCGCGACAGCCTTCAAAAGACAATGGTTAAGTAAGCGTTGCCATTTTTTTTCTCAGGAACCTTTTGTTGACTTGTGATATGGTGACCTTGGATCCTCGCCTGGGTCTCTCTGTGCTGTATGATCACTGTCGACTTGAATAAATTGTCAACTTGTGCTTCTAAGCCTTTTTCCAGCTTGGAGTCAGTACAAGGGGTTAACACTAAGGTGAACGCGCAGCCTTTTCGCCGGGTTGCGGGAGTCTCGCCGGCCCGGGTCGCTGGAGCTGCGCCAGCGTGACTCCGGCGTTTCGGCTGGCGAGATTCGGGCAGTCTGGCTAAGAGGTCAGATTTCTTCAACATTTAAGCACTCATGTACACACATAACCAACCACAAAACACTCAATTGAACACGCACACAAGTATACCAATCAATGACTTACACAGACATCAACAATCCCAGAGTCCACCACGACAACAAGTTTTAGCATTACGTCATTTTTGTCACTCTTAACTCATTGGCTGCCATGACAGCGACGGACGTCCAATCCCTTTGTACCGGGGTGGGCCAACGCGTGCCAGCCCTTCCCATTCCAAAGGGACCGCGCGTCCGTCGCCGTCAGCGAAACGCGATCCTTTCCTCCCGGTCAGAGCGGATTGGACGTCCATCCCCGTCGGTCAAAACGTCGCTCAGCTGCTCCGCTTTTGATCGTCGAATGCAAAGGCGAAGCCGGCAGCTGTTCTCGGGTTTCATAATTCAACGCGCACGCGCGCAAAAAAAGCCGAGGGCGCTTCCTCGTCCGTCTAACGACGACCTGTGTCGGTGAAAAGGTCAGGCCTGCCGTCGCGCGCCTGGACCACCAGTCGCGGTCGCCTCGTGTTGACAAGCGCCACAATGTTGGCGCGGCGGTCGCCGAGCCGGGACACGACCTTACGCGCTCAAGGTCGCGGTCTGACCCCCCGACATTGCCCGCTGTCATCACAAATAAAAAAGTGAAATACAACAGCAAGGGACTTTTAAATGATAACCAAGCATATTTTGGACACAAGGCCATCCAAAAAAAGTGACAAATGGGTCAGGGGCTAAAAAGGTGAGATGGGTGTGGAGGAAATATGTTCAACTGGGGCTGTCCCAAACGGCTAATTTCCTCCCGATTAGTCAGCCGACTATTTTTACGATTAGTCGACAAATCTCACCCCAAACCCCCCCCTCACCCCACTTTTTACTAATTTAGCAATGAAATTTTTGATGACGCTTATGAATTCACAAAAAAACATTTTGAAACACTTACATTTTTTATTAAAGTACAAATAAACACGTAAATAACAATAAATCAAAAATAAACACTGATAGCATTAACTAGTGCAAAAGAATGGAATGTAAACAGATTCAGAACACTGACTTTGCCTTTCCAACATGATTCAAAACTATTCTTGAAGAAATAGCATTAGTATTATAGTATACTACTAAATCTAATAGTAGTATGATCATTAATCATTGCCAGTCAGATTTTTCATAAAAGCTGTGATTTTAAAGCTATTCTTAGTATAAAAATCCTTGAATTCTGAAGTATGTGGTATGCGGGAACTCCAGATATTCTTATTTACATGGCGAACGTGACTTGCTTTTATGTTTTTTAAATGTTCACCGGAAGTACGTTCGCTAAACCCCTAACCGCAAGCTTTACACTCCGCAAAAAAAGCGCTTTTCGTCATTGCATGTGGTGTCAATAATAGATTTTTTTTTCCTTTTTTGTTTTTATTTTAAATATATATATTAATATATAAAATATATATATTATATACAATATATATATATTTTATATAGGGCTGCAGCTATCGATTATTTAAGTAGTCGATTAATCGATGAACTAGTTATTCGAATAATCGAGTAATCGGATAAGGAACATGAAAATTAAAATACCCGAGCTGAGCCTCAAACGTTATAAAAAAAATAAATAAATAAGGATTTATGTACAGTAAAAGAACAATTGGCTAACTTACACAGCAAAAGTCTGCTAGCTTAAATGCTGTAAGACGCTAACTTTTTTTTTTTTTTTTTTAACGCAATGCTCTTGACAAATGGTTCGGACACATATTGCCACAGAAAATGGCTGAATATACTGTACCTGTAAACTAAATTACGAATGCATTAGAAAACATTAGCTCAAACAAAAACTTCGCTTATGTTGGTCTTAACATTGACCAGCTGGATTCAGCCACGTGAAGTGAGGCAGACTAAAGGACAGTGTAGCCACCCAAATCAATAAAACTCAATGCAAACACTTTCAAAATAAACCATAAAACCCTACTTTAATTAAACGAATACTCGAGGCAGCAAAATTCAATTCGAATCTTTTTTTCTAATCGAATACTCGAGTTAATCGATTAATCGTTGCAGCACTAATTTTATATATCTAATATATATATACACTTACATAATATATACAAGTATATATTCTATATATATATATTTATATAAAAAGAACAGATCCCGTTCTTGTCTTTGTTTTGTTCATTATAATAATGTTTGTTTCATCATGAAAATTCTGGTTAGGTCAAAGGCAAGTCTATGCTGAATCCACCACTACTATTTTTGGCCTACACATGTTCAAAAACCCATGTGAATATACATTTTTAAAATTATATATATATATATATATTATCGGTTATCGTATCGGTATCGGCCTTGAGGAGCAGGAAGTTATCAATATCGGTATCGGTTACAAAAAAGCACTCCTATTTTTCATGTTTGAAGTGTCACCCTTTAACCGCAAGTTTGCATTTTGGAGAAGATTGCCAATGTTTTATAGCAGGCTAAATTAGGTTGTTTTTCCCAATTAGCCTTAATGTGGCAATGCTAACGTTTACAGTGTTGAATATAGATGTGTTTCCTTATTTTGTACGTCTGAACTTTAATTCTACGCGTGTTGATGACCAAAAAACATCTGTGAAAGGAACTGGAGTCTCAAATGCTATCAGCACGCACCAATGCATGCACACGCGTGCAGCGAAAAAAATGCAGCTGTGAAAATGACCGCCCTCATTTTAATTTACCGTGCGATAAATGGACTCATTGCATATCGCGACAGGCTTAGCAACCTTAATAAAACATGTTATTAGTTAGTTAGATTAACTCACGATCTGCTAGCTTGTAATTATCTCTTGTCATCTCCCAAAATTACAACTTGGTGACGGCGCTTCAGGTGTTCATTCACGGCCGACGTGCAGCCAAGCTTGGCGTTGAAGAGACGGGACACAACGGTGTACCCTCCTTTGTTTCGTAGAAATAAGTCAATGTTTTGGCCACTCTGGCGCACTTTTTTGTCTTTGTGCCGCTTTCCTTGCTTGCATACCAAAAAAATCTCCCGCACTCCTCACAGATTTTCTCCTTGGATCTACACAGTTCAGGTAGGTCGCTCTTTTTGACTTCAAAACGGCGAATTTCGCCAAAAGGTGAGTCATTTTTATGCCTGCTAATGAGTTTTCGTTTCTCAGCTGCTTTGTCCCCGCCCACTAAGAAAAAAACTGAAGATGATGTCACACCCAGAATGAGTTCCAGATTCCTGCTAGCACACTGTCCGTAGTTGCCGTCAACATGTGGTAGCTAGCTCACGTGGCGCTAGAAAGCCAACCATTAAGCAGAATTGCTGAAATGAGAGGACGTTCCCTGATGCAGTGGAATAATGAGGTAATTGTATTCAAAAAACATGAAAAAAGCAGCCAGATTTGAGTGCCAAAATCATTTTCTACATGAAATATGACATTCTTGAAACACCTTTTTTGAATGTCGGTTCTGCTCACTCAGTGTTGCGTTGGCACCTTGTTGTTTTTTTGGCCAACCAATGCAGAAAGATGAAAAATGAAAGAAAGGGAAAAACCACGACGACTAAGACAAAGGGCCGGGCCGTTCATCAGTTTGATCGATTTTCCGTCGGGACAATTTTTGTAATCCCGCCGTGGAAAGATGGCTGACGCGGCTACAAACAGTCGGGAGCTAATTAACTCCAGCAAAGTCAGCGTGGACGGACGGCTTTTTTTTTTTTTTTTTTACTTTTGCAACCGCCGTTTGGAGAAAAACAAACAAATAAAAAACTTAACTGCTCAATTAACAAATATACATAAAGCATTGCAGGAATACATAAGTACATAAAACTGAATATAGAAAATCTAATTGAAAAATACTGCTTATAATTAGCAAATCCTAAAAGAAAAATAAAATTGTAGATATACAGTATATGAAATATTGAGGAACAAATGTTATCTTTATCAACTCCTTGGCTGCCATCTACGGCACTAGACGCCCAATCTTTTAGCAGCAGGAGAGCTGCAAGCCAATGACACCCTCCCGCTTCAGACGGAGTGGACGTCTACTAGCAATGGACACATTTCAATTGCCGGCAGAAGGATGATTGGACAATTGGACGTCTTTCATCGTCAAATGTCACTGAAAGAGTTCAAAAATGACATTTCATTTTGGCCTTTTTCTTTGGAATGTAGTATCGAAAATGCTATCAAGTATTAGTAGCAGTTGGAAATTTACTATCTTGACAACAGTCATAGAAAGTGCAATAATAAGGCAATCATTATTTAAAAAAATAACTATTTAATATTCTATGTATACATTTTCTTCATCTTTCCGTGTTTATATATATATTTTTTAATTTAGCATCGGTAAAGTTTTTTGAGTGCTGATACAGAGTTGAAAATGTTATTATCTTGACAACAGTAGTAGAAAGTGTCATCTACAGTCAATGATTAGGGCTGACACTAACATCTATCAGTAAATTAGTCTGTGATGAATCCATAAATTTGGTTGGGGGAGAAAAAAACAACACATTGGACATGATGTCAAATTGATAGTTCCGAAAACATATGCCTAAATGGATGACGATCGAATTGACATTTGTCAGGAATTGGGCTTGGTAAAAACAAAAAAACATATACACGTTTAAAAGAAACACACAAAAAAGACAATTCAGTTGATTTTCCAAAGTAAAAGCAGGTGCTCGCACACGTCTTATTTTGAAAGCTTTCGGGCAGGATGACAAGAGTCTGAGATTTACCGTCTAATATTTTCAAACGGACCGTTTTAAACAATCGTCAAGCTACTGATAGACAGATTCATACGATCGTTTTGTTAGTTGCCATTTGCTTTTACAGCGCTTACATCATGTTGGATGAGCGCAACTCATGATTGAATTATTTTCATGTTAATCGGGTTGCGTGTTGACAAATAAAGCGAAATATAACATGATGACTTCGGAAGGAAGGGGAAAAGTCGCGGTGCGTAAAGAACGATGCTAAAAACGCGAGTTGTCATCTCATGTTAATGAATGGAAAGAAAGAAAGAGTGCGTGCGTGCGTGCGTGCGTGCGTTCGGCCAGGTCGCATAGGAACACAGGAAACGCGTGCGGGCCCCCCAGGAGGCAAAGTGGTCCCCGTGCACGGCGGCCTCTCAAATGCCGACTTTCAATCAAACGCCAGAAAACAAACAAACTCGGCAAAAGTTCTACTCACGTGTCAAAAGTCTGCACGTCGTCGTCTTCACATCGCGCCGCGCGCGCACGCGTCGTCATTTCCAGCCACGGGCGACGAGATGACAAGTGTCCACGGACAAGCCTCTATTTAAAAAAATAAAATAAAATAAATAAAAATGAAAAAGTCCTGGTCCGCGCGCGCGAGCGCGGGCGGGCGCCAGCTGTTGCTCTCGTGCACGCGCCAGGCAAGAAAAGGGCGAAAAGCCAGGAAAAAGACGAGAGGAGTGCACGACAAGTTGTTCGGAGGTCCGCGCGCGCGCGTGCTGTACTCTCAATGGGCCGCCAGCCCGAATCAACACCGACACCGACATCCACCCAGGACGCTTGATTGCCCCTGAACGCCACACGGAGAGAGAGAACGAGAGGGGGGCAGGTATCGCGAGGTTACGCGGTTCGTGCGCGTGACGTCAAATCAAACATTAGAATTAGAACTTCTATCGCCATAATAATAATAACAATAATAATAATATAAACGCCCTCTCAAAGTTCAAATAAATTGGACGTCTACTGCCGTCAATAGCAGGGAAAGAGTTATGGAGTGAGTACATCGATCCACATTGTTGGTTCATCAGCCATTCAACATAAAATGAATTTTGTAGATTTGATGGATGTGTTGAAAACGTCAAGTGACAGGCAAATCAAATAGTGTGCCGCCATCTGCGGGTCAAGACTGGAATGACAAGGAAATTCAACGAGCAGAATTAAGGCCTGAGTAGAGGAACAAATGGCAAAATATTCAAAAGATTAAACAAAAGAAAAAAACTAGTGAAGCGTATGCCACCGGCCGCTAGGGGTCAGTGTCTCCCTGTAATATCTTTACCTCTGCTAATGGGGGAGGATGAGACGTTTATGCTGTTGCAATGCATTATTCGTGTTCCACACATATTTCTGTAAATTTGCTTTCTTTAATGTCAACTATGTGTCTTTTGTTGTATTTTGGTTTAGACACATATAAAGATATGTATTTTATCAGCCTTGTCATTACTTGGTCTGTTTTCTTTTATTTAGTCAAGTTAGTACGCTATGGCTAAGTAGTTGTGTTCTTTGTTCTTCGGGGATCCCTCATCTTTGTCAATAAATCAGATTTATAAATTGACATTGAGGGGTATTTCTTCAACTATTATATGTAAAGGAAAGAAGTTTAAACGTTAACTTAAAAAAAAGCAGGCGTGGTTCATGAATTAAATGTTTTTTGCCTCTGTAGAAGGGGGTCATAAATATGAGATGTTGTCTTCCCACTGCTCATTTTCAACAGAATGTTGTGAACTTGTCACATCATGTGGCTAAAATTGGAAGCTAGTGGTTGTGCGCCGACAAAACAAGCAAATATGTAGGGTTGTCGACGTTAGCGAAGTGCCTAGAATTCACCCAAATTCGCTGTGTGTGACAAATGACTGCTTTTACAAGGTATTTAATCGAGCTTACTAAGATAAACTAGTTGAGTAAGTTACTGTGACGTCAAGGTAGGCCATGGCTTTTCATGAGCTAATTATCCGAAACTGCTCGAAACCGCTACAAAGTTTGTACACAGCTCAGTTTCCGTAGGCTCGCTCGTATGTTGAAGACGTGATTCAAGAGTGAAATTGACTTACCAAATGGCTCGTAGTTAAAAAGTTTTGGAATTTTAATTGATTCCTCTCCATCACGCACGCTGCACGCACTCAACACAGCTGTGACAGCAAGCGTGTGCAACAGGCTCCCCCTAGCGGCGCGCCTTTTCCTATTATTTATAGAAGGTGTTTGTTTGTGCACGTGACTCTGGCGATGATTCACATAGTGACCCCGGCTCTGTTTTGATTTCATTCAGCAAACTATTCACACATTTGCTAAGCAAGGATTAGTCGCTTATGTGAAACATGATCTTTATTAGCTAACTTGATGTAGACCTGTCTGTCAGGGAGGTTTCTTTTTAAACATGTATAAGGCGTATGTTTGCAAGTGTGTTTTCTAAGGCCTTTTTTTCCTTCAGAAATAATGACCGTGCACTTTTGAGTTGCGTGACCATCTTTTATTTTCATTTGAAAGGACAGGGAGTCATCATGTCTGTCAAAGCGGTGACCGACAACCCGATCCAAGAGACAACGTATTCTCGCGACACGCGAGCACCCCCCGACAAAGGCGACGAACTCGTCTCGGTCAAAACTGCCGGCGGGGGGCGCCGGGAAAGCGGGCGGGGCCATTTCGCCGTCCGAGCGGCGACGGATAGGAAGCCGGGGCGGGGCCTACGAGCGGACCCCGGCCGGGTTAGTCGTGGGCGTCGGCTTCTAACGGAGGGTCGCCGCCCTCCTCTTCTTCGTCGTCGTGGTCTTCCTCCTCCTCGGACACCGTCGCCGCGAAGGTTTTCTTTCCTCGCCGCTGAATGTGGTCCTCGTTCCTCTTCTCCAAGGCCACGATCTGAAAGTACACGCACGCTCAACTTACTCCACAAGTCCAAACTATTTTTCGGGCTCGGACGTCACAAAGACAGCCATCAAGTTTTGGAACATCACAAGATGGAGGGAAAGCCCCCCCACCACCACCGCCAAGTAGGTATAAATGACTGTAAAAGTACCTCAACAGGCCACTAGATTGCACCACGGAAAATTGCTATTGTCGTAGAAACTACAGTTGAGTATAATGTTTTTTATTTTTAATACTAAAAACTAAGGCTGTCAAACGATTAAATTTTTAATTACAGCTTAAAAATTAGTCATAATTAATCAAACCATCTCTAAAATATGCCATATTTTTCTGTAAATTATTGTTAGAATGGTAAGACAAGACAGATAAATACCTTCAACATACGGTACATAAGTACTGTATTTGTTTATTACAACAATAAATCAACAAGATGGCATTAACATTATTAATATTCTGTTAAAGCCATCCATGGATAGAAAGGCTTGTAGTTCCTAAAAGATAAATGTTAGTCCAAGTTATAGAAATTTTATATTAAACCCCTCTTAATGTTTTCGTTTTATTAAAATTTGTAAAATTTTCAATCAAAAAATAAACTAATAGCTCGCCATTGTTGATGTCAATAATTACACCAGGCTCACTCATGGTACCAACCCATAAAATCAGTTTGACCCAAGCGCCAGCAGAGGGCGCCAAACACCAAAAAAACAAGTAACAAGCGGACATTACATTGTGCTGTCATTTTATTCTGTTTGAGCGGGGCATGTGCGTTAAATGCGTCAAATATTTTAACATGATTTAATTTAAAAAATTAATTACTGCCCGTTAACGCGATAATTCTGACAGCCCTACTAAAAACAATAATTAGGAGAATATGTCATGGTTTTTATCTTTTGATTTTTTTATATATAAAACATTTGGGGTTTTTTTTAATTAAAAATGCATTTTTAAAGTTTTTAAACTTTTTAAGACTAAAAAAGACAATTAGGACATTTTTAGGGGTCAACATTATCTCTATATCTAAAACAATTCAATGTCTGTGATGGCAAGGTCGCTCTACCAGCGAGTTTATTCGACAGCACCAAAACGCATCGTTCTTTCGTTACCTGAGCGACAAACTCCGCCTCGTTCTCGGCCCCGATGGGAATGTCGAGTCCCGACACGGCGTTGAAAAGCTCAAAGATGCCCAGCGCCTCGCTCACGCCTCGTTTCTGGAAGAACTGTGTGCGCAAAAAAAGCAGTGAGCTTTTTCCCCCCCTAATAAACGATCGTGCCGGCGCGCGCGTCCGTTACCGTGGAAACGTTCCTGCAGTCGCGAAAGAGGAACTCCAGGCCGTGAGGGTGAGTCGGCTCCACCGACTGGCTGACGTCGATCAACCACACCTGAAAACAAACAAAAACTGAGGACAAAGAAAGAGAGGACCAAAAAAAAGTGCTCACGCCGTTACCTTTTGTTGGTGCCACAACATGTTGTACTCGCTGAGGTCAGCGTGGACCAGATGACACTCCACAAACAGCGTCTTCATCATCTACACAAACAATGCGTCAACACGTGCGGAGAGCGCGCGTGCGTGCGTGCGTGCGTACGTACGACCGCGCCCGCCCTTACGTACGTGCAGAACCTGCCGGAAGGCTTCCCTCATGTCGTCGGCACTCAAAACGGCATCTTTCAGTTTCGGGGCGGGGACGTGATCTTGTCCGATGAAGGACATCACCAGGATGTGCTTCCTTAGCAAAACCACGTCGGGACACGGAAGACCCGCCTTCTTCATCCTAAGCAAAGGCCACTTTTTTTAGACTCATTCTTAAACAGTGACTCCAATCCATTTCCCGCTTCAAATGGATCGGACATCTACAAGTGATAAAACTCATTTGAACTGATGACAGAAGCATGAAAATCGCCCCTACCAAAATGGCCTCAGGGCAACCATCTTGGTAGGGGCAACATTCCCTCCAAAGTCAAGGTGAAGGGAATAGTATCATTTCTCGGATTTACTGTTTGACCGTTTGTCTAACACACCCAATATAAAACAAATAGCATTTATATCATAGTTTAAGGAAAACAAGCAGAATATATTTGACATAGGGGGCCTTATCACGGAATGTGAGTCATGCAACAGACTGAGCAAGATTGACGCTGACGAGGCAAGACATCTACAAGCCCACGTCTGCACCACCAACTCTCGCAATCGGTTCTCCTGGACAGTCCAGAACAAATGGCGGGACGCCCTGTCCCAACACAAGATTCACCGGAGGCCCGTTATCCAACACGACTGTTAAGACTCAAGAGCCAAGAGCCCCTTAGATGCTGAGCTGGCAAAATCCACAACCTTTGTTGCGCTGACAACAGTAACTCCAGAATCCTCCTGTCCAATCCATAAACAAACAATAATTCCAAACACACCCTTCTTCCTGCCCACAGCCGCCCAGCGAGTGCCTTCAAAAAGACAATGTTTAACTAATCGTTGTCATTTTTTGGTCGGGAACCTTTTGTTAACGTGTAATAGGGTGACCTTGCCTCCCCGCCTGAGTCAGTTTCTGTTTCGCCTTGCTGTTTGATCGCTGTCGCTCGTCTACCTGTGTTCAGTGAGCCTTTTTTAAACCTTTCAAAATGGAGTCAGTACAAAGGGTTAAGACTAGGGTGAACGCGCGAAGTTTGCCATTCTGGCCGGATTTTGCCGGGGTCTCGCCGGCCCGGGTCGTTGGAGCTGCGCCAGCGCGGGTCCGGTGGTTTGGCTGGCGCGATTCCGGCAGAGTGGCTAAAAGGTCAGATTCTTTCAAGGGGTTAAGACTAAGGTGAACGCGTGGAGTTTGGCCTTTTGGCCAGGTTTTCGGAGTCTGGTCGGACCGGGTCGTTAGAGCTATGCCAGCGCGTGTCCGGCTATTTGGCTGGCGTGATTCCAGCAATCTGGCTAAAAGGTCAGATTCCTTAGACGTGTTGCGGTGGGTACCAAAAAAAGAATGACATTTATATTAAAAACACCCATTGATGGTGTTAGACCTCCATATTACCTCAAAAAGACCTGCAGCAAATGTTAAATGTATCAAGTAACACTTCAATCTAAAACTATCTAGTGTAAACAGAAGCGGCACTGTAGCAGCCATATTTTTTTTGCCCAAATATAAAGATATCAAAAAAACAAAGCATAACTATACTCTCATTTTCAATCCATAATATTGGATTTCTGGTTCAAATAAAAAAAACATTGCATTCACAATGATTGGATGTCAACTAGAAAAAAAAAAAAAAAAAAAAAAAAGTTGTTAAATTTTTGATGAACGGGTTGGCCGACCTGGCAAGGTTGTGCATCTCCTTCTCGGCCCACAAGCGGATGATCTTGCGCGGGTTGAGCTTGGTGAAGCGGTCGACGAAGCGGTAGTCGTCTTTGATGTAGCGGTCACGGTTCTTGAACTCGTTCAGGGTGGTCTTGAAGACCTTCAGGACCACCTCGTCCGGGATCGGCCGCTCGTCCAGGCTGCCCGAGCAAACCCCGCGACGTTAAGCCGGCGGCCGAAGCCAGCTAGCGACGGACGGACGGACGGACCGACCTTCCTCCGTTGGCGTGGAAGACCACGGACTCTTTGCCGGTGCTGATGCAGCCGTTGATGCTCTCCAGCGTGCCGGCGTTGACCATCTTGTACATGAGCAGACGAGTGCGAGGGTCCACCGCTTGCTCCTGAAGGGAGCACGTGCCAAATGAACTCTAAATCCTAACCGCCGTCCCGCGCGAGATAACGGCGAGGACTCACGGCGGTGGAGTGTTCCTTCTTTTCGTGCAGTCTGGCGCTTCGCCGCTGCTCGCTGACGCAGTGTTGCTTGAGCGAGTTGAAGACCCGATTGGACAGCTTGAGGTCCATTCCCAGCCCGTCGCCCACTTGCACCTCGGGAGCGAACTGAAAGGACACGGAGGCGATGCTTAAAACGCCGCGGACGTAGAAGACGTCGACGAGCGGGCGCGTCTCACGTTTTCCATGCGAGCCGTGTTCTTCCTGCCGCACGTCTCCGCGTCGTGTTTGGTGGTGATGTTTTTCCCTTTCCCGGCGAAACCTCGTCTGGGCGTCGTCTGGGGCTTGGCTGGAGAGAAGACGCATCAATGGGCCGGACGGGAAAAGTACGGGCCGCGTCGACCTTACCGGCCCTGTAGGGGTCACGCGGAGTGTCCTGCCAGTCCACCTCGTCCTCGGAGCTGTCGCTGTCCTCGTAAGGGTGAACCATGCGGTAGTTCTCAAACGAAATGGACACTACACAAACACAAGCGAAGCTCGGTTTAACGGGAAAATCACCTCAAATTTTTAGGGGGGGGATTTATAGACTCTGAAGAAATGCTGTGAGTTATTCCCTAAGCATTTTGGAGTCACTTCCTTCATTTATCGCCTGTCATTGACAACGTTAGACGTCCAATTCATTTTGATTTGGCGAAAGAACTGCCGTGTACCCAGTGTTGGATTTTTGGTCCAAAATGTCTGCTTTATGGTCAAAAAAAAATGTTTATTCATTAAATATGCTTTCTTTATAGGTAAAAAAATGTTTTTTTAGTGAAGTAGGAGGGTTGGCAGAAAACATTCATTCTCTGTCACCCTCACACTTCAAACAGATTGGACGTCTACTAGCCACAAACTTCAAAATTTCAATTGACAGCGGCAGGACCACGTCCGTCACGGTCAACGGCAGTCGATGAGCCGAGTCCACCTTTGCTGTCTCCGTTGAACTTCCTCTCCTCCCGCCTCAGCTGATCGTCGAACTCTCGGTCGTACTGCATCTGAAGCATCTGGGCCAGCATCAAGTCGCTGGCGGTGTCCCCGGCGTCGTCGAGCAACAACGACGACGCGCTGGAGGAAGACGTCGACGGTTAATTTTTCGATCGATATCGACGGGCGACGCGTTGGCGACTGACTCGGCCGGGACGCCGTCGTCTTCTTGCAGCTGCCTAGCCAGCTGCTCGCTCATCACGTCCGCCAGCGAGCACGTCGACGCGGCCGGCGCCGACACGCCCCACGGGCTCTGAAAGAAACATTCGGAAATGACGTATAGTATTCAGAGTTGTTGTCGCTGGCAAAATGAGAGAATAATAAGAGACTCTTATTACATTAAAAAAAAAAAACATGGCTGCTCTATATACGTGGACGACTATGGAATGCCGGTCAACGAGTTAATATTTGACAAATGGTCTTAGATCGTGACTCAGCGAAGGTGAATCATCTCGTCAGTGCCCCAAAAAAACAAGTTGAACTCCGCCCCTTCTGCCGCAAACTGGTGGAATTAATAACAAATGTTAATTCATTTCTGATTAACATAAACCATCGTGGACATAAATAACGTGCTTTCTTTAAATAACTTGAATGAACCAAAATGGTTTCAAACATTGAACCACTTGATCCCTCAATTCATAACTGTGAATAGACTATTTTTGAGCAACAATGTGTTCCTCTAATGCTTTAAGAAATGTCAACTCATTCATCGTCGACTTCTTGCGTACCGAGCCTTTAAATGGCGTCATAGAATTTGTCAAATAATCCAGTGTTTCAAGCTATCGGGCTAGCTAGATAGAACATCCTGTTCGGTATCAATAAGATTAAAAGTCCAAAATAAAATGGCCTTACCTTGGGCGTTTCGGCAGTCACTCCACTCTGATTCATGATTTAATGTGCGTTTCGAGACTTCGAGCGAGGTGGCTAGCTGGGTTGCTAAGTGCGAAGCTAAAGTGGGCCAAAAGCGCGAGTCGGGCGACGAAAAACGAGCTTAACAGGGCGTGACAAGCAAACCAAAGTGCGGCCACACAACGAGCGATGTTGAAACGACGGTTTACAGCGGGCTAAATGTGTCGTAGACCGACGGACGGACTGGCAGATGAAGTTAAAAAAAGAACTTCGGCTCGGACCAACAGGAAGTGTATCACCGTACTTTTCCAGACATACGCTTTCAAAATAAAACCGATTCCCATAACATGACGTCAACGTTTGTCGGAGTTTGAATCGCTGCCAGGGGTAACGAAAGCAAATGAAATGAGTAGGGATTCAAATAAGCACATTTCAATTTTGACATGGAGCGCACAGCAACTATGGCAAACACTCAAAGTAAGTCAACGACCCTACCAGTCCAAATGGATTTGACACTGGCAACGCGTTTACACGTTGTTACGTCATAAATTGTGCCCCGGTCATCCAGCATTTAGTAGAAATCCACAAAGCACATTGGACAAGTTTGGTCGACCGTTACTTTTATTTTGAAAGAGCTAGACGGAAACTTATGAAGAGTAGGCCAAACGGGAGCATCCTGACGTCAGACGTCTTCTCCGCACATTTTGGCCTTTCCTCATCGAGCTTCCAAATGTCGTCACGCGATTGACGACGTTTAATCCTCTCCATCTTCGTCTTTTTTTATTCGGCTTTTCGGACATCGCACTTCCGCTTGTTGTTGTCGTCGTTTGCCGTGTGATGGCCGACGGCGTCCTCAGCATCAGGACCAGCTCGGGAGGGCCGCCGGAACCGCTCGAACCAACGACTGCAAAGCAACGTTATTGAACGCCGCGGTAACTAACATTCACTTTGCTTTAAAAGATATAGATTTATCGAGAAATGAAATGACGTCATTAGATGTCGGCCGGCAGACCAGATGGCAATTGATATTTTCATCCATCCATCCATTTTCTATGGCCTTGAACATGTATCCCCTATCCTACTGGATTCTGAGCCACCCATACGTATACTAGTGTAGTTAGGACACTTGAACTAGTGAGGCGATTAACTTACTAGTTGGAAGAAATACAATTTTTAATGAAACGCTATAGCATCACTAGTAGAACCAACTGCTGACTAGTGACAAGTTACAAGTGAGGAAATGATGCTTAATGATGCTTAAATCTCCAAATTCTTTCTAGATATGGATGTAAAACAGTCTCGATTGCTGGTTAAAAGCAAAAAAATAAATAAAAGACAAAAAAAAAAACATGCAGTAGGCCTGAACGATATTGGAAAAAACTATTGTTGCGATTTTTTTGAGGTTTGCAATATATTGCGATATTATATTGCGATATTATATTGCGATATTATATTTTTTTTTAAAATCTTTTTTAAAGAAATTTTCACTAGATGACTTGAATAGCTGTTTGGAAATACTTTACTTGACACACCGTGACCACAGTGTATTCATATAATACCGTTTCATTTGTGAATGATGAAGATTGCTTTATGAAGGGATCCAGGAAGCCATGTCTGCACAAAATAGATCATTTATTGAACACAATATTTTACACTTCAACAGCAGCAAATACATTAAATGATAAATAAAAGAGCAGGTGCATTAGTCCCCTAAGTTTTTGACAAAATATAACAATAAATAAAAACTTCTGTAAAATAACAACAAAGTTGTAAAAATATTTGAACAAAAATATTAAATATGACAAATAAAAGAGTTGTTCACAAACTATAACAATAAATAAAAACCTCAGTAAAACAACAAAGTTGTCAACATATTTGACCTTAAATATTAAATCTGACTAATAAAAGTGCAAGTGCATTAGTCCCCTAAAAAATATTACAATATAAAACTGCAAAACGGCAACAAAGTTGTAAAAATATTTAAACAAAAATATTAAGTGTCAAAACTTTATGTGCAGCAGTACTATATATAGTTATTTGAAAAATACGATTTACAATAAATTTAAATATAAAAGAAACAGAAACTCAATTGAACTTGTAAATAATTGACCTGAATAACTGCAAATAACTGATGAATAACAGAACCAAATTTCCTGCCTTCCTGATAGCTGTCACATGAATAAAAAGAAGAAAAGACATTCCTCCAGCTGTGTTATGTATTTGTCTGCATATCGTCCACCTTCCTTGCTCAGCAATTCTCAACTGGGTCTCATAGGTTTTTGGACAAGACTACTAGTTTATCCACTATTGCAGGCACGTAACAATGTTCCCACCTGTACTAAAAAGCCTCTCATGGGAAGGTCTTAGCAGGAATGCATAGATACCTGCGTTTTAAATGGTCCCACATGTTTGACAGATTACTTCTTGTTGATGCAACCATGGCGAGGCACTGTCGACAGGGCTGTTTTTTGTCCCCGAATCCTTTATAGATATAGACGTAAAACAGTCTCGATTCTTGGTTAAAAGTAAAAAAAAAAAAACGCGCAGTTAGCGTTTTTTTTATGTAAATATGTTGAAGTACAATGCTAGTCTGTAAGTGAATGTAGCTAACAGCCGCCTGATGTAAACAGAGCTTTTCCGGTGAAAATTATTGTGAATAAATGCTTAAATCCCCGAATTCTTCATAGATATGGACGTAAAACAGACTCGATTCTTGGTTAGAAGCATAAAAAAACATGCAGTTAAGCGTTTTACATAAATATTGCAAACTATGATGCCAACGCAGTAGCGGCTAATTTCTCCCATTGATTTTTTTTTTTTCACGTTTCAAAATGCATACATGTACAAAAAATATACTAATTACCTTGACTCCTCGAACAAATCAATCCCGAGACAATCCTTCCGGTTTGTATGCGTGCGGTAAGGCTTTTGTACTTTTTCAACAGAAATCCGGCGTTAGATCCCTGCGTGCGTGTTTGTGAATAGCTCCTCTTGATGTGGGCGGCCCCCTACTTGAATGCAAGGCGTAGTGCATGACCGATCTGACCCGTCAATACATGATGATGATACATGATGTTTATTTCAAACCCCCCCCAAAATATATTGTCAATGATCTATTTGCCTCTTCAGGCAGAGTGACCTTGAACCTTTCAGCACCATCGCGTGACGTGATGTCAAAATGCTCGCCGGCGTGACAGCGCGCCACCGGGAGGGGTCGCCGTGACCCGAGGCCGATGACGTCGGATGAGGCCAACGCGGCGAACGGTCGCCCGCACCGCAACGCCGACGGCATGTCGCAGCTGGGCGCCGATGCCTTCGAGAAGGCCCGACTGGAACTCAACGAAAACCCCAATACGCTACACCGCGACATACAGCAGGTAGGGGCTAGCCGGTCCGCCGGCGAACGTTCCGTCCCTCATTCGTCCGCTCGGCGCCGCAGGTGCGCGACATGATCGTGACGCGACCGGACATCGGCTTCCTGCGAACGGACGACGACTTCATCCTGCGCTTCCTGCGAGCGCGCAAGTTCGACCCGGTGGAGACCTTCCGCCTGCTGGCGCAGTACTTCCAGTTCCGCCAGCAGAACCTGGATATGTTCCAAAGCTTCAAGGTCCGCTGGTGCTGGATTTTCACTTGAATATAAATGAGCGTATCACGAGTAGACGTCCGATCCTATTTGAAAACGGAGGGCGGACGTAGGTTTTTCTGCCGCCACTTCAAACGGATCGGACACGGAGGCTCGAGTTGACGAGGAAAACGCAAACGTATCCTCCGTTACAATCGAGAGTAGTGCAAAAATGACAAGATGTGACGATTGCTTGGGCGCAGGTGGACGACCCCGGCATCAAGCGGGCCCTGACGGACGGCTTCCCGGGCGTCCTGGAGACGCCGGACCAGCACGGCCGCAAGATCCTCATCCTGTTCGCTTCCAACTGGGACCAGAACAGGTACGGCGTCGTCGTGACGTTTGCGCGAACGAGCGACATTGTACAGTACGTTTGGCTCGCGCAGGAACTCCTTCACGGACATCCTGCGGGCCATATTGCTCTCTCTGGAGGTTCTGATCGAGAAACCAGAGTTGCAGATCAACGGCTTCGTGCTGATCATCGACTGGAGCAACTTCTCCTTCAAGCAGGCCTCCAAGCTCACGCCCAACATCCTCAAGCTGGCCATCGAGGGCTTGCAGGTCAGCTGGAGTGGCCAGGAGCGCCGTTGCGAAAAGCGTGACTCTGTCGCTAAATGTCGCGAACGTAGCAAAGTTTACTAGAAGAATGTCTTCTTTTAAAATGAATTATTGGAGCTTCATAAAAGTAGTCCTTGTGGAATTTCAGTGCAAAGGAGTGAAGGAATCTGACCTCTCAGCCAGATTGCCAGAATCACGCCAGCCAAACCGCTGGACCTGTGCTGGCGCAGCTCCAACGACCCTGGCCGGCGGAAATCCGACAACCCGGCCAAAAGGCCAAAATCTGCGCATTCGCCTTACTATTAACCCCTTGTACTGACTCCATTTTGAAAGCTGGAAAAAGGCTTCGAAGCACAAGTTGACAATTTATTCAGGTCGACAGCAATCAAACGGCAAGGTGAAACAGATTCAGGCGAGGAGGGAGACTTGTTCCAAGGTCACCAGATCACAAGTCAACAAAACGTCCCCAAGAAAAATGACAACGATTAGTTAAACATTGTCTTTTTGAAGGCTCTCGCGGGGCGGGCAGTGGGTATAAGAAGGGTGTGCTTGGGCGTTGTTTAGGATTATTGTCTGTATGTGGATTGGACCAGAGGATTCGGGAGTTACTGTTCTCAGGGCAACAAGGGTTGTGGATTTTGCTACCTCAGTATCAAAGGGGCACTTGGAGTCTCATCAGTCATGTTATCAGTTGGATATTGGGCATTCTCTGGTGTTCCTTGTGATGGGACAGGACGTCCCGCCATTTGTTCTGGACTGTCCGTTAGAAATGATTGCGAGAGTTGGTGGTGCAGACGTATGCTTGTAGATGTCTTGCCTCGTCAGTGTCAATCTTGCTCAGTCAGTTGCATGACGCGCACGTTGGACTTTTGTGATTAGAAGGCGTCATGTATCTCTTATGCCCTATATTCTGCTTGTCTTCCTTAAACAATGGTATAAGTGCTATTTATTTTATATTGGGTGTTTTAGAGCAATACAAACAGTCAAAGGGTAAATACGAGAAAAGATATTATTCCCTGATTAAATATATTATGTGTGTTAGAGTAAAACTAACAGTCGATCGGTAAATACGAGAAAAGATACCATTCCCTTCAGGAACTATGTCGAAATGGATTGAAGAATTTCATACCGACGTCTAGGCGCCATTTTAGCACTGAGGAACTCAGCTAAGAAGCCCCATTTCGGCAAAAGTAGTGAAAGTGCATCCTTTTTAGTGTTTTTGCTTAAAAGTTTTCTGTCAAAAGCCAAAATATTTGTAGCAAAGAGGCGCTTTTTGCTAAGTCACTTAATGTTACCACAGCAAAGTTATCTATAAGAACAGAACGTGGTTACTTTGGTTTTAAGGATCTGTATTGAAGTGAGTTGAGGGGCATTATTCAGACAAAAGTTGCGATTAAGAAGAAAAGTAAGTGTCTGTTAGCTTTGAAGTTTGCTGAAGGTTTCCCGCCAAATGTGAGCATTGTTGCTAAGTGCACTTTCACGAGATTCAAGTGGCTCGATTTTCTACGAAATGTTGTTCAGGAATGACGGAAAGTCATTTTGCCCTCAGGACAGTTTTCCGGCGCGCTTCGGAGGCATCCATTTTGTCAACCAGCCGTGGTACATTCACGCCATGTTCACCATCATCAAGCCCTTCCTCAAAGACAAGACCAGGAAGCGGGTGAGCCGAGCGAGCGGCATTGCGAGTTTACTTCTGTCAAGCAGCTAGCGAGCTCTTCTTTTCTCAGATCTTTCTGCACGGCAACAACCTGAACTCGCTCCACCAGCTGATCCAGCCCGAGTGTCTGCCGTCCGAGTTCGGGGGCACGCTGCCGCCGTACGACATGGGCATGTGGGCGCGCACCCTGCTGGGCCCCGACTACATGGACGAGACCGAGTACACGCTCACCTACGACGCGCTGCGCGTCCGAGAGAACGGCGGCGGCGGCGGCGACAAAGAGCTGATGAAAAGGTCTTCGCTCGTGCTCTCGCTCTCCACCCGCGCGACGACCCCTGACCTTTCCGCGCTTTCAGGTCTCAGTCGGCGGTCGATCCCGGCGCGATGCGACAGATGGACCGGGAGACCAGCACGCCGCTTCTGGCCCTGGACTGAACGCGCAAATCGCGCGCACTTGCTGTATTTCCGCTCGTGCGGTTGAATTCGTCCAGCTGAACTTTGACCCGTACTTCCTGTTTCTGAGCCCCGATGTGTGTGCGTGTAAGCGGCCCCATCCACACACACGCACACACTCATACGCATTCTTAACCGTCGCACGTATATAGAATTAGATGCGAAAAGCCGCAGGCCCGTCGGGACGGCCGCTTGTCAGCCATTTTGTGTCCCGACATTCGATAACCGTGGCGTACTTTGACATAGCTACAAATGGCTCCATTTTCAAACGGCTTTCGCAAATGTCACAGATGCCACAAATGAACTGCTTATTTCAAAATATTTCAATTTTTGTAACATCTAGCCTGAATCATAGCCACATCATGAAAACCATTTCATAGGAAAATCACTCATCTTCGTGGCCGCCGTTCACCAACGCCGACGTTTCGCACGTAGTTCTATATACGTGACATCTACGTTCTCAACTGTGTTTGCGCGTTCCCGCGCCGGTTAGCGTTCGCTTCGAGGAGGAATGTAAAAACGGTCCCGTGACTTAATTCTTTCGGTGCCGTCGACGGCGGACGGACGGACGTCCCGTCGTCCTTCTGCTGCGAATTGAGATCGTTTCATCACGAGCGGACGTCCGATCTGTTCGAAAACGGGACCCCGGCAACGAACGCCAGAACTCTCGCTTCGCGCGGCTCGGCCGTCGATGGCAGTCAATGAGTTAATTAACGGTAACCGTGAATGTTTGCCGACCGTCATCTCCATCTTGTTCATCGGTGCCGTACGTCGTGACCTTCATTTCATTCGTCGTTATCCAGATTGGTTTCCCGACCGAGGCAAATGTTTCAAGGAAAATTCGGAAAATCTGTAGCTAGAAATTTTTTTGCTAATTGACTTTCAAAATTTGAAAATTGGGCTTCCAAGGAAATTCATGTGGGGTAGCAAGGTCAAATGAAAGACTGGAAGAAAAGGTCAAAAGTGTCAGTCACACCATTGACGAATTGTCACTGCAATGATCACTTCACCAAATATGAATGAAGACCCTCTTTGATAGGGAAGAACCACTGGTCCGCGCATGTCAATCAATCGATCAAGGCAAAAAAAAAAAAAACAGTTCTACCTTGGTGCCACTTTTGCTTTGATTGTGCTGTCCACACACACACACACACACACACACACACACACACACTGAATGCCAAAATGTCAGAGAAAGATTGTTTTTCTTGAAGCTACTTAAGGATTGTAATGTTCATGTATTGGTGCGCTGCAATCAAGCTGGAAGACGTTTTTTTTTGGTTTTGTTTTTTGCAGCGCCCGCCGCTGACATCAGGGCTACACTCATCTCTTTTCATGTATTTGCGCCAGAATGTAAACGAGTAAACACTGACACCTCCGATGCCTGTCTTTCTCATTTTTGTGTGTTGGATTTATTCCAACAATATGAAGTACAAAGGAATGCACTGGAAGCTCCAATTATTAGAATGAATGGATAGGTCTTCTGCCTATTTATGCTCTACCATATACCGTATTGGCCCGAATATAAGACTGTGTATTTTGCATCGAAATAAGACTGAAAAAGAGGGGGTCGTCTTATATTCGTGGTCTAGACATTATACCCATTCACGACGCTAGATGGCGCCAGATAGCATTAAAGCCATGTTCTGTCATGATAGATCTCAGCTACTCTCAAGTTTAACCAGTTTGCATTATTTTATTGCAATGTTTTTCCTTAATCAGATTTGTTTCAAGACTACAGTAACAATTAGACTTTGATGATTAATGCAGTTATTTTGTCAAAATAGATTGGTTTATTTACATTTCAAAAACCAGAAGCCATTCATTTACGAATGTGATTGCACTTTAGTTTACATATTTATAGGTTCAGATTTGAATGAGGCAAAATAACACGCTTTTTCTCAAATATATTGTTAGAATCATTTGTTTCGGATGTACTGTAATTATTTTCTGTATTAAAATTTGGTGTTCAAAAAGTCTTTTTTTTCAAACTTGAGTCGTGAAAAAGAGGGGGTGGTCTTATATTCGGGCCAACACGGTACATACTAAAATGAACATTTTTGGTTGAAACAAATCTGAATATGACAAAACCGAGGCTGAAAACTGACCCTCCAAAAATATACAGTGCCAGCCAAAAGTATTGGCACCCCTGCTGTTACGTCAGATAATGAAAGTGAAATAGCACCAAATTTAGTGAAATAACACCAAATGTGATGTCTGATCACTTACACTACTGGCCAAAAGTATTGGCACCCCTGCAATTCCGTCATACTTTGCTCAATTTCTCCCCGAAAATGATTGCAATTACAAATGCTTTGGTAGTCATATCTTCATTTATTGTGCTTGCAATGACAATGCACAAAAGAGAATGAAAAAAATAATCAAATCATGATCATTTTACACAAAAGTCCAAAACTGGGCCAGACAAAAGCATTGGCACCCTCAGCCTAATACTAATACTCTTCAGACTTCATAATGCCATGCACACGGTCAAGCAGTCCAGTGTCAGAGACAGCAAAGCAACTTCAAAACATCAGGGGAACCTCCGCCATGATTGACTGTGTTCTTTTCTTTGAAGGCCTCTATGTTGATGCCTTTTCCCAAAAAGCTGTCTGTTTTTGTCTCATCTGACCAGAGAACATTCTTCCAAAACATTCTCAGGTAAGTTTGGGCAAATTCCAGTCTGGCTTTTTTCTGTTTCTGGGTCAAAAGTGGGGTCCCTTTTCGTTCAGATGCCGATGGATAGTATGGGTTGACACTGTTGTACCCTCAGACTGTGGGACAGCTCAAACTTGTTCGGATGTTAGTCGAGGTTCTTTATCCACCATCCGCACAATCTTTGGTTGAAATCTCCCGTCAATGTTTCTTTTCCGTCCACATCTAGGGAGGTTAGCCACAGTGCCGTGGGCTTTACACTTATTGATGACACTGCGCACGGTAGACACAGGAACATTCAGGACTTGTAGCCTTGAGATTGCCCATGCTTCCTCACAATTTTGCTTCTCAAGTCCTCAGACAGTTCTTGTTAATCTTCTTTCATTTCTCCATGCTCAATGTGGTACAGGGCAGGGGTTGAGTCAACCTTAATCCATTTTAACTGGCTGCAAGTGTGGTTTAGTTATTGCCACCACCTGGTATGTGCCACGGGTAAGTAACAGGTGCTGTTAATGACGCAAATTAGAAAAGCATCACATGATTTTTTTCAAAGGTTGTCAAAACTTTTGTCTGGCCCATGTTTGGAGTTTTGCCTTTAATGATAATGATTTCATTTTCTTTCCCATTCTCTTTTGTGTTTTTTTTTCATTGCCAGCAAAATAAATGAAGATATTACTACCAAAGCATTTGTAATTGCAATGATTTTCTGGAAGAAATTGAGCATTATCTGACAGAATTTCAGGGGTGCCAATACTTTTTGGCCAGAAGTGTGTGTAAAAAAATTGAGCCAATTACGTTTGAATTATTTAATGTTATTGAAATATGAGAATCTTTAGAATTACAAAAATATTGATTTGGTAATGACATTTCAACACTAGGCAAGATAAAAAGTTTTTTGTAAGGCCAAAAAAAGGCTCAGTTATGTTTTGTTGAGCAATATTGCTGCTGAGCTTTGTAGATGACCCCCCCCCCCCCCCCCCCCCAAAAAAAAAAGCTCAGGACCTTCAGGGTTAATCATGTTTTGTTGTGCAATATTGCTGTTGACTTTTGTAGGAACTATACGACGCTATACAAATAAACTTGAATTGTATAGCCTGGGCTTTCAAATGGATTGGACAGCTATTCGTGATAAAATAATTGGTGGTGGTTTGGGGAGGGTAGACGTCCAATCCTTTTTGACCGGGAGGGTTGTTTGTATAACGTCGTCAATGAAGTGTAGTGTTGATAACAGAGAATAGAGAAAAAAATCGATATACAGTAGTGGAGACAGTTTTCTGGTGTTGTTTTTAATCAAAAATAGACTTCTATAACATCTGAAAGTTTTCATTCATTGTACAAAAAAAATGTCCAGAGGTTTCTCAAAATAAACGCTCAATACAACATATTGTGTGCGGTACGTGCACGTTGGCCTGTGTGTGTACGTGCGTGCGCGCGATCGAGTTAGGAAGCGGCGGAACCCTCCCTCTAGATGGCGCTGAGCGTGTGGCGCTGGTTGGCCGTCAGCTGCGGGTGCCACACGTCCACGATGAAGATGAGGCGCAAGGAATCGGCTTCCTGCCAAACCTCGTGCTCGAACGAGTCGTCGAAGATCAATACTTTGCCCTCCTCCCACTCCCTGCCGTCAAAAGGATCAGTCCGTTCGTCCGTAAATGAATCTTTTGATAATCCGTCGATTGTTTCCAGACGAAAAAAATACAACATCCAAATCTCTTTCTTAATTGTCGCCCGCCATTGACGACACGGGCCCTCGTTGGCCACCCGCTTCGAACGGATTGGACGTCTATTCGTGGTAATCTGGTTGCATCTTAGCCAGAAGAAGAAGACATTTTTTCAACTCATTGTCTGTTATTGACTCGGATAGATGTCCAATCCATCCGAAGCGGAAGGGCCGCTACCGAACGCGGCAAAACCGATTAGCGACGAGTCCGCTTTGAAAAGAAGAGTTTTGTCGGAGATCGTCGGACGGTACCTGGTAGTGTCCGTGCATCGGATCCGGCATCCGTGTTTGGGAATGAGCAATCCCAGGTGCATCCTCAGTCGGCAGTTGGTGGGTCCCGTGTGGGGCCACACGTGCGTGCCCGGCTGCATCACCGAGAACTTGATCTGCGAGCAATTTCCCACACATTTGGAATCAAGACATTCATTTCCTTGTATGCGCAAGTGTTGTTTTCATCAAGGATGACTATAACGCAACAATTTGGTCCACGAACAATGTTTTTTCATGACGATGACGAGCTAAAAACATGTCTTGAGAGATGAAAACATAACACGAATGCCAGTTTTTGTCACACCAGACGAAAATGCGCCCGTTTCCGTCACATGTTCACAGTGTGTGACATTTTAATGTGTAGTTAAACTGCGTTGTACAGTAGCAGTGTCTGGTTGTGTCACTCATGTGACGTGCTGCGTCTCCCACTTACTCACCAGTGTCCTCTCCAGTCTCCAAGCTTGCTTTGAAACACTTACGGTAAGATTTGTTTTCTTATCTTGGCAAGAGACAATATGCAATGTTGCTTTAGCCTTTAAAGGTCTGTGCTGAGTGATCATCACACAATAAATGGACAAAACGCACTCATTGGCTTGATCCCTAATGAATTTATAACTCGCCATTGACACCTTGTTGCGTATTTAAATCACGCCCTTACATAGTTAAAGAGTGACACTCTGAAGTACGGCAGCGTGGCCATGTGATGTCAACAACAATGGCGACCTATTAGTTGAAATCATTTTTTAAAATTTATTGAAACGAAAACATTAAGAGGGGTTTTCATTAGGGCTGTCAAACGATTAAAATTTTTAATCGAGTTAATCACAGCTTACAAATGAATTAATCGTATTAATCGCAATTCAAACCATCTATAAAATATGCCATATTTTTCTGTAAATTATTGTTGGAATGGAAAGATAAGACAAAACGGATATATACATCCAACATACTGTACATAAGTACTGTATTTGTTTATTATAACAATAAATCAACAAGATGGAATTAACATTAAGCGATCCATGGACAGAAAGACTTGTAGTTCCTAAAAGATAAATATGAGTACAAGTTATAGATATTTTATATTAAAACCCCTCTTAATGTTTTCGTTTTAATAAAATTTGTAATATTTACAATCAAAAAATAAACTAGTAGCTTGCCATTGTTGATGTCAATAATTACACAATTCTCATGGTGCTTCAACCCATAAAATCAGTCGCACCAAAGTGCC
Source organism: Corythoichthys intestinalis (assembly GCF_030265065.1). Taxonomy (NCBI): domain Eukaryota; kingdom Metazoa; phylum Chordata; class Actinopteri; order Syngnathiformes; family Syngnathidae; genus Corythoichthys; species Corythoichthys intestinalis. The sequence continues at coordinate 670,299 of NC_080414.1, read as the reverse complement.
AGCAGAGGGAGACAAAAAACACAAGTAACAAGTGGCCATGACACTGCTGTCATTTTAATCTGTTTGAACGGGGCATGTGCGTTAATTGCGTCAAATATTTTAATGTGATTAATTAGAAAAATTAATTACCGCCCATTAACACGATCATTTTGACAGCCCTAGTTTTAATATCAAATTATTATAACTCGTACTAACATTTCTCTTTTAAGTACTACATGGCCTTCTATCCGTGGAACCCTTTAACATATTCTCCGTGATGATCAAGAGTAGCGCAATCTCACATTTAGCCCGAGGACAACCAATTACTGGTGCAAAAACCAAATCGCTTTTGCAATCAAATGACATTTGAGTCTGGATACTTTTTGAGACTTTTGACATCCACCTACCTGCCCTCTCTTGCAGCCGGTGGCTTCAGGGAATTTGTCCAGCAGGGCGCAGGTCTTTGGAACCGCCTGACAGGCAGTCCTGGATTTCTTGCCTGAAGAGACATTTTTTTAAAACTCAATAATTGGCTACCATGGAGCACATGAATATGGGAGGAATTTGGACCTTGCTGCCAGAGCGTGTACTGCCCCCACTCTCCTTTCTCCCTCAGGTTCTCCTCCTCCGGTACAAACTGGCCCGTGTTCCGGTCCATCACGGCCAGAGCCTCGTCCCGGATGCTTTTCCAGTTCCTCTCCAGCGCCTGCACGCAAACGCCGTTCGGTCCCGGAAGGGATCTCGGGAAATCCCCGGGCCTACCTGGACCAGATGGCCGTAGCCGGTCTCCTCGGGGGTCCACCAGGGCCGCGCCTCCAGACCGTCTACGTTGTAGAGCGAGCGCTGCCACACCGACGCAAAGTGGCCCCGCTCGTGACCCACTCGGTACCAGTCGTACGCCTGGAAGGCACGCGGCCGCGTAATGAGGCTCTAACGCGGACCGGTTCGCGAGCGGGCGGGACTCACGCTCTCGTCCCCGACTCTCTGCAGGGCGTCTCCCAGGTGGAAGTAGAAGCGGCCGTCGTCGGTGCCGGGCGCTCCGGACTCCAGCCCTTCCTGGCGGTCCGTCCGACGGGTCAGGAGGCGGCCGCGCGAACCGAACCCCCCGGCCTTACCTTCAGGTACGGAATGCTCTCCGCGATCTTGTTCTCCGACTTGAGGATGAAGCCGTAGTGAACTTTGGCAAAGCCGTCGGCGGGCGCCGCCGCCAGAACCTGAAGACGGCGCCGTTGAGATGGAGGGAGAGAGACCGAAAGTCGAGTCGACGCGCCTCACCTCCTCGTAGACCTTTTTGGCTCCTTTGTTGTCGCCTAGCAACAAGAAGGCCACGCCCAAATCGTTCTTCAGGCCAACGTCGTCCGGGAAGATCTGCACCAACCTCTCCAGCGTGGTGACGGCGCCCCGCATACGGCCTGAAACGCGTTTACAACGGTGGACCTAGCGTTCCGCTGTGTGAACTCGAGTTCGTCAGCAAGGAGTTTTTGTTGTTTGGAGGCCGGCATGCACGTGGTGCGCATTCGCTGCCAACCCTCCCGCTTCAAATGGATGGAACATCTAGTGGAAGGGTGGCAGCGAATGAACAAACCTCCCACTTCAAATGGACCAGACATCCGGCGCCGTCCATGACAGACAATGAGTCAGCAAGAAAAAAGGCAAACATTCCGAGGGAACTGCCGTAATCGCGCTAGCGCAGCTCCAACATCCCGGCCAAAAGGCCAAACTCTGCATGTTCACCTTAGTCTTAATCCTTTGTACTGACTCTGGTATAATATATACAGGTACACTATATATATATAGAACTATGGTATAAGTGCTATTTATTTTATATTGGGTGTGTTAGAGAATTACAAACAGTCAAACAGTAAATACAAGAAACGATATTATTCCCCGATTGATTATATTAAGTGTGTTACAATAACGCAAACAGTTAGACAGTGCCTACAAGAAAAGGTACTATCTCCTTCATTCCCCCTCAATTATCCCAGGGCATCGTTATACCATACCATCGTCATACCATAAATGAAGGAAAACAAGCAGAATATAGGGCATAAGAGATACATGACGCCTTCTTATTACAGAAGCCCAACTTGTGCGTCATGCAACTGACTGAGCAAGATTGATGCTAACAAGCCCACGTCTGCACCACCAACTCTCAATCAGTTCTCCCAGACAGTCCAGAACAAATGGCGAGACGCTCTGTCCCAACACAAAATGGACACTGGAGAAACACAACTGATAACCCAAGAGCCCCTTTTGACGCTAAGGTGGCAAAATCCACAACCCTCGTTGTCCGGACAACAGTAACTCCCGAATCATCCTGTCCAATCCACAAACAGACAATAATTCCAAACACACTCTTTTTTCTGCCCACTGCCTGCCCCACAAGAGCCTTCAAAAGACTGAATGTTTAACTAAGCGTGGTCATTTTCTCTCGGGAACCCTCTTGTTGTCATGTGATAGGGTGACCTTGCCACCCTGCCGCAGTCTGTTTCTGTTTCGCCTTGCTGTTTGATCGCCGTCGACCTGAATAAATTGTCCATTTGTTTTCGGTGAACCTTCTTTAAACCTTTCAAAATGGAGTCGGTACAAAGGGTTAAGACTAAGGTGAACGAGTTTGGCCTTCTGGCCGGGACGTCGGAATCTCGCCGGCCCGGGTCTTTGGAGCTGTCCCGGCGCGGGTTCGGCGGTTCGGCTGGCGCGATTCCGGCAGTCTGGCTAAATGGTCAGATTCCTTCAATACGCATACCAATTGATGTGTGGCAGTGTGTATCTTGGGCACAGGGAGTAAGTTTTTGGCTGCTATTGACGGCGCCAGACGTCCAATTCATCTAAAGTTTCAAATGGATCGGACATCTACTCTTGAAAAACGTATTTAAAGAGTTTGAAATTAATTGTGTATTGACATCAAATCCATTTCGCGTTTACTGCAAAGTCAGCAAACTGATGATAGAACGGCCAATTTTAAATCTGGTTTTCACTTGTTACAACCATGACCCATCCAATATGGCGGTACCCTCAAATCATTGATGTAACGGCGCGATTACCCAGAAACTGCTGGCGCTCGGCTCTCCTCTTGAGGGCCGCTCTCACCAGATCGGGGGCGGCGTCCGGAAGCTCGGCGGCGTCTCGGTAGCTGGCGATGGCCTTCTGCAACACCTCGTTGCTGCGTCGCTTCTCGGCCAGGTCGTCCTCGGCCTGCGGACGCAAAAGGTCCAGCTAAAAGCGTCCGGCGCTCCGGCTCCCGCCGTTAGGCACCTGAGCTTTTCCGTAGTGAGCGCGGGGACTCAGCGGATGCTTCTGAACCAAGGCCTCAAACGCTTGCAGGGCCGCCTCCACTTTACCCTGAAAACAGAAGCGCTTTAGGAGGCACGCGGGTCACTTGTGAACCGTTCCTTACTTTCTTGCGAAGCTTTTCGGCGGCGTCCAGTTCCGCTTTGATGCTTTTGTCCAACTTGTTGAGCAGTTTGGGTTTCTTCTTCCTGGCTGGAGGACGAAGGCGAGCTTGAGAAACATTTCGACGGTGACCGTCTTCTCCACAAACCTTTTTCTTTCGTCTTCTCCGCGACCGTTTCTGCAACAAAGAGGACCCGTCTGATTTCGTCTGACGCCGGTGGGTAAAAAAAAGTCTCAACCCTGTTGGCGAGCTCACCTTCGGGTGCGCTGCCAGTCTCTCTCGGGGTCCGGTTCTGCGCTTCCGCCGGTTCGGTCTGCTGCTCTGCCGCAGCCACCGGTGATGCTAGATTTTTTTTTATATTGGAGCAGATTCCACTTCATTACAAAAAAAGTTGAGGTTAGCGTCTTTAGCTTTTTTTTGGCTCATTCCATTCATTTTCTTATGTTATTTCCACTTTTAATCTGTTTTTATGTTGATTGCACAGCACTTTGTATTCAGCTGTTTTTAGTAGGTTAGCACAGATCCTCCAGCAGGGTCTATGAAAACCACATTAATAATGATAATAAACTTGTTGCCTGCCATTGACAAGGATAGACTTCCAATTCCATTTTAAGCAACACTAGGTCACTTTCTGTTGATTTTAGGTGCATTTCTGGCTCACTTCCTGGTCATTTTTGAGCATTTATAAGTCACTTCCTGTTGATTTTGGGTCACCCAACAGAAAGTGAATGTCCCAAATTGACACAAAATCAACAGGCAGTGACCTGTACACTCTTTTATTGACCCCCCCCTCAGTCCAAATAGATTGGACGTCTGTCGCCGTTGGCGGCATCGTGTGGTGCCAAACAATTGCAATGCCGGCACTCACCTCCGTGGGCGCTCTGCTCTCCTGTCGCTTGAGATTGCTGCTCTGCCGTCATTGGGGATTCTGACACATAAAACAAAAATACAAAGAATTTAGATGGGAATAAAAAGAATATTTTTCAAAAAGAGGGAACTACCGTCTTCTTGTGTCAACTTGGAGCTGGTGACATCTTTTGCAGATTCCACTTGAATGCCAAAAAAAAAAAAAAAAAAGTTAGCTTAGCATATTTGGAACCGTTTCAACATTTAAAAGTATTTTGGCGCTATTCTCAACGACTCCCTCTTAGGTGCAAAACAGGCAGCGATTAACTTACCGACGCTCTGCCGAGATGAAGACTCCTTCTCCTCCACTGACACTGCGAGCGCAAAACATCAACAACATCCATAAAAATCGGCGCTCCCCGCCCACCGACGCCCCGGCTCACTCACCTCCGTTCGTGTCGATGGCGTCCGCTTCTTCACCTGAAAGACGTTCACTCAGTGATTGAGGATAAACAAAGGAAAAAAAGCAACTGCCGCACCGTGAAGATGCTCGGCGTCTTCTCGAGGATCATCCGCTACAAAGTCTTCTTCCACAAACGCGGGCAGAGGGACGGCGGCTGGAGGACGGACGAGCGGGATTGAAACAAAATTGTAGTGCTGAAGAATTTTCACATTGGATAACTCTACCTTGGATTTCAGAGTCCACGTCCAATTCAGCTTCTGAGTCTGACAAAATTAGAAGCAGTTTTATCATCAAACAAACTAGTGCCTAAAAATAACAAACAAAATTTGGTTTAGTTTGAAAAAATGTTGAGGAAAAAGCCATTTTAATAACGTGCTAAACTGAATTCCCTTTTTTTCTCCCCCTATTTGTGTAGTCAGCCCCCAAATACGATTTCATAACATGACAAAAAAACAAACTCTTTCTCATAGAATTGATGGAATCATTTGGCAAAAAAACAACTTTTTTTTCAATCACCCACAAGAACAAACTCAAATGAATTGCTCGCCGGGCCTAGGGGTTAAAAGACACACTTGTGGGCGGGTCCTGTGGATGCGCCCCCGCCGACTCCTCCCCCTGAGGGTCTCCGCTTTCGTCATTGGTCGACTGCTTTTCAGCAGTTTCTAGAATGTGAAAAATGGAGAAAAGACCCTTCCGTTTGGATACCGTAGGTTGCCATTGACTGCCATTGACGGCGATAGACGTCCAATTCTTTGGCCAACTAATTAGACATTTTAAAATGTTCAAAACAACCTTTCATTGACTTCATAATGATATTGACGGGACACAGGGCGTGGGGCCGATCGCAGACAAAGCTGACCGAGTGGAAACACAGACAAATCCTTTATAGATATGGACGCAAAACAGTCTCGATTCTTGGTTAAAAGCAAAAAAAAAACAAACGTGCAGTTAGCATTTATTTTACGTAAATATGTCAAAGTACAATGCTAGTCTGTTAGTAAATGTACCTAGCAGCCGCCCGATGAAAACAGAGCTTTTCCGGTGAAAATTCTTGTGAATAAATGCTTAAATCCACGAATTTTTCATAGACATGAACGTAAAACAGTCTCGATTCTTTGTTATAAGAGCAAAAAACTGGGCAGCCTGCTTTTAGATAAATATGTCAAAGAATGATGCTAGTCCATAGCGGTTAATTTCTTCCATTGATTTTTTTCAAAATGCACGCATGGTACGAAAAATATAACAATTACCTTAAATCCTCGAACAAATCACTCCTGAGACAATCCTTTCTGTTTGTATGCGGTACAGCCTTTGTACTTTTTAAATCCGGCATGTTAAAATCCTGCATGTTTTTACTCGGCGACCGACTGGGAATTCTGAAGCGGACTGTAGGACGGCCCCCTACTTGAAGGCGTTGCGCAGTGGCTGGCAGACACAATACAATTATGAAGTCTATGCAACCTTTTTTTTTTTTTTTAATTCAACATTTATACGCGTACATCAAGACAAAAGGGATTCATGGATATATATGGTGGAAAACACCGACAAGGCTGAAAAAGCAGTTTCTGCTCTTGCAGCCTTCTTTAAAATAAACTGCTGTATTTTAAGCCAAAAGAACTGTTGTGTTTGATAGAACTATATGTCTATAAGCTGCCATAGCAGATTCATGGCGCATTAAGCCCCCGAAATATTTTTGTCCATTTTACCCTGGAAACCCCCATTTACAGATGTCATGCAAACCCATTTTGTTTCAACCTAGCCATAAAAAAAGGTAAGCGTTTGTCTTTATTATTCAAAATGTCTGACGTTTTTAGCTTAGAATCATTAATCGATGTTTAATACTTTGTTTGGAAAAAAAACAAAAAAACAAACAAATTATTCACTCACATATTTTGAACTTTTAAACAAATAACGCCACAATGACAAAATAGCGTCTGTAAATTGGTTACGGATAGCTACCTCATTACAATTGCTTAATTGTATTTTTTTTTGTTACTGTCGCATTCACCCCCGATATTTTAGATGATAATCGATCCAAACAAAGATTTTTTTTTTTTAAAAGAGTAAATATTTGAAAAAGAAAATCTCGACCACTCCTTGATGTCTGTGATTTTTGCATTGCGACCCTTGTTATATTACAGTCTTTCACCCATAAAATCCCCAAAAAGGGCATAATACTGCTTTTAAGGACAGCTTATAGTCCTGTGCGGCTTATCTATGAACAAATGCCGTTTTTGTGTCAAATTTGGTGGATGGTGGGTTATAGTCAGGTGCGTCTTCTAGTCCGAAAATTACCTCATTTATATTTGATTCAATTAGAAAAAATATGTAGACCACCGAGCATTTTTTTCTTTAATTAAAAAAAAAATTACATTTAAAAAAAAATAATAATAATAAAGGAGACAATATTTATTATAATCAACCGCTTCCCAGTCTAAATGGATTGGACGTCTATCACCGTCAATGAGTTGATACGATTTTGCACTTCCCACCTTTTTCTTTTTCTTCTGGTATCTTCCTTGGACTCGACGTTTCTTTCAGGCCTGATGAATAGTGAAAACACAAACTACTCACATAAACAGACACACACGACTCGCGTCATTAGCGAGAAGCACATTGAGACGCATGGGAGTAAGAGACATTGAACAACATCCATCCATCCATCCATCCATCCACCCACCCATTTATCTTTCGAATAGGTTTCCTTCATTTCATCTGGTATTTCAGGAAGACACAGTGGAAAAGAAAGGAGAAGGGAGCGTGAGGTTTTATTTTACACTTGTCACATTGAAGGGAACATAAAAGGCGCAGCTTACAGTGCACAACTCACACGGGAGACGTCACAAGTGACACAAATCAAGTCACGGTCGGATCAATAAAAGAATCTAACGCGCCGCGTCGGGAACAACGATGCACTAGGACGTACGAACAGGGATGTCGGCAACCGCGTTTCGGGACGCCCTGCCAGAAAAGTTTCTCGCCTCCCCGGGCTTTGACAAACGCCCTGCGCGGGACCATTCCAAACGAGTGCGACCATTCCGGGAAGGTTTACTTCTTCCTCCCGCCGGCCGCCGTTTTGTCGGCGGCGCCACCGCCGGGCTTTTCCCTGCGAGCCGCGGCGGCTTCCGTTTGCTCGGCCTTTTCCCGAGCGGCTCTTTCGCGGGAAAGCCTGAGCGCCAGCTCCTTCTCCCTGGCCGCTTTCTCCTTCTCCTGCGCCAGTCGCGCTCTCTCTTTAAGAAGGCGTTCTTTCTCGGCTCTTTCTTTTTCTTGTCGGTCGCGCTCGGCTTTCTCCACTCGTTCCCGCTCCAGCTTTTCTTTCTCCAGTCTTTCCCGCTCTTTGGCCATCTGTTCTTTCTCCGCCTGAGCGGCCATCTTCTTCCTCTCCTCTTCGCTTTTCTCTCTGGCCACGCGCTCCCTCTCCTCCCTTTCCTTGTTCTCCTTCTCTCGTTCCCGAATCTTTTCCAGCCGTTCCCGATCCTCGGCGGCTTTCCGTAAAGCCAGCCGCTCTCGCTCCAGCCTCTCGTTCTCCGCCTTCTCGGCCTCCAGTTTGTCTCTCTCCGCCTTTTCCTTCTCCGTCCTTTCCTTTGCGGCCTTTTCCAACTCCGCCCTTTCCTTCTCCAGCCTTTCCTTCGCGGCCTTCTCCCAGTCCGCCCTTTCCTTTTCCCTTTCGGCCTTCTCCCGCTCCGTCTTTTCCCTCTGCGCCCTTTCCTTTTCCCGCTCGGCCTTCTCCCACTCCATCCTTTCTCTCTCCGCCTCCATCCTCGTCTTCTCCACGGCCATCCGCTCCTTCTCCACGGCCATCCGCTCCTTCTCCAGCTTCAGCTGTTCCCGGGCGAGCTCCAGCGCCCGGGCCTCCAGCCGGCGGGCCGTCTCCCGGTTCGGGTCGTCCTCGGCCAGGAGGCTTCGGATCTCGGACAGGGCGACGCGAGCGATCCTCCTGGCCTCCGTCGTCTCCTCCGCGTCTCTCAGTTCTTCTCGTAGGACGGAGCGCAACACCTCGTCTCGGACGGAGAGTTCTGCAGTCGGGGGAACGGAAGGGTCGGCTCGAGTTTGCCGTCCAAAAGTTACCCGGAGTCAGAAATAGCGTTGCACCGATTCCGACTGTGTGGTATCGGCCCAAATGGGTTTTGTTTTCTTTTAAAGGTAAAGTCAACACCATCGTGGCTCGGTAAGACGTGACTTAACTCACTGACGGCGCTAGATGTCCAGTCAGTCAAAAATGCAGATTTTTTGGGGGAGGCGGGGGTACAAAATATTCACCCTTTAATCAAATTTGGTTTGGTCAAAAATGTTGAATTTTGGATGCCAGATTGCAAAAAGTATATTGAACAGCGTCGCCACCTCTTCTTAGCGCTCGCCGATCCTTTTAGTGCCATATCGGTATCGGTGCAACACGAGTAAGAAAAGCGGTCCGCCAAGTTTCGGCGCGACGGCGGACACGGGCGCCATTTTCGTACCTCGGGTTCTGTTCTTCGTCAAAAAGGCTTCTTCCGGAATCTCTTCTGAGATGCCTCACGGGAGAGAAAATGAGACAAAGTGCCAAGATGACAACGGGGACAAAAGTCGACTACCTTCATTGACGTCCATCTCATCAGGGTCTTGGTCCACTTCTCGGATTGGCGCGCGCACACACACACACACACAGAACGTGTTCAGAAACAACCCACGGTAATAGCTAATGCTAATGTTAATAGGTTAGCAGAGGTTAAGTCAAGTCAAAGTTTTAAATTCTCAGGTTTCAAATCAAGTCAAATCATATATTGAGTAGAACCTTGATTTTAGGATTTCGATGTTTGGTTGTTGTACAAAAGTTTTGAACAAATTTGTTAAACTTGTAGGTAAAGCTGAATTTAGTCTTTAGAACAGTATTTTTCAACCTTTTCTGAGTCACGACGCGTTTTGACATTGGAAAAAATCTTGTGGCACACCACAAATTAAAAATTTTCCAAAAGGACTTTCTGTACAGTATATTGAAGGGAATAGTATTTTTTTTCTCGTATTTACCGATAAACTGTTTGTGGTACTCTAACACACCCAGTATAAAATAAATAGCACTTAAACCATAGTGTAAGGAAAACAAGCTAAATATAATTGATATAGGGCATAAGAGATACATGAGCCCTTCTTATGACGGAAGCCCAACGTGTGCGTCATGCAACTGACTGAGCAAGATTGAAGCTGATGAGGCAAGACATCTACAAGCCCAAATCTGCAAACACCAAATCCTGCAATCAGCCCTTCAGGACATTCTAGAACAAATGGTGGGACGTCCTGCACTACCACAACACCCAATAACAAAAACAACTCCAAGTTTGATAGCTCGGTGAGGTGTGACCAACCCCCCACCTCAGTTGCCTCATTAACCATAACCCAGTAACGGTGACACACGAACTTGAGCGCCCAACTCTGCGTCATAAGAAGACCTAAACACACCCTTCTTCCTGCCCACCACTTGCCCTGCACGGTCCAGAACAAATGGCGGGACCCTCTGTCCCAACACAAGGAACACCCGAGAACAGCCTATATCCAACTGATAACACGACTGACAAGACTCCAAGAACCCCTTTGAAGCTGAGGTGGCAAAATCCACAGCCCTCGTTGCCCTGACAACGGTAACTCCCGAGTCCTCCTGTCCAATCCACAAACAGACAATAATCTTAAACAAACACAACCTTCTTCCTGCCCACGGCCCGCCCCGCGAGAGCCTTCAAAAGACTGAATGTTTAACTAAGCATTGTCATTTTTTTCTTCTTGCCTGGTACACCAGACTCACCGCTGTTCCAGCTATTGAGTCTATAATTAATATAAAATTTCCAGGGCGGAGCAAGCCACAGCAAACAGACAGCGGAGTGGACCAATCGGCGACGGGCAGACGTGACGTTAGTAAAATGACGAGGGACTTGCGCGCCGAAGTAAACATACCATGATTATGAACCATTATATTAGGCGATATTGGCTCATTTCTTACGGCACACCTGATGACCTCTGACAGCACACCGGTTGCAAAACACTGCTTTAGGAAATTGCTGATATGTTTTCAGTATCTCAACTCTTTCTGTGCGATTACAAATTCATTTAAATGTGTTAATCCCTGGCAGACGTCCAATCCATTTGAAGTGGGAGGGTGAGAGCGAACGAAACACTTCAAAATGGATTAGACGTCTAGTGCCGTCAACGGCAGCCAATGAGTTTTGGCCAAATTTGTTCTTTCTGTGGCTAAGATGCAACCAATGAGTTTCTCACCATTAGCGGTCCAATCAACAAGGTTCTCTCGTACTCACAAATTAGCCACTTAGCACTGGAGTTTGTATTGTCAATCAACTTTATTGTCCTTTCAATTCAACGGCAAATATCCAAAAATCACAGCAAAACATGCAACAATTGTCAAGTGAGATATCAAAGTCAGCTCCCAAGTCGGGTTCGTACGAGCCACGGCAACACCAAACAAGCTAACGCTGGCTAGTTTCAGATTTGGACTCCAACCGCGGCAGCCCAGCCAAGCGACCCGTGTAGCGGATACGCTTGGTGTCATCATGCGCAGGGCAATGAACACCGCCTACCTCTTCTGTACGCCTGCTTCCTGCGGGAACCTCTAAGCTTCCGGTCATCTGAAGCGACAAACGGCAGAAAGCGCTCATCAGTGACGACGAACGGCCTTTTTGGCCGATTTTGGACCGGCGCTCATCCATCGAAACACTCGCTCCATTTTCTCCCCAAAATTCAAATGTGTAAAAAGCATGCGGAATAGGCCAACAGTGTTAGGAAGGCGTGGATGTCACAAGAGCGTGGGATGGAAGTGACTCAATTAACACAACATATTTTGCTCATATGGTTGAACTTTGACAACAGCCAACCCCCCACCCACCCCCACACACACACACAGAGCGACTTGTTCAATAACCGATTTAAACCCTGCCATGTTTATTTTCCTTTTTATTTTAAAAGCCAGCCATGTTGTTGGCTATTGTTTTGAGCTATTCCTCCGTTATTGGTGGACCAATTTCCTAGCGTGGATCCTCAGAGCCCCATTTTTTATTTTTACAGTAGCACCTGTGCCGAATTTCAGCTAGCTGCAAACACTCACGTTTCCCTGCCAATCCATTTTGACTAGGAGGGCGCCCCTCCCAATCAAAATGGATTGAACGTCTAGCGACGGAAAGAGTTCATTGATGGCAGAATTATAGTTAGCCAGTTGCTTTCTGTAAGTTTGGAATTTTCCACGCCGCGTGGACTTATCGGTGCCCGTGAGATAGCCATTAGAGAGCAGGCTTTAGCCTGTAGTAGCACATACAGTAAGTGCTCGTTTGTCTATTGGTTCTGGAGGTCCAATATGACCCCTTTGACTTCCACGTCATCAAGGTAAGAAGCGCCGCCCTGCTGGCGCGTCCCGGCCGCCTCTTCCTCGCCATCTTCCTCCTCCTCCTCTTCCTCATCCTGCTCTACGGGCGCGCCGACTACGTCACAGAGGAAGGTGAAGAAGCCATACATCCAATCAGAGCCTTCCTCGGCCAAAATATTTACAACCTCCTCAAGAGACTGGCCTCGCGCGCTAGCGTCGCCACCTTTGGTCAGGCCTGACGAGAGAAAGAGAGGAGAAAAGAAGAGGGGACGGTGGCGATGGAGGGATGGAACTTAAGAAGGATGGATAAACCGTGGAATGATGGGGGGAAGAGAAAGAAAGGGGGTTAAAGTCGTCTGCCGCCAACCTTGGCTTCCTGCCATCTGACTTCCTGTCGACTTTGATGCCGGTTAGTCTAAAGTTGGCCTTTAATTAGCTGGCGGCCAATCGAGATGCTCCACCCACAATACACCCAAAGTCAACTGCCATTAGTGACCGCTCACATGGGATGCTAATGCTAGAAAACGGATGGATGGATGGATGGATGGATGGACTACTTTGAAAGGATTTCAAGCAAATATATTCTCAAAACAATTCTCGTAAAGTAGGCCTGGGCGACATATCCGTTTACTGTATGGACTTTTTTGATTGCAAAAAGGTTTTTTGTTACTGAAAGGGCATCTCTACCAATTTAATAGATTATTCCAGAAGAGTTTGTTTCTTTGTGTAGTTATTTCGTTTTGTTTGGGGGCTGACAGCACAAATAAGGGGAGAGAAAAAGGTTGGATTTAGGACACAATAGAATTTTGAATAGACCATTTCTAACTGGCCATATCGCCCAGCCCTACAGTACAGTAATGATGAAAAGACTTGCCGAGCAGGACTTTGGCATCCTCCACGTCAAAGTCGCCGTCTCCGTCCGTGTCGTAGGCCGTCAACTTTCCTGCGCCGCGACGAGGAAAAATAAAAGCTCGTCAAGGACAAAAGCAATACCGGAGCTTTCGCAACACACACGCCAACAACAACAACAACAAAAAATGTCCCCTAAAAATGTTCAGAATGGGCGACACTCCAGTCATGACTTTTGACTCCCACGGCAAGCACAAGAGTGAATTATGGATGATGTGAAGATGAAAAGTGATTCAGGGAGTTTTCAAAAATACGTACACTACTGGCCAAAAGTATTGGCACCCCTGCAATTATGTCAGATAATGCTCAATTTCTTCCAGAAAATCATTGCAATTACAAATGCTTTGGTAGTAATGGCTTCATTTATTTTGCTTGCAATGAAAAAAACACAAAAGAGAATGGAGAAAAAAAATGAAATCATTATCATTTTACACAAAACTCCAAAAACGGGCCGGACAAAAAAAGTATTGGCACCCTCAGCCTAATCATTAGTAACACAACCTTTAGACAAAAGAACTGCGAACAACCATCAATGAGTTTCTTCCAATGCTCTGCAGGAATTTTAGACCATTCTTTTTTAGCCAACTGCTGTGAGATTTGAAGATCTCTCCACAGGATTCAGATCTGGACTCATTGCTGGTCTACAGTGCTTTCTCTCAAACCATTTTCTAGTGTGTTTTGGGTCATTGTCCTGCTGGAAGACCCATGACCTCTGAGGGAGACCCAGCTTTCTACATTATGCCGCAAAATTTCTTGGTAGTCTTCAGACTTCATAATGCCATGCACACAGTCAAGCGGTCCAGTCCCAGAGGTAGCAAAGCAACCCCAAAACATCAGGGAACCTTCACCAAGTTTGACTGTGGAGACCATGTTCTCTTATTTGAAGGCCTCGTTTCCTTTCCTGTTGACGCCTTTTCCCAAAAAGCTCTACTTTTGTGTCATCTGACCAGAAAGCATTCTTCCAAAACGTTTTTGGCTTTCTCGGGTAAGTCCAGCCTGGCTTTTTTTATGTCTCTGGTTCAGAAGTGGGGTCTTCCTGGGTATCCTACCATAGAGTCGCCGACGGATTGTATGGGCCGTGACCTTACAGCCAGACTGCTGGAATCGTGCCAGCCGAAGCGCCGGATCCGCGCTGGCGCAGATCCATCCAGCCGTGCCGGCGGGACCCCGGCAATCTGGCCAGAAGGGCAAACTCCACGTGTTCACCTTAGTCTTAACCCTTTGTACTGACTGCATTTTGAAAGGTTTAAAAAAGGCTCACCGAGAACAAGTTGACCATTTTTCCGGGTTGACCGCGATCAAAACGGCAAGGCGAAACAGAAATGTTCAGGCAGGGAGGCAAAGTCACTCAATCACACGTCAACAAAAGGTTCCCGAGAAAAATGACAACGCTTAGTTAACCATTCAGTCTTTTGAAGGCTCTCGCGGGGCAGGCCATGGGCAGGAAGACGGGTGTGTTTGGGCTTATTGTCCGTTTGTGGATTGGACAGGAGGATTCGGGAGTTACTGTTGTCTGGGCAACGAGGGTTGTGGATTTTGCCACCTCAGCGTTAAAGGGGCTCTTGGAGTCTTGTCACTCGTGTTATCAGTTGGATATTGAGTGTTGGTTTTCCTTATGTCGGGACAGGACGTCCCCTCATTTGTTCTGGACTGTCCAGGAGAACTCAACTGATTGCGAGAGTTGGTTTTTCTTTTCTGTCAACATCCAGGGAGGTTAGCCACGGTGCCGTGGGCTTAACACCTTTTGATGACACTGCGCACAGTAGACACAGGAACATTCAGGTCTTTGGAGTTGGACTCGTAGCCTTGAAATTGCCCATGCTTCCTCACAATTTTGCTTCTCAAGTCCTCAGACAGTTCTTAGGTCTTCTTTCTTTTCTCCATGCTCAATGTGGAACACACAGGGACACAGGTTGAGTCAACTTAAAGGGGTAATGCATTTTTGGGGAGTTTTGTGTAAAGTGATAATTATTTATTCTTATTTCATTCTCTTTTGTGTTTTTTCATTGCAAGCACAATAAATGAAGCTATTACAGCCAAAGCATCTGTAATTGCAATCATTTTCTGGGAGAAATTGAGTATTATCTGACAGAATTGCAGGGGTGCCAAAACTTTTGTCCAGCAGTGTATGAATGTGAGAAAAGATTTTTTTTTTTTTGTCATGTCATACCTTGTAAAACTTGGGAAAAGTTTGTACGAAACTCCTGAGCTCTGGCTGCGTGCAAAATAGGAAAGGAAAATGACTACGACAAGAAACAAAGACGAGCGTCGCCACGTCGTGATTTCAGAACACAAAAGAAAATTCTCTGTCCATCATCATCTCTTATCCATCATTCAACTTGGGCAGGCAAATTTCTACCGCTGACCTAAAGAGTCCCCTTTTTTTCCCCCCCACGTAAATGTCTTGGGATTCAAGTTTCATTTGTGGTATGATCTTTCTTACTGTTTGAGTTTTCTTGCTTTGCCGCCCACTTACCAACGACACTGTCGTAGTCGACGATATCAAAGTAGACCACGGCCACGGAGCTCCAGACCCCCAAGAGTGCCAGCACGGCAAACCAGGTGAAGATGGAATACTTGGCGCCGGTCCCCGCGTCGCCTCCCGACGCCTTCTCGCCGCTCTTGCTTTCAGACGACGGCGGCGGAGGCGGCTTCCCATCTGAAAACACAAAGTGACACGGTTAAATGAATGGGACGTCTATCCTTGTCAATGATTTGAATGCTATGGGAAAAAATGTCAATTTGACAGTGTTATTGGTGGCCAAAACTACAGTGTGTTTGGGTTTTTATTCGTTTGATCAAATTCTCATTTATTCATGAAACATTAATCTGACGTCCGTATGACTTGTATAGCAAATGAGACATGCCAACTGCTCATCCACAAATGTCAATCAATACATCCAAATCATCAACTCTGGACCGCAAGAGGCAACACAGAAAGAAAGAAAAAATTCATTTGAAAAATACCACACAGCATTTGTTAGCAATGGCACCAAAAACATCCACTCACTCAATATTTGAAAAGTACATTTCATATCTACATAGTAGGCTTGCACAATATATCGTTTGACACAATTGGCACAATTGTCCCATTGCAGGACGTGCAATTGTTTTATTCTTCATAAAAGCAGCAAATGTGCAGAGACATAGCTTCCTGGATCCCTTTTATAAACACAAATCTTCATCATTCACAGGTAAACCTCCTTAGCCTGGATTAAACGACATAGTTAGGGATGTCCCGATCGCATATTTTTGCACCTAATCACCTGATTTTTAAAATCTGCCGATGGAGAGTCCCGATCCAATACTGAAAAAAAAGTTGTTTTCTGGTGTTAGCAATTGTTGCATTGTTGCAATTGTCTAACTTGCATAGTGAAAGTCAGCTGGTTTAAATGCTATATAATGCTAATGTTTACAACAATTGGCTAATGTGCATAGCAAAACTCTGTTAGCATAAATGCTATATAATGCTAATGTTTGCAACAATTGGCTAACTTGTACTGTATAGCAAAAGTCCGCTAGCTTCAATGCTAATGTTCAAACAAGTGGCGAACTTTCATAGCAAAGGTCCGTTAGCTTAAATGCTACATAATGCTAATGTTGCCAACAATTGGCTAATTTGTGTAGCAAAAATCCACTAGCTTAATTGCTATATAATTTTAAAGTTGACAACAGTTGGCTAACTTGCATAGCAAAAGTCTGCTAGCTTAAATGCTATATAATGCTAATGTTCAAAACGATTAGCTAACTTGCATAGCAAAGGTCCACTAGCTTAAATGCTATACAATGCTAATGTTGACAATAATTGTCTAACTTGCATAGCAGAAATCCGCTACCTTAAATTCTATATAGTGCTCATGTTTATAACATTTGGCTAACTTGTATAGAAAAAGTGCACTAACTTCAATGCTAATGTTCACAACAAATGGTGAACTTGCATATGAAAGGTCCGTTAGCTTCAATGCTATATAATGCTAATATTTACAACAATTGGCTAACTTGCGTAGCTAACGTTTGCTAGCTTAAACGCTATATAATGCTAATGTCGACAACAATTGGCTAACTTGCGTAGCAAAAGTCCACTAGCTTAAATGCTATGTAATGCAATGTTGACAACGATTGGCTAACTTGGATACCAAATGGCCACTAGCTTAAATGCCATATAATGCTATTGTTTATAACAACTGTCTAATTTGCATAGCAAAAGTCCTCTAACTTCAATGCTAATATTTACAACAATTGGCGAACTTGCGTAGCAAAAGCTTAAATACATAATGTCAATGTTTACCAAATTTTGGGGATTTCTGGTGCGCACCAGATTGCTTAAATTTATTCTATTTCTGTCGATGTTCCTTTAGGGGCTCTGTACTTTGACGCTCACGCTGCAGAGAACAGCCTCTCACTTACTTCAGACTGTAACAACTTAACGATGATGAACACATTTGTGCCTTTGATGGTAGGGCTACGGAGGCATCTCAGGCCAGATCAAAGCTAAAAACCTGTAAATCAAACGCCAGCAGCACCGGTGACCAAGAAAAAGAGTTTGGTCGCATTGCTTAGCAGGAGGGGGCGGTCAGAAGCAGAAAAACATGAATATACTGTATATTTTTCATTGAATCTTAAAAAATCGGCCAAGTGTTTAGATCAGGAGATCTCGAATGAATACAATGTGGTCATAGTGAGTCAACCCAGGTCTTCCCAAACAGAGCTATTCAAGTCTGTTGAAAATTCCTCTCATTTTAATATCGCAACCCCCCCCAAAAATCGCAATGTCGGTTTTTTCCAATATCGTTCAGTCCTACAACATAGGTTATCTTTGTCCACAGGTGTCATGTTGCACATTCGAGTCTTTGACACCTTTTTTCACGCTTGACAAGCAACAGCGCATTTAACACGGCTGGCAGCTGAGAGCTTCAAACATGACAATCATCCTCCACCGCAAACACAGGCAAATGTTAAAGGTCAACGCTTCACGCACCAGAAAGCGGAGGAACCCGCGTGGCCGTGACCTCCTCCGCCCCGCCGCCTCCTAACACAAATACACCGATTGACATGAGGAAGCCGAGTCCGGGTCAAAGGTCACGCCGGAGCTACCTGTCTGGCGGAGGTCGTCCGTCACCTCCTCATCGACGGCGGCCCGCTCCTCAAAGACCTCCTCCGGGGTTTCGGGCGCCTCCTGGGTGCTGTGGGGCTCCTCCGAGGAGGCGCCGTAGCGGCGGTAGCGCTGCATGGAGCGAACCTTCGGGGCCAGCGCCCAAACTAGCTCCTCCAATTCCGCCGAAGCGGACGAGAAGCTGGCGCGCTAAAGCGCCGCCTCCTCGCAGACCAATTGTGAGGCCCGGAACCCGATCCCCACTATTCTTAGAGCCGACAAATGTATCGGCGCTCCTTGTTTGTGCGTGTGTCAGATGCCACAAAGGACAAAGTGAGGCCGACGACCTTGACGCACTCTCGTCGGAGAGCGCGATACCACACCTAGAACTAACCCAAACTGAAAATGGGGAAACCAAGGCCAAAAACCAAAACACACAAATACATCCCAATACCTTCAGTATTTTTTTTTGTTTTGTTTTGTTTAAATGAATCATTCTTCAGTTGAATGATTTGGCCGAAACGAATGCTTTCACAGCCATGTACTGTATATGTAGAGTACGTACGTAGTTGCCAACAGAAGAACGACATGTATATTAAAAGACTTCCGTTTTACCTCAAAAAGACCTGCCATAAATGTTCAATGTATCAAGTAACGCCGCAATCTAAAACTGTCCAGTGTAAACAGAAGCGGCACAGTAGCCTCCATATTTTTTTGCCCAAATGTAAAGATACAGTGGTATGAAAAAGTATCTGAACCTTTTGGAATTTCTCACATTTATGCATAAATGTGATCTGATCTTTGTCAAAATCACACAGATGAAAATACAGTGTGTGCTGTAACTAAAACCACCAAAACATTTATAGGTTTCCATATTTTAATGAGGATAGCATGCAAACAATGACAGAAAGGGGAAAAATAAGTGAACCCTCTGCCTAAGGAGACTTAAAGAGCAATCAAAACCAGTTTTTACCAAACATTTTAAGTCAGATGTGTGCCCAATCACTGATGAGTGGTTTAAAGTTGCCCTGCCCACTATAAAACACACACCTGGTAAGAATTGTCTTGAAGAGAAGCATTGTCTGATGTGCATCATGGCTCAGTCAAAAAAGCTGTCTGAAGACCTGCGATCAAGGATTGTTGATTTGTATAAAGCTGGGAAAGGATACAAAACCATCTCTAAAAGTCATCGATAGACAGTCAGAGAAGTTGTCTGCAAATGGAGAGGCTTTGGCACTGTTGCTTCTCTCCCAAGGAGTGGCCATCCACCAAAGATGACAGCAGGAGTTAAGCGCAGAATACTCAGAGAGGTCAAAAAGAACCCTAGGGTGTCTGCTAAAGACTTACAGAAATCACTGGCACAGTCCAATATCTCTGTGCACACATCAACTATATGGCCAAGAATGGTGTTCATGGGAGGACTCCACGGAGGAAGCCACAGATGTCTAAAAGAAAATATTGTTGCTCGTTTAATGTTCACAAAAAGACACTAAGACACTCCACGGAAGTTTTGGCAAAATATTTTGTGGACTGATGAAACCAAAGTTGAATTGTTTGGCAGTAACACACAACATCATGTGTGGAGGAAAAATGGAACAGCTCACCCACATCAACACCTCATCCCTACCGTGAAGCATGGTGGAGGGAGCGTCATGATTTGGGGTTGTTTTGCTACCTCAGGGCCCGGACAAACTTGCAAGAATGAAGAATGAATGAAAAAAGTTTTGCAGGAAAACCTGAGGCCGTCTGACAGACCGTTGAAGCTAAAAAGAGGATGGATGCTGTAACAAGACCATGATCCAAAACACAAAAGCAAATCAACTTGAGAATAGTTTCAGAAGAACAAAATGCACGTTCTGCAGTGGCCAAGTCAAAGTTCAGACTTGAACCCCATTGAGATGCTGTGGCATGACCTAAAGACAGCGATTCATGCCAGACATCTGACTGAACTAGAGCAGTTTTGTAGAGAAGAATTAGTCCTGATCGATGTGCCGGACTGATCTGCAGCTACAGGAAGCGTCTGGTTGAAGTTATTGCTGCCAAAGGGAGGGGCCACAAAATATTCAATGTGATGGTTCACGTACTTATTTTTCCCCTCTCTGTCATTTTTTGCATGCTATCCTCATTAAAATATGTAAACCTATGAATGTTTGGGTGGTTTTAGTTAAAGCAGACACTGTTTTTTCATTTGTGTGATTTTGACAAAGATCAGCTCTCATTTGATGATTTTGTGGGAAATTCCTAAAGGTTCAGATACCACTTTATCTAATGATCCACAAGTACTTATGACTCGTAGTTTGGATTCTTAAGATTGGTGATTTTTAATTGTTTTGGGAAGGAACTGTGTTGTCTGTGTGTGTGTGTGTGGAACATACCGCTTTTTGCAATGGTCTCGAACGCATGACTCACATTTGGTTGGCAGGGAGAGTCAACTTGTTAACTATTGAGTGGCTATACTGATATCTGGTGGTACCACTATGGAATCGCATTAATGTAGCGAGTCAACGCAAATGAGGCGCCATCCACTGGTCAACATTCGCATTGCGTCAATTCATTTCAACTGTCAATGCTTATTGACATGCACAATGCGGATACACAGTTGTTTTTCGTTTTTAATTTTCCCCCAATTTTAATCACGTGCGGTCCAATGCAACTAATATTTAGGTTTACAACCCTTCCAAAAAGGGAGGGGAAGTTTGGACTCGAGCAACCTATCGACTAGCACAGCGACTACCAGAACGGACTGACTTGTTTCTTCAAGTTTTTGTGGACATTGGCATTGTGCTCAATTGAGTAAACCTCCTGTGGGTTATTAATGTTTAACAAGTCATAGTGACTACAGTTTAGGGGGGAAAAAAGGTCATTAACTACCTGCCTGCCTGCTATTGGCTACAAATGGCTGTCAATGCTCATGTTTCCGTTCCATTGACGGAGATGGACGTCCTATCCATTCTGACTGGGCAAATGAACGAACCCTGTCTGAACATTCCATCACGTCGCTCACAGGGGTTAGTTTCAGGAACGTTGTAATCATCATCACTCCTGCAAATGTGAATCAATTCATTTATCTGTTTTGTGCATCTTTTGGCAGGGAGTCAAGAGAAGTGGCCTTCATTAGCCATGAGCTAACTCCGAATCTTGACGTTTGGAACTTGCTCTCACAGGGACGCATCTTAAAACAACTCTTAAACTAAACTAATAAAGTGTCACGCATATTTGTGACAGCAAAAACATGTACTGTTAATTCCATTGAGTTTAAAATGAATGCTTCCGGTTGAGATTGATGGAGCTTTCGCAGTTTTAAATCCCCCAAACGAGTGAAACTGTTGGCCGAACTAAATATCGACGGTTCGAGATTCAAACAGTATTTTGTTCTTCCATTTCTGCGCGTGCATCCGCCAGAAAAGGACAAGACATGAACAATAATCAGAGAGTGAAAGGGAGAAACATGACTGACATTCCCGGCCTCAGACTCGTTCGCTAGTAACACAGAACACGAACCTTTTTTGGAATGCGTTTTAGGACTTTTCTTCTGAGCCATTGCGTCGTAAATTCACCCGGAGACTTTTACCGAGGGACCGGTAGCCAGCAAGCTGAGCTATCGGCGATTTTGTTGGACGGTGAGTAGGATTTTTGCTCGCCGACGGGAGAATGGATGAGAATTGCTAGCTCGGATACCAGCGACGCTCCATTGAGCAGTCACTGTGATTGGCCAGGCGCACAGCCAATCCCTGGTTTCGCAAAACCAAAAGGGCGGAAGTAAGGGCATGGTTGCCAAGATTTGAGCCAATCATTAACCGTTACCTACCCCGCTCGTCTGTCAAATTGTTAAAAAAGTTTCGTCAACTAACCACAAGATGGCGCGATTAACAAGCTATTCAAACCAATACTCCTCAGTGTACTCTACATCATCATATAAAAATGCATTACCCCCTTGTTTATTAGTCATTTTCTTCAGAAGGAAAAACACTGTACCAATCTGAGCACAGGAGCGATGGATCACCACAAGAGGGCGCTAAAAAAACAACAGGAACAGGACGTGAAACCGAGACAGATATAGGGAACAAACAATGCATTTGTATGTTCTTCAATGTAAAGATGAAACACTTGAAAGTGGCGCAATCATAAGTTTAGTTGCTTTATTAAATAGGATCTCATCAAAAGGTGACATTTCACCATCTGCTGTTTTTGGGGCGAAAATAGAAAACATCACATTTGCATCAATCACGTACAAAGTTCACCAAATAGGATTTGGATTTTTTTTTCATTATTTTATATATATATATTTATTTATTTATATATATGTACAGACACACAGTGGTTATGTGAGCTAAGGGATCAATTTGTCATCAACGTCACATTCTAAAAAAACCTCAATTGGATATATGGAAAGTCCTTCTGGCGCTAGTTAAGGGTGCTTGAGCGCGTTGATGTGCGCGCAGATTTTGAGGGCGGGGCCCAATTTGATGTTCATGCTGCTCATTAGATGTTCTTCAGTCAACAGCAGCAACGCTTGCCCGTCGATCTCCTGAAGGCGGAAAGACGACGAAACTTCGCCTCCGCCGCAGCCTGGAGCCAAAAAGGAGGAATCCACCAGTTTTCATAGCTTATGAAACATTAACGGACAAAGTCAAGTTACCCGGCAGCGCTTGGATGAACGCGGTGACTTGTTCGACGGTCCACTGAGAGGGTTCCGTCTGGACGGTGCTCGTGGGCGTGGCCGCCGTCACCGGACTCTCCGTGATCGCAGGCTCGTCGTCGTCCTCCTCCTCCTCCACTCCCGCCGCCTCCATGACCTCGTCCTCTTCTTCCGGCTCAGCCGTCGCCGCCGCCGCCGCCTTCTCGTCATTCTCCCGGCGTCCGGCGCTCCAGAGGTCTCGGGGCTGAGCGGACAAAAGATAACGCGGCGTTCCTAGATCCTCGCCCCGCCCGTCCGGCGCCGACAAGTTACCAGTCTGAGCAGGAGCGGCTTCCCCGGGACGGATCGCGCCCTGTTGAGAACGGGTCGGGGCTTTTCCGCACGGACGGCGCCGGCGCTCAGCGCTCGCAAGCGCTTGGTGAGGCGGACGTTGAACCTGCCGGCGACAAGAACGGCGTCAAGCCCGACGGGGGTCCCGGCGGGAGAGGCGTCTCACCCTCGGGCGCAGGACGTGGAGCAGAAGCGTTTGGAGCGCATGAAGTTGTGGGCGTGGCCTCGCTTGCCGCAGAACTGGCAGTGAAGGACGCCTCGGTCCCGCCGGGAACCGCCTGCAAAGCAAAGACGTCGAGCCGACGTGCGAGAGAGACGTCGGCGATCTCGGAATCTTACGGTCGGCTTGTCGTCGCGGGTCTTTGTCGTCGTCCTGCGAGTCCGCGGAATGTTCAGAAAGTTCCGCGGCTGCCGTCGTCTCGCCTGCCTCGCCATTGTTCCCGTTGACCGTCTGTGGCGGCGGCGGCGGTGACGACGGCTGTGGGAGCAAAAGCGATGAACGGTTCACCTGAAAGAAAAAAAACAAAAAAACAATAGATACGGCACTATTGTACGTCTAATGCTGTCATTCCTCTCCCAACAATGACTTCATCTCTAGTAGACGTCCAATCCATCTGAAGCGGGAGGTCGGCAGCAAATCAACATCCGCTCGTTCTACACAATACGTCAGTTGCACGTCTATCGCTATCAGTGGCGGCGAAAGAATTGACATACGGGAAAGGGCGCGAGTCCTTCCTGAATGACGAAACCTTCCACCAGGTGAGTCAGGACGTCGCGACCTTCGGGCCAGGCGCCCGCCTCCCAGGACCCGCTCGCTCGCCGCTCGTCTTCCTCGGCGGCCGGCCGCCGTCGACTGAGGTTGAGGGCGGCGGACGGCGACACGGGCGGAGAAGACAAGCTGGACGAGGCTGAAAACACGCCACAAAACTAGGGTTTAAATGAGCTTGTTATAACTTTATTGTGAATGCATTGCCTTTGAGAGGAACGTTGCCCCTACAGACATGGCCGCCCACCCTGAGGCCACGTCGGTATGTGCGAGGAAAGGCCTTTTCACGCTTAGACGTAGACGTCCACTCTAATGGTCTCGCACCGTCAATGGCAGACAATGTGTAAATAAGTTAGAAATGACTTCATTTTCATATCCGAGCATCGACTTTAATGGGAACATCGCCTCGCGACGGCCATGTTGGTAGGGGCGACAAATGGTCTTTTCACCTTCCTGCCGTGAATTCAAATGGCTTTATCACTGGTAAACTCCATCCATTTGAAGTGGGAGGGCAGTAAAGTGATGTTTTTTCATTGGCCACCAATCCTCCCACTTTAAATGGATCGGTTGAGTTGACTACGACCCGATTGGCCAAAATCAAGACTGCAAAACAAGTCCAACCTGAACGGTCGCCGGACGGAGCGGCCGCGCGATCGTGGTCGTCATCGAGGGTCTCCTCCTCCCGGCTCTTCTTTCGTTCCGGAGCCTCCGGCGCCGGCTCAATGTGACAAAGTTCCGGAGTCGGGACCGGATCGAGCTCAGGGAGTGGCTCCTTAGGAAGCGTCGACGACGCTGGCGCCGGGGCGTCCCCGCCGCCCGACGGCGCTCGCGCCGGGGCATCTCCACCGCCCGACGGCGCTTCGTCCTCATCTCCTTCTCGGTCCGGTAAGTCGGGACGTCCTTCTTCCGTCGCCACTGTCGGGAGGAGCCCCCGGAGCTGGTCCGCCTCCGTCCCGTCGGTTTCGCGTTTTTGCTCGTTTCGAGCGACGCGGTCTTTAACGGCTTCCGACGGGGCGCGGCTCTCCGCGGCCGGAGGCGACGCGGGACGCCGAGGGAGGACGGGCGCTTCCGGTCCGAGCGGGGGGCGCGCCGAAGCCAAAGCAATAATCTGAAGCTGCGCCGAGGCGGACGGCGCCGTCTCCGGGGGCGGAGCGGCGGCGCGGGGTCGGAGAGGGGCGGGCACCCGCGGGGACGACGACTGAAGTTTGGGCCGGAGGGGTAGCGCTCGCACCGGCGAGTACAGCGCTGTCATTTAAAAAAAAAAAAAAAAAAACCATTTAATTCATCATAAATTCAAAAATGGAATTTGTCTATTTGTCAGAGAGGGTCAAAACATGTGCTCCCTCTAGTGGTTCGCAAATGAATCACTGCCCAGTTCAGTTCTTTTATGTTTCTGCTATACATTTGCTTTTAACACACAAAAAAAAATCAATTAAAATTGAATTTAAAAAATCCAACTAAAATTTAACCATTTTAACTGCTTTTTACTGTGTTCTAACCTTGTTGTCTATTTTTAAATATTACATATTTAATATATTATATTAACCAGCAATTGTTATTAAACTGTACATATACTATATACTATATATATATATATATATAATATAATATAATATTAATATATATAATAATTTACAATATAATAGTTAATAGTTAATATATTATATTAACCACCAGGGAAAGCCTTTTTGGGTTTCAGAAAATTTCCGTTCACGCAGAGATCGGCAGAGAAAAGTGTGCGACAACTGTGGGACCATTGGACTTACGAGGAAGTGAGTAAACATCGTGTTATGTCAAATACTGGGATCATGGCACACGTTTTAATACGGAGGTGGCTTGAGAATGCCACTCGGCCAACGACCGGCTTCTTGTCAGATCCACCCAAGCCACCGGGAGAGCGCTGCACTCGGTTTATTGCCCTCTTCGTGTTCCCGGTGTTTTGTCAAATTTTCCACCCGATCAGAAATTGCAACTTTGTGTTAAAAATGGCCGCGAAGACAGCGATTACAAAGTAAACACAACAAACTTTCTTTAAATAAAGGACTATTTACATAGGGTTTCATCATGGACTGACATGTAGAAATGTTCCGCTCAGACACATCCTGCCATGTTAGCTGCACAACAACTGCAGCCGCTCTTCTATGACTCTCTCACTGTTTACGTCTTCGCTGTGTAGTAAACCATTATTTTACGCCATATTCGTGTTGACCATGTGGCAGCTACGGGCTCCTCTGACGTCAGCCGGTTTGTCCGGCGGTCATTGTCCAGCGGCTTCCCCGCAAACGAGCCCTTTGCCCGCAGTAGAGGACGACAAGCTCTAACTTGCCCGCCGCCGGGCGGGTTGCGGATCGGCGAAGGCAATCGGCAACCTCGCTGATCCGGGCTAGTTTTGTGTGATTTTTCGCTTCGAAGACTTTGAAACATCACTAGGTTCGGGTTAACGTGTCGGCTAGCTGTCACGCCTCTTGGTTTGTTTACATTCTCCAAAGCCGGGGCAGTGAAATGACAAAAGCCTGACTAACTACGGCGGCATAAAATATAGTTCGGGAGGTGTAAGAAGTCAAAAGATTTGACCATTATGGAGTCATTTTGCCATGTCCTACTGAATGAATGTATTTTTAATCATTTCATATTCCATTTAGCACAAGACTTATTTGTCATGACCATACCATTTATGTAGCTATTGGGGAAAAATACTTGCATAAAAAGAATATCCTGTAAAAATATTGGAGTAGAGAGACTGAAACGATGACATTTTGCGGCTCTCTTTGTCGCATTTTCCTCATTCTGGATAATTCCCCCTCAATGGGTTGAATTGTAAATCAGATGAAACAAACACCTTGCCAACGTCATCCTCCTGTTGAGGACGCTAAAGCCCTATAATGGTAGGCGTGGCTAAACGGTGGATTAAATGACTAATTTCTCGTCATCTGCTCTTCGGCAAATTGTCGTATACAGTCCAATCGTCCCAAAATATGATTGTAATTCACCTAATAATGCTATTTAAGACTTTTTTATCCTGTCTTATACACTTTAATTAAATCATTTCAATATATAACTTTTTTTCCAGGGCGGCGATCCAACGCCATCAACTTACTTGGCGGAGGCACCGGCAGGTGGCGAACCGGCGCGGCCCGGACCTCGGCCCGGGGACGCGGGCGCAAAGGAGGGAAGAGTGCCGTTTGCGGGCGGCACGGCCGAGGCGGGACCGGGACGGGGGGCTTCGGGCGCAAAGACGGGGGGCCCCCGGCGAGGGCGCCGACCGGTGACGGCGCATTCTGGAGCTGCGCGAGACAAACACAGAGAGAGGGCACGTGACCGTCGGCGGAAGGGAAATGACGTCGGCCTTCGGGGCTCACCTGAGCCGAGGCGGAAGGGGGGGAGGAGCGAGAGGAGGAGGAGGAAGAGGAGGGACCGCCTCGCATAGCAGAGGTGAGAATCAGCTGCAAGCACAAGACAAGCGCAAAAGAGGCGGTGGCAAAACACAGTCAGCAAAATGTCGCACGACAAACTGCCAATTTATAGCAACACGTGACTTGAGATCTGAGCGCCTTGAGTTAAGAGTTCCCAAAAAAGGAACAAATACATTTCCATCTAATTGCGCTACTCGCACTTGTCGGGAACTCTTAAACCACGGCGGCGAAGGCGACGTCCCCGCGGACACGTGTTTACCATCTGAGCTCGGAGCAGCACTTGCTCTTGGCCCGCCCCTTTGAGAACTTTTCCCAGGAGCAAAGCCTGCTGGGAGGCCGTCTGCCTGGCGACGCAGGCGGGAGGGCTCGGATTGGTCGGGTGAGGCTGCGCCACCTGCGCCGGAAAATCCAAACAGATATTTACTACAGTATACAAATACGGATTTGACGTCGATTGCCGTCAATGGGGCTTAAACTGGTGGTCCCGGTTCAAATGGATTTGACGGCAATGAATGAGTGAAGTTTAAAGTGAAAATTGGCCAGTGACCTGCCTCGGTGGCAGGTACATTGGGAGGAGAGACATTTCAATCAAATGCAATGTACGGTTATTCAAATGAAGTCATAATTTGACTGTTTCTAATCGGATTCCCCCTCCGCCCAAGAAAAACTTAAACATCTGCTTTTCACTCAATTGATCGCCGCCAGCCCCACCTAGTCCAGACGGATCGGACGTACATCGACGCCGGTTCAAAAGAAAGACCGCAGATGGGTCGGTTACCTGTCTTCCGGGTGGACTGGCGGGCGTGTGGAAGGGCGTGATGGTGCCGGAGGCGGGTGCCGAAACGCTCCTCGCGCTCCCGTTGGTCAGCGCGGCGGAGGACGCGCAGGGCAGGATGGGGCGGGCGTACGTGTGAAGGGCGGGGCTCGCCGCGGAGCTCAGCTTAGGGGGCGCCGGGACGTGGGGAGAGGCAGTCCTCGCCACCGCCATCTTGGGGGCGGGAGTAAGCGGGGGCGGCGGAGAGGCCGTGACGGGCGTCGGCGGGGGCGCGTCCTGCAGCAGCGTGGGGTTGGGCGTGAGGCGGGGAGGCGCCGGCGGAGGTGCGGAAGAGGGGGACGCGCAGTCTACCGGCGGGCCGGCGCCGACGGCCTCCTTGTCCATTTGGTGACGCTTCAGCGGCCTAAGCATAAACACAAATGTGGACAAATGGACCAATTCCATCCTTGGCTGCCATCAACGGTGACAGAGCTCCAATGCATTTTGACTGTCCAATTGGATTGGACATCTGTCACAGTCAATGGTTGTGAAACACGACCATTCATTGCTAGCTACTGTATCCAGGTCCAAATAGATTGGACGTACATCGGTGTCAATGGTAATGAATTGTGGCGATGACCTGTAGTGACGGGCACTCGTGCAGTGTCTATGTCGTTCCACTAGATGGCAAAAAGTCCGTAAGCAACCTGCCGCTGGACTTTTTGGTGCCATTTTTCCCGATACGACGAAATATTTCGCCGAACAGTTTGCAAGCAGGTGCGCGGCCGTAAAAGCTAGGCCGCCGCTAGCACCTTGTTCCGTTTTGGACTCAGTACAGAAAAAAAAAAAAAGCGCTCGTCGTCCGCCGATGTGGACTCTCGGTGACAAAAAAGCGTGGATTTAAAAAAAAAAAACAAAAAACCAAAACAGGCCTCCACTAGCCACATGTCAAGCTAGCCCCACCAGTGATGCTAAGCAAGTGTCAGCTGGGCCGGTTCGGCGGGTTCTTACCTCTGCTCGTCAGCGTAGCTTGGCGGCCCTCTCCATCCGCTGCTCCGCGGAGCATTTTTGCAGCGAGGACGGGATGTCGAACCGAAGAGATGGGCGGCCCGCCCTAAACCCGTTCCGGAACCGGAGTACTGCTTCGGTGGACTAGTATGCGAGCAGAGTCGCTGTCAAGAAGTGACTTGTTCGTCACGGCCACACGCAACGCAGAGCAGACAGCAGGAAGACTGACTCCGCCTTCACCTGGGGAGGGACGTCAACAACGCAGCCGTATTGGATGTGGCAACTACCATCACATCGTCCCCCCTGAAACCGGAAAGTTATCATGCCACAACACCGCCCCGGCAAGTATTGGAGTACATATTTATTGTACTGAGATTTATGGTAAACTCTAGTTTGAATGAAAGGTATTTTGATTTACGAAGTGCACTGGAGTTCACAGACCGATTTGACACATTCAATATGGCGGACCCGCCGGCGTATGTCGGCTTTGGTCGAGCCAATCTCAATGCACAGAATATTGGATGTCTAGGACAAGTAGAACCGACGCCCCCTTCAAGTTTCTTCTCTTTTCAGTTTCTCTTGAGCTGACAACACTCTGAAATGATTTTAGCTGCTCGCTAGTTTGTCATTAGGTCTCCCTTCCTCCACGTTTGGGGTGTGGCGGGAAAAAATTGATACACCCATTTTCCTTTTCAACCCTCGCTTCCAATGATTCGCAGCGTCACAAAACGGTCAGCGTGTAGCCATTTCGACCCGGTTTTCAAGTACTCCCACATCCGGTGACGACAAAGAGTCTCGAGAAGGTTTTAGGAAACCTTTTCTCGTTTATTTCTCACACATTTAGAAAATGAAGCACACTATACAAATGTCCTCCCGCGAGAGAGAAGCGGAACATGCAGAAACCTTTGGATATGGCTCTCTGATTGGCTGAAGGCTAATATCATGAGTTTGTCGCTACGGCGACCGGGCGTTCCTCCTCTTAAAATCTGGCCCTATTTACATACAACGTGGGTCGGCTTTCCTTCAACGCCGAGGTCAGAGTTCAGCCCCGCGTGAGCGAGCGCATCACGATCCACACTTTATTACGCAGACGGGGGACAATAAAAATAAGGGAGAACACAAAAAAAATAAACAGAGGCGATGTCAGGGGCGAGGTGTTTGTGGGCGGGCCTTATGCCAGGTAGCTGTAAGTGTCCTTCTCGCCATCCACTCGCTCTAGGTACTCCTTTTCTATCAGGATGTCGATGCATTTCTGGCAAAAAGGAGAAAGGAGGTCAGCCCCGACCGGCGCTCGCTCGCTACGGACGGGCGTCACCTTGATGACGGGCACGCGGGGTTTGAACCGAGATGATAGCTGGTTGAGGACCTCGGCCAGCAGCTGCTGATGCTTCAGGACCTTCCTCATCTTCATGATCCTCACGATGGCCGCCTGAAAGCGCGAGACATAAAAGGGTTTCACCAAATTGGCACCGGAACATGCGAACGCGCGCCCACCTGAATGAGGAGCTTGCGGTCCTCCTCGATGTTCTTGTGCGTGGTCTCTTGCTCTTGCTTCTGCTCCGTCTTCATGGGCACGTTGATGTTCACGCGCAACTTTTTACTACACACGCAGAACGAGCGTCAGTGTCCGGGAGAGCGGAAAGCGGCCAAAAAAAGAAAAACGTTTCTGACTTTTTGTAACCCAGGAACAGTTTGATGACCGTGTCCGCCTTGAAGTCCACCTCGTCAACGTTGGCGCCCTCGTCTTCCAGAACCTAACGAGGCGACCGGTTGAAGGACGTGAAGAAAGAGGGACGGAGACGACCGGTCGCTTGACTCACCAGCAGTTTGGACTTGAGCAAGATCTGCAGAACTTGAATGAGGATGTCCTGCGAGGAGCAAGGAGACGTGTTAAGCTACATTCACACC
Source organism: Corythoichthys intestinalis (assembly GCF_030265065.1). Taxonomy (NCBI): domain Eukaryota; kingdom Metazoa; phylum Chordata; class Actinopteri; order Syngnathiformes; family Syngnathidae; genus Corythoichthys; species Corythoichthys intestinalis. Next base: position 639,459 of record NC_080414.1, on the reverse strand, counting down.
ACGCCGGCGGGGTGATACGCTAACCATCGTGTATGATGACGCATGGAGCGATAATGTAATCATGTAAGTTGGCGTATATATCAAAAATGACATTGAATGGTTTCGAAGCCAGACGGGCCTTCTCGTACCGTTTTGATCTGCGTGCTGTCCGAGAGCTGCTGCACGGTGTAGCTGTCCTCCGTGTTGTACTGTAGCAAGATGGCCATCTGGAAGGTGGACGCCTGCAGCGTGTACCTGCGGCAAGGGGGTCGTCAGCGTCATCCCGTTGGTATGAGCGCCGAGCTAGTACGGCGTTCCTCGTACCTGTTCTTGAAGCAGTTGGCCACCAGCTCGCCTTTGGACAGGTGGTAGAGCCACGTCAGCTTCCTGCCGCTGTGTCTGCTGGCGTAGAATGCCGTGAAGCGCTGGTAGCTCCTCTCCAGCTGAACGCACAAAGGGAACAGCGCGCGGTCAGGCCGAGCCGAGCCGAGCCGGCAGACGTTTGAGCATTTTACCTCCGAAGGGAGCGCAAAGGTACAGGACTGCTGGAAAGGCCACGAGCCAGAACTCAGGACCTGAATACTAAAGTCCACTGGAAAGACAAAGTCACACGGGCGTCAATCCCCACCATTCCGAGGCGGCGGCGGCCGTTCGTTTTCTCCGGCGGCGGGCGCGGACGACTGACGGTCGAGGGGTTCCGAGTTGGTGAGGTGCTTCTTGAACTGCTCATTGAGGTCCTTGCTGACACCGATGTCCTGGAACATCCTCTGGAGTTTGGACGTGTACTCGAAGCCGCATGCTTGCTGCCAGAGATCAAAGACCGGGAGAGCGCGGTCAAAAAAATAGCCGCCGGCAGGGACGCGGCGGTTCCCACCTTGAGCTTGGAGATCATGCTGGCCTCGGCGTCGTCGCTGGCGCTGTTCTGGTGGACTAAACGCTTGGCCAGCATCTTGGCATAAAACTTCTGGAAAACGTCTTTGTCTTCGATGTACTTGAACACCACCATCTGGAAGACAAATGCGGCTGCAAAGACCGGTCCGCGAATGACCGCCGCCGCCGCCGCCGGCTTACCACTTGGTTAAGCGTGTCCTCTAGCTCCGCCTCTTCGGGGTTCTTGGAGCTGATGACAAATAACGACGGCAACCAATCAATAAACGGGAAGAATATCATCGTGAAATTGAGCACTTAAAGCAACGAGATGTAACTTTTCAGTTTGGGTAGATTTTAGCGACGCCGGTGGACAATAGCGGTAGTGTTTTGCCTTTAGGAAGCGTTTCCCATAAAGACCAGCGCACACCTGCAGTGTTGTTAATCTTACTTTAAAAAAGTAATTAATTGCAGTTACACATTGCTTCTCCCAAAAAGCAATTGAGTTAGTAACTCAGTTACCTGAATACAAGAGTAATTAGTTACTTGGCAAAGTAACTAGCGGTACCTTGTTTTTTTTTCTTCCTTCCTCAAAAAAACATTAAAGTTGTTAAAATTGCTCCCATTATTACATTAGTTCCCTTCTTTCTACTTTCGACATGTGCAAGTTTTAAAACAGTTTCATCATTTAAAGATAGATTCAAGTCAAGATTTTGCCGATTTAGATATATTTAAGATAAGTTACTTAGGTTAACTGGAAAGGATGAACAGAGCCTTCCTGGGAAGTCTACTGCTTTACAGTGGCGGCTATTTACCAACGCCGGCGAGTATCATTTCGCATCTAGTTCTATATACATGTAATATCTACTGTAGCATCATGTGGGCATTGTTTGTTTTTTTGCCTTCAAAAGACAACGTTTAACTAAGCATTGTCATTTTTCTCCTCTTGCCGATTTCTGATATGGTGACCTTGGAACGAGTTTGCCTCCTCGCCTGAGTCCATTTCACCTTGCTGTTTTGATCGCTGTCGACCTGAATAAATTGTCAACTTGTTTGGAGTGAGCCTTCTTTAAACCTTTCAAAATGGAGTCAGTACAAAGGGTTCAGACTAAGGTGAACGCGCAGAGTTCAGCCCTTCTGGCCGGATTGCCGGGCTCCCGCCAGCGCGGGTCTGGCGGTTCGGCTGGCGCGGCTCCGGCGGTCTGCCTACAAAGTCAGATTCCTTCAACTCTAATGCAGTTATTAACAACACTAGTTGTAAGATCATCAATCGATCAAAAATTAATCTTTCAGTCGCCTGCATATGCGTGGCTAAACAATAGCATATGACGGATAGCGACGTGGGTTTAGCGATAGTTCGTTGGGGGGGGGGGGGCACGCCAGTGAGTGAAAGTTGGGCCAATGTTTATTCTGTGTATCCTGGTAGTTTTTTCCCCCCAATCTCATACGAAACTTTTTGTCTTGTTGCGCAGCCATCTTTGCAGAATGCGATTGAAAAATGCTGTAAAGCAGTCAGCTGATTTGTTTTTTTTTGTGTGTGGCAGGGTTCCTGCCACCCTCCTAAAATAGTGTCAGTGAAAGCAATAACAGACCGCTCAATATATAAAAGAGGTGTCATTAAACTAGTTGTCAGTCAACATATTATTACAAATGTTATGAAAATATTTTATAAAGGTTGAAAAGTTACCTAGTGTTGCTTTAACTAATTCACCTTCATTGACAGCGAAGGACAAAAAATGATGCCATCAATGGCAGCCAATGAGTTAATAGTATGAGGGGAAAAAATTAGTAAAGAAAAATAGGAAGTCATTATTTCAAGATTTCAGAAAAAGATTGTGTGAATAAATTGTCCAGGAAAAAACATGATCATGTGAGGAAGTGAGGAAACCTTTTCTTGAGCAGCGAGTCGCAGTATCGGGCGAGCAGCTCCGGCGACTTGCTGGACGACTGCGCCATCCTGGTGACGGCGTTGTTGTTGATGAAGCGGCCGCACGCCTGAGAGGAGCCAGGGGTGTTAGGGAAAAAAAAAAACACTCGGGCCCCGCCCCGCCAAAGACCGGGCTCACCTTGTCCAGGGCCGCCACGAAACCGGCGTCGTTGTTGAAGGCCGACATGACCAAGGCGTTGTACTTCTTGTGCACGTCCAGCGTGGTCTGCACGTACACTTTGGGGTCCTGAAAGAGGCGAGCGTGAGGGAGGCCCGTCGGTTCGCCGCTCGTTCGACGGCCTTACATTGAGCGCCGCTTCGCCGCACTTCTCTATGGCGGCCAGGCCTTGGTTGTGGATGTGGGTTTCCAGGAGCTTCTTCAGCTCTCCCAGGCCGTCCGTGATGCGCGACACCAGGTTGTACATGCGACCCAAGTCTGTGCGCGACACGTGTCATTAACTTTTTGCATTTTACTCATGAAGGCACCGTCTAACTGCTTGCATTATTATAACAAAGTTATTATAATCAATCCGGGAATAGTATCGTTTCGCGTATTTACTGTTTGTATTAATCTAACACACCCAATATAAAAGAAATGGTACTTATACCATAGTTTAAGGAAAACAAGCAAAATATAGGGCATAAGAGATACATGACGCCTTCATATCACGGAAGCCCAACGTGTGCGTCATGCAACTGACTGAACAATATTGATGCTGACGAGGTAAGACATCTGCACCACCAACTCTTGCAATCAGTTCTCCCGAACAGTCCAGAACAAATGGCGGGATGCCCTGTCCCAACACAAGGAACACCGGAGAACGCCCAATATCCAACTGATCACACGACTGACAAGACTCCAAGAGCCCGTTTGATGCTGAGGTGGCAAAATCTACAACCTTCGTTGCCCCGACAACAGTAACTACCGAATCCTGTCCAATCTACAAACAGACAATAATGCTAAACATACCCTTCTTCCTGCCCACAGCCCGCCCCGCGAGAGCCTTCAAAAAGACAATCTTTAACTAATCGTTTTCATTTTTTCTCGAGGAACCTTTTGTGGACTTGTGATACGCTGACCTTGCCTCCTCGCCTGAGTCTGTTTCGCCTTGCTGTTTGATCGCTGTCGACCTGAACAAATTGTCAACTTAGTTTTCAGTGAGCCTTCTTAAAACCTTTCAACATGGAGTCAGTACAAAGGGTTAAGACTAAGGTAAACGCGCAGAGTTTTTGTCCTTTTGGCCGGGATGTCAGGCCCAGGTCGTCGGAGCTGACCCAGCGTGGGTCCGGCAGTTCGGCTGGTTAAAAGGTCAGACTCCGTCACTCGTTAACTCAGTGACGGAAGGCGCTTGAAGCGTCCAGCTGGACGAGGAAATCATACCAAAGTGTCAAAAATTGGGAGTACTATCATGACAATGGCTGTCATTTTGGGCTTCCTGCTCCCGCGCGCTTTTGAGGAAAAGACGACGACCTGACCGACCTTCGTTCTTGTCGGCGTCCAGGAGGTTCTGGAACTCCGTGTGAAAGATCTCCAGGTGCTTCTCGATGAGGACCTGCTCGCACTTCCTGGCCAGCTCGTCCTGCGTGGACTCGTGGAGGTAGACCTGCACGCGCCGCTGCTCCTCCAGCAGCCGCGCCTCCGCCTGCCGACAGACGGAGGTGAGCGGCCGTTCGCGACGAACTTCTCCGCCCGCCCGCCCGCCTACCTTCTTCATGTACTCGGTGACCGGGTTCTGCTGGAGGAACTCTGTGCTCTCGCGCGTGTAGAAACGTTCCGTGTCCGTCAGGAACTGGCACTCAAAGTACTCTTTGTAGACGGACAGCGTGGGGCCTTTGGCGAAGGCGTCTTCCTCGTTCAGGCCCAGTTCCACTGTAAGGAAGGAAAGATCGCTCGTGAACTGCTTGCCACGGGGCTGCCGAACCCTCTTTACCTAGGCCTAAAGGCCAAGATAATGAAATTCCTTCAAATGTCATTCTTATTTTCGCATCTTATTCTCCGCGTTTTTTCGGCGCCGCGCAGCCCGAGCCGTTTGACCTATCGGCACTGTTCAGATGTCAACATTGCCGGTAATTTCACGCCACGCAGGGAGTTTTTCATCGACCCCAAAATTTTTTCGTTGACCCAGTAATGCCAATTTTCCTTTTTTTCAAAACGCTACATGTCCTACAATTTTGTACCAAATAACATAATTTGGACATTAAAAATTCTGGGATTTTCTGGGAAGACTGTATACAGAATTTGGAAAAAAAAACTTTCCCTTTCTCATTTACTTCGAATGGAATTTACATTGCATTGATGCCATTGGCCATGCATGTCAAATCTATTGATGCCAATGTACTTGGATTCCATTGACGCCTATGTAAGTTGATGCCATGGAGGTCCAAATTTCTCATTAGTTTTCAATGGCAAAATAAAAAAACAATGTCCCCAAATCAATAGGAAATAAACAGATATCATTGGACGTGTGCCCCAAACGTCCCCGATTCCTTTGACGCATATGGAAATAGATGCCACTGACTAGAGGCGTGTGAAATTTCCGATTCTTAAATTATTCGCAATTCGGCCGTGGAAGATTCGAGAACAATTCACAAATATCCAAATTCCGATTATTGAATTATACCAGGTAAAGTGGAAGTAAAACACAGTCAGCGCGGCCTTTGGGACGCAATGAGGAACGGACTGAGAGTAAATATCATGTTCAACTCATGCCGCTAGATAAAAAAAACAATCATACCTGACTGCGGCTGACGGCCGCTACAAACAACGCCCAGTTGCTAATTGCTACAAACATACGGCTACAGTAGATATCACATATATGTAGAACTCGATGCAAAATGACAGACGACGTCGGTGTTTGAACATGTATTATTGAACAGAGATGCGAAATGACAGACTTTCCGGCGTAAGTAAACAGCCGCCATCTTAAAGCAGTAGACCTCTCTAGAAGGCTCTGTTGTAGCGAACTTAATTAACTTTTTATCTAAAATACTCCTAAATCAGCAGAATCTTGTCTTGAATCTATCTTTAAATGATGAAATCGTTTTAAAACTTTGACAAAAGTAGACAGAAGGGAAATTATGGAATAACGGGAGCAATTTTAACAACTGTAACAGTTGATTCACAACATTAAATTAATTGAATGTAGTTTAAAGCTGCTGATACTGAATGGCGACTGGAGTTTTTTTATTTACTGTTATTTTTGTATATTTGTTTACTGTTATATGTTAACTTGATACTGAAATAGTAGTTTGGTTTAGCCTGAGAGGATGTTTGAACAATTTTGGAACTAATGTACAAAACATGAAAAAAAATAAAAATAAAAAAAAGTGAGGGGGGGTGCATCAATAATCGTTTTATAATCGAATCGGAGCCTCTGAATCTTAATCGAATCGTTAGGTGCCCAAAGATTCCCAGCTCTATTTCTAACAATATATTTTAGTACAAGATAACAATTGTGGTTTATTACAGCCTACATGTATTTAAGGTAGAGGATCACTTTAAAGAGCATACGACACGAGAAAAAAAAAAAAGTCTTAAACGGCATTATTATGTGAATTAGAATCATATTTTGAGACAATTCGACTATATACAACAATTTAGCAAAGCACAGATGACGAGAAATTAGCCTTTTAATCTGCCGGTTAGCCACGCCTACCATTATAGGGCTTTAGCGTCCCCAACAGGTGGATGACGTCAGCGGTAGACTGGGCTCATCGATTTTACTATTCAGCCCGTTGAGGGGGAATTATTCAGAACGAGGAAAACGCGACGAAGAAAGCCGCAAAATGTCATTGTTTCAGTCTCTCTACTCCGATATTTTTACAGGATATTCTTTTTATCCAAGTATTTTTCCCCAATAGCAATATAAATGGCTTGAGAAGGACCAGTCAGCCCGTCGAGGGGGAACTATTCACAACGAGGAAAACGCGACGAAGAGAGCGGCAAAATGTCATTGTTTCTGTCTCTTTACGTCAATATTTTTACAGGATATTCTTTTTATCCAAGTATTTTCCCCAATTGCCAAATAAATGGCATGGTCATGACAAATAACAGTCTTGTGCTGAATGGAATATGAAATAATAAAAATGCATTTATTCAGGACGACATGGCAAAATTACTCCATAATGGTCAAAACTGTCGACTTCACCTAAACTCCCGAACTATATTTTATGACACCTAAATCGAACATATGTCATTTCCCTTCCCCGGCTTCGGAGAATGTAAACAAACCAGAAGGCGTGACAGCTAGCCGACATGCTAACCCCAACCGAGTAATGTTTCAAAGTCTTCAAAGCGGAAAATCACACATAACTATCCTGGATTATTTGACATGACGACCCGGTTGTCTATTGTCGTCGTGGATCGGCAAACCGCCCGGCGGAGAGCAATTTACAGTTCGTTCCCCGGAGGAGGGTGGCTGGAGTTATTGTGCCGCTAACGTGCTGCTGCTAATGAGCATTAGGACAGCTTTTTACATGCCTATCAATGATCAAACGTAAGTAGTCCTTCATTTAAAAGGAAGTTTGTAGTGTTTACTTTGTAATCGCTGTATTCGTATTTGACATAATACAAAACAAGATGTTTACTCACTTCCTCGTTAGTCCAATGGTCCCACAGTAAATATCCACGGTGAATGGGAACCTTTTGAAACTCCAAAAAGGCGCATACGCCTCTCCCTCATACAGAATTATTTTTCTGCAGCTGTTTGGCTGGCGTGATGCGAAAAATAAACATATTCATCCGCAAAATCAGCTGAATCCTTCGTCCCCATACACAACAGTACGCTGTATAGTGAAGAGGACGTCTTCTACCGTACACGTCACAGCGCCCTCCTCCTCAATGCAAGACCGAAGCCGGAAGTCACTCATTTTCCTGGCGCGGGATTGAAAAAACTAAATAAATATAGCGATCGCTTCCACACACATCCAAGCGGTCCATATCATTCAGGAGCATAAAATACCGCGTGTATTATGAAATAAACATGCTTTTTCGTGTCCCAGGCACTTTAAAAAGACCTACCGTAATTTCCCGAATATAAGGCGCACCTGTGTATAATGCGCACCCCAAATGTACTTGTGAAATCTAGGGAAAATTATTGTACCCGTTTTTAACGCGCACCCTAATTTTAGCACCAATAAATATTAAATAGTTTAAAAATTGAAAACCAACCTGAGTGGGGCTAAGATCTGTATCTCCACACAGCAAAGCCCTAGAAATTTCTCAAATTGCAGTTTCTTCTAGTTCATGAAGAAATATTATCAATATTTACAGGGGGGGTGTGGAAAAATCCTGAACATCGTCTTTCATTTATACTTGTGTGTTTGAAATATTACTTTTGAAAAGAGAAAAATAAGTTAATATTCTATTATGTAATTTAATTTTTTAAATTAAAAAACAGCCATTTTCTTAACCCCCCCCCCCAAAAAAAACAAAAGAAATATACTTTTTTTTTTTTATCAAAAAAAGGGGAAAAAAATACAATTCCAAAATCAACAATTTTTTTACATTTATTATTTTTGGGGAAGGAAAACAAGCAAATATATTTGATTTCATTTCATTTTTTACAAATATGTATTTTTTCAAATGAAACAACAGCGACTGACCGTAAGACTGGACCACGCCGCTGATGAGGCGGGTGTTGATGGTCTCGCCGTTCCTCTCGCGCTCGATGAGCTTCAGCACGGCGTTCGTCACCTGACGCGGGCGTTGGTGGTCAGAAATGAGCGGGGAACATAGAGCGCATGCCGCCTCACCTGTTTGTTGAGGGGTCTGAACAAACACTCCCTCCAGGTGACCAGGGCCAGCTGCGGGAGAAAGAAGAAACGCAAGTCAGCCACAAATTCCCCTGGCGGACGAGCCGGCTCGGTCGGTCCCGACCGAGTAAATTTCGTAGATGCCCTTGCGTCCCTCGTCGCACTCCCGCCGGACCCAGTGGCGGTTGAGGTAGGCGCAGATGCCGTTGAGGACCTTGCTGGAGAAGCGGTAATCCTCCCACTGCTGAGTGTAGAACTTGAGAACGCATTCGTCCATCAGGTCTTCGCCGTCCTGAAAAGAGAAGACGCGTCAAGCCTTTTCCTTCCCCGCCCGACGCTCTGCCGCTTCACCTTGAGCAGGCTGGTCAGGTAGTTCTTCAGGAACTCCTTCAGCCTCTTGTAGAGCTCCAGGCCCACGAATTGGGCTCCGCCGGGAGTGTTGGTTTTTTTAGAGGGCTTGGTGGGGGGCGCCGAGCCCCTGCCCTGGCTGGACTGGTGCACGCTGGTGCAGTAGTTGTACACGTGCCTGAAGACGAGCGTTGAGGAAATCTGATCGCGTTTGTTGATGCGCCCTCCAACCCGTCCAGCGGAATGAACGAGAGAGGAAAAAGTCAAGAGAGGCGACTTGCGCAAAGGATACGTGTAGAGTTCCATGTATCTGGACTTGGCCATGCTCTGTCTGGTGTACACCTGCTGGATGCCGGCCCGCAGGTCGTCCCAGATCTGGTCCAGGCCGATCTGCTTCAGGCCGTGCGGGTTCTGCGTGCGGTTGGACGACATGGCCGCGGCGGCGCTGCCGACCGGCGGTTCCCCGGCGCTGTTGCCGGGCGGCGAGGAGGCTCGGGAGCGGCGGCGACGGCGATGCGGGCGGGGCGGCGACGCGCGGCTCTCACAGGGCGCGCTCCATCGGGGAGCGGCGACGGCGAGGGGACGGGGCGGGGACGCGCTCCCGCTGGCGACGTGCAGGTGGCGCTGTGTGCCGCACCTACACCCCAGAGCTTCCGCACTCGTCACCAGGTGACCTGCGCGCCGACAAAAACAGAACATTTACTTTCCCGTCATTCCGGCGTCAGGTCGCGCTCGGACGCGTGAACGCCGATAGACATCCGATCCCTTTGGACCGGGGGACGGTCGCCCGTAAAAGTCCCGAAATCATCAAACAGATCTGTCCAAAAAAACCTCATTGAATGCCACAAAATTAAAAGTGAATTAAAAGCCAAAATCCAAACAAAGTGACCCAAAATCCAATGACAAGGCACAACGTCCACAGAAAATGATCCAAAACGTGACCTGTAGGTAGCCTAAAAGCGGCACAAAATGGACGCATTGCCTGCCATTGACCAAACGAGACACCCCATTCATTTTAACTAGGAGGACCGGCTCATTTTCCAGTGCCACTGATGACGCTAGACATCCAATCCATTTGAAGTGGGACGGTCAGCAGCAAATGAATCTTGCTTCAATGGTTTGGACCTCTATTAGTGATGAACTCATTGCAACTCACAACCGAAGCATGAAAAAAACTTTTCATGGCCCCTACTCAGGCCTCTGGGCAGCCATGATGGTAGGGGCGACGTTCGCATCAAACTGGACGTCTCATCAGTGGCCACAGCACGAGAATATCACATTATTAAAAGATGTCTGTACACAAGTGAATTGTTCAAATAGTTGTGAAAACAAAACATGAAAGATGTTTGAGCACAACTGATTTTGAGTCGGTGACGCTGGTTGAAACTCAACTGACCAGGTTTTGCGACTGTGGCGTCGCTGTCGGACGGACGGCCTCACAACCAGACACGGGTACAGAAATATCCCGGGGTGAAAATATGATACCGCGACGGCCCCGTCCGAGTCCGGCGCGTGTAAATGAAACCAGAAAAGCGGCCTTGTAAGAATGACTCTGCGGAGCTCCTCGGAATCCTCGTTTTGGCACATTTATCAGGGCAGTTAGCCAGTGGCTCCTACATTTTCAAACCTTTGACCCTTACAGTACATATTCCTAAGACTCTAACTTAGTTCACCATTTCAATTCAAACTACACTCATTACTAAAAACTTCACCCACTCCCCCGGCCAACTAGTACTAGTACCCTAAACTTACTGTCTTTTTTCAGACTATAAAATGAACAAGTTGGTTTTCATACAGTAGACACATTAGTGCATCCTTACACTGCATTTGTCATCTTAAGGCGCAAAGTCAAATTTGAGGAAAAATGAAGGATTTTAAGCGCACAAAATTCACCACAACACAGGTGGAAGGTTGTTGATGTGTTTCCATAGTTGCAGTGTTGTCATATTATTAAAGTTATTATGTGCTCAATGTTAAAACGGCTCATTTAAGAAAACATTTGCTCCGTTGATGAATTATTCCATGGTTATATTGCGGACACTGCTCAAATCACAACCCGACCTACTAGTGTACTACTCCCATTATGATCATGTCAGCCTTCCTTTTCTTTCGACAGGCAAATTTTCCACTCCTACGTAGTTCAACTAATACGATTTGCGTTCATCCAAATCCTCCTTTTCCAACGTATCGTCCCCAACTGAATCGGAGCACCTTGCTGAACTAAGCCAATTGTCTCGTTGAGACGCTAATGACATTGTCGGTGGGGTCCCGTCACAATCGCTCCCGTCCCGTCGGACGGACGGGTCGTCGATCGGACGTCCCGTCCGATCTTCCGAATGGAAACTAAATCTTGTTAGATTGGAAGTGCGTGGCTGTTGGTGGGGAAGAGGGACACTCGCGCTACGACGCCATTGGTGCTGCTAGCCGAGAAGCTTAGCCGCATTTCGGACGAGTCACGTTAGCTCGCCCCTGGTACGACATCTGAGGGGAAACATCCACGCCATTGGTCTCGGCTCACACCTTCGACAGCCGGCGAACCCGCCGGGCTCCATTTAGACGAGCGAAAACACGTCGCTCGGTGAGCTTGTGTCGGTGTTTAAAATGGCAGCCGAGCCGTCAATAATGAGTCAGGAAAACACGCCGCTAGCCGCTAACTGTAGCCGGCTAGCTCGTAACTAGCGCGAATGTCACGGGGAGGGAATGAAAAGAAACCCTCCAAATAAGTTCTTACCATGTTTGTAGGCCGTGCCGGCCGCTCGGTGTACGCTGGGGGCTCGTGTAAATGCTTGCGGTCGCGTCCTCGCGGCCCGTCGTTACTGTGCTGCTAACTTGGCTAACGCTGCTAAGTGGCTTTGCTGGGCACAAAGATGAGCTCAGCAAGCGGAGAATCGCGATGCTTTCGCGTACGCTCGGAAAATGTCACCTTCACCTCCCTCGCCGGCTAAAACATGACACTGTCACTTCATAAATTTGAAAATCAGCTGTAGTTCACTTCATATTTTTGTCCTTGGTGTAAAAAGTCTAAGACGTACTGAAATTTAGATTTTTATTTTGCAAACACCCAGTCAACTTGAGCATCGCACTGAAGAACGACCATAGTTCCACATCTCATCGCTGATTTTTTTTTCTTTGCAAGAATTAACTGTTATACCACGATCAACTTCTCAAACTTTTGATATTCTCTTTGCAGATTTCTGGACCCATATTAAACTCGTAGCCTTTTTTGACATCTCATTTCTTACTGATTGAAATACATGATTGTACAACACGTCGTTACTTTAGGACACCGGCTTCGTCGGAGGGTACTATGAACGCAGCACGGCGTCACTTTGGGGCTTGAGGTGAGACTAGCTCGGGCATGCGCATTGTTTTGTATTAATTATCTTCGTCAAATAAGTACTTTGAATACAAACTTGAAATGCTCCTTCAAATGGAGGACAAAGCAATTCAGACAGAAACACATTCCAGCTTGCATCGTGGAAGTTGTTTGGATAAGAATTCGAGGGCGTGGCTTCTCGTGTGGCGTCACCAAGTCGTCAGTGAACTCAAATGTCCCACAAGACAGCGTCTTGTGACGGGAGCGTCACAACTTTCTGCTTCTTGGTTTCCTGGAACTGCTTCAACTTCTTTCAAAACGTCCATCCGGCGACACACAGAAGGGAACAATTTGCTGGAGGACATTAGTGTCCACGCGTCAAGAACATTCATTGTCGTCATCGACAATAATCAACAGCCAGTCGGGAGCTCCAGAGCCGTGTGTGGCTCGTCTCCCGGTCCGGATGGAAAATATCAACAATAATAGACTTTCAAAGAGTTTATTGTGCATTTCTACAAACAAAATCCGTGTAAACAAAGTCAGCACCGTATATATTCCCCGCGTATCTGGATACGATTTTTGATTGCAAAAGTATCGATACACAGTTAATGATTTTTTTTTTTCACTACAGAAATGGAGAATATTTTTGCATTTTCCTTGTTAACTCATTGGCTGCCATTGACGGCACTAGACGTTCGATCCATTTGTGCCACTATCCCGCTTCAAATGGATTGGACGTCTATTAGCGATTATATCATTGAAAGAGCCACGTGAATGGACATCCATCACCGTCAATGGCATCGAAAGAGTCAATAGAAAAATAACATTTTTTCTCCCACCAGATGGCGGTCCCTGAAAGTCGGAGCGTTGACGACCATCGAAATGTTCAAACGGCAAAACGGAAGCAAACAAAAAATGTTTTTCACCTTGAAACTAAAAAAAAAAACACGCTCGGAAATCTTCCTGAATTTTTTTTTTTGACATGCTGACTGTCATCCTGAAGGTAGTTGGTTTAAGTGCGACGGACGGTGCGTAAGGCTCGCCGTCCACGACGGACGCTGTCACGCCATCTCCATTTCGCGCTCGATGCCCACGTATTTGAGAGCGTCCGCTTGACTGTACCTGAAAGACCCACAATTAAATATGTTAATTCAGTGTTTATTTTGATATACTGTAATTTATTGTGGTGACAAATACTTCCCCAATACATTTGTGATGGCACATTCAATGTACGAATGTTCATTGGCCAAGGCAAGACTGACCTGTAGTCGAAGAAGAGCTCTTCCCCCGTCTGAATGGCGCGCTTGGCGAAGATGCCGATCCTGTGATCGCCGTTCACCATCATCACTGCGAACACGCATCGCGGTCAGACGAGCCCGGCTCGACGCGAAACCGCCGACTTACCTTTGGCGTAGCAGTTGGGGTTGACCGAGTGGTTGGCGAATCGGATCTTGTTGCCTTTGCGGGTGGCGTCCACCACAAAGTCTGGGAGCGGTAAATGACCGGGTGAGCAAAAAAGTGCTAGCGCTTATTAGCGACGTGACTTTCCTACCGTTGTTGAGGTTGAAGAGGAAGCTGCACATGTATTTGTCGTACACTTTGCCCCGGCGGTCCGCTTCATCCTGGGAGATGATCTGAAAAAGGACTACATTAGTACCGGAGTCACGCTAGTTAGCATTTAGCATCGGGGACTGACCTCGCCGCAGTACTCCGAGATGAACTCGTTCTTCTGGACCGGCTCTTTGATGAAGATGCCCCACCCCGCCACGTCGGACGGCGCCAGAAGAAGGTGCTGAGGACAAAGAGGAGGAGACGCGTGAGCAAAACGACCCAGTGGGAGCGGGACGGACGGTTTCCTTTCACCTTTTTGGCACCCCTCTGTATGGAGCAGTTCTTGCAGGAGACGTTCTTGCTGTCCCAGTGGTCGGCGGCGCCGCAGGTGAGACAAAGGTCCGGGTCGCACTCCCTGACGGCCAGGTAGCACGGGCACTGCTTGGTGTTGCACTGAGCTTTGCAGCGGCAACCGGGGAAACGGTTCTGGCCTGCAGAAAGGCGTTGCGGTGACATTCGGGCCACGCGCTCACGACAACGACGGCGGCGTTCTTACACTCGGAACTGCACTGGCAGAATTTCTCGCAAAAGTTCTGGGCGGTGACGCACGGGCAAGACGAGTCGCAGGGCTGCCTGGGGTGGTCGCACGGCTGGTAGTTGTACACGTGATTGGACGAGCCGTCTGCAGAAGGGCGGGGCTCGTCAGACGGTTGTGTGCGGGTATTGTTGTCGCCATACTAAAATTTTCAACTTGATACCATTTTCGATGCAACATAAACCCTTTTTTTATGGCTTTTGAAGGAGATAGTACCTTTTTCTCGTGGGCAACGTCTGTTTACATTATTCTAACACAATATAATCAGGGAATAATATCGGTTCTCGTATTTATCGTTCGACTGTATTACTCTAACACACCCGATATAAAATAAATAGCAGTTATACCATAGTTTTTAAGGAAAACAAGCAAAATATAGGGTACAAGAGATACATGACGCCTTCTTATCATGGAAGCCCAGCGTGTGCATCATGCAACTGACTGAGCAAGATTGACAAGCACACGTCTGCCCCACAACCTCTCGCAATCAGTTCTCCCGGACAGTCCGAAACAAATGGCGGGACGCCCTGTCCCAACACAAGGAAAAACGGAGAAGTGCCAGATATCCAACTGATAAGACTCCAAGAGCCCCTTTGACACTGAGGTGGCAAAATCCATAACCCTCGTTGCCCGGACAACAGTAACTCCTCAATCCTCCTGTCCAATCCACAAATAGACAATAATCCCAAACAACGCCCAAGCACACCCTTCTTCTGCCCACAGCCCACTCTGCGAGAGACTTAAAAAAGGACGAATGTTTAACTAATCGTTGCCATTTTTCTCAGGAACTTTTTGTTGATGTGTGATAGGGTGACCTTGCCTCCTTTCTGTTTCGCCTTGCTGTTTGATTTCCGTTGACCTGAATAAGTTGTCAACTTCTTTAAGCCTTCTTTAAACCTTTCGAGTCAATACAAAGGGTTAAAACTAAGGTGAACGCGCGGAGTTTGGCCTTCTGGCCGGATCGTCGGAATCTCGCCTTCCCAGGTCGTTAGTGCTGCGCCAGCGCAGGTCTGGCAGTCTGGCTAGAAGGTCAGATTCCTTCAATCTTAAAAACAAACTCTTAAATGGGTTTATCACAAATAGACGATCAATCCATTTCGAGTGGAAAGGATGCCAGCGTTGTGCCGTCAGCCAGAGTTACCCAGCAAAATGCAAAAAATATTTTCCATTACTATCACAAGGAATCCAAAATCAAATTTACTCCATGTGGTAACCAAAATCAAAAAAAGGGAGACTTTTGCAATCAAATGTCATTTCAGTATCTTTTGCCGAGCGACCTCTGACCTTTCTTGAGCTGGATCTTGCGGCAGTGCGTGGCCCAAAGTCGGTGCTTCCTCTTCTTCTTCCTGGGGGGTGTGTCCTCATCTTCGGCGGGAGCGCGGGCGATGATGCTGGACTCTTTGACCCGGAACTCGTAGACCTGAGCAAACGGCCGTCAGCGACGGAAGCCCCGAGGGCCGAGCGTTTCTTTACCTGTCGGCACGTCTTTGTCCCGATGAGCCGAGCGATGGCGCAGTAGTTGTCGTAGTAGGTCCCGATGAGGACGCGAAAGAGCGAGGCGTCGGCGCCGTTCCACTCTGTCGATTGGGCCGAAAGCTGAAGCTTCAGCTTGACGGGCGTCTGACAGCGAGAGTTGCCTTCTGCGACGCACGCGTGGGTAGCCGATGTTAATTTGAATACGACGATGACGTCGTTTTAAGGTCGGGTCACCTGAGCCGCTGTTGTCGTCCTTGTTATCGTCGTCATCGTCGTCCTTGCCGCCCTCGCTGTCCGTGTCTTTGGCGGTGGGCGTGCCGGGTCGGCTGCCGCCGTTGGCCGCGCGTCCGCGCCGGCGGCCCCCCGTCGAGCGCTTGGAGGGCGTTTTGGCACGCTCCGCCGCCCCGTCTCCCGCCACGCCGTCCTGAAAGGAGGCCGACGTGACTCGGGTCCGGGCGGCCGACCGTTCGGACGTCCTCACCCGCGGCAGGTTCATGTAGCAGTCGGCGCCGCAAGGTTTGCCGTCCTCCGGGTTCTCCAGGTTCTTGCGTTTGTACGTGTTGGGCGTGGCGTGGAAGGCTGCGGGAGAGGGGGGGGGCGGAGCGTCAGCGGGCTTTGCCGGCCGCCGGCAAAGAGACGGGCAACTCACGGTGAAGGAAGCAGTCATATTTGAAACAGCGTCTGCAGAAGAGCGTGTGGAAGGAGTGCAGGCTCTGCTCGCGCTGCACCGAGCGAGCGTTGGGACCGTCGATGTTAGGCGTGCATTCCGGAGGAAGGGCGCCGGGAAGCTGCTGCTGGGTCAGCTCCTTGTACCTGACACACGCGAGCAGGCGCTCATCTCATTGGCTGACATGGACGGCGCCGGACATCCAGTTCGGTTTGACCGGGTCAGGGCACTCCCAGTCCGAGGTAAACATTCTCTCTCTTTTTTTTAAACTCTATTATGAAGTATTTTTGCGCCCCCCCCCCCCCCCAATTAAAAACATTCTATTGTATATATTTACTCATTTATTTTTCATTTGAATCTTTCTTTGCAATTTTTAATTTACGAAAAAAAGGGTGGGGGGTGCGGTTAAATAGATATTTGATCCATCTACAGTGGTACGAAAAAGTATCTGAACCTTTTGGAATTTTTCACATTTCTGCATAAAATCATCGAATGTAATCTGATCTTTGTCAAAATCACACAGATGAAGAAACAGTGTGCTTGTACTAAACCACCCAAACGTTTATAGGTTTTCGTATTTTAATGAGGGTAGCATGCAAACAACTACAGAAGAGGAGAAAATAAGTAAGTGAACCCTCTGCCTAAGGAGACACAAAGAGCAATTGAAACCAATTTTTACCAAACAATTTAAGTCAGGTGTGTGCCAGTCACTGATGAGTGATTTAAAGTAGGCATGTGCCGGTATGAGATTTTGACGGTACGATAACCGTTAGCAAAAATACCGCGGTTTCACGGTATCGCAATTACAGTTCCAAAATGTGTTGCGAGGTATGGGTTTACATTTACATTACGTTTACAAGGCTAACATTCATCTTTGTAAGTTTTTAGTTAGTTTGTATTTTGAATTTGAAAGAAAAATGTGTGTTTTGTTTTTGGCGAACTTTTTTATGGTGTTCATGGATATAACTTCCTCACATTCTGTTGTGTTTGTGCTAATGAAGCTACTCACACGCGTAAAATACTATTGCACAACGTTTCAAATGTATTCATTTAGTTACCATTATTTGAGACCTCCTTAAATTCAAGAGAAGTTCTTTTTTTGGTTCGCCCGCTGTCTAGCAAAGTAGCGTCACTGACACACACAACAACCGGAGAGGGAGGAGTGAGCGCTGCCGCTCCAAGACAGTTCTGGCCGCATTTTTCAGACATGTAAAATAGCGAATACCGTACTACGGTATAACGGAAATTTTTAGTGGTTTTGAAACCGTGACGTTTTCATGCCACGGTAAACCTTGTAACCGGTAACCGGCACATGTCTAATTTAAAGCTGCACTGCCCACTATAAAACACACACCTGTTAAGAATTGTCTTGATGACAAGCATTGTATGACGTGATGTGCATCATAGCTCGGTCAAAACAGATGTCTGAAGACTTGCGATCAAGGATTGTTGATTTGTGTAAAGCTGGGAAAGGATATAAAACCATCTCTAAAAGTCTGGATGCTCATCAATCGACAGTCAGAGAAGTGGTCTACAAAGGGAGAGTTTGACACTGTGGCTTCTCTCCCCGAGGAGTGGCCATCCACCAAAGATGACGCCAAGAACTCTGCGGAGAACACTCAAAGAGGTGAAAAAGACCCTTAGACTGTCTGCTAAAGACTTATAGAAATCACAGGCACAGCCCAAAATCTGTGCACACATCAACTATATGTAAAACTATGGCAGAGAATGGTGTTCATGGGAGGAGTCCACGGAGGAAGCCACTGCTGTCTAAAAAAAACATTGTTGCTCGTTTAATGTTCGCAAAAAGGCACTTGGACACGCCGCAGAAGTTTTGGCATAATATTTTGTGGACTGGTGAAACCAACATCCACACCTCATCCCCACAGTGATGGAAGGAGCATCATGATTTGGGGCTGTTTTGATGCCTCGGGGCCTGGACAACTTGCAAATATTAATGGAAGAATGAATTAAAAGGTTTTGCAGGAAAACCTGAGGCCGTCTGACAGACAGTTGAAGCTAAAAAGAGGACTTCAGAATGGTTTCAGAAGAACAAAATACATGTTCTGGAGAGGCCAAGTCCAGACTTGAACCCCATTGAGATGCTGTGGCATGAGTGATGTATGCCAGACATCCCAGGAATCTGACTGAACTACAGCAGTTTTGTAGAGAAGAACGGGCCAAGATTAGTCCTGATCAATGTGCCAGACTGATTTGCAGCTACAGGAAGCGTCTGGTTGAAGTTATTACTCTTAAGGGGGGGCGCACAAAATATTAAATGTGATGGTTCACTTATTTTTTCTCCTTCTGTCATTGTTTGCACACTATCCTCATTAAAATATGAAAACCTATAGATGTTTGGCTGTTTTTAGTTAAACCAGACACTTTTTTTCATCTGTGTGATTTTGACACATTTGATGGTGATTTTATGCAGAAATGTGAGAAATTCCAAAAGCTTCAGATACTTTTTCATACCACTGTATCTTTTGTATTTGTCAAATGTCCATACTTCTCCTTGAGCTCCTCCGTGGTGCCTTTGTCAGGGAACATGGCAGAGATGGCTTCAAAGATCTTGTCCGAGGGGAACTTCTTGTTGCGTTCGTCCTCAGCTCGACCTGGAGCGCACGGATCTTTAGAGTCCCCTCTGTGGAAAACGCGCCGACGGAGCCCTACCCTTGTTGGCCTTGTCGCGTGCCTCGTCCTGCCCGTCGCACGCGCCGTCCATCTTCTCGGTCTTGAAGTCCTGCTCTTCCTCCTCGTCTTCCTCGTTGTCGCTGTACTGCGCCAGAGAACCCACCAGCTCCACGAAGATCTCGTCGTTGATGAAGCCACATTCTGCCCAGGACGCCGAGCCGGTGACTTTCCGTCCTCGCTCGCTCGCTCGGCCCACCCACCTCTGTCTCCGTGGACTTTTCCGTCATAGTTCTTGATCAGCTCCTCGATGAACGTGCCGTCCTGGTCCAGGATTTCGTCGCCCATGTAAGGAATGTTATAGAGCACCGTCTCGTCCTCCACCTGTCAAACATTGAGCGTGACAATCAATCCATTTTCCTTCCTTCCATCCGCGTTTAAAGAGACATGAGTTTCTGACCATGAAGTTCTGCTGCAGTGGTGACCACGAGTACATGACAGGTATGGAGGCCACGGCATTGAGGGTCTTCAGGGGGATGACCTGCCGGGGGAACTCGGAGAAACCGCTGTCCACCGTGCACTGCGGAGAAACCGGGAGGTGGAGGTCAAGAACGAAAACCGAGAAGGCGCACCTCCTACCCAGCGACAAACCGACCTCTCGCGTGCCTCTGAGCGAGCCCACCGACGTCATGATGTGAGCGGGCTGGATGCGCCGCGTCTTCCACTCATGGTTCAAAATGTCGGTACGCTCAAGGATCTTCTGACGGTTGCTGTTGAACATGCTCTGAAGTGAAGCGCGAGAGAACGATGAGGAACGGGCGACACGCGTGGCCAGGACCGGACCAGAAGGCTGCGCGAACCTTGACCTCGTCGGCTCGCCGGAAGCGCTTGAGCTGGCGCAGACGCATGTACTCTGACTTGACTCTCCTCTTCCAGCGAGCGGGACCTTTCTCCGAACGTTTGCCGGTCAGCACCATGATCACGCTAAAAACAGACGGTGGCAAATATAGGCGTCAATGACCAGTACATTCTCATGTGGAAGTCCACCAGAGGTAAAAAAAACAAAAAACAAATCACTCGTGCCAACACCAAAGGATTTTATCAATGACAAACTCCACAGGAACTACAGGAGAAACCTTCAATGTATGGACAGATCTCCCCTACTGAGGACTCAAATATACTTACATTTACATGGCAGAAAAACCACATGAAACAAAAAAAACAGCATGGAACTAATAAACTAAATTATATTGGAATACATTTTTAATTATTCCATCTAATGTACGAGTCCTTTGTCCAATTCAGATTTTATCTTATGACATTTGACCGGAGTTGAAGTAGTGACTTTGCGAGGGAATCACCTCCGAAAAGTGGTTTCCAATACACGCTACACAACAAGTCAACTATTGCTTAGATCACGACTACAATGTCTCTTTACCAACAAAGACAACAGATTGTACGCAATTATACTGAGCCGAGTTGAGACTTTGGAGAAGAACAGTAACTCCCAACACCTGACAGGCAGGCACGACGCCCGGCCTAGTTGTTTCAAAGTTCCCCGACCTCACTAAACGCGTCCATTTAGTCTATGAGACAAGCGAAAAAAGGAAAGGTGCGGGCGGAAGATCAGTCGGCCTTGCCTGAGTGGCTAGACTCCGTCGTCATTCAAGCTCGAGCTGGCAAACTCGCCCAACTCGCTCCTTTGTGCGCCGAGGAGCTCTCGTCTCTCCGTCCTCCACAGTTAGCTTGCAGTTCAGCTCCTAGCAGAGGAGGAAAGAACAGTTCGCGTTGGCGTCACGCGGACTTGGTGCCACACAGGCCGGCCGTTTTCGTACTTTTAAAGACGGTTGTCGCCCAAAAATAAACCGGACCCGCGGCTCTGCCGCGACACAACCGTGGAATTGTATTCTCGGTCTTCCGTAGCCGGCATTGACGTCGAGCTAGCTTCGCTTTCGGCGGCAGCGGTGGATTCAAGAGGCGCCAAACGTTCAGACCAATCACATGCATCGACATTAGGCGAGCCGAGTCTCCCGCAACTCGATAGGCCGTCAATGTCAAGTGGTCAGCCAATCGGAGCTCACGAGCGGCCTAGGGCCCTCAGCGGGGGACATGTGGACAGGTTTCCTTTGTTCGCTCATGACAAAAAATAACATCGTTTCGATGGTAAACTTCAAATAACACAAAGTTTATTTGTCTTCAGGTCGTTGACTTCGACACCATCACTTGTCACATACAATGCTTATATACCTTTTATGTTGTAGTTTAACAATTTTTCTGTTTTAACTCATTGGCTGCCATTGACAACACTAGCCATCAACGTAGCAGCGAGCAAAAACAGACTTCCGCACCATTTTGAGCTCTTGACTAAGATTGAAAAGAAAAAGAAGTAGAGTTCCAAATGTTGTTTATTGAATTGCGAGTGTGAAGACAGCTGTGCCGAAGTACGGTCTGCGGCGATCCGGAACGCGTCGCCATCAGTCCGAGAACGAGGCTCCAACGAGCGTCGTCGGGTTCTTAATCGTCGTCTACCGTGGGCGTGATGGTCACGCCCCTCCTGATCTGCCCCCAGCCGATCAGCCTGCCGGGAGGAAAAGGGCCGGAGCCTGTCAGACCACTTCGGGCGACCGAAAAAAACAGTGCCTGCTCACCGCCAGTGTTTCTCCACGCGGCGGCTTAGCGCGATCTTCTCGCCGACTTCGGTGCAGACGGGGTTGGTGAGAACGATTTTGGCCAAATCGGCTTTAACGGCGCTGACGCGGCCACCCGTGGAAAGCGAGCCGATGTTCACCATCAGCACTTCGTTCTTAGAGAGCTTCTGAACCTGAAAAGACGAAAAAACGAGTCAAGATTTTTCCTTTTCTGGGGGGGGGGGACTAATCGAGAGCCAACCTTGGCTGCCTTCTTGTCTCCCTCGGTGCGTACGCCCAACAGCCTCCGCAGCAGGAAGTAGGAAATCTCCAGCTCGGTGAAGATCTCTGGGAGCTCCCCGACGGCGCCCAGCACTTGGCCCACCATGCGGTCTGCCCGGCACAACGTCGGGTCGATCTTGGTGCCCACGCCTGGAGGAGCGCGGGGAACGGCGTCAGGAAAAAAAATGCGGCGAAAAAAAAAAAAAAACTGAAAAAATACAAAACGACGTACCGATGAGGCCCCCCGGCGCAGCGTACTGAAGGTCGTTGTGCTCGGCGAAGAGCGAGACGATTTTGGAGAAGATGGGCTTGCACATGAGCTTGCCCTCGTGGTCCTTGGAGACGATGCCTGGCCGCACCTCGATTTCCTGGCCGACCTTGAGGACGCCTTTGAGGATGCTCCCTCCCGCAACGCCGCCTTTCAGGTCGTCCACTTCGCAGCCGGGCTTGTTGACGTCGAACGAGCGGATGACTAAAGTACGGGCCGCCTGAGTTAACCTTGGGCTTTGCTTTCATTTTTAGCTTTGGCTGTATTAACGTAACGCCAAAAGTAGTTACCGATGAGGCGGGGCTCCGAGGAGAAGTCTCGCACGGGGACGGGGATCTTCTTGACGATGTACTCGCACACCACCTCGATGTTGTACTTGAGCTGAGCGGAGATGGGGATGATGGGCGCGCCCTCTGCCACCGTGCCTGAACAAGGCAATAAATGGTTAATTGCCGGTTAGATTACACAATATTTACTGTATTTTTTTCCTAACTAAAAATAAGATGTTTAACATTTTATAAAACAAATTTGAAACAAACTCCCGATATATATTTTGAAATTAAAACTGACAAATTAGGTAAAAATACATACATTTTATTAGTTTTGCGTTTTATTTAAATAATTTAAACGTAAATATAATTTTTGAGGGTTTTATCTTAAAAAGAAAAAGATCATTTAACATTTTTACTCGTTTTTAATTAAAATAAAAATGTTAGAAATATATAAAAAAATTGGAGAGAGTTTAGTGTTAACTGTTTAGCTGTGAAGGAGATGGTACCTTTTGTCATAGGCACAGTCTAACGGTTGGCATTATTCTAACACACTTAATATAATCAATCAGGGGATAGTATCGTTTATCGCATTTACTGTTTGACTGTTTGTATTACTCCAACACACCCAATATAAAATAAATAGCATTTATATCATAGTTTAAGGAAAACAAGCAAAATATATTTGACAAAGGGCATAAGAGATACATGACGCCTTCTGACCACGGAAGCCCAACATATGCGTCATGAGTAAGATTGACACTGACAAGCCCACATCTGCACCACCAACTCTCGCAATCAGTTCTCCCAAGCAGTCCAGAAAAAATGGCGGGACGCTCTGTCCCAACACAAGGAACACCGGAGAACACCAGATATCCAACTGATAGGACTCCAAGAGCACCTTTGACGCTGAGGTGACAAAATCCACAACCCTTATTGGCCTGACAACAGTAACTCCCGAATCCTCCTGTCCAATAATCCCAAACACACCCTTCTTCCTGCCCACAGCCCGCCATGCGAGAGCCTTCAAAAGACTAAGCTTAACTAAGCTTTGTCATTTTTTCTATGGGAACCTTTTGTTGACGCGTGATAGCGTGACCTTGCCGTCCCGCCTGTTTCTGTTTCGCCTTGCCGTTTTGATCGCTGTCGACCTGAATAAAAGGTCAACTTGTTTTCAGTGAGCTTTCTTTAAACCTTTCAAAATGGAGTCAGTACAAAGGGTTACGACTAAGGTGAATGCGTGGAGTTTGGCCTTCTGGCAGGGTCGTTGGGTTCTCGCTGGCCCGGGTCGTTTGAGCTGCGCCAGCGCGGGGCCGGCAGCTCGGCTGGCGCGATGCCGGCAATCTTGCTAGGTCAGATTCCTTCAGCTGCCATTGACAGCAAAGGACGTCCAAATGGATCGGATGTCTGACACAATCAATGGTAGCCAATGAGTTAAAAAGAACGGGGTGGGAAAAAACAAATTCTGAGGTCAACGCGTCTCGAAACAAGGGACTAATTGGACAGTGAATGATTTGAGCCTGAAGGCACAACAAAAGATTTGATTTGGCTCTCACCTTGCACGAAGGTGAGTATCTGTTCGTACTGCTCTTTGGCCTGGCTCTCCTTGACCAGGTCGATCTTATTCTGCAGGATGAGGATGTGCTTGAGCTTCATGATCTCGATGGCGGCCAGGTGCTCCGACGTCTGCGGCTGAGGACACGACTCGTTTCCCGCTGGGGGGAGACCGAGGTTACTCGCCGACGTCGCCGGAGATTAGCGGTACGCTCACCGATGAGGAGGAGGGCGGCGTCCATGACGGCGGCTCCGTTCAACATGGTCGCCATCAGAATGTCGTGACCGGGACAGTCCACGAAAGACACGTGTCTACAGGAGATCGGGTTTGTCAGCAGCGAGCGAAGAAAGGAAGGTCGGCGGGTTCGCTCGGCGCCGACCTGACGAGTTTGAAGTCGCCTTTGGTGCCGGGAATGTCTGTGGGGAACTCGTCGGGGGTGCTGCTTCCGCACGAGCGGTAGCACTCGGGGCGGGGGCAGCTGGGGTCGTCCAGCATGTAGATCTGACAGCGTGAAGGTTAGCGCGTGGAGCGGACGGGAGGAGTGCCAGCGAGTCCGACTTACTTTAGCGTTGGCGTACCCCAGCTTGATGGTGATGTTCCTCTCCAACTCGTTTTTGAAGCGAACGGTGTGAACGCCCGAGATAGCTTTGACCACTGTGGACTTTCCGTGCGCCACGTGGCCAATGGTGCCTGCGTTTCAAAAGCGCGAAATGTCATCGGCGGGGCGAGGCGCTGGTCGGACGGTGCGGACGTACCGATGTTGATGGTGGCCTGTCGGCTGATGATCTCAGGGGAAAGGGTCGTCAGTTTGGAGACGTCCTGCAAACGGTCACAAAAGGTTCTGTCTGAATTAGTGCTGCAACGATTAATCGATTAACTCGAGTATTCGATTAGAAAAAAAAGATTCGAATTAAATTTTGCTGCTCCGAGTATTCGCTTAATTATTGTGGCGTTGTCATGGTTTATTTTGAAAGTGTTTTCAAGCAGTTTTATTGATTTGAGTGGATACACTGCCTTCTAGTCTGCCTCATTTCACATGGCTGAATTCAGCTGCTCCATGTTAAGACCAACATAAGATAAGTTTTTGTTTGCACTAATGTTTTTTTAATGTATTCGTAATTTAGTTTATGGATATATTTAGCCGTTTTTTTGTTGGAATATTTGTCTGAACCATTTGTTAAGAGCATTGTAAAAAAAAAAAAAAATTATAGCATTTAAGCTAGCGGACTTTTGCTATTTAAGTTAACCAATTGAGTTTTTTGGTGTACATAGATCCTTATTGAATTTTTTTATACCGTTTGAGGCTCAGCTCAGGTATTTTAATTTTTCATGTTACTTATCCGATTACTCGATTATTCGACAAACTAGTTCATCGATTAATCGACTACTAAAATAATCGATTGCTGCAGCCCTAGTCTGAATAGCATCTGGTAATAAAATAAAAAGCTGATTTTTCAATTAAGATTAAAGTGGTGGAGGAAGGTTGTTGGTGAGTTTTAGTGTAGTAAAGTGGTTTTGAAGCAACTCTGGTTTATCCAGCACAGTCAATGACAATCGATATTTTCCAACATATTTGTATTATGGAAGTCAGTTGATGTCCACATGCATAAGGATTGGACGTGTCAACAGAATGTGGTGTTTAATCTATGAATGTTCCGTTTAATTATGTGAGCAAGTATTAATAATTTCTGGTTGGAAAGCAGCGAGCGGCTAGCATTAGCTAGCCGCGGCTAACAGTTTGCTGGGCGTCCAGCGTGTACCGGCTGGCAGCAGTGGCTTAGCAGGTGACACAAAAAAAAAAGACTTTTTGGGCAGATGAACATCAGCGAGTTGCCACAAAAGTCCCGGACAAGTATACGCGAAGGTGTCAGCTGCGTGTTAGGAACACTTACCAATGTACTAAGGTCTTGTTTGGCCAAATGAGGCTGGCCCAGCGTTGTACCCGACTCGTCGCCCGCCATCTTGAATGAAAAAGGAAGCAAATTGGTAGCCGAGGAGTTTGCCTGAATTCAATCATTCAAATTCAAATGTCTCCGCTCCTACGACGTCTTTTCCTTTTAAAAGTAGCCGGTGTTTTATTCGAAAAACTTGCACTGAAACGGCGACGAAAAAGACTGAACTTACATTGACTTTTCCCGAACAATAACGCCGCGCCGGGGTCCTTTCACTGAGGCTGATGCAACTCGCAAGTACTATCTAAAAACTTCAAGTAAATAAAATGGTAACACCCCTGACGTTAAACTAAAGCTGTTCACATTTGTTTAGTAAAATAGCTCCCCTGAAAAATCAAACAATGTCGACTAACGCTTTCCTCTCTCTGAGGTGTAGCGAACACCGGTTGTATTCTTTTTGCGTGTCGGCCCGGTCCGTCGTGAGTTAATGACGTCAGACTCAGAGGTGAATGTTTTGTAGTCCTGTTGTCTTTTACTGTCCCGAATACGTAACCTGAAAATAAATGATTTTCCACATTCTTTATGATTGTAACCTAGCAGGAACGAGACCATTTCAACTTTATATGAATTTGTGCAATTAAATTCAACGACAAAACAGCTCCACATATTAGGATAAAGCGAAATTCAAAGAACAAATTCGTTTTGGATTCTTTTTTTAATATCACATAGCGAGCATAATGATCAATTTGGAATTCCGAACAATGTGTGTGTTGGACTCCCACGCTCACAGGAAACAGGAAGTGACGCACAAGCAGAAGATGGCATCCACAAAGCCCGCTGATCGCTTTGCTTTGCTTTGCTAGCCGTCCGCTGTTGAGTCGAACCGGGACTCTGGCGCTCTGGGTTCCGACCTCCGGGCTCTGGCCTGACAGCATGGCGGCGTCCTTCCGGAACTGACGAGCCGCATCCCTCATGTCCTCTACAAAGACGCCTCGTGTGGATGCTCAGCGCCGAGGTGAGATAGCCGCTAAGCTAAAGTTGTCAACCTCCGGCCCGCCCCCTCGGAATCGGCCCATTCGAAACCCCGATACCGGCGAACAATATTTTGGGAAACTTTCTGGACGTTAACTTCCGCCTTAGCGTTGCTGGAGCTTTACTTTGAAATGATACAATGATTGTCTCGCGTCGTCTTTAATCGGGACCCGTAACTGAAGCCCCCACATTCGCGCTAGGCCTGCAACTAACCATGATTAATCGGTCGATATTTTTAAAGTGAAGTCTCATTTTGAAACTAGGAGATACACTCAACGCTTTGCTCGTTTCATGTAGATTTTTCATCACCTCTTGTTAATTTGGAGGCTAGTAGTTATGGGTCACTTTAGCTGCCATTGGCGGAGCGACAAGTCCAATCCATTTTGACATTCGCCCTTACCAGTCAAATTGGATTGGACTTGTTCATTCACACATTGTCTTTGTTCCCTAATAGGCCGGAAACGCAAACACGGGAAATGCGAGCGTCAGCTCAGAGCTCGCGCATCGGAAGCCGTGAGTGGGGAAACGCCGTAGCCGACATCTTTGTTTGTCCTCTCCTAAAAATGGTTTCTGTTCTGCTGTCCAGGCGACTAAGGCAGATCGTGAGGATCTTTGTTAACATCTCTCGGGCAAGGTGGAGCGCTGTCCTCTGATTGGCTGGGACAACCCCCCTATGACATGCCCGTGGCCAATCCGAGGTTTGTGTGTGTCATCGATGAGCCATAGACTTCATAATATGACATGACACGGGGTGCAGGGCCAATCCGTAGAAAAAATTTAAAATTCAGATATTTTCAAAACCAAAGCTGCTACCGACCTTAATCCAAAACAGGCACCTCCCTTAGGCATATGTGAGTCTCCGTGAGCAGCGGTATCAAAAAATTCAAAGTTGTTCCCTTATAAAATGCCGATTAATTATTTTTTATGTAAGTATAATGAAGCTTAAAATGGCTGTATAATTCTCAGATTTTACACTAGATGCACAAAAATCCCCCAAATGCAGAGATAATCACCTATATTTTCGGGATCAATAGCAATTTTTAACATATCATATAAGTTTTTGCCCAAAATACCACCTTATTTTTTCTTTTATTTACTGCATGTTTTGAACAGCTAATAAATCACTCAATTTTCACATCACAAGCTTAATACTTGAGGAAAACATGCAGAATCAATTATAAATAATTTATAAATAGATTATTAATAAATTTTATATACAATCACAACTTATTACAGAATCGAATAGCCCTTTATTGTCATTATACAGTTGTACACTAAAAATGTGGAGCATCGCCCTTTACAGTGCAGTATAAGATAAGTTCAAATATCGAAAGTGACTTGCAAGTATAAAGTATGAAATCTAAACAAACATAAATATAAAATGTGTATGAAATAGTCCTATAATTCAGGCAGTGCAAATAATCAATGTGGTATCACCAGGATATGAGTCCCATCTTTCAACAACCCATCCATCCATCCATCCATCCATTATCTTCCGCTTATTCCGGGGTCGGTTCGCGGGGGCAGCAGCTTCAGCAGGGAAGCCCAGACCTCCCTCTCCCCAGCCACTTCAGCCAGCTCCTCCGGCGGGATTCCAAGGCGTTCCCAGGCCAGCCGAGCGACATAGTCTCTCCAGCGTGTCCTGGGTCGACCCCGGGGCCTCCCGCCGGTGGGACATGCCCGGAACACCTCTCCAGGGAGGCGTCCGGGAGGCATCCGAACCAGATGCCCGAGCCACCTCAACTGGCTCCTCTCAAGGCGGAGGAGTAGCGGCTCGACACCAAGCCCCTCCCGGATGACCGAGCTTCTCACCCGATCTCTAAGGGAGAGCCCGGACACCCTGCGGAGGAAACTCATTTCGGCCGCTTGTATCCGTGATCTTGTTCTTTCGGTCACGACCCACAGCTCGTGACCATAGGTGAGGGTAGGAACGTAGATCGACCGGTAAATCGAGAGCGTCGCCTTTTGGCTCAGCTCCTTCTTCACCACAACGGACCGGCGCAGAGTCCGCATCACTGCAGACGCTGCACCGATCTGCCTATCAATCTCCCGCTCCCTCCTACCCTCACTCGTGAACAAGACCCCAAGATACTTGAACTCCTCCACTTGGGGCAAGATCTCATCCCCGACCCGGAGAGGGCATGCCACCCTTTTCCGGCTGAGGACCATGGTCTCGGATTTGGAGTTGCTGATCTTCATCCCAACCGCTTCACACTCAGCTGCAAACCACCCCAGTGAGAGTTGGAGGTCACAGCTTGATGAAGCCAACAGCACCACATCGTCTGCAAAAAGCAGAGATGCAATGCTGAGGCCACCAAACCGGACACCCTCAACGCTTCGGCTGCGCCTAGAAATTCTGTCCATAAAAATTATGAACAGAATCGGTGACAAAGGGCAGCCTTGGCGGAGTCCAATCCTCACTGGGAACGAATTCGACTTACTGCCGGCAACGCGGACCAGACTCTGACACCGGTCGTACAGGGACCGAACAGCCCTTACCAAGGGGCTCGGTACCCCGTACTCCCGGAGCACCCTCCACAGGACTCCCCTAGGCACACGGTCGAACGCCTTCTCCAAATCCACAAAACACATGTAGACTGGTTGGGCGAACTCCCATGCACCCTCGAGGACCCTGCCAAGGGTGTAGAGCTGGTCCGCTGTTCCACGGCCGGGACGAAAACCACACTGCTCCTCCTGAATCCGAGATTCGACTTCCCGACGGACCCTCCTCTCCAGCACCCCTGAATAGACTTTACCGGGGAGGCTGAGGAGTGTGATCCCTCTATAATTGGAACACACCCTCCGGTCCCCGGTCTGCCAATCCAGAGGCACTGTCCCCGATGTCCACGCGATGTTGTAGAGGCGTGTCAGCCATGACAGCCCTACAACATCCAGAGCCTTTAGGAACTCCGGGCGGATCTGTCATTGCCCACATGAGCGTTGAAGTCCCCCAGCAGAACGAGGGAGTCCCCAGAGGGGGCACTCTCCAGCACACCCTCCAAGGACTCCAAAAAGGGTGGGTACTCTGAACTGTTGTTTGGTGCATAAGCACAAACAACAGTCAGGACCCGTCCCCCCACCCGAAGGCGGAGGGAGGCTTCCCTCTCGTCTACTGGGGTAAACCCCAGCGTACAGGCACCAAGCCTGGGGGCAATAAGTATGCCCACACCTGCTCGGCGCCTCTCACCGTGGGCAACTCCAGAGTGGAAGAGGGTCCAACCCCTCTCGAGAGGACTGGTATCAGAACCCAAACTGTGTGTGGAGGAGAGTCCAACTATATCTAGTTGGAACTTCTCTGCCTCACACACCAGCTCGGGCTCCTTCCCCGCCAGAGAGGTGACATTCCATGTCCCAAGAGTTAGCTTCTGTTCCAAGAGTTAGCTTTCAACAACCGTGTAGCCTTTTTCTATGCCGTGTGTTTTCTGGTCATCTTCCTCAACTTGTACAAGTCCCTGTTCCTCGCCGTCTCCTTTCTGCCCTCCTGGACTCTGCTCCTCTTCCTGTCCTGCCGCTCGGCCACTCCCAGGCCTAGTTCTTCCTCGCTTCTGAAGTCACATCCTTGGAGAAGTTCGCACCAAAACAGTTGGCGAGTGACTGCCAGGAACTCCGGCAGGTGCTCTTGTGCTTGCTGCAGCGACATTCCGAAGGACGCTATGTGGGCCACGGGGAGAGATGGCCGCTTGAGGACTGCCCGACCTGTCTCCAGCTCTCCCTTGTCCTCTGGAACATCTCTAGGCCATGTCCCTGTGTTCCTGTTCGCCCATGGTCATGGCGAGGAGCCTCAGACCGGCGATTGTGTTGGGGTTGACGATGAGCTCGACGCTCTCTTTCTCGGTCGAAGAGCACGCCAGTACCTTCTGGGTCAACTTGAAGCTGGCCTCTCAGGCTCCTAAAAAACATGTTTGTTTTTGAAAGATATTTGTTTTGATTCATCTTTTTTGGTAAAGTGAATAATGCTGGCCACTTACTTCAGCCCCAGGACACCTGGGTAACACCAAACATACTTCTATTCACACATATTCTATGTGCAACACTGAATTATGTGCAATATTAATCTTCAATATTCAATGCCTTCACTGTCAACTGCTGCTACTTCACTTCAATTATTTGCACTGCCTGAACATAGGACTGCCTCATACATATTTTATATTTATTTAGGTTTTATACTTTATTCTTGCAAGCCACTCTGGAGATTTTTTTTATTGTCGTGCACTGTAAAGGGAGATGCTCCACAATTTCATTGTACGACCCTATAATGACAATAAAGGGCTATTGTATTCTATTCTATTCTATTGCTGTCGGCGTAGGGGTTGGTGTAGGACCAGGTGCCCTCAGGGAGCTCGAGGCTGGCGTAGTAGCCAGCATTGTTGGCGTGGCTGTCAAAGCTGACCGAGTGGAAACACAAACAAAGAGCTTTTTCCGCTGAAAATTCTTGTGAATAAATACTTAAATCCCTGAATTAAAAAAACAACAACAGGCCGTTTTTTTTACATAAATATGTCAAATGTGCTGCTAGTTTAGTCACTGTGGTCACCCCTTAGTACAACCAAGACCTTTTTGCATTGGAAAGTCTTGTGAATAAGTGCTTAAATCCCTGAATTCATTATAGATATGAACGTAAAACAGTCTTGATTCTTGGTTAAAAGCAAAAAAAAAAAAAAACGTGCAGTTAGCAGTTTTTTTTCATAAGAATGGCGAAGAATAATGCCAACGCTGTAGCCCCTATTTTCTCCCATGGATTTTTTTTTCACAACGTTTCAAAATGCATGCATGGTACGAAAAAAATAATAATTACCTTGAATCCTCCAACAAATCTCTCCTGAGACAATCCTTACTGTTTGTATGTGGTACAGCTTTCGTACTTTTTCAAAAATCCAAGCTTAGGCTCGCAGCGTGTTCTGTCTTCGACTGACTATTACTAAATAAAGCAGGCTTTGGTACAGCCCCCTACGGGAAGACGTGACACAAAGAATGACAAAGTGTCAGGTCAATAGATTTTTGAAGTCTACGGATGAGCAGAAATGCTTCTTTTAGTGCTTCTAAGACCTCGAGTTGATTGTACTAAACGTTGTATAACAGGGGTCCCCAAACTATGGCCCGTGGGCCGGATGCGGCCCGCCTCCACATTTGGTCCGGCCCCCTGAACAATACCAGAGAGCATTTTGAGTTTTTTTTTTTTTTTTTTTTTTCAATAGTGTTATTTATTTCCTGGCTTTTTTTTTCTGTGAAGAACCCAGAGAGGGTTATTTGGTTATTATCTATTTAATTAATAGTGTTATTATTATTATAATCATTATATTATATATATATATTTTTCATTTTATTTACTTTTGTTCCGCAAAGAATCCAGAAAGGGTTATTTGATTGTGGCTTTCTGAAAAACAAGAAATTTTTACGTTTAGGCACTGCTGCAATCGTCACACTTTTTCTGTTACAAACTGACCCCGGCCCCTCATCAGAGAAGTGAAAAGTTATGTGGCCCTCACAGGAAAAAGTTTGGGGACCCCTGTTGTATAAGGATATGAGATTTGATAGCAAAAGTATCCGTACTCAGTTATTTGTTTTTGCACGATCACAGAAGTTTGTCATGGTGGAAATTTGACTTTGTACGACTCTTGATTGTCATGGAGGATATTTTTGCATTGGTGAACACACTGGCTGCCAGTGACGGCAGTACACGTCCAACTCATTCATCAGAAATTCCCAGTCAAAATGCCAAATGGCTGGCTTGCTTCCCGCTGTTCAGGTGCGTTATGTCGGGGGCGGACGCGGAGGTGTATTTCTCCCAGGCGCACGACGGGAGCGTGTCGTCGGGCTTCCGGGCGCTCTACGAGGAGCGTCTGCTGCTGGACGTCACGCTGACGGTCGAGGAGCACCACTTCCAGGTCGGGAGCGCGGACCCCGCCGAATGGCGCCCGCCCACCCGTACGTGATGGCGGGCCGTGCCTTTTTCAGGCTCACAAGGCGCTGCTGGCCACCCAGAGCGACTACTTCCGGGTCATGTTCACGGCGGACATGCGCGAGCGGGACCAGGACAAGATCCACCTGAAGGGGCTGACGGCGTCGGGGTTCGGCCACATCCTCCGCTTCATGTACTACGGCTCGCTGGAGCTCAGCATGATCACCGTGCAGGAGATCCTCCAGGTGAGCGCGCGTCCGTCCGACCCTGACGAAAACGCGCCGACCGTTCGGTGTCGTGGGCGCAGGCGGCCATGTACGTGCAGCTGACGGAGGCGGTGGAGTTCTGCTGCTCCTTCCTGCTGGCCAAGATCTGTCTGGAGAACTGCGCCGAGGTCATGCGGCTCCTGGAGGACTTCAGCGTGGGCGCCGAGGGCGTCCAGGAGCGCCTGGACGACTTCCTCTTGGACAACTTTGTCCCGCTCATGAGTCGAGCAGACTTCCTGTCCTACCTCAGCTTGGAGCGACTGCAGGTGGGCCGCGCTGTCCTTCCGCGTCCGTGGCAAGTTACTGCTCATGTTTTCTTACCACTAGGTGGAGCAACTACATTTATGAAAACAGTACTACGTATTCTAAATGTACCTACTATTAGTACCTAATGCTAATATGACGATATAAATCG
The DNA here is from genome assembly GCF_030265065.1 of Corythoichthys intestinalis. NCBI lineage: Eukaryota > Metazoa > Chordata > Actinopteri > Syngnathiformes > Syngnathidae > Corythoichthys > Corythoichthys intestinalis. The sequence goes on along the minus strand of NC_080414.1, from coordinate 605,843 downwards.
CCAAAATGATATGAAACTGTCTATCGATTTATCCAACTTTCGATTGTCGTTGCCATCAATAGACGCAATGCACATTTTGGCCAGAGGATGGCGCCTAATTAGCACTGACGTGCTACAGTGATAGGATTCCATATGCCTTAGTACTATTGCCAAATATTCTCCACTCAATTGTTAGCCAATTGGCTCCCCCTGCCGACCGTTAATGAGTAATGCATGCAAAACAATTGAAAATGGCACACAGACAACACAATTTGTTCCAATATCAATATGATTTATTACGAATGTTAGTAACTTAATAAACACCAACCAAGTCGATCATTAGTTAGATATTTTTACATTTGAGCAAATATATGGAGGCAACTGTGCTGCTTCTGGATAGTTTTAGGGTGCAGCACTACTTTAACATTCGTTTCATGTCAATTCACTAAAGCTAACATAATTGTTAGAAGATGATGATCGTGGCAACACGATATCGATACAGTATTGAAGCGCTACTTTAGTAGTGCCACGAACGAAGCGCAAGATGTTGCCGATTGTCTCGAGCGCTAACTGTCGAGTTGTGACGCAGGCGTACCTGAACAGCGACGCCCTCAGTCGCTACCCGGAAATCGAGCTGTACGAAGCGGCGCAGTCGTGGCTGCGGCACGACCGTCGGCGCTGGAGACACGCCGACGCCGTGGTCCGGTCGGTCCGCTTCTGCCTCATGACGCCCGCCGACATTTTCGAGAAGGTGAGGGGACCGCCTCGTCGTCCGTCGGGCGGAGTTAGACTTTTTTTTTGTTTTGTTTTGTTTGTGGTCGGCAGGTGAAGACGTCGGAGTTCTACCGCTATTCCAGGCAGTTGCGTCAAGAAGTGGAGCGGGCCGCGGGCTACTTCCACGACGTCCACCGGCAGCCGCTGGCCGGCACGCGGGCCAACCGCATCCGCTCGCGGCGCCCGCAGACAGCCGTCTTCCGCGGCATGATCGGCCACAGCATGGTCAACAGCAAGATCCTGCTGCTGCGGCGGCCCGAGGCCTGGTGGGAGCTGGAGGGCCCCCAGGTGCCGCTGCGACCCGATTGCTTGGCCGTGGTGGACGACTTCGCCTTTCTGCTCGGGGGGGAGGAGCTGGGGCCCGACGGCGAGTTCCACGCCTCCTCCAAGGTCTATCGCTACGACCCCCGACAGAACTCCTGGCTGCGCATGGCCGACATGTCCGTGCCCAGGTCAGATCATTCTTTCACTTTCGGGGCCGACGTTAACGCTTTATCTGCCGCAGTATTGTTTTCGTCAACTACGACTGCAACGAAAATATTTCGTTATATATTACAGAATATATTTCAAATATAAAACGAGACGATAACAAGCTAAAAACGTTTATTGGGAGACTAAAACATAACGACATGAATGCCAGTTTCCGTCTGACGAGACGAGAACAAAACGAAAATGTGTCATAAGTTTTGTCACATGTTCACAATGTGGGTCTGGTTGTGTCACTCTTTACGTGCCCCCCCCCCAGTTCACCCGCTAGTGTCCTCTCAAGTCTTCCCATTGCCTGTTTTGAGATATGCACGCTAAGATTAGTCTTCTTTTCTTGGCAAGATGAGAGAATATGCAATGTCGCGTTAGCCTTAAAGGTCTGTGCTGAGTGATCATCATACACTAAATGTAACTCGTAGAGTCGTAGCATTAGCATAGCATTCGCGTTAGCATCAGGCTATTGCTAACGGCGAGCATCCTCTTAAACTCTCGGACAACTTTGTTTTACATACAGTTCGTGGCGTCCTGGTGGGTATCTTTTTTTTTTTTTTTTTCTTTCATTTTTTATCAAACGTCGACTAAAACTAGACAAAATTAGTCTTGGATTTTCATCAACAAAAAATGGACGAAGACAAACACATTTTGAGATGACTAAAATATGACTAAGACTAATAAGTATTGACGTCCAAAAGCGTAAGACTGAGACGAAAATGAAAAGGGCTGCCAAAAACAACACTGATCTGCCGTTGACGGCGCCAGACGCCCAATTCCTTTTGGCTGGGAGGGGCAAATGTTCATTAATATATCAATATAGATTTTTAAAATGAAGACATCTGTTGATAAATTGTTAGTGTAACAGAATTCAAATGAATAAAAAATGAACAAACTCTGCTTATGCTGCCGATAAGGCTGAGGCCCCAATTATTTTTCAAAAATGTATATTCTTATTAGTGCAGCGACGATTAATCGATTAACTTCAGTAATTCGATTAGAAAAAAGATTCGAATTAAATTTTGCTGCTTGGAGTGTTCGTTTAAAGTGTCATGGTCATGGTTTGTTTTGAAAGGCGAGGCAAGGCAAATTTATTTATATAGCACAATTCAACACAAGGCAATTCAAAGTGCTTTACATCACATAAAAATCACATTTAAATCAATACAACGTAAAAACCAAGACAGTGTTTGAAAGTGTTTGCATTTAGTTTCATTGATATGGATGGATACAATGCCCTCTAGTGGCAGCAGTGAATATGACAACTCATTTCATAAGCCTGAATCCAGCTGCTCCCTGTTAAGACATACATAAGCTTAGTCTTTGTTTGAGCTAATGTTTTTTTAATGCATTCGGAATTTAGTTTATGGGTATATTTAGCCGTTTTTTGTGGGAATGTTTTTGAATGGTTTGTTTAGGGCTTTGTATAAATAAAAAAAAGCAGAACATTTAAGCTAGTGGACTTTTGCTATGTAAGTTAGCCAATTGTTGTTTTGTTGTACTTCGATCCTCATTGATTTTTTTATACCGTTTGAGGCTTAGCTGAGGTATTTTAATTTTTTCATGTTCCTTATCTGATTACTCGATTATTCGAACTAAGTAGTTCATCGATTAATCAACTACTAAATTAATCAATAGCTGCAGCCCTAATCCTTATCATTGTTTTTATCGTCAAAAATTAACATTTTAAAGCTGTTTTATTTTTAGTGTTTAAATGAATCCCCTATAAAGGATTAAACATTATACTTGAGTCTTTTGTTGTTTTATACCACCTGACCTGTACTTGTTGAATGCAGATTTGATTCAGTCAATGGTTTTCGTACCACTAGAGGGAGCCCATACTTTGAACCTTTGCTAAAAACTTGTGGACTTTCAGGTCGGAGTTTGCCGTGGGCGTGATCGGCAAGTTCATCTACGCGGTGGCGGGTCGCACTCGAGACGAAACCTTCTACTCCACCGAGCGCTACGACATCACCCAGGACCGCTGGGAGTCGGCGGACCCGTACCCGGTCAACAAGTACGGACACGAGGGCACGGTCCTGGGGGGCAGGCTCTACATCACCGGCGGCATCACGTCCTCGTCCACCTCCAAGCAGGTGTGCGTCTTGGACCCGGGGCGGGAGGCGGCCGGCGGCTCGGACTCGCTACGGACGCGCCGCGGCGCTCCCGACGCCTCCCGCCCCGGCTGCTGGGAGAACAAATCCAAAATGAACTACGCCCGCTGCTTCCACAAGATGATCTCTCACAACGGGAAGCTGTACGTCTTCGGCGGCGTGTGCGTGGTCCTGCGCGCGTCCTTCGAGTCGCAGGGCTGCCCGTCCACCGAGGTGTACGACCCGGACGCCGACGAGTGGACCATCCTGGCCTCCATGCCCGTGGGGCGCAGCGGGCACGGCGTGGCGGCGCTGGAGCGCCGCATCGTGGTGCTGGGCGGCCTGTGCTACAACGGCCACTACAGCGATTCCATCCTGACCTTCGACCCCGAAGACAACAAGTGGAAGGAGGACGAGTACCCCCGGATGCCTTGCAAACTGGACGGGCTGCAGGTGTGCACGCTGCGCTTCCCGGAGTACGTGCTGGAGCACGTCAGGCGCTGCAGCTGAGGGCCCTTTTTTGGCCGCTCCCGAGCGCTTTTGCTCTTTGCTTTTATAGAGAAGGTTGCATCACTTCCTCTTTCCTCTTTTTTTTTTTTTTGTCTGACGTGCCGGAAGCTGCAATCGGAGTCCCTCACAGAAAGAATCGCCTACAGCAAGAATAAAAATTGCCAGTCCTCCCGCTTCAAACTGATCGGACGTCGACCAGTGACCGGTGCGTGTCGGCGTAACATCAGAACCGTGGGGACGGTCCGCATTTGTGTTGGCCTCTCATTCCGTCTGTCCGGTCGGCAATCGGCGTTTGGGTTTCTGCGTAAAGGGCTCAGCACATACCCATCAAGTCTTTTACTGTTATTTATTTCACCAGCTATGCAGTATTGTGTTGCGTTTTTATTTATTACCCAGACCTGATGTCATTTTTAGTTTGTTTTGAACTCTTCGGCTACCGTTGACGACAATGGAGGAAAGATTAGAATTGGACCTCTGCCGCCGTCAATCAGTGAATTTAGACTGAGCGAGACCGATGACGTCATTCAAGGCCTTCTTGTTTTGTCCATGTTTGTGCTGAGTATGACAAACGTTGCTCATGCTAAATACTACACTTTAAGTTCTTTTGGTTCCAGAACATTTCAAACTTGTCGCTACTGTTATTTTAACTATGCACTTTTTTTTAACTGCTCTATTTATTTTTTGTATGTCCACAGAAGTGTCAAAGTGCTTGCTTGGCAAATGAAAGAGAATTTCTTGTGTACTCGGGCGTTGCCGTCGATGAACAAATGTGACCTTGCTGAGTGATGAGTCGCGGCAACCTTTAGTCTGTCGGTAGGCAAACAGAGTAGATTATTTCAAAAACTTATATCCACCTACATTCACACAGTACATGACCATGCTAGCACTGAAATGGAAGCAGAGGGTGGAAAAAGTTACCTCAAAATGTGGCTCAATTCTCTTTGTAACTTTCCACGAATAAATGTTCATATTGGTTGGATTCTGGGTGACTTTTTTTTTTTTTAATGTAATGTGAGCCAAAAAAAAAGGAGTTTGTTTACTTTTGAGAGCACTGTAAATAGATGGCATATATACAAAACTACATACATGATTAGATTAGATATATTTCTCACACTAGAGACTCTTATGTACTTGTCTTCTTGCTCGGTTGTGCAGCGGGGCCTCCCGCTTCTCTTTCTACTCTGATTAGAAATTGTTTGTGCTGCTCTCTGAAGGGAGCGTTATAGGAAATCTTGAATTTTGGGGCAATTTCGCTTATGGAATAGCCTTCATTTCTAAGAACAGATTGTTGAGTTTCACGTCTCTTTCTGGCCATTTTGAGAGTTCAATCAAACCCACAAAGGTGATGCTTCAGATACCCAACTAGCTCAAAGGAAGATCAGTTTTATAGCTTCTCTAACCACCTAAACTGTTTTGAGCTGTGCCAACATACAGTAATTGCACAAGGTTTTCTAATCATCTATTATCCTTCTACGGTAACTAGCAAGCACAATGTACCATTAGAACACTGGAGTGTTGTTTGCTGTAAATGGGCCTCTTTATAAAATGACGTAGATATTGGATCAGATGTCGTTTACCACATTAATAATGTATAGAGTGTTTTTCTGATAAGTTTGATGTTATTTCCATTGAAAAAACTCAGCTTTTCTTCCAAAAACGAGAACATTTCTAAGCGACCCCAAACTTTACAACAGTAGTGTATATTTTTAAACGTTAGATATGCAATAGATTAACTGCAAACCTCATTGATATTTTCTTTTTCATTATTTAGCCTGAATCATAGGCATGTTGATATGGTTTGTTATAAACCTACCGTTTTTATGAATTCGTTAATCCGCTTTATTTTGAACAAAGCGTTTATAAATGTGTCAATCCGCTTTCTCCGATGCAAGATGGCCGCCAGTAAGTTACACCACCGAACCTGCTTCCTGACATCTCGTCTTATATATAATGTTTGTTGCAATGCACGTTGGTGCCGCTTAAACGCGAGAGCGCATGCGCATTACCTTCCGAATTGCCGTAGAAAGCGAAAGTGAACGGAAATACCATGTCAGACTTGAAACTGGTAACTAATCCTTTACTTTTGCGTATTTCGAAAATGTCAGGCCAATTTTATCGTTAGTCGCACGTTTTAGCTCGCGTATGTGACCGCGATATTGTCCAACTAGCCAAGAGCTCTAAGAAAATGCTGTCATAAAACTAACTGCTAATATTAGCAAGTAGCTATTTAAACAGACAGGCGAATGCATTGCTAACAAAATGATGCGTTTTAAGCGGTTGCATTGACTCCTTTTACATGACGTATTGAGGTTTTCATTCAATTTTGGTCGCGAATGTGACATGTCTTTTGTATTTTTGTATTTTATTGGCGTGTTTTTGTCGTGTGCTTGTCGCTCCCGCAGGTGTCGCTGTTTGCCGCGGTTCCGGGGTTGCTGCCGACCGGTGCAGACTGCGAGGCCGCTAAAAGGAGCGCGAAGCCGGCCATGAGCATCGACGAGGTGCCCTACTGCAGGCCTACAACACTCCAGGCACACAACTGCATACAAACATTTAAAAGTCAACATTTGATAGTATGTGCCCTGGAAAGCAGATACAAAAACACATTAGATTTCAAATGGATTCAAATTTCAATTTAAAATGGTTGCAATTCCTATTTCCCTACCATTTTGAGATGATACTTTGCAAATGTACTAATGAGAAGAAAAAAAGGAAATTAACCACTAGAAAAGTGGACAAGGCGGTCTATAAAAATGTATAAAAAGCAAAGAGCTGCAAATGAAAAGTGTTATTATTCTTTGTTAGCTGCCGTCTCTGTACAGCCGACCCGAAGAGGAGCAGCGCCAAGTGGACCCGATGGCGTCGACGGGCGCCTTGGAGCAGAGCGTGGCATCTTTGAGGAAATGGGCGGCGCCGTACGCAGACCGATGTCAGGTGCATTTGACTCATAGGTTGACAGACTTCATTGCGTATTTACCACAAAAGATACATGGTCATGGAAGAAAAAAAATCTTATTCTTACACTTTCCTATTCATTTAACAATTTAATATTCATTGCATTTATCTTTTTAAATCTGTATTTAAAAAAAAAAAAACTCTGGGTTTGTGGTTGCCCTATTAACTCATTGACGCCGCTGGACGTCCAATTCTTTTTAATCGGGAGGGGCGAATATACGTCCCGGTCAGAAGGAATTGGACAGTGGTACCGAAACGCAATCTCTCCCGGTCAGTTCCACGTAACTTCTTTATTTGATTTGCAGCAAACCCAAAGGGCGGCGGCGGACAAAGTGGAGGAAGTGTACAAAAGGGCGGAGCCCGCCATTTCCGCCTCCACCGCAGCGGTCACAGGTGAGGAGATTACATTTCCTGTTTGTTTTTTGCGCAGAATAAACGAATTAGCTTTTGTTGGCGTTCAGACACGTACCGCTTGTTCACCGACCCGCCCCCCGACTTGTACCCCAGCGTGGCGGTGGTGGGCTTCTCGGGCTTCCTGGGACTCTACTTGGCCAAAGGTAATCCGCTCAAAGTGTTCCCGCCACGTCGATAAGATAAAACGCTTCTATTTTGACGGGAGCGTATTTGTCTGGCGTTCAGGGTCGAAGGTGAAGCGCGTTGCCTTCCCGCTGGGCCTGATGGCGCTGAGCGCCTCCGTGTTCTACCCTCAGCGGGCCGCCTCCATTTTCAAGGTTTGTGCTTATTTCCAGGTCACACCAAATTTGACTTAACGTGCTCTGTTTGTCGATATTTATGGAAGAGCACGAGTGCCAAAATTAAACAAATGAATATAAAAAATACATGTCGGAAACATAACATTTGTTTATTGATTGAAATAAATAACTAAAAATTGGAATGTTTCAGTTTAGGAGTTTAGTATTTTTAGATATCTTTGGTATTGCATTTATAACATTTTTTATTATTAGTATGGTATTTAAAGTGCGTACGAAACCAAAAAGCATGGTTATTTCATATTTCGCGTGGTGTTTTATGCTCTTGAATGAAATGGACCGCTTGGATGTATGTAGAAGCGATCGTTTTATATATTCAATTTTTGAATCCCGCGCCATGGAAATGAGTAGCTTCCGGCTCCAGTCTCGGGTTTAGGACGAATGCGAATGTGACGTCACCCGGCTCAGCGTCTCACAATACAGCATTGCTTTATAGCATGCAGATGGACTGCGGATTCATCTGATTTTGTGGATTAATTCTTTTATTTTTCGCATCACGCCAGCCAAACGACTGCAGAAAATTGTTGCTGCACCAGGGAGAGTCATGTAAGCCTTTTAGGGTTTCAAAAGGTTCCCATTCACCGCGGATATTGGCCAAAACAAGCCTGACTACTGTGGGACCATTGGAAATACTAGGAAGTGAGTAAACATCGTATTTTGTATTATGTCAAATACTAGGATCATGGCACACGTTTTAATACGCAAGTGGCTTGCATTTTGTGGCTCACAATGCTCCTTGTCCACCGAGAATGCTGCGCGGCCGACGACCGGCGGCTTGTCGCACCCCCACCCCGCCGGGAGAGCGCTATACTCGGCTTATTGCCCTCTTCGTGTGCCCGGTGTTCAGTCAAATTTTCCATCAGGATCCGCCATAGTACAGTATTGTTTGTTGCATTGCTTCTCCGTAAGATGCCACGGCGGTGTGTGCAATGTTTTGTTCTCACTCAAACGAAAAGTTCTATGGGTGGCCAAAGGATAGCAGGGCACGTAAATGGACATCTTTCGTTCGCACGAAGCGAATGAATTTCACGCCATCATCGAGTAGTGTTCTCTGCTGCAAACACTTCGAATATGCCTGCTTCCTTAACCGGTCTGCTTATGATCAAGGATTTGCCAAAAAGTAAGTGGGATTTTTGGATAGATGACTGATGGCTTTGTCAAAGCAGAGCTGCCAACTGTTGTGGAATGAACAGTAGAAGCTAGCGACGTTAGCCGAAAGTTAACTCGTGGCAATCCCCGATCATAGTTGTTGTTGCATTCGCTAGGTTAAGCGTGTTTAAATTGTGCGTCATCTACAATCTTGTCCGAAAGGGTTAATCCACTGTCAATCGGGGAAGCGGTGTGGACGTCCATATAAGCGGGTCGGCGTCGCGGTAATTCACGGTCACGTTGCCGTAAGAGACACACACCGCCGGTGAGTTTGTGCACATTTATTTGTATTTGTATTATGTATTTCCATCTTCATGCTTCAAACATTGCATTGCATTTGTACGGTTCGGCGTTTCTTTCACGGTGATCGCTTGATAGCCTTCTAGTTTGTGTTTTACGAGAGCCACTGACAGGTGACAACAAGTGTGTTGGTTTTAATGTCTCGCAGCGAATCAGCGAGCGCGCAGGTCACGCAGTGAATCATGGGAAATGTAGTCTAGGGACAACACTGAAGTGGTGCTTTGTAATCTGTTCGCTTGTGTGAAAAAAGTACATTTCCTCACGCCATTAGACGCCACTTCCTGCCGAGAGCCCCGAGCTGTGTTCGTACTACTGTTAGCTCCATGTGTTAATAAAGAAACAAAGTTGTCAGCACTTCGTTTGTCCGATACATTTGTAAACTAAAAGCTCATAACAAGACACTATGCACAGTCCGTTGAAGAGACGCTGGAGTAGTAGGAGGCGAGGAGGAGGTCAGCGAGAAGCAAAACTTGGCGGTCGAATGTGGCGGCAGTCCGCTATTATTTTGCTTTCTTATTGTTGCCACAATAAAGTGGAGAAAGCCATTAACGACTCATCGCCTTCTTTCCCCCCAACGTTTTTTAATTATTATTTAATATGCACGAGAGCTGCCGGATCTGCCAAAATGCAGTCTGATTTTTTTTTTTTTTTTTAACAATGTCATCAGATAGACAAAAAGGTAAAATTATGTGCAAATGCCTGCATCTTCAAATCATGAAAATAATAACAGCCTATATTTTACCAATCTTGTCATTTCGATGGGTCTTGTATCCATTCCATGTCAGTCTAGGCACATTGTTTGCATCCTGATTAGCGTCTGGCTAATACATGTTAGGTCCAACATAAAATTCCAAGCTCCTCTTCTTCCTCCAACTCTTCAAAAACTTGGATCTCCTCCCTTGCGCTCGATCTATCGCTTATATCGCTGTTTGAATCATTGTTTGAAGGGCTTTGTATGGTGGCTTTATGTATGGAGCTGCCATCGCTGTTCCCGGTGTTACGTATCACTTCCGGGTTCGTCCCCTTTCAGGCTGGAACTTTGGAAACGCCATTATTTTGTCAAATATACAACATATAAATTATTTTTTCATGCTTTAGTTGTTGGACAATGTATAATTACTTTAATTGGGAGCCTATTTGGCATGTTATGAAATTACTTCACATTTCGGCTTTAAGAAAAAAAATGTTTAATTGAGGGGAAAAAAATGTTTATACATAAATATTGAAATTCATTTTTGATGGCTTATTTTGGCACTCTGGTCTCCAGTCCATATAGACAATCCATGATTTGTTCTCACGTGGTCTGTCTACCAGTCACCAACATTTTCCAATTTGTCTTTATGCAGGTGAGTCAAGACTCTGCACGCACGTGGTTTCAGAACGGCCGCGTCGCCGTAGAGACGCTGTGGAACGACCCGCCGTTTGGCAAAAACAAGGTGAGTTGGCCAGCGAGCGTGTCAAACTGGAGGACCAAAATAACAAACTCGCTGTTTGTCAAGACGGAGCGGCGCGAGAGCGGCGGCGGCGGCGGTAGCGGCACATCCGGTTGAAACCACAAAGTTTCTTTAGCATCCAACATCTCTTTTAGACTCACAGTTATATATTTCTGTATAATATGCACTTTCGCTAGGAAAGGCGACCAACATTAAATTATGTTTTGTCTTTACTCATCGCGATCCACTGACGGGACGTCCAATCATCAGCCCTCCCCGTTCCAGTGGATTGGACGTCTTTTGCCGTCAATGGCACGCAATGAGCTAACACGTCATGTCGACATGAGAATGAATTGTGTTGTGAAATGCCAATTTTCTTTTTATAGAATGTAATAAAGGGCACACACAATCCTCACTGTAAACGGTTAACAATTTTGAGTTTGTCGTGTACGGTGGCGGCCATTTTGGAAAGGTGTTCTGGAGTAGCTCGTCACCTTTGGAACGGTATTTCTGGGCGACTTGTCCATTTGCCTCGGTGGGTTTCCGATGAGTGAGTGATTCAAGTCACTTAAGGGTCTCGAACATGCGGCCAATAGCAGCCTGAGGTTTTGAAGCCCCTCATAGTGATATCAGCGTGCTTCCTGATTTTTTTTCCCCATCTCATGGTCTAGCCATTGCTCAAGGTGGTGTATTTACTGTTGAAGGACGCCATTTTCCCTCTTCGTCCTTCACGTGTTCAATTTCAGGTGATGAGAATGCTGGTGGTAAATTAGAAGCTGGAGATGAGCGGTTTTCCTCCGAAGGCTTTAATACAGAATATTCTGGGCACAAATGTGATGCAGACAAAAACAATATGAGGCAAGTCTTTTATACTGTTGAAAGGGCGTTCCTGTAACTCTGGCCAGAGCAGGGGATTTTTCATCAGGAAAACATCTTAAGATGAAACCTTGAGAGACTGTCATAGCTGGTACAAACAGTGATTGATAAGCAGTTTCTGATAAAGCGGTCAACAGATACCCATAGTGGTTGTTCAAAGTAATATTGGAGCACACAATATGCTATGATACACTCTTCATTACCAACATCATTCCCTTTTTTGGGGCAACCCCGCCCCTATAATTTGACTTTGAGATCACCAAGCTAAAGTACCCATAGTAATGACAATTTTGTTAGTATTTTTATTACTTTAGCAACGATAATCACGAGCAGACTTGGCAAGAAAGGATTTGAAGCGAGTGAAAACATCTCCATCGGTGTCACTCCTCGGTGGGTGTGGCCATCTTGACCAGGCTGCTTTTGTCAAAGCGGTAGAGCCTCCAGCCCTCCTCCTGCGACAGGTCTTCGGCACCGCGTCGCTTGTAGTACTGGATGGACACCTCGTTGTTCTCGGCCACCACGAACATCATCCCCGTGCAACGCGTCTTCACCGCCAGCTGCGAAATCGCACGACTTTCAGCTTTTGCCCAGAAAAGCAGAGTTTTACCGGGCGGGTGACTACTCACGTCGCTGAGGCGCCGAAGGATCTCCGAGCCGATGCCGAGGCCTGCAGGGACGCCGGAAGGTTAGACGATTGATGGGATACAGCGGGGGATGGGCAGGCGACCTACCTCGAAAGTCGTCCATCACGTAGAACTCCTCCATGTAGAGCTGCTTGCCTACCCAGGGGTCGTACGTGAAGTAGTACATGGCGAAGCCCACCACCTTGGAATCTAAATGCACACAAGTCATTCAAAAAGATAACGACGGCTAGGAAATCTCAATGACCCATTTTTGCCTGAAAAGTAACAGAAGCAGTAAATCGAGGAAACGCTCGGCTCGACTTTCCCTTTTTGGAGGTGAAAAGGGAAGTCACGCTTCCTCACCTTGGCTGTCGCCCACTCCTGGGATTTCAGCGATGATGCAGTGGTAGAACGGCGTTTCACCGAAGCCATCCTCCAGGAGCTCTGCAGCGACAAGGGTGGTAAACTTCACTTAAGTTTCAGCTGATTGCCAAATAATTCATTTTGCTTGTCGATTAATTATTTACATTGTTGACCTAACAAATGGTCCCGATTCTTATTTTATAGCCCCTCCCATTCCAAAGAGACTAGAAGTCTTATCACAGTCATTGGCAGTGATCATTGACTCACTCACCTTGTTCAGTCAGGGTCACCTGGTGCTCCATGTCTTCATACTTGGCAAGTTCCTATAAACAAGAGTAAGAATTCAACTTTTGTTGAGTGCACGCACAAAAGCAAGTTGGAAAAACGAAAACTGGAACTATTCAGAACTTCCATGGATCGTTTCCATCAAGACATACGAGAAGATGAGTCAATATGCTTTTGCAGATCACATACTGCTTTTTTTTTTTTTTTTTTTTTTTTTAAAAAAACGTCACTAGTCAGAATGCTGAACAGGTATTTTTCCATAGACGGACCCCAGCTGCTGTTTACACGAGCAAAGCGGACGTGAGTCATCGGCTCCGAACAAAGAAAAAAAAGACTGACGTCACACTCGGACATCCAGCTCACCATATGCTTACACCATTTTTTGTACTAAACTTAATACACGATGAAAAATACTTTTTCCATTGGGTTTCGAAGGAGGTCGACGCTGGCTTCGCGTGCGCGTGATCAATGTGACCCACTTTCGATGTCGAAGGATTAAAATCGCAACTATTAATAGCGGCGCCATGCTTTCGAGTACCTTCACCAGTCGTAATATATCAGGCACGTCCTTTGGTTCGGCCTTTCGCAATTGATACTCCATTTTCTGCGTTTACTCTTTTTTCCTTTCGTACGTAGTCCTCTGTAAGTGAAGTGAAAGATTAGGAGTTTCTTCATTCGCGTGACAGACGCTTTCCCCTCGCAGTCAGCCGCTGGTCCGGACGAGTGGGTCGCCGCAAGAACATTCAGCAAAAGATGCCAACCGGCCGCGTCGATACCAACTAATGCTAAGCGTCTTTGTTTACTTCCGACTTTTATAAGGGCTTTTTTTGCTTGGTGATTGGTCGCCACGCGGACGACGGGTTTTTTTTTCACCCGCCCCCGACGCTCGTTTCACCCAATCGCCATCGAAGTTTTATTCCACGTGACTAGTACTTTTCCTAATCGGCTTCGTTTCATTCCCCGAAAAGTCGTCCGTTTGTCAGAGTTTGCTCGCGTACAAATGTCCTTAAAAATATGAATAATGAGTTGACAGTCGAAAAGCGTCATATTTTTGCTTCCTCATATTGTTCATTTCCGCATTTTTTTTATCCCGCCTCTCGCTCGTTTTCATCCAATCGCCATCGAGACTGTCCACGTGACCAGTACTTTTCCTCACGGCTACAATTGCTCTCTCCCGTAAAATTAGTCATTAGTTTATTACTTCGTCTACGAATATCATAACAGAACAAACCATAAAAAGAAGGCTTTATTGTTGAAATGTGTTCTTTTATTAACTGGCGAACATACTGAAAGGTCCTTGTTGGGCTAACGATAAGAGTTGCGCTCACGAATAAAAACGCAGTTTTTTCATGCTAAAGGCTTTCATACTGGTTTTATGCTTGTGTTTAGAGTGGGATTTTCACGCCCCCTTTTTAAAGACTAAGGTTTAGGCGTTAGTCACTTGAAAACCAAGTCTAATATGGGTCACGTGAACGCTAAAGGTCCTTAAAATGTCACTTTGAAATCTGCCTTTGTTCATTTTGTTTTTCAAGTTGAAACACCAGACACGTGCACTTTGATCCTCTCTCCTTTGGAGCATTGTCCTACCTTGAACTTGTTCAGATTGACCTGTCAACAACTGTATGGTTTCCTGAAGGAATGTTCATAAAGATAACACGTCTGAGACGTTATCAGCCCCAATGTGATTATTGATTTTTTGCAGCACACTTATTACTTGGTCACTCGTAACTAGCAGTCCGGTAAAGGCTTCATTTTATGACTGTTACATAGCAGAAATAACGAGACAATTTTATGGCTTCTATGGAGATCGAAAGCAAACTCAACAATCACTGAATGACTAATTTATACAGACACTTAAAAAGCTACAAGATATAATGGGAAAGAAAAGGGAACACTTAAAAAATAAAAGAAAGAAAAGGGAGCACTTGAACTGCAAATAGCAAGGGTTTACCTCGGCTTCCTCTGCTGGAGAAATGTGGTACACGCGACCGAACGTCTCGTCATATGAAATGATTCTTGTTTTTTTAAATAAATCTGGTTTTATTGAAAACAAAAAACGTGTTCAACATATTATATAAAGTATACTAATACGATTAACGTTAAAAAAAAAAATTTAAAAATAAAAAACGGGTTCGATCATTTTGTACGTCATTGGAAGGTAGGCGCGGCTAACCCCAAGGCGGAAGTGCCTTTTTCCAATCTGAGTTTTTTCCTCATCGTTGTATCGGAACGAGAGGAAAAAGAGGTTTTTTTTTTCTTTTTCTCTTGGAATTTGGTCTGCGTTGATCCTGGTGGTCGCCATGCTCGCAAAGAGGTTTGTCTTGTTCTTTTGGCGCTAGACGAGAAGTTGCTTTCTGATTTGGGCTCCAAGCCAACGCAAGTGGAAAAAAAGAAACAGGAGCGAGTTGTTGATGGACGACCACATTGGCTGGGTGTGTCCGGAACGCAGACTAGCGAGGGATAACTAACCTAAACCCTAACTGAACACTGAGGGCAGGTAAATCTGATGTTAGAAGTCAATATTGGCTGTATGTACTGTACTCCTCCTCTCTTGACTACACTTGGCATGGGATTATTTATGGTTTGCCATTATTTGTGTAATAATGAGTCATTGAATGACTTGAACTAGTATTCTCAATCAAAACCAAAATGTACGTTATCAGTATTTTAACCCTTTTTTGCACAATTAATATTTTTTTTTTATTCCCTTAAATGTATTTATCACATTTTTTATGACGGGGTCTCAATCGTACGCCCCCATTAGACAGCCAATTTCAGTATTAGTATTGCTTGCACGTATTTTGCAGTGAGCAATCAAAACACTGATTAAAAGTTTTGATTATTTTAAAGAAAATGACTGAAATAAATGAACACATGGCAGAGGTTCCCTGATGTTTTGTGGTTGTTTTGCTGCCTCTGGCACTGGACTGCTTGACCGTGTGCATGGCAATATGAAGACTACCAACAAATTTTGCAGCATAATGTGTGAAAGCTGGGTCTCCCTCAGAGGTCATGGGTCTTCCAGCAGGACAATGACTCAAAACGCACTAGAAAATGGTTTGAGAGAAAGCACTGGAGACTTCTAAAGTGGCCAGACCTGAATCCCATAGAACACCTGTGGAGAGATCTGAAAATGGCACCCTTCAAATCTCAGAGACCTGAAACAGTTGGCCAAAGAAGAATGGTCTAAAATTCCAGCAGAGCTTTGTAAGAAACTCATTGACGGATACCGGAAGCGTTTGTTCGCACTTATTTTGTCTGAAGGTTGTGCTACCAAGTATTAGGCTGAGGGTGCCAATGCTTTAGTCCGGCCCATTTTTGGACTTTTGTGTAAAATGATAATGATTTTTTTTTTCATTCTCTTTTGTGTGTTTTTTTTTTAATTGCAAGCAAAATCAACGAAGATATGACTACCAAAGTATTTGTAATTGCAATCATTTTCGGGGAGAAACTGAGCATGATCTGACAGAATTGCAGGGGTGCCAATACTTTTGGCCAGCACTGTAGGGTTCAGTTCTTTACATTTTGAATATGCAACATTGTTTAAAATTGTCTTGTTCCACCATTCACCAAGTTACCCTTTTGGTTTTTTGTAATGTTCACTTGCGCGTTTGCTTGTAGGTTGATGACATGTCTTCGACCTTCGGCGTCCTTGACGAGCCGAAGACGAGCGTGCGCGGCCGTGACGGACGGTAGAGCGCCGGACATGGCGGAAGGTGAGTTGTCAAATTCGTTGAAATAATGGATCGGACGCGACGGATCCGTAACGTGCGGTTTCGGGCCTCCCGACACCACGCCCCCGGATGTCTCGAGTGTCTCATCTTTTGTTTCTTTGCAGGAAATCCTCTGTTGCACGTGTCAAATGGTGTGTTGGTAATCCAAAATTAGAAGCAGGATAACAAAATCATCATTATAATCCTAATAACGACATGATTAGCAGCGCTAGGGCTGGGCCATTCACCCCTTGAGCCATCGGTATATGCCCGATAATTTGTTAACAGAAGGAAAAACGATGCTAGCTTCTTTGCCGCCATTGTCCGATCGCTGCTGGCCTTTCCCACTTAAAATGGATTGGACGTCGATCTTGGCCAATGGCAGCGAAAGGGTTAAGGGATTACCGTTAAAAAAATAAGTCCATAAAAGTTACCCCAAAAATTGTTTTAAAGGCCATATCGCCCAGTCCCGCGCAAGCTAACGTCGTAGCACGTTTCTAATCTGCGGCATGTCTCTGGTCTGCCTTCCTGTACGCTTCTGTTACTTCCTGCTTCTTCCACAGCACGGTTCCAACCTTCCCGCTACACTGGGATGGCCTTGTAGTTTCTTTTCTGTCTCTTTCCAGCGAGGGAAGGCACTACGTTTCGTTTTCCCAATGACGAGTCGACTACGAGCACGCCGCCCGTCCTCTCTCACGATTCCTCACTGTTTCATATTGGCATGATTTCATGGAGCAACATTGAAGAAATATTTTCTTCGATGTTGCCTCACGAAAAGGTCAAATGAAATATTTACAAAAATGAATGAGGGCAAGCCACCTTCCTGTGTATGATGACTCTGATGATGACGTATTTGTTCCAGTGCGAAACAGGCTGAGAGAAATTGTGGGCGCTTCCACCAACTGGAGGTTTGTAACCAACTTAATTGAAAACAAAATGCTTTCAGAATGAATCCTGTTGTTTGTACGCTTGTTGGAATGATGAAATGACACAAAAATGATAAAAAAGTTGGCGTTCCAAACGTCTTGTGGTCCCTGCTCTTAAGAAAATGCCGCCCTCTAGTGGCGTCTACTCTGAACTTCATTTTAATGCTAAATTGTTACGTCAAAATAGGTACAGTATTCACGTGGGGAACTAGTCCCTAAGTAAATGATTGGCCCTTTATATGGCACTCGTTTAAGTTATCGGCTGCCATTGACGGCGTTAAAGGTCCAATCTTGTTTGTTGTTGTTTTTTTTTTTCTTCACATTTAGCGAGCCACGAATAATTGTGTGTTGTACCATTCCAAACTCCTTTTTGATGACTGCATTTTTCTTTGTTCTCTTGGTGTTTAGCGACCACCGGCAAGCCATGGCGGAGCGCGCGTCGCTGTCGTCCATGTTGGCCAAGTCGCAGGGCGAGCTCCCGGCCAAGAGCATGAAAGAGAGCCTCCTGGAGGTCCACCTGCCGCTGGGCTCGCAGCCGCAGCTGCGCGAGAAGTACCTCACCTTCCACAACACCGTCAGGTAGGCGGCCGCCCCCAACTCCACCACTGCCGCCGTCGGCACTCACGTCCTGGCCGGCTTTTGGCAGGTTCGGACGCATCCTGGAGGACTTGGATAGTTTGGCAGGTATCCTCCAAAATCCCATCGTTTTAGTGGAAAATCTGAACGGCGACGGACAAGCTTTCCTTTGTTTTTCCAGTGCTGATTTCGTACTCGCACACTTACAACCCCGCCCTGAAGAGGTCGCCGTTGTCCATCGTCACCGCCCTGGTGGACAAAATAGGTGAGGCGCCGGCCGCCTTTTCGTGTCGTCGGAGTGACTTTTTTTTGTCGCGGTCGGTCTCGGAACGCAGACATGAGGCAGCACGACATCTATCCCGACGGCGACATCAAGTTCAGCGGTCACGTCAGCTGGGTGGGGAGCACGTCCATCGAGGCCAAGATGCACATGACGCAGGTGTGCTGCCTTAAATCAAATACAAGCAAATGTTCCTATTTTCAAAAGAATAGATACAAAAAGAGAATATTTGTCTTTATCCTTTTCAGGTTTTTTTTTTTTATCAAAAAAATGCATTAAAAAGATTTTTTTTACTGTTTTTAATTTAAAATATTTTTTTTTATTTTAAAATAGAATATTTACTGTGTTTTTATTTTTGAAAGAATGATTTCAAAATAAGTGTAAATTTAAAAAATAATCCAAATATTTTTGTGTTAACCTGTGAAGGAATCTGACCTCCTAGCCAGACCGCTGTAATAGCGCCAGCCGAACCGCCGGACCCGCCTCGCAGCTCTAAAGACCTGGGCTGGCGAGGCCCCGACAATCCGGCCAGAAGGCCAAACTCCGCGCGTTTACCTTAGTCTTAACCCTTTGTACTGACTCCATTTTGAAAGGTTTAAAAAAGGCTCACCGAAAACAAGGTGACAATTTTTCAGGTCGACAGTGATCAAACAGCAGGGCAAAACAGAAACAGACTCAGGCAGGGAGGCAAGGTGTCCCTATCACACGTCAACAAAAGGTTCCTGCGAAAAAATGACAACGCTTAGTTAAACATTCAGTCTTTTGAAGGCTCTCGCTGGGCAGGCCGTGGGCAGGAAGAAGGGTGTGTTTGTTTAAGATTTTCTGTCTTTGTGGATTGGACAGGAGGATTCGGGAGTTACTGTTGTCAGGGCAACGAGGGTTGGGGATTTTGACACCCACCTCAGTGTCTAAGGGGCTCTTGGAGTCTTGTTAGTCGTGTTATCAGTTGGATATCGGGCGTTCTCCGGTGTTCCTTTTGTTGGGACAGGGCGTCCCACCATTTGTTCTGGAGTGTCCAGGAGAACTAATTGTGAGAGTTGGTGGTGCAGACGTGGGCTTGTCAGCATCAATCTTGCCCAGTCAGTTGCATGACGCACACGTTGGGCTTCCCTGATAACAAGGTGTCATATATCTCTTATGCCCTATGGCAAATATATTCTGCTTGTTTTCCTTAAACTATGGTATAAGTGCTATTTATTTCATATTGGGTGTGTTAGAGTAATACAGTAAATACGAGGAACGATACTATTCCCTGATTGATTATATTAACCCTTTAAGGTCTGGGCCTATTTTGTCTGATTTTGCATGCCTTTGAAGTTGCCTTTATATTTCAAAGACAGAATTGTTTACGATGGCCTGGTTTGGTCCCTTTTTTTGTGACACCTTGAACTTCATGTCCAAACTGTTGTTTCCTTCACTGACCAATTATAAGTCATAATTTTGGGCCCAAAAAGACCAAAAATTCCAAAATCGTTTTGTCAAAATTTTTAATATTGATGTCCAATTGACAACCAAACATGCGTAACGAACCGTTTTGAAACTTTGTAATATTTATTCAACATGTTAGGATGAACATTCAACCAAAAAAATTTAGAATAAATAGTCTTTTATTTGACAATTCAACATAAACAACAGGTATAGCCATAGGCGTTTTTTGCATTTATACATGCTCTAGTCAAAACAGGTTATATACAGCAGACCAAACAGTGAAGAACAGTGAAAAAATATACCATCTAACACAAAAAGTGTTTAGAGGCCATCTCTTTATGAGTTTAGGTATTGCGGCCCATCACCTGATGAAAACTATGTACACACAATCAAGCTTCTTGAACACACATTTATATACACAAATTGAGAAGACTGATTGTGGGGAAAAAAAAAAAAAATATATATATATATATATATATATATATATAACATTGGGGAAAAAAGTATTTTCAAAAATATTTACAATAAACAAGTTAAATTTTTTTCAGGCATGCCACTCCGAAAAGCAGTTTCGTCCTGGAATTAGACACAGGGCTACATCACAGCCCACACTTCCATGGGGTGTCGGTCCTCTTTCCACCCTTCCATTTTCATTTCACTTTACTTTCATTGTCACTATAAATGTACATGAAACAAAAGTCAGTATTTATGAAAATAATAAAGTATCAAATAAAAATATATACAGCAATAAATGATAATGGAAATCTATATGTATGACAATAGAAAGAATACCGTAGCTGAATATGTGCTACATCCCTAATCTTCATATAGAAAGAAGACCACAAATTATACTTTGATCTGATATGCACATCTTATTATTACATACACAAACACGCACTTATATTGCATCAAAATTAACTTTGTCTTGCAATATCAAAAGAAACTTTTACAGCATAAAAAAAAAAAAAAAAGTGAGTTGGCTTACCTCTGCTCGTCGATGGCGTCACCCACGTGTTCAAATCCATCACTATCTTCACTCGAGGACTCTTCCGAAGAAGACGATGATGACGAATTTGGACCACCCTCTTCCTCAAGTTGATCAAAAAGCACAATTGCTTGCGCTAAATTTAGTTTTCCGTTCACACAAAGTCGTCGCTCGCCCCCTCGCTGCTTCAGATTCACTCCTCCCTCTCGTTCGGTGGAACCTCGCGCGGCAGTTATATTTATAAAAAAAAAAAAACGCATTTTGTGCTTCCGCTGTGACTTCGAAAGGGTTCGTTTGATTTGTGTTTTTTTCATGGAGCTTCCGTTTTGAAAAAGGACAAGAAATGATGGAAATATAGACATAAACAAATGATCCATGCAGCGTTTTAATGTTTTTTTGAGAGGACAATAAAACTATAAAACTTAAATGACAATATCTCACGTTTTAGTTGGTCGATTGACTTCAAATAACAACGAGAGTAAACCGCAACTTCCGCACTTTAAAACGAGACCAACCAACGGCATGTGGGTGACGTAATTAAAACGCGAGGGTGCTTCAAAGACGACGTGCGCTGAGGACGCGCCGGCGCGACTCTCAAGGGTTAAGTGTGTTAGAATAATGCGAATAGTTAGATGGTGCCTACGAGAAAAGGTACTATATTGGCACCAATGGCAGCCATGAAAAATTCTTCGTTGTTGTTGTTGTTTTAGTATCGGAATGGCGAATATTCACCGGTTCTGGATGCCACCTTTGTCATGGTTGCTCGCGATCCGCAGAACAAGAGGTGCGTCTCTGTCAATTTATTGATTCATGTCTATTTTGTTATTGACCTGGGTTGCTTTGTATTTGTTCCCAGGGCAGCTTTTGTAAATCCTCTGCGTCCAGAAGGCCCGGAAGAGGAGGAACTCTTCCGCCAGGGAGAAGGTAGGAAAAGCTCGGCAGGCCGGCGAAAGAGCGCCCGAGCGCTGATGTGTTTGTGCTCCGGACAGCCAACAAATCGCGCCGCGTGGAGCTCAGCACCGCGTCCCTCCTTAAGGTGGCGCCCACCGCCGAGGAAAGGAAGATCGTCCACGGCCTCTTCCTAAACACGCTGGACAAAAAGTAAGAGGAGGACATCCACCTGAGAGAGAACGGGACATGTTTTGACATTTGTGCGGGCGTCTCTGGCAGGACGGTGAGCTTCCGCAGCCGTGTTTTGCCTCCTGACTCAGTGTGGATGGAAGACGCCAAACTCAAAGGCTTGGAGATCTGCCACCCGCAAGTGAGCTCGCCTCAAAACATCTTGACCAGACAGAGAAAAAAAAACAAGTTTCCTATTTTTAGGAGAGGAATATTTTCAACCGGATCTTCGGGGGCTTCCTGATGAGGAAAGCCTACGAGCTGGGCTGGGCCAACGCCTGCGCCTTCGGGTAGGTGTCGCTCTCATGCAACTTTTTTTTTTTTTTTCTTCTTCTTAAAAGGAGGGAAAATACACTAACGGCGCACGCCTTCCGTCTCAGGGGGTGCCGACCCGGTCTGGTGGCCGTGGACGACATTCTGTTCCGCAAACCTGTGGAGATCGGATCCTTGTTGCTGCTCTCCTCGCAGGTGGGAGGGACAAAAAGGCAAAAAACTCCGAACCGTGACGCGCGCGGCTAACCTTGCGCTTTCAGGTGTGTTACACGGAGGGTAAGCACATCCAGGTGAGGGTTCACAGCGAAGTCTTTGACCCGATGAGCCGCCAACACGACACCACCAACGTCTTCCACTTCACCTTCGCGTCCGACCGCGACGTCCCCAACATCGTCCCGCAGACCTACGGAGGTACCGATATGTCTCGGCAAAGGACATGCGTCTAGATGTCCAAAATAATCCAATAATTACAGAGAATATTCACATATTTTAAAATAAATACAAACAAATTGTGATTTATGTTCGTCTTAGAACTATTTGGACCGTTGTAAGGAGTTTTCAATTGAACTGTACTGAAGTAAAAAAAAAAAAAAATGTACCCGTAATTTTTGGACGATAATCCGCTACTTTTTTCCTTTATTTTGAATCCTGTTGCTTATGGTCCAGTGCGGCTTAGTTGTTGATTTATTTGGTTTAATAGGTACCACTTTATTTGACAGCAATAACATAAGACTGTCATGAGACCGTCCGATTTATGACATGTCACTATCATGAACATCACCGAATGCTTAAGTCTCATCCAGCAAATGATGTCACTAACTCCATATATGTCCAGCTTGGATCTTTTGTATCCATTCAAAAGTGAAATCATTTGCCGGATAACATGAAATGACATCTGTTTCAAGCATTCATCAATGCTCATGACTAGGGTTGGGCATCGATGGGAACCGATTCTAACACTCCGATGCTCCCGGAATCGTTCGAATTTTAAAATTTCGATTCCTTGTTTCGATGCCCAGACCACCGAGCGGGAAAAAAATTGCTCGACTTTAAAGACTGACATTTATATAAAGTTATAATTAGCCCTGTGAGAAGTTCATTTAATTAAAAAAAATGTTGAGAAGTTAAGACTTTATAAACTATGCAATTTTTTGGACCCTGCATTTTTTGGGGGGGGATCCTGCCTCTTAAAAGAATCGGAATCCGGAATCGTTCGGAACCGAAACGTTGAATCGGAACCGGAATCGTTCAATTTCAAACGATGCCCAACCCTACTCATGACGGTGTCATGTCATAATTATGATTGTCTAATGACAGTCTTATGGCGCCACTGTCAAATGAAGTGTGGCCAAAAACCATAACTAGCAATGAATGAAACAACTGGAACAGTAACTGAAGCAATAATTAGCACCAGAACATAAATATTTACATCGGTGGTGCTGCAATGCATGCTCGGAGGCATGATGGACAACAACAGTGTCGGCAGCAGGTGGCAGCAGAGATGAACTGTCTCCCCCGAGGGAGCTGTGATGACCAAATGAAACTTCTTGAAGCAATGAAGCTTTGCAACCAAGTGGTTCAAAGCTTCATGGTGGTTCATTTGGTCTTATGACAGTTGTTTGATGCCGCTGTCAAATCAAGTGTTACCGGTTAATATCTTTAGGTGTTAATATCCCATAATACAGTGAGGACCGCTGCGGCTTATAGCCCAGTGTGGCTTATCTAGTTTTTAAAAAATGCCATTTTCATGCCAAATTTGGCATGGCGGCTTATAGTCAGGTGTGCCTTATAGTGCAAAAATTACAGTATATGTTTTTGGGGGTATTATGTAATGTATCTCCACGCCCGCAGAGTCCATGCTGTACCTGGACGGGAAACGGCACTTCGACCAAGCGGTGGAGCACTGACGGCCGTAACTCCTTCGCGGCTGCGGATGGTTGGTTCAACCGGATGCAACGCCAGCGGCGCCAAAAAGTTGCAGTCTTTTTGAAGCGGAAGATGTTTTGTCGCTTCCTTTCTTTTGGACTTCCTCTCTGATGATGTTACACTTCCCAACAAAGATTGTTACTTCACACACACACACACAAAAAAAAACTTCACTCTGTTACTGTTTTTTTTTTTTTTTTTTCAATAAATAGATTTTTATTTATGTCCACTCTGCTATATTTTCCCCTCCAGACATGAAAATAAGTCAACCTTTGCTATATTGCTTTTTTTTTTTTTTTTTTACGTGTTTCGCCAAGCGTAGAAATCCGGAAGGTCGAGCTGTCGGGGAATGCGGACGCTTCCAGTTTAGCCACCTGTTTGCTTTCAGGGAGGCGGCGGCTGCGGCTGCCGAGCGTCAGTAACGGCACCACGACGTCTACTTCTTCAAGGTATTTCTGACACATTTTAACTCCATAAGCGGGATTTAGTTTGAAATTAAACAATTTAAAAGGTACTTTTAGAAGATTGCTTAATTGTGTTCTTTCAACCAGCAAAAAATGTTGCTGTTATTCAAAGACTGAAAAAAGGAAAAGTGGCAAATTCCCATCACGCTGCGGCATATCGTTGAGCTAGGAAGTCTTTCAAATATTCCATTTTTCCCCCTGCGATTGGTTTCAGACGCGTATTTGATATTCATCTATCTTATATATATCTCAATGAATGAATGGCTCGGTGATTTGAAAACATTCATTTAACGCCTGTTCTGATTTGTACTTCACAATGATTATGATTCATTTGCGTGCAAAAAAATCACTTGATGCACGACCGCAAGTGGGCTGGCTGGACG
Organism: Corythoichthys intestinalis; assembly: GCF_030265065.1. Lineage (NCBI taxonomy): Eukaryota > Metazoa > Chordata > Actinopteri > Syngnathiformes > Syngnathidae > Corythoichthys > Corythoichthys intestinalis. The sequence goes on along the minus strand of NC_080414.1, from coordinate 581,186 downwards.
ACCACTTCCTGCGCTTTCAAAACGTAAAAGCCGTTCTCCGCAGTGGCGCGTCTATTCTCTGGTTTTATTTTGAAAAGACGGGTGGTGCCGGTGCGGCGACTCTTGCGAGTATACGAGAAGGCGTCGTCGCGCAATCAGTCAATCAGTGGCTCGCTCACTCGGCTGCTTGACGCTCATCTGGACGGAACGGATCGACGCTTCTGCCTCTTTCCGGTACGTGACCGACCGCGTGCGCGGGACTTGACGTGTACGTGTGTCCGTTGATCGCGATTTGGCACAAGTTTGCCGCTGTGCGCGTGCGTTATTCAATCAACGCGCACGAGTACCCCGGCGGCGTGGACCCGCTCTTCCGGTGTGGGCGGGGCCAAATCATCAGCCGCTTCCCTTTTTCCCGCACTTCCCCCCCTTTTAACGGGAAATGGAAACCCGCATTTTTAAGTCATTTCCTCCCATTGACGGCTATAGACGTCAAATCCATTGGAACTGGCAGCGAACGGTCACGGTCCCGTGCCTTTGACGGCGATAGACGTCCGATGCATTTGGACAAGGGGGCGCGGACGACATAATTGCATTCAGCTGAATGACACAAATGCGTGTCGTTGTCAATGATGGAGCTGAAAGGCGCTTTTGTTGCCAAGACGGCCAATCTCGTCTGCCCTTAATCACATTTGGAGCCAACGAAGCCAGCGCACCACTGAGCCTCTCCATAAAAAAAAAAAACTGGAATTCAGCAAAAACATCATCCTCGCGTTTTTCGCTTCATTCCCCTAACTCACTGGCTGCGTGCCATTGTTTGTGGATTGGACGTCTACTAGTGATAAACTCGTTGGTGGAAGGGCAGAGAAGGGGACATCTTGACAAATTGGGATTTCTGAACTCACGCACCTTTCCCCGGCTCGGACGTAACTCCACGTTTTGAGTGTGGAAAAGCCACACGATGGGACGTCCGTCATCGTCATGACTGACTTGACGCTGACTCACGTTTCGATCGTATTCACGCTTCAAAAGAATGACGAGCGATGATTGTTGCGCGAATGCGACGACCGGAATTTCAAGCCCGACGCGTTTTGGAAAACTTTCAAATATTCCAGCGTGCGTGCCTTAAAATACAGTGATGCCGACCCACTTTTTCTTGAACTAACTACCACCTAGCCGCATATACCTGGGCCGGGCAGTAAGAGAGCGAGTTAACAAAAGTCTTAATGGCTCGCATTAAAGATTGAACGCTGATGCACTTATTACACACCCATAAAGTCAATTGAGTGGTTAAATGCACGCGCGCGGGCGGGCGGGCGCTTTCTTCACACTTCCCGTTTGCTTCCTTTCAACACGAAACGGTCGATGTCGTCATTTGGAAAAGACAAACTCATTGTATCCGTCTCGCGCGCGCGCGCGCGCGCACGTCGCACCCTTAGCCCTGCCTGTTTTCGATCGGAGCACTCGGAAAAAATAACTAAACACAACTAGTCTAGGCGTTTGTTTGTCAAAGTGTTCAGTGAAAACAATTTGGTGAAACTACAACTCCCTGCATGCCACTAATGACTTGCATCTGTTTCAAAAAAAGACTTTTTTTTCATTTAAAAAAATTGTATTTTAACAATTACAAAATAGACATTTGTATCGTGCAAAAATTATTTGTGCAAAAAAAGGAAAAAAATATATAATATTTAATATGTTAAAGTTTTTAAAGTGTACAACATCATATTTAATCAGACAATGATTTAAATAAAACAATGTGAATGCAAAGGCCCCTATGTCCTATTAGGCCCGGGACAACATCGTCGACTGGCTTGCACACACACATTGCACATCCCCAACAGAAATAAAATATGTCGGCAACATGCCACGTCCTGTGCCCCCTTCAAAGAGGAGGGTTTTTTTCGGCCAGCAGCAACCAATGCAGGTCATGTAGAAAGGTGGAGGTGGGGAACATACAACTAATTTTGCTACTGAAAGTCGGGCCTGCATCAGAGTTAGCATAACATTAAACTGTGTGAATTTGTGAGGAATTCAATGTGTGAGGAAGCTGCTTAGAGAGAAGTGTCCTCCTGTATGTTTTCTACTGTTAACGTTAATTAAACTGTGAGAAATGTAGTGAACCTTTAATTCATCTACTGTTTCTATGCACCGTGTATCATAATGCATTTGCAAATCCCTTTGAGACAACCTTGTTGTGATATAGGGCTATAAAATAAAACTGAATTGAATTGAATTGAACCTATAGGTGTACCCCCTTCTCCCAATTTTCTTTTTTTTTTTTTTTTTATTTTTTTTATGTGGTCTTAAAGCAGCCTATAGGCGCTTTCATTTTTTGTTGTGTTTGGCTGTGCTTGTGGACAGAAGCAGCAGTCTTTTACCTGAAGGAAGGCTCCATTTTTATTCATTCATTCATTCATTTTCCATGCCGATTTTCCTCACGAGGGTCGCGGAGGTGCTGGAGCCTATCCCAGCCAACTACGGGCAGTAGGCAGGGGACACCTTGAACTGGTTGCCAGCCAATCGCAAGGCACAAGGAGACATACAACCATTCACGCACACACTCCATTTTTATTTGTTTTTGTTATTCCCTGACTAAGAAGGTTTTTTGTTGTTGTTGTTTTTGTTTTTGTTTAGACAGACAATGTTGAGTGGCAAAAACATAAGCGGACTTTAAGGGGGGGCCAGGCCCCCCCTGATGGCCGAAAAGTGTGATTGCATGTAATTGAATTTCTTATATATATATATATATATATATATATATATATATATATAAATTGTAAAGCAAGAAAACTGCAAAAATGAATGAAATTAACAAAAAAAAATTTATAATGGGTCAAAATTATTTTTTCGAACAGATCATGTGACTAGCAACTTAGATGATCATGTGCTTTGAATATATTTTTTTTTTTTAAATAGGGAGGGGTAATTTTATTTTTCAAAAGATTTTTTTCTTTGATTGAAAATATTTTTTTTTTGATTGAAGCAACTTTTTGGGATTAAATTATTTAGACACAGATGTCCTACTCATAATAGGGGCCAAACACAAAAAGGATTGCTTCAATCAAAGAAAACTTTTTCAATAAAAAATTAAGTGTTCAAATGGAAATTTTTCAATCTCAAATATTTTTTCGCATTATAAAACTTTTTCCATGTTTGAATTTTTTTTTTTGATTGAAGTGATTTTTCTTTTTGAAAATATATTTTTTGAAGCAACTTATTTTTGATTAAATAATAAAGACAAATATGTCCTAGCCAAAATGTGGCCCAAACACAAAACAACATTACTTCAATCAAAAAAGTTGCTTCAAACAAAACAAAAATGGTAAATGGTAAATGGTGATATACGTACTCTTATAGCGCTTTTCCCAAAAAAAGCTTTCACATGCATTTTTAAAAATTTAAATTTATTTTTGCATTTAAACATTTTTTTTGGGATTGAAGCGACTTTTTTTTGGGTCGAAAATATATATTTTGATTGAAGCAACTTTTTTTGATCAAATAATAAAGACACAAATCTACCTCCATATGGCTCCGCCCAGTGGATACAATTTTTGACTGGGGTAACTACATTGGCACGACACCAGCGGGCGTACCAAATTCAATGGATGGCGATCTTGGCGAAAAGTATTGCCTAAGCAGCCTGATTTAGAATTCCCCTCTAGAATGATGGGAAACAAAAAACGCTCATTGTTAACTTATTATTATAAATATTCTTGTAAGTAAATTTTATTGCTGACACTGCGTTTCGGGGTCATCTACGTGTTGTGCCCCCCCCTGCCCCAAAAGTCAAACTCCGCCTATGGGCAAAAATGTCTATTTTTTGCATTTCTGGATAGTTAAGAGATTATTAACAAGTTTTTATTTGTGGTATAAGTTAATATAGTTATGTTTAAATATTTGCATTTCAATTTGCTTTAAAAATCCAGAAGTTTATTCTGGAAGTTTTCAAAATCTTACTGTAGTAGTTTTTGAAAACAAAGGTTTAAATCGAACGGTGTCTCACCTGAACCAATATACATGAAAGTTAGTATAAATCAGGGGTTCCCAAACTACGACCCGCGGGCCGGATACGGCCCGCCTCCACATTTGGTCCTGCCCCCTGAACAATTCCCCCCCAATATAGTGTTATTTATTTCCTGGCTTTTTTCTGTGAAGAACCCAGAGGGGGTTATTTGGTTATTATCTATTTCATTAATAGTTTTATTATTTATTATTATTATATTGTATTATATTATATTATAATTTTATTTTGTTCCATGAAGAATCCAGAAAGGGTTATTTGATTGTGGCTTTCTGAAAAACAATACATCTTTACATTTAGGCACTCCTGCAATCATCACACTTTTTCTGTTACAAACTGACCCGGCCACTAATCAGAGAAGGAAAAAGTTATGTGGCCCTCACAGGAAAAAGTTTGAGGACCCCTGAGCCTATCAATTAATTAGGTTCATATTGGTGAGAAATGTCCTGCCCTGATTCCCGTTCACCCAATCTTGTTTGGTCTTATTAATGTCACGTCCCCAGCAAAAAGTGTACATGCATGTTACGCTACCATATTGTCCCTACCAATGTAGAGACCAAACCTACGCCTTTGGGACAGCGGTCTCAAATTTGTGGCCCGGGGGCCAATGGCAACCTATAAGGGGCAAGATTTTTGTATGAGTGTTGCCCGCACACTTATTGCCAAGGGCAATATTTTAAAATAATTTTTTAAAAAAACATATATTTTGAATAAAATGAATTTTGGGGAGAAAAACAACCATTTCTTAAGTAAATAAAGAATTCAAATTTTTAAAAAAGCCACAATTAATAGTAAATATCAATCGTTGTAAATAAGTTGAAAATCATTCAAACACAACATGAAAACAAATTGGGAAAAAAACAAGACTCTAACTCTTTGGCTGCCGTCGACGGCAATAGACGTCCGATCCGTCCGGACGAGGAAACGGCGAGCCGCTTTGTCTGTCCGTCCTTTCGCAACTGGATTGCGTGAGCGTCTTTCCTCCTCTTTGGCTTTAGTTTGAAGCATTAAGTAGATAAAGGCACCAAATGGGGCTTTGTCAGTCTTTCATCAAAGGTCACATTCTTGGCTTTGCCTCATGTTACTTTTTAAACGCTTTATTGATCCTGACAAGGATCAATAAAGTACGTCAACTTCATTCGTCGTCAGTGGCGACTATTTTCTGGTCAAAGAAGAAAAAAAAAAGAAATCTTTGAAAAGAAAAGCGGCCTTTCCCACTCGTCAGCAGACGAACGGGCCGCTCTGATGCCGATTCTCGTTCTTCTTGTTTGCGCATGTTACCCGAAACTAATCGCCTGTCCTTTTGTATACGACGCGCGTCGGCTTATCGCGCACGTAAAACTCAAGGTTGGCCTTTGTCACGCTTTAAAAATGGAAGTGGGTGAGCCAAAAACAAAACCAGTTTCTGGCAATGGTGCATTGTTGACATCCTGTCTGGGACATCCATTTTCTACTGCTTGTGAGAGAGACCGAGAATGTGTTGCCTTGTGACACCGAAGGGAGAAATAGTTCAGCGTTTCTGCAACGTTCCCAGCTGCCAGCTTCGTGTGCGTGTGTTTCAAGACCGGCGCATTTTGAGGGTCTCTTCTTGATTTTGACTCTCAAAAATCTTGGTCAAGACAAGCACCAATAGCTGCCATCTCGGTCAGAACGGAAGCAACCATTGTTTTTGTCCAGTTCTAGATATTCTTCAAATAAAAATCCAGAGCAATGTGAAATTTGGAAGACTTGGTGGTATAGACCTCAGGAACCCATGCCCAAAAAGACAGCAAATCTGGCATTTTGGTGCATGGGAAGCACCCATCTTTCTTCTCGTTTTAGATATTCCTTTAATCAAACTTCAGCCACCAGAGCTAGTTTCATTCTGAAACATGAAATTTGGTCGATGTGTCAATCACGAGTCGAGCTTACAGTGGTATGAAAAAATATCTGAACCTTTTGGAATTTGATCTTTGTCAAAATCACACAGATGAAAAAAAAACAGTGTCTGCTTTAACTAAAACCACCCAAACATTTACAAGTTTTCCTATTTTGACAAGGATAGTATGCAAAGAATGACGGGGGGGGAGTTAACCATCACATTTAATACTTTGTAACCCCCCCGGCAGGAATAACTTCAACCAGACGCTTCCTGTAGCTGCAGATCAGTCTGGCACATCGATCAGGACTAATCTTGGCCCGTTCTTCTCTACAAAACTGCTGTAGTTCAGTCAGATGTCTGGCATGAATCGCTGTCTTTAGGTCATACCACAGCAGCTCGATGGGTTTTAAGTCTGGACTTTGACTTGGCCGTTCCAAATGGTGTATTTTGTTCTTCTGAAACCATCGTGAAGTTGATTTACTTCTGTGTTTTGGATCATTGTCTTGTTGCAGCATCCAGCTTCAACTGTCTGACAGACGGCCTCAGGTTTTCCTGCAAAACTTTTGAATGGACTCTTCCATTAATGATTGCAAGTTATCCAGGCCCTGAGGTAGCAAAACAGCCCCAAATCATGATGCTCCCTCCACCATGCTTCACGGTGGGGATGAGGTGTTGATGTTCCATTTTTCCTCCACACATGACGTTGTGTGTTACTCCCAAACAATTCAACTTTGGTTTTATCAGTCCACAAAATAACTTCTGTGGAGTGTCCAAGCCTTTTTGCGAACATTAAATGAGCAACAATGTTTTTTTAGACAGTAGTGACTTCTTTATTTATTTATTTTCCCTTCAGGCATGACAAATCTAAACAATACAAATACAAATAATTACAAATAATTCAACCTGAAAAGAAAAGGGCAGACGGGAGAAGCCAAAGCTTATTGAATCCGACCCCCAGTATACCATAGGGCGCAGAAAATATCAAATAACAACACTTCCTTCGTGGAGTCCTCCCATTCTTGGCTTCATAGTTGATGTGTGCACAGAGATATTGGACTGTGCCAGTGATTTCTGTAGCAGACACTGTAGGGTTCTTTTTTACCTCTCTGATTATTCTGCACTGAACTCTTGGTGTCATCTTTGGTGGACGGCCACTCCTTGGGAGAGAAAAAAAACAGTCTCTCCATTTGTAGACAACTTCTCTGACTGTCGATTGGTAAACATCCAAACTTTTAGAGATGGTTTTGTATCCTTTGCCACCTTTATACAAATCACCATTCCTTGATCGCAGGTCATCAGACAGCTCTTTTGACCGAGCCATGATGCACATCAGACAATGCTTCTCATCCAGGGCCAGCCCAGCCTATATGCAGACTATGCAGCTTCTTAGGGCCCCTGACCACTAGGGGGCCCCCAATCTGGCAATTGTTTAATTTATATTCTATTTTGTTTACTACACTTTGCTTTATTTGACTTTTGTGTGTTTTGATACTTGATTACAAGCTTAAAAAAAGTTCTTCCTGAACTTCTTTTTTTTCCCTCTTTTAGAAAAAGGTTTGGCGCTATCTACTGTAAGTACTGACAATCATTTGGGGTGAGAAGTTTGAAGTATACAGTGCAACAAAATCTGATTAACATACAAAATATGGATGTATGGGTTGGATTGCATGTATGGGTTTCGCAGTACACTGTGACCAAATGGTGGGCCAAAAATATGGGCCCCTTTGCATTATTTTGCTTAGGGCCCCCAAGTGGCCTGGGCCGGCCCTGTTCTCATCAAGACATTTCTTACCAGGTGTGTGTTTTATAGTGGGCAGGGCGGCTTTAAACCACTCAGTAGTGGTTGGGCGCACACCTGACTTAAGATGTTTGTTAAAGATTGGTTTCAATTTCTCTAAGTGTTCTTAGGCAGAGGGTTCACTTACTTATTTTTCCCACTTCTGTCATTGTTTGCATGCTGTCCTCATTAAAATATGAAAACCTATAAATGTTTGTGGCGGGGGGATAGTTAAAGCAGACACTGTATCTTCATCTGTGTGATTTTGACAAAGATCAGATCACATTGGATGGTGATTTTATGCAGAAATGTGAGACATTCCAAAAGGTTCAAATACTTTTTCATACCACTGTATGAACACACAGGAATTAAGTCAAATATTCTTCAACTAAAATTCGGCCAAAAAAAAAAAAAAAAACACGGCGTTATGATTAAAACCAAACAAGTAGCCTTTTGATGCTCTCGACTGCCAAAAGTCAGTGAGCTCTGGTCTCGGTCTTGAGCCAGCCAGGTAGCTTTATGATGATTGGCCGGTCCCTCCCCCTCGCGACGCTTCTACGGCGCCACCTCCTCCTCCTCCCTGCGCAGTCCGCGTGCCGCACCACTCGGCTCGTCCGTATGTGTGCGCGTCTGCCGCCCTAGAATGGAGACGAGGATGAGAATGGACTTCTCCTCCGTTGTGACTGCAGGCTCAGGTCAGGTAGCGCTGTTGGAGTGATGATAATGATGATGATGATGCTAGACTTTTGTAGCAACCTCATCTCCGTGCCAGTGTGTGTGTGTGTGTGTGTGTGTTAGCCCGCGCTCATGTGTGTGTCTAATTATCGTGAGTGCTAAAGTGCCAGCGCTCAACTCTGTCTGGCTCTGTGTGTGTGTGTGTGTGTGTGTCGTCTCTTACTATTGAAGGCCAAACTTGTGTGTTCACCTCAACTCATTGGTTGCCATGGACAGCGTCCTCCCACTCTAAAGAGATTGGACGTCCATTTCTGTCAATGGCAAGGGAAAATGAGCATTTGCCTACCAGTTGGAGTCTGTCGTTGTCAATGGCAGGCAATTATGAGTCAGGAAAGTTTTCGGTTGTCCGTTTTTTTAATTGGCCAGCAACCAGTCCATTGACAAACATGAAATTTTTGGAAACAAACAGTCCGCCATTTGTCTGGACGTACACCCCGGACCGGTCACCATCAAACTGTAATTTGTTCATGCGTGGCGACCTCTCTCGCCCGTGCGTGCAGGTGAGCCTCGGGCTCCCAGCTGAGCGCCAGCCATGTTGGGTCAAGGCCAGCCCACCTCCAGCACGCTGCAACTGGTCGCCAGCGACGTGAGCGGCATCATGGGGACGCTGGACGCCCGCGAGCTCGACACGGACGGCGCCGACGACGATATTCACCCCGACGACGATGACGGCGGGTCATCAGGTGGGTTGCGCTTTACTGCTGTCATAATACTCAGATCTTCAACTGTATATCAATTCCCAAAAAAACCAAATTGATTTCGATGACTTAAAAAAAAGCGATGACTTTTTTAAATCATCGAATCATACTTCTATTGTGAATTGAAATGAGTTTATCACTACAGTAGTTGACGTCTAATCCATTTCAAGTGGGAGGGTGGAGGCAGAACGTTGGCCGGCTGCCAACGCTCCCACTTCAAAGGAATAGACTTTTAGCGCCCGCCATCAATGGCAGTTGACAAATGGACTGAAAGCATTGGAGGAGTACATAAAGAGAGATAAGTACTGAATCTAGAAAATGAATACAGCTAGGAATAACATAAAAAAATAGAGAAATTTCAAAAATATCTGGTAAAAATCCATTATAATTTCTTCTGTTTGTGGCAGCCATGTTGGTGGGGTCAACATTCCCATGAAACACAATGCTCCATTGTAATTGGTGAAGTGATTTTCTTGGAATGAGGCTAAAAATTCACAACTCAAACCTGTTGTAGAGCACTTATTTCATTCTTTGACTACTGCTGATGGGGCCAGACATCAGATACATTTTGATTGGACAAGGACATTTCAAAAATACCCTCCATGACTATTGAGGGAATATGACCTTTCAGCCAGATTGCCAGAATCACGCCAGCCGAACCGCCGGACCCGCATTGCTCCGATGATCCGGGCCGGCAAAACTCGACAATGAGGCCAAAAGGCAAAACTCCGCGCGTTCACCTTAGTCTTACTGACTACATTTTGAAAGCTGGAAAAAGGCTTCGAAACACCAGTTGACAATTTATTCTGAGTCGACAACAATTATACAGCACAGAGGGACCCAGGCGAGGACTCGGGGTCACCGAATCACAAGTCAACAAAAGGTTCCCGAGAAAAACATGGCAATGCTTAGTTAAACATTGTCTTTTGAAGGCTCTCGCGGGGCTGGCTATGGGCAGGAAGAAGGGTGTGTTCGGGTGTTGTTTTGGATTACTAATAATTACATATTATTGCTGAGTCACCGTCACTGAGGCAACTGGAGTGGGAGATTTTGCCCACCTCGGCATCAAAGGGTCGCTCAGAGTCTTATCCGTTGTTCCTTATAGGACAGGACGTACCGCCATTTGTTCTGGACTGTGATGAAGAAACTGATTGCGGGATTTGGTCTTGGAAACGTGGGGTTGTAGATGTCTTGCCTATCACCTGGTTGTCAGTGTCAGTCTTGCTCGGTCAGCTGCACGAGGCACACGTTGGGCTTCCGTGATCACAAGGCGTCATGCATCTCTTATGCCCTATGTCAAATATATTCTGCTTGTTTTCCTTAAACTATGATATCAATGCTATTTATTTTATATTGGGTACGTTAGAGGAATACAAACAGTCAAACGCTAAATACGAGAAATGATACTATTCCCTTCACTATCAAGAGTACACTGTAAAAACAAAACGACCGTAGTAGTGGTCGAAACCAATATCGATACTTTTGCAGTCAAATATCAAGACTGAAAATTTTAGCACAGATACTTTTCCATACCTTTGACACTCGGAGCGCTTTCAGACGACGGCCTGCCCTTCCTGAACGTCTACAAGACGGTGGGCTTCAAGGACTGCAAGTCCTTCTTCCTGCCGCGTCCCATCACCGCCAGGATCCTGGAGGTGGAACGCTTCACGTCGGCGCAGGACCGCTTCAACGTCAGCCAGCAGAGGAGCGTCAGTAAGGTCAGGCCCGTTGTCCGTCCGTCCGTCTCCGACTCGACCCGCTTCTAAATGGGCGCCGCCTTCCAGTCCATGCCGGCCGTCTTCAAGATCGAGATGAAGCACGGCGAGTTCACCTGGTTGGTGAAGAGGAAGGAGAAACACTTTCAGGACCTCCACCGAGACTTGAAGACCTACAAGGCCGTGCTCCACTTGCCGCTGCCCACCCGCAGGTTGGGGCCCGTACCGAGTGGCGGACGTTTTACGCGTCGAGTAGAAGCCAATGAGCTCGTGTCCCCACGCGCAGTCACACCATCAGGCGACAGGCAGCCAGCACGGGCAGCCGCGACATCCCTAACCTGCCGCGAGGAGGCGGAGACGAGCTGGTCCGGGAGGAGCAAGTGTCCAGCCGAAAGGTCCCCGTTTACTATTTGCTCTCGGGCCACGTTGGGGTCTTGGCGCTCCACTGCATAGTAGAAAAGCCCATACAAAAATGATGAGTGTTTCTACAGTAGTAAATGAATCTCAATCAAAAACAAATTCAGATTTTTTTTTTGTCTTGAGGGGCTTTTTGTTCTGACAGTGTCCCTCCTTTTTCTTCTCAGAAACAACTAGAAGATTACCTCAACAAGCTCCTCCAGATGCCCACCTACCGAGACTACCACGCCATGGTGAGAAGATGTCGAGTAGAAATACAATTGACTGTTCAGGAGAGGCTCATGTCTGAAGGAATCTGACCTTCTAGCCAGACCGCCGGAATCGCGCCAGCCGAACCGCCGGACCCGCGCTGGCGCAGCTCCAACGGCCCAGGCCGGCGGGACTCCGGCCAGAAGGCCAAACCCCGCGCGTTCACCTTAGTCTTAACCCTTTGTACTGACTCCATTTTGAAAGGTTAAAAGAAGGCTCACCGAAAACAAGTTGACAATTTATTCAGGTCGACAGCGATCAAAACGGCAAGGCGAAACAAAAACAGTCAGGCAGGGAGGCAAGCTCGTTCTAAGGTCACCATATCAGAAGTCAACAAAAGGTTCCCGGAGAAAAAAATGACAACACTTCGTTAAACATTGTCTTTTGAAGGCTCTCGCGGGGTGGGCGGGCCGTGGACAAGAAGTGGGGGAAGAAGGGTGTGTTTGGGAATATTGTCTGTTTGTGGATTGGACAGGAGGATTCGGGAGTTACTGTTGTCGTGGCAACGAGGATTGTGGATTTTGCCACCTCGGCGTCAGAGAGGCTCTTGGAGTCTTGTCAGTCATGTTGTCAGTTGGATATCAGGCATTCTCCGGTGCTCCTTGTGTTGGGACAGAGTGTCCTGCTATTTGTTCTGGACTGATCGGGAGGACTGATTGTGAGAGTTGGTGTGTCAATCTTGCTCATGACGCACATGTTGGGCTTCCGTGATAAGAAGGCGTCATGTATCTCTTATGCCCTATAATTTGCTTCTTTTCCTTAAACTATGGTATAAGTGCCATTTACTTTATATTGAGTGTGTTAGAGTAATACAAACATTCAAATGGTAAATACGAGAAACGATGCTATTCCCTGATTAATTATATTAAGTGTGTTTCAGTAATGCAAACAGTTAGATGGTGCCTACGAGAAAAGGTACTCCTTCAGTCGACCTTCTGCTTAAGTAGAGGAGAACGACTTTTGTCGTCGCGCTTAAAAACATTTTCTACTCGATGTCGACACTCCTAAAATTACACTAACGAATGTTCGTTCCCGGTCAAAATGGATCGGACGTTTAGAACTGGGAAAATGTCTTATCCAGAGTAGTGGGGGGAAAAAAAATCCAATTTTCTGGTGCTCGTGCACAAACAAATATCGCATGCGGATATGACAGTTTATCGATGCTTTCCGCACCTTGGCGTTGACGTGCGAGCCCTTTTTCAGACGGAGTTCATCGACGTCAGCCAACTGTCCTTCATCCACGACCTGGGACCCAAAGGCCTGTAAGCGCTTCCGTCGACCGTATCCGCGAGAAGACTCCAAACAGTCTTTTGCCCGTAGGGAAGGGATGGTTCTGAAGCGCTCCGGCGGCCATCGGATCCCCGGCTTCAACTGCTGCGGTCAGAGCAAGATGTGCTACCGCTGGTCCAAACGGTCAGTACCGTCCCAGTTGGATACTTGAACGGCTCCGGTTTCCTCGTATTTGGAAGTACTCTAGCGGCAGCGTTCTTGATGATCTGAAGCTTCCGTTGCAATAGCCCACTCGTCAATTTTGTTCTCCCATGCTATGTTTCAATGATAAACCTTAGCTTAGGTATCCGTAGCCGTCAGTCACACTGAGCCGAGGTCGGCGCCGATCTTTGACCGAACCTTCCCGGCGCGCAGGTGGCTGGTGGTGAAGGATTCCTTCCTGCTGTACATGAAACCCGACTCGGGCGCCATCTCCTTCGTGATGCTGTTCGACAAGGAGTTTGGCGTCAAGATGGACTCCAAAGACACGGACGCCAAGCACGGCGTGCGCGTGGACAGCCTGTCCAGGTCAGTGGAAGCGCTTGTCATTTGCCGCCGACTCTCCCGCTTCAAATGGATCGTGCCGCTGCCGGCGCTACATTCAGAAATCTAGCGCTGTTGACGGCAGCAGATGAGTTCAAAAATAACTTTTGTTCTTCCTCCTGGCCACGACGCAACCGGTGAGTTAATCACTAGTAGTTGTCCAATCCGCTGCCAGGCAATGTAATTGACGTCTACTAATGATCAACTCTGCAGCAGAGGGATAATTGGACATCTGGCGTTGTCTGTGGAAGTGCTCTTTATTATCATTATTAGGGCTGTCAAACGATTCAAATTTTAAATCGAGTTAATTACAGCTTAAAAATGAATTCATCGCAATTCAAACCATCTATAAAATATGCCATCTTTTTCTGTAAATTATTGTTGGAATGGAAAGATAAGACAAGACGGATATATACATTCAACATACGGTACATAAGTACTGTATTTCTTTATTATAACAATAAATCAACAAGATGGCATTAACATTCTCTTAAAGCGATCCATGGACAGAAAGACTTGTAGTTCTTAAAAGATAAATGTTAGTACAAGTTATAGACATTTTATATTAAAACCCCTCTTAATGTTTTCGTTTGAATAAAATTAGTGAAATTTTCAATCAAAAAATAAACTAGTAGCCTACCATTGTTGATGTCAATAATTACACAATGCTCATGGGTGCTTAAGCCCATAAAATCAGTCGCACCCAAGCGCCAGCAGAGGGCGACAAAACTCCAAAAACATTGCACACGGACACTTGGACATTGCACTGTGCTGTCATTTTAATCTGTTTGAGCGGGGCATGTGCATTAATTGCATCAAATATTTTAACGTGATTAATTCAAAACATTAATTACCACCCGTTAACGCGATCATTTGACAGCCCTAATTATTATTATTATTATTTTATTTTTATTTTTTTTATGGGGGTGTGCATAGTTGGCATTCATCTCAGGTAGGATGACCAGCGGTTGGAAACGAGATCTGGAAAAGTACATCATAGACTTCATGATGATATTGACGGGTCAGATTCCACCTTCACTGCGCAACGCCTTTAAGTTGGGAGGTGCCCTACGGTCCGCTTCAGTCATTCGCAGTCGGTCGCAGCGACACATGCAGCAATCCGACGCCGGACTTAGGTTGAAAAATTACGAAAGCTGTATCGCATACAAACAGGAAGGATGGTTTCAGGAGTGATTTGTTCAAGGATTCAAGGTCATTATTATATTTTTTGTACGATGCATGCATTTTGAAACGTTGTGAAAAAAAATCAATGGGAGAAATTAACCACTACAGCATTGGCATTATACTTCGCAATATTTACGTAAAATAAATGCTACCTGCACAGTTATTTTGCTTTTAGCCAAGAATCGAGACTGTTTCACGCCCATATCTATAAAGGATTCAGGGATTTGAGCATTTATTTACAAGAATTTTTACCGGAAAAGCTCTGTTTACATATGGCGGCTGCCACATTGACTGACAGACTAGCATCGTACTCTGACATATTTAGGTAAAATAAATGCTAACTGCACTTTTTTTTTAATTTTTTTATCTTAACCAAGAATCGAGACTTTTTTTACGTCCATATCTATAAAGAATTTAGGCATTTATTCACAAGCATTTTCAAGGAAAAAAGCTCTTTGTGATTGCACCCGTCAGCTTTGACGGACACACCAACAATGCAGGCCACGATTCCTCAGCCCCGTGTCCCATCAATATCATTATGAAGTACATTATGAGTACATATAACATCGGCACTGAATCGCGCTAGCCGAACCGCCGGAAGTTGACAATTTATTCGGGTCGACAGCGATCAAACGGCAAAGCGAAACAGAAACGGCCTCGGGCGGGGAGGCAAGGTCACCCTATCACACGTCAACAAAAGGTTTCAGAGAAAACTGCAAAACTTAGTTAAACATTCAGTCTTTTGAAGGCTCTCGCGGTGCGGGCTGTGGGCAGGAAGAAGGGTGTTTTTAGGATTATTGTCTGTTTGTGGATCGGACAGGAGAATTCGGGAGTTACTGTTATCAGGGCAACGAGGGTTGTGGATTTTGCCACCTCAGCGTCAAAGGGGTTCTTGGAACCTTGTCAGTCGTGTTATCAGATGGATATCGGGCCTTTTCCGTTGTTCCTTGTGTTGGGAGAGGGCGTCCCGCCATTTGTTCTGGATTGTCCGGGAGAACTGATTGCGAGAGTTGGTGGTGCAGACGCTGGCTTGTAGGTGTCTTGCCTCGTCAGTGTCAATCAGTTGCATGACGCACACATTGGGCTTGTGTGATAAGAAGGCGTCATGTATCTCTTATGCCCTATATTGTGCTTGTTTTCCTTGAACTATGATATAAGTGCTATTTATTTCATGTTGGGTGTGTTCGAGTAATACAAAGAGTAAATACGAGAAATGATACTATTCCCTGATTGATTATGTTAAGTGTGTTAGAAAGAATAATGCAAACAGTTAGACCAGCGGTCTCAAACCGACTCCACAAAGGGCCGCAGTGGGTCCTGGTTTTTGTTCCAACAGATCCAGCACAAACAGTTCAACCAATGAGGTTTCTACTAACATAAGCAGCACCTGATTGCAATCAACTGATTACACTTGTAAGAAACCAGATTGGTGAAAAGGTATTTGTCTCGTTTGGTTGGAATGAAATCCAGTACCCCCTGCGGCCCTTTGAGGACCGGTTTGAGACCTGTGAGTTAGACGGTGCCTACGAGAAAATCTCCTTCAGCACGTTATTTCTTCGTACTCGCCAGTATTTACCGGCGACACCGTTTTAGTGCCAATTCGGTACGGGGCAACACCGGTTAGGAAGCGGGTGTACTGACGCCGTTGCGCACACGCCGGCAGGTGCCTGGTTCTGAAGTGCAGCAGCTACCGCCACGCGCGCTGGTGGGGTCAGGCCATCGAGGGCTTCGTGCAGGAGCACGGCGCCGCCTTCCTCAGCGACCATCGCTTCGGATCCTTCGCCAGGGAGGAGGAGAACATCCCCGCCAAATGGTGAGCCCGCCGTCGGGAAAATGAAAGCGGCCTATTTGTCGCCCGAGTAACTCGACACAACGTCGGGGAAAGTGAGCCTCTCTTGTCCGCTGGGAAACACGAGACGTGCCAGGGCCGGCGTCGATGGTTCGGGGACGTCGTTGACCTCGGAGTGGTCCGAATCCTCTTTTTTTTAACTCATGGGCTGCCATGAACAGCGACAGACGGCCGTACAATCCGTTTGGAACCCGAGGGGCCAATCCAAATGGATTGGACATCCAAAAAAAGAAGATTTGGAACATTCTAAAGAGTCCATATTTTCATTTTTTTTTTTTTTTTTTTTTTAAATGTCACATTAAGGCGAAACAAAAGGGAGGAAAAACGACTTTTTTCAATCAACTCAAAAATATTTTAAATTGATAAAAGATGGAAAAATGTTTTTGAAAAGTTTGAATTTTAGAAAGAAAACATCCATCCATTATCTTCCACTCAGTTCGGGGTCGGGTCGCGGGGGCAGCAGCTTTGGCAGGGAAGCCCAGACTTCCTTCTCCCCAGCCACTTCAGCCAGCTCCTCCGGCGGGATTCCAAGGCGTTCCCAGGCCAGCCGAGCGACATCCAGCGTGTCCTGGGTCGACCCCGGGGTCTCCCGCCGGTGGGACATGCGCGGAACACCTCTCCAGGGAGGCGTCCAGAAAGAAAACATGGTCTTTTTAATACAAATATCTATTATTTAGATAAAATTGGGAAAAATCAAATTCAATTTGGCCCTGTGACCTTTTGGCCTCTTGACCCCAAAATTTCAATCACCGCTTCAGTTTTACATTCCAAACATAGCCCGCAAGTTGGATAAGAATCCCTTTATTCGTTCTTGGGTTATCATAAACATACGGAAACGAATGCATAAGCTCCGCCTCTAGTTAGTGGCGGAGGTTATGTTATAATATGTTTGATATAAGAATGGATGAGCGTTAATACGATCGGCGATGAGTTGACTGGCGCTAATCCTCTGTTTTGTCAGGTACGTGAACGGGAAGACCTACATGGAAGATCTCGCCAACGCTCTGGAGGAGGCCAGGGAAGAAATCTTCATCACAGACTGGTGGTGAGTTCCACACGACGGGCGGCGGAATGAGCGAGCGAGCGAGCGGGTCAGTTAGCACCTGCGCTCTGGGCGGCAGGTTGAGTCCCGAGATCTTTCTCAAGAGGCCGATCGTGGAGGGCAACCGCTGGCGTTTGGACCACGTGCTGCGCCGGAAAGCGGTGAGCGCCGGCTAGAACGAGCGCCGCTCCGACGGATCGCCCGGCGTGACCGTGCCCGCTTTGCCGGCAGCGACAAGGCGTGCGCGTCTACGTGATTCTGTACAAGGAAGTGGAGGTGGCGCTGGGCATCAACTCGGGCTACAGCAAGAAAACGCTACGCCACCTTCACCCCAACATCAAGGTGATGCGGCACCCGGACCACGTGTCGTCGGCCGTCTACCTGTGGGCGCATCACGAGAAGATCGTGGTGGTCGACCAATCGGTGGCCTTCGTGGGCGGGATCGACCTGGCCTACGGTCGCTGGGACGACCGGGAGCACCGACTCACCGACGTCGGGAGCGTCACCTACTCGCGGGCGGAAGACGCCGATGCGGTCGACGGCGGCGGCTACGGGAACCCCGCCTTTTCGGCCGACGATGCCGCGGTGCTGCCCAAGGTCAAAGGTCAGGGCAGGATGCGAAGGGCCAAGATGAGCATCAAGCGACACCTGCAGAAACACGGGCTCGCGCACGTCGACAGCGATGACGACATCGACTCGGCAGGTACCCAAAATTGGGGGGAATAATAAAATAACAAAGAACAGAGTAATATAATACATTTTTTTTATGTTTACTCAATTTTTTTTTAAAAGAATATATATTTGAAATGTATTGTAAGGGAAAATGGCAAATATTCAGTCATTTTAATATAGATATATTTTTTAATTGAAAATAAAGGGGAAAAAAAGAGTGTTCTTTTAAATAGCTTGACACACCCCAAAAATGCAGCAGAGCCGAGAACAAAAAGTGGTATTTGCCATTTTTTTTTGACACATGGCAAAAAAAAAGCCACATGGCAAAATCCATTTTGCCACATGGCAAAAAAAATGTTACATGGAAAAATCAGTTTTGCCACATGGCAAAAAAAGGCCTCATGGCAAAAAAAATGCCACATGGCAAAATCAATTTTGCCAAATGGCAAAAAAATGCCACATGGCAAACAAAAAATGACACATGGCAAAATCAATTTTGCCACAAGGCAAAAAAATGCCACATGACAAATCAATTTTGGCACATGGCAAAAAAAAATACTATATTGCAAAATCAATTTTGACACATGGTAAAAAATGCCACATGGCAAAAAAATGCTACATGGCAAAATCCTTTTTGCCACATGGCAAAAAAGTGCCACATGGCAAAATCCATTTTGCCACATGGCAAAAAAAAATACTATATTGCAAAATCAATTTTGACACATGGTAAAAAATGCTACATGGGTAAAAAAATGCACATGCTACATAGCAATATCGATTTTGCCATATGGCAAAAAAATGCTACATGGCAAAATCAATTTTGCCATATGGCCAAAAAAATACTACATGACAAAATCAATTTTGCCATATGGCCAAAAAAATACTACATGGCAAAATCTGTTTTGCCACATCGCAAAAAAAAATGCCATATGGCAAAAAAATGCTGCATGGCTAAAAAAATGCTACATGGCAAAATTGATTTTGGCACATGGCAAAAAAATACTATAGGGCAAAATCAATTTTGACACATGGTAAAAAATGCCACATGGCAAAATCAATTTTGTGACATGGGTAAAAAAATACTACGTGGCAAAAAAAATACTACATGGCAAAATCTGTTTTGCCACCTCGCAAAAAAATGCCATATGGAAAAAAAAAATGGAACATGGCAAAAAAAATGCTACATTGGAAAATCAATTTTGGCATATAGCAAAAAAATGCCACATGGCAAATACCACTTATGGTTCTCAATCCCTCCAATAATGTGTGCATGGTGTTTCTTTTATGGATGTGAGAGTATTTTTGCCAGGTGTTTTGTTGTAAATATGAAGCCCTTTTACAGAAAGTGACGCGGACCGCAACCTGCCGCCGGGCGCCGCCGACGACTTGTGCGGCAACACCCGCTTCTGGCACGGGAAAGATTATTGCAACTTTGTGCACAAAGACTGGATCGAATTGGACAAACCCTTCGACGGTAACGCCCGCCGTCGCCGCCGAAGTTGGCCGACGCGCCTTTTCACCCCGCCCTTCTCTCTCTCGAGATTTCATCGACCGCCACGTGACGCCGCGGATGCCCTGGCACGACATCTCCTCGGCGGTTCACGGCAAGGCTGCGCGTGACGTGGCCCGCCACTTTATTCAGCGCTGGAACTTCACCAAGGTCGGTCGGGAGGACGGCGCGGGTCGTTATCTGAGTCAGCCGGTCGAGGACGCTCGTTTTTGTCTTTGCGGGCCAGATCGTGAAGCCGAAATATCGCCTGCTGTCTTTCCCGTACCTTCTGCCCAAGTCGCACACCACCGCCGGACATCAGCGCTATCGCGTCCCGGGATGCGTCCGCGCCAACGTTCAGGTGAGCCCGCATTTTTTGCCCGAAAAAAATGTCCCGACGGACCGGAAGACGGCGTGGTTTTCAGGTCCTGCGCTCGGCGTCCGACTGGTCCGCCGGCATCAAGTACCACGAAGAGTCCATCCACAACGCCTACGTGCACGTCATCGAGAACAGCCGGCATTTCATCTATATCGAGGTACGTGCGCCGACGGCTTCGGAAACGGAACGCCGCGTCACGCCGCGTCACGCCGCGTCACGCCGCGTCACGCCGCGTCACGCCGCGTCACGCCGCGTCACGCCGCGTCACGCCGCGTCACGTGTTTCCTTCCAGAATCAATTCTTCATCAGTTGCGCGGACAACAGACACGTCTTCAACAAGATCGGGGACGCCATCGCCGAGCGCATCATCAGAGCGCATAGGTGCTTTCTTCGTGACGAGCGCTCTTTTCGGACGGAGCAAAAAATAGATAAATGTCAATGGTTTCAGGGAAGGTCAGAAGTACCGCGTGTACGTAGTGACGCCTCTGCTGCCGGGCTTCGAAGGAGATATTAGCACCGGGGGAGGGAACGCCATCCAGGCCATCATGCACTTTAACTACAGGTGCATACCCTTTTTTAATTGAAGATATATTTATATTATCTATGCAGTATGAATGGCCTTCTTCAAAACTTTTCATACATAGGGCACACCAAATTATAAGGCGCAGCAGCAGTGGTTGAGGTTGCGTGATGCATCCACTGGATAGAGCCGCATTAAACGGAATGACATGGCACCATGAACCAAAATTGATCCATATATAAGGTGCACTGTTTGAGAAAATGAAAGGCGCCTTATAGTGCGGAAAATAGGGTCATCTAAAAAAAAATGGTCCGCATTTATCAAAGAGTCGTGGCTGGCTCCAATCCCTTTGGAACGCAGCGATCATTAGACGCACTGTTCCGTTCGTCATTTTTAGGACCATGAACAGAAGCGACCACTCAATCATCTCGCAGCTGAAGAGAGAAAGTGAGTTACGTGAGCGGAAGCCAGGTTACGTCGGCTAACCCCGAACGCTTTGGCGCAGTGGACGACCAGTGGATCAACTACATCTCCATCGCCGGGCTGAGGACGCACGCCGAGCTGGAGGGCAAGCTGGTCAGCGAGCTCATCTACGTGCACAGCAAGATGCTCATCGCCGACGACAACGTCGTCATCATCGGTGAGTGGACGGCTGGGCGGGCGCCGGCGAAGTTGCCCCGATTGACCGCCGGGCGACCCGCAGGCTCGGCCAATATCAACGACCGCAGCATGCTGGGAAAGCGGGACAGCGAGGTGGCCGTCATCGTGGAAGATTCCGAGACCGTGCCGTCCGTCATGGACGGCGCTGACTACCCGGCTGGACGTTTTGTCTTGTCGCTGCGCATCGAGTGCTTCAAGTAAGACGTCGAGTCTTGTGACTCGTGTAAATGTGACGGTGCTAAATTGAACATCTAGCTGTCAACGGCAGGTAAACTAGGGCCACCTCCGCTACTTAATTAGCAAAATAATCAACTGTTTAGACGTTGGTGACGTCAGTTTTTTTTTTAATACAAAAAATACATTTTAAAAAATATATTCATTTCATTTTCACGTCTTTTGTTAACAAGCCTGAATAATTTTTTTTTTAATCAAATCCAAAAGTGGAAGAAAAAAAATTCAATATTCTCTTTATCTTTATTCCTTTAAATCCTATTTGTGGACTTCGGATGTCAATTCATGTGACTGACTTTGGCGGGACACACAAATCCGGCCCCCGTGCTGCCAGTTTTGTTATGACTATTTTTTTTTTTAATGAAATATATTTTCATTTCAACTTATGATATATAATTACAATTCTTTTGATACAATTGATTTTTGGGCTATATTTGTTTCCTACAGGACCATTTTGGGCGCCCACAGCGACGCGAGCATCGACGTTTCGGACCCGGTCAGCGACCACTTCTACAAGGAGGTGTGGATGAGCACCTGCGCTCGCAACGCCACCATCTACCAGAAGGTGGCGACAAACGTCTCCCGCGTCACCGTCTCTCTCCAAAGCGAGGCTTGACACAATCTCTCCGTGTGGCCGGTCTTCCGCAGGTCTTCCGCTGTCTTCCGTCCAGCGACGTGCGCAACATCTCGGAGCTGGAGAGCTACCTGGGCAAGCCGGGCTTGGACCGGGAGGACCCGGCGCGAGCGCGCGAGGAACTGCGCAAGATCCGCGGTTTCGCCGTGCAGTTTCCCCTGCAGTTCCTGGCCGAGCAGAACCTCCTCCCTCCCATGGGCTCCAAAGAGGCCATGATGCCCATGGAGGTTTGGACCTGAGACGCCGAAACCCTCGCTTCGACGGAAACGGACCGCCGATCCTTAAGAGCGGGATGGCGAGCCGGCGTAAAATGGGAAAAGGATAGTTTTGCCTTTCCCTTGTGAACTCATTGGTTGCCATTGACCGCGCTAGACGTCCAATCCGGATCAGACATCTAGCGCCGTCAATGGCAGTTCAAGCATTACATCGGTGCCCTAAAAGAGTTCAAGTTCTCAATTTTTACCATACGGCGAGACGCTTCGGAAATACGCAAAATGAGGACTCCATTTCAGCAGATACCAATGTGGCCGCAACACATGCAGGCGGTTCAAACCTACAGCGTTTCGTCGCCTTTTCTGGACTTTTGTTCATTCAGGAATCGGACGTCCGGCGCCTATCGATGGCGCTAGAACGTTTGTTCGCTCGCCCCTGGCCCTCCCACTTCTGCCGGATCGGACATCTCCGAACGATACGCTCACTGAAAGGGTTTAGAGTTTTCAAGAGCCACTTGATCAGACGTCCATTGCTGGCACCGAAAGAGTTACGGCAAAGCCTCGGAGAACCCGTCGTCCGGTGGACGTCGAGAAGACCCGAGCGCCCCGTCTCATCGCACGCCTCCGAGCCATTTGGTTTCTCCCAAGGTGCCAAACCTTCGATGACCCTTCCCCAAAGAGGCGCTCCATCAAAGATTCCGGCAGTCCCTGGCCTTAATTCGGACGACCTTTTGCGGTCGTACCGCGAGCCTCGCCCTTACCGATTGCGTGTGACTCTAAGTGGACATCTTGCACGTCGTCCGTGTCGTTGATTCTCCGCACGTTCCCCCGAATGCGACAAACCTCAGTTCCGTCCTCGTCTCGACCTTCTTCGGGTGACCTCGAAGTGAAATTCGTGCATGTCACGCGTCCCTCTGCGCGTGTCCTCCACCAAATGCATTATTTGCACAGACTTTGTGTTGTGTGAACGTCCGGTCCTACAAATAAACCAATGGTTAAGTTTCGAGTGCACTTCGGTGTCACGCGTGGCGTCATTCCTCATCTTCACAAAGGTCAACTTGGGCAAAAATGCAAGCGGTTTGGACGAGTCTGGTGTCCTAAGAAAACCTCCGAAAGTGTTCTCACTTCACCCTTTGTGCCACTGGGTGACGCCAGAGTAACAAAATAGTGTTACTCCTCACCGTCACATGAAAAATACTGCACTGTTTAAGAAAAATAACTCAACATTGTGAAAAAGTCTTTCATGTATTTACATTTTGAGATGATTTTAAGCTATCTTTTGATTCAATGCCTCTTTAATTATTGAGTTGTTTACGATACGCACCACGTGAATGACCTGTCTCCTAAATGAAAGAATAGACTCATCAGACCAAAAAAATGCTTAAATGGACCTTTTTGATTTCTTTGTTATATATAATTGGACAAGACGGGCATCTTTGTTGTTTACAAAATGCAACCATTTCTCCCCCAATACGGGGGGATGATCCTTGCACTCATTGGACTAATAAACTGGACTGAGCTCATGTGGAAAATGGTGCATTGCTGCCATCTGTTGGTGTTCTCTATCGGAATGGACGAGTATGCCAGTCAATGGCAATGAATGTTCATTTAAAAAATAATACCAAGTATAAGGATATCGGATTAAAAACCGGCAAAGCTGCTCTCAACTTTCGCCAAAGTGATTGATGTCATTGGCTGCCAATGACGTCAAAAGACGTCCAACCTATTTGGAAGGGGAATGAGTTCTTTCCAAACGAGCGGTGATTTGGGTTGTGGCGTCACGGTGGGCGTGTCCGCGTGACGTGAGCGTCCGGCCACTCCCGGGAAACGCGCGCGCGGCCGGCGAATGACGCGCTGTGCGAGGAAGGCGCGCGTCCGTGCAGGTGGAGGCATGTAGCAGTACCTGAAGCCAGCTCGTCGTTGCGTCTTCTTCTTCCTGACGTCGCCCGCCCGAGCGGAAGAGGAGGAGAAGGAAGGGAAGGGAAGGGAAGGGAAGGGAGGAGTAGAGGACGTGAGGACGCTTCCTTCCATCTTGAACGGCGGCGGCGGATTCCGCCGCCATGGCGAGCGACTCCCCCGCGAGGAGTCTGGACGAGATCGACCTGTCTGCTCTCAGGGTAGGTCCGCGTGCCTGCCTGCCTGCTGCGTGCGTGATGCCCAGCACCTGTCCTGTCTTGAACCCTTTTTCCATCTATCCATCCTTTCTCTCCCCTGTGCCCGGTGCTGCAGCTATCGTGCGCGTGACAGATTTCTCGCCGATTCAGGCCGAGCGCGTGCGCGCGTTCACACCTCGAAACGCTTCGCTTGGCCGCACGAGCACGCGCTCGCTCGCTCGGTGTGAATCCCGACGTGCGTGCGCGCGCGCGCACCAGTCAGTTTCCGCCATTTCGCGATGTTGTGGTCACAGCAGCCCGTCAGCCACGCGCACGCGCGTTCCTCTAGCTGAGGAATGTGTGGGCGAGCGCGTGAGAGAACGGCACCTTCTCGCGCGTGCTCGTGGCTCTCCTTTTCTCTTGATGATTGCAATTGCACAACACGCGGCGGCGAGTCTGGACGTGAAGAAAAGGAGGGTGCGACTGACTCAAGTGCGCGTGCGCGCACGCGCGCGCGAAATAAGGGCCTCCAACGTCTCCATCAGTGAGGAGAAATTAGGTCACAGATGACACGCACGCACTCACTCACTTCCTGCTTTTTGCCCATTCCTCATTTCCCTTTGTGCGTCTTTTGCTAGGCCAGCTGCATGCGCGTTTATGCTACCTCACCGCACGGACGGCGATAGACGTCCAATCCATTTGGACCGGGACGGATCGGCAGCGGTCGTTCCCACGGTTCAAACGAATTGGACGTCTGTCCCCGCGTCAGTAGCGCTCCAAATGAATTGGAATGTATTTTGAAGAAGTGTTGACATTTGCAGGACCCGGCGGGAATCTTTGAGCTGGTAGAACTGGTCGGTAACGGAACCTACGGCCAAGTTTACAAGGTGAGACCAGGTTTTGCATCTGAGTCAGCAGACAATTTTTAGGTCCTTTGCCGGTTCCGATTGCAATCTGCGGTAGGGTTCGAGTTTCTTCAGGTGTAATGAAGGTTCTTAAGGGGGCCAAATGTTCCAAAGGTGCCAACCAAAAAAGCTATTAATAGGGTCATCCACATTGTTTAGATCTTCTACTTTAGATTAAAAAAAAGTTCTGGCAGTTTGCCGTAAGGTTGTAAACACATTTTTTTTGCAAGGTTCCGGTTGTCTAGCTGTTCTGCAAGAGGTGATCCGGACATTATGTTGCCCTAGAGACTAAAACATCCGAATCGGGAATGACCGAGACTGACTGAACGGAACGAGACTAAGACTGAGAATCGACGAGATTAAAACTCGAGACCGAGGCCGATTCTTTTAGGCAATCGACACCAGAGCAAGACCTTTGAAATGTGTCAGAAACCAGTACTTGAGTGTACATGAACAAGAAGGTTGGAACTGAGCGAGTTCTAGAGACTTGAACATTCCGCCCCTGCATCAAAAGATTCTTGTAGACCACGACAAGGGGAAGCAACTTCCATGTCATCAAGATTGTATATATATATATATTTTTTTTTTTTATGTTCATCTACACATTTTGCAGTGGCCGTGCTTGCAGCGATGCACCTTTTTTGCTGGTGTTGTTTCTCGCAAGAATCTCAAATCTTGCGCGAAACCGCTCGCGAAGCGGTTCGGATGAAGGCGCGAGGAATGCCGGGCCTGCCCCGACACAGCACCTCACCGGTGCCGTTGTTCTCCAGGTGACGGCTCCGCCTTTTCTCTCCCTACCAGCACGCGTGTGAGACTTTTAGCGCACACGCGTAAAGTGACTATCGCGGGAGCGATTGCGCTGCCTGCGGGCGTCCGTGTTGCAGGAAGAGAGATAAGCAAACAGAGATTCTATCTCATCCTCTGGCTTGACTTTTATTGCCTGCCGCCGCCTCGGTGTCGCACTGTCAACCCGTGGTCACGTTCGATGTGGCCTACCGAATACCGCTGACGCCATACTAACCGTTTCAACTCCATATCGTTACTTAAATAGATCCCATTTTCCATACTGCTTAGGTATGAACCCCAAAATTCCATGTTATTTTTCAATGAATTCTTTCAGTCAATATTTTTGAGCCCAAAAAATAAACACGTTCTCCAATTCTCCCTAAATGAAGAGCAATTGACCCAATATACGTAACCATTGAATGCAAAATCACAGGACGTCCCGTTGATTTGGACCTTTAGGGGCAAATTTGGCCGACCCCACCCACCGAAAAACCCATAAAAGACAACAATGTGCCTGAAATCAAGTCACAATATGCTCCGTTCCAAAGCTATTATCACGTGCTTTTCTTTGAATGTCTCATCGTATGCCCGGCGAAAATCCGACAACCCGGCCAAAAGGCCAAACTCCTCGCGTTCACCTTAGTCTTAACACCTTGTACTGACTCCATTTTGAAAGCTGGAAAAAGTTGACAATTTATTCAGGTCGACAGCAATCAAATGGCAAGGCGAAACAGAAACAGACTCAGGCGAGGAGGCAGACTCGTTCCAAGGTCACCATCTCACAAGTCGACAAAAGGTTCCAGAGAAAAATGACAACAATTGGTTAAACATTTAGTCTTTTTGAAGGCTATCGCTGGGCGTGCTGTAGGCAGAAGAAGGGTGTGCTTGGGCGTTGTTTAGGATTATTGTCTGTTTGTGGATTGGACAGGAGGATTGGGGAGTTACTGTTGTCGGGCTAACGAGGGTTGTGGATTTTGCCACCTCAGCGTCAACGGGGCTCTTATCAGTCGTGTTATCAGTTAGATATCGGGCATTTTCCGATGTTCCTTGTGTTGGGACACGGCGTCCCGCCATTTGCTCTGGAATGTCCGAGGTAGGTAGGTAGGTAGGTAGATGGCGATGTTGTGTGGAGTGCCTTGAAAGGTGGAAAAGCGCTATACAAGTATAACACCATGATTAATGAGGCAACTGAGATGGGAGGTTGGCGCACCTCACCGTCTGAAAGGCACCGAGCTATCAACTTAGTTGTTTTTGTTATCGGGTGTTGTGGTAGTACAGGACGTCCCGCCATTTTTTCTGGACTGTCTGGACGAGCTGATTGTGGGATTTGGTGCAGAGGCTGGCTTGTAGATGTCTTGCCTATCATCTGGTAGTCAGCAACAATCCCGCCCAGTCAGCTGCATAACACGTGGTCGGCTTCCGTGGTCAGAAGGCGTCATGTATCTCTTATGCCCTATGTCAAATATATTCTGCTTGTTTTCCTTAAACTGTGATATAAATGCTATTTATTTTATAATGGGTTTGTTAGAGTCAAACAGTAAATATGACAAAAGGTACTATTCCCTTCACCGGATACAACATTTCAGTGTCGATACGTCTTGAATTTTGCTGCCTGAATGGGCAAAAGTAATCTACAGTCAGTCTATCTCCTCTATACTGCCAGAAGAAGAATTTCATGCTCTTGCGCGAGATGGCAAGCGATCCAGTTGTTTCCATGTTTTGCCGATTGTGGAACAGAACGCGTTCGACTCAAATTCCAAATACGCACAAATGACATCGGCATTACGACCGTTACTGTACGACATTTTTGTGAGGTTTTTCATGCTAGTACTGACCAAATCTATCGGTTTGGGGGTTCCAACTTCTTTGTGTTTGTGCATCAGGGTCGCCATGTCAAGACCGGCCAGCTGGCGGCCATCAAGGTCATGGATGTCACGGGAGTACGTCAAAGACACACACGCTCACACAATCGCAAATCTGCAATAAATCTGCCACATTTGAGCGCAACTGTACACAAAGTCACTTTCACGCCGAGTAATGTGTGTGTGTGTGTGCGTGCGTGCGTGCGTGCGTGCACGTCAGGATGAGGAGGAGGAGATTAAAGCGGAGATCAACATGCTGAAGAAGTACAGCCACCACAGGAACATCGCCACCTACTACGGCGCCTTCATCAAAAAGAATCCTCCCGGCATGGACGACCATCTGTGGGTGCGTACGCTTTCCTTCGGAGGGCCGAAATATTCCGCTCGCGCCGTCGACGGCCGCTAAACTAAAGTACAGGGCCGTCACCATAAATGTATTCATGGATTAGCAAATGAATCATTTATTTTTATGGCCAATCAACTGTTTAGAGATATTGTTGATCTCAAAATTGTTTGCACCCTTTAGTTTCAGACCCTAAATAACCTTCCGCACCCTATTTTTATTTCCCTCATAAAACAAAGGGGAAACGGTATTGTCTTTTTTTGTTGTTAAAAAAAAACCCCAGAATATTCTTTTTTTATATTTATTCACCCATTTTTTAATTTTTTATTAAAAGTTTGGATGAACAAAATTGTAGGAAAATTCTCATCACTTTTGCATTTAATGAGATTTTTTAAAAAGTATTTTGTTAAAAAAATTTAACACTTTGTGTTAGTACAAACATTGACTTCATAATGTATTGACGGGGTGCGGGGCCGATAAATAAAGGGCCTGCATTGTTGTCAAGGTCGTCAAAGCTGACCGAGTGGAATCGCAGACAAAGAGCTTTTTTTGTTGAAAATTCTTGTGAATAAATGCTGAAATCCCTACATTCTTTAGAGATATGGATGTAAAAGAGTCTCGATTCTTGGTTAAAAGCAAAAAAACTGCAGTTAGCATTTATTTTACGTAAATATGTCGGAGTACAATGCTAGTCTGTTAGTGAATGTAGCTAGAGCTAGAAGGTTTACATTATGTAAACAGAATAAAAGCTTAAATCTCGAAATTCTTTATAGATATGGATGTAAAACGGTCTCGATTCTTGGTCCAAAAAAAAAAAAAGTGCAGTTAGCATTTCTCTTACATAACTATGTCAAAGAATGATGCTAGTCTCTTAGCTCTTTGTTGTGATAAGGGGGCTGCCACAATGGCTTTTTCCAGTGAGTTCTTTATAGATATGGACGTAAAAGTCTCAATTCTTTGTTAAAAGCAAAAAAAAAAAAAACCTGCAGGTAGCTTTTATTTTACGTAAATATGTGATGGCCGCCATATGTAAACGGAGCTTGTCCAGTGAAAATTCTCGTAAATCCTTGATTTCTTTATAGGTGTGGACGTAAAACAGTCTCGATTCTGGGTTAAAAGCAAAAAAATGTGCAGTTAGCATTTATTTTACAGTAGATAAATATTGCGAACTATGATGCCAATGCCATAGCGGCAAATTTCTCCCACGGATTTTTTTTTCACGTTTCAAAATGCATGCATGGTACGAAAAATATAATATTTACCTTGAATCCTTGAACAAATCACTCCTGACACAATCCCTCCTGCTTGTATGCGGTACAGCTTTTGTACTTTTTCAACTTAAATCCGCCGTTGGATCACTGCATGTGTTGACTCTGCGAGCGACTGCGAAAAACTGAAGCGGACTTTAGGGTGGCCCCCAAGTTAAAGGCCCGTCAATTATTATGAAGTATATAGTACAAAAAAAAGTCGACGCACGTGTTCGCAGACTGCACAAAATGATGCGGCGGGGCGGAACTGGCCCCGGGCCCTACTGTTGCACGACCCTGTGTTAGCTGACGGTTTCCTTGAGGCGCGTCAGCAAAGATGCGTTTAAGAATCGGAATAATCCCCGAATGTACCTTGGCGGCAATTTGAGTCGGTCTCCGCAAAGTGGAGGTGACGTGTGTTTCGTGCTGACTATTTTTCTGTTTGTTAGCTGGTGATGGAGTTCTGCGGCGCCGGCTCGGTGACGGATCTCATCAAGAACACCAAAGGCAATTCCCTGAAAGAGGAGTGGATCGCCTACGTGTGCAGGGAGATCCTGAGGGTGAGTCGCTCGCCCGTGGAAGCGGGCGGACGGATGGTTAAAGCGTTTGGTCCTGTCCCGCAGGGTCTCACTCACCTTCACCAGCACAAGGTCATCCACCGCGACATCAAAGGTCAAAACGTGCTCCTGACCGAGAACGCCGAAGTCAAGCTAGGTGAGGCGACGGCCTAATCCCCAACCGGCCTAATGCCTAACCGCCCATCGACCATCCCGGCTTGTGGCGTTTCAGTGGACTTTGGCGTCAGCGCTCAGCTGGATCGCACGGTGGGCCGACGGAACACCTTCATCGGGACTCCTTACTGGATGGCGCCGGAGGTCATCGCCTGTGACGAGAACCCGGACGCTACCTATGACTTTAAGGTAAGAAAAAAAAAACCTTTATTCGGTACGGAAGCAGTGAATGAGAGGGAAAAGCGCAAGAACGCCGGCCGGCCAGGATATTTTTAGCATCTAACAAGTACGCGCTGTGAAGCTAGCACGCCGGCAGGCCAGCCGGGACGTTAAGAAAAGTGAAGCTGCTTGTTTTGTCTGTTCCCGCAGAGCGATTTGTGGTCGCTGGGTATCACGGCCATCGAGATGGCCGAGGGAGCGCCGCGTAAGTCGCTCGCTTCGGATAGGTTGGCCGCCCCCCCACTAAATACTAATTGTTTATTCTCCTTTTTTCTTATGGTTGGATCGTCTCAGCTTTGTGCGACATGCATCCCATGAGAGCGCTCTTCCTCATTCCCCGAAATCCCGCCCCCAGACTCAAGTCAAAGAAGTGGTGAGTCATGTGACGCAACTTCTCCAATCTGCAGAATACCATCGTCGCAGTCCTCCAATTTTTAATCCGCTCAAAAATACTGTGTCGATACAACACAGATTAAAAAAAAAAAAAAAAACTTTTTTTTTTTTGTATGAACTGTTTGAGTGTTTCTCCATTGATGGTCATTATTTAGGACCCCCCCTCCCCCCCCCCAACAAATTGCCCCAAAAAGAAAATGACCTGTAAATGCCCCCAAACCAACAGAAAGTGATTTGAAATCAAATGGTAGGGACCCGGAAATGCCGCAAAATCAACAAAACGTGAACCAAAAACAAGCTCATTGCCTGCCATCTAATTGCAGTCAATGGCGGTGAATGAGTTAAACATTACGTGAGATTTTTGTTCAATTTCAAACGTGGCCGGTTGTCCAAGGTCCAAGAAGTTCCAGTCGTTCATCGAGAGCTGCCTGGTGAAGAGTCACGGGCAGCGGCCGAGCACGGAGCAGCTGCTCAAGCACCCCTTCATCCGCGAGCTGCCCAACGAGCGGCAGGTGCGCATCCAGCTCAAAGACCACATCGACCGCACCAAGAAGCGCCGCGGGGAGAGAGGTGATGTGACCGCCGTGGTCACTTGAAAAAAAAAGTATCCCTCCAACACGTGACCTTTGACCCCCAGATGAGACCGAGTACGAGTACAGCGGCAGCGAAGAGGAAGACGAAGAGCGGGACGTCGGGGAGCCCAGGTACGGGCGGCCCGGACCCCGCCCCGCCCGTCTCTAACCCCGCCCCCTCCTCCCACAGCTCCATCATCAACATCCCGGGCGAGTCGACGCTGAGGCGGGACTTCCTGCGCTTGCAGCTGGCCAATAAGGAGCGCTCGGAGCTGATTCGCCGGCAGCAGTTGGAGCAGCAGCAGAACGAGGAGCATAAGCGCCAACTGCTGGCCGAGCGGCAGAAGCGCATCGAGGAGCAGAAGGAGCAGCGCCGACGCCTGGAGGAGGTGCGCGTTTCACC
The DNA here is from genome assembly GCF_030265065.1 of Corythoichthys intestinalis. Taxonomy (NCBI): domain Eukaryota; kingdom Metazoa; phylum Chordata; class Actinopteri; order Syngnathiformes; family Syngnathidae; genus Corythoichthys; species Corythoichthys intestinalis. Next base: position 549,495 of record NC_080414.1, on the reverse strand, counting down.
CCGAATGGCTTTGAACGCGCGCCCTCACCATTTTTCCCCACCTTAGCAACAACGTCGCGAGCGCGAAATGCGCAAGCAGCAGGAGCGAGAGCAGAGGAGGCGGTACGAGGAGATGGAACAGATTCGCCGAGAGGAGGAGAGGCGGCACGCCGAGAGGGAGCAGGTACCGCTGGAAATTTTCACGCTTTTAAAGTGATGACAAATGAAAACCTCATTCAATCTAGTCTTGAAAACCAAAACCGACACACCAAAAAGCTCCTTTTCCTGTCTTTCTGCCTTTGGGAGATCTGACGCTAACACGCTAGCTTGGCCTTTCGCTTGCTAACGCTCCACCCTTTTTTTCTTCTTCTTCTTCTTTTCCTCGACGCTTGGTTAGGAGTACATCCGTAGACAACTGGAGGAGGAACAGAGGCAGCTGGAGATCCTGCAGCAGCAGCTACTGCAGGAACAGGCCTTGCTGCTGGTACAGTAACATAGCCAAGCGGGGGCGATAAACGTCTTTCAGTTGTCATTCGCGGGTCTGACATCCCAAACTCTACCAGCTTCATGCTAACATATCATGTGAAAATCCAATTGCAAGCTAAGAGAAATTAGCACAGACCTATCGGTACGTTTTTTTCCCCCACTCTGCTTTGCGGTAATGACCGTAGATATCGCCCATATCAAACTGTGACACATCCGGTTCCATATACGCGATATCTATGGGAACGACCACTTTGACGAGCTGAGCGCCTTCTCTATTTCTTCTCCTTGAGCTCAGTGCCGCCACCGGGCATGTTGTGGCACGACATGGTACCGCACTCCCGATTTGCGGGAAGTCCCATTAGCTTCCGCGCACATTTCATTGCCGTTTACGGTAACGACGTCCAAAAAGATGTGACGGAATGTCTCGCGATTTTGCGTCCAGGAGTACAAGCGGAAGCAAATCGAGGAGCAGCGTCAGGCGGAGCGCCTGCAGAGGCAGCTGCAGCAGGAGCGAGCGTACCTGGTGTCGCTGCAGCAACAGCAGCAGCAGGATCCCCAGCAGCCGCAGCAGCGCCCTCCGCAGGACAAGAAGCAACTGTACCACTACAAGGACCAGGCGCCCGGCGCCCTCAACGACAAGCCCGCCTGGGCCAAGGAGGTACGGGCGGCGGCCGAACTTTCATGTATCCGCGGCGCCTCGTTTCCGTGCTTTTACAGGTCGGCCTTGGATTTTTTCCAGTATATTTTGCGTAAAGATGGCCGTCGGTCACATCGAGCTCTCGATGTTTGTTTAGTTGATGTGATGTTACTTGATGATGTGTGTGCATATTGGTTTTGTGTGTGTGTGTACTCGGGCTGGGCCATTTCTGTTCATTTGACAAAAGTACAACAAAGTACAGAATTGAAATTTTACTGTATCACTAGTAGATGTCCAATCCATTTGAGGTGGGATGGAGGGAGTGAGAGTGGGCCAGCCCCACGCTTCAAATGGACTAGAAATTGAGCCAAGTCGATGGCAGACAATGAGGATAATTCGTGTGTGTAAAAAACAAAACAAAAAACATTTAAATGCTTTAGAAATGCTCCATAATGAGTCAATATATTTGCTGGTCCATAGATTTCATAACCTATTGACATGACACGGGAAACGGGACCGATTCGTAGGAGGGCCTATTTTCAAAACCAAAGCTGCTACCTACCTAAAACCAAGACAGGGACCTACCTTAGCTATATATGAGTCTCCATGAGCAGCGGCATCAAACAATTCAAAGTCGTTCCCTTATAAAATCCCGATGAATTGTTTTTTTATATAAGTATAACACATCTTAAAATGGCTATAAAAGTCTCAGATTTTACACTAGATGCCCAAAAACCACCAAATGCAGAGATAATCATCTATATTTTCAGGATCAATAGCAATATTTAACATATCATATAAGTCTTTGACCAAAATAGCAACTTTTTTTTTTTTTAATTTACTGCAAGTTTTCAACAGCTGATATATCGCTCAATTTAACATCAGAAACTTAATACCAGAGGAAAACATGCAGAATCAATCATAAATAATATGTAAATAAATGATCAATAAATTCTATATACAATCACAACCTATTATAGAATAGAATAGCCCTTTATAATCATTATACACTATATCCTGTTAGCGAATGAGGCTAGCGGCCCCTAACGTAAACAGAGCTTTTCTGGCGAAAATTCTTGTGAATTAACGCTTAAATTCCCGGGTTTTTCATCGATATGGACAAAAAACAGTCTTGATTCTGGGTTAAAAGCAAAGAAACCGTGCAATTAGCGTTTATTTTACGTATATTGTCCAAGTACACTGCTACTCTGCTAGCGAATGAGGCTAGCGGCCGCCTGGCGTAAATAGCTTTTCTGTTTTGGGGATGGCGTGGCTCAGTGGTAGAGTAGTTGTCCCCCAACCCAGAGGTCGTGGGTTTGTTTCTCTGCCCTGAGTATCCTTGAGTAAGATACTGAACCCCACATTGCTCCTGGTGCTGTGTCACCAGTAGGTAGATGGCAATGTAGTGTAAAGCACTTTGAGCACCTTGAAAGGTGTCAAAGCGCTATACAACACCATTTTCTGGCGAAAAGTCATGTGAATAAATGCTTCAATCACTGAATTCTTTGTAGATATGGACGTAAAACTGTCTCAATTCTTTGTTAAAAGAGCAAAAAAAATGGGCAGTTACGCTTCTATTTACATATATTTGTCAAAGAATGACACCAATGCCGTAGCGGTTCCCATTCTCCCATTGATTTTTTTTTCACAACGTTTCAAAATGCATGCATGGTATGAAAAATATCATATTTACCTTGAATCCTTGAACAAATGGCTCCTGAGACAATCCTTCCTGTTTGTATGCGGTGCAGCTTTGGTAGTTCTTTCAAAAATCTAAGCTTAAATATGGCCTGGAAAGAGCGTGTGCCATCTTCGGCTGACTATTCCTAAATGAAGCGCGGCGGCTCGGCCCCCTCCGATTAGGCGTGACGCGAAGAATGACGGAGTGTCACGTCAATATTAATGAAGTCTATGACTCTGCTTTGGTCAAATAAAACTGATCCGTATGGGGAGAAATCCCTGAAACGGTAGCTTTTCTATGTATGGGCAAGTTTTGAAAAGAGAGCGTCATTTTTCGGAAAAATATAGTATATTTTTTCAAATTGTTTAAACTCCTCCCCCTCATCTTTCATATTTATAATTTGAATATATATTTTTTAAATGAAAGAAAACCAAATAATACATTTAATTCTTTCGGGATGTATGTCATTTTGGCCCAGCCCAAGTAGACGTGTGTTGATGTAAATGCTGCCCCCCCACCTGCAGGTGATGCGTCGTGCCCAGAGCAACTCCCCTCGCATCCCCCTCAAGAAGTACCACTCCTTTAGGCACGCTCGAGACCCTCACCTGGACCCCCTCCTCTTACTGCCCGGCTATAAGCCGGCTCGGCGCCGCCCGCCCTCCTACCCCGCCCACGTCAGCCCCTCCCGGGACCCGCTCCGTCTGCAGCCGCGCATCCGGATTACCTGCGCCCCGCCCGGGGTCGACCCTCGAGGCCGCAGTCCCGGCCGGCGGGTCAGTCAGCGGCGGGACCTCGCTAACCCGCTAACGCTCTGAGCAGGTGGCGTGGCGTGACGGCGCTTTCCCCTCTCTGGCGCATCCGCTAACTCTACTAACTAAAGGCTACTCGTTCTCCCGCAGGCTTCTTTCCACTTTCTTGCTCTGTATGCGCTACAAAGACCGACTCTCTTTAGTGGCGACCGGTCGCCGCATGTAGGCCGACGGCAGCTAAAATCAGACGCTCCCTGCGGATTCGCTCACTTGCACGCACAGGCACATTCACCCTTTATAGGGCTCTCATTTCAATACTATGAATTTCAAAAATGAACCGTAATTCTCATGGAAAAGCTCCAAAATCAACAAGAAGTGACCCCAAAATGCACCAAAAGCGACAGAAAGTGACAACAACAACAAAACACAAAAATAGAGGAAGTGACCTGAAAATGCCCTAAAACCAACCGAAAGTGAGCCAAAAAGACATTTTCTGAAAGTCTACCATAAATGCCCCAAAATCAACCAGAAGTGACTTGCGGGAGCAAAGCGCCCCCGTGCAAATAATCCAGGAATGGCATCTTGGACTATATTAAATTTTGACCGACATTTACAAATAATGACGTAATCATAATGAATGATGTTAAGGAGTACAAATAGTCACGTGCCCTATGAAGAGCGAAGTGGATGGCCGCCATCGACGGCCGATCCGTTCGGACCGCAAAGGGCCGGCGGCGACGGCCGTCCACGGCGGACCGACATGATCATTAACCGCTGCCTAAGGGTGACCGAGTCGCGTCCGACGTTCCGCTGACGACGTTCTCTCCCGTTACAGCACAAAGCGTCCAACCGGATCTCGGACCCGTCGCTGCCCCCCCGCTCGGAGTCCTTCAGCAGCGGCGCCATCCAGCAGGCCCGCACGCCGCCCACGCACCGGGCCGTGGAACCGCAGGTGCGTCTCGCGCTGAAAACTTCCTTTCATCTATCACGGGGATTCGCCGGATGAGCGTTAGCGCGTGACAGATTTTTGGGCGAGAAAGGGAAAAACCACCCGACAAATTGATTTGTCTATACATCGGCCAAATGTGAAGGTTGCCTGTGATGCATGTTCTTCTCTCTCCTTGATCACCGACGCATCCGCTTCCCTTTTCTCCCACTTGGTCTTTTCCCATTTCCTTCCTTCTTTCCTTGGTCTGGGGCGGGCGGGCGGGCGCAGATGGCGCACCTGGTGCAGGTGAAGAGCCCGGGCCTGTCGGGCTCTCAGTCGCTGTACGACCCGCACGGGGTGTCCGCCCCGTCGCCCTCGCGCCCCCCCGTGCCCCGGCAGAACTCGGACCCCACCTCCGACACCCCTCCTCCTCCCCTGCCTCTGGCGCGTCTGGCGCCCCCCCTCGACAAGCTGGACCGCAGCTCCTGGCTGCGGCAGGACGACGACGTGCCCCCCAAGGTCTCCGTCCCGCATGTCTTCCCGTCTTTCATTTGTTCGTTCCATTTCAAAACACTCATCCAAACATTCAATTATACAACATAGCATCATAGACTTCATAATATATTGACGGGACGCAGGGCCGACTAATTGGCTGCCTATCTCCGTCAAAGCTGACTGAGTGGAAACACAGACAAAAGCTTTTTATGTTGAAAATTCATGTGAATAAATGCGTAAATCCCTCAATTCTTTATAGATATGGACGTAAAACGGTCTTGATTCTTTGCTAAAAGAGCAAAGAACCGGGCAGTTAGCATTTATTTTACGTAAATATGTCGAAGCACAGTGCTAGTCTGTTAATAAAAGTAGCTAGCAGCCGCCTGATGTAAACAGAGCTTTTTTTGGCCAAAATTCTTGTGAATAAATGCTTAAATAAACAAATTCTTTATAGATATGAATGTAAAACAGTCTCGATTCTTGGTTAGGAAGGAATCTTGCCTTCTAGCCAGCCTGCCGGACCCGCGTCGGCGCAGCTCCAACGACCCGGGCCGGCGGGACAACGACATCGCGGACAAAAGCCCAAACTCAGCGCGTTCACCTTAGTCTTAACCCTTTGTAATGACTCCATTTTGAAAGGTTTAAAGAAGGCTCACCAAAAACAAGTTGACAATTTATTCAGGTCGACAGCGATCAAACAGCAAGGCGAAACAGAAACAGACTCAGGCGGGGAGGCAAGGTCACCCTATCACACGTCGACAAAAGGTCCCGAGAAAAAATGACAACACTTAGTTTTCAGTCTTTTGAAGGCTCTCGCGGGGTGGGCTCTGGGTAGGAAGAAGGGGGTGTTTGGGATTATTGTCTGTTTGTGGTTTGGACAGGAGGATTCGGAAGTTACTGTTGTCAGGGCAACGAGAGTTGTAGATTTTGTCACCTCAGCGTCAAAGGGGCTATTAGAGTCTTGATAGTTGTGTTATCAGTTGGATATCGGGCGTTCTCTGGTGTTCCTTGTGTTGGGACAGGGCGTCCCGCCATATGTTCCGGATTGTCTGGGAGAACTGATTACGAGAGTTGGTGATACAGACGTGGGCTTGTCAGTGTCAATCTTGCTCAGTCAGTTGCATGACGCACACGTTGGGCTTCCGTGATAAGAAGGCGTCATGTACCTTTTATGCCCTATATTCTGCTTGTTTTCCTTAAACTATGTTATAAGTGCTATTTAAAAAATATATATATATATATATTGGGTGTGTTAGACAAATACAAACAGTCGATCAGTAAATACAAGAAAAGGTACTCCTTCAGTTAAAAGCAAAAAAACGGGCAGTTAGCATTTATTTTCCGTAAATATTATCATATTTACGTAAATATTATAATTATGACGCCAATGCCGTAACGGTTATCTTCTACCATTGATTTTTTTTTTCACAACGTTTCAAAATGCACGCAGGGTACGAAAACTATAATAATGACCTTGAATCCTCGAACAAATTACTCCTAAGACGATCCTTCCTGTTTGTATGCGGTACAGCTTTCATACTTTTTTAACCTAAGTCCGGTTTTTGGATCGCTGCATGTGTTTGAGAATAACTGCCACCGACTGAAGCGGAGTGTGGGACGGCCCCCTACTTGAAGGCGTAGCGCATGTCTGGGGAATGTGTCCCGACAATATCATTCTGAAGTCTATGGTCGAATCATCGTCGTTCATGTCGTTATCCACAATCATGACAGAACGCGAGTCATATCAATTGTAAAAAAGAGGGATCAAAAATATAGTGCGTGAATATTAAAAGTAGGGAAGAATATGGTAGCATTTTTCAGCCTATACTGTAAGTCGCAGTGTAGTAGAAGTCGCGCTAGCCGAAGAATGCACGGGGAATAAAAACATCATTCGCGCTGGAGTCATTCAGTCATTTGTGGATGCAGTGGTCTTTTTTAGTTTAGCATTTTGGACCAAAACACTTATTAGTCTTTAGTCATTTCAAAATGTCTTTGCCTAGTTTTAGTCCACCAAATCTTATATGAATTTCATCTAGTTGTAGTCGACAGTTACTCAAAATGTTTTTGTCTGTAAAATGCAAAAGATTTCATGAACATAGACAGATGAACACATATTGTAGCATCTACATGGACAACGCCAACTTTGTGATGATAATACACTCGGCACATCATTTTCAATTAAACCTACCAAGAAGCCATAAACTGTATGTAAAAAAAAAAAAAAAAAAAATGTCGGAGCATTTAACATCTCCTAGATTTACTAAGCAGAAAAAACCAAGTGGTTCTGCTTGAAAAGGGGTAGTGTTTTAAAAGGACGCTCGCCATTCAGGAGCTAATACTAACACGAATGCTAGGAGTTACATTTAGCGTCTGATGATCACTCAGCACAGACCTTTAAAGGAGAAAGCGACATTGCATATTCTTTCTTAGACCAAGATAAGAAAACAAATCTTACCGCGTTCCGAAACAAGCAAGATGGATACAATGCTAACTTCCGGCGAGGAGAGTGAGGCGCAGCACATCTCACGTGACCCAAACACTGCTACGATGCAAGCTGAAGCACAATATGAAAATGTCACACATTGTGAACATAGAAACCAGACACGGTGTCGCATTTTTGTCTCGTCTGACGAAAACTGGCATTCGTCTCGTTAGGTTCTAGTCTTATAGAATAGATCAAATAGATTATCTAATAGAAATACGGGACGCTCCCCCTCGCGCCCAAAGCTGTACAGCCGAGAAAAAAAAGGGAGATCGCCAAAACTCCTAAAATGCATAGAAATGGATCTATTCATATCAATTCTGTATTGGTTGAATACGGAACGCAAATTTTAATTCCCAAATACGGATCGTTCTTTATTTCAAGGGACCAGTGGCAAGCCTACTTCCCGTCATTGTCATGAATAATTTGTTGCTGCGTGCATGAATGGGTTAAACACTAGATAAGGCTTTGCTCTCTTGGTCTTGTTGCTTTTGGGTCACTTTCTGTTCATTTTGGGTGACTTCTGGTGTCACTAAACATGAAATATTTCAACATCCATTTACCTACTAACTAATGAACCAATTTGCCCAAATTTTGCTCTAAAAAAACAAAAACTCATAAATACCTTTTGTTTCAAGGTGCTGCTATTGGTTATTCAAATAAAATAAACAGATAAATGCGCTTTATGATGGATACTGTTTTGCATCATCCATTTAAAACAGAAAAAAGAGAAATAAATGAGTTTTATTTTCAGGAAAATGGCAATGGAATACAAAACAAAACAAAAAAATCAAATATATAAGCTTCAAACGGATTGGACGTCTACCGCCGTATATGGCACTGAAACCTACTGAATTCCTTGCCTGCACTTACCGTTGACTGTTGTTGTTCCCACCCAGGTCCCGCAGAGGACCACGTCCATCTCGCCCGCTTTGGTTAGGAAGAACTCCCCGGGAAACGGTCCCGGCCTCCTGGGTCCCCGTTCCGGAGCGCACCTGATCCGGGCCAGGTCCGCTCCGTTCTCACGCGTTCACGCTGGCAAAATGCCATCCGTTTGATATGCGCCGGTGTCGCCGCAGCAACCCCGACCTGCGGAGGATGGACGTTTCCTCCGACGCGCCTCTGAAGAGGACGAGCAGCGGCAGCTCCTCCAGCTCCAGTACCCCCAGCTCGCAGGGGGGCTCCAACGAGCGAGGTGCCGACCATTGACGCGTCCGACCGGTCGGAACCGTGGCATTTTTATCGATTTATTTGCGTTCAGCCAACGCGGCCGGGAACCCCGAAAGCTCGGCGCCGACGTCCGACGAGCCCAAAGACGACGGCAGGGACCCGTCTAGGCCCGGCCGGCCCGCGGTGAGTTGGCGCGAAAGCGGACGGACGCGGCGCCGACGTTTCACGCTCTTCTTCTCTTTTCTCCATCTGTCGTCGCTTCCATCAGAGCTATAAGAAAGCTCTGGACGAGGTCAGTGGTGCGAGCGCATTGGCATGTTAGCCAAGGGCCAGTTGAGAGGTTAAGAATGCGGCCCTTAGCCCCGCCCGGGGGCAAAGTTTGAGCCCCTCCCGCAACACCTGAAATGTGTCAGCACATGTTTTTTTTTTTTTTTTTTTTTTTTTTAGATACTCAGGTTTGTCCAATGCAACCCTGCACTTTCTCCCTGTCGCTTTTAAAGACACACACGCCCGGTTGGCCTCACCTCAGGTGCTGGACTGTCAATCTTGACGCCATGTTGGATGTGGCAATGAGACCATGACTCAACTTCATTCAGAAAACCTAGCCCTAGCTTTTAAGATATTACTATCTAATATAATGATTTTTTTGAACCCTTATTTGGCACTCATTGACGACGCTAGACGCCCAATCCATTTTGACTTTTATAATTATAGAAAAAAAAAAATACTCAAAGGATGAATACTTTAAACATATTTAAATATAATGGTAATTGTTAATATTTTGTAATCACTTTTTTGTCATTTAAAATGAATACATTTATAAAGGCCCAAAGGTCTTAAGAGTCAACTTTTGAATAGCTGTCCAAAGTGGGGACCTCTGACCTTTTATTATTGGGGGGAAAAAACGTTTATTAACCGGTTAAAAGATTCATTTTTTTTCTTGCCACATCCAACGTGGCTGTCAAAATGAAGTATTGCCGTAACAGACTGTCCCACTTCCTGAGGTCTGTTTGGCTATTATCACTGCCCTGACCTCCACATTAGAAAAGTTCCTTGACCTTTGACCCTTGATTTCCAGCATGCAGCACGCCCCGCCCCACCACGCCTCACCCCTCAGAAAAGAGTACCGCACCTTATGTACTTTTCCTTTGTTTTTGTTTTTTTTAACTCATCGGCCGCCGTTGAAGGCAAAAGGTGTCGGCGAAAGATCGTATTTTATTGCCCGTTGACGGCGATGGACGTCCGATCCATTTGAACCGCAGGGCGGTGTACGACCTCCCGGTTCAAAGGGATCGGCCGTCTATCGCCATCAGTGGCGCCAATGAACCCTGTTCGCCCCAAAAATATGATTCGAGCGTTTGCGTCCCCATCAGGACCTGACAGCGTTGGCCAAAGAACTCCGAGAATTGCGTCAGGGCGAAGAAAGCAGCCGTCCGCCCGTCAAGGTCACCGACTACTCTTCGTCCAGCGAGGAGTCGCACAGCAGCGAGGACGAGGAGGGAGACGGGGAGGGCGGCGCCAACGACGGAACCGTGGCCGTCAGCGACGTCCCGCGCATCATGTGAGTCCTCCTCGCTTCGGCTCGGCCGAACAAAATGGAGACGCCGCCCGCTCGTCTTTCAGGCCGGCTGCCGGGCGAGGGGCGCGGGAGTCGCCGGGTGTGACGGGCGAACGCGACGACTCGCACGACGACAACTCTGGAGACGGCACCCTGATGATGCGCGAGGTGAGCGTGCCGGTCGGGCCCCGTTTATGTGTTTTTTCCAGAAGCGCGTCGACACTTTCTTGCCGACGCCTCCAATCCCCCCGATTTGGTGCGGCGAGGCGCCTCCCCTCTCATTGTCGCCACGCAAGTAATTTGAAGCGATCCTGGTGCGTTGTGTTAATCCAGCTCCGCTCTGGAAACAAACGTGAACCCGCGCTCGATTCCTCTCCTGACCGACCTCACCGTTCCATGTTTTTTGGTGCTGGATGATTAACTTTTTGCTCATGTTTTGGGGTTATCCCCATATTAAAAGATCTGCATGACATGCGCCCTAAGCCAAAACCACAGTCCGATGGGGGGGTCACGTATTGGTCGTCATTGTGAGTATGGAGGCGTCCGGCCGAGGTCGCGGCGTGCTCGCATGGAGCGGCAAAAGTTCCTTTTATATTTTTAAAAATATAACAATTCCGGGCAGGCGTGACTGCGCGAGCCCAGGCCGAAAATGGCGCACTCTCGGCGGCCTGGCGAGGACCTGAGAGAGGGCGAGCGACAGGAAAATAGCGGGCCTCGGGCGGACACGCGAGAACCGGATGGGTGACGCGGGTGACGGCTCGAGCCCGAGCCGAGGATAGCGGGCTCTAGGCGGACACGCGAGCCTGGCTGCAGGGGTCTGGGCCAAAAACATTGGACTTTTCATGTGTCTGCTACAGTAGAAAGCGCTCTGATGCAAAATGGCCGCCAGGTACTTAGGCCGCAGACTACGCCTGCAGACATAACCGTCATATATGAAACATCTACGGGTATTCCTATAATCTGACATCCTTTATTCCAATGATGAGAGACGTTTTTTTCACAATGGAAGAATTTTAATGTCCCCCCAAAAAATTATTATCTCTTTTAGTTTGAATTACCTATTTCAACAAATTCACTCGTTTGGGAATCGTGAAGGAATCTGACCTTTTAGCAGGCCTAACCACCGGACCCAAGCTGGCGCAGCTACAACAACCCGGCCAAAAGGCCAAACTCCGCGCGTTCACCTTAGTCTTAACCCCTTGTACTGACTCCATTTTGAAAGCTGGAAAAAGGCTTCAAAGCACAAGTTGACCATTTATTCAGGCCGACAGCGATCAAACGGCAAGGTGAAACAGAAACAGACTCAGGCGAGGAGGCAGACTCGTTCCAAGGTCACCATATTCAATTCAATTCAATTCAATTTTTATTTGTATAGCCCTATATCACAACAAGGTTGTCTCAAATGGCTTTGCAGAGTCAATATGATACACAGTCAGAAACAGTAGATGAATTAGATAAAGTTCAAGTCCTGGGCATCCCCCATCTTAAGACCCTCCATGTCGGCAAGGAAAAACTCCAAAAACCCTTTGGGAAAAATGAGAAACCTTGGGGAGAACCATAGTCAGGAGAGATCCACTCCTAGGATCGATTGGTTAAATATTCAGTCTTTTTTAAGGCTCTCACGGGGCGGGCCGTGGGCAGGAAGAAGGGTGTGTTTAGGATCATCTTCTATTGCAGTTTGGGCTGTTTAGTTCGTGCATCACGGTTGCTGAGTCACCGTTACTGGGGCAACCGCAGTGGGAAATTTCACCCGCCTCAGCGTCAAAGGGGGTCTTGGAGTCTTGTCAATCGTGTTATCAGTTGGATATCGGGCGTTCTCCGGTGTTCCTTGTTTTGGGACAGGACGTCCCGCCATTTGTTCTGGACTGTCCGGGAAAACTGATTGCGGGAGTTGGTAGTGTAGACGTGGGCTTGTAGACTTGCTTCGTCAGTGTGTATCTTGCTCAGTTTGTTGCATGACGCACGCATTGGGCTTCCGTGATAAGAAGGCGCCATGCATCTCTTTATGCCCTATGTCAAATATTTTCTTCTTGTTTTCCTTAAACCATGATATAAATGCTATTTATTTTATATTGGGTGTGTTAGAGGTATACAAACAGTCGATTAGTAAATACGAGAAAGATACTATTCCTTTCACTTGCAATATTTGACTTGAATTGAAAATATTTATTTCTAAAAGGAATGATTTCTTCATTGACTTTCATAGGCCTCTAATAGCAACACAACTTTGCAAGTAAAGGTGTACCTTTATTTTTGACAAAGGATTCTTCTTTTAATATTGCAAATCCCTTTAGCAGTAGGGATGCCGACCTCAAAGTTCCTGCGCGGACGTCCCGGAGCTCCGCCGTCCAGTCTGAGATTTTGAGCGGCTAAAAGAGCCTCTTTTTTGCGTGTCCGCAGTACGGGACGGGCGGCGGCGGCACCAAGGCCTCCTTCACGCCGTTCGTGGACCCGCGGGTGTACGGGACGTCCCCGACTGACGACGATGACAACATCTCCGCTTCAGGTGGGCGACGTTCGCCGAAACGACCAATTTATCGGAGGAGAAACTCCCAAAAATGACGGGCGGCGTGGCGGTCTGGTAGCGCTGTTCGCCGACGAGCTGCTGAAGCAGGAGCAGGCGCGGCTGAACGAAGCCCGCAAGATCTCGGTGGTCAACGTCAACCCCACCAACATCCGACCGCACAGCGACACGCCCGAGATCCGCAAGTACAAGAAGCGCTTCAACTCGGAGATCCTGTGCGCCGCGCTCTGGGGTGAGGATTGTCCCGTCCCGTCGCCGTCGGACGGAGGGAATTTGACATGTTTTCCCGCTCGCGCAGGGGTCAACCTCCTGGTGGGAACGGAGAACGGCCTGATGTTGCTGGACCGCAGCGGGCAGGGCAAAGTTTACAACCTGATCAACCGACGACGCTTCCAGCAGATGGACGTCCTGGAAGGTCTCAACGTGCTGGTCACCATCTCAGGTGGGTGCCCCCGACGAGTGCGACGTCCCGTGAGAAAAGTGGCATTTCTACCTTTCAGGCAAGAAGAACAAGCTGCGGGTCTACTACCTGTCCTGGTTGAGGAATAGAATCCTCCACAACGACCCCGAGGTGGAGAAGAAGCAGGGCTGGATCACTGTGGGGGACCTGGAGGGATGCGTCCACTACAAAGTCGGTACGGAGCTCGCGTGGCGTCGACCGACAGACTGACCGGTTCGGGGCTCCGACGTTGACCTCTGGTCTCTGACCGCAGTCAAATATGAAAGGATCAAGTTCTTGGTGATCGCCTTGAAGAACGCGGTGGAGATCTACGCCTGGGCTCCCAAGCCTTACCATAAGTTCATGGCCTTCAAGGTACGTCTGTGTTTTGTGCCTCAATTATCTCTCCCAAAGGATGACGACTTGACGCTTCTACACTTTTTATCAATTTTAATGATTAAAAAAAAAAAAGTAAAAAAAAAAAAATTCATATAAAATACATAAAGATCGAAAAATGAATGGGACAATATTCAATATTTCTTTTGGATTGAAAATGATAAATAAGTTTGTCCTTTTCGTTGATGAAAGAGGATAAAAATGAGCAATGGCTATTTACTCTTTAGCTGTCATCGACTTCCCATCCATTTTGAACAACGCAAAATAATATTTTCCCTTTTTTTTTTTATACAGGAATACAGAGTTTTAATAGTTATTGACGCAGACATGACAACGAAATTACGTTCGATAAGTGAGCATCAGGCCGCTGCCGGTGAAGCGCGCCGCCAGCTATCTACAGTATCCCTTTTTCAGAAATGATAGAGCAGTTGCAGGCAGATTACCGTGAACACGCATATATCATAAAACATAGCAGGGATATGACACGACACACAGGTCACGTGCAGGAATTTTTTATTCGACAATAAGGAACTTCCCAGTCATGTCTGGTAGGAGGGGCAGTGATACTTTGAAAGGACCAAAGTGGATTTGGGGGGGAGGTAGGAATGTGTGTGTATATATCAGTATTTGTGTGTGCATGCTGACAAAATAGGAGTCACAGAACGTTTCGACCGGTCTTGGGAGGAGAAATCAAGGACGTCAGATAAGTACCATCTGCGTGGCTCGCCCAGGACGAGGAGGCGGGGGGTCAGGTAGGGGGATTTTAAGCAGAAATTAAGCCGAATGGGAATTTAGAATGTCCCAAAAAAATACGGTAGTCCTCAGTCAGATGCGCACACCAAGGCGAAAGGCAAACCTCAGTTCCCGCAAGTCTCTCCCAACAATCGCAGTTTGTCCCTCAAATTCCACCAGTTGGAACGCAATGTTCTCCATACATCTCTATCCCTCCCTGGATTGAGCCGTGGAAGCGTGGATTAATGTACCAATCCGGGCCGGTCCTCCGAAGCCTTGAATAGCCCCGTTAAATCAGTGGTCAATTAGCCAATTTCCTTGAAAGCTGCCGTCTTGGAAACTCTCCGGTACAGTAGGACACCTCCCAAGCCAAATAGGAGGACCTCCGCGACCATCATGCCAATCAGCCAAATATCCTTGAAGCAGGGCCGGCCCAGCCTATACGCAGACTATGCAGCTGCTTAGGGCCACTAGGGGGCCCCCAATCTGGCAATTGTTAATGTATTCTATTTTGTTTCCTACAGTTGGCTTTATTTGACTTTTGTGAGTTTTGAGACTTGATTTCAAGCTTAAAAAAAAAAAAGTTCTTCCTTAACTTCTTTCTTTCCTCTTTTAGAAAAAGGTTTGACGCTATCTACTGTAAGTACTGACAATCATTTGGCGTGAGAAGTTTGAAGTATGCAGTGCAAATAAATCTGATTAACATACAAAATATGGACGTACAGTATGGGTTGGATTGCATGTATGGGTTTCACGGTACACTGACGAAATGGTGGGCCAAAAATATGGGCCCCTTTGCATTCTTTTGCTTAGGGCCCCCAAATGGCCTGGGCCGGCCCTGCTTGAAGTCTTCCACAGATAGAACTGTGAGACAGGAAGGCTGCCAGTGGTTCCATGAATCCCGCACGTAGCCCGCCGCAAAGGTCCCCTCCGGGCAGGACGGTTCTCCCAGAGAGCCGTGTTTTGTTGAAAAAAATCATGTCAATAGTGCTGAGGGACCAACTCATCAAATCCATATTTCAACTTGAGAGTCCGCAGCAGCTGGTCCACAGAGTAAAAATACAAAAAAAGCTGACAAAGTAGACTGACAAAGATGGCAGTGCGCAGGAGAGGAGGTGAAACACGTTCGCCCCCGTCCAAGGCAGGAAGAACCAAATTATACTTCATAAAGATGACAAAATAGATGAATAAGACAAGGTTCATTTTTTAAGAATGAATAAATTAGAATATTTTCTTTTGCCCTTTTTTGTTTATTTATCAAAAACAAAAAATAAGGTGAGAGAATAATGACTATTTGCTGCCATTGAAAAATGAGCCCATAAAACTGTGATGATGAATTGTGATACAATTGAGAAGGGAGTGAACCGCGGTGAAGTCGTTGCCTGCCATTGATGACAGTAGACATCCAAATATTTTAAAGCGGGAGGAACGTCGGCTCACGTGTCCGTGCCGTTCTCGGTTCGAACTGAAGGTATCGCGCCAGCCCAACCGCCGGACCTGCTCTGGCGCAGCTCCAACAACCCAGGCCGGTGGGATCCCGACAATCCGGTCAAAAGGCCAAACTCCGCACATTCACCTTAATCCCTTGTACTGACTTCATTTTGAAAGCTGGAAAAAGGCTTCGAAACACAAATTGACAATTTATTCTGAGTCATCAGCAACCATACAGCACAGAGGAACCCAGGCGAGAATCCAAGGTCACCATATCACAAGTCAACAAAAGGTTCCTGAGAAAAAAATGGCAACGCTTAGTTAAACGTTCAGTCTTTTGAAGGCTCTCGCGGGGAGGGTCGTGGGCAGGAGAAAGGTGTGTTTGGGCATTGTTTAGGATTATTGTCTGTTTGTGGATTGGACTGGAGGATTTGGGAGTTGCTGTTGTCAGGGCAATGAGGGCTGTGGCTTTTGCCACCTCAGCGTCAAAGGGGCTCTTGGAGTCCGATCAGTTGGATATCGGGCGTTCTCCGCTCTTCCTTGTGTTGGGACAGGACGTCCCGCCATTTGTTCTGGACTGTCCGGGAGAACTGATTGCGAGAGTTGGTCGTGCAGACGTGGGCTTGTAGATGTCAACGTCAATCTTGCTCAGTCATAAGAAGGAGTCATGTATCTCTATTCCCTATTCTCTGCTTGTTTTCCTTAAAATATGGTATAAGTGCTATTTATTTTATATTGGGTGTGTTAGAGCAATGCAAACATAGACGGTGCCGACGAGAACAGATACCATCTCCTTCAGAATGGATCGGTGGTCCGTCGCTGACGATGGCAGCCTCTGAGTTAGAGTATATTTGTCAGTCTTTCACAGAGCTGCAACACCGCCCCCTGCTGGTGGACCTGACCGTGGAGGAGGGCCAGAGGTTAAAGGTCATCTACGGCTCTAACGCCGGTTTCCACGTGGTAGACGTCGACTCGGGAAACCCGTACGACATCTACATCCCTTCGCACGTGAGTTCCTCCGTCCGTCGCTCGCTCGCTCGGTAAGTCGATTGACTGGAGTTTTTCCATTTTGGGCCATCAGATTCAAGGTCAAGTGACGCCGCACGCCATCGTGGTTCTGCCCAAGACGGACGGCATGGAGATGCTGCTGTGCTACGAGGACGAGGGCGTCTACGTCAACACGTACGGACGCATCACCAAAGATGTGGTGCTGCAGTGGGGCGAGATGCCCACCTCTGTCGGTACGCTCTTATATAGACGTCCAATCGTCAGCCATTCAAAAAAAATCTTTCCGTCACTAGTAGATGCGTTGGCGGCGTGCTCGTGCAGCCCTCCCACTACAAATGGAGGCGCATGAGTGGTCAAATCAACAAATACACAATCAAATCATTCAAATCTTAATATTGCAAAATGTATTTCGATTTTCAGAGATGGACAAAAAACTATCAAAATAATTTTTAGTAAAATCAATGTTGAAATGAAGTCGATATTTGACTATCAGTGATTCTCAATTATTTTCTGTAATGCCCCCCCCAAGAACACGTAAACATTCCAAACCCCCCCAACTGTCTGCTGCCACTGTAAATATACTGTAGTATCATTTGTATATAAAATTGTAATCATTATAAGTACACCTCTGCATAGAATTGTTTTTTTTATATAAAAGAAAAAGTAATATAGATCAACTTATAACAAAGTGTAAAACAATGTAAAAAAAAAACACATCCATAATGTAGAAATACACTCGATACATTTTGCTGTCCGCTGCGAACATTTTTACCAACATTTTAAACTGACTGGTCTTTCCTCGTCTCCCACTGTACTAAAAGTCAAAGCCAAAAGCCAAATGCTACATACGCTTCGTCCTATTTCCTTGTCTTAGCTTTTCATATCTGGAGTGCTTTTTGCTGTGTGCTCTTGTTTGGTTCAAAAATATTGCGTACACGCTGAAAATAAGAGCGGCACTGCCACCCACTGAGTAGATGTGCAACTACACTTTATTCTAGTATGGTGAAAAAGTATCTTCCCCAAGGTCACATGCGCCACCTCCAGCATCGCCCACTATTTGAGAAGTACTGGACTAAATGAATCAAATATTTTTTAATATTGAAATAAACGGAAAGGGAGTAGACATTTGAAAGTAATATGACACCCTGAATTTTGTATGTCACGTTAGCCTACATCCACTCCAATCAAATCATGGGCTGGGGCGAGAAAGCCATCGAGATCCGCTCGGTGGAGACGGGACACCTGGACGGCGTCTTCATGCACAAGCGAGCTCAGCGCTTGAAGTTCCTATCTGAGAGGAACGACAAGGTGAGCGTTTCCGTCTTTAGCTCTTCCGAATCCGAACCTTGACGCGCCGCTCCCCGCCAGGTGTTCTTTGCGTCGGTGCGTTCCGGAGGCAGCAGCCAAGTCTTCTTCATGACCCTCAACAGAAGCTCCATGATGAACTGGTAACCACGGCCGGATCCGCGTGACGCCGAGCGGCCTCGGAGCGGCGGACGGGCCCGTAGAGGCCGACCGCTAAATGAAACGTTTTGGCTCGCTCTTCGCCCCGGAAATAAAAGCGTTTTGGAAGGGAGAAGAGGAAAACAACCGAGTCAGAACTCATTGACGGCCGTCCGTTCGGATCGAGATGGACTCGTCCGCCGGGCAAAGAGAACCTACGTAAACAGAAAAAGCTGCTTTAGGAAGGTTATCAAAATGAGTGTTCTAGAAATGTTGTCCGTTCTTTCTTTATGCACTACCAAAAACTTGTCAGGGGGGAAATTTCTGTTTGACATTTTCCTTGTCGGCTATTTGGCCGCCATTGACCGCCGTTGAGACATCCCATCCGTTTTGACCGAAAGGGTTTACGCGCGGTCAAATAGGATTAGACGCCCGGCGTCGTCGATGGGAGTCCGTCCATCAAATCGCTGCCCGTTTTTTAGCTCGTGATGAGACGTTCAAAGAAAAGCTGAGCTCTGTTTGGAAATGAGCAAATTTCCACTCTGTTTTAGTAGGAACGTCGCCCTGACCGAGGTGGGTCGATTGGCGTTTGTCACCTTTTCTGGACCTTTGTTTATTAGTCCCGCCCACTCAAAATGAATGGGACATCTAATGTCGAGTGATGAGCGACAAATGCCGATTTGAACTCGTTGTCGGCGAGGGACGTTTTCCTCCGCGCCGACGCTCGCTTTTTTCGTCGGCCGTCACGTTTTCGCCCTCCGTCCGGATATCTGAAAAATCTGGTTGTCGTAGAAATGTTTTCGTAAAGCGGGGGGGAAAAAACACGACTAGCATTAACTAAAACGTGACTGAATTGTAGTCTAGTGAGGATAATGAACTAGAAAAAAACTTCTGGAAGTCACGCACATGCTGTTCGTTCCTCACTGATAGCGTCATTTGTTTCTGAATTTCTTCAAGTTTGGCCCCCACGTTCCTGCCCTAGCACAAACTGGACGTTTTTTATTTTTATTTTTTTTTCTGGCATTCTGGCCTGTCACGTCTCACTCGCTATATATTTACAATGTATATCTTGAGTTCTCAAAAAAGACAATAAAAAAAAAAAATCATGTCCATCAAAGTTTAGGAGTCTTTCTACGGATTAGAAAAAAATAGCTATAACACTTTCTAAAGAAAAACATTGGAAAAAAAGAAGTTTTTATTGTGATCTTTGTATTGCAATTTTTTGTATCAAGACTGTGAACGGCTGTCACTATACTATGTGCGTGTGCGCGGATGAGTGACATGAATGTGCGTGCGTTTTCACCTCATCTGGAATCGAAACGACAACCTCAATCTTAGGACACGCATCTGTGATGTAACAATTTGAAAATAAACGTCCTGTTCTTGTACAGCAAAAATCTCTTGTTTTTATTCGGGGGGGGGTGGCGCGGGGTATTATAACTTCTCAAAATGACACCTAAGTGAATTGAATGTGAAGTAAGTCACTTGGTGCTAGCATTCAAGTCAATCCCATTAGTTTGGTAACAATAAATGTATCGGACAAGGGCGTAGGTTTGCAGAGGGACGGTAAGGACAAAACACTAGCAACTTTTCAGGATACCCAAATTGTCCCCACCAACTTTTAAGCAAACTAATTTGCATTATATAATGTGTTCAGTTATATAGGTCATTTAGATTGTCTTCCCATATGTTGTAAAGACGGAACTGACCCTACCATTATGTTCAGACTTACACAGGGGTGAAAGTGGCTAGAATTTCTAGCCGGAACTCCCCGACATGAAGGTTGCCACGGAGCCAGAAATGTTTTGGTTTTTTTTTTTTTTTGGGGGGGGGGGGGGGGGTCAAACCTCCTAAAACTACTGAAATGCAAAGAAAACTGTTTTGGCACAGTTATTTCTATAACACATACAAAAACTGATTTTCATTCAAAATTGTATTTTTTCAATGATTTGCAAAATAAAAGTGAACAAAAACAGCAATAACCCCAATCTCCATTTCCTAATTTTTATTTTTCCTCATTTCCTCACATACTAATTGCCAAATCTCAATTTTAACTACTTAAGAACATAAGATGTATATTAAAATTGAAGTTAATGTAAACATTCACTTTTACTTTTTTTTTTTTTTTTAATAATAAAGATAAAAGTAACATTAAGAAAAATAAGTACAAATGACATATTATGGAGAGTGAAATGGAATATATTTTGAAGAACGCGCAAGCATTGACTTATTTAAATCATAAGGAAATGAATAAGTAGCCTAACATAAATGAACAAATATAAGTCCAAAGTGCACATTGACAGCTAAGAATGTTCTGAACCTCCCTATCACATCAAATAAAACTAAATATGATAAGTAAGCCTCCTCAACTCTTTCGTTTTGATCCATTTTATCTTGCATTGCCCTTTTTTTTGGTCGCATCAATTCAACCTTTTTTTTTTTTTTTTGCTGTTCCAGAAAACGTGCACATTTGATCAGAGCTAACTAGCTCTGCTGATCACATGTCCGTATGTCAGCCAATTGAATGGATAAATGAGTCCAGGCGTTTTGCTTTACTGCATGCATTCACACATTGACGTGACTCATCATCTTCAGACTCAGATAACTGCAGCAGCTGGGGAAATCTCCATGCCATCCGTGGAATAAAATAATGAATATCGGTGGAAACGGATTACGCTATACAAGCACTTTATTATGCTCGTTGTCAACACTTGTGTATGCTAACCTGATGTCGGTAAATTGTTTTCTTCCTGGAGATGAAATGCATGTGGCAGCTTAGCATTTAAAAAATTATTATTATTTTTTTTACATAGCGTGTTGACAGTTGCCGTCATATTTTCGGAATCAAAGCACCGTGTACCAGAACAGCATTCTGGCCCGGAATCTTATACCGGAACTGCGTTCCTGACCGTTCTGGCCCACTTTCACCCCTGGACTTACATTTACCCCTTTTTCACTTGCTAAATGTGCCGCTCCATTTGTTTTCCTCAAACGCACGATTGATTGGCTGATGACTTGACCACCCATTCCGCCACACGCACACTCTCACAGTACACACAGTTCAGAATTACGTCGCATGTCGACATGCCCTCCTCCGCTCGCTACGAAGAGGAGGGAGATACTGTATCAGAAGTTTTTTTTTCAGCCAGCGACCACTGGAAGTAATACAGTTGACATTACCATTACGGTCAACTGTGTGAACTTGTTAACCTGAATAGGAAGCTGCTTAGGTACAGTAGAAGTGTCCACCTGTACGTGTTTTCCACATGTTAACGATAATTAAACTGTAAGAAATATAGTAAACTCTGCTCACCTTTAAGAAATGTAGTGAACCAAGGTTTACAGTACACCCTTCTCCACAGTTTTTATTTTTATTTTACTTATGTGGTCTTAAAGTAGCCCAATCGAGCTTTCATTTTTTGTTGAGTTTGGCTGTGCTTGTGGACAAAAGCAGTATTGTTAATCCTGTGAAGGAAGGCTTCAGTTTTATTTATTTTTGTTATTCCATGACAAAGAACTTTTTTTGTTGTATTTAATTTATTTAGAAAGACAATTTTCAGTGGTACTAAGAATTTTTTTTATTTTGTTTTCACACTTGAGATGATTAACAAGTTTGTATTTCTTGTGTATGTTAATGTATTCAAATATTGCAATTTAAATTTGCTAAAATAATCCAGACATTTATTCTAGAAGTTCTCAAAATGTGTCGAATGGTGTATCACCTGAACAATACATATGCACTGCAAGAACCCACTTGTTTTCAGTGTAAATCTACTAGAAATAAGGGAAATTATGTGCCAGTGCTTCAAGTAAATTTGACTCGGATTTCTTGAAATAAAAATTGCACAGACTTATTTGAAACAAAAAGTTTGTATATTTAATCTTAAAACTTTTCAAAATTTTTCTTAATTCAAGAATAGATATTGTCCTAAACAAATGAAGATAGCATGAACGAAATAAAACTTGCAGTTTGAAACGTAACATGCAAATAATTAGTCAATTTTTTTGTTCTTTTATCCCAGACAATAGTTACAGGTGGTTTAAATAGCTGACATGTTTTGGCAAACACTTCCGCCTTCATCATCCATCATGAAGGAATCTGACTTTCTATCCAGACCACCGGAATCGAGCCAGCCGAGTCGCCGGACCCACGCTGGCGCAGCTCCAACGACCCGGGCCGGCGAGACTCCGACAGTCCAGCCAGAAGGCCAAACTCCGCGCGTTCATTCAGGTCAACAGCGATGAAAACAGCAAGGCGAAACAGAAACACTCAGGAGGGGAGGCAACGTCACCCTATCACACGTCAACAAAAGGTTCCCGAGAAAAATGACAACACTTCATGTCAAGTATTTAAACCATCTATAGCTATTGTCTGGGATAAAAGAAAAATTCGACACATATATTTGTGTAGACAAAATGAACTCAATACAACTGTTAAATGCAAACCTTTTACTCATGCGCTACTACAGGCTGAGGACAAATTCCTAACCTATAGAAGGCTGCCCTCTACTGGCTTGCTACTATCTATAATTCCGTAATTAATGAATCAGCCCCAGTGTAAAATAATAAAGAATCGGGCTCCGAGGAGACGGAGATAATGGCCCTTGTTACATAGCTACAAAATTTTAAGACAATGGGTTTCATGTATGAGCTTGGAAAAATGAATTGTATTCATGCAGCGACACCTTTACATGCCGCTAGAGGGAGCCCGTACATTGTGGGGTACTCACAATTCCTGTACATTTTGGATCGGTTCCTGTTCATTTCCAGATCGCTCCCTGTTTTATAGTCACTTTTTATTGATTTCAGGGCATTTCCAGGTCACTTTCTGTTGATTTTGGGGCACTTTTGGATGATTTTGAGGCATTGCTTCATGTTCATTTTGGGATTTAAAAAAAAAAAAAAAATTTTAACTTTGGTCAAAAAAATATGGTCTAATGGAGATTTTTTTTTTTTTTGCAGGTCCAAGTTGAAAATCATCAGGTGTGAATGGGAACTTTTTTGTGGGAATTGAATATGCCTTTTGAAATGTATGGGGATGTTATGTTCAATGTTGGCGGCAGAATGAAGCATTTTTGCCAAGAACTGGCTGACAACTTTTGGTGTTTATTTGAATTTGACCCCCCCAAAAAATAGCATTTTTTGTTCATTTAAAATGTTTTTGCAATCGGAAATGAATAGGGCGTTTTTGTTGATGTCGAAATCATGAACGACGCGGGTTGCCACGTCGGTGAGCAACCTGGCATCCCGACGTGGGCACATAAAGCCCCCCTCCCTTTCGCGCCCGTCGACGGATGCTGCAGTAAGTTGGCCGCGCGTGCGCACTTTCGCTCCTCTTTTCCTAGGAAGGTAAGTGTGGCATGGCGCGTGTTTGCGCCTCGGGGGGAAAAGAAGGCAAATAACGGTCCCGGGCGCAAGTGGAGGCGGCCGCGGAGAGTTCCGAAAATGCTGTTCGCGCTCGCGGCGGGCCGGTCCGACGCCCGCCTCGGTCGGCATTCGTGCGATCTTAGCGGCGTCGAACGGTGGCGGCGAGCTCAATGGGAGCCGAGCTGCAACGAGGCCTTCGGTCGGCAGAAGTCGCTTGTCATCGTCGCGGCTAACGGCCACGCTTCCGTCTCGTAACTCGCCGGCGTCGGCCTCCGTCCCGGCACCCGAACGACGTCTCGGCCGTCGGACGCCTTGTAAATTCGGCGCACTTTTCGTCGGGCGGGCCGTCGTCTTTAGAAGGGCGACTTAATTGAATGGACGGCTAAGGCGGCTAGCCGCACTTAGCATGGCGTCGCTAACTCGCATAACGGGACTCTAGCTCCTCGCGTCGTTTGCATTTTCCCCCACATTGATTCCCGCACTTGGCTTATTTCCACGGAGCGCAGCCGAGACAACCGCCCGCGGCGCCGGAACACGTTCGGGAAATGCTTCTGCGTCAAATAAACTAGCTGTAATGCCTCGAAAACGAAACAAATTCGGAATCATGGATTTAAAAGAAAAAAACACAGGCCGGCTAACACTATAGTTAGCACATGCTAACGGAACGTGTTGGCATCCGATTTAGACATCCGATTTGGCATCAAATGGTGTCAATTTTTTCATTCGCGAATTAATTTTTGAGGCTAACCCGTTGTTCACGTAGAGCATTAACTTAAAGATAACATTTTTTAAAAAGTGTAACGAGCGAGCAGCCTCGTGCTGACGCCAGCGCCTCGTCAGCTCGTCCACGTTTCACTGTCACCAAAAAGACTTTTGGACACTTTTGTCCTCTCTAGGACGCTTGAGTCAAAGCTCGACATTAATGTCGACGTCACCTTCCGGCGTCGATGGATTTATTATTTTTTCCCCCCCCACCTCAATTTTGCTACAGCTCCAATCCGCTAATTTTGTTCAATCATGCTGACACGTATGTCTAAAGTGGAAGTAAAACAGCTGACAAGCTCAGGTGATTTAGTCACAATTTGAGTTTTCATGTCTAAAGTAGGCGAACGATCCATTTTACTCAAAATTTTTCAAAAGCTCCCTAATTTCTAGTCAAAGGCCATATTTTCAAAGTTGATGGTAAATGAATATTAACATGATTTAATACTCGGTCGATTGGCTGCCATAGACGTAACTCTAAATTGAATAGCAGTTGAGGAGTTTTTAAACAATGATGAATGTTGGGGTTTCCAATGGAGCGCTGTTGTGGTTTGTGACCATTTTTTTGGGGTTTGTCGGTAGCAGCCCAGAAGCTTTGCAGCATGTCAGATCCTGAGCTGGAGTTCGGGGCCGTCGAGTCCGGCGCCTCGGCCACGTACCCCATGCAGTGTTCGTCCCTGCGCAAGAATGGCTTCGTGGTGCTCAAGGGCCGCCCCTGCAAGATTGTGGAGATGTCCACCTCCAAGACGGGCAAGCACGGCCACGCCAAGGTGAGGCAAGCGCGCAAGTCGACCATTTTCACACTCCACAAATCCTTTCATGAGCTGTAAATATTGTCTTTTTAATGTTTACAGGGAGTGCTGTAATTTTAAAAAGTGGGGTGGAAACTGTAAATATTCTAAATTGTGGTGTTCTCCATGAGAAAATATGTTGAAGCTTTTTTTTCTTTTTTCGCTTAGGTCAACCTTACTGGCATTGACATTTTCACCCAGAAGAAGTATGAAGACATGTGCCCCTCCACCCACAACATGGATGTCCCCTCCATCAAGAGGATAGACTATCAGGTAACGTTAATACAATTCGCACCTGTCCGTGTAGTTTCAGAATGACACAAATATTTCACAATTTCTGCACGGGTGTGGTTTTATTTTCAATCGTACTTGGGGGAATTGGTGCGAAAACCGACACCGCAAAATGTTGAGAACAAGGCACCGCTCGTTTAAAGGAGGCGCCGTTCGCTCGGCGCCGGGACCACATGCACGGCAAATTGCAAAGCGTTGACGGAAACATTTTCTTGGCAGTTGGTCAACATCAACGAGAACTTCATGTCCCTGATGGCCGACAACGGCGACGTCCGGGAGGACCTGCGCGTTCCCGATAACGAAGTGGGCAAGGAAATCGAGAGCAAGTTCGAGGCGGGCGACGAATTTATGGTGAGTGCGGCGCCGGCGTTCGCGTCGCTTCCGTCGACGCTAACGGCTGTCCCGGCAGGTGACGGTGATGTCCGCCATGGGGGAGGAGTGCGCCGTGGCCACCAAGGTCCTGACCAACAAATAAGGAGAAGGACTTTGCAGCCCCGGCAACGAGCGCCGCCCGCAACCAGCCTCTTTGCATTCTCATTGGTTCTTCTGTCACCAAAGCGTCGCCGACGGCTCCTTCCTCCCATTTTCGCTTATGCTCGATCGCCGGGAAAATTTTGAGGCACGTTTTGGCCACTTTCTAGAAAACCATCACATCCGCTTAGTTTTGCCTTCACAGTATTGCTCACGTTCCTGAATGTTGAAATAGCAACAGCGGGATTCAGCGTTTTTTTTTTTTCCTCTTTTTGTTTGGGGGGGCTATTTTCATTTGAAATCTTGACCTCCGTAGAGTAGATCCGCTCGCGTCGCACCCGTCCTCCGGTGGCGGCGAGCTCTCGGGTCGCTTAAGCTCCACCCCCCAAAACGGGAAGTCCCCCCCCACACACACCTCCCCTACATTTAAAGCACGCGCGAGCGTTCGTACCGACTTCCCTTCCTCCCTCCGAACGAACGGCCTGCCGGGGCGCACTCGCGGGCAGTCTGTCATCGGGTCGTCCTTCGGCCCAATACTAAATAAACGAGTGCTTTTTTTTTTTTTTCTCCCCTCTCCTTCTTTGTATTAGCCAAGAGGTGCGAGTGGAATGCAGTGTGAGCTTCAGACACGTGGGAGGCGCTTTGCAGTGAGCTTTCTGTTTGAGGAACTCAAATTGGGTTGGGGAGGGTGGCGGCCGCAAACTTTTTGTTCACTCGAGGCCTTTGTCACCTGACTGGAGATGGCTGAAAATAAAAATGTTGAAACAAAAACACCAGCTCCAAATATGTCTGCTTCTGTCACTCTCGCCTGTCAGTGTTCTCCCTTTGTTTTACATTTTGCTTTGGGGTAAACATTTTCACATGTCGGGAGCCAATCGGTTGGTGCAATTTCTGCACTCTCCATTTGAAATGTATATCTTTGAGTAGAACTTTTTTTTTATCAAACATATTCTATGAGCGATTACAAAGTAGTTGTATCACTACAAACAAAACTGCACAAGTAAAACTAGTCTCAAACAACGGCCTTCTTGAGTTTTTTAATACTAGAACACTGCAGCTGAAATAAAAAATGTAAACAAGATGGTAAACGGGTCGAGTTTTCTGTTGTCCTACACAAATTTTCCCAATAGGAAATGACCTTTTATAGCGGTTTCAAAGTTGGCTTCAATTACCCTGAAAAAAAATTTGTATTGTTGCAGTTAACTATTATTTCATCACCATGACTTGAGAGGTTTTATGAGTCATTTTATTGCGAACGCCGCCTTGGAAAATCACGCTCGTCCAAAACATACCGGGAAACAAACTGCCGTGGAACGTTGTGACTCATTTATCAAAAGTGAGTCGCTAAGTCCGCGTTTGTTGAACTATTCGATTCATACATGTATGAATCAATGCTAGCGAGGAGATGAATAATTCGCAGGCGCGCACGCTATCAGTTTTTTTTTTTTTTTTTTTTTTTTTTTAATTGACCTTTGGCGAGCGCGTCAGATACAAGCAACCTTACCTTTTAGGGTTTCAAAAGTTTTTGAACCACTTGACAAAATATTGACGCTAGGGTAATAAAACAAGCAATTCATTTTAAAGGTTTATTTTGGTTACGTTGAGCATATTCGGAATGGCCTGAAGGCCGCTCCGCTGTCACGTCACTTCCTTAGCTTTCTTTCCGGTTCCTTTGCTCCAAAATGGCACCGGTAAGTACTCCTTGCTCCTCTATATTGAACTTAATTCTCGTCTTTTTACTCATTTTTACACGTGAATACACGACATCATTTTGCTCATTGCTGGATATAAAGCGGCGTGTTCATTTTGTGGCGACTATAGCTCCTTGAAAGGTGCTAGCTAGGCTAACAGCGCTAGCTAGCCGACACGTGTCTTTTATGGAGGCCCACCTACGATTTCGGCAGTGGCAATAAACATGGTAAATGAAATTTAAGTAAACGTAGTTGATCTTTTCACGTTTCGTATTTAAGTGACAATACTTCGGTGTTCTAACAGCATATCCTTTTGATGGAACGGTTCAAATGCGCATGCGCTGTAGGTTCTATCATGCGCGTTATTTAATATTTACCGTAATGTATCTTTATTTTAAACAACCATTTGATAGCTATGTTTGTATTTTAATATAGGTCATGTATATGACATAAATGCTCCATAAGTCAGCATTTTAATAAATAAAGGTGGCACCAAATGCAGCCTAATGTATGCCACACAGTTAGTGTACAATTGTATTATAAAGCAACATTTAACCCTTACTTGCACGAGTACTTATTGTATCATTGTTTTTTGTTTTAGTTTGTGATGAAATTCACGTAGGACAGGGGTCTCAAACCTGAGTTAAGCTAATGATAAATTTGGAATAATGTGGAAAAGCGCTTTATTAGCCCGCTACTGTGACAAAGTAGCTACGCTGAATCCGTCTGGAGAAGTTCTGCAGTCGTGCGTGGAGCCATTCCAATGAATGACATACGGGATGTTGTGACGCGACAGATCCGTCAGAAGAAGCAGTTCGTCGGCAAGAAGAGCAAAAAGGGGCCCGGCTGGAAGTTCAGTCTGGACCTGACCCACCCCGTCGAGGACGGCATCCTGGACTCGGCCAATTTTGTAAGCGGAATCCCCTCCGTCCGACGAGTCTGCTCGGCCGGCGGCTAACCGGGCTCCTGGCGGCGCCCCGCCCGTACTAGGGTTCTCTTCCCTAGTGTGTCACTGTGCTGTGTCCAATAGGAAAGCTTCCTGAAAGAGCGCATCAAGGTGAACGGCAAGACCGGAAACCTCGGCGGCGTCGTGTCGGTCGGCCGCGTCAAGAACAAAATCAACATCGCGTCTGACAAGCAGTTCTCCAAAAGGTGAGGAAAAGCGCCTCCGCCGCCACCGTTTCCTTACTGAACGCTACGTCCCGCAGGTATTTAAAGTACCTGACCAAGAAGTACCTGAAGAAGAACAACCTGCGCGATTGGCTGAGAGTGGTCGCCTCCGACAAGGAGACGTACGAGTTGCGTTACTTCCAGATTAGCCAGGATGATGAAGACTCAGAAGCAGAAGACTAGAATGTTCGTTTTGCGAGAGTCTATAACGTAACAATAAACTTGGCCTCATTAAAAAAAAAAATATTGTTGTATTTAAATTTTGGAGCTTTCTCATCCAAACCTATTTACAAATCAAACATGACGCCGTTTTGGGAGATGGATTTGACATCTTCATGAATAATTTGGCTTTTATTCATTCCAAGTTGATTTTTGCTCCGATTAGACATCAGTCACTGTCAATGGCAACCAGTTTTGGCACTGAAATGTACGTTTAAAAGGCAAGGCAAGGCACATTTATTTATATAGCACAATTCAACACAAGGCAATTCAAAGTGCTTTACGAGCCGTCATGAAGATCATAAAAATCACATTTAAATCAATACAACCTAAAAACCAGGACAATCAAAATAGTAAATAATACATAAAAATCGCATTTCATCACAAATAGAATAAAAAACTACTAAATAATTATTGAAATCAGCAATGGAGATAAGCACAAGAGGAAAGCAAGTAGATTGAGATATATAGACAGTTATGGATATGCAGTGCTAAACAAAAGCATTTTTAGCCCAGATTTAAAGGAGCTAACTTCAGACGTTCAGGTAACTTGTTCCAGAGGTGAGGAGCATAATAACTAAAAGCTGCCTCACCCTGCTTGGTTCTTGTTCTTGGAACATGCAGGAGTCCGGTTCCAGACGACCTTAGGGCTCTAGATGTCTCATAGGAATCTAACAAATCAAGCATGTATTTTGGTCCAAGGCCATTAAGTGTTTTGTAGTATTTTATAGTCTGTCCTTAAAAGAGGATATTTTGGCATTTTCTTCACCTCATTGGCTGTCATTGCTGCCCATAGACGTCCAATCCATTTGAAGTGGGAGCTTTAGCAACGAATGAATGAATGTCCGTCCTCCCTCTTCAAATGGTTTGGACGTCTACTAGTGATCAACTCGTATAACAGCCGTCGGATGTCTATCGTCCTCAATGGCACCTTAAGAGTTGAACCACCAAATACCTCCACTGTTTGTGGTTACAATTGAACCAGGTTTGATTCTCCCTTGCACTTACAAACCCTTTACCATTTATGTTAACAAATGCGGCCGTGTGGGTGACTCGAGCCCTGGTCATCTGAACCGCATGTCAAGTCTTATGCCATTTGCCATGAAATATGGGAAACAAACAGTTGGGTGCGCAATCGTTACTGGATGCAATAGCTCAAAATGACCACGAGATGGCAGCATTTTCATATATGTCTATAGATTAGCATGATTTACCGTTTACTAGACATATCCAGTGAGTCACACACACCTCAACATCAAGGAACAAGACATAATGACGCAGTGTAGTTTGTCACTTTTATTTGTGAAAGCACAAGATGAATCATGTACTATCGTTCACATTGATGAACTTCAGGGTGACACAGCACATGGGAAATAAAGGCAAGTTGAACCACAAGTCTGTCGTTCAGTAAACACAATCACAAAGGGGACTTAAACGTCAGGCCAGCCCACCGGGAAGTGTTCCGATCCTCATTATTAGTCACTCCGGGTCTCATGTGGACCATGAAATGCTTGAGAGCACCAGCAAGATGGTGAGTGGCGGTTCAATTTGCCCCACTAAAGACGTTATTGTACAACAGAGCCCCCACCAGGTGTACCATATCCTTCTCCGCTTGGAAAACGGAAAAAAAAAAAAAAAAAAAACACACACACACACTGCTGGGATGCCTGTATTTACTAAGCTACTACCTAAGCATTTATCTTTTAATTCTATTGCTGAAACTGTGTTCAGGGTCATTAACATGTTTTGCCCATCATGCATGCATGCATACATCCATGCACACATACATAACTACATACATACATACTAGTACATTGATGCATACAAACATGCATCCATACATACATACATACATAACTACATCCATCCATACATATCATACAGCCATCAATACATACATACATACAAAAATTTCTGGCGGCGCAACTGGAGAAAATACTGAATTACTTGTTTTAAAGCAAGCACTTTGGCCCTTCAGTCATTTTTTTCTTAGATACTTGCACCTTTACTGGTCATTTTTTGCCTCTGTATCTGTACTTAGGTTAAAAAAAAAGTGAGTACCCACATTTCAAACCCATCCATTTGACTAAAAACCTGATTGGCCCGTAATTACAAATAAAGACCTATTTCATGATGCGACAATTAAATTTTCAAATGGAATGATCTGAACATTTGCCCCGTGTGAAGCCCTTTTCCAAACAGCTGCAGCTTCAGGTTGTTTTTTGGAATTTCAAGTAGGTGCTCATCTGTTGTCCATCAACTTTAGGAATGCTCACGGAAACCTTTGGCAGAAATGGCTTTTGGCGATACGATATGCTCGCGGACTACAGTAAGACTTTAGACCGCGAAAAGGAACGAGAAGAAAAGAAATCTCACCGAAATGACATTTGTATTTACCAGACCGTTTCTAAAGTCAAAATACGATTGGTTTGGATCCCATTCATTGAAACCGAGAGGACCGACTCGCGGTTCGGCACGCGTCGGCTCATTCGCCTTCTCCCGGTCAAAAGGGATCGGACGTCGGACATTTATTACGGCCAATGAGTCGGCAAAAACCAATAAATGTTCTTTAAAACAAATGAATTTGACAGAAAGAAGTTTAGTGTAAAAATGCTCGACTGTGAGAACCCCGCCAAGCGTTTTGCGCTATACTATCTTGTCATCTGACACTCGGGATCCGATAACCGGCAGAACACGACGACACGTCGCCACGACTTCGCGTTCAGACGACAAGCGACCTCTGACTTTCGGGTGTCACGTACGACATCGTCGGGCGAGTGACTTCATGTTCCAAAAGTAGGCCTCCGATAGAGTTTGATCACAGGCAAGTTGTATTTTCGCTCGATCCGGACTTGAAAGTTGATCGGTGCTCTTCATCAATATTTCAGAGAGGAGTCTCGCTCGGCCGACCGCCGGAGAAAAAGAGACATTTTCTTGACCTTCTCGTCAATTCTGCCTTCGATTCCAGCAAGCGAGCGCACATCAGCAGGTAAAAACGACTTCTTTAAATTGTACTAAATGGCAGCGTGCAAATCCTTCTGGTTGTTTCGATAGAGGAAAAAGTCTACACACCCATGCCTGCCTGTTCAAATGCTTGTTTTTGATGATTTGAAAAAGACTTTTTCTGTCTTTTTTTTCCAACCATTTGCGACAACATGACATGACATCATTGCCTAGCACTAATTGATCGTTGTTATTTTATATACAGTGCCTTGCAAAAGTATTCGGCCCCCTTGAATCTTGCAACGTTTCGCCACATTTCAGGCTTCAAACATGAAGATATGAAATTGAATTTTTTTGTCAAGAATCAACAACAAGTGGGACACAATCGTGAAGTGGAACAACATTTATTGGATAATTTCAACTTTTTTAACAAATCAAAAACTGAAAAGTGGGGCGTGCAATATTATTCGGCCCCTTTACTTTCAGTGCAGCAAACTCACTCCAGAAGTTCAGTGAGGATCTCTGAATGATCCAATGTTGTCCTAAATGACCGATGATGATAAATAGAATCCAACTGTGTGTAATCAAGTCTCCGTATAAATGCACCTGCTCTGTGATAGTCTCAGGGTTCTGTTGAAAGTGCAGAGAGCATTATGAAAACCAAGGAACACACCAGGCAGGTCCGAGATACTGTTGTGGAGAGGTTTAAAGCCGGATTTGGATTTCCCAAGCTTTAAACATCTCAAGGAGCACTGTGCAAGCCATCATATTGAAATGGAAGGAGCATCAGACCGCTGCAAATCTACCAAGACCCGGCCGTCCTTCCAAACTTTCTTCTCAAACAAGGAGAAAACTGATCAGAGATGCAGCCAAGAGGCCCATGATCACTCTGGATGAACTGCAGAGATCTACAGCTGAGATGGGAGAGTCTGTCCATAGGACAACAATCAGTCGTACACTGCACAAATCTGGCCTTTATGGAAGAGTGGCAAGAAGAAAGCCATTTTTCAAAGATATCCATAAAAAGTCTCCTTTAAAGTTTGCCACAAGCCACCTGGGAGACACACCAAACATGTGGAAGAAGGTGCTCTGGTCAGATGAAACCAAAATGGAACACACCAATTTGGCCACAATGCAAAACGATATGTTTGGCGTAAAAGCAACACAGCTCATCACCCTGAACACACCATCCCCACTGTCAAACATGGTGGTGGCAGCATCATGGTTTGGGCCTGCTTTTCTTCAGCAGGGACAGGGAAGATGGTTCAAATTGACGGGAAAATGGATGCAGCCAAATACAGGAACATTCTGGAAGAAAACCTGTTGGTATTTGCACAAGACCTGAGACTGGGACGGAGATTTATCTTCCAACAGGACAATGATCCAAAACAAAGCCAAATCTACAATGGAATGGTTAAAAAATAAACATATCCAGGTGTTAGAATGGCCAAGTCAAAGTCCAGACCTGAATCCAATGGAGAATCTGTGGAAAGAGCTGAAGACTGCTGTTCACAAACACTCTCCATCCAACCTCACTGAGCTCGAGCTGTTTTGCAAGGAAGAATGTCAGTCTCTCGATGTGCAAAACTGATAGAAGCATACCCCAAGCGACTTGCAGCTGTAATTGGAGCAAAAGGTGGCGCTACAAAGTATTAACGCAAGGGGGCCGAATAATATTGCACGCCCCACTTTTCAGTTTTTTATTTGTTAAAAATGTTGAAATTATCCAATACATTTTGTTCCACTTCACGATTGTGTCCCACTTGTTGTTGATTCTTGACAAAAAATTCAAATGTTATATCTTTATGTTTGAAGCCTGAAATGTGGCGAAAGGTTGCAAGGTTCAAGGGGGCCGAATACTTTTGCAAGGCACTGTATTTAAGTGCAATTTGTAAAAAAAAAAAAGTATTTATAAAATCACGAAAAAAATAGGAAAGCTCTATACCCCTTTCAAAAATCCTTCAATAAGACTTAAGATTCAAGACAAACAAATATTACTCTTTGTTTAAAAAAAACCAGACAAAATCATTAGACAAAATACGGATACATTTTATAAATAAAAATGAATGATTCATATTGAAGGAATCTGACCCTTTAGCCAGACTGCTGGAATCTCGCCAGCCAAACCGCCAAAACTCCGCACGTTCACCGTAGTCTTAACCCCTTGTACTGACTTCATTTTGAAAGCTGGAAAAAGGCTTCAAAGCACAAGTTGACAATTCATTCAGGTCAACAGCGATCGAAAGGCAAGGCGAAACAGAAACAGACTCGGGCGAGGGAGGCAGACCCGTTCCAAGGTCGTCACCATATCACAAGTCAACAAAAGGTTCCCGAGAAAAAAAGACAACAAGTAGTTAAAAATTCAGTCTTTTTGAAGGCGCTCGTGGGGCGGGCCGTGGGCAGAAGAAGGCTGTGCTTGGACGTTGTTTGGGATTATTGTCTGTTTGTGAATTGGACAGGAGGATTTGGGAGTTACTGTTGTTAGGGCAACAAGGGTTGTGGATTTTGCCACCTCAGCGTCAAAAGGGGGTCTTGGAATCTTATCAGACGTGTTATCAGTTGGATATCGGGCATTCTCCGGTGTTCCTTGTGTTGGGACAGGACATCCTGCCATTTGTTCTGGACTGTCCAGGAGTAGTGATTGCGAGAGTTGGTGGTGCAGATATAGGCTTTTCAGCGTCAATCTTGCTCAGTCAGTTGCATGACGCACATGTTGGGCTTCCTTGATAAAAGGGCGTCATGTATCTCTTATGCCCTATAGTCTGCTTGTTTTCCTTAAACTATGGTGTAAGTGCTACTTATTTTATATATTATATATACAAACCGTAAATCAGAGAAACGATAGTATTCCCAGATTGATTATATTAAGCGTAATACAGTCGATCGATGAATACGAGCAAAGATACTATTGCCTTCTATACTCTTGACCCCTTCCTTTCTGTTGATGTTCTACAGTTCTTTTTCAGAATCCACATTTGGTCAAGTCCAGGTCTCGCGTTTTTTCCGGTGCGCCTCGCCGCCATAGGATGGCGTCGTCGAGCGAGTGAGCGGGTCGCCCTCGACCCCCCGGCTTCTACCCCGAGCCCGGCCATGTGGCGCCAGGCGTCCCTGGCCGACGCCTGGTACGGCGCGCGCTCGCGGCTCCTGCGCACCAAGCCGGCTGGGGCCCGCCGCGAACGGGACCCGGAGGCCGGGCTGGCCAAGGTGCTGACCGCCCTGGACCTAGTGTCGCTGGGGGCGGGCAGCTGCGCGGGGACCGGCATGTACGTGGTGGCCGGGCTGGTGGCCAAGACCGTGGCCGGCCCGGGCGTGGTCCTGTCCTTCGCCGTGGCCGCCGCCGCCTCCGTCCTGTCGGGCGTGTGCTACGCCGAATTGGGCGTGCGCGTGCCCGAGACGGCCGGTTCGGCGTACGCGTACAGCTACGTGACGGTGGGCGAGTTCGCGGCCTTTCTCATCGGCTGGAACCTCGTCCTGGAGTACCTGATCGGCACGGCCGCCGGGGCCTCGGCCCTCAGCGCCACCTTCGACTCGCTGGCCAACGGCAGCGTCAGCCGCTACGCCGCCGCGCACCTCGGCACGCTCGGGGGACTCGGTGGGTATTTCTCCTGGCCGACGCCCAACCCCGGCGTGATGTCAGACTCCTGTCGCAGGCCGAGGCGAAGTGGCCTCCCCCGACCCGCTGGCCGCGCTCATCGTCCTGCTGGTGGCGCTGATCGTGGCCCTCGGCGCGCGCAACTCGGTGACCCTCAACAACGTCCTCAACACCGTCAACGCGGCGGTCTGGGCCTTCGTGGTCCTGGCCGGGCTTTTCTTCGTCTCGGCTGAAAACTGGGGTATCGGCGGCGGCGGCGGCTTTCTGCCCTACGGCTGGTCAGGGGTGAGTCCCGCCAATTGACGACTACCTAATCTTTATCGTGCGCTACTTTTGTCCTCGAGACAAGCGAGCGACCCGTCGGGGCTCAGCCGAAATCTGAAAATGCAGAGATTTACTGAGCGTGTGCTAGAATCGATGCGAGACAGACAAAAACTGAAACATAGTCTTTTGGGAACGGGGTCCCGGACGTATCTCGGACCCGAGCCGGAATTCCGCAATAAAAGCAAAATCCAAAACTGACTTTTTGTCTGTCAGGTGATGCAGGGGGCGGCGACCTGTTTCTACGCCTTTATCGGCTTCGACATCATCGCCACCACCGGAGAGGAGGCCCAGGACCCCGCCGCCTCCATCCCGTACGCCATCGCCGCCTCGCTGGCGGCGTGTCTCGGCGCCTACGTGTCGGTCGGTAAACATCGGTGCGAAAACGGCCGTCCCGAGCCGAGCCGAACGCTTTGGGTCCGTTCAGGTGAGCGCCGTCCTGACCCTGTCGGTCCCGTACCGGCGGATCGACGGCTCGGCGCCTCTGATGGGGATGTTCGCGGCGCACGACTTCCCGTTGGGCGAGTACACGGCGGCGGCGGGCTCGGTGGCCGGCCTGAGCGTCTCTCTGCTGGGCTCGTTCTTCCCCATGCCGCGCATCCTCTACGCCATGGCCGACGACGGACTCTTGTTCAGGTCGACACCGCGGCGCGAGCGAGCGAGCGAGCGAAGACGGCGCTAACCGCCCCGCTTCCCGCAGGTGGCTGTCCCGCGTGTCGGAGAGGACGCGCACGCCCGTGGCAGCTTGCGCGCTTTCCGGCGTTTCGGCCTCCGTCCTGGCGCTGCTGGTGAGCCTGCGCGACCTGATCGAGATGATGTCGATCGGCACGTTGCTGGCCTACACGCTGGTCAGCGTTTGCGTACTGCTGCTGCGCTACCGACCGGACGACCCCGCGGAGGAGGACTCGGCCGACCTCGACCGTAGGTTCCTTGTCGTCCCATTTCGTCGTGAGCCGCTCTCAGTTTTGAAGCAGAGTCATCAGTAAAGGAAACCTTTGTGAGCCCGAGTTTGCCGCCAAGGTCTGAGCGCGCTCCAATTTTGTGTTTGAAAATGTTCTTGCTTCAAGGCCGGCTTGGTGTGGCCATTTGTTTCCGAACACGCACATACTTATCTTCCATTTTTTCATGCATCCGCTGACCTCCAGCCCCAGATTTTTAGCAATCTCCTTCCACGAATTGCTTGCCGTTAAGCAATCTCTAAGATGTCTTGGCAAGACATCGTAGAGGTTGTCGTACTTGCGGACCTCTTTGACGATACGCTCGTCGGCTTGGTCCATTTTTGAGTGTAGCACAACAACGGTTGAAAATGGCGGTGATTTCGCACTGAACCAGAAATGACCGTCCGAGCGGACCAATCACAGTCCATTTGTGTCACGTCACCACGCGTCGATTTTGTGGAGGTGGACGTCAGGCTATGGCGAAGGGTGGTAAATCGGGTCGGCCTTGACGGCGTAACTCAGCCTTAACGCTGTAAATCAACTCGTGCACGCGGGTCTCTTGTGTGAGTAACGTCTCTCCCGACGCCTTCAGGAGAGCGCGCGCTGGCAATAAGAGCCGCAGGCCTGGGAAATTGACCTAGCAGTTAGCGCGCGTGGGTTCCAATCCTGAGCTGGACGGATCGAGTCCTGCGGCATAAATCCGCGCAGACCAATTGCACTCAATCACTGCCATTGACAGCAATGGGCGTCCAATCGGGTTCATTTGTGCCGGATTCTGCCGGAACAAGATCCCACACCTCTCGATTTTGGCCTCCCTGTGTTCCGTGACTTATTTGGGCGCATCTGGCACGTTTTTAAAAAATGTATTGTAATAGCCCAAAATGAGGGGAAAGTAGGAGAGGAATCGTTGATGGCTTTCTCCACTTTATTGCGGCAACAAGAAAACAATGAGCAAAATAACAGTGGACTGCTGCCAACTTTTGCTTCTCACCCACATCTGGTGAGCAAGCAGCCAGGATCAGATGGCATTTCAACCTGCCAAAAAGACAGTTGCATTTACTGTCTTTTTTTTCAAAAAGAAGGAAAATGGTTCAAAACGGGTCAGAAAAGCAATGAGGGCAGTTGCAGCAATCATGCTAACGGGCAGGAACCGGGTGCAGCAGGAGGCTAGCGCCGCAGCAGCTGGCCAGGTTCACGGCCGGCCGGCCGGCCAGCCGAGCCGGGGCAGGAGGCCGCTACCGTGGCAGCGGCCGGTCAGGTTCAGTGCCACCCGGAGTGAGGGCCGGCTACAGCGCTAGCAGTCAGCCAGGTGGAGCGCCAACAACCAGAGCAACAGGTCCTTATGGGAAATTCGGGTTTGGGCAGCACAATTTGTAAGGCGGTGGGAACTTTGGTGCCATAGAAGACGGGGGGATGAAACTCAGAAAAGAATGCTTTTGTGTGTTATTTATTGTAATCCCAGATTTTTCTGTTTTGTTTTACATGTTAGACGGTACTTTTCTGGAAGTCCCACCTGTGGTTATGTAGGCAATGGCCCGTCCTGTGCACTTTATAGCCTAAATAATTGTAAATTGTTGTCATAACATTTATACCATGGATATTATTTGAAATTGAGGCTTGTAAATTCCACAGCATAGCAAGTGGGCATTTGCGTGTTGTTTTCTGTCTCGTCATCCCTGCGCTGTCGTATGTACTTAGTGTTCCGGCACCTTACGATATACAAATTGAGCACTCATTAGGAAGGGAAAGGGTCGGAAGCAGTCGTCGCTTAAACTACATCGTTCGACAGCGGCCGTCCCAGTTCAAATGCATTTCATGGCAGCGAATGAGTTCATTATTAAATCATTCAAATTGAAAAAATATGATCCAACTCAATCTCCAGAAAGCCGTTAGTTGAGGTGCTCGCATCTCAAGGCACGGCCACTTATTGACGGATTTTTAGATGGAAACGCTCTTCTGTGTAGACTCCTCCGTGGCCGATTCGGCCGAAGGCAAAGACGAGGCGCCGGATTTCCACGAGGGCCCTGCGTCGCTGCCGGAAAGGCTTCTG
The DNA here is from genome assembly GCF_030265065.1 of Corythoichthys intestinalis. Lineage (NCBI taxonomy): Eukaryota > Metazoa > Chordata > Actinopteri > Syngnathiformes > Syngnathidae > Corythoichthys > Corythoichthys intestinalis. Next base: position 510,751 of record NC_080414.1, on the reverse strand, counting down.
GGAGCCCGCTACCGGAGCCTGCGGGCGCGTCTGGGCGTCCCCCCGCCCTCCGCCCGGCCCACGGACCGCAGCGCTCGCACGGCCGCGCGCTGCACGCTGGCCTTCTTCGCGCTCTCCTTCGCACTCTGGGGCGCCGTCATCCTGGGCCCGGAGCGGGACGCCGGCGCCGCCGCCGTCGCCCGGGGCACGACGGCGGCGCTGTCGGCGGTAGGTCTGGCGGCGCTCCTCTTGACGCTGCTGCGGCAGCCGCAGAGCGGCCGGCGCTTGGCCTACGCGGCGCCGTGCGTGCCCTTCGTTCCGGCTGCCGCCATCTTGGTCAACAGCTACCTCATGCTGAAGTTGGCGCCGCTCACGTGGGCCCGATTCGCCGTCTGGTGCGCACTAGGTAACGATCTTGGCGTTCGGGAGTGGACCGGGAACCGTGGGGGTGTCCAAACGTTTGTCTCCGTGGGCCACTTTCAGGAAAATAAAAGGATGGAATCCTCCCACTATCAATTGTGAAACAGAAACAAAAGATGTTTCGACTCTGGTTAATGGAATAGCTCCATCTAGTGTTAAAGCTGAGAAATGCAACAGAATGTAGGCTGAATTGAAGCTTCTCGCACAGGCCATATTGAGCGATTTGCCGCCGTTGGCCGGCGGGCCGTCGTCTGGACACCCCTAGTTTACCGGTTGCGTGGCGTTTTTTTTGACCGCATTTGTTTTTGCGGCGTGAAGGCCTGCTGATCTACGGGTGCTACGGCGTGTGGCACAGCTCGCTGGAGGTGAACGCCCGCCAAGAGGAGGCCCGCGCCAGCTCCTACCGACGCTTCGACGACCACCTGGACGACGGCGACGACTCCGGCTACCAGAACCGCACGTACGAGCGGGACGACGACGACGACGACTCCGGTTCCCAGAAGAGCGCGTACGAGAGGAACGACGCTTACGACCATGACTCCGGCTACCAGAACCGCGCGTACGAGAGGAACGACGCTTACGACCATGACTTTGGATACCAGAGAGGAGGAGGGAACCGTGAGAGCGACGACTGCGACAATGACCAACGGGGCTACTGAAAATGCAAAAAGGAGTTGAGCGGCTGAGGCGTGACCAACGCCTATTAAGGTCAACTTGAAATAATGACCATTCAACGCACAACCGAGTTGAAATGATTTTAGCCTTTTGGGTTTTACTTTTAAGACTTTTTGGTTGGGTTTGAAGAGCTTTGATGTTTGTGTGGATGTGTCCAATGTTGAAGAATAAACACCACGTCAAAAGTTGATTTCTTTTGTGTACTAGGAAGCCCATTCCAGCCACAAGAAAAAAATGAACCCCCCCCCCCCCCCAACACAACAAGAAGCCCATTTCTGCCACTGGATTTTGAAATTTTTTTCAGTTGCTGCTGGTCCCTTTTTCCGCCAGTGGAGAAAGAGTAAAAAAAAAAATTTTTTTTAAAAACGTAATTTTTGTTTTTCAGCGAGTACAACATGTTCGTTCCATCTGTAGCCGTGTTGCTTTCCAAACGCCCTTGTCACTTGAACTTCATCAGTCTTATTTCATCTCCTCCATAATTTGTTCTCTCCAGGGTCATTTTTCTATCATGAGATTCTATTGTGAGAAACAACTAGAATTTCACAGTTAGTGAAGCACTTCTCTGATTTCCAACCGTAGTGCAACACGGCACCTCTACGCAGCGGTTGGGTGAATAAAACTACGATACGATTCACATCATTTCATCAAGAAAAAGTATACGATACATTCACAAGGTCGCTTTTGAGTGCAGCGTCTATTCAGTGGTATGAAAAAGTATTCAAACCTTATGGAATTTCTAACATATCTGCATAAAATCACCGTCAAATGTGAGCCGATCTTTGTCAAACTCATGCAGATGTAAAAACAGTCTCTGCTTTAACTAAAACCACCCAAACATTTATAGGTTTTCATATTTTAATTAGGGTAGCATGCAAACAATACCAGAAAGGGGAAAATAATAAGTGAATCCTCTGCCTAAGGAGACTATGAAACCAATTTTTACCAAACAATTTAAATTAGGTGTGTGCCCAATCACTGATGAGTGGTTTAAAGCTCCCCTGCCCACTATAAAACACACAGCTGGTAAGAAATGAGAAGCATTGTCTGATGTGCATCGTGGCTCGGTCAAAAGAGCTGTCTGAAGGCCTGCGATCAAGGATTGTATAAAGCTGGTAAAGGATTCAAAACCATCTCTAAAAGTCTGGATGTTCATCAATTGACAGTAAGAGAAGTTGTCTACAAATGGAGAGTTTGGCACTGTTGCTTCTCGCCCAAGCAGTGGCCGTCCACCAAAGATGATGCCAAGAGTTCAGCGCAGAATTCTCAGAGAGGGGGGAAAAAAGAACCCGAGAGTGTCTGCTAAAGACTGACAGAAATCACTGGCACAGTCCAATATCTCATATGGCCAAGACTGGTGTTCATGGGAGGACTCCACGGAGGAAGCCGCTGCGCTCTGAAAAAACATTGTTGCCCGTTTAAGGTTCGCAAAAAGGCGATTGTACACAAGCAAAGTTAAATTGTTCTGGTGTAACCCACAATGTCATGTGCGGAGGAAAAACTGAACAGCTCACCAACATCAACACCTCATCCACACCGGGAAACATGGTGGCGGGAGCACCATGATTTGGGGCTGTTTTACCGCCTCAGGGCCCGGACAACTTGCAATCATTCATGGAAGAATGAATTCAAAAGGACGTTTTGCAGGAAAATCTGAGGCCGTCTGTCAGACAGTTGAAGCTAAAAAGAGGATGGACAATGATCCAAAACACGAATAAACTTCAGAAGAACAAAATACACATTCTGGAGTGGCCAAGTCAAAGTCCAAACTTGAACCCCATTGAAATGCTGTAACGTGACCTAAAGACAGCGATTCATCCCAGGAATCTGAATGAACTACAGCAGTTTTGGAGACAAGATTAGTCCTGATGGATGTGTCAGACTGATCTGCAGCTACAGGAAGCGTCTGGTTGAAGTTATTGTTGCCAAAGGGGGTGTCACAAAATATTAAATGTGATGGTTCACTGATTATTTTTTCCCCTTTCTGCCAGTGTTTGCATACTATCCTCATTAAAATATGAAAAGCTAAGAATGTTTGGGTAGTTTTAGTTAAAGCAGACTGTTTTTTCATCTGTTTGATTTTGACAAAGATCAGACGACATTTGATGTTGATTTTATGCAGAAATGTGAGAAATTCCAAAAGGTTCAGATACTTTTTCATACCACTGTATGTGGGCTAGAGCCTACGAGTAGCTTAGCTTGTGCGTAAAGACCCAGAGTTTGTTTTTACCTCTGAGAGATTTTTTTTCCCCCATTGGCAGAAAAAGGCACCAGCAAGATTAAAAAAATCTCCTTGTGGATATGGGCTAGCTATTTTGTTGAAGAAAAAAATAGATGGTTTTTGGGCGAGAATGGGCTTCCATTTTTGTGCAGGTCCGCCCATGCGTTGACTTTTCCAAAAGATCTCATTGATGTGAAAATCAAAGTGGTGAAAATATATTGTGCATCAGGTTGGATTTTATTTTTTAGAGGGATGCACTTCCACAGATTGGAATGACTCTTCAAAATGGCCGCCAATTAAAAACACACAAGGGCAACCTCACACGTTGGCACGCTTGGCGTAGTTGGCCGGCGGGGGCTCCGCCGTCACCACTTCTTCACCTGCCGCTCGCCGCCTGGAGTAGAGGAAGCTCTCCCGTCCGAAAGCGCCCGGAGGGTATCCTTCACCGCGGCCGCACAGGACCGCCACACCCCCCAGGAAGCACAGCGCCACGCCCGCCCAGCCCGAGTAGAGCGACGGGCCGAAGGACACGATCCCCTCGCGCCGGTGGACGCCCACAGGGAACCACACGGTGGACACCAGGCCCGACGTCGCTGCGAAGCAGATAAAAGTTCAAACCTGGCCGGCCTAGGCCAAAAATGCGGCGCGCGTCCCTTTACCCGTAAGCAGGAGGAGGACGCCGCCCACCAGCGCCCGCCTCTTCCTGTTGACGGGCGAGTCGTGAGGGAGACGCACGCAGGGAGCGGACGAGAGCGCCAACAACAAGGCGGGAAGTCCCAGCAGGCACGCGCACAACATAAGGGCGCGCGACCCCAGCACGTGTGCTGAAATAGGAAATGGCAAAGAAATTCAAAAATGCGACTTATAGTCCGGAAAATACGGCTTCGAGTAAAACCACCTGGCAGATCGACGACGTGATCGAGGGCGGCGCAACGGTAGAGCGCGGGCCCGACCACGCAATCGGCCCAGAGTCCCCTGGCGCCCAGTTCGTCCATCCTGACGCACGCCAGAGCGCCGTAATCGCACGTGCGCACCCAGTCGTTGGTCGCCGTGGCGACGACGACGCACAGCCAACCCGCCAAACTCCACAATGTGCCGCACGCCGAACGGCACCCCCGAGCGGGCGTCTCCGCCATCGAATGCGTTGGGTTATATATAGTCTTCTTCTCAAATACCTGAGGAGAGTTGCGCGGCGGCGCCGGAATGCAATGTGCTGACTTTCGCAGGGTTCGCCGCCCATAAAAAAAAGGGCAAATAGTCACGTGACCGCGGCCGAGTTAAAGTGAAGCAGATGTGCGGCCAAACGTGAGCAAAAAATATCAAAAATGTCTCCAACAAAATTGGGGAAAGAATTCACCTGCGTGCGTCCGTGACGCCTCCCGCCGGACGGAGTCGGAACTGCGAGAGGGCCGTTCCGAGTCATCAAATGAAGTAAGGTGTTTTTCTTCAAAGGACATTTTTGAAATGATTATGTATCGTGAGGTGTTTAGAAAAAGAAATTTAAACAAACAAGTATATCCTACTGTATGCATTTTTAAAAAATGACACGTGTACAGTGATCCCTCACTACTTTGCACCCTCAGTCCATCGCGGATATTTTTGGCCACTTTATCAGGTACACCATGCTAGTAACGGGTTGGACCCCCTTTTGCCTTCAGAACTGCCTCAATTCTCGGTGGCATAGATTCAACAAGGTTCCTCAGAGAGTTTGCTCCATATTGACATGATGGCAGTTGTTGCAGATTTGTCGGCTGCACATCCATGATGCCAAGCTCCCGTTCCACCACATCCCAAAGATGCTCTATTGGATTGAGATCTGGTGACTGTGGAGGCCATTTGAGTACAGTCAACTCATTGTCATGTTCAAGAACCCAGTCTGAGATGATTCCAGCTTTATGACATGGCGCATTATCCTGCATCAGAAGTTGGGTACATTGTGGTCATAAAGGGATGGACATGGTCGTAAACAACAATACTCAGGTAGGCTGTGGCGTTCCAACGATGCTCAATTGGTACCAAGGGGCCCAAAGAGTGCCAAGAAAATATTCCCCACACCACCGTTGATACAAGGCTAGGATGGATCCAGCTTTCATGTTGCTGACACCAAATTCTGACCCTACCATCCGCATGTCGCAGCAGAAATCGAGACTCATCAGACCAGGCAACGTTTTTCCAATCTTCTATTGTCCAATTTCAATGAGCTTGTGCAAATTGTAGCCTCAGTTTCCTGTTCTTAGCTGAAAGTAGAGGCACGCGGCGTGGTCTTCTGCCGCTGTAGCCCATCTGCCTCAAAGTTTGACGTACTGTGCGTTCAGAGATGCTCTTCTGCCTACCTTGGTTGTAACGGGTGGTTATTTGAGTCACTGTTGCCTTTCTAGCAGCTCCAACCAGTCTGGCCATTCTCCTCTGACCTCTGGCATCAACAAGGCATTTCCGCCCACAGAACTGCCGCTCACTGGATATTTTTTCTTTTTCGGACCATTCTCTGTAAACCCTAGAGATGGTTGTGCGTGAAAATCCCAGTAGATCAGCAGTTTCTGAAATACTTAGACCAGCCCTTCTGGCACCAACAACCATGCCACGTTCAAAGTCACTCAAATCGCCTTTCTTCCCCATACTAATGAAATTAAGAGTTAACGAGCAGTTGGACAGGTGTACCTAATAAAGTGGCCGGTGAGTGTGTGTGTGTGTGTATATACACACACACGTAAAAATGATTTTCTTTCATATTTAGTGGAAAACACAGACAAGGCTGAAAAAGCAGTTTCTGCTCTTGCAATCCCTCTTTAAAATTAGCAGCTGTGTTTTAAGCCAAAACAACTTGTGTTCGACAGAACAATATGCTACCATAGCAGATTCATGGTGCATTAAGCCCCAGAACTATTTTTCGTTTGTCCGTTTTACCCTGAAGACCCCCGTTTATAGACACTGCGCAGCCGCTTTTGTTTTAACCCAGCCATAATCAAGCAAAGTAATTAAATTCATTATTGGAAATGTCTTTTTTTGCTTAGAATAACTGATGTCTAATATTTTGTTTAAAAAAAGCGACCTTATAAAATTATTCACTCGCATATTTTTATATAACTATTTTTAAAATATATTATAACTTTTAAACAAATGATGTAACAATGACAAAAATACTGTCTGTAAGTAAATCACGGATATCTCTCACGTAATTGTATTTTTTCGTTACTGTCGCATTTCCCCCAATATTTTAGATGATAAATAATTGATCCAAACAAAGAAAAATGGAAAAAATAAATAAACGTTATAGGAGCCGTCCTTGTCACATTACAGTGTTTCACCCATAAAATCCCCAAAAAGTCCGGCCGTGGCCAATCACAGCTGTGTCTTGACACTCCGTGAGACATGCTATATGAGTTTTTGGATCGAAACGAGGTAAGTGTGCGATAATATCTTGTTAAAATCATGGCGTCTTTAATTATGCTCCGTCATGCTCTTACCTCCAGTTAGGGTTTTTCTGTTCCAGTTTTTTTTTTAAATGCCCTTCCCCCAGAAAACAGAGATTTTCAGCTTTCTAATGATATATCACACATGCATTTTGGACAATTTTGAAATTTGGCCAAATTGGGGGTCTCAGGGCGGAAGTCACCTGAGTGTTTGCTTGGAATTGTTAAGCATACAGTTAACATTTATGCTTTTCTAATAGCTAGTCACCTGATAGGATAACATCTGTCTTCCCTTTGTCCTGGGCCATGTGGTCTATGTATTCTATTCTATGTTTTCTGTTTCTTTCCTGACTCCTTCCATCCTGTTGTTTGCCCCTGAATAAATAAGGTTGCTATCACAGCAGCCGGGGGAGCAGCTACCAACCTCCACAAAAGCTACATCGACTTCCTGCGTCTTCTTTTTAGCATAGCTAGGTGTACGTAAACCTAGCTTCAAATCTAACGATTGAACACACCATTTTTTCCCTGGAATGTAAATAAGCTCCGCCTCTACTTTGCGGATTTTCCTGTTTTCGCTGCGGGGGTTGTACCCCATTAACCGTAAAAAACAAGGGATCACTGTAATACATTTCCCCCAAAAATACAATGTATAGTAAGATGTTTTTTTTACTTTCCAAAATACGGCCAAAAAAAAAAAACACCTCCCATTTTTAAAAAATGGATGGTAACCACCCCCCCCCCCCAAAATTAACGTGTAGTTTTTTTTTTTTTTTTTTAAGACAACAAAAATGATATACACAGGGTCATAAGGCGTTTGTTTAAAAAATATATGAAAAAGACCAAGGTGTTTTTGTTAAAAAATTGCAACCATGAATATTTAGTAAGGCATTTTTTATTAAAGACCATGTATAGAAAGGTTTTTTGTATAGTAAAGCATTTAAAAACAATCACCCTTGATAATTTTGTTCATTATTTAATGATGAACAACATGGATAAGCTTCATTTCAGGGAAGAGCACATCTAATCAATGCTCTCCTACTTTACCACAAGACCAAAAAATAGCCTTTGTCATAAAAACAGCAAATTATTGACAAATGTAACATGACGAGCCATTCACTTTTCCAAAAAATGAAAATCCCCAAATCTCAGCTCGTCCCCGCCGCAACAAACACCGTTTGCCCGCCTTATCGCCAAAGTGGGAAGTAAAAAAAAATATATTTTCAAGTACGCAGTCCAATGTCTGACGTGCATGAAAACAGAGTCGTCATTTGAAATTTCTGTCAATTTGACATCAACTACAATGTTATACAAAACACACGTGCGCGGCGACTCATCTCGCGCTCCGTATACGCGTTGTCTACGATTCGGACGACGCGTCGATCAATCGCGAGGCGCGTTTGGACGAGCGGCACACAGGTTAAGAGCCTCCCGAGGAATTTTTGGAGGGGATATTCCATAGAAAATGTGAGCGTCCATCGGTTTTGGGTACGTACGCTGACCGACGGCCGGCGCGTCATTGTGCCGGCGTGCGCTCCAGATGCGTCTTGATGGTGTTGATGAGCAGCAGCTCCTCCTCCAGCGTCAGGTCCAAGTAATCGTCCTCATGACTCGGGATGTCCTCCAGAACTTCGTTGACCAGCTCGCTCTCGTCTGCCGCAGAAGGACAAACGTTTTTCAAAATGTTTCTACTTGCTGTCTCAATAACTCAATTACGAGACCAGGTTTAAGATGAACCACTACCTACCTATTTGTCATTGGCGTATTTTTAAAAAATATTTTTTCTTCTAATGGTCTACAGTGGGGCAAATAAGTATTTAGTCAACCACCAATTGTGCAAGTTCTCCAACTTGAAAAGATTAGAGAGGCCTGTAATTGTCAAAATGGGTAAACCTCAACCATGAGACAGAATGTGGGGAAAAAAAAAAACACAAAATCACACTGTTTGATTTTTAAAGAATTTATTTCCAAATTAGAGTGGAAAATAAGTATTTGGTCACCTACAAACAAGCAAGATTTCTGGCCGTCAAAGAGACGTAACTTCTTCTAACGAGGTCTAACGAGGCTCCGCACGTTACCTGTATTAATGGCAACTGTTTTAACTCATTATCGTTATAAAAGACACCTGTCCACAACCTCAGTCAGTCACACTCCAAACTCCACAATGGCCAAGACCAAAGAGTTGTCGAAGGACACCAGAGACAAAATTGTAGTCCTGCACCAGGCTGGGAAGACTGAATTTGCAATAGGTAAAACGTTTGGTGTAAAGAAATCAACTGTGGGAGCAATTATTAAAAAATGGAAGCCATACAAGACCACTGATAATCTCCCTCGATCTGGGGCTCCATGCAAGATCTCACCCAGTGTCGTCACAATGATAAGAACGGTGAGCAAAAATCCCAGAACCACACGGGGGGACGTAGTGAATGACCTACAGAGAGCTGGGACCACAGTAACAAAGGCTACAATCAGTAACACAATGCGCCGCCAGGGACTCAAATCCTGCACTGCCCGACGTGTCCCCCTGCTGAAGCCGGTACACGTCCAGGCTGTCTGCGGTTTGCTAGAGAGCATTTGGATGATCAAGGAGAGGACTGGCAGAATGTGTTATGGTCAGATGAAACCAAAATACAACTTTTTGGTAGAAACGCAGGTTCTCGTGCTTGGAGGAGAAAGAATACTGAATTGCATCCGAAGAACACCATACCCACTGTGAAGCACAGGGGAGGAAATATCATGCTTTGAGGCTGTTTTTCTGCAAAGGGACCAGGACGATTGATCTGTGTAAAGGAAAGAATGAATGGGGCCATATATCCATGAGATTTTGAGTGGAAAATCTCCTTCCATCAACAAGGGCATTGATGATGAGACGTGGCTGGGTCTTTCAGCCTGACAATGATTCCAAACACACAGCCGGGGCAACAAAGGAGTGGCTTCGTAAGAAGCATTTCAAGGTCCTGGAGTGGCCTAGCCGGTCTCCAGATCTCAACCCCGGAGAAAATCTGCGGAGGGAGTCGAGTCCGTGATGCCCAACGACATCACTGCTCTAGAGGAGATCTGCATGGAGGAATGGGCCAAAATACCAGCAACAGTGTGTGAAAAGCTTGTGAAGAGTTACAGAAAACCTTTGGCCTCCGTTATTGCCAACAAAGGGTACATTACAAAGTATTAAGATGAACTTTTGGTATTGACCAAATACTTATTTTCCACCATGATTTGCAAGTAAATTCTTTCAAAATCAAACAATGTGATTTTTTCCCCTCATGGTTGAGGTTTACCCATGTTGAAAATTACAGGCCTCTCTAATATTTTCAAGTGGGAGAACTTGCACGATTAGTGGTTGACTAAATACTTCTTTGCCCCACTGTACAAGTCAAAAACTGATTTGGACATCAATGGCAGCCAATGCGTGTCCTGTAAGGGACAAAAAACTGTTTTGCCATCAATAATTGCTTCAAATATTGATGGCGATAGATCCGTTGAGGCCGGGAGGCGTCGGCGTTGAACCAGTTCAAAAACCAGTCACTTTGTTTCCCAAATAGGAGGCCTACCCGTGGAACCGGACGACGCGCCGGGCTCCTCCTCCTCCGAGGGGGGCGTGGTCGCCGAAGGGACCGAACCCCCGTTGTCCATCAGCAGCTCGGTGGCCGAATGGATGTCGCCGCCCGTCAAGGCGAGCGCCGCCTCCGCCGCCGACCGCTCGAAGCCCAAATACAGCAACTGCGCACAAAAGGGTGACGTCGATCCACGCTCGTTTCCGCTCGGCGGACGACGTACCTGCGAGACCTTCTCTCCCGTGTCGGGCGTGGCGATCGTTTGGCTAGCGTCCAGCAGAATCTGAAAGCGGAAAAAGTTGAGCGGGCGGCGGCGGCACGAGCGAGGCGGCCGGTCCTCACTCGGAAAGCTCGTTCCACGTCGCCGTCGGCTCGGCGCAGGGCGGCCGCGGCGGCCCTGGGCGCGTAGCCCGCCTCCTTCAAGATGGCCAAGCCGGCCTCGGTCCGTTGGCGCTTCTCGCGCTCGCGCCGCCGCAGCTCCTCCCGCTCCTGAGCGGACGGAGCCGGGCGCAAAAAAAAAAAAAAAAAAGTCAAAGATGGAGAAAACGTAGAGGGCAAACGTTCGGAAAAATCCGAAAACGGCGGAAAACAAAAGGTTCACCTGTCGCTGGTTGGCGATGAGCATGGAGGCCTCGTGCAAGTCGCCGCCGCACGCTCGCAGGCCCAGTCGCGCTTCCCGCTCGCTGAAGCCCAGCAGCATCAGCTCCGTCATTTTGTCGGCGTCGGGACACAGGCCGGCGTACAGCGACTCTGCCTGCGGGCGGCGCGGCGGCCATCAGCGCCGCCGGCCTCCTTCCGGACGGGTCGGCCGGCCGGCCGGCGCTCCTTACCCGATCCAGCTGCTGACGCGCCTGCGGGTCGTCGCCGTCCACGAAGGCCAGGAGGCTCCGCAAGAGGTGCAGGCGCAGGAAGAGCGCCTCCTCCCGCCCCGAGCTGCCCTTGATGGACAGCAGCCTCTGCCGGCGCTCGCCGTAGCACCTGAGGAAGCAGTCCTCGGCCCGCCTCAGACGCTCGCGTCCGTCCTCCAGGCACGAGAGGGCCTCCAAGGCTCGGTAACACCAGACGACGTCCAGCTGCAGCACGCCGTAGTTGTCCACCGCGCCGAGCAGCCCCGAACCGCAGCGGCTGAAGTGGAGGTCGGCCTGCAGGAGGTGACATAGCGCGTCGTCGTAGAGTTTCCTCTTCATCAGGGCCCGCCCCTTTTCGTGGAGGCCCATCGCCAGGATCAGCGCCTTCTTTTCCTCCCGGGGGATCGTCAGCGGGTTTCCCTTCTGGTCGGCCACCTCCAGGAAGGGCGCCGTCTCCGGGTCCTCGGTGCCGTCTGTCCGTCGCGAACGCACGCGTGTACCAATAAGGCTAAGCGTAGTCGACAGCTGACTAGTTAAAATACCCTTAACCGGCTACATATTTGGCAGAACATTTTGCTTTATAACACACCGCATAGACTTCAAAATCTATTGACCTGAAACTTGGTCGTTCTCTGTGTCACGCCTTCCGGTAGGGGGCCAAACCAAAGTCCAACTCATATAGTAGGAGTCAGTCGCAGACAGCTTATATAGCGAGCCCAAGCCAGATTTCGGCCGGATTTGTGAAAAAGTACGAAAGCTGTACCGCATACAAACAGGAAGGATTGTCTCAGGAGTGATTTGTGCAAGGATTCAAGGTAATGATTACATTTTCGTACCATGCATGCATGATTTAAACGTTGTGAACCAATAACTGAGACTCTTTTATGTCCGAATCTATAAAGAATTTGGGGATTTAAGCATTTGTTCACAAGAGTTTTCAGCCAAAACGGTCTGTTTCCGTTACTGGTGCACGATAATTATCGGTCCCATAATGGGAATTATGACGTCATCCCGATAAATCCAATAAGATTTAGAATAGGACCGATAACATGTACTGTTCTGGCTTTACAGTTTACACCAGCCATGTCTAAAGTCCGGCCCAGGGGCCAAATGCGGCCGGTGGTCAAATTTCATCCGGCCCCCAGCCTCTGTCATAAAATCAATAACATCTGGCCCGCACACAGACTTAATAATTTGGTGAGCAGTACTGCTACCAGCATATGAAGAAGCTTACACACTAAATGTTACTCATCATTTACCCACTAAAAGGCAGCAGCACTCTAAGCAACCTTACCCTGTGTGACCCTTCCAATTTTCTAAAATGGCGACAATCAATAAAAAAAAGAAAGTTGACTGCGATAGCTGACGCTTCAAGGATAGGTGGAAATTGAACTATTTCTTCACAAAAATACGCAACGACTGTGTCTGCCTCATTTGCAAAGAGTTCGATGTGACGCAATATTACCAAATAAGACACGCTGACATGTACAAGATTACAGGGAAGATACGCAGCGAGAAATTGAAGCAACTTGAAGCTAGTTTAATTTCACAGCAGCAGTATTTCGCAAGAGCCCGAGAGTTGAAAGAGAACGCCACAAAGGCTAGTTGCGAGACTGTTGAAATGATTCATTAAAAAAAATAATAAAGCAAATGTGACACACTGAATGGCTTGCTACATTTAGCTTAAATACATTGTCAGCAAAGGTCGGCCCCCAACATTTTTACCACACCAAATCTGGCCCCCTTTGCAAAAAGTTTGGACACCCCTGGTTTACACACTAATATGGGAAATCAGTTGACCATTTGCGGGGCATTGCTCCCACCTGCTGGTCAGAATAATTCACTGCATCTATTTTTCGTTACAGTAGTTTGGTTCAATCACTTACACATTGCGGTGTCTAGCGGTAGCATTGAAAGTCGTGAATGCTTTCTGTTACGTTTCCGCCTCGGTATTTTATGTTTACTATAACATATGGATGTGCAATATATGTTTACTTCTGTGGTGAAGGGTCATAATCACAGAACATCATAAGTTGTGTCCTAGAAGCCAGCCAGTGTATTAGTAGCTCAAGCTAGTGTGCAATGCTATACATATAATAGTTGTGTATCTAAGTGTATTGTGCAGTTTGCTGTATATTGAGGATTGAATATGTGTATTTTTCTGTTGTACTTTCACAATATTAAGACGAGTGTCTTCCCATAAAAGCAAGAAAAGACCAAGCCTTGTGGTTTATGGAAGTGCATTCATTCTTAGCTGGCTGTCGGGCAGTGCAGAAGTGAAACGCACTGTTTTGTTCATGTCATTATGAAAAATCTGGTGAGATCAAAGGCAAGTCTATGTTGAATCCACCACTAGTTTTTTTTTTTTTTTTAAACCTCCAGGTGTTCAAAAGCTCATTTAAAAAATTATATATTTATTATCGGTTATCGATATCAGTATCGGCTTTGAGCAGTAGGAAGTTATCGATATCGGTTTCAAAAAATGGGTATCGTGCACCCCTAGTTTACGTCAGGTGGGGCTAGCTTCATTCACTAACAGTCTAGCATTGGGCTTCGACATATTTATGTAAAATGAACGCTACCTGCACGTTTTGTTTTTTTTGCTTTTCACCAAGAATCAAGACTGTTTTACGTCCATATCTATAAAGAATTGTTTTGTTGTTGTGTTATTGTTTGGTCTTTTATTTTATGTAACATTTCAATCTAATAACTTTCAGTGAAACACCATGGGAAAAGAAGTGTTGGGTTGTGGGCTGCAAGACCTGTACCACAAGGCAGCCGTCCAGGAGCAGACAATTTTGGGGACCCCGATCAGTCTCCACAAATTCTGGTCCTTAAGGGCAAAAGCTAGTCCTGCACCAACCCCTACGCCAACAAGCATATCTTCATCTACTTTGACCTTTGGAAGAACATCTACGGCAGCTTCCGCAACAACGGCTGTATGGTGCTGCCCAGGTGTCCTGGGGCTGAAGTAAGTGGCCAGCAGTATTCACTTTATAAAAAAAAAAAAAAAAAAAAGAGAAAAAAAAAAGAATCAAAACACCTATCTTTCTAAAACAAACATGTTTTTTTAAGAGCCTGAGAGGATGAGGACAGCCCGGAAGGTGCTTACCAGGGGGGTAAACTACAAGTCTGTCAAGGCTGGCTACAAGTTGACCCGGAAGGTGCCGGCACGCTCTTTGATCGAGAAGCAGAGCGTCAGGCTCATCGTGGCGGTCGTCGACCCCAACACGGTCGCCGGGCTGAAGCTCCTCCCCAAGGAGGAACACTGGGACACACAGGGCCGACATCCTGGAGATGTTCCAGAGGACAAGGGAGAGCTGAAGACAGGCCGGGCGGTTCTCTCCCCGTGGCCCACATGGCGTCATTCGGAATGTCAGGACTCCCTAATGTGCGGGAAGCACAAGAGCACCTGCCGGAGTTCCTGGCGGTCCCTCGCCAACTGTTTTGGTGCAAACTTCTCCAAGGATGTGACTTCAGAAGCGAGGAAGAACAAGGCCTCCGAGTGGCCGACCGGCAGGGCAGGAAAAGGAGCAAAGTCGAGGAGGGCAGAAAGGGGATGGCGAGGAACAGGGACTCGTACAAGTCAAGAAAGCTGACCAGAAAACGCAAGGCATAGAAAAAGGCTATGTGATTGTTGAAGGACAAGGCTCACATCCTGGTAACACCGCATTGATTAATAAATAATATTAAATTATAGGACTATCTCATACGCATGTCTTTTTATTCAGATTTCATACTTGCAAGTCACTTTTGAGATTTGAACTTATCCTGCACTGATGCTCCACATTTTCATTGTACAACTGTATAATGACAATAGAGGGCTATTCCATTGATTGTATATAGAATTTATTCATCATCTATTATTTGTAACTGATTCTGCATGTTTTCCTCAAGTATTAAGTTTCTGATGTGAAAATTGAGTGATTTCTTACCTGTAGAATACTTGCAGTAAATAAAAAAAAATGAAGTAGCTATTTTGGGCAAAAACTTATGTTAAATATTGCTATTGATCCTGAAAATATATATCGCTGCATTTGGTGATTTTTGTACATCTAGTGTAAAATCTGAGACATAATAAATAATGATTCAGGATTTCATTGATTTTGACTTTGAATTTTTTGATGCCGCTACTCATGGAGACTCATATACGGCTAAGTTTCTGGTTTGAGGTCGGTAGCAGCTTTGGTTTTGAAAATATTTCAACTTTTCAAAAACAGGCCCCCTACGGATCGGCCCTGCGCCCCGTGCCATGTCAATGTATTATGAAGTCTATGCACACCGTATTAATGTGGCTACAATTATGGCTAAATGTTCATTATTTTAACCCTTTACGGTGACTAAGTACAAAATAAAAGAACTGCATCGATAGCATTTACGATGAACTATGCAGTTTGAAAAATGAAGCTGCAGGATGGCCGACAGGCGACGCGTCCGTCCCCGTTGGCTCGTAGCTCAGCTTAGACATCTTAGCCTTATATGTAGCACATCCGAACGAGCGAGCGTACCTCTCTCAGACAGTATCTGGAAGCCCCTGTGCGTGCGCTGGACGCTGTGGTCGCGCGAGGTGGACGGCGACGCGTCGTCGGCGTCGTGCCGAGCGGACTGCGCGGCGGCGACGGAGCTGACCTTGAGGACCATCATCTTGCTGTGGTTGCCGACGCCCTGCCGGTCCAGCCTCAGACCTGAGGACGCCGGCAAAAGTCGCCGTCAGGAAGCAGAGAGTCGGAAGCAGCCGACGCGGCGTCCGCTCACCCGCGTTCAGAGTCTTCCCGTTCAGGATGACTTTGAAGCTTTTCAGACCGACTTCTCGCGCGATCCTGTAACACAGACAGGAGTCGGCCGGTTGTCGTTGTCGACGTCGCGAGCCCGGTTTACCTATCCATGAGCTCCTGAGCGCACACGTCCAAGCGGCTCTCCATAAACATCCTGGACTTGCCGTCCTGGAACGAAGCGAAGCGTGAAGATGAGCGCGAAGCACGTTTGGGTCTCTGAACGCTACCTTCCCGCAGCCCCGCGGCAGCAGCAGCTCCAAGGTGGCCACGTCCGTTTCCCTGAAGGTGTGGTTGCGCTGACCTCTCTTCAAGGCCTGCACTCGGATGAGCTCCAGAGCGCCGGCCACCTCGGACCCAGACAGACGCAGCATGGCGCCGTAGCGCTCCGCCAGCTCCTGAAATGCCAACCGGGTAAACGTTTCCGACGACTTTGCTTAGCGACCGATTAGAGCCGGGCGGCGTACCGAAAATTGACCGTTACCGAAATTCTTCACGATGACCGACGTCATTTTGACCATGTCGGTGAATTCGATAATTTCATAAAACAAGAAAATATAGTCTTTTCATCCAGCTTTGACTCTTGGTTCATTCCCCTTTAAGAAAGCAGTCAGTGTGCTTACGTATGAAGTCCCGTGGTTATCAGGAACTCAAACAAACAGAGGCCCGGGAGGCTAACGCTAGCGTCTAACGCTGCAAGGAAACGTGATGGGAGTCAGGCTTAAGGGAGCTTCGCCAAACTTTAACCCGACATTAAGTAAGTAGACTCTTGGCGGCCTCCAGACGGGCTTTCGCTCCTTTTCCTCACTGGTTCTCACGATTTCAGGAACGTGTGCTTTCAGTGCTTTCTACTGGAAGTCAGGCCACAGGCTAACGCTAGCGGCCGCTACAAATGAAGGTGATGGGAAACGGGACGGCGGCTCAAACCTTGTCGAAACGGCTGCACTTAATGAGTGGATTGTGAACCGACTGCATCTCGCAATTAATGTCGCATTATTTTGTATCTGTGTGTGTGTGTGATTTGATACCTTTTATGATGGTAAAGCATTCAGCATAACTTATAATCCAACAGCGATCGTTTAATGATCACAGCTATTTTTCTGTATGTGCTTGCTTTATTCTGTGTCATTACTGCCATCATAAAATCTTAAATGTTTCATTGGCTAAAGAGCAAAAAATGTGTGTGTGTGTGTGTGTGTCTGTGTGAGGGGTGCATGTGTGTGTGCATGTATTAAAAAATGCTCTGGAAAAAAAAAAACTAAAAGCTTGAAGTAAACACTTGTGTTGAGTAATTATGTCACAGTGGCCGTTATCAATAAGTTGTCTGTTTGAAATGTGCTCCTCAAGCTGCAAGTCATTTGTGTTCCAATGACATGATGGCACAGTCGGTGTATTATTATAATGTTGTACATTGTTCAAGTCATACAAGCTGTTTTAAATGTTCATACTAGAATTCTTATTGTTTACAAGATTTTTTTTTTAAATTGAAAGCTGGCAAATCAATGAGAAACAGTTCATTTGTACTTCACGCATTGATTCAGATTTTCAAATGACGTCACAGTCCGCTTGGGCGAATTTATGGTCATTTATCGTTATCGAGGTAAATCTGCTCAATTTACCGTGATCAGTACTTAGGGCCATATCGCCCAGCCCTACGACCGATACATTTTTGAGTCAACGGGTGTCGTTATAGACCGGCGACCAGTCCGTTGTTGCCATTTTGCCCCTATTAGACCGCTGACCAATAAATGTCCCACTTCAAATGGATTGGATGGCTATGACATTAGCAGTGTCAATGGAACTAAACACGGACTACCATTTTGTACTAGGAGGGTACTCAACGGTATGACGGCACGTTATTGTCAGTTACCATGGTGACTTGTAGTCTGTTTACAGGCCATCGAGCCTCATTTCGACAGTATTTAATAGCGGCAGACGTAATCAATTGTTGCGATGACGTCAAAGCGGACGGTTGACCTGCATGTGGCCACTTCCGGCTCGCTGCTGCTCGTCGGTGTAAGGCTCTTTCCACAGCTGGATCTTGTCCTGCTTCAGTAACTTCTTCAATTTGGCTTCCAAATTCTGCTCCGCCATGGTCACCTGCGACGTCACGACAAAGCGCGTCCGCCCGCACGTTCGGCGTCTCAAAGTTTCACCCGTCACACGAGCTCAAAGCGCTAAAGTGACTTCACGGCACAAAGTGCGTGGACGTCAAGCGGATTTTCTTTGAATTTCTTACCTTTCGTCGCTTTCGTCCTGGAGTTGCTTTCCTTTTCACCGAGATTTCCTCCGCAGCCAAGAGCTTTCACTCGCAACGCAATCCTCCCGACGCGACGGCAAGGCGGATGAATATCACCGGCCGGAGTGAAGCCTCACTCACTTCTAAACGATCTTTTCTGCTCCTGACAGAAACGATCAAAATCGAAACCGTTTTAGACTTGATATTTTCAAATCATTTGATGAGTAATTTAGCTAACATATCGCCGTTGGAATGCGGTGCCCGTGAAAAAGTTTGTTTTTGGCGACAATGTGTTGTTTTTTCAAGGTTTTAAACGCGGGACGATAGTAGTCGTCGTCATCTCCTGTTTTTCTACTGACACGTGACCAGGACGGCCTCCCTCAACTCGGCCGGCAGGGGGCGGCAATAGCACGAGAAAACACAACTGCGGCACAATACGTGACTCGTCGATAAAGCGCGCCTCCTAGCTATAACGCTGAAATGAAATTCAAAGGTTTTGATTGAAATACAGAATGAAATTTGTTAAAAAAAAATGAAGGTAAAAATCATTATTGGGATTTTTCTTCAATTTGGGGGATGAGATTTAAAAAATTAGCCGCCCGCTAAAAAGTGTGATGCTGCTCCAAGCTCATCATAAACTAATGGGCGGCAGGAGCTTTAGAATAAGACCTCATTCTGCCAATTTTCTTCCCCATTTCTCCATCAGCAATTCATACAACGTCAACCTCCCAACAAAATCTTTGGAAATGATTTTTTTGCCATTTTGAAAATATTGCCAGAGGATTTCTCAAATTATCGACACAGCGATGATGCTTAAAGTGCTTTAAAGATTCCAGCGTGCATCCGTAGGCGATGCTGCTGCCTGTATGACGTCAAAACACGGGTAGCATCTTTCCACTTTTTCATCTCCCATTTTCCGCCGTCAGCCTTTTGCGCGTTTCTGGCAGCCAACTTCGGTGCCAAGTTGGCTCGGCCGGGACGTGTCTGAGCTTCGGCCGCCGTCGAGCGGTCGGCCATCTTCTCCCTCGTGTCATTAATCACGTTTGTCTCCGGGAGCCGCCAGAGTTTTGCGGGCGGGCGGGCGCGGCGACCTTACGGCAGGTGACCACGAGGAAACCGCTCCGGATGTCGGGATCGCGTTTCGGCGCGCCGTTCCGCGGCGGCGAAAGACAGGCGCCAAAAAGATCGACTGGAGTTGCCGCGGTAACGCGGGACAAACGAGGGAGCGTCAGAGTTCAGGTGAAGTTCACCAGCGAGCGTATGTAGGACGTGGCTGCGCTGCGTCGGGCTCCGCCGGGAACCGCCGCTTGCCAGCGAGCGTGTTTGAAGCGGCGGGAGCCGCGCTAATGATGCTAATGATTCTCCCCGAGCGCGCGCCGCTTCATCCGCACGCGTGTCAGGTCAAAGGTCAGAACGTGAGGCCCGAAACCGGCAAAATCTTCATTTGACGGCGCTCGACGTCCATTCAATGAGCAGAATTTCACTTTGTTGTCGATTTCGGGTCTTTTTTTGTTTTGTTTTCCCAGTTTTTTTCACAATATTTTTGGACATTTAAACAATTTTAAGTTCCCCTCCGCTTTTTTTGGCCGTTTTAAAATTAAGATAGCACAAAGAGACTAGAAAATTCACTGTAAAATTTTTGGGTCACCGGTTAATTCACGGGCTGCCATCGACGCCGCTAGACGTCCCGACTCTTGGCAAAAGAACAAACCCCTTCACCTCGTCCACCTGTTGAAAAACATACCGGCCTAAAGATGGCTAAAAACGCTCAATTTCAAAGCGAATGACCGAGGAGGCCCGCCAACGGGCGGAATTTTTTTTTCATCTGGTTGTAAATGTGTGACACCAAGAGATTTGGACTTTTTCTTTATTTTGAGCCTGATTGGGTTCGTCCCGGAGCGTGTTTTGAAGCCGTTCGTCCTTGCGGCTGTTTGCGAAAAAGAGCGTTTAAGGTGAGCGGCGTCCTGACTCGACTCTTTAGCTTTGATGCCGGGCGCCGAGCAGCCAATCGCGTCCGCCTCTTTCAAGTGCGTTCACCTTAAACAGCACCAAAATACATCAATGTACATGAATAATTCATGGCGGCGGGGCAAAGTACATCGCATATACATCAAATCCCAATCTCGTCAGCACGTAATCATCCGCCTCCCGGCGCACCTGATCGACCGCCGGAGACGGCTCGCTCGCTCGCTCCCCCCGCCGTCGGATCGTCCTCATCGACATTCCCGACCGGCACTGCGGAGGAATGTCCGTGCGCGCGCGCGCGCGAGCGAGCGCTTTACATGTCCTCGCATGACTTCACCTCCGTGTTTTTTAGGGGCCTCAACGCGTATACGACTCTGCCTATGAATGGCTAATCTTTGTTACGATGAGAAAAGCCTCCGCTAATAGGGCTGCCGCAAACAATTATGATCATAGTCCACTAATTGCCAATTATTTGTTGACTAAATCAGGTGATGGACTGTTTATGTTTAGAGAATACTTACTTTTTGTTTTTTAAAGAACAAAAAAATGAAGGAAAAAAGTCATTTTAAATGCAGTCCCCAGGTTAGGAACGAGGTCCGTTCCTACGCTGGGGACGTAACCCGAATTTCCGAGCAGACCGGAATGAACCCTTGAAAAATTCTAACCAACGATCCAAAAAGTCCCAGAGTCTCTTACTTAGTTTAGTGGTGGAGGATACACTGCCCACTGGTGGCAGCGTTGGGTCCGGCTGGACTGTCGTTCATAAATGCTTCCCATACAGGAGCACTCCAGTGCGCTGCGCTCTGGTTTGACCCTAATATGTTTGTTTATGCATTTGTAATGAAATTTAGAGCTACAGTTTGTGGATTTACGTGTGAGCCATTTGCTATGAGAATTGTAAATACGGTGGCATTCGTAGCATTTAAGCGGGTGTACATTTGTGAGGAAAATTAGTCTGACTTAATCGACTAAATGCTGCGATTGGCTGGCAACCAACTCAGGGTGTCCCCTGCCTACTGCCCATAGTTGGCTGGGATAGGCTCCAGCACCTCCGCGACCCTCGTGTGGAAAAGCGGCAATGAAAATGAATGAATGAATGAATCATCGACTAAATGTACATACTGTATTGAACAGACTAGATGGACGGACGTTTGAACACCAATTGTTTTGAGTGTTTTATTGTTAAAATGCGTGTTGCTTTAAACAGACGTGTACATATATGTGTTACAGCTCCACATAATCGTCAAAAATGAAGTCAAAAGCACAATTGCTTTGTTTTCCGTTGAAGGGAATAGTACCGATCGACTGTTTGTATTACTCTAACACACCCAATGTAAAATAAATAGCACTTATACCATAGTTTAAGGAAAACAAGCAGACTATAGGGCATAAGAGATACATGATGCCTTCTTATCAAGGAAGCCCAACGTGTGCGTCATGCAACTGACTGAGATTGACACCGACGAGGCAAGACATCTACAAGCCCACGTCTGCACTGCCAACTCTCGCAATCAGTTCTTCCGGACAGTCCAGAACAAATGGCGGGACGTCCTGTCCCAACACAAGGAACAACGGAGAACGCCCGATATCCAATGAATAACTCGACTGATAAGACTCCAAGAGCCCCTTTGACGGTGAGGTAGCAAAATCCACAACCCCTGTTCCATGACAACAGCAACTCCCGAATCCTCCTGTCCAATCCATAAACAGCCAATAATCCTAAACAACGCCCAAGCACACCCTTCTTCTGCCCACAGCCTGCCCTGCAAGAGCCTTCAAAAAGACTGAATGTTTAACCAATTGTTGTCATTTTCTCGGGAACCTTTTGTTGACTTCTGCTATGGTGACATTGGAAAGAGTCTGCCTCCTCGCCTGAGTTTGTTTCGCCTTGCTGTTTGACCACTGTCAACCTGAATAAATTGTCAACTTGTGCTTCGAAGCCTTTTTCCAGCTTGCACAATGGAGTTAGTACAAGGGGTTAAGACTAAGGTGACCGCGCAAAGTTTGGCCTTTTGGCCGGGTTGTCGGGTTCTCGCCGGCCCGGGTCGTTGGAGCTGCGCCAACGGCAATCTGGCTAAAAGGTCATATTCCTTTACTGTCTGTCAAGCTGAACAACTTCATGTTTAGTGAGAACAGAAAACGTCAAGTCTCCGCCCGTCTGCGTGGCTGTCGCGTGTTTGGTGGGGCTCGCGTGCAGCTGAATGTTATTGGGCACAATCGGGAGGGGGGTCCCCGGTGCCGGGATTGGCGGTGGGGCGACGTAGGGTCGGTTGCCGACGGGCTTACACTCACAAGGGATTCATACGATTACTGGTTTCTAGATCACAGAGCTGATTTGTGTACACTCCACCCCTCCCAATCACTTATCCTATAGACTCCCCCACCCCTACCCTTCTTTTCCTGATCAACAGGCCCCCCACATGGTGTCAACCAGAAATACATCTAGCTGAAAGTAGCACCAACATATTCATAGTAAGTGTAGGTGTTCAATTTATTTCTTGTTGCTTTATTTGGTTCTTTTCTTTCTTTTCTTCTGTTCCCCCATAACCCCTTTCTGTTTGCTGCTTTGTCATAATAAACGAGGTATGTTGAATGATCACAACAGGAGTATGTCATACTCTCAATGTGAAAGGTTAAAACTGTTCAGACCAACCGGACACTTAGACTTCCATTCTCCGTGTCAATCAGCTTAAAAAGACGGGTTTAAAAAAAAAAGCGTCATGTCAATGAATTAAAAAATAAGATACTGTGAGGTACAATAAGGTACTGTTTATGCCACAAAGAAAAAAAAAAAAACATGGCAGACTAGACTCCCAAGTCGTCAAGTGGAAATGGCGCAAGTCAAGTATGTCGTAACCCGGGCACTAGCTGTACAAGAAAAGACAAGGGTGGTAAACTCCCACGGGTCACTCCCATTTCCGGGTTACCGTCAACTATCAAAATATTTCTCGATTCCTTTGATCGTCGAGTAGTCTTGTTATCCTGGCCGCCCGATTTAACGTCGGAGCGTTACTGGAAAGTGCCCAATGGCTTCAACTTGAACGGTTTAATGATCCAGCACCAAAGGGAGATTTTTTTTTTTTTTTACATTTGAGAGCCATCACTTTGAAGACAAAGCACTGCTTCGTCTAAATGAAGGTGTCCAGCTCACTTCAACGTAGCTTTTGGCACCAAGAAGCCACAAGATGGTGGCAAAGCGCTA
The DNA here is from genome assembly GCF_030265065.1 of Corythoichthys intestinalis. Classification (NCBI taxonomy): domain Eukaryota; kingdom Metazoa; phylum Chordata; class Actinopteri; order Syngnathiformes; family Syngnathidae; genus Corythoichthys; species Corythoichthys intestinalis. Next base: position 487,472 of record NC_080414.1, on the reverse strand, counting down.
CAGGGATTGGAGTGAGCGGACACCAACAAGGTCCACATGTAGTTGAGGCTGAATGAGACATCCTGTCTGGACAATACAAAGCGGAAAAAAAATGTAAGCAAAAACTTTGTCAAGATCAAGTAAGGAAGACGATGATCAGGCCTTTGACTCACAAAGGGAAAGCCACGCCGCAGACGAACATGATGTCACGTCTGCGTCACGGCCCGTCTGCTCGCTTTCCTCCTTTCGTGACGTTCCCCGTCACCCGGCGACGGGAAGAGAAGTCTTTTTAAACGAAGTCGACATTTGCCCGTCTCGAGGCGAGACCTACGCACGTCTGGCCTTCGGCACGCGTCACACAAAGCCGGTCATTTCATTCCGAAGAGCCGCGTCTACGGGAATCTTGAGTACAAAAAAAACAATCTCCCGAGATTGTTTATGTTTCAAATAACTAGCAAATGCTGAGTCAGCACAAACGCAAAGGAGGCGATTTTGGTGGAACGGGCACTCTTTTCGCAGGCCCGGCCCAACCCGGCCCTCCCTTTCCCTTCCCGCTCCTCTGGCTGTCTCCCGTCGTTTCCTGTTCCTGTTTGGACATGCGACATATGGCGCTTTGGCCACCGAGGCCACGGGCTTTCCCCCGCCGCAATGTCGTCACCCGCTTTCGCGACCGCATCGCCGCCGGAGGAAGTCGCTCCGTCGACGAGTCACGCTACGATGTCGCGCAAACGCCACGTCGGGCCTTCGCGCGTGTCGCCGGTCTCAAAAAAAAAAAAAAACATCACAGAGCGTCCAAAATAGAAGCTGTGGTTGAGCAAAAGCACACAAAGTCGGGTGCCCCGTGGACACGGCAATAACCTCTCTGGAGGAATGCCTCTAGACATTGTCTTGTAAAGGTCTGCTAGGTCTCTAGACTACACTAAGAAGCTTTGAAAGGTGTCTCGAATCAAAGTAGAATGTGCGATAGATGAGAGACTTTGAGCATTCATAGGACTTTTGAACACAAGGTGGATCTTCTAAAACTCCACAGATCATCTGACAACCACTTGGGGACATCTGCTAAACTGTCAGAATCAGACTGTAGAACAGGGGTGGGCAAACTATTTCACAAAGCGGGTTTTTGCCGCAACCCATCAAGAGGACACCTTTTCACCAATCTGGTGTGTTATAAGCGCAATCAGTTGATTGCAGTCAGGTGCTTCTTGTTTCCACTGAAACCTTAATTGGTTAAAAGCTCTGTGCTGGATCAGTTGGAACAAAGAGCAGGACTCACTGCGGCCCTCGAGGACCGGTTTGCCGTAGAACCTATTATTTCTTAGAACTGACACTGCCATTAGGGCTTCCGAACCACCTTAAGGACCACCGAATGGTGTCTAGAATCACCTTTGGACCTGTGACAGGGGAGTTTTTCCATCACCAAAAACTCTTTATGGTGGGTCTACCTGCTAGATTATTACAACCACCTAAGGACTGGCTATCCAAACCGTGCTGTAGAACCTACGAGTCCTTACAACTAAGGACTAAATAAAACCATCCTGATCGTCTTTAGAACCGTGGACCCACAGAGACTTGTTGGCTATAACCTGTAGCGCTCCTCCTTTTCTGAAAGGCAGAGAGCGTGAGAACCTCGCCGGTAGGTCTTCTTCGGAAGCCCTCCGGGTCGGAAACGGGCGTCGCTGGGGTTTTTGCGGCCGGAGGGCGTCGAGACGGGCGGTCGTCCGCCTCCCCCGACGCGTCGTCAATCACCGACGGCAAAGATGACGTCTCGCGGGGAGTAAATCGACGCAGACGGACACTCACACGTAGTCATGGGGAAGTTCAAAGTAGGGGTAATGAGTGTGCTGGGGAAAGAAAAGAAGCAGCCAAGGTAAAAGTTGGAAGCATGTGAGTCACAAAGAGAACGAGGGAGGGGGCGTCCAGGGACGAGCGCAACGAGAGAGCGAGCGAGAGAGAGCGAGCGAGCGAGCGGGTCCGCCCACCCTTCTGAAAGCATTCAACTAGTGTGCTCAAGATCATTCAAGGATCACTCAGCTCACAGCCAGCAGGGAAGGAAAAGGATCGCCTGCAGTGAGAGAGAGAGAGAGAGAGCGAGCGCGCTACAAGTTGACTCGCAGCCGCCACCGCCGCCGCCGCCGCAGAAGCTTTTCTCCGTCCCGTCCCGCTCCGCCCCCGCCGGAAAGCCGCTTCGCATCATGTCGGCGTTGACGGCGCTAAGCGGCGCCGTCCTGCTGCTGCTGCACATCTGCCCGTCGTCTCCGGACGCGGCGCCGGAGCCGGGCGCCGCCGCCGGGCGCTGCCCCTCCTGCGCGCTGGCCGGGATGGAGCGGGAGGAGGCCGGCCCCCAGCGAGAAGTGGTGGAGGCGGTCAAGCGCCACATCCTCAACATGCTGCACCTCCACGCTCGCCCCAACATCACCCGGCCCGTGCCCCGCGCCGCCCTCCTCAACGCCCTGCGCAAGCTGCACGTGGGCCGGGTGGCCGACGACGGCAGCGTGCACATCGAGGGGGAGGAACCCCAGGGGCGGCGGCGGGGAGGAAAAGGAGGAGCCGCCGCCGCCGCCCCGCCCGCCCTCGCTCGGACCCGGGACGACGACGACGACGAGCAAGAGGCCACCGAGATCATCGCCTTCGCCGAGCCCGGTGAGTCCAAACGCGGGATGCCGTCGGCTCGTCCGCAACGCGTCCAAACGGGGACGCCGTTCGCTCGCCCCTTTGAGTTTAGAAACATTTGTTCGTGTCAATGAATGGTAAAGTGTCTCCAAACTTTTGAAAACAACTACACCAATGTTTATACACATTTGCTCATGGAAATAAATGGTCATTTCAAAACGAGTGCGTTTTAACGTTGCGGTACAAATGTTTTTTGGTGTAGTGTATGCTGGATCCAGACAATTTTACACTGTTGCACTCATTCCTCTTTTAGTGAGGTTGACAATAATCGGACATCCAATCGTCCTTCTTCTTTGAACAAGTTTTTCACGTCCAATCCATTTGGAGCGGAAAGGTGGCAGTCAATGAATGTTCAACAGGCCCAATTGCCACAAAGCGAACATTAAGAAAATCTTTGCCTGCCACTGACAACAATAGACGTCAAGTGTAACGATTGACTCTTTGTGTGCCACGGACGGCGCTAAACGTCCAATCCATTTTGAGCCAATGAACGGACAACTTTGAAAATAGACCTATTCTTGATGGAAATCATCACGTGGAAACAATCAGTTTCATGAATTTGTTTTTTTGTTTGTTTTCCGGCTTTGAACTCATCGGCCGACACGACCAGACGTCCAATCTTTTGTGACCGGGCGGGGCCGGCGGTCGGCGGGCACGCCCGAAATAGCCCCAGATCAAAAGTGTTGTTTTTGCGCGCTTGAGCGCGACGGCGCGAGAGGACGGAGCGGCCCGCCGCTCGCTCGCGCCTTTGTGGCCGTCAAACGATGCGTTCGGCGACTCGCTAATTAATTGGACCCGAGACGGCGGAATTCTCCAACGGCCCGTTGAGTGTGTGCGCGCCCGCACGCTTGTGTGTGCGCAAGAGAGGACAATTAGGCTAATTGGACTTAATTGAACACATCATTAGCGACATTCCTGAGCGCGCTTTCATTCGGCCGCCTTTTCGCTCCTCGGACGAACGCCGGACTGGGCGATCGAGCCGTTATATTTACCGACGCGTATCTCTTTGCGAACGCGTCGGCGCCGAATGAATTCATTTTAATGTCGGCGCATCGACTTTTGACGGGAACGCGGCCCCTGCCGACCGGAGGCCATTTTGGTAGGGGCCTCTTTTCACGCTTGTCCCGCCAACTGAAATTAGTTCAAGCTGTATAGACGTCTAATCCGGTTGAAAGGGGAGGGCCGGCAGTAAATGAACGAACGCTCGTTCGCGACCGACTCGTTTGGATTCACGGCAGCAGGACGATCGGACGCCACCTGGCTGAACTCCGGTCGCGTCGGGCCGTCGCACGTCCAACGCGCCGAGTCAGTCACGACGGTGACGACTCGCACGGCGGTCGTGTGACGGGGCGCGCGGTCCCTTCACAGCTTCCGAGCGGATACTCGGAGGCGAGGATCTCGCTCGCGTCATCCGCGGCTGACCGCCAGGAGCTTTGGTACGCACGTGCAGGTAACCGTGGCAACCGCTCGGCATTTGGGGACGAACCGTTTGCATTTGCTCTCCCGTGGGTCATTTCCTTGTTGACTCATTGACTGTACGGGTAATTACTTTAAGGGCAAAATCATGTTAATTTTGAATCATTTGCTCTTGATTTTGGAGCATGATTACATTTACAGCATACTTTCTATGTATCTTGGGTCACTTTCTGCTGATCATTTCCTGTACATTTGGAGTCTCTTAGTATTTTTGGTCAAAAATAATGACCACCAATGAAACTTTTTTTTTTTTTGCAAGTCTAAATTACAAATCAATAAGAGTGAATGTGGGGGTGCCAGTGCCAGTGGAAATGAATTGGGCCATTGAAAATGTATGGGGAGGTTTTTGTCAAATTTGGGCAGAATTGCACATTTTTGCCAAAAGTGGCAGATAACTTTTTGGCGGCTTGATTCTGTGACCTTTTATGTTTTGTGACGTATATAACATATACAGTATATATATGGCGGAAAACACTCAGGTGACTTGAAATTCTGCTCTGAGACCCCCAATTTGGCCAAATTTCAAAACTGTCCTATATGCATGTGTGATACATCACTGGAAAGCTTCAAATCTCAATTTTCTGGGAAAAAAAATTGATCAGGAGGGTATTTAAAAAAAAAAAAATGTAAACAGCAAAACCCTAACTGGAGGTGAGAGCACGCGAGAGCATAATTAGAGACGCCATGGTTTTAACGAGAAAATTGTATCAAGACAGCTGTGAATTGCCACAAACGGATTTTTGGCAGATTTTATGGGTGAAACATGGTCATATAACAAAGGTCGCGATGCAGAAATCGCAGACATCAAGGAATGGTGGAGATTTTCTTTTTCATCCCTTTTCACTTTTTTTTTTCTTTTTTTTCTTAGTTTGGATCGATTATCATCTAAAATATTGGGGAAATGCGGAAGTAACAAAATAAAATACAATTAAGGGATCGTTATGAGGTAGGGTTTTTCAGACTTGTGTTTTCCGCCATTATATACAGTGGGGAGAACAAGTATTTGATACACTGTTCCCATTGGCAGTGTATCAAATACTTGTTCTCCCCACTGTATATTATATATAAATACAGTATATATATAAAGCATTCATTCAAATATGTGAGTCGGACAGTAATTGTAAGACGAGTCAAATTTGGAAAATTTGAAATTTTGTTTTTGCCATGAGATATAAAACAAAAAAAATTTTTGCCTCCACCAAAAAAACAAAACTAACCGTTTATCAGTATCGGTTGACAGATATATCGGCTGCCTGGTATATCAGTCCAATGTATGGACTTTTTTCAAGATATATATAGGTGATACATTGAGATAACTTATGTTCACTGATTGGATGGTGATCTTTGGTCATTGTAATTATGCACCACCTAGCGTCCAGTCGTACAAAATCCATTGGCAATCTGCCAATTTAAAAAAATTTTAAATCTCACATTGATCCACCTCTAGTTAGGGGTGAAAGATGAATGAGAGCTTGCGTCGCATGTATTTTTGGAACGGTGCGAATTGCTGACAGTGTGCGTATGAGCCATATTCCTGTGTTATTATTTGTAATTTGAATCCTTACCACTAGGGGTTGTAAATCGTGTCTGTCCACAGACCTGGAATCAGCCCCGGTACGCTTAAAATGACAGCTAATCATGTCACAGGTGTTGGTAGTTAGCAGTGTTGTTAATAACGGCGCTTTTTTTTTTTTCAGTAGTGAGTAATTTTCTCATCTTGGCAACGGCGTTACCGTTACTGAGGATAGTTGTGGCGCCGTTGCAAAGGCGATGCGAGGCTGCAGCTGACAGCCTACAAACTATTACGCCCACATGATGCTATGTAGATATCGTGTATAAAGAACGAGATGCGAAACGATACTCACCAGCGTTAGTAAACAGCCGCCATCTTAAAACAGTAGATTTCTCAGGAAGCCTCTGTTGTAAAGAACATTCCTAGCGAACCTAAGTAACTTTTTTTCTAGAATAATGCCCTAAATGGGCAAAATCTCGACTTAAGTCCATCTTTCAAAACACTTTTAAAACTTTCACAGAAGGGAACTAATGCAATAACGGGAGTGATTTTAACAACTTTAAATGTTGATTCACAACATTAAATGACATCCAAACATTGCAAATGTTCCTATGTAGTTATGGCAATATCCGCAAAATCCCTGTGTCTAGTTAAGTTTAGGGTAAAAAATTGGGCTAGGGCCAATTGTCCCCAAAACCCTTTTTTTTTGGAATGGAAAGTAACAGCAGTTACTTTGCCAAGTAACTAATTACTCTTACATTCATTATTAATTCTTACATTCAGGTAACTGAGTTACTAACTCAATTACTTTTTGGGAGAAGTCATTTGTAACTGCAATTACAGTAATGACTTTTTCAAAGCAAGATTGGTAATTCGTTTTTGACTGTTGCTCAGTCAGTACAGCGTGAGTGCTACAAAAAAGCAGACCCAATGAATTTTATACGCGGGGCCCCTAGATCTAAGAAAAAAAATGACAAGTCCTAGCATTAGCCTGAGCAGATGAGCGTTTGTCCTTGGTCGGGAGGGGGGAAACTGGAGGGAGCCACATGAAAAGCCTACTGTTGCCGTTCCCCTCAAAGGACGCGCACACATGCGCGCCAGAGTGCACGCCCTCTCCACCTTATTGGCAGCACATGTTGAAAATGGGCGTGAAACAGCTGGTAAACAAAAGCGGACACGAGGACGTCCCGAGATGGGAAAAAACATCCGTCTCTCTCTGCGGCTTCTTGGCTTTTCCGCCAGGGCGGATCAAAGTCCAGACGCGAACCGGAGCGAGCGGGATTGTTCCCAGACAGGAAGACAAAACAAGCTGGCGGGACGCGTCTACCGCAGCCAATCAAGTCCCGGCTCGAAACTTTGAGCGTTTTCCTTCTTAAAAAATCGGCGTAGAGGCTCGCGAGACATCTGATCCGTCCGGAACGGGAGGTGCGAGCGTTCCCGCGACTAACGTGTTCCTTTTCCGTTTCAGGCGAGAGTCGGGACACCGTGACCTTCGTCCTGTCCAAAGACGGCGGCGGCGGGGCCGAGGCGTCGGTGGTGGAGCAGGCCAACGTGTGGCTCTTCCTGCGCTCGGCCAAGAACAACCGCAGCCGCGGCAAGGTGGCCGTCCGCCTGTACGGCGCCGGCGACGTCCCGCTGGCGGAGAAGACGGCCGACACGCGCCGCAGCGGCTGGCACACCTTCCCCGTGACGGGCGCGGCGCGGGCGCTCTTGGAAGGCTCGGGCTCGGCGCTGGCCGTCAGGGTCTCCTGCCCGCTCTGCGCCAGCTTCGGCGCCGCGCCGGTGCTGGCGCCCGAGTCGTCGTCGCCGCGCCCGTCCCAACGGGAGCAGTCCCACCGCCCCTTCCTGATGGCGGTGCTGCGTCCCGACTCGGGCGAGGCGCGGCAGCGAAGGCGCAAACGCGGGCTGGAGTGCGACGGCAAGGTGCGCGTCTGCTGCAAGCGGCAGTTCTACGTCAACTTTAAGGACATCGGCTGGAACGACTGGATCATCGCGCCGGCCGGCTACCACGCCAACTACTGCGAGGGCGAGTGCCCCTCGCACGCCGCCAGCGTGGCCGGCTCGGCGCTCTCCTTCCACTCCACCGTCATCGGCCACTACCGCATGCGGGGCTACAGCCCTTTCCAGAACCTGCGCTCCTGCTGCGTCCCCACGCGGCTGCGGGCCATGTCCATGCTCTACTACAACGAGGAGCACAAGATCATCAAGAAGGACATCCACAACATGATCGTGGACGAGTGCGGCTGCTCCTAGACGCCCCGCTATTCTGGCACTTTCGGACAAAAAGGATATTAATATATTTTTTCTTAATGGACGTGGCCTACCCGTGCGGCCGAGAACACGCCGGCGGCGCCCGCCGGCCAGAAACTATGCAACTCGTTTGGGTGCAGTGAACCCCCGTTTAAAGCCTACCTTTTCAACCCAATACGAATGATTGACCCATCTATCGGACCAATCGGGCAGTCCGATTCACGAAGCAAAAGACTGGGCTAACGGATCGATACAAACACAAACATTTTCAACACTACATCAATAAAAAACCCAAAATTCAAATTTTTTCCCCTCAATTGGACGTTTACTGAACAGTGCTTCTACTACAATGGCCTCAGGGTGGCGCCAAAGTCAATGCGTGAAGCCACGAGTAGCTAATTTCTCAACCGATTATTTTTTGTTCATTCGCCGGCATTCCTCCCACACCAAACTGATTGGACGTCTAGCTCTGTCGACGGCAGCCAAGATTCAAACTCCCACCGATTAGTTATACACTAGTAGACATCCAATCCAGTGGCAGCGAATGAACGAACTAAAATTCCATCAAACCAGTAAAATGACCCGTGATAAATAAAGCGGGGGTTCACTGTATAACCCGATTCCCGTTTTTCCTTTTGCTGACTCTAAACGCACCAGATGGATGGCCACTCCCCCTTGTTTGTGTGCGTGCGCGCGCGAGTGTTGAGATTACTTGAATGAAACAAGTTGGCTCGGCTGCTGAAACCAAACACTTCTACGTTACCATGGTTACCGTGTTCTGATGTTTACCGTCACTAAATATATGAATAATATTATTGTTAATAATATTTACGCGTCGTCGTTTAAGAAATGTTTTTGCACTATAACGAGACTCCGGCTCACCACTTTCGACGGCCGTCTTCAAACACAAAACGGAACGTTAGCTTAGCGGCGAACAAAGCACAGGAAGCGCTCGGATCGGTCGCCGGTCTTCACTTTTATTTTGGTCACTTTTAGTTCCTCTCGGACACCAAAGAGGCTCGTGTGTGTGCGTGTGTGTGTGTGTGTGTGTGTGCGCGCGTGCGTGAAAATGCCGGAAAACGTGTTTTTTAAAAAGCCCAAAAGGACGACTGGCGTCGAGCTTCTCCGCCTACATTTCCCACAATGCTCGGCTCTCCTCCGCACAAAGTGTCGGAGAAGGAAGAAATGCTTGTGCTTTCCCCACAGTTTGGCCAAAAAGTCTTTTGTTTGCGCTACTTCCGGACAAACTCGCGAGAAATAAAAAAAAAAGTTTGTGTTGTTAACACTGAACATATGATGGAGTGTAAGGGCAAAACAAAAAGGGGGGGGGGGGGGGGGGGGAGAACGGGACGACAAGTCTTATTATTTTATTCTTTAGTCCTATTTCTTTGTACGGCACTAACGCTCTGTGGTACTGAAGGACGACGACTAAAAAGCCTATTTTTTATTCTGTAAATATGGAAATCTTGGCTTTGATGTACAAATGTGCTCGTGACATTTTCTGATCTAATTTATTGGACTTTTCTGCTTCACATTAAAGTTTCAAACAACAAACATCCCCGTCTGCGTGTGATTATGTCAAACGGCGGGCATTGGGGGGGACGACCCGCGGGCCGCCCTCCGCTCCGGCGCCACCGTCGGGTCCCGGGAGCTCAATCCATTTTAATTTCCTGTTCTGCTCACTTTACTCGGCTCGCTCCGCATAGGATTAGCGCTTAACGGAGAAGGAAATGACACGAGTACGTCAACGCGCGGACGTGACCCGCCGCGACCCGTCGCGTCCGCGTTCCGCTCATCAAACTTTCTCCCGCTCGACTTTGTCGCCGGCGCCGGCGTCCATCTGTGCGCGCGCGCGCGGGTCAGATGGTCCGTCTAGACGCGGCCGGGCGGCGATCGGAGCGTCTCGTCGCTCCGACCGAGCGGATCAGGGCGGCGACCCGTCTCGCACCCACGCGGTCCGTCGTGACTCACCGCCTGAATCACCGCGCGCGTGCCACAACCGGCCGGGCACTTCCACGCTCGAAAAGGGAGGGGCGTAGCGCTAGCTCACCGTCGTTTCTATTATTCTTACACAAGTAATAACACAAGTATAAAAAAACATTTCAATAAAATGATTACATTCAAGGATCCAAAAAGAATTGAAAAATCACTAATAAAAAAAAACAAAAATGAAAACTACCACAACCCGTACTCTGTCAGTGGATGAATGAAGCTAATGCTAACTTTTGACGTCCTGTCCCTCAATCAGCAGGGCTGAAAACGAAAAGTGCTTTTTATTTTTTTTTATTTTTTTTTTTTTTTTGCCATCTGGCAAAACGTATTTTGACATGTGGCATTTTTATTGGTTTGTGGAAAAATTGATTTTGGTTAGTGGCATATTTTATTGTTGGTATGTGGCATTTTTTGGGGGTATATGGTATTTTTGCAGGCCATGCACGTCCAAATTTTCCATTCATTTTAAATGGCAAAAAAATGTGTGGCTGTGATTTTTGACCATAAATTTTACATTACAGTGCATTGTAAGTCAACTGGCACCTAAATAAGGCCATGCCATTGACGTCTATGCATGTCTATGCCATGGATACAAAAAAAAAAAAAAAAAGCCACATGGCAAAATCCATTTTGCCACATGGCAAATACCACTTTTGGTTCTCACTGTCTTTCCCCCTTAATAGCGTACTGCACGAAAGCTATTTTTAGACCGCAAGGCTGCTGGATGTCACCATCGTAAACCGGAAGGGGGTCAACATAGAAGTGCACTCGCATACAACCCATGTTAGTACTGCTCGTTTTCTGCTGGTAATCTTTCAAAAGAGAACATGCCGAGTCAACACTGCTGCTATGGAACTTGTAGAAACGACTCTAGGCATTACGACATATGAAGGATGTTTTCTTCATACGTTTCTCGAAGCCAAAAGGAAAAAATGGGAACAATGGATCAACTTGCGCTGACGTCCAAAAGACCAGTTTAACACCAGCAAGGTGAAGCCATTCACCTTCATATGCAGTCAACATTTTTTGGGGGGGGCCATGGGCTGACAGAGGATGAAGAGGTAAGATATGAAAAAAATAAATTCACATGGTATCTGACTTTAGTAAGGGGGATGTGTACATAAAATAACATTATAAATCACATATACATATTATAAAAAATTAAAAAAACGCATTTGAAAGGTGTGGTGGCTTTTATTTTGGTGTGGCGGTGCACCACAATCGCTTATATGTAGGGGAAACCCTGTGGTGGTAAAGGATAGCTTGTTGAAACAGGAGAATGTCATTGTCAGTGACGTAAGGCAATGCACACAAGAAAAAGGTGTCGATAAAAAAGCTAATTCTGGATCAGGTCGGCCCGACTTTTTCAGCCCTCGACACCCGAGCCATCTCTTTAACTAAACATTTGTATGTTCTTCCACATCTTTACCAGTGTATTTGGCACCAGGGACATCATTTTTGGACAGAGCTGGGAAGTTTAGCTCAGTAAACATCTCATTCGTACACTATTTACATGCATCTAGCATGAGGGACCAATGCAAGCTTGACCCCCCTAGCAACAGTTGCTAACGTCATGAATATTAATGAGCAAACGTGACATGTTACGTGCGGTACGCTATCAAGGAAGGTCTTTTGGAATCGGAGGGGGGCCAAAGTTGCAGCGGAAAAGAAGACAATGCAAAGTGAAACCTCCGAGTGTGGGGACAAACTTTTTTTTCCCCCCACTCTTAGCTTGACTTCAAACGTCCCGCGGCAAATATCGAGAGTGGGCGGAGCTCTCTTCCGGGACCGCCCTGACTGGGAGGTTCCCTCGGAGAAGTCGGGAGGAAGAGCCCGCGGCGCAAGCGATAACCATGTTTCCGGCGGGAACGCTGAGTCACTCTGGCTGACCCGCGCCTGACTTTGGGGCTCTGGGAAAGGCATCGGAAACGCGTCTGGCAAACGCGTCGCCCGCCGCCGCCGACGCAAAGAAAAAAAATAATAAAATACTCGTTTGCTTTCGCGCCGTCCATGGCGAATGGCCCCGCAAAGTCATTCTGGGCCAAATAGCGGTCAAGACAGCGGACAGAGTAAACAAAGCGGATGATTCAGTGAGCGCTGCTGAGCGTGCGCAGCTGTATTGTGACGGCCCGATAGCACGCACTGTAAACACACGCACGTAAATGGACGTCTACCGGTGTGCATTTGTGATGAATTTGTGGTTGCAGCGGGTGGGTTGAAAATTTGGCAGGTTCTCTTCTCACCTGCATCATGATCAGGCTTTTTCACTGCTTTAGCTGAAGCCAAAAAAGAAGACATCAACTCTATTATAGTAGACCTTTTTTTCTCTTAATGAAATGTATACAGCAATACGATAGCATCGACATACGATGCTTTCGACATCTGATGTCAAATTTGACTCGTCATTTGTCTCGAAATACGACGATGTACAACAGCGTCGCAGTTTCATTGTTTTCCCTCAAGACCGTGGGGGTCAGCAACTCTTTAGCGCCGCCATAGTGGCTCCCTGTAGCTTTTGCAAAAAGGTTTGAAAATGAAAAAAGATGGGGGATGGAAATATACTTTTTCTTTTAACATGGTTTTGGATTGGCACGTCCAAGTCACAGTTCTGAGATAAAGGGTTCAATCCCAGGCTTGGGCCTTCCTGTGTGGAGTTTGCATGTTCTCCCCGTGCCTGCCTGGGTTTTCTCCGGTTTCCTCCCACATCCCAAAAACATGGGTGGTAGGCTGATTGAACACTCTAAATTGTCCGTAAGTATGAGTGTGTGCATGAATGGTTATATGTCTCTTTGTGCCCTGCGATTGGCTGGCAACCAACTGAGGGTGTTCCCTAGCCTGGTACACCAGACTCAACGCTGTTCCAGCTATTGAGTCTGGCCACCATTCCCACGGAAACAATTTCCAGGGCGGAGCAAGCCACAGCAAACAGACAGCGGAGTGGACCAATCAGCGACGGGCAGACGTGACGTTAGTAAAATGGCGACCGCAGGACAATGGACTTGCGCGCGGAAGTAAACATACGAAGAGAGCGGAGTTTATTCGACATGGCTAGCGCGAGACAGACTGTTGTCAATGACTCGTGTCGATGTGTTTTTGGTCATTTAAAACTGATTTTACCGTGGATTGGAACATATTCTCGGCTCTGCCGTTCAGAAGAGACGACTTTCGACGCGCAAGAGTGACGTTGCTCGTGAAGAACACGTCACGCAAATAAACGAATCTGATTTGTCGATTGATTTTGTACCTGCTCGAAAAGGCCGTTAATGGGATGGTTTCCAGACTATACTATCAGTGTTTGAAAAATACAGGGAGAATAGTCTGGCAGAGCCAGGCTAGGTGTTCCCCGCATACTGCCCATAGTTAGCTGGGATAGGCTCCAGCACCTCATTGATCCTTGCGAGGAAAAGCGGCAAGGAAAATGAATGAATGAGTTTTTTTTTTTTTTTAATTTATTCAATCAAACACATTTAAATGGTAAATGGTGTTACACATATATAGCGCTTTTCCACCTTTCAAGACGCTCAAAGCGCTTTACACTATCTCACCATCCACCTACTGGTGACGCAGCACCAGGAGCAACGTGGGGTTCAGTATCTTGCTTAAGGACACGTGTTCATCAGGGCGGAGAATTGAACCCACAACCTCTGGGTTTGGGGGACAACTACTCTACCACTGAGCCACGCCACCCCACATTTACAGCATAGGTCATTGTAGTTTAGGGTTATACATTTTTTTTATCAATATCCTTAGTATTTTTTTTTTTTTTTTAGAAGAATGACATCAGGTCAGTGGTGTTGTTAGGCATATTTTAGGTGGGCTGAAGCCCCCCTAAAAAAATATTTAAAAAAAAAATATATATACACTCACCGGCCACTTTATTAGGTACAACATGCTAGTAATGGGTTGGACCCCCTTTTGCCTTCAGAACTGCCTCAATTCTTGGTGGCATAGATTCAACAAGGTTCCTCAGAGAGTTTGGTCCATATTGACATGATGGCATCACACAGTTGGTGCAGATTTGTCGGCTGCACATCCACGATGAGAATCTCCCGTTCCACCACATCCCAAAGATGCTCTATTGGATTGAGATCTGGTGACTGTGGAGGCCATTTGAGTACAGTCAACTCATTGTCGTGTTCAAGAAACACGTTCAAGGGCTATACAAATGAAATTGAATTGAAGAAACCACTCTGAGATGATTCCAGCTTTATGACATGGCGCATTATCCTGCTGAAAGTAGCCATCAGAAGTTGGGTACATTGTGGTCATAAAGGGATGGACATGGTCAGCAACAATACTCAGGTAGGCTGTGGCGTTCCAACGATGCTCAATTGGTACCAAGGGGCCCAAAGAGTGCCAAGAAAATATTCCCCACACCATTACACCACCACCACCAGCCTGAACCGTTGATACAAAGCAGGATGGATCCATGCTTTCATGCTGTTGACGCCAAATTCTGACCCTACCATCCGCATGTCGCAGTAGAAATCGAGACTAATCAGAGCAGGCAACGTTTTTCCAATCTTCTATTGTCCAATTTCGATGAGCTTGTGCAAATTGTAGCCTCAGTTTCCTTTTTTTTTTTTTTTTTTAGCTGAAAGGAGTGGCACCCGGCGTGATCTTCTGCCACTGTAGCCCATCTGGCTCAAAGTTCGACGTACTGTGCGTTCAGAGATGCTCTTCTGCCTACTTGGTTGGAACGGGTGGTTATTTGAGTCACTGTTGCCTTTCTATCAGCTCCAACCAGTCTGGCCATTCTCCTCTGACCTCCGGCATCAACAAAGGATTTCCGCCCACAGAACTGACGCTCACTGGATATTTTTCCTTTTTCGGACCATTCTCTGTAAACCCTAGAGATGGTTGTGTGTGAAAATCCCAGTAGATCAGCAGTTTCTGAAATACTCAGACCAGCCTTTCTGGCACCAACAACCATGCCACGTTCAAAGTCACTCAAATCACCTTTCTCCCCCATTCTGATGCAGGAGATTGTGTCTTAAACCATGTCTACATGCCTAAATGCACTGAGTTGCCGCCATGTGATTGGCTGATTAGAAATTAAGTGTTCACGAGCAGTTGGACAGGTGTACCTAATAAAGTGGCAGGTGAGTGTTTATATACACACGCACACACACAAAATGCTGACATATTGACTATGAAATTTTTAGCATATTAGTTTAAATCAATAATCATACAACCTATCATTATTAACTTAAATATGATCATAAATCTGTCAGTTTCCCCTCACTTCATAGAGTAAGGTAGAGAGCCCCTCCAATCCATTCCACTTGTTCATATAGAAAACGCCCACATCACTGAAATTGCACTCCGCGTTTGCCCTGTGACCTTGCTCGAAGTCAGGACTGCGCCGGCGAGAGTATAACTGCATTTTTTCCCCCAGTAGTGAGTAATCCAATGAATTACCTTTCCCATCTTTGCAACACCGTTCCGTTACTGAGGATGTGAAGGGGCACGTTTTTACAATTTGGTTGAATGAAAGGCGAGTGGTCTGATTTTGCCAACCAACTGCTCCGTGTTTGACAAATAAAAACCTGGCTTGCACACTACAGACAATCTCTGCGCACATCTTACCTTTGTTGTTTTGCTGTCAAAAGTTACATCTCGGCTCTAAAATAATGCTGCTGCTGCTGCTGCTAGCTAGTTAGTCTGAAATAATTTGTGAAGGTTCTGGTTGTTTTGAGTTAAGTGTGCACTCTTTTCACCCCTATCTTTGGGCTGACTTCCTTCTGGAGTATCAGCTTTGTTTCTCGCTTAATGTATAGACCCTACCCACCGACGTCACAAAACCACGTGCTCGCTGTATTGTTCCGCCCACTTGTCCGTCATTTTGTCTCTGTATTAGCATTGGTTTCAATTGATCGAGGAATTTAAAATGCATTTCATGGAAGACCCGGTGCTTTCTGATGCCGTAAACTCACTGGATGTGTTGCATAAAAGGCGTTATGTGGAAAAGCTTCGTTCTATACAGTCGCCAGATCCATATTTGATGCCCAAATCCATGTTTTTCGACCCACTGTCTTCGCCCTGTCTGCCTGACATCTGCTACGCTGATATTTACAATTATCTTGTCCACACAAAATCAGCCTATTCTCACGAAAATTTGAAAAACTTCAAGAGCTTGGATGGAGGCTTATAAATACTTCGTTGCTGGTTGGGTGAAACAGGTCCTCGTCCACAAAAAATCGGCAGGAATCTATCTTGTGCTTGGAAAGGCGAGTTAAGAAATTTTCAATTCAAAATCTTTTGTTATTGCTAACATCCACTGTCAAGTCTAATGTATTTCATGTCGTTTGTCAATGGAGTTAAGGCTTTTAATGTTTATATGGTTTAGCGATAGCACTCTCACTACATACATACGTGTATGTTGTCGGCGATTAGCCTAACAATGATCTTAATTGTGGTTATTTGTCAGCCCAAAACCCTCTAAGTATATCTTAAATGCATCTTACCGGATATAAAATGACTACTACATAGTCTGTGGTGATTTTTTGGTGCCCAGTTTTCACGTCGAATAACAGCCGTCCATTTCGCTCTCCTCTTTGGATCCCTCGGAATACGGTAAAACTTCAAGTCTCTCCTTCCATCTTCTCTGTTAGTGCAACCAACAGCCACACACGCCTTCACCATTTTGATTATTAATGTTAAGGAGCAGAAAAACACGCCGTAAATAGGAGGAATGTACGTAGCCGTAACAGGTTAACACTATGTTTTGACGGACAATTGGGCGGTACCATTCAGGAGAGCGGAGTTGTGATGTCACGTGGGTAGGGTCTATAGATGAGTACAGGAGCTGAGCTCATTCACATATGATTCTCATCAGTGGATAGTCAATATAATACAGTATAATACACTAATCATCACTCCACCACCTTTATTGACCAGTAGGAGTCAGACCAATTTGCCACTCTTAAAAACGGTATGACAACGACATTCTTTGATGCCTCCGTCTACCAAGTAACTTGCAACTGTAGCCACTTTTTTCCTGTTGTTCTACTATATTCAAAAAAAATGACTGAAGCAACAATAATAATAAATGATCAGACTTTGATAGCTGTTTGTGAAGTTTTGTGCTTGTACGCTACGTTCACTTACATCTTGGTCATCTCCCGGGGTCTAAGGCACCCCCCCGTTCTTAAAGCCTAGTGATGCCCCTGCATCAGGTTAAGGTTGTGATACATTTGGAAAGTGGCAGCTTTTGCAACATTGGTCGGCGGGACAACTAAGACTTGGCGTCCCATCGAACGCCATCGTAGCGCCGCACCCGAGAAAATAAGTCACGTGACTCGGGGAGGCCCACCTCAAAAGAATGCGGGGATAAAGGGCGGCCACCGGACTCATTAGTGCTCCCGAAAAAAAGAGAGTGACTCACCTTCAAAGAGATGCTTTGCTCTGTCCTGAAAATCCCCTCTTCACGCACAAAGGCCTAAAAAAAAAAAAAACAAAAGCAATCCAATCATTTCAATTCAGAAAAAAAAGTGTTTCAAATTTTAACTGTTCGGTAAATGCATAACTCCTTCACTAAATTAACTCCCGCTTTTAATGGATGATTTTAAAAGTCATGCGATTGGACGTCTATCGTCGTCAACAAAAGAGTTAACGGCATGTGGCTTTGTCATCGCAAAATCAAGCCGGGACGGCCGGGGTCGCCGTGGTAACCCTGAGTACACATCCTGTCCAGACGGGACCCAGCAGGTGTGTGCGTGCACGTCAGAATGGGAAATCCAGCTGCACGCTCGCTCGCTCGCCAACGCCAGGAAGTGTTTTCCAGAGAAGCTCCCGCCGGACGTCATATGAGGGAGTCCCGGCCGCGACCGACGCCATTTGCCTCGTTTTCTCTCGCTCCAAAGACGTTTTTGGGACTGGCGACGAGGAAACCTCGCATTCTTCCCGTTCCATTTGTTATGAAACGCTACCTTGACTTATGAGTTTCATTTGTTTTGGAAGTGGACCGGTTAAGTGCCGCCAAATCAAAATTCCCCATTTCAACGAATTGCAATTGTATTCATTGTAAATTGCATAAAAGTCAACGCGGCGCATTTTAAGCTTTTACACTAAACAACAAGTGATTCAAGAGAAAAAGTTTGATTTTGAACTCTATGGCTGCCACTGACAGAGCTAGATGTCCAATCCAATTTGACTGGTCAAAATAGGGCTTCAACTAGGTTTTACCCCCACCCCCCATGTTTGGAGTTGACTTTTGCGAGTCTCTGAGCGCCTTTCCAGCTGCAGCTGCGAGCCTTCAAAATAAAAGTATCATTGATGTCTGCGATCGGCATCAGGACGCCAAGAAAAAACAAAACGTTCCTGCACACGCGCCAGATGGGATCGTGACTTACGTCGCGTCGAGTTCCGCGGGGTCGGGGAGATCCGGTCGGCCTCGGCGGACCGGACGGCTAGAGAAACGTCGTTCGGCGTTAACGTCTCGCCAGAAAACGTGGCGGCGGTTTTCAAACGGACAGACTCGCCTTTTTCGGTCTGGGCAGCGGCGGCATCCAAAGTTGGCACGCGCTGTAATTTAGTTAGTGGGGGGGCGGGGGGGAGTACTACAATAGCTTGACTCCAAAATGAAGAATGAACAAAAGCAAGAATGAATCTACCTTCTGGAATTCCAGAGGTTTGAAAAATCAGGAAAACAAAAATCAAGTCATTGGCTGCCACTGACGGTAATAGCCATTTGGAACTGGAGGGAGGAGCTGGCAACCATCATTTCATCTTTTTATTTTCATTGATTTTTTTACACTGCTGGCCAAAAGTATTGGCACCCCAGCACTTCTGTCAGATAATGCTCAATTTTTCCCAGAAAATGATTGCAATTACAAATGCTTTGGTAGTCATATCTTCATTTATTTTGCTTGCAATGAAAAAACACAAAGAGTCATTACATACATCAGTATATCATAGTCAAATTATTTCAGTTATATTGACATTTTGTTTTGAAAAAAGCCAAGTTTTGATTGAACTTTACAAGCACTCCTTGTATTTGCTGTGGAAAATTTTCAGAGCTATTTATATAACATTTTATTCAACTTTATAAAATATGTTGGGGTCTAGGAAATTCAGGTTCTTCTGGAGTTATTGTTTTCTATTTATGTAATGAAACAAACATTCTTTAGGCATTTCAATGAAGTTCAGTGTTTGCATTATTCATTTTTTACTGCAATTGAATATTGGCTCCAAAAATGGGTTATCACCCCCTCCCTACTCTTAATAGGTGTCAGTTCTGAAAAAACCATTTCGGTAAATCTCTACCAAAACATACTGTATAAGGTGTCTTCCAGTCAAAATGGAGCCAATGAGTTTAAAAAAAAAAAAATCACTATTTTTCAATCTGTAAAACAAAGCATTTCGATATTTGACTCTCCTATTTACCACCAAAACATCAAAGTCATAAAAGTCGTACATATTTTGGTGTCAAAGTGACATTCTCTACCATCGCCAATAGTTTTAAGCACAATTTTGCTTTTGAACAAGCAGACACCGCCAAGGTGAACTCATTGGCCGCCAATGACAGCAAATCCATTTGAAGCTGGTGGCTAACCCTCTCGCGTCTGCTAGCGATAAACTCACTTCAAGCGAGTTATCAGGAGGCTCGTCGATTTGCCATCTTTCAACAAAGCCGGTTCTGGGCCACCGCTCCCGCATCCAGCAACTGCCGGATGACGCGGTCGTCGTAGGCCAGGGCGTCCCGCAACACCTGAACGGTGTGCTGGCCGATGACGGGAGGGGGCGCGGCGCGGCATTGGGAGAAGCCGCTGTAGCGAACCGCCGGACCTGAGCGACAAGTCGCAAAAAATAAAAAGCAGACGTCACAAAGAAGGACGCGCGCTCGCTACGGACGGACCTACAAAATCAAAGTAACTTTCCGGCGATGGAAAGAAAACTCCGAAAGAGACCGAGCGACGCTATGGAGCTCAACTGGACGCTACAACCTTTTCCTTCTGTATATTTCAGGCTAGATTTTTGGTTCCGACGGCGTAAGGAGCACGAAAATGTCGAAAGGAAGACCCCATCATTTGTTTCAATTTGTTCAAAATTGCCCAAACTGAAACTATTGTTTTTTTTTTTTTTCCAAATTCATTTTTAGAGAGCATGGGTCTCTGTATACTTGAGGTCAAAGGTCACAGAGGCAAATAAGATGTCTTTTTAAAACGATTTTTAATTTTGTGTTCAAAAACAAAGGGCTTGCAAGACATGTTTGTATTATGAAACTGAAGAGGGTCCGGGAGGTCAAAGGTTACACAGCCAAAATAGATTTTTAATTCAAGAACAAATAAAGGGTTATTATCAATCTTGCAGGATTAATTAGTAATATGAAACGGGAGGTCAGAATTTGACAATAACATGGTTCACACTTAAAGGGATGCTTTGAATCTGGCTGCTTAGTCTGCAGAGTGCTCATCTAGTTTTGTTATTTTGAAAGTATATATAGTTTGTGTGTGTGTATTTATAATATACATACAGTGCTGGCCAAAAGTATTGGCACCCTTGGAATTCTGTCAGATAATGCGCCATTTCTCCCAGAAAATGATTGCAATTACATATGCTTTGGTAAAGATATCTTTATTTATTTTGCTTGCACTGAAAAAACACAAAAGAGAATGAAAAAAATGAAATCATTATCATATTACACTAAACTCCAAAAATGGGCCAGACAAAAGTATTGGCACCCTCAGCCTAATACATGCTAGCACAACCTTTAGACAAAATAACTGCAAACAACCGCTTTCAGTATCCATCAATGGGATTTTTACAATGCTCTGCTGGAATTTTAGACCATTCTTTTTTGGCCAACGGCTCCAGGTCTCTGAGATGTGAAGGGTGCCATTTTCAGATCTCTCTGCAGGTGTTCTATGGGATTCCGGTCTGGCCTCTTTAAAGTCTCCATTGCTTTTCTCTCTTTTCTAGTGTGTTTTGGGTCATTGTCCTACTGGAAGACCCACGACCTCTGAGGGAGACCCAGTTTTCTCACACTGGGCCCTCCATTATGCTGCAAAAGTTGTTGGTAGTCTTCATAATGCCATGGACACTGTCAAGCAGTCCAGTGCCAGAGGTAGCAAAGCAACCCCAAAACATCAGGGAACCTGTTTGACTGTTGGGACTGAAATCTCTTCTTTGAAGGCCCTCCTTTTTTTTCTTGTTGATGCCTTTTCCCAAAAAGCTCTACTTTTGTCTCATCTGACCAGAGAACATTCTTCTAAAACGTTTTTGGCTTTCTCAGATAAGTTTTGGCAGACTCCAACCTGGCTTTTGTATGTCTCTGGGTCAGAAGTGGAGTCTTCCTGGGTAGAGTCCCTTTTCATTCAGACGCCGACGGATAGTAAAGTTTGACACTGATGTACCCTCGGACTGCGGGACGGCTTAAACTTGTTTGGATGTTAGTCGAGGTTCTTAAGCCACCATCCGCTCAATCTTTCATTGAAATCTCTCGTCAATCCGTCCACATCTAGGGAGGTTAGCCACGGTACCGTGGGCTTTACACTTATTGATGACACTGTGCACGGTAGACACAGGAACATTCAGGTCTTTGGAGATGGACTTGTAGCCTTGAGATTGCCCGTGCTTCCTCACAATTTTGCTTCTCAAGTCCTCAGATAGTTCTTTGGTCTTCTTTTTTTTTCTCCATGCTCAATGTGGTACACGCACAAGGACAGAGGTTGAGTCAACTTTAATCCAGTTTAACTGGCTGCAAGTGTGATTTAGTTATTGCTACCATCTGTTATGCGCCACATTTAAGTAACAGGTTCTGTTAAATACACAGAAAAGCATCACCCTGACTTTTCAAAGGGTGCCACCACTTTTGTCTGGCCCATTTTGGGAGTTTTGTGTCAGATGATAATTCCCCCCCCCCGTTCTCTTTTGTGTTTTGTCATTGCAAGCAAAATCAATGAAGATATTACTACCAAAGCATTTGTAATTGCAATCATTTTATGGGAGAAATTCAGCATTATCTGACAAAATTGCAGGGGTTCCAATACTTTTGGCCAGCACTGTACGTACATATATGTATGTTGTTTTTTTAATAAGATAGTGGAGGGGAAAAAAGTATTCTGATTTATGTAGTCCTCGCTAAAAGCAGATTATATTTGTAATGAATCAAAATGAAATACATGCAAACATCTGCTTTTGCTTTGGAAAACAATCATACCCTTACATAGCTACATAGCAGTCGTCGTCCAACTTTTCCCCGTGTATCCTTCTAAGTTCCAACGCACATTTCCAGCTAAAATGTCGCGCCCAGAGTCATAAGTGTAAATGGCACAACTCGCTGAAAATAAAATTGGGGATTTCATCCACCGCTGTGTGTTGGAAGGCTTCGATGTCACAATGAACCGTAGACATCCAATCCATTCTAAGAGGTTCATTCGCTGACACCCTCCCACGTCAAATGGATTGGAAACCTAAGTTTGTGATTGAACGTCTACCGTTGTCAATTTTGGACAGAGGTCAATTTACTACCTCGAAATGTTGTGATCAGGGAGTGGAGATAGACAAGACAAATGATTCTGGATGTGTGTGTGTGTGTGTGTGCTAACCAGGAACGGCGATGGGTCCTGCGGTGGGATGCGTCATCTCCTGAATGAGCCCGTTGTGTTTCACCTACACACACAAACACACGTCATCGCACCAGTATCTTATCGGACCACGAAAAAGCCTTTCCCTAGCCGCTTCAACCTGCCCCCCCCCCCCCCCCCAGTTTTTACTGGGTCTCCGTCTTAGCAACCGGAATGGTCCACAGCGCATCACGGGGGACGTGTCTAGAAACCATCCTAATCAAATGCCCGAACCACCTCAGATGACTGAGCTTCTTGCCCTCCATCAAGCGTTTTTCTCCGACATCATAAAACGGTCCGTCTGAATGGGATTAGGCTAGGGATCACTTCACCGGGGACGTGTTGAGAAGTGAAGGAGATAGTCGATCAGTAAATATGAGAAAAGGTACTATTTGTATTACTCTAACACACTTAATGTAATCAATCAGGGAAGAGTATCATTTCTCGTATTTACTGTTTGACAGTTTGTATTACTCGAACACACCAAATATGAAATAGCATTTATATCATAGTTTAAGGAAAACAAGGGCATGAGAGATACATGACGCCTTCTTATCACAGAAGCCCAACGGGTGGGTCATGCAACTGACTGAGCAAGATTGACACTTGATAAGCCCACGTCTGCACCACCAACTCTCGCCATCAGTTCTGCCGGACAGTCCGGAACTAATGGCGGGACGCCCCGTCCCAACAGAAGGAACACCGGAGAACAACCGATATTCCACTGATAACATGACTGACAAGACTCCAGAAGCCGCTTGAACGCTGATGTGGCAAAATCCACAACCCCGTTGCCCTGACAACAGTAACTCCCGAATCCTCCTGTCCAATCCACAAACAGACAATAATCCCAAACACACCCTTCTTCCTGCCCACTGCCCGCCCAGTGAGAACCTTCAAAAGACAATGTTTAACTTGTTATTTTTCTCAGGAACCTTTTGTTGATGTGTGATAGGGTGCCCTTCTCTCCCTGCCTGAGTCCATTTCGCCTTGCTGTTTGATCACTGTCAACATGAATAAATTGACAACTTGTGCTTCGAAGCCTTTTTCCAGCTTTCAAAATGGAGTCAGTACAAAGGGTTTAGACCAGTGGTCTCAAACCGGTCCTCAAAGGGCCGCAGGGGGTACTGGATTTCATTCCAACCAAACGAGACAAATACCTTTTCACCAATCTGGTTTCTTACAAGTGTAATCAGTTGATTGCAATCAGGTGCTGCTTATGTTAGTAGAAACCTCATTGGTTGAACTGTTTGTGCTGGATCTGTTGGAACAAAAACCAGGACCCACTGCGGCCCTTTGTGGAGTCGGTTTGAGACCGCTGGTTTAGACTAAGGTGAATGCGCGGAGTTTGGCCCTTTGGCCGGGATCCCGCCGGCCCGGGACATTAGAGCTGCGCCGGTGCGGGTCCGGCGGTTCGGCTGGCGCGATTCCGGCTGTCTGGCTTGAAGGTCATATTCCTTCAGATGGGATTCATATGAAATGCCCGAGCCACCTCAGATGACGGAACTTCTCACCCGACATCTGTCGAGCGTCGGAAAACCGCAAAACCGTTTGACGCTTATAACTGCTAGTCACTCGCGAGTCAAAGTAGCACGGCGATGGAGTTTCCCTGACAGCCGGCCGGCCGGCCGGTTCGCCGGGGACGCGTCGAGAAGGGATTTTAATCGGATGCCTGAGCAGACTCTGCTTGCCGCTCGCAAGTCAAAAGCAGCACTGTTCTCGAGTTTCCAAACAGCTGGTGGGTGTCAAACGGGAGCGGGTCCAGATGTGTTGCAGATGTGCTCTGGACTGAGAAACGGCAGCAGCGGCTCTCACGTGCTTGCGCCGTGTCACAACGCGTCAGACAACAAAGTTCAAGTGTTTTTGACATTCACACCAACTCCCGGTGCGCCAAAGTGACTCACCAGTTTTATGTGTGTGCCACGCTAAACCCGCGTTTGATGCAGGCTTTCATTACATCCATATGGCCGTGGCTCCGCAAACGCACGCAGGCGGGAAGGCGCTTTGTTCTTCTCAAAGGTTTTCCAGGCCGTCGTGCCAACCAGTCAAAAGTCGAGAGCGAAGACTGCAAAAAGCCAGCGAGTCGGGATGTTCGTCTTCTGAGGAGGCCAAACACGGAAACTCTGACGCCGCTTACTTTTCCACGCGTTTGGCGAAAGGCGGGCCGGCCATTCCGTGTCAGATGTTGCCACCGGGTGATTCCAAATTTGAATAGCAGCTGACGGTCAAACGGGAGCTTTGAAAGGTTTAAAGAGGCACCCGCTTTGGCGCTATAAAAGTTGGCAATGAAATGTTCAAGTGCCTTTGACAACATAAAAAAAAATCTTAAACAGCATTATTGTGTGAATTCGAGATGACGAGAAATGAGTCTTTTAATCTGCCGTTTAGCCCCGCCTGTTATTAGCGTCCCCAGCTGGTTGATGACATAGGCAGGGTCCCGATTTGATCTGATTAGAATTCAGCCCATTGGGGGGGGGGGGGGGGGGGGGACTTAGAACGAGGAAAATACGACAGAGCAGCAAAATGTCATCATTGTTTCAATCTCTCCAATATTTTTACTTGATATTCTTTTTATCTAAGTATTTTTCCCAATTGCTAAATAAATGGTATGGTCATGACAAATAAGTCTTGTGCTAATTGGAATATGAAATATTAAAAATGCATTTATTCAGTACAACAGGGCAAAATTACTGCATAATGGTCAAAAGTGCC
Organism: Corythoichthys intestinalis; assembly: GCF_030265065.1. Classification (NCBI taxonomy): domain Eukaryota; kingdom Metazoa; phylum Chordata; class Actinopteri; order Syngnathiformes; family Syngnathidae; genus Corythoichthys; species Corythoichthys intestinalis. Next base: position 462,311 of record NC_080414.1, on the reverse strand, counting down.
AACTTCTTCCTCTCCCGAACAGTATTTTATGCCACCGTAGTTAGTCCGGCTTTTGTCGGAGGAAAACGGTAGTGTGACAGCTAGCTCACATGCTAACCTGAACGGAGCAGCTTTTCCGATTCTTATTCTCGCCTTTTAAAAAACGAAAAATCACACAAAACTACCCCAAATCATGTCACACATGGCGTCGAGGTTGATTGTCTTCACCGATCGGCCAACCCGGCGGTGAGCAAGTTACGGCTCGTCGTTCTGCTGCCGTGGTCGGCTGGCAGTGCTCGTCGCCGGGAACGAACGCCGAAAATGGCCCATCCTCGGTGGACAAACCGGCCGACGTCAGAGCGGGAGGCTGCTCGTGACCGAGCCGAGGATAGTGGTCTATTGGTGGCCACACCAAGAAGACAGAGGAGGTGGAAGTGACCATGGTGCGTGACAAGCCGCCGGTTGTCGGCCGAGTGGCCTTCTCGGTGGACAAGGAGCATTGTCACCCACAAAATGCGAGCCACCTCCTTATTAAAATGTGTGCCATGATCCCAGTTTTTGACATAAATCAAAACACGTAGTTTACTCCCTTCCTCCTAGGTCCAACGGACCCACAGTTGTCGGACTTGTTTTGGCCATTCCCCGCAGTGAACGGGAACTTTTTGAAACCCAAAAAGGCTCACACGCCTCTCCCTGGTGCAGCAACGAAAGCCTGCAGCACATTGTGCTGGCGTGATGCGAAAAATAAGTTCATCAGCTGAATTCGCAGTCCATTTGCGTGCTATATAGCTATGGCTGTAATGTGAGATGGTGACCCGGCTGACGTCACATTCGCATTCTTCCTCAATGCAGGAAGTCACGCATTTTCATGGAACGAGATTCAAAAAATTGAATAAATAAATCGCACGCTTTCACACACACACATCCAAGCGGTCCATTTTATTCAGGATCATAAAATACCGCGTGAAATATGAAATAAACATGCTTTTTGCTGTCATAGGCACTTTAAGCCATTGTAAGTTCATTAAAATCAAATCTTCAATAAAAATGGAAAAAAATGATTTAAGATACAGCTTTTGTTAAATAATTTTTTTTTTCATGAAACTATTTTTTCCCAGTGGAGCACAATTCAAAACCTCATCGCCATTGACAGCGATAGACGTCCCATCCATTTAGGACGGCGGCAATCATCCGATACTCTGAGCGCTGACGACCGGAGACAAATTCCTAGTTGTTTTCACATACTCTGCCAATAAAGAAAACTGAGATTGCGAGCCTTCCGCCCGGAGCAAAACCGGGCTCGCATGCGAATTGGGCAAGATTTTATGATGATGAAGCTTCAAAGACAGATGATGTTGGTTGGTATGATATTAAATGGAAAGCGGCATCAGTCAAGCTAATGAGCTGAAGATGATGTCCAGATGCTTTGAAGAACATTTCCAGAAGCCTTTCACTCTGTCACACCACACGCCGGATGACGTTCCAGTAAAGAATGGCGTCGGAGGAGTACCGAACTTCAACAATGACAGGAGCGGCGAGCTACTACTCGTCGCACTGTTTTCCTTTGGGGATTCATAAAGAGCTTTCCGAACATTCGTACTAAATATCGAGTTACTATAAATATCGAGTTGCTATAAAGGGCAGGGTCGAAGAAGACCGCTATTCAATTCGCGGGTCGGGACCTGAAAGTCTGTCCCTAGCACCGTTTTTGGTGGCGACTTTAAAAGAATCATCGGTGGTCCTCGGTTCAGAAAGTGACCTGTAAATCACCCACAGTTTACAGACCGGAATTCTCCAAATTGCATCTGCTAGTTGTAAGCGCTAATACACTAAAGTTAGAGTACAGTCGATGTAAAAACAATTTATTTTTAAAGCAAGTTTGGTCCTGTACCGGCCATTCAGTGCTGCACGGCTTGCAGAAGAGCTCAGAGACCTGAGATCTTGTGGCGCAATGTGGTACTAGACTGAAGGGACCCGACTCCAATTCAGACCTGCCTGACTAGCGTCAACGAATAATGAAGGCCGGTTCGCGGGGGAACGTCTTACCCGAAATGTCGACGTCTTTGTTCTCAACTCGTCTAAAAGTGGGTCTCGGCAATCGGGGACGCCGGATTGTCAGATGAGGAGGTCCAGGTTCACGACCAAGGAGAGGAGGAGGAGCGGCAGCACCGGAAGCCTCGCTCTGCACACGGCACGCACGCGCGATGAAAAGCATAATTCATGCGCTTTACGCAACGCGCGCTTTGATAGCAGAGGTCAAAGCCGGAGCAGCAGGTTCCGGCGAGCTCAGATCTTCTCCTCGGCGCCCCCGCGCCTTGATGTTGCGCTGCCGTGATGTAACGGCGGGCGCTCCCGGAGGGGGGCCGCTTCGTCGACTTAATGGACCGCCACGCTTAGCTTCAAAGGCTCCCCGGAGAAAGGGGAAGAGGCGGCGCCCAAAGAGACCGAGGTGAAGAAGTCATCGGCGGAGTTGGCCTAACACGTCGGATGAAAACGCACCGATATGAAGTCACGCGTGCAAGAACCGAGGCCTATTGGGCGACGTTCAAGCCAGTCGAGTGCTTCTCGCTCGTCGGCTGCCGTCGACGTCCGAGCCGTGTGAAGCGGGTCGCTAGCAGCATTGGCCCCTTCGAGCGGATTGGACGTCTCGCGCCCTCGATGACGCGAAAAGACTGAAAGCCGGTCCTCCCAGTATCAATGAATTGGACATGTTGAAATCAATGTGTAGAATTTCAGTAGTTATGCATCAACTTCTCCAACGTTAGCCCAAAAGCATAATTGCCCAAGTTACTCTCCTGCCTACCACGGCTGCATCATCCTGCCTTACTGATTTTCTCCTAAGCCAATCAGAACTGTTCAAAAACATTCCCTACCTCAGTCATAAAAATATCAGGGTGTTTGCAAAAAAAAAAAAAAAAAAAAACAAACGTAGAAATATGAGTTGGGCAATTATGCTGTGAGTGTAACGACAAAAAAAAAAAAAAAAAAATTAAATTAAAAATCCAATGTGTACAATTGAACTATCTTGGTTGTGATTGACTTGAATTTTTTGGCCGTCACTGGGCATTTTCTCTTTTGCAAACTTACAGTGGTATGAAAAAGTATCCGAACCTTTAAGAATTTCTCGCATTTCTGCATAAAATCACCATCAAATGTGATCTGACCTTTGTCAAAATCGCACCGATGAAAATATAGTGTCAGCTTGAACTAAAACCACCCAAACATTGATAAGTTTTCATTTTTTAACGAGGATAGCATGCAAACGATGACAGAACGGGGGTAAAATAAGTAAACCGTCACATTTAATATTTGGTGGAAAACACCCGACTTAAATTGTTTGGTAAAAATTGGTTTCAATTGCTCTTTAAAAGTCTACTTAGGCAGAGGGTTAACTTATTTCCCCCCCCTTAAAATATGAAAACCTATAGATGTTTGGGTGGTTAAAGTAGACACTGTTTTTACATCTGTGTGATTTTGAGAAAAATCTGAACACATTTGATGATTTTATGCAGAAATGTGAGAAACTCCAAAAGGTTCAGATACTTTTTCATACCACTGTACCTCTGGGTTATTTGTTGCACATCAATCAGAATCGATTTTAAAAACTGGCGATCACGTGATCAGATCGAGGACATCCCTTCCACTTGTGTACATATTAGACATATTGTATGTCGTTGGGTTTTAGCGATGAAAGCGGAAGGATATCTTCCTGGGATTTTCCTGAAAAGCGGCCCTGCCTCGCACGCGCCCCCTTCAGTCATCCGCCTCCGTGACCGCGGTCAAGCACCGGATTTGACCCGGACTAACGGCGATTCGGCAACAACTAGCGTGGGCTCGGAAGGCCGTCCTCACGGCGGCGTCCTCAAAGCGGCGGTCACGTGACGACGCCACCTCGCGGCATTGTCGGCGCCGGCCTTAACGAGCGGCGGATGAGTCAAAAATAGAGACTCTCCTTTGTCTGCCGCTCTTTGTATTTTGGTATTTGCGCTCGTTAGCAGCTTCCAGTTACATAAAACACCTCCAAAAATAACACGTGAAATCCAAACAAGGCGAGCGCTTTTGTTTGCCGCTCAGCCGTCCGTCCCGATGCCCGTCTGTTTACGGTGTCAGCCTTTAATTGGAGCCTCCTCCCTCCTCCGCCGCGGTCTCCATGGGAAAGTATGCAGACGCATTTTCATTTCATTACGCGGGCGCATTCCTGCCCCCGGCGCGGGCGGGCCGCTCCGAACGGGAGCTCCGCGCGATTCGGGCGAGATCCGATTGGGGATTGTTTGCTTTCCCGCTTTGAAAAGCCTCGACTCGATTTTACGGCCGGCGCGAAGGTCAACGACGACTCCCTCCCGAGCTTTTGCTTGGCCCGAAGCGGCGAGCGAGTCTGCTTGTGTGATCAGGCCCGAGTTTCACGGAAGGATGTTTTCCCTGGCAGAAAAATGTCTCTTTCCAGCACTTTTTCTGACAAAAACAAAGTCGATCCTTCTAAATTTGTCACGGCGCAAAGCGGGTCAGGAGTCGTCCGATGTGTTCTTCTCCCGTACGGTTGGCGTGCTAGCGATGACGTCCAGGCGGATTTGTTTTCTCCGCGCGCGAGATGAGCTAACGTAGTTGATCATGTGGTATCGCTGCATCTACTGTGAACTCAATAGTAATAGTATTTTTCTTCCAGTTTCACAAAGGTTTTGAAGCGGTGAAGGTATAAAGCCGTGAATGCAATTATTTTACATTTGAAGGAATCTGACCTTTTAGCCAGATTGCCGGAATCACACCAGCCAAACCGCCAGACCCACGCTGGCGCAGATCCAACGACCTAGACTGGCGAGACCCCGACAACCCGCCCAAAGGCCAAACCCCGCACGTTCACCTTAACCCCTTGTACTGACTCCATTATGAAAGCCGGCAAAAGGCTTCAAAACACAAGTTAAAAAGTCGACAGCAGTCATACAGCACAGAGGTACCCTAGCGAGGATCCAAGGTCACCATATCACAAGTCAACAAAAGGCTCCCGAGAAAAAAATGACAATGCTTAGTTAAACATTGTCTTTTGAAAGCTCTCGCGGGGCGGGCTTTGGGCAGGAAGAAGGGTGTGTTTAAGTATTGTTTAGGATTATTATCCGTTTGTGGATTGGACAGGAAGACTCGCGAGTTACTGTTGTCAGGGCAACGAGGGTTGTGGATTTTGCCACCTCAGTGTCAAAGGGGCTCTTGGAGTCTTATCAGTCGTGCTATCAGTTGGATATCGGGCATTCTCCGGTGTTCTTCGTGTTGGGACAGGGCATCACGCCATTTGTTCCGGACTGTCCGGGAGAACTGATTTCAACAAGTTGGTGGTGCAGACGTGGGCTTGTCGGCGTCAATATTGCTCAGTCAGTTGCATGACGCACACATTGGGCTTCTGTTATAAGGCGTCATGTATCTCTTATGCCCTGTATTCTGCTCGTTTTCCTTAAACTATGGTATAAGTGCTATTTATTTTATATGAAGTGTTTTATAGTAATATCAACAGTCAAACAGTAAACACAAGAGAAGGTACTCCTCTACTTCACGTGTCAGTATGCAGTAATTTTTTTTTTTTACAGTATGTGGTATCGGTACAGTATAGGCATGAGCCGATATCAGCAGCCGAGTATCGGTATCGGGAGCCAAAAAAAAAGGTGTCGGTGTAACACTAAAGTGAACCAACAAAATGCCTGTACTAGAACTAGTTTTTTTTTTCCCCCTACAGATGTTCTCAGTCGTCCTTACGCGACTCAACTTCTTTCCGGCGACTCATTATCTTCTTACATCACATCCTGGTCCTATCGCACGTGTCACCTAGCTCGCGTGGCCCAGCGGTGACGACGGAGGGAGCGGAATCGGCCCCGTAAGCCTCTCGTGTTTTCGCCAGGATCCAAAGGTGACGCCGGCCTTCCAGCTGTTTCAACACATGGCTGCGTTTCTCCACGGAGCGCGACGTCCGCGGCCGGCCCTCGTAATCAAGAATTGGACGCGAGATTCTTCAAGTGCACGAGCTCACATGCTTTCAATTGACTGGCGGTCGCGTCGCCGAATCTCCCCCACCCCTCTAAAAACCCGGAGCGGTAGCTCACGAATTGGTCCGGTTTCACTGTACGTTTGATGTGTTTTTACGCTTTATTGCTAACCTGCTGGTGAAGGAGCCCATCTCCGGGGGCCCCTCCGTAAATAAACTGTCGTCGCAGCCCCCTCCTGTCTACGTCATCTCACTTGCACCGTCACTTTGCCAAAACTGTGGTTACTAACAGTTACTTTATGATTGGGCTTTTTTCACATGCTGTACTGTAGGGCCAGAACACACATTGACGGCGATAAGACATCCAATCCATTTCAACTGGGAATTAGGCTCGCATGGAGTAGACACTATTCGAGTGGACGTTTTTGGCAGCAACCTTGATAAAACAATGACATCTTTTCAAAACGCGTTACCCATTTCGGGACACAAATTTTCACACCCCTTGTACAATTTCTAGTACAGCGATCCTTCGATTTTCACGGTTAATGGGGACCAGAACCCGCTGCGATAAGTGAAAAACCACAAAGTAGCCCCCCCCCCCATTACTTTTTTTTTTCGTATGTTCATGTATACTAGTCCTTCTCAAGAAATTAGCATATTATGATAAAGTTCATTATTTTCTGTAATGTACTGATAAACATTAGACTTTCATATATTTTAGATTCATTACACACAACTGAAGTAGTTCAAGCCTTTTATTGCTTTAATGTTGATGATTTGGGCAAAAAAGTCACGAAAAACCAAAAGTCCCTATCTCTAAAAATTTGGTAGTCTAAAGAAGCTACTAACCTAATCATCTGAATCAACAAATGAAAACCCCTGCGAAAGATTCCTGAGGCTTTTAAAAACTCCCAGCCTGGTTCATGACTGGAAACCGCAATCGTGGGCAAGACTGCCGACCTGACTGCTGTCCAGAAGAACATCATTGACACCCTCAAGCAAGAGACTTAGACACAGAAAGAAATTTCTGAGCAAATAGGCTGTTTCCATAGTGCTGTATCAAGGCACCTCAGTGGGAAGGCAAACGCTTGGCAGGAAACACTGCACAACCAGAAGAGGTGACCGCACCCTGAGAAAGATTGCGGAGAAGGGCCGATTCCAGACCTGCAGAAACCGTGGACTGAGTCTGGAGTAGAACCATCCAGAGCCACCGTGCACAAGTGTGTGCTGGAAATGGGCTACAGGTGCCGCATTACCCAGGTCGAGCCACTTTTGAACCTGAAACAGCGGCAGAGGTGCCTGGCCTGGGCTACAGAGAAGCAGCGCTGGACTGTTGCTCAAATTTTGCATGTCATTCGGTGCCAGAGATTGAAGGAAGACTGGGGAGAAGTAAATGCCAAAATGCCTAAAATCTATTGTCAATTGCCCCAGTCGGTGATGGTCTGGGGTGCCATGTCAGCTGCTGGTGTTGTTATCAAGAGCAGGGTCAATGCAACTAGCTATCAGGAGATTTTGGAGCACTTCATGCTTCCATCTGCTGAAAAGCTTTATGAAGATTTCCTTTTTCAGCACGATATGGCACCTGCTCATAGTGCCAAAACCACTGGTAAATGGCATTACTGTGCTCAACTGGCCTGCCAACTCTCCTGACCTGAACCCCATAGAGAATCTGTGGGATATTGTGAAGAGGAAGACACCAGACCCAACACTGTGGATGAGCCTCCATAACACCTCAGCAGTGCCACAGGCTGATTGCCTCCATGCCACGCCGCATTGAAGCAGTCATTTCTGCAAAAGGATTCCCGACCAAGTATTGGTATTGGTATCTTTTTTGTATTGGTTGGATGAAATATGCTCATTTTTTGAGATCGGGATTTTTTTGTTTTTCTGGACTTTTTTTTGCCCAAATCATCAATATTAAAACAATAAAAGGCTTGAACTACTTTAGGTGTGTGTAATGAATCTATAATATAGGAAAGTCTAATGTTTATCAGCACTCTACAGAAGTTAAGGAACTTTATCACAATATGCTAATTTTTTGAGAAGGACTAGTATATATTCTCAATATATTTACTATTATTGGAAATATACATGTAACACACGTTTTTTTCCCGCTTTGTTCCCCAAAGTATAATTGAAAAAATTCCTCAGTTCGTTGCTCTTCTTTCCTTTCTCCATGCTCATCGTGGTACACAAAAGGACACAGGACAGAGGTTGAGTCAACTTGAATCCATTTTAACTGGCTGCAAGTGTGATTTAGCATTACAAATACAAAGCATTAGATGATTTTTCAAAGGGTGCCGATACTTTTGTGTAAAATGATAATGATTTCCTTTTTTCCCATACTCTATTGTGTTTTTTCATTGCAAGAAAAATAAATGAAGATATAACTACCAAGGTATTTTCTGGGAGAAATTGCGCATTATCTGACAGAATTGCAGGGGTGCCAATAATTTTGGCTGGCAGTGTATACATATATATATATATATATATATATATATATATATTAATAATTAGTTTTTCAGCAATTCAAATGATTAAAATAATTATGATAAGTTTTAAACATGTTACTGTCCCACTAAATTATTTTCAAACAAGAATAAAAGTAGAAAAATTCCCGTATGCTTCATTGAATGAGTCGGCTGAAATCCATTCAAGCTGCTCACTTAAAATGAGTTGCCACAGCAACTGTTTAACAAACTAAACGATGATTGACGCATGCGGCGCTTTGAAGTTGCAGCTTCAAAGCATTTCCGGCAAGATCAAATCTTAACATCTGTCAATAATTGTTCATTTTAATAAGCAACTCCAGTGCACTGGCTGACCAAGAAAAGCAGCAGCAGTGAGACTACGTGATTGGCTTGAGACATCTTATCTGTATTTATTTTTTAATTCAAAAAAAAAAAATCAGCGATGGACTGAGGGTGCAAAGTTTGAAACGTGAAGTAACCAGTCTTTCAAGGGAGGCGTGGCAGATTTGTCACCACTAAATGCGAATCACCCAATGAATCCACATTCATATTTGATGAGACTTTTTCCCCCCCCTCATCGGAAATAGCATTTTTGCTGTTATTAAAATTTGAGTCTCAGAGTTAAGTGGAAGCTGAAACGTGAAAAGAGTCGTGACAGATTGGTCGCCGTCCTCCAAAAGGGTTTCTCCTCACACGGAGTGTAAGGTTCTCCATTCTGTGTTCCCTGTGTAAGGCCTTCGTACTCGCGCGCTTTACCGTCTGACGTACCGGGAGCTAAATCGGTTCACCTGTCAGCACTCGGGAACAAATGTCATTTTGGGCTTGTCGGCGGAACAACCTGTTCCCTTTTCACGCTAATTGGAGGCAGCGCGTTTATGCCTATAGACGCTCTTAGCTCAATTAGCTCCTTGGAGAACATCCACAATGACGTGTTTGCCAGCAGTCAGCATCACGCGGGACTTATTTGAGGGGTGGATTTTTCAGCGAATCTCCACCCGAAGAGGGCGCCGCCACCGCCAATCATCTTGACGGACGGCTCGCGAAACTGCTTCTCGCACCTAAATAATGCTAATGCTTGCTACCAAATTCTCCAATAGGATTGCATCTATGTTAATTCATTGGATCCCACTGATTTCCAGTTCCATTTGACATTCGCAAGGAATTGGATCTAGCGCCGCCAATAGCAGCCAATGCGTTAAATACTATTGGGGAGGGAAAAAAAGCCACTATATAGCGTTATTGACGTTCCCTTTTTTTTTTTTTTTTTTTTTTTTGGTGGTGTTCACGCTTTGTTGCAGGTTTTGCATTTTCTTTTACCGTTTTTTTTTTCTTACTGCCGTGTTTCAACGCAAGACTGCACAGAGACTTGAAAACGCAATTCCTGGGTCACTTTTGATGAATTTTTTTTGCGTCTCAATCGACAGATTCCTCCCGGACCGGCGGTCTGTCCCGAGGTCGGCGCGGCTTCTCCCTTTTACGACTGAGAACCCTCCATCCGGTAGCTGTCATCTGAAATATGCGGCTAAATATGGCTTCAATATCCCCAAGACCGGAGGTGCGCGTGATTTATCCCGGCTGAAAGCTAAACAACTCCGAAGTGGAAGTCGGGCGTAAATCAGCGGCCTTCCCCGCGTGGCTAAACGAGCAAAGAAGCCGACGCGGGACCGAGAGGACCGCCGCCCTTCCGGCGAGGAGAGGAGGCGGCGGTCCTCCTCGAGCCCTTTTTTTTTGGCCGTCCGCCGCCGCGCGTACCTTCGCGCCGTCTCTTATTTGATATACGGTCTTTGCTCGGACGCGGCCGCTATAAACAAACTTTATTACGGTCTGGAAACTGTCAAATAAAGCGAAGTTGCAGTAAAACGCTCTGGCGGCGGCTTCCAGCGAGCTCCCGGGTCGAGGGGACCTCACACCGACATTCCGGCGGGTCAAAGTGTCACTTCTCGCTTTGCCTCTTTTTGGACAAAACTATCCGTGACGTCTTCCTTGAGTGGCCGCGTTCCACCCGATTCGCTTCTCCCGGAAGGAAGATTTCATTTCACAACTCGCTTTCCTTCGGTCCACAACGCTTCTTTGTTTGTCATCGAACGATTCCGTAAATATTAGGAAATGACATTTTCTCGTCTCTTTGCGCCGTCACGCGTTGAAACCCGCCAAAGCGTCGGCTTCCTCCGGAGGAGCGGCGGGATTTCCGCCGGCCGGCCCGCGGAAACGACGCGCGGCGCTGAAGCAATGGAAAAGGTCCGCCGCGAAAGCCAAAAGCCCGGTCGGCCGACGGTGACGCCAGAGCGGGAAGGCCGCCAAATGACTTCCAGACTTTTCTTTGGGGCGGCCGCGAGTGCCAGGAGCCAAAACACACCGAACCCACGGAAGCGTGCACGCAAAGAGGCCGCTTGCGGTCAGTAGGGTCGGCCCTTCCAGCTGAAAAATTGTCAACGGCGACGACATCAAATGTGGCCGTGATGAGGCTTTCCCAAACATTTTTTCTATCAGCGGATTGCTTTCCACCCAAAATCAGTCTTTTGTCTCACTTAAGTTGAATGGACATTTAGGCGCGATGTTAGCTGACTTCACCTACCTTTAAACAGGGCTCCAGACTGCCCCCAAATGGGGGCATTTTGCGACTCAAATTAGAGCCAGTGCAAGTATTTTGCACAACCAGCAAGATAGTGTTGTTTTTTTGTTTTTTTTGCTGACAACTCCTTCGAGGTTAAATCGACTAGTTTGCGCTAATGTAACGAGCTGGTTCACCAAGGGAAAATACTACAGAAGAAAAGGACTTCCGGGTCATTTCCAGGAGATCGAGACTCGCAAAACGCCGCCCAGAGAGGCTCCGCCTGCCTCGGCCACATTTATGCACACGTCCCCGAATTCTGTTTGCGCTTCCAGGAAATATTTGCGGCACCACACCATGTTTCTATTTGATCAAGTTTGAGTGCGCAACGATTGTACCATCCTAAGTAACGATGTTAGACAGTGGTTTTCTCAAGATTTATTTCAACGGCAACTCTGCTTGTAAAAGCCTCAGTCCCGTGTGATGCATTCATAAAAGAAACAGTGCTCACAAAAAGGACTGACAAGGCGGCTACAGAACATAGAATATACAATATATACAGTGCTGGCCAAAAGTATTGGCACCCCTGCAATTCTGTCAGATAATACTCAATTTCTCCCAGAAAATAATTGCAATTAGAAATGCTTTGGTAGTGCTATCTTCATTTATTTTGCTTGCATTGAAAAAAAAAAAAAAAAAAAAAAAACACAAAAGGGAATGGAAAAACAAATTCAGTCCTCATCATTTAAAAAAAAAAAAAAAAAAAGAGCCGGACAAAAGTATTGGCACCCTCAGCTTAATACTTGGTAGCACAACCTTTAGACAAAATAACTGCAAACAGCCGCTTTCAGTATCCATCAATGGGATTTTTACAATGCTCTGCTGGAATTTTATACCATTCTTCTATGGCCAACTGCTCCGGGTCTGCCATTTTCAGATTCCCCACAGGTGTTCTATGACATTCAGGTTTGGACTCACTTCAGAAGTCTCCAGTGCTTTCTTTCAAACCATTTTCTCCTTTGTTTTTGGGTCATTGTCCTGCTGGAAGACCCACGACCTCTGAGGGAGACCCAGCTTTCTGGGCCCTACATTATGCTGCAAAATTTGTCGGTAGTCTTCATAATGCCATGCACACGGTCAAGCAGTCCAGTGCCAGAGGTAGCAAAGCAACCCAATAACATCAGGGGACCTCTACCATGTTTGACTGTGGGACTGTGTTCTTTTCTTTGAAGGCTTCATTTTTTTCCCCCATGTAAACTCCATGTTGATGCCTTTACCCATAAAGCTCTACTTCAGCCTGGCATTTTTATGTCTCTGGGTCAGAAGTAGAGTCTTCCTGGGTATAGAGTCCCTTTTCATTCAGACGCCAACGGACAGTACGGGTTGACACTGTCTTACCCTCGGACTGCGGACAGCTTGAACTTGTTTGGATGCTAGTCGAGGTTCTTTATCCACCATCCGCACGATCTTTCATCAAAATTTCTCGTCAATTTTTCTTTCCCGTACACATCTGGGGAGGTTAGCCACAGTGCCATGGACTTTACAATTATTGATGACACTGCGCAGAGTAGACGCAGGAACATTCAGGTCTTTGGAGATGGACTTGTAGCCTTGAGATAGCCCACGATTCCTCTCAATTTTGCCTCTCAATTCCCCAGACAGTTCTTTGGTCTTCTTTCTTTTCTCCATGCTTAAATGTGGTACACACAAGGCAACAGGACAGAGGTTGAGTCAACCTGAATCCATTTTAACTGGCAGCAAGTGTGATTTAGTTATTACCACCATGTGCCACAGGTAAGTAACAGGTGGTGTTAATCACACAAATTAGAGAGGCAACACATGATTTTTCAAAGGGTGCCAGTACTTTTGTCCAGCCCCTTTTTGGAGTTTTGTGTAAAATCATAATAATGTAATTTTTTCCCCCATTCTGTTTTGTGTTTTTTCATTGCAAGCAAAATAAATGAAGATATTACTACCTAAGCATTTGTAATTGCAATCATTTTCTGGGGGAAACTGAACATTATCTGACAGAATTGCAGGGGTGCCAATACTTTTGGCCAGCACTGTACAATATATGTAGACACACACACAAACACACGCGCACACACACGCACACGCACGCACGCACACGCACACACGCACACACACACACGCACACACACACACACACACACACACACACACACACACACACACACACACACACACACACAGACTATATGTCTCTCGTGGAATAACATTTTAAAATGTTATCTTAATTTCTCTATTTTTTATGTCTTCTTATTCATACGTAGATAAACATTTTTTTTTTTTGTCATGAATGGGACACCGCACAGTATGTTACAGGTGGGTCGCCCAAAAAAAATAATCCATCAATAATCCATTTATAATCGAATCGTAATCGAATCATTAGGTGCCCTAAGATTCCCACCTCTAGAAATGACCGTTACATAGTGCAATCAGTTGATTGCAGCTTACCTTCTTTTTATGGCTGGTTTGAAACAAAAGCGGTTGCACGATGACTATAATGTCTATATCCAGGGTAAAACTGACAAATTAAAAATAGTTCAGGGGCTTAATGCGCCATGAATCTGCTATGGCAGCTTATAGACGTATAGGTCTATCAAACACAACAGTTGTTTCGGCTTGAAATACAGCAGTTTCTTTTAAAGAGGGGCGCAAGAGCAGAAACTGCTTTTTCAGTCTTGTCTGTGTTTTCCGCCATATACGTATATTTTGTTTAACTTTAAGGTTCGTCAGTCTTAACTCTTGGCATCTCTGCTATCAAGCATCGGTCGCGCATCACGTCGACTTAACAGACATCACACAAACATCACGGCGAGACAAAACTCAGGGGCACGAGTCAACCCGACCGACTCAGAGGTGTGTCTCGACACATGAGAGGGAAAAAAAACAACAAAAAAAACAGAGAAAACAAGTTGTTGCTTCTTGAGGCAGATGAGCCGAGACACGCACGCTGAATCATAGTTCTTATACGACAGCGCCGTGCCAGGTGGCGGCGGCGGGAGCTGTTGACCGCAAAACATTCGAGCGGAACTCGCCGAGAGTCTCGGAACATTCTGCAGACGCTCGGTGACTAACATGCTAACATTAGCATGTTGTTTTCACGCCGCATTCTTGACTTTCTGCTGTCCATTGAAATGAGTTTGTCAGGCATGGACCTTCAATCCATTTGAGGCGGGAGGGTCAGCGGAAAATGAACAAACTTTTTTTGTATGGAAGTCTATTGGTGATTAACCCTTTACAATTCAAGTCAATAAAAAAAAATTTTTTTTAAAAAGCTTTCATTGCCCTTACCTAAATGGCATCAGAGCGGCCATGTTGGTAGGGGCAATGTTCCCCTCAAAGTCAATGCATTGACATTCAAATCAAGTCATAAACGTATTTTTCAACTGAGATTAAATGATCAATGTCAACACATCTGCTATTTACCACCGCCGACAGCATTTAAAGTCCAATCCATTTGAAGCAGGAGAGAACGGCGGCAAACAAACGAACCCTCCCGCACTAAATGGATCTCTAAACGTATTTGCAATTCTCTTTACGACTAGAAGTCAAGCAATGAGCGCAATGCTACTTACATCCAAACGTTTGCCATACTTCCCCTTTAACTCTCATAGCGTACCTGGGGTTCGGAGAAGACCTGTCGGATGCTGTTGACGGGTCCGACGGGAACGCCGGAGCCTTCGAAGCGTCTCAGCCAATCGGACGTCGTCTCTTGCAGGAATCTGCGGGGAGGCGGAGACTTAAATCAGCTCTGACGGAAGGCGAGCCCGCCTCGTACGTACCTTTGCGCTAGCTCTCCGACCAGCCGTTGACGATTCTGAACCCTGAGCCGGTTAGTCGAGTACCGAGGTTGTCGGCCGAGATCGGGAAGCTCCAAAACCTGCAAGGCGGCGACCGTCAATATCGCCGCCGTCCCGAGCGCACGCGTCCCACGTACCTGACACACTTTGACAAACTGCCGGTCGTTTCCCGCCGCCACCACCAAGTGCCCGTCTTTGGTTTCGAAAGCCTGACAGAGAAATTTTTGCGGTCTGAAATGTCCGAGCGGCCCGAGCGACGGGGGCGCAGGTCACCTGGTAGGGAACGATGCTTTCGTGGGCCGTCCCCCAACGCTTGGCCTCCTTCCCGCCGTTGAGGAAGTTGGCGGCGATGTGGCTGAGACACGACACCTGTTGCAAAATTAGCCACGGACCTCGTCGGCGCCGTGCTTAGTCATATTAACGCTGACAACACAGAAGCTAAGGAAACACGGCAATTTTTCATAAATTAGGAATGGGTGCAATAGCTGTTCAGTCTGAAGGAATCCGACCTTTTAGCCAGATTGCCGGAATCACGCCAACCGAACTGCCGAACCCGCGCTGGCACAGATCCAACGACCCGCGCCGGCGAGATCCCGACAACCTGGCCAAAAGGCCAAACTCTGCGCGTTCACCTTAGTCTTAACCCTTTGTACTGAGTCCCTTTTGAAAGCTGGAAGAAGGCTTCGAAGCACAAGTTGACAATTTATTCAGGTCGACAGCGATCATACAACACAGAGGGACCCAGGCCAGGATCAAGGTTCACCATATCACAAGTCAACAAAAGGTTCCCGAGAAAAAAAGACAACAATTAGTTAAACATTCAGTCTTTTGAAGGCTCTCGCAGGCCGGAAGAAGGGTGTATTTAGGTGTTGTTTAGGATTATAGTCTGTTTGTGGATTGGACAGGAGGATTCGGGAGTTACTGTTGTCAGGGCACCGAGGGTTGTGGATTTTGCCACCTCAGCGTCAAAGGGGCTCTTGGAGTCTTATCAGTCGTGTTATCAGTTGGATATTGGGCGTTCTCCGGTGTTCCTTGTGTTGGGACAGGGCATCACGCCATTTGTTCCGGACTGTCCGGGAGAACTGATTGCGAGAGTTGGTGGTGCAGACGTGGGCTTGTCAGCGTCAATCTTGCTCAGTCAGTTGCATGACAAAAACATTGGGCTTCTGTGATAAGGTGTCATGTATCTCTTATGCCCTGTATTGTGCTTGTTTTCCTTAAACTATGGTATAAGTGCGAATTATTTTATCTTGGAGGTGCTACAGTAATACAAACAGTAAATACGAGAAAAGATACTATTGGGACCGGGAAGGTCCCGATCAAAACTGAGCGGATGTCTATCGTCGTCCGTGGCAGCGAAACAATTATTTGCGGTCGTTGGCAACAAGCGAGTTTAAAATATTCGTCAATTGTAAAGCCTTAGCCAATTCGTCCCCTATCTTGTACAGTGTGGAGAAGAAACAGCGTGATGTTCTGCCAGTTTTGAAAAGTCGACTCTGTTCGTCATTCTGACGGCGCCGCCCGCAGCAAAGGCTCCTCAAAGTGGCGGTCGGCCTCACATGTGGCGTGGCGTGGCCCGGCACGCCGCGGGCGCCTCTTCCCCTTCTTCTCCTCCTCACGCTTCCACGCGAGCGCACGCTTGAAACGCGAGCCGGCCGGAGAAAACGCAAAACAGACCGTCGACGGCTCGGAAACGCCACGACCGGGGGCTCGGCTTTTGCGTCCGTTTTCTCAGTCGGCCGCCGTTTACTGTGAACTAGCTTGGCTTTGAATCCTCGAGAGTCATGGTCGAGTGGTCCACCGTTTAGATTGGAGTGGACGTCTACCGTTGTCAATGGCAGTCAACGTTTGCTGTGATCAATGGATATTTTAAAAATGAATTATTGGCTCTTAATAATCGACAATTTTACTTAAAACATTAAAAACTTTTATTAAAAATGTTTTTAATGAAAAAAAAAGAGCACTTTTTTATAATTGAATATTAATACTTATTTTCTCATATTTTCTGTATCTCACATATTTTTTTTCAATGAAAACATTTTCTTAGTATTTATTCAAAAAAATATTTTGTTATTTTTTAATGCTATTTCATTTTCATTTATTGGAAATAAAACTTTTTTTTTCCCAAAAATGCTAGGAGGGTTGCTGTTAATTGATTTTCAATGTTATTATTTTTCCTTGTAATTTGAATTAAAAAAAAAAAATAAAAAAAAAACACAAAACCACCATCAGTGAAAAAGTCAAAGGTAAGAAGACTGTGTCACAAACCAAGCCGACAAATCAAGCGCAACGTGGGAGGCGGCGACCGCAAAGTGACGGGAAACTGCCGCCGTTTATTTTGCGTGTTTAGACTCGGGGAAAGCCACGGTTCACGCGCGGACGCCCGTTCGTCATACCTGAGAGGACAGCAGGTCGCAGTCCACGTGCGCGCCTTTCCCCGTCTGCCGGCGCTGCAGCAGAGCGGCCAAGACGGCGCCGTGCGCGTACAGGCCGGTGGCCAGGTCCGTCATGGCCACGCCGGGTCGAACCGGTTCGCCGCCCTGTCCCGGCGGAGGCCGAGCAGTGAGGGGTGACGTTCGGCCGCGGCGCGTCCGGCGGCCCGACTGACCTCCGACCCAGTGACGTGCATCATCCCGGACACGGCCGAGGCGATGGAGTCGTAGCCCGGGCTCGCGCTAAGAGGACCCGTCTGTCCATACCCTGCACAAAAGGTCAAAACGTTCAATTTCAACCGTTCGGACAGCTCGGCGATTGGCGACCGGCGCCATCCGATGGTGGCAGAGAGAATGAATAAAAGAAACCTTTTTACTTGAGAGGGGGAAAAAAAAAGAGTTTAAAAATTGTGAAGGGGATTAGTAAGAAAAAAAAAAAGATTTTTGAAAAATAAAATGAATTCAAAGAATTATAACAAAGGGAATTTAAAAAAAAGATTTTCTGTTGAAAAAATGAATTAAAATAAAATTGAAAAGTATTAAACATATGAAATAAATCAGATGAATTAGAAAAAACATAAAATAATTAATCCACTGCCATTGACAGCAATAGACGGCTAATGTAATTTGAACTGGGAGGGCAAGAAGGTAGTACATAATTGATTCAGTGACGTCAAGTTAAATGAGTGCTGTGTATTAAAAAGTCAAAATTCATGGATGGGAAAAAAATGAAAGCAATAATAGAAAACAATTATAATTATAAATTTGTCAAAATTTTCTTTTATCCATGACAATAGTAGATGATATAATTACATGTTTGCAGAGTTTGACTTTTAGGACGTGGGACAACATGTTGATGACACGTTTTTTTTTGATTGAAGCAACTTTTTTGATTGTAGTAATGTTTTGCGTTTGGGCCACATTTTGGCTAGGACATTTGTGTCTTTACTATTCAATCAAAAATAAGTTGCTTCAAACAAAAGATCTATTTTCAAATGAAAAATACCTTCAATAAAAAAAAAAAATCATAGAAAAAAAGTTTTTGAATTCGAAAAAATATTGGAGACTCAAATATTTGCATTTGAACACATTTAATTTTAAATTAAAAAAGTTTTGATTTTAGCAATCCTTTTTGTGTAGGGGCCATATTATGGGTAGGACATTGATTTAGACACCATTAAATCCCCCAGAAGTTTCTTCAATCAGGGGGAAAAAAAAAAATTCAAAGATAAAAATCATTTTAAAAATAAAATTGCCCTCCCTGAATTAAAAATATAAAAATATATCAAGCAAATGACCGTCTAAGGTGCGAGTCACATGATCTGTTTGAAAAATTCTTTTGATCCATTATAAAAATCTTTTTGTCCATTTCATTCATTTTTGTCATTTCCTTTAATGCTTTACAACAGTCAATTACATGCAATGACACTTTTTGGCCATCAGGAGGGGCCTGCCCCCCCTTAAACTCCGCTTATGCTTCCGCCTTTGTCAGAAGGTCATTGGTGTTGGTGTGACGCATCTTTATCAGCTGATGTGAGTTCACTGTGATAAACATCACAATAGAGGTGATGGCTGATTTGTGATGTTCTTTTAGTGCCCTTGTTTGTTTCATTGTTGTCTCCTTTTCACATTCCTTCTAGTGTTCTGTTTTTCTTGTAATGAAGCTCCTCTCCGTCTCCCCGAAGTATGATTTATTACATGATTTGCATGGAATTTCATATATGGAGTTACATTTGTTTTCTGAGTGGATTGCTGTCCTTTGGATAGAACCAATATCTGGCAGAGTGTTGCGTGTGGTTTGACCAGCGTGTTTATATTTTTTCATGACACCTTGGATACGTTCCATGACTCCCCTCACGTACAGCAATGTCACCATATCTATGTTCTTGTTTTCTTTCCCCCCTGTGTTGTGTTGTTCTTGTTTTTGACCTGTCCTGCACCTTTTGCTATTGCCTACTGTGGATACTGACAACTTTTTAAAAAGAACAAGCACAAGAAGAGCCCCTCTCAATTCAAATGGATCGGATGTCTATCGCCGGCCGGCAGCCAGCCAGCCAGTTCATAGAACCGTGTTCAGTTCAACATCCATTTTCTGCCAAGCAACTTTTGCCTTCTCGACTTCTAAACAGGGACTGTAATTTGTCTTTAAAGTCGAAGCATTTGATTTCACTAAAAAGACTTTTCAAAAATTCAGCACCGGTTGTATCAGGAGAATTTGCTTGCAATTTGTCATCGTGTCACGATACGAGGAAAAGCTCAAGTACGCCAAAATGACTGCCGCCGATTTAAAGCCAACGTTGTTGAAATGTGGGAGGAAGTGACATCAGCATCAGCGCAAGGGTAAGGTCATTTAGCCACTTTTAGCAAGAAACAGAGCCCCGATTCATCCAGCGAGGGAAATGAGATTAACTTTTGGCAGCTATAAATAGAGCGGCATCCCCCGCAAACCAGCCGTCTGCCGAGCGGTGATGTTCGCGCGGCATCTGGTGCGGATTAGGCAAAACGCTCGGCGGCCGAGAGGGGGGCGCTACCTGAAACGGAGCAGTAGACCAGCGCCGGGTTGCGGCGGCTCAGCTCCTCGTATCCCAAGCCCAAGGCCGACAGCTTGCCCGGAAGGAAGTTCTCCATCAATACGTCGCTCACCTCCGCGAGCTGACGAGCGACGGCGCGTTAGGTCGCCGCTCGACGACGGGCGTCCGAGTGAAAAATACCTCCTGGACGACTCGTACTCCTCTGGGGTGTTTCAGGTCCACGGCCACGCTCTGAAAGTTCCACAAGAAAGGCATCGATCCGTCGCCATTAGGTTTTTCCGATCACGCGTTTTCGAACCCGAGCGGGAGGATCGGCCGATACCGAGAAAGAAAAAAATAAAGTCTGAAAAATATGGGGCTAACTCCCACTTTTTTGGGCTGGGCTGCCATCAAAATACAGCATTTGACATGGAATGAACGCTATCAACGACGAGCCACTAGAGGGCGCGCTTGGTTCGCGATTAAGAAAGTGCAAAAAAAAAAATAAAAGTGAGCCTGGGAACACGTATTTATGTAATTTTACGTATATATTCAAGATATCAAACCAATACATCGAAGGAGATAGTACCTTTTCTCGTAGGCACAGGCTAACTGTTTGCATTATTATAACACATCTAACATAATCAATCAGGGAATATTATTGTTTGTCGTATTTACTGTTTGACAGTTTGCATTACTCTAACACACTCAATATAAAATAAATAACACTAATACCATAGTTTAAGGAAAACAAGCAGAATATAGGGCATAAGAGATACATGACGCCTTCTTATCACGGAAGCCAAACGTGTGCGTCATGCAACTGACTGAGCAAGATTGACACTGACAAGCCCACGTCTGCTCTACCAACTCTCGCAATCAGTTCTCCCGAACAGTCCTGAACAAATGGCTGGACAATCTGTCCCAACACAAGGAACACCAGAGAATGCCCGATATCCAACTGATAACACGACTGATAAGACTCCAAGAGCCCCTTTGATCCTGAGGTGGTAAAATCCACAACCCTCGTTGCCCTGACAACAGTAAGTCCCGAATCCTCCTGTCCAATCCACAAACAGGCAATAATCCCAAACACACCCTTCTTCCTGCCCACTGCCCACCCCGGGAGAGCCTTCAAAAGACAATGTTTAACTAAGCATTGTCATTTTTCTCAAGAACCTGTTTTTGACGTGTGATAGGGTGACCTTGCCTCCCCACCGGAGTCTGTTTCGCCCTGCTGTTTGATCACTGTTGACCTGAATAAATTGTCAACTTGTTTTCGGTGATCCTTGTTTAATCCTTTCAAAATGGAATCGGTACAAAGGGTTAAGACTAAGGTGAACGCGCGAAACTTGTCCCTTTGGCCGGGATCCCGCCAGCCCGGGTAGTTGGAGCTGCGCCAACGCAGGTCCGGCGGTTTGGCTGGTGCTAGTATGGCAAAAGGGTCAGATTCCTTCAATATTAACCATGAGAAAAGATTGTGGATTTGGTGTTGTTTGGTTTCATTTATTGGGTTCTAAGTGTGTTCCGTTTTCTCTGTGGTTTCATAATTACATTCAATGTTCAGCCTGTCATTTTTGTAGTTACATTTCCCATTTAAACACAGGCCAATAAAAACCAAAAATAATGGCCGATTAACAGAGTGACAAAGTAACAGGTCGTGTCACACAAAAACCTACTTTTTTGTTGCGGTTGACGCTGAGGAAATAGACGCTCTCCGAACCGACGAAAGGGGGACCCCACGCTCGCGTGTCGTCCCCGCCACCTGCGGAACAGAGCGCACAAAAGTATCCTTCCTGAAAAAATAAAATGCTTTTCACTAGGAATTTGTTGTCAATGGCTAATCATCACAGAGGATATTTTGGCATTGATGGCACTTGTCATCCAATTCATGTTGCACGGCGAACTAATGAATATTTGACCGAGGCGGCCTCGCTTCAAGCGTCCAAGTCGCCGACAGACGAGCCGCGCAATTTCACGGCTTCTTATAGGAGCTTCACTTATGAGGTGGATGTTTTTTTCCCTGAGAGGAAGCACTTATTTCCACATTATCTGTAGCGAAAGAAATGTGCTTTTTGTAACATCCGTCAGCAAATCAGCAGAAATGGAGATGATTGTTTTCCAAAGTAAAAGCAGATGTTTGCAAATTTTGGGGGGAAAGATAATCAGTCTGCTTTGATGGACGACAGAAATTTGAGAATATTTTTTTAGTTCAAGTCTCGAAACAATTCATCAATTCTCAAAACCTGGTTTCTCCACTTTGATAACCTCAGCGCCAAGGTCGCCAAGGATCATGGTGGCGAAGGGACCGGCAAGAACCCTGCAAAAACATGTTCAGAAAACACGGTAGACGTCTATTACCGTCAACGGCACTGAAACTGGATCAACAAACGTAAATTATCTGGAGCAGTAAACAATCGGTATTAATCCGTTAATATAAATTGTTCTAGAAAAACATTTCAAAAACACGGGAGACACTTACCGGGTCAAATCCAGCACTCTGACACCCTCCAGTGGCCGTCGACGGTTATCGCCTGAGCAGACAAGTAACACGTACAATCTCGTACCTCATTAACGTGACTTGTGACAAAAAACTGCATTAAATGACATTTTACTCTTCCTTGAAATACAAAGAAAAACTTTCATGATAAAATTTTTAATTTAAAGCCGTGTATTAAGTTTAATTCAGGTAAAATTGAGTTTAAATTGTGATAGTAGATGCGCAGGTGACGTTAGCTTGATAATTGGACTTGGGCACCTTTTTATTTTATCATAAGGACACGTTTAAGTCGCTTATGTCAACAAAACTATAAATGGTTTAAAATTGCCAACCTTTCAGTACGTTTGAGGGCGCTATTTCGTTTTACGACGAACCCGAACCACACAAAACTGGGCAAACTGAGCCTAAAAAAAAGGTTCAGGTCGACGTCGTCAGCCCGTTAGCTTTGGTTGTGCTACCTGTTGCGCTTTGGGACAGCCGCCGTCCGTACGCCGGACTCTTTACTCGTTTCTTCCCCTGCGACAGCGAGGCCAAAGCCGCCCAACTACTAACGCCACGGGCGAGGGTTGAAGAGCAACCAGGTAAAATCATGACTACTGCAGTCGTTCGCCCGAGGCTAATGACAAGTCGCCCGCCACAAAACACTCACCTCACTTCCGGTAAAGCGAGACAGCAAAGGGAACGGGGCCATTGAAGGGGTACGTCCGCAATTCCGCCATGTTGAGTGTGGCACGTCACCGTGAAACGCTATTTGGAAAATAAATTAGTAGCAAAATGAGTTTCAATGAGTCTCAACTTTGAAATAATTTATTGGGAAAATCACTCATTGAAACGACATCGGCGTGATGTCACGATGACGTCACCTCACTTAGCAACGTGTCGCCATTTTGCGATGGGGGCACACACAGCTAAACATTCCGTTGACAAACGTCTGAAATTCATATATTTCAGGTGTGTTTTGCGTCTTTTTTCATAAAAACGTCTTAAATATGGCTTACTATTATCACGAGTCACTGCCGACAGACGCGAGGAGGCGATACAATTTAAAATTACCGTGTATTGGCTTGCATGTCTGCCCATACAAAATCGCAGCTGATAGCTGGATGAACAATCCAAAGGAATGGCCTGCAGTGGAGTTCGGAAACATCTACAACTACCTCAAAGTCACCCAGTAAGTTGACCTTTATCAATTACGTGGAATGTGTACTGTGTGGAACTAAGAAAACTGGTAGTATATACGGAGTGATTATTTCTGCCGTAACCGGTAATTCGCCTCTAAGCGTTATTTAGCCGTGAACACGTCACCGCAAAATAACCAATTCCCACCAGGCCATATTATGCCGATTGATTAATCAGAGCCATTCACGGCAAAAGAAAAATAACGGTTACGGTAATAATAACCACTGCCTTGTCTATTGAATCCTAGCAGCTAATTGGGGCAACAAAAAAAAAAATCGATTAGTTTACACACCAGTAATAAAATGTCGGCTGCAAACGTAAATGTGCTTGGATGTAGGTTCCCACAGGCGAGAATAGTCCACGGAACTGTTTTCTTTTACTGTTCCTCAATTAATTGCTTTCAGCCATTTGTTTCTCCTTTTTTTCTCACGGGGAAGGATGAAGAACTTCAAATGTGGCAACCCGCAACACGGCAACTTTTAGTCATTCCGGCGGAAAAAAAGACCGCAAATAAGACGAAGGTTCAACGTGTTTTTATTACAATCCACGACAGAGCAACTGCTTGTGACTCGTCTTTTGCCCCGTTTTCAATATGGCGACGCTTTGTTGTGGTTGGTGACGTCATTAATGCCCGGATGTCCGACTGCCTCTATTGCGACTCGTAGCTTGCCATTGACGGTGATAGACGTCACAGTAGGAACTTATTCTGTTTATTATGTATGTAAATTCATTGCTGTCATGGAAGTGACAGTGTCTACCATTGACGGTGCTAGTGGGCCGTTCGAACATTCACTGCCCCACTCTAACATCATAGGGTTAGATTGGATGTCTACGATAGCGTACTGCACAAATGCTATTTTTAGACCGTGAGGTCGCCATCTTAACCCGGAAGTGGGTCCTCGTAGACACGCCCTCGCACACAATCCATGTTATTACAGCTTGTTTTTTTGACGGTCATCTTTCAAAAAAAGAACATGCTGATCAAACACTGCTGCTATGGAACTTGTAAAAACGACTCTAGCCATTACGACATATGAAGGATGTTTTCTTCATACGTTTCCTGAAGCCAAAAAGCAATGTAAATTACCCCCAGGAAAGGTCAGAGACGTAAGACAACCAGAGGATATAATATATAAGAAAAAAGGCATATGGTGGATAAATTGTTGGAACAGGAGAATGTCAGTGTCGAAAGGCAATGCACACAAGAAAAAGGTGTCGATAAAAAAGCTACCTCTGGGTCAGGTCGGCTCTTTTTCAGCTCTCGACACTCAAGTAATGTCTTTAACTGAACAATTGTACCACATCTATAGCAGTGAATTTCGCACCAGGGACATAATTTTGGGACAGAATTAGTAGATTTAGCTCATTAAACATCTCGTTTGTACACTAGTTCCATGCATTTAGCATTAGGGACAAACGCGAGCTTGACCCGCCTGGCCACAATTCTAAACGCCATGAATATTACTGAGCAAAAGTGACATGTTGCGTGCGGTACGCCAGTCAAAACAGAAGGATGATTGGACGCCACGTGACTGGACGTCCTTTCAATGTTAATGGCACTGAAAAAGATGTTGCACATCTCCGCAACACACGGAATATTTCATTTTAATGGTCTTGAAGTGCTCATGAAAAGAATCTAAATATGTCACCTACACTAGGATTCTCTTTATTTCATGGTAATTGTGTGACAACCATTTATGAATTTCCAGCAGGATATTGTATTACACAGCAGCGCCGCCGTATGGACGTTAGCTTAATTGCGTCCAATTGATCTGTGCTCGTTCTGGGAAATTGTTCAAAGACTGTAAACGCATTTCCAATGTTGTATCTGCACAAAAATTACACAAAACACCAACAATTTCACATAAATTAAAATCTACATGCTAAAAGCGAAATACATACATATAGAGCAGTGGGAGGTCAACATTCATTATCAAAAAAGCAAGTTGGACGTGTGTGCGTGTGACTTGAATGCTTCTTCATCTCTCTTTGCTGTGTCTTGAATTCACTTCTGAGATTAAAAAACAAAACAAAAAAAAAAAACTTGAGATGCTCATGAAGTCAGTATTTTTGCGCCCCCTAGCAGGCAGTCGTCTGCAAGTCAGCGGTCAGACCCAAATACTCGTGGTTCTGGGCAGCTAACAGAGTCTTTGCGGGCGCCGGCTGAGGCTGGAAGTCGGCTTGGTAGTCAGGATTGTCAAGGGTGGCGGCGCGCGGTAGCGAGTTCTGCGCCGTGTTTAAGTATTCGGGGCCCTCTTGGAAGCGGTGCCCCACCTTTCCGTTGTTCTGCGGGTAGGCGGGCGAGGCCGCGCCCCAAAATGGATGGAAGTCTTCATAGTTAGGGTTGTGGAAGTCCGATCGGTGTCTAATGGCGCCGCCCTCGGCCTGGTTCACGTACTCTGCGACAAATGTGTGGGCACGTGTCAAACACGAGTCGTTTTCGGGACAAATGATGAGCTGACTTTGGTCACATCATTTAAGAAAAGGGCAAGTTGAAACTTTCTTCTAAGGTTCTTAGCCAAATTTAGCTATAATGTAGCCTAAATTGTAGCCGCGTTTACCGTGCCCGTCCAGGTGGTCTTTGTCCGCCGCGTTTCCGGTGGGGTCGCTGATATAGCGCATGGCGACACTGTTGGCTCGCGTGGGATGAGCCTGCGGACGCGCAAACCAAGTTGTTACCCCGTGACCGAGACCGGAAAATAAAAAGATCCTTACCGTTGCGCCGCAGGGGTGGTCGGCGCCTTTGTAGGGCAGCAGGTACTCCTCGGCGTCCACCGTGTCGTCGGGATCGTCCGAGCTGAGCAGGCGAGAGAAGAACCTGCCGTCTGACGGGCTGGGCGGGTCGCACTGGCCGACAAAATGCACAGTTGGCAACGATAGCGAGGGTTCGACGTACGCCGTCTTGGCTAATGCTAACGAGTGTCGAGTATCGGTACGTTTGTTCGTTTGCTGCCCCATAGACTTCAGAATCTATTGACCTGACACTTCGTCATTCTCTGCATCACGCCTTCCCGTATGGGACCGGACAAAAGTCCGCCTCATATAGTAGGAGTCAGTCGCAGACAGATCATCTGGCAAACCCAAGCCGGATTTCAGTCGGATTTGCGAAAAAGTGCGAAAGCTATACCGCATGCAAACAGGAAGGATTGTCTCAGGAGTTATTTGTTCGAGGATTCAAGGTAATTATTATATTTTTCGTACCGTGCATGCATCTTGAAACATTGTGAAAAAAATCAATGGGAGAAATTAGCTGCCACGGCATTGGAGATATACTTCGAATTAAATCAAATCAAATCAAATAAATGCTAACTGAACGTTTTTTTGATTTTGACCAAGAATCGAGACTGTTTTACGTCCATATCTATGAAGAATTTGGGGATTTAAGCATTTATTCACAAGAATTTTCACCAGAAAAGCTCTGTTTACGTCAGGCGGCCGCTAGCTACATTCATTAACAGACTAGCATTGTACTTTTATGTAAAATAAACGCTAACTGCACGTTTTTGTTTTTCTTTTTTGCTTTTAACCAAGTATCATTATTTACGTCCATATCTATAAATAATTGTTTTGTTGTTGTGTAATTGTTTTGTGTTTTATTTTATGTAACATTTCAATCTCATAACTTTCAGTGAAACACCATGGGAAAGAAGTGTTGGGTTACGGGCTGAAAGACCTGTCCAACAAGGCAGCCGTCCAGGAGCAGGCAACCTTGGGGACCCCGATCAGTCTTCACAAATTCTGGTCCTTAAGGGCAAAAGCTAGTCCTACACCAACCCCTACGCCAACAAGCATATCTTCAACTACTTTGACCCCGTGCACCTTTGGAAGAACATCTACGGCAGCTTCCACAACAACGGCTGTATGGTGCTGCCCAGGTATCCTGGGGCTGAAGGAAGTGGCCAGCATTTTTCACTTCATAAAAAACGATGAATCAAAACACCAATCTTTCTAAAGCAAACATGTTTTTCCGGGATTTGAGAGGATGAGGACGGCCCGATTCTTGAGCCAGAAGGTGCTGGCCAGCAGGGAGAACTACAAGTCTTTGAAGGCCGGCTACAAGTTGAGCCAGAAGGTGCTGGCGCGCTCTTCGATCGAGAAGCAGACCGTCGGGCTTATCGTGGCGGTCGTCGACCCCAACACGGTCGCCGGGCTGAGACTCCTCGCCGTAATCGCAGGCAAGGAGGAACACTGGGACACACAGGGCCGACATCCCAGAGATGTTCCAGAGGACAAGGGGAGAGCTGGAGACGGGCCGGGCGGTCCTCAAGCGGCCACGTGGCGTCCTTCGGAATGTCGCTGTGGGACTCGCTAATGTGCAGGAAGCACAAGAGCACCTGCCGGACTTCCTGGCGGTCCCTCTTCAACTGTTTTGGTGCGAACTTCTCCAAGGATATGACTTCAGAAGCGAGGAAGAACAAGACCTTGGAGCGGCCGGCCAACCGGCCGGCAGGACAGGAAGAGGAGCAGAGTCGAGGAGGGCAGAAAGGAGACGGCGAGGAACAGGGACTTGTACAAAATAGGCGCCCTACGGATCGGCCCTGCGCCCCGTGTCATGGCAATGTATTATGAAGTCTATGGCTGCCCATTTCAAATCCAAAGCGGGAGAGTGGCAGCAAATGCATGTTTGTTCAATCTCCACCAGCCCTCCTGCTTCAAAGGGATTGGATGTTTAGGGCTGTCAATGGCCAAAAATGTGTTGAAGAAAACTTGGTACCAGGAGCCCCCCAAATATGCTATTGGTGCTCACGCTAACCTACCTGCAGGACCAGGTACCTGCTGGGGTCCCTCGCCATCTTGGAAAACTCTACAATCAGTTCCCGGAAGCTGGGACGACTCGACGCGTCGATCATCCAACCTGAGAAGACACGTGTTTTTTTCCTTTTTTTTCCCCCCAAAGTGCGCATACTTGTTGTCCATAGTGCACGACATTTTGCTAGCTTCCGCGCTTACACTTGACCATGAGCATGTAGACGTCGATGGTGCAGACAGGCGGCTGCGGCAGGCGCTCGCCACGCTCTAGGACAGACGCCACCTCGCCGGCCGGAATGCCATCGTACGGCTTGGATCCGAACGTCATCAGCTCCCACACGGTCACGCCTGTAGGGGGCGTCGGCCGTCTTTGGTGGACGGACGGGGCGAGACGCGCGTGGGCCGGCGACTTACCGTAACTCCAAACGTCGCTCTTGTGCGTGTACGTCCACTGAAGGATGGACTCCAAGGCCATCCATTTGATAGGAACCTGATCAAACGGGAAGTATTCCGGTCAGGTCACTCGACTAGCCGAGGGCCGGACGCGGGCACGGACCTTCCCTCCATCCGCGTGGTATTCTTTCTCGTCGGCCGTCAGAAGTTTGGCGAGTCCGAAGTCCGTGATCTTGACGTGATTGGGCGTTTTGACCAGCACGTTCCTGGCCGCCAGATCTCGATGCACCAGGTGGCGCTCTTCCAGGTAGCTCATCCCCTGCGAAAACGCTTCTTCCGTCACCCAAAAGCAGTGTCGCACCAATACTTGTATAATAAATACTCGGAAATAACGAGCCCATGCTGCACCATGTGTACTTTTCGAGATCTAGTTTCCAACCGCTGGTCGCCCTACCAAAGATGGCCACCCTCAATGGCATACAATGAGTTCAGCGGTGTCTGACCGAGCCGCAATAGCGATGACTTACATGTACGCGGTCATTTAGTAGTAAAAGAAAAGAAAAAGTACTTGAGCTGGGCCAGCCTACCTTGGCGATCTGGACGCACCAGTTGAGCAGCCACTGAGCGCCCACGTGTTCCCGGTGCTGGCGCACGTAGTCCAGCAGGCAGCCGTACGCCATCAGCTGCGTCACCAGCTGCACCGACGACGTCAGGCAGATTCCCAGAAGGCGGCACACGTGAGGGTGCTCCACGCTCGCCATCACGTAGGCCTCCTATGCGCCGTCAATGGCAACCGATCACTTCAAACATCAAATTTCTTCCTCCTCAGGTAAAAAAAAAAAACACTGTGGCTTACATCCAGAATTTCCTTGTTAGCTTTAGGCGACGTGGCTTCTCGGAGAACTTTGATGGCCACCGGGATCTTCACGTCCTCACCTTCGGGGATCCACAAACCCTGAAAAGACAAAAGTGTCAGCGCTAAAACGCTAATCTAGCAGGTCGCCGCATCTCACTTTAAAGACTGTCCCGAAGGCTCCGGAGCCCAGGACCCGAATCTTCTTCAGCTCCGTCTCCTTCAGCATCCTCAGCATGGCCTGGTTGGGCGCCTCGCCGCTGGGGGTGAGCGGCTCCACCAGCTAGACGCGCGCACGGCGGATTAGAGAAGGTAACTGGCCGGATGCGGGTGGCTCACCTCTCTCTCCTGCAGGAGACGCCGCATGGTCCTCCGCCTCTTGATTTGTCGTCGCCTCAGCGCGACGAAGACGACTAACGATAGGACGACGACGAGCAGGAGCCCGCTGACCACGCCCGCCGCCAAGGTGGAATGCCCCGCCGCTCTGACAACACAAAAAACTTTGAGAACTTTCCCTGCGTGGGGGGGGGGGGCGCGTCGGACCATCGTCGTCACGCTACCCGGCGCATCCCGACAGTCCTGGTCCCGTGCACCTGCACGCAAAAACAAAAATGCAGGTTACCAGTCAGTTTGCCGGTGTTTGAACTGCTACAGTGGTATGAAAAAGTCTCTGAACCTTTTGGAATTTCTCCCATTTCTGCATAAAATGACCATCAAATGTGATCTGGTCTTTGTCAAAATCACACAGATGAAAAAAACAGTGTCTGCTTTAACTAAAATCACCCAAACATTTATAGGTTTCCATTTTTTAATGAGGATAGTATGCAAACAATGACAGAAGGGGGGGAAATACGTAAGTAAACCATCAAATTTTATATTTTGTGCCCCCCCCCCCTTTGGCAGCAATAACTTTAACCAGACGCTTCCTGTAGCTGCAGATCGGTCTGGCACATCGATCAGGACTAATCTTGGCCCGTTCTTCTCTACAAAACTGCTGCAGTCCAGCCGGATTCCTGGGATGAATTGCTCATGCCACAGCATCTCAATGGGGTTCAAGTCTGGACTTCTGCTTGGCCACTCCAGAACGTGTATTTTGTTCTTCTGAAACCATTCTGAAGTTGATTTACTCCTGTATTTTGGATCATTGCCTTGTTGCAGCATCCATCCTATTTTTAGCTTCAACTGTCTGACAGACGGCCTCAGGTTTCCCTGCAAAACGTTTGAATTGATTCCATGTTGTCCATGTCCCAAGGCAGCAAAACAGCCCCAAATCATGATGCTCCCTCCACCATGCTTCACAGGGGGGGGAAAGGCGTTGATGTGGGTGAGCTGGTCCATTGTTCCTCCACACATGACGTAGCACGTTACTCCCAAACAATTCAACTTTGGTTTCATCAGTCTACAAAATAAATTCTGTGGAGTGTCCAAGTGCCTTTTTGCAAACATTGAACGGGCAACAATGATTTTTTTAGACAGCAGTGGCTCCCTCTGTGGAGTCCTCCCATAAACATCATTGTTGGCCATCGTCTTACATATAGTTGATGTGTGCGCAGAGATATTGGACTGTGTCAGTGATTTCACACCAGGGTTCTTTTTTGACCTCTCTGAGTATTCTGCGCTGAGCTCTTGGCATCATCTTTAATGGACGGCCATTCCTTTGGAGAGAAGAAACAGTGCCAAACTCTCTCCATTTGTAGACAATAACTCTGACTGTCGATTGATGACTTTCAGAGATGGTTTTGTATCCTTTCCCAGCAATCCTTGATCGCAGGTCTTCAGACAGCTCTTTTGACCGAGCCATGATGCACCTGAGGCAATGCTTCTCATCATGACATTTCTTACCAGGTGTGTGTTTTATAGTGGGCAGGGCAGCTCTAAACCAATCATCAGTGATTGGGCACACACCTGAATTCAAATATTTGGTAAAAATCGGTTTCAATTGCTCTTTAAGTCTCCTTAGGCAGAGGGTTCACTTACTTATTTTCCCCCCTTCTGTCATTGTTTGCATGCTATCTTCATTAAAATGTGAAATCCTATAAATGTTTGGGTGGTTTTAGTTAAAGGAGATACTGTATTTTCACCTGTGTGATTTTGACAGTGGTTTTACGCGGAAATGTGAGAAATTCCAAAGGGTTCAGTTACTTTTCCTTACCGCTGTATTTTGTAGCATCGCACCGATACCGATACGGGGCCCGACATAACAACTTCATTGGAATCGGGGAGTAATATCGTGCCGACGCTGCGCAAAATTTACGCTTCGAGATTTAGTTTAGAGATCAACTGCCGGGCTCCCCCCCCCCCCCCCCCCGGTGGACCCAATGAGTTAAGCGTTGTCTGTTCAAAACATGGTGGAATGACTTAACATTCAAGTGAATGTCTATGCACAATCTGGTAGTAAAAGAAAAAACTATATTTTGTATATTATTTTTGCTAAAAACACGTTATCGGTACAGGCCGATACCACGGTAGCAAGGGGCCGTACAATGGTATCGCTGCGACACTGCCATCTCGACGGTGATTACGATTACCCCTCCGTGCAGTTCCGGTGGCAAGATTGGCAGCGGCCTTGGCCGTCGGCGTATTTCCAGATGGTGCTGTCGCCGTCGCCCATCACGCCGTGAGGGCAGCGCGGCACGCAGTGGGGGCCATCTTTCACGTGAGCGCACCGGGAACATCTGTCGGGGCCCTGCGCGAGACGCCGCGGTTAGTTTTGCGCCGAGGCTACGAGGAATCTCGTCACAAGAAGATCTCCGTGTTAGACCAGCAAATTGGCTCTTTCAGTCCATTTCTATTTGATTTGTTCAATAAATTCCAGTTGGACACCAGACGGCGCAAATGATAATCCAGCCGGAGGAGTACTCGACCTCTCCGTGGCAGGTCGGCGTCCCGTCCGTGGCCAGACACTCGGGATGACATTTCACGCAGCTGCCGTTCAGCGCCACCTCTCGGGGTTCCCTGCGAAGGCGTAAAGAAGCGGGCCGTTTGATCGACACCGGCAGGAGGAGTCTAGGACCGTCTCACCCTCGCAGCAGGTTACACGAGGCCACGCAGCGCCCCCTTCTGTCAAAATGTCGGCAGGAGACGCACATGGAGGGTCCGGGCCCCCAGCAGCCTTTTTGGGAGCACTGAGGGTCGCACGTGCGGTTTTGTTCTTCTGCGGGAGATAGACCGCGGAGTTATCGCCAACGGAGCCGGCAAGATGAGAACGAACAAGTCCACGCACGGCAGATTTGGGGCGACGATAGGTTTTTCAGGCTGACGGTTTGGTCCTTGGATCGGACGAGGCGAGTCCACTGGTCGGTGTCCGTGTAGCAGAGCTTGGGGTTGTCCTTCAGCGTCACTCTTCCCGCACTGACCTCCTTGAGGGAGCGGAGACCCAGCCAGCGGAGGTTGTGCGCCCTTACCACGGCCACGCTGTGTTGTCTGAGGACAAACCCGTCAGACGTGAGCGGTCGGCGACGACTCGCTCGCCCGCCGGTGGCGCTTACGCTCGCGTAGTTCTGCCGCGGATGATCTCCAGGTTCTCAAAGACGGAGAGAGACGTCAGGTTCTCGGGCCACGCCTGGATCAGTAAGAATCCTGCAAACGCCAGTCCGGAACCTTGACATTTTTTTCAGGTATCAAGTAACAAGTGTTTCAGCTACCTGTAATTTCCTTGACAGTTCGGAAGTATTCCAACTTGGCCAGGTCCATGGGCGGGATCTTATAGTGGGCGTCCCTGCGGGAAGCAATGACAATGGTTTAAACCAGAAAGGACGTCAGCAGTCGGAGTACAAGTCTTGTAAAAGTCGTGTTTCGGACCAACCCGGTGAAAGAAGTCTCGATGAGGAAGATGTCGCCGTTGATCTTGGTGCAGTTCTGGAACGACTCGATGTTGGAGGCGTTGACGGCGATGGTGTTGACCAGAGCGCCCACGCCGATGCCGTCGCACGCTGCTCGGGACCGGAGCGTAAACACGCCTACCCGTAAGTACTCGCGCTTTGTCACGTCTCACCGTACATTTGGGGCAGGCTCCCTCGCAGGTTCGACATCGCTGGACGCCGTCGTCGTCCACCTCGAACATGCCAGCGCCGCACGTGCGCACGCACGAGCCCCCCGTCACGACGTAGTTGCCTGTAGGGGCACGGAAAAAAAGCGTAGAGGACCACTACTACTGTATGTAGCGTTGCACCGATATGTTTTTGGGGCTCCTGATACCAATGCCGATATACTGCACCGGTCCCATGTTTTTTGAATTAAGCCATTATTAATTGCTATCATTGCTAGGTTAGACAACGCTGAACCTATTGGCTGCCACTGAATGCGCTAGACGTCCGATCCGTTTTAAGTGGGAGGCCCGCCGACGGATGGGACGTCTATGAGCAATAAACGCCACGCAACTGGACTTCCATCATTATCTCGGATAGGGCGACACGCGCCCCTTTTTTTCGGTGGCGTGTGTGGCTGGCGGCCATTTTGAGTGGGGTAACAAATGGATCGACACGTTATTTCTTATTTCCCGATACCGAAGACGTCCTTTGAGCGCCGTATCGGTACTACGCTAGTATGACGGGCGCCTTACGCGGGCAGGCCTTGACACAGGTGGCGCCGTAGGTGAACTTTGCGTTGGGGTTATTCACCACTTGATGCGTCTTGAGGTCGTAGAGCTTCTCGGGAGGACACGCGTCTTTGCAGGTGCCGTCGTCGTTAAACAGCCTGCACGCCTGAAAAGACGGCCGTCAAGCCGCGGACGTGAACCACAGTCCTTAAGAAGCGGACTCTCACCAGGCAGTCGGTGGCCCGCGGGCCGACGCAACCCGCCGCGCAGTGCTCATTGCAGCAGTCGCTAGGTTTGGGGCCGCGACACCTTCGGCTGCACTGTTCGGCGCACGACGACTTGGTGACTGCGTTAGGGAGGACGGCGTTACATACGTAGAGGTTGTGATAGAAAGAAGGTAAAACGCGCGCGGTGAAGTTTACATTTCTGGCAATGTTCGGGTCCGGGCGCCCAGCAGGAGTTGTTGAAGCACGTCGGATGGCAAGGCTCACCTGAAGAAAAGGCAAGCAGAAAAATCAGAGGAGAAGAAGAAGGAGAAGAACTGCCTACGTACATTTGTGTGGGAATGGCTCCATTTTGAAAAGCATGCTGGGATTGCTGCTTTGGTCCACAATATCCCCCCATTGGATGGAGTCCACGTTGCACAGAAAATGATTGTGGCTCATCTTCACGCCTCCTCGAAGGATTTCTAAGGCACACCAGAGCACCGTGCATTTTCACAAGCTGTCAGCTTCTGGCAGTCAGTGAGTATCTTCATGTTCAGAACCGTCAAAGACATTTGGAACATTGAGAAAACCTTGCCACAATCACTCCAAATGTTTCAAAAATCATTCAGCATCAGCACAAGTTAAACCAGAACTTTTCAGAGTCTTAACGGAACCGTCCTGAAATCCCCCGAACCCTATAGGACCATCTGATACCACTCATGAATCACCAAAAGCCATTCAAAGCATGCCTGAACGTTTCAAAACCACAATTTCATTAAAAAAAAACCCCAAAAAAATTATAATGATTCGGAATGGTGGCGGAATCACCCACAACCATTCAGAATAACATTGGAATCATTCAGAATCCTGACCCAAGTATCCTACAATCAACTGGAACCATCGCTGAATCTAGACTTGCCAACAGTCCCGGATTGGAACCAATCAGAACTTCCTATGTCACGGGTTGTCCCGCGCAACTCTGAGACTGTTGGCAACCCTAGCTGAATCCCACTCAAAAAGCATTCCAGAACATCACCCGGATCCATTCAGAAGTATTCCAGATGCCTCACCGGTCAAGTTGCTTAGCTGCAGCTGTGACAGTCCACCTGTCAAATTGAGCGTGGCGACAGAGTGGTTCCGGTTGTAGTTGGACATGACCAGCAGCGCGTACTTGCCCTCGTAGAGGTTCTGACCTCGGATCAGCCTCAGGTTGGGCAGGGCCACGGTCCGAGCCTCGTTCATGGCCACCAGCACGTAGCCGCCCACTTCCTGGATGGACTGAAGACAAAGATGTATCTCATTGTATCCGTCTGTGGTTCGCGAGACGGGACCCTTCTGGAAACGGGGGCATGTCTGACTCAAAGAGATGACGATAACGCGCACGAGTCGTTACATGAACGCGTTCCTAAGATTTGCACTTTCCCAATTTCCGCTAAATTGTTATGCTTGAAAATAATCGGCCAACTAGTCGGCTTCCGCTAGACGCCTCGTTGACGGGGTCGCGGTCGAATTGAGGGTTGCGAATAGGGTTAGCTTTCGACCGGGCGCCGGACCGCCCCTCTCGTTTCCAGACGCGACCCGTCCGGCGGACCTTCTCCACGTGCCCCCTACCTGCAGGAAGGAAAGGTCCTGGTGCTCCAGAGCGTACGTCACCTCCAAGTTGTCCAGAACCACCGAGCAGTTGCCGTACATGCGCAACATGTTGTCGTAGTGATTCTCGCGCGTTCCCAGTTGCGTCAGCTGGTTGCTCATGCCCTGGCACACTGACACCCACAAACACAGCAAGTGTTGACTCATTCGCTGCCGTTGAAGGGATAAGCGGTCGCTACATTTTGGAACGGGAAGGATGGCGGCGAACGCCATCCCTCCCGGTCCAAATGGATCAGACGTCCGTCCCCGTCGACGGCGCTAAAAAGTGATCATTAACAGTTGTATCATTTTGTCTACTCTTATACTGATCGTGAACTGAAGTTGAAATATTTGAGTGGTGTAGCTCACACTTGTGTTGCAAGAACAAAAAGCGGTTTGGTTTCCTGAGCTTGAGGAATGAAAACTTTCTGGATCTTGAAGCCACGCCCCCGTGAGAAGAAGACGCACACACATTTGCAAAGTGGCCACTCGCTGAACTTTAGTCAAGGTTTGACAAACAAGCGTGCAGAAACACACACACGTGCACGTGGACAAGCACACGCTTGTGCGCGGTGATGAATGTTCTTCTGTTTCGGGCCTTGGCGATAATACAAAATGCTAAAGCTTTCACCGGGAGCACAATGCCAACTTTAGCGTGAATGCCGCAGTCATGACAACGAGACGTTCGCTAGTGCGCTCGTGTTCAATTAGACGGAACAAGATGGCCGCCGCTGCCAACGGAGCAGCCGTGTGGACCTGGACTTTGCCGTCAGGCCGCCCGATGACATCGTTAATTCTAATTGTGCGGTTTTTTTTTAAAATCTGAGCCCGTAGTTAGTTTTGCCACCGACCGATATGCTGTCGATTAACGATTAGAGCCTTTTCATCAGAAACAGTTATTTGAAATTGGACGGAAAGGGAGGAAAAAAGCCAGAGATATTCCACTTCTTTTTTTCTTCTATTGCATTCATTTTATTATCATACAAAATGCTTTTTCACAGAAAAAAAGTAAGATATTGTCTTTTTTTTTTTTTATCAAAAAGAAAATCCCCTTTTTACAACCTTCAATTGTAAATTTCCCAAATATATAAGAACACAATCCCAATCCATTTGAAGCAGGAAGGTTTAGCCCTTCCACCCACTTTAAACGGATTGGACACCTAGCGCTGTCAATGGCAGCCACTTTGTAAACAGCAGATGCTTTGACATGGATCAAATAATCGGTCGTTATGACCTGATTTGAACGTCAATGCACACACTTTGATGAGAACGTCGCAACCAACACGAGGCCATTTCGGTCGGGGCGATGAAAGCTCTTTTCTGCCGACAATTCAAAGGAATCGGTCGCTTGTAGACGTTGAAGTGGGAGTGTGTTGGTGGATTGGCAGCCATGAAGGTAAATTACCATCCATCAAGGGTAGAAGAAAACAAATAACTGCGTATCGAAACATTTTCGATCAAAGAAATTTCTATTAAGTGGTATGAAAGAGTATCTGAACCTTTTGGAATTTCTCACACTTCTGCATAAAATCACCATCAAATGTGATCTGATCTTTTTCAAAATCACACAGATGAAAATACCGTATCTGTTTTAACTAACACCAACTAAAAATTTATAGGTTTTCATATTTGAATGAGGAAGCATGCAAACAATGACAGTAGGGGGAAAAATAAGTAAGTGAACGCTCTACCTAAGGATACTTAAAGAGCAATTGAAACCATTTTTTACCAAACAATTTAAGTCAGGTGTGTGCCCAATCACTGATGACTATGAGTGGTCTAAAGTAAAAATGTTTTAAAAAGTAAAAATTGTCTTGACGAGAAGCATTGTCTGATGTGCATCATGGCTCGGTCAAAAGAGCTGTCTGAAAACCTGCGATCAAGGATTGCTGGGAAAGGATACAAAACCATCTCTGAAAGTCATTAATCGACAGTCAGAGAAGTTGTCTACAAATGGAGAAAGTTAGGCACTGTTGCTTCTCTCCCAAGGAGTGGCCGTCCACCAAAGATGAGTTCGGCGCAGAATACTCAGAGGTAAAAAAGAACCCTACAGTGTCAGCTGAAGACTGACATAAATCACTGGCACAGTCCAATATTTCTGTGCACACATCAAATATATGGCCAAGAATGGTGTTCACAGGATGACTCCACGGAGGAAGCCACATCTGTCTAAAAAAAACATTGTTGCTCATTTAGTGTTCGCAAAAATGAACTTGGGCACTCCACAGAAGTTTTGGCAAAATATTTTGCGGACTGATGAAAGTAAAGTTGAATTGTTTGGGAGTAACAGACAACATCATGTGTGGAGGAAAAATGGAACAGTTCACCAACCTTATCCCCACCGTGAAGCATGGTGGAGGGAGCATCATGATTTGGGGCTGTTTTGCTGCCTCAGGCCCTGGACAGATTGCAATCACTAATGGAAGAATGAATTCAAAAGTTTTGCAGGAAAACCTGAGGCCATCTGTCAGAAAGTTGAAGCTAAAAATCAACTTCAGAATATTTTCAGAAGAATAAAATACACCTTCTGGAGTGGCCAAGTCAAAGTCCAGACTTGAACCCCATTGAGATGCTGTGGCATGACCTAAAGACAGCGATTCATCCCAGGAATCTGAGTGAACTACCGCAGTTTTGTATAGAAGAATGGGCCAAGATCGACGTGCCAGACTGATCCGCGGCTCCAGGAAGCGTCTGGTTGAAGTTATTGCTGCCAAAGGGGGGGGCCACAAAATAATAAATGTGATGGTTCACTTACTTATTTTTCCCCCTTCTGTCATTGTTTGCGTACTATCCTCATCAAAATATGAAAACCTATAAATGTTTGGGTGGTTTTAGTTAAAGCAGACACTGTTTTTTCCATCTGTGTGATTTTGACAAAGATCAGATCACATTTGATGGTCATTTTATGAAATTCATGATTTCCATTTCATTTTAGAAACTCCAAAAGGTTCAGATACTTTTTCATACCACTGTATACATACTGTGATACTTTTGACAAGCGATAGGCACAGATTCGAATATACAGTATATGCGGAGCGTGTGAAAGCACTCGTAAGGGTGGAAATCACTTACTGAGAGGCCTTGAAACGTTTAAACACGCTGAGAAGGACCTTGGCAGGTCTATGTGCGTGTGCGCGTGAATGGAAAGACGTGATCCGAGTCGCTCGTAACCGCGGCGACCGGCTCGGAGCTTTCATTCACGTGCGAGCGAGGGCAGGTGAGCGAGCCCGAGGGATTTCTGGCTTCGGAATTCCGGGAATGCGGAGGTCGGCGCGCATCGTCGGGATTAAACACGTCGGAGCCGCTGCCGGCAAAGGTCATCGTGGCGGCCCCCGTCCCGGGACGTCCATTTCTATTTGGACTTGTGTTTCTGCTTGTGTCCATTTAGGACTTCTATGTCATTGTGTACATAAGGCTTTTTTCAATGTGTTTGTTTGAAAGTGAGAGTGTTCAATATGCTGTATATATATATATATATATATATATATATATATATATATATACTAGGATGATAACGTCATTTTTAGAAGATCTGAATTGGTTGAATAAAAACGGGTTTTTAAGATTTTCTTAAAGCAACAATATAATCAAGATGGCATCAAAAGAAACAAAAAGTACATATGTATTCAATATCACAACAACTGCAAACAACGGGAGCGGAACGTGACGCTTGCTCTCACGGGAAGCTAACGTCAAGATAGCATTGTTCAAGCATGATAATGACTACAATGTTTTGCATTAGGATGTGCATTTTTTCCCACCTAAATCAATGGCCGAGGTATCGGGTCGGTACTCGGTATCGGCGTATCCTCAAAATCGGGTGGCTCGAACGAGGGTGCAAAAAAAAAAACATGGGATCCAGACAACTCCGGTCATAGACTTCATAATATATTGACGGGACACGGGGCGCTGACACTTCGCCACGCCTTCGGGTAGGGGGCCTACCCACGTCTAGCATCAAGAGGAGTTATTCTCAAACACACACGCAGAGATCTAACGCCGGATTTAGGTTGTACCGCATACATACAGGAAGGATTGTCTCAGGAGTGATTTGTTCGAAGATTCGAGGTAATTGTTATATTTTTCGTACCATGCATATGGCGGAAAACACTCAGGTGACTTGAAGTTCGCCTCTGTGACCCCCAATTTGGCCAAATTTCAGAATTGTCCTATATGCATGTGTGATACACCATTGGAAAGCTTAAAATATCAACTATCTGGTGGAAGAAAAATTTTGTACA
Source organism: Corythoichthys intestinalis (assembly GCF_030265065.1). Taxonomy (NCBI): domain Eukaryota; kingdom Metazoa; phylum Chordata; class Actinopteri; order Syngnathiformes; family Syngnathidae; genus Corythoichthys; species Corythoichthys intestinalis. The sequence goes on along the minus strand of NC_080414.1, from coordinate 422,289 downwards.
GGAGGGCATTTTTTATATATATAAACAATTTTTTTAAAGGCAAAACCCGAACTGGAGGTGAGAGCATAATTAAAGACGCCACAATTTTAACAAGATATTATCCCATACTTACCTCTTTTCAATCCAAAAACTCCATGTAGCATGTATCACCGAGTGTCAAGACACAGCTGTGAATAGCCACAGCCGGATTTTGGGGGGATTTTACGGGTGAAACACGGTAATATAACAAGGGTCGCGATGCAGAAATCGCAGACATCAAGGAGTGGTCGAGATTTTCTTTTTGTTTTAAACGTTTTTTTTTTCTCAGTATTTCTTTGTCTGGATTGATTATTTATCATCTACAATATTGGGGAAATAACGAAACAAATACAATTGAGCGATAGTTATGAGGTAGATATCCGTGACTTTTTTTACAGACGCTTACAACTTTTTGATTGTGACGTCATTTGTATAAAAGTTTAAAATATGCGAGTGAATCATTTCTTAAAGTTGTTGTTTTTTTTTTTATCTAAATATTAGACATCAATTAATGATTCTAAGCTAAAAATGACAGACATTTCGAATAATAAATACGATCACTGACCTTCTTTTTATGGCTAGGTTGAAACAAAAGCGGTTTTCATGACGTCTGTAAATGGGGGTTTCCAGGGTAAAACGGACAAATTAAAAATAATTTGGGGACTTAATGCGCCATAAATCTGCTATGGCAGCATATAGACATATTGTTCTATCAAACACAACATTTCTTTTGGCTTAAAATACAGCCGTTTATTTTAAAGAGGGGTGCAAGAGCAGAAACTGCTTTTTCAGCCTTGTCTGTGTTTTCTGCCATCTGCATTTTGATAAAAAATCAAAGAGAAATTAGCCGCTACGGCATTGGTGATATACTTCGCAATATTTACGTAAAATAAATGGTAATTGTACGTTTTTTTTGTTGCTTTTACCAAGAAACGAGACTGTTTTGCGTCTATAAAGAATTCAGGGATGTAAGCATTTATTCACAGGAATTTTCATCGTAAGAAGCTCTTTGTTGTGGTAAGGCAATGGCGTACCGCACGCATGCTATTGCGTACGACCGTGACGTCGCATCGTGAAGCCGAAGTGGGACATTATAGACCCGCCCTCGCATAGAAACAACGTCATTTGTGCTACTTTTCTCCGCTAATCTTTCAAAAACGAACATGCCGATCACGCATTGCTTTTTTGAAACTTGTCGAAACGACTCTAGACATTACGAAGGATTTTTTCTTCATACGTTTCCACTCGGGAGGAAAAAATGTGAAGACAGAATCAACTTGCACGGACTTTAACACCAGCTGGGTGAATCCATTCACATTTCATATGCAGTAAACCTTTTGGTGAGTTGGCATGGTCTTTTAGAGGACAAAGAGGTAAGCCATTTTTATATTTTTAGCTTCTGTCTGACAATGAATGACCTGAAAAGAATTACAATGGTATCTGACTGCCACTGTTACCGTTTCTCATATATATAAAACAACTTTAGTAAGGGGGAAGTGTAAATAAATTATAGAATTAAGATTTGTTATCATTGAAAAAATGAAAAAGTGTTCGTTGACTGTCACTGAGTACCATTTGCGATCGCTACACAAAGCTAACTAAATTACATTCAAGAACGGTAAGAGACGTAGGACAACCAGAGGATATACTGTATGAGAAAGACAGGGCTGATGGTAAAGGATAGCTTGTTGAAACAGGAGAATGTCATTGTCAGTCGTGTCGATAAAAAAGCTAAAGCTATGCTTAGGTCGTCTCGTTTTTTTTTTCTCGTCTTTTTCAGCCTTCGACACTCAAGCCATCTTTTTAACTGAACATTTTTATGGTCTTCCACATCTTTGCTAGTGAATTTGGCACCAGGCACATCATTTTCAGAGATAATTAGTAGGTTTAGCTCTGTAAACATCTCCTTCGTACACGATTTCCATTCATTTCCTATTAGGGACAAACGGTGGCTTGTCCCTACTTAGCAACAGTAGCTAATGTCATCAATATTAATGAGCAGAATGTGCTTGCGGTACGCCATCGGCTAAAAGACTAGCATCACATTCGACATATTTAAGTAAAATAAATGCTAACTGCCAGGTTTTTTTGCTTTTAACCAAGAATCGAGAGTGTTTTACATTCATATCTACTATAAAAAAATTCGGGGATTCAAGCATTTATTCACAAGAATTTTCAACGTAAAAAGCTCTTTGTCTCCGTTTCCACTCGGTCAGCTCTGACGGAGGTAGATAGGCCCCCTATGAATCAGCTCCGCGCCCCGTGTCCCGTCAATATTTTATGAAATCTATTCCCCGGTGTTAACGAAAACATGTAGAAACCCTTCAATTAAAAAAACAGCACATCATGGAAGCATTTACTTATTATGGAAATCAATTCAATTCTATTTGTAATAGCCCTAAATCACAACAAGGTTGTCTCAAAGGGCTTTGCAGAGGCAATATGATACACAGTCAGAAACAGTAGATGAATTAAATAAAGTTCTAGTCCAAGCCTGGGCATCCCTCATCCTTAGACCCACCGTGTCGGCAAGGAAAAACTCCAAAAACCCTTTGGAAAAAATGAGAAATGACCTTTTTTTTCCCCAGAAAAGGTCTACATCAGGGCGCAGACGGCTAACCTGAGAGGCAACTCTCAACGACTCACTCTCACTTTCCGCGTGTGTGTGAGTGCGTGTTGGCGGACATGTAGAAACTGGTCGCAAGTTGCGAAAGTGAACAAAGTGTGCATTTCATCGGCATAACTCGGACGTACGTGCGCTAATTACGAGCATACGCGCTAAACGAACGGATGAGTTTGCGTTAGCGTCCGCGCTAAACGACTCCCGCCGAAGGACGCGCAAGGAATTGAGTGCGTTCGGCCTGGTGAATGTTTTCAGACGGCCGACACATTCCTCACACGCGTGTGTGTGTTTACGTGCGTGAGATTAGCACACAAGGCCACCGTGTTGTCGTATATTTGGTGTGCCTCGGTGCGTGACCTGTGACCTGCTTTAAGTGCAATCAATAAAAGCACTTTAGTCAAATGTTGTGTCAATCATTTGTTTGTGTACTTGACTGCGGGCAAGGTGAATGAAAAAGACAGTCAATTGTTACCATTTCAGAATTTTCAACTGAGTGTTGATGCTTCTTAATTGACGCATATACCCAGAATGAAAGGTTTTTGGGGGTTTTTATGAACACTTTCAGCGCCATTGACAATATTAGATGCAACATCACGTGGATCTTGAAAGATAAACTCTTTAAATGAGTTTATCATTCGACGTCCTATTCATTTGGAGTATCGATATCGAGTCGAAAATGTCAGTATCGTGACAACAGTAGCGGTTACACAATCTAAATCGCAGGGTCGCCATCCACGCATGCAGTCAAAGTCAGGACACCAAAAAACAAACAAGGTCGTCACTCAATATAAGGACAAACAATAGAGTGGCTGTCCGAAAAATGACTGGTCGCCAGACAATGCAAAGAATTGTAGAAGAACAACAATCACCTGCTTTCAATGAAGACTATGAGACAATGTTTATGACATTTTTTCCTATTCATAACATAAAGATCAGCTTTTTGGGGGGGTTTGAGAAGATAATTAGAAATGCTTTTTTTAAAGAAAATAATCACAACAAACACTAGTACTTTTTGCTTTACTATTAAACGGCTCAATTTTGACAAATCAACATTTCTTGATTCATCAACTATAGTTGCCAACAGAATTTATTTGTTATTATACAGATCGAGCAGCTATTGATTAGTCGATTAAAAAAAAAATCCATTTTAATTGGATTAATTTTGGTTTTATTTGCATCTTACGAATGCATATTTAAAAATTGGATACAAAAAGTCAAAATCACACAAAAGTCCTTCATACTTTGAAATAAATATATGAGTTGGACTTCCAGTGCCGTCGTCAATGCCAGCCAAGGAGTTCAAAATATTCCTCAAATATTGAAGGGGGAAAAAAACGTATACGAATCTATCCAGTATACGGCAAATGTGCACTGAACGAATTCTGCAGTGCCTTGAATTGCGAGCGCACAATCCACTGATGACGTTTTCAGAACACGAGCCATCTCTTGGCCAAATTTTGGATTTCGAGAGTTCAAAATTCGAAACAGTTTAGCAACATGGCATCACCTGTCTGTCTTTTAGTTGTTGTTTTTTTTTCCGTGTTCTTGACATATACAGTAGTTGACGAGCATGCGCGCGCACGTAAGGCGTCAGGTGAAGTGAGCGCGTTGTTTGTTGGACGTCGTACCTTTTCTGTCGGTTGGGGTGCACGAGCCGGCGTCCAACAGTGAGAAAAGAGCGAGAAAAATCATCAAAAGACGACAAGAGTGCCCCGCCGCCGCCTCCGTCGCCGCCGCCGCCGCGCAGCAGCACATCTTCACGTGCACGCGCTCCACTTCCGCTCCAAGGCGCCAAGTCGATCTCCGAAGTGAACCGGCACCGCCAAAAAAGGGCGACGTACGCTACGCAACTTCTTCTTGTCTGACAACAACAACATTATGACAACATGCAGGCGCGCGCGCGCGCGCACGCACCTTTCTCTTCTCACGCCCACTTTCCCGGTGTGCGCGGTTTGATTGACAGATGGCTCGGTTTCAAAAGGGATGAACGAGTCTTGACGGAAACATTTGGACACTTACGGTAGTTGGACCCATTAACACGTGTTAATGGGTCAAACTGTGTTGCTGTTGTTTAGTCATAATTGAATATACCTTTTTTTTTATTGCGAATACATACGGAATGTTCATGAAAGTTTTTTTTTTATTCACGAAAATGGTTTATTCATGTCGTGCCCCTCCCAATCTAAATGGATTGGACGTCTAGAGCCGTCGATGGCACTGAAACATGATCATTCACCGCCTTTGACGTCTATATCCGTCAAGGGACTTCCCTAATGAGCTCTCGAGGCTTTAACGTAACAAAACGAGAGCGCGTGCGTGTCGATCAATAACGCGAATGATGGGAACGTCCTTGGCGGTCTTTGTGTTCGCTGTGTGAAAATTGCTCGTTTAATCCAATCGATGAAGAAATCATATTCTATTCAATAAAAGAAAGCGTATTCGTAAATCCCTTCCCACTTTCTTTTATGCAAATTGGTCATGATGATCGGAACTTGCAGTCAAACCGGAATCATGATAAGACATCCAAAGTTGGCTTTTGTGCATGCGTCGGTTCATTTTTCATTTTGACAGCTGTTTGGATTGAAAGCCCGCACGTAGGCAGAGTTTAATGAACGAGCGTCCCCTGCTGGATGTTTGTTTATTGGCAGCAGGGTGATTGATCGCAGGCGATTCGAGATTTGAAAAATACAGTCATAACAATTTGCGATTGGCTGGCAACCAGTTCAAGGTGTACCCTGTCTCCCGCCCATAGTCAGCCGAGATAGGCTCCGGCACCCCCCGCGGCCCTCGCACTTGAAATGGATCGGACTTTCACGCCGTCAGCGTCAGCCAGTGATTGACTGACACACATTGCAATGGAATTTTTTGGTCGCGCTTGTGAGAAAACATTAGGGGAGACGAGCGTGACGTCGGCACGGAACACCTGGAGCGCGACGACGTGATGACGTCACTTGGTCTCGTCTCTGGGAATCATGGGCGGGGTGTCGCTGCGGTCACGTGAGCCAGCCGGGCCTTTGTTGACGAGCTCCGTCGAAGAAGAAGAAAAAGAAAAGGACGAAGAGAAGAAGGAGCGAGCGAGAAAACCGAACCTGAATCCTGATCCCCTCGGACTCGGAATTTAGGACTCTCGTTCGGATGTTGGAGCGCTCGAGAGCTCGCAGCAGCGCGGCTCCGTGGGGATGGAGGCTGCGTCCGGATAGTAGTGAGGGCTCCTGAAGACCGTGCGTACGTGGGGGTCGCCGTCTTGTCCCGTCCCGTCCCAGCAGTCGGTTCCGCTTTGTGCTTCATCCTTCTCCTCCTCCCCGTCGACATGAGGCTCTGAAGGCCATCTTTGTTGTTCTCCAGCAGCGTTTTTGCACAAAAGCTCTCCTTCCCCCTCCACGCCTGACGTCATTGTAGCTCGTCCATCATGGCCCGTCTTGTGGCCTCCTTAGCTTCGTCCTCCTCCTTCCAGCTGCTTCTCCTCCTCCTCGCGCTGCTTCCTTCCGCTGCCGCCGTCGGGACTCCTCGAGCTGCGGCCGTTGAATGTGGACCGGGAAAGAACCAAGAGTGTCCAGGTGACGGACACACGCTAATCTCACTGCAGGCGTCCGGTTCATTTCAACTGCAGGGAGGGGCTAGCTCTTTTCTAGTCGAAATGAATATGCAGTCAATCACTTCTCAACAAGTGCATCAGTACCACCTCAACGTTAGTCATTCTATGCAGACGGTCAAGAATATATGACAATGTCAATTCATTGGCTATAGACGTCCAGTTGTCTCGAGCCGGTAGACCTGCCGGCCTTACCAATTAAAACGCAGTTGGACGTCAGTCGCCGTCAATGGCAGCGAATGATTTTGTAACCTCTCGTCTCTTCTGTTTAACGGTAATGTTCCACACAGAGGCTGAAGGATAGATGACATTAACATCCCAACATGAACTCGTTGACAGTGCCAGATTTGAACAAGAAAGATTGGCAGCTCTTTCTCGTTCAAACGGATTGGACGCTTACACTTGTCAATGGCACTGAATGATTTCATAACATCTTTCTGAGCGCATCTGTACAACAGCAGAGGATCAAAAGTACATGACGTTAACCTTGCAACTCTCTCAGTGGTTGTCGTTGACGGCAATAGCGGTCCAATGGCGTACCGCAAGCGACACGTCGCTTTTGCTCATTAATATTCATGACGTTTGCAATTGTGGCGAGGTCGTCCCTAATGCTAAATGCATGGTAATAGTGTACGAACGAGATGTTTACTGAGCTAAACCTACCAATTTTGTGCCCCTGGTGCCAAAATCACTGGTAAAGATGTGGAAGAACATACAAATGTTCAGTTAAAGAGATGGCTCGAGTGTCGAGCGCTGAAAAAGAGGCGACCTTTTTTATCGATACCTTTTTCATTGTCCTGTTCCAACAAGCTATCCTTTACCACCATATGCCCTGTCTTTCTTATATCCTCTGGTTGTCACTGACCGTTCTTGGGAGCAATTTACATTGCTATATTTGCCTAACGATCGCAAATGCTACTTGGTGACAGCCAACGAACACTTTTCATTTTTTCATTAATAACAAATCTTAATTCTATCATTTATTTACACTTCCCCCTTACTAAAGTTGTTTTTTTACAACAACAAAAAGTGAGAGTGGCAGTCAGACACCGTTTTAATTTTTTTCAGGTCATTCATTGTCACTTACCCCTTCACCCTCTGTAGGACCATGGCCCCCAACAAAATGTTTACTGCATATGAAATGTGAATGGCTTCACCTTGTTGGTGTGAAACCGGTCTTTTGGGCGTCCGCGCGAGTTGATCCATTCTTCACATGTTTTCGTCCGAGTTTTTGGTTTCGGCAAATGTATGGAGAAAACATCCTTCATATGTCCTAATGTCTAGAGTCGTTTCTACAAGTTCCATAGCTGTTTCCACAACTTCCATAGCCGCAGTGTTTGATCGGCATGTTCTTTTTTGAACGACTACCGGAGAAAACGAGCAGAAATAACATGGATTGTATGCGAGGGAATGTCTAGAATGACCCACTCCCGCGTTACGATGTCACGGTCTAAAAATAGCATTCGTGCGGTACACTATTCATTTCGAATTCCGGCCCCTCCTTCCCGTTTCAAACGGATCGGACGCCCAGCGCCGTCGATGGCGCCGATATGCTGTAGTTCGCTGCGAGCCTTCGTGCGTGTAGTCAGATAAACACTGTGTTTTTTACCGTCATGACAACCGTGAAGATTGAAGGTCAGCCATGTTTTTTCATCTTGGCCTGGATGTTATTTTCAACATAATTACAAGCTACGCATGCAGGGCGGCCTGTTTGGATGTCAGAGCGAACATGTGTTGGCCGAGAGCTTTGTTTTACCATGTCCTTTGTGTTTATGGGATGGGACTTATTTCACTCATTGGCTGCCACAGACGGCGCTAGACGTCCAATTCATTTTGACTGAGACATTGCTTTCGATGGGAACTTTGACCCTACAACTATGGCCGTGTGTTATGTTAGCTATAGCTTTGTGACCTCCGCTGTCTTGTCACGAACTCTTTCGGCGCCAGTGAGCGTGATGCAACTGTAGTCGACCACAGATCCAGAACAATTGCCACTGGCGGCAATAGGCGTCCAATCCATTGAACGTGTGACGGCTGGCGGCAAATGAACAAACGCCTCCCGCTTCAAATGGATTGGAGGTCTGCTAGCGATGAGCGCATTTAAATTCACAGTAAGAGGATGAAAAGCACCCCGGATATGCCGACGTCTTGGAAGGGTAGACATTGCCGCCGAAAGCAGAGACCCGGCGCCCTACCGCTTCCAAGAGCCCCGCGAGCGGACGACTACCGTCGTGGAAGGCCCCGAAAGAGTTCGTGACGAGAAAGCGGAGATGACGGCCCTTGTATTTTTGCCTGGAACCGCCAGACTATTCTCCCTGTATTTTTCAAACACTGCGAGAAAAGTCTGGGACCCATCTCCCTACTGGCCTCTCGAGCCAGAACGAAATCTTCCGTGCAATCAGGTTCATTTATTTGTGGAGGCGTGCGAAATTTCCGATTCTGAGACTATTCGCGATTCGGCCTTGGAAGATTCGAGAACGATTCACAAAAATCTAAATTCCGATGATTGAATTATACCAGGTAAAGCAGACCTAAAACACAGTCAGCGCAGTCTTCGGGACGCAATGAGGAACGGACCGAGAGTAAATATCATGTTCAACTCATGCCGCTAGACTTAAAAAAAAAAAACGCGGCCAACACCTGCTTCAAACAACGCCCAGTTGCTCATTGCTACAAACATAAGGCCACATACGGCTATAGTAGATATCACATACATGTAGAACTAGACGCAAAATGACAGACGACGGCGCTGGTAGAACATGTAAAAAGAACTAAACGCAAAATGACAGAATTGCCGTTTAGTAGTTGCCGCGTTGTTAACAGCCGCCATCTTAAAGCAGTTGACTTCAACTTCATTAGACTTCATTAACTTTTTATCTAAAATACTCCTCAATCGGCAAAATCTTAACTTGAATCCATCTTTAAATGATGAAACAGTTTTAAAAGTTTGACATGTCGAAAGTAGACAGAAAGGAAATTATGGAATAACGGGAGAATTTTAACAACTTTAACGGTTCATTCTCATCATTGAATTAATTGAATGTAGTTTAAAGCTGCTGATACAGAATGGGACTTGAATATTTTATTTAGTGTTTTAAACTGTTAACATGATACTGAAATATTAGTTTGGTTTAGCCTGAGAGGATTTTTGGACCATTTTAAAACTAATGTAACCCTAACCCTAACATTAAAAGCACGGGGGGTGGTAACATCAATAATCGATTTATAATCGAATCTGTGCCTCTGAATCGTAATCGAATCGTTAGGTGCCAAAAGATTCCCACCTCTTTTTATTTGCGTGACGTGTTTTTAAGGAGCAACGTCACTCTTGCGCGTTGGAAGTCGTCTCCACAACAACACAAATGGCGAACGGGAGAGCCGAGAATATGTTCCAATCTGCGGTAAATTGAGTTTTAAAAGACCAAAAACGCGTCGAGTCGCTAAAACCAACAGTCTATCTCGCGCTAGCCCAGTGGCGCCCCCACGGCCACCCCTAGAAATTTGTTGGCCACCCCGCTTGCCAGTATATCGTTAGATTGTTGTAGCATGAGTTATGCATTTCATCCCAAATGCAAATCTGCCAGCACCTGCTTTTCTCCAGTAATTATTTTGTTTTGTTAAATGTTTACCTTATGCCTAATATATACATAACACAATAAAGCAATTGTTGTGGAACTCAAAATGTTGAGTGGACAGTTATGGACTATGCACATTAAATCATTAGTAACATCAAATTAATATTACACAATATACCAAAGTGTATCAGTAGCCGTGTCCTTAAGTCTTTATGATAGTTTTTCCCTGACCTTTTTACTGCAATAATATAATGAAAACCTGAAATGATGGCTTTTAGTTTTGTTGTGCCACCCCAAGATTTTAAGTGGCCCCATCTGGCCACCCCTATGAAAAATTTCCGGAGGCGCCACTGCGCTAGCCATGTTGGTTAAACGTCTCGATTCTCCGCTCTCCTCGTATGTTTAATCCCTTCGCGCTAGTTTCTTGTCGCTTTATCAACGGCATGTCCGCCCGTCGCTGATTGGTCCACTCTGATGTCTGTTTGCTGTGGCTTGCTCCACCCTGTGAATTTGATTTGGCGAACGGTCGCCAGACTCTAGCCGGAACAGCGGTGAGTCTCGTGTACCAGGCAACTTGTATTTAGCAACTGTCCGCTAACTTATATTACAGACGCATCGGTAAAGAAGAGCGACCTTCGCGTCTGCGACGCGGGCACGTGTCGTTTCGGTGGGACGTGCCGCGAAAACGGCGCTGACATCAAGTGCGTGTGTCAGTTCCACGTAAGTCCGTCGGATCGGGTCGGGTCGGGTCGGCGCTAACGCCAAGTCGCGACGTAGCTAACGTGTGTGTTTTTTTCAGTGCCATAAGAAGTTCCTCCCGGTCTGCGGGTCCAACGGCGACACGTACCAGAACGAGTGCTTCCTGCGGCGCGCCGCGTGCAAGAAGCAGCGGGCCATCGGCATCGTGGCGGAGGGAGCCTGTTACCACGGTAACGACGCACGCGTACGCAACCCGAGTTGTCGTCGCCGACGCGGGTCTCATTGTTTGCTTTCGTCTGATTGGCAGACGGAGGGTCGGGATCCGGAGATGGAGGTACCCTAAGCGTTATTCTGATCGTGTCTTATTTTGTCAGTGGCAGCCGAGCATTTTTTCTCGATGACGCATGTCATAAAATAAAGCGTTTCCTAATTTTTGTGTGTAGACGACGAAGGTTCCGGGGGCGTCCGTGGGAAAAAAACATCGAAATGCGGAAACTGCAAGTTCGGCGCCGAGTGCGACGAAGACTCCGAGGACACGCTGTGAGTAAACGCACGCGCCCGTCCGCACAAATGAGAAGACGACGAGAAGTTGACCGACTGCCGCGTGCGCGCACGCAGCTGCATGTGTAACATCGTGTGCAGCGGCCACAACGACAACCCGGTGTGCGGCAACGACGGCGTCACCTACGAAACGCCGTGTCACGTCCGCGAAGCGTCCTGCCTCAAGCAGATGAAGATCGACATCAGACACGTGGGCCGTTGCCAAGGTAACCTCGTCGCAAGACGGCCGTCGATGGCGGCCGACCGACCGACCATTTGCGTTTCCAGACAAAAGCAGGAAGGACGACGGCTTCAAATCAAAGCCCGACGGGTTCGGTAAAAAGTCCGGCGACGGAGACGGGTTATCCGAAGGCTCCGCCCCCTGCCCCCCGGACCACGCCCTGTACTGCATCCACGGCCAGTGCGAGATGAGGGACGACCGGGCGGCGTGCAGGTACGAGCGTCGGATACGGTCCGAGGCGGACGACGCTGACGTGGGCGTCTCGCGTCAGGTGCTCGCCGTCGTACGGCGGTCCTCGCTGCGAGCAGCTGCTGGACTTCAACATCCTCTACGTGGTCCCCAGCGGCCAGAAGCTGCATTACGTCCTCATCGCCGGCATCATCGGCGCCGTCCAGATCGCCATCATCGTGGCGCTCGTCATGTGCTTCACCAGGTACCCGCGCGTAGCGATGCTCCGATATCGTTTTTTTGCTTTCCGATTCACACGGCCGTGTGCCGATACAGATGGGTTGGACTTCTATTAGTGACTGATTAACTCATTTTAATTGACGGCAGAAGCGTGAAAAGACCTTTCCTGGCCCCTATCGACACGGCTTGAGTTGCGGCCGCGTCGGTAGGGGCGACATTCTCATCAAAGTCAATGCGTTGACATTCAAATCTAGTCGTATTTCTCAACCGATGACTATTTTAACCTCAAAGCGTCCGCTGTTAACTCAGTGACCGCTATTGACGGCGTTAGACGTCCGATCCATTTGAAGTGGGAGGTCAGCCAAACAAGCGTTCATTCGCTATTAGACGATATACAGTGTATTCACTGTTTGGGTGAAGAATTTTCCGATGAAAATATATTGACCAGCCAATGAAATAGGACAACTGTTATGTCCACTGTTTGGGTGATGATCTTTGTTTTGTGATTTTGCACCACCTAGCGGCCATTGTTACTCAAAGCAGCAGAAGACAGATGCACGTGGAGCTTAATCTCAATTTTCTGAGGGAATTTTTTTGTTTTGTATAAACAACAAAACCCTAACTGGAGGTAAGAGCAAGAAGAGAGAGCAGAATTAAAGACGCCACGATTTTAAGATATCACGTACTTACCTTGTTTCAATCCAAAAACTCCATGTAGCAACAAAACACAGCTGTGTTTTTTTTATTTTATGGGTAAAACATGGTATAACACAGGTCGCGATGTAGAAATTACAGACATCGAGGAGTGGGTGAGATTTTCTTTTTCATATGTTTACCCTTTTAAACTTTTTCATTTTTTCTTTTTTTGGAGCGATTATTTATCATCTAACATCTCTGAGAATATGCAACAGTAACAAAAAAAAAATATACAATTACGCGATAGTTATGAGGTAGATATCCGTGACTTTTTTACAGACACCATTTTGTCCATTGTGACGTAATTTGTTTAAAAGTTTAAAGAGTGAATCATTAAAAAACAAAAAAAATAACGAAATATTAGACATCAATTAATGATTCAAAGGTAAAAATGACAGGCATTTTGAAAAATAATTATAATTACCCTCGTAATTGAAACAAAAGCACTTGTGCGGTGTCTGTAAACGGGGATTTCCAGGGTAAGACGGACAGATTGAAAATAGTTCGGGGGCTTAATGCATCATGAATCTGCTATGGCACCATATTGTTCTATCAAACACAACAGCTGTTTTGGCTTAAAATACAGCAGGTTGTTTTAAAGAGGAGTGCAAGAGCAGAAACTGCTTTTTCAGTCTTGTCTGTGTTTTCCGCCAAAGACATTTATATATTGAGTGTTTCAATTGGCTGTAATAATCACAAAATCAGCTTTTTTTTTTTTAACATCCGGATTGGCCTTTGAAAATCCAATATCGGCCGACCTTTAACATGGATGCTAATGCATAGACTTCATAATGAGTATGTATGAGTCTCCATGATCAGCGGCATCAAAATTTTTTTTAAAGTTGTTCCCTTATAAAATCCCGATTCATTATTTTTTATATGACAAAACTTCTCCGATTTGACACTAAACATGAAACATGTGAAAAATGTTGCTATGATGCCAAAGCAGTAGCGGCTAATCTCCCATTGATTTTTTTCACAACGTTTCAAAATGTATGCATGGTACGAAAAATATAAGAATGACCTTGACTCCTCGAACAAATCACTAGTGAGATGATCCTTCATTTTAGTATGCGGTACAGCTTTCGTACTTTTTAGATGTAAATCTGGCTTTGTGCTCAAAAGCATGTGTGAGAGTTTCACTCCCACCGACAAATAAATAAAGCCGAGTCACACAGCCCCCTATGGGCAGGTGGGGCGCAGTGAATGAAGGAGCTTTCAGGTCAAGTATTTTGATGTCTATGGCTAATGAGTGTTACCATGTATCTAACAGAGCCTTTTATTTTGTAATTCAGGTGAAAAGTGTACGTTTCTTTTGATGCGCGCTTTTTTCACGCAGGAGATGTAACAAGGCCAAACGAGGGCGCCGACAGAAGCAACATCACTTCCCGTCCGGAACGTCGTCCAGGATGATGTAACGCCAGCCCGACCTAGCCTAGCGTAGCCTCGCTAGCTCCCTTTCCCTCCCCCACTTGATCCACTTTTTTCACAGACACTTTTGATAATTCCACTTGTGGTGCCTCTTTCTTTTTTTGGTCAGATACTTTCAGCTCCCAAGAGGCCTTAGTTTTTCTTTGACTCCTATCTTTATTTTGTCATTTTTCCTTCTGGACATGTTTTTTTTTTCCTAGGAGGCGTGCGCCGATGTGCTCCAAAACACCGGATGAACATTTTGGAAATTAGCACGCACGCTAAGCGAGCGCCTCTTAGCTTTTGTTTACATTTTGGAGGAGGTCGGCACATTTCTTATTTAAAATGTTTGTAGCTCACCTCGTGGACATTTTTCCAACTTTGTAAAGCATTTTGTCAATTCACCACGCTCAGCGTTCCGGGGGGGGGGGGCGATCTCGTCTCACCTTTGCCGCAACAGTGACTTATGCTTATTTTCTACTCTTTCCAAAGCGGCGCACAAACTCATTTGTCGTTTTTCGGTGGGAAATTGAACGCCGACGTTTGTTTTTCTGAATGTTTTGTTGTTATATTTTCTTACTTTGTGAATTTTGTTTTTTTTAAAGTGACATTTCAAGAATTTTCTTCCACTTTTTTAATATTTGATGTCAGTAGCAAGTGTCCACATTGCTGGATTTCATGTTTGAGAAGAGCTGTAGTTTGTTGCATGCTGCTGTGACGTGATGGTGCGCTTAGAATCTTGTAGAATTAAACACCATGGTAACAGATCAACATGCGCTTTGATTGGTCGCTGACATCACCCACCGGTGCGAAGCGAGTGTTCCTCGGATGGGGGGGGGGGGGGTTAATTTTAGTCCTCAGCTGGCGCGGGAAGTCCCCGCTCCCAGGCTGCATGGTGGACAGTCACTTAAATTCATCATCTTCATGCGCTGCTCGGCATCCGTGCACTTTCTTGTCAAATTTGTGCAGGCTCCAAAATTGTTCCTGGTCGTCAATAACTGTGACTTGCCATTGATGAGGACAGACGTCCAATTTGTTAAAACACTGGCTTGGACTGGCTGTCAATGTTTTCAGCGCCACTGACGGCGCTGGATGTCCAATCCGAGGGTGTAGGTTTGGTCTCAACATTGGTAGGGACAATATAACAGCATAACCTACCTTAATAAGACCAAACAGATTGGCTGAACAGGGGGCAGGGCTACATTTTTCACAAATAATTGATATGCTAAATCAGGGGTGCTTATTACGTCGATCCCGATTGAGCTTGCAACGCTAGTGTGGCTAGCTCCTGGCATCACAAAAAAACAAACATTTTTTCTTAATGCTCATAGTTATTCATGATTATGTTGTGTTGTGTGAGGTTATGCAGCACCCGTCTCTCTGTAAGCAGCTGCTTGCTAACGTTTTTCTGGTTCTATAGTTTCCAGCCAAGTTTGCTACATTTCTCACACTTTGAGTAAAGTTAACATTAGAAAAGACAAACAGTAGGAGAAATGGTCTGACATCTTCCTACTCAAGTTTTGCTGCTTAGCAAGTTTACACAATTTAATGTTATGCTAACTCTGATGCAGGTCGAACTTTCAGTAGCAAAATTAGTGGTGTGTTTCCCACCTCCACAGCATTGGTGTCTTTTTAAATTACTTACAGTGGCAGCTGTTGGCTGAACAAAACTTCCAATATCTCTCCTATCTGAAGGGGGCGGAGGAGGCGGCATGTTGTTGACATCTATTTCTGTTGGGGCTGTGTAAGTGCGTACGTGTGTCTATCAGCCAATCAAACGTGTGTTTGGGGGGGGTGCATTTAGCAAGTGAAAAAGGGTAATTGTAAGTTTGAAAATAATTGACTAAATAGCGGTAGGGTCAGTTCTATCCTTACAACATATGCGAAGACAGTCTAAATCTACCTGAACAGACACTCGAAGGCAAAGGACGCATTTGCGTCCTTTATGGTATACTGGGGACGGGTTTCAATAAGCTTCGGCTTCTCCCGTCAGCCCTTTTCTTTTCGGGTTGAATCATGCCTGAAGGGAAAATAAATTAAATAAATAAAAGAACTGAATTATATGATGCACATAAGGTTGCTCAAAGAGCATCCTGAGGAGTTGGTAGTCTCATGTCCATACCGTCCCTATGCAAACCTACGCTCTTGGACCAATCCATTTAATCCATATTCTTCATTGTGCCTTTTTTGGCCATAGTCTAAAAATGACTGCATACTTTTTAGTTAGCCTTGCATACAGTGAAATGCTAAGTTCTCTAATTACTCGGTGTATACTGTAAAAGTGAACAAAATACTCTCTAAATGTTAGCAGCCTTCGTCTTCCCCAGAGGGGTGTTTGCAGAGAAAAGGTGGCGCTGATAGACGGATGCTAGGGGTGTCAGCTATTTTCCATCTTGGCGAGTCGATGCAGGCACGTGCAAAGAGGGCGTGTGGAGGAGGGCGCTTGAGCACCTACCCCTTTGCCCCTACACGCCCAAAGTGCCCCTCTTGACTTGGCTTTTTATTTTTTTTTGTGCGTATGTGTGTGCTGGCCGACTGTGCATGCACGCTTCCCAGTACACCGAAAACACCTTTCAAATAAATAAAGTCCTCTGTGTGCCGCTAAGCCAGCGCACATATCCCTGCCCCCCCCCCCCCCCGCACGCTGTTCCTCTGTGACCTGGGTGTGTGGTGAGGAGTCTGAGGACACCTTGAAGTTGAAAACAAACGGTGTAACCCTATTAAATCGTGTTTGAGCAAATACTGTAGTGAAAATTCTTACACCTGGTTTATTGTGGGGATTTAAAAAAAAATACTAATGTCATTTTCTCATAATTTTCTACTTTAATATTGAATTACCCCCGGCCCCAAGGCTATTTTGACCTGTGTGTCTCTACTCTCTATAGGCAACTATATTGTCCATTTTCTTTACAACGCTATCTAGAAATGTACACACATTTCAGTTCTCAAATAATGAAGTAATAGTTTTGAAAAAACTGCTAATGGTGGCTCAGTGAACATCTGATTTGGTTTGTTCTCAGATGAACAAGTTGAGTAAGGAAGTTTTGATATAGAGGTTGAAGGAAGAAAAGAGGCAAAGACTGAGTCACAGCTAGAAAGTGTTGATGACAGTGTTGATTTCTATTCACTGTTCTCCCCTCCCAATTAAAATCTGTCACAGTCACAGCCAATTATACTGTAAGTTATGTTGTTGTAAGGTGTATAACATTTTTGTTCACGTGCCCCTTTCGATCTATGAGCACCTGCCCTCCATTGGTCTCTGCACGGCTACTTTCTTACACAGCTACTTGAAAGGAGTTGATGGATAACTGGACACGTGGACATGGGGTGAATGTCCATGTGACCATTAAGATGAAAAAAATTGAGAATGTTTTCCAAAATGGAGAGTTTCAACTCATGGTATAGATGGACTCTAATGCCGCAGCGGGGCCATTTCTGTGTTCATTGATTGTTTTTATGAACATTGTTGGACAGTTGGACAAAAATTATATTGAAAAATAGTTTTTTTGGAATGACCAATAATAATGACTTGTCCCTGAAAAGGGTTGGTTGTCAACTTCTGAATAGTATGTGCACTGAAGTGGTCCCTGAAAGGGTTAAGACTCCCGAAGGCCGAGCTTAAAAAAAGCCCCGCGTGTCATTTCCTCTTCTCGCCGGCCGCAGCCCCCTTCTCTTTTTAGACCCCACTCTCTCCGTCTGCGGCCGCGGCGCTCCGTCCTGCAGTCTGAGGGAGGAGGCGGCAGCATGACGGACAGCTCGGACGCGGCGGGCGTGACGGCCCTGCTGGAGCGCGTGGCGTCGCTGATGGAGGGCGTGCAGGCCACGCAGCGCCGCATGGAGGAGCGGCAGCTGGAGCTGGAGAGCACCGCCGACGCCATCCGCACCGGCGTGCTCAAGCTGGCGACAGAGCAGGCGGCCGCCGCGGCCGGCTTGGAGAAACTCCTGGAGAAGACGCGAAAGGTCAGCCGGCACGTCAAGGACGTGCGCGTGCGTCTGGAGAACCAGAACCTGCGCGTCAAAAAGGTGGAGGCCACGCAGGGGGATCTTCTGGCCAGGAACAAGTTCCGGGTGGTCATCTACCAGGTCCGCTTGCCCTCACATGAACTCCGGCGTAATTATACATTTTTTTTTCCAAATGAAAAAAAAATACTAAATATGAAGCAACATCCCGTGTTTTTACCATTTTTAATTGGAAAGAAAATCCATCAACATAGAATCATACTCTGCATTCTATTTCATATATTATTAATCCTACTCTGTATCAATTCATCAAAGCAAAAATCATTTTCAAAAAGTGACTATTAGCACTGCCAGCTCATGTGTATGTATATAGTATGTTTTGTGGTAGTTGGCAAAAAAAAGATTTCCATGAAAAAGACTCATTCACCACCGGACGTCTATTGCCGTCAATGGCAGAGAACAAATGAACCCTAATTACTACTTTGAACTAAATGGCAGAAACCCAAGATGCCGGTTTCTACATAAGGTGACCTCAAGGGCCGGAGGGTTGACGTGTTGCCCCGCTGACCTTTGACCTCTCGCATCAAGAGGGCTCTGGCACCGCTTCAGAATGACTGCATGGGGTTTGTTAGCGAGCGAGCCGGGTAACCCGAGCGTCCGGCGGCCACGATATCTTTAGCGAGCCAGCTGCCGTTAGCTATTTCCGGACGCGGATCAAGACGGCGTGCGCGCCACCCGACACGCTCCGCATCGGCACCCCGATTTAATGATGGACAAATGGCCGCGCTCGCATTGGTATCACCAAATTGAAAAAAAAAAATCCGAATCTGGCCGGGGACTCATTTTAAACTTGTAAGATTAACCGCGTGTTAAATTGCATCCCCAATTCAAAAGTAGTAGTTGATGAAATGATTGGCTACAGTATGTAAACTCATTGGCTGCAGTAGATGTCCACTTCATTTGAAGTGGGAGGGTGGCAGCAAAAGATTTAGCAAGAGATTTAACCCATTGGTTGCCACGGACAGTACTAGACGCCCAGCCGATGGATTTGAACGCCAAGAGTGAAAATGTTGCTTTCGATGGGCTCGTCGACCCTAGCCGTACGGCGGCCGCCACGTTGATCGTCTTTGTTCATTTGTGGCCAGCCGTCCCACTTCAAATGGTACGGACCTCTACTAGAGACAAACTCATTTCAATTCACAGCAGGAAGATGAAAGGTGCCACATGATCAGCAGCGCCAAGTGGTGGGCGGCCATACCGGGAGGGTCAACCTTATTGTCAAAAGCGTTGCACTGACATGATTAGGGCTGCAGCTATCGATTATTATCGAAGTCAATTCATTGATGATATAGTTAGTTTGAAAAGTCAAGAAATCAGGAACATAAAATATTCAAATACCTTAGCTGAGCTTGAAACGGTATAAAAAAATAAATGAGGATCCAAGTACAACAAAAGAATAATTGGCTAACTTACATAGCAAAAGTCCGCTAGCCTGATTGCTATAAAATGCTTTTTTTTTTTTTTTTACAATTCTCTTAACAAATAGTTCAAACACATATTCCCACAAAAAACAGCTAAATATACCTATGAAATAAATTAAGAATGCATAAAAAAAAACATAAGCTCAAACAAAAGCTTGGCTTATGTTGGTCATAACAGAGAGCAGCTGGATGGAGTCAGCCACGTGAAATGATTTATTTGATATTCACTATTGCTACTAGAGGGCAGTATATTTACCCAAATCGATAAAACTAAATACAAACACTTTCAAAACAAACCATGACAATGCCACTTTAATTTAAAAAATACTCAAAGCAGCAAAATTTAATTTGAATCAAATTACTCAAGTTAATCAATTAATCGTTGCAGCACTAGACATGACTACTTTTCACGTCGAGTTGAACACGATGACCTCGGTCGCTGCCATTGACACCGATAGACGTCCTATACATTTGAGGAGCGGCTGCAGACGCTCGTGTCTCACGGCGCCGCGAGACGTCCGATCCGTTTCGGACAGCGAGTTCAACGGTTTTGAAGTTGTCCGTCACCCGTGTTCCGTCAGGGCGACCGGGAAGTGAAAGAAGCGACGCCCGCTAAGGAGGAAGAGCCGGGGGCGAGCGCCCAGGAAGAGCCCCGCGGGGCGGCGCCCCCGCCGGATTCGGACGACGACGAGTACATGGTGGTGGAGGAGGCCGACTCGGCGGCGGCGCGTCAGAAGAAGACGGGCCTGACGCGCATGGAGAGCCTGAAGGCCGCCTTCTCGCGGGAGAACGTGAGCAAGACCCGGGACAGCCTGGGTACCAAAGTCAACAAACTTGGCGAGCGCATCGTGACGGCCGAGCGGCGCCAGAAGATCCGACGGTCGGGCGAGCGGCTCAAGGAGACCTTGGCCAAGGGCGTGCTGAAGAAGGAGAGGACTGTGGCCGAGGGCCAGGAGGGAGTCGAGGGGGCCGCGCCCGTGCCGCCGCCCAAGGGCCGCCGCCGTGAATCCGACCAGCCCGAGGCCCGGGGGACCGAGGTGCCCGTCTACGACATGAAGCAGCTGTCGTAGCCCCGGCGGGTTCCGGCTCGCGTGACTCTCGGATCGGGCGTCGACATTGAAGTGGCACTTTTTGCACGTGAGGCGACTAAATGTCGGGGCTTTGTGTCAATAAATTGCAGCTTGAAGCTATCGCAGTTTTTTCGTTTCCTGTTAGCTATGGGGGCTAGTGAAAAACCTGACACTTTTATTTGTTAAACACCACGGTATATCATCATATCGTACAGCGCTAATGTACAGTACACATTGTGAAATGAGTTCAAAACATAAATACACTCTGGTTATGCCCCTAAAACACTCTTAAAGTTGATTAAAAAAAATATGAACTGATTTCCTGTCATTGACAAGGATATGTGTCCAATTGATTTAAACTGGTAGGACTGGCTCATGATTCATTGGGAGGAGTGAATGAACGCTCATTCATCAATAAAATTTAACACCACCTTGCAAGAAAATCTATATTTTATTTTTTTTTAAACTTTTCTTAACACTTTGCATGCGTAGAATCGTTTTGCACGTCATTACACCAGCTGTTCACCGTGACGTCATGAAAGAGGTCGCCCCAAAAGGTCGAAGGTCAAGCATCACAGCTGGTCAAATGTGAAGAGAATTAGACGTCTTGGACTACGCATGCGCGAATGATGAACGACTTCCAGCCGCGCGCCGTCAATATGGTAATTCAGCAACTGGTCTTTTTCTTTGTTTCCTTGTTTGCTCGGAAAGCACAAAGTCGTCATGTTGACTGGCGTCATGAATTTCTCCATGGAATGACTAGACAGAATCTGTTCTGGTTGAAGTCCAAACTAAAACCGCAAAATGGTTTGTTTGTTTGTTTGTTTGCTAGCTCATACGAGCGCCTCAATACAAACTGCGGTCAGAGACGGAGCTTTAGCGCCCTCAGCTGGTGATTGGGCACGACACAAGTTGATTTTCGTCCTGCGCTCTATGAATGCCGTGCACGGACGTTGGAAGGAAGTCGTCGTTTGCTCATTTCGAGTGATTTCCCTTTCTTTCAATGTCTAAACCTGTGCTAAAAATGTAGCATATTGAAAAAAATGATTGACCAGATGATAAGAAATGGAGTTGCGCTTTATCTGAAGATGTCAAAAGATGCCATCAAAGCACTCCTTTTCTCCGAGAAGGGTGCAAAAGAGGCTTACAAGTCCGAAGTTGAGCAATTTCATAATACTTTGTGAATAAATACAACCAAATAAAATGCCATTTCTGGAGAAATTTGCTCTCCTGTTTGGTCACAGTTTTGGGATGTTCACTTTCTGTTCATTTTGGGCTCAATTCCTATTGATTTTGGGTGCATTTCTGTTGATTTGGGTTGCACTTCCTGTTCATTTTGGGTCACATCCTGTTGATTTGGGGCATTTCTGGGTCACTCTCCTTTTGCGAGCGGACGGCGTCCCGAAGGCTCGTCAACGCTCCTCCCGATGTGGCAGCTGGAGAGCGAGATGGAAGCGTGCCTGTCCGGCGGCGAATCGTCTCGATTGGCTCGCTTGCTTCTCGACGAAGGCTTGACCGAAGTCGCGCTTTCTCGACTGAACCTGCTGGTCCGCAAGGTAGCGCCGTTCGACGCCGCCGACGTCGTCGGAAGAAAACTCACCCATTCCTTCGGCTCGCAGCGCCTTAGCTCGACGGACTCCGGCCGAGTAGACGTGGTGTTGAAGTCCTTGGATATTCTGCTGGACGACAAACACGTGGCTCAGAACCTGTTGGCCTTGGCGATCACGTACAAAGTAAAGTTTGCGCACGTCTGCGACGCCGTTTCTTCAAGTTCACGCGTGCACAGATGTACCGCAAAGTCGGTGGAAATTAATCAGAAGCCTTCGCGGGGATCGGACCGTTTGTTGTTCCGACGGCGCCGCCGCCGTTTGCTTTAGGTCTTGTCGTGGTTCCGAACTCTGCGCGACCACTGGGTCTCCGGATCTCAAGGAGGCTCGGCCCAGCAGCCGCTGACCGAAAGCTTCTACGACATCCTGATGGTAAGCGGTGGCGAGCTCGCCATTTGGCATACAAGACTAAAGATGACGTTTTGATGGCAATCTCTTGGTTCCTTTATGAAAGAGGACATCTTTTTTAAGATGAAGTCTTTTGGGATACAAAGTATGATGTGTTGACACTTGTCTCTTTCAGAAGCTTAGCCGCTCGCAACCTCCAGGTCGCTCACGTGACGCGTCGTGCCAAATTGGTTCGCGTGACGTCACCTGTCCGTCCATCTGTCCGTCAGGTTCCGAACTGGCCGTGATCCTTCTGGAGCTTTTGCAAACGCTGCTGGAAAGTCGACTGATCTTCACCGTCCGACTGGAGGTAACCGTCCGAAATCATTTCTGCGGGAAGGCTCCAGCACCTCCGCGACCCTCGTGAGGAAAAGCGGCATGGAAAATGAATGAATGAATGAATGTTCTACTTTCTGCATTTTGTCCGTCTCGAAGGCCACTAGAACATTCAACAGCATCCTGGATTCCCTCGGCAGAGATGAGAGGAAGCGCGTCCGATCGGACGAGGCTCTTCAGGAGACCATGTGAATATTTGCTGTTCCGCTGCCGACATTCATCCATCGCTAGGGCACCGGTCGTAAACTTGTCCCTTTTGTAGGTCAGAGGTGGCGGCCGCCATTCACACGGTCGGAGGTGAGCGTGGAGAAATCCGCAAGAGCGGACTTCTGGGAACCTCTCCTCTTTGATTCCAGACTACGAGCTGCAGGCGAGCTTATTGGAGGCCCTGTGTCGTCTGACTCCCAGGAAGGAGCGAATGGCGCGAGCCGCCGCCTGGTTCCCCCGCGGCGACTTGGCGGAAGCCTTCTGTCTGATCGAAACCTGCAGCTTTGAGGTGGTCCGTGTCCGGCCCGGCACCGTTCCGTTCGTTGGGTCTCGTCCGAGCCGCGCCTCCGTGTCCGACAGGATTGTCGGCGTTTCCTGAACTTCCTCAACCGCGGGCGCGAGGACCGGGAAAGGTGAGCCCGCCGCTTACGCGAGCTTGGAGCGTCGCTCGCTCTACCCGAGATGACTGCCGTCCTTCAATAAGTTCATCTCTAGGAAACGTCCAATCCATTTCAAGCGGTGCGGGTCGGTCAATGTCAATGGCAGAGAAATGAGCTCCTTTGACTTGATTTGAATGTCAATGCCTCGACTTGGATGAAAGGTCTTTGAAGTGAAATGAGCTTCTCGCTAGCGGACGTCCAATCCGTTGGTCCGTCCGGACGTTGGTTCATTTGCTACCTGACCTCAACAGGACGTCCATGGCAGATGCTTTGACGTGGATCATATCATCTTTGTCTGGCAATTCTGCCGTGAATTGAATTGAGTAGTAGTAGTTTGAAATGGCGACCGGGCAGTTTGATTTCTTCTTGCTTTGCTCCTCAGGGTTTGGACCTTCCCGTGTGCCCGAGCCTTCTTGGAGAACATTGAGGTAAGAAAAAAAAAAAAACTCCAATGTTGCTCAGATGCATTTCGGTCACTCTGGCTTCTTCTCGCCCTCTTGAGCTCTTCCGCCCTAAAGATGACAAACTAGACGAGTTCTGGGTGGACTTCAACTTGGGCTCGCAATCCGTCACCTTTTTCGTCAACACCCCCGAGGTGGAC
The DNA here is from genome assembly GCF_030265065.1 of Corythoichthys intestinalis. Classification (NCBI taxonomy): domain Eukaryota; kingdom Metazoa; phylum Chordata; class Actinopteri; order Syngnathiformes; family Syngnathidae; genus Corythoichthys; species Corythoichthys intestinalis. The sequence goes on along the minus strand of NC_080414.1, from coordinate 398,398 downwards.
GCCGTCCGTCCGGGTCGTTCGGCGCCTCGCGTCGTTTGAGCGCGTGTCCCGTTTCAGGGCTTCTTGTGGCATTCCGTGCACCTTCTCAAGGAAGAGGTCGACCGGTACCGGCTGGAGCTCCGGCAGGACGGTGAGTTTCCGCCCCCAAAATGTCAGGCGTCCCCATCTGAGCTTCGACCGCGTGGACTCTTGTCAGAAGGAAACGGATCTCGGGCGGTCCTCGGCGTCCTGTTGAAGGTTCCCGTCGTGCACCTGGACAGGAAAGGGCACAGAGTCGAGCTGCTCTTCCGCCCCGAACTGCTCGAAGAGCTGCGGACGGCGGCCGTCGGGGTCTTTGAGAAAGAGGTGGCTTTTTAAAAAAATTGGCAACGCTAGATGGGGCCGATGAACATTTTTCAGTTGTTCCCGTCAAAGTCGATGCATCGACATTGAAATAAAGTCCAAACTAGCTTATTTCACAATCATTTTATGGCCGGAAACAGGCGGCCGACAAAGACCCGGGCGGGGAAGTCCCTCCCTCCGCGACCGGACCGCTTTGTGGTCACTACAGGAAGAAGCCGCGCGCTAAACTGAGAGGTCAGTCCTTTCCAAATAAAGCTCCCGCTCGCCATTCACCCGTCGGCTTTTGTCCACGCAGTTCTTCCCCTGTCGCCGCCGAGCGGCCCCGACCACGACGACTCCAGGGTTTACAAGGTAACCGTTGGATGAGCCTAGCCCGTGTTTTCTCGGAAATCGGGGCGAAAAATGCACGCGCCCGACGTCTTTATCAGATTTCGAGAAGCAGCCCAGAGATCCTCTTCCATCGAGTGGTTCAGTCGACACCCTTGAAAGACTCCGGTGAGAGCATCGCTGGATCCAAATAAACCTTTGGAAATGTTTGACCTCTGGTGACTTCCAGGCATTCTTTTCGACGTGGAACCCGAGACCTTTCAGGTGGACAACATTTCTCCGATAACAAAGGTACTTTTCCAAAATGGGATGGATTCTTTGGAAGACGATCACACTGACGGGTTGACCTTTTCATGTTTGCAGGATGATTCCAGTTTGAGCAGGAAGAGAGATTCAGGTCTTGAACTTCATTCTGACAAGTCTTTTTTTTTTCTTTATATCAATTTTTGGGTCGCTTCCTGTTTGTTTTTACGACATTAACAACCTTTCCCCTTTCAATTTATAATGAAAGTGTTAAGCCTCTAATGTTATATCATGAGGATCCTTTCTCGGAAAAGGCTCCCTGTCCTACCAAAGTGATGATCCAACAAAGCGAAGAGGTGGGCTTCGACCTGAGGGGGCGGAATCGGCAGGTAAAATTTCAAACCGCTCAGTTTATTTTCTCCGTTGACGCTGAATAAATGGCCTCGCCGCCACAGATCCGCTTCCGAACTCTGTCGGAGACTCGCTGACGGCGGGGCCGCGTGCCGATGAAAGGCCGCCCTCTGCGGAGGAGCGGCTCGCGACGGACGCTACTTCCGGCATCATGGACGCATTTGACGACTGCAAAAGAAAGCTGGAGCAGTATTACCAGGTCTGCTTTCAATAGTATCGATCCGCACCGCTGGACGTCGTCAATGGCGCCGAAAGACTTCACGGCAAAGTGTCCTTTTTTTTTTTTTTTTTTCCTTAGGCCTGCCGGCAAAAGGTCCAAGCCCAGGTTCTCCTAGCGCCCCAAGAATTTCAACAACACGTCAACTCTCTCTTCAGTGACATCCAGCAATACAGGTGCCGCGCCTCCGTATTTTGACTCCGCCCCCGCGCCTTTCGATTGACCCTGCGTGAGTGTGCGCAGATTGGCTCTGCTGAACAACTTTGAGACGTCTCTTTTGGCTCACCTGAAGTGTTTGGAGGAAACGTCCACGTATTTGGACAGCGTGTACTCTCAAGTTACGGTCAGTCCGCACGTCCCGATCGGAAAGACCGTAAAACCCGTCTAGTTCAATACCCGGAGCCCAAATGACAACCGCTCAAAAGGAGATCTAATTCTATATTTTGAGGTTATCACCAAAAATGTGTATATAATTGAGACACATTGCAGTGGAATGATGACTGTTTTGCCAAAAAGCATCATGGGCTATGTAGTTTTTCTTAGAAAAGGTTAAAAGTATTCCTTTGAATAAACACCATCATTTATTCATTATGAAGCAAAATCACTGTCCAAGTCAAACTTTGACAAAATAGCTGGAAGTATTTATATTGAGATTGCTGTCAAAAGCGGAAACAAATTCAATCATCCAAAAACGGTGCCTCTAACACTGTTGAATGTCATATTTTTCCAGCAGGGCCTAGAACCAAAAGTGGTATTTGCCATGTGGCAAAATGGATTTTGCCATTTGGCATTTTTTTTCCCATGTGGCAAAATTGATTTTGACACGCGGCTTTTTTTTGTTTTTGTTTTGCCATGTGGCAAAATGCATTTTCATTTGGGGGTGGGGGCATTTTTGGGGCGTATATGGCAATTTTGAAGGCCATGCATGTCCAAATTTTCCATTGATTTTAAATGGCAGAAAACGTGTCGCTGTGATTTTTGACCATACACTAGCATTACAGCGTATTGACATTCACCTGGCAACCAAGTCAGGCTATGCCATTGACGGTTATGCATGTCCAAATTTTCCAAATCCATTTTCGCACATACAAAAAAAAAAGCCACATGGCAAATACCTCATGTGGTTCTCGCCGTCTGTTTTTTTTCCAAATTGTTTGACTGTAAACGTCCAAATCAGATTTGACATGCAGTTCACAGCTCCACACACTGTGAGGCGCTAAAATGCAGGATACTGTATAATTGGAGCAAAGTAAGACGATGTCGCATAGATGTACAGGTTGGAACTGTAAAGGTAATCAAAACGGTTCCTTCCAATAGCGCCAAATTCTGTCAAAAGTAGCCTCAATTTTACCAAGCCATACCCCCCGCCCCACTCCCAGAGGCTTTGAAAAGCACCCAATTTGGCAACACCGATCCAGATCTCTCTTCATAAAATCATAGGGAATTGTTCTCTTTTTAGAGTATCTTCCAGTCCGAGAAGCGCCGCCTGTCTGATTTTTACGAGCGGCACCGGCAGAGGTGAGCGCGCGTAACCTTTGACCTCCCCCGAGCTAGATGGACAACCGGTTTCAAAGGGCCGGGCGGGATCTGTGTCGCTTCAGATTGGGGTCCTCGGGAAGCGGCGAGGCGGAGCCCGCTTCCGGCCAATGAAGAGTAACGCCATTTGGACGCTTTGTTTGATTTGAATTTTTCCTTTGTTGTTTTGAAAATAAATGAAAGTAAGCAAGTGAGAATTGTGTGGAGTCGATGCTTTGCTCGCCAAGGTAAATCAGGGATGTCCCCATGATTTTTTTTGTCAATTTTGTCTTTTTCCAAGATGTCTTTTGCCCTATTGACAAATGCTATTTTTGGTATTAACCCTCTCAGTTACATTTAAGACCTTTTAACCCCTTGATAGGGGCAATGATTCATTTTGCTCAGTCAATTTATATTTTTCAAAAGAATACGGGGACAAAAAACCCCAAACAAATACAGTATTATATGTGGAGAGCTTGGCTTTGCGTTGACGGTTAGGGCGGCGTCGCACGGTTGTCAAGACGCAACTAAGCATTTTCCAGTGGAAGACGCGGGGTCCCCAAAGACCGGGGTAATGAGGCGCAGGCGACATTCTCAGGAGTCTCTTTAGTGCGGAAAGATCGACGCCCCGTCGCCACCTTCCGTAGCGACTGACGGAACGAGGCCGATCGCTCGCGGGTGTTTCGCCGGCGAACGGACATGGGCTGCTTGGGAGGCAAGACGGACGAAGAACGCCTGGACGAGAAAGTCAAACGAGAAGCCAACAAAAAGATCGACCGACAACTCCAAAAGGAACGGCAAGCCTACAAAGCCACGCACAGACTTTTACTGCTGGGTTGGAAACCTTCCCGTCTCTTTTTGCGAGTTTGTAGACGCGCGCTGATTTGTCGAACGACTGTCCGCAGGAGCGGGCGAGTCCGGCAAGAGCACCATCGTCAAGCAGATGAGGATCCTTCACGTCGATGGTTTCAATGCCGAGTGAGTCGTGGTTTTTTTGGCTCCCGATGCCGACCCCCGGCTAGTCTTTTTTGAAAACTCCAAGTAATTTATATCAGGGCTCAGTTCTCAACTCTTTGACGGCGCTGGTCCGAGGGCCGGGATTGAAAGAAAACGGCATCGGCATGTTATTTTTTAGTAATGATGTCATTTTAGTGCCGTATCATTACCAGAGCTGACAAGACAAAGGTCACAGCTCAGGAAACGACACAACTTGATCCTATTGGTTCAGTTTAAACTATCGGTCGTTCCCATCACGGAACGTTTTGTATCTTTTACGAGCAATTTAGGAAGGAAGTGTAAACTTTGCCAAAACCAGATGACTGACCATCCACACTGTTACTCTGCCATTTTTCTCCTCCCTAGGGAGAAGCAGCAGAAGATTCAAGATATCAGGAAGAACGTAAAGGACGCCATCGTGGTCGGTCGCGTCCGCCTGAGCGATGGCTCGCCGGCCGGCCGGCCGGCCGGCTGACTGTCTGACCCGCGTTTGTGTGTCTTGCATCAGACCATAGTGACGGCGATGAGCACCTTGACTCCGCCCGTGCCTTTGAGCGAACCCGCCAACCAGTACCGACTGGACTACATGAAGGGCATCGCGCCTCTTTCTGACTTTGAATACACGGAGGTAACTCGCCGGAGAATTGTTGTTTGTCGCCACCTGGTTAATGACCCGATGAAATGAGAGCGCTCGGGACGCCCGCCTCGTTACGGCGACGTCTCTCGGGACGCCAAAGACCGCGCTCGAGGAGGTTCGCCTTTGACAGTGGCGCCGTCGCCCACGCTTCTCTCCTAGGACTTTTTCGAGCACGCTCAAAAGCTGTGGGAGGACGAGGGCGTCAAGGCGTGTTACGAGCGGGCCAACGAGTACCAGCTGATTGACTGCGCTCAGTAGTAAGCTGCGCGCCGACGCGCTTCGGCTGCGTTTGCGCAATTAGCAATGAACCCTTGCGGGGCTTTGTCCTAGCTTTCTGGACCGCTTGAACTCTGTGAGAAGGCCCGACTACACTCCGACCGACCAGGTAAGAAAACGGACCCGGGGCTGGCCGACCGACTGCATGCGTTCGTCGCTAGGTGGAACCTTCTCGTGCCGTCTTCCCTCCAGGATTTGTTGCGCTGCCGAGTTCTGACTTCGGGGATTTTCGAAACCAGATTTCAAGTGGACAAGGTCAACTTTCAGTGAGTAACTTTGGCCACGCCTACGCTTTGGATGATTTTCATGCTACATCTTTCTACCGCGGCGTATTTGTGCAACGCACAGAACATAGGCTTATGAGTATAGAGTTGTAAAATCATATTTAAGTGTTCATCTTACAAGATAAAAGTTGTCATATTCGCATCCGTACATATTACCAGGGCCGACCCAGGCCATTTGGGTGCCCCAAGCAAAATAATGCAAAGGGGCCCATATTTTTGGCCCACCGTTTCCTCACAGTGTACTGTGAAATCCATACATGCAATCCAACCCATACGTCCATTTTTGTATATTAATCAGATTTGGTTGCACTGCATACTTGAAACTTCTCACCCCAAATGATTGTCAGTACTTACAGTAGATAGCGACAAACCTTTTTCTAAAAGAGGAAAGAAATAAGTTAAGGACGAACTATTATTTTTTTAAGCTTGCAATCAAGTATCAAAACTCACAAAAGTCAAATAAAGCAAACTGTAGTAAACAAAATAGAATATAAGTTAAACAATTGTCAGATTGGGGGCCCTCTAGTGCTCCGGCCCCCTAAGCAGTTGCATAGTTTGCGTATAGGCTGGGCCGGCCCTGCATATTACGTATGTAACGTTTACGAAACTTTACATTCAGCACAGCTATGTCGTAATATTACGACTCTGTGATCGTCATATGAAGACTTTTCTCGAAACATGACAACTTTATCCTCTCGATATTACAACTTGTAATAAGACTTTATTCTTGCAATATTCTGAGTTTAATCTCATAATATGACTTTTTTTTTTTTTCCCCCCTCCTAAAATTCCACGGTACGTTTGTGTGCATTGTAGTATGTTTGACGTGGGAGGACAACGAGATGAACGCAGGAAGTGGATTCAGTGCTTCAACGGTAAGTAAGGTTCACTCAAGTCGTCGGGCGGCGGCGCCGGCGACGGACGCCCGAGGGCCAAATCGAAATTGGACGTCCGTCCGTGGCCGAGGACCGCCGAGACCGAACGCCAAATCCTAATTTCCGGACGGGACGTCTAACCCGGTCGATGTGCTTGACGGGTCAGACGTGACGGCCATCATCTTCGTGGCGGCGAGCAGCAGTTACAACATGGTCATCCGAGAAGACAACTCCACCAATCGCCTGCAAGAGTCTCTGGACCTCTTCCGGTCCATTTGGACCAACAGGTGGTCCGAGCCCTACTTTGCCGACCGGCAGTGGGCTCTCGCTAACTAAGTGATCGATCGATCGGTCGCAGGTTTTTGAAGACCATTTCGGTCATTTTGTTCCTGAACAAACAAGATGTGCTCGCTGACAAAATACTGGCAGGGAAATCCAAACTGGAAGATTATTTCCCGGGATACGCCAACTATGCCGTTCCTCCCGATGGTAACGTACACACAGTGAAGAAACGATTATTTTGATCATCCAGTGCTATGAAAAAGTATCTGAACCTTTTGGAATTTCTCGCATTTCTGCATAAAATCAACATCAAATGTGATCTGAGCTTTTGTCAAAATCACACAGATGATAAAACAGTGTCTGCTTTCACTAAAACCACCCAAATAGGTTTTCATATTTGAATGAGGATAGTATGCAAACAATGACAGAAGGAGGAAAAATAAGTAAGTGAACTGCCGCATTTAATATTTTGTCCCCTCCAACCCCTTTGGCAGCAATAACGTCAAGCAGACACTTCCCGTCGCTGCAGATCAGTCTGGCACATCGATCAGGACTAATTTTGGCACATTCTTCTCTACAAAACTGCTGTAGTTCAGTCAAATTCCTGGCATGAATCGATGTCTTTAGATCATGCCACAGCATCTCAATGGGGTTCAAGTCTGGACTTTGACTAGGCCACCCCAGATTATTTTGTTCTTCTGAAACCATTGATTTACTTCTGTGTTTTGGATCATTGTCTTGTTGCAGCATTCATCCTCTTTTTAGCTTCAACTGTCTGACAGACGGCCCCAGGTTTTCCTGCAAAATGTTTGAATTCATTCTTCCATTAATGATTGCAAGTTGTCCGGGCCCTGAGGTAGCAAATCGGCCCCAAATCATGATGCTCCCGCCACCATGCTTCACAGTGGGAACGAGGTGAGCATTTTACCTCTGCACATGACATTCTGTGTTATTTCTAAACAATTCAACTTTGGTCTCATCAGTCCACAAAATATTTTGTCAAAACTTCTGTGTAGTGTGCAAGTGCCTTTTTGCGAACATTAAACGAGCAACATTGTTGTTGTTTTTTTTCGACAGCAGTACCTTCCTCCGTGGTGTCCTCCCATGGAACACCATTCTTGGCCATAGTTTTACATATGGTTGATGTGTGCACAGAGATATTGGACTGTGCCAGTGATTTATGTAAGTCTTTAGCAGACACTCTAGGGTTATTTATACCTCTCTGAGTATTCTGCGCTGAACTCTTGGCGTTATCTTTTGTGGACACTCACTCCTTGGGAGAGAAGCAACAGTCTCTCCATTTGTAGACAACTTCTCTGACTGTCGATTGATGAACATCCAGAATTTTAGAGATGCTTTTGTATCCTTTCCGAGCTTTATACAAATCAACAATCCCTGATCGCAGGTCTTCTTTTGACCGAGCCATGATTCACATCAGACAATGTTTTTCATCAAGACATTTCATACCAGGTGTGTGTTTTATAGTGGGCAGGGCAGCTTTAAACCAATCATCAGTGATTGGGCACGGACCTGACTTAAAATGGTTGGTAAAAATTGGTTTCAATTGCTCTTTCCTTAGGCAGACGGTTCACTTTTTTCCCCCTTCTGTCATTGTTTACATGCTATCCTCAGTAAAATATGAAAACCTATAAATGTTTGGTTTTACTTATAGCAGTTTTTTTCATCTGTGTGATTTTGACAAAGATCATATTTGATGGTGATTTTATGCAGAAATTCCAAAAGGTTCAGATACTTTTTAATACCACTGTACATTATTACCCTGTTAATTATTTTCACATTTTTCATTGGAAAACGTGACATTTTCTTAGTTACTTTTTGTGAAGAAAAAAAAAAACATTAAAAAAAAAACAAAAAAAAAACGAAATAGTGACTTAAAAATATTCGGACAATTTTCAATTGGACGATCAAGATATGATCGATGATAGTCCGATTTGTGCGTGTTTCCAGCTGTTCCGGTCCCGGACGAAGACGCCAGGGTGACCCGAGCCAAATTTTTCATCCGAGATGAGTTTCTGGTGAGGAGGCAAAATATACCGTCGGTGTCAAAGTAAGATGTTGAAGCATGTACGCGCGTTTTTGTCCGTCAGAGGATCAGCACGGCCAGCGGCGACGGCAAACACTACTGCTACCCTCACTTCACGTGCGCCGTGGACACAGAAAACATTCGGCGCGTCTTTAACGACTGCCGCGACATCATCCAGCGTATGCACCTGCGACAGTACGAGCTCCTCTGACTGACTGATTTATTTATTAACCGCAATCGCTATCAATAATAACTATTGTTGTCAGTAACGCGTAGTGACAGGCTTTTCCACTAGATGGCGGCATTTGTTTGGTGATGTGCTTTGAGGTTTTGTTCTACTTTCACAAAAGTGCTTTTCCTGTCATGATCGAATTCAATTGAATGTACTTTTTTGTCCTCCATTGGCGGTGATAGAGCTGCTTTAAAAAAAAACCACACATGCAGTCACTTGACCACTTATGACTCTGAAACGCATCGACAACCTTCCTACCGTTCAATCGGCTGTTTTTTTTTTTTTTTTTTTTTTTTTTTAAATCGATCTCGCACTGAGTCCCAGTCCAAATGGATTAGACGTCTATCGCCGTCAATGGCACGGAAACGTGATCATTCAATACCAGCCATCCAGTTCCAAACGGATTTGACTTCTGTGGCTGTCCGTGGCGGTGACAGAATCAAGTGAAATAAAAGCAAGTGTGCTTCTTTGAAGGTTCTTTCTTCGATGCGTCGCGTTTCACTTGAACACTTTTGACAGTCAGTCGGTCACCATGAACAAAGTCGCCCTGTAATTGCGAGTCATATTTTGGGGCTTTTGAGGGCGGGGCTTGCGGTTCCTGGTCCAGACGCAGATTGGCTGAGAAGGTGGGCGGGGGCGGTGCCACAGAGGTGATTTCGTCAGAGACAGAAAAAGGGGAGAAAAGAAAAAAGTCTGAAAAGATCTAGCTTTTTCTGAGCCCAAAAAGAAGAGTTTTTCGGGAGTTCCGAAGAGCAAACTGTTCCGATTCGACGACTTTGTGCGTGCGTGCGTGCGTGCGAGCGCGGGATGCCGCCGGCGGCGGCGCTCCCGCTCCCCTCCGGGCGGACGCACCTCTGACATTCGGACATCCAGAACCGGGACCGACCCAGCGTCACCATGACGTCCCGGCTGCTGCTGTTGGGCTTCATCTTCAGGCTGCTGCTGCCACTCAGCCTCACTGCAGGTTCAACGACACTTTCACTTGATTATGTTTTGACTGCATGCCATGGACGGGCCGCTCGCCAATGGGCTCAAATGAGAAGTTCAACGACGTCAACAACATTTTTCGGCTACATTGTTTTTCATGAAAGTACTCGCCGGCTGCCGTGGACGGCCCGAAACGTCCAATCCATTTTGACTGGGAGGGGTTCGTTCGTTCTCTCAATCAAAACGGATTGGGCGTCCATCGCCGTCATCGACATTGAATTTGAACGACTTCATAACGACCGAATAATTCCACGATGAATCGAAGCCTTCACGCGAGTCATCATTCCGACACCGTCGATGAGGCAGAGACGTGATTTTTTGGTTTAAATGGCCAACTTTAAAAGACATTGATTGATTATAAATCACGTCCTCCTGACGGTCACTGTCTTCATCTGACATTTCAGATAACATTAATAATTCATCCTATTTTAGCATGAAAAGGTCACACCGCATTGCAAATAATGATGGAACGGTAATCCAGGGGCGTCACTCGGTCTTAAGAACAGGGGGAGCTTAGCCAGGAGTTACACAGGATGTAAGTGAACGTAGCGTAACATCTATATGGCGGAAAATACTCGAAGTTCCGGTCTGAGACCCCCAATTTGGCCAGCTTTCAAAATTGTCCTATATTTGCATGTGTGATACATCATTGGAAAGCTGAAAATCTCCATTTCTGGGGGAAGAAACATGTTCTTTTTTAAACAGCAAAACCCTAACTGGAGGTCAGAGTACCCAGAGTTAAAGATGCCATGATTTTAACGAGATATTATTGCGTACTTACCTCTTTTCCATCCAAAAACTCCATGTCGCATGTGTCACCGAGTGTCAAGACACAGCTGTGAATGGCCACGGCCGGATTTTGGGGGGATTTTATGGGTGAAACATCAGACATCAAGGAGTCGTCGAGATTTTCTTTTTCATAGATTTACCCTTTTAAATGTGTTTTTTTTTTTTTTTTGGTCATTTTTCATTTCTTTTTAAAATATGGCAGCTTCTTGGGATGCGCGAGTATGGAAGCCGCGTAGCTGCTGATTTCAGCGAATCGCCAAATACGCCATTATCCCAGAAATGGTTCCCGGAATTTGAGTTCCTGGTCTCTAGTTCCTTCATGTGCGAATACACAAAATGACGATATCGTACCCCAAAAGGTTCGGGGAACTAATGATGGTTCCTACCGTGCGAAAGCGGTTTATGAAGTGAGGGTAAACAGACAGATTTATGATCATATTTAGCTTAATAATGATAGGTTATAATGATTATTGATTTAAACTAATATTTTGGGAACTTTATAGTGAATATTTCAGCATTTTTTAAATTATAAAACCAAAACAAATTATTTAGGGGGGCTTAAGAATATTTTAGGCCCCCTAAAATAAGCTTAACGAAGCCACTGCTGTAGTTCGTGACAATTCAAAATGAACTACCCTCCTTCCCACTCCAAACGGATTGGACGTCATGTCAGAGGAAGAACAAATGTCATTTTTCACCGCCCAATCCAATTTGATCATTGGCCCATCTCCTCACGTTGTAGAGCCGGTCGTTTGTCGGATTTTTGTCCTCGTCGCGTCGGAATTTTGTCTCCCGCATTTTTGCTTTGCGCCGAATTTTCTTTGGTCGTTTGGTAGGGTTGTCCAAAGTATCCAAGTATGTTTCTTTTTTTTTCAAATTCAGATCTAAATGCCAAAATGAGCATTTTTTAAACCTCCTGCATGACAACAAATTGCTCTTGTGAAAAAATGAATACACAAATAAAACTAGATCAATATTTCGGGGTAACGGTAACATACTTGTATAGCACTTTTCACGACATCGCCATCTACCTACTGGTGACGCAGCACCAGGAGCAATGTGGAGTTCAGTATCTTGTTCAAGGATACTTAGGTGAGTTCATCAGAGCAGAGAATCGGACCCACAACCTCTGGGTTGTGGGACAACTACTCTACCACTGAGCCACGCCATCCCACAATAATAGTGACACTGTGCAACACACGCAAATGTTAGCATCATCATAAATAATCAAACAGATTCCTTTTTGTGTTGTTTCTGTGTAGAAACAACACCACCAATCCGGGTATAGATACTTTTGACGACCCGGGTCCCAGGGCAGACGTTACGTCAGTGCCCGTCATTCGACACGACGGACTCGTATAACCGACGGAAGGCGCTTCCAGAAGTTTCTGTGGCCCGGCGGAGCCTTTTCACGCCTCACATTCCACAGCGAGGGGGAGGGGGGAGGTGTGTCAACACACACGCGCGTCCAGATGTGGTTACCTGAAAAAGTGAAAGGGGGAGGGGAGGGAAGGCAGGAAAACAAGGCCGCGCTCTCTTCTCTCGGGTTTCTTCTCTGCATTTGACAGCCACTTCCTGTTTGTCCTTTCCAAATTTGGCGAGGCGCTTGACCCGCTGTCTTTTTGACGCCTTCGCAGCTGCCTTGCTGAGATTTAACGGCTTCTCGCTGGTGTACGTCCTCCTGCTCCTCGCGCTGCCGCTGCTGCCCGAACCCGAACCCGGCGCCGCCCTCAACGCAGGTACCCGCCGTCGGGACAATACAGGTCAAACTGCTGGTGACTCATTGGCTTTCGGTATCCTTAAGCCAGGGGATGAGAGGAGGCCTTTCGATTGATGGTTGTCTCGATGACCGCAATGGCAAAAACCGTCCTCTTTTAAGAACTTTTTTTTAATTGAGCATTTTGATGGTAAAAATGGCTTTAGTACACACCCAGCACAAATTGCCAAAAATCAATGGACTCACTCTAATGATAATGTCACTGCTGCTGATCAATATGTACAAATGCTTTTATTATGTGTCAGGCTGAGGAAAGAAAAAGATCAGACATGCATACAGACTCCCTCCTCGTGATGCGTATCCTGTTGGTTCTTCCTTCCTTCCTTCCTTCCTGAGGAAGCGAAAGAATACTCTGAGCCAGATGCGCACAATTGTGCATGTCGCGGCACGTGGTGTCGGGCGTTTTCGCCTCAAGGAAGAAAAAATCCTAACTTGATGGTAAATGAGTCAGGGGGTGACCTCACTTCCTGTTTTGCTTGGAGATGAACGAATCCCGCGATGATGTCACGAAGAGGCAGACGTGCCGTTCTGTGGTGCCGAAGCACTCATTTGACATCTTCCCTAGTCGGGAAAAGGTCAAGTAACGCGACCGATCGCAAGCACAAATGGATCGAACGTCTATTAGTGACCGATTCGTTTCAGTTCACGGCAGAAGGACGATTGGACGTCCGTCATCGTCAATGCCACCGAAAGGGTCAACGTGGCTATGAAACGATTGACGTCGAAAATGGAACACGATGTCGTTGTCGATGGCCAAAGAGGCGTCCGCAGCGCACAAACCGGAGCGTTATAAGAAATCACAACCGCTGCTCCCAAATGTCCACAGGTGTGAATGTTGTTGTGATTGGTCTCCTAGGCAACAGCAGTCGCTGCGTGACCGCCGTTTGCGTGTCCAGTTTCCTCTTCCTGCTGTTCCAGACGTTCTTCCAGATCACCACCGCCACCCTCGCGCCCGAGTATAACTGTAAGAGACGCGTCTGTCCGTCCGTCCGTCCGTCTGACGTGTCTGTCCGCAGGCACGTCCTGGCAAAAGGCGCTGAGTCAGCTGGGCTTGGTCAGGTGAGACGGAGCGCAAACGGCCGAGTCGGGCCCGTCTCCGTTTTTTACGCCCGTTTCGACTCTCCCTCCCTCAGTCTGACGGGAAGCGACGCGGCGTCGGCCGTTCGACACGTCCTCCCGGACGCGGGGGTGCTGCTGGTCGGCCTGCTGGCGTGGAGGCTCGGCACCAAAAGCGGCCCCGAAACACACGCGCAGGTCAAAACGCACACGCCGAGCAGGTGGAAGCTTGTAAATGGTTCTTAACGAGGTTTCTCGCTTATTATTGTGTAACTCTGTAAGCTATTTATGAGCCTAACCTTGTTAAGGAACGAGGCAGACGCAGGCTAACGATCGGCTTTCTGGTCGGAGTCGGTTAACACGATAGCAGACTTCGTCTCGGTCATCGCTCATTTGAGCGGCGTAACGTCACCGTAGTATTGACGAGAACATGCGACGTTCAGGATTGGCGGACTCTCCGCGAGGAAGACGACGGAAGCGCCGGGAAGCGAATCGTGGCCGAACTGGAAGAACTGCTCAGCAAGACCAGGGCGACGGTCGCCAACGCCTTGACCGCCGGGGGAAAACTTCTGCTCACGGTTTTACTGGGACTCACAGGTAACCGGCGAGACAGCGACTCGCACTTCTACTTGATACTACAGTTCTAAAGATGACCCAGTTTGGCGAGGATCCCTCCGTTCTCTCGCCCCTACTTTTACCAGAATTCCACGTTGTGCTAAAAAAAAAACCTATTCCAGTGAATGAGACCTTGAATACAAACGTTAGATTTCCAATTCTGAATTGGCCATTTGACATTGAAGTCGTGGCTCAGGACTGATCACACCGTCTCTCTTCTCCCTGTCCAAACGGCGGCGCCAGGCGTGGTGCTGCCCTCCCTCTCCTCCCTCCCCTACCTGCTTTCCTTTCAGGCGGTGTGCACCTGGTGGTCTTGGAGCGGCGGGTTTCCGCCCCTGCTCTTCAAGTGTTTGTCGCTGATGTCGCTGATTTATTCCGCCGCCCACTTTCTGTTGGTCTACGCCTACCAGCTGCCGTCGCTGCAGGAGGCGTGGCTTCCCGATCATCCCTCGGCCAGGTAAGGCGGGCGATCCAGGAGAACGCGGTCACGGGACTAAAACTAATAGAAGGACGGATCGACGGCGCAGCGTGTTCGGCCTGGTGCCTCTGGTGTCGGTGGACTGCGCCGCCCCCTGGAGGATGCGAGTCAACCCCGAGCTCAGCTGGTTTCACTTCGTCAGCCCTCTGACGCTCCTGACGCTCTACCACGTCGTCGCCGGACTGCGACGGAACCGGGTGAGACGCATCGCTAGCGAGCCGCACCGGATCGTTTTAGGTTGCGGCACTAGTTGTTACATTTCACACATGAGTTTGTTGTAGCCAATCATTTGAATAGTACCTAAATTATGATAGATTTTTTCCATATCTGACAGGAAATCAGGGAACAAACAGACCCAAGAATGCAGATCTCAGAGCAGGTTTTATTGACTAAAGAGGGAAAAGCCTAGGCTTTCGGCGAGGCCCAGAGAGACGTTCAAGCGGCGGGGTGAGCAAGGCAAAGACCTTGCAAGCCAGGATACGTTCCGGGTCCGATTCTTGTCACCGTTTGTTGGAATGCAGGCAAGAGGGCAGAGGCACGGACGAGGAACAGGCTAGAGGCCAAAATCTGCAAGGTCAAAAGGTGTATCGTGATCCGGGAAGGCAGGGTAACTGGTGAGGGAATCTGACCTTTTAGCCAGATTGCCGGAATCACGCCAGCCAAACCGCCAGACCCGCGCTGGCGCAGCTCCAAAGACCCTGGCCGGCAAAATCCCCACAACCTTGCCAAAAGGCCAAACTCCGCGCGTTCACCTTAGTTCACCTTGTACTGACTCCATTTTGAAAGCTGGAAGAAGGCTTCGAAACGCAAGTTGACCATTTATTCAGGTCGAAAGTGATCAAACAGCAAGGCAAACTGCGACAGACCCCGGCGGGGATTCAGGGTCACCATATGACAAGTCAACAAAAGGTTCCCGAGAAAAAATGACAACGATTAGTTAAACATTCAGTCTTTATGAAAGCTGTGGGCAGGAAGAAGGGTGTGTTTGGGCATTGTTAAGGATTATCTTCTATTGCAGTTTGGGCTGTTTAATTCGTGCGTCACAGTTGCTGAGTCACTGTTACTGAGGCAAACGGAGTGGGAGATTTTGCCCGCCTCAGCGTCAAAGGGGCGCTCGGAGCCTTATCAGTCGTGCTATCAGTTGGATTTCGGGCCGGTGTTCCTTATAGGACGGGACGTCCCGCCATTTGTTCTGGACTGTCCTGAAGAACTGATTGGGGGATTTTTTTGTGTTGCAGACGTGGTCTTGCCTATCACCTGGTTGTCAGTGTCAATCTTGCTCAGATTGCGTTGGGCTTCCGTGATCAGAAGGCGTCATGTATTGCTTATGCCTTATGTCAGATATATTCTGCGTATTTTCCTTAAACTATGATATAAATGCTATTTATTTTATATGGAGTAGGTTAGTGTAACCTGTGTGTCAGCGCCATTCCGCGTTCCGCTCCCACCTCTGACCAGGCCGGGATGCGAACCCACGCGCCACGACACTTCCACTCGGCAGGCAAGGACGGTAACCACTGCGCCAATAAAGCTCGAGCCAACGCCGCAGCCTCCACAATGGACCTGCGTTTACCCATTACACTAGAGTAATACAAACAGTCAAACAGGAAATACGAGGAAAGATACTATTCCCTGATTGATTATATTAAGTGTTTTAGAGTAATAAGCAGTGTTGTTAATAACGGCGTTACAATATAACGGCGTTACTAACGGCGTTATTTTTTTCAGTAGTGGGTAATCTAATTAATTACTTTTCTCATCTTGGCAACGCCGTTACCGTTACTGAGGACGGAAAGGCATGCGTTACTATGCGTTACTATATTGGTCGAAAAGTCTGAGGGAGACGGACTCACCTAGACGACAGAGCAGAGCAGGAGTGGGGAGGAAGCTAGAAAGTTGTGACGCCGAGCAAACGCGATGCTAGGTAGCTCCAATAATACATGTTGTAGCCGATAGCCTACAAACTACGCCCGCATGTTATGGTAGATATGGTAGACATGGTAGATAACACATGTACTGTGATATAGATATAGATATAACCAGTGTTGTTAATAACGGCGTTACAATATAACAGCGTTACTAACGGCGTTATTTTTTTCAGTAATGAGTAATCTAATTAATTACTTTTCTCATCTTGGCAACGCCGTTACCGTTACTGAGGCGGGAAAGGCGTGCGTTACTATGCGTTACTAAGTTGGTTGAATAAAAAAAAAAGTCTGAGAGAAACGGACTCACGGGGACGAGAGCAGAGCAGAGCAGGAGTGGGGAAGACGCCGTTCCAACCGCGATGCTAGGTGGCTCCAATAATACCTGACTGCAGCCATAGCCGACAAACTACGCCCACATGACACGGTAGATATCATATTATAGAACTAGATGCAAATGACAGACACTGCTGCACTGCCAACATGTTTTAAGGACTACATGCGTTTGTAAACAGCCGCCATCTTAAAGCAGTAGACCTCTCAGGAAGGCCCTGATGTAGAGATCCTTCCTAGCGAACCTAAGTAATTTTTTAAAATCTAAAATGCTCCTAAATCGGCAAAATCTTAACTTAAATCTATCTTTAAATGATGAAACAGTTTTAAAACTTACACATGTTTAAAGTAGACAGAAGGCAACTAATGCAATAACGGGAGAAATTTTAACAACTTTAACGATTGAGTCACAACTTTAAATGACTTCCACACATAGCAAAGGTTACTAGCTAGTTATCGCAATACCCTTGTGTCTAGTTAAGTGGAGGGTAAAGAATTGGGCTAGGGCCAATTGTCCCCCAAACACTTTAAGCTTCACATTGTGTGACCTGTGTGTTTTTTTTTTGTTTTTTTTTGAGAAAAAAAAATATCACTAGTTACTTTGCCAAGTAACTAATTACTCTTACATTCAGGTAACTGAGTTACTAACGCAATTACTTTTTGGGAGAAGTAATTTGTTACTGTAATTAATTACTTTTTTAAAGTAAAATTAACAACACTGCATGGCACTAAATGCGTTAGTAGACAGCCGCCATCTTAAAGCAGTAGACTTTTTAGGACGGCTCTGTTGTAGAGAACCTTCCTAGCGAACCTAAGTAACTTTTTATCTAAAATACTTCTAAATCGGCAAAATCTTGACTTGAATCTATCTTTAAATGATGAAACAGTTTTAAAACTTTCATATGTCGAAAGTCGAGAGAAGGGAAGAAATGCAATAATGGGAGCAATTTTAACAACTTTTAACAGTTGATCCAGGGTAAAGGGTAAATTAGGGTAAAGAATTGGGCTCGGGCCAATTGTACCAAAAACCTTCACAAAAAACTTCACATAGTGTGGCCAATGTTTTTTTTTTTTTTTTTGAGGGGAAAAAAAAAAAAAGTAATTATCACCAATTACTTTGCCAAGTAACTAATTACTCTTACATTCAGGTAATTGAGTTACTAACGCAATTACTTTTTGGGAGAAGTAATTTGTAACTATAATTAATTACTTTTTTTCAGTAAGATTAACAACACTGGATATAACTAGATGCAAAATGACAGACATGGCACTAAATGCGTTAGTAGACAGCGCCATCTTAAAGCAGTACTTTTTAGGACGGCTCTGTTGTAGAGAACCTTCCTAGCGAACCCAAGTAACTTTTTATCTAAAATACTTCTAAATCGGCAAAATCTTGACTTGAATCTATCTTTAAATGATGAAACAGTTTTAAAACTTTCATATGTCGAAAGTAGAGAGAAGGGAACTAATGCAATAATGGGAGCAATTTTAACAACTTTTAACAGTTGATTCAGGGTAAAGGGTAAATTAGGGTAAAGAATTGGGCTCGGGCCGATTTTACCAAATACCTTCACAAAAAACTTGACATAATGTGGCCAATGTTTTTTTTTTTTTTTTTTTGGGAGGAAAAAAAAAGAAGTAATTATCACCAATTACTTTGCCAAGTAACTAATTACTCTTACATTCAGGTAATTGAGTTACTAACGCAATTACTTTTTGAGAGAAGTAATTTGTAACTATAATTAATTACTTTTTTTCAGTAAGATTAACAACACTGGTAATAAGAACAGTCGAACGGTAAATACGAGAAAAGTTACTATTCCCTTCACTGGAAAACTCTCATACGTTGCTGTGAGGGTTAACAAACTCGCAATGAAGCAGAGGCCTGTGGGTATAGATGTAGGGAGGCTATGATATTGTTCGGGTGGGTGGAATGAGTGACTGGAAGGAAAAACATACAGGCCTGCTGTGGGGCTCTAACAGTTGATTTTATTTGAATAACGTTATTGTCATCATCATCATCATCGGTATCATTTACAATTACAAAATGTGATATGATTTGCCCGAAGGAACCGAAGAAGAAGACAAAGGCGGACGGGAAGAAGCATATGCTTATCAGTTTCCCGTCCCCCATACAACTAAAGACAGGGTTAGGGTTTCAGACATTCAGACATGGTACATACATCAGATGGCCACAAAACTGTACAATAAACAATCTGGGTTTAGTAACTCAGCGTCCAGTCAAGCAGCTCGATCCATTTCAGGGCGTACAAGGTTATGGCTTTGTCATGTCCCTGACATTTTTGCATCTGTTTGCTGTGGGAACATGTTGTTGTGGCTATGTGTGTGGCATTATGTGTTATCACAGCTGGTGTGAGTAGCGACTCAAAATGCTTTTCTTATAAGTCTCTTAGAAGGATCCATTGCTAAGGTGTACATGGTGGCAACAATTGGCGCACACAAAGATCACTGTAACAATTTCATCAGACATGACATCTCCACAGCGAAAAACATGCTTATTATTCGTTTTATACAGTCTCATCTTTTCCATATACTCAGTAAACTAGACATTTGAATCAGGAGCTCGGTAGACACAGCAGATAATTATGTTTTTACGTGTCATGTTATAGGCGTGCAAATTAAAGTCAGAGCCTTTGTTATCTTTAGTAGATAATCCTTAATGTGTTCAAGATTCTTGTAGAGACTCCTGCCTGCTATCACATAGCACTAGCTGCTGTTGGTTGAGGAGCATTAAATGACAGTGAACGTTTTTCTTCTTCTTCAGATGTTGGACGTCGGTGACCCGGCGGCCCACGACCGCGACGTTACGGCCGACGACGGCTCGGTCGGCGAGGGTGTCAGAAGTGACGCGACGGCAGAGAGACGGCGAGAACTCTGGAGAAAAGCGCACGACGAGCGTGACTACGTAGGCCTAGGCTTCGGACGTATACTTGTTATTTTTTGTTCCGATTCGGACCTTGCGTTTGTTGTATTTTCAGCCTCTGGATTCCTCTGACCTCGACAGTCCCTCTGAGTCTTTAGCCCCGCCCACTCAGAGCACACCCTTGGAGTTGGACACGCCTCAATACTCGTTCAGTCAGTCAGGTGAGCGAAACCGATGGTGGTGATAACGTCAAAACGGATTGGACGTCTAGCGCCGGCCACTGACTAACTAGCGGATGCTTTGACATCGATCCAATCATCTTTCTAAAATGTTAATTAAGCTAGTTATGACTCATTTCATGTCAATGCAGTGGCTTAGATGGACAGGTCTTTTCATGTCTGTGCCCTGAATTGAAATAAGTTTATCATATGTAGCCGTCCAATCCATTTGAAGCGGGAGGCCAGCCCGCCAGCTTCAAACTATTGCCGTCAACGGCAGCCAATGAGTCGATACTGTTCGTTATCAACTGAAGGGTATTTTAGTAAACGACTTGCTTTTAGAGCACACAGTGAGGTCTACTGGTCTACTGTCCAAAGATGGCTGACAGTTAGGTTACGTTAGCTCTAGCCTGGCGCCCTCCTATGCCACGTCGGCTCATTTGCCACCAGCCTTCCCATTTAGTTCCGCTCCTTTCGACGTCTATAGACGTCAACGGCAGGGTAAGAGTGAATATGACGCATTGAAATAGCGCATCCTACAATATCAGACACGCTGGAGACGTGCGCGTTTGACGGCGACGCGGGCGGTTGGGGCGAGGACCCGGAAGCGGCGGAGGGAGCCTCGGGCGCGGCTCGGGCGGCGTCGGGCTTCCTCCTGAAACAGAGTTACATCGCCGCCCTGGTGGCCATGATGGCCTGGTCCATCACCTACGTGTCGTGGCTGACCTGCGTGCTGCTGCTGTGGTCGTGCGCCCTGTGGATGACGCGCCAGCGGCGCCGTTACACGCTGGCATCGGCGCCGTGGCTGGTGGCCTACGGCAACCTTCTGCTGCTCCTGCAGTACGTCTTCAGCTTCGCCGCCGTCCGACAAGTGCCGGGACTCTTTCCCAAAAAGGAAGACCCCTGCAGGGAGCTGGCCTCCAAGGTACGCCGGGCGCCCGTTCTCCCGGCGCCGTTCCTGAGAATGTGCCTTTTTTTTTTTGCAGCTGCTGTGTCTGCTGACCTTCTGGATGCTGCTGCGTCAGGCTCGCACGGAGAAGAGAGAGGGACAGAACGACTCCCGGCTGTCCGCCGTGGCCGTCGGCGGCCGAGGTGAGCGATCGGCGACGTCCGCCGCGGCTTTTGTTTGTCCTGACGGCCGCCCTCCCTCTTCAGACGAGGAGAAGATGGAGGAGATTTCCTACGAGAAGGTTCTCCTGATGAAAGGAGGGGTTCAGATGGACGCTCTGGTGGCCGTGGTGACCAGGATGTTTGTCAAATACTGGATCTACGTCTGCGGGACCATGTTCTTCTTTGTCAGTTTCGAGGGCAAAATGGTGCTGTACAAGGTCATCTACATGGTGATGTTCTTGTGCTGCGTGGCCCTCTACCAGGTCAGGAATATTGGGCCGGCCGGCCGGCCGGTTTCAGACCAGAGCGCTGACCTCTGACCGGCGTGTCCGCAGTTGAACTACGAGAAGTGGCGGGCCTTGTTGCGAGGCTTCTGGGTGGCCGTGGTGGTTTACTCCATGCTGGTCCTCTTTCTGATCTACACTTTTCAGTTCCCCTCATCCCTCCACACTTGGACCTACTACACTGGACTTAGCACTCACAGGTCGGTGCGCTCCACCGTCAAACACGGCTTCCCTAACGTCGCCGCTCACAAGTTCTGCCGTCCGTCCAGGTTGGAGGATTTAGGTTTGGAAAAGTTCTCTGTTCCAGTCCTCTTTACAAGGATCTTCATCCCCACAGCTTTCCTCCTGGTGCGGATCAACGACTCTTAAATGTCTATAATAAAGGTCTACCGGTAGACGGGCTTTTTTTCTAGATCGGCCATCTGCCACAACAGGGTAACTGTTATGGTCGCTGTTTAGATGATGATCTTTGTTAATTGTGTTTTTGCTCCACCTAGTGGCCACAAAAGGTAGCAGACGAAAATCTTCCTTTTAATACTGTATTTACATTTATTTATTTGTCTTTCTTAATCAACGCGCTTTAGAAAAAAATAAAAAGTTTAAAAAATGGACTATTTTTCATTTTAGATCGGCCTCGGCATTTGAAAATCCCAACCTAAATACTAATGCTAGCTCTGGTTTTAATTCCACAGGTGTGTATCGTTCACCTGCACTACTTCCACGAGCCTTTCCTCCAGCTGACAGACCTCAAAACTGTGGTGGACACGCACAACAGCACCATCACCAGGTAACGTCTCGTCACGCGTCGTCTGGAGACGCGTCATCACGCGTCTTTTGCGTTTCCTCGGCCGATCTCCAGGTTGGTCCACGCCGAGGGCAGCCTCGCCGACGTGTCGGCGGAAGGAGCTTCTCGGCTCTTTGAGGACAAACGGGAAGGAGACTTGACGTCGGAAAAAGAGCGGCAGGCAAAGTGGAGACCGGAAGAAGAAGAAGAAGAAGAGGAGGAGGATGAAAAGGAGTTCCCGTGCACTTTTGAGGAAGAAAGTCTTTCGGAAAACACCGCGGCATTGGTGTCCTGGAGATTGGTGGTGGACCGTCTCTCCGTCTTGTTCCTGCGACTGCTCCTGTCTCTGCAGCGCCTCCAGCGTCTTCTGTGGTGGCTGCTGGAACTGCACATTGTGAAAATCGTCTCTTCTTACATGATCTGGATCTCCGTCAAGGAGGTCCGCCCCGAGCGTCGCCTCGGCCGTTCCGTTCCGGTCCGGTCCGGTCCGGTCCGGTCCGGCCCGCCCTCCGTCCGTCCGTCCGTCTCACCCCTCAGTCTTTCTTTTTCCAGGTGTGTGTGTTCAACCTGCTGTTTGTGGCGTGCGTGGCGGTGGCGCTACCTTGTCGAGCCTGGCGCCCCCTGCTGGCGGGAGTCTGCACCGTCTGGACCTGCGTGGTGGCCATTTGTAAGATGTTGTACCAGCTCAACATTGTCCAGCCCCGCACGTTCAATTGCACAACGGTAGCGTCCGTCTCCTCCGAGTTCGGATTAGTGCGAGAGCGGTTCGGAGAGTCGCGTATCTGTGTTTAGCCAGGTAACTCCACTAGCGACCTGTCTACCTCGAGACTGTACGCCGCTCCCGTCGACCCCGCCCAGTGGGTGGGCCTTTTCAAATACGAGGGCAAACTCCTGGACTACTTGAGGGTGAGGAGGGCTAAAGTCGCCCCAGCCTTTTGATCCTTCCTTAGGCGTGACGTGAAATTTGTCTCGGCAGCCCAACCTGATGCTGCTAGCGCTGTTAGCTTTCGAGGTGACCGTTTCCAGACATCAGCAACTCTACCGTCTCCGCTCCGACAAAGTCCCGCCGCCGAGCAGAACTCTGTTCCACGACGTCGACAGGCGCGACCTGGACCGAAACGTGACGAGCTGCGCCAAATACTTCCTCAACTACTTCTTTTACAAGTTCGGACTGGAGGTG
Source organism: Corythoichthys intestinalis (assembly GCF_030265065.1). Taxonomy (NCBI): domain Eukaryota; kingdom Metazoa; phylum Chordata; class Actinopteri; order Syngnathiformes; family Syngnathidae; genus Corythoichthys; species Corythoichthys intestinalis. The sequence goes on along the minus strand of NC_080414.1, from coordinate 375,297 downwards.
AGACGCCGGCGACCCGCGCCGGTAAACCGTCTGGCTCCACGGGCTTTCCGTCTGCGCGTCAGACCTGCTTCCTGTTGGCGGTCAACGTGATCGGTCAGCGGATGGATCTGTTCGCCGTGGGCCACGCCTTCGGGCTCATCGGCGTGCTGTCCAGGCGCAGCAGGGAGCGAATGGGCCAGGTGTGGCCAAAGTACTGCTACTTCCTGTCGAGCCTCTTGTGCTTCCAGTATCTGCTGTGCATCGGATTCCCGCCCGCCGCCTGCAAAGGTGAAAACCGAACCGGCAGAAATACGCTGGGTGGGGTTTTTCGTTCCCTCGGTATTTCGCCCATTAACCCTTTCGTGCACCAATTTTGATTGCTTTATGTATTTGAGCCCCGACAAGGCACTCTTTGCTCGCCATTGACGGCGCTAGACGTCCAATCCACTTGGACCGGGAGGGGCGAATGAACGCTCGTTTGCCCGATGAAGACAAAGTTTTCCATGTTTTTTGCATTTTTTTTCACAACTTGCTATTTTTTGGTGTTTCAGTTTTGCTTTGTTTTGGACCACTGAGTAACTTGCTTTGACACTGCTTGGGAAATAAGCTAGTACGGACTTAATGCATGGACTTGGATTTTGATATGAGTTTATCATTAGAAGACGTCCAATCCGTTTGAAGCGTTAGGGTTTGTAGATGAACCTGTGAAGGCGTTTTGAGTCTGCTACGTATCTCATCTCAGATTATCCGTGGCGGCCGCCGACGTCAAACGTGGACTCCAACGTGGTGAAGTGGCTTTTCCTGCCGGATCACCTGACTCCGCCGAACCCTCTCTTCCTCTTGTGTAAGTCCGTCCGGGCGTTCCTCTCCGAGGCCGACCCGCGCCGACGTTTGCGCGCTCGCCACAGACGACTTCCTGCTGGTGCTGGGCGCCTCGCTGCAGCTTCAAGTCTTCCGGGACGAGCGCGACGCGGTTTTCCGGGCGTCGGCGGGGGACAACGACGAGCCGGACGGCGAAGACGCCGACGATCCCGTCGGGAGGCTCCGTCTCTGCGCCGTCCCCGACTTCATGCTGTGCAGGCGAGCGACGCTCCCTTCCCGTCTCTTCCCGTCCCTCCCCAGATGTTTGACCTTCGGGACCTTCTGCGCAGGTCTTACCTGGATATGATGAAGATCATCATTTTTAGCTACATGTTCTGGTTCGTGCTCACTATCATCTTCATCACCGGAACCACCAGGTGAGGCCATCGAAGCGCGATTAGCGACAGCTCCTTCATTTCCTGTTGATTTCGGGTCACTGTTGGTTTTGGGCCATATTCGGCTCACTTTCTCATTAACTCGTCGACGGCGCTAGACGTCCAATCTATTTTTCTGTGGGTGATAAAAAAGGTGGATGTTAGGTCCAAAATTTGGTGAAAGATGTTGATTTTTTGGAGGGGGCGATAAAAATGTTAGTTTTTTTTTTTTCCCAAAATGTGAATTCTTGGTCGTAAAGGTTAAAATCAGGTCCGATTTTTGGTTCATAAAGATTTGGGAGATTTTTTTCCCTTACGTATGTTGGATTTTTGCTAAAGATTTTTTGGGTGGGTCAGTTGTTTCTTTAGTCAAAAATGCTGAATTGCCTCTCCCAGTCAAAATGGATTGAACATTTATCGCCGTCATTTACAGCCAATGAGTTGATTCTTCAAAAGAAATAAATACGTTGGCTTTTACAGCCGACTGCGACCCTCTGAAAAGAACCCGATCGGGGACGTCCCTAAATAACAGTCAAAAAGTGCTTCCGCTTTAGTTTTTGTCGGCGCTACCTCTTGCAGGATCAGTATTTTCTGTATGGGCTACCTGGTGGCGTGCTTCTATTTCCTGTTGGTGGGCGGAGACCTCCTGCTTAAACCCGTCGGTTCCATCCTGGTTTATTGGGACTGCCTGATTGGCTACAACGTCTTCGTCATCACCATGAAGAACGTCCTGTCCGTAAGTTCGTCTCCGTTGTCTCAAAGTAGTCCCGGAAATGGAGACGAACGCTTTTCAACCTCCGCAGATCTTGGCCTGCGGTTTTATCAAGTCGTTGGTTGTCAACCACTGCTGGCTGGTTCAGCTCTTCAGCCTGGCCTGCACCATTCGCGGATACGCCAAGCGTAAGAACGCCGTCCGTCCGTACGTACGTGGCGCCGGCCGCCTCGTTTCACTCGCGTGCGTGCGTGCGTGCGTGTGGTGACGGCAGCGGAGCAGCAGAGCAGTAAACAATGCGAACTGCCCAGCGACGAGGCGGGAATCATCTGGGACGGCGTTTGCTTCTGCTTCCTCTTGCTGCAACGGAGGGTCTTCAGGAGTCATTACTTCCTCTACGTGGTTTTAGACCTGCAAAATACACAACTGCTGGCCTCAAGGTAAGAACCCTTGAGACACATTTATTCTGACACTCGGCCGCGTGGAATCGGCTGATGCCGATGCCGGCCCGATAGCACGTTCTTTGAAAAAAATGTCTTTTGAAAAAAAATCTTTTCATGCAAAATGACTGCATACTCACTCGGATGTGAAGTCATCGCTACCACGGTTCGGTCAGACACGGCGTAACTCGTCGACGTGCAATCCGTTTGAAGCGGAAAGCCCGTCAGCGAACGTTTTTCGTTATTCGGCGCCACGGAGAAAACAGTGGCGTCTGTTTTGTAGGGGGGCGGAACTTTTCGAGGCATCCACCGTCAAAGCGGTGAGGGCGAGACTGGAGGTGGAGAAGATGTCCATGGACCTGCTGAAGAAACAGTTAAGACTCCTTGAGCGCGCCTCTCCAAAATGGGACACTTCAACTGTCTGTTTACCGGTGTTTCAGGATGGAGAGGATTAAATGTCGTCAGCAGAAGTTCCGCAGAGGAAAAGAGAAAATGCTCAGTTTGAGCCAAAAGAGCGACGGTGCGCACGTGTCGGTAGCCTAACCAACGACGCCGGCGCCTCAACTTTATTCCTTCCTTCCTTCAGCTCCGGAAAAGTCGAAAGGGAAAACGCAAGGGGATTGGTGGAGACCGTGGGTCAACCACGCCTCCAGTTAGTCACGTCACGCTCCGATCCGCGGCGCCCCCTGCCGTTTTTGTTGAAACTAAAGCGCTGTGTCCGCCGCAGTGGTAAGGAGCGGCGACTACTTCCTGTTTGAGAGCGACAGCCAGGAAGACGAGGAAGAGAAAAAGGATGAGGAAAAAGAGGAGGAAGACCAGGGTCCCGACAAGTCTGCTTTTCAGGTGCTCTACCACCTCCCGCTCATCTTTGCGTCCTGCTTCGATGGAAATGGCAAACAATCTCCTCTTCCTTGCCAGTTTGTGTACCACGCCTGGATAACAGACTCCAGGACCGCCTTGCGAGCTCGCCACAGCCAGAAGAAAGGGAAGAAGCCCAGGCTGAAGACGAGGACCTCGTCGTGCGATCGAAGCGGAGGAGAGGAGAAGTCAAGTACTTTTCCTCGAGCAGAGGAAATAAAAGTACTGGAACAAAAGAATGACTCTTCTTTCCTTTCCAGCGTGCGGCGCCACCGAGGATTCTGAGGACGATGCGGAAGGGAACAAGGAGGACGGACCGGGTAGCGGGAGCTCCACGTCGTTTTCGTTAATATCTCAAATTCATTTTCGGAAATGCAAAGTCCTGTTTTTCTACCAGACACGGTCTTGCATCGGGCCGCCAACATCCTTCGCTTCTGCTGGGTTCTGTTATCGGCCCTGCTGGACTCCTTGACCTCTTGGCTCTGCGGTTTGTGTCGCGAACACGTAGACATCTCCACCGTCCTGCGCATCGAGCGCTGCATGCTTACCCAGCAGGCCAAGCAGGTACGGTACGGTTTGAAGACCGCCGACGGGGACCGGTCCGAATCATCCGCTCGAGTCTCCCGCTGGTGTTCTCAGGGTCAGGTGCCGTCCAGAGAAGCCATCCACGTGTACTACCAGGAACAGATGATGAGGAGTTCCGCTGAATTAGGAACTGACCTTGACATTCCCGAGGGAGAGGGCCAGACGGCGGATCCGGAAGAAGAGCAGACCTCGGAAGCGGGATGTGGACCCTCGCTCGCTTCGAGAGACGGAATCGAAGCCCAGACCTTCGCGGTTCTCCCGAGAGAGGACTGCTCAGAATGTCTCGCGGCCGCCAGAAGCCGCCGCCGCCGCCCCCGCCGCCGAGCAAAACTGAGTAGGATGAAGAGAGTGGCGTCGTCTTCGTCTTCAAGCGAAGACGACCACAGGTGGGTCCCATCATGTTGACGGGCTTCTAACGGCCAGGACGTAAATACAAACATAGCCTCACCCACTTCCAGGGCCGCCTGCCCCAGCTCTCAAACGTCCCCCCCTTCCTACAGCCGCGCTCTGGGTTTGGACCTCCAAGACCCGGAAAGTGTACAGGACAGTTCCAAAGAGGCAACGCGCAGGACGGCGACAGGACAAAGAAGGGAGCCGTTACTCTCTGCTCGCGCCTCCGCTTCCTGTCTGTTGGCGTCACGTCCTCAGGAGCTGACGGCGAGTGAGCTGCTGAAGAACAGGTGGGGATCCGCCTTCACCTGCCCGACTTAAGGGCGCTTCATATTTGGATTCTCTTTTGAGCAGGACTTTCCAAAATGCAGAGCTAGAGGCATCAGATGGTTTCTATCGCGACCAACCTCAGCTGCTCCAGCTATGCTACGCCTTCTACAACATTCTGGCTGCCAGGTAACATCCACGAGTTCTCTCCACAAACAAGAACCACTAGGGACCTTTCCAACTCCTTACTGACTGTCCCAGGTCAGAGACGGTGTGCTACCTGGTCATCGTCTTGAACCACATGGTATCTGCCAGCTGTCTAACCTTGGTACTTCCCGTTCTGGTGTTTCTGTGGGCAACTCTCTCTGTTCCGCGACCCAGCAAGACTTTCTGGATGACGGCCATCATCTACACTGAGGTTCACACCGTACCTCGTGCTGTTGTGTCGATCTTTTGATCTTTTTGGCAGTCAACTTCCAGTGCAAACTTTTATCATCTTCTTCACCTTTTCAACTGATAAAGAAGTGCTATCCGTCTCCATCCTCAGGTCACCATTGTGATCAAGTACTTTTTCCAGTTTGGGTTCTTTCCCTTCAACCAGAAACTAGAGGTGGACCGCTCAAAGCCCTTCCACCCACCCAACATCCTGGGGGTGGAGAAGAAGGAAGGCTACGTGCTTTACGACCTGCTGCAACTGCTTGCTCTCTTCTACCACCGAGCCATACTCAAGGTTTGCTAACGCACTCGCTGACCCTTCCGAACGCTGACTCTGAGATTTGTTTTTCTCTTGGACCCAAATCAGTGCCACGGACTTTGGGACCAGACCGTCTCCGCCGACCCTAAAAGTAACCTCGAGGACCAAGCAGAATTTAGCCACGCTTCCACGCCCGTCGACACAATGCCCTGGCGTGGTGTCGGGCAGACCCGATTAAGCCCCGCCCAGCTATACTCGCCCGCAGGTGAAGTGGAAGGCGTCTCCGAGGAAGCCGACTGAGCCAGGCGATCCAAATCAGATGTCCGGAAAATATGCGGACTAAACATTGAACGCTGTCGTTTTTAGGCAGCCCGAGATCCATAGACCAGCTCAGCAAGTTGGAGCTGCTCCTGGAGAAACTGATGGAACTCTCCATTCGTTGCAAGCAGTACTGCGTTAGCAGGTAGGCCAAAGCTCAGCGGTAACCGCCATTGCCTTTACGCCTCCGACGACCAAACTCTTCCAGGTGCGAGTCTCTTTACGCTCCGGTCAGTCAGTTCTTCCAAGCTCTGGTCCAACCGGAATACAGTGCCGTCACAGACGTTTACGTCCTCATGTTCCTGGCGGACACCGTCGACTTTGTTATCATCGTCTTCGGCTTCTGGGCCTTCGGGGTACGATTTTGCGTCTCGCCTCGGCAGCGCAAACCCGATGACCCGATCTTGATTTATTTATTTTTTTGTTCTAACTTCTCAGAAACACTCAGCAGCCGCTGACATCACTTCCTCCCTGTCAGAGGATCAAGTTCCCGAAGCGTTCTTGGTCATGGTTCTGATCCAGTTCGGTAGGTGTGAGCGTTAATCGGCCTTTGTCTGTTTGTCTCACTGTCCGCCAACGTCCACAGGTACCATGGTGATAGACCGAGCTCTGTATTTAAGAAAGACCGTGCTGGGAAAGTTGGTCTTTCAAGTGATTCTGGTATTGGGAATCCACTTCTGGATGTTTTTCATCCTTCCGACTGTCACTGAAAGGTAAAGAATTGTCTCCAACGATTCCCCTTTTCCAGCGACAAAACCGCTCTTACACAGAAACTGTTTGTTGCTCTGACTGTCACCAGACGCTTCAACCACAACTTGGTGGCTCAGCTGTGGTATTTCGTCAAATGCATTTACTTCGGCTTATCGGCGTATCAGATTCGCTCAGGTTATCCGACCCGGGTTCTTGGGAACTTCCTGACCAAGAGCTACAACTACCTCAACCTCTTCCTTTTCCAGGGGTAACCGATCACCGCGGTCCCTAACTTAGGTGCCTAGTTGTTCTTCGCCAGTTCACCATTTCCCACCCGTAGTTTCCGTCTAGTTCCTTTCCTGACCGAGCTGCGGGCGGTGATGGACTGGGTTTGGACCGACACCACCTTGTCTCTGTCCTCCTGGATCTGCGTGGAGGATGTTTACGCCCACTGCTTTGTCTTAAAGTGCTGGAGAGAGTCTGAGAAGGTCCGGACTGTTCAAAAACTAAACCGTGAGCCTGCGGGGCCCTAATGTCTGTTTTCCCGCGGTCTTCAGCGATACCCTCAGCCTCGTGGGCAGAAGAAGAAACGAGTGGTGAAGTACGGTATGGGAGGCTTGATCGTTCTGCTGCTGATCTGCATCGTCTGGTTTCCTCTGCTCTTCATGTCCCTTATCAAGTCTGTCGCCGGGGTCGTCAACCAACCGCTGGACGTTTCTCTGACTGTCACTTTAGGAGGCTTTCAGGTAAGCGCGCGCTTGGCCTTAAACAGCCAGACCGATGATGTTGATGAATTGACGCGCTGGTCCTCGTCAGCCTATCTTCACTATGAGCGCGCAGCAAAATCAGCTGAAAGACTTGACGGAGGAGGACTTTAGAGCCTTCGTTAGTTCCTACAGTTACACCCCAGTAAAGCCTCCTCTGAACGCACGTTCTCATTGTTTTGAACAAGACCGTCTGAATTGTCCCCCCCCCCCCCCCCCCCCCAAGAGCGCTTTGCAGTTTCTGGAAGCGTACACCCACGAGGATGTGACGGTGGCTGAGCTACAAGGTAGCAGCAACTCTCTGTGGACCATCAGTCCACCGAGCAGACGATACCTGAGCCAGGTGCTCAACCTGGACCACTTTCCCCTGACCTTGTCCTGGACTGTTCAGAGGTCGCATTTACTTCCTTCATAAACAACAAACACCCCTCCGAGGAGTGAAATGAACTCCCTCGTCTTCTGTCTAAAACCAGGAACTTAAGTCTCGGGGCGAAAGCAGAGCTGGCCTCAGGTAAACACGTGACCTACCTGAATGATCAGACTCGACTGGAGCTGATCCAGCTGCTGAATGGTACCAGAACACTTCCCGTGTGAGTGATAGAGCGTTTGTCATCGTAGCTAGGCGCGCTAAGGTTTTTGCATGAGCTAACCGGACATTTGTGTGTTCTAGCGTGATTGACGGAGTGTTGCCGTCGTTCTTACGAGCGCCCAGCGATTCCAACGCCAAACCCATTGAGCAGCTCTACCCAGGTTTGTAGTCCGGAGGAGGAATCTGTATTTTCCAAAAAATAACGTGTTCCCCTTGCCCCAAATGACTGTATTATCCGGAACACAAATCCAACTAGTCCCCATTCCTGAGTATAAGTCGCGGGCAAGCCAAAGTATGGAAAAAAAATAGTCCGTAAAATACAGTAGTCCCTTTTCATCAGCGGCACACATTTGTACTTCTAAAGATGAACCTGCGCTCTGTTTTGTTTCCCGTCAAATCAGACGGCTGCTACAAGGACATTTTGTTGTCCCTCGAGCGAACGGCCAACGAGAGCCGGGAGATTCAGGAATGGTGGATTGTCGACCAACCGGCCTCCGGCCTCGTCCGTTTGGGAGGCGCCGCTTCATCGGACAACGGGAGAGAGGCGGGGCTTCAGCTCTTTGTCTTCAGCGACAAAGTCAGTCCGCCCAGTCTGGGCTTCCTGGCCGGATACGGGTACGCTACAATCATTCGTACGGTAACGGGACACCGAGGCACCGGCGGCGGATTCAGACTCTGGGAGTTGTCTTGCAGGATTATGGGATTGTACGCTTCGGTGGTGTTGGTCATCGGAAAGTTTGTACGGGAATTTTTCAGCGGAATCAGTCACTCCATCATGTTCGAGGAGCTGCCCTGCGTCGACCGCATCCTCAAACTTTGCACAGACATCTTCCTGGTAGCGCCGAATTTTTTGTCGCCGCATTTCTCGAAAGACCGGCAAGTCATACCGTCTGTGTTTCTTAGGTGCGAGAGACGGGGGAATTGGAGCTGGAAGAGGAGCTTTACGCCAAACTCATCTTCTTGTACCGATCGCCAGAGACTTTGATCAAGTGGACCAGGCGCTGACGGACGGAACGCGACCTCACCGGGATTCCGTTTCAATCTTACGAGAGCGGCAGGTGACGGAGAGTCTCCGGATGACCTCGCGCTCTTCTTCGGAGGTCCCTCCCTCCCTCCCTCCCAAATATGTTCATGTCGTAAAGCTGCGGAACTGGAAACAAAATGAATACTTCTGGAAAATGTCGGACATTTTTTCACTGACTGTTCAAGCACTGAATTGGGAAAAGTATCATGAAATGTTAATAAACTTTCAGAACTGGAATTCTGATTTGTGAGGAGTGAAGTCACAGCGGCATGTAGCACTTCTGCAAAATGATAAGACTTGCCACATTTCTCAAAACACAACTTTATTAGTAGTGAACGCATTTGCGATTAGCTCAACATGTCATCAACTCTTGTCACGAGTTCATTTTCTTCTCCTTTGACCCGCCGGTCAGCCCTGACGTCGTTGCCCACCGATCGGACCCGTTCGTTCCTCGTCGCTCCGGCAGAATTGATTCCCGTTGGTAGCCATTCGTCCAATGTAAAGCGGCGGGTTCCGGCGGCTGCAGTAGCAGCAGTCCCCTGAACCAATTTTAGCCGGGAAATTGTATTCCCATTGTGTCATTGTGTGTGCGCGTGGCTACCTGAGCTACGGCAAAGTGGTGTGCTAACCAGAAGGGAAATGCGGATTGAACGGACGTGGTTCTCTGTCTTTGGTAGCTTTCCCTGAGTGGACTCTTTTCAACACAAAAATAGAAATATAGAGCGACAAAGGCTTTGCAAAATAAACACTTTTCTCTCTAGCATATTACACAATGCAAAAATATAAATATCAGCTCTGACCGACGGACAAATGAAAATCAAGCAGCTGAGGGGAAGGTGCTCGCGTCTTTCTAAGCGTGTTATCTCTAAAGGGAATGTTGACATTTGGACGGTTTGTCCTCTCATAGCACGGTTAGGGTTAGGGTTAGGGTTAGGGTTAGCTAACCTAACCTTACTTTTAGTGGTCCCTAACTTTTGACCAATCACGAACGGTAAAGCCGACTTCCCTTACTCCTTTACTAAACCTAACCAAAACCCCCCAAACCATTAACCCTTACTCTAAACATTGGCGCTAACCTTAACCAGAATTCTTAGACCTTGCCACTATTTAACCTAAAAAGTTGTTAAACCCCTACCCTTAGCCAGCTTCTAAACTTAACCCATTCCTCCACGAGGGGAATTCAGCACAGAACTATTATTATTATTATTTCTCACGACCTTGAAAAGAAATAGATGTTATTGGTCGACAGTTAGGGACCACTAAAAGTCAGCTTTCCCCAACATTTGGTTTTGTTTACAAAATACAACAGTTCAATTGCCCCATTTCCTACACCCAAAACAATTGGACTTGTGTTTGCCAAAACCTGAGGAAAATTTTCAACAGATTAGGGAGGAGCTTCGCTAACGAGCGTCCACGTCCTCACCTGATTGCTTCTGATTTGCGTCACCCGAATCAGCTTTTCGGTTCTCGTCTTCACGAGACGGTCCGTTTCCTTGGTTTTTGTCTCCGTCGCCTAATGTCTCCTCGTCTTCATCGGTTCCTCGGTTCTCGTCAGCGACTCGTTTGCGATGGACGTCTGATGAAGGACGGTTATTGTCGTCTCGTGTTTGGCTTGTGTTCAGGTCACGTGACGGCGTCTCCATCTCATTCGAACGGTTCATGTCAATCTCAGGTTTTGAATCAATGTCCTTGTGATATAATTGCTTCTCGTCCTCCGGTGGTTGTTTCTTGATCAGGTCAGGCTTTTTTTCGTTGTCTGATTGGTTCCTGTCAATTTCCCGTTTTTGATCATCATCTGACCGCTTCCTGTTCAGTAACTGGTTCCCGTCTCGGTTTTTGTCAGTCTCATCTTCACGATGGTGGCGATCTGACCGGTTCTTGTTAATATCACAATTTCGATCCAGGTCTTCCTGACCTGCTCGGCTCTCGGTCAAATCCCCCACTAGCTTCTCGTCTTCATAAGACGACCGGCTCTCGTCTTCGTCCCGCGTGGAGTTCTCGGGCGACGGGTTTCGGTCGGCGCCGCGCGACGGATTCTCTTGGTCTTGGTCGCATTCCTCGTGTTTAAACATCAAGATGGAATTGTAAATCTTGAGGGCGGGACCCAGTTTGATGGACATGATACTGACGATGTCTCGCTGAGTGAGGAGAAGGAAGGCCTTCCCGTCAATTTGCTGGACAGAGACAGAAGACGACAGGGTGACGGCAATGTCGTAACGGAGCCGATCCCCCGACGGCCGGTCTCCTAACCTCGTCGTCGAATTGTTTGGCCGAGTCCTCGCAACCGGGAAGCGACTCCACGAAGGCGCACACCTGAAAAAGTCGGTTCCCTTTGACCTTCGGTCGCAAAATGAAGGGACGGGGAAAAAAAAGGTCACCATACCTGCCGCACGCTCCAGCGGCGGACGGCGCCGGCGCGGACCCTGGTGACCCCCGGCAGAAGTTTACGGTGTTGCTCCCAGCAGAGCGACGGGTCGCGGGCGGTCGGGGCCGACGACAGGAAGACCGACTGATGGAGGAACTCTGGGGCCGGGAGGCGCGCGACCGTCACGTCCACATCGACGGGATGTGACGACGGAATACCCTACCTGGACCGCGGGCCGGAATATTAAGTTCCGCCTCTTCCTGTTTGACCTGCGGGAACTTGGACTTCCTGGGAAGCGGGTATCAAGCGTGTTGGTTATGTCCGAATTGTAATTGCAAAAGAAACATCTCTAACCTGTCTGACGTTCTTCTTCTTTTGGCCAAAGGGGAATCGCCGGACTCTGCGGTCACCTCGCCGCTCTCCCTGCTGCAAGCGCGCCATTATCACACGGCCGTTTGGCTTTTTCAAATAAACGAGGCCAAATCCGAGTTACCCTTCCGAACGGTCGCCGGCTTGATGAGCGACGGCTCCGCCGAGCCGATCGGGAAGCAGCGGCTCCTTGCGCATATTCATCTCCGAGTACGGACATCCGAAGGCGCTGGGACGCAAAGGCGGACGCTTTTGCGGGTAGCTGACAAACGGCGATGGCGGCGTCTACCTGTGGTGTCCGTTGTATTTGGCTCCTTTGATGTGCCCCACTCCGCGGCAGCCCAACGTGGGACACGCGCCCTGAGAGTGCGAGGGGGACGCCGACCAGTCCGGAGGCGCCTCCAGCGGGTGACCGGTGCGCTGACACCAACCCGCCGGATGGAGGTCGGCCAGGTCGGCGTCGCACCACGCGTCGAAATGATGAGACCAGCCGTCGTAGTGCACCTGCGCCGCGTTTGGTCAGCTACGGACGGACAGGTAGGACGAGGCCAGGCGTCCGTACCTTGACTCTGTGCTCTTCGATCGCCGTTATGGTGGCCACTCGAATCAGCACGGGGTTCCTCTTATCCACCGCTTCCAGTCTTTGGTCGATCCGAAAACCGTGCGGAGCTCTCTGATGGGACACGCGAGTCGTCGTCACGTTTAGCTAACGGCGGTGACCGTAATTTTCGAATTTAGGTCGCCGTTTTTTTCCCCCCAAGTTTGGCCGGTGGTGCGACTGATATTCTGGAACTTTGAAAAATACGCTTTCTTTTTACTTTCTTTGTAGTGCGTTTTTTGGCCGCTCCGTCAAAAAATAGGCTACTTGTCGTTGTTTCCTTACCGTGGTAAAAGCCGCTCTCGGGGCAGCTTTGAAACCCGAATCTCGCAGGTATTCCTCCCAGGTAAAGTTCTCGGGATCGGGGTGACCTGAAGGTCGATCCGCGAATATAGATTTGACTCCCAACTTTCGGGCGGCGGCGGCGTACCGTGCGGCGCGGTCAAAGGTCGTCCGTGTTCCTCGCACCACCCGACGGGACGGATCAAAGGACTGGCGCTATCGCACCTGGGATGACAAAAATACACGACAAAGTCGTTCCGGCGCTCGGCGCGGCCCGACCGCGGGCTCACCAGTAGTCGTACGAGTTGTCCCAGTTGTCAAAATGGACCAGAACGCGATCGTCCGCCACGTCGGCCACCGACGCCACGCACACCAGGCTCGGATTTTTTTGGTCCACCGCCTCCAACTTCATGCCCACCTGAAAGTCGCACGACTTGACGACATAAAGACACAAAGGTAAGCGGGCGCGCAGACGCGCGACACGGACAAACGGACGTCGGCTTACTGACCGCCGCGCGACAGGGGAAAATCTCGGGAGGTGCGGCCTGAGCTCCGGTGGACCGCAGGTACGACGACCAATCGAAATCGCTCTCACTGTAACCTAGAGACAGTTTGCCAAACGGGCGGTCGGGAAGGCGCTCGTAGCAGAGGGGGCGGCGCTACGGGCTTCACCTTTGGGTGGGTGGAGCCTGCGTTCGACGCGGCGACACCAGCCCGCCGGTCGGATGTCGGCCGAGTCGAAGTTGACCCAGAAGTCGTAGCACTCCGGGTAGCCGTCGAAATGGACGCGCAGACGACAGCCGATCACCTGCCGCGTTTGTCCGAGAAACCGTTGAGTTTAAACACCGTTGACGGCGAGAGACGTCCAATCGTGTCGCTATTAATATAACTACAACTCTTTATCCTTCTTAACGTTCTCTGAAATTCCGAAAATCTTATTTGTTACACTCAAATATTCTAGCCATTTGACCAAAAGCTCAACTTTTTCACCAAATGCCATTTCATTATTAGGGTCCGAGCACTAAGTGTGCGAGAGCCCTATTGTAATGCAAGGGATTCCTATTTTTATGTTCTCGGCAAATAAAAATGGCCAATTTGGAGGCCTGAACATGCTCGAAAACTCGCCAACATTTGCACATACGTGCAGCTTAGCTTAAATTTCAATTATTTTACAACGTTGCAAAAAAAAACAAAAAAAATGGCTCAGTGGCGCCCCTTTGAATTTTTAAAAAAGGCTTTTCCATTTATGTTTTTTCAACGTATAGCGATTAATTTTGGGCAGTGGATACATTGTGCAAAACGGCTCCAAGAAGTCTCCTGCACCAATATTCCAAACCCAACCGGAAATCGGGTATTTTGGATTGAATGTGAATTTTTTATCGGTAAACAGGGTGCACATTTGAGACCTTGGTGCCTAGAGTGTTAGTTGGATCCTCCTCAAAATGGGTGAGAATGCTGATGAGACATATGAGCTCTTGTGGGGGGGCGTGGCTCAGTGGTAGAGTAGTTGTCCCCCAACCCAGAGGTTGTAGGTTCGATTATCCGCCCTGATGAAGTGTCCTTGAGCAAGATACTGAACCCCACATTGCTCCTGGTGCTGCGTCACCAGTAGGTGGGTGACGAGATAGTGTAAAGCGCTTTGAGGGCCTTGAAAGGTGGAAAAGCGCTATACAAGTGTAACACCATTCAAGTTAGCAAAATGGTGAGTTTTCATTCAAGGGCCTGAACTGGGCAGGGTGCCAAAGTTTTTTTTGGCAAAACACAAAATGACTAATAACTCTAATTTAACATGTACTTGATGTATCCCAGCCTGAACTCGACTGCATTGAAATATTACCCATTAGGCCTGGCGCCCCCTGCTGGGAACATAAAATGGCCTTCCTTTTTTACGAGACCGGCTCCTCCTGGAAGGGTAAAAAAATATATTGACCTCCAACCTGTTTCAGGGGTGCCTGATGAAAAATATTGAGATTTGTTTGAAGCAGAGGGGTCCAAATAGGAAAGTGAAAATGACCATCCCAGTTTTGTCTCGTCACAAATTTTGAACAGTCATAACTTGGCAGACATACCACATATCTGAGCCAAACATCCCGTGCTTCGTAAGAGTTGTACCCCGAAGGGTCCTGTACGGCTTATTGGCATCAACGCTACAGCGCCAAGTAGTGGTGACAGAAAGTCACTCATTTTACTTATACATGTCCAGTTATTTTCAGGTTCGTCATTGTAGTTTCAAGACCTTTTGTAATACTACATTTTAAGGCTCATGTCCACGTGTCTCTGTCTGTTGCCACGCCGACGCTTTGTTTGTCATTAAAAGAAGTATATTTTTTTCAGGGACTTAGGCAGCTTATAGAGCTACGGAATTTGGCACACTAGGTCGAATTGGCTCAATTAGAAGATTCCCTTTATGTTTTGAGTAAGGGGGTAGCTGCACAGCTCAGGAGCACCTCCTTTTTGTAGTACTCTCTTCAATAGGTTTTTTTTCTCCTAGGTGAGTGAATGTATTTCTAGTCCCCCCCTAAAAAGAGGCAATTTTCGAGCATGTTAGGTTCACATGAGATGATTAGCGGGGGACGATCTGCCACCACCTCGATCCGCGTACTGTCCGAGTTCGCGTGACGTCCGAGTTGCGCCAAACTGCGAGGGCCCGTTCAGTCCTGCTTGCAGGCCTAGTTGTTATTTTTTTAAGCAAAATCTAACGTTTTTTATGTCTGAGAATTCAACATGATGACAACAAAATAAACATTTCAGACCAAAAATCAAAAATATTTTCACCATTTTTGAGTGAAAATACAACACTGGACCGAAACACGCAACCCCACCGACCTGAAACGGATTAGACGTCTATCGCCGTCAAAGGTTTTGCGCTTTGTTACCTCGGCAACAGTCATGACGCAAAACATGGAAGGATGCAGCGGGTCGATTCCTTCCAGCTTCATTCCGACTTTGAAGGCACTCTTTTTGGTGGGAAATCCCTGAAACTGCGCACCAGGGAAGCAGGCGTGCAGGCCATGACGCACACATGCAGCTGTCACCCAAGTGCCTTCATTTTTTTTTTTCTTTTGTTACCTGCGTAAAGATCTCCAGGGGAGCCGCTTGGGCGTTCTGCTGCTTCAGATAGTGTTGCCATGACCACAAACGTCTCCTCCCACTCACTAAAAAAACCAGACCATAAGGCTGTTTTTTTTTTTTTTTAAAGAGAACATAAATATTCTCTCCATTTTTGGGGGTGATAAGAAAAAACAGTCCCCCCATTTGAAGCTTCAAATAGATGCGCGTGCATGTGTCAAATACCTGGAGAGCTGCTAGTTTTGTTCTTCATCTTTTTGGGGTGCATGCATATATCTCGATCACGTCAAGTCTTCCAGTGGAAAAGGGGGGAAAAAGCAGAGTTGAAAAAATGAGCATGCATAAATCAGAAGAAAAAGCAGACGATTCCACTGAAATCTCCCTTTAACGGACGAATTCATCAGAAACGATCACCTTACTTAATGGCGCTACACGTCCAATCCATTCGGACGGATGGGACGTCTAGCGCCGTCATTAGTACTGAAAGCAACAACTTCAAGTGGAGATGGATGCATGGACGGGTGACAAACTCTTTTCGAATAATAAAACGCCACGTGACTGGACGTCTATCGTCAATGACAGTGAAAGAGTTACAAAAACAAAATAATAATAATAATAAAAGAGTTTTTTGGTTTTATTTGTATTGAGAATAGTGTCGAGTATTTTGATAGCGAGTTGAAAATCGGAATATGATAACAAGAGTGTATGGCGCATAAACACAATTTCAAATTGTTGAAAAGGTTAGGACTGTAAGTAAGTCATCCTAAAAATGCAAGTTGAACTTTATTGCGAAGGTCTGGCCCCGGCCGGCATCATCATCATCATCAGGGCTAGCTAACTTGTCCGTGTCGACGCCACTAAAGTGCCTGCCGCTGTTATGTCGGAGGAGCTTCCGCAGCAACCGCCCGCGCGCGCGCGGTCAACCGGGCGGCAGAGAGCCGCCGGAGGATACCGCGGACCCCGCCGATCGCGATTTAAACGGGGGACCTACCGTGGCCCGAGATCCGCCACCGACTCGTCACACGCAAACAACACGGAAACGCCGCGCGAGCTGCCGACTGCGCATGCTCGGTGCAGACGCCGACCCACACATGCACGTATTTGCACACACCCTGAAGAAATCTTTCTGTATATGAAAAAGAATCCACACGAATTGAAAAAAATGAGGTACATAAGTTCATTGACATCTTTCTGATGAAGTACAGTTTCTCATTCCCTGCCATTTACCTTTTTCCCTGCCAGGGGCGTCACGAGGCTTTAAGAACACGGGGCTTAGCCCCCAGGAGTTACACAGGATGCAAGTGAACGTACTGTACAAGCACAAAACTTCACAAACGGCTAACAAAAAAAATGATAAAAATTAGGGCTGTCAAACGATGAAAATTTTTAATCGAGTCAATTACAGCTTAAAAATTAATGAATCGTTATTAATCGCAATTCAAACCATCTATAAAATATGCCACATTTTTCTGTAAATTATTGTTGGAATGGAAAGATAAGACACAAGATGGATATATACATTCAACATACGCTACATAAGTACTGTATTTGTTTATTATAACAGTAAATCAACAAGGTGGCATTAACATTATTAATATTCTGTTAAAGCGATCCATGGATAGAAAGACTTGTAGTTCTTAAAGGATAAATGTTAGTACAAGCTATAGAAATTTTATATTAAAACTCCTCTTCATGTTTTGCTTTTAATAAAATTTGTAAAATTTTCAATCAAAAAATAAACTAGTAGCCCGCCATTGTTGATGTCAATAATTACACAATGCTCATGGGTGCTGAAGCCCATAAAATCAGTCACACCAGCAGAGGGCGACAAAACTCCAAAAAACACAAGTAACAAGTTGGCATTGCACTGTGCTGTCATTTTGATCTGTTTGAGTGGGGCGTGTGCGTTAATTGCGTCAAATATTTTAACGTGATTAATTGAAAAAAAATACTGCCCGTTAACGCGCTAATTTTGACAGCCCTAATAAAAAATACGTATATGGCGGAAAACTTCAAGTTCCGCTCTGAGAGCCCCAATTTGGCAAACTTTCAAAATTGTCCATTATGCATGTCATGTTTGTGTGTGTTCTCAGTTCATTTTTCTTTATTCGGCACCACACCTGTGCTTGATTAGGAAAGCTCCATTTTTAAGGAAGCCATCTGCTATTGCTTGCTACTTGCCTTGCTTACCGTTGTGTGTTCATCGTCATCCTTCGTGCTTCCCAACGTTCTACTCTCGTCTTCTGGTTTAGTCATTTTTACTTTTGTGCTCTTTTGGACTTTGTAGTTAGATTTTTGTACTCTGTTATATTCATGCATTCTAGCGTGCTCTCTTAGTTGCACTTATTAAATACAAACATTCACTCTACCTGTGGCCTATACTACGAACTGAGTTCAACCTCCCCAGAAGTAATCCAGTTTACTAGCGGGTAACCGGAGTTGACAAAACCTGGTTGTCTAGTTTGTGGTCAATCGGTGCTACGACGCTGATTATGAGGTTGATTAGTCGAACCTGTGTCAACCCAGTCAGAGTTACTGCGCGTTCACATAAAAGGGGGCGGAGACCAGAGTCAAACACTACTTGTGACGATGGCACGGGCACCTTACTTCACGGAGGAGGAATGCGCCATGATTAAAATCCACCCTCACCGCGAAATCCAACACCGATTCGGCGAGTAGAGTTCGACGGGTCTATTGACAGCGAATTTACAGATCGTGTGATTTGTGAATCCGTCAATATGCCAGCTTACTTATGTCCATCAAAAGAAATAAAGCCTGCTGTTAGGACAATAAAAGAAGATTTGGTACGTTAACAGTAAGAAATAATTTATCGCGCATCACCACATGAAGCAGGATGATTGTATGTTTAGTCCCCTTGACTGTATGAATACGTATGTTCTATTTTTTAGTTTGGGGCTAAAAAATCCAGCCCGACCCGAGTCCGATCAATCAACTTGAAGAAGGAAATGCGGGATGCCCTGCGTTGTTGCGTAAATTAAAGCCCGTCTTTTATAACGAATTTTCAGTTAAACAAGACTTTAAGATGCATATTCAATAAACATTTATGTCTTTTATATTTGTGCGTCTGTCCTATCAGTGGATTTGACAATTTAATCTCTTCGAGTTGGCAGAAAAAAACGCAAGTTTTCTCAATGTTTAAATAGTCTATTTTTCTATGATTATTATAACTGCATTTACACAACGAAATAATAAGCTGGAAAGTTCGTTAAATATATTTCTTGTATGAGAGCAATGCTCCGCATTCGTTGACATTCAGCGATTTTAACAATCAATTTGAAGCATTTCCATACCCCACTCCGAATCGCACGGCATACAGTGTTCTTACGCAGGTATTCAGCATCACAGATGGAATACATATATTGTCCCTAGCAAAAGAGCGCATGCACGGACAGGCACACAAGCTGCGCGGTTGTGAGGGCCTGACTTGGCGGGTTACATTAGTGACGTCCGCCTCGATCATTTGTCACAGGTAAAGAATTCCCTAAGCTGAAAATCTAAATCTTTCATGGATAACATCTTCCGGGTACGCCAGCGGATTCTGGCGGTCTCCAAAAACCCATGCCCTCCGAAGAGAGCCCCTCACAATCCGCGCGCCAATGTCGTTTGGGTCGTCCAGGTACGCTGTCATTGTCAGGAGGACACATCCGCGGAGGAGTGCTGTTTAAATATAGCGTGGTTAATTAGAATTCTGGAGTTAAGCAAGATCTAACTCTGAGACGACCAGGTGTGGCGTGTGTTGCCATGGCAACACTTCTCGGTTCCAACATATCCACCTTTCGTAGTCTCGCTTAGCTGCGAATTTAGGTCGCACGTGATGAAGTTACTCTCGAAGTTACCCTGCTAAGCCAGAAAACCGGCTTCGTAGTACTGTATAGGCCACAGATCTCCTGGTCTGTGTTTGGGATCCACATCAACAGCTTGCCGCTCATAACAATGCATGTGTGATATATCATTGGAAAGCTTAAAATCTCAAGAAAAATTTTGAACAGGAGGGCATTTTTTAAGAAAGTTTTTTTTTAATTTATTTAAACAGCAAAACCCTATCTGGAGGTGAGAGCATGAAAGAGCAGAATTAAAGACGCCACGACTTTAACGAGATACTATCGCGTACTTACCTTGTTTCGATCCAAAAACTCCATTTAGCATGCCCTGAGAGTCAAGACAAAGCCGTGAATGGCCACGGCCGGATTTTTGGGGGATTTTAGGGGTGAAACATGGTAATATAACAAGGGTCATGATGCAGAAATCGCAGACATCAAAGAATGGTCGAGATTTTCTTTTTCATGTTTACCCTTGTTTTTTGTTTTTTTTTTCAATTTTTCTTTGTTTGGATGGATTATTTATAATCTAACATACTGGTGAAAATGCGACAGCAATAGTTATGAGGTATGAGGTAGATATTCGTGACTTATTTAGAGACACCATTTTTTTCATTTTGACGTAATTTGTTTAAAAGTTTCAAATTCATCATCTTTTTCATCATTTTTTAAAGTCGTTTTTTTTTTAACGAAATATTTAACATCAATTAATGAGTCTAAGCTAAAAATGACAGACATTTTGAATAATACATATTATATTAAATATTACCTTCATTTTATGGCTGGGTTGAAACAAAAGCGGTTGTGCGACGTCTGTAAACGGGGGTTTCCAGGGTAAAACGGACAAATTAAAAATAGTATCTGCTATGGCAGCATATAGACATATTGTTCTATCAAACACAACAGTTGTTTTGGCTTAAAATACAGCAGTTTATTTTAAAGAGGAGTGCAAGAGCAGAAACTGCTTTTCAGTCTCCGCCATATATAATATAAATACAATACAGTGGTACCTCGACATATACGATCGCTTCGACACACGATCTTTTCGACATCCGACGTTAAATTTGACTCGACATTTCTTAAGGAGCCATGTGCAGATTGTGTATATGGAGTGAATACATGACCAGCGATGGTACATAACGGCGTTATTTTCTTCAGTAACGGGGTAATCTAACTAATTATTTTTCCCGCCGTTACAACACTGTTACCGTTACCGACGGTAAAAAGTGGTTCGTTACTTACTCTGAATAAATCGAAAAAACTACTAGCCGTAGAGAGTGTACTCTGCTCTGTTTATTTGTCATCCAAGACTTTGGGTGCGTTTAGGCTAGAGAATAGCGCACGTACTTCTTATGACTCCAGGCTTTTTGTCCCTGCTCATTTAATTAGACAATGCTTTCCAAAGCTTGCTAACGTTTCTGTGTTTGCTACACCTGAATGCTAGCCTCATTCCCACCCCCCACTGTCAGCTAGCAAGAATTCTGCTTCCATCTTGTGGACGGCAGACGCTTTGAGGGTAACGGGAGGAGTAGGGGGACGAGGCTACCTGAATGCACCCCCTGGATAGATGCGATGGAAGTGATTGTGATTGGCTGAGGGTTAGAGTCATGGTAAGCCAATCAGAGCCGGTGTTTTCACACACAAACCGGAACAGCGCGTGCGGCAAACACACTCACGCAAAACAGATGCAGAGGGATATGATGGCAGAGCATTCAGAGGAAAATTTGTCCTCTACGAGGTGGAGATATAAACACTATTTCAAGTTGGTCGAAATTAAAGGAAAGAACGTGCATGTAAAGTGTCATTTATGTGCCGGGGCAAAGCTTTTGTCGACATCTGTGGTAAGCAGCTGACTCCATATTGTTTTACTGTTGACTTTTGTGAACAAAATACCTGAAGTACAGTAGGCTAAGTCTACTTGACCAGTTGTCTCAGGTTGCGAGAGTTAGATTTAATTGATTAAACTCACTTTATATTGTTATTTTACCATATTGTTTACTGTTTATTTTTGCTGCACTGCAAGTGTAGTATAAATCTGTTGCTGGAGAGGCGCAATAAATATTACAAGGTTCTTATAACACAGCTACCTTTCTGTTCTTCTCTATTCAGCTGACTCGAATACTGCTCAGAAAATTTCAAATTCTTTGACATACAGCAACTTCTTTTTAAAGTAACAGAAATAGTTACTTTCCCTGGTAACTAGTTACTTTTGCTATAGAGTAATTCAGTTACTAACTAGGTTACTTTTTGGAAGAAGTAGTGAGTAAGTATAACTAATTACTTTTTCAAAGTAACGTGCCCAACACCATACATGACCATATTAAATATAGGCGGATTCTGTAGATGATGCCAAACTCCAAACTTTTTTTTTTTTTTTAACCAGTGAAATTTAGAGTGGGGCACTGCAAATCAATGGTGCACGTGCCCCAGTGCAATGTCTGCCCATGGTTGATGTATTTAATATAAAATGTATTAAACTCTTTCAGTTTTCAATGAAAGACGTGCAGTCGTGTGGCGTTAATCATCATCTGTGAGTGGAAATGACTTTGTCTCTAGTAGAAATTTGAAGTGGATGAAATCAGCATTTTTGACACCCCCCCCCCCCAAAGAAAAAAAAGTGAATAAAAACGAACATTTTGGACCCAAAAAAAACAATGCTCCATTTTTGAGGAAAAAAATGATTAAAAACTGAGAGTAGTTGGAAGGTCATTCGGCATCAGGCCTCCCACTTCAAATGGATTCGACGGACGTCTATCGCCGTCAATGGCAGGGAAGGAGTTAACACCGCTTGTTCTAAGCTCCTCCCCCTCGCATCCTCGGGTCCTTCCTCACCGCTTCTCTTCATCATCCGCTGAGCCGCACATGGAGGTGAGTTGCTTTCTATCACTCTCGTATTCATCTGTATTTTGATCACAAATAACCCGGTGACAGACTTTGCATTGCCAAGACATGCTCTCATGAATGCTTAGGCAAAGAATAAGAAGCATTATCCACACAGGCATGTTGTTGTCTGAATCTGAAGCAATGTCAAGTCAAATCATTGCCAGTTCTCTCAAACACAAAATAAGCATCAAGTAAGATTTTAGTCTGAAGTCTATGTAAGCTTATTCATATTTATCATTTATTTATGGTGGGGATTGGGAGGGCACTGGGGATACTTCACCTTTATCCTGCTCTGCACCAAGCACTTTTAATGGGTACTGACTACGTAGTGTTGTTGGAACGCCAATCTGAATTTGGTCGTTATCCAGACGATGACAAATAAACTCTGAAGTGAAAACTCTTCCATCTGATTGGACGGCAAGATCCATTTCCTCTTAATGGACCTAGACTGCTGCCGCGCACACATACACACGCACGCCGAGATCAATACACCGGATGTGTTTGACGATGACTGTGCACGATAGAGGTCCGATCCGGTGGATGGCGGAAGGACGGCAGCGAAAGAAGGAACGACGACGCCTTCTTCCCGCTCCGGCGGTCCCGCGGACGATCTGACGATGACCTCTGACCCCAGGCGAGCGGCCATGGAAACGTATTGGCGAGAGGTGGAGAGCATGGAGGAGGTGGAGGAGGAGGAAGAGGAAGAGAGGAAGAGCGTGGATGGTAAATCCAATTTTGGACCAAAAAACCACTACAGGCATTATTTCAACGAGGGTTGTTCCGATCATGTTTTTTTGATCCCGATCGTTTTAGTTTGATTATCTGCCGATCCCAATATTTCCCAATCCGATTGCTTTTTTTGCTCACGATTCAATTCCAATCATTCCCGATCATATACATTTTGGCAATGCATTAAGAAAAAAATGAATAAAACAAATATATATATTCAACATACAGTACATAAGTACTGTATTTGTTTATTATGAAAACAAATCCTCAAGATGGCATTTACATGATTAACATTCTTTCTGTGAGAGGGATCCACGGATAGAAAGACTTGTGACTTTGTATATTGTGACTAAATATTGCCATCTAGTGTATTTGTTGAGCTTTCAGTAAATGATACTGTAGCCATGCCCAAATGCATGATGGGAAGTGGAACCATGACTGTGCGTTGTGCTACCAATTGATATATCTTCTTTGCGTTGGGAAATAACTTAAGGTGTTCAGACAAAGATCAGTTGCCACCTTGCTTCCCTACATTGCTTCCCATGATATTTCTAATCATAGGGAGAGGGATTACAAGGTTTTAGCCAATTGAAGAAAGGCTCCTAAGGCTGCCAAAATTCACTCTACTCATTTTGCGCTGCCTTTTATCTCTCTATTTAAGTAAAACAGCGTCATTACAGATTGAGCGCGACAATGAGTGAGAGGGTCGTGCAGCGCATATATTAATAAGGTTAAATATTTTTACGTGACACATTTTTTAATAAATTAATTGCCGCCGGTATCGTGATATTTCTGATAACCCTACCTTAAGCCTAAACTAAAGACTCTGGATGAGTGTAACTTATTATGTCTGAAACGTTAAATACAATTAGAAAACGATTTGATTAAAATATATTTAAAAAAAAGGCATGGCCGATATTTTTTTGCCGATTCCGATACTTTGAAAATGACGTGATCGGACCCGATCGATCGGCATCTCTAATTTCAATGAATCGTAATTTTATTTCTAAATTTAAAATGTTGATTCATTCTTTCCCCACAATATTTTGGAGTTATTTTTCAGTGTTCATTTTGTACTTAGTTTTGAATCAAGGAATTTTATTCCATTTTCAACCAAATTGATTAATTGATCCATTTTCCTTTTTATCGATTCGCTTTTCGGGGAATATATTTTAAAAATAGCTCATTTTTAATACAATTTCAATGATGTTTAAGCTGATTTTTGATTTGACTTGAGTTTTGACACTTTTTCGCTGTTTCTCAACCAATGATTGACGTCCAATCCATTTGAAGTGGGAGCCTCCCGCTTCAAAGGGATTGATTGGTTGGACGTCTGTGATAAACTCTTTCATTTTGAAGAGCCAGACGATTGGACGTCTGTCGCCGTCAAGGAAAGCAAATCCTAAAGCCCAAATGTTTGCCGGTGCAGAGCTGGAGCTGGAGGAGGCGTGGCTCACAGAGGCGGGACTGTCTTCCCTGCTGATCGGGGGCGACTCCTCCCGAGGGGCTCCGCCCACCGCCCGGGCGCTCCTGTCCACGCTGACGCGCCGACAAACGGACACGGTGAAGACGCGGCTCCACAACTACACGCTCAAGAACAAGCGCGAGCGCCAACCCGTCGCGCACGTCAAGGACGTCTTTGCCGTGAGTTGCCGCCCGACCCTCTTACAGAAAAAAAGAGAAGATCGCGGATCCGCTTTTTAAAACGTATCAACTCTTTGATGGCGATAGCGTCCAATCCATTTTGAAAGGGAGGGTTGGGGGCGATCGTTCCATGAATTCAACATTTTTGACTAAAAGAAACCCCAAACATTTGTTTAACACCCCCAAAAATCAACATCTTGAACAAAAAAAAAAATCCAACATTTCTGACCACAATACAACACTGGGACAAAAACACGATTGCCCCTACCCACTTCAGAACTAGATCTTTCAATGGCGGCCTTCCCAGTTGAAGTGGATCGGGTGTGGAAAACTGTCCGTGGCAGTGAATGAGTTCAATCATCCATCCAGAAGGTATATTACAAGATTTCCATTTACGCTACTGAAACAAAGTTTGCAGAAGAATGGGCAAATGTCCAGCGACAGCAACAAAAAAGATAAACTACTGAAATTCTACATTAACCCTTTAAGGTCTGGGCCTATTTTGTCAGATTTTGCATGCCTTTGAAGTTGCCTTTATATTTCAAAGAAAGAATTGTTTACGATGGCCTGGTTTGGTCTCTTTTTTTGTGACACCTTGAACTTCATGTCCAAACTGTTGTTTCCGTCACTGACCAATTATAAATCATCATTTTGGGCCCAAAAAGACCAAAAATTCCACAATCGTTTTGTCAAAATTTTTTATTTTGATGTCCAATTGACAACCAAACATGCGTAACGAACCGTTTTGAAACTTTGTAATATTTATTCAACATGTTAGGATGAACATTCAACCAAAAAAATTTAGAATAAATAGTCTTATATTTGACAATTCAACATAAACAACAGGTATAGCCATAGGCGTTTTTTGCCTTTATACATGCTCTAGTCAAAACAGGTTATATACAGCAGACCGAACAGTGAAAAAATATATACCATCTAACACAAAAAGTGTTTAGAGGCCATCTCTTTATGAGTTTAGGTATTGCGGCCCATCACCTGATGAAAACTATGTACACACAATCAAGCTTCTTGAACACACATTTATATACACAAACTGAGAAGACTGATTGTGGGAAAAAATGTATATATATATAACATTGGGGGGGGGAAAGTATTTTCAAAAATATTTACAATAAACAAGTTAAATTTTTTTCAGGCATGCCACTCCGAAAAGCAGTTTCGTCCTGGAATTCGAAACAGGGCGACATCACACAGCCCACACTTCCATGGGGTGTTGGTCCTCTTTCCACCCTTCCATTTTCATTTCACTTTACTTTCATTGTCACTATAAATGTACATGAAAAAAAGTCAGTATTTATGAAAATAATAAAGTATAAAATAAAAAATATATACAGCAATAAATAATAATGGAAATCTATATGTATGACAATAGAAAGAATACCATAGCTGAATATGTGCTACATCCCTAATCTTCATATAGAAAGAAGATCACCACAATTATAAATTCCTGCCTTGGATACACACAGTTCACGTACGACTTTGATCTGATATGCACATTTTATTATTATATACACAAACACACACTTATATTGCATCAAAATTAACTTTGTCATGCAATATCAAAAGAAACTTTCAAAAGAAACTTTTTCCAGCCTAAAAAAAAAAAAAGTGAGTTTGCTTACCTCTGCTCGTCGATGGCGTCACCCACGTGTTCAAATCCGTCACTATCTTCACTCGAGGACTCTTCCGAAGAAGACGATGATGACGAATTCGGACCATCCTCTTCCTCAAGTTGATCAAATAGCACAGTTGCTTGCGCTAAATTTAGTTTTCCGTTCATTCTCAAAGTCACACAAAGTCGCTGCGCGGCCGTCGGCTCGCCACCTCGCTGCTTCAGAACACTCCTCCCTGTCGTTCGGTGGAACCTCGCATGGCAGTTATATTTATTTAAAAAACGCATTTTGTGCTTCCACTGTGACTTCGAAAGGGTTCGTTTGATTTGTGTTTTTTTCATGGAGCTTCCGTTTTGAAAAAGGACAAGAAATGATGGAAATATAGACACAAACAAATGATCCATGCAGCGTTTTAATGTTTTTTTGAGAGGACAATAAAACTATAAAACTTAAATGACAATATCTCACGTTTTAGTTGGTCGATTGACTTCAAATAATAACGAGAGTAAACCGCAACTTCCGCACTTTAAAACGAGACCAACCAACGGCATGTGGGTGACGTATTTAAAACGTGAGGGCGCTTCAAAGACGACGTGCGCTGAGGACGCGCCGGCGCGTCCTTCGACTCTCAAGGGTTAATATGTAGTCAGATTTTGAGCACTGTTTAAGTAACTGGCTCCATCTAGTGTTTAAAGTGCAAGAGAACGTGGACTGAACTCAAGCTTCTTGTTTGGACCAATGATATTTTCAGCATTGGCTGCCGGTAACGCACTCTGCTCCAAAGTGCCTTTTCATTTCTTCTCCAGTTAGGCTTTGAGACAAGCGAAAGCTCCGTCCCTCCGAGCGACGACAGCCGATCGACACCAAACGGCTATGACAAGAACGTGACCAAAACCATTCGGAGGCACACGAAATCGGGTAGCCGTCTCCGCGGCGCTCTACGTCCGTCCTTCCGCCCGCCGATCGGTCCTTTGTCCTTTTCCAGCGCACCCTTGTCTCGCGTCCTTCTGTTACGAAGCGGAGCCTCCTCGAGCGCCCGCTTCCGACGCGCTCGCGGCCGAAGCGGCGCCGACCGACGCCGATTGGTTGCTGCGCGAGCGTCCGTACTCGGAGGGAGTGGCGGAGCACAGAAGGGGCGGGGCCTGCCAAGACTGCCGACGCGACGGAGACGAGCCGGTGAGTTTGACCTTTGACCCCGGCCGAGCCGGAAGGCCCGCGTCCGCTGACCCTTCGCCGCGCAGTTCGCTCGTCCGCCTCGGGGCGCGACGCGAGCCGACGACCTGTCCTCCGACGACGCCAAGCGACTGGGCTTCATCTGCCACATCGAGCTGTCCACCTTCCTGCTGGCTCTGGGCGTTCAGAGCAAACGCGCTCGGCCGGCGCGCGGCGGGAACCGGGGTGCGGCGGTTTCCCTCGAGCCGGCGACGTCCGAGCTCCGACGGGCAATAACCGGTCTTTTTCCTCAGACGGCGCGGTCTTCGGCGTGCCTCTGGAGGTGCTGCTAGACCGCGACAGGAAGAAAAGTCCCGGGGTCAAAGTTCCCGTCGTCTTTCAGAAGGTCCGTGGCCTTTCGCCGTCGGCCGCCGCCACGTAGCGCCTCGCTTAATATGTTGCGGGCGTGTAGTTGTTGTGTGTTTTACAGCAGAGCGGCTTGCGGACCGAAGGCATTCTCAGAGTACCGGGATCGCTCGCTCGACTCAAGGTAACGAGTTTCCTACGCAGGTGTCCGGACGAGGCGGGCCGGGTATTTGTTAGCTCGCCTTCTGCAAGCTCATTAGATACCGCGTGCGTGCGCGCGCACAGTATCTGCGCAAAGAACTGGACAGGTGCCCGGAGGAGTTGGATTGGTCGACGGTGCGCCCGGCGGACGCCGCGGGTCTGTTGAAGCTTTTTGTCCGAGAGCTGCCCGCTCCTCTGCTGACCGCCGCGCACCTGCCCACCTACCGCGCCGTGCTGGGTACGCTCGATCGAACGCTCCGACTCGACCGGCGCGACGTAACGCCGGCGCGCGGGTGTTCGCGCAGGGGTCTCGGGGGTGCCGCACCAGGTTCAGGCGCTGCAGTTGTTGTCCCTGTTGCTTCCCGAGGCCAACCGAGAAACGCTAAGAGTGAGCGAGAGACGGAGGGAGGGCGTTCGGCTTCCCGTCTCGGGGCCCTCCGGTCACCCCGGTCCTTTGCGCCCCCAGGCTTTGCTGGGGTTCCTTCGTCAGGTGGTGGCCCATCAGGAGCACAACCGGATGTCTCTCTGGAACGTGTCCACGGTCATGGCGCCCAACCTGTTTGCCCCCCGTCGCCGCGGCAACAAGCTAACCGTCGCCGAGCAGGGGGACGGCCTGGAGGAGGCGGTGGGCGGGGCTCACTTAGTCCGCCTCATGATCACGCACCAGGACCTGTTGTGGACAGTGAGTCCGACCTCCCGCCCGCCCGCATCTCGCCGTCCGCTCGCTCAAGTCCTCCGTTCCTGTGGCAGGTCCCTAACTTCCTGCTGTCTCAGCTGAGACAGATGAACCAAGCGTCCAATCAGAGACTGGGACTGTCCCTTACCCGCCCCGGTCGTCTTCTCAGAACCAGAAATGACAAAAATAACAAGCAGGTAAGCAGAAAATGCCCCTCTCTAGTGGTACTTCACATCAAGCGTGACCAAACCGCTGCCCAGTTTGAATCAAATAGGTCGAGCTGCGGCCCATCCTTCCGCGCCTCTTTTTGGTGCCCGATACGTCCCGCGGCGCAGAAAAATGGGTGTAGGTCGTCGAAAGCAGGGGGCACGGTTGGCAGATGACAAACGCTTGATCTGATTGGCGGTTGAAAGCAGGGGGCGTAGTTGGCGGATGACCGAGCTCGATCTGATGACTGATGAAAGCAGGGGCAAGGGGTGCGGTTGGCGAGTACCGCGGGCCGCAGCTGGACTCTTTTTGATTGGCTTGCGGTCAAGCCCGTCAACGGAGGGGGGGGGGGGACTGGGTATGTTGTCCTGGGCCTCAGAACCATAGGGGGGCCCTGAACGACCCTTAATTTATTTGACTTTATATTCACATATCCCCCGTCTTAGAGAATGGTTTGACCCCGCTCTGGCACACTCAAGTGCTACGCATTTTCTTGTCTTTGTCAGTGACTGTAGCTGGAGGAGAGTGAAAATGATAAAAAACTACATCTGCACCACCATATCACAGGGCAGGCTTAACAACCTAGCCATTGTTACCAAACTGCACTTTATGGTCAGTCGCAGTGCTCTCAACTCCGCACCGTAGTGTGGAGTGGACCGGCGATTTACTCGGCTCGTTCATCGTCAGTTCGTCCGGGTCTTCCTTCGGGACGGTGGCGATGTGCATAAAAACGCAGACACACGTCAGATGGCTTTTTGGTGGAACTTTTATTAACAATGGGGGACTCACAGCCACTCAACTCAGCGCTACCGCGCAACAACTCCTATCTCACCGCCCTTACGCTCGCCCACCTCTTCGTCTGCGCTAAATTGGTAAAGCCGGTCATATTGTAGGGGCCCCTTGGGGATGCCAGTAACAGCATGCTTTCCATTGAGCTTGCTCAAAAACTGGATATCACGAATGTTATAAATGACTGCTGTCAAAAAATCTAGGCACATCACTGTTTGAGAGCTTGATAACCCCAGGAATGCATAGAGGGCTGGCCTGGCAAAGGATGTTTAGTTATGTTTTGTTGCTTAGCTGGCAGGCATAGCACTCTCAGTTGTGTTGTATTGAAGCCGACATTATAGATGGAAATTATTTATATTGTGTCACGTCACATTACGGTCCATCTCAAATCATTTGAAAATTTAACATTGTCATTGATTGCAAAGCATTTAACCACTGCGTACGTTGTCGTGACAAGCCGGTAGCAGTGGTGGGGGGCCCTATAAAGGTCTCTTGTCCCCGGGCCTCAGCAAGTCTGTTGACAACCCTGCCTGCAGTAAATGGTGAAAATTAGAGGTTAGATTTTGTGCCCGAACCCGACCCGACATTCGGGTCGGGCCCACAATTTAAGCATTCACGTTCGGGTCAGGTCGGGTCGGGCCGCCATGCCGGACTAATAAATTATTTAAAAAAAAAAAAAATAAAAAAAAAATGGAGAGCAAGCACTCTGTATTGCGCTTTTGCTTGTGCGTGTGCACGAACGCCATGGCGCCGGCCGCTTATCCTTCTTGTCCTCCCCCTCTACCGTTTGCGCACGGCCGAGGCGCCCCCCTCTCCTGTTCCCTCTCCTTGTCAGAGAGGCGCGTCCATGTGAGAACAATATCCCACACACTCAGAAATATGTTTAACAAACTTTCCCAGCGTTATTTCGTTGTGTGAATGCTTTGATAATTCTCAAAAAAATATGTAGATTATTTAAACATTAAGAAAACTTGCGTTTTTTTCTGCCAACTCGAAGAAATGAAAATAAATTGCTGCTGCTGCGTTTTTTCCGCGTCACTCAAAAAAAAAAAAAAAAAAAAAATAAATAAATGGAGAGCAGTCTCTCTGTATTGCGCTTTTGCTTGTGCGTGTGCACGAACGCCGTGGCGCCGGCCGCTTTTCCTTCTTGTCCTCCCCCTCTACCGTTTGCGCACGGCCGAGGCGCCCCCCTCTCCTGTTCCCTCTCCTTGTCAGAGAGGCGCGTCCATGTGAGAACAATATCCCACACACTCAGAAATATGTTTAACAAACTTTCCCAGCGTTATTTCGTTGTGTGAATGCTTTGATAATTCTAAAAAAAAATATGTAGATTATTTAAACATTAAGAAAATTTGCGTTTTTTTTTCTGCCAACTCGAAGAAATGAAAATAAATTGCTGCTGCTGCGTTTTTTCCGCGTCACTCAAAAAAAAAAAAAAAAAAAAAATCGGGTTTTTCGGGCTCGGGCCTGCAAATCTAGTTAAGTGATCGAGCTCGGGCCGGGTCGGGCCTCAATACCAGCGGGCCGTGTCGGGTCGGGCTGGATTTTTTAGGCCCGAACTAGGCTCTAGTGAAAATGGCCCACATTGGAAGCTCGACTTTAGCCTACATTCTGTTGCTCTTCTCAGCTTCAACTCTAGATGTGCTAATCACTTAAACAGTGAGCTGACAACATGTGGGAAACTTTAGGAATGAGATGAAATGATCGCCACCAGCCAGCTTACCAGTCCATCAGTTAATACTTCAAAATGAATTCATTTTTTAAAAAAAGCCCATCTTTTTTTGCTCGAGTACTACTTTGGGACAAGTATTTCCATCGGTCGCAAGGTTTGAGTCCATTTTTGAGATATTGCGTTAACTCTTGCATCATCAGGTGACGGAACTGTGCGACGGCATTATCAAGGTTCACGCTCCGCTACACGCCAAAGTTTCCATGGCGATCCAGCTGGACAGGCAGATGACAGCCAAAGACGTCACCGCCCACTTCAACTGCGATAACAGGTATGACAAATATTCTCGTCGTTGCGACGACGCATCATCGTAAAATCAAATCCGTGGACCTTTATTGTCGAGTCAAATACAACTTCAAGATAACGTGGGACTTCTTAACCCGCCTCATCAGTCTGTACATTTTAGCCTAAAGCCTATAAAGTGGTCCGAAGAAATATGGCATGGATGCAAGTAAAAACCCTTAGACGGACGGCGGGATAAGGGCGAGGCAACGTCGGGTTGGGTTCGGTTCCGTTCTCCGGGGTACAAAAGCGACACCGTTGGCGCTTTTCTACGCCGTGTGCCGTCTCTCCGCAGCGCGGCGCTGCATCTCTTCGAGGTCGGCGGGAACATCGGCGAGCGGCGGCTCCACCCGGACTGCGTCCTGTTGGACGTCTACCGCGTCAACCCCCGCTGCGACTGGCTGGTCAAACCCTGACCGAGCGGACTTCCGTTTGAGCTTAGGAGCAAGCCATGCCGTCCATGTGCGACTCCTCGGCGGCCATGGCGGCGGCCTGCAGGGCTTCCGTGTCGCTCTGAAGAGGATTCCCCAACTTCCTCTCGCTGTGCATGTTGTTTTCGTGGCGTTTCAGATCCGACGCCTGCGGGCACACAAAGCGGTCGTAGCTGAGGTCCAAAATTTCACACGCCTCAATTAAACTTTTTTTCCTGAACTAAGAAGGGAGCCTGGTTTTTTTCCCTCACCCTCATGGGCTTTGGATCAGGGGAGGGGACGGTGTCTACCGTGGGCCCGTCCGGCCCTTTGCGAGGAGAGTTAGCCGATAATATCGGGCGCTCGCTTTATGAGATCAGCTGATTATAGCGTTTGAACACCGGAATATGTTGGTTTGGCGCAGTTAGCTCATGTACAAGCCTGCAGCCTTGGTGGCAGTTGTGCTGGCCAAAAGTATTGGCACCCCTGCAATTCTGTCAGCTAATGCTAAGTTTCTCCCAGAAAATGATTGCCATTACAAATGCTTTGGTAGTAATTTCTTCATTTATTTTGCTTGCAATGCAATGGAAAAAAAAAAAAAAAAAAACAGAATGGAAAAGAAAAATTCATTCATTATCATTTTAGACAAAACTCCAAAAATGGGCCGGACAAAAGTATTGGCACCCTTTGAAAAATCATGTGATGCTTCTGTAATTTGTGTCATTAACAGCACCTGTGGCACATAACAGTTGGTGGCAATCACTAAATCACACATATGCAGCCAGTTAAAATGGATTAAAGTTGACTGTCCAGTGTCCTTGTGTATACCACATTGAGCGTGGAGAATTGACAGAAGACCAAAAAACTGTCTGAGGACTTGAAAAGCAAAATTGTGAGGAAGCACAGGCTATCTCAAGACTACAAATCTCCAAAGACCTGAATGTTCATGTGTCTACCGTGCGCAGTGTCATCAATAATTGCAAAGCCCATGGCACTATGGCTAACCTCCCTAGATGTGGACAGAAAAGAAAAAATGACGAGATTTCAACGAAAGACTGTGCGGATGGTGGATAAAGAACCTCCACTAACACCCAAATAAGTTCAAGCTGTCCTGCAGTCCAAGGGTACAACAGTGTCAACCCGTACTATCTGTCGGCATCTGAATGCCCAGGAAGACCCCACTTCTGACCCAGAGACACAAAAAAGCCAGGCTGGACTTTGCCAAAACCTGCCTGAGAAAGCCAAGAACGTTTCGGAAGAATGTTCTCTGGTCAGATGAGACAAAAGTAGAGCTGTTTGGGAAAAGGCATCAAGATAGAGTTTGCAGGGGAAAAAAACAGGCCTTCAAAGACAAGAACACGGCCCCCACAGTCAAACATGGTGGAGGTTCCCTGATGTTTTGGGGTTGCTTTGCTGCCTTTGGCACTGGACTGCTTGACCGTGTGCATGGCATTATGAAGTCTGAAGACTACCAACAAATTTTGCAGCATAATGTAGGGCCCAGTATGAAAAAGCTAGGTCACCCTCAGAGGTCATAAGTCTTCCAGCAGGACAATGACCCAAAAAGCACTAGGAAATGGTTTGAGAGAAAGCATTGGAGACTTCTGAAGTGAGTCCAGACCTGAATCCCATAGAACACCTGTGGAGAGATCTGAAAATGGCACCCTTCAAATCTCAGAGACCTGGAGCAGTTGGCCAAAGAAGAATGGTCTCAAATTCCAGCAGACCATTGTAAAAAAAAAAAAAAAGAACTCACTAGAAGCGGCTGTTTGCAGTTATTTTGTTTAAAGGTTGTGCTATCGAGTCCATTTTTGTATGAAATGATATTGATTTTTTGTGTTTTTTCATTGCAAGCAAAATAAATGAAAACACGACTCCCAAAGCATTTGTAATTGCAATCTTTTTCGGGGAGAAATTGAGCACAATATGACAGAATTGCTGGGGTGCCAATACTTTTGGCCAGATCTGTATCTAGAGGGCACTCTAAGATGCTTGGGATTGGTTAACTGAGGGAAAGCCCCTTAAATAAAATGAAAAATAATCAAATCTATTATAACTACTGCGTAACCAGAAGGGAATCACACAAAAACAAACATCATTAGAATTGAAAATCTGTTCAAAAGCCCAGCAAAATGCATCTTGGCAATCGTCATTGCCTTGACATGCCCATGGCATGTTGTGGTGACGGGAATCCGTCAGCAGAGGGGGCTGACGGGTGGTAATGCATGAGGAAATAAGAGGCCCGTGTTGGGAGCCATGAAGAAAGGTTCTGGTCCACCTCAACAAGTCAGAGCGCAGAGCGGATGTCAATTCTTTGTGCATTGATACTGTATCTCAAATCTCGCTATCGGTTCCAAAATTCATTATCGGACAACTCTGTTTGCAGTGGTTGTTACAAGTTCAATCAAGTGAAATTTCACAGCCTTTCTAAAGAATGAAATGTCAATTCTGGGCTAAATGTCACAACCCACTCAGTTTGGGGTAGAGTTTCAGAAAATGACAATTTGGTGCAATTTAGGCAAATAATAACCCACCAAATGAAATTGAATACGATTTTACGATCCCACGGGAAATGGAAACAAAGTGAGGCACGCACCTTGGCAAAGGCCTTGGTGCACGACGCGCAGACGAAAGGTTTTTCTCCTCTGTGCCTCCTCTCGTGATCTTTCAGGTGAGACTTGTGTTTAAAAGCCTACAGACGGACGAGAAGGAGGTGAGAAGCGGACGGACGTGCGGGCGGGCCGGATCTCGGGTCGCGCACCTTGTCGCACATCTGGCAGGCGAACGGTCGCTCGTTGCTGTGGACCCGCTCGTGTTTCTTCAGGTCCGGAGCCCGGATGAAGGATTTGCCGCAAACGTCGCATCGGTACGGCTTGAAGCCCGTGTGGATCTTCAGGTGTTCTGGGACACGGTTGGCGTCACGTGAGAAGAGCGAGCCCGGCGACGGCGCCTTCCTTACCTTTGAGGTGAGCGTGGGTGGTGAAAGCTTTGGCGCAGATCTCGCAGGCGAAGGGTCGCTCGGCCGAATGGAGCTTCTCGTGCTTCCTGAACACACGACGCACGCCGACTGAGCTCGGGTCGGGTCGACGCACCGCGGCGTCCCTTACCTGAGTCGGGATTCGTCCAAAAAGGTCTTGGCGCACACGTGACAGGCCAGCTGGTCCCGGTGCCCGTAGAGAAGATACTCGAACTTCATGTCGGCGGCGGCCCAACCGGGCGGCTGCTCGTCTTTCACCTCTCCCATGCTGTCGAAGGTGAGCGTCTGGGTGGCGTGGTGCTCCGCCCCCAGATCTTTGGGTTCCGTCTCCATGTCCGGCACCACGTCTTGGTCGTAGCAGGCCACCTGGGGGTCCACATCCGGCTGTGATATTTCACCCCGACGCATAAAAAACCTCCCGCTCGTGACCAATGATCTCATCCTTCCAGAAAAGGCTACCTTGTGGACGTGCTCGTTGGCTAGTTCCTTCAGAATGGCTTCTTGCTCACGCAGCGCCGCGTTGGGAGATTTCTCAAGCTCCTGACTGGCCGTGGCCCCGACCAGGTCGTCTGCGGCCGGCGTGTCCTCGTGCTCCCCGAGAACCTGCCGGAAAAAAGAATAAATAAACAAAAAGCCGGGATACCTCGCCGGCCGGCCGAGCACATTGTTGAGCGGCAAACGCCGCGCCGACCTCGGCGTCCGCCACCAGCTGAGCCTCAGGAGGGAGCGCCATCTTCACGATGTCGAAAGGAAACTTGTCTTTTTCCTCGGACGGCGCGTCTTCTCGTTTCTGCCGCAGGACAAAACCCATTTAACTGGTCAACTCCCCAATAATCCCAACCGCTCCACACCAAATTTCGTGCCCGCTCGAGTACCTGTGAACAGAGTTTGTCCAAGAAGCGAATCCCCAAGATTTGTCCCGACGACATCATCAGGTTGATGTCTCTCTTCTTGACCGAGATCTTGGCCGTGTACATGTAGTTCAAGACCTCTTCGAAGATGTCCGAACGGATAAAGTCGATCTCGATGACGGACGAATTGTCCACCTGGACGCGAGGCGGGGGCTGAGTAACCGGCGCTAGCTAGCGAGCTGCCGGACTGACCGGCGGGCGGGTGTGGCTACCTCGTGTTTTTTGAAGAGTTTTTTGAAGTAGTTGGAGCAGGCGGCCAGGACGCAGCGGTGAGCGCGGAACTTGACGTCTTCCACCACCACGGCGATGTCGCAGTGCTCGCCCTCCAGACGCTGTTCGTTCAGCAACTTCAGGAAGACGTTTTTGTGTTCCTCGTCCACGTACTTCACCGTCTCGGCCATCTGGACCTCGGGCGCGTCACAAACATCCTTCACTCGGACCGGAGGAATAAGGCTACGGATATCACTTTTTTGCCTTATAATTTGGACAATATTTTAGATCTGTCTGCACTATGTTTAACGTACATTTATAAACGCCACACTCCAGCAAGGGACGCCTGTCTTCAAAAGGAGCAGCCTTGTGTCGGACGCCAGCGCGGGTCACCTCTGCACCGGAATTTTTTGGCGTTGTTCGATAGCCGAGTCAGTACCATTCGCCTCGTTGTTTACAATGCCGTCATGCGTAATTGCAGCGGCGCGCTCCGTGACATCACTTCCTATGTATCCAATTATTATACGGATAGTCTTACTATACTAGGCGGTTTAGGCGCTGTTCATGATATTTTGCGTCCCTCTAGCCTGTGTCATAAAATCTCCGGACGAGGGGGACATCTCGTAGTCTTAACTTAATGACATGTTTAAGCCCAAGTCTTCTCGATAAAGGGCGCTCATTCATTCGTTCGTTAGCCCATCCAAGTCTAAACGGACTGGACATCTAGCACCGACAATGGCGCCGAAACATGAGCCGGTCCTGCCTGTTCCAATAAATTGGACGTCTATCATTGTCAACAGCAGCGACAGGGTTTATGGTGATTCGCTCATCTTGAAAAGTGACATTGCTTTTGATGGGAACACTGACCCTTCCAATATGTCCGCCATGTCATCCTTTAGATGAAAAAGTGTTAAATGGGGCCATAACCAGTGTATATTTCTGGTTTGATTCATGTTCATTTCAGTAATTTAGTTTCTATTCAATACGTTTAGAAATGAATACAATGTTATTTCCCAAAAATATCAAAATACAATGAGTCCAAACTGGAAACAAATCATAATTGCTGATGCGTTTTGTTTTTTTAAATAGTCACTTGCCCTACAAAGTCTTACAAGTCTGAAGAGTTGACACTTCCCGTTTTGCACAAATGAAATGAAAAGCGTTTTGCAGCAAGTCTGTGTCCCCACATTGCACGTTAATGAGCTGAGGACTCCAAAATACTAGACGTTAAGTGCCGGCCGTATTTGGAAGGATGAATTACTTCAAAAGTCAAACAATAAAGTTTGAGAAGAGCCCAGTAGATAATAGTACAGTATGTGGAGAGGGAGGGAAGGTTTATTTGGATGGCGGGCACGCGCCTCGGTGCGTGTTGTCGTGACGTCACGCGCAGACGTTACTCACAGAGCTAACGATTAGCACGGAGCTGCTAGTAGCCAAAGTAGAATCGACCGAGAGAAAAGCTAAAAGTTCGGGCGAGCGAGCGCGAAAGGAGGGACGAGACGAGCTAGCCCCCCAACTACCGTCGCATATCAAAGAACAAAGACGGCGCCGTTCCGTTCGAACGGTCCGGAGCAGTCGTGTACTGTTTGAGCGGGCTAAGGAAGGACCGCTACGAAGGCTAGGCTAGGCTAGGACAGGACAGGACGGGACCCCGGCCGGCCCGAGTTCGACGCGTTTAATGGCGGCCGCGCGGCCTGCGTGCCACTCGAGGAGTCAAAATGGCGCTTTCCGCTAAGCTGCGGCTCGGAGCGCGGACGGCCGGCCGGCCATCGGTCGCTCTGCGCGCGGCCGTTCGCTTTCGGGAGCGAGACGAGACGGAGGACACGCACGAGAACGAGCGGGCGGGCGGCCGTGAGCGGCTCGAGAACGCGCAGGCAGCCATCCCCGCGAACAGGGCGCGGGCGCGGCGGGCTCCTTACCTCGGTGCCGCGCGGCCGTTCGCGCTCTCGCTCCCGCCGCCGCCGGGCGCCAGCTGCAGCTGCGCTCCGATGCCTCCTAATTTGCTCCTCCTCCTGCTTCTTCTAGATGTTATCGATGATGATGTCGTCTTTGTCGAGGCCGCGCTTTGCGCCTGCACGCCAAGATCACGGACGGACGGCTGCCTGCCTGCCTGCCTGCCTGCCTGCTTGCTTGCCTCCCTCATCGCGCATGCGCGTTCTTTACACACGCGGCCTTCGGGGAGCCGCGTAGCGGTCGAGCTATCCGCTTGTCCAGCTGCCGAAAACTCGCCCGCTTCAAAATGTCCGGTCCAAACGCGCACGACGGACATCCAAGTGTCTGTTCCGTCCTTTTTGCCATGATGCACCGGCATGTCGATCATCACGCAAGTTCACTTTCACGAGTAATACCTCAAAGGAGGTACACTACTGTCACAATCACACAGAAAAGCCCAAAAAGCGATCAAAATGGAATAGATTGGACGTCTATCACCGTCCATGGCAGTCCGTCTGTTAATTTTATATATATATTTGGGTTTTTTTTGTAACAAAAACATGATAGAAGAACAATCAACAACAACGACAAAAACACAAATATGCCAGGGGGTAGAAACAGTCCAATTTGCACATCAGAGAAGAAGGGGAAAAAACAATGACAAATACTGTACGCAATTATTCACAAAGTTTTAGCTTGTGACAAATATTAGTATAATATAGTTTTTTTCTGCTTTCCAATAGATACTTTGATTTTGTTAAACAGATTTATGTAACACACAGTTTCATTATAAAAGTGAGGAAAAGATGGTAACAGCTTGCTAAATTTACATTTGTGGAGGTAGAATTTCGATAACAAAATGAGTAGATGATTAATAAACATATTTTTGTCCTTGAGTTTTTTATTGAAACAAAAAATGACATTTTCCCATTTGAGTTTGAAGTCCACATGTAAATTCTTGACGATGAACTTGCAAAATTCTTTCCAAAATTTATTGGAAAAAGAGCAGGTCGAAACGTCTGTTTAAATTGAGAAACGGACTATTTTATTCTTAACGCCAAGAGCAAAACCTTGGTTTTTCCACTTTTGTTTCTCTTGTAATCCATAAAAAAGAAAAAAAGAAATACAAGATGAAATATAACTTGAAAATAGTTAAGAATGGATATTCATTTTCAATTAAGTTTACTTTAAAAAAAAAAAAAAAAAAAAAAACGTTTAAGGGAATTCATTGTCTGCCATTGACGGCGATGGCACCTTACCACGCACGCGCTTCAAACGGATAAGATGTCTAATCGGACGCTACGTGATTGGACGTCTATCATCGTCAATGGCATTGAAAGATTTAACAATAAAAATAGTGCAACTTTTTTGTATGAATTTGGGACTACTAGACAACCTACAGTACTGTAACTTATCGGAGCGCCCCCACCCTTCTAGTGCGTCGTGACGTCACTGCGTCAAAGAAATGACGTGGTTAAAAAAAAAAAGTCGGCACCACCGCGACGAAGAGGGCGAGCGTCCCGGACGCAAGCAGGCGTTGAGTCAGGTAAGGCCACCTTCTAACCTTCACCTTGACGGAACAAATGCACGTTAAAGGCGCGCGTGATTATTCCCCTAATAAACGGAGTTTTTTGGCGCATGCACTTGCTTCATCATGCTGCAGCTGTGCGGCTGGCTGTGACCGCGGTGCTTGTCCGTGCTCGGTACTGTTCGCGAGCGAGCGAACGGCTTCTTGGGGTGTTTCCTCCTGCACCACCGTCCCGTCCCTGCATTTACAGCCAATCAAAATAAAACAATCGTCATTTGTACAAAACCATCAATTAACTCTTGTGCACGTCAGCTCGTTTTTTCCCCCTCAATTGACCTTAACGTCGTCCTGCTTTAGTTCATTGATTTGTAGCCGCAAGCAAATGTGAGCCGGTTTTGCTGGTCTGGTGTCTGTCGAGTAAACTCTACATCAGAAAGTATCATTTGTCAAGACAACATTAATGGGACTTTTTTTTTTTTTTCAACACTTTGGATTAGGGTTGTCAACAGTATCGATACTGACATGTATATAAAGCAAAAGTTTCGATAGTCAGTTTTGTTTTTGTCCCCTTTTTTTTTTTTTTGTGTGTGTGTCATGGGGTCATTTTTTTGGTCATTTACACTTTATTTGATTGATCTGTAGCCGCAAGCAAACACGTATATTGACGGTCTGGTGTCTAATAAACACCACATCAAAAAGTATCACTTTTCCAGACAAAAATAAAATATCGACTTTTTGTTTGAACACTGGGTTAGAGTCATCAAAATGATGAGAAAGTATCAATACTGAAATGTTTTTAATGGGATTCCAAAGCAAAAAAAGTATTGATGCTCAGTTTGAGTTTGTTTGCACTAGCAAAAATCACCAGAAATGTATATCCAGTTGAAAATTTGTGTATCCTGACAACAGATGGTCTAATACAGTGGTCTCAAACCGGTCCTCAAAGGGCCGCAGGGGGTACTGGATTTCATTCCAACCAAACGAGACAAATACCTTTTCACCAATCTGGTTTCTTACAAGTGTAATCAGTTGATTGCAATCAGGTGCTGCTTATGTTAGTAGAAACCTCATTGGGTGAACTGTTTGTGCTGGATCTGTTGGAACAAAAACCAGGACCCACTGCGGCCCTTTGTGGAGTCGGTTTGAGACCGCTGGTCTAATACATTATTAAAATGACTCTCATTGGCCGCCATCGACGGCACTGGACATTCGATCCATTTTGACCGGGAGGGGCCAATGAAGGTTTGCACCTCCCGTTCCTTTAACGCCGACCTTCCCATTTCAAATGGATTTAATGTCCCAATAAAAATCCGCCCGCCTTTCCCGTTGTTACGCCCCGCCCCCTGGCCGATGACCCACATCGAGCGGAGCGCGGCGCGGCAGCTCTTAATCTCTTTTTTTTCCCCCCGTTGCCATAGCGACCCACGCCCGACAGCTGGCCGGGTCAAAAGATTGACGTCTGCCAAACAAATCTTTTTGGGAATATTTTTCATCCCTTTTCGTCATCATGACCACCGAGCAGCGGGAGCCTCAGGAGGCGGAGTCTCTCCCGGAAGCGGCCGCTCGCTCCGCCCCCGCGCAGGTAAGACCGCGCCGAAATTGGCGCCGCCAAAGTGACGTGGCTCCTCCGCGTCCAGGTCGGCGACGGCGGCGCCCGAGACGTCCCGCCGGTCAGAAGGTCCGTGAGCTTCAGGACCGCGCAGACCAAAGTCACCTTGCTGGACGGAAGCGTCTTCAGCTGCACGCTTGAGGTCAGAGCTCCACCTCGCCGCTTCCTAAATTGAAATGCGATACGTCAAGATGCCGCAACCTTCAAGTTCATACAGTTTATAGTTGCCATCTACACAAAGAGTGGGGGAAAACCAGGCTGCAGCCTAATCCCAGCCCCTACCTAGATAAACAATGGAAAGACTTCTCAGACTTAACCTTGGGAGAGAAGAACTCCCTGCTCACGACCTTGAGCAATAGTCCTTGTCCTGATACCAGATTTACATCAAGTCATCCAACACACTGTTCTGACGACAAAGAATAATTATGTGCAACAATATGAAATGAACAGATATATGTTTAAAGTGCGTATGACAGGATGAAAAAAAAGTCTTAAATAGCATTATTATGTGAATTCCAATCATATTTTGAGACGATTCGACTATACTCAACCATTTGGCAAAGCGCAGATGATGAGAAATCAGTCTTTTAATCTGCCGTTTAGCCCCGCCTGCCAATGTAGCGCTCTAGCGTCCTCAAATGGAGGATGATGTCGGCAGGGTCACAATTTCATCT
This sequence comes from Corythoichthys intestinalis, assembly GCF_030265065.1. NCBI lineage: Eukaryota > Metazoa > Chordata > Actinopteri > Syngnathiformes > Syngnathidae > Corythoichthys > Corythoichthys intestinalis. The sequence continues at coordinate 333,687 of NC_080414.1, read as the reverse complement.
GATTTAAAATTCAGCCCATTGATGGGCAATTATTCAGAACGAGGGAAATGGTACAAAGAGAGCCGCAAAATGTCATTCTTTCAAACTCTCTACTACAGGATATTCTTTTTGACCAAGTACTAGTCTAGTACTACTAAATAAATGGTACTACTTAATAAATGGTATGGTCATGACAAAGAACAGTCTTGTGCTAAATGGAATATGAAATATTAAGAATGCATTTATTCAGTACGACATGGCAAAATGACTCCATATTGGTCAAAACTGTCCACTTCACTGTCACACCTCCCGAACGATATTTTATGCCATCGGAGTTAGTCCGGCTTTTGTCATTTCCCTGCCCCGGCTTCACAGAATGTAAACAAACCAGGAGGCGTGACAGCTAGCCGAAATGCTAACCCGGGGTGTGCGACATGCCGCCTTCGTCGACCATAGTGGCCTTCTCGGTGGTCAAGGAGCATTGTCAGCCACAAAATGCAAGCCACCTCCATATTAAAACGAGTCCAGTATTTGACATGATACCAAACACCATGTGTACTTATTTCCTCGTAAGTCCAGTGGTCCCACAGTTGTCGCACACCTGTTTTGGCCGATCTCGGAGTGAACGGGAACTTTTTGAAACCCAAAAAGGCTCACACGCCTCTCCCAGCTACAAAAGCCTGCGGCCGTTTGGCTAGCGTGATACGAAAAATAAATGAATTCATCCGCAAAATCGGCTGAATCTGCAGCCCATCTGCACGCTGTTAAGCAATGCTTTATTGTGAGACGCTGACCCGGGTGACGTCACATTCGCATTTGTCCTCAACTCGAGACTGGAGCCGGAAGTCACTCATTTTCATGGCACGGCATTCAAAACTTGAATAAATAAAACGATAGCTTCCACACACATCCAAGCGGTCCCTTGCATTCAGGAGCATAAATTACAACGTGAAATATGAAATAAACATGTTTTTTTGTGTCATACGCTCTTTAAGTGAATAAAATGTAATACATATATCTACAGCAGCGACAGCAAAAAATCTAGACTAGAACCGTGCTAGTTCAATTGATCACATTGGATTATTTTTTGGGAAGTTTATATCATGCAAAATACTGAAAGTGTACACTGTTGTCAACTTTTGAGCAAGTGACGAGCTCCACCTAGCGTTAAAGCTGAGAAGTGCAACAGAATGTAGTCTGAACTCAAGCTTTTTGCGTGTGCCGTATTCATTTCATACTTTGCCGCAGGCCAATCAAAAGTGTGCAGCGGTCTTTTTTTTAACAGTCGTTCACTGGTCTTTTTCAGAAACGCGCCCGTGGTCTTCAGTTGCTAGACAAAGTCTGCGAGCACATCAACCTGCTGGAGCGAGACTACTTCGCCTTGTCCTTCAGAGACGCCGACGACAACAAGGTACGCGCTTCCCACTTCCGCCTGTGAGTCCTTCACCTTTGAATTCTGTCTCCTAGAACTGGTTGGATCCTGGGAAGGAGATAAAGAAACAGCTCAGAGGTCGGTACGGTTCCGAGCCTTTTTTAGCATTGTGAGGTTCGCAAGGACCAGTGCGAGTGTGTTTTTGGTATTTCTGTGCTCGCAGGCGTCCCCTGGAATTTCTCCTTCAACGTTAAATTTTACCCCCCTAACCCCACTCAGCTCTCTGAGGACATCACCAGGTAGGTTGATTCCGCCGTCCATCAAAAGTCAGTCCAGAAGTCACGCCGAGGGCTCGGACTTTGCGGGCAGGTACTTTCTGTGCCTGCAGCTGCGCCAGGACGTGGCCTCGGGCCGACTCCCGTGTTCCTTCGCCACTCACGCCGTCCTGGGATCCTACACGGTCCAGTCGGAGCTCGGAGACTACGACCCAGGTAACGCCGGATCGACGCAACGAACTTACGTCGCCCTTACGCCGTCCGTCCGTCCGACCTTCAGACGAATGCGGCTCCGATTACGTCGGTGAACTTTGCTTGGCTCCGAACCAAAGCAAGCAAATGGAGGAGAAGATCGCCGAGCTTCATAAAACTCACAGGTGAAGACGGGCGTTGGGCAAAGTCCATCGGTGTATTTTTTTTTTGCCGACGCTTCCGCGTGTCTTCAGAGGAATGACGCCCGCCGAAGCCGAGATGCTTTTCCTGGAAAACGTCAAGAAACTTTCCATGTACGGGGTGGACCTTCATCACGCCAGGGTAAACGCGACCGCCGTTTTTGTCTTTCCTGGCAAAGATCCTCATTTCATCATCCCGCACAGTAGTGAAATTCACACTAAGCCGATCCTTATCAATTGGGCCGAGAGGCCGAACAAATCCTCTTCTATAAATAATCGCCAATACGTGACCCACTTCCCGCCTGCGGTCGATGTGCGCGTGCGTTTTCATCCGACCGATTTTTCCGTCACGCCGGCCGAGCTAGCGAACCCAATTGTTGCTTCTCTGCTGCAGCTACCGCAAGGAGTGTCACGGTTCACGTATTGAACCGTTTCCATTTTGAGTAAAGGTCGAGCCGGCCGACGTACGGCCCTTTTTCGAGACGCTCGTTCGCGGCCGGCCCCTCCCGCTTCAAATGGATTGGACGTCTAGCGCCGTCAATGGCGGACAATGAGTTAAGAGGCTTTAAGAAAAAAGGAATTTGGTCCATTGTCATTGCATTTGGATGAGCTGCAGTATGCTCATTCGTTTTTTTTGTTGTTTTTTTTGTAAATAGGCCATTGGGTGATTCTTGTGAAGCCAAGCTAATCTATGTTTTTTCTAAAATAGTTCATTTTTACTTTAAAAGTTGGATATGTCTATTATGTGGCCCGGTCCAGCAGTTGTTACCAAAATAGAATTTTGTAAGCGATTTTAGAATGGTAAATTCATGACCGTAATGCGTCCGTGAAAAGTGTTGATGTTTTCACTTCAGTACAAATATTCAATGGATTTCATCCAAAAATAAGATACGATTGTTTGGCCTTTTTTTTGATATTGTTAAGTTTACTGTACACTGCTGGCCAAAAGTATTGGCACCCCTGCAATTCTGTCAGATCATGTTCTCCCAAAAAATGATTGCAATTACAAATTCTTTTAGTAGTAATATCTTTATTTATTTTGCTTGCAATAGAACCCCCCCCCCAACAAAACTCCAAAAATGGGCCGGACAAAAGTATTGGAACCCTCAACCTAACACTTGGTAGCACAACCTTTAGACATAATAACTGCGAACAACCGCTTCCGGTATCCATCAGTGAGTTTCTGCTGGAATTTTAGACTGCCAACTGCTCCAGGTCTGTGAGATTTAATGGGTGCCTTCTCAGGTCTCTCAACAGGTATTCTATGGGATTCAGGTCTCCAGTGCTTTTTCTCAAACCATTTTTTAATGCTTTTTGAAGTGTGTTTTGGGTCATTGTCCTTCTATTCTATTCAATTCAATTCAATTTATTTGTATAGCCCTCAATCACAACAGAAGTCTCAAAGGGCTTTACAGAGGCAATATGATACACAATTAGAAATGAAGCAACAAAGATGAATAGATACAGTTCAAGTCCTGGGTATCCCCTATCCTTAAGACCCTCCATGCCGGCAAGGAAAAACTCCAAAAACTCCAGAGTCAATTGGGAGAAAAATGAGAAACCTTGGGGAGTACCACAGTCAGGAGAGATCCACTCCCAGGACGGATAGACAGGAACCCCAGAACTGCTAATGGGAATTAGCAAGCAAAGTTATAGTCCGTAAAAATACAGTGGAGTAAAGGAGCAAGAAGAGGAAGACTGGAAGACCCACGACCTCTGAGGGACACCGAGCTTTCTCACACTGGGCCCTACATTATGCTGCAGAATTTGTTGGTAGTCTTCATTATGCTATGCACACCGTCAAGCAATCCACTGCCTGAGGTAGCAAAGCAACCCCAAAACATCACCATGTTTGACTGTGGAGACAGTGTTCTTTTCTTTGAAGGCCTCGTTTTTTTCCCCCTGTAAAGTCTATGTTGATGCTTTTTCACAAAAGCTCTTCTTTTGTCTCATCTGACCAGAGAATGTTATTCCAAAACGTATCAGTGCCATGGGCTTTACACTTATTGATGACACAGGAACATTCAGGTCTTTGGAGATGGACTTGTAGCCCTGAGATTGCCTGTGCTTCCTCACGATTTTGCTTTTCAAGTCCTCAGACAGTTGTTTGGTCTTCTTTCTTTTCTCCATGCTCAATGTGGTACACACAAGGACACTGGTGGAGTCAACTTGAATCCATTTGAACTGGCTGCAAGTGTGATTTAGTTCTGTTGCGTGCCACAGGTGCTGTTAATGACACAAATTAGAGAAGCGTCACATGATTTACAATACTTTTGTCTGGCCCATTTTTGGAGTTTTGTGTAAAAAAAAAAAAAAAAAATCATTCTCTTTTGTGTTTTTTCATTGCAAGCAAAGTAAATGAAGATTTTACAGCCAAAGTATTTGTAATTGCAATCATTTTCTGGGAGAGATTGAGCATAATCTGACAGAATTGCAGGGGTGCCAGCACTGTATTTTAATTAAGATATCTTTGGTAAATGTCCTTCATTACCGTAATGCACAGCTTTCATGATAGTCACCCAATTAGCGCTATCAAAGGCAGCCAGTGAATAAAAGGCGAGATTCACACTCCCACCAATTAGTTAAGGCGGGAGGTCGGCAGAAAACCAACGAACGCTCGTCCAACCGTCGGAGCCATAACGTGGCGCCGGCGCAAAACTAGAGATGACGATAGGCGTCCGATCTACACTACCGTTTAAAAGTTGAACTTTTGAACCGTAGTGTATCATGTGGGATTTTTCATTATGTACACTACAGGTCAAAAGTTTGGAGTCACTTAGACCCCAAACTTTTGAACGGTAGCGTATTTCAATTCGATTGGATCGGACGTCCATCGCTGTCAATCCATCCGTACGTGGCGATGCTCACGGAGAGTAATTGTTTCCAGATGAGCTGAAATCTGTGATGCCGTTTTTATCTGTCTTGTCTGTTTGTTTGCTGGGAACGGACTAGCTGGTAGGAAGCCGCTTTGCTTGCTTGTCTTCAGGTCTCTCCGAGGTAAGACGGCGCGCTCTTTGTCCTCGGCTTTCCTTTGCTCGGTTTGACGCGGGAAGGCCGGCGAGCGTCGGAAGCGCTGGCCGCCTTTGACCGGCGCTTTGTGTGTGCGTAGGACTCGGAGGGCGTGGCTATCATGCTGGGCGTCTGCAGTAGCGGCCTGCTGGTTTACAGAGACCGACTGAGGATCAACAGGTTTTCCTGGCCCAAGATCCTGAAGATCTCTTACAAAAGAAACAACTTCTACATCAAGGTCCGACCCGAAGAGGTGAAGTCCGCTTTGGATCCAATTTCCCGGGATTTACTTAGAACTAGGCACGAGCCGCTATGAGATTCTGACCGTATGATAACCTTAAGCAAAAGTTTCACAGTATTGCAATTAAAGCTCTAAAAAGTGTTATGTTGAGATATCTGGGTTTTAAAAAAACAAACAAAAACAAAACGTTTTTCCATTGAACAGGATTTTTATTTTTCAAAACGTTAGAAAATTGAAACATAAGTATAATGTTAAAGTAAATTAAAAAAAAAAAAAAAAACTGAAATATTGTAAATAAAATTAAATGACAGTGTTTGCTAACCGTTAATTTTGTATTAATGCGAAATCACATTGGCGGTTTTGCCTCCTCGACAGTAAGGATGGGAATCGAGAACCGGTTCCATGTGTTTCAATTCCATGGAATCGTTTGGCAGTTTATCTAACGATTCTCTTGTAGATTCCAACCAGCACAATTTGCGACACGTAACTTACGCATGTTACACACATTCAATTCAGAAATTAAGACTACATTATTACTTGAAGAGAGACCACTCATCAAGTATAATCTGAAGAGTCGTCGCCGAGTGAGTTTGCATTGATTTTCACAGGCCATGTCGTTATTCATGAGACTACTTAAAGAAATGGTGATGTTTCCATTAATGGGTCTATCGCAGGGGTAGGCAAACTATTCCACAAAGGGCCGCAGTGGGTGCGGGCTTTTGTTGCAACCTATTAAGAGGACACCTTTTTACCAGTCTGCCGTTTTACAAGTGCAATCAGTCGATTGCAGTCAGGTGCTTCTCATTTCTGCTGAAACCTCATTGGTTAAACCATGTATGCTGGGTCAGTGGGAACAAAGACAATGCGGTCACCCACTACGGTCCTTGGGGACCGGTTTGCCCAACCCTGGTCTATCGTATTCCCTGTCGAATACTCTATGAGAAAAATCTAACATATTGCATCTAAAATAATCCTAAACGTTTTTATAGCAATTTTAATACTCCTGTTAGAAAGGTTCCTTGGGTATGTGTTTGTTTCCATAGCAACCAGTCAGTTGCTTCCTGTTATTGTCCTCCGTCTGCGCTGCATATTCTGGGACCAAGAATAGGAGTAAGGTGCGCATTTCGAGCAGAGTGCGGCCACCTGTGTGCAAGGAAGTCTTAATCTGTGTGCGTTCATGAACAAATGTAAGAATTTCCTTGTTATACTTGTATAGCACTTTTCCACCTTTCAAGGCGCTTTACACTACATCGCCGTCTACCTACTGGTGACGCAGCACACCACGCAGTGGCTCAGTATCTTGCTCAAGGATACATAGGCGAGCTCATCAGGGCAGAGAATGGAAACCACAACCTCTGGGTTGGCGGACAGCTACTCTACCACTGAGCCACGCCACCCCTGACAGTTATAAAGTTCTTATGATAAGTTAGAGCCGTTATCAGCGCGACCGTTTGGTGTTTTTACTGTTACGTCGGCCGGTTACTCCCGCTCGTCCTCGCCCATGCATTTTTGGGGCATAAAAAATAGCTAGGGGATAGGGACGTAAACATTTTTGCGGTTTTGAAACCTTGACGCTTTCATACCGCGGAATACCTTGAAAGCGGTACTTATAACCTGTCTTTTTTTTTTTTTTTTGTCCAGTTTGAGCAGTTCGAATCCACCATCGCGTTTAAGCTCCTCAACCACAGAGCGGCCAAGAGATTGTGGAAAGTTTGCGTGGAGCATCACTCCTTCTTCAGGTAAGCGGCGACGTTCCCCGGCCGATCCCGGGTCCCGCCTCACGCCGGCCTTCTCCGTCTCTCAGACTGGTCTCCCCGGAAGAACCTCCCAAGCGTTTTCTCAATCTGGGCTCCAAGTTCCGCTACAGCGGCCGCACTCAAATCCAGAGCCGCAGAGCCAGCGCTCAGATTTCCAGACCTGCGCCCAATTTCCCGAGATGCATCAGCAAGAGGAACTTGCTAAGCCGTAGTCTGGACGGAGGTACGGCTCCCGTTTGGGGGGGATACATTGACTCCGTTCAGAATGCAAACATTTCCAGCGTTGAATGACTTTAGAAATCTGGTTTGCTACTTGAATATCAGGTTTTTTGGAGTTCATTTTTTTTTGTGACCAGAGATTTGATTGGTCCTCAGCTCCGAGCGACACGCCCACTTCCTCTCTGAATGGCTCTCCCGCCATCTCTGGAAGCCCTCAAACAGGTAGCGAGGAATCCGTCAATCAAGCGCCAGTACCGGGCTGTGATTGGCCGCTGTACGAACGCACACGGCTTCTGATTGGCCGCGGGAAAGCATCCGCATCGGCTCGCCCGGTGGCCGCGCCCGCTCCGGCCGCAAAGTTTTACGAAAAGTCGTCACGCTTAACTTACATTTAAATTGAGACGACATTTCCCGGGCTAGATTTTTCATCACGTCTCGTGATAAACCCCGCTCCCCCGGAATTCCTACCCACTTCAAACTTGACTAAGTCGTTGTCGACTCGCCTGCTCCGAAGGGTCTCGTTTCCAAATGGAAGACCGGCCCTTCGAGCGTTCTTTGCGCTCCGGAGGAAATGCTAGCGTGCGACCCGCGAGGGACCGAGCTGATTGGCTGCTTCCCCGGCTGCTTTGCATGCGTCCCGATTTGCGGTCGGCTATAGGTCGTAGGACCGTAAAACGAGCGTCGCGACGGAGGACGTTCTCGACGGCTGACCACGCGTGTTTGTGTGTGAGCAGACATGGGCTCGGGTCTGTACGTGGTGTCCAAAGCCATGACCGTCAGCGACCTCATCGCCACGGTGACGCCGGAACGGACGAGGGAGGGGCGGTCCGACGGAGGAACCGATCGGGAGAGCGCGTTTGCAATAAGTGAGTGAAAAAAGTCCATCAAAAAGAACATTGATCACTTCATTTGGTGATCTTATTTAATGTTTAGTTGAAGAGCTGCACGACGGTCTGAAGGCGGAGCCAGAGCCGCTACGAAAGGTGGAACGAGAGGCGGAGGTGGAGCTGGAGAGGGAGGCGGAGCAGCAGCAGCAGCTGGAGAGAGAGGCGGAGCAAGAGACAGAGAGAGAGGCAGAGCAAGAGACGGAGAGGGAGGCGGAGCAAGAGGCAGAGTTAAGCAAAGTAACGGAAGCGTCAGAAAGTCCGTTGACTCCCGAGCAACTTGACAGCAAACTTCAAAATGTTTGTTTCCATTTTTTTTTTTTTTTCATGCTACAAAACATATACTACTAGAATCACTCCTCATGGTAAAGTGCATTCATTTGTGCCTTCAGACAGAGCTGACAGAAACGGCGGATGGAGACCTGACAGCCACTGAGGTGATGATGGTGATAATGATGAAGATGACAATAAAGATGACTAATGCCTCTTTCTTTGCGTCAGTCGGAGCAGGAAGACGACGCCTTGGCCGGCGAGCAGGTAAAATGGTGTCTCGTGGTTTTTTTTTTTTTTTTTTGAGCTGAGGTGAGACTCCACCGACCGTTCCGTCTACCTTTAGCGAGCGACGTCGCGTCCGGCCGATGTGGAGAAGCCGGCGAGCGCCATCGGCGACCTACGGCGCTCCTTCTTGGAGGGCGGCGGCCCGACCGGTGGGCCCACCGAGTGGGAAAAGCGTCTGGCGGCCTCGCCCGTCCGCCGACTGGACGACTCGCCGATGATCGAACCGTTGGAAGCGGACCAGGTGAGGCTCGCGGTTACGGCGCCGCGACAGGATACCGGAACCGTGCGCGCCCGCAACCGCCAGGGCGGGGTCGCGGTAAATCGAGAAGCCGGCCGGCCAATTGAAGAGAAGAACGTCATTCTGGGGCAGAGTTACGATACAGTCTCCGGCAGCGTTGTCGGCATAAGCCGGCGGGTTTCTGTGACGACCTCGTACGTGAGCAAAGTGGCGTCGGTGAGAGGCGGGCTGTCCGCGGGTGATGACGTCCTTACCGGGGGACCATCCTGTCCGTTGAGTCGAGCAGAGACCACGGCGGGAGGAGTCCCGCCTCCCGATGTTTACGGACCGGAAGATCACGCCCAGGTTGAGGTGTGTGCGAGTTCAGCTGCTGTGCTAGCACTGTGTACGGGGTTGCTATGCTACGCTCAGCTGCACTTGGCTTTTTCAAACAATAGCTTGAATGTTTCGTGTGGCAACTTGCGAGTGGGCGCCTTCGCAAATGGCAAGGCTTGACGCTACTTAAATTTGAGGCTCCCGCTGCTGAAAATCTTTTTTTGCAGTTCTTTTTTATTCTTTGCGTTTGCAGTGGCACGGTTATGTTTGAGCTGTTTTCTAACACGCAACCTATTATTCCTTGATTTCTTAAACGCCACTGCTGCAGCTGCTTCTGAAATGCAGCCTCTCAGAAAACACCGCAAAACTCCCACTTCAAATGAATTGGACGTCTACTCGTGACCAACTTATTTAAATTCACAGCAGAAGGATGAAAATAGCTTGTTTTTCTGTAGCTTGATTTCCTGAGCCATGTATCGATAATTGGTGTATCGCTGTACATAGTAGTAGTATCGCTATTGAAGGAATCTGACCTTTTAGCGAGATTGCAAGAATCAGGCCCACCGGACACGCGCTGGCGCAGATCCAAGGACCCGAGCCGGCGAGACACCTACGACCCGGCCATGAGGCCAAACCCCGTGCATTCACCTCAGTCTTAACCCCTTGTACTGACTCCATTTTGAAAGCTGGAAAAAGGCTGCGAAGCACAAGTCGACAATTTATTCAGGTCGACAGCGATCAAATGGCAATGGGAAACAGAAAAAGGCGAGGTGGCAGACTTGTTCCAAGGTCATCATATCGCAAGTCAACAAAAGGTTTCCCAGAAATAATGACAATGCTTAGTTCAACATTCAGTCTTTTGAAGATTCCCACAGGGCGGGCCATGGCCAGGAAGAAGGGTGTGTTTAGGATAATCTTCTATCACAGTTTGAGCTATTTAGTTCGTGAGTCACCGTTGGCGAGTCACCCTTACTGGGGCAACCGCAGTGGGAGATTTCGGAGTCTTATCAGTTGGATATCGGGCATTCTCCTTGTGTTGGGACAGGACATCCCGCCATTTGTTCTGGACTGTGCGGAAGAACTGACGTGGAGACGTGGGCTTGTGAATGTCGTGCCTATCACCTGGTAGGTCAGCGTCAATCTTGCTCAGTCAACTGCATGACGCACACGACGGGCTGCCGTGATAAAAAGGCGTCATGTATCTCTTATGCCATATATTCTGCTTGTTTTCGTTAAACGACGGTACAAGTGCTATTTATTTTATATTGGGTGTGTTAGAGTAATACAAACATGATCATGATCGAGAGCCTTGTATCGCGTATCATATCGTGAGGTACCCTACCCTAACGTACAATGTATTTGTATAAAATGAGTTTGACGTAGCGCCGAAAACGTATGGTTCGCCACGATGTCAGCCAACAAGAGGCTGAGTTAAATTGTCAATTCCTGTCTGGAGCAGATGGAAAAAATACTTCACGCGGGAGCTTGGTGCAACTCTGTATTTTCCCCCTCAAAAAATCTGAATACGTGCATGTCATTTCTGTAATTAGCTGTCCGTGACCATCTGTGGTGTGTTCTCGGCGAATGACGCTCGACATTACTGTGTGTGCAGCGGAGGCCTCTGTCAGACGAAATGTCTCCCCAGCTGAACGCTTTGCTGAAGTCGGCCAGAGAACAACAAAGTTTCCGAGAGGAGACGCTCCTGAAGGTGTTTGTTAGTATTTGTTAGCGCGTCCGCGACTCTTACTAACGCCTGTCCCTTCGCTCATTTCAGACTTCAGAGAGGTTGCGGACCATCACGCTGGTGCCCGGGGAGGAGGAGTTTATGTTCCAGGTAGCCCCAGGAGCTTTTATGGGACCGCCTCCGCGGCAACCCCCGCCGCCTCCGCCGGGGGCGTCGCTCATTCGTGCCGATGAAGCCGCGGAGGCCGTGGTCAGGGATGTTATTAAGGACGCTAGCCGTCAATTTAAGTTCGATGATGACGACGAGTTGAGTAGCCAGGCTAGCGACGATGACGATAGCGAGACTAGCCAAGATGCTATCAGCGTGTTAGCGCAGGCGGTCGCGGAAGACGCCTTGGAGACCGGATTCCGAGAAAGTCGGGGACCGGTAGATGTCGACGGGGACGGCTTTAACGCTAGCTTTCCCGGCGAGCGTGACCCGACCGAGGCCGACGTCGGCACCGGGTCCCGTTCCGTACCGGGAGCTCGGCCGGCTTCGGGCGACGCGGATGACTCCGAGGAATCCGATGACGACGGAGGCTGCGGGGTTAACTTCCCTTCCCCTGCTAGAGCCCTGCCCTCCGGGCGAGATCCCCTCGGCGCAAGCGATAAATCGCAGTCTCGCAACCTGGACGACCAGGAGGAGGATGGGGAACCTCTGGAAGAGGTAACGTGAATGCAAGTTCGACAGAAGGCATTTCCAATGAATCCAGTCCTTGTGAAATCAAATCCAGTCAACCAGTTTCCTTAAAACCTGGCCATGTGCAATTGCTCCCTGTTCAACCCACATCCAATAATCCAATTCCAATGAAAGCGATCCCTGTCAAACCCCAATCTGGTGAACCTGTTCCATTGAAATTGCTCCCAGTCAAACTAATCCCCCGGAAACCAGTTGCAGCTCCAATGAAACTAGTCCCTGTGAAACCACATCCAGTGAACCAGTCCCTTTTAAACCCCTCCTTGTGAAAGCACATCCATTGAAGCGGTTCCGATGAAAACGGTCCCTGTTTACCACTCCAACTGAACCAGTTCTATTGAAACAAGACCGTGTGAAAGCAGTAACGCAACTCCCAATGAGATCGACTCATTTGAAGTATAAACTATTGCTTGATGACTTTCAAGCAGTTTTTTTGTGGTTCAAGTGGTCGGTTGATGTGTCTTTGTCAGGTGGTTCCCACGGCGAGGAAGACTTTGATGTTCGAAGCTCTGGGGGTGAGGACTCCGCCCCGTTATGGGAAATTCCAAACTTTCGGGAAGAAAATCACGTTCTCGGTCAAAATCGGTTTTGTTTTTTATCGACGACACTTTTGGGGAAGGCCGGCGAGCGATCTGTAACCAGGAGCTTAACGCGGGATAACTTTGCTGGCGTTTCAGAGACGAGTGGACATAGATCGTCCCGTGGGACTGCTGCTGACTTCGCAATGCTTCGCCACAGAGACGTCCGGAGGCTCTCAAATGAGCAAGGTAAAGAGACCCGAATCTGCGGCAACTCCATCCCTTTAAGGCTCTCTGTCATCAGATGGTGAATCGAGGACTTTTGGAAACCAGGATCGAGAAAAGGATCGTGATTACCGGAGACACCGAGATGGACCCGGAGCAGGTGAGACGTCCCGCCCGCCTACGGAAGAGTCTTTTCATCCACTTTTGCCTCTGCGTCCTTCCAGGAAGCCTGAAGAGCCGAACGTCACGTGAACAGAGCCTACGCGAGCCGCCGGCGCCGCCGCCGCAATATTTACTCACTTTTTATTTTGACGGACTGATTGCCAATTCCTGATACAGCATGACTACCAGCAGAGCGTAGCGGCTAATACTCGATTGTATTGCAAAGCATATAATAAGGGCTGAAATGCTAAGAAAAAAAAACGCAGTTTGTTGACGCGGGGTCACAATAGTTCCCGTTTGCACACCGGCCCGGCAAACTTTCAACAAATGCTTACGTCTACATTTGCGATGTTAGCATGCTAATCTTGCTAGTTAAAAACACAGGTGCTGTATAGTCCAAATATTTCTTTACACTTTTGCTCTTCTGGCAATTTCAATACTCTCAGAAGTCATTTTTTTCTTGTGCTCCGCCTCATTATTGTGACGCTCACCCATGTACGTTACTATATTTATTGTTCTTCAAACGACACCTGCCGCGACACCGCGTCCGAGACTGGCGTAATAAAATGATGATGTCGTCCTTCCGCGTTGGTATTTTTCTTCATCCCTCCGTCTGGGTCAAATGGGAGTCACCGCGGGATGGTCGCTGGCTGAGAACGGGCTTCCCCGGATAATCAAAATCTGACCATTAGAGCAGTTTTGCATCAGCTGAGATCAGAAATGTTGGGCTAAAACTGCCAGTACTACACTCTGAAATCTCAATGGCAACTCACTAAATTTGGAGCACAGCAAAAATGTTCAGGTCTTTCTTTATTAGAAGAAAAAAGTTGAAGCTTCGCTAGACGGCAGGACACGAGTTAGGCGTGACCCCCGATGAAAAGTGGGCTCGGCTCATGTCGAGATGGCTGTCGAGGTGAGACTTGACCAGATGGACGTTCCTCAGGCAACCTCTGAAGGCCGTGTTAATCGACAGGCAATTCTGTTTGATTCCGTCTGCGGGAAACCGAAGTAAGCGTTGAAGATCTTTCTCGACGCAGAAACGTTTTCGCGCCGGCCTCACCTGGGTAGCCGCCCACGTACACGGGGTTATTGGTCTCGGCCGAGGTGGATTGCGGGTAGGGATTTGGAATGGAGCTGAACCTCCCGTCCACGCTCAGAGTAAGGGTGTGCTTGGTCTTTCGTGCCAGCAGGCGGTGCCAGCGTCCGTCGCACAGCGCCGGACCGCCGGAAGCCATTCGAACTCTTCCTGCCCCGTTATTCACGTTAAACACCACCTGTACATGGTGGCAAATTCATATTGTCTTATTGATATCAGCCTATCTAGAAAAAAAGTCCATATTTGGGCCCACCTTTAACTGCAATGAATCAGTTTCATTTTCTCTTACCTGTCCTCGGATCATCTCCAGTCCAATGGCATCCACTTTGGCACTGCTGATGCCGAGGAAGACGCCTTGCGATTGGCCGGTGCGAAACTCCAGCGACACGGACAGGTCGGAGCCCACCTTGTAACCGTCCCGCACTGAGCACACCCGAAAGGCGCGATTCATTTCTCTGGGGCCGGCGGTGGCGCTTCATGTCTTTGACTCACTCAGTACAGCGTATCCGCTGCCGTTGAAATAACTCCCCGCCTCGTCCCTCCTGAAACAGGACGCCACGTCGTGTCGCGAGTCCGGTCGCGAGAGATCCAGCATCGCCCCGTTCAGACTCACGGAGTGAACGCAACCCGGGAAACTCGCCGTCACCTGAGACGTTCGGACGATCCGTCGTAGCGTTATGGTAGCGCCGGCCGGGCGAGTCTTACATTTATTCTCCGGCCCTCGTGCGCACGCGGCAGTCCGCCCAAGTACAGTCGGCCGTCGACGTCCAGTTGGTTCCCTCTGACCGTCGCCACGTCCGGAGCCGAGGCGTCCACGGAGACTGAGACGGAGCGCCGCCCGACGTCCGCGCTCACCTGGAACGAGCGCGGCTCCGTCACTTCCGCCTTTTCGGAGCGCTTTCGGCTCCGCTTACCGTGTGCCATTTTCCGTCGTCGACGGCGACCGAGGAGGCGGCGGTGGCGACGCCCTTCCCGAGATCCGCCGACATCAGCGGCCGCCCGCCCGCCAGCCGCAGTACGGCGAAGTCCATCTGGCGACCGTCGGACAGGAGCAGCAGCAACCCGTCCCGAGCTCGAGTTCGAAGCGACAACCGCAGCGACGCGCTGGCGAGAATGGTGCGTGAGCGGCGGCCCTAACCCGAATCCCCCGGCCAGCGACGGCCGACTCACCTCTTGCGCACGGCGGCCGGCTCCACCCGAAATGTCATGTGACTGTGCCGCGATGAACCAAACTGCGCCGCCGTGGGCAGGAAGCTGAACTCCGTTTCCGGCGTACACTACGACACAAGTCCGAGGCGTTTATTTTTTGAGCGAGCGGCTTTTTCCACAAAAACCTACCTGTTTATTTCCAATGACCAAAACGGCTTCAATTTAAAAAAAAAAAAATCCGATTCACATTGTTTACACCTACTTTTAGGAAGTGCAGTTTTGCCCAAAAATTTACGGTTCCACTGAAAATGATGCGATTTTGATAGGTGACCCAAAAAAGCCCCGGAATCTACAGGAAATGATGAACAAAAAGTGACCCAGAAATGACCTAATTTCAATTAAAAAAAAAAAAAAAAAAACATCAAAAACACGGAAAGCGTGAAAAAACAAACGTAAAACAATTTCAGCAAAAACCGAAAGACTGAAAAATATTGCTAAAGTGCGAGAAAAACCCCACCAAAATCACAAAAATTGTAACGTACGGGAGCAGGAGAGCAAAACATAAAGTACACGTATTTGTGTGTAGTTGTACTACAAAGCATAGAAAAGTTACCATTGAAACTTCTCCATAAATTGCTTCTGCTTTTTCTACGACTTACCGTTAGTTCAGCGGGGGTCACGGTGCTCGGGTGGGTAGGCGGGGCCGCCGACAGGCGGGAAGGATCAAGGGTGGGTTCCGCGTCCAGATCTTCGGGGAGCAAAGCCCCTGTGACTTTCTCTTCCAGTAGGCAGCGGTCAAGGACCGCCCCCTCATACTTTATAGCCGCCGACAGGTCGATAAACCTACCGAAAGAGCGCCGATCAATCGAGACCCCTCGATATCCCGTATTGCTACGAGTAGAACTGACCGGTCGCCGAGCACCAGGTGCTGTACGCATCCTCTGAACGACTTGGCTATCTTGTGTAATCGGACTGGCAAATGCGACTCCTCCCCCGAAGGCAGTCCCCCAATGAAAAAAGAGGCGACGGAGAGGCGGGACAATCCGCCCGGTGACAGCGTGGCCCATTTAACGTTTCCTTCGTCAACTTGAAGGGAAAACGACCTGAGGGAAGGACCGATCAGCGCTCGGACGGTTCCGACGTAGGAGTTGGCGGTAAGGCTTACTTCCTATTGAAGTGAAGGACGACCGAGTGTCTCGATCCGTCGGCGAAGGATCCGCCTCCGGCCGGCGACCGCTGCCCGACGGCCCTCTGCGCCGACCTCCCCGAGCTCCGCTTGCAAAGACCCGGCGAGCAGGTGGACGGACAGAAAGTGCTGCGGATAGGGACGGGGTCTTTCGAAGGACGTCAAACGCGGGACGCCGGCCGGCGGAACCTTACCCGACGCTGCGAAGGCTTTTCGGTCAAGGCGGCCAACAGGATTCCTGACTGGTTGTTAGATTTGAAGGAGAAGAGAATCTCCGCTTCCTGCTCCAATGAAGGAGGAGCGATCTGAACGTAACCGCCGTTTAAAAGCGATACGCTTCGCACCGCCTGAAACGCAAACGTGAGGACGGTTGAAGCCAGTCAACAAATGAGCTATGGCAGGGGTGTCCCAACTTTTTTTTTTTTTTCCACTCCAAGGGAGGGTCGGTTTCAGAAAATCAAAATTAGGCAGCGAGCGGGCCCTCGTTCGGACACTCCTGCGCTGCGCTAAGGTCAGACTTGAATAATAAGTGTTCACCTCAAGAACGCAGCCCTTTCTCACTCCGTAGGCATCCCTCAGCAGGTCAAAGTTCAGCCTGGCGATCTCGACGTTCTTGATGCAGCCGATGTAGGACCTGGAGATCACTTGTCGTCTAGCGAGGGTGCGGATAGCCAAACTAATGTCACAACTGCGATCGCGCGAACCCATCTGCACAGGATTCCTACCTGATCGGTCGGGAAGCGGGCAGTCCGCCAATGTAGATGGGGTCCAGGTCGAAACGGTTGAGATCGGAGGCGGTTCCGGGCGATTCCGCCTCCAACATCTCTTTATCTGAAGATTGGTCAGCCGGATTGACCAACAGGTAACCTAAACACACACAAGATGATCCAGCAGGGGTGTGAGGTGACTCCGCGATCACACTGGCACCTGTGGGCAGGACTTACCTTTGCGTCGGTTCCTTTGCAGCGTGACCTTGTACCACACGCCCGTGTTGTACTTCCTGCCGGATGTTAAGACCAGAGGACCGGACCCGAGGTCATAGGTCAGACGCACGCAGCCCTCCACTAGCTCAATGGACAGGAAGTCCCTCTGTAGGACACGGCAAAACCCTCGGCTGTAATCGTCAAATTATAATTCTTGCATGTTTGAGGGCTGGTAAAGAAAAATGATGGGGGAAAAAATCATTTAATAATTTAATTTAGATGGAAATGCCCATCATAGTCAATGTTATATGTTGATATAAAATTGTATTCGTTAAATTGAAACTTTAGATATAATATAAATGAGTTACTCGTGAGTTAAACCATACTTAATTCAACAATCATTAAAACAATACATAAATTCCTGCAGTCGGTGCGTTGGCCTCTGAGCGGCAGTGTGGCGCTCACAATCGAATGGAGAGACACTTCTCTATAAAATCATTAGGAGAAAGATCCACTCGAACTTTCTCTGTAAAGCTCGTATTTGTAAAACAAAAAAAGAGAATATATAACCTTGAGTGGTGGCATATTAGCACGCTTTATTATTTATTATTATTTACTTTATTAGCTACTTGATGTGCGTTAATATTCGTAATGTAAAGGGAAAATAGTGACGCACTTATGCTCATTTTAGCTTGCCGACTAACTTGGGAACCTGCTGTCATACTTGTGTTGCATCATGGTCTGAGCTACTGTTTCAGGTTGGTACTCTGAAGCTAGCTACTTTATTGTTACCGCTTTCTATTAACTGTGAACGTCAGTAAATGTACATGTATGCATATGTATCCTAAATGGACTTTTAAAACACACATGCTAATCTACCTAGCTTTGTTGTTAAAGTTCACATTCTTTGTAGCGCAGCCAGGAAGTAGCTTCACCACATTCACATGTTTGTCCAGATGACAAAAATTGTTAGAAGCTAACATGAAAATCCCAGCCCTTAATGTTGGTGTAATGATGTTTTCCGCCATACAGTGTTGTTGGAGGCCAGGTACAAGAGCAAGCCGCTCGGCGACAGAGTTTTAAACAGCAAGACGACGGAAGTGGACGTGGCTCGCAGAGACTTTTGGACCACGGAGAATCCGGAACCGTCAAAATGGAAAGCCGTCTCCTCCGCCTGTGGACTGAAATGCCGCCACGTGTAAGTTTCAACACGCGTGAGCGCGTGCATGTGCGTTTGCGCGTACCCGCTGAAGCACCCTCCGCACCGTCCTTGTCTGTTGACGTAGTTCCACAAGCCGATGTTCTTCTCGTTGAGCGACGCTTCGCCCAAACAGCCCCGAAACGTCGACCGACGCAACGCCGCCGGCTTCTGACGTCACGGTAAACACGATAAGCGCTAACCCTCTCGCGCGCGCACGTACACCCGCGTTACCTGGGAGTCATCCGCCAGTCCTCCGATGTGGACGACCGTGTCATTGCCCACGTGTAGAACGCGG
This sequence comes from Corythoichthys intestinalis, assembly GCF_030265065.1. Classification (NCBI taxonomy): domain Eukaryota; kingdom Metazoa; phylum Chordata; class Actinopteri; order Syngnathiformes; family Syngnathidae; genus Corythoichthys; species Corythoichthys intestinalis. Next base: position 315,274 of record NC_080414.1, on the reverse strand, counting down.
GCCTGTCCGGGCGAGGTCGCCGTCACCGTCTGTGACGGCGTCGCTTCCAGCTGGTGTACGGATAGGAACCCCCGAGCGCCCAACCTACATAAACGGGCGCCGTGGTTACTGATGCTGGTGCACGCGTGCACGCACGCTCGTGTGCTTTGGTACCGTGTGGCATTGATTGTTGTCCATTTGTTGTTAGCGATGTCCTGTCCCGGATACTCCAGCCTGGCGCCGCCTGATCCGACGTCCCAGAGTAAAGAAACTTTCCCGTCGTTCATCTCCACGGCGAGGAACTCCACCTAGATATCAACAAGTGGGAATGCGACCACCCTCAAACAAAATGGTACCCAATACGCATATTCACAGTGAGTAGCTAAAATGTTTTCATCTGGAAATTTCTAACATTGGAAAGACACATTTTGAAGAAGCTTGAGTTTAGCCTACAATCTGTTGCACTTCTCGACTTTAACGCTAGATGGAGCTAGTCACTTATACAGTGAAATTGGAAAGCCCTCGGACAAACCCTAGTAGCCTACATATGAAGGATTTCCTTCATTTTGCCCATCCATCTCTTTTTGCAAAAAGTCTGAAGAAATGATTCGCTTACCGAAGTCTTGCTGCCCATGTAAAAGAGCAGGTTGTCGGGACTTTTGGTCTTCAACGTCAACGTCAAGGTGTTGAAGTTGCCGGACTGAATTTGGGGTCGGTAAAATGTGACGCAGTCGCCATCTGCTTGCACCGCCACCTTAATCTGATGACATCCCACGACGTGACAGATTAGCGCCTTCTGAAACGCCGGGCGGGGGAGGCGAAAGCACGTACGGACGCCGCTTGTCTCCTGGCCTGATAGATGAGCTCCCGGATGTCGGACAGGTTCCTGCTCAGACTCTCTCCCAGCAAGCTCAAGGGCTTGATTTTGTCACTCAAATGCCGCGTGCGAAGCTCCGCCTCTTCCAATTGACGCCGCGCTTCGTTTGCTGCGCAATGAAAAAGACCCGTGACGGAAGAAAGACAAATCGCCGAGTCTCTTTGACAACCTACCGACCTGCCAAATGCGTACGCGTCATCAGCTGGTTGGCCTCTGCCGTGCTCAGGTTGGTTTTTTCCACCACGTAAGAAGAATCGCGCAACTGCTCCCTGAGCGTGGACAAGTGCTCCAACGCCTCCCGCAGACTGGAGTGAGCCAGCGCGGCCTCCGATCGGGCCTCCTGCGCTCGCGGCGATCCTGAGAAGGACGAGTCCGATCCGCTCGCCGAGTCGAATCTCGCTACAGTCGACTTTGCTGTCGAGTCTTACCGTCGGAGAGGTTCTGCAGCTCCGCGATCGGCCGACGGAGGAGGACGCCGGTATTCGCCACGCGCGCTCTCAGCATCTGCAGTCTGCCGGTGACCGCCGAGACCTTTGTCAGCGAGTCTGGAAAGCAAAAAGTTTATTTGGAAAAACGAGCGACGCTTCGAACGGAAAGACGCGCCGAGGGACCGACCTCGGTTTGTCCGGTCGATCGCACGAGTTTCGTCGAGAGCGGCGGATATCTCGCTCGGTCTGGCACCGCCCTCCGCCGAAAGCTCCCGTCGGTCGGTCTGAGACACGCGCAGAGCGAAACGCTGACGAGATTCCCTTCCGGTCCGCGTGTGGGATTTTTTTTCTTACCTGGTCGAGAGCGACGTCGGCAGAGCGGACGGCGTCCGAGGCGATTCGCCGGGCCAACTCGACGGCCTCCGCGACGTCGGCTTCCGGTGCCGCGGATCGGCTGCTCTTCTCTGAAGCGTTCCGCGCCAATGATAGATAGCTAAAACGGGAATATACTCCTTTATCGCTGTTAATGGGCAACAGAACCCTGTGAAAAACCATCAAACGGGATGTGCCATCCTAGGAAATTTTGTTTATGTGGGGAGCAGAATGTTTAAAATAAATGATAATAATCAAACATGTACATCCACTCATTGGTCGATCTGGTGCCGGAAACCAATCACGCGTCTTGTATCTGTGCCTGTTCGTATGTACAAAGCCTCCGAGGCAATGCATCTCTTTGTTTGGCTTTCTGGGAAACCTTCTCACTTTGTCTCTCAACAACTTTGACTGCCGATTGGAAGAGGAACAATCTACCTCTGTTTTTCGAAAACCCAGATGAAGTGGAGACCAGTGAGCCTCCCGGTTACCTTTGCAGAGATAGGGCGTGGCTCTCAAGCAGGCGGGCGTGGCTCTCCGCTCGATAAACCCTCTCCAGCGAATCGCCGCTCTTCAATCCAACGACCAGAGCCTCCACTTTGGTTCTCAGCGGCGGGCGCCATTGATCCAGTTGGCTTCCCAGCGTGTCGGCCTGCTTTTCGACATTCTCCTTAGCGTTAGCGAGGCGCCCTGTCCGTATTTCTGCACCTCGGCGAGCAAAAGTCTTACAACGCTAATGTTGGTGAAGTCCAATGTCAGGTTGAGCATGTCATTCAGCAGCTGTTGAGCAGCCTCCGTCATGTCCTCCACGCAAACCCACGCATCACTGATATTTTGGTGGGTCACCTGACACGCACACGCAGACATGTGAACAGGTCCGGTTTACTTGAACCGGGAGGGGATATATACCTGATAGTTCGCGAGAAGCGCCTCGGTGGCGTTCAGCACAAGTTGTGTGTGACCATTTTCTTTAGTGGCATCTTGCATCCGTGTTTGCGCTTCTCGCAGCTTTTGAACGTTAGCGTCCAGGGCGCCGGTCAAGGGACGGAGCCCGTCGGCAGCGCCGGCCGGGAAGCGGCGTCGGAGCGACTCCGCGAGCGACTCTGCGAGACTAACAAAGAGGTCACTTTGGTCAACCGTTAAGGTCTTTGATCCGACTGACTTTGGGGCCGGTCGACCATCAATCGTAGGGCACACGGGGACAAAGAACGGACCGGTCGCCGGCCGTAGACAGAATATTGAACCGATCGAAGACCGACCCGAGCTCACGACGTGCCGAATCGGCGGCCGGGCCGAGCCGGAGGTCTCGCATGTTTTGCAACAGGGAGGTCACACGGTCCAGCAGGCGCGTCCGATTGGCCGCTTCTAGCGCCTCGTCGGCGGTCCGGTTCAGTTGCTCCGCCTCAGTGTCGAGCGCTGCACCGATCACGAGCGAGTGAGCTGAACTTTACTTTGAGAGATCACGGCCACAGATGGCGTACCTTCAATCTTTTCTTGAATGACGTGGATCTTTTCCATCAACCGACTCCCGAGCGACAAGTTGTCATTGACCGCCTCCCGGTCACGTGACGCACTCGCAGCCTAGGGGCGCGGCACATCAAACATTCGAACTCGTTTATTTACCGAATGTTCCCGGGATGGTCACGTACCTGATCTATCAATGCGCCGATGTCAGATGTTAGGTGCATCGACTCTTCTTCTACACTGGAGACGACCGTCTCCAAAGTAGGGCGTTCCGGAAACATCAGCTGACAGACAGAGCGCTTCAATCCACACACTGCTCGTAGAAAAAAGTACATGTGCTTTCAGCTGAACTCTACCTTCATGTCCCTGGTTTTCTTGTTGAGCGCTACCAGTTGGCGGTAGGGCGCCATGGCAACAACGCTGATGTTGAAGGCCCGCCAGCGCCGGTGGATTCCCTCCAAGTCGTCCAGCAGAGCACCGGCGCAATCGTCGTCACACGCTAGACCCCGACGACACCGGCCAATTAAAGCATCGTTTTGTCATTTTTTGGGGAGGAACAGAGCACACTCACACACGCATTGGCTTTCCTCCAAGACGTGGCGCTCATCACACTCCTCGCACGTGGAACCTCGGAACCCGGGTTTGCACTGGCACCCGCCCGTCAGCGTGTCGCACGGCGCGTGCAGGGAGCCCCGCTCGCTGCAGCCGCACGGGGTGCACTTCCCCCCTGGCAATGAGGAGTTACCGTAGTAACCCGGAGAACACCTGCAAGATGTTGACAGAGACGCGTATATCGGACCTGTTGGGGGGCCTTACGCTCTCAACGCGTCAACACGTACCGCTCGCAGTAGCGCCCCTCGTATCCCGTTTGACAGGAAGTGCAGCGAAAGTCTCCAAGCGTTCCCTCCGACACGCACGTCGGACTGAAACTAGAAACGTGCGTGCGTGCGTGCGCACGTATTCAAAAAACATGACCACAAGCCATAAAGAATGGAATATTTGCTTGATATTTCAACGAGTAATGACACCGAGGCGCAGCAAAACCTGTTGTCCCGTAGAGGGCACGCACACGGCGAGCAGTCGCTAACAGAGCCGCTGACGTTCCCGTAATAACCCGGAGCGCACAGATCACAGTTGGGCCCGCCGGTGTGATGTCGGCAATCCTGCGTGACAAATACGCCACCGTCTCGCCCTTGCTTTCTGGCCGGCCGTTCGGACCGGTGCCGCGCCCCCTCACCTGGCAGTGCCCGCTCTCCACGTGGCAGCTGGCGCTGTGGTTGTTGCAGCGACACGCCACGCACGGACGTAGGAAAGCAGACTTCCGGGCCTGAGGCGACAACTCTGACAGCGGCTGGCGGAAGAAACCCGGCGCGCATTCCTACAGGCGAGCCGAAGTTAAGAGATTCTCCGCCGTTACCTCGGTGACGCCTGAAAATCTACGCTTTACCTGACAGGACAGACCGGCGTAACCCGACGGACAGAAGCACGACTCGATCCGTCGGGCCGCGCTCGTCTCGGCCCGGTCGGCTTCCTGTTCGTCTTGCGCCGTCTCCATGGAGATGTTAGAAATCCTTGAAAGGATGACGAGACGTCTCCGTCAAAACGGCCGATCGGGAGCGGTTCCCTGACGCTCACCTGCTCTGCCGCAGTCCCGTCCCGTACGAAGCCTTCACCATGACGTACCGCAAGTCGCCGAGAACCGACAGGAAGTCGCTGTGACTTACCGCCTTCTCCGACACCGAGTTAAAATATTTCCACTTGTGCTGTTGCGCGCGCGCACACACACACACACACACACACACGGTAATCATGCGATCTAGCGGTCTTCAAAGAAGTAGGAGCCCCGCAGTACCTCGGTCAGCTTGATGTCATGCCGAGTCCTGACGCCGTTATCGGGGGCGACCGTATCGGTGTAGATGACCAGCTTCCTTAAGGCTCCGCCCCTCATCAGCACTTGCGGCTCTTGATTGGCAAAACCTTCGGCGTCGTCCGCGTAATAGGTCACCACGTAGGACAGTACGCCGCCGTAAGACAGGAGCTAAATACAAACGTGAGACTTACACACAACTTGGACTACACTATTTTTTTGGGTAATTCTCAACATTGTGTTGTGATTTAGTGGTGTGTCTTGGAATGGACGGTTTGTATCTGCCCGATCATCGCGTGCGGTCCGACGGCAGATATCGTCGGGAGGCAGGACAATCCGTCATGGCGACCGAGGCGCTTAGTAACATAATTGTGACGGTTGAGCTCGGATCAAGGCACTCGCTATAAACAAGGTGGGAAAATGGGAACACGTGTAGACCATTGTGGACGTCATCACTCGCAGGGGGGAAAAAAACCGAAAGCGAGAGAAAGCACACACCGGTCACGAAGTCACACTACTGCTCAGGACCTGTCACACTATGAGACACAACAAGCAGAAATTCTGACAAGCCAGACCTGCAACGTGGTCGCGAAGCGTCGTAGACGCCAGATCGCCGGATACGTCCCCTACCCCACTTTAAAATCTCATCCACAAGAGTCAACGAGCTAAAATGGTGTAGTGTTGAGTCAGGCGTTAGCGTGAAATCTTGCACATCACGTGGAACCCAAAGCGCATAAATGTCAGCGTGCTCGAGGAGGCAAACATTGGCAGCATTGGCACCAAACATCCACTCAGATGGATCGGGCATGTTGACCATATGCCAGACACGTGTCTACCCAAACGGGTCCTTTATTTTAGAGCTGCTGACTGGCCAGAGAGCTCCTGGAGGTCAAAAGAAGCTCTACAAGGACATCGTAAGAAACCGCCTCAAGCAGTTCAATACCAATAGCGCTTGCTGGGAAGATCTTGCCCCAAATAGGTCTGCATGGAGGGAGCCACACTCCACGAACTCAATCTCCGCCGGGCTGCCACAGTCAAGTGACGGCACAGAAAGGAGAGAAAAACTACCACCCATGAGGGCACACCACATTCCGCCCCCAGTATGCCCACACTGTACAAAAGCCTGTGGTTCCAGAATTTTCAGCCACCTGAAGACCTACAAATATCCCTCCCACGCCAGGAGGACTATCGTACTCGATTATGACTGATCGCCAATGATGAGCTGAAAGTGACATGAGGACCAGTACCTGCTGGCCTTCGAACTCGGGGGGCAGTCTCCAGTAGAGGGGCCCGCCCGGACCGCTGGTGTTGAGCTGCCTGGTGTCCAGCAGCGTGTCGCCACCCTGCCGGTAGACTCCAGATGTCACGGCCTCCAGGTTAGACTGGCTGACCATCGGCAGGAGAACGGGAGAACGGGTAGATGAGATCTACGAAAGAGTAACCCGTGAGCGTCTCCTCCTTCGCCGATTCGACCACGGCGGCCGTCGCGCGACGAGAGGCCCCCCGTACGAGAGCTCTGACGAGGCCGGCGCGCTCCTCGCATTCCCGACTGACTCCGGAACAGTAGCACGGAGAGCAGCCGTCCGGGTTGTCCGAGGACAGGGCGAAGAAACCCCGAACGCATTCCTCGCAGCGCCGCCCTGACACGGCCGCCTGCGAACACGAGCGCGGGATACTTGCCTTCGGATGCGTTGCGTGCAACCCGGCGGACATTCGCCTTACCTTGCACACGCACTCCCCGGCCCGTCGGCAGTCGCACGTTCCGAGCGTTCGGTTGCACCATTCTTCTCGCGTCCCCGCTACGTCGCAGCCGCACGGCGAACACGACGGGTAACCGTAGTGGCCCGGAGCGCACAGGTCGCATCGCCTGCCGGAGAAGCCCTCTCTGCACGGACACTGGCCATTGGCCAGATCGCACTGAGAGGCAGAGCTTCCTTCTGCACTGCAGTCACAAGGCTGAAAATGACGCTGAGGTTTAGGGTGTGTCCCGTCTAGTTTGTGTTCTGATTTTAACAGCATACCTTGCAACCAGCAATAGGACAGTGACCCCAATATCCCGCCCGGCACGTGTCGCAGGTGTCTCCCTCCGTGTGGGGGGGACAGATGCACTCCCCAGTTTGGTGGTGACAATTCCCACCTGTGCGGTTGCAGTCGCACGCTACGAAAAGCAGAACAACGCAGGACGGGGTGTCAAATAATGGTCGAAATATCGGGCCGATATACATTCACTGTTTGTCTTTCTCACGAAGGTCGACCGATTGGTCGACTGGCCATTGCTTGAAAAAAAACAACAACAACAACAAGAACAAAAGTCTGTTTTAGACTTCAGCAATTGGCAATTTTTTTTCAATTGGTATCGGCCGTTGAAAAATCCGATATCGGTCGACCTCTAGCAACTGGAAACGGCACAGTCCTTGACGTCGCGGTTACCTGTGCAGCCGTCTGCACGGAAACCAAAGTATCCGCGGCCGCAGCGGTCGCATTTCTCTCCGTCCACGCCCTCCGCGCATCGGCAGCGTCCGTCGTCGTCGCATGTCTCCTCCAGAGATCCCGACGGGTCGCAATCGCAGGCCGCGCAGCCCGAGGCGCTCCGCAATCCGAAGAAGCCCAGCTGAAGCCGAACACCGGTCGTTACTTGGATTTTTCGAAAACGGCGAGACCGAGAACGTCCGCAAACCTGGCAGCGGTCGCACGCCCGTCCCGTCACGTTATCTCGACACGCGCATTGACCCGACGTGACGTCGCAGATGCTCGACAGAGATCCGTTGATGTCACACTCGCATTCTATCAAAAAAGGAATGGGTGAAATATGAAAATATTCAAACGCAAACTTTTAGTTTACAAACTCTTCACGAAAACACGAGGCTCTCGGGGGCTGTTTTTGACATACGTTCACTTTGGGCGTAAAAGAGGCTTCAGACAAAAGCGACTGCACATAAAGAGGCCAAAGATCATTTGTAATCTGGATTTGGAAAGCTCAACATTCCTCTGGGAGAGAAGAGAGGGGGGAAAAAAAAGAAAATTGGGGTGGGTGCGCGCGCGCGCGCGTCACCTCGGCAGTTCTTTAGGTGCACGGCATCTCCGAAGAAACCGGCAGCGCAGATCTCGCAGCGCCTCCCGGCCGTGTTGCGAAGACAAAGTAGACACTCCCCGCTCGCGGCGTCGCAATGCCCCTCGTCTTCGGCGTTCACGTTGCCATTACATTGGCAGCGTACGCAAGTCCCGCCCACTACTTGCGGGTTACCGTAGAAACCGCCGGAGCACCTAGCGAGACAAACGGCGTCACGAGAGTTCCGCTTGAGCCGCGACGGACGCTCCCTCACTTCTGGCACTTGCTGCCGGTGTATCCTTCCTGACACTGGTCACACGTCACCGTTCCAAAGGAGTCCAGCACGCACGTGGGACTGAAACTGAAGCACGAGAGCGCGCCTTAGTTTTGCCGTTCTTTCAGATGACGAGTGACGGAGCCACCCACCTGTTGGACGGCTCCGTCAGAGGACACGCGCAACGCCGACAGTCGTCCTCCGTGCCCTCGGTGGCGTCGCCGTAGAAACCGGGGAGACACTGTTCGCAATGCGGGCCGGTGGTGTGATGGCCGCAACCCTGACGGGTGGACGACAACTTGCAAACAAGTCTCACGTTTTGAGTCCCCACTTCATATGACTCACATTGCTTGCACACTCACGTAACCCAATCACACCCCTATCCAACCTATCCTCTCTCCCCTTATCCTTTGGTTTGCAGGTGTCCCCCTCACGTGGTGTACACCCTCTGGTAAGAATAGTCAAAGGGCAATAGAACCGCTGCTTGCTTTATGTAGCATACAGTGGGGCAAATAAGTATTTAGTCAAAATTGTTCTCCCACTTGAAAAGATTAGAGAGACCTGTCATTGTCAACATGGGTGAACCTCCACCATGAGAGACAGAATGAGGGGGAAAAAAAACAGAAAACCACATTGTTTGTTTTGAAAAAATTTATTTGCAAATCATGGTGGAAAATAAGTATTTGGTCAATACCAAAAGTTCATCTCAATACTTTGTTATGTACCCTTTGTTGCAATAATGGAGGCCAAACGTTTTCTGTAACTTTTCACACACTGTTGCTGCTATTTTGGCCCATTCCTCCATACAGATCTCCTCTAGAGCAGTGATGTTTTGGGGCTGTCGTTGGGCAACGCGGACTTTCAACTCCCTCCACAGATTTGCTATGGGGTTGAGACCTGGAGACCGACTAGGCCATTCCAGGACCTTGAAAGGCTTCTTACCAAGCCACTCCTTTGTTGCCCTGACTGCTTGTTTGGGATCATTGTCATGCTGAAAGACCCAGCCACGTCTCAATGCCCTTGCTGACGGAAGGAGATTTTCACTCGAAATCTCTCGATACATGGCTCCATTCATTCTTTCCTTTACACGGATCAGTCGTCCTGGTCTCTTTGCAGAAAAACAGCCCCAAAGCGTGACGTTTCCACCCCCATGCTTCACAGTGGGTATGGTGCAATTCAGTGTTCTTTTTCTTCCAAACAAGAGAACCTGCATTTCTACCAAAAAGTTGTATTTTGGTTTCATCTGACCATAACACATTCTCCCAGTCCTCTTCTGGATCATCCAAATGCTCTCTAGCGAACCGCAGACGGGCCTGGACGTGTACTTTCTTCAGCAGGGGGACACGTCGGGCAGTGCAGGATTTGAGTCCCTGGCGGCGCATTGTGTTACTGATACTAGTCTTTGTTACTGTGGTCCCAGCTCTCTGTAGGTCATTCACTAGGTCCCTCCCCCGTGTGGTTCTGGGAATTTTGCTCACCGTTCTTGTTATCATTTGGACGCCACGGGGTGAGATCTTGCACGGAGCCCCAGATCGAGGGAGATTATCAGTGGTCTTTTATGTCTTCCATTTTCTAATAATTGCTCCCACAGTTGATTTCTTTACACTAAGCGTTTTACCTATTGCAGATTCAGTCTTTCCAGCCTGGTGCAGGTCTACAATTTTGTCTGTCTCTGGTGTCCTTCGACAGCTCTTTGGTCTTGGCAATCGTGGAGTTTGGAGTGTGACTGATGGAGGTTGTGGACAGGTGTCTTTTATAACGATAATGAGTTAAAACAGGTGCCATTAATACAGGTAACGAGTAGAGCCTCGTCAGACCTCGTTAGAAGTTAGACCTCTTTGACAGCCAGAAATCTTGCATGTTTGTAGGCGACCAAATACTTGTTTTCCACTCTAATTTGGAAATTCTTTAAAAATCAAACAATGTTATTTTCTGTTTTTTTTTTTTCCCCCCACATTCTGTCTCTCATGGTTGAGGTTTACCCATGTTGATAATTACAGGCCTCTCTAATCTTTTCAAGTAGGAGACTTGGCACAATTGGTGGTTGATTTGCCCCACTGTATGTATTAACGATCTATTGTTTTTTTTCTCGAAAGCTAGTCTCATCTTTGACGTCTTCTGGATTTCTGTACAGCAAATTTGATAAATCGCACGCAATACAACTCACCAGACAAACGCCGTTGACGTCACACTCGGAAGCGTGGTCGTGGCATTCGCACTGCATGCAATTTCCTCCGAACAAAACTCCGCCGAGCCTGTAAAAACCTGGGAGGCATGACTACGTAGAGTCATAGAATATACAGAAAGAGAGTCATTAAGTGGAGACTGTCGAGATATCCGTCCATTTGAAGCGGGAAGTGGCAAATAATGAAAACATCGTTGAATATGGTCAGAAAGACAAGTAGCTTCAATTCTGCCTGCATTTTGTTACATATCTTGGCTTTAACACTAGATGGAGCTTGAACAGTGGCTTTCCATTCGCTCCAGGGGTCAAAACCTGACATGTTGAGATCTTTTAGTATTTCCTAAATCAACAGTTGTAATCTATTTGAACGGGGAATGCTGGCATCCAGTTTTACAGCCATTGACGGCGATAGTCCATTTTGACCCCATTCAAATTGGATGGGATGTCGATCAATGGCAGCCAATCTTTTTGAGCCCATTCCAATCAAAAAGAAAGCGGAAGGGTTTCAAGTTGGCCCTTTGATTTGTCAGAAAGTGGCCCCCAGAAGAAAAAGTTTGGAAAGAAAGTGATGAGCTCACCTCACACGAAGTACCGCCGTAACCCCAGGGACATTGGCAGGTCTCCACGGCGACCGCCCGGACGCCGGAAGCGGCCCGGGAGTCGGCCACGTCCAGGGACACCGAGACGAGGCTGCCGGAAAGCTTTAAATCGTCAGTCGCGGATCAGAAAAGCGCATCTGACCGCATCCTCGCTCACCTCACGGCTTCGCCGGCGGAGGCGTTCGCGTGAACTTTGATCTTCAGGGAGGTCACCTCAGCGAGGACGGACAACAGGTCGTCACGGCTAACTGCCGCGCCCGTTTGTTCCTCTACAAAATGGCGCGGGAGCATTTCGACGGCTACGGAGCGCCGGGCCGACGGCGAGAGAAGGAGCGCGCGAAGCGCCGAGAGGCGGAGCGTTCGCCCGTCGCCCTGCGGAGAAGTGCGCGATCACCCCCCTTTCCGCGCTTCGCTCGGACGGACCACGCCGGCTACCTGAATGATGACGTCGGTGTGGACGGGGACAAAATGTTGCTTGTCGTCCAGTGAGCCTCGGTACGCTAGCGAATAGTTCAGAAGGCCGCCGTAGGACGAAAGCTGAAAAGAGACAGGGATTGACGCCGGGGACGGACGGACGGACGCCGTCCATCGCCTACCTTGTTGCCTAGGAAAGCGTCGGCCGCTTCCCACGACAGCTCATGTTCTTGACGGCGTCCGACCGAGGAGGCGTCGCCAGACGCCGGAAGCTCATTGGCCGGGGTGGAAGGACGGAGTCTAGCGTTTGTGGAAACCAACTGCGACAAATGGACATCGGCGCGCGTCTCGACATCACTTCCATCGCTCGATCAGCGCCCAGTTAAATAAAATGCAGCTTCCCCATCAAGATAAAATGTTTCTTTTTTACTGTCCTATGTATTATTTTCCTGTGACAACCTAAAAGTAAAGAAGTCTCCGTTTTGCTGATCATGGAGATTCTGCTTAGAGAAGGTTCAAATAGTTGTATTTCTGTTTCAATGTATAAATGAATCATTAACGGTATATTTCTTCAATACTGAATGTAAAAAACTAATAGAAATCACTGTCAAAGCACAACTTTGACCATATTTTCCAGAGCTCAAGTGCATTCTGGGAAAAGTATTTCTTTTAAGATTGCAGCAAATGATTGAAAAGAAAGCAGAATACACCCCCAGTACAGTACGGTGGCTCTAACGCATTTGAATGTCATTTTTGGAAGGATTTGGTTGACTACCAATCAGAAATGACAGCTCCTGCGTTTTGGGGCGCTAAAATGCTAGTTCAATAATGAAGCTGAACTTTAAGACATACAAGTTTAACAGTTAAAAGCCGTTCAAAGGGTTCCTTTTAAAAGCAGGCCAAATTTGATCGACCCGCCCCAATTGTTACCTGCGCGGTGGACCACGCGGAGCTTTCGCAAACGTCGGACACGCCGAAGCAGAAGCAGTCGGTGCAGCCCAGCGGATCGGCGGCCCGCAGGTTGTAGAATCCGGCTTTGCACAGGTCGCAGTGCACCCCCATCACGTTGGCCTGGGAAGAGTTCAAACTAGCATCCCGTCTAGACGGGAGGATTCTTTCGGCGGGACTTACTTTGCAAACGCAGTCCTCGCACGGGTCGCCGTTGACGCTGCCGGCCAGGTCGCACTCGCAGCGAACGCAAAGAGGAAAATCTCGGAATCCAAAAGCGCAACGGTCGCACCGGCGTCCGGCGAAGCCCTTTTTACACGCGCACTGACCCGCGTTCGTGCCTGCCACGCACGCACGCACACACACACACACACACACACACACACACCGTCGGTCGTAATAAGGCGTAGGACGACCCGGCACATAAAGCCAAGTCCAAAGTCACCTGGCAAAGCGTCGTCTCTCATGCAAACGGGAGACTCTGCGCCCCTCGGATGGCAACCGCACTCCACGCACGGCGACTCGTCATGGGGAGAAACCTGCCGACGTGTGCGTTATCGCTTCCGCTGCGGGTGAGTTGCGTGGGCGCGCGTTACCCGCTCAGGTCGGTAGAAACCCTCGGCGCAGGTCTCGCAGTTGATTCCGGCCGTGTTCTGCTGACAATCGATACAGACTCCGCCTCCGCGGCGATCGCCGCGAACGTCCAGGCTCAGTCCGAGATCGGCGACCGTTTGATTGTAGAAACAGTCGCTCGCTTTCTTGTGACAGTTGCATTCTGACAGGCACGCCAAGAGATTTCCGCCGTCGGCGCGAGAGAAACCGGACCCGTTTCGTCGATGCCCGACTTACTTTCGCACGTGTTTCCCTCTGAGATGGTTCCCGGTTGCCACGGCAGCTGCCGGTAGCCGGGACAACAGTGGTCGCAGCTGCTTCCGCATGTGTTGTGTTCACATACGCACTGTAGTTTCTACACACGCACTTCAAGTTAAAAAGCGCGGAACGGGTACAAATCAGAGTACGGCGTTACCTTGCTAATGGGGTCTAGCGGACAGCTTCGCGCGTGACCATAGCAGATGCACATCCCTCCCACAGAAATATCTTTGATGGAGTAATAATACTGGAAAGAGCAAACAACGTTTATTTTTGGTCCCGGTCGACAATCGAGACCAAAAGGCCACACCTACCCGACGGGTTACGATGGGGTCGATGTCTCGAGGGTCGCGCGCGCTCAGAGTCATGAGGTCGGCATTGAGCGTACGGATACGCTGTAACCGGAGTCGGATGAAACGGGCCGAGGTGAAGTTCAAGAGTTCGGAAGTCAAATCGTCCGCGCCGGGTCGACTGTTGATTAGCGACGTGTGGATCTGCGATAAGAGACGCGTGAGAAGGCGACCGGAACCGACCGGCCGATCCAACTCACCTCTCCGTGCTCCAGAGGCTCCAGCCTGGAATAGTAGGACGTGCAGATGACCTCCGTGTCGCTTTTGTAGGTCGGGGGTCCCAGTCTGGGCGCGACGTTGTAGCGAGACAAGCACTCGGAGTCGCTGATGGCGTAAAACTGCCACGGTCGGAAGGTCACGCCGTCCACGGAACGCTCCAGAATCCAGTTACCTGCGACAAAGAATCCGATCACATCTCCGATCGAGCTCGGTCTGACAGATTCTGCCGAGAATCGAGAGCGCGCGCTGACCCGGTCGAGGAGAGTTTGCCGCCTTGATAATGATGTAGGCCACTTGAAAGATCTGAAAGAAGAGACGGACGGGCCTTACCGACAGCACGACGCGCCACCTCGCGCCTTCGCCCGTTCTCCGAACGTCACCTGTTTCAGATCCAGCGTGACGGTAACCCAATGGAAGCGCCGGCCGTTTTTGATGCTCGGACTCTGCCACCATCGGTTGGTTCCGTCGATAGCGTTTGTGATGGGATGGCGTTCTGGACAACAACCACATTTTCTCATTCCCTTCTAACCCTACGCAGTCTGGTTTTTGGACCGAGAAGAAAAGTCTTTCGTGGCGGCCAGACGGTCCTCGAAAGACCATCCTTTTTAACTTTGTACCTTTGGATAGAATGGAGTTGGCGTCACATTTGGGACAGTGAGGGTTCTTGATTAAGCGTCCGGGAACGTGTTCCACCAATTTGCAGTAAACCTCTGCTTCCGGGTCTCCGCATGTGGCGTTGCTGCTAATGTCTGCGTTACTGGCCAAGTTCAAAATGGCTGGGAACAGACCTGCAAACACATCACTTGTGCTAGATTTCAAACGTTTTGGGACTCGATTTCAGCAAAGTGGCTTAGTTTTTAGCGAGTATTTAGTTGACAGTGATCACACAGACGTGATATAGACTCAATGAAAAAAAGCCTTTTCCCAGGGTCAACACTTTTGTGGGCGCAGCTGCAAAGGTGTGATAGTTTCAAGTGGGTGGTCTGTGTCCCACGCACACAAAGTTGCATTGAGGAGCCCGGGGGTCCGGTGGGCCCTTTTGTCATGTGCGGGCGGGGGAGGTGTGTGATTGTTAACACTAATTACTAAGCGCACACAGAGGTAGTTTCTTTCTTTCCCCGCCGGTCACAAATTGTCTCAGTTGGAGAGAAAAAGCTTGAAGATGGGAGAAGCCAT
The DNA here is from genome assembly GCF_030265065.1 of Corythoichthys intestinalis. NCBI lineage: Eukaryota > Metazoa > Chordata > Actinopteri > Syngnathiformes > Syngnathidae > Corythoichthys > Corythoichthys intestinalis. Next base: position 300,203 of record NC_080414.1, on the reverse strand, counting down.
CTTTTACGCCTAGGCAACCAATTATCTTAGGAAGCCACTTCCTGTTGCGTGTCGCACGTGTGAACCTTCAGCACCAAAGCATTTGCCGCTTCTGGTTTGGATGCGGCCTTTTTTCATGACTCAGGACAAGAAGTGACTTTCCACCCACTCAACTGAAGAAAAGGCCGGATGATAGCAGGCAAATGTTTGACCTCTCTTTCTGCACGTGTCCTTCTTGTGAGCGCAAGGTGTTGCGTGAGAACACGTCTGCCAGACTAAACACCGATCTTTGTCAAGGACGCGCTTGTCCTCGACGAACTGTTTTTGCGAAATCCGGCCGACATTCCCGAAAGCGCGCGGTACGACGAATCGATCGATGAACGAAGAAGATGAACCCTATTTTATGATTCTGACATATAAAAGTGTGTTTCTTCACAGTGCGGTTTCTGCGGAGGACGGACCGCAACGGGGATGGCCCGACGCCATTCCGTTCATCTCTCTGGGTCCGACTTTTAGAATAGCAATTCAAAGTAGTTTGCAAGAGGCGAGGCCTCACGCGGGCGAACCCGGCCGGGCGTGCTGTCCGATATTTGCGGACGGATGGTATTTGCGCGACCGCGAGGCGGAGTCTCACCTCTCTGCTGGGAGGCCGTCGGTCCCGTCGGCAAAAGCAAGAGCAGGAGAAGGCACTTCATGGCGGAAAAAGCGGGCCGATGGAATGCGCTGCACGCCGCGCCGGCCGGCCCCACTTGAAGAATGTGTCCCTGCATCCCAATGCCATTTCATTCATTCTCTTCTCTAAAAGGGGGGAGGGGCGGAACGTACCACCTCCCTTGAGGGAACGGGGGCCGCCTCTTCATTCACGAACAAATCTGAATGCCGGCCACATTTCGCCCGATCAACTTTTGCACTCGCGAGTCATTTTATTCCTATTTCTTGATCCGCCTCACTAGTCCATCAATCATTTCCTAGAAACGAAAAAAAGTAGGCTGGTGACTTTGATGATTTAATATTTGATAAAGTTATGATTGTATGAAGACTACAAGGTTTATATTTCCATAGGACACTTTTGGCTTTTGCATCATACTTGCGACTCCTTTTGGTTTTGGCTCCCTACCGCCTGAGTGAGTGAGGGTGGAAATGGTCTAAAAAGGGGGCCCAGAGGAGGCCGGGGGCAAGGGGGGTGGGGGGTCTTTTCGGCTCCAGCTATCAAAGGGGGTGGGTTGCGCAATGACTTAACTTTGAAGCGCTGAATTCAAGCTCCCTCTAGTGGTAGCATAGAATACCAAATCCAAGTTATTAAAGCAGTACCCCGTGCAGGGGTATATTTATAATTCTCCTGCCCTCTAGTGGCACAACACGTAGGGGCGCAAGTCCAGTCAACTCATTATAAGACTTTTGCATGGCATAAGTGAAACCACCATGTAAAGTGCTAGTTCATTTATTCATCTGCAGCCAACCCTCCCAGCTCAAATGGATTGGATCAAATGGATCTGCTTTTGGGGAACGAGTGATACACTCGTCTGAATTTACAGCAAAAGAACAATGGGATCGTGGTCCACGGCGCTTCAATATGGCTACGCTTTTCAGACTGGACTGACAGGTTTAGGTTAGATGGTGACAACTTTGTACCATTTTCCTCAGATTTGTGAGAAATTTGCATTTTGGACACATACGGCGCATCGGAAACACACAAGTGCCACCGCTTGTTGTCTGTCTATACACTGAATGCAAGAGTGGAGCGCTAAGAAGTCTGTAATTGATGACTAATGACTTGTTTGTTTTGAGGGAAACATTGACTTGTTTCCACAACACAACTACATGCGCGCACATGCGAGAGGGAAAACAAAGACTTTTGTATTACAAGCCGAAGACCTGTCCGTTCACCACTCACGTTGTTGTTGCGGACGCTAACTTTGAAGTCCTACTCCTCTGCAATTTGAAAACCAACAACCGTCTTGAATCTCTCTGTCTGTCTCTCTCTCTCTCTCTCTCTAATGATAATCCATCAATCCTCACGGCCCTTTTTTGGATTTTATTTTGGATAAGGAATTTGCCAGTACAGGGCATGCGCGCACAGCACATGGACTTTTTGGTGCCTGTGTTGCCTGTATATTACCAGTTAGCCAGCAGTGGGCAGCCTACTCACATGCTTGCTGGGATTGATTCAGTCAAAAAACAAAGTCCTTTACAGACTCATATATTTGACATCTACAAATGTGATTTAACACCCAAAAAATATGGCGATGCTTTGAATGTACCTGCTTAGGTAGTGGTCCGCTTTAGTTTTAAATGTATTTATTTCTGCACGGCCACATATAAAAGTTATAAGTGAAGAGTTAAGACAACAAACTTGCTCTAAAATAAAATGACAAAAGCCACTATTGCGCAGAATCCAAGACACACTTGTTCAAATGAGCACACACATGCACACAGTGCCATACTGTACACACACACTATCCGAGGCCCCTCCCTCCTGGGAAAGCGCGGAGCTCCTCACCTCGTCTTTCATTGGGACCGAAGCGTGCGTAAGTGGAGCCGCATCCGCCGCGATCTCCGAGGCCCTGAGCAGCGCCGACTTTTGGCCCATCGTCCCGAGGAGCGGCAGACGGCGACGGGAGAAGCCGGAGCGGCACCGGGATCCGGACCCGGACTCGACCGGACCGGGGATGTCCCGAGCGGAGGATCGCGAGGAGGCGGACTGCGTGTGCTCCTTCGGGATGAAGTCCACTTGGGACATCAACGACCCCAAACTCCCGCAGGTCCTTTGCCTTGAACATTTTCAGTGCCGTTGACGGTGATAAAAGTCCAATTGTCTGGCTTGAAAATTTTTTAAAAATGTTTAACTTTTTAAATGAGTTTGTCACGTGAGTTGGTTCTTCAAATGGACTGGCCAGCAGGACTGATATAGCCGCCAATGGCAGCAAATGATTCAAATTCAAGAAATATTCATATGGTTAAGAAAAAAAACAATTTTTAGCAATTGTCTAAAACTTGCGTTGTAACTCTCCGGACCGGTCCTGGTCTGAAGGATGCATTTTCGAAGGTGTTCGTTTTCTTTCTACTCCCGAAAATATTGCTCTTGTCCCGGTCTGGGCCGGAATGGCGAATTTCGGTCAAGACCGGCGCTTCAATTTGACTTGTGATTTGAAGAAAACAATTGGTAAAAACAAATATATTTTTGTTGTGTTACTAACCACCGCTGTAAATAAGTGTAACAGGAATAACGTCAAAAAGAGAAAAAAAAAAATCTTTTTAATATGGGATTTTATGGTCCCGATCTCAGTCTCAAAAACAAAACAAAGCGTTTTTTTTTTTTTAAAACCAGTACTTCAATTACATGTGAGTCGAAGGAAAACATTCGGAATAAAAAGGTCAAAATAAACTACGATGACCCGGCACCCTCTACTTACAGTATGGGCAACAATAAGTGTGCACTTAATCAATGTCATTAATTAGCCCTGAGACGACAACAAAAAAGTGAAACGTGAGCCGATGATCGATGTGTATACTTCACAGACCTTGGAATATACTTAGCAAATTTCATATTGATCCGTAGCAATTTTAGTTAGCGAGTAAGGCACTTTTTGAGACCTCCTGCCGGGCGGTCTGGTCTCAAGTCTAGACCCCCAAAAGTCTTTTCAAGTTCTCGCCGAGTTCCGGTCTCGGGCTAGTCTTGTTGTCGCGTCGTGTTATCTTTAATGTTAGTCATCGGATTCTACGTGATACGCAAGCAAATGTCAAGTTGCTTCTTGCTCCCAGGCGAACCATTTTTGATGACCTGTTCAAATGCAGTATACATTTTCGAGGCTTGCGTGTGCGTGTTTTGGTTTCACTGGGAACAAAATATTAAAACCAGTTTTGACTGTTTCAACAACAAAAGTCCATGTGCACACACAAACACGCACACACACACGAGCCTATCTGATCAATAGCTTTGAAATAACAAACAGTTTTGCTTGTATATAAACAATCAAATGAAAAGTGAATGATTTTGGTTCTTATACACGACAAGTGGTAGAGAAAATGGATTCACCTGAATCAAAATTTCACCATTTTGTTTTATGCAAAATATAATAATAATTGGATATGAGAAATACAACCATCCTGTTTGTGATTTTTTGGAGGACTTTTTTGCTGTTTTTGTAGTTCCGTTTGGCTAACACGCTAACGACCATTTGCAGGACACCAAGCAGTTTGACGCATTCCAGGAGTGGACGGACGGCTACGTGCGTTACATCTACAGCGGTGAGAAACAGATCTTTTTTCAAATATCGGCTGCCGTTGACGGCAATAGACGTCCCGTCCTTTCGAGGTGGGAAAGGGAAACGCTGCCATACTCCCAGTTGGAATGGATTAGCCGTCTCCAAGTGATAAACTCGTTTTCACTGAGTTTTTAAGAGCCGCGTCCATCGTCGTCAGTGGCACAGAAAGAGTGCGCAGTAGCGCAAAATAGGCTAAGCTAATGGTGTTTTTAGCGGAGGACAAGAACGCTCAGCGCCACCTGTCGGGCTGGGCCATGAGGAACACCAACAACCACAACTGTCAGATCCTGAAGAAGTCTTGCTTGGGCGTGGTGGTCTGCTCTCGCGGTTGCGCGCTGCCCGACGGTTCCCGACTGCAACTGCGGCCCGCCATCTGCGACAAGGCGCGACAGAAGCAGCAGAGTGAGTATCCCGGACCCAGGGCCGGACCTCCATCTCTACGACCGGCTGGGTATTATCGTGCCGTCCGCTTCCAGAGAAGGTTTGTCCCAGTTGCGGCGGCGCTCTGGAGCTGCTGCCGTGTCGAGGGCACAGCGGTTACCCCGTCACCAACTTCTGGAGGGTGGACGGGAAAGCCATCTTCTTCCAGGTGGGTAAGCGGGAAGACCTTCTCATCCTTAAAACGGCGCTCGAGGAGGCACCGAAACTCTGCTCTCTCCTGACGGGTTTCCGATTCTCTCGCCGTGTACCTCTTCAGGCCAAAGGGGTCCACGACCATCCCAGACCAGAGTCCAAGTCCGAGACGGAGGCCAGGAGAAGTTCTGTAAAAAGACGAGTAAGCTCACCGCCGTTCGCACCCAAAAGGCGCCTCGTTGAATCCCAGGTAGACCCGAAAAGGAGGACCGGCCGTTCCGACCGGCGGCGTTCTCGCTGACGAGTGCGCTTTCAGGCTCTCGGCCCCGCCCTGCTTTCCTGCGCCGAGTCGGCCGAGCGGCTCTCCTTTATCGAACCGACCTTCCCTCAGCATTACCCGGCCTTCCAAAGCTCGGAACCCTACTACAACCCTCACAACGCGCTGGGAGAGAGTTCTCCCGCCGCGCAAAAGACGGCCAATCCCAGGCTCTACATGGGGAGACCCGGATACGAGTTCCAAGGCTACCTGACCTCGCCTTCCTATCCGGTGGCCTCGGACTTCTGCGACCCCAGGTGAGCCCGCCGCGCTCGGACCAAACGGCGGCGTAATCCGTGGCGCGAACGTCCGCAGGGTGGCTCCGGTCCTCGGTTGTCAGACGTCCTAATCCGTGGCGCGAACGTCCGCAGGGTGGCTCCGGTCCTCGGTTGTCAGACGTCCTCGACGGCCGCGCCGCTCTCCTCTCCTTCCTTCGACGCGCCGCTCCCGAAACCCGGCTGGAAGGATCTCCTGAAGAATCCCGGGTCCTACGGCGACAACCACCATTATTACGGTCCGGACTACCCGTGCCGCTACTCGGGAAACCCCCCGGCGTCTCCGGCCGCGCTGCAGACCATCATCACCACCACCACCAAAGTTAGTCGAGCCGTACGTACCGTCTCTCCGACATTCCCGTCGGCGCCGAGCTGACCGTGCCGGTGGTCCTCAGGTGTCGTATCAGCCGTGTCCCAAGGGCGGCGCCTACCAGTCGTGTCCAAAAGTTCAGCCGGGGCTCCCCGGCTGCTCCTCGTCGACGGACGAGTCCTTCTCGGCCCAAGTCAAAGTGACGGAGGAGTCCGGGGGCGTCATCAAGTCTCTTTCATTTCAGCCCGAAGTGGTGCAGACAAAAACGGAGCGAGCCGACGCCTACGACTATCGCTACGGCTACGCCAACGCCTTCCGCTACGACGACTACTGACGTCGACGGCGATGACGGAACCGACCTCTCGGACCGTGACGCCGCCATCTCTCTTGCCCCAATACGAACGCAAACTGATTTCGGGAGAAATACTTCCTCCAAGTAAAGCGCTCCGGACTGCGCCAACAAACTACAATGGAAAGCTAGCGTGTGTGGCAGATAGCTAGATTTTTGAACATTTCATCTCGGAGACGGACGTCGTTTCGTCCTCAGCTTTTTTGGGCCCTGGGACCTAGTAGAGACTTCCTCTCATTTTCGGCGAGGTGTCGGCGACGCCACAACTCTCGCATGTCGTTTGTCTTATTTATTCGGCGGCCAATCATTTTCTCACCGACTCCTAACGACCTGGTCTTTGATGGTGCGCGCTCTTAGGAAAAAAGGCTGAAAAGCAGTCAAGTGTTTGACACCAAAGCATTAAGATGAGAACTGGAAGTCTAAATGTGTGTGGGTAATAAACGTGTGTGGACAGGAAGCGTTTGGTGTCTGTCACTACGTTCCATTAGAACGAGTCGTCTTCGCGCCTCCGGAGAGTTCAAGGTGAGGTGAAGGTGATTAGAGATTGAAGGTCAGCCAAGGGGTGACTCGGCGGCACAGGTGCGAGGAGGAGAAAAAGCCGCGTCGCCATTGGTCGAGCGGGATCTGTTTTGAGTTGGAAGTCAGCCAGTAATTCTATCCTTTCAGCAACATGTTCTTATCTTCTCATCTTCTTCTCCTCTGCTGATCTTCATCGCTGACTTTTCACACGCAAATCTTTTCCTCGGTTGAATAAATCATCGTCGTCTCGGGTCTCCGATCCGAGCTTCGACTCGGCCGTCCCGGCGGCCGACCGTTTTTCAGCGTCGCTTTTAAAATAAAAACAAAAAGTTGTTGTCGTGAAGAAAGCGGATCGGAACGCCTCCCTCCTCCCGCCCCGACCGGCCCGACTCGTTTCGGCCGCGATCGTATCATCGGCGCGTATCGGAGCGTCTCATCAGCGTCTCATCACGTAGACGTCCAGAGCCAGTACCGGCATGATGGCGCTTTTCATCTTCCTTTCGCGACGTGGACGCCAACATCAACAAGACACGTTCACATCAAAGACGCGCACAGGTAGCCTCGCGCTAAAGCGACGTGCATGCGAGCGAGGTGTGCGCACACCCGCGTGCGTGCGCGTCAAACCCTAACATCTTGAGGTCACGTGAAGGACACGCGGGAAGAGCGCGACCCGGTCCTTCGGGCTGATAGTGGCTCGAACCTGGACGCGGGTCTGCGTTTAGCTTTGACTTGCACATAAAAGACTCGCAGGAAGAGTGCGACCGGGTCGTCAGTGCTAATGGTGTCTCGGACCTGGAGATTGCACCCCTTCAAACGGGTCTGTGTGGAGATGGGGCTCAGTGTTACTTCTCCGACTTGAACCAAAACGCCGTTGACACCGGATCGAGTTTTGAGCCAGGCTGACCCGGGACAACACGAGTCGTTAGTTTGGGGGGGTGTTCGCTCGGTGTAAGAGTAAGAACCCGGTCCTGCTCCGCGCTAGCTTCTGGAACCAGGTGTGCGTGCGTGTGTTTTGACAGAACAGGAAGTTAGCGCCTGAGTGAAGAAGAATGAGGTTGGTTTATGTTGAAGTTTATCTTTGATGAGAGCTCAGGACGGGACAGGTCTGAGCGTGACGCGTTTGTGATCTACAGCTCGCTAGGGGAGAGCGGAGCCGGAGCGCTCCGTTAGCAGGAAGCCGCTGAGTAAACATGTCATCTTCCCGTCTCGCCTGCGACTACCGCGCGTGCGCCCGAGCGGCAGACAGCGTCGCGTCACATGATGGATGCGCCGAGAGTCGTGCTCGGCGACCCGCGTCAGGAATGCTAGCGACTGACTGCCAGCCAGGCTCCTCCCAACTTACTTTCCACTTTTTTCCCAAAACGCTTCTTCACTTTGCTACTTTGTAGGCCACTGCTGTTGGGCCTACGTAGGCAAAAGACATTTGGGATCAAGCTAACGGCTCCAATGACTCTTCAGCAGGCGTTTGAAGTTGATGCTGTTTTTCGCCAGGGTCGTGCGTTGTATTATACCTAAGATTTCTGTCACTGCCCGACATACGTAAGGATAGATGTCCAATTCATTTCAACTAAGAACGGGGTGGGCAAACTAGTCCTCAAGGGCCGTAGTGGGTCCTGGTCTTTGTTCCAACTGATCCAGTACAGACAGTTTAACCAATGAGGTTTCTGCTGAAACGAGAAGCACCTGACTGCGATCAACTGATTGGGCTTGCAAGACACCAGATTGGTGAAAAGGTTTCCTCTTGATGGGTTGGAACGGAAACCCGCACTCACTGCAGCCCTTTGTGGAATAGTTTGCCCATCCCTGAACTAGATGGAAGGAGTGGCCGCCAGTGCTAATATTTCAGCGCTAGATGTCCGATCCGTTTTGACCGGGAGGGGCGAACCGACGTTCGTTTATTCTGACTTGATTGACATTTGTCCGTTGGTTGGTTGGTTGGTTTGTTTTTTGGTTCGTCGCCGACCTCGAACGAACCGGAAATTTACTGCAGAAGAACAATCAGACGCCACGCGATGGCCATCTCGGCGAAAGAGTTCACGCTCCGTGACGATAAACGAATAGCGGTTCGTCGGCCGCCGGCCCTTCCGCTACAAACGGATCGGACGGCGACGGCGGCCGACGGGTTAAACGACAAAGGGGTAACGTCGGCACCGGCGAACGCCCAAATAGCTGAGACGCGGAGTAATAGAGAAGATGAAAGGGCCTCGAGTGGTCAGACGTCGGCGGTGAGCAGGTGGCGGCCGCCCTTGATGAAAGGCCTCCGCGACTGGAGTGCGGCCGCGGGGCAGCTGAGCTCCGCTTCCACAAAGCGGATGAAGTGTCCGCTCGGGCTTCTTGAAATCAATCCCGCAACTCTAGTAGACTTTTATTTTTTGCGCGGCGCCATTTTCCGTGCCTTCTGATTTCACATTGAAGTCGATAGCCAGCCATTCTCCGCAATATCGGTCCCCAATGTACGCCGCTCAGTTGTTGTTAAATGTCCCCATCCACATAGGCTTAATGGCAGGGTGCTCCTCTCGAGCCAAGAAAGGTGCGGCCGTCGGCCGATTCCGAGATTGGTGAAAAGGAGTCCTCTTCGTTGTTCGGAAGGTGATTAGGAAAATGTCAAATGGACTTTTTCCAAAAATTTGAATATAGAAAAATCTTTTTTTAGAACTCTCTTTGTTACATGATTGAAGACTGAATTTGTAATATGATTTGATGGAAGTAATATCATTTTTTAATGAATAAAGTCGCAATGTTCCGAAACACGAGTCGAATATTTCAGTTGTAACATTACAAGATTGAATGGTCACTCTTTAGTTTTAATATATACCTATAATATTAGGAGATTTAGGGTCATCATTTTACACGCCCAAATGGGAATCTGTGAAATAACACCAAATGTTTGCAAAGGTCATTAAAATTGATGTCACAAGACTTTTTAGGCCCAAAATATCTGATGTTTTCATTTCTGAGATGCTGAACTTTAATATTTCCTCTGCCATCATGACAAAAATGGCAAGAAAATAGCTTGCCCCCCCCCCCTAAAAAAAGACCCCACACAATCCTATACACAGTAAATCTGACTGCGAGACCCAAAAGTTTTCCAAGATATTCTGATGACTTGAGATGCACCTGAGTAGCTTTCCCGGAGAGGGCGGCCGCGCGGCGCGCGCGAACGGCTTGGTTCCGATGCGATTCATTCAAGCCGCACCTTGCCTGTTTGTCCGTTAGGTGGCGGCGTTACATCACGAAGCTGACAGACACGCTTGCGTTCGTCCGTGCGTCCAAAACTTTAGATGATTCGTCTGAATGGCAAGCACGGCACCAAATTGGTGGGTGGGTGTTTTCCTTCCGAACAACGACGATTTTCGACGATGACACCAAGCTGTTCTCTTCTGTCATCCATCGCTTGCTTCGTTCTCAAACTGTCTGTGATGAAATTCTGCTGTCTGTGGACTTGCTTTCACACTTTTTAGCACCACGTGACATACGTGGGCCTTTTCACCCTACGGCCCGGCAATGCCTTGACAAAACAAAATACAGCAAATAGAACAAAACGCGACGGGGTTTATGAACCGGTGTTGGTTAAAAAGCGTAACAACATTCGGCCGGCGGGAGGCCCGAGCTCGTTTCGTGGAGACCGGACGGTCCCGTCCATGTGTGACGGGAGATGGGCAAATCCTCCGTCGCGACCCATTTTTCTCCGATCGTGAAAGCTTTCTCGGCTTTAGCGATACGATGTGCACTGTTCTCGGCGCGTCCCGTTTTATCGATGTGCACGGCCCTCGGTTATTGTTTCTGTCCTTCATGCTGGCTTTTTCTTTCAACAAAAAAAAAAAGGATTCCTGATTCTTGCTCGCGATACAGCCAAATGCAACTGTTTTCCCTTGGAATTTTGGCAAAGACTATTTAAGTATTCTTATCATTTTTTTCCCCTCGGCTGGCTCGGGATCCCGCCGGAGGAGCCGGTTGAAGAGGCTCTGCAGCTGCTGCCGACCCCGGATTAAGTGAAAGCTAATGGATGGATAATGGTTACCTATGGTTCGGCTGAGAACGACCGAATCAAAAAAGATGCCGAAGCAGCTTCGAGGGCTTCGTCGCCTCGTTTCCTAGCTTTTGGCAGACTCGGTCTGTTGCTGGTAAGCCACGTTTTAGGAAGGACTCTTGGTATTGTCTGTTAAAAGAAGGTTGTCTTCTGGCTCTTCCCCTGTAAAAAAGGATATGCGTTTCACTCATCTTTGCTGAGGTGTTGTCTCCGGGAACAAATTGGATGCGCCAACGTCATTATTGAGGACAGGCGCCCATAAGATGTACCGCTATCTACGACGCACGCGTGGGCCAGAACGCGGCCCCGGTGATAAATGCGTCAGGGACCGGTAGCGGTCCCCGGCCCGGCGGTTGGGGATCCTTGATATAGAGGATGTGTATACAGAAATGACCTTACAGCTTTTATATTTTGGGAATAATAGTTTGATCTATTAAAAAAAACAAAATACCCGTATAAATGAAAAATTGTTCATCCTTTTTTCTTCTCCCTTCTTCATAGCGTTGAACTTGTTGTCTACCGTTGACTATGCTAGACGTTCAAACCAATGGATTTGACTGAAACGAGTGGCCTAGTACGAAGGGTGAAAACGGCATTTCATCTGATTGGAAAAAGGTCCGCGACCAACGGAATGCCGAGAATGGCGTTTTCCGTTCGGCAGGGGTCGCCGTCGAGCTTGATGCTCGGCGCGTGGAAGTGAAAGGAGACTTTGTGCCAGGAGACACACAGAGGCGCATTGATGGCGCTTACGCTAATGACAATCGATGAATGTTAATTGACAAAAGGCACGAGCAACTACACTGCCATGCAGCGGAATAAAACAAGAGCTAAGCAGGATGACGATGATGATCTTCTTCCATCTTCATCGACATCATAATCATTTTCATCAACATGATCAATAAATATTGCCCCCCCCACCCCCACCCCAAACAACGGCACGCCCGCCCGCCCGCCCCGTTGAGGCGTGACGTCAGGAGGGTGACTCGCCCCCTCCTCTCTTCAACTCTCCGCTGCCCTCCCCTACCCCGCGCAGGAAAAGGGCTCGCGCACGTTAGAGCGTGAGCGCGCGTGTGCGTGACGGACGCCACAAGCCGGAGAGAAAAAAGCTGAAGAAGAAGAAGAAGAGGAAAAAGTCCAAGACTCGCCCTTGGCTCAAAGCCGACGGAGGACCGACAACTAGGACTGGAACCCGCTCTCGAACCAGGAGAAAATGAACGCTTTAACTTTGTTGCCGCTTTTTCTTTCGTTACATGCGACGGCGGCGCTTAGAGGTAAGCGCGAGCACGCACTCAACACAACTACGCAACAACTACACAACTACGCCAGTAACACGAACCGGACTTGGACCTGGGTGGGTTGCTGGAGTGCGCGCGCGTGTGTGTAGGGGTTGAGGGGGGGCAGGCAGACATCTGTGTGTCGGCATCCAAGTTTCCATGTGGAAAATGTCCTCCCTTCGTTTCCTGCTTTTCATCATCTTCATCTTTTGGGCCGCTCCAGTGGTCACGTTTGACTTGTATTCCTCTTTGTGTGTTGTGTACATGTATGTTTTCACTTGCCTTTTTTCATGTGTGCATGTGTGGCAGCTTTCTGGCTTCTCATGTTTTTTGGAGTTGCGTGATTTGTTTTTTCACTCTTATCTTTTTTTGTCTACTGCTTCAATGTATCTTCGCCGTTGTGTGTTGCGCGCATGTATTATCTGCTCCTTTTTCTTGTTTTCATCTTACTGTAGTGTTTTCACCTTTTCGTGTGTGTCAATGTTCATGCGTGCGTACTCGTTGTCACGTAGATGCCTTCCAATTTTCACTTGTTTCAACCTTGTCTTGTTCATTCTTTTTGCTCCCTTTTGCTTTTTCAATCTGTCTTCATTTGTGGATTTTGTGCACATTTTTTAGACTTTGCGTAGCGTTCACATTTGGACATATTCTCTCTCTGTGCGTTTACAGTAGTCTCATGTTTTGTGTGAGCTCTCATGTTTGCGTTTTTGAGTGATGTGGTGCAGGTTTTTGCTCGTAGGCAGGGGCGCAACTACCCATTCTTTTTAGGGTGTGCGAAATGAAAAATGGTGCCCCAACCGGCAGACAGACTTTTTTTAGGTCGCATCTTTTTTAGTATGTTAGTGATAGGGCTGCAACTAACGATGATTTTTATTCATCGATTAATTGGACGATTAATTAATCGTTTAATCTGATAAATGACACTTTTTTACCACAAGAGTGCTGTTTCAAGTACATAAAACCAATTCAAGTTTTTAGTAAAAATTGTCAGTATTAAACATAACAAGAATTTCTATTGTACACAAATCAGACAGTCCTGTTCATTCAAATTAAAAAAAAAAAGTGCTGCTGATTGACATTTATTTTTGTCTTGTGGGTAAAACGCTGATATAAATTGTGTCAGCAAATTTGTCATTTCCTTTGAACAATAAAATCAAATAAGGAGGAGGCGGACCGTAATGAATCAGTTGTTCATAAATACAGTCTGAATCCAATTTAAAAGCACACCCTAGTATGAATAATAAACAGTTTTAATGGTAGTTTATTGCTGAGCCTTTACGCTGTTATCAGGATGGGTTTATATGTGTGGTTTCTTCATAAAAAGAGATGTGACAAATTGACTAGCTAACAATAAATGAAGTGCCGATATCATTCTCCAAAAAACAACACAAAAAGACACACTGATTAGCATGATCGCTAAGTAGCTTAGCGCTCCGTGCTAAGTAGTAATGTGTCATCAACAAACAATACAATTAGCTTCATTGACTTGCCTCTGACGGAGGCAAACCGGATCTAAGACAATCTGACTGGCGACACTTCTTAATATTATTGATTCAGCGACCGAACCTGAGTGGAGCAGACCAGCAGTGAACTCTCTCTCTCTTGCTTTAATCACTGACGCGCGCGCACAGCCTCACATTACACACAAACAAAGACTGCTGGCGTTGCGGCTGGCGAAAATCGATAATCACCTTCGTTAGCAACAATCTATTCACTTTCCTAATGATCATTAAAAGGTGTAAGTAAAAAAAAAAAAACGTGAGTAGGAGTAATTTTGACAGGGACCTAGAGTGATGGCGGTGGGGGGGGTGGTTCCTCATGACAGCGCCCCCTGTCGGCTCGCGCCCATATGCGTGGCATTCGCCGCTCAACGTGTAGTTGCGCCACTGCTCGTATGTTTGTATTTGCTGTTAATTCATGTTCAATTTTCAATGTCTTTATGATATTTGAATACGGGCTACCCAGAGCCGTATAAAAAGGGTTACGACACTCTTTGATGTCGCTGCGGGTGGTCACGTGGTTCATGTAGGACGTGAGTCGTTCCAAGCACAAGGAGCGCTGTAGTGGTTTTCAATGTAACTGACAACGGTAATTGCGACATTTATGGAAAAATGGATTAAACCCGTATCTAAGTACTTGTTTGATTATGTCATTGCATTATGACGGATATATATACACTCACCGTCCACTTTATTAGGTACACCATGCTAGTAACGGGTTGGACCCCCTTTTGCCTTCAGAATTGCCTCAATTATTCGAAGCATAGATTCAACAAGTCGCTGTTTGAGTCACTGTTGCCTTTCTATCAGCTCGAACCAGTCTGGCCATTCTCCTCTGACCTCAACAAGGCATTTCCGCCCACAGAACTGCCGCTCACTGGATATTTTTTCTTTTTCGAACCATTGTCTGTAAACCCTAGAGATGGTTGTGCGTGAAAATCCCAGTAGATCAGCAGTTTCTGAAATACTCAGACCAGCCCTTCAGACACCAACAACCATGCCACGTTCCAAGTCACTCAAATCCCCTTTCTTCCCCATACTGATGCACGGTTTGAACTGCAGGAGTAGGGATGGGAATTGATAGGATTTTTACGATTCCGATTCCATTATCGATATTGCTTAACGATTCGATTCTTTATCGATTCTAATTTGGGGGAAAAGAACAAACGTTTTGATTGGCATCGAGTTTGTTTAATCAGAAGTCACAACCTTACAAACTCACAACGAGATCAAAAGAGGCCCAAAGCCTCAATGTTAACTGTGGCAATAAGTGGCAAATACACAAGAATGTGTAACATTTTACTGAAACATTTATCTAATAGAAATAAAAAATATTGGTATATATTGGCAGATAGGTCTTTGTTCTGCCTTTGGCAATATGTGTTAAAGCAGGGGTCCCCAAACTTTTTCCTGTGAGGGCCACATAACTTTTCTCTGATGAGGGGCCGGGGTCAGTTTGTTACAGAAAAAGTGTGACGATTGCAGAAGTGCATAAATGTAAAAAATTATTGTTTTTCAGAAAGCCACAATCAAATAACCCTTTCTGGATTCTTTATAATAATAATAATAATTAATAATAAAAACACTATTAATTAAATAGATAATAACCAAATAACCCTCTCTGAATTCTTCAAGGAAAAGGCCAGAAAATAAATAACACGATTGAGAAAAAAAAAAAAAAAAATTCAAAATGGCCGGACCAAATGTGGATGCGGGCCGTATTTGGGCCGCGGGCCGCAGTTTGAGGAGTTCTGGAGCGCGCATACACCCAAAGAAGAAATGCCGCATCCAAGTGAGTGAGAGAGGGAAACACTTCTACGAGCCTACGTTCTTTGTTAATGTTAATATCTACAGAGGCAACGCCTGTATGTATCATCTTTTGTGTTGTTGTTGTTGTGTTTCCACTCGCGATCGGACACTTAAATCCAGTTGTGTAGTGGTTTGAACGATGTGCTAATGCTAGCGAACGAATGCTAACCATACTGTTATTAGCAGCTAATCATCGCTGATTTACGTTGATGCAAACCTGTTTGTTATTGGGGACGAAATTGATTTGTTTCATTTCTAGTCTTAGTTTCACTCTTCAAGTGATGGTTGAATAAAGTCAGCAAATTATACCAACGTCTTCTGCATCGTCATTTGGGAGTTTAGCTAGCTGTATAGCCGGGACTTTTATTTTATTTTTTATAGCCAGGACTGACCGTTAGCCTCTCTGTGAGGACAGCGCAATCGTATTCCCTCCCGATGCAGTTATCTCCACCTTGCAATGACTGCAAGTCGCTTTGTTGTAATTTTTCCTCGTGAAGTGAAGACACACTTTCGAGCGTTTGAACCTACGTGCTGTCATTGTTATGTTTATGGCTGCAATGCTCGTGCTTACCCGTCGTAACCTTTCATTTTCACACTCTTTCCTGGTGAAGTGTAGTCAAACTTTGGAGCGAGTGGTTCTTGGCGCCATGCTAGTTTGATGCGTCTGGACAACAACACACGTCACGACGCAATACGCGTCTTTAGGAATCGTTAAAGGGATCGTTAAGGCTTTTTCATTGTGATGTCGAGGCCTCGAAACACTCGGAACCGGTTCCGAATTGGAATCGGATTTCGATTCCCATCCCTATGCAGGAGATTGTCTTAAAGATGCCTAAATGCACTGAGTTCCCGCCATGTGATTGGCTGATTAGAAATGAAGTGTTAACGAGCAGTCGGACAGGGGTACCTAATAAAGTGACCGGTGAGTGTAAATGCTAGTATTACATTTGGAGTGGTAAGGCGACAACTGAAAACTATGTACGCAGAAGGGAACTTTCCCAAGTTGTGGAGTGCAGGTATCACGTTTGTGTTAGCATTAGCACGGGAAATCGACTTTTACATTAAATGCAAGATGATTTTTCCTTTTTCACAACTAGAATAATGTTTTTCCACAGAATGTCCTTGATTCACCAACCTGTGGTAATAGATTAAAGATAATAACGCCACGTATAACATCCAGTTTTTTGTTCCCAAGTTCTAAGTGGTAGTTCTTAGTTTGTTTTGTCACATTGACGCACACTTTTGTTACCCAAAATGGGTTTGTGGTCACGACTTTTAAATTCTATTTTCCACTTTTCTTTATTGTTGCACTTTCTAATGCTTATATGTGTGTACATTTTCCTTTTCCTTTTTATTTTATAGACTTAGTTTGACATGAAACACAAAGAAATGACACTTAATAAATATTTCCTGCAGAACTTAACCAAATTTAAATATAGCCTCTAATTTTAGCAAAACTAAACCTGTACCTCTTTAGAGGCATTTTTCATTTTGGACAACACAAAATGATTACAAGACAGGAACTACATTTGATTATTTTCCTAAACATGGTGTGTAACGTATAACAACTTATAAGCCTTTGATAAAGAAAATCATTCTTTTTTTATTGAACAGTTGGTGTCATGTTTCATTGTTTACACCTAACATTTTATAGATCAGTGGCCTGTGATGGTTGCTTGTGCACTACGGTTTCCCCAGGGACCAAGAGCAGCAGAAAAAAATGGATGGCAATGGTCAGCCGTCAAAACATAAAATAAAGGCTTTTTTTTGTTTGTTTGTTTTTTGCTAATTAAAAAGGGGCTTAGTGCCTACAGCCAGCAGTCACCACTGGCAGGCACCAGCAGCAGTAGCATGATGTGGATCATGAAAATGTAACCTAAAAAATAATATACTTGAAATAAGTTCTTTATTATAAATTTGTGTCTGTCCTTGGTTGACATCACTTTTCAACACATCTCTAAAATATAAGAATGTCAAACATTTTGGTGTAGACAATACAAGTTGTCACGCATTGACATGGTACTCTTCCATGAGGTTGATACATTAGTTCAAAGCTTACAAAATCAAGCTAATAAGCACGCGAAAGCCCGTCGTCTACCATTACTCACAGATGAGTGTGTACGTCACAAAGGGCCTCTGAAGGAGTTGACCATTTAACAGAGGTAGTGACTTCATCATTTTATCCCTGGCGATACATTCCCAGTTAGCAGAGTCAGCTTAAAAAGTACGGTAAAATCGCTCGTCAACCAAGATGTAATATATGTACATTTACGCCACGCACATACAAACATAGCGCCTCTGATAGAATACAGACTGTTGAAAATTCAAAAGGGATTGTTTTTTTCATCAACTTACTTCCGAATGTATTTTACAGCCAGCCGTTCGTATGAATGCGGTCCGCCCTTGTCGAAGCCATGTTTGGAACTACTCGAGGCTCCGCCGCCCGGAAAACCCGGAAGTAAAATCGTATAATGGATCTCTATGGGGGTGTCGCAACCCTCTTTATATGGCTCTGGGGCTACCCAAATGTGCGGCAGGCAAGGGGGGGGGGGTGCTTGAGCACCTGCCCCTCCATGCCTAAAGTGCCCCTTTTGACTGGGATTTTTTTTTTTTTTTTTTTTGTGCGTATGTGTGTGTTGGCCCACTGTGCAGGCACTCCACCGAGGACTTTACTTGAACACCGAAAACACCTTAAAAAAAAAAAAAAAAAAAGCCGACTGTGTGCCGCTAAGCTGGCGCATAACCCACCCACCCATCTCCCCCTCCCCCTGTTCCTCTGTGACCTGGGTGTGTGGTGAGGAGTTTGAGGACATCTGGTGGTTGAAAACAAACGGTGTTATCCTATTAGATTGTGTTTGAGCAAATACTGTAGTGAAAATTCTTACACCAGGTTTATTGTGGGGATTTTTAAAAAAGAATATGTAATTTTCTCTTATATACTTTTCTACTTTAATAATGAGTTACCCCCCGCCCCAAGGCTATTTCGACCCGTGTGTCGCTCCTAACTATAGGGAACCATTTTTGTCTGTTCTCTTCACAACGTTATCTAGAAAGGTGCACATCTTTAAGATCTCTAATAATGAAATAATTGTTTTGAAAAAACTGTGTTGATGGTGGCTCAGTGAACATCTAACTTGGTTTGTTCTCAGATGAACAACAAGTTGAGGAAGGATGTCGAGGTTGAAGGAAGAAAAGAAGCAAAGACTAAGTCACAGCCAGAAAGTGTTGATGACAGTGTTGATTTCTATTCACGCTTCCCCCCCTCCCAATTAACACGTCACGTTTGTGCTGCGTGCGTGCGTGCGTTTCGGTCGGCCTGCGGTCAGGTTGGTCGCTGACCCTGGGCCGAGTTTTGCAAATGTATGACCTCACAGTTTTTCGGAGAAGCCAATTTTATCCAAAAAGTGTCAGAAAAAAATGATATGGAAGTCCCCTTTTCTCAGTTTCTCATCAGCTCGACACAAGTCACAGGCAGTGACAGCCAAGATGCTTTTGGACGGGCAGACAAAATGCGTGTGCGCGCGCGCATTCCCCAGTGACCTGATGCGTCCAGGTTGAGGCTGTCGCTGAGTCAGGACTTTACCTTTTCTCCTTGGGTGTGCAGTCGGGTCAGCTTTTTGTTTTGTCTCGTCAGGATTTTAATGATGCTCAAACGTTGCGCGCGGACAGACTGTTTTCTCTCTTGACACGCCAACGACATGCTAAGAACATGCTGCAGGACATCAAAAAGGGAGGCCCTTCCCATCTTGATGGGTTGCCAACTAAAGAAGGTGAACTACTTCTGCGGTGGCCGACCATATTCTTTTTTTTTTTTTTTTTTTTTCTTCCCTATTCTGAGTTGCGGCTTACCGCTTGATTAAGGAACCCCGGGTGACTATTTCAAATATACTGCGCGCTTAGCATTTTGCATTAGCGCAGCTTGTCGGCAGCGACGACAAGGCCGGGCCGGGTTAGGCCGGGCCGGGCTCGGGCGCCACCGAGGGATTAACGCGGCCGCCCGGAGATACCGCGCGCGCAACGCCGGTGAGGATTAGGAGGACGGATTTGCGCTCCTTTTGTTTAACCGGCCCGATCTCACCGCGTGCGTGCGCTCGCATGAGATCCTCCGCTCCGGGAACACAACTCGGGCGAGCGCAGGAAGTGGCCGCTGACATACACATGACGTCATTCAGACAAGAAGCGTCGCGAGGGGCGTAAATGGCCGACACGGAACCGATGGTTTCGATCATTTTACGATATTTGGCAAGATGGGTTTCCGGGGCCTTCCGTCGATTTAACGCAATATTAAACACGCATTCAGCACTATCCGTTCCATTTCATCTCTGGTAATAGACTTAAAAAGATGCAATCTGTTGCCCTTCTGACATTTTAATAACGGCGTATCGAAGTACTTCCTCTTTTTGTTGATTTCCATCCGACGGTGCTCAAGAAATCCTGTTTCGGAAAACAAAAAACCAAGTCCGTGGATCAATGAATACTAGTCATAGACTTCATAACCTATTGACATGACATGGGAAACGGGGCCGATTTGTAGGGGGCCTATTTTCAAAAACTTCCAATATTTTCAAAACCAAAGCTGCTACCGACCTAAAACCAAAACAGACACCTACCTTATGAGTCTTCATGAGCAGCAGCATCAAAAAATTCAAAGTGGTTCCCTTATAAAATCCCGATTCATTATTATTTAAAGAAGTATAACCCAACTCAAAATGGCTATAAATGTCTCAGATTTTACACTAGATGATCAAAAATCGCCAAATGCAGAGATAATCACCTATATTTTCAAGAACTTTAAGAAATTTAACATATCATTATAGGGTTTTTGACCAAAATAGCGACTTTTTTTTTGCTGCAAGTTTTCAACAGCTAATAAATCACTTCATTTAACAACAGAAACTTAACCCTTGAGAGTCGAAGGACGCGCCGGCGCGTCCTCAGCGCACGTCGTCTTTGAAGCGCCCTCACGTTTTAATTACGTCACCCACATGCCGTTGGTTGGTCTCGTTTTAAAGTGCGGAAGTTGCGGTTTACTCTCGTTATTATTTGAAGTCAATCGACCAACTAGAACGTGAGATATTGTCATTTAGTTTTATAGTTTTATTGTCCTCTCAAAAAAACATTAAAACGCTGCATGGATCATTTGTTTATGTCTATATTTCCATCATTTCTAGTCCTTTTTCAAAACGGAAGCTCCATGAAAAAAACCCACAAATCAAACGAACCCTTTCGAAGTCACAGTGGAAGCACAAAATGCGTTTTTTTTTTTTTTTTTTTTAATAAATATAACTGCGGTGCGAGGTTCAACCGAACGAGAGGGAGGAGTGTTCTGAAGCAGCGAGGTGGCGAGCGACGGCCAGTTGGATACTGCTGGATCGAGCAGCGACTTTGTGTAACTTTGACAATGAACGGAAAACTAAATTTAGCGCAAGCAATTGTGCTTCTGATCAACTTGAGGAAGAGGATGGTCCAAATTCGTCATCATCGTCTTCTTCCGAAGAGTCCTCGAGTGAAGATAGTGACGGATTTGAACACGTGGGTGACGCCATCGACGAGCAGAGGTAAACCAACTCACTCTTTTTTTTCATGCTGAAAACGTTTCTTTTGAAAGTTTCTTTTGATATTGCAAGACAAAGTTAATTTTGATGCAATATAAGTGTGTGTTTGTGTATATAATAATAAAATGTGCATATCAGATCAAAGTCGTACGTGCACTGTGGGTATCCCAGGCAGGAATTTATCATTTGTGGTGTTCTTCTTTCTATATGAAGATTAGGGATGTAGCACATATTCAGCTATGGTATTCTTTCTATTGTCATACATATAGATTTCCATTATTATTTATTGCTGTATATATTTTTATTTTATACTTTATTATTTTCATAAATACTGACTTATTTTCATGTACATTTATAGTGACAATGAAAGTAAAGTGAAATGAAAATGGAAGGGTGGAAAGAGGACCGACACCCCATGGAAGTGTGAGCTGTGTGATGTAGCCGTGTCTAATTCCAGGACGAAACTGCTTTTCGGAGTGGCATGACTGAAAAAAATTTAACTTGTTTATTGTAAATATTTTTGAAAATGCTTTTTTTCCCCCAATGTTATATATATATATTTTTTTTCCCACATCAACCTTCTCAATTTGTGTATATAAATGTGTGTTCAAGAAGCTTGATTGTGTGTACATAGTTTTCATCAGGCGATGGGCCGCAATACCTAAACTCATAAAGAGATGGCCTCTAAACACTTTTTGTGTTAGATGGTATATATTTTTTCACTGTTCTTCACTGTTAGGTCTGCTGTATATAACCTGTTTTGACTGGAGCATGTATAAAGGCAAAAAACGCCTATGGCTATACCTGTTGTTTATGTTGAATTGTCAAATATAAGACTATTTATTCTAAATTTTTTTGGTTGAATGTTCATCCTAACATGTTGAATAAATATTACAAAGTTTCGAAAGGGTTCGTTACGCATGTTTGGTTGTCAATTGGACATCAATATTAAAAATTTTGACAAAACGATTTTGGAATTTTTGGTCTTTTTGGGCCCAAAATGATGATTTATAATTGATCAGTGAAGGAAACAACAATTTGGACATGAAGTTCAAGGTGTCACAAAAAAAGGGACCAAACCAGGCCATCGTAAACAATTCTTTCTTTGAAATATAAAGGCAACTTCAAAGGCATGCAAAATCAGACAAAATAGGCCCAGACCTTAAAGGGTTAATACTTGAGGAAAACATGCAGAATCAATTAAAAATAATATGTAAATAGATCATTCATAAATTCTATGTACAATCACAAGTTATTATACAATAGAATAGCCCTTTATTATCATTATACACTATATACTGTTTGCGAATGAGGCTAGCGGCCGCCCGGAGTAAACGGAGCTTTTCTGGCAAAAAGTCTTGTGAATAAATGCTTAAATCCCCGAATTCTTCATAGATATGGACGTAAAACAGTCGAGATTCTTGGTCGAAATCAAATAAACCGTGCAGTTAGTGTTTATTTTACGTATATTATCGAAGTACAGTGCTACTCTGTTAGCAAATGAGGCTAGCGGCCGGCTGGTGTAAATTCTTGTGAATAAATGCTCTAAATCCCTGAATTCTTTATAGGTACGTATTTATGTCGAACAATTGACGCCAATGTCGTAGTGGTTCCCATTCTCCCATTGACTTTTTTTTCCTCACGTTTCAAAATACATGCATGGTATGAAAAATAAAGTATTTACCTTGAATCCTCCAACAAATCACTCCTGAGACAATCCTTCCCGTTTGTATGCGGTACAGCTTTCGTAGTTCTTCCAAAATCCAAGCTTAAACCCGGCTTTGACATGACCGTGTGTCACCTTCGACTGACTACTACTAAATAAAGATTCAAGCTAGGCCCCCTATGGTGAGGCGCCGTGCAAGAATGACGAAGTGTCACGTCAATAGTAATGAAGTCTATGTACTAGTGTCATTTTTTGGCTCCCGATACCGCCACCTGCCCGTGTGGTATCGGAAGATACCATGTTTAAAAAAAAAAAAAAGGATTGCATACTCACTTAAATGTAAAGTAAGGCTAGGTTCATACTGCAGGTCACAATTCCGATTTCTTGTCATGTTTTTTTGGCGTGCCCGTTTACTCTGCCTTTGTCCATTGAGCCTGTTCAAGTATCACGCATGCGCCCTGATTCGCAGTCCGAGATGCGCTGAGCAACTGACCCACATGCGCAGGAGCATCAAAACAAATGACTACGCATGACGCGCACGCACATGCGGACCGTTTGCCCCGACTCCCGGCCGTGTAAGCAATCTTGAAATATTGCTCATTCGGAGCAGAGAGAAAACCGAGCATTTTCAGGCTTATCCTCAACCCATTTTATTTTCTGTGACTGTCGTCAATCCCGTTCCTTCCCCAAAAGCTGTGTTCAAACTAAGAGCTAACGCTAATAATGCGCAGCTGCACCGCTACCGTAGCGCCCTGTCTTTTTCGCTCTTTCATTGCTGCGTGACTTCCAATTTGGGAGACTTGGCAGTTCAGACCACCGCTACATTCTGGAAAAATGTGGCCTAGATCGGGTTTAAACCACATACAAAAAGTGACCCAGATCGGATTTGAAATGATCCACTTTTATGCGACCCTTGACGTTCAGACCGTCAAGTTAATGCCTCGCTCGAGTCGGAAAAACACCGAAAAATTGGACTCGTGCATTAAGACCTGCGGTCTGAACCTAGCCTAAGTGTTATCATGACACTGCTTAGCTCATTGTCTGCCACTGACGGCACTAGACGTCCGATCCATTTGAAGTGGGAGGGTTGGCAAAAAATGAACGGATGGATGCAAAGAAATTTGATTTAAAAAAAAAACAAAACAAAAGAAAATAGAAACACACTGAAAGAAATCATCTCTCATACACACCAATATAGGCCGTGCGTCAGAGTGCGCGCTAGCGCTAGCCGGCAGCGCTTTCCAATAATTAGCATAATGACGATGATCTGCGGGTAATATATTTCTCTTTTATTTGATGGATGTTTATTGTCTGGGGTCCCCGCGCCGACACGGACAGATGGCGCGCCCGTGTCGGCTGAAATTGCCAAGTAGCGACAAGTAAAGAAGAGGAATCGTCAAACCTGCTGAACACACAACAGGCAGATTAGAGCGACAAGACACACAAGCGAGCGCACTAATCCACATCTCATTAGTTCTGTCTCATACGCACGCATCTTCAAACAATAATCCTTTGAATATGATCTGGGATTTGGGCCACGACACTAATCAGACTGACATCTCAGAACAGGGATTAAAAAAAAAAACTCATACAGGACATGCCCGTGTAATCTTTTCAAGACAAACTCTGTGTTTTTGGTAAATATTTGATTTGATTTCATGTCGTCGTCACGGATACGCGGGCGGCCCGGCCGTTCGATCCGTTTACACCGGAAAGGGTTCCTTCCTCATCCTAAAATTTGGCACAACAATAGGCGTCGGATCGCCCTCCCGCCGTTGATTTCCATCGCTAGTAGACGTCCGATCCGTTTGAAGCGGCGGGGGCCGAGGCCAAAGAACGTTCGATTCTACGTCGGATCGGATGCCCGTCCGCGGAGTTGAAAAAAAAAAAGGTTCTTCCTCTGGCCAAGGTGCACCCTCTTTATCACTAGTAGATGTCCGACCCATTTGCTTCAAACGGACTGGAGGTCTATAGGCCGCCAATAGGTTCACAAGGAAAATATCCTCCATTACTATGGTGAATTGGAGCATCCGTTGGATGAAAATCGCGGCCCAAAAAATGTGAAATGAAATGAAAAAACATGTTAACTCGGCTTTAAAAAAGTACGTGCGCGCGTGCGCCGAGGTAAGGAGGGGGCTGCGCCAATGCCCCTCCGGTCTGACTCGCAGCAAGTTTGCATTAGTGAAAGACCGGGAGGGGGCTCCGGGCGACACGCACTCTTTAGCTAGCGCCGCTTCTGAGGCAGGATGCGGAAATCCAGCGCTGGAAAGGTTTGTGTGTGTGTCCTGTGGGTGAAGACCTTTTGGTTGACTGTCAGGATGAATGTTGTCCCTCTCGGAGGTGACCTTCTCCTCCTGCTGAAAACGGGTTGGGGGGGGAGGAGGAGGACCGCATTGGTCTCTGCAAATAATGAAAGAAATTTCAGTGTGACAAGCCAGTCAAGTCAGGGTTTTTTTGTTGTTGTTAGATACCCCCCCACCCGCTGCCTATTTTGCAGTGTTTTTCCCGTGGGTGAGTCTAGCTGTTTGTATGTGCGGTACGCTACGTTCCGTTTCTTGCCCATTGAGCTCGCTGACTTTAATTGGACCCAGTGCTATTCTCCAACACTTTTTTACAATGACCTTTTTAAAATTAATAATAATGTTTGAGAATGGATTTCTTTTTTTTCAATATTTCACTTGGCTTTTTGGCCCAACATTCGGGGGTGTCTGTGACCTTTCAAAAAGAAACGATTGACGGTTTCCAGATACTGTTCGGTTTTACCGAATGGTCAACTATTTCAAACCTTTTGAGCGCAGGTGTAAACCTATCACGCACAAATAATGATTTAAACTGTATTAATGACATTGATTTAGGAGAAAGCGGCAATTGAATAGCTGTCCACTGTCCTTGAGAGGCTTCCATTTATTTTCAATGTCTATTCATTGACTTTCTCAATCCATTTGGACTGGGGAGGGTTATTTGCAAGTCCATTGCAGAGCTAATGGAGTTTTTTTATTTTTTTTTATGGTCTGCCGGTGTGAAAGACTTTCAACAGCTTTTTAAAAAATGCTCTGGATTTGCCTTTCAACTATCTTCACTATTTGTTGTGAGATTAGGGACGGCAAGATTTTTTCCTTTTCCTTCCTCATCTGCCTTGCCTTCTTCTCGCTAATCTGACATCTTTATGATATCTCCTAATCCCGCCGCAATGTGTGTGTGCGTGCGTGTGTTGCCTCCGAGCCGTTATTACATTGGGAATGAACCAAAAAAAATCACCCCTTTCCGCCCGCGCGTCTGGTAGCGACGGCAACGCCAGTGACCCCCGTGATGCCACCGAGCGACATGTGGCTGGAAATGAAATGAAATGGAGGCTAAAGTGAGCGGCCACCTGTCAAAGCGCTTTCTAAACTGGACCGAGAGCAAGTCTTGGCATCGCGTCGCGTGTTACGCTTCCTAAAAGTGTTGTTGTGGCCACAAAATGGTGTATTCTGGAGTCGGCTTCCGGCGAGAGCGAGCCGCCCGCAATTTGAAGAAAAAAGCAAAAACACAGCTTTTATTTCATTCCGTTGGTCTCCTCTCACTTGAGTATAGCCCATCTCGCTTCGGTAGAATTTAGTCAATCAAAGGCTTCAAAAAGGTAGTCCGAGTTCAATTCGCCGGTGGCCTTGATTTTTTTCAGCGAGCTCCCCCAAAAATGCAGCCTGTTTCTTTGTAATATCGCTCGCCCGTGTTGTGTTTGGGGACGTTGCGTATTTTCTACTTAAACCCCTTCTAAAAAAAAAACAAAAAAAACTCAACCTGAATGCCATGACATCAAATCTGCCATTCCTGGGGAAAATTATCGAGAGGGATGATTTTGAACAGATCCAGGCTTTTATGATGAAAAACAATCTTTTGAACTCATTTTAGTCTGGATTTCAACCACACCGCAGCACCAAGACCGCGCTTATCAAAGTCCTAAATATTATTCAACGAAATAATGACGCAGGGAAATCATCTGTTCCGCTACCGTTGGAGACGGTCGATCGCGACATACTACTCGGCGGATTGGAACGGTGGTTAGGTCTCCACCGACACTTTGTTCTTCAGCAGTTCACATCTTATTTACGTCATTGGGATTTGTTTGCATCAATTGGAAACTGAGTCGGAACGAACCAAATCCACGCGCGGTTCCTCGAGGGTCCATACTCGCACCGCTTTTATTTCACATCTACAGTGTTGGCCAAAAATATATAGATCATGCTCAATTTCACCCAGAGAATGATTTCAATTACAAATATTTTGGCTTCATTTATTTTGCTTGCAATGAAAAAACACAAAAGAGAATTGAAAAAAAATTAAATCACTAAACTCCAAACATGGGCAAGACAAAAGTATTGGCACCCTTTGAAAAATCATGTGATGCTCCTCTCACTTGTGTCATTAACAGCACCTGTGGCACATAACAGGTGGTGGCAATAACTTAATCACACTTGCAACCAATTAAAATGGATTCAAGTTGATTCAACTTCTGTCCTGTGTCCTTGTGTGTACCACATTGAGCATGGAGAAAAAAAAGAAGACCAACGAACTGTCTGAGGACTTGAGAAGCAAAATTGTGTGGACGCATGGGCAATCTTAAGTCCATCTCAGTAGACCTGAATGTTCCTGTTCTACCGTGCGCAGTGTCATCAATATGGCACTGTGGCTAACCTCTTAAGATGTGGACGGAAAAGAAAAATGAACGAGAAATTTCAACGGAACATTGTGAGGATGGCGGATAGAGAACCTTAACTAACATCCAAACAAGTTCAAGCTGTCTGAGCTGTCTAACCCTGAATGAAAAGGGACTCTACCCAGGAAGACCCCACCCAGAGACATAAAAAAGCCAGGCTAGAGTTTGCCAAAACTTACATGAGAAAGGCAAAAATGTTCTCTGGTCAGATGAGACAAAAGTGGAGCTTTTTGGGGAGGGGAAAGGCATCAACATAGAGTTTACAGGGGGGAAAAACCAGGCCTTCATAGAAAAGAACGCAGTCCCCACAGTCAAACATGGCGGAGGTTCCCTGATGTTTTGGGGTTACTTTGCTGCCTCTGACACTGGACTGCTCGACCGTGTGCACGGCATTATGAAGTCTGAAGACCACCAACAAATTTTGCAGCGTAATGTCAGAAAGCCGGATCTCCCTCAGAGGTCATGGGTCTTCCAGCAGGACTATGACCCAAAATATACTAGAAAAGGGTTTGAGAGAAAGCTCTGGAGACTTGTAAAGTGGCCAAACCTGAATCCCATAGAACACCTGTGGGGAGATCTGAAAATGGCAGTTGGCCAAAGAAGAATGGTCTAAAATTCCAGCAGCGCATTGTAAGAATCTCATTGTTGGATACTGGAAGCGGTTCGTCGCAGTTATTTAGTCTAAAGGTTGTGCTACCAAGTATTAGGCTGAGGGTGCCAATACTTTTGTCGGGCCCATTTTTGAGTTTTGTGTAAAATGATCAAGATTTCCATTTTTTTCCCCATTCTTTTTTGTGTTTGCTTTGATATTACTACCACTGCATTTGTAATTGCAGTCATTTTCTGGCAGAAATTGAGCATGATCTGACAGAATTGCAGGGGTGCCAGAACTGTATATGCTTCCTCCAGCTCAGATCATGGAACACTGCCACCGACGTCTCCTATGCAGTTTCAGTGTAGATGATATTACGATTATAGTTTCCCTGAGTAAATGCATTCATCAAATCAATGCATTTTCTCCGGCTGAATGTGGGGAAGACAGAGGTGATCATTTCTGGAGCAAAAAAAAGCAAAGGCACGCAACCTGGTACAATGTCACTTAGTCAGAAATCTTGGCGTAATTATTGACTAAAGTTGCTCACTAAATCTGCCCACCTAGAAAATATGGCCAGAATTAAGGGGCTTCTGTCAAAACAAGACATGGAAAAACTCTACATGCATTCATTGCCTCCAACTTTGGTCCGACTCGTCCCAGCGGCCTTGTCGAGTGCGGACGTGTCCCGTCCTGCGCGCTCAGACGCTTCAAACCCCCTGCCTCCTGCTCCGGAGGGAGGGGGAGGGCGAGATAAGCGCTGTGTATGTTACAGGCTAATTATTAGTCATTAGCATATTATTCTGATAGCGTCACAGAGATGCCTCTAGTGCAACACACACACACACACGCACGTGCACGCGTGCGCCGGGTTGACTGCTGCATTATTCATATTTAGCCCGAGGCAAGTTAGCCAGCTCCGCTAAAGCTAAAGCTGTTAGCAGCCAGTTACTGTTGCTGCGCACACACATGCACTGAATAGTTTATAGAATAAATACAGGCTTCACAGCTTCAAAGAGGATTAGTTATCCAGGTTCAACTTTCAAATTTATGGAGGAATTTTGATCATTGCTCTACGTAGAGTCGTAGCCGATAAAAGCATTTTCAAATGATATCCGATCAAATCCGCAGCGGTTTTTCATCATCTGTTTTGGGCCAATGGCGCTGCTGTCATGTCCACTTATTGCCTGCCCGCCTGTGTGTTTTGACGCCCCCTGCTGGCGCTAGGTGGAATTAGTTTTGAATCCTTCCAGCACTTCCTGTAGACGTCATCATATGTAGACGCGGGCTCGTTGCGAATAAAATGGTCGCGCTGACGTCTGCAGCCAGTGCAAGGTACCGCACTTCCAGCCATCTCAACACGTTGTTTGTGCCTAAAACAAGCATGGTTTAGAAGTTATATTCTTCCTTTGTTTTATATTCATGAGCTTTGTGTAGTATATTGTATACAGTGTTTCTTCGATTTTCGTGGTTAATGGGGACCACCCGCAATCGTGGAAAATTTGCCAGGTAGAGATGAAGCGTATTTACATTGCTCTTTGATTTATTTATTGGTGTGTTCAATGTATTTATTCAGATTTAGCATTAGACATTCCCTTTTCTCCCCAAATTATAACAGTGACAGCCAAGCAAGACTTTTTCATGAATAACAAATCTCAATTCTACTCATTTATTTACACTTCCCCCTTACAAAAGTTGTTTCTTTTTTCAGGTCATTCATTGTCAGACATAAGCAGCACAGCAAAACGCCACGCTAAAAAAGAAGTCAAAACGGCTTACCTCTTCGTCCTCTGTAGGACCATGGCCCCCGACACAATGTTTACAACATATGACGGTGAATGGCTTTACCTTGTTGGCGTTAAATTGTTTTTTTTGACATCCGCACAAGTTGATCCCTTGTTCGCATTTTTTTCCTTTGGAGTTTTTGGCTTTGGGAAACATATGAAGAAAACATCCTTCACATGTCGTTATGTCTAGAGTCCTTTCTACAAGCTCCATAGCAGCAGCATTTTACTCTGCATGTTTTTTTTCGAAAGATTACCGGCAGAAAACAAGCAGTACTTGCAAGCCCGCTTCTTTGTTGACCCCCTCCCGGTTTACGATGGTGACGTCACGCGGCCTTGCGGTCTTAAAATAGCTCGTCGATAGTAATTCGTGCGGTACGCTATTGGAAAAAAAATACGCGACGGACGGAAGACGCAAAGTTTGAAGCGCAACATAGCAAGGGATTACTATATTTAGTAAAATGTGGTTGCATTACTTCATTGCTTGCAAACTGTAATCCTGGTTGCTATTCAAATTGACACGAGGTGTATATTTGACTTTTTTTGGTAACTTTATTTCATATAACATTGACACAAGGTTTCAGGTGTTTTTAGTTTTCGGTGCTCTTGTCAAGAGAAAGATGACCAATTCAACTTTACTCCAGCATCTGATTTCTATTTAAAGCCTGATTTGTTTTGTTGTTTTGATTTGTTCAATTTGTGTACCCCCACACACATTGAGGACAGAATATAGGCACTTTGCACTTGATTCCAAAAAAATGGCTGTTTGCACTATTTTGATTCCAACAAAAAATGGAGTGGTTTCAAGTTGTTCCCTTATTTTTCACAGAATGTTTATATTATTTGGAAAACATTGTTGGTACGTTATTCAAGCATCTACTGGGGCATCGCAATACAATTAGCCATCATAAGTCCACGACCGCATACAGTATATCGGTATCGGATTTTTGGAGTTGTCCGATTTTTAACCGATATTGTCCAACTCTAATTATAAGTAGGGCTGTCAAACGATAAAAAATTTGAATCGAGTTAATTACAGCTTAAAAATTAATTCATCGTAATTAATCACAATTAATCGCAATTCAAACCATCTATAAAATATGCCATATTTTTCTGTAAATTACATATATATTCTGTAAGATAATTTGTTGGAATGGAAAGAAAAGACACAAGATGGATATATACATACATTCAACATACGGTACATAAGGACTGTAGTGGGCATTTCACTCTACTGTCATTTAAATCTGTCTATGCTGTCCTCACTCCGAAGCGTCTACTTTTTCCAAAGCTAGACAGCTAGTGAACGACGCCTTAATAATCAGACTTCTTCCTTTTTCATCTGATTTATGAATAAAATGGCCTCAAACCACTGTCCTCTTTAGACCGTAGTGAAACTACAAAAAAAAAGTACAAAAGCATTGCATTAGCAACAACGTTCGCTTAGCACGCTATACAGGTTCACTAAACATAAACAAAAAGCGTTTCATACAAAAAATATAACATTTCGCTTACTAACATAATATGTACATTCTTTACAACAACCATACTTACGGACAAATCTTGTCCAAGGATCATATAAGCACAACATTACAACGTAGGCGTCAGCCCGAGACGTCGTGCAGCCATATTGAACGGGCAAGAAAGCAATAAACCATGTCGCAAAGCAACCACAAGAGTTCGCTGTTAGACAGCACAAAAAACCTTGCTGTAAAACTTACCAAAAGGCAGAATACTGTCTGAGCGGGACATGTGCGTTAATTGCGTCAAATATTTTAACGTGATTCATTAAAACAATTAATTACCGCGCGTTAACGCGATCATTTTGACAGCCCTAATTATAAGTGAAGTTTTATTTCATTTATTCATCCATCTATCGATTCAAGTCACATCACCGTCAACGGCAGCCCGTTGCCGATTTGTTTTTCGTCAAGCAAATCGGCGTGTGTAATGACCTTGACCCTGAGGGGCGGGGTGGATCCAAACAGGCAGGGTGCTGATCAGCTCAAAAATGTATTCATACAAGTCACTAAAAACAAAATTGAAAAAAAGTCCAGAAAGCAAAGTACAAACCAAGCTCACAAACAAAAGACTACTACTTACAAGAACATCCAGGGCTTTGACATAGAATGACGCACATGGGGATCTTAAATACAGACAATGAGGCAGAGTTGGGGCTGTCAAGCCTCCCGCTTCAAACGGATCGGACGTCGAGTGCCGACATTGGCAGCCGGCCGGTGGCTTAACGTGGCTGTAATTGTCAACCCCCCCCCCCCGCCCCTGTTTATTGGAAAAGAAGTTTGCCTTTTGTGCAGGCTGGCCAGCAAAAACGTCACGGCGTGTTTTATTGCAGCCATTTTCTCGCCTGCCCTCCCAGGGTGCGCGTGCGCACTCGTCACCAGTTAAATGCCAGCACCGCTGTCTGTCATTGTGTGTCCACTGTCACCGGGGGGCCCGCCGGGAGCCGGCGTGTCATCGCGCCGGCCGGCCAGCCGGCCCGTCCTGTCCGCTCCAATCATCTGGCAAAATTTACTTTAGCGCAACATGCTAACGGATAACGGCGAGGCTAATTGCGCGTACACGCGCGCTGTTGGCACCAGATAATAATGCACATTAGACAAGCCTGGTTTCACACCGCTAATTAGCGTACGCGCGTTCCTGTCTACTGCCGTGTGTGCGTGTGAGATGGACAGACAAAGACAGGAAGGAAAAGCGGCTTTCCGGAAAGTTTAGGCCACCTCGCGACCCTGGTTCATGTAAACGCGAAAGCGAATGAGACGTGCGGGCTACCGATCGTCGGCCACGATCCCCTGCAATAGATATCGATACGCCACGGTCGTGTTGTTTGCGCACTGGCGCCGGTTTCCGTGGCAACGCAAACATCCAAGTTGACCATCTGCACCTACGCCCGTCGGCGTCAAAAGTGGAAAGGACCAAACTGATTGGAGACATGCTTGCAAATCTGGGAATCGATCAGCTGGAAACGAACGGTGATGAAACATGACACGCGTACACACTTTGTGCGCGTCCTCGGGGTGCGTTTCTGTTCCCTGTCATCACTCTGCCAACATACACGTCGCAACACGAAATGGTATGCGACACGACACGACACGGGCGGGGGGCTCGTTTCCCGCAGACCGAGGCCTCTCTCACACATCAAGACGACGGGTCCCCACCTTCCCGGACAAGGACGCCAATCTACCTTCTCTCTTCTAAGACGTTGTCAAGAGTGCGTTTGTATTTTTGTACGCATATTTGCTTGGAATGTGCTATGAAAAAGAAAGGCGACAAGGCACAATGAACTCGGTGGCTGCCACTGACAGCGATAGACGTCCAATCCAATTGAAGCGAGAGAGTTGGTAGCGAATGAATGAATGATACGTTTATTGACTTTTATCATTTATTGGAATATTTCAATTTTTTGGGGTGTGTTTTTATTTTTTTCAGCGTGTCTACTGGGACAAGGTCCGGACTGCGATCTGGTCCAGTCCAAAGACGACGACTTGGACTGGGAGCGAGGCCCTCCGCCGGCGCCGAGGGACGCCTGGATGCCGGAAGGTAACGGTTTTGTTCGAGGAAAAGAACGTGGGCCGACGACGGTGTCGCGGGAGGAAAACGGCGTCCCCGGAGCGGGCCGGCATTCGTTCGTTCGGCATTGCGGCAAAGGCAATCTGCGGCCGGCTTTTCTTATCTGGCAACACTTTCTCCCCTGACTTATGCTTCGCAGTCGGCCGCGCGCGGCGGTTTGTCACACGCTCTCCGAGGTTACTCTGCTGACGAATGAGAACTCGGCGCTCTTAAATCAGGCGGCCAATCACCGAAGAGACAATGTGAGCGAGGACACACGGCGTGGACGTGCTTACTGTCCTCCTCGCTCTGATTCATGTCCTCCTCGCCTTTCTTCTCGCACACACCTCGTCTGTGTACGGCCGCGTGTGTGTTGCACCGTAATTGCGGCCGACGGAGGCAATGGCACGGCGCGCTCGCGCACACGAGAGTGCACGTCAGGAGTGTTGGCAATTTTTTTCTTTGGACTGTAAGATGTACACTCTCTTGTGCTTAGGGTTTGTATTAGGGTTGTTAGGGACTAACCCCTAACAACCCTAATTAGGGTTAGGCTCGTTTGTGTGTTTGATGAGCTTACGGTGGCGGGTGAACAAAGGATTCTTTTCATTCATCAACTGTTATTTCTGTGATGATTGTCTTAAAGTTATCAGCATATGGAAACAGTAAATATCCTTATTTTTTACACCCCTCTCCCCAAAAATAGTATCGATCAAATTATCGATACTGAATCAGGGTACGATATTTAATGGCAAAAGTATCAATACTCAATTATTATCTTGGCTTTGCACTTCTAAAGAAATGAAGGATATTTTTGCATTGTCCTCATTGCCTGACTTTGACGGCACTAGAAGTCTAGTCTATTTGAAGCGGGAGGGTCGGCCATAGGGCCACTAAACCCATTAGTGGGAATGTATGACTTGGCCACAGGACGAACAAATGACTTTTTTTTTTTAAAAGTCGGCGGCCGCCACAAACGGCGCCGGCCGTCCAATCCGTTTGGACAGGTTTGTCCAAAGCAAAGCCCCGTCGACAACGTCCTCTAAATTGTCTGGCTTTTCTTCCTTATTTTTTGTTTTATTTTTTGAATGGACTTGACCATGTTGACATTTGGAATTACCGTGGCAACCGCAATGTTACTCAGTCAGTCACGCTGCTGCACCCGCTCATTGATTTATTCCACTGTGTGTCTCTGCTGAGTTCAGGCTATATTAATATTTCTAATAGGACTGTTATCAGCTCACTGCCAGCTGTACACAAAGCGCGCACACACACACGCAGAGGCCTGAAGGCAACCGCCCTCACCCCCCCCCAACACACACACACACTAGCTGTGTGTTGTTGTTTGATATTAGCACAATGCTTTTGTGCATCAAAGAGACCTGGAGGTCAAAATAACTTTTTGGTGCGTTCACACACAAACACATCTAAAATCAGGAATGGCATCAACTTTTCTCGACGCTTTGAGCCCGGTCCGAAAAGATCGGACGTCTATCGCCAATGAATTAAGGGGAAAACTCGTCCGGTGCGACGCACTTTCACCCGTGACTTTTCCGTGCGCAGGCTCCTCCCCTTTCTTGTTCGTGAACACGAGCGGTCGCGGCGCCGGAAAGGGCGCCCGTCTTCTGGTGCCGCCACTGAAAGAGAACGACACTCACTGCATCAACTTCTTGTTCTATCAAGACGCCGAGCTCAACGTCTACGTCAAAGGTGGGCTAGCGCGCCGGACGGCGTGCGTGTGGACAGAGTTGACGGACTTTACCTTTTCGCCAGAAAACAACAGCCCGCCGGGCTTTCCCGTCTTCAACTCGTCCGGACACGAGGGACGCACGTGGACCTCGTTGGAGCTGGCCGTGTCCACCTTCTGGCCCAACCTCTACCAGGTCGCTCCCAAAAATGAAAAGAGTAGAAAAAAAACCTTTAAAACATAAGCTCCGCCTTCCGTGGGTTTCACCGACTGGCTGAGCTTTTCAGTAAAAAGTTGGAATGTCCTCTTTTTACAGGAATTTGTGGTTAAATTAACAGCGAGCAAACTAATGATTTTAGCCAACATCAGTCGCGATTGGCTCCGACTCGGTCAAACCGGGGTCCCGTTACTATGTGTTAACCGTTCGAACGACAGGTGATGTTTGAGGCGGTAAGCGGCGGGCGCGGAGGAGGCGTGGCCATCAAAGACCTCTCGCTGCAGGGACACCAGTGCGGTAAGTACACGAGGCTCCGCCCATCGTACACGTTTTAAGCTGTAGCTGAGCGCTAACGTTAGCGGACGTGCGTGTGTTCAGCGAGTGCGCCTCACTTCCTGCACATCAAAGGCGTAGAGGTCAACGCGGGGCAGGCGGCCGTCTTCTCCTGCACGGTGAGCGGTCGCCCGCGCGGCGACGTGAGCCTCTACCTTCAGGTACGGTCGGTCGGGGGCGTGGTCGGGCGCTCGAGCGCGACGACGATCGCGTT
This sequence comes from Corythoichthys intestinalis, assembly GCF_030265065.1. Lineage (NCBI taxonomy): Eukaryota > Metazoa > Chordata > Actinopteri > Syngnathiformes > Syngnathidae > Corythoichthys > Corythoichthys intestinalis. The sequence goes on along the minus strand of NC_080414.1, from coordinate 264,697 downwards.
TTTCGTTTCGCTCGCCAGGGCGCTAGCGGTCGCCGCGCCGTCGCCGCCGAAACCAAGCCCATCAACCCGCGGCGTTACGTGGCCACCTTCCACGTGGACAACACCACCAAAGAGGACTCGGGGCGCTACCGCTGCATCGGACGATCGGATCGCGGCGTGGGCGTGTCCTCCTACGCCGACCTCACCGTCAAGCGTAAGCGCTCGCGTCAAATAGTTTGCCGCGTTTTACATTTGCAGCTAGTGAGGTGAGCCTCGGAGTCACGTGACCACCCAGACATACCCGCTGATTGAACTGTCACTCAAACGCTGTTTAAATCACACACACTCGCTAACAGTGTTGTTGTGTGTGTGTGTGTGTGTGTGTGAGAGTGTGAAGTGGGTCAGGAGGAAGTAGAGCAGCACCAGGGGGGATTGTGGGTAATAAATTTCAGGTCTGCCGCGATTGCCGAAGGTCACGAATATTAATGAACTCCCTCGTTAACACTCGACGGCAATGGACGTCGACTCCGTTTTGAGCTTTTTTTGGTCCTCAGAGCCCCCCGTGCCTATCGCGCCGCCTCAGTTGACGGCGGTGGGCGCCACCTACCTGTGGATCCAACTCAACGCCAACTCCATCAACGGCGACGGCCCCATCGTGGAGCGCGAGGTGAGAGCACGCTTGCGGGACTTTCGCGCTCGTTAGCCAAATGAGAAGTTTCCACTTCATGTAGGCAACAATCTTTATGGCTTCTAATTATCTTTTTATTCTTGTTATTTCCCTTTTACATGATACAGGACATCCGTAGTTTTCCATTTAATTGATCGTACATGTTAACATTCGCTAGCCGTTACACAAATTTCATTTTGCTGCACGTGACCGTGTCGTTAGCTCGCCAGCGGCCTAATGTCGTCCGCTTGCAGGTGGAGTACCGCACCACGGCGGGCGTGCTGATCGACACCACGCCCGTGGACAAGGCCACTCACAAGATCGGCCACCTGGACCCCGACACCGAGTACCTGATCAGCGTGCTGCTCACGCGCCCGCTAGAGGGAGGCACGGGGAACCCCGGGCCGCCGCTACGCGCCCGCACCAAGTGCGCAGGTAAGCGGCGCGACTCGCTCGGCGGCGGCTTTGTTGCCAATTTAGCGGACTTCCAAAAAGGAGCAAAAGGATACGGCGGTCGACGCCCGCCCCCGGCGTATCCTCTACCGACCGTCGGCGTCGTTAGCATCATTAGCGTCGGGTCGCCTTCGTCACATTAATGCGATTAGCCCAGCCCGCTAACGTTGGCGGCGAATTGGCGGCTTGCTGATGGTTAGCTATCTGCTCATTAAAATGGATGACGCTCCGCTCATTAGTCGCTAATGGCTGCCGCATACGCTTCAGCGCGCGTGTGTGTTTGTGCGGCTAATGAGGCGTCGCGCTCGGTGTTTGATTATTGTTGTTGATCTTTTTGAACAGCATTCTGTTATTACTTATGTCCGCGTTGGCGTACGCTCAAGTCTCAGCGGAGAATGTTGTCAAGTTGTCGTCTGCTCTTAGCTCCGCCCCCCCGCGGGACCGGCTCCGAGCGTAAACAAACGCACTCTTGGGAGTCACGCGCGCGCGCGAGATTGACGGCCCGCCGTGCGCGCTCGGCGTGATGATTTACGCTCCGATAACAGTCGTCTGTCATCGAGTCACTTTTATTTATTCATCTGACTGCACATCAATTATACAATCTGCGCGTGTTAAATAATGAATGCGTGTGTCCATCATACAAGCTTTGTGACTTAGAGCCCGGCGAGGCCACTCGGCGTGACGCAGTCTTCTTCTCGGATGCCATTCCTTAAGATGACAAACTTTTTTTTTCTCTCTCCTAGGAACACTTTCGAACCGAAACTTTTATTTGTTAAAGAGACGATCGGAATCGCAACGTCGTTTGTACGGTTTCACCGCGCCACCGAAATTGCAGATTCCCGAGCAAAGTACGGATGAAACGCGACGCGCCTTTGTATTTGTTTTTAATTGCCGCGCAAAGCGGCCGAGACCTGTGTAGGAAGTCAAAGCCGATATTTTCAAAGTAAAAGATTGGAAGCGCTTTGATCATCAGAAAGAACGCAGACGAGTGTGTTTGTGTGTGTGTGTGTGTGTTAACATCCATTAAAGTGTGCTTGCTGTTTGTTGAGGCTTTTAAAAATATTTCATATCAATATTTCACTTTCTTTCTTTTTTCACGTCACATTTTCACGCTCGACCCGTCCGGCAAACATTTGAAAGCTTTTGCGATTCGCTTGGATTTCTTTTCTTTTGGACTCCTTTCCTCTTTCTTTTATTAAAGTGTTAAATGTTTCAGTCATTAAACACTTTATTTAAAACACGATTTTTCCCCCCTTTTCGTTATTACGTTCGTATACGACGGAGGTCTCAAACCTATATAAAATATTTTTGCGGTCCCCATTTGACATCCAATTGCAGTGTTTTTTCGACGGCCAGTGGAAAAAAACAAGCATATCAGTCATCTAAAATCAAAGGAATGAATTCATTGAAGGATCCATCATTTAAATAGTTATGAAGGAAAAACACTCTGGCTTCCGAGCGAGACTGACGTCGGGTGACGACGACGACAATGATGGCGGCGAAGCTGACGAGCTAGCAGCTGCTCGGGCGAGTGAATAGCACGCTAATTAGCTCGCGACGGGAAGACGCGTCCTCGACGCACAAAACGCACAGCTGCCTCGGTCGCCCGCCCGCCCGCCCGCCAAACTTGAGTGCGCGCGTGTACGAGGACAACAGGAAGTAGTGTGAAGATCAAGAAGTGCTTGATTGACTTTACAAATTGTGACATCAGCAATGAATGTCTTTTTTCACATGGGATTTAAATAGCAGGACGCCGGAGGGGAATAGTCCAAACGTGTGAGATTGTGTACAGGGTTTATGTGTCACGTGATCGGCGGTAATCCCTCCCTCAGCCTTTTCTTCACACCTAGTTAGTCCGTTTGTGCGTGCGCCTGCCCAAAGGCAACACGCTGGCACGTCAGGAGAAACAAAGGCGACGTCAAACACATTTGTGGCTGGAATCTCCGAGGTGACGATTCAATTGGCTCCCATTGTTTCTTTCAAAGCCCGTGTTTAAAAAAAGACACCCCGTTTAAAGGAAGACAAGAAGCCAAAGGCGGCGGAAAAGAACAACTCCACATTGGCAAAAAAGAACCGCGCCATTTAACGGCAGCCGACGACTTCATACACGGGTGTGTCGAAGGCCGCGAAGTTGTGGCGTTACAAGAAACGGACGGAATTTTTGCGATCGCTGGAGAAACGGCCACGGATAATACGCTCCGTCGATCGTCCCGGATCTCTCCACCAAAACGGATTAGATGTTCGTCGCCATGGGCGGACCGGCGTACGGGGATAGCGGGGATTTCCCCGTTGGGCCCACGGTCAAATGAGAGGACCCCAAAACCAAGCGTTAGGGTAAATGCAGCGAGCGGCGAGGGCAGTTGACTTCCGTGTGGTCGCGTTGTTCCCGACTCTTAAAAACACATTGTCATCATTTAAAAAGGAAATAGTCACCGCTCCATCTACAGTGGGGCAAAGAAGTATTTAGTCAACCACTACTTGTGTCATTTCTCCCACTTGAAAATATTAGAGAGGCCTTTAATTGTCAACATGGGTAAACCTCAACCATCAGAGACCGAATGTGGAGGAAAAAAAAAACAACAGAAAATCACATTGTTTGATTTAGAAAGAATTTATTTGCAAATCATGGTGGAAAATAAGTATTTGGTCAATACCAAAAGTTCATCTCAATACTTCCTTACTTACCCTTTGTTGGCAATAACGGAGGCCAAACGTTTTCTGTAACTCTTCACACACTTTTGCTGGGATTTTGGCCCATTCCTCCATGCAGATCTCCTCTAGAGCAGTGATGTTTTGGGGCTGTCGTTGGGCAACACGGACTTACCTAAATGGTAACCCTAAACCCTTGCCCCACTGTACATGTGCGTTACGTGCTCTATCACGTCAGTACGATTCCCCTGAGGAACGGGTCGTTTTAGTCAATGCTAGGTTAAAGTTGTCATTTTTGTGGCACTGTAAATCCACAAATCTGAATAGGTACTGGTTAAATTTGAGGAATATTAGTAGTAGACCTCTCTCAAAACGATGCGTTTTTACTGTACCAATATTTAGAAAAATGCATTAAAAGTCTGACATGTATACTTTGATCAGGTGACCGGTCTCATTTTTGTAAATCCACGAATTTGAATACGTTCGGTGAATATTCAAAGTGGACCTCTCTGACTACACCCGTACTCAAATCTATGCATTTTTACTGTACAAACATAGAACAAATTAAAAGTCCTTCATGTGGACTTTGATCTGGTTACATGTTACAGTTCTCATTTTTGTGGTACTGTAGTGTAAATCAACAATTTGGAAGATGTTCCAGCCAAGGTCAGTGAATATTAGTAGTAGACCCTTCTGTGTCGATAGCTTCTGACACAGTCCGCGAGGCGGGCCGGTCTTTCCATGACTCCCGGGCCAATCCGCCCTCCTCCCCCGGTCCGCCCCTTTCCGACACCGCCGTCGATGGCAGCCAATGGCTAACGGAAAAGATCAACTAACTTTGAATGGAACATTGGGGGTTGAGATTTCCACCTCAAGCTGGTCAGTGGACCGAAATTAAAGACCTCAATTATATACGGTAGATACATAATATTTCAAACATGCACTGCTGGCCAAAAGTATTGGCACCCCTGCAATTCTGTCAGATAATGTTCCATTCCTCCCAGAAAATGATTGCAATTATAAATGCTTTGGTAGTAATACCTTCATTTAGTTTGCTTGCAATGAAAAAAAAAAAAAAAGAATGGAAAAGAAAAATTAATTCATTATCATTTTAGAAAAAACTCCAAAAATGGGCTGGACAAAAGTATTGGCACCCTTTGAAAAATCACATGATGCTTCTCTAATTTGTGTCATTAACAGCACCCCTTACTTACTTGTGGCACATAACAGGTGGCGGCAATAACTAAATCACACTTGCAGCCAGTTAAAATGGATTCAAGTTGACTCCAACTCTGTCCTGTGTCCTTGTGTTTGAGCATGGAGAAAAGAAAGAAGACCAAAGAACTGGAGAGGAAGCACGGGCAATCTCAAGGCTACAAGTCCATTTTCAAACACCCGAACGTTCCTGTGTCTACCGTGCGCAGTGTCATCAATATGGCACTCTGGCTAACCTCCCTAGATGTGGACGGAAAAGAAAAATTGACCAGAGATTTCAACAAAAGATGGTGCGGACGATGGATAAAGAACCTCAGCTAACATCCAAACAAGTTCAAGCTGTCCACTAGTCCGAGGGTACGACAGTGTCAACCCATACTATCCGTCGGCGTCTGAATGAAAAGGGACTGTCTACCCAGGAAGACCCCGCGACATAAAAAGCCAGGCTGGAGTTTGCCAAAACTTACCCGAGAAAGCCAAAAACGTTTTGGAAGAATGTTCTCTGCTCAGAAGAGACAAAAGCAGAGCTTTTTGGAAAAAGGCATCAACAGGGAAAAAAACACGGGCTTCAAAGAAAAGAACACGGTCCCCACAGTCAAACATGGCAGCGGTTCCCTGATGGTTTGGGGTTGCTTTGCTGCCTCTGGCGCTGGATTGCTTGACCGTGGGCATGACATTATGAAGACTACCAACAAATTTGGTGTATAATGTAAAAAGCTGGTCTCTCTCAGAGGTCGTTCTAGCAGGACAGTGACCCAAAACACACTTCAAAAATGGTTTGAGAGAAAGAACCAGCAGACCTGAATCCCATTGAACACTTGTGGAGAGATCTGAAAATGGCACTCTTCAAATCTCAGGGACCTGGAGCAGGTGGCCAAAGAAGAATGGTCTAAAATTCCATCAGGATCTCACTGATGGATACCGGAGGCGGTCGTTTGCAGTTATTTTTGTCTAAAGGTTGTGCTACCGAGTCTTAGCCCGCGGTTGCTAATACCGGCCCATTTTTGCAGTTTTGTGTAAAATGATAAGGATTTAGAACAAAAAAAGCAATTCTCTTTTGTGTTTTTCCTCGCAAACAAAATAAATGAAGATATTACAACCAAAGCATTTGTAATTGCAATCATTTTCTGGGAGAAATTGAGCATGATCTGACAGAATTGCAGGGGGTGCCAATACTTTTGACCAGCACTGTATGATGGCAAGTTTTGATTTTGGCCCTCAAATGTGATTTAACAGTTGACATTGAACCTGAGTGAGTCCATTTTAAGCTTGCCAAATAAGATCAATTCTGCCGAGGTACCTTCGGACCCGGGCGAAATCGATGTCAGCGAATAGCAAGAATTGAATCCCGATCCTCATTTGTTCCCTTAGAGCCGCTGCACGGTCCGCGCGGCCTACGCGTGGCGTCGGTGCGCTCCAGGGAAGTGACGCTGCGCTGGGACGCGTCGGGCTACGACGTGACGCGCTGCCACAGTTTCAACGTGACGCTGCTCTACCGCTACCGACCTGAGGGGGAGGAGCGACGAGAAGCGGTCTACGAGGCGCGGGCCGCCGCGCCGCAACACACCCTGCGCGGGCTCACGCCCTTCACCAACGTCAGCATCCGGCTGGTCCTCAGCAACCCCGAAGGAAGTAAAGAAAGCCAGGAGATGGCGGTGCTGACGGACGAGGACGGTACGTCGAGCGGGTCATCTCAGTCGGACGGCCGACTCTCGCGCGAGCTAACGTCGCGTCCGGAACGCTAATGCTAGCACGCTACCGTGCCGACTTTGCCGCGCGCTATCAGATGACCGGCTGATCGCGAGCTAATGTCGGAATCGGTGTTGCGCCGATACCATTTTTTAGCTGTCGATACAGATACTTGGCCGTGCGGTATCGGCCGATACTGTACTGATTTTTTGGAAAAAAAAAGAAAAGAAGAAAAAAAAACCTAAATAGTACTGAATGACTTTTTGAGTGCACAGTCAATGCCATTATACCACATTGGTAAGTTAGCCTGGCTTGTGTACTAATCACTTTTGCTAGCCTACTTTTCCCCACTTCTAACAAAGCAAATATATTTGATAGATATGCATGTCAATTTAGATTGTTGATCAAACATTGGCATTTACTCTTGCAGATGACAACCTTGGCTTCAAAACCCACATGACTGAACTCTACCATTAATATTTGACTTCTTCTGAAATGGTAGACAGTTTTTGGGGGGTAGATATGTTCACCCAGAAACAAGCATTTCCATTTTTGCTTGGACTTGACCATTTACTATGTTAGAGTATCTCAAAAAACTATAGCCAATGGACACTTTTGACCTCATTTTTCCTTTTTAGAGACCCAAATTTAAGCAGTTCTCACTACTGTTATCCGGTGCCATTTCTTGGTACTCTCGATACCGACGCCTGCATTTTGAGTCCCCTGCACAAAGGGTTCGGGGGCCCGCGCTTGACGGCGACGTTTTGTTATTCTCGCTATATGAGAGGTCGAAAGGCTCTCCCAGAGCCGTGCTCTCCTGTTAAATGCCTATTTCTAAGTGTACCAGTTGCTCTTCTCTAGTCATTGTCATGCGAAACGAATAGAAAAACCAACCGGAACAGTACGTGCAACTCGAGCGTTGTTGCGACGCCATCGGCAGGCGCGGGCCCCTCGACCCGTTTGCGCGACCCGAGCCGACGGTGTACCGACACCGGCGGGAAGACTTCCGTGGTAAAACGCTCCCGCACCCGACAGTTCCCGGAGCGGTTCCGGCGGCGTCCGTCGAGGGCGCCAGCTACGAGCAGCGCATCCGAGTCAGCTGGGCGCCGCCGCTGCAGACGTTCGGCCGGATCCGCCAGTACGAGGTGGGTGGGTAGGCGGTCGGGTCGCTCGCTATCGCGCCGGGACCGAGGAGTGACGCCGCTTCCCGTCAGGTCTCCTTCAAAGCCCTGAGTTCCTTCGACTCGGACGTGGACCTGAGCAACCAGAGCGGGAAGGTGCTGAAGGCGGCCAACGAGAGCAGTCACGTGTTTAGCGGCCTCTTTCCGGGCTCCACCTACTCCTTCACCATCAGGGTGGCCACCGCCAAAGGCTTCGGAGCGCCCGCCGTGGCTCGGTTCACCACCAAGATCTCAGGTGTTCCGTCCGGTCTGGTCTCGTCTGGTCTCGACGCGTCCGTCTCACCTTTCGGTCTATTGCAGCTCCCGTCATGCCCGCGTACGAACGGCAGCCGCCCATCAACCAGAGCGACGTCACCGTCAGCGTACTGCTGCGACCGGCGCGCAGCCGCGGCGCCCCCGTCAGGTGACTGTCTTTTTTGTGTCACGGTCTGCCGTGGTCGACGCTAGATGTCCGATCCCCGTTTTGACTGGCTTTTTGTCCGGTCCGTTGCCGCCAGACCCCGCCCACCCCCTTGACCCCCCCACACGGTCAACTCCAATCGGACGTCTAACGTCAATGGCGGTGAAGCGTTTTCCAGGTTAAAATGGATTTGATGTTTACGACAGTCAATGGCGGCCAAAGAGTTAACGAGCAACAAAATAATCCTGCCGGAAGATACCGCAATATTCACACGACGAGTCCACAGAGATGAATGACATTTGAACTTATTTCGACGAAAAGCGTTAAATTCTACCGTTTCACACGTTGTCTTCAACGTGTTTTGAGCTCACCGAGAGTGCGGCTGTTTAAGCGCCATCTGCTGTTAAAGCTGAGAAGTGCGAGAGAACGTAGGCCAAACCCAAGCTTGGCATTCATCACCCGGCCCGGCCCGGCCCGGCCCATAAAAGTAGTCGGCCACCCCTGCCTGCGCTAAGAAACCAAAGAAAAGTGGAAAATAAGGGCCAATCCCCGAGCAGCTTTTAAAGCTTCATCACCGTTGGAAGCGCCAGCGCGTGTTTGTGTGATGTCATCCTCAAATATTTCAAGTGACACTTTGATCTTGTCAACATGTCCTTTAAATCTTTCATGTTTGGCTCATGAAAACTTAATAAAGCGGAAGATTGATGCTGCTCAATATTTCAGCAACTGTGTGTGTGTGCGTGTGCGTGCCATTGGAGTGCAAGCTATACTCCCAAAAACTTCTTTTGTCAGACAAAGAAGCTGATTTTGAACTCAGTGGCTAGCGCTGACGTCCAATCCATTTGAAGTGTGCACATTCGCTGCCGGCCTCCCACTTCAAATGGATCGGACGTCTGCGAAGTTGCTTCTCGGCCGGAGGAAGAACAGATTTGATCTCGTTGGCCGTCATTAACCGTCCGATCCGCTTCAAGCGGGAGGGACGGCAGCGACGGACCTTCCTTCCCGCCTCGACCGGATCGGACATCCGTTCGCCATAATTACTGGAGGTGTCCAAAATTTCCCATTCTTAGATTATTCGCGATTCGGCCATGGGAGATTCGAGAACGATTCACAAACATCCAAATTCCGATGATTGAATAATTGATTAAAGTAAAGCGGAACTAAAACACGCTCAGCGCGTGTTCAGGACGCAATGACAAACTGACCGAGAGTAAACATCATGCTTGTCATTACAGTACTAGTAATGACAACGCTCAACTCGCGGCTCTGGTTCAACTCATGCCGCTAGCTAGATAAAAAAAACAATCATACCTGACTGCTGCCGACAGCCGCTACAAACTACATCCAAATACCGCTACGGTAGATATCTGATGTGTATAGAACTAGATGCAAAATGATGAAGTCGGCAGCGTTAGAACATGTAAAGAGAACTAGATGCAAAATGGACAGACTTGCCGTCGTTAGTAAACAGCAGCCATCTTAAAGCAGACTTCTCTAAAAGGCTGTTGTAGCGAACCTAATCAACTTTTGATCTAAAATACTCCTAAATCGGCAAAGTCTTGACTTGAATCTATCTTTAAGACAGTTTTAAAACTTTCACATGTCGAACGTAGACAGAAGGGAAAGCAATTTTAACAGTTGATCCACAACATTTAATGAACTGAATGTAGTTTAAAGCTGCTGATACAGAATATGAGTATTATGTTTACTGTTTTGAACAGTTAACTTGGTACTGAAAGATTTGTTTAAGCTTGAGAGGATTTTTGTACAATTTTTGTAACTAATGTACGCAAGCAGCTAATAGCTGGGGAGGTGCATCAATAATCGATTTCTAATCGAATCGTAGGCTCTGAATCATAATCGTGATGAAATCATTAGGTACCCAAAGATTCTCACCGCTAATAATTACTGCGTGGGCGTGTTTTGCAGCAAATACCAGGTGGTGGTGGAGGAAGAGCGCCCCCGCAGGCAGACGAGAGGCACGGCGGAAATCCTCCGCTGCTATCCGGTCCCGATCCACTTCCTGAACGCCACGCAGCTCAACTCGCACTACTACTTCAGCGCCGAGCTGGCCGTCGGCCACGTCCGCGAGCCCACGCCGTTTTGCGTCGGTGAGCGCACGCGTCCGTCCGTCCGTCCGTCCGTCCGCAATAGCGCTCGTCTTCGCGGGAGCGTTCGGCTTCCCGAGGACGTCGCGTCGTCTTTGGTCGGAGTGAGGAGGAGGATGGTGGTGAGAGTGATGATGGTGATGAGGACGGGGAGTGTGATGAGATGAAGATTTGGGTGATATGGGTGGTGATGATGATGAAGGCCTTGATGAAGATGAAAAAGGTGATGATGAAGGTCACGATGATAACAGTGTTGGTGAAAAAGAAGATTTGGGTTATAGTGAGGATGATCTTATGATGATGATTTTGGTTATACTGATGATAATGAATTGCTGTATATGTGGAACGATGACGACCACGCCCGTGCGTTCTTGTACCCGCTCAGGTGACAACGGCACCTACGGCGGCTTCTGGAACGTCCCTCTGCTGCCTCACAAGAGTTACGCCATCTACTACCAGGCGGTCAGCAGCGCTAACGGGGTAACTTTGACTCCATCTGCTCCCATTAAGAAAAAACACACACACACCACAACTGTTTACTGCCGCCAACATCTTTTCGTCTCGTGTGTTAATTATTGACGCTCGGAGCTTTAATTGGTGTGTGTGTGTGTGTGTGTGTTGAATAATGCAGCGACAGGAGAGCTTTTCACTGTCACCGCACCGCAGACACATACACGCACAAACACATGCCGCCGTATCCAATGTGTGTGTGCGCATGAATATTCATGAGCTCTTGTGGTTAATTTGTCGTCTGTTTGTTATAACCAGAAAGACACAAGATGTTCCATCTCACTTTGCACCCACTGGTGCGCGCGTGTGTGTGTGTGTGTCGGCTGTTAAATGCCACGGGCTGAGCCGCGGCCATTTTCCTTCTGTCCGTTCACTTTACAACCTGTTTGTGTGTCTCTGTGCGTGCGTGTTGTCTCCCACAGGAGACAAAGATCGACTGCGTCCGCGTGGCCACCAAAGGTAATGCAATGTTGACTTTTATTCGCCGCCTCGCAACAATAAACCCGAATTGAGCGTTACTTGCGGGAGAAGAGCGCAAACGTGTCCTTCACGCGTCCTCGCTCGCGCCTTTAATGACTGCCTCTCCATGTTTGTCCGGGGAGAGCTTTTGCAGAGCGGCAAACACGCTAAAAAGTCTCATTTCTCCCCCGAGCGCGCGCGTGCCCGCGAGCGTACGCACACTTGACTATTGTGACTCCACGCAATCACTTTTTATTGGCGCGCTTAATGAGCGCGCCGGGCCGCCGACGGGCCGCGGCCTCCCCCGGCGCCTGGCGGTCGGTCGCACCGGCTAGCAAAACGTCGGCACATTTTGTCTTCGGCCGACGCCGATCCCTTTTGAGGTGAGAGGTTTGGCCTTTGTTCGTCGGCCGAGCCTCCCGCTTCAAACCGAAGAGAGGTCGACTCCTCTTTTCTGTCTTTATGCTTGATTTTTTTGCTGTTGGGAATCTGTATCGCGTTTCAAACTGGCGGCCCGGCTCGTGTTTCTCAAATTTCTGCTGTTCTTAATGAAATTTGAGGTAAAAAAAAAAAAAAAAAAAGCGTTCAAAATGAAAAAATCAAATTGGCATTTTTTTCTTTTTATGTAAAAAACAAAGTTGAAAGATAAAAACAGTGAGGATATTATACTATTATTAAAATGAGCAAACATTTAAAAACAACATTTGCACTTTTTTTTTCCCCTTTAAAAAACAAGTGAAAAAGGGAGAACGTTTAGGGGACGGGGCTCAGTAAAAATGCAAATAAAAAAGAATATTTGTTACGAAGAGGTCCCAAATGATGAATCCGCCCGAGCGTTGCGCACAGACCCGAATCTGTAAACCACGGGTTCCCAAGTCCGGTCCTCGAGAGCCCCCATCCAGCTTGTTTTCCATTTCTCCCTCCTCCAACACGCCCGACTCAAATCATCAGGATCATTATTAAGGCTCCTGCAGAGCTTGCTGATGAGCTGATCATTTGATTCAGGTGTGTTCAAGGAAGGAAACATGGAAAACAAGCTGGATAGGGGCTCTGGAGGACCGGACTCGGGCACCCCTGCTGTAAACGCTAAGGCACAAATACTTTCTGTCAAGCAGTGTTGCCCTTTTAATTTCCGTCTTTTGCGTAGCCTTCATCCCGATATTGACGGGACACATTCCCCAGACACTGCGCCACGTCTTCAAGTAGGGGGCCGTCCCAGACTCTGCTTCCGTCTCAAACACAGCTTCCGCCGGACCGACGGAAGCGTGTTTCAAATGCGTGCATTTTGAAACGAAAAAAATTAACGACGGGAGAAATGAAACGCTACGGCACGGCATTGGCGTCATTCTTCGACTTATTTACGTAAAAGAAATGCTAACTGCCCGCTTTTTTGCTTTTAACCAAGAATCGAGACTGTTTTGCGATCATATCTCTAAAGAATTCAGAGATTTATTCACACCAATTTTCAACATAAAAAGCTCTTTGTGGTGATAAGGCGGCTTAAAGACTAGCAGCACATTCGACATATTTACGTGAAATAAATGCTAACTGCCCAGTTCTTTGCTCTTTTAACAAAGAATCGAGACTGTTTTATGTCCATTTCTATAAAGAATTCAGGGATTTACGTAAGCATTTATTCACAAGAATTTTCAACGTAAAAAGCTCTTTGTCTACGTTTCCACTCGGTTCGCTTTGACGGAGATAGGCACCCTATTAATCGGCCCTGTGCCCTGTCAATATAGTATGAAGTCGATGTCTTTTGGACGGAAATCCTTATTAATCATATTTGAGTTATTTCAAAATGTGTTCGTTTTCGTCTAGTTTAAGTCAACGAAAACGAAGACAAATTCCGACTAGTTTTTGTTGACGTCTAAATGTTTTCATTCTATAAACTTCGAAAGGTTTAGCCCATGAACAAATAAATGAAAGGTTTCCAACCATTTCAAATGAAGATTGACAAGCGCACTTCAAGGACATCCACGTCTTCATGATGATAAAACACTCAGCAGGAAAACAGCACATTATTTGCAAGTACCGTGTTGGCCCGAATATAAGACGGTGTTTTTTGCATTGAAGTAAGACTGAAAAAGTGAGAGTTGTCTGATATTCAGGGTCTAGACATTATACCCATTAGATGCTAGATGGCGCCAGATATCATTGAAGCAATGTTCTGTCATGACAGATCTCAGCTACTCTCAAGTTTAACCAATTTGCATTATTTTATTGCAATGTTTTTCCTTATTCAGATTTGTTTCAAGACTACAGTTACAGTTAGCTTTGATGCAGTTTTTGCAATTTGGTTGTTTTCTCACAATAGACTGGTTTATTTACATTTCAAAAACCAGAAGCCATTCATTTACCAATGTGATTGCACTTTAGTTTACCTATTTAAATGTGCGGCAACCCTAACCCTAACCCTAACCCATTAAGATTTGAATGAGGCAAAATAACATGCCTTTTCTCTCAAATATTTTTTTATAATCATTTGTTTTGGATGTACTGTAACTCTTTTCTGTACAAAAACGAATTTGGTGTTCAAAAAAACTTTTCTCTTGAAAAAGAGGGGGTCGTCTTATAATCAGGGCCGTCTTATATTCGGGCCAATACGGTAATTCAACTCACCTGGACGCCACCAACTGTACGTCAAAAGTTTTCCAAGAGTTTAAGAAGACACTCATCGAGTCACTGTGCTAAAGGCTAATGCTAAGGTGAACGCTACGCTAGCCCTACAACTTGGTTTAGTTTGTGATGATCACTCAGCACGGACCTATAAAGGCCAAAGCAACACGGCGTAGCCAAGATAAGGCAACTAAACTTACCAAGCAGCACCTACACAAAAATTGGCACACGCTTAGTCACCGGCCGGCCTGTGTGTGGAGCGGGGGCACGTCGCGAGTGACTGGTGCAAACACTGATAAGATGCGTGTTAACTACACGTATAGAAAATATCACACATTGTGAACTTATGACAGGAATGAATTTTCATCTCGTTTTTGTCTCGTCAGACGTCAACTGGCATTCATCTCGTTACGTTTTAGTCTCCCGAGACACGTTTTTAGCTCGCCGTCGTCATGAAAAAAATTGTTCCTTGATGAAATATTTTCGTTTTTCTCATCCTTGACGAAAATGACACCGCTGTCGAGTCTTTATTATTGCAAAGCTTGACGATTCCCACCAGTGTTCAGCCTTGACGTTGGCATGTGTTAACCCTAACCTGTCTGCATGCCTCTTGCTTCCTTCCTTTCTTTCCTCCTCCTTTCCCGGCTTCCGTCTTTTCTTCCTCGCAGCCGCCATCATCAGCACACAGCTGAGCACGCCGCATGCCGGCTTTGGCCTCCGAGGGGCGGGCGCCGCCGCCGCCGGCGACAAACAGCTCACAGGTCAGACGCCGGCCCGGCAAAAAAAAAAAAAAAAAAAAAAAGGCAAAAGCCAGCAAGCCCGCCTGGGCTACCAGGAAACTTGAATAATAATGTACAAAGAAGGAATCGGATGGCTATGGTCGTCGATAGCAGACAACCGTCGTTATCAAATAGACGCACAGTGTGTGTGTGTGTGTGTGTGTGTGTGTGTGTGTGTGTGCGTGTGCGTGTGTGTTTATTGCACACAAATGCGCCTCCCACTCTGCGCTTAAGCCCGAAGCAAAGAAAACCGCGTTTAGCTACAAAGCTGTTTTTTTCCGGTGAGAGACGGAACTGATAAAGTCAACAGTCGAGCTGACCTTGAAGAGACAAACGGGTAACGGAAAGCAGATTTCTCTAGCTTTTTCTTTCCCCGGACCGGTCCGGGCGAGCCTCCCGTGGCACCGGACGGCCCCAGGAACCGGTAACGATTTCTTCTATGGCCTTCGCCTCTCGGGCGCGCGGTGAACCGGGCGGCGTCGGAACGGTCCGGTTTCTCTTTCTCGTCTCCGTTAACCTAGACTCTCCCACAAAGTGGCCCTAACGCGATAAGGTGTCGCCCGCTCGCGAGCGACGGTCATCCGCAAAGACGACGCGGACGAAGAACACGCCGTAGACCGGCATCGTATTTCCACAGGTTTTTGTGACCGGTCGAGCCGATAAACCTGATAAGCGCTGCCCGTGTCGTTTTAGGCACGGCCACCGGGAAACCGGAACCGGATCAGGAGAAGCGGTCGGACCGCACGGTGAAGATCGCCGGCGCCGCGGCCGGCGTCTTGCTCTTCATCATCCTCTTCCTCGGGGCCGTCCTCCTCATGAAAAAGCGGTAAACGTGTGGGGGCGGGAGGGAAGGAGGGCCTCCAATGGAACCAATCTCTGTCAATGTTAACAAAGGACACATCCGTGTGGGTGTTTGTTAGTTGTTGATAAATAATGGAATAGTCATCAGCACTAAACTATCCAATCTGCAAATGTGTGTGTGTGGAAGATGAGACAGAAATTTAGATGAAAGGCTATCGGACTTTTTTTTCAGCCGCCTGAAGATAAAGCGCCGCAGGCTAATGCGTGCGTGCGTGATGTCAGCAATGAGCGGGCTCTAATGAGAGTTAACCGTTGCCGGGGCGCGTTTGATTGGCGCTCCGGGAGCGCGCCGGTCGCCGTTCGTGTCTTCCAGCTAACGTTTTGGAGGAAGAAATGGATTTCTTTCAGACGGAATTTAATGTTGCAATACTTGTTTGGAAAAGAAGTGCAACTTGTTTTTTTTTTTCTCCCAACTTCTGGACGATTCAAAGCACCCTAGAAGAAGACATGAGGGGGCGGGGTCAGCCGCTCGCCTCGGGGAGAACGCACACACACACGCAGATGTTTTCATTTTAAAAGCCGCTTTTCATACTTATTTATATAGATGACTGTACCTCTTCCATTTTCAGGTCAGAGTCAGACCGCTAGTGTGCGCGTTTCAAAGCGAATCAGACAAATGGATGTTTTTATTTGCACACTCAGAATGGAAAGAGAAAAAATACATCAAGCTTTTAACGTCAGCTCGAAGGACATTTTTTCCTGGCGCGCACGCCACGTTGAAAGTACGCACCGTGTACCGTTGCCACTTTTCACCTTTTGTGTGGCATTTTTGTGCGTGTTTGAACAGGAAGCTGGCAAAGAAAAGGAAGGAAACGCTCAGCTCCAGACAGGAAATGACTCTGATGGTCAACAGTTCCCAGCACGCAACAATGCTGGACACGCACGCACACACGCTCAACGGACACAGTGAGTGCCGCGCCGCGCCGCGCCGCGCATGCAGGTGCACGCGCAATGAATCAATCTGAACGCACTGTCTTTTTGCGTATACCCAGCCGCGTCATCTTTCACCCTGAAGACAAACAGCAGCACCATTCCCAAATCCTACTACGCAGGTAAATGTTTCATCTTTTTCCATCTCCGGGCCTCTTTTACTATTTGAAATTAAAGCCTGTTGCTCTTTTGCGCGCGCTTCCAGCAGACGCGTCGGTGCCGACCGCCATTTTGGGTGAGCCGTGTTTTCTTGTCTCTCTATTATGACGGGAAGCCAACGCACCTGAAGCCGCAGACAGGAAGTGGGTGGGGGGTGGGGGGGGGCAGGAAGCGGGCAGGTGTCAGCTAGAGAGGATGCGTCGATCCGGTGGTTCGCCTCCGTCCCCGCTTGCTGCTTTTTGCTTCTTCATGACAAAATTCTCATTTCTGGATATGATTTGGCCGGCAGACATTCAGCTTCTTGTGCGGAAAACGTCCGTCCTTCCGTCCCTCACTCCATCCCGCATCCACTCCATGTCTGTGACCCGCGTGTCTTGCATGGACACGCCGTAAACCGTCAGTCTTTCAACACGAGCGCGTAGAGGTGCCGTGACCGGTCGAGTCGCGCTTCATCCAAGCGTGACGTTTTCACATTTGTCTTTGTGTGTGAGGCTCTGTGACTTCAGATGTTTTTAGTTTACCGAATGGAATTTTGTCCCCTCGGAAGAATGGGCGTAACGTACGCATCCGAAACCGGACGTCGTCCCAAAAGTTCTCATTTCTATTTTTGCGGCGACGGCGCGCTCACACCTTTGTGGGTAAATTTCAACCGGTCGGATGAGCCGGGCTCGTCAGGTTAGCCGCGCTAAGTCAGCTAGCGGTTTAGCTCAAGAAGAAGAGTCCGCTTCCTGTCGGCAGCTTTGCGTTCAATTGGCCTAGCTTGCGTGCAGGCTGAGGCTAAAGCTCAACTTGTTACTTAAATTTCTGTCTCCTCTCTCTCTCTCTCTCTTTCTTCTTCTTCTTTTCGTCTATGCTGTGTAATAGTTCCCATTCATGGTAAGTGGACACATTTGTGCCGGGTGGGGGTGGGTTCAGTCGGGCGGGGGCCTCACCTCAGCGCATGGAGCCACAACCATCGCCATTTGTGACGTCACCAGTGAGTTTGTGTCAAAGCGCGGTCGGTTGTCTTGCGCCGCCTTCATCTCATCGCCTTACCCCGCCCCTCGGCCGCGATCGGCGTGCCGGTTTTGGCCTTCGGAAGCCGCGCGACCGGCCGACGAAAGCAGAGAGTTTAGTGACGGCCGTTCGTCTGCTGAAAGCCACGCGACGCTACTCTTTTCACCTGCCACCGCAATTGCCTCAT
This sequence comes from Corythoichthys intestinalis, assembly GCF_030265065.1. Lineage (NCBI taxonomy): Eukaryota > Metazoa > Chordata > Actinopteri > Syngnathiformes > Syngnathidae > Corythoichthys > Corythoichthys intestinalis. The sequence continues at coordinate 246,856 of NC_080414.1, read as the reverse complement.
CGCTCTTTCGGCGCCACTGACGATGACGTACGTCCAATCGTTCTTCCGTGTTCGGCGCTAAAAGACGTCCGAACCCGTGATTTGATCACTAGCGAATGAACGTTGGCTCGTTTGCCGCCACTTCAAACGGATTGGACGTCTGACACTGTCAGCGGCAGCCGATGAGCTAGTTTCTTCCTGTTAAAAAAAAAAGTGAAGTTAATCTAGTTGACTTGTTTCACGAGTGGACCCGGAAGACTGGCGATTGACTTTTTGCTGTGTGAAAAGAGTCGATGGTGGTCAGCAATCGCGTGATCAAAATGGGAAGTTTGCACTTTTTTGGCTGAATCCCCAGCACGTGAAACACGGCCCTTACAAATGGAGTCGGTCCCTACTAAAAGTCGAGCCGAGTAGCCGTTAGCAAACTGCTACAACAAAACAAGTTGAAAATGTGGTCTTATCAGCCCAGAGTCACCCGAAGAACGTGCGTGCCCTCTGTCGCCTCACTCTGAACCTACGGGCAACAATAAGTCTGCGATGAATTCCTCTCATAAATCAGCCCAGAGGTCCAAAATTCAAATTTGGGCATAGAATATGCCTACCAAATACGTAAAAATAAGTAGAAGTAGCAATTAGCGTCCTCACCGAGAAAAACACCAAAGCGAGTGAGACCTTGAGCCCTCCCTCTGGGCGGTCTTCCACAAAACCTGCAAACTTTCCCTTTGACGTACTACGATGTGGCGTGGCGTGACGCGGGCGCCCGGGAGAACGCCGAGGCGGTGCGCCGGCCGGGTGCTCTCCGTTTGACGCGTCGGGGTTTGACGCGCTTGTGTTTTTTTGGGGGGGGGGGCAGACGAGCTGAGCAGCGAGACCAGCAGCCTGGTCCAGAACCACCTGAAGCAGCGCGAGGCGGAGCGCGAGCCGCCCCCCTACCACCCCGACCCGGCCCAACTGCACCCCGCCATCCGCGTGGCCGACCTGCTGCAGCACATCACGCAGATGAAGTGCGCCGAAGGATACGGCTTCAAGGAGGAGTACGAGGTGCGTGCGTGCCTGCCTACGTGAGGCGCGGAGTGCGCTCGCCCCCTGAGGGCTCATCCATTATACACACTCCACTCGTGTGTACTTTGAGTCCAATGTGTTTGTGTGTGAGATGTTAACTCCTCGACGGCGCTAGACGTCCAATCCTTTTAAAGTGGGCGGGTCGGCCTCCCGTTTCGAACCGATTGAACATATACAGTACTAGTCAAGGTGCATCCTGGTCAGAGGAAGAACAAATGTGATATTTGAACTCGTCGGTCGCCACTGACGGCACTAGACGTCCAATCCGACATTGAATGGAACGCCACTTCAAATGGACTGGACGTCTACTTGCCATAAACTCATTTCAATTCAAGGCCGGAGGATGATCGGATGTCGTCAATGGCGGCGAAAGACTCAAATTGCGCTTTCTTTGGAACGCATTATTGATCCTGTTTCTAACTAGGTACAGTACGTACGTAATCATGCAAATGACGATGAACCCTTTGCTTCTCCTTTGTCAATTGATCCCTTGGAGCAGCTTAACGAGGTAAGAAAGTCAACATCCCTCCCGCCGACTTTCATTCGTTCATCTCGTGGCAGTCCGTCTCCTCCTTGCTTGTTGACCCTTCGTGTCTTTGCCGCCGTGCCGTGCCCTGCGTCTTCATTTGATAGCCGGTCTTAGCAGCCAATGGCCGGAGCGGGTAGCATTGGTTTTAGCGTGTTACGCACGCGCAGACGTGAACGAGCCAGCGGCAGGAAGTCAGGAACAAAGGAAGGAAAAAGAGAAGAATTGAAGGAAGTACTAGCATTTTTCTTGTCTGTCATCACACACGACTCACATGTCCCCCCCCCGCCCCCGTAGCTGAGTATGACCTCACTTTGCGTGAGTGTTGCACCGATACAATACAACGTGTACTTTTGGAGAACCCCGGTTGCCCTGGCCAAGATGGCTGCCAGAACAGCACCGCCTTTAGAAACGGAGCGATTGTCACCTGTCGCGAGATGACGACAGACGTCCAATTTTGTGGCGTTCGTCTCATACTCCGTCAAATGAAATGAGTTCGAATGCTCGCAGACTCTCAATCTATTTCAACGTTCACCAGAAAATGGTATCCGTGCAACACTAGTTTGCATTAGCCAGTTAGCTAGACCCAAGCAGGCTCCGCCCAGTTCATCGACCTTATCGGATTTTTGCACGCAGAGTTTCTTCGAGGGCCAGTCGGCGCCTTGGGACTCAGCCAAAAAAGACGAAAACAGGATGAAGAATCGCTACGGCAACATCATCGCCTGTACGTACGCCACCGTAACGGACGCGAGTCCGTCCGTCGAGGACCTGGCTTCTCCGACCGCTCTTTTTGTGCCCGTAGACGACCACTCGCGCGTGCGTCTGCAGCCGCAGGATGGCGAGAAAGGCTCCGACTACATCAACGCCAACTACGTGGACGTGAGTAGCGCCGCAACTTTAGACGAGGACCGACTCGGGTCTGGGCGGCGAGCGGACAAACAAACGCGCTCGATAAATAGACGCTCGCCTTTAAAGGTCAAAGCGAAAGATGGCGGCCCTCTCTGTTTCCATGGCAACAGCGGTCATCGCGGATGCGAGCGCTGTTGACTCAGTAAACAAACATAAAAGTCACCGCCGTGTCGGTTGGGATGAAACGGAAAGATTGGACTCCGCCCAAAGCTAAGCTGGCGACGGAGGTCCGTCCGGGGAAAAAGTTGAGTGCGCTTTCTTTCTCGTTTGCAGGGCTACCACCGCCCCAACCACTACATCGCCACGCAAGGTTAGCCATCCCGACCGCACGACACGCTCGCGCGTCACCTGGCGTCTCATGACTCGTGCGTGCGTGTGGCAGGTCCCATGCAGGAGACCATGTACGACTTCTGGCGAATGGTGTGGCAGGAGAACACGGCGGCCATCGTCATGGTAACCAACCTGGTGGAGGTGGGGCGGGTGAGTCGCCTCATCCATTGCGTCAACCAAAAGCGCAACTTTCCCACCCCCCCAAAAAAACTCCAGTTTCTCTTTTTGTTCATCAAAATAACAAATGTGACACTTTACAGTATAGGATGGCAACCTATGATCACTTTTTGAAAATATTGATCATTATTATTGTTTTTTTGAAAACCTGAATAAAAGTTCAATTTAAATAAATGGTCCCCAGTAACACTCGAAAGTGAATGTTCCTTTTCATCGTGATATTCAATATCCACCCATCGGGAGGACGGTTCGCGTTTAAGTACCGTTGACGGCGCCAGACGTCCAATTGGTTTGGAGCGAACGAAAGATCCTTGCTTCGTCGTTTTTCAGGTGAAATGTTGCAAGTACTGGCCCGACGACAGCGACATCTACGGCGACGTTTCCGTCACGCTGATGGAGACGCAGCTGCTGTCGGAGTACGTCGTCCGAACCTTCGCCGTGGAGAAGGTGGGCGAGCGCTCTTTCGGGAGGGCGGGGCCTCGGCTAACGGCCGCTCGCTCTTTCCAGAGGGGCGTGGCCGAGATCCGGGAGATCCGGCAGTTCCATTTCACGGGCTGGCCCGACCACGGGGTGCCGCTCCACGCCACCGGACTGCTGGGCTTCATACGCCGCGTTAAGGCCAAGACGCCGTCGGCCGCGGGGCCCACCGTGGTGCATTGCAGGTCAGACGTCCCCCGCCCCCACCCGCTGGGCTCCCGTCACCGCGTCACCTGACCCGAAACCTATACGCGCGCGTGTTAGCGCTGGAGCGGGTCGCACGGGCTGCTTCATGGTGATCGACATCATGCTGGACATGGCGGAGCGCGAGGGCGTGGTGGACATCTACAACTGCGTACGAGAGCTGCGAGCGCGACGGGTCAACATGGTCCAGACCGAGGTACGTGAGGCTCGCGCCGAGCGAGCGAGCGGGCGAGGGTGACGCGACGCCGTGCGTCCTCAGGAGCAGTACGTCTTTATCCACGACGCCATCTTGGAGGCGTGTCTCTGCGGCGACACCTCCGTCCCCGCCAATCAGCTGCGTTCCGTCTACTACGACGTCAACCGGCTGGACCCGCAGACCAACTCCAGTCCCATCAAGGAGGAATTTAGGGTAACAGCCAGTCGGGGAACGGTGAAGACATTCTCGATTAGGATCTAAAATCATCACGTGAAACTTTGACCTTCCTAAGAAATGGTGTCAAAAAAGTCAATTGAATCATTTTACGCGGAGAAAACAAATTAGGCACTCAAATTGTTAATGCCTGTTTTTCATTTTAACGTCACTCGTTGTGGTGTTTTAAACTTTGGCCGCATACTGTATATTTGTACCACGCCAGACGCTGAACATGGTGACGCCGACGTTGCGCGTAGAGGACTGCAGCATCGCCCTGTTGCCGCGCAACCACGACAAGAACCGCTGCATGGACGTGCTCCCTCCTGACCGATGTCTGCCCTTCCTCATCACCATGGACGGCGAGAGCTCGAACTACATCAACGCCGCGCTCATGGACGTAAGCTAGCTCGCCCGCCGCTCGAACGGAGACGACACTGACCGCCCGGTTTGTGCGTCCCAGAGCTACAAGCAGCCGTCGGCCTTCATCGTCACGCAACATCCCTTGCCCAACACCGTCAAGGACTTCTGGCGTCTGGTCCTGGACTACCACTGCACCGCCGTCGTCATGCTCAACGACGTGGACCCCGCGCAGGTGGCTTAACCCGACTAGAGTTGTTCGATAATGACTTTTGAACCGATATTCGCCAACACCGAAAATTCCATATCAAACAGATCTATGCGGTCGTGTGCCTAATGTGTGATTCCTAAATGTATTGTGATGCCCCACTGGATGCTTTAATAATAATAAATCTAACAACTTAAGGTTAAACCCTTAAAAAAAAAAGGGCGAACAATTCCAAATGACGTTATAGAAAATAAACGTCCCACATAAATAATATGAATTGAGCCCATCAGAAAAACAAAGGTATCCTTCACAATGAAATCACATTTACAGTAGTTACCCTAAAGAGGAGCCACTAGGGGGCGACCAAAGCATCGCAAATACAGGCAGGCTATCGGAAGACGTGAAAATGCGCAAGATAAAATGCATTTATTTTTGATGGGCTCTTGCACACATTTTCTGACTTTTCTAGATTTCTTAGGGACTATTTCTTTCCAGTAACACAGTCGTAATGAGTTTATAATTCATTTCATTTTTGCACCATGAATGAGAATGGTCAGCTCACATCACGTAACAAATCTCAAGACTTTTTCTAAAATCTCAATTAACATAGGTGCGGTGCCAAACTCTTGTACAAAGGCAGAAAAGGCTTCTCCATTCACTTTGAAAAAGCTTTCGTCGGCCGACGGACAACTCTAAACTCGACCTCGCCGTAAGCCTCGGTTCAGTCGCACCGGCACGTGCGAGTACCTCGTGTTTGTGCGAGGCGTTACGGCCAAACGCGTGCAGGAATCGCTAATGAGCGGCGGGCGGGCGGGCGCGCTCTGTCCCACTCATCCTCCTTTCCTGCAGATGAAAGCCTTTCCTTAAGAGCGTGCACAGCAAACCAGCACAAATAGCTCAAGGCCGCCCTGCTAATTAGCCTTAGCCACATCATCTGGTATTTTGGCCAAACAAAGCGGAAAGGGGCTCGTCGCTCCGACACGGCGCCGATGAGCCGGTCTCGTCATTTCTCAGCTTAGGTGAACGCATTGGCCGCCATTGACGGCGATAGACGTCCGATCCGTCAGAAGCGGGAGAGCGGCGCACGACGAACCCGCCAAACGGATGGGACGTTTACTCGTGATAAATTCCTCGGTAGGGGGCGTCTTGGACGGAGGAATAACACATTTGTGTTCATTCACGTCTAACGGATCGGACGCGTACTGGTGACAAAGTCTTTGAAATTCACAGCGCGAGGACAATCGGACGCTACGGCGGTCAACGGTGCCGAAAGAGTTAAGACGCTTGTTTGGACTTGTCGTCCCCCAGCTGTGTCCTCAGTACTGGCCCGAGAACGGCGTCCATCGTCTGGGCTCGCTGCAGGTGGAGTTTGTGTCGGCCGACCTGGAAGAGGACGTCATCAGCCGCATCTTTCGAATCTACAACAACGCTAGGGTATGCTGTCCGGCCGGCCGGCTGGCCGGCCGGCCGCCCACCCGCTCACTCGACTCGGTTGTGACGCCGGTCTTTTTCCCTCTTCCAGCCCCAAGACGGCTACCGCATGGTCCAGCAGTTCCAGTTCTTGGGCTGGCCCCGGTACCGGGACACGCCGGTCAACAAGCGCTCCTTCCTCAAGCTGCTCCACCTGGTGGACAAATGGCAGGAAGACTACGACGGCGGCGACGGACGCACGCTCGTCCACTGCCTGTACGGATGCCGATCGCAGCATTCCATCACCGCGTCAACAGTGTCCCCCCCCCCCGGCTTCAAATTCTATCATTGTGCTATAAAGTGCTAACATTCTTCAAATCAACTCGATTATACACTCCACTCATTCGTTATTACAGCGGCGCACTAGATCATGGCACATACGAGTGGCGCTGAAGAAAAGTGCTGCGCTAGCTCCCTCTGTTGCTTCCATGAGGAAAATGTAGCCATCGTCTGTAATGTGATTTTGCCATTTTAGGAACGGCGGGGGGCGCAGCGGCGTATTCTGCAGTGTCAACATTGTGTGCGACATGTTGCGACAACAGCGTAGCGTGGATGTTTTTCATGCGGTGAAAACTCTGCGAAACAACAAACCCAACATGGTGGACCTTTTGGTAAGGCGCGAGCGCTCACGCTGTCGCCTGGGCGGGATTCTGCTTATTTTGATTTTTGGCTTGACAGGAACAATACAAGTTTTGTTACGAAGTGGCTCTGGAGTATTTGTCTTCGGCGTAGAGGACGGCGGCGACACGACAGGGCGTCCTCACCCTCCGAGCTCCTATGCCGCTGCTGCTGCTGCTGCTGCAGGACAAAAACGACGAGCACGACTACTGACCGAGGAAAGATGTTGAGGACGTGTTTTGCACTGACAAAGTTCAAACACACACATTTGTCTATTTGTTGTGTGTTTCGTGCGGAGAAAGCCTTTCCCCCAATGTAATTTTTGGTTCCAAGGACTTGAAGACTGCGTGATAGACGGCGACAGACGTCCAATCCATTCGGAGACCCGACCGGACGGGACGTGCGTAAAATGCCAAAAGCCGTCTTGATTTTGGGGAGCCAGAGAGTTTGCTATTTTGTACATAAAAATGCAACAAAGCCACTATTTATTCTTCCTTGTGCTTATGAAGCATGCAGACACGTCTGGTGCTGATCTGTTCATTGTATTTATTGAAAAGTTGTGTTGTTTGCTCCGTAGATACCATCATTAAAGAAGTGGATATGTTCAAAGTTTTGCTCGTGCCTTGACTGAGGCAGATGCTTGAAAAATGACGTCGTGTATTAAACGCAACAATGAATCGGAGGAAACGGCAAAACAACCTTACTGTTGAATGACTCGCCTGGCTTGATTCAATGAATTTCCCGATTCGTAATATGACCTCATTGGCAGCCGTTGAAGGTATACGCACAAGTTAATGCATGGAAAACATCTTCAAAAATCAACAGAGTCATTTTTATGGGCCGCCATTTGCAGCCTCAATAGCGTACCGCACATAACATTGCTCATAAATATTCATGATGTTAGCAACTGTTGCTAGGGGAGTCCAACTCGTGTTTGTCCTTCATGCTAGATGCATGTAAATAGTGTACGAAGCAGATGTTTACTGAGCTAAACCTACCAATTCTGTCTGAAAATGACACCAAATTCACTGGTAAAGATGTGGAAGAACATACAAATGTTCAGTTAAGAGATGGCTTGAGTGTCGAGGGCTGAAAAAGAGCCGACCTGATCCAGAGTTAGCTTTTTTTATCGACGCCTTTTTCTTGTGTGCAGTGCCTTACGCCACTGACCATGACATTCACCTTTTTCAACAAGCTACCTATTTCCAACATATGCCCCGACTTTCTTATGTTTTATTTTCTCTGGTTGTCGTATGTCTCCGAGTATTCTTGGGGGTCATTTATATTGCTATTTTTGTGTAGCGATCGCAAATGCTACTTAGTGGAAGCCAACGAACACTTCATTTTTTCATGAATAACAAATCTTATTCTATTCATTTATTTACACTTCCCCCATACTAAGGTTGTTTCTTTAAAACAGAAAGTTGTTCATCTAAAGCCTACCTGAAGACATGAACAGGCAAACTACAAAAAGACCATGGCTAATTCATTTAAATATCCGTATTTTAGAAAAATAGCGATATAGAAATGTCAAAGCAGTAGTACACCCTACAAGTAACTAGGTACACACACAAAACCAATTCTTAATTCAAAATGCCACGCCAAAAAAGAAGTCAAAATATCAATATGGCTTACCTCTTCGGAGCAGGATTGTCGATCTGTAGGACCATGGCCCCCAACAGAATGTTTACTGCATATGAAGGTGAAAAAAATCTTTACTGTACATGAAGGTGAATGGCTTCACCTTGCTGGCGTTAAACTGTTTTTTTGGACGTCCGCACAGGTTGATCCGTTGTTCACAATTTTTCCTTTTTGGCTTCGGCAAACGTATGAAGAAAACAGCCTTCATTTGTCGTAATGTCTAGAGTCGTTTCTAGAAGTTCCATAGCAACAGTGTTTAATCGCCGTGTTCTTTTTTGAAAGCTTACCGGTAGAAAACAAGCAGGAATAACAGAGGTTTTAAGCGAGGGCGTGTCTATGTTGACCCACTTCCGGTTTACGATGGTGACCTCACGCAGCCTTGCGGTCTAAAAATAGCATTCGTGCGGTACAATATTCTCCGAGCTATCGATTCATACAACTTATGAATTGTTTCCGAAGGGATTGGAAGCCATTCTTCATTTAGAATACACTCTTTTCGAGACGGTGGCGCTGGACGTCTTTGTTGAAAAAAAACTCAAACTGACCATAAATGCTCAATGCCGGCCATCTGAGTTACTCGACTTCATTACAATGTTCCTCGTGCCATTCTTTGAAAATTATGTTCAATTATTATGATGCCCAGTGTTGTTAATAATGGCCTTATTTTTTCAGTAGTGACTTTCCTCATCTTTGCAACGCCGTTACAGAGGATGTAAAGGCGTGCGGTAACTTACTACGTTGGTCGAATGACGCGAGACAAGTGATAGACACGGACTCGCGGTGAGAGCAGAACAGGAGTGGGGGACTGGGGTGAGGAAACTCAGGAAAGGGAGTTGCGACGGCGTTGCAAACGCGATGCCAGGTGGCTCCAGCAGCCGACAGCCTACAAACTACTACGTCCACATGACGCTACGGTAGATATCGTGTATAAAGAACGAGATGCGACCTGATACTCACCAGCGTTAGTAAACAGCCGCCATCTTAGAGCAGTAGATTTCTCAGGAAGGCTCTGTTGTAGAGAACCTTCCTAGTGAACCGAAGTAACTTTTTATCTAAAAGACTCCTAAATCGGCAAAATCTTGACACGAATCTATCTTTCAAACAGTTTTTAAAACGTTTACATGTCAAAAGTAGACAGAAGGGAACTAATGCAATAACGGGAGCAATTTTAACAACATTAACGGTTGACTCACAACATTAAATGACTTGCAAACATAGCAAAGGTTACTATCTAGTTATCGCAATGTCCGCAATACCCCTGTGTCTAGTTAGGTTTAGGGCCAACTGTCCCAAAAACCCTTTGAACTTCACATAGTGGGATCTACGTTTTTTTTTTTTTTTTTTTTTTTTTTTTTGGGGGGGGGGGGGGGGTTATTTTTATTTTTTTTTGGGGGGGGGGATGAAAATTTAAAAAAAAAAAAAAAAAAAGGTAACACCAGTTACTTTTCCAAGTAACTAATTACTCTTACATTCAGGTAACTGAGTTACTAACTCAATTACTTTTTGGGAGAAGTCATTTGTAACTGTAAGTAATTACTTTTTTTTTTTTTTAAGTAAGATTAACAATACTGATGATGTCCAACCCCTGTAGATAGACTAACCGCAGTTTGCGTTTTTTCCGAGTTTTTTATTTATTTATTTATTTTATTTATTTATTTTTTTACATTGACCATGCAGTCTTCCTTCTGTTGATCGGTTTTAAAATGGTTTCATTGCCTGCCATTGATGGAGATAGACGTCCGATCGCCGTCAATGGCACTGACGTGATTATTCCATGCCGACAGTCCCGCTGGACGTCTATTACTTGTCAGTGGCGGTGAAGGAGTTCAAAAGATAGCTTTTTTTTTTTTTTTCTGTCACCTACCCATTCCACCCGAGTCCAGCGGATGGCGCTGCGGTGACTCCGGCTGCTTTGGCGCTGGCGGGCGGGCGTCCGGCCGTCGAAGAAGAAGACAAAACAAGGAAGTGATGACAGAAACTGGCGCGCAGGTAAGAGCCGATATGTCCAAACTTTCCCGAGTTTGTCGTTCACCGTCACAAAATGAAGCGGGCGGGCGGGCGGAGGCCGCTGAGGAAGAATACTTTGTTGTTTTCAGCTGTTTGCTCGACTGGACGGGCGTTGCGGCGTCGGCGACATCGAGCCTCGCCTCTTTCCTCCAGACGGCGAACACGCACCCGGAGGCAGACCCGGTCAGTCACACGCAAAAGCGCTGTCAAAGATGAATATCAAAACCCTCGCTGGAAAAGTTGGCACTTAAGATCTTTAAACCGTTACAAGTCAAGTGACTGTATTTTTACTCATTCAAAAAATGGAATAATAACAATTATTATCTGTGTTTATTTGAAATTTGTCCTCATTATTCTTAAATACACGTCTAGCGCTGTCAGTGGCAGCCAATGAATTCAATGAGTGCAAGGGTTAATTCAAAAGAAAGAGTTCATTCATTTAGCATTTATTTATATTGTATTATTCGGTCAATATTGCAATCACTGAAAAGTCGCGTCCTTTTAAATGAGAAACGTTTGCTCTTCCATCGCCAGCTGACATCACGTGTTTGCGTCAGGTGCGGTCGTGGAGCTTTACGGCACGGAGGGAACGGGTGAGCGGACTCGACGGGGAGGGCCTCACGATCGCTCTGGTAACGAACGAGCACGCACGCGCAGGTAAGACGGAGCTGCTCTACCACTTCCTGTGCCGCGCCGCGCTCCCCGCCGAGGCCGGCGGACTCCGCCTACGGACGGTCTTGGTGGACACCGACTCCAGTCTGGACATGTTGCGGCTGGTCGCCGTCCTGGACGCCAAGCTCGTCGCCGGTACGCCTCGCTAACCGACGTACGAGAACGGGCGCGACGCCGGTCTCGACGCGCTCGTCTTTCGTTTCAGCCGGAGCGCCCGGTTCGCCGTCGTCCCGCGACGCGGGCGTGCGCGACTGCCTGTCCCGCCTGCTGGTGGCGCACTGCCGCTCTTCGCGCGAACTCCTCTTCACGTTCCACGCGCTGGAGGCCCGGCTGGCGTCCGAGCCCGGCCCGGCGCTACTCTTTCTGGACAGCGCGTCCGCCTTCTATTGGTTGGACCGCGGCGAGGGCGGGGCCAGCGCGGCCAAACGGGAAGAGAATCTGAGCCGGTGTTCGCGGCTGTTGGCTCGACTGCTCGGGTAGGCGGGCGAACATTTTCGGGGCGCCTCCCTCCCGTCTTTTCCGTCAAACTAACGCAAATCCTCTCAGGGATTACGGAATAAGCGTGTTGGCCACCTGCCACGCCAACAGGAGGCGCCGCGGCCCGTCCTCCTTCTCCGACCTGTGTCGCCCTTGGCAACAGCTGGTCACCCATCGCGTGCTCTGTTCCAGACGAGAAGCCGACCCCGCGGGGGGCCGCAGAAGTCACGTCTTCAGCGCGCGCTGCACGTCGTCCGGAAGTAAAGTTTACCGAAGCTGCTCGTTCCGCGTGGGTGACGGCGGCCTGGAATTTCTTTGACCCCCGTGAGCGATGCCGTACATATCGTATTGAAGAGAATGATAGCAATAAAGTTTTGGAGCAACAATTGTGAACGACTTGTGTGGTGCTTTTCAAATCCCACGGATGAAGTCAGATCCTTTCCAATTTAGTTGACGTTGACATTTTCATGTTGTTGGCCTACGTAGAATTCTAGATCCAACTATCGGGTGACCAAACGTCTTCTTTTGCCCAGACATGTCCACTTTTCACTTCCAAATTCATCAAACTGTCCGGTTTTGACGGGACCAATTAGAATGTGTTGATATTTTGCGCAAATGAATACGGTACTGTGCTGCCTGTGACGCTGTCCCGGTCAGTTTTGCTGTTCTCAGTAACGGAAAACAGATGTCAGAGCAGTGTTCCATCGTCCCCCAATGCGCTAAAACAAAACAATAGTAAATTTTTTTGTTACATTAGAATTGTGAGGCTAGTTTGATTTCCATTATTTCACTGGAAAAAGGTGGCTTTTCTACAGAAGCAGTATAGGACATTATTTGGACAGTAAGAATTGGAAAAAATGCTATTATTTTGTTCAAGGATGCTTCGCTAATAGGCATTTTTTTAATAATACTAATTTCATTCCATTTTTTTACGTTATTCTCTTATTTCGGGAGAAATAAAGCCTGTTAAATAAACTGAGAATTTGTGTCTTTGGTTATACAGCTTTTTTTTTATTATTGAATTTTCTATCCAGATGGATGAGGCACACTTTAAATATATTAAAGAGATGAGGCATCTTTGAGTCAACTTGGAGTAAAATTGAAATATCTCGAGGTACTTTTTTTTTTGGGAAATCAAAATATGGTCACCCTATCTATCCAACTAATAAACGTGGTTGTTTCTGAAATTCTCGGAACTTTTTTGCGAGTCTGGTCCCGGTTGAATGAGGTCAGTGTCTCGGTGACCGTCTCGCTTAATTCGTCGTATCTGGAGTGGTGTTACCAGGATGCCAGGTGTGGGTGGGCATTAGTCTTACCTGGGGGGGGGGGGGTAGCTACAATGCTCAAGTAGGTCGAAATCCAGCGTAGGGCTACTACACCTTAAAAAATGTTTTGTTTTCTCCTTGAATAACTTGTTTTGATTTGGTCTAAACAAATAAAAGTTGATTTTATTTGACTGAGAACACATCCATAACTGAACAGTATGAACATGCAGGTGACAATGCTTTTTTTTTCAAGGTAACCTATTGTGGTTCCTCGGTTTTATTATTATAGTTATTCTTTGTCCCGCAGCCCCTTTGAGGTCCATTTGACCCCCTTAGAAAATGCACCAAAATCTGCAGGCAGGTCAAGACAGGTGCAATCTTTGATACCGTGTAAAGACAAATTCCAAATACACTATGTAGCGCCCCCTAGCAGTCATTCTTTGTCCCGCCGACGCTTTGAGCCCTACTTTGACCCCCTCAGAATGCTTCAAAACTCACCAAACCCAACAGCACCAACACCATAAAATGTTTAAAAAATAAATAAATATGCGTAAATGTGTGTAGAGCCCCCTGGGAACAAAACCAACCTTTCAAATTCGTTTCATTTAAAAAAAAAAAAAATTAAGGTGAAAGAGGAGGTAACACCGCAACGGTTAAAACACATCAGTATTATATGAATAGGATACCATACGCGACCCAGACTGCCGTTAGTACTACAGCCATTTTTCTTTTGGTGGTCAGATCGTGTCCGTGCCCCCCCGGTAACGCCCCTGTAAAATAAAATTCTGGTCATTTTGGTCCAGATTGGCAAAGATCCCGTCCGTCCTTTCGGGAATCCAGTTTGGTTCCTCCGATCGTAGTCACGCAAGTGTAGTCCGGATCCGGACGAATCGAAAGGCAGTCCGGGACTTCGGGTCTGATAACGCAAACCGAATCACCGCCAGCAGCGTATCCGTGCGCGGGAGGTCAGATGCACTTTTGACGCTCGCGGATCGACCGTATCCTGTGCGAACGCGTATTCGGTGGACACGCGCGTCACGGAGATAGACGGCGCCGGTAAGTAACGAGCCGGTTCGCTCGGTAGCTCCGTGGCAGGCAGGCGGGCGGACGATCGGCCCTACTTTCCCTCGCGCCGCTGACAGGCGGGCGGTGCTCGGGTCGCTCAAACATGGCCTCCATGATGGGTCCTCCGCTGTAACTTGAACGTTCGCGTTCCTCTTTTCCGATTCGCTGGGCGCTAAACGCCACTTTTGAGCGGACGCGATGAGCGAGCGAGCGGCGGGCGAGCCGCTGTGATTTGGCCCCCAAAGTCCAGACAAGACCGATGTTGGCCGGCGGCGGACGGACGAGTTGCCTGTAAACACGTCGCTTGACTTGAGCTCGTCTCTGCAGGCAGGCAGGCAGGCAAGCAAGCTGGAGAGGAAAAGGAGAAGCGCATCAAATCCGTAAGACGCCTCGCTCGCCGCTTCGGTGGGGTGGGTCGGCCTCGCCTCGGGGGCGCTCGGGTCCTGGACTTTGCTCGGCTTTCGACCGCGGGAGAGAGGGTCGCCTCGAGCGTCGCTGCTAGCCGCGCTAACGCTAACTCCCTCTAACCCCGCCGCTGAGCTAAATGCTAAGGCTAACTAGCGGCTGGCTACAGTGTTTACACGTTTCAACGCAGTTCGGCGTCACGCGTCTTCTCCGCCCAACCGCCACACTGACAGCCGCCGCCGCCGTTAAATCAACTTTTCCGCTTTTGGACACACACGTTTCGCTAGCTCGCATCTGTCCGTTGTTACGGGACACCACCTATTCCCTGCCCTGCCTGGTGAACGTCTCCTTTTGGCCGCTAAGGAAAAAAAAAACGTCTTTTTTTCTTCATGGCACCTACTCTAGGCACTTGCCAAAACACCGTATTGCGATATGTCATCTTTTTGGGATTCCAAACCTACCCATTCACGTGCCTTCTCCTGGCATGTTTTGGAAGTATCAGCACAGAAAGTTTCTTTTGTCAACAAAGCGGAGCCACCACTGCTAGATTTAAAGCCACTGTGCTTAGTTTAGGTCACTTGCTGATGATTTCCATCGCGGGAACATTAGATTCTCTCCTGTTGGGTTGTTCGTGACACTATTACCTGGATGCGAAACATGAAGTTGCTGTGATGATGCCGTATTGCCAAGTACAAGGACTGTGCCTAAACGATGTCAAAGGTCACACAATACACAAAGTTCATGTCATAAAGGTTACGCCTTCAAAAAATGCACATTCACGCCTAACAAAGTGACAAAAAAGTCTGTCACAATGTCCAACCGAGATTGTACTGTTTAGCAGTGTTGGGAGTAACGCCGTTACGTAACGGCATTATTTTTTCAGTAACGGGGTAATCAAACTAATTACTTCTTCCGCCGTTACCGTGACTGACGGTCAAAAGCGGTGCGTTACTTACTCTGAATGAATTGAAGAAACTACCAGCCGTGTCGAGTCGACTCTCTGCTCTGTTGATTTGTCATCCAAGACTTGGGGTGCGTTCAGGTTCCAGAATAGCGCACGTACTTCTGACTCCAAGCTGTTTGTCCCTGTTCATTCAATTACACAATGCTTTCCAAAATTTGGTAACGTTTCTGTGTTTGCTACTCCTGATGCTAGCCTCGTTCCCATCACCCACTGTCAGCCAGCGATAATTCTGCTTCCATCTTGAGGACGGCAGACGCTTTGAAGGTGAAGTGAATTGTCGGGAAACGAGCCTACCTAAATGCAGCCCCTCTAGAGATGCGATGGAAGTGATTGTGATTGGCTGAGGGTTAGAGTCATGTGTCGTGATAAGCCAATCAGAGCCGGTGATTTCACAAGCAAACCGGAACAGCGCAAAACAGATGCACAGGGTCGGGATGGCAGAGCATTCAGAAGAAAAATTGTCCTTTAAGAGGTGGAGATATAGACACTATTTCAAGTTTGTCGAAATTAAAGGAAAGAACCTGCATGTAATGTGTCATTTATGTCCCGGGGCAAAGCTTTTGTCGACATCTGTGCTAAGCAATTCAAATCTGCTGAAGCACCTAACAAGTTAACTACCTGTCTGTTCTTCTCTATTCCACTGACTCGAATACTGCTTCGAAAATTTCAAAATCTTTGCCATACAACAAGTTCTTTTTAAAGTAACGGAAATAGTTACTTTCCCTGGTAACTAATTACTTTTACTATAGAGTAATTCAGTTACTAACTCAGTTACTTTTTGGAAGAAGTAGTGAGTAATGTAGCTAATTGCTTTTTTAAAGTAACGTGCTGCTGTTTAGGTAGTCTGCAAAGTACGTTGGCAATCATTCCGAATCGGGCCTTCCAAGTGAACGAACGACTTCGACGGACGGAATTCCGATCGGCACATTGCTACACGCGGTGCGTACGTTCGACGAGCGGGTGCTGACTCGATCTCGGGTTTTGTCTCAGAATGCCGGCAGAGGACAGAAGAGCGCCGCCTCCTGTCACTCGGGCCGGACGCAAAGCCGCCGCGTCGGAGAAGCGGCCTCGCGGGCGACCCCGGAAAGATGGCGTAAGCGGGCGCACCGCGCCCGTGCCTCCCCCTCCTCCTCCTGCGCCTCCCCCTCCCAAATCCAGGAAGAAGTAAGTGTGCCGAGCGTCGATCGCCAACTCGGTCGATATGTGTTTACGCTGCATCAGTGCGTATTTGCACGGACGACATTTCTTTTATCCGGCTTAAAATTGGGATCGGGTGCACAGTGTTGCGGGACGCTCGGGCATCAAACGGCCGTCTGGTAGGAACAAATGATTTTGACCTGCGCAGATTGAACAAACCTATGGAGAGATTTTGTGTCAACAAAACATCGCTCCATTTCTATTTTCAACGTTAGCCTTATTTCATGCATCGTTCTGCCGTCGGGACTTTCGACAATCGTAACATCCTCTCTGATACAGAAAGGTTCAGTCTTAAGCTCGCTCTGTAAGAACAGAAACTCATTTACTGATGTCACGCGGTAAAGAGGGTTTGTTTATAGGGTTAGGGTTTCTAATCTGATATGATTATAAATTGATGAAAAACACCCCTCCGGTTCAGAAAGGAATCCCGATTGGAATGGCCTCTCTCTGGTTGAATATTCAGAATGTACACAAAGAATTTTTGATCGGAATAAATTTCTCCTAGTAAACAAAGCCAATGTCGCAGGGTACCCGACTGGGCTGTTCAAAAGAAATTTGGTCGGGAAAGATTGTCATTCTGCCAAATACGACAGTGAGCGAGTGCGCAGCACATCCGCTTTTAGCGACAGGTAAGACGGCCTAAATTTCTTTTCCTGTGCTCCTAAAGGGGGAGGAGTCGAGGCCAAGCCCAGGTGGAGGATGAAGAAAGTGTGGACACGCCTTCTGACACGACCTCAGGTGAGGATGAGCACGTGGAGGCGGCCAATGCGACGACTGGACATCAGAGGACGAAAGTGAGGCTCGTATGTTTGTCAGCAGAGGAGGCCAAGAGCGGACGGCGCGGCTCCGCCTCCAGAAGGAGATCCCGCACGGAGCCCGTCCCCGAATCCCCCGGCGTCGACGAGCCCGCTCCTTTGGCCCTTCCGTCCGTCTCGGAGGAGGGCGCGCCGGAGAGGAGTCCTTTGGGCCCGCCCCTTTCTCCGCACGGCCCGAGCCCCGCGGAGTCGGTCGGCGACTCCGGCCTCCCGCGGTCGCCCCGCCTTCGCTCCGAGGACGAGGACGCGCCGTCGCCGCTCTTCCGCCGTTCCGTGTCAGAAGACTCGGGGTCCCCCGCTCCTAGCCCGGGACACACCGAAAGACGGTGGGTGCGCACCTGGCGAGGATGCGCGCGTCTCCGCGGTCCTCACCGTCGCCGTGTCTCCGCAGCCTGCGGCAGTGTGCCTTCTGTCACCACGGCGACCGGCCCGCTCTGGGACAGGGCCCCCTGGTGGTGTTCGGACCCACGCCGGGCTACATCCCCCTTCACGTCCTCAGCCGCAGAACCTCGTCCGACCGCGACGGCGATTGTCACGATCACTGCTACCGACGCGGCCAAGCCGCGCACACGTGAGTGGACGGGTGACGGCAAGAATAAAAAGAATGGATTCCATTTTGGGATGAGAGGTTTTTAAAATGTATCAACTCTTTGGTCGCCGCTGACTGCGAGAGACATCCAATCCATCTTGACCGGGTCTCTGCCGGTCCCCAATCAAATTGGATGGGATATCCATCAACATGATCATTCACCGTTATGTATCCCAGTTCAAATAAATGTCATAACTTTTGCTGTCAATGGCAGTGAATCCGTTAAAGCGGAAGTTCAGGATTTTTGACATTAGGCTTAATCTTTGAGTTAGCAGGGGTTTAGTTAGTTGATGGAGTTGATTTCAAAAAATTCAATTTCGTTTTTTTAGGGCTCCGGAGTGGCTAAGTCAATGGCCCCGTTATAGCATGCCAATAAGAAAACGATACAGATCTATGAACAGATCCGACATAGTCAAATAAATTCAAAACACAGATCATTGTTTCAAAACACCCACTCGGCCAACACAATGTCACACCAAACTGCCACAATTCATTTCATTATGCAGGATTATATTTTTAGAGGCGTAATACCACCCCCAATAAAGAGGAGCGCTTCGGTCACTCGTTCTTAGGCTGTATTCGAGGAAAGCGGGAAGTCGGACTTATCCTGCTCGGAGGCTACCAGTTGGCTGATCGCCACAAGTTGGTTTTGTATTTTGGCCTTCAAAAGACATTGTGACCTCCAGCATACCTGTGCTGCGATCAAATAGTGGAGGTGTATTAATAATATTTTTCCAGATCAGAGGTTGGGAACTCTGACTTCCCACCTTCCTCGAATGCAGCATCAGTCTGCTGAGTTAACCGACGGCGGCAACATGGCGACTGTGGAAACATACAGAAAAACAGGCAAGGGAAAGTTCCCGCAAATTCCCTGTGAAGAACGAAGAAAAATATAAACCGGTCACTTGCTGCTGGCTATGACATAAAATTCAGCGGTCCAAAAAAAAAAAAGATGTGATATCGCCCCGCCCCGCTCCTCTGCAGAGCTTCTGGATTACAAATGTTGCTGTTCATACTGCAATTATTGGCATGCATTGGTAAGTTTTAATAATTTTATCCTGAAAACATAGCCAACACTATTGATTGCATGGGTCATCCATGATTGTCATGTGTGCATATGTTGTTTTTTAATGGCATACTATAATGGTGCCATTGACTTGCGCTAGCTTAGCCACTCTGGAGCCCTGAAACTAACAAATAACTTGCAAACGAAACGGAATTTGTTGAAATCAACTCCACCAACTGACTAAACCCCCGCTAAATCGAAGATTAATGTCAAAAATCCGGAACTTCCCCTTTAAGGGCTACGGACAACAACGTAATCCAGGGTTATAAGGATATCGCAATGGATGTATTATGTTCGCATGTCGATCACCACCTTTGCGTACTGTATGACGAGTCTTACAAAAAAAAAATCTGCACATCTTTGGCAAAGGTTGATGTGTAAAACTCTATATCTGTTTGTCTTTCCGTAGGAGCAGCAGTCCAGCACAGTGCGGTAAGTCGTCTTTGCTGACGTCTGTCGTCAGCTGCGGCGCCGCAGCGCGATCAGCAATTTCTCGTTTTCCAGAAGACGAATCTTCCTCGCAGTTGTTGGAGCAGCTCGGCCCCATCGGCCTTCCGCACGACATCGACGTCCAATCGCTGTTTGACCCCACAGGTAGCCGTCATTATAGAGTGAGTGCGCGCTTGTTAGGTGTGCTCATTTTGACCCGGGCGCGTACACGCAGGTCAGTGCTGTGCCCACTTTCAGTGCGCCGCCTGGTCCGAGGGCGTGCGTCGCGGCGAGGGCCAGTCGTTGCTCTACGTGGACAAAGCCATCGACTCGGGAAGCACGCAGGTCGGTTTGAAACGTTTGAGGCCGCCGATTCCCGCCGAACGCCAGCACTCGCGACTGATCGAGATTGCTCCGCTTGCGCAGGTGTGCGTGTTCTGCGGCGGTCTCGGAGCCTCGCTGCGTTGCCAAGAGGCAGGCTGTGGGCGGAGCTACCACTTCCCGTGCGCCGCCGCCGCGGGGGCGCATCAGGACTGGGAGCACAGACGCACACTGTGCACGAGACACGCACACGCAGGTACGCCTCATGCGCGCGTCGCCACCAACTAGGACGGGAGGTGCGGAACTTTAGTCCACGTCTCCAGATTTAGTAATACGACTTCTCCCACGTCCGCACATTGCGGACCGATACCATCCAGCCGTGCGCCTCTGGGCTTTCTGCAGGTGTGAACAAGCGTTACCGATCTTTGATTTCAGCGGCTCGGTGGTGCGCGTCATGCTCGCGCGACGACGACGACGTCGGCGATATGCTGATGTGCTGTCGCTGTGGTCAGCGATACCACGCTAGATGCCTGGCCCCGCCCCTCACTCCCTCCTCCCTGATCCGTGCCGGATGGCAGTGTTCTCCGTGTCGCGTGTGTCAGATCTGCAGGTGAGGCGCGCACGTGGGGGCGTACGCACACATGCACTCAGTGCGCTGCGATGTAACTCGCATCCCTCCCATCGTCTCCTTTAGGTTGCGTGAGGAAACGTCTGTGTTACTGGTGTGTGCTCGTTGCGACAAAGCTTACCATACCCACTGTGTGACTCCTCCACTGGATCACGCACCTGACAGTAAATGGATCTGCCAGGTGACGCTCGTGCCCACACACAGACACAGACAAACCCTTTGCTCCAGCTGTCTAACGTTCGTATATATTCTTCTCCCAGAACTGTCGGGTGTGTCTTCGCTGTGGCGTGAGGTCATCGGGTCATTGGGCCAGTCACCCCTTCCTTTGCGTGTCGTGTGACCCCGCTCTGCCTTGTTCTCTCTGTGGTCGCACTCCAGACTTGTGCTCGTTACAGGACTATGTGACATGTGTCTGCTGCTACAGGTACGGACCTTATTTCCTTCTCTTTTCTTGCCAGAAAAGTCTCACCGATTTGCCGCTTTTGTGTCGTAGGTGTGTCCACACCCAGTGCATTGGCGTCAACGCAACAGAGCGTGACAACCAAAGTTTCGTATGCTCTACCTGTCGGCTTCAGAAGGCGCAGGTCTCAAACAGTCCTGTCGGAGACCAGCGACTCACTCCCGCGCAGGTGGCAGATGTTGAAAGCCTTACTGAAGTTCTCCCCATAAATACTACTGCTAACAGCCCAGGCCAACTCTCATGTTCAGAGCAGGCTCCAACTCCGACCGAGGTCACGAGACTGTCACGTGGAAGTCCAACATCTTCTCCATCCATTGCAGAGCTCCAACAAAGTCCAACTCCCCCTTGTCCTAGCCCCGCAGAGCAAAGTCTAAGTATAGTACTGTCTCCCTCTCACCCGACAGGGCAAGGACTGAGTATAGTCCTTTCTCCCTCTGACCCCGCAGAGCAACAGCAAAGTGCGATACGGTCTCCCTTTCACAACACTGATGAAAGACTAGGTCAAGTCTTATCTCCCTTTTACTCAACAGAACTCCATCGAAGTCCAGCCCCCTCTCCTTCCAGTACCACAGAGCAGGGACTGAGTGTAGTGCTTTCTTCCTCTCACCCAAAAGAGCAACAGCAATGTACAACACCATCTACCTTTCACGCCACCGACCAAAGACTAAGTCTAGTCTTGTCTCATTGTCCCTCCCTTCAACAAAGCCTGACTTCATCACCACCTTGGGCCACACAACTAAAATCCAGCCAACCATCCTCTCCTTCTCTGGACCCAGAGCCACAGCATGGACTTAGTCCAGAACCATCTCCTTCTCACCCACCAGAACTTGGACTATGTCTAGTTCTGTCTCCCTCTGACCCAGTGGGGCTTCAGCGTAGTCCAGAATTATCCCCTAACCCAGGAGAACATAAACAAAGTCCAAAACAATCACCTAGCCCTGCAGACCCCCAGCAAAGTCCAGCACCATCACCCAGTACTTCCACAGTGCTGGGACAAAGTCCCCTGCCATCAAATGCGAACCTCAGAGAATTTTCACGAAGTCCGACACCATCTTCCATGAACAATACAGAGCCTCACCGAGGTTCTTCATACGGTACTGAGCTACGGACAAGTCACTTGACACCAACACAACATGGAGGAACTTCACCAAAATCACCATATGAGCCTACAGACTTCAAACCAATAGCGTTATCGTCACACCCCACAGAGCTGCTACAGAGTCCTGTTCCATCACCTTCTAAAGCTCCAGAGCTCCAGAAAAGTCAAGTTCTACCTCCTACAAACACAATAGAACAGCTAGGTCCAGATCCATCTCCTAATATCACAGAGCTCCAACCAAACCCAGCCCCATATTCTTCAAGCCTAATAGAGTGCCAGCAAAGTCCCGTCCCATCTCCTCATGCGAAGGATCTTCATCGAAATCCAGTCCAATCTCCTAATGACACAGAGCTACAACAAAGTCCACTCCCATGTCCTAATATCAAAGAGCTCCAGCAAAGTCCAACACCTTCAAAATCTTCTGTTACAGAGCTCCATCTAAGTCCAGTCTCGTCTCCTTCTGACACAAAAGATCCCAATCTAAGTCCAGTCCCGTCTCCATACGACACAAAGGATCCCCATCTATGTCCAGTCTCGTCTCCTTTTGACACAAAAGATCCACATCTATGTCCAGTCCTTTCTCCCTCTGACACAATAGATCAACATCTAAGTCCAGTCCCGTCTCCTTCCGACACAAAGGACCCACATCCGAGTCCAGTCCCGTCTCCTTCCGACACAAAGGACCCACATCCGAGTACAGTCCGGTCTCCTTCCGACACAAAGGACCCACATCCGAGTACAGTCCCGTTTCTTTTCGACACAAAGGACCCACATCCATGTCCAGTCCCGTCTCCTTCCGACACAAAGGACCCACATCCAAGTCCAGTCCCGTCTCCTTCCGACACAAAGGACCCACATCCAAGTCCAGTCCAGTCTCCTTCCGACACAAAGGACCCACATCCAAGTCCAGTCCCGTCTCCTCCGGACACAAAGGACCCACATCCATGTCCAGTCCCGTCTCCTCCGGACACAAAGGACCCACATCCATGTCCAGTCCCGTCTCCTCCGGACACAAAGGACCCACATCCAAGTCCAGTCCCGTCTCCTTCGGACACAAAGGACCCACATCCAAGTCCAGTCCCGTCTCCTTCGGACACAAAGGACCCACATCCAAGTCCAGTCCCGTCTCCTTCGGACACAAAGGACCCACATCCAAGTCCAGTCCCGTCTCCTTCGGACACAAAGGACCCACATCCAAGTCCAGTCCCGTCTCCTTCGGACACAAAGGACCCACATCCAAGTCCAGTCCCGTCTCCTTCGGACACAAAGGACCCACATCCAAGTCCAGTCCCGTCTCCTTCGGACACAAAGGACCCACATCCAAGTCCAGTCCCGTCTCCTTATGACACAAAGGACCCACATCCAAGTCCAGTCCCGTCTCCTTCGGACACAAAGGACCCTCATCCAAGTCCAGTCCCGTCTCCTTCGGACACAAAGGACCCTCATCCAAGTCCAGTCCCGTCTCCTTCGGACACAAAGGACCCTCATCCAAGTCCAGTCCCGTCTCCTTCGGACACAAAGGACCCACATCCAAGTCCAGTCCCGTCTCCTTCGGACACAAAGGACCCACATCCAAGTCCAGTCCCGTCTCCTTATGACACAAAGGACCCACATCCAAGTCCAGTCCCGTCTCCTTCGGACACAAAGGACCCTCATCCAAGTCCAGTCCCGTCTCCTTCGGACACAAAGGACCCTCATCCAAGTCCAGTCCCGTCTCCTTCGGACACAAAGGACCCTCATCCAAGTCCAGTCCCGTCTCCTTCGGACACAAAGGACCCACATCCAAGTCCAGTCCCGTCTCCTTCGGACACAAAGGACCCACATCCAAGCCCAGTCCCGTCTCCTTCGGACACAAAGGACCCACATCCAAGCCCAGTCCCGCCTCCTTCGGACACAAAGGACCCACATCCAAGTCCAGTTCCGCTTCCTTCCGACACAAAGGACCCACATCCAAGTCCAGTGCCGTCTCCTTCCGACACAAAGGACCCACATCCAAGTCCCGTCCCGTCTCCTTCCGACACAAAGGACCCACATCCAAGTCCCGTCCCGTCTCCTTCCGACACAAAGGACCCACATCCAAGTCCCGTCCCGTCTCCTTCCGACACAAAGGACCCACATCCAAGTCCAGTCCCGTCTCCTTTCGACACAAAGGACCCACATCCAAGTCCAGTCCCGTCTCCTTCCGACACAAAGGACCCACATCCAAGTCCAGTCCCGTCTCCTTCCGACACAAAGGACCCACATCCAAGTCCAGTCCCGTCCCCTTCCGACACAAAGGACCCACATCCAAGCCCAGTCCTGTCCCCTTCCGACACAAAGGACCCACATCCAAGCCCAGTCCCGTCTCCTTCCGACACAAAGGATCTAAATCCAGTCCAATCTCCATCCAGTGACAAAGAAGAAATACAAAAAAGTGCACTCCCAAATCCTTTCATAAGAGATTTCCAGCAAAGTCCAAAACCATCTCCCTCAGATATCATGGAGCATCATCTAATTCCAGTCTCACCGATGTTGAAGGCCACAGAGATCCATCAAAGTCCAGCACAATCTCCTTCTATTACACAGAAACTCAATCTGTATCCACCCCAATCTTCTAACGTCGGAGTGCTGCATCAAAGTCCAGTCCCATCTCCCAACACTGCCCAACCCCAGCAAAGTCCAGTCCCTTCCTTTTCTAACACCACTGAGTTCCAACCAAACTTTCCTTCTAAATTCCCAGAGATCCCACAAAATCCAATACAAAGGACCGATAATATAAGTGAGCTTCCGCAAAGTCCAGTACCACCTTTCTCAAAACCTACGGAATTTAAGCGAGACCTGGTCCCTTCTGCTAATGACACAGAGATTCATGAGTGTCCAGTGAGTCCTCTCCCATTTGCCTATAAAGTTAGAGAGCTCCCTCGTAGTCTAACACCATCCCCTCTGAACACCGCCGAGCTCCATCAAAGTCCATCTAATCTCAATGAGCTTCACCAAAATCCAGTCCCATCTCCTCATGTCTCTGAGCTTCATCAAAATTCAGTACCATCTTCTAATGTGGTAGAGTTTCCAAAAAGTCCATTACCATCTATATCGAGGCCCTCCGAGCTCCAGCAAAGTCCAGTCCTATCCCTTTCTAAATTAATAGACATGGGATCAAGTCCAGTATCCTCACCACCAATCACCACAGCACCAATCACCTCAGAGGTCCACCTAAGTCCAGCACTGTCATCATCCGTCTCTGCGGAACTCCATGAAAGTCCGGTGTCATTGCGCTCAAGCAACGCAGAGCCAACGCCAAATTCCAATTCAATAAAACTTGACACTCTTATTGATGGAAAGAGTTCTGGAAAACATTCAAATCCTGCACCTGTTTGTAGAACAAACCTAAAAAAAGTTGCACTGCAATCTCCATTTGGTCCGAATGAGACTGTAGCAAGCCATGTGTCTTGCTTTGAGTCTGCAGAACTCCAGGAATATACCGCTGCATCTCCGCCTAGTCTAGGCCATGTGAAGAAAGACCTGCTAGTCAATCATCTTTGGGAGTACAAAGAGAAAGACACAAGCTCCCCAATACCTCAAATTTGTTCCACACCCCCTCAGTTGCCTAGTGTTCCTTTGGACCCGCAGGAAAACTCTGTCCTTTTGATGCCTACGCCACCTCAGCTAGGTTCTCTATCCATAGATTCAACCAGGGAACATCTTGCCACAAGAGTGTTCCCCAGAACTGTTGTGCAGGATTGTACCATGTCCTTGCTTAGTACACGCAGATATGACAATGAAGCAAACCCTGAGAAGATCCCTTCTGATAGCCGTGTCCTAGATGATGGAATACAGCTTAGCAGACCCTGTGGTCCTGCCGATGTCACCAATGAACCACCAATACTCCAAATTCATCAAGGGAAATGTAATCCTGATCTGCATAGTCCTTCACATGTCGTAACAGCAACTCAGCAGAGTCCTACAAAAGTTGTTGAAGCTGCACCTGGTCAATCCTCTCATCCAATTACATATACACTGGACCTCACAGCAGTCTGTAACCGCTCTCCTTGCTGGCCCCGTTCAGCTCCCTGCAGCCCCTCAAGCGCCCCACTTAGCTGCGTACCACGTAGTCTGTCACAGCCTGCGAGTCCAGCACAGACTTCCTCGACGCAACCTACCAAGTCTTTGCAAGCACAGGTGCCTGTTGCTTGCCAGTTTATTGCACAAGACACCTTCACAACTGCCTTCTTTCAAGATGGCACCCGCATAGAACCTAGACCTGCTGATGTTCGACAAAATCTAAACCTGGATGCGCCGAGACCAGGAACAGTTCTTCATAGGTCTGCCATTGTCGTGCCCTCAACCTCGAAATTTTCACGGCCGCAGAGCGAGCAGTCGCCTGCACCGGAAAGCCTTGTTCACCAAAGCACTTCAGTGTACCGCAGTAGCCTCGCTCACGTGTCTTCTGATGCTGAGGCTGCGAAAGGCAGCCCAGAACATATCCGTACTAGCGCTTCGCGTTCAGATGAAATGCCCTCTAGTCCTGCCGACGATCTTTGGGCCTCACGTGACACGATGACGGATCGGGCCCCTGTCAAACGTTTACCGGCTAGGACAAGTCCTTTGAGCCAACCGGGTAGCCCTGTGATGCTAACAGGTTGTTCTTCCCAGACGCCAGCCAGCCCCTCATCAATTCTCTCCACTCACAGGGGTACTGTCCTACCTCAAAAAGAAGATACCAAGACAGCAGTTAACCATCCGTGCCACATTAGCGGGTTTGAAAGCAGTCCTGGTCCAGGGGGTGGTTGCAGTACAACTGGCTATGTACATGATCCAGAGCAGCCTCAGCTCACACAATCTGGTCCCTTGCAGGTCTTGACTCGCAGCAGTCCACCTGCTACAGAGCCTTTCTGTTCAACCTCTCTGAGTCCTACGCACTGTAGATATGTTGCAGACAGCTCTGATAGCCAAGCTCTGAACAACATTTTCTTGGAAGCCAGCGACCAAAGTTCCTTACAAACTGTTACGGCATTACGGACATTTGCTCTCACTAGCCCTAGCCCGACTCCAACACAGGCTGATGAAATTTGTCCCGGTTGTGCACTTGCCAGCAACGAATCAGACTTAATAGGTGCCTCCCAGGATGAGGACTCTGTCATTGGGAGTTCACTTAAACTTGATAATAGTTCAGATGCGCCTCTGGAATCTTTGAGTTGCCTATCCGGTGGCCCGTCGGCTGCTAGCCAGGCTGTTACGATGCCCCTGACACCTCTAAGACCCTTGAATGAAAGACCAGCTAGCAGTACCACTCTGCAAGATGCTGAAACGCCTAAAACTATTTCCCCTCTGGAAACGCTCAAGAGTTCCCCCCCTACTTGCTCTCCACAAGACGTCGAAGTGAATAAGAGCTATTGTTGTAGTCCTTCCAGACTTACTAAAGCCGAGATCGCGCAATGTCCCGAGGAACCGGACACCAGTTCAGCATTTCACACCCGCGCTCAGTCAGAAAGCAGCCCTCCGCTGACTCCTACCATTTTGTCTAACAGGGAGTGCACCGCGAGTAAGTATGGTTGAGCACGGCCACAATCTCCTTTTGAATGACTTTCAGACGTGACCAAAATTATTTGTCCAACAGCTATGGTGGAACAGGAAGAAAATCTCGGCTTATACAAGAAGACAGAAGGAGAAATACTGGACAAGGAGCAGAATGAAGAGCGAACGCAAGAGGAGAATAGGGCGCACCACCGGAAGAATGATGAGGAAGATCAGCACAAAGAGCATCAGGAGGAAAACCGTGAGCTCAGTCGTTCAAGGCGTCTCTTATCAGGTATGAAGTTGGCAGTCTTTTATTGACTGTGGTAATGATGATAACGACGTTCTGTATTTTCTTAGGAATCTATTTGTCGCCTGGTGATTCCGCTGCGTTATCCCCCATCTGCTTCCATCCTGCCTCACCCTCCTCACACTCACCTAGCAGCTCCACTTCACCGTTGCCTGCCGCGCTTCTACATTGCGACGTCTCCTCGGATGTTTCCCTTCCCCTCGGCATAGCGCCGGAGGCGCTGGCGTCTCCAGACGAGCAGAGGGAATGGGGATGCGAGGACTCTGGTACGGCTGGGTTGTCCCCCAAGATACCGGAAAGTGTCCCATCCCATGGCGGCTCCTCCGAGAAGGATGGCTCAGTCATGGGTGTGGTTACAATCGGGCCGAACCGGAAGGAAGCGAGGGAAAGTAGCAGCGACGGGGAGGCAGAGCAGTCTTTAGACGCTGAGGTCATGAAGCTGTTGAGCTCGTCGTCTGTCGGCGTCACGCTGCCGTCCTCCGTCAGTCCCCCGCCTTTCACCGCGCGAAGTCTCAGGATGCCCCCTCGCTCTTTGCCCCCATCGGACGAGCTTTCCATCCGCCTCAGACAGTCCCCTTTCTCCACTGAAGCGTCGCCGGAGACGTCCCCCATCAGGGTGCCCATCTCGCCACCACCACTCTCTCCTCCTTCGCCGCCCCTTAGCTTCAGTCCTCCGTACCGAGAGTCACCACCTCTCTGCAAGGTGAAAACATTACTTGTTATTTAATGCGGTAGTTGTCCAGTAATACCGTGTATTTTTTTTTAATAGACTCCTCCAACTACGGTGATCCCGCTGACCCGTAAGATTGGCATGGGCAAGCCAGCCATCTCAAAGAGGAAGTTCTCTCCTGGCCGGGCCCGGGTGAGGCAGGTAGGTGTGACGTCTGGACTCCGCGTGACGGTTCTGTACAGACCTGTCACCCGATTGCTTGCGTGCATGCCGTCATCGTAGTAACGGCATCATCTCGAGGTGTTTTCCGTTTGTCCGTTGTTTTCACTTCCCTGCGTTTTGCCTTTACAATCATCCCGACTCTTTTTTTCCTGGTTTCTTGACCCGTCTCTGGTATCCCCCTCAGGGTTCGTGGTGGAGTAACGTAAGGGCGGTCAGCCCCCCCTCTTCCTCCCAGGATTCTATTGGCGAAGGGGGCCGGGACAGCCCCAAGTCCCGTCGGGCAGACTCTCCACTCTGGAGCATGAGAGTGGTAAATAAGCGCTACCTAACCCTCGTTGACTTCAGACCTAACTAACCAGCAGTACACCGAGCGGATGCTTAGGCACCCATCCTGCCCGTGACGCGGTGCAAAACGAGCGGCGCCTCATTCCCAGTGTGTCTTTGAAGCCGGTCGCTCAGTCCCGCTGTGCGCTTTGCAGGGTCGTGGCTCTGGCTTTCCCGGGAGGCGCAGGTCCAGGGGAGGAGGCGTCGGCGCGGGGCGAGGGGGCCGAGGAAGGAGTCGGATAAAGACTCAAGACTGTGTCTCCGTCTCTCCTGTGGTAAGAGTCCACGCACTTCAGCTGTTGTGAGCGGGCCTCAGGAAAAATCCTGCGTTGTTTTAGTATGGCTTCGCCGAGGCCGTTCCGCCCAAGGAAGAGGAGGAGAATTCCATGCACAACACGGTGGTGATGTTCTCCACATCCGACGCCTTCACGCTCAGACAGGTGGATCGCGCGCCATTCGGTGCTCCCCGCGCCATCTAAACTGCTTCCTTTTCGCCATTTGTCGCATAGGACATGTGCGTGGTTTGCGGCAGCTTCGGACAGGGAGCGGAAGGTCGACTCTTGGCCTGTTCTCAGTGCGGCCAGTGTTACCACCCGTACTGCGTTAATGTCAAGGTAGGCCTCTCTTCACATCTTGCGTAGGTCGCCTCCGGGGACTCTCTAAACGCTGTCCGCTTGGCGTAGGTGACTCGGGTCATCCTGACCAAAGGCTGGCGCTGTCTGGAGTGTACTGTGTGTGAGGCGTGCGGCCAGGCCTCGGACCCCGGCCGACTGCTGCTGTGCGACGACTGCGACATCAGCTACCACACGTACTGCCTGGACCCGCCCCTGCACACCGTCCCCAAAGGGGCCTGGAAGTGCAAGTGGTGGGTTACGTCGGCCGATTCCAAATGTTCCGCTTCGGACTCGCTCGAGTCCAATTGGCAGCGAAAATCCCATCGCTTCGGTCCCGTCTGCGTGCGTCCTCCAGGTGCGTGTGGTGCGTCCAGTGCGGCTCAGCCTCGCCCGGGCTGCACTGCGATTGGCAGAGTAACTACAGTCGCTGCGGCCCCTGCGCCAGTCTCACCTGCTGCCCCCTTTGCCAAAGAACCTACGTGCCCGATGACCTCATTCTACAGTGCCAGCAGTGTGACCGGTAATACGCACTTTTTCCTCCTTTTTCTCTTCGGTTACGTCAGGACGCATCTTGTGTGTACGCCAGGTGGGTGCACGCGGTTTGCGAGGGTCTGACGACCGAAGACGAGGCGGAGATGACCGCGGATGAAGGCTTCGACTGTTCGCTCTGCCAAACGCGCCGTCGCCTCCAATACGGTATTGCGCATGTCGAAACGCGATGACGTGGCCGTGACGTGATGCTGGACCTGCGTGAATGTTGCAGGGAGGCCGGACAACTTGTACATGGCTCAGATCTTCTCTAGGAGTCGTGAAGCAGGTGCGTTCCTATGACGGTCAATGCATTTTTATAGAATTATGAATACATTTATAACTTAATAGAATGCTGATCAAATTAAAATGAATAAAAGCAGAATAATACCTTAATTAGCACTCAAAAGTAGTTGAATGAACGTTTATTGGCCCGTCCCAGTCTAAACGGATTTGGCGTCTAGTGCTGATTTACGATCACGTGATCAGATGGGGACATCCCTAGTTAGCGTGTGTGTGTGTGTGTGTGCGCGCGCGCGCACACTTGTATACAGACACAAAGACGTACAATCAGGACGGCGTTTGTCTGACCGAGTCGGGACTGACACAACTCCAAGCGCTGGTTGAACCCTTGACCTCAGCTCGCAGGTACCGCAGGTAAGCGACAAGTCATCTGATATCTCGCCTACAGTATTTCCCACTCTCTAAATTTTTCCATTAATGTACTTGCACCGATGGAGACAAAGAATTGAGGAGCAGCTCTTTTCTATCATTAGGTGCAAACCTAAACTGAAGTTGAGGATCATTAACCAGAACAGCGTGTCGGTCCTGCAGACTCCGCCCCACCCAGAAACAGGTTACGCCCGGGCGCGCTCACTCTTGTCTGAATGTGCCTTTCCGTTAACGTGCGTGTCTGCGCGCAGGCCACATGGAGTGCGACCTCAAGTCAGACTCAAGCCCCGAGAGAGACCACCAGGCCCCCGAGAATGACGTCAACAAAGACGTGGCCAAGAGAAAGCGGAAGCCGTACAGGCCGGGTAGGACACACATTCTGCCTTACAGAAATGGCAACGATACCATTATTTGCCCCCGATTCTGATATCTGGCTGTGTGGAATCATATATATATAATATATATATATATATATATATATATAGTAAAACTAATTTATGGCATTACAGAATAAAAGGTAAAATAAATACTGCCGTGACTTGGTCAGACACTGCTTAAAAAACCTTTG
Source organism: Corythoichthys intestinalis (assembly GCF_030265065.1). Taxonomy (NCBI): domain Eukaryota; kingdom Metazoa; phylum Chordata; class Actinopteri; order Syngnathiformes; family Syngnathidae; genus Corythoichthys; species Corythoichthys intestinalis. The sequence continues at coordinate 215,626 of NC_080414.1, read as the reverse complement.
TAAAATAGGGAAAACTAAATAGTGCAGGCTAACGCCAAGCCTTCTCCCAGGTATCGGAGGCTTCATGGTGCGGCAGCGAGGTGGGAAGGCGGGACCCGGCGCCATCAAAGTCTGCCGCAGAGATTCAGGCGAGATACCGCAGGGAGAGGACGGTAACCGTGGCACCGAAGACGACGAGTAAAGCCCTCTTTTGCCTGCGTCATCGTCATTCCCTTAATCCTCGCAGATGCAGCCGAGCAGACCGCGGACAAGGTGAAGAAGAGGTACAGAAAGAAGAAGACCAAGCTGGAAGAGGCCTTCCCGTCTTATCTCCAAGTAAGACGCGGGACACTCGTCGTCACCGACTCGCTTCTCAACACTAACTCGACTCGCCCTTCAAGGAAGCCTTCTTCGGTCGGGATCTTCTCTATCGCATTCGTCAAGTGGACCGGAGAATGATCTCTGAGGTGGCCGGGACAGGCCGATCGGGAGCGCCGGATCGCAAAGGCGCCGCCCCCTCAGAAAAGCTGACGAATAGAAAGCACGAAAGACTCCGTGAGTCCCGCTCGCGTTCAACTTTTCTTCCATCACCTGGCATTTGTCTCATCGCGAGAGGCCGCGTTGAGGACGGCCTCGTTATCGCGGCGCCGGGATAGTACTGCTTTTCTATTGGCCGACGTATCGGAACCAGAGAGTCCTTCCTCAACGCGGCGGTCCGCGACCTCACTGTGTCCTCATTGCTTGTGTGTCGCCGAGCAGCGGTGTCGGACGACGCGCTGGTGGATCTGTGTGACGTTCTCAACACTCATCCTCATATTTTGGCCACGGGACCAACAGGTAGGCGGGGGCGGGGCCACTGCCACTGTCTGTCATTTCATGCCATTTCCTCATTTAATCCTTTTGGGATGTTAGTCAGGATCCACCGAAATCGGGGGTGTCATTTTTCGCTGGAGGAGGGCCGGCCATTTTCAGGCACTGTTTAAGTGACTACCCACAACTAGTGTTAAAGCTGAGAAGTGCAACAGAATATGTGGGCCAAATTTAAGCTTCCTGTGTGGGTCATAGGGCACACTTTCACATTAGACTAAGAGGGTCAGGGTTGGAGAGCTACACTTGAAAAAGACTTGTTGAAAAGGTTCAGCATTCACACTGGGCAAACCGAACTAGCTCCCACCCCATACCTGCCGGGAAAAAAAACAACTGAAATATGGAGCCTCTGGCACAGGCATTTATTTCCCTAATACTGTTAAAACGACAAGGAAGTCGCCAGCTTCGTCAGGTGTTTAATCCTTTATTTTAGAACTTGTGCAACAGGGCTATTGTCGGCTGTAGGCGACGCCAACAACAACCGAACATAGTGAAAGTACCCTACCCCACCCTTCCGCATCTCACACGGTGCGTTCAGGAACACCATGCAAAACACAACTGCCACATTGGAACCCGATTCTGTGTATCCTATGCAACTGCTTAGCGCAGTACGACAACATTTGGACACATTTAATTGTCTGTCCTCTTCCCATTGTTGATTTTGAATAGCATGCGCACTGTACTTCAGCTTCCGAGGATGCATTTGGTGGAGCGTCACAGTTCCAGGCTGGGACACTGCACCCTCGTAAAGTAGCCTAAGTCCACTTGCATTCACAAGCGAAGCAGGGTGCGCTTAAAGCGGACCGAGACCTGCAGACCAGAGTTCCTTTGTTTGGTCCAACCTAGAGTTCCGAAGCACGCTCACATTTACAGAACGAAGTGGACTATCTGAGAAAAACGAGCTCTGGTCTGTTTAAAACAGAGCAAAGTGTGTGAAACCACCAATCGTCAGAAAAACTGAAGCAGCGGGCCACAGTTTGGACACCCGTGACTATATTGGATCTTTTGAACAGTCCTGTTTGCGTTTCACTCAAATCCTTGTTGCCAAACTGCAAAAGGTACTGTTCGGTCCACCAGGAAAGTGCATTTGAAGTTTCTCACAAACCTGTCAGAAGGAGTTTCACATGGCAAGCTTTGCCCATCTGGCTTCTGCTAGAAAGAAACAAACTCACTCCCTGAGTCATCACCTTGTCGTGGTGGAGGGGTTTGCGTGTCCCAATGATCCTAGGAGTTAAGTTGTCTGGGGCTTTAAGCCCCTGGTAGGGTCACCCATGGCAAACAGGTCCTAGGTGAGGGGGCCAGACAAAGCATGGCTCAAAAAGACTCCTTATGATGAATAATACAAATGAACAAATCAAAGTTTCTCTTGCCCGGACGCGGGTTACTGGGGCCCCCCTATGGAGCCAGGCCTGGAGGTGGGGCTCGAAGGCAAGCGTCTGGTGGCCGGGCCTGTCCCTATGGGGCCCAGCCAGGCACAGCCCGAAAAGGCAACGTGGGTTCCCCTTCCCATGGGCTCACCACCTGTGGGATGGGCCAAAGGGGTCTGGTGCGTAGGGAGTTGGGCGGCAGCCAAATGCGGGGGCCTTGGTGGTCCGATCCCCAGCTGCAGAAGCTAACTCTTGGGACATGGAATGTCACCTCTCTGGCAGGGAAGGAGCCAGAGCTGGTGTGTGAGGCAGAGAAGTTCCAACTAGATATAGTCGGACTCTCCTCCACACACAGCTTGGGTTCTGGTACCGATCCTCTCGAGAGGGGCTGGACTCTTTTCCACTCTGGAGTTACCCACGGTGAGAGGCGCCGAGCAGGTGTGGGTATACTTATTGCCCCCCGGCTTGGCGCCTGTACGTTGGGGTTTACCCCGGTAGACGAGAGGGTAGCCTCTCTCCGCCTTCGGGTGGCAGGACGGTTTCTGATTGTTGTTTGCGCTTATGTACCGAACAGCAGCTCAGAGTCCCCACCCTTTTTGGAGTCCTTGAAGGGTGTGCTGGAGAGCGCCCCCTCTGGGGACTCCCTCATTCTCCTGGGGGGACTTCAACGCTCACGTGGGCAATGATAGTGAGACCTGGAGGGGCGTGATTGGGAGGAACGGCCCACGCGATCAGAACCCGAGTTATGTTCTGTTATTGGACGTCTGTGCTCCTCACGGTTTGTCCATAACGAACACCATGTTCAAACATAGGGGTGTCCATATGTGAACTTGGCACCAGGACGCCCTATCCTGCAATTCGATGATCAACTTTGTAATCGTGTCATTGGACTTCCGGCCGCATGTTTTGGACACTCGGGTAAAGAGAGGGGCGAGCTGTCAACTGATCACCACCTGGTGGTGTGTTGGCTCCGATGGCGGGGGAAGATGCTGGCCCAAACGTATTGTGAAGGTCTGCTGGGAACGTCTGGCAGAATCCCCTGTCAGAAAGTTTCAACACCCACCTCCGGCAGAACTTCTCCCTTGTCTCGGGGGAGGTGGGGGACTTTGAGTCCGAGTGGGCTATGTTCCGGACCTCCATTGTTGAGGCGGCCAATCGGAGCTGTGGCCGTAAGGTGGTTGGTGCCTGTCGTGTCGGCAATCCCCGAACCCGCTGGTGGACACCAGCGGTAAGGGATGTCGTCAAGCTGAAGAAGGAGGCCTATCGGGCCTTTTTGGCCTGTGGGACTCCGGAGGCAGCTGACAGGTACCGGCTGCCCAAGCAGACTGCAGCTTCGGCGGTCGCCGAGGCAAAAACTCGAACATGGGAGGAGTTCGGCGAGGCCATGGAAAACGACTTCCGGACGGCTTCGAGGAAATTCTGGGCCACCATCCGGCCTCTGAGGAGAGGAAAGCAGTGCACCGTCAACACTGTGTATAGTGAAGATGGGGCACTGCTGACCTCGACTCAGGACGTCGTGAGTCGGTGGGGAGAGTACTTTGAAGCCCTCCTCAATCCCACCGACATTACTTCCTTTGAGGAAGAAGAGTCTGGGGACTCCGTGGTGGGCTCTCCAATCTCTGGGGTTGAAGTCACTGAGGTGGTCAGAAAGCTCCCTGGTGGCAAGGCCCCAGGGGTCGATGAGATTGCCCGGAGTTCCTAAAGGCTCTGGATGTTGTCGGGCTGTCGTGGCTGACACACCTCTACAACATCGCGTGGACATCGAGGACAGTGCCTCTGGATTGGCAGATCGGGGTGGTGTTCCCCCTTTTTAACAAGGGGGACCGGAGGGTGTGTTCCAATTATTGAGGGATCACACTCCTCAGCCTCCCCGGTAAAGTCTATTCAGGGGTGCTGGAGAGGAGGGTGCGTCGGGAAGTCGAATCTCTGATTCAGGGGGAGCAGTGTGGTTTTCGTCCCAGCCGTGGAACAGTAGACCAGCTCTATACCCTTGGCAGGGTCCTCAAGGGTGCATGGGAGCTCACCCTACCAGTCTCCATGTGCTTTGTGGATCTGGAGAAGGCGTTCGATCATGTGCCTATGGGAGTCCTGTGAGGGGTGCTCCGGGAGTACGGGGTACCGAGCCCCTTGGTAAGGGATGTTCGGACCCTGTACGACCGGTGTCAGTTTGGTCCGCATTGCCGGCAGTAAGTCGAATTCGTTCCCAGTGAGGGTTGGACTCCGCCAAGGCTGCCCTTTGTCACCGATTCTGTTCATAATTTTTATGTACAGAATTACTAGGTGCAGCCGAAGCGTTGAGGGGGTCTGGTTTGGTGACCTCAGCATTGAATCTCTGCTTTTTGCAGATGATGTGGTGCTTATGCTTCACCAAGCCGTGACCTCCAACTCTCACTGGAGCGGTTCGTGGCCGAGTGTGAACCTCTTGGGATGAAGATCAACACCTCCAAATCCGAGACCATGGTCCTCAGTCGGAAAAGGGTGGAGTGCCCTCTCAGGGTCGGGGATGAGATCCTGCCCCAAGTGGAGGAGTTCAAGTATCTTGGGGTCTTGTTCACGAGTAAGGGTAAGACGGAGTGGGAGATCGACAGGTGGATCGGTGCCGCGTCTGCAGTAATGCGGACGCTGCACCGGTCTGTAGTAATGACGAAGGAGCTGAGCCGAAAGGCAAAGCTCTCGATTTACCAGTCGATCTACGTTCCTACCCTCACCTATGGTCATGAGCTGTGAGTCTTGACCGAAAGAACAAGATCCCGGATACAAGCAGCCGAAATGAGTTTCCACCGCAGGGTGTCCGGGCTCTCCCTTAGAGATAGGGTGAGAAGCTCGGTCATCCGGGACTCTGCGTCGAGCGGCTACTCCTCCGCGTTGAGAGGAGCCAGCTGAGGTGGCTCGAGCATCTTGTTCAGATGCCTCTTGGACACCTCCCAGGAGAGGTGTTCCGGGCATGTTCCAGCTGCGGGAGGCCCAGGGGACGACCCAGGACTCGCTGGAGAGACTGTCTCTTGGCTGGCCTGGGAACGCCTTGGGATCCCGCCGGAGGAGCTGGTTGAAGTGGCTGGGGAGAGGAAAGTCTGGGCTTCCCTGTTAAAGCTGCTGCCCCCGCAACCTGACCCCGGAGCAAGCGGAAAATGATGGATAGTTGCTTCTGTTAGCCTGTCAATAGCCTCTACGACAGGTCAGCTCGGAGGCCAACTGTGTTTGTTTTATAGGCCATTTCCAAGCGGCGCACTCCCCATCGCCGTTTGGTACGCCGGCACCTCAAGTTTTTGCCCGTATCCATGTAGCTTCTTTTATGGGTCGATCGCGTCAAACGTTTCCATCAGTCGCGATCCGGCTGCCGCGTCGATTCCGAGGTGCCGCACTTGCGCTTTGACCAGACAGAATTGGGCCGCGGGCACCGGGACCCTAGTGGCGCTCTTCCGTCCTTACTGACCGAGCCAATTTCTGTGTCATCTCTCAGCTGGCCCGGACGCGGGCTCCGTAGCGCGAGAGCCTTTGCTTAGCTCCGAGCTGACGGGAAGCGGCGGGCGGGCCCAGAAAACCTTAAACGAAGAGCCTCTGGACGCCATCTTGAACCCGGAGCTGGACAAGATGGTGTCGGACGGTGAGCGAGCCCCGTCGACGCGCGTGTTCCCCGAATGTTTATTTATTTATTTTTTTTGACGGCTCTTTTTGTGGTTTTAGGTGCTATTCTCAGCAAATTGTACAAGATTCCAGGTATGAGCGCTCCGGCCTTCTCTCGGCGGCCGGGCACACGGGTCGCTCATCCGTCCGCCTCTTGTTGTAGAACTAGAAGGGAAGGACGTAGAAGACCTCTTCACCGCCGTGCTCAGCCCAGACCGGGGCGAGCGGCAGGCCGCCTTCACGGGTACGCGGGCAGGTAGGTTTGGAGGCCTGGGACGCGTTTTTAACTATGGCATCACTCGGCAGGCGCCGTCACGTTTCCTCGTGCGCCTCTGCCGAACGGCTTGGGCGGCCGCGCTCCCGACGTCGACCTGGGGGGATCCGCTCTTTGTCAGCCCCCGACCTATCGGCCGGTGGGAGATGGCGAGCGCGACGGCATGTCCACGGCCAAAAGGAGCATGATCAAGTGGGAGAAGGAGGAGGCTCTGGGTGAGCGGGCCACCGTGGCGCCTGTTCTCTACTGCAACACCAACTTCCCCCAGCTGAGGGAGCAGTACCCCGGTAGGCGCAACACAGAGAATGTGTTTTCTGACTGGCGTGCAAACACGTGATGGCGATGCTTTGCGCGTGCCAGAGTGGTCCACGAGAGTCAAGCAGATCGCCAAACTCTGGAGGAAGGCCAGCTCCCAGGACCGAGCACCTTATGTGGTGAGTTACGCTCGAAAATCTTACTTGTTTTTCCTGGACATTTCCTTCCTTCTGCAAACTTTTCAAACGTTTCAGTCGCGTAAATACAAATATTGCTTATCCCTCTGGATGGTTTTGTCGCTCGTCTCCCTGTACTCATTTACGGACGGTTATCGAGTGATCATGTTTCACTGCTATTGACGGACGTCTATTGTCGCCAATGACTTCATACTTTACTTAAAAATTTTAAAAAGCTGATCTTTTGAATCGATCCTCAGTTTGACAAATGAAATCGGTTCCTTTCATTTTTCTGAAAGTGGAGAAAAAAGTTTGGACACCACTGGTCTTAACCATTGTTCTGTCAAATATAAGGAAAAAGTGCCTCATGGCAACGATGTGGTGTCTTACAGCAACGCGCGCGGGACAACCGCGCGGCTCAACGCATCAGCAAGGTCCACATGTCCGGCGAGCCTCTCAAGCGGGCGCCGCCACCTCAGCCGATGCCACAGGGCCTCTACGACGGCGTCTCCCCGGACGCCGACCCGGGGCCGAAGGACCCGCTCAGGCCTCGGGAGTCGGAGCAGGAGCAGGAGTGGAAGTTGAGACAGGTGAGTCCACCCTTTGCGTGCCGTGCAGGCGTCGTCTCCGCGGTAACCACGGGGCTGCATGCCTGGTGCTGAGGAGCATGATGATGATGATGACTGCGTCGTTCCCGCCTCTTCTACTAATGTCTTTGATGTTTCATTGAAAAGGGAGAGGTAAAAGACAGATGGCCAGCCGGTAAGAAGAGGCAGGAAAATACACATAGCGCTTGTCCCTACCAGACAACTCTAGCAGGAGGTGGCAAAGAGGCTCTGGTAAGCTCTCAAGGTGAAAACCTTCCTGACGGCCAGCATCCGTGACCCCCTGAAATCCTCGTGACTTCAAAGGTGCCCGATTTGCGGTCTGACCCGCGACGTGAGGATTTCAGGTTCACGGATGCAGGCGGCGCTCGTGTTTTTCGCTCAAAACCACTCGTTCTGACACCTTGGTGACGAAGCCGTGAGCTGTCCACGCAGCTCTGCTTGGTCACGTGGGGGAATCAAAAGTGCGTTGGGGGGGGTGTTGGCTTCTCCACCTGAGAGCAGGACCACCTGCCAGGATTGTCTCGGACTCGCCGTTAGTACTTGTCGGGGGGCGGGGGGTGGTCTCGGCCGTCCGCTAGCCTTTAGCTAGCAGGTCGAACGTGCGAAGCGTCTCGCTAGGCGCCGTAAATTTCTGTCCGTCTTTATCCACCGGATGCTGACGTGCCCCCTCGCCCCTCAGCAAATGCGGCAGAAGAGCAAGCAGTTGGCCAAGATCGAAGCCACTCAGAAGCTGGAGCAGGTGAAGAGTGAGCAGCAGCGGCAGCAGCAGCTCTCGGCCAATCAGCAACAGGAGGCCTCGCCGGAATTCCAGGCGAGGCAGAACCTCTTCCAAGGCTCCTCGCTGGCAGACGACGTGTTCCTCAGACCACAAGTACCCCCGCCTTCGGGATACTCCTCGCTTCCCCCGTCTCCCCGCTCGCCCCACTCCTGCTCCCCGATCCAGCAGCACCCTTCCTCCCCCCAAATGTTTTCGCCTCCTTCGTCCCGCCCCGCATCTCCCTGGGACCCTTACTGTAAGCCGGCGGGGACGCCTCGACCCGTTCAGCGCTGTGCCCCCAACATTTCCCCAGCTCACGACACCCTGGGTTCCCCCGCACCCTCGCCGGACTCGAAAGCCTCTGACGCCGCTCGGATTCTCTCGCTCCAACCGGGTAGGTGGTCTTCTCGATGACTCCCGTCTCTTAACAAGTTGCTCTTTTTACCAATAGGCATATATTTCTTTCACCATCTATCTGCGCTTCCCCATTCAGGACAGCAGCAGCACAGCAGACCGGCTATGAAGAGCCCCCCCTCTGGCTCCCAGGCGTATCAAAGGTCTCAGTTCCAAGGGGGGGTGTTTAAAGCCCCCATTCCCCCCCAAAACCAGTTGCAAGCAGACTTATTTGGCGGCAGGAGGGAGCCGTCCCGATCGGCGGACCCTCAACCTCACGACCCCGCCTTCAGCCCTCAACGCAGCCCTTACGCTGCCGCGCCGGGGACCCCCAGAGCAGACTATAGCCAACAAATGGCTGAATCCTTCACGCCCTCGCCCAATGCCTGTACCAACCCCCCGACTTCGGGTCCGCACTGCGACGGCTCGTACCTACCTAACCCGGGCATTGGTGCGGCACCCGCGCTGCGCCTCGAGCACTTCAAGCTGGCCACTGTACGCCGCGCGTCCCCTTCCCATCCAGCAATGGACCCCTATTCCTTAAACCCCGGTACGCCCCACCCCTCTGTTCCTGAGCGCTTCCCCCGATCGCCGGGCGGCACGCTGAACTCCGATCCCTGCCCCAAAGCACCCGGCACCCCGCGCCCCTCGCCGGACCTTTACGCACAGCAACCCTCTACGCCCAATACTCAAAAGAACCTTGAAGCCTTTAGCCAGACACAAGTGGAGAGCTTCACTCCTCAGCTCGTGAGATCTCCTCTCGGTCCGGGCCACTGCGGCGAGACAACAAACCGCCAGCGGGTAACGGGGCTCTGTTCTCATCTGAGAAAACCCTTCCCCCGCGTGCCGTTCACGACCTTTCTTTTGCATGTCGCCCTTGTCAGTCGCCTGGAAGAGTGCCGCAGCCGGACCCCTTTGCCAGGACCTCGGCGGGTAGCCAGACCCCAAAGCATCCCGGGACATCAGACGACAGATTCGCAGCCGGTCACCTGACGTCCGGACCCCCGCAGATGGACAAGACCGCAGCCAATGACATGGCGGCAGTGGGTGTGGCTTCCTTAGAAGGACCGATGGCCTTACTTCCACAGCTTGGAGATTCAGAGGAGAGACTAAGACAGGTAAGAATATTGTTGGAAAAAACCTCATCGAGCTTTAGGTCCATGTATAGTGGCGCCTTTAGAGAAAAGTGAACCTGCTTTTTCAAGTTGCGAGCTGGTATTCAACTAATGCGCGGTGTAGTTGTTCTACTAACATGCTAAAAGTCTCCTACTTGTGCAGACGACAAGAATACTAGTACATGAACTGGAATATGGACTGAACGCTCATAGGACTTTGTGTGTGACATGGACAAACGGTTCTCCTTTGTACCCTTCAGCGTCAAAGGTTGCGCCAGCTCATCCTGAGGCAGCAGCAGCAGAAGAGCGCACTGCGGCAGGAGAAGGGCCTTCAGGACCCCGGACCCTCGGCCGCAGTCCCTGGCACGCCGACGTCGCATCGCTGGCCACGGGACCTCCCTGCCGCACCCGTGGACGTGTTCGGGCGTCCTCCACCGCCCTACCCCGGGCCGGCGGGGGCTTATCCCGGAGCTTTCTCGGCAGAACGGCCGAGAGGCTCGACCCCCGACGCTTCTCCGTTTCCCCTGCAGAGAGGAGCGCCATCCAGGTGAGAGGAGAAGCCAAGGTACGATTGCCGGACGGCTTCTCTTGACCGCTCTTTTGTTCAGGTTTGGTCTGCAAGCAGTCTTCCCGCGCGCTTCTTCGGGGGCTGGGTTTGGAACCCCCGTGCAGATGAGTAAGCCGGTCCCTGGTGAAATGGGCGTCATCCGTCCACAGACTGGCCCTGTCCTGCACCCTCACGTGGCCTCAGGTGAGAAGAGCACTAGTACCTCGACCTGTGTCTCGCCATGGTAACTGCAATAATGGAAGACACTGGAACTGCTTTGTTTAAAAGCAGCAGCAGCACCAGCAGCCGCCGGCGTCGCCTCCGCACCCCAAACCTTTCCCGTCCCCGTACAGCAGCACAGCATCATGGGGCAACCCTACATCGAGCTTCGTCATCGCGCTCCGGAGAACCGGCTGAGGCTTCCTTTCTCCCTTGCGGCCGGCCCCCACTCCGAGGCCCCGGCGGGTCAGCCCATGCTCCTCATGGTTCAAATGCACCAGCAAGATCAACAGAACCTCGTCCAAGGGACGGCGCTGGGTCAGGGCAGTGATGTGGCGCTCCAAGGCCCCGATGGCATTGAAGAGCACCTCGAAGGGGTGGATTCTGCTGTCAAAGATCTTGAGGATGTGGAGGTGAAAGATCTGGTCGACCTCAATCTCAACCTGGATGCGGAAGATGGTAAGAATCCAACCCAGAGAGATGTTGTTTAGTAACAAAGGCCGTTGTAGGAGCATTTACATTTGAATCACACATTGCTCACTCTATGACATTAAAGAGCACCATTGAGCCATGCTTCCCTTCATCTTCAGGCAAGGAAGACTTGGACCTGGGTGCTAATGATCTTCATCTAGATGACTTCATGCTGTCGGGGAAGTTTGACCTGATCGCTTACGCTGACCCAGAGCTCAACCTGGAGGACAAGAAGGATATGTTCAATGAAGAACTTGACCTTGGGGAGTCTACGCGGGACAAGAACGGGGGGGGGCTTAGAAAGATGGAGAACTTGACAGGTCAGGTGAAAGAGGAAAATAAGGAGTGCCTGAAGGCGGTAGCAGCTCAAGAACAGCCCGCTCTTCCTGACCCTCCTCCGCAAACCAGAAACCTTATGGGACCAGATGGAGGATTCGGACTACCTGGGGCCGAGGCAGGGGGATCCGTCCTGCCCGCTTTGTCTTTGGACCCAACAAAGGTAGACTAGACCTTCAGCTATTCAAATTTGTCTTGGCAAGCAAGTATTTATTGACGATGCCGTCTAGTTGGTGTTGAGCAGGGACTGAGCCCTGTCACCGATGAATGTCCTGCAAATCAACAGAAAATGATCTTTCTATCCCAGCAGGTGGAGTTGGGAATTTCTCCAGAACTCCAGGCCCAGGGAAAGGCTGCGACTTCTGCCACGACTCCCGCGCCGGTTCCAGGTAAACCCTGGATTAGGATGCGAGTTCTCTCAGTCGGGGAGCGGAATACAGCCTTGACCACAGTCTTTGTGTGTCTCAAGGTCCGCACTCGAGCTTCCAACAGAGACCCTCCTCGGCTTACCTGGTTCCTCAGGCTCAACCGACCCCTCGGGGACTCTCCGTCGGGTCCGGCACTCGCTCGGTGTCGCTCCCGCTCCCTCAGCCTTGCCTCCACCTCAACCCTCCGGCCCGGCCTCCTCAACAGGAAGCGTCTGCTCAGGGCCAAGAGCAGGACCAAAACCAGTGCCAGAACAGGGGAAAACCTTTGCTCCTGGAAGAGCAGCCTCTCCTACTGCAAGATCTTCTGGATCAGGAGCGCCAAGAGCAGAGGCAACAAAAGCAGATGCAGGCGCTGATCCGACAGAAGTCCACCTCTGACCCCGCCGTACCAGATTTGAGTAAGATTTATGACCGAGCCCCCCAATGGGCTACGGACCCGATTGATGTTGTCGTTTGCCGTGTACGTGTGTGCGTGTAGCAGACTTTGAATCCATCTCGGACCCCATCATGAAGGCCAAGATGGTGGCTCTGAAGGGCATCAACAAGGTTATGAGCCAAGGCAACCTGGGCCTCAACAATATGGTCATCAATAGGTAGGCGTCTCTGTCAGCTTACCTCACATAACTGAGCGCTCACGTGCGGCTTACGCCGTTGGTCAGGTTTCATCAGGCTCCTGCCGTCACCGCTCCCGAGGCTGCTGCGCACCCTCCTCAACCGGTGGGACAGGTAGGACGCACCCACACGTGCTCGAAAGTCCTCTGGCGCGAAAGACATGAAATGGGAAGTGTATCGTCTCCCCGTCAGGATGCGGATTTGAACCCTCAGCCGGTGCGCCCCAACCCGCCTAGTTTCGCGCCCGGCTTCGTCAGTGAGTTCCGCACGCGCTCCGTCAGAACGCCGAGCGTTGAAAATTTTGTGACCGTGACACGTGTGCCGCAGACGACGCTCAGAGGCGGCAGTACGAAGAGTGGTTGGGGGAGACGCAACGACTCCTGCAGATGCAACAGCGTCTCCTGGAGGACCAGATCGCCGCGCACCGCAAGGCCAAGAAAGCGCTGTCGGCCAAGCAGAGGACGGCCAAGAAAGCGGGCCGCGCTCTGGGCGAAGAGGACGCCGCCCAGCTGCGCTACGTCATTGAGCAGCAGGCCTCCGTCCAGAAGCAGCTAGAGCAGGTCTGTTGCCGGTCCGCCACCCTCCCGTACTTGGCCGCCCAGGTACGGTAATATTTTGAAGTGGTCTACGTTGTGCTTCAGATCCGGAAGCAGCAGAAAGATCACACGGTGCTCATCGAGGACTACAGGACCAAACAGCGGCAGCAGAGAGCCTCGGCAAACGCGCCGGCTCCCGCGCTACCCCTCCAGAACGTGCCGGCCGCTTGGTCGGCTGCAGGCTTGTCTGCTGGTTTGATGGGGCAAAATTTGGCGTCTCACCTGCCACCTCAGATGGCGTCCCAATCGCCCAACCTCTCGACGCCGCCCCAGGTGCCGGCCGTCGCGCCTGGACTAGCGGCTACGGCGGCGGGCTTCGCTTCTGCTCTTAGGGGAGCTACCGGAGCAGCCTCTGGAGGCGACGTAGCCGTCCCCTCGCCTCAGGTAACACGCTCGGAATTGGAATCAACCTACTGTAAGTGAGGAATTGCCTGTAAACCCATGAAAAAAATAGCTGGAAAACTGTCAGTACAGCCGGCACGACGACGTCAAATCTTTTGCCAACTTCCTGGTGGTCCCGCAGGTCAAATTTGATGACAACAACCCGTTCAGTGAAGGTTTCCAGGAGAGGGAAAGGAGGGAAAGGTTGAGAGAACAGCAGGAGCGACACAGAGTGCAATTCATGCAGGGGGTGAGCACTTTTCCCCATTAGGGCTTTATTCTGATGGCATGTCCATTTGGGGAAGCAATTTAAAAGTGTACATGTTTATCGGGTTCAGGCGGAGCGTCAAAGGGCACTGCAGCTGCAGCAGAGGCTGGATCTGGATCAGCACAGACTCCGCCTTGGTCCTCCTCCCGCCTCTGCCCCAGGTGCCGACTCTCTTTCCCAGATGCCTTTCTTCAGCTCTGAGCTGCCGCAGGACTTCCTCCAGTCTTCCCCGGGCTCCAGAGCACCCCTTCCCGGGCCGGCGAGCCAGGCCGGGACGCCGTTCTCCCAGCCTCTGCACGAGTTCGAACCGGGAGCCTCCCCGGAGCGGGCCGCCGGGGTCTTGGCCGCCGACGCGGCGTCCCCCGACTTTCAGACTAAATCGAGAGCCGTCGGCGCTCCGGGTCAAGTTCGCGCCCCCGGTGCCCTTCTGACTCCCGCCGGTCCGTCGGGTCCGGACTCCTCCTCTCCTTCCGCCGTCCTCCGTGCCCCGTTTTCCTCCTCGTCCCTCTCGCGGCTGTACCCCGACATCTCGTTCGAGGATATCCCGAGGAGGAGGCAGAGCGTCAACCGGGACAGAGACGGCGGCCCCGGAGGAGCCCGCACGCCGCCGTCCGCTCGCTCGGAAGAGGCGGCGGCCCCGCCCACTCCGGCCTTTTCCGACACTTCCCGTTCCACCCCCACGATGGCCGGCGCGAAGCCGGCCGACTCGGACTCGCCCCTCTCGGCTCTGGCGCCGTCCTCGGAGCCAGAGGGGCGGCCGTCCGCCGAGAAGAGCGTGCAGTCGCAAAGAGAAAACCGCACGGAGGTCAAGGTAACGGCCGCACCTCGGGGACTCGCTGCTGTTGGGAAGACCCCGGATGCCTTAGCTCTGCATTTTTTTCTCCCGGCAGGAGGAGCGTGAGGAGCGGGGGTCCTGTGCGGGAGATCCCTTAAAGCCGGAGTGCGCCTCACCTCCGGACGGTGGCGGGGGAGACCCGGGGAAGGAGCTCCTCAGGCATCTGCTGAAGGAAAAGGCCTCGCCCGGCAAAGGCGCGCATTCCGAGGATGAAGTGGCAAGGGCTGGCGGTCTCGACTTGTTGTCTAAGAAGATCTTCCAGCGCTGCAAGAGACCGGCGCCACCTGACAAAGGTCTGACCGAATTAAAGAGGAGGAGACACGATGACGATGACGACGACGTCATGGACTGCGTGCCCCCCACCTCAGAACAGCTCGTGACGCACCTTACACAGGTGGAGCATTGCGAGAGTCCTTTTGTGATGACGAGAGATGAGAAAAATGAAGAATGAGTGTGTTTGCCATCATCAATCTGTCCCCTTTTTTGTCCGAATGAGATAAGGGAGTCGGGACTCTGCGGCAGGCTCCCGACGAGGCCAGACCGTCGTATTAATCCCATTGATGTTTCTGCATCCTCAGTTGTCTGCGCTACCCCTCATGGAGCCCATTCTGGGTCTGGATCTTAGCCTGTTCCCGCCCTACGGAAGCTCGTCTCTGAGCCGGGACTCCAGGCTGAGCGGCTCCTTCGGCAACGCCTGCCTGGACGGCGTCGCGGACTTCTACGCGCAACTCGCGTGCAAGGTAACGCCCCATGCCAGCATAGCAAGTTTTTCTTTAGGGTCACTTGACTGAGTGGATAACGTGACTTTAACAGAACATCCTGGGCAACCCGCCCACACCCCCGGCCTCGCTGCCCCCCACCCCTCCTCCGGCGGTCAAGCAGAAACTGCTCAACGGCTTTGCCACGGCGGAGGAAGTGAGCAGGAATGACGGTGAGTAGCTCCCGTGTCGGCGAGGAACCTCGAGGCCCTGAGCCGGTTCTCTCTCACCCGCCGGTCAAAGGCGCCGCGTCCGAGGGGGAGGAGCTTCGTCAGGCCGCCGAGAGCGTGGACGTACCCGCTTCCCTGCCGACGCCGCCTCACAACAACCAGGAAGAACTACGGTGACGTGTCCCGGCGTCATTCGGGTCGAGTCTGCGTGGTTCTCATTTATCGTTTGGACTTCAGGCTCCGGGACACGTCTCCGCCAGGCAGTCCGGACGGCTACGTGCCGTCCTCGTCCCCCGAGAGCGTGGCGGGCGCAGAAGTCAGCCGGTATCCGGACCTGTCCTTCGTCAAGACGGAGACGCCCTCTCCCTGTCCGTCGCCGCCCATACCCATCATGCCTTGCTCCTGGGGCAAAGGTCGGTCTCTCGGCGCTTCTTTCCGCTTCGGGCCTTTCCCCTTCCGAACGGTTCCTGCCGTTGGCCGTTTCAGGTTCCGCGCTGAAGCGGGTGGTCAAGGCTGAGGCCGACCCACGGGCTCCTCCCTCCTGCTCCGACACGGACCCGGTTACCATCGAGATCACCTTGCAGCCGGCGGCTTCACAGGTAAAGGACTCCTCCCCTTTCAGACGCCACCGGACGGTACCCCGATGACCGGGCTCCCCTTTCAGAATGTTCCGGGCGTAATGGCGGCGGTGGCCAAGCTCCTGCGGGTGCCCGCGTCCATCAGCTACCGGCTAAGCCGCGCCCCTCTGACCGGAGACTCGGCGCCACTTTGTCAGGTGCCTCATAAGCGTGGCAACGCGCTGGCCGGTCCGCTTTTTTTGGCGCGTCTAATCACGGTAATATGAATTTATGTGCGTAGGCTTCGGCAAGCGACGGACAGCAGAGAACGGCGCCATCGGCCGGTCCGTAAACGCACCGGTGACCCGTCGCTTCTGTGTGTGTCTGTGTCGCGTGACTCGCCGAGTCCTCTCTGACACAGGCTCGCGGACGGACTTTCCCCGAGTCTGCGCCGGTCCCGCCGTGTCCAGGCCGCCGTCCTGCGGCTTCTGCAAAGTGCTGTTGGGAAACGGGGTCCGCAAAATCAAACGGGTGGGGGCTGACGCTCGCCTTTTGACAGGAGTCGCGAAAATGCCGGCCACGACGGATGATTTGTGTCGCTTTCAGGAGGCCCGGTCCGGCGTGCTCTTCTGCAGCCCGAACTGCTCCGCCCTCTATTCGTCCGGGCCGAAGAGAGACTGGGTACGACGCGGCGCGTGAGAGGAAGCCCGCGATCGGGCGGCGGCCGACGATGACGCCGTGTTTTTCTGTGTCCCCAGCCGGCGGACGACTCTGCTCGATCACCACCTCGGCACCGCTACGCCAACAACATGTCGTCCATCGCGGTCCACTCGCTCCCGGCGGCTCCTCCGGCCAGGGCGGCGCACTCCTCCCCTCCGCTCCGCTTCCCCTCTGCCTCCAGCGTCACCACAGAGGCCAAACCTCGCACGGACTGCCTCAAGGTGAGGCGGACGACGCGTCCCCGCTCGAGCGGCCGCTTTTCACGTCTGCGCGGTTTCCTCCGGCGATTGACAGGTGAAGCTGAAACTGAAGCCTCACCCCCACACCTTTTCCGAGGGGGATGACCCGCTCGCCGCTCGGCACGGCAAAAGGGCAAAGAGTTCGCGATGGCGGCGCTGGAACGTCAACGTCGCTCTGAGCAGGTGAGGCCCGGCGGGCGACCGCTCGCATGGCGTTTCTGAAACGGTCGGTCTTCGGCGGCGCAGGGGCTCCGTATCGGGCAAGGCCGTCGCCGCGCCCACTGAGGAGGAGGTGGACGTGATGTTGAAGAAGCTGGGGGCGTGTCTACGACCCGACCCCTTTCCGCCGGACCGGCGGAGGTGTTGCTTTTGTCACCAGCAGGGGGACGGAGAAACTGACGGACCCGCCCGACTGCTCAACCTGGACTTGGATTTGTGGGTGAGTGGTCGGCGCGCGCCGGGGGTCCCGTCGCGAGTCACCGTCATCTGCCGGGTTCCCTCAGGTGCACCTGAACTGCGCCCTGTGGTCCAGCGAGGTGTACGAGACTCAAGCGGGCGCGCTGATCAACGTGGAGTTGGCCCTGCGCCGCAGTCTGACTCTGCGCTGCGCCCACTGCCAGCAGACGGGCGCCACCAGCGGCTGCAACCGGCTGCGCTGCCCCAACACCTACCACTTTACCTGCGCGCTCAGAGCGCACTGCACCTTCTTCAAGGTATCCGCGTCCCGCCCGCCCCGAGCCGTGTCGCCCGTGTCGGACCGCCGGAGAACGGGAATTTGCGGGCTTTTCCGTGGCAGGACAAGACCATGCTGTGTCAGCTGCACCGCCCCAGGGCGTGCCCCTCCGGCGCGGCCCCGGGCCAGGCTCCGGAACCCCCGGCGCCGGACCCGTACGACTCGGAGCTGCGTTGCTTCGCCGTCTTCCGCCGCGTGTACGTGCAGCGAGACGAGGCGCGGCAGGTGGCGGCCGTGGTGCAGCGCGGCGAGCGGCGCCACACCTTCCGTGTCGGCGGCCTCCTCTTCGGCGACGTGGGCCGGCTGCTGCCCTGCCAGATGAGCGCCTTCCACGACTCTGCCGCCATCTTCCCCGTGGGTTACCGCGCCGACCGCATCTACTGGAGCATGCGCCGCCACAACGGGTAACGCTCGGTCGCCGTGGAAAATCGGGGTGCTGTTGCGCTGTGTTGAAATTCAGGATTTTCATTTACTCATCACATTGGATAATATATTTTTTTCCCTTTTGCTGGAATTTTGGCATTATTTTGTTGCTTTTAACCCCTAAATCATTGACCGCCGTTGCCGAATCCATTTCAACTGGAAAGGCTGGCATCGCGCGATGATGTTTCCCCGCCACTGACGGCGATAGACCAATTCCGGCCCGGGAGGCCCCGCCCGGTCGAAACTATCTATCGCCTTCAATAGCAGCTAATGAGTTAGCGCTGGAAATTTTCCTTTAAGTTGACCCTTACGTAAGCGAGCGCTGACCTTATGTTGCGCCTTGATCGCCTGACATTTAGACGCTGCAAGTACACGTGCTTCATCGAGGAGCACGAGGCCCGGCCGCTGTTCAAGGTGAAGGTGGTGGAGAAAGGCTACGAAGACCTGGTGCTGACGGCGCCCACGCCCAGAGGTAAGCCGCGTAAGGAGGGCCCGCGCATCGCCGCCCCCGGCTGACCTCCCTTCCCCCGCAGGGGCTTGGGAGAAAATCCTGGACTCTGTGGCTCGTCTGCGTAGCGTCGGCGGCACGCTCAAACTCTTCCCCGACTTCCTGAAAGGAGAAGACTTATTTGGACTCAGCGCTTCAGCCGTCTGCAGGATCGTGGAGTCGGTGCGTACGCCTGCCCGCCCGCTCTGTACCTCTCTGACGCGTGTGCGCACGTGCGTAGTTGCCAGGCGTGGAGGCGTGCGAGCGTTACACCTTCCGCTACGGGCGCAACCCTCTGATGGAGTGGCCGCTGGCCTTCAACCCGTCCGGCTCGGCGCGCTCGGAGCCCAAAGCCGGCCAGGCCAAGAGGTAGCGACGGAAGCGGCGAGCGGGCGCCCGAGCCGCGCCTGACCCCCGCGCTTTTCCCATCAGGCCGTACCCGCTGACCGGCACGGCTCCTCGCTGCCAGGGCTCGGTGGGCTCCATCGTAGGTCCGGTCCCGGGCGTCATCTCTCTGTCGCCGGGAGAGACTGTGGCCGGCGTTCACCAGGGGCGCCACTCCAAGCTGGCGCAGTACCGCCGCATGAAGGCCGACTGGAAGACCAACGTCTACCTGGCGCGCTCGCGCATCCAGGTGAGCTTCCGCTCCGTCCGTCCGTCCGGCCGGCCGGCGGCGGCCGTCTCTTAAGTCGCCCGCGTGCGCCGGCAGGGCCTGGGCTTGTACGCCGCCAGAGACATCGAGAAGTGCACCATGGTCATCGAGTACATCGGCGCCATCATCAGAAGCGAGGTGGCCAACCGGAAGGAGCGACTCTACGAGAGTCAGGTCATTTTCCCGCGGCGGGGGAGGAGAACGTCCGTCCGTCCGTCCGTCTGGAATTTCCCCACGTAACGCTTCTCTCGCGCGCGTAGAACCGAGGCGTCTACATGTTCCGGATCGACAACGACTACGTGATCGACGCCACCATCGCCGGAGGACCCGCCAGGTGCGACCGATCGAGGGTCCGTCTCCGTCGGTGTCTCGCTCACGCCGTCTTTGCCTGTGACGGACAGGTACATCAACCACTCGTGCGCGCCCAATTGCATCACGGAGGTGGTGAGCGTGGAGAAGGAGAACAAGATCATCATCAGCTCGTGTCGACGTATCCAAAGGGGGGAGGAGGTAGGGTCGGGGTTCGGGGGTCCCCCTCGGGCTTGGCTAACCCCGCTTCGTTTCAGCTGTCTTACGACTACAAGTTCGACCTGGAAGACGACCAGCACAAGATTCCGTGCCACTGCGGCGCCTTCAACTGTCGCAAGTGGATGAACTGAAGCGAAAGCGGACAAGAGGCCGGTCCTCTCCTCTGCGTGCCTGTAAATGTGTACAAAGATCAGCAGATGATTTGTGTAAAATAACCTGGCTTTGTTTTTGTATTTATTACTAAATGAATTTATTTTCTAATCACACTGACTGGTGTCGGGTGGCCGGTCGCGGCGCGGGATTTTGAAGGCTTTCCTTTCTTCCCCGTCCTACCATTTTGTCTGTGGCCACCCCCCCCCCCCCTCTGTTCTTGTTGTTTTTTTACTCTGCGGTGTGACGACGACCAGAGGAATTTTGTTTCGGATGTGTAGCCTGATTCAAAACATTTACAGAAAATAAAACTTTTCCAACGACTCGCTGCCTGCGTTGCATTTCTAAACGGGAAAACCAACAATAATCAGTCTCATTTTTGCCAGGTGGAAGAAAATGAGATTTTGTTGAAGTTAAAAAAAAAATCACTGCAGCCTGCGCCAAAAGATGAAAATCTCATTCAAGCTTCAAATCGGCTTCTCGGTCTGTTGCACTTGTCAGCTTTTAACACTCGGCTTTTGGAGTCGTGTCCGTGTGTGTGTAGGGTTGCCGACTGTCCCTTGAAATTGTCCGGTATTCGGAAACCAAAGTACGCTTTCAAGGGAAGCACTTTTATCATCAAACTCCGAAATAGCGTCTTGTTTGTAGACGCGACGGATACCGGTCTGGCGCTTTCTAAGGATTAAGGGCCTATTCTGCATTTTGCCCAGTGAGCTGACGAACAATCACGTTACATCTCATTGGTCAAGGTACTGTGGCTGACGGAAGACGAGTTGGAGATGAAAAGCGTGTTCCAAATGATCATTTGTTCTCGGCGTACTCCATTTTCGCTCATGTTTGCGGGTTCTGTCAAATTCATGTGGAGTGATTGTTTGCCAAAAAAAAAAAAATTCAAAAACGGCCAAACACACAAAGGCTCGGGACCTTAAGCATAAAATTGTACAATTTTATATTTTGCAGGACAGTTTTAATTCCAGTATATTTTGTAATAAAAATACATTGCTGATCATTGTTATTCCATGTGCTTATGAAACTCAAATGGGTACCTAGTTCAGTTTTGAGTAAAATTTAAAAAATCTTTTCACACACAAAAATGATAAAAGGGTGAGGGGTCGGACGTGAGGTGTCCGTTATTCATTTTTTTCAGGGAGTTGGCAACCCTATGTATAAAATACGGAGAATGAAGTCGCATTACGAGACAGTCTTGAAATAACGAAAGTCGTTCCAATACTTCCGGAAGTTGTGTTTGTTAGGCCTGTGTTCACAAAACAGAAAAACAAACTAGAACTTGGCAACGGTTGGCCTAGCGCGAGCGAGTTTTCCCTTTTCTTGTGAAAGGAGCTGGCGGAAGGCCGTCCCCTGTGATTGTCGTGCATTTCCGGCGTGCGGATTTGACGCCTGTTGTTTGTCGACTCGTCGGCCGCCGCCGACCGCCCGTCGGTAAGTCCGTCCGTCGGCGTCATGTCTTTACCTCACCGCCGTTTCGCTGACGAGTTTGCTTGCTCAAGCGGCTAGCTTTCCGCAAGCAGTAAAACGCGTGCGTACGTCAGTCGGTCGGTCAGTCAGTCAGTCACATCATCGAATCGTCTCTCTAACGTCGTCCGTTCGGTTGCCTCAGCATTTTCTAGCAAATTGTCAGGAGCAAACATAACATCTCGGTTCGTTATGTCAATCCCTCCGATGATAAATAGGACAAAGTTTTCTGAATGGACTTTGCTTTACGACTAGCTTTTGCCCGCCCACAAAATCATTTCTAGCGCGCGCGTCTATGTAGAGCAGGGCTGTCCAAACTTTCGATTGGCCTGCGGCAAATGATGAAAATCTCATTCAAATTGGCCCGTGCAAGAAGCTGGCATTCTCTTGCACTTCTCACTTTGAACACTAGATAGAGCTCGCCATTCAAAACACTGCCTCTCCACGTTGTAAGAAGCTGCTGAATTTCACCATTTTCTTTCACATCCAATCAAAAGTATTTATATAGCCCTTTACAAAACCTGAAAGTGCTTTACAACAAAACATGACTCAACATGATAAATAAAAGTATTATACAATGACATTAAGAAACAAAAACAGCTCACCGCAATAGAAGTCCAGCAAATAAACCGATAAAAAAGAAAAACATTCAAAACCCCAAAGCAAATAAAACCAGGCTAGCCTAATAAAAAGACCTAAATCCGTAGTGGTGCGGATTTCAGGGGGAAGGCTATTCCACGGCTGAGGGGCAGCAGCAGCCGCAAAAGATCCTTCTCCCCGCTGTTTGTTTCCACCTCGAAACATGTAAAAGAAGCTGGCCGGTCGAACGAAGAGTCCCGCCACAGTTACGCAAGGTTCAAATTTCCGATAAATAAGATGGAGCCCGGCCATTAATAGAATTCAAAACGAACAGTAAAAGTTTGAAATCAATTCTAAAATGGACTGGAAGCCAGTGGAGCGTTGATAGCGCGGGGGTACGTCTGGGTGTACCTGTTAAAAATCGAGCAGCAGCATTTTGAATAAGTTGAGACGAGAAATGGAGGACTTGGGGAGGAGGCCAACATAAAGTGCATTGCAGTAGTCCGGCCTTGAGCTTATCAATGCGTGAATTGCTTTTTCAAGGTCGTGGCGACTAAGAAAAGGCTTGACTTTGGCCAAGAGACGGAGCTGCTAAAAACTTGCTCTGACAACAGATCAAATCTGCTTTTCAAGGGTTAGCCTGCTGTTGAATATCACTCCGAGATTTTTATCGGGTGTCTTGTCAGCCGGAGCGCCAGAGTTGGGCTCAAGGGCATTCATCGTAGAAGGTGTGCCAAAAGTAATACATTCAGTTTTGCACTCGTTAAGATGTAAGAAGTTTTGTGCGAGCCACTGCTTCACATCGGATCTGCACTCCGTCAATTTAGCGAGAGCGTTTTTTTTTCTTGGGTCTCGGGGGCAGATGAAGCTGCAGGTCATCAGCATGAAAATGAAAAGCGATATGATTATGATATATCCTAAAGGTAGGAGATAAAGCACAAAAAGAACAGGCCCTAAAATAGAGCCTTGCGGTACCCCGCAAGACAGAGAAGTTTGTGAGGAGGAAAATTCCCCAATCGTTACCGAGAATGTTCTATGTTGTAGGTACCATTTCAACCCTTTTAGAGCGTTACCACGGACACCTATGAAACGTTGGAAACGAGATACAAGGACTGTATGGTCGACTGTATGGAATGCTGCTGTGAGCTCTAGTAAAACAAGGATAGCCGGCCGGGTTGCCATTATCCACAGACAGGGCAATGTCGTTATGTACTTTTAACAATGCTGACTCAGTGCGGCGTCTGGACCTGAAGCCTGACTGAAACTTGTCAAGGGGGGAGTTTGCAATTGAATAAAAACAACTTTCTGTAAAACTGAAGAAAGGAAAGACAAGTGGGAGGGAGACGGCTGTAAAATTGCACAGCACAGAGGAGTCCAGATGGGCTTTTTTAAGAAGGGCTCTGACGACAGCCTGTTTGAAGGCAGCTGGGACGGAACCGGAACTGAGAGAGGTATTCATGGGAGACGGCAGACTTGATCCAAGGCAACTAAAGACATCAACTTACAGAAAAGGTCTTCGTTAGTTGTGACTTGAATGTTTTTGCCGTCTGTCGCTGGTTGGATCATTTTCAGCCGTGTCAATAGAAATATTGGAAGATCCTTATTGCTCTGGTTAGGGTTCATCGACCGGAAAGGCTGGCATCGAGTCGCCGGATTTCAGCGCCACGAATGCCTCCGGATAGTCCAATTTGACCGGCAACGGTCGAAATGAAATCGGACGCGAGCCCGCATTATCAAACAAATCCGTTTCAAAACGCCAATTCCATCCTCCGTTTCATAAGTGAAAGTGGAAGGATTTCAAGTGGCGCCCTTTGATCTTCCCTCGGGGAAAATTTGGCCTATTTTTTGGAAATCACAATGGAAAGCCAATGCACACGTGCAAGTATTCCTTGCGTCTATCTCTCCGACATGTGCGCAGCAGTGTGATGTAAAGCGATGCTGCGCGCGCCCCGATGGCTCCGGTGCCGCTGCGTTATTTCTGCCTGGGCTGCGCGGTGACGTCGGCCGCCTGGTCGCTGCTCCTCTTCCTGTATTTCTCGGCCACGGCCGAGCCGGGCCTGGGCAGGACCCCCGTGGGCCCGCCCCGTCGGATCCGGACCCCGGGACGTTCGGCGGAAATGGGTAAGTAAAGGATGGGCTCGCCGGCCCGGCCAGCCGGCCGGCCGGAAGCCATTAAAGCCTTCTCGCAGGCATGATCTTCGACGAGGCGGACCGGGAGCTGCGAGACGCCGGCTACCGTCAACACGCCTTCAACGTGCTGATCTCCAAGCGCATCGGTCCTCACCGGCAGCTGCCCGACACCAGGGACCGGAGGTGGAAACCCCCCGCCCCCCCTGGCCGCCGCCTCATCTGACGCGACATCCTCCCTTCGCAGGTGCGGCGACGAGGCCTACCCGGAGGAGCTCCCGTCCGCCAGCGTGGTCATCTGCTTCTTCAACGAGGCCATCTCCGCCCTCACCAGGACCGTTCACAGCGTCTTGGAGCGGACCCCCGCTCGCCTGCTCCGCGAGATCATCCTGGTGGACGACCGCAGCGAGCTGGGTAAGCCCTAAGGAAGGGAGCGGCGTCGGGTCGCCGTTTCATCGTAGCGCGGCCGGCAATTTTGCCCGGTCTCCGATCTCCTCGGCGAGAAGGAGCTTTCGCTTTCGGTGCCGCCGCCGCGGACTTTGCGCTAAGAGTTCACTCGGCTCGACGCGGGGCCAAAGTCCGTCCGGGCCAAATGTTGTTTTGGCGCGCAGCGGAGCTGAAGGACGAGCTGGACCGCTACGTCAGAGAGCGGCTGCCCGGGAACGTCAAGTTGATCCGGAACCAAAAGAGGGAAGGGCTCATTCGAGGACGCATGATCGGAGCCGAACGCGCCGACGGTGAGTCTTGGCCGCGCGCCCCCAGCTCCCTCTTCCTTCGCCGGCCCTTGACCTGGCGGCGTTTCCTCGGCTCGACGCAGGCGAGGTTCTGGTCTTCCTAGACAGCCACTGCGAGGTCAACCAGGCGTGGCTGCAGCCCCTGTTGGCGGCCGTGCGCGCCGATCGCCGGACGGTGGTCTGTCCCGTCATAGACATCATTTCCGCCGACACGCTGGCCTACTCGCCCTCCCCGGTGGTCCGCGGCGGCTTCAACTGGGGGTTGCACTTCAAGTGGGACCCCGTGCCCGCCGACCAGCTGGCCGGACCCCGGGGCGCCGTCGCCCCCATCAGGTGAGGGGGGCGGCGGAGCCGCGCGCGGGGGCCGGCCGCCGTCTGACCGGGCCCCTCCCGCAGGTCTCCCACCATGGCGGGCGGTCTCTTCGCCATAGACAGAAAGTACTTTGCGGAGCTGGGGACGTACGACGCCGGCATGGACATCTGGGGCGGCGAGAACCTGGAGATCTCCTTCAGGGTGAGCGAACGATATATTCGCGGGACTAAAATGGCACGCCTGCATCACATTCAGTAACCTCAGTCCTAAATGACTGTCCCTCCCAAAGTGACATTTCCAAGTCAAATAGGATTATTTCCCCAAGGCCTCCGCTAACGGACAACTCAGTCGTCGCCATTTCGGCCCGATGCTAGCCGGACAGAGAATCGTCGACTGTCGTGGCCGACGTCTTTAAGGTCTTGTCGCGACGCCAGGAGTAGCGGGCCCATTCGCCGACCGCCGGGTCAGGGTCGCGGAAAGTTTGGCGTGTCAGAATTTCGTCTTCCTTCTATTTGTCGATTGATTTTGAGCAATAGTGTGACTTTGTGACCGGCGTGCGCTTTCCCCAACGCGCTGTCTCTCGTTTTTTTCCCCGGCAGCGTGGGACACCTACGCGTTACCCGTGTGTGCTCTACCCCATGCCCCCTCCCGGTGGCCGAAAAGTGTCATTGCACATAATTGACTTTCCTATATATATAAAAGTTGTAAAGCAAGAAAAAAAACAACAAAAATGAATGAAATAAACAAAATTATTTTTTGGACAGATCATGTGACTAGCACCTTAGACGGTCATTTGCTTTGCATATTATTCCCCCCCCCCCCCCCCCCCCCCACAAAAAAAAATAGGGGAGGGCAATGATTGAAAATATTTTTTTTTTGATCGAAGTAACTTTTTTGGGGATTGAATGATTTAGACTAGGGCTGTCAAAATTATCGCGTTAACGGGCGTTAATTAATTTAAAAAATTAATCACGTTAAAATATTTGACGCAATTAATGCAGATGTCCCGCTCAGACAGATTTAAATGACAGTACAGTGAAACGCTCACTTGTTGTTATGGAGTTTTGCCGCCCTCTGCTGGCGCTTGGGTGTGACTGATTTTATAGGCTTCAGCACCCATGAGCATTGTGTAAGTAATTATTGACATCAACAATGGCGGTCTACTAGTTTATTTTTTGATTGAAAATTTTACAAATTTTATTAAAACGAAAACATTAAGAGGGGTTTTAAAATAACATTTCTATAACTTGTACTAACATTTATTTTTTAAGAACCACAAGTTTTTTTTTTTTTTATCCATGGATCGCTTTAAGAGAATATTAATGCCATCTTGTTGATTTATTGTTAGAATAAAATACAGTACTTATGTACCGTATGTTGAATGTATATATCCGTGTTGTCTTATCTTTTCATTCCAATGATAATTTACATAAAAATATGGCATATTTTATAGATGGTTTGAATTGCGATTAATTACGATTCATTTTTAAGCTGTAATTCACTCGATTAAAAATTGTAATCGTTTGACAGCCCTAATTTAGACACAAATGTCCTACCCATCATATGGCCCAAACACAAAAAGGATTGCTAAAATAGAAAAAAAAAAGAAAAATTAAATGCACATTTTTGAGTCTCAAATATTTTTTCGCATTCAAAAACTTTTTTTCTATGATTGAAATTTTTCCTTTGAAAATATATATATTTTTTGTATGAAGCAGCTTATTTTTGGATTGAATAATAAAGACACAAATGTCCTAGCCAAAATGAGGCGGAAACACAAAATAACATTACTTCAATCTAAAACGTTGCTTCAATCAAACACAAATTTGATTCAATCAAAAACAAAATCAAATAAAAATAGCTTTCAAATGCATTGTTTTTAGTTTTAAATTTAGTTTTGCATTGAAACTCTTTTTTTTGATTGACGTGACTTTTTTTTTCATTGCAAATATATATTTTGATTGAAGCAACTTTTTTTTTTTTTTTTTTTTTGGATGGAATAACGAAGACACAAATCTACCTCCATATGGCTCCGCCCAGGGCATACAATTTTTGACTGAGGTAACTACATTGGCACGACACCGGCGGGCACACCATATTCAATGGATGATGATCTTGGCGAAAAGTATAGCTGTCCTGCCAGAAGCCTGATTTAGAATTCCCCTCAAGAACGATGGGAAACAAAATAACGCTCATTTTTTTTCAACTTATTATTCTAAATATTCTCGTAAGTTCATTTTATTGCTGACACTGTGTTTCAGGGTCATCAACATGTTGTGCCCCCAACCCTGTCCCAAAAGTCAAACTCTGCCTTTGCCCACGCGGACAAAATAAACACTGAAAGCATTTTTTTCCCTGTCTCGTGTATAGCGAATGCCTCCATCCTAGCAAAGCGTACGACCGTCACTATAAGTGACAAAGTGGCCCGACGCCGGACCGTACCTCGACGGGAAGGGGTCCGGTCTAGTAGCGTGACAATCGGTCGGTTTCGAGACGGCGACGCGTTGTCATCTGACGCCGCGAGGGTCGGCGGCGAGCGCGACCCTCAAAAACGGTTTCCGGAAGGCGTAAAAGGGCGCATCTTCTCGCCACCTCAGATTTGGATGTGCGGCGGGCAGCTGCTGATCATCCCGTGTTCCCGCGTGGGTCACATCTTTCGCAAAAGGCGCCCTTACGGCTCACCGGGGGGCCAAGACACCATGGCCCGTAATTCCCTGCGCCTCGCTCACGTCTGGATGGACGATTACAAGGTAGGAAACGCCCGAGCCCGCGCAAAAGCCGGGATGACGCGGCCGCCTCGGCAGGAGCGCTTCTTGTCCCTGCGGCCCGAGCTGCGCCGGCGCGACTTTGGCGACGTCGGCGAGCGTTTGGCGCTGAGGGAACGTCTGCGCTGTCGCTCCTTCCGCTGGTACCTGGACAACGTGTACCCCGAAATGGACAGTAAGCCGCGGGCGCCGGCCTTGCCGGCCGACAAGAAGGCAACGCGACCCCGGGTGCTGTCCCGAGGCCGGGTAAGCGCCGGCCCGCCGAGGCGTCCCGTCCGGCGGTGACGGCCGCTTCCCGTTTCAGCTACGGAACGCGGCCGTCGGGCGGTGTTTGGCGGCGCGGACGCGAGCCGGCCTGAAGGGCGGCGCCGTGGCGCTCGGGCCCTGCGACCCCGCCGACCCCGAACAGGTGAACCCCGTCCGGTCGCTCCGCTCGATCCTTCGCCGTCTCTCACCGCCCGTCTCGCGTTTCCGCCCTCGCAGGAGTGGACGTACGACGAGGAAGGTCAGCTGATCCTGGCCGGCCTGCTCTGTCTGGACGTGTCCGAGGTCCGGACTTCGGACCCTCCCAGGCTCATGAAGTGTCACGGCTCGGGGGGCTCGCAGCAATGGGACTTGGGGGTGAGAAAGTGCTGTTTTTTATCATTATTTTGTCCAAAAACACGTCACAACCGTCATCGATGATCACCCCGAGCCTAATTGACATTGCGCTAGCTAGCCGTCTAGTACAGCTATAGTTCATGCTCGCCGACAGAACTCTCACATAGCGACTACAGAATAGGAAGCCCGATAGCTCGCGTGCTAGCAGAAATCCGACATCATCTGGTGTCTTTTTTTAGCGGTTTGGGCCAAAGCCACTCGGTAGGATCTACTTTCATCATGAAGTGTCCCTTTTTGAAGTCCCCGGCGGGCGGTCGCCTTTCACCGCACCTGACGGCTCCCTCCCTTTCTTTCACCGCAGAAGTCGGCGCGCGTCTACCAGGTGTCGGTGGGTCAGTGTCTGTCGGCCGCGCGGACGCCGAGCGAGGAGGGTCACGTGGCGGTGGCCATATGCGACGCCTCCGAGCCGCAACGCTGGGAGCTGCTGGAGGGCGGGGCGTGATCGAGGATTTTCGTCTCATCTTTTTAAACTCTGGACAACTTTTTTTTTTTTCTTGTAAATAATCGCCACCACGGGCTCAAACGGATGGCTTTTAGAGCCCGGGTGCACAAAGCACGTCGACGAGTTCCATCCATCGCAATCAATAAAGTCTGTCTGTCCGACTTCTTAAAATGTCCATTGACGTTTGCTATACAAGACGTGTGCGCGCGGTCGCCATGACTGCAATCGTTACGGCGTCCCCTTTCTATCTTCTTATTCACGTTCTCTCTCTGCTCGCCGTGCATGCGCTTGTAGTCCATCCATTTATGGTGTGCGGTGGACAACGACCAAACGGATTGAATTTGTCTTCATGTGGCGTTTGTGGAACGTTGCAGAAGCTTGGCTTTCCCAAGTTGATGATGTCATGCCGCAAAGGAAAACTATGGATGAAGATATTGATTAGCGCCTCCGCTCTCCCAATTAAATTAAGTGGGTGAGAGAGAGAGAGAGCGGGGGAGGGGAGGGGCGGGGCGAGGCGAGGTTGGCGAGCCGCTCGCCGTTGCGGAGCGTCGCGTCCACAGTTCCACACCAACAACAAGAAGGAGGCAACCGTGAGCATCGACCTTCTCCCATTTTCCACTTGCAAATGTTTCCCTGAAAGCAAAGCGAGAAGTTGAAGATGAACTTTGAGCTGCTGGCTGTCGTCGCGTTGCTCACGACGGTCCGCGGCGGAAAACTGCTGAGCGGTGAGTTGACGTGCGCCGTCTACGTAACATCATTTACCTCCGACTTTGGGGCTCGATGCTGATGTTGAATGTGCAAAAAAATAGGATGACGCTGCTGCCAAGAAGGGCTGGACAAAGCCGAGCTCATCAACTAATGCAGGAGTGGCCGAAAATCTCATTGAATATGGTCCGCATAAGAAGCTTTCAATCGGCCTGTTGCACTTCTTATCTTTAACTCTAGATGACGCTAGTCCCAAACGGCTCAAGAAGCTGATTCATTGGTTCCAGGACCTTGTTTGTGAATCGAAATGCTCGTATGTCAAGTAGGATATTGGTTCCACAGCCCGAAAACCTACTCTAAATACCGCTGGTACTATTGCCCATAGCAATTACGCAGAGCAAAACAAATACATTATTAATAAAAATGGGAATAATAATAATAATACCTGTAGTGAATGTGGCAGGTGTTTTGCGTAGCGTAACTGAAGGCGCCGCGTGGCCGACGTGCCGGGGAAGATATTTTTTGCTTCCGCTTTTCAGCTGAGGCAGACTGTAGAACGTGTTGCGTTGCACAAGTTGATGGAATAAATGATTTGAAACCTGACGAAGCCGGCGATCGTACCGCAATAATAATTGTCACCTTAACTTATAAAGACTGGCGAACGGAAGTCGGAGAAGTATTGTCGAGACATTTGCCGGACGCGCCCGCCACGCTCATTTTTTCTCTCATTTCTATCTTCAATTCCACAGTAAGCGTCACCTTTTTTTTTTCACCACCTGCAATGACCTTCTTGGAACCTGTGTTGATTTCTCTCACAACCAAATCTGCCGTGCGCCCGTCTGGCGGGAAAACAAACAAACCGCGACGCTGTCATAATTCGTCGTATTTCGAGCGCCAGTCAAATGTTACGTCAAATAGATTGTGTGTCGAAGTGATCGTATGTCGAGGTACCACTGTATTTTCTTTCACATACAAGAAATAATCCAGTGTGATAAATTGGGCAAGGATGAATCCCCCCTCATTGTTTTGCAAACAAAATGTACAGCACACACGTAACCGCACTAAGGACACTTCTGCTTGCTCGAAGTAAGTTAATGATCGATTTGTAAACAAATATATATGGCGGAGAACACTCAGGTTCCGCTCTGAGACCCCCAATTTGGCCAAATTTGAAAATTGTCCTATATGCATGTGTGATACATCATTGGAAAGCTTCAAATCTCAATTTTCTGGGGCAAGAACATTTTTGAACAGGAGGGCATTTAATTCAATTCAATTTTATTTGTATAGCCCTAAATCACAACAGGTTTGCTTTAAAGGGCTTTGCAGAGGCAATATGATACACAGTCAGAAACAGCAAATGAAGTCCACAAAGATGAATAAATGAAGTTTGTGTCCTGGGCATCCCCCAACCGTGGAATCTCCACGTCGGCATGGAAAAACTCCAAGCTCTTTGGGAGAAAATGAGAAGCCTTGGGGAGTACCACAGTCAGAAGAGATCCACTCCCAGGACGGATAGACAGGATGCACCAGGCCTGCTAATGGGAATTAGCAGACGGGGTTACAGTCTGTATAGATGCAGCAGAGTCACCCGAAGGGTAGGGGGAAAGGGGACACACCGAGTGACTAGTGATGAAGAGACTAGTTAACAAGATATTAACTTTGGAAAATAGAAATAAAGTAGGACAAGTGGTAGGTAAGTGAGAAAAGGGAGATAGAACTCAGTGGCTGTACTTACCCCAGCGTGATAGCTTCTAGTGCATTTTAGTCTAATCCTAATCTAATACTGTGAGTCTAATCCGAATTCAACTAGCCTGACCATACATTTGTCGAATAGGAACGTTTTTAATCTCATTTTAAATGTCTCGGCTTCTTTAATATTAGCAGGAAGCTGATTCCATAAAACGGGGGCTTGGTGGCTAAAGGCTCTAGCTCCGACAGTACTTTTAGAAACCCTGGGAACTACCAGTAGACCTGCATTCTGAGAGCGGAGTGTTCCGTTGGGGCGGTATGGAACCAGCGCATCGGTGAGATCAAATGGCCCCAACCCGTTAATGGTCTTAAATGTAAGAAGGAGGATTTTCAATTTAATTCTAAACTCGACTCGAAGCCAGTGAAGGGTCTGGAGCACAGGGGTGATGTGCTCTCTTCTATTAGTTCCTGTTAAAAGTCTGGCTGCTGCGTGTTGGACTAGCTGAAGACCTTTCAGAGTATTTTTAGGGCAAGCTCCAAGTAGGGAGTTACAGTAATCCAATCTCGATGTAACGAACGCGTGAATTCATTTTTCTGCATCGTTTTTAGATCAAATATTTCTAACTATGGCTATGTTGCTCAGGTGAAAAAAGGCCGTTCTGCAGGTTTGTTTAATATGAGCTTTAAATGATAAGTCTGGGTCAAATAGAACTCCTAGGTTTTTAACTGTGGTGCTGGAGGCTACACTTACATTGTCCAGAGTGACTATCTGGGCAGTGAAAGAGTCTCTCACATTTTTCGGGCCTATTAAAAGGACTTCTGTCTTTTCAGGGTGAAGTAGAAGATAGATAGTGCTCATCCAGGTATTTATATCTCGGACACAGGTGCTTAGTTTATCCACTTGCCTGATCTGCTCAGGTTTAATTGATAAATACACTTGTGGGTCGTCAGCGTAACAATGAAAGTTAATGCTATGTTTTCTGATGACATTACCTAGAGGAAGCATATACAGTATGGCGTAAAGAAGATGGGCCCGAGGACCGATCCTTGTGGCACACCATGATGATTGTGTCAAAGGCTGCACTCAGGTCCAACAGGATCGAGACTAATCCAACGTCAACGGCTAGTAACAAGTCATTAGTTACTTTGACTAATGCAGTTTCAGTGCTACGATGAGCTCGAAAGCCAGACTGGAAATGTTCAAGTAAACTATTGTCCTGTAGGTGCTGACAGAGTTGTTTACTTACCACTCTTTCAAGGCCTTTGGAGAGAAAGGGTAGATTAGCGATAGGTCTATAATTGGCCAAGATGTCAGGATCAAGAGTAAGTTTTTTCAAAAGCGGTTTAATAACTGCATATTTACAGGACTGAGGCACGTGGCCAGTAACTAATGAGGTATTTATTATATTTAGGGTCATATCAATAGTTAGAGGCAGGGTTCTCTTTAAAAAGTTTGGTTGGGATCGGGTCGAGGAGGCACGTTGATGGTTTGGAGGACATTATGATTGCAATCACATCGATTTGGTCTACAGTGGTAAAGTTATTTAATATTATAGAGGGGTTTATAGGAGATTCTGAATTTTCAGTCTGCGCTTTATCAGACCTAATATTTTATTTTATTTCTAATAGTTGAGATTTTATTGTTAAAAAAATTTTAAGAACTCATCACAGCTAAGAGTGGGTGGGTTCTACTGAGCTGTGACTGTTTGTCAGCCTTGCGACAGTTCTGAACAGAAACCTGGGATTATTCTCGTTTTCATCTATTAAGGATGAGTAATCTCTGGTTTTAGTCGTACGCAAGGCCTGTTTATATGTCACTAAACTTTGTTTCCAGGCAGAGAGAGTGTGCTCTGTGTTGGAACGGCGCCAAAGTCTTTCTAATTCACGTGCCGA
The DNA here is from genome assembly GCF_030265065.1 of Corythoichthys intestinalis. Taxonomy (NCBI): domain Eukaryota; kingdom Metazoa; phylum Chordata; class Actinopteri; order Syngnathiformes; family Syngnathidae; genus Corythoichthys; species Corythoichthys intestinalis. Next base: position 182,718 of record NC_080414.1, on the reverse strand, counting down.
TTGTTTAAGAGAACGTGTTTCAGCATTATACCAGGGAGAAGCTCGTCTCGGCATGACAAACTTTAATTTGGGGGGAGCGACTACATCGAGAGCACTTCGTAGAGTAAACATGACACTATCAAGAAACTCGCCATTAACAGCGAGGCCAGACATTATTCCTTCATGATCAGATGACATGGAGGCAAATATTGGCTGAATGATCGGTTTATACTCTGAAACAGCCACCACATACAGTAATGTCCTTTTCATCTGAGTTTTAGTCACTAGTGAAGGATTATCTTGAAGTACAAACTGAAAGGTAATTAGAAAATGATCAGACAGTATGGGCTTGTGGGGATGGACACTAACATCACTTATCTCCGTACCGTAGGTTAAAATCAGGTCCAGGGTGTGCTTGTGACTATGAGTTGGTTTATTTACATTTTGAATGAAGCCAGTCCCATCTAGTAGGTCATTAAAAGCCTTACCAAGAGAGTCACCGTCATCACCGACATGTATGGTAAAAACCACTACAATTATAATTTTATCCCAGCCAAGCAAAATACTGGATACAAAGTATAAGAGCGTGATATTACTGCCACGCCTCCTCCTCCTCGGCCCGTGCTTCTAGCTGTGTGGAAAATTCACGTGACTTGGGGGTGTGGATTCTAGTGACGGGATCTGTCGTTCACTTGAGTAAACGAATCCATTCCGGTTCGTTCAGTAAAACGATTCGTTCAAACGAATCGTTCAACGAATCGTTCGCCCCCCTCATCTCCCTCCCCACCCAAATGAATCGTTCGGTTAGTGAACGGGAAGTGACGTTGCCGAACGAATCACCAAAGACCGCTTCGCAGTATAACTGAACGGGAAGTGACATTGCTTGGTCCCTCCCTCTCTTGCACATTGACCACTCGTCGTAGTTTCAGAAATGAGTGACAGGCGATATCATTCTGCTCTCAGAGACAGCCTCGTCTCCCTCCCGCTGCTGCAAAAGCGAGGGAGAACTTCCGCGTCGTCTGTCCTAGTTCTATGGGCTCAAAGTCATGGCTCGTGCTTGCATTTCGAATTAGGACACGGTTAAACATTTTCCTTTTGAGGGGGAAGTCGGGGTTTGGGGTCGGGGGCGCACGGACTTTCTTTAGCATGATCTTGCTCACATATACAATGCTGCTGCTAACAGCCAACGCGGCATGCCTGCTGTCACGAAAATAAAAATAAATCGAAAGTTTAATTTCTCATTATGGAACGGCCAACACATCATATTAACCTCTCGCTCTGTTGTATTTTTGTTTTTTATTATTAAGATGATCGTTTTGAATTTTTGCACTGGTATTAATAAATAAAATAATCCGGTCAGCTCCCCTGTCGTCCCCGCATCTCAGATCGTCAAATGCTGACGAGAAATAATGGTTTGCTTTATGATTTCGCCTTTCTACTCTCATTAGTCTGTTAAGAAAAATGTAGACATATTGCGACATCTCCCGTGTCCGCGCGCTTTGTTTTTGGGGCGCTTGAGTAGCACATGATGGACGGATTGACATAATTTGTCAAACCAACAGACACCCTCTGACACGAAAAAAAAAAAAAAAAAAAACACTCGGAAAAAATTGACATGTATATACAGTTTCATTGCAAATCAGTATTATGGTGATCATACTAAATATTATTTTTTTTCTGTGCACATATGAGGTACATATCGCTGCCATGAAGCCTCCATATAGTGACAGTTCTCTGCCCGCTTCACTGCCGTCACGCGACCGCAGCTCAGGTTTTGCTTGCCTCGCAGCTACGCGTGTTTTAAATTACTGTAAATTTGATAGTATATCGTCATAGGCACAGTCCCGAGTCTGTTGAGAAAAGTAGAACACTAAACCATGCTCGCTAGATTTGTGTGGTGTTTTTGTCTTTTTGAGCAGCATTTGATAGGCTCCACGTTAACAAATATGTGACAAAGTCGTTTCCTTTCATTTTATGACTCGTTCACCGCATAGTCATTACTGGAAAGTCAAGTTAGCAGCAAGCTAGGTCAGGAACCGGAGGACCGAATCACTGAACGGGAAGTGACAAAACTCAGTCTTTCCCCCCTGCCTGCACGCTGGCTGCTTATTGGCCACACGTGGAAATGAGTGACATACGCCATGATTCTGTTTCCGCTCCCTCCCCTGCCCGCGATGAGGCTGGCGTCTGATTGGTCGTGTGCGATGTCAGAAGACGCTGCCGCTTGCTCAACGCCCTCCCACGCAGCGAACAAGCGCCACCAACTTCATAGAACGAATCAGTGCAGATGGTGATTAGTTCGGTCTCGTTCACCCAAACAATTCGTTCAAAAAGAACGAATCGTTCGCGACCGATACAACACTAGTGGATTCATTAAGTCTGACAAAGTCATCCTGCCCAAGCCAAGTTTCAGTCCGGGCCAAAATATGGATATTATACTCCCCAATTCAATCATTAACTAACAGAGATTTGGGTGAGATTCTTTAAAAATCCGCATTTTGTATACTTATTCAGAGTTATTTTATTTTCACAGCTATCAGGGGCTATATGTATTCAATTCTTTGGTCTCCTTCCTATAGTACTATGTTTTCTACTGTTCACTACACGAGGCACGGACACAGTCTCTATCTTCTGTCCTGAATGTTGGATTTGTGACAGCTCGGAAAGAGAAGAGTGATCAAAATGAACAGAGTTGTGTTTTACACTACAACACTGCGCCCGGGCCCCCACTCTGGAGTGTCACTTTGGGAGACTAAGTTTGGCGGCCATGTTTCGAGTTAAGGGAGCAGCACCGTCCCAAGTCGGATGAATGCCGTCTCTGCGAACCAGCCCGGGCTTCCCCCAGAACGCACGCCAATGATCAATAAAGACTATGTCCTTTTCTGGGCACCATCTAGACAACCAGTGGTTAAATGATGAGAACCTAGAGTACATCTCATCATTGACCAAATCAGGCAGAGGACCAGAGAATGTGTCTGCCATCGACTTAGCAAGCTTACACACCGAGGCTACGTTTAATTTAAGAACCTCAGACTGTCTCCGCCGAGCGTCGTTGGCGCCTGCGTGAATTACCGTACGGCGGAACCTCTTCGAAGAGGTTTTTCTTTCAGAAAGGGCATAATTAAAGATGCCATGATTTGAACGAGGTATTATCGCATACTTACCTTGTTTCGATCCAAAAACTCCCTCGAGTGTCAAGACACAGATGTGAATGGCCACCATAGTCTGAGTTTGAGTTTTGGGGCTTGGGGGGGACACACAACACGTTGATGACCCCAAACGCAGTGTCAGCAATAGAATGAACTTACAAGAATATTTATAATAATAAGTTGAAAAGGAGCATTTCTTGTGTCCCATCATTCTTGAGGGGAATTTGAAATCAGGCCGCTTAGGACAGCTATACTTTTTGCCAAGATGGTCATCCATTGAATATACGCCCTTGAATTGTACCCCGCGAGAGCGCTTCTCCTAGTCGACCGAAATACGAAAGACGGGCGCCTTCCGTTTCAACAGGTCAGACGGTGTGCGCGGACGGGGCTTGCTACAAGATGGCGCACTTTCACGACGTGTCCAGCCGCGTCGACTTCCAGGAGGCGGAGCTGGCCTGTCGCGTGGACGGCGGCGCGCTCGTCAGCATACGCACCGCCGCCGAACAAAATCGCATCGAGACGCTGCTGGAGGTAGGAGAAGCGCGTCCGTCCCCGACGTCGCCGCCATCCTCGCCGTTTCGCCGTCGTCTTTCAGGACTTGCGTTCCGGCTCGGGAATCTCGGACGGAGATTTCTGGATCGGTTTGACCCGGACGGAGGGCGAGGAGCGCGACGGCGCTTCCTGTCCGCAACGTTACAGGTGGAGCGACGGCAGCGCGGCGTCCTTCAGGTGAGGCTCCCGCCCGCCCGTCGGCCGCTGGCCTTTTTACCACGGGAAGTGTTTTTGGCACTCAGGAAGTGGTACCCGGACGAGCCCTCGTGCGGCGCCGAGTCCTGCGTGGTCATGTATCACCAGCCGGGGGCGCTTCCCGGAGCGGGCGGGGCTTACCTCTACCGATGGAACGACGACCGCTGCTCCATGAAGCATAATTTCATCTGCAAATATCCGGACGGTCTCTAGAAGCTTCTTCTCGGTCGTGCGCCGCCCCGCGCCTCTCGCTTAACCGCTTTTTGTCTTTGGCAGAAAGCCGTCAGGAGGAGGAGGAGCATGGCGACGGGGGGCGGGGCGCAGGTCGGCGCCCGCCCGCCCGCCAATATCCGCGGACTCGCTCTCGTTTTCATATATATGCTGTATGTGCGCAGATACCGCAGTGCGCGGGGGTCAGGTCACCGTCACTGGAGCTCCAGCTACGCTACTCTATAGTAAGGTTTTTGTACAGAACTTTTTCTTCAATTTAAAAAGTTTTCGTGGTGTGGTGGGTTTTTTGTACAAAAATGTCATGGTCCTTCTTTAAAAAATAAAGCCTTACTGTACAATGTTATTTTTAATGATAAGATATGCTTGATCCTTTTTTCTTCATCAAAATAGCATTATTAACCATGATCATTTTGAAAAAAAGGGTTCAAAGTTTTTTTCAAAGATGCCTTGCTTAAAAAATGATTCTATATAGACTATATTGTATAAAGACGATTTTTTTGAAACAATTTTTTTTTTCCCTTAAAAAAGATGCCTTACTATACATGGTCCTTTTTTATTTCAACATGCTTTACTTTACATGGTCATTTAAAAAAAAAAAAAAGTCCGACTGCACTGTCGCATCCAAAAATGGACTAAAAGAAATAAAATGTACAGAAGGAAAATGACAGCTTTATAAGCCAATTCCTATACCGTGCCTATCCATATTTTACGATCCACATGAAGCATGCAGCAGCTGCCAAAGTTTCCAAAGTGGTCAAAGCGCTCCAAATATGACACAAATAGAACTATAAATTAAAAAATAACACGCGATGCCTACGGAGGCGCAAACAGCACAACAACGTTTGAACGACACTATACATGGTCATTTTTTGTAAAAAGGTGCCTGAATATAAATGGTCATTTTTTTAAAGTTGTCTTACCATTCATGGTTATTAGTAGAGCTGGGAATCTTTGGGCACCTAACGATTCGATTACGATTACGATTCAGATGGTCCGATTCGATTCTAAAACGATTATTGATGCACCCCCCCTTTTTTTATTTATTTATTTATTTATTTATTTAAAATATTTTGTACATTTGTTCCAAAATTGTTCAAAAATACTCTCAGGCTAAACCAAACTACTATTTCAGTATCAAGTTAACATATAGCAGTAAACAAATATACAAAAATAACAGTAAATAAAAAACTCCAGTCCCCATTCTGTATCAGCAGCTTTAAACTACATTCAATTAATTTAATGTTGTGAATCAACCGTTAAAGTTGTTAAAATTGCTCCCGTTAACCCATAATTTCCCTTTTGTCAACTTTCGACATGTGAAAGTTTTAAAACTATTTTAAAGATAGATTCAAGTCAATATTTGACCGATTTAGGAGTATTTTAGATAAAAAGTTAATTAGGTTTGCTTGGAAGGTTCGCTACAACAGCCTTGCAGAGAAGTGTACTGCTTTAAGATGGCGGCCGTTTACTACGTCTGCATCTAGCTTTTTGTAGATGTGCTGCAAACGCTACCGTTGTGCATCTAGTCTTATATAAATGATATCTACCGTAACATTATGTGGATGACGTACTTTTGTAGCAGCTTCAGGTATGTTGTTGTGTTTTTTTATGTCGTGGCACGAGTTGAGCGAGAGCCGTGAGTTGAGCATTGGCATTACCCGAGGGGCCGGGTAATGAGAAGCATGATGTTTAGCTACTCTCGCTCCGTTGCTCATTGACCGCGCGGCGCGCTGAGTGTGTTGTACTTCCGCTTTACTAGGCATATTTCAATAATCGGAATTTGGATGTTTGTGAATCGTTCTCGAATCTTCCACGGCCGAATCGCGAATAATCTAAGAATCGGAAATTTTGCACACCTCTAGTTATTAGTATATATATATATATTACTATACATGGTCATTTTTATAAAAAAAACATGCCTTACCATACATGGACTTTTTTTTTTTTTTTTAAAGGTGCCTTATTATACATGGTCATTATTTAAAAAAAAAAAAAAAAAAAAGATGCCTTACTATACACGGTCCTTTTTTATTTCAACACGCTTTACTTTACATGTTCATTTTAAAAGATGCCCATTTAAACATGGTCATTTTTTTAAAAAGTTGCCTGACTATACATATTTTTTTTCTAACAAAATAGCCTTATTATGCATGGTCTTTTTTTTTTTTTGATGGGAAAAAAAAAAAAATCAGCCCGCTACACTTGTGTCCGGATGCCTTCAACAGAGCAGGCTGGCAGGTAGGGTTGCTCAGCCTGACCTTTGGGCTTAGTGCTTAGCACACTCGCCCGCTGTTTTGGACGGCGCAAGTGCGAGTCCTGACCTGGACGAGGGGGACGGATCGCGTCGTGGTTCCGTGGTTACATGTCATTTTCTAAAAACAAAACCTGACCATACTTCAAAAAAATCTAACAGGGTCCCTCGCGTAATGGAGAGCCCCTATCCAGCTTGATTTCCATGTCTCCCTCTTCCAACACACCTGAATCAAATAATCAGGCTCCTGCCGATCATTTGATTCAAGGAGCACTCTGCCAAAAGTTCTGACATGAGGCGAATTTGACACCCAAAGTACTACCGCGCGCTTTCAACTTGTTTTCTTTTGATGCATGCAGACAGAACATACTAAAAAAATGCCTTCAGAAAATACTTCTATATAGTTAGGACGGTTTAAATACACTACATGATAACTGTGCTTACCAGATCACCACTGCACCACAAGAAAACACAAAGGTTAAAAGTATGAGAGGGAAATACATGCAAAACACATATTTCAGGCAATGAAAAGGTCACAGAGAACTCAATAAAAAACAAAAACTAGCCAGAATTCGCTGCTTTTAACCAACGTGCAGATGTTGAGCATTGTGTAGACGTCTCGCCAAATAATTGCAGAACATCGGACCTCAAGTATACATGGTCTTTTTTCCGCCCATAAAATATGCCTGAATATACATGGTTGGTTTTAAAGTTGGAAAAAAAAAACCTTGCCATTTATTTAACATAGGAAAATTACTTTTACCCCACACAAAAATGCCCTGCATTTTTTTTTTTTTTTTAATTAAACAAACTAATGACAATTTTTTTTGTGTGTGTGATGTGTACGATAGGCAGGCCGCTGCTGTACGTGAGCCTGCCCGCCGTCCCGCTGGTGCTACTGATGGCGGCGGCGGCCGCCACCGGTTGTTGCCGCGCGCTCGGCAGGAGGTAGGGGCAAAAGTTGAGGTCCGCGCCCTCACGCAAACACTCACGGCCCGGCATGCCTCCCTCAGACCGTCGGCGACGCTTTGGATCTCCGAGACGCCCGAAGGCGACGTCGCCCCGACGGGACCCAGCGTCACGTTCCCGCCTCGCTGAGCCCGGCTGATCTTTTCCCACAATCGTCAAAGTAAAATAAAAACAAAAAAACAACTCCATTTGTCACGCTACTTTTTATTGTGTCAGGCACTTGAAATTCATACTGTATGTCGACGTAGGCTGAACAATTGCCATCTTCCTAACCTAAACCTAATTGCCGCCATGTTTTCAAAGCCGCGAATGAGCGGCCATTTCTCCGAGCGGGGGGGTTGGCCCCCCCCCCTCCCAAAAAAAAAGAGGTTAGCCCGTAGCGACGTGGAACCGGCCGGCCGAAAAAGAAGCCCGGCCAGGTCCGGACACGAGTCCGAGTCGATCCGTCGCGGTCAGAGCTTTTTCGGTACCGGTCCGACAAACCCAGGATCGCGATAAAGGTCAGTCGGCGGGCGCGGCGTCCTCGTCGAGGTCGTCGAAGACGAGCGGCGGGTCGTCCTCCCGCGGCGTCTCGTCCACGCCGTGCACGCGTTTCCTGTGCTGCCGCAGGTTGCCCCGCCGATTGAAGCGCGCGGAGCACAGGTCGCAGGCGAAAGGTCGCTCGCCCGTGTGGATGATGACGTGACGCGCCAGCTGCGAGCGGCACTTTTTGTCCTCGCCGCAGACGTGGCACACGAAGTTCTGGGGCGGGCGGGCGCCGTCCAGGTGCACCACGCGCCGGTGACGTTTCAGGTGGCCCGTCCGGCGGAAGCGGCGCGGGCAGAAGTCGCAGGCGTGCGGCCGCTCCTCGCTGTGCACGGCCGCGTGAGTGCTCAACAGCGACGGGAACTTGAACTCTTTGCCGCAGGTGGCGCAAGGGAAGGCCTTGGGGGGCCGCGCCCGCCCCGCCCGCGGCGACGCCGCCCCGCCGCTCTCCCCGGGGTGCACGCGGGAAACGTGCCGCTCGAGGCGAGCCGGGCCCGCAAAGCGGCGCGGGCACCGGCCGCAGCGGAAGGGCTCGTCGGCCGAGTGGAGGCGCAGGTGAGCGGCCAGGAGCGCCTCCGTCTTCAACCGCTTGCCGCACACCTCGCAGGGTGGCGCGCCGCCGTCGACGTGAAGGAGCTTGTGGCGCTCCATCTGGTGGCGGCGGGAGAACTTGCGCCCGCAGACGTCGCAGAGGTGCGGCCGCTCGTCCGTGTGCGTCAGCAGGTGCGCTGCCAACTGCGAGCGGAATTTCAGCTCTTTGCCGCAAAAGTGACACAACAAGGAGCCCGGGCGGCGCGGCGCCCCCTCCGCCTCCCCATCGTCCCCGTGCACCGTGGCCCGGTGGTGCTCCAGGTCGTTAGCGCGCATGTAGGCCTTGGGGCAAAGGTCGCAGCGGTGCGGCTTGATCCCCAGGTGGATGACCTCGTGGGTCCGGAGCGCCGAACGGCAGCGGAAGATTTTGCCGCAGACGTGGCACAGCCACGTCGGGCCGGGGCGCCGTCGCTCGCGCCGGGCCGCGCCCCCCGGGTGCAGCCGGCTCAGGTGGTAGCGCAGGTTGTCCTGCCGATTGAAGCGCAGGTCGCACAGGTGGCAGGCGAAGGGCTTCTGGCCCGTGTGGATAAAGGAGTGGCGCGCCAAGCTGGACTTGTTCTTCATCACCTGACCGCACACGTCGCACACGACGGTCTCCGCCTCCGACTTGACCGCCGTCGCACCTGATGACACAGCGCCAGAGCGGACGTCGGCAAAGATGCCAAAGAGAGTGGCAAAAATGTTCTCCCGACCTCCTGGAGGCACCTCCTCCTCGGACGACGTCGGCGGGTCTTCGCGCCACTTGGGAAGACGACGCGTCCTCCGCGGTCGCGCGCCGGACGGCGAGACGTCCGCGGCCGGGGGCGCCGCCCGCTCCTCGGAGGCGCTTTCCGCGGCCTCTCTCCTGCCGTTCGGAGCGCGGGGTCGAAGCGGCGCGCCGGACGGGCCTGCGAGGGAGAAAGCGGCACGGCGGGTCAGCGGGCGAATCGGGCGGGAACGACGTTCGCGATCGACGTCACCTGCGCGCCTCCGGAGCGGCCGTCTGGACGGCGGATCCGTCTGGACGGCGACGTCGCTTTGACAGCCCGCCTCGACGGCGGCGGCGGCCTCCCACTGGCAGCCCGCCTCTCTCACCGGCGGGCGGGGCTTCTCCGGGCTCCCCGGGGGAGACGCCTCCGCCGCCATGGGACGCGACCTGGGCAAAAAATAACACGACGAAGCTCGTCGTAAACCTAAATACGTCAGCCGGCGTCCTCCGTGCCGCCGGATTTGTCATTTTGGCACCGGTTCGGCCGGCGCGGGAACCGGCGTACGCCGGAATTGTTAGCGCGGCGGTATTCCACGTAGGGCCGCGGTGGGCGCAGGATTTCACTCCGACAAAACAAGACCACCTCTTTTCACCAATCTGGTGTTCTATAAGTGTAATCAGTTGATTGCAATCAGGTGCTGCTTGTGTTAGTAGAAACCTCATTGGTTAAAAGGTCTGCGCGCGATCGGTACGAACAAAAACATGGAGCCGCGGCGGCTCTCGCGGACCGGTTCGGAGACCACTGTGTTAGCGGAAAAACGGATAGAGGGGGATGAAGACGTTTCGATCTGATAAGTCCATTTTTGTAGTATCGAATTTAGTCACGAGACGGGATCCTACTACTCTACTACGGGACTTTTCAGCCACAGTAAATATTGCACTCTGTATAATGACAATAAAGGCTTTCTATTCTACTAAATGTCAACAGAATAGGCTTTCTATTCTATGTCAACTTGAACTACTGCTCTTTTGAAACTACTGACAATAAGAGAGCACAGTATAATATTGGTAAGCATAGCATTTCTTCAGTTTATACAGCATTATTTTCACGGGTCTAAAAATATGGGATTGGAAAAAAGTCGGAGCTTTATAGTGCGCTAGCACACCGCTAATGAATAAACACAGTGGTGTTACAAGCATGTCTTTAGTATGAATCGATGTGGATGTGAATGAAGGCACGTTCGCCACTTGAACGCAGTCAGAGCAAAGCTAAGAGCAGTCTTGAGTGTAAGTGAAGAAAGTTGCCCGGAAACTATTAGCCTGATGCTAACGGTGGCGTGCAAGCACAGGAACAACAGAAAACACCGTCGACACGATCTTTTTTTTTTTTTTTTTTTTTTACCCGAGCGAGTTGCGCAGTCCGATGACGGGTAAGCGGCAGACAAAGGCAATTCCGTGATATCAAACAGGAAATTTGGCCAAACACAAGCCTACGCCGAGCTGCACAAGAATAGCACATTGGCTCTTCTTCGCCCCATTTCTTCTTCGTGCTTCCACTGGAAGACAACACTCCGAGCGAGCGCCCCTTAGTGTCCAGTCCATCACGGGCTTTCAATTGTGTCTGTCATTTTGGAGAGGGATCATTTGTCGATCGCCTCGTTGTCTATGGAACCCCAAAAGGGTCCAAAATCAATCCATAAAAATAACATTTTGAAAGAAATAGGATTTTGATAAATGACAAATTGTGTAATACGACCCTTATATTGTAAAATAAGGTCATATTATCATGAAAAAGATTTAACAAGATAAGCGTTTTTCGCAAGTATTTTTTTAAATGCTGGTAAAATCTTTTTCATGATAATATGACCTTATTTTACAATATAAGGGTCGTATTACACAATTTGTCTGTTATTTATTCCCAAATGTTTACATTTACTTTCATTTGGGGTTCCATATGATGGAGTTTCTAGCTCATCCCAATTCTACACTTGCAGTCAAATACAAAATGGAAGTCAATATAGAAAAACTCAATCAAGAAATAATATCTCTTCCGGGGAAAGGGTTGCCTTAGATTTATTGAAAATGAAAAAAGTCCTTCAAATACAGCAAATACAATACAAATGAAAAACTAGACCTGCAAGGAGGACCGAACGGGCCCTCGCAGTTTGGCGCAACTCGGACGGCACGCAGGTCACCGTGGTGCAGATCGTCCCCCTCTCGTCATCTCGTGCGAACCTCCCTTGCTCCAAACTCGCCTCTTTTTTGGGGGATTAAAAATACATACACACGCCTAGGAGTAAAGAAACCCTACTGAAGAGGGGCCTACAAAAAAGGAGGCGCTACTGAGCTGGGCAGCCATGCCTTTATTCAGAACCAAAATGAATGAATTAAAAAAAGAACAAAGTTATTTCTCATCTTTCCAAATGTGGACCAAGAGTTCAAACGCTGAGCTCGTTCATCACAACAATGGAAACACAACCAAACATGAGGGCATTCGACGAGGCTTACGGGTAAGCCTAAGCGGGCGCGCTCTCAAAAAAACACCAGCTCATCAGGTTAGCGATGATGACACCACGCGGGCGGCATGAGAAACCTTCGCCGAGTTTGCCGACCTTACAAAAATGGAACGAGTCCAATCCGGCGTCTGACGGCGTTCTCGCGTTCGCCGTCAAACGACCCGCTGACGTCGGCGTCTTTTACCGCCCGCGTACACCCGACACCCCTCCGCCGTCCCGCCCCGGCCGCCGCCGACGAAGGAAGTCGTCTCGAGACGGGGGCGAGCCGGCTTTCTTTCCCAGGTCGGAGGAAGCGTCCGTCATCAGAAGTCCTGTCGTATATTTGTCGAAAGGTAAGTGTCCATTTTGACTCCGTTCTTTTCAAATGAAGTGGAAATGTTAAATACGACCACTCGGAAGCGAGAATAAAAAAAATCACCACAATGTTTAAAGGACGTGACAAAGAGGTCCCCTGATCTAAACCCCAAAAAGAGTAAAAACAACTCACTGACCTTTTTCTTAACCTTTTGACGTCGTGCGCAGGTTGCGTCTCTCTCTCTCTCCGGACAAGCGGGCGAAAGCCAAGGAGGGCAACAAAAGGTAGGAACAAAACGGCGACACGGAGTACGGGCGGGAGATCGAAAGCGGGAAGATGTTCACGCGATCCGGGAGCTCGCCCTCTGACAAAAGCGCCGCGGGGTCCCCGCCCGCTAGGCGAAGGTAAAGTCACTTCTATGATGCGTGCGCGGCAACGGCGAAAAGACCGAGACCGCACACCCGACAGGTTGAGTTTCAGCGGGATGTTCCGCTCCGGCTCCGCCTCCAAGGACGCGGAGCGCCACGTCGCCGGCAAACTCTTGGCGCGAAGCAGGACCGCAAAAAACAGAAGTGCGCGGTCAGCTGAAGCGTTTTTTGCCGCCTTTGGACTTTGCACGAGTCCATTTTGCTCTTTTTCCCTCCAGCCTTCAGCTTGTCGTCTCCGCCGCCGGCCGCACCCCCCGCCTTTCGCCTGGAGACGTACGCCGCCGAGCCCAGACGTCTGCGATCTTATTCGTCGCCTCCGGACGCCGGACCGCGCCCGGGGCCTTCGGCCCCGCCTCTTCCTGTCGACGACCAGGTGCGAAAGAACTTAAATAAGAATGTCGGCAAATAAATTCCAAGCGTTTATCATCTCGGGCTTACCCGAGGTATCGCGGGGTAGCCCGTACTCGCCTCCCCGGGCCGCTTCGGAGGTGCTCCCGTGGGGCGGAGCCTGGCCTTCCCGTGACAGTCGTACAACGGTCCCCCGACATGTCAATCGCCCGACCGCAAAGTGTTTCGACCAAATGCCCGAGCCGCCTCGCGGGTCGTCTCCCTTCCTAGGCCGAGGACGCCGAGAGAACGAGCTTCTCGGCCTTCCTCATTGAGCGCGGGCTGGTCGCCGGCCAATCGTAGAGCTGAAGAAGCATCCCCCACGTTTTGGGTTTAGTTTTGACAAAATAAAAAAAATGTCATTCGAAAAGATTTGTTGCGCACCATTAATCTGATCCAATTTGGCCTTTTTCTTATCAATATGGGATTTAGAGTCTGCATGCACAGACCCGGCTGCAGAAAGAACTTACAGGGGGGGCATTACATTTTGGGGGGGGGGGGGGGGGGCACACTTCTTCAACGTAAGTTTAGCCGTAACAGTGGCGTTTTTACCCGTTATATTTTCTGATGATAGTGTCAGTCAGTGAAACTGCAGGAGGTGGCAGCGCTATCCCTTCATGTTGACTTTCGGCCGCGTTTTGGCCTTTGTCATGGCTTGAGTTCGTCTTAAGTTTGTTGAAAAAAAAACACGGATGTCCATTCCAATTTGAATTAGCAACGGAGGAGCCGCTCAATCGCCATTTCTGGAACGGGCGCAATCCCTATCCAATGGCAGTACCCACTGGCTGGCTGCTGTATCTGTGATTGGCTAGAAATTGCCTACATTCGCTGCTCAGATTGGTTGAATTGAATGACGACAGATCAAGATAGGATGATTAGAGCAGTGTTTTTCAACCTTTTCTGAGTCACGGGACGTTTTTACGTTGGAAAAAATCTCCCGGCACACCACACCAAAATGTTCCAAAATTACTTTCTGTACAGTGTATTTAATTATAAAATAATTTCTCAGTATTTATACTTACTCAGTGTGAAACGTTTAGCAATTAGGCTTGAAAAACTATCAGACAGGGGACTTGAGCAACGTCTTTAAGCACATCAGGGCTGGTCGTCTCGCTGACAATGGCTTTGCAGGCAGGTAGTATAGACCCTACCCAGGTGACGTCACAACTCCGCTCTCCTGAATGGTACCGCCCACTTGTCCGTCAAAACATAGTGTTAACCTGTTACGGCTACGTACATTTCTCCTATTTACGGCGTGTTTTTCTGCTCCTTAACATTAATAATCAAAATGGTTAGTTGCACTAACAGAGAAGATGGAAGGAGAGACTTGAAGTTTTACCGTATTCCGAGGGATCCAAAGAGGAGAGCGAAATGGACGGCTGCAATTCGACGTGAAAACTGGGCACCAAAAAAATCACCACAGACTATGTAGTAGTCATTTTATATCCGGTAAGATGCATTTAAGATATACTTAGAGGGTTTTGGGCTGACAAATAACCACAATTAAGATCATTGCGAGGCTAATCGCCGACAACATACGACGTAGTACGACATAGTTTCAAATTCAAGATGTTTGTGACTTCCCTTTCTTCCACCATCTTTATTTTTTGAATAATATTTAGCTGGTACCAAGTGAAAGAAACTGGCCTCGTCTACGGGGCTGACAAATAACCACAATTAAGATCATTGCTAGGCTAATCGCCGACAACATACAGAGTGCTATCGCTAAACCATATAAACATTAAAAGCCTTAACTCCATTGACAAACGACATGAAATACATTAGACTTGACAGTGGATGTTAGCAATAACAAAAGATTTTGAATTGAAAATTTCGTAACTTACCTTTCCAAGCACAAGATAGATTCCTGCCGAATTTTCGTGGACGAGGACCTGTTTCACCCAACCAGCAACGAAGTATTTATAAGCCTCCAAGCTCTTGAAGTTTTTCAAATTTTCGTGGGAATAGGCTGATTTTGTGTGGACAAGATAATTGTAAATATCAGCGTAGCAGATGTCAGGCAGACAGGGCGAAGACAGTGGGTCGAAAAACATGGATTTGGGCATCAAATATGGATCTGGCGACTGTATAGAACGAAGCTTTTCCACATAACGCCTTTTATGCAACACATCCAGTGAGTTTACGGCATCAGAAAGCACCGGGTCTTCCATGAAATGCATTTTAAATTCCTCGATCAATTGGGAAAACAATGCTAATACAGAGACTAAATGACTGACAAGTGGGCGGAACCACACAGCGAGCACGTGGTTTTGTGACGTCGGTGGGTAGGGTATATTAACGTCTCTGCCACAGTTTGGGACTTTTGGGATTTAGCCACAAAGTAACCGGCTTTCAGGGTTTTCTTATTTACCTTTGTAGTTTTTCTCCAAAAAGTTGTCCATTTCTCTGTGTTTTCACGAAGGCGTACAAAATAGTCCGTCGACTTGTTCTGAAGCGACGGGCGTTCATTTGGAGATGACGTCTAAGCTTGTATAATAGCCGCTTGTGTCGCGTTCAAGAACTGCTCGGATTTCTAGCCATCTCCCACCTTGCTGTCCTCGATAATGTGTTGCAAGAAAACAAAGAGGGAGGATTAACGGTCGTCACATATGGATAAAATGGAAAGGACACTTTTGTGTATCTCGACACTTGAGGAGTCAAATAATGAACAGTAGACGTGCTGGGGTCCACATCGTTGCGGAGAGCAAGGTGGCTGATGGCTAGAAATCCGAGCAGCTCTTGAACGCAACACGACTCATCTGCACACAACCGAGAACTTTTTGCCTACTCCTTCCTTCCTACTGCAACTTTGCCCGACGATGTTAAAAAAAAAAAAAGCGACATTGGATCATTTCTTGCGGCACACCTGACTATCTCTCACGGCGGCGGCACAATCGGTTGAAAAACACTGTCATATAGGGTTCATTCTCTCCGTGTGTGTGTGTTTTTTTGTGGAAGATTTTTTTTTTTTTTTTTAATTACACAGTACAGTTTAATCGAGCTAGGGCGGGCCCGGTGTTGTGCCGAAAAATAGCCGCCCCGCGTGAAGTGTCCCCCCTGACGGGAACGCTTATTTATAACGCTTTATTGAGGTGAAAACATCAAATGTTTTCATAGACACATTACAGTAATGGATTTACGACTGTAAAATCTGTTTTAAATAAATAAATTACACAAAATACTAGTACTGTATTTTAGTAACAAATCGTGGACTGGGCCACATAACCATCTTTAAACAGAAAGGTATTAGTTTACAGGTTTTCAAGACCATATCCCAATGACAATCACACAGGTATGACATTTATTAGTTCAAGCAGAGTAAAATAAAACATATTCATGGTACAAGAAAATCGTTTCCATGGCCATCGATTGGTAAGAAAAAGCTGTACGAGTGACGTGTGGGCGGCGCTCAATAATAAAATAAATAAACAAATAAATAAAATAAAATAAACGCTCAAAAAACGTTATAAATAAGCCTTCCCGTCACAGGGGGGACATTTCACGCGGGGCGGCTATTTTTCGGCACAACACCGGCCCCCTAATGCCCGCCCATGCCGCCGGGTCTGATGCGGACCGACATCGAGTTGCTTTTATTGCGAAAATCCCTGTCCGAGAAGCGTCGAGCGTCTCGACCGTCTGCGTGAGCTTGAGCTGACGTCACGCGTACCGCGCCGCGCATCACCAGCGTTTGGCGACCAAACGGGAGAGTGGCGACCTGACCGTCTTCTTTTTATTTGCCCCCCCCCCGCCCACCCTCCTCACTCATGTCGGTCTTTTTCGCTCGGACGCTGGAATGAACCACGACGCTCAGGTGAGTGACGTCATCTACCCTGTCGGGGAAAATGCGTCATAGTGCCTCAGTCGGATCGATTGGTTTGGGATGACGAGCGCGCCGATCGGAGAGTTGTGACGTCATCGCAAAATTCCATTTTGCGCCCTTGGCTGAAGGCGTCGAGCGCGTGAACCTTCTGCCACCTGCTGGAAAAGCACTTGACTGTAGATTGGTCATCAAATCCTCTCCCCCCCCAAGCAATAAAGTGAAAATCCGTAATCCAGCCCTCCCGAGTCAGGTACATCTCAAAAGAAGAAGGTCACGGGCCGTAACACCGATGTGTTCCGCAGGAGGCGGCGGCCCAGTCGCGGCGGCATTCGGCGGAGGAAGACGACGACGGTAAGACTCCCAGTCTCCGGCGGACCCGAGACGGCGTTGACCGAAACCCGGATTTTGTTCACGGGCAGCGAACGGCGACTCGGAGGGGGACGTCTACACGCGTTTCATGAGGTCTCACAAGTGCTACGACATCATCCCCGCCAGCTCCAAGCTGGTCGTCTTTGACACCACGCTGCAGGTCACGCCCACCCGCCTCCGACGGACAGACGACTGTCGCGGACTGACTCCTCGCCGACGCTCGAATGATTACTGTTTGGGTTTGTGACCTAATGTGCGGAAGGTAGGGCGCTAAGCCAGTTACAGACACGAGACGCCGGACCGACAACACGCCGACGGGCGCTCGACGTGACCGACTCGCGGCCGAAAAAGCCTACTTTTTGGCGGTAGCTCGCGGACGACTGACGTGACCGCCGTTGGCGTTGCAGGTGAAGAAAGCCTTCTTTGCGCTGGTGGCCAACGGCGTCCGGGCCGCTCCTCTGTGGGAAAGCAAGAAACAAAGTTTTGTCGGTAATCGCGCTGGCGAACCAGGCCGGGTGCCCCGTGAAGGTGCTTCTTTTTCTTCTCCGTTTCAGGGATGCTGACTATAACGGACTTCATCAACATCTTGACCAGATACTACAAGTCACCCATGGTAGGACGCGCGCACACACACAAGACGAGTCGCGACGCCGATCGTCGACACGTTTTCTTTCAGGTGCAGATTTACGAACTGGAGGAACACAAGATCGAGTCGTGGCGAGGTCGTCTCCTTTTTGTCCGACTCGTCCGCCAGCGGCGGAGAAGGCGCGCCGGCTGAGTCCTTCCCCTTTGTGTTTCTCAGAACTTTACCTGCAGGAGACCTTCAAGCCTCTGGTCCACATCTCACCGGACGCCAGGTACGCCCCGCCCGCCCGCCCGCCCGCTTCGGTCTTAAGGCCGAGTTGACACGTTCGGCCGTCAGCGTCTTCGAGGCGGTGAGCTCGTTGATCCGGAACAAGATCCACCGTCTTCCCGTCATCGACCCGCTGAGCGGCAACGCGCTCTACATCTTGACGCACAAACGGATCCTCAAGTTCCTGCAGCTCTTTGTGAGTGTCCTTCCCCTCGCCGCCCCGCTGCCGGGCGCCGCCGCTAAGTAAGCCGAGCGCCTCCGCGCGCGCCTCAGTTGTGCGAGATGCCCAGGCCCGCCTTTATGAAGAAGACGCTGGAGGAAGTGGGAGTGGGCACTTACGACGACGTGGCCTACATCCACCCGGACACGGACCTCATCACGGCCCTGTCCGTCTTCACGCGCCGTCGCGTCTCGGCCCTGCCCGTCGTCGATCGCCTGGGTAACACCTCTTTGGAGAACTGAAAATCGATGGCCGTGAACCTCATTTGACCTTCTGTCAACTCACTGTAAACGAGGTTAAGACGCAGAAAAGCGGGACTCTCTCTCCGCAAGTGAAGCGCTTCGACAGTAGAACAAAAGGTCAAATGAAGTTCATTCGGAAAGGCCGCTTGGGATCCGTCCTCATCAGCTTTTCACATGTGCGCCCAGGCCAAGTGGTGGACATCTACTCCAAGTTCGACGTGATCGTGAGTAGAGCTCTGGCGGAGTGCCAGCCGGCCGACCGCTCGGGTGACGGTTTTGGCGTCCGTCAGAACCTGGCGGCGGAGAAGACCTACAATGACCTGGACGTGACCGTCACGCAGGCGCTCAGACACCGCTCGCAGTACTTCGAGGGCGTCATGAAGTGCAACAAGACAGAGACTCTGGAGACCATCGTCGACCGCATCGTCAAGGCCGAGGTGAGACCTCCGCCGTCCGCCCGGGCGCTCGGCCTGACCCCGCCGTCCGCAGGTTCACAGGTTGGTGGCGGTGGACGAAGAGTCTCGCATCGTGGGCATCGTGTCCTTGTCGGACATCCTCCAGGCGCTCGTCCTGACCCCGGCCGGTACGCCTCTCCGAGTCGAAGTCCGGGCGGCTCGGCGCTCGTCGATGACTTTTCTCTCTCTCAGGCGCGCTACGGAACGAGCGCTCGACGGACACTCCCGCCGGTTCGGACTCGGCGTCGGAACAGAAAGTCGACCGCGACCCGGAGGATGACCGACGCGACCGGGATCTTAACGCAGAACGGAACGAGCCGGACCGGGAGCCTGACCCCGGTCGAGATAGGGACATCGACCGTGAACCGAAATCTGAAGGGGAACCGGACCGGGTCGGCGAACGCGATCCAGTCGAGGGACGAGACCGCGGTCCAGATGGGGACATTGACCGGGAACGGGATCCCGAATCCGACCGTGACACGGCTCGGGATGGGGACGTTGACCTTGACAAAGAAGAGAAATCGGAGCGGGAGCCCATACGGGACTTTGAGAGGGAAGAGGGCGAGGACGGAGACGAGGACGATGAGCCCAACGATGAAAGCGAGCGGGACGTCGACCGTGAGCACGGCAGCGGTTTGTAAAGTCAGCTATCGTAGCCTACCGGCTCGGCTAGTTGCCGTCACTGCCCGAGTGCGAGTCTCGGCAGTTTGCCAATACCAACGGCGGGCGGGTGGGTGAGGGATGATTTTTGCAAAGAGCCCACTGACTCCGGTGGTCACCTACCGTGGCGAGTCTCGTTCAGTTCTTTGAAGGCACCGTCAATGGAGAACTTGAGTAAAGCCTCATCTTGTTTCTTTCCACATTTCAAAGTTGGTATCGTGACATTTGTGTTTTTTCATCAATAGTAATAATTGACGAAAAGGAAAGTTTGGTTAGGGTTGCATTTGTTTTCTTGACGAATTGCAAACTTGAACGTAATCTGTTCAGTTATCAAGTTTTTTGGTCTCACCTTTAATGATATGGGAATGTACTAGAGACCAACTCCTTTCGATTCAAAGATTGGTCATCCACCTATCCTCGTCAATGACACCGAGAGAACACATTTTTCTGTACACTCGCATCAACTTAAGATTCAGTTTGTCGGTGGCCAATGAGAGGCGTGTCGGCCGGCTAGAGGCGGAGCTCCCGCAGGACTATCTCCTCCAATCGGGCGTAACGCCGCAGCATCTCGTCGTACACCTGACAGACACACACGCTACAATGACCGATTTGGTCTCCGGACCAAAGCGGGGGTTTCAAGCCCGTGTACCTGCTGCGCGCGTGGCTGCGGCGTGGCGGCGAGTCGCGCTTCGGGAGCTTTCCTCATCACGTCAAAGAAAGACTCTCCCGATGGGTCCAATACCCCTGGAAGGACGTCCGGACGCAAACCCGTCGCTCGTCGGAACCACAAAAACACTACCACCTACTAAAGTAGGCGTCGGCTTACCGTGCAGTGCCCTGTATGCGGAACCGAGGCAAGCGGAGTCGGACACGTCCATGGTGTAAACCGGCGCGTTAAACACGTCGCACAAGACCTGACGCGCACACAAATATAAAGAAAAGGGCGGCGCTGGCGACCAGCGTTCGGCTTTCCCGCTCACCTGTAGGATGTCCTTGTTACACGAGGCTCCCCCCGTGGCCAAAATTCGACTTCCTGGAACTGGAGTCGCACGAATGACCGCGCGTTTCTCGGGCCGTTCGCGCGCGCTCATTTTCTTACCGACGGAGTAACCCAGACGTTCGGCGTGGAGCCGCCGTGACAGGAACTGACCCTCCACCAGGGCTCGCACCTCCGCCTCGGCGCTAAGCGACGACACCTGCGGGACGACCAGAGTCTCGAACAAAGAGGACGTCGGGACGAGCGTGCGTCGTACCTCCTCGTCCTCCGCGTCAAAGAGATGAATTCCCACGGCGGGGGGCGTGATCTCCATCACGTCAAAATAAAAGCCTGCGGACGGGACGTGAGAGAGAGCCAGGACGGGTGGTTTACGTCAGCTTACCGATGTAGCCGTCGTTTCCCAGGGGAGTTTGTCTCAAAGCGGCGGAAAAAGTTTCCCACGACGCTCCGGCGCAGCGGTTCCTCAGTCGCTCCCGGGTCAAAGATCCGTTCTTGAAGCTGAGGACGACGCAACACCGGTACGCCTCGCCGGCCTGGACGGCGACGTCAAAAACCTCACCACAACAAGGCCATGAATTGTCGCCAGTCGACGGGATTGATGAAGACGTGACCTTCCGGTGCCGGACGGGCGTGCCGCAGCCACACGAAGACGGTGTCGCTGGTCCCCAGACTCACCTAGCGCGCGGAAGCCGTTAGCTAGATGCGGTAAGGACGCGCGCGTGTGCGCGCGCACTTACGGCCAGGTCTCCCTCCCGGAGTCTCATTCCCGCCAAAGACGCTGTCGGAAAGAGAGGACGCCGTTACCCTCGCCGGCGCGCCGTCGGCCGAGCGGACTCACCCGGGTTGTCCCCGGTGAAGGCCACCACCGAGCATTTGTCCGAGAAACCCAATCTGTTGACCCAGTAGGGCGACACGGCGCCCTGAGGTTGACGGCAATGAGGATTTGCATTTTCTTCTTTTCGTAAGCGTGTATGGCTGGCGGTGAATTAGCAATTAGTGATAACTTTAGTTGACTGAGAGCGCTCACCAGGACTGACGCGGAGGGCAACGGCGCGCCCAGCAGGCGCTCCAGACCGGGACACACGGCCTCCAGGCACACCCGGCTCCACTTTTTGCTCCTGATATCTAGGAGGTTCATCCCAGAAGCTTCAAAGAGCATCCGAGTCAATTCCGGCCATGGCAAAAAAAAAAAAAAAAAAAAAAGCTCCGGCACCCACCGTCGCTGTAGTCGATGGCGGCGTAATCGCCGAGGAAGAGCGACGCCGCGAAGCTGCTGACCAGCGAAATCCTCTGTAAGGGAGGCGGCGACCGAGTCAACTCGAGTCGAGTCAGAGCTTTAAAAAGGTCGGCGGGCACTCCACCTCGGTCTCCCCGAACTCTCGCGGTCGCTCCTCACGCATTTTGCAAATCTGACTCCCTGTGAAACGCTGCACAAACACAAAACCGTCACCCCACGCACGCGCGTGAGCTTTCGGCAGACAGAAGAGCACCTCGTAGGCCCTGGAGCCCGTGATTTCCGCCAACTCGGCGGCGCCCCCCGCCGCCTCTTGCAAGCGCTCGCACTGTCGCCCGCTACTAGAATCCATCCACACGGGGCTGTCGCGCACCGAGAAACAGTCCTGAAACATCGCGTGCCGTCAAAGTCTGACCGACGCGCGTCGGGCCGGACGAACCCGCGCACCCGGAGTTGCCGGCTCAGGCGGTGGTCTCCGCGAAGGCCGCGAAGGGCGAGTCCCGCTCCGTTCTTCCAGTACACGCTGCCGTGTTGCTGAGAAACGGAGAGGTCGTTTCCCACCGCGGCTTTTGACGCGAGCTTGTGAGGAAAGGTCAAAAAGTCACCTGACCGCTGCCGGACAACGCTCGCACCCGGGAGAAGTCGAAGCCCGCTTCCCGCATCTGCTCCAGCAGGAGGTCCAGAGCCTGAAGCGGCGGCGCCGACCTCCGTTATTACCGAGCGTGCGGTTGCCCGCCGGCCGGCCGGCCTCCCCCGTTTTGTACCTTGACCCACATAAGAGCGGGCGACGTCACCGTTAGACCGTCCTCGCCCACGTGGACGCCTCCCTCCGTCCTGCGCCCCGCAATTAAAGTCACGTGATTAGTATCCGCTTCGGGAAGAATGAAAACGATTCCAAAATCGAAAAGGCGACAGCCAATCGGCTCAGCCGACACCCACGCCCGGGCGGCACATTACTTGTCTCTTAAAGGGGCTGCGCTTAGTTACGGACATGACATTATCATTGCTCAATATAGTGTCATGTGTTTGCTAGTATTGCTAATTTGTGAGAATGTTGCTGCTTAACAAAAACTAATAAACACACAACAAAAAATAGATACCTGAAACTCACCTGGAGGAAGTGGAACTGAGTGTGTGTGTGTCGTAGAACATGAATAAGCTCAAGAGTCTCCCTGGTTTGAGTATGGGCACACAAACCTAAAGTCAAATGTCTGTATACTTTACACAAACTTGACATATCCCATTACGCGAACGAGTAACTCCACTGGCGTCTTGCCCCCCTAAAATAATCTCAAGCCCCCCCCCCCCCCCAAATATTACTGTTGTTTTATTTAAAAATGGCATATTCACTATGAAGTTGCCAGAATATTAGTTTAGATCAATAATCATGACACCTGTCATTATTGATTGAAATAGGATCATAGTAAATCTGCCAGTTTCCCCTCACTCCCCATCAGTGTGTACAAATCCAATCCATTCCACTTGTTCATATAGAGAGCGTGCACAACACTAAAAAGCCAGTCCGCGTTTTCCCTGTGACTTGCTCGTACCGGCACTACCTCTGACGCCCACAGTAGAGCGTGAACGATGGATGAAGGCTAGACATAAGAAAGTGAGTATGTATCACTGCTGGGAGTAACAGTTACAGTAGTTAGCTCCGACCCCCGGCTTACAGCAGAGAGTCCCATGTAATTAATAAACCAAATCAAAACCTGGCTTCCGCACGACATGCAATCTCTGCACACGTCTCATCTGTTTTTGTTTTGCGGTTAAAAGTGACATCCCGGCGAATGAAATGCATTGTGAATGTCCAGGTTGTTTATAGAGTGAAGTCTTTTTTTACAACAATCTTTGGGGTGACTTCCTTTGAATCTGGGGCATCAGTTGCGTTTCTCACTTTGGGCACAGAAGAGTAGAGTAGCCGAGCTTATTCACGTACAGTACCGGCCAAAAGTTTGGACACACCTCATACAATGCCACACAAATGAAGGTCCCCACCCCAAATGGCAAGAGTGTGTGTTGAGGTGGTTGCAGCTCAACGTTGCATTCGTAGGAAGAATAGACGGAGAATAAGTTGTCTTTTAGCCAAAACTCGGCGTATTTCATTTCCATTGACATGCGGATACATCCTCTCTCATTGTTGTCTTCGCAGGCAATTCCACAAATCAAAGTCATCAAAGTCAAACAAGAAGAAGTAATAAAAGTAGCACTTTAGACAATTAAGTCCCATCCTGCCATCTTGTGGCGAAAAGTTAATATGTCAATAATAACAAGCAATAGGAACATTATTTCCACATCAACTGAGGACACATTTATGAATACAAAACATTTCCTCCACCATTTCTCTCAACAGTGTGCAAAAAAAGTCATCAGAGCAGGGGGGGGGGGCTACTTTGACAATACTAGAACATTATACGTTTTTAGTTATTTCCATTTCTTTTGTGTGCCAAGTACATCATTCCACACATGTTCATTTCTAGTTTTATTATCTTCAATGAGAATTCAAATCTACATAGTCACGAAAAGAAAGAAGAAAGCGCATGAATGAGTAGGTCTGTCCAAACTTTTGGCCTGTACTGATTGTCATCAATAGACGGTCATAATAAGAATCACTCCACCACCTTTATTGACCTGTAGAAGTCATCGCAGAGGACCAAAGAGGGTGAGCGACCTCTACCGAAAAGGTAAGTAAACGATTAGAAAGTGGAGAAAGCCAGAATGATGATTATATATAGCATACACACACAAGCAAGGAATTAATAAAGTTTATTGAATTGAATATGTGTGTCAAATATTTGGATATCTATTTGTGGGGGTGTATAGGGCAAATTAGCCTGACCCAGATATTATTTCAAGAAATGAATAGTATTTTCCAGGGTTTGAAATGACAATTTAGTGACATGTGCGCCCAAAATGTAATCTCTGCAATTTACAAATATTTGGGAACAATTACTGTGTTTTGAGTGAAAGTCATGGCATCAGCCTCTAGTATTACACATTTATATAAAACGCTACGTTCACTTACACCCTGGTCATCTTCGGGGGCTAAGCCCCCCCCCCCCTAATTCTTAAAAGCTAGTGACGCCCCTGGTAAACTCGTTCAATGCGTGAAAAATGTCCCCAATTTCTTTACATTGAAAAATGGATTGATATAACCCGCTAAATAGCCGGTTAGGAGAACGTGGTAACAAATCGGATAGATTTGAATAGACTACGACCCAAATCCTACATCAACTGCCCTGAATCATCATCGTCATGTACCTGAACTCTGGTAGTTGCGAATCAAAGTGTACTTGGTTCTGATGGATGACATTCAAGTCCCGATCGATGGCGACCACCTTCAGCTTCGCAAACAAGTCAACAAATACTGACGTCATTGGAGTGGAAAAGCGCCGAGGTTCACCCTACGTTTCAAGCAAAAAAATTTGCCGACGACGATTTTCGCCTACTTCCGTTTACCTGCTGCGTGCTGAAGTCGAATCCCAGGTAGACCTCACCTTCTCCCGTCGTCGCCGCCGCCGCCGCCATCTTGCTCGAGTTGCCTCCAAAGGAGGCGTAGTCGAGATTTAAAGGGACAGGCTCGTTTTGTGATTGGACGAATCGTCGCAGCGCGACCAGACGCCCCTCGTCCTCGCCTCGTCGAGGTTTTCAAATAGCAAAGTAGAAAATAACGGACCTTTTCTTGGAAATCATTTATTAGACAAAGCATCCGTTCCGCCGACTTTACAGACACGGTCAAAGAAAGGGGAAACATTTTATTTCACAATCATAACACTTTCGGAACCCCTACAAATGTTACTCAGTCAGGAAGGCACTCGACGACGATCCATCACGTCAGCCGTCCGTCCGTCCGTCCGTCGGATCACAGCTTGGCTTTAGCCTGAAAGAAGCTCATGACGGCGTTGAAGCACTCCTCCGACGTCCAGCGCTCCATCAGACGTTCCACCTCGGCGTCGTTGACGGCGTGGAGCCGCTCCTTCTCCCCCGAGCGGATCAGCCGCTTGGACAGCGCCAGAGACTGCGGGATAAGCCACGTTACGGACGGCCGTAGGAAGGGCCCGGACGGCCGAATCCTTTACGTCGGGAGGTAGCCGGGCGTAGCCCTCCAGGAGGCTCAGGGCTTCGCTGCGGAAGCTTCTGTCGGGGAAGACTCGGGTGACCAGTCCCAGCTGACACGCCTGGGCCGCCGTTAGCTTCTTGTTGAACAGCAACATTTCGTTGGCCTGCGCGCACACCGGCGTCACGCGCCAACGCAGGTGGGAGGGAGCCGGCGTGGCGCCTACCTTGCCGTATCCCATGATGCGAGGGAACGTGTACGACGAGCAGCCTTCCGGACTCTGACCCAGTTGGCTAAAGGGAGTGTGGAAGGTGGCCTGAACACGAGCCAGAGGGTTACGTCGCGTCCGTCACTCGGTAGCGCGTGACGTAGTAGGCGCGCGCTTACGCTTTCGGTAGCGTAGACCAGGTCAAACATGCCCATGACGGTGACCGAGATGCCCACGGCCGGCCCGTTGACCAGCGCCGCCAACGGCTTGGGGAAGTCGATGAAAGCCTTCACGTACCGCCTGTCCGCGGGCGGGGCGGCCGTCATTCGGCGGTCGGGTAAGCGAGCCCTCGGCGCTTTACCTGAGCAGCTCCCCGCCGGCTTTGGCCATTTGCTCCACCCCTCCCTCGGGGATTTTGGTGAAGTTGCTCAGGTCGTTTCCGCTGCAGTAGTAATCCCCGGCGCCTGCGTCGACGGGGACCGTGTGTGCGCTACAATCGACGACCGGCGCAACGGGTCACGACGGATAACGGTTACCGGTAAAGACGGTGATGACCGAGCCGTCTCGGGCCGCTCGTCCTAAAGCGTCGATGATCTCCTCGTACATCTGAAAGACACATCGGGCGAGCGTGACTTTCGAAGCCTCCGAAATTCCCGCCGGAGCGAGGGCGCCCGGCGCTCGCCTGAGTGGTGATGGCGTTCTTCTTGGCCGGTCTGTCGAAGGTGATGGTGGTGATGCCGTTCCGCGAGCTGACCGACAGGCAATCGTACCCGCCGCCGTCGGCGGGCGGGGCCGAGCTTCCGCCTTCCGCCGCCGCCAGGGAGCCGATCAGGTCGCAGTAGCGCCGCCGGGCCTCGCCCTGCTCCCGACCCCCGGCACATTTGACACGTCGGACCGCCGTCCCAAAAGTCTCCCGTTTCAACTCGACAGACCCGACCTGCTCGAGCGATCCCAGAGACTTCCACGAGTCCCACTTGGCTTTGTTGACAAAGTCCAGCATTCCGGGTTTGGGGGCGTCGCACGGACCGCGCGTGGCCTGCCCGCGACAAAACGAGGCGACGTCAGCCAGATGTCGGCCGGCGCGACCGGACGCCCTCGACCTGTTTGAAGAGCGCGTAGATCTGGAGTTTGACGTCATTCCCGGGATCTTTCTTGAGCGAAGAAAGTTTCTTCTTGGCCTCCTCGAACTGCTCCTCGGTGGCACCTGAAGAGAAGCGCGCAAAGACCGGTCGCTGAGGGCGACCGGTCTCGGTTTCGGGAGGCGCGACTCACCCATGGAGAATGTCTTGGTGCTGCTGAAGCTCAGGGCGGGAACGCCGGTCAAACGCCACCATCTGACAAAACATCGACGAACCGTGAACAAAACTAGAAGGTTCTACACAAGGGCGTCGGTTCGCATAGGGACGGTACCAACTTTCCAGGATGCTCCCCACCAACCTTATTTGCATGATATAATCAATTGAGTTATATAGGTCATTTAGATTGTCTTCCCATATGTTGTAAGGATAGAATTGACCCTACCATTATTAAGGGAATTCTTTTCATTAGGTTGAGTCTTACACTTGTGGAATGTGCCGGTCCATTTCCCCCCCTCAAACGCACGTTTCATTTGCCGATGACTTCAACCCCTCCCTCCGCTTTCAAACACAAGACACACACGCAATCACAGCCCTGACACAAATACAACACGCCGCCTCCTTCGCTCCCTTTGAGGACAAGGACTATTCGTTTTTTTTCACCGACAGCAGCCACTCTAAGTCATGTTAAAAGACGTCAATGTTGTGGAGGTGGGGAACACACCTCTATTTTTGCTACTGAAAGTCCGACCTGCATCAGAGCTAGCATAACATTAATCTGTGTGAATTTCCCCAACTCGAGTAGGAAGCCGCTTTATTAGAAATATCCTCCTGTATGTGTTTTCTACTGTTAACTAGAGCTGTCCCGACTAGTCGACGTCATCGATGACGTAAATGCGTCGACGGGCAAAACATACCGTCGACGGGTAATGACGGGTTCAAAAAAATTACACGCGGATAAAGTTACAATAAAGTAGAATGGCGGGCGCTCGCGATGCAAGCGCTTGTTACTGGCACCCCCAAGGGGGCCGCTGTTATTTCAATGTGACCGGCATTGTCAGATTGAGCAAAGAGGAAGAAAGTGGGCGGGCGGGCGAGCGAGAGAGAGAGAGGGAGGGAGCGAGATCGGTGAGTTGGGAACGTGTACGGGTAGCGCGGAGTTCAGTGGCTGCATGCCCCACGTTTTTGTTTTAGTCAATCAAAGTATTCATAAAGAGCCATCCGACGCCGCTCGGTGTTTTTATGCACGCCGCCGCCTTCCCGAGGAGGAAATCGGACGAAGCGACGACAACGAGCCAAGTGAATCGCCGGTTCACTCCTCACTACGGCGAGGAGTTGAAAACACCGCCAATTACCAAAAAGGGCAGAATTGGTGACACGTGAAAGTGGTATTAAGCCAAAAAAGCGGAGCACGATAGCCAGAGCCTGGAATCATTTCAAGGAAAATATGGAGGGCGCCACTGTGTGTACTCTTTGCTAAACTGAGCTCGCATACCACGGTGGCACGTCGGCTATGAACGAACACTTGAAGCGCAATCACCCAAGTATAATTTTCCAGGACAACAAGAAACAACAAGCTAGCGGAGTGTAAGTCCATACAACTTTCTAACGATTTTTTAAAATGGATGTTACCTTTATGTGCGTCGTATCACGTGCCTTTTTAATTTTCATAAAATAATATAATTATATATTTTTTAAAATAATTATTAAATTTATTAGGATCATGGAAGCTCCCACTTGGGGAAAATATAAACATATATCCCGTATATATATATATATATAAAAAATAAAAAAAAATATAATAAAAATATATATGGAAACAGCACTGGCCTGCTTACTCTAATCCATGACTGCACTAATGTTAGTTACTTTACATTATAAAGTATCATTGTGTATACACATATATAGAGCTGGGAATCTTTGGGCACCTAACGATTCGATTACGATTCAGAGGCTCCGATTCGATTCTAAAACGATTATTGATGCACCCCCCTCCTTTTTTTTCTCAAAATGTTTTGTACACGAGTTCCAAAATTGTTCAAAAATACTCTCAGGCTAAACCACACTACTATTTCAGTATCAAGTTGACATATAGCAGTAAACAAATATACAAAAATAACATTAAATAAAAAACTCCAGTCCCCATTCTGTATCAGTAGCTTTAAACTACATTCAATTAATTGAATGTTGTGAATCAACCGTTAAATTTGTTAAAATTGCTCCCGTTATTCCATAATTTCCCTCTTGTCTACTTTCGACATGTGAAAGTTTTAAAACTATTTTAAAGATAGATTCAAGTCAATATTTGACCGATTTAGGAGTATTTTAGATAAAAAGTTAATAAGGTTTGCTTGGAAGGTTCGCTACAACAGCCTTGCAGGGAAGTGTACTGCTTTAAGATGGCGGCCGTTTATAACGCTCGCATCTAGCTTTTTGTAGATGTGCTGCTAACCCTACCAAATCTATATGTTGCATCTAGTCCTATATAAATGATATCCACTGTAACGTTGTAATGGATGCACTTTGTACAGCTTTTCGGCAGCAGTCAGGTATGTTGTTGTATTTTTTTGTCTGGTTGCATGAGTTGAGCGAGAGCCGTGAGTTGAGCATTGGCATTACCCGAGGGGCCGGGTAATGGGATGCATGATGTTTAGCTACTCTCGCTCCGTTCCGTCCCGAAGACAGCGCGGCGCGCTGAGTGTTGTGTACTTCCGCTTAACTTGGCATATTTCAATAATGGGAATTTGGATGTTTGTGAATCGTTCTGGAATCGTCCACGGCCGAATCGCGAATAATCTAAGAATCGGAAATTTTGCACACCTCTACACATATAGTAGTATACTATAAAATGAATACTATATATTTAATTTTTGTTACTGTGAGTATGTGTGCCTCTCATTCAAAATAATCGTGTGTGCCCTCTACTTGATCTATTTTTAGGTTAAAACAAACAAAAGTTGAACAGTTTTTCTCCTCCCCCAAAAATGCGGAATGCACACCAGAAAAAGCATCTGAACTCACACAAAGTATTCTGAAAATGGTTGTCCGGTACATTGCAATTCATTTTAACATTTAGAACAATATCGACAATGACATACCACAAAAAGAGTAAGAATTGTTTTGACTCCTGTTAAAGAGATGAAGTCTCAGTGTTTCCGATTACATTTTTTTTGCACTAGTTCATGCCAGCAGCATTTGACCTCATTGTTTGTGATTTATTATTGATATTTATTTTTACGTTAATAAGCATTTAGGTCTTCCAAAATGTTTTTGGTGAATGAATAAGCTTCAACAAAAATGTCATTATTAAAGTAATTAAAAAAAAAAAAAAGACAAAAAATGATTCGTCAACTCATCGTAAAAATAGTCAGCTGACTAATCGGGAGGAAATGAGTCGTTTGGGACAGCCCTACTGTTGACGTTAATTCAACTGTGAGAAATGTAGTCAACTGAGGTTTACCCCCTTCTCCACAATTTTCATTTATATTTTATTGATGTGGTTTTAAAGCAGACCAAAGGAGCTTTCATTTTTTGTTCAGTTTGTCTGTGCTTGTGGACAAAAGCAATCGTGTTTTACCTGAAGGAAGGCTCCATTTTGATTTATTTTTGTTATTCCCTCACCAAGAGGTTTTTTTCTGTTACATTTCATTTCTTTATTCAAACAGACAATGCTGAGTGGTCTTAAGACAAATGTTTTTTTTGTATTCCTGGATAGTTAAGAGATGACGAACAAGTTTGTATTTAATGTGTATGTTAATATCATTTGAGTTATGTTCAAATATAAATTTGCTCATAAAATCCAGACATTTATTCTGGAAGTTTTCAAAAATGTTTCTTTAGTAGCTTTTGAAAACAAAGGTTTAAATAGAACGGCGTGTCACCCAGACCGATACATATGGCGGAAAAGAAGTTCCGAACTGAGACCCCCAATTTGGCCATCTTTCAAAATTGTACAAAATGCATGTGTGATACATCATTGGAAAGCTTCAAATCTCAACTTTCTGGGGAAGAACATTTTTGAACAGGAGGGCATTTTTTAAAAAAAACTCATTTTTTTAACAGCAAAACCCTATCTGGAGGCGAGAGCACGCGAGAGCAGAATTAAAGGCGCCGTGACTTCAGCGAGATATTATCACGTACTTACCTTGTTTCGATCCAAAAACTCCGTGTAGCATGTAACACTGAGTGCCGAGACGCAGCCATGAATGGCCACAGATGGATTTTTGGGGGGATTTTATGGGTGAAACATGGTCATATAACCAGGGTCGCGATGCAGAAATCGCAGACATCAAGGAGTGGTCGAGATGTTCTTTTTCATATATTTACCCTATCAAAAAATGTTTGTTTTTTCTCCCCATTTTTGTTTTCTTTCGATCGATTACTTATCATCTAACATATCGGACAAATTGCGACAGTAACAAAAAAAATACAATTCCGTGACTTTTTTACAGACGCCATTTTTTAAAATTGTGACATAATTTCTTTAAAAGTTTAAAATATGTGAATGAATAATTGTTTTCAGTCTATTTTTTGAAACGAAATATGAGACATCAATGAATGATTTGAAGCTAAAAACAATAGAGATTTTGATGAATAAATATAATTAATTAATGACCTTCGTTTTATGGCTGGGTTGAAACAAAAGCGGTTGCGCGACGTCTGTAAACGGGGGTTTTCGGGGTAAAATGGACAAAATCAAAATAGTTCGGTGGCTTCATGCGCCAAGAATCTGCTATCAAACACAACAGTTGTTTTGGCTTAAAATACAGCAGTTTCTTTTAAAGACGAGCGCAAGAGCAAAAACTGCTTTTTCAGTCTTGTTCGTGTTTTCCAACCATATGAGAGTTAGTACATATGTATTTTGAATGGATCATTTAGCCTATCAATTGGTTAGGTTGATATTCGTGAGTAATGTAGCCATTTGCCCCGTTCACCCAATCTGTTTGGTCTTATTAATGTCCCGTCCCCAGCAAAAAGTGGACACGCTGTGATATCGTCCCTACCAATGTTCTACACTTGAGCACGCGACATTAGTGTTAGTCAGCTTGCTGGCTAGTTAGCTAGCTGACCCCCGAATGCATTGCGTCCGTCCGTCCGTCCGTCCGTCCTTAAGTCCAACTCGACTGACATTGCAATAATTGGCTTTTTGAGCGTTTTCTTGGCTCTCTCTGGGAAGATAAGGTGAAAGAAAAACTCACCGACGAGCGAGCGCGAGAGCCAAAAACGTCATTTGGAGACCGCAACACCGGCCGTCCGGGAAGCCAGAGACAGGTCAGGACAGACGCCGACTCAATAACCGGAGCGCACAGCGCAGGCGCAGGACGAGCAACGGGGCGTCGTCACTTCCGGGTCACGTCACGTCGCACATATTTTCTTCAGCCCAAACAAGTTAGCTACGTTTTTTGAGATCAAAATCAAAAATAATAGGTCAACTTTGTTCCATCCGTCCGTCGGACTGAGCTTCGTTGGGATGGCGTCACAGAACAAGATGGAAAATCTTCCTCTCCCAACCAACCTTCTGTCTTATTGTGAAAGCGCAGACGGGAAGTCAAAGGAGAGCTTCTTCTTTTTCCCAAAATACTTCCGGTCTTGTGTCTTCTTGTTTTGTCGCTCCGGATTCTGGAAGCCGAAAAAGCAATGAGCGACGAGCACTACTTGGAGCTTTGTGACAATCTGGTTCACTTTGAGAACGCTTCGAGCGTCAACAATGTTTTCTTCGACGAAGCCAACAAGCAGGTCAGCTGACTCGCCTTGCAACTAATGAAAAAAACCAAAAGAAAAAAAAATGGCGCTTTAGCAGGTCACTAAAAGTAGCTTTCCAGGTCTTCGCGGTGCGTTCGGGGGGCGCCACGGGGGTGGTCGTCAAAGGTCCGGACGACAAGAGTTCCGTGGCCTTCAGGTGCGCCTAGCGAGCGCAGAGCTCTCTCTCTCTCGCCACGCCACGCCACGCCCGCCCACCCACACCTCTTTCATTTGTCTGCAGAATGGAGGACAAAGGAGAAGTCAAGTGCATCAAGTTCTCCATAGGGAACAAAATTCTAGCCGTGCAGAGGACCTCCAAGTCGGTGGTGAGTCGCGATTCCCCTTCTTCAAATGAGCAAATCCGATTGGCTTCGGCCTCTTTCTTTCAGGACTTTATCAACTTCATCCCGGACTATCCGCACACGGAGTTCACGCACGAGTGCAAGGTGAGACGGACGCCCTCGCCGACCCTCCCTCCGCTGACCGCTTTCCGCTTCAGATGAAGAACGCCAACCTGTTGGGATTCTGCTGGACCAACTGGAACGAGATCGTCTTTGTCAGCGACCAGGGCCTGGAGTTCTACCAGGTAAGGATTTGGGAAAGCCGTCTCGGATTCTATTCCGGAGAACGCTTCGCTATTCTTGCTTTCAAAGTAGCGTCAAAACACATTTTCAAAACTATTGAAGGAGATGTCGTTTGACCTATTCTGACTATTTTCAGGAACTGACATATTTCCCACGTCAGCGACATTTCTGCTCGTCAAAGGTCGTCGGTTCTCGCGAGCTGACGTGATAGCGCACGTGTAAAACAGATATTTTGCGCGTTGAACGACATTTTCTGCATATGTATGAAGCATTTTGCTTGAAAAAAGAAAGGAACCATTTCTCTAGGGATGTGTCACGTCACCCGACGTAAGTTGTGCCCTTTAAAATCCTTTCCAGATTTCTTTTCACACAACTAATTTAGTTCTGTTGGTTTCAACAACTGCTCATTGCGTACTAAAATAACAGGCTGGCTTTCAGGTGTTCCCAGACAAACGCGTCGTGAAGCTGCTCAAAAGTCACAGCTTCAACGTCAACTGGTACCAGTACTGCCCCGAGGCCGCCGTGGTGCTGCTGTCCACCACCGTGCAGGCCAACGTCTTGCAGCCCTTCGCCTTCCGGGTCAGAACTCCCGCCGCTCGGCTCGGCTCGGCTCGGCTCGGCTTGGCTCGGCCCGGCTAGGCCTATCCCGCTTCTAACTGTGCGCGTGTGTGAACAAGAGCGGGAGCGTGTCCAAGATGTCCAAGTTTGAGATCGAGCTGCCCGTGGTCCCCAAACCGGCAAAACTCAGCCTCTCGGAGAGAGACGTCGCCGTGGCCACCGTGTAAGGCCGCTCTTTGCTTTTCGGGGACGTCCTCTCTTCTGATGAGAATAAATCCAACAGGTACGGACAGCTGTACGTCATGTACCTGAAGCATCACTCCAGGAGCGCCAACAGTCCCGGTGCCGAGGTGGTGCTCTACCACTTGGCCAGGTACGCTCGCCCGCCCGCCCGCCCGCCCGCCCGCCCGCTCAAACGCCACCCCGGGCCACGTCCTATTTCCGCACGTGCAGGGAAGGCGCGTGTAAGAAGACGCACGTGTTGAAATTGAACACCACGGGAAAGTTTGCGCTCAACATCGTGGACAACCTGGTGGTGGTCCATCATCAGAGTTCCCAGGTATGTACGAGCGCCCGTGAAATTCCGACGCCAAGAAGTCACGGCGCGCGCCTTTCAGACTTCCTTGATATTCGACATCAAGTTGAAGGAGTCGGACGGCGCCGTCAGCACGCACCGACCCGTGCTTCCCGCTCGCTCCATCCGGCCGCGTCCCGTCCCGCTCGCCGGTAAGCCGGCGCGCGTCGCCGACCGTCGCGGCGCCATTAAAGAAACGTCTTTGTTCGAAGGTCCGGCGGCGGTCTCGTCCCAAATCCCCGTACCGTGTCAGCTGTGTATCCTTCGCCGGCCGTCTTTTACGCGCGTCCGCCCGCTTCTGTCGTCCGCCTTGACCTCTGCGCAGACTCGTCTTCGTGGAGCGTCTTCCAGCCGGACATCATCATCAGCGCCAGCGAAGGTCTCCTGCGCACGGCGCGGCGTCGGAGCGCGCCCGCCCGGGAACTGACGCGCCGTTTGCCCGACAGGTTACCTGTGGTACCTTCGCGTCAAGTTGGGGCCGACGGTGGACATGCTTCAAGACAAAAGCAAACTGATGGACTTCCTCTTACGCCGCAACGACTGCAAGACGGTCGTCCTGTCCGTCTGCTCTCAGCGTACGTCCGCCCGCCGTCCCGTTCGCTAGCGCGCGTCTTTTTCCGAACGAAACGGGCCGCGGGTGAGCGCGCTCGCCGTTTCCCGCTAATGTGTGCGCGCAGTGGTGGAAGGCGAGCAGAGAGGAAGTCTCCCTGTGGTGGCCGGCGTCTTTGACAAACTCAATCAGGTGTACAAGGACTTTTTGGAGGCGGAGCAAAGCTACACTGCGGTGAGTGAGTGAAGGAGGGAGGGCCCATCTGCCCGCCCGCCATACCCTCTCCTCATTCCGTGTGTGCGCCGGCAGGTCGTGGAGGCGGCGGTCGCACGAGGAGGCGCCGCCGCCGCCGCCACTCACAAACGACCGGTCAGGAGCCAGGCGGTCATCGACCAATCCGACATGTACACCCACGTCTTGTCGGCGTTCACCGAGCGGAAGGTACTCGGAGCTATCGCTCCTCCCTAATCTGCTAGGAGGGATATTTTTGTGTGTGGGGGGGGGGACGGAAGCCAGCCCCAAATTTGCCCGCTCTGCGTGCGCAGGGCGCCTGTCACAAGTCCACCGTCGCCGTGTTGATGGAGTACATCCGCTCGCTCAATCGCTTCCAGATCAACGTGCAGGTCGGTTAGCGGCGCTCGACCCGCCGTACGTAATAAGCGCGGCGCTAGCGAACTGATCCGGCTTCCCTCCGGACGGCAGCATTACTTGTACGAGCTGGTGATCAAGACGCTGGTGCAGCACAACCTCTTCTACGTCTTACATCAGTTTCTGCAGTATCACGTCCTCACCGACTCCAAACCTCTGGTGAGTGCGGTGCACCCGCACGTTCCGAAGGCGGCAAATGCTTCAGATCCTTTTCTTTGAAACAGGCCTGTTTGCTCCTGTCTCTGGAGAGCACCTACCCCCCCGCCCACCAGCTGTCGCTGGACATGTTGAAGGTACGGTCGGCCGCCGCCCGGTTCGGGCCGTCCCGGTAAGCCCGCGCTCCGCTCGCGTTCCGCAGCGCCTGTCGACGGCCAACGACGAGATCGTGGAGGTCCTGCTTTCCAAGCGCCGCGTTCTGGCCGCGCTCAGATTCATCCGCAGCGTGGGTACGTACCGCCGCCGCCGCGTACCACCCTATCGCCGCCGCTAACGGGCGACGGCCGCACAGGCGCCCACGACAACGCGTCGGCCAGGAAGTTTCTGGACGCGGCTCGTCAGACGGGCGACGACATGTTGTTCTTCACGGTCTTCAGGTCCTTCCAGCAGAGGAACCTGCGTCTCCGTGGGAACCCCGCCTTCAACCCCGGTCGGTCAGGTTTTCCCGTCCGCCCGCCCGCTCATCCGTCACGGCGCGCTTCCGTCCGCCCGCAGGCGAGCACTGCGAGGAGCACGCCCTTCACTTCACGCGGCTCTTTGGGGAGCAGGCCCTGATGAAAGCAGCCACCGCCTAGAGCCGCGCCTCCGGTTCCGTCCGGCGGCTTCCGCTCCCCGTCCGTTCGTTCGCCACGTTCCCGTACGACGTTCCGTCCCTTCCCGCGAGCTCAATGCGAGAACGGGAAGGGAGCGGAAGCCCATTCGGCGCGGACGGACGCCAAAGAGATAGACGGCAGGAGGCTGCGTTTACGAGCTTTATTATTTTGCCTTTCATCGACGACTTTTTCCTCGGCGCGAGTGCCGGCCGGCGTGATTGATTGACAGAAAATGTGTTTGCGTCTCAGGAAGCAAAAGAAAAACGGAACCCTGAGAGCAACATTGTCTTTATTTGTGTGTGGAAATCACCAAGCATCTTTGATTAAACATGCAAAGAAAAAAATACTAATCTACAAGTCACCCAAAAGAGAAAAACATCAAATAATAATAAAGTTCACAGTTTGACAGAAAAAATTTGATGATTAAAGCTTTTTTTTTTCTTTCTTGGATGTTGCTATTGCCCGGCCGCGTTGCCTCCGCTCGCTCGCTCGCTCGCTTAACATTCAAACAAGGGGCTGGCAAACGTCCTGGCGAGTGGACAAAGCCGGGCGCCAAATAAATACTTTTCCAAACAACCCACGCACACGGTCGAGCACGCACGCGCACAGTTACACGTTATTGTTTCGGGGGGCGGGGCTAAAGTCACTGGGAAACTAAACTAGGCTCGCCTCCTGTGACAAAAGCAGCTGACGTCAAGCTAGCTAGCTGACGAGCGATATTTGATGATTTTCTCGCCTCATTTAGCTAAAAAGAGTGGATGACCGTCCTACAAGAGTAGGCTACTGTAGTCGTAGTTAGTGTCCAGTCAGAGCGGTGGTCACCGCAATCAAATTTGGAGGAAAATGGAAAAAAAAAAACCCACCCCTCGCCCCCTACCCCCTTAACTAAAGTCAAGTTGTATCCAGTGACACAGGCTAGTGTTTCCTTCCATCCCAGCAAGTTTTTATTCCACTTGCATTTGATTGTCTCTGACGCCATTGAACAAAACGGAAGAAAAGGGAGAATCAAAAGAAAAAATTGCCTCGAAATTTGACGCGTATTGGCTCGAAGTGTCACGGGGTCGATCCACTAATACTTGAGCAGTCTAGCTTTGCGCGCGTCACGCCGTTAGCGTCGCAGTTTTGCTCCAGACGCCATTAGCGTCGGAGGTCGCGTACAAATGGAGCCAATCGAACGACGGATCCTTTCGGAAGGCGTCGGCTCGTCCCGGCAAACTACCGCTCGGCCTTCCCGAGGCGGCTCGGCGCGAAAGCTAACGGGGTGGGAAAACGGCTCGCGTCAAGCTAGCGAGCGGGATGACGGGATCGAGGACGAAAGCTCTCGCGCGCGCCCTAACTAGCGAGAGGCGATTACCTTTGTTCACATACAAACTCAAGACAAAAACAAAAAATCCCTCCCCACACCACGAAATGTCAAAACAAAAAGTCAACCGAGAAGTCCTCGCACGTGACGCGGTGGCATTCGTTCGTCCGCCGTCTTTTCCAGTTACGAGTAGCGTCGGCCTTCCCGATCTCCTCGCTGACGAAACAAAAGTTAAAAAAAAGTCTTAAAGGACGAGTAGTAAGGCACTTATCGAAGGCGGGGTCTCCTCCCCGCCCCGCGCTCAAACCGCGGCCGCCGACGGAGGCTCCGCGTCGGCCGGGGGATCCGGCGGCTCGGGAGGCGCTCCGACCGGACGCTCCGGGTCCGAGACGCGGCCGTCGTCCGAGTCCTTGGCGCTCTCGTTTTCGGAGGGGGGGCGGCCCCCGCCGTCCGAGTCCTTGGCGCTCTCGTTTTCGGAGGGGGGGCGGCCCCCGCCGTCCTCGCCGGCCGTCTTGTTGGCGTGAATGCGTTGGTGGCGGACCAGGCTGTGCTTGAGCGTGAACGTTCGCTCGCACGTGGCGCAGCGATAAGGACGCTCGCCTGAAAAAGAAAGCGCGTCGCGTCAGCGTCCGTGCTAGGCTGGCCACCCGTCCCCTGAAATAAAGAATCTTTCCAAATTGGGAATTACAATGTGCATTCCGTATTCGCCCAATACGGAATATATATAAATAGATACATTTCTCTGCATTTCCGGAGTTTTGGGGAGCTCTATTTTTTTCCTGCCTGTACGGCTTTGGGCACAAGGGGGGGCATCCCTCACAGTGGGGCAAATAAGTATTTAGTCAACCACCAATTGTGCAATTTCTCCTACTTGAAAAGATTAGAGAGGCCTGTAATTGTCAACATGGGTAAACCTCAACCATGAGAAATGGAATGTGGAGAAAAAAAATCACATTGTTTGATTTTTAAAGAATTTATTTCCAAATCAGAGTGGAAAAGAAGTATTTGGTCACCTACAAACAAGATTTCTGTCCGTCAAACAGGGCCAACTTCTAACGAGGTCAAACCTCGAGGTTCAACTCGTTACCTGTATTAATGGCACCTGTTTTAACTCATTATCGGTATAAAAGACACCTGTCCACAACCTCAGTCAGTCACACTCCAAACTCCACTATGGCCAAGACCAAAGAGCTGTCGGAGGACACCAGAGACAAAATGGTAGACCTGCACCAGGCTGGGAAGACTGAATCTGCAATAGATAAAATGCTTGGTGTAAAGAAATCAACCGTGGGAGCAATTATTAGAAAATGGAAGACATACAAGACCACTTATAATCTCCTTCGATCTGGGCCTCCGTGCAAGATCTCACCCGTGGCGTCAAAATGATAACGAGAACGGCGAGCAAAAATCCCAGAACCACACGGAGGGACCTAGTGAATGACCTACAGAGAGCTGGGACCACAGTAACAAAGGCTACTATCG
Source organism: Corythoichthys intestinalis (assembly GCF_030265065.1). NCBI lineage: Eukaryota > Metazoa > Chordata > Actinopteri > Syngnathiformes > Syngnathidae > Corythoichthys > Corythoichthys intestinalis. The sequence goes on along the minus strand of NC_080414.1, from coordinate 143,521 downwards.
TAACACAATGCGCCGCCAGGGACTCCAAGCCTGTCTGCGGTTCGCTAGAGAGCATTTGGATGATCCAGGAGAGGACTGGTCAGATGAAACCAGGAGATCTGCATGGAGGAATGGGCCAAAATACCAGCAACAGTGTGTGAAGAGTTACAGAAAACCTTTGGCCCCCCCTATTGCCAACAAAAGGTACATAACAAAGTATTGAGATGAACTTTTGGTATTGACCAAATACTTATTTTCCACCATGATTTGCAAAAAAAAAAAAAAAAAATCAAACAATGTGATTTTCTGTCCCGCCCATTCTGTCTCTCATGGTTGCATGGGTGAAAGTGGGCCAGAATGGTCAGGAACGCAGTTCCGGTATAAGATTCAGGGCGGGAATGCTGTTCCGGTACACGGTGCTTTGATTCCGAATATGTGACGCCAACTGTCAAAACGCTATGTAAAAAAAAATAAAATAAAATGCTAAGCTGCCACACATGCGTTTCATCTCCAAGAAGAAAACAATCACCAACATCAGATTTACATACACAAGTGTTAATGTAACCCAGCTACACTTAAATGATTAATTAAATTTAGGAAAAAAACAAATAAAGGGTTAATTAAATTTAGAATAAAATAAAATAGCATTAAAATAAATGAAACTGCAACTTGAAAACAAGTTAAATTGAAAATAAAGAAGCACGTAATAAAAGTAAGCCCCTCCCCAAGCTGAGTTTGATGGCTGACAGATAGACAGAAGCCTCATATCACAATAGCCACAAGCAGCTGGAGAGAGAAGAGCATGCTAAACAGAGTGAAAAGGTAGGAAGAAAAACGATTTGATAAAAGAGTTGAAAAAGTGACTAAAACCCAAAATATCCATATCCTACCTAAACAGGGACATCGGCAGAACGCTTGAGAAGTGATCAGAAGCGTGGAAAACGCGTCTATTGAGCTTAAACTGTCTCGGTAAGCAAGCGTTCTACTCGGAGGAGACGAGCTAACGGCTAATGCTAACGATGGTTTTCCTAATCATTAAGTTAAGAATGATAAACGTTATTTTTGGTTTTGAAAGTAATAATTTGTTGTTGTTTTTTTGGGGAAAAGATGCATCTGAAAGTGAAATTGAAAGTTCAATGTTAAGTGAAATGACAATGTTAAAAAAAACATTGTGTGCGTGTGAGATTGTTACAAATTCATGTACAATGTAAATGTACGCTAAATTTATTTGGATATGATTCATCGCTCCAATTGAGATGAGTAAAATACCTGTTTGTAAAAAACTACAACAGGTCAGGTCTTTTTGTGAGACCGGATTAAAGTTTGGCAGATTCCGGAAACGTGATGGCCAGCTTCCCAGCGTGAAAAGACAAAGAAACTTCATCCTTCATGGACTACTCTTCAGCGTGGTAGGACAATACCATCTGACAGGATTCCATACAAACTTTGGAGAAAGAAATACCTTTTACAGGATTAAGGTAAAAAAGTCATCATTAGATATTTGAGTGGAAGACAATTTTGTTTATTATTATTATTTTTTAAACTGTTCTGTTGTTTTGTATTGCACTGTTATTGCTGTGGCACAAAGTAAAAAAAAATAATATTTTTTTTTTTTGCAAACTGCATTATCTGAACTATTCATTCATGGTTACAGCACAACACTTAGCTCTCTAGTCGAATTGGAATCTTCTGATTATTTTAGTGCACTGGTTACATCGGCAACAAGCATAATAAAGTGCTTGTATAGCGTGATCCGTTTCCACCAATATTCATTTTATTCCAAGGACGGCATGGAGGTTTACCCCAGCTGCTGCTGTTATCCGAGTCTGACGATGACGTCAACGTGCGAATGCGCGCAGCAAAGCAAAACGGATGGACTCATTTATCCGTTCAATTGGCTGACACGCTGACATGTGATCAGCAGAGATAGTTAGCTCTGATTGGTTCAAATGTGCATGTTTTCTGGAACAGCAAAAGAAAAAAAAAAGTTGTCGAATTGATGCGACAAAAAAGGCAACGCAACATCAAATATATCAAATCTTTAAGTAAGAGCAACGAAAGAGGTGAGGTATCATATTTAGTTTTATTTGCTCTGATGGGGAGGTTCAGAACATCTTAGCTGTTAATGTGCACTTCGGACTTATATTTGTTCCTTTATGTTCTTATTCATTTCCTTATGATTTAAAAAAGTCAATGTTTGCGCGATCTTCAAAATATATTCCATTTCACTCTGCATGATATGTCATTTGTACTTATTTTTCTGAATGTATAATACTTATGTCTTTGTTATTAAAAAAAAAAAAAGTAAATGTTTACATGAACTTCAATTTTAATTTACATCCTATGTTCTTAAGTAGTTAAAATTGAACTTTTAAAAATGAGGAGATGGAGGTTAGAATTAGGTAACCCTATTGCTGTTTTTATTTTGGAAATCATTGAAAAAATACAATTTTGAATGAAAATCACTTTTTGTATGTGTTATAGAAATAACTGTGCTAAAAGACTTTTCTTTGCATTTTAGTAGTTTAAGAGGTCCCCCCCCCCCAATGAAAATAAATAAATTAAAAAAAAAAAAATATCTGGCTCCGTGGCGACCTTCATGTCAGCGAGAAATTTTAGCCACCCCTGCATGGTTGAGGTTTACCCATGTTGACAATTCCAGGCCTCTCTAATATTTTCAAGCGGGAGAATTTGCACAATTGGTTGTTGACTAAATACTTTTTTGCCCCACTGCATTTCAATTTCAGAAAGGTGGCGACCATTGTCCGCGCGCTTCTGTTTGCCACATACCTGTGTGCGACCTCATGTGTCTGGTCAGGTCCTGCAGCGACCAGAATCGTTTGGCGCAAACGGCGCAGGTCTTCTTTTTACGTTTGTCCGCCACGGCGCCGTCGGCCACTTCGCCGCCCTCCGGGCTCTTGGCTTCCTCGTCGCCCTCCGGGCTCTTGGCTTCCTCGTCGCTGCGCTCGTCCTTCTCGTCTTCGTCGTCGTCGTCGTCGTCGCTCTCCGGGGCGTCGCCGCGCTCCTCCGCCTCGTCCGGGCCCGTCTCCGGCTCCTCCTCGGCGCCGTCGTCGTCGATCTCCCGGGGCGCCGCCTCTTTCCCCTCGGACGCCTCCTCCCGGCTCAGGTGCGCCTTCTCGTGGCGGGCCAGCGTCGTGGCGTAGCGGAAAGTTTTGCGGCACGCGCCGCAGACGTGCTTTCGGTCCGAGGGGCCGTCGGGGGCCTCCGTCGACGGGGCGGCGCCGGCCGAGTCGGACAGCTTGAAGTCGATCAGCTTGGAGCCAAAGTTCAAATCCAAACTTTTGTCGCTCTGACAGTCGTCGTCGTCGCGCTTCAGAAAACAAACAAGGGAAGAGTTAACGCAAGAGGACAAAACACCGCCGGCGGGCGCGCTCACCTCGGCGGCGGGCGGCGCGGGCCGGGCCGTTTCTCGGGAGGCGTCCGCCGCTCTCTGCCGGGGCTGGAGCTCGCACGTCGGGGCGGGACCCGACACGTCTGCGCACACAAAACACGGCGGGCGGTTCAACGCGACGGCCCGGGTCGGCGTACGCGGGCGGGCGGGCGGTGTCTCACTCGGGCCGGGCGGCGCGGGTTCCTCCGCCTTCTGCTCTGGGGGCGCGTCTCGGAGGGGGGCCGGATGGCCCGCGGGCGACCGCTCGTCGACCGGCTGCTCCGCGTCCGACTGGCTCCCTGTAGGACGGGGGACAAAAGGGACTCCTTTTTGAGCGCGGAGGCTCTCGGCCCGGAACGTCACGCGATCGGCGACGAAGGGCCCACCCGCGCTCTCGGGCGAGCCGTCGTCGCTTTCTTTCTTGGCCGTTACGCCGTTGCGTCTCAGCGTGCGGTTGGTGACGCCGTGCTTCCTGAGAAGGTGGCGCTCGCAGTTGGACTTGGTGGAGAAGAAGGCGTCGCAGCGAGGGCACGGGAAGGGCTTCTGACCTGAGGACGGGAAAGATGGACGCGGCGCGCCGTTAGTCCGGGCGGCGCGGCCGACTCCGTCCGTCGGTCGCCTACCGGTGTGCGTGAGCATGTGCCTCTGCAGCGAGCTGGCCCACGGGAAGACGCGAGGACAAAAGGGACAGGTCATCTTCTGGACAGAGTTGGAGTAGGCGTTCTTCTTGCCTTTGGACTGCGGAAGCGGCGCCGCCGTCTTGGCGCGCTCTTTCGGCACCGCCTCCTTGTCCGCGCCGCCGCCCGCTCGGTGGCCGTCTGCACGCAAAAACACACTCGACTCTGGAAAGGTCCCGTCTACTCCAAACCGCTCCGATTCCCGCCAAGAAGCAAAACTCACGAAAAACTCCTTCATTTTCCGTGCCGCTTTTCCTCACGAGGGTCACGGAGGTGCTGGAGCCTATCCCAGCTAACTACCGGCAGTAGGCGGGGTACACCCTGAACTGGTTGCCAGCCAATCGCAGGGCACAAGGAGACATACAACCACTCACGCACACACTCATACCTACGGTCAATTTAGAGTGTTCAATCAGCCTACCGTGCATGTTTTTGGGATGTGGGAGGAAACCGGAGAAAACCCACGCAAGCACGGGGAGAACATGCAAACTCCACACAGGAAGGCCCAAGCCCGGGATTGAGAAAACCCTCACGAAAAACTATCGGTCAAAAGAATTTTTTGTATGACCGGAAAGAATCCGGCAACGGCGCCAGACTAGGGGTGGGCAAACTATTGCGCAAAGTGCCGCGGCGGGTGCTGCGCGTTTTGGGTTAGGGTTAGGGTCGTCGCGAGGCCGGCCTTTCGCCGATCCGGTGTCGATTGCGGTCGGGCGCTTTCCGCCGAAACCTCATCGGTTTATTCGTCTGCGCCGAATCCGTCGGAACAAAGACCGCGACCCGTGGCGGCCCTTTAGACCGGTCGGCCCGCCCCCGCGCTAGACATTTCGCGGTTTCAACCGTATCGGAAATCTGACCTCCGGCGGCGCTTTCTGACGCGACGTCTTCGGTCTGCAGGAAGTCGGTGAACTTGTTGGCGTCGGTGGTGGCCAGCATCTTCTCCACGCTGGCAAACTCGCCGCTGGACTCCAAGTCCACGCCGCCGCCCAGGACGGGAAGGACGTCGTGAGCGCTCTTCTTCCTGTTCTTCTTCCTGAACCCGCAGAGGAAGCAGTCAGTCTAACAACAACGTCGTTACGGCGTCCAAAGATAATTCTCGTTAAAGTCGTCACCTGGCGGTGTCGTCGGCGGGCGTCTCCGGGACGGCGGTGACGCCCGGCGGGGCCGAGGGCGACCGGGTCGCCGGCTGACGGTCGGTCTCCGCCGCCTCTCTTTTCAGCAGGTCGGGGGCGGCGGACACGGAGTGAATGATCTGGGCGATGGAGGCCAGAGGGGGCAGCTCCTTAACGGAGGTGGGTTTAGGCAGGAGGGGCTTGAGGCGCTGGGGGCGGGGCGAGGGGCCCGGCGGAAGGCCCGCGGGTAAGCGGACGGCCCCGAGAGGCGACGCGGCCGCCGGCTTGTCTCGGCGTTGGGGAGCGGCGCCGTTTTGCTCCGCGAAAAGCCGGCGCCTCTCGGCCTCCTCCCGCCAGAGACGCTTGCCGGGAACGGACAGGTCCACGGGCTGGTCTGAGGAGGGGAGCTCGGAGACTGGGGACGCGCCCTCCGCTTTGACTGCCGTCAAAGCGCCTCGGCCCTTAGCCGAGAAGTCCAGGGGCTGGTCGGGATCCCGCCCGTAGTCCTCCGTCTTGACGGGGCCGAGCGCGGGGAGGCGAGCGGCGGTGGCGGCGATGTGCTCCTCGATCTCGCGCTCCTGGACCTCCGGGTGCTGCTTGAGGAGGTGGTGGATGCAGTTGCGCTTGGCCAGGAAGGCGGCGCCGCAGCGGCGACACTCGAAGGGTTTCCGTCGGCAGCCGTTGTGCGTGCGCAAGTGGATCTGCAGGGCCCGGTACGTCTTCAGGTCCTCTCCGCAGAATCGGCAGGCCGCGTCGGCGCCGCCTCGCCCCGCGCGGGCGTCGATCGAAGAGACGCCGGGCTCGGCGGAGAAGACGCACTTGATGTGTTTCTCGATGTCCTTCCTGGACGTCTTGCCGTGTTTCTTCCTGAGGTGGCGCTCGCAGTTGGCCTTGACGGTGAAGGGGTAGTGGCAGACGCGGCAAATGTAGGGGCGCTCGCCGCTGTGGGTGCGCAGGTGGCGGATCAGCGTGGCCTTGTCGGGCGCTACGTAATCGCAGATGTTGCACTGGTGAGGCAGGATGCCCAAATGGAAGCGCATGTGAGCCTGCAGGACGCCCGAAAAGGAGAAGACCTGGTCGCAGAAGCGGCACGGGAAGCGGCCCTCGGCCTCGCCCGCCGCCCTCTTTCTGCCCTCCTCGCGAGTCGCGGCCGCGGCGGCCGGCGGCGAGTCCGAGGGGAGGCGGCGGCCGTCCGCCAAAGACGGAGGCCGCGTCTCGAAGAGGGCGGGGCCGGGCGGCGGTAACCCGGGGCCGACGTGGCCCAGCGAGGCCCGCTGCGAACTTCGCAGGGGCGGCGGCGTGCCCGGCGTCAGATCCGAGCGAGGCGTCGGAGGGGGCTCGGCCTCGGTCGGCGCCGCCTTGAGACCTGCGCCCCCCAAAAAATACTTTCAGAAAAGAAAGCCGGAAAACGACGCGATCGCGCGGCGCTCGAGACCTACCCGGAAAGCCCGGCCCGGTTTGATCGGTCGCGGCGGCGGCCGCTTTGAGGACGCGGCGGACGTCGGCCGGCTCCAGCACGCCGGCCGCTTCGCCCGGCTTGACGGCGCTCCCGCCGCCGGCGGTAGCGGCGCCGCCGCCGTCCGGCTGCAGCGGGAAGCCCGCCTGGAAGGGCTGCAGAGACAGCAGACCCAGGGCGTCCCTTTGGGACAGACCCTGCAGGGTACACGTCCGATCCGGCGGGGTGCCGCCCGGGGCCGCCGGACCGCCCGTGCCCGCCGGTAGGAAGGCGGGCTCCTGGGGGAGGCTGCAGCTCAGGGGCTCCACGTGGATGACCTTGATGCTGTCCAGGTGCGCTTGGTGGATCTCGTCCTCCGTGGGGGGGCGCTTCACCTGGAGGGTGTCCCAAAGAAAAAAAAGACGTCAAGCCGGCACCCGTCCGCCGTCGCCCGCCACCGCTCAGGCTCGACGTCGAGACCGTTACCTTGGAAACGTGTCGGAGTCCTAGCGCCTCCATGAAGTGATCCCGCGGGGAAAGCGGGGCGTCCCGAGAGACGCCGTCATGGGCGTCGCTAACCGCCGGCGAGTGTCCGTGGCTCTTGTGGAGGTCCAGAGCCGAGCGCAGCGGGAAGGCCTTGTCGCAGCGCTCGCACACGAAGCGGTGAAACTTGCCGACGCAGCGCCGGAGATTGGTCTCGCACCACACCTGAGCGGCACCACTCGCTCACGACTCAAGTCGGGGACGGCTCCCCGTCCCCGGGGGCGGGGCCCGGCTTACCTGGGCGATGCGAGCAAATTTCTTGCAGGAGAAGTCGATGAAGGCCAAGTCGTTGAAGCCGGCGGGGATGGACGGATTGCTCTGGATGAACGGTCGCCCGCCGGGGTCTCGGGGCAGGAGCTTGTGGACCCCCGCGTTGTGACGCAACAAACCGCGGTGGGTCCGGAAGGAAAGGCAGCACAGGTCGCACCTGCCCGCCCAAAGGACAAGCGCTGTCGACGCCTGACGGAAGCGAGGGCGCGCGCGAACGTACCTGAGCGTGGTGTCCGGGTGCGTGTCCATGTGCGTGTCCAGCTCCGGTCTACCGACGCAGGTCTTGAAGCAGATGGGACAAGGGAGCGCGACGTCGTCCCCCGGCGGCGGCGCCGCGGACGCCGGCGGCGGTACCGCCGCTTCCTCTGGAGGAGATTCCTCCGTCACCTGCGCGACGTGGCCTTTGTCATCGAGCTCCGCCGCGGACGGACGCCGACCGACCGGGCTCACCTTCTTGGCCGGGGGCTCCTCGGCGCCCTCGTCCTCCTGGCCCTGTCGCCTCTTGACGGACGGTCGACGTCGCTTGGTGGGCGACGGCGGGCTTACGGGCAGGAGACCGCTGGCCGGGTCTTTCTCGTGAATCTTCATGTGTCTGAGAGCGTAACCGCAAGTAAGTTACTCCAAGAGGCCCAAAGTGAAACAATGATGCCATTTTTCTAGAGGTGGCAATCTTTTGGCACCTAACGATTCGATTACGATTCAGAGGCTCGATTCGATTATAAATTGATTATTGATGTTATCTATCCCGTGCCTCAAATGTTTTGTACATTAGTTTCAAAACTGTTCAAAAATCCTCTCTAAACCAAACTACCCGGTAATATTTCAGTATCATGTTAACAGTTTAAAACAGTAAATAAAATACTCATGTCCCATTCCGTATCAGCAGCTTTAAACTATAATTCCATTCATTTAATGATGTGCATCAACCGTTAAAGTTGTTAAAATTCTCCCGTTATTCCATGATTTCCCTTCCGTCTACTTTCAAAGTTTTAAAACTGTTTCATCATTTAAATTTAGATTTAGGAGTATTTTAGATAAAAAGTTAATTAGGTTCGCTACAACAGAGCCTTCTAGAGAGGTCTACTGCTTTAAGATGGCGGCTGTTAACAACGCGGCAACTACTAAACGGCAAGTCTGTCATTTTGCATCTACTTCTTTTTACATGTTCTGCCGGCACCGTCGTCTGTCATTTTGCATCTAGTTCTACAAATATGTGATATCTACTATAGCCGTATGTTTGTAGCAACTACCAACTGGGTGTTGTTTGAAGCAGCTGTCGGCCGCAGTCAGGTATTATTGTTTTTTTTTATCTAGCGACATGATATTTACTCTTGGTCTGTTCCTCATTGCATCCCGAAGACTGCGCTGACTGTGTTTTAGGTCCGCTTTACCTGGTATAATTCAATCATCGGAATTTGGATTTTTGTGAATCGTTCTTCAATCTTCCACGGCCGAATCGCGAATAATCTCTGAATCGGAAATTTCTCACCCCTCTAGTTGTTTCTACACTTGTGTATTTTGTTCTGTGAATCTGTTGTATTTTTTTTAGGTCTGCCCGGTACGAAAGGGGAAAAAAATACACCAAAATACCAATCTTAAAGCAATAAAAGCTCACCGTGTTTATCTATTTATAAGACTGACGTGCTCTTCCGCTAGATGGCAGCATTTCCATCATCGGCCTGCGAGCCGCTCGTTGCCATGAATGCAACACTATCCAAGTCATTCTTTGAGACGCTTCTGTTTGGGAGTTGGGAAATTCTCCCTCTCTAAAGAGAGTCCAAGTCATTCTTTCTTCAACTTTTAGAGACACTTTTGTTTGGGAGTTGGGAAATTCTTCCTTTCTGCGCTTTGATGAACTGAAGGTGGGGAAACACCCGGTTAAGAAGAAAATCAAGCCAAGGAGGACTTGAGAAAAGATGAAAACGGGACACGTAGGAAGGAGAAGAGCACCCGTCTATTCATTCAAATAGACTGACAGCTTCAGGATTGCATCGCGTGACTATAGCCGACCGACCGGGCGAGGACGAGACGAGTCCCCGGCTGTCCCGGGTACTCGTAAAGCTACATTTACACCGGCCGCGTCATTTGCTTGTGGCGCGTCGGGTTTCCATTGAAAGTCAATGTAAACGCGCTAAACCCTAACCCTTTAACGCGCTGCAAGGAGATGGTTTGGTTGAACTTTAAAACACATTTTTAGATAAACACCTTCCTGTGTTGTCACAACAGGACGGGAAGTACAATTTGAGTAAAGTTCCTCATCGTCAGGGCCCTCTGCTCGCTCGCTCGCTCGCTCGCTTACTTGGCTTGCGTTCATCCTTCGCACTAACAGTCTGCTAACACACACACAAAATGCTGCCGCTGGACTCGACTGATAAATGATGGGCGTTGCCGTGCGCGATGGTTTAAAGTACAACTTCCTGAGCGCGCACGCGCGGCTGCAGTCAAGTTGTTCTTTTACCACGGCGGACGGGTTAATGGGTCACTTCCTGAGCGCGTGCGCGTACCTGTGCATGTTGCCGTTGGTGGTGAAAGTCTGCGAGCAGACGCTGCATTTGTAGGGCCTTTCGCCGCTGTGCACCAGCATGTGGCGATCCAGCGAAGACGCCGAGCTCAAACACTTGCCGCAAATGCTGCACGAGTGGTCCGTCGCGCCCGCGTCCGCGTTGTGCTGAAAGAGACGGGCGCCGCGGTTCAAGGCCGGCCGCCCCTCGGACGGACGGCTCTCGGGCGCTCACCTGTCTGATGTGCATGGTGAGCTGATGCTGCGACTGGCAGCTCTTGTCGCAAAGCGGGCAGACGTGAGCCGCGCGCTCGTCTTTGGCGTCCTGCCGGCGGACGGCGAACGCGGGCGTCAAGGGGCTTTTCGGCCAGACCGACGGACGGCGGATACGGGCTCACCTGGCTTCGTCGGACGTTACGGCCGGGCGGCGCCCTGACGGCCGCCGCCGCGGGCGTCTTGTCGGGGGACGGGCTGCGACACGGAAAACCGCCATTTTACAAAACCTTCACATTTGAAGTAAGATTCCAGTCACGGCCGAGACTTTGCACTCACCTCGGCGAGGGTCCGGGAGCGACGTCGCTTCCCGCGTCTCCTCCTCCGTTGATGCCGCCCGCCGCCGACATGACCGCCGACATCATGGCGTTGATGGAGGACAAGTCTTCGCCGCCGCCGGCGCTCCGGGCGCCCTCGTCCGTCCTCTCCGGTGCGGCTGTCGGGCGGAGAGGGAAGGCTGGCAACAAAGCGCGCCGGCAAATAAAGGGGAGACCGAAAACGGCGCCGGACGCACTTGGAGGGCCGACGTCCGCCGCCTCTCCGCCGTTCGGCGCCGAGTCGGCTCCGGCCGCTTCCCGCTTCTCCGTGGTGTTCTCCATATCTGCGCGCGCGCACACACATCATACGCAAAGTCCATCAAGCGAGGCGTTTTCCGGCGGGAGGCTGAGGGAGGTCGGGCGAGGTTAAAGGTCACGGGTATTAACGGCCCCGAGCCCGGCGGAGACGTTTCCGCCCGGTCCCGTCCGCCCGCCCGCCCTCCCTTCGCCAAAGCTGTGCTTTTGGGGAGGACGGAGGAACAGAAACGATGACCGTTTCCTGTTTAGCCTCCCCCACAGGAAGATGCTCTCCAGAGCGGGCCGCTTCCTGTTCCAGGACCGCGCGTGTACATTCCATCGAGAAAGGAGTCCGAGAGGGGGCAAAAATATGCACGGCGCTCGGAAGATAAAACTTTGTTTTCCCCGCTGACGTTTTTCTTCCAAGTTGGAAAAAGAACTGCCGCAAAGACTGTAGCGGAGCCACGAGGGTCACGGCTTTCACTTCCCGTTTTTGGAGCGGCAAACGGAGGACGGCCGCCGACAACTGCCGCTCCGCGCGCACGGGCGCAAGTGTTAAGTTTCCGCCGACCCGCTCGCGTCGTGACGAGGCGGGAGCAGGTGTCCCGACGCGCGCGCCGGGCAAACTGTGTCCCGGGATTGTTTTTTACATTAGCGTCATTCATCCTTTGCGGCAAGTGTCACTATTGGCTGACAAAGTGCCCGGCCGGCAGTTTTTACGGCCGCCTGAAAACGAACGGCGACAGATGGTCGCGAGAGGAGGGAGGGAGGGAGGGAGGACGAAGGATGGAGAGCACGAGATGTTTTGGAAGCGCGAGTGACACTCGGGCCTGATGTTTTTCCGCATCTGCCGCCACCTGTCGCCGCGTGCTGACCGGGTCGCGGAGTGCGGCGCCGCCCGCGCCAAAGCCCGCCGCCGCCGAAACTCCTTCTGCTAATACTCATCATCAGTCCCGGTGCATCTATATAGCCTGTCCGTCCTGGGAGTGGATCTCTCCTGACTGTGGTTCTCCCCAAGGTTTCCAGATACAGTAAACGAATGAGACGAGTTCATGTCCTGGGCATCCCCCATCCTTAGATCAAATTGACTCTATAGGGCTATACAAATAAAATTGAATCGAAACTTGACGCTAACGGAGCACCCCTTATATATTAAAGTCCATCTTGAGAGAGGATGCTGCTTTTTTGGCTTTCAATTTGAAAGCAAACCAAGGACGTCGCCAGGCAGGGCTTGGGGAAGCGTTTTGAAACCCACCGTGGAAAAACACCCGAGCTGCGCCTTATCAGAAAACGCCGTCGTACGTATAGGGGCGGCGGTCCGCTTTTTAATATTGAGGCGTTCCTATTGAACCGAGGTAGAAATTGTGTCTCGCAAACAGTCAAAGTCATCTGACGAGCGGAAGCTCACTAATAGCGGTGGGCCAGAGGGAGTCAAGAAGCGTAGAGGAGGGAGGGAGGGAGGGAGGGAGACCCTCTCGTATGCAGGCGGGCCCGCATGTGCCAAAGGGTCTCCCGGCAACAGGAAGTTGACACTAAGAGGAGTCACAGGAGATGACTTTGCTTGTTGCAGCTCACACTCAGCTGCCAGTCGCCATCCTCCACACTCGCACTCTCTTGACACACGCGTGCGTGCGCACACGCGCATTCTACTGGTAAGAATGCAAACTGCGGGCCGTCGCGTCTTCAACTTCCATCTTCTTACGCGGGGAGGTGCTGCGGAAAAATGTTTCGCACGCTCTTCCCATCTATTTAGGGTTAGGTAACCCTAAACCCAAAACGCGCACGCATCGTTTTGCCTTGCTTTTCTGCACGGCGTCACTAAACGCAACTTTGGACTTTTCCCGTTTGCTTCAAAATCCATTGTGCCGCAAACGGATCTTACGGGATGTCAAAAGTTTGACAGCGGCGATGCCGGTCGCGGGAAAAGTCCGACGTTCGTTAGCCGCGCGCGAGTGGGGAAGTAGTTGCCTGGCACCGCCAGACTATTCTCCCTGTAATTTCAAACACGGTGAGAAATAGTCTGGGACCCAGCCCGTTAACGGCCTCTCGAACAAGTACAAAATCAATCGTCCAATCAGATTCGTTTATTGCAAGACGTGTTCTTTAACGAGTCACGTGCCGAAAGTCGTCTCTACAACAACACAGATGGTGAGCCGAGAATATGTTCCAATTCACGGTAAAACCACTTTTAAATGACCAAAAACACATCGACACAAGTCATTGACAACAGTCAACATGGCTCGCGCTAACCATGTTGAATAAACGTCTCTATTCTCCGCTCACGCTAATTACTTGTCGCTTTAACAACGTCACGTCTGCCCGTCGCCGATCGGTCCACTCCGCTGTCTGTTTGCCGTGGCTTGCTCCGCCCTCAAAATTCCATCCGCCGGACGGTCGCCAGACTCAATCGCTGGAAAAGCGGTGAGTCCGGTATACCAGGCAAGGGAAGGAGGCCAACGAGCCGAGGACAATGGTGAAAATCCCGGGGAGGGCGGGGCTAAAAGAGGGAAAAAGTCGGGTAGAATATTTACCTGCAAAGGAAGGCCTCTCTCGCTCGACCGGCATCCGCGACCGCCGCTCACACTGCGGGAAGACACACCGACGCGTCAGCGGACAAAAGGCGTACGCCCCGAGGGACGGAAAAGGAGACGTCTCGACCGCGCCAAATTGAAACGCGGGCTTCCCCTCCGGCCGACCGAGCGATATTTTGCCGCCGGAGAGCGCTTTCGGACGAAATAACTCGGCAGCCGTTTTTGGGCCGGAAAGAAACCATTTTTACGGGCGAGTCGTCGTCGCCGCCGGTAAACCGATGGCTACGTAGACAGTATAGTATAATGAATAATTGGGCCGCTATCCAGGGTTTCTTGCATTTTTTTCTCAGCGGGTCTTTTTTCATGGCAGCGGACTTTAATTATCATTTGGCCAGGAGAGGGAATATGTCTTCAACCTTCGGCCCGTAGAGCGCAGTAGCACACTAGTGCTTGTAAAGAATAGGCTTTTGTAGGAATGTGCTGTCATTTAAAAACAAATCACTTTTTACAAATTGCATCACGTATTTCGAAATGACTCGCTACATTTAACCCGTCTTCAGAGAAGCGCCTCTCGACTCGGGTAGGCCTCGGCGTCCGTCGGCGACCGTTCGTCGGCTTCAAAAAGTGGCCAAATTCTCGGAGGAGTAAACTTCGCTATTCTATCCGGACCCGGTCGGCCCGGACCGTCAACTGGACCGATGGTGGCCGGAGGCGGGAAGGAGCACGCGCGCGTCGGGCGGGGCGGGGCGGGGCGGGCCCGCGACAGGGCGGCGGCCGGATTAAGAGATTAGCCCCGCCCGGGCTAATTACAGCGCATCAAAATGGAGAAAACGCAAGGGGCATCTTCGCCTCTGTCGGCAGAGGCGTCTTTTCCACTGACGATGGGACCCGACGCCCAAAATGTCATCGGGAGAAGAAAAAAAAAGTAGTTGTAGAAAAGAAGGGAGCGAGATGAGACTGACGGATGAAAGAATGGAGAGGCTGGATGAAATGAATCAATGAGGGCGAGAATGTGAAATAGGGATGGAAAGAGCAGGTAAGTATGGATGAAAGAAGAGGAAGAAAAGAGCAAAAGGAAAAGCAAATGGTTGACCCCGCCCCAAAGCGATATCACCGTTTGCAGGTGCTCCTTTGATGGCTTTCTCAGAGCAAAACTTTATTCGGCCAATTCGGAGCGACGAGAGTCGCTAGTTTTTGCATCTCGCGACGGTCGACTTCCGACGGTTACCGGAACGGCGAGAGTCGGCGGTCGAACGCGGGTCGCCCGCTTTGTAAAACGGTCTCCTTCGATGGAAACGCGGCCTTCTTACCGGCCGGCGGACGGTGACGCCCCCAACCTAGGTGGCGCCGTCGCGCGCCGAGGTAAGTCGGGCGCGAGAGGGCACTTACCCACGATGCATCGCTCCCGGCGCTGCCGCCAAAACAAAGCGGAGCGGGCCACAAAGAGCGCTTCCGGGCGGCGGTCATTAAAGAGCCTCGGCGACATCGTCGTCGTCGTCATCAAGAGGCGGCCCCCGTGTCACTTCCTGTACGTCCGTGACACGCGTGCGGCCTGGCCTTCTAGAATGACACGCGCGGCACAGAGCGGAAACCCCGACCGGACCGCTCCTTTTCTAAAGTATTTGCCGACACGGTCGTTCGACACCAAAAGAAATATCCCTTGATGGAAACATTGCGAACGCGGTCCCAATATCACCACTCGAGTCACATAGGCTAGTTTCATACTACAGGTCTTAATGCACAAATCCGATTTTTTTGCCATATCTGTTTTTTTGGCGTGCCCATTCAGACCGCCTTTGTCCATGGAGACCGTTCAAGTACCGTATTGGGCCAAATGTAAGACTGTGTTTTTTTGCATTGAAATTAGACTGAAAAAGAGGGGGTCGTCGTATATTCGCGGTCTAGACGTTATACCCATTCACGACGCTAGATGGCGCCAGATATCATTGAAGCTGTCGTGACAGATCTCAGCTCCTCTCAACTTTAACCAGTTTGCATGATTTTATTGCAATGTTTTTCCTTATTCAGATTTGTTTCAAGACTACAGTTACAGTTAGACTTTACTTTGATGGTTAATGCAGTTATTGCAATCTTGTTGTTTTATCACAATAGATGGGTTTGTTTACATTTCAAAAACCAGAAGCAATTAAATGTTTAGATTAGGGCTGTCAAAATGATCGCGTTAATGGGCGTTAATTAATTTTTTAAAATTAATCACGTTAAAATATTTGACGCAATTAACGCATGCACTGAAAGAGCAGCTTGCACAACGCCTCAAACAGATTACAATGAGGCCGTTTATGGACATTAAGAGTGAAGATAATGCCACCGGCCGCTTGGGGGCAGCGCCGTTCCATACTAATGTTATTTCTTCTAAACGTGGGAGAATGAGTAGTTGTGAGATGTTTATGCTGTATGCACAATGCAATGCAACTTGCTATTTGTGCTCCACACATATTTCGGTAAGTTTTCTTTCTTTTAGTGTCAATTATGTGTCTCTTGTTGTATTTTGGGTAAGATATGTACAGATATATGTATTTTATAAAGGCGTTCTTTGGACCGCGCCGTCTATTGGCATAAGCTTCTCCTTCACAACAAACATAAGTATCGTTTAGTGAAAGCACAACAAAAATAATATTCCTGTCTCTCTCAAAAAAACAATGTTCACAAAAAGAAAAGCACTTCAGTCGATAGTAACGAGGCCCTATACTCACAGTTAAACAACAATGCAAAATGAACTGGCATTCCATATCAAAATAGCTATGCAAAATACACGTAAAACTTACTCAGACTTTGGTCACTCTATTCTTATTATTTTTATTCTTATTATATTAACTGTACTTTTGATTGAAAATTTTTACAAATTTTAATAAAACGAAAACATGAAGAGGGGTTTTAATATAAAATTACTATCACTTGTAACTATAACATTTGTCTTAAGAACTACAAGTCTTTCTATCCGTGGATGACTTTAACAGAAAGAATGTTAATAATGCCATTTGTGGATTTATTGTTACAATAAACAAATACAGTACTTATGTACAGTATGTTGTATGTATATATCCGCCTCGTGTCTTATCTTTCCATTCCAACAATAATTTACAGAAAAATATGGCATATTTTATACATGGTTTGAATTGCGATGAATTACGATGAATTCATCTTTAAGCTGTAATTAACTCGATTAAAATTTTTAATCGTTTGACACCCCTAGCTTAGATATTAAGATTTGAATGAGGCAAAATAGCATGCTTATCTTGGGTTACTTTGCAGAATAGTACATAGTTTAGACCCAACACAAAATAACATGCTTTTTCTCTCAAATATATTGTTCTAATCATTTGTTTGGGATGTACTGTAATTATTTTCTGTATAAAAATTCATTTGGTGTTCAAAAAGTCTTTTCTTTCAAACTTGAGTCTTAAAAAAGAGGGGGTCATCTTATAATCAGGGCCGATGCGGTATTGCGCACTAATTGGCAGTTCCAGATGCGCTCAGCAAAGAGACCCGCGTGCGCAGAAGCATCAGAACAAATGACACATGCTAGCTCTATGTCATGCCAGGGTGATCATATTATGATTTCCAAAAAGAGGACACAAGTAACGGACATGAATAATCCCCGTTTAGTCTTGTATTCAAAATTTATATGGACTGATAGAACGCGTACACACTCGAGCCTTGACGCGTGTGCCCGAAATGATGCGGGCGGGCGGGCGCGTCAGTTTGCCCCGACTCGGCCGTGTGCGCAATGACGAAATATTGCTCACTCGCCGCACACAATGAAAATGGTCAATTGTAAGGCTTATGCTTTTCTTCATTTTATTTAGGACTGCGGTCAAGCCCGCTTGGTGCTTAAAAGCAGAGCTCAAGATAGGCGCTAATGCCGACACGGCCGCCGTCCTCCGTGCCTCTTGCTCTTTGCTGACGTCATTGCGGCACGAATTCCGATTTGGGAGTCTGGACAGTTCAGATCGCCCGTCACGTTCTAAAAAAAAAAGTGTGGCCCAGATCAGATTTGAACCACGTACGAAAGTGACTCGGATCGGATTTGAAACGGTCCACTTCTATGCGACTTGTCACATTCGGACCGTCAAGTTAATGCCTCACTCGAGTCGGAAAAATTCGGATTTGCGCATCGAGACCTGTAGTATGAACGTAGCCATATTGGACGAGCGCACCCGAAGGAATCGCCCTGGCTGTCTCAAAGTGGAGCGAGACGGATAAAACTGGAAAAATGCCCTTTTGGAACAAAACCCGCCCAGTTCCCCAAAAAACAAGGAGGTCTTTCAAGTCGGGCCTCGCGTCGGTCGGTCGGTCTTTGCTTTCATTCGCAGACTCGGATGAAACTTCAAATACGTTTTCAAAGCTTCGGATGTTTTCAAAGCCCCTCCAGCCGCTTTCCGCGTTGTACGACCTTTGCCGCGATAAGAGCCGCTCGGCGTCGACCCTCCAACTTTACGGCAAAGCGCGCCCGATACGTAAAGGCCAAAAACCGACGCCTCCTTTTTCGGCGCCGCGGAGATGCCGAGACGACGCGTCGGCGTCCTAAACTTTCCGTCCGGAGAGGGAGCGGGGCGGCCCGCTTTCTTCGGACCTTTTCCTCCGCTCGTGCCTCGACGCGGCCGCCCCGGAAGAAAAGGGTCGCGGAGGCTGCCGTCTCGCGACCGGCCTCTGCGTGCGCATAAACGTTGGGGTGCGGTCGCGGATTTCGGCGGAGTAAAAACCAAAAAAAATTGGGTACGCGCGTGGGCCCGAAGGCGACGCCGGCTCTTTGGATTGGCCCGTGTCAAAGACTTTCCCGTGGGAGGGAGCTTTGTCACGCGGACAAAAGTTGAATGGAGTCTGACGACCGCGCCTATAGCGTCCCCCTGCCCCCGATATACACCTGAGCCGCCTCCTTTTGTTTGTTTCTTGTAAAAGCTGTATGTTTGCTTGTCAGCAGGCAGAAATAATCCCACATGTCTTTTGAAGTCATTAATCAACGGACTACTTTCAAAATTCTCTAACTAGCGGTAGGTCATCTCAGCCATGGCGGCTATTTTGCCGAGATTCTTTCCCAGGTACGCCCCTTCAAAATTGGTCCGAAGCAGGCCAGCGAGCATCCGCGCGCGTGCCGGTGCTGTCGGCCGTTGCCGCGGTAACAAGGCGTGTCCCGTGTTTGGAGAACAAACAATGGTACCTTTTCACAGGAGGGAGGGGCACGCATTCCTCTTCTCTCTCTGTCTTAATCTGTGATGTCACCGGCCTGCGTGTGTGTGAGCGAGCGAGATTAGAGTGTGTAATAAGGATTAGGCGTGATTGACATGCTGCTGCCCCATCAGGCCACTTAAGCGCGGCGACAAAATCAACCGGTTGCGATCACGCCACAGATATCCCGTCGACGAGCGAGACGAAGCGTCCGTCGTCGGCCGATCCGACGGGAATCGACGGTCGGACGGGCCACTTTTCTGCCATTTCTTCAAAGCCTATTATCCATTGGAAGGGGATTCCCCAAAACCCTGGCTCTTGTTTTGGTGCCTCAATCAAGTGGCAGCTCTTGTGACAAGTTCAATTCTTTTCCAGGATGAAGAGCCCCATGGAAGTCGTCTTCCTCCCTCCCTCCCTCCCTTCGTCTCCTCAGCAGCCAGCTGAGCTAAGTGTTTAGTCAGCAGAGTGTGGCGGGGGAGGAGCGGGGAGGCCGGGCGGTACCGGGCCAAACTTTTAACTCGTCGCCGAGCCCGCCAGGGGGCGAGCGCCTCCGCTTCCCGCGCGGCCCGGGCGTGTTGCGGCGGCGCCTGCGGAGGTCGGACCTGTCGGGCAGGATGCCTGACGCGCTGGGGCGCGGCCCGGCCGGCGCTGATAAGCGGCCGACGAGCGAGCGCCGCGTACGCGCGCCGAGGCCGCCCGCCCGCCCGCCAGAAATAAAGAAGTATTTACCGCCGGGACAAAGTCCGAGCTGTGAAAGAATGTCAGACCGGAGCAGGGGAGGAGGGGGAAGGAGGGCAAATGAGAGAGGCCGGCCGGCCAGCCGGCCAGCCAGCATTCAACTTTATCTGTTTGTTTAGGGACGGTGGCCATGTTGACCACTGTTAGCTTCAACCGACAAACATTCGTATACGGGCCTCGTTCCGCTCAAAATGCTTTCTAGTCAAGAATGCTGAAGCTTCCACAATCGCTCCCACCTTCTCATTCTCTCTCACACACACACAGAAACAGGAAGAGGAGGAGCAGCTGGTGCTTCCACTGGAAAGTGACTAAAGAGAACAGACCCTTTCAACAACTTTCAGCCATCAGCTCCACAGAAGACGCAGAATACATTTATTTGTGGCAAACAAACAACATTTTAAAACGGACGGAGGCCCGCGACCGGCTCCCAAAAAAGCCAAGCGAGCCGCGCGTCAAAAAAAGCACGGCGGCCATTTGTCGGTAGGCGTCACCCTCCGGGGCCGCCGAGCGCTTTCTTCAACTTTGGCCCGCACCTTGCATTTATGTCCTCCCCTCCTCGCCGTCTTCCCTCGCCCGCCCGCCCGGGTCGGGACGGGGGGCCGCGGGCTGAAACCTAATCTTATCTAAAAAAAGGGGCTTCTATAAATAGCGTCCGGCACACGAGGAGACGCCGGCCAGCGCCGCGGCCAGCGCCTCTCTCGGTTCGACTCGGAAAAGGCCGGCCAGCAAAAGCGGAACCGGCGCGTTTACGCGCAGACGTCTGTCTCGCGAAAGCTTTTAATTAGCTGCTTAACTAGAGGCCCCGCGGGCACACCGGTCCCACTGAAACTGCTTTAACGTACACACACGGCACAACAAATAACTGAGCGAAGGTGTTAGGAGGACACCAAAGCGACCGCCGCTAAGGAGGTCGCCGCTATTCCCGTTTAAGCGGGCCGGGCGGCTCCTACTGGGATTCGGAGCTAGCGCCGCCACGCATCCGGGCGGAGAAAAGGTTATCCCAAAATCCGTCCGGGACGCGCTCGGCCTTCCGTCCGTCCGGCGGTCATTTAGGGCGATGTCAGTCAAAGCGAGGAGGGAGCGGCGAATGACGACTTCGTCGTTCCCTTTCGCTCGACGGGGACGTAGCGAGGTCCGCCCGCCGCCACCACCGACCGTTCTCCGCTCGCTCAACGTGAGGACCCTAAAAGTGTCTGGACCTAGGTGGCTAGTTTTGACCGTTTAGCAGGGTCAGCCGATGATAAAAGCTCTTTATGTTTTTGCAACAGTGAATCCTAAAAGTCAGTTGTACTCATTTGAGAAGTTTTGCCATCAACGGATGACTCGGGGAAGGTTTTTAACCTCCCTAGATGACTCGTTTTGAGCATCCTTTTATGTTCAAACGCAAAGCTCATCAACGCGAGCCTAGTTACAGGACCACTACTTTGCTCGAATGGAAATATTCCCGTTGTTGACATTTGACCTCCGTCTTCATCATGATCACACTCACGGTCCTTCCTCCCGCCCTCCCTCCCACACAGCCAAAAGCGAGCGTTCGTCTGCACTTTCGCGAGCAAAAGCGCGACGTCATCCATCGCCACGAGTTTCAAGCGGCCGTTGGACAAAAACAACAACTCTAAAATAAAGTCACGGCTTTTCGCGACCGTCAATCATTGACCGGCGCAGATAAGACACGGCCGTGACGTCGACGCGAGCATCCTAACCGGCTAGCGATATGACGAGCACGCGCGATTCGCCGCGTAAAGTCAACGAGGAAGCTGTGCGCGTGCGCGCCAGAGATGAGAGGGGGCGCAACAGGCGTCACGTCGACTGCGCCAAAGTCCCCGAAAAGTCTGTCGGACCCCCCGGCAAAAGCGCCACTTCCCTTGCCCCCCGCCGCGTCGGACGGCCGACCGTCGCGTCGAAGCGCTTTAGACGTGTACGACGCCGACTTTGTTGAGAAATTTGCCTCGCAAGGTCACGGCGACGCTGTGCAGCTAGCGGCCGTTAGCTACGACGCGAGCGGAAGTGAAGCCCCGCGTCCCTCAAAATAAAAGCAGGGCCGGGGTGCCAAAGGAGTCGCGTCTAGGACCGCGCGGCCGGACGCGAACGCGTCGACCCCCCCGCACCCAGCTCTGACACGGGACTCCCGCGGTCACGACGAGTCCTCGAAAGGTCGGCGAGGCTAAGTTCCCTCCTTCGGCGGCCGCTTTTAGCTGAGGCGAATCAACAAGTGGTTTTATTTTGAAAGCGCTAAAAGGAAACCGGCGCCGTGCTCGACGCCGACCCGACGGTCTCGGCCGCTAGCATTACACATGGCCCCCTCGCCAAGCGAACGAGCGACCAAAGTGCAGCAGAGATACGGATGCTCGCCTCCGGCGGCGAGCATACTTTGACCCCGTGTACCGCGACGCCCTTCCTCCCCCCTAGCTCCCTCCCCCGAGGGACAAAAGCTCGCCCCCCAGTCCCCCGCATCCCCGACGTGACATCAAAGTTTGCCCCAAAAGTGTGAAAAAGCCTGAAAGTTGAGCGAAGCAGGAAGAGAGCGGCGCCGAATTCCACCGCTTGGATGCGCTGCATCAAACTAGGAAGCGAGGAAAAGCGGCCGTCCGTTTGTTCGCTCGCTCGCCATCTTAAAGTTGACTTGGAACACGGCAACAAGTCAACAAGTCGTCGGCCCGGACGACGTTCCGTACTCCGCGGCGGCCGACGCGAAGGCAAAGAGCCCGGCGTAAAAAAAAAAGAAAAAAAAAAGCGAGACTTACGTTGGACTTTGGCCTGCTCGAGCCGAGACATCGTGGCCGTCGGGCCGGCCGGCCGAGATGAGATGACGACGGGCAGGATGACGAGGAAGAAGGATGAAGGCAGTGACGGCGGAGAGAGAGGCTGCAAAGTTGATCCGAATCAAAATGGCGTTTCCGAAGGGATGTGCAAACTTGGACAAACTTTACTCCGCTTCTCCTCCTCTCGCTCCCCCTCCCTCCTCTTCCTCCTGTCTCTCACTCGCTCTCGCTCTCTTTCTCTCGCCCCCCCCCCTCCTCGCTCTCCCGAGTAACTCGCAAGTCACTCAAGTCAAAAAGACGAAGAAGGGGAGCAAAAAGAAGAAGCTTGTTGTGCGTTGGAGTCGTCGCTCTCTCCTCCTCCTCCTCCTCCCCCCAGTCTAAAGCCGTGCACTAAAGCTCATCACGTGTTGCGCTTGTGTGTGTGTGTGTGTGTGTGTGTGTGTCTCCAAGGGGACGTGGCCATCAAGCATCTCTGTGCTCGCACCCGCGGGAGGCTTCTTCCTCCTTTCCGCGCACGCGCAGCCAACTTCTTTGAAACTTTGCCGTTTGTCATTTGACGAGTCGACGCTCGCTGGCTGGCTGGCTGACTGACTGACTTGCTGGCTGGCTGGCTGGCTGGCTGGCAACCATAAACCTCCTCCCCCCCTCCTTCCGAGCCCCTCCTCAGTCGTCTCTTTGGTGCTCGCGCGCGTGCGAGCGCAGCATCCGAAGAGCGCGAGAAATGCGCGAGATCACGCGAGACTTGGCCGAGAGGATGCTAACGCTGACGTTTAGCTAGCTCAGCTTCGCTCACCTCAGGGGCCTTCCCTTTCGCGACGATTGCACACCTGTCCGTCATTACCCGGAGATCTCAAGCACCCAAAGTCCACTTTTTTCCCCTCTTTTACTTGACACAATAACAAATGGTGGTTCCCGGATGGAATGCTTACAACAAGATGGCTATCTTGTGATACTTTGTAAATAAACTACGTGTGTCCAATTGTAACGGGCCAATGATCAAACTTCAAATGCAACGATAAGAGAGTAAACCTTCAATCTCGGTTTGAAACGGGCTTTATTCATACGTTGTCGAAAACTGCTACCATGCGAGCCGAGAGCAACCAGGCGCGCGAAAACGACGACCGAATCGACGCGACCCATCCGGACGACGCCCGCTTACGTTTTGCGCCCCGACGTCGGGAAACGGAAGACGGAATGTCGGAGGGTCGGGGATAAACAAAGATTCCGCGAGCGCGCGGCATTATCGTAGCGAGACCGGCTTTTCGTGACGGTTTTTCGCCACGCCCCGAACGTTCGGGCGACGCGTCGAAGGCTGTTTTTGGAAAACCTTTGTAAGGCTCACCTCTTGAGATTTTAACACGGGCGCCCGAAACAAGAAGTGATCGCGCGACCGAGCTAGTCGCGACCCGTAACGTTTGGGTCGAAGATGCGTCCTTCCGTCCAACTGTCGCCGGTCGTGTATTTCCCAGCCATTTTGCTTATATCGGCATCTGTTTTTTTTCGCTTTCTCGTTGCCAAATTTCGGCTTTTCCGATGAACGGGGGTGACGAAAATACGCAGGCGGGGGACACGGCGCGAGCCCTCCCGGCCGCTCCGGGACGTCAGATTCCGCCCCGGAGGCCGCAGAAAACGTCCGAAGGGCGCTGACCCGAGGGCGGCGCTCCGCTCCGTATTCAAAGCAGAGTCGGTTCGGGAGCGGCCCGCGGAAAGGCTCCGGCGCCATCTTTCTTTTTCACGCAAACGGAAGCGCTCGGGGAAAACAGCGGCCGCAAAAGTCGTCGACGCCAGTCCGGCGCGCTTTCGGGAGCGGGGGCGATGCGATTTATCGGACGGTCGCCACGGCGACGTTCGATGAGTAGTGAAGCGTTGGCCTCGGGACGGTTCCCCCTCTCGTCGTGGCCGGAGCGCTCTAAAATTGGCACACACGCGACGCCTGGCGGCGGCGGTCAGGGCGGAGTGTACACCGGCTGCAACACGATGAAGGCGGGGGAGGGGCTGCTAAACCGGTTTCCAGTCGTCACGCCCCTTTTCTTTTGCGCTCAGCAGCCGTTTAACCCTTTCATGCACCATCTAGGATTTTTCTTTTTTTTTTGCATTTGACATTCTTGGCCCCACGTACATATTTTATGCACATATTCATCCATGTCAAATGGATGAATGAACCGAAGGCTCCATTTTGCAAAAAATAAAATGACCATTAGTTAAGAGTGGTAATATAAAACAAGGGGAAGAGCCACTACTCATTTTGAAATATAAATTGTAAATAAAATGAATTCATTCAAAATCCAGTTGTAATCCATTTTTTAAAATGAAGAATAAAGACACATAAGTGTGGCCCGTTTGTATTTTGCTCTGGAAAAGTTGATGTTGTTTTGGTGTTCTTGTGACCTCATATAGCTTCACTGTTTTGCCTGAAGTTGACGGCAACTGACGTTTTGAACATTAAAGTGTTGATTGTGGCGCTCTCTGCTGGTCGAAGTAGGACCTGCGGCCCGCCCACCTGAATTGGATGTGCTTATAAACACTTGTGGCAGTATTTCAATATTTGGCGGAAAGCAAAGACAAGACTGAAAAAGCAGTTTCTGCTCTTGCAACCCTCTTTGAAATAAACTGCTGTATTTTAAGCCAAAGAAACTGTTGTGTTTGAAAGAACAATATGTCTATATGCTGCCATAGCAGATTCATGGCACATTAAGCCACCAAACTATTTTTAATTTGGCCGTTTTACCCTCAAAACCCCCGTTTACAGACATCGTGCAACTGCTTTTGTTTCAACTGAGCCATAAAACTTAGGTCAATAGTTATATTTATTATTCAAAATGTCATTTTTAGCTTAGAATCATGAATTGATGTCTAATCTTTTGTTAAAAAAAAAACTTTGAAAAATGATTCATTCGCATATTTGAAACTTTTAAACAAATTACATCACAGTGAAAAAAATGGTGTCTGTAAAAACGTCAAGGATATCTACCTCATAACTGTCACTTAATTGTTTGTTACTATTGCATTTTCTCCAATACGTTAGATGATAAATAATCGATCCAAACAAAGAAAAATTGAAAAACAACATTTTTAAAAGGGTAAATATATGGAAAAGGACATCTCGACCACTGCTTAATGTCTGCAATTTTGGCATCACAACCCTCGTTATATGACCATGTTTCACCCATAAAATCCCCCCAAAAATCCAGCTGTGTCTTGACACTCAGTGATACATGCTACATGGGGTTTTTGGATCAAAACAAGGTAAGTACGCGATATCTTGTTAAAGTCATGGCGCCTTTAATTCTGCTCTCGCCTGCTCTCACCTCCAGACAGGGTTTTGCTGTTTAATGTTTTGTTGTTGTTGTTGTTGTTGTTTTTTTTAAAAAATGCCCTCCTGTTCAAAAATGTTCTTCCCCCAGAAAATTGAGATTTAAAGCTTTCCAATGATGTATCACACATGCATATCGGACAATTTAGAAAGTTGGCCAAATTGGGGGTCTCAGAGCGGAACTTCAAGTCACCTGAGTGTTTTCCGCCATTTGATGCCATGTTTTTTTTTCACGAGAGCTTTGGATGAAAAGGTAGACAACGAGGATCACAACTCTCACAGACTGTCAATATTTTTGACTTTGCTTTATTGATGAGCGAGCGCAGACTGCTGCGTGAGAGTGAAAAGCATCAGAGAGAGAAAAAAAAATCCATTGATCGGACCGAGCCGTCAGGCGCGAGGAAACGCCATCGTCGTCGGACGATTGCTCCGATGGACGGATTCTATTTCACGCCAAGAGTTGCGACGGATGCGGAAAGCCGGCCGGCGGCGTCGCCTAAGCCTTCAGTCGGAGGCCTCTTCGACGTGGAGTTTGTCCTCCACGACGAACTCGATCTTTCCCCAGATCTGGAGGGAAAAAAAGGACGCGGGTCAATACCTGGCACAGCTTGTTTGTATTTGAATGTTTCATTGGCTTTTTTTGGGCTTGAGGGAAATCTGATTTGGCCGCAGATTGCCCAAAGGAGGTAGGAGGGCGGGGGACGCCTCGTCTTTTCCGCCAGCCGCCTGAGAAAGGGTTCGCCGCCAGGCGCCAAGGGCGGGATTACCTCGCACAGATTTGCGCTGGACATCACGGCCACCAGGGTGCGCTTTCCCATCGTTTCCGGTACGAAGGACTCCTTCCAGTTAAAGGAAGCTTGAGGTTGGAGGATACTGAAAGAAAGGTGCACGTGAGGACACTAAACGCCTCCCCGTCCGGCCGTCCGGCGGTCCGCCCGTACTTGTAGAAGCGTTGCCTGTTGGACATGACCCGAGGGCCCTCTAGGGCCACGGTGACGTTGTAGAGAGGGAATTTGAAGGTGTTGGTGAAGGAGACGTTGACAAACATGTCCTGTCCGACCGCTTGAACCCCGCTCACCTACGGGGCGACAGCGCAGCGTGACCAGACCAGACCAGACCAAACGGCGGGCCGGCGCGAGCGCTACCTTCAGCTGGAGGTCGGGGGCCCGTAAGTAGACCACCTTGACGGCTTTGAGGCCGCCGCTATCGCCGCTGCCCACCAGAGTGAAGGCCAGGAAGCGCTGGAAACCCATGTGTTTTAAGTATTCCTCAGCCTCGATCTTCACCAGCACGGTCTCCTCTGAAAGACGCTACACTTTAAAAAGCGCCAGCAGCGGCGACGACCGCGCCGGCGGGCCGCTCACTCTTATCGGGCGCCACGGTGACTTCCAGGGCCTCCGATTTGAAACGGTTGGACACCACGCCCGTGTAGAAGACCACGGCGCACGTCAGCAACGCCTTCACCGTCAGGGCCGCGTCGCCGCGATTGTGGAGCTCTACCTTCAGTTCCACGTCCATCCCCAGCTCCATCTAAGCGTCAGAAGAAGTCAGGGGAAACGTGAGCTGTGAAGACGCTGGCGTGAGCTCTTCAATTTTCTTCGCAAAGCGGAAGATGATGGATGGATGGATGGATGGATGGATGGATAAATAGTAAGACCCGACTGCTTCTTATGACAGGATTTTCTAAATCGGGGGTGACCGAGTCCGGTCCCGGAGAGCCCCTATCCGGCTCGTTTTCCACGTCTCCCGCAGCCGAATCTAACGACGAGCTCATCGGCAGGAGCTCGATAACGAACCCGATGATTTGATTCGGGCGCGTCGGAGGAGGAAGACGTGGAAAACGAGCCGGATCGGGGGCTCTCCGGGACCGAACTCGGGCACCCTCGTTCTAAGCGATCGGGCGGAGACCTGGTCAACGGAGAGGGTGACGGTGATCGCGGGATCCGCGGCGGCCGGTTGGTCTCGGGCAAGGCCGAAGCTCTCGGCGGTCTGCATGGCCTTCTCTTCGTCGACGCTTCCTACGCGTAAGCGAAGACTCGTTTGAGCGAGCGGAGCAGGGGCGGGCGGGCGGGCGCGCCGTCACCTTCTGGGTACTTGTAGGTGAGGGTGATATCATCGGCTTTGTCCACCAGGATGCGCTTGGTGAAGAGTCCCGTTCCGACCAGCCTCTTGTCCACGTAGGTGTAAATGTCGTTGCCGTATTTGTCCCGCGTCACGTAGATGACGTTGCTGTTCACCTGCGACGGGTCGGGACGTTAACCCCGGCGAGACGCGGGAGGGCTCGGCGGCCGACCGACCCACCTCGGCGAAGATGAAAGGCCCGTCGTAAGCGTGCCCCACCAGACCCTCCTTGATGGCGACGACCGAGGCGGGACCGCAGCGGTACAGTCCTGTGTCGACGAGAGCCGCAAAATCCCAAAGAAGTCAAACGGAGTCCGATTTTGAGCGAGTCATAAAAGAAGTGGAGTCGCGCCGTCGGCAATGCTACAGTATTGGCATTATCGTTAGCGGTCTTCCACTTTTCATTTCTTCCTTTCCGGGTCTAATAGAGGGCGCCTTGAAAAGTCGAAAACGGCAAACAATTTGTGCGGTCGATCGGTTTGGAGCCGAGACTCCCTGACGCCGAGCGGAATCTTTCGTTACCGTCGCTGGTCTCCTGGGGGGTGGCGTCCACCACCTGCCAGCCGCTCAGTCGGGGCGGCAGGTCGGGCCTCCTCATGAAGACCTCGTTCCAGCAGTGGTAGTTCCTGCACGGCCAGAGAGAGAGAGAGAGAGAGACAGGCAGGCGTCGGCGAGCGGCCCCGACGAGGTGGTGGTCCTGACGCGGTGGTGGCCGCGCCTTCGGCGACTCACCAGATGGAGTCGTGCGTGTTGCGCATGTCCGCGGAACCGTCGGATTTGAAGATAAGCTCGATTTTCAGGTTGCCGTTGTTGTCGTGAGCCGAGTTAAAGTTGGAGATGACTCTGGCCGGGATGCCCAGGCAGCGCAGAACTGGCGACGGAGACGTGAGCCGTCATCGCGGGCCGGCTCGAGTCGGTCTTCGCGCGGAGCTCTTACAGGTGTTGAAGACCCCTGCGAACACCCAGCACTGGCCGTAGCGCACGGGGGTGCCCGTGTTGGCGTACTGTAGCATGATGTTCACGCTGCCGGTCCACAGCGTGGGCGCCGTGCCCCCGGAAAAGTTCTCGCTCCAGTTGCCCACCAGCACGCCGTTTTCATCCTGAGAGTTGATCTGCGAAAAGAAACGTTGAGCCGAAGCGTAAGACGGGCCCTAACGTAACGTACCAAAGACCGTAAGCTCGGACAACAAAAAAGAAAAGAGGACACCCGAGGAACCGGCCGCTTGCTGGCTCGCTCGGTCAGGCGGGACTCACCACGGCGGAACCCTTCCGGACGATGTGGATGGCGTTGCCGCGCGTGGTGATGGGCATGCGGCAGGCGTCCAGCATGTAGATGCAGGCGTCCAAGACGCCGCGTTCAAACTGCAAAAAAGGGGCCGGACGTCACGGGCTCAACCTGTCGGCCGGCCGGCCGGCGCCCTTGTGCACGCACCTGGCCGTAGACCCAGTCGCGACTGAGCAAATTTTCCCTGGAGCCCATGTAGATGACGCCGTTGTCGTTGAGGACGTACTCCTGCCGTCCCGGTTCGTCGGGATAATACACCGCGTCCTCTGCCGAGAGAGACGGAGAATTCAAGAGGGGAGGACCTTCACGGCCGGCCAGCCGGCCGGCCGTCCAAACTTACCGACGCTCCAGCAGTTGAAGAGCAAGTAGCAGTCGGTGTCAGGGTTCCTCCTGGTGCGCTTCAGGCCCCATTTGTAGATGAGGGTGATGTACATGCGGAACCTTCCGATGATGCTGTCGGCCCTGGGCGTGACTCCCAACACCACCCGGGGCCCCCGGCTGTCCAAGATGCGACCCGACCACCGGCCCCGATCCCGCGTGCCGAACGTCACCCACTCCAGGGTGCGCTTTTGGATGGCGGGGTTGGAACCTGAGGACGCTCCAATTAAGAGGGAGTCGCGGCGGGCGAACGGGCCGGGACCCACCCACCGATCAGGAACTCCAGCCGGAACCTGTCCCTGGGGGTGATGGATCGGGAAAAGGTGACGTGCAGGACGAACTCTTGCCCCCGGCGGACCACCAGGTTGTCGGTGACGTAGGCTTGGGTTCGGTGCTTGGGCATGTTGATGTGCCTGCACATGTCCACCGCCTGCACGCTCAGCTCCCCGGGGCCCCGCGGCTCGGGCTCCCCGTCCTCCTCCGAGTCCTCCGCGTCGTCTCGGAAAGGCTCGAATTCGGGGAAATCGTCGATGTCGGTCCCCAGGTTGACCGTGGACGGCTGCCGTCGCCAGAGCTCAAAGTTACCGCGCGGCGAGGCCGGAGAAACGCAAACGCGCGCTCACCGGCTCGTTGTAACGCCCCGTGGTGTTCATGGTGCCGGCCGGCGGAAGGAAGCTTCTTTGAGGATCTGAAACTGAAGAAAAAGAAAAATCCTCTTTTTTTTCTTTTTTCTCTGGTCCGATGCCGGCGGCCGGATTTAGGCTTCGGCGCCATCCCTTACCTACCCGCGAGGTGGAATCGCTGTCGCGATGATGCCGTCGCTCTGGTCCGCGCCCCTTTAAATAGACCGGCGACTTCCCCTTTGTAGCGCGCACGCGGGAGGCGGCGGGCGCTTCCTCCCGTCTAAAATCTCACTTCTCTGACCCGCCCGACCAGGCGGAGGTCGCCCTGACACGCCGCGACTCGGCCACTTCCCGTTTGTTTGCCCCGCTCCCGTCTTATCGCAAACAATGACGGAATTTGCCAAAAGAGCGCTGTCCGTTTCGGACATGATCGGTCACCGCCATGGTCAAATCCTATCATATCATAAACTTTTGTGAAGATCCAGGGCGACCCCCCAAAAAAGCACAGGACCTTTACAACCAAGAGGCATGAAAGAAAACTATTTTCAAACATGCCGTTTGTTGGAATTTTCCTTTTTCTGTCTGAATGACTCTCTTTTAAATGTCGTCCTCTTGTACCGACGCATTCTTGAAATCTACTGTTGAGATTCCTCATCGACCGCTGAAACATTTCAGCTGGGATACCGTGACGGCGGAGGATTTACTGGCTCCAGTCTCGCCGCTCGCTGGTGTCGGCGCTTCCAGAATTCCCGTTTTTGTCAACAGCGGATTCGTTCCTACGGGAGGACGGAAAATTCCGTCATTCATTCTTAAATGGCGCGCTTTGGGGTTTGAATGACTGCCAATCAATATTTGTCTTGTTTTTCAGAGTACTAAAAAGTTGCGGCTTTTGGGTCACCCTGTATTATTTCAAAGTTTGTCTTGAACTGGAAGGGGACAAAAGTGATGAGCGACGGTCCAATGTGACCGACTCAAAGAAGCGGAAGGTCAGGCGGGAAAAAATGAAGTGAAAAAAGGCTTCGTCGGCAGAGGAAATAAACGCTTACGCGGCGATGAAAACCCCGAGCCGAGCGGAGGTGTCACCTTGACATCCGAAGTAAGGGCGCTCCCGTCGGTCAACAAAGATGAAGAAGTCTTACAAGGTTTGCCCTTTTAAGCGGTTGTCCGCTGTTGAAAATCACGGCTTCGACTCAAGGAGAAGAATTCAAAGGAGATGGATTTGCCGGTTGAGGCCGTGCTCCGACTACAGCGCGCGACCGTTCAAAAGTTTGGGGTCACCCAGATCATTTCGTGTTTTCCTTCAAAAGTCAGACTTGTATTTTTCAAATGGTTTCAAAATGAATCGAAAATATCGTCAAGACAAGGTTCGGAAATAAGGATTTTTATTTGAAAGAATGATTTTCTCCCTGGAACTTTGCTTTTATCAAAGACTGCTCATTTTGCAACAATGACAGCATTGCAGACCTATGGAGTATTAGCTATGAATATGTAACAAGGTGGAAAGTTATGGTGCCCCATTTTCCTACCGCCTCAAAGGCATCATGCCACTCCTCCAAGGTGCAAGTAGAAATTGGGCCAGGTTGTTTGCCTTTTTGCCGTTGAAGATATGAGCCCAGCTTGTGACGGGAGCTGGCCTAGGATTAGTGAGAGAAGTTTGTCAAGTGCTGTTTCATTTCATTCCTCGTTTGGTCAAGTTCCCTTTTGATCCACTCAAATCGTTTAAAAGAATTTAACTGAACGTGCCAAGTTCAGTGGTAGTTCTCCTTTTTTTTTTTTTTGCCTATTTCTTAGTTGGGGATATTTTCACTCGAGTTTGTTTGCGTTTGCTGTGATTTAGTTTGTTTTCAAATATTCACGCAACAATTTGAAGAAGGTTTGAATAAAGCATGTTTTATTTTTCATTGTCACAATTCCCGAAAACAAAATAAATTGTTCATTGTTGCCACCACATCTTCTGCTTCCTTAATTCTTGCCAGACCTGCCTGTGTTTTATTTGTTACCAAGGGGCTTGCCTTGCCAGACACGCTTACAAATATGTTGAGAAGAAGATAGGAGACACTTCACTCCGTGCTTCCAGAAGCACCGCCCACAAGTTGGATTGGCTTCTTGCGTGGTCAAGCTGCTCCCACAACAGCTCAATGGGAATTGGAATTGTTGACTGTGCTGGCCACTCCATTACAGCTGCCTGCTTCTTTCCTAAATAGTTGGAGGTGTGCTATGGGTCAATGTGATGTTGTGGGATGAAATTGACTCCAATCAAGCGTTGTCCACAGGGTGTTGCAAAATGGAGCGATAGCCTTCTGTATTTAAAATGGCGTTGATCTGTATCAGCGGCAAAGCAACCCCAGAACATCACATTACCTTCACCATGGTTGACGGATGACATCCAGCATCTTTTCAAGTGTTCTGCATTTCACAAATGTTCTTCTCTTTGATCCAAAGTCCAGACACCTCAAACATTGGAAAAAAGTGTTAATGAACGGACGAATCAATCTGCCTCTGTCCAATGCCCTTTTGCCCATATGAATTGTTTCCAGTCTCAGATAAAGCTTTTTCCTTTGCCACGCTGCCCTGAAAACCAGCATCCCGGAGTTCAATGCAATTTTATGTGTATAGCCCTATATCACAACAAGGATGTTTCAAAGGGCTTTGCAGAGGCAATATGATACACAGTCAGAAACAGCAGATGAAATGAATGAAGGTCAATTCCTGGGCATCCCCCATCCTTAGACCCTACATGTCGGCAAGGAAAAACTCTTTGGGAGAAATGAGAAACCTTGGGGAGTACCACACTCAGGAGCGATCCACTCCCAGGACGGATAGACAGGATGCACTAGGACTGCTAATGGGAATTAGCAGACAGAGTTACAGTCTGTAAAGATGCAATAGGGTAAGGGAACAAGAAGAGGTCCATCTAGCCAGATGAGACGGGAGGGCAACGAGGACGTCCATCCTGCCGGTGGTCCGGATAGTCAGGAGGCTGCAGCTGAAAAATAGCCCCTCCCGAAACACCGGGTGACTAGTGATGGAGCGACTAGTCAACTCGATATTAAGGTAAGACAAGAGGTAGGCAGAGTAAGAAAAGGGAGATAGGACTCAGTGGCTGTACTTCCCCCAGCATTATAGCTTCTAGTGCAGCTTAGAGTGAACTGTGAGTCTAGTCCGATTTCAACTAGCCTGACCATAAGCTTTGTCGAATAGGAACGTTTTTAGTCTAATCTTAAATGTACGGACTGTGTTGCCCTCATTATTATTAGCTGAAAGCTAATTCCATACGACAGGAGCTTGGTGGCTAAAGGCTCTAGCTCCGACTGTGCTTTTAGAAACCCCGGGAACTACCAGTAGACCTGCATTCTGAGAACGGAATGTTCTGTTGGGGCGGTATGGAACCAGAACATCGGTGAGATAAGATGGACCCAACCCGTTAATGGTCTTAAATGTAAGAAAGAGGATTTCAAATTTCATTCTAAACTCGACTGGAAGCCAGTGAAGGGCCTTGAGCACAGGGGTGATGTGCTCTCTTCTATTAGTTAGTTAGAACAAGCTGCAAGTAGGGAGTTACAGTAATCCAATCTAGATGTAAGAAACACGTGATTGGCTATGTTGCGCAGGTGAAAAAAGGCTGTTCTGCAGGTTTGTTTAATATGAGCTTTAAATGATAGGTCTGGGTCAAATAGAACTAGATTGTTAACTGTGGTGCCGGAGGCTACACTCACATTGACCAGAGTGGACGATGCGGGGAGATGAGAGGAAAATAGTTCGCCGGCTTGGCACTCTAACATTATCTGCCTTGCTAGCAAGCTTACTTAGCTTATTTGTTTTACCATCGCTAGACGCACGAAACACTCTCCTAGCTGGTGGGAAGCGTTCACGATAGCGCTTACCTACCTTACATTTTGTGTTAAGTGACAGACGACGGTCACGTAAATGTGAAAACGTGTTGCGACCGCCCTCTGTCAGCGTGTCTCGCACGTCAGCTGTACTTCCTCCTCTAATTACCCGCAGCCCAACGGTTTCTTTTCGCTAGCCGAAATAGGAGCAACTTTGGTTAGGGGTTTTTTTGATGAGGGGAGGAAGCTCAGGTGAAGCTTCACCACTCTCAGCCAATGTATTCTGCAGGTTTGTTTGATATGAGCATTAAATGTTAAGTCTGGGTCAAATAGAACTCCTAGGTTTTTAACTGCGTTGCTGGAGGCTACATTTACATTCTCCAGAGTGACTATCTGGGCAGTTAAAGAGTCTGTCACACTTTTTGGGCCTATCATAAGGACTTCTGTCTTTTCAGGGTGAAGTAGAAGATAATTAGTGCTCATCCAGGTATTTATATCTCGGTCGCAGGTGCTTAGTTTATCCACTTGCCTGATATGCTCAGGTTTAATTGATAAATACAGTTGTGTGTCGTCAGCGTAACAATGAAAGTTAATGCTATGTTTTCTGATGATATTGCCTAAAGGAAGCATATACAGCGTAAACAAGATGGGCCCGAGGACCGACCCTTGTGGCACACCATAACTGACTCTAGAGAACGGTGATGAATGCTGGTTTACATTGACAAACTGGTACGGTACCTATTAGATAAATATGATTTAAACCAGCACAGGGCTACTCCTCTAATGCCTATGTCACATTCTAGTCTCTGCAAGAAGATATTGTGTCAAAGGCTGCACTCGGGTCCAACAGAACCAGGATCGAGACTAATCCAACGTCAGCGGCTAGTAACAAGTCGTTAGTTACTTTGACTAATGCAGTTTCAGTGCTACGATGAGCTCGAAAGCCAGACTGGAAATGTTCAAATAAACTATTGTTCTGTAGGTGCTGACAGAGTTGTTTAACTACCACTCTTTCAAGGACTTTGAAGAGAAAGGGTAGACTAGAGATAGGTCTATAATTGGCCAAGGTGTCAGGATCAAGAGTAGGTTTTTTCAAGAGCGGTTTAATAACTGCATATTTAAAGGACTGCGGCACGTGGCCAGTAACTAATGAGCTATTTATTATATTTAGGATCACATCAATAGTTAGAGGCAGGGTCTCTTTAAAAGTTTGGTTGGGATCGGGCCTAGGAGGCACGTCGATAATTTGGAGGACGTAATGATTGAAGATACATCCATTTGGTCTACAGTGGTGAAGTTATTTCATATTTTAGAGGGGTTTATAGGAGATTCTGAATTTTTTGTAAGCACTTTATCAGACCAAATAGTTGGAAGTCATTCATTGATTTTATTGTTAAATTTTTTTAGGAAGTCATCACAGCTAAGAGTGGGTGGGATAGAAGGTTCTACTGAGCTGTGACTGTTTGTCAGCCTTGCGACAGTCCTGAACAGAAACCTAGGATTATTCTCGTTTTCATCTATTAAGGATGAGTAATATCTGGTTTTAGTTGTACGCAAGGCCTGTTTATAGGTCACTAAACTGTTTATCCAGGCAGAGAGCGTGTGCCCTGTGTTGGAACGGCGCCAAAGTCTTTCTAATTTACGTGCCGATTGTTTAAGAAAACCTGTTTCAGCATTATACCAAGGAGAAGCTCGTCTCGGCTCGACGAACTTTAATATGGGGGGAGCGACTACATTGAGAGCAGTTCGTAGTGTAAACATGACACTATCGACAAACTCGTCATTAACAGCAAGGCCCGACATTTTTCCTTCAAGATCAGACGACATGGAGGCAAATATTGGCTAAATGATCTGTTTATTCTCTGAAACAGAGCGATCACATACAGTAATGTCCTTTCCATCTGAGTTTTATTCACTGGTGAAGGATTATCTTGAAGTACAAACTGAAATGTAATTAGAAAACGATCAGACAGTACGGGGTTGTGGGGATGGACAGTAAGATCACTAATCTCCGTACCGTAGGTTAAAATCAGGTCCATGGTGTGCTTGTGACTATGAGTTGGTTTATTTACATTTTGAATGAAGCCAGTCCCATCTAGTAGGTCATTAAAAGCCTTACCAAGAGAGTCACCGTCATCATCAACATGTACTGTATATTCAACTCCCCTACAATTATAATTCTATCCCAGCCAAGCAAAATACTGGATACAAAGTCAGAGAAATCTAACAAAAAAACTGAGTAGGGGCCAAGGGGACAGTAAACCACTATGAAAAGAACTGGTTTTTGCTTCTTCCAGTTAGCATCAGTAATTGATGGTACTAGACTTTCAAAGGAGTTATAAATGTAATTAGCTTGACTTTTTGGGCTCATACCTAAACGACAGTGATATTACTGCCACTCCTCCTCCGCGGCCCGTGCTGCTAGCTGTGTGAAAATTCACGTGACTTGGGGGTGTGGATTCATTAAGTCTGACAAAGTCATCCCGCTGAAGCCAAGTTTCAGTCAGGGCCAAAATAGGAATATTATAATCCCCAGTTAAGTCATTAACTAACAGAGATTTGGGAGAGATTGACCTGATGTTTAATAATTCGCATTTGACATGCTTATTAGGAGTTATTTTATTTTCACTGCTATCGGGGGCTATATGTATTCAATTCTTTGGTCTCCTTCCTATAGTACTATGTTTCCTACTCTTCACTATACGAGGCACGGACACAGTCTCTATCTTCTGTCCTGAATGTTGGATTTGTGACAGCTCGGAAAGAGAAGAGTGATCAAAATGAACAGAGTTGTGTTTTACACTACAACACTGCGCCCGGGCCCCCACTCTGGAGTGTCACTCTGGGAGACTAAGTTTGGCGGCCGTGTTTCGAGTTGAGAGAGCAGCACCGTCCCAAGTCGGATGAATGCCGTCTCTGCGAAAGAGCCCGGGCTTCCCCCAGAACGCACGCCAATTATCAATAAAGACTGTCGTTTTCTGGGCACCATCTAGACAACCAGCGGTTAAATGATGAGAACCTATAGTACATCTCATCATTGACCAAATTAAGCAGAGGCCCAGAGAATGCTACGGTGTCCGCCATCGACTTAGCATGCTTACACACTGAGGCTACGTTCAATTTAAGCACTTCAGACTGTGTCCGCCGGGCGTCGTTACCGCCTGCGTGAATCACGATACGGCGGAACCTCTTCCTACTCTGCTTTAAGAGGCTGAGGTTTCCTTCGATGTCACCGACTCTGGCCCCTGGGTAACACATGACAGACACCGCCGGGTGCTTCGCCTCTCCAACTATGGAGCT
Organism: Corythoichthys intestinalis; assembly: GCF_030265065.1. Lineage (NCBI taxonomy): Eukaryota > Metazoa > Chordata > Actinopteri > Syngnathiformes > Syngnathidae > Corythoichthys > Corythoichthys intestinalis. The sequence goes on along the minus strand of NC_080414.1, from coordinate 106,722 downwards.
TCCAATTACGAGAGTGTCTGCTTCAGCCGGTGTGTCGCTGAGGGGGTCAAACCTATTGCTGACGTGAAGCTGCTGGTGCACTAAGGTTGTGCGTTTACCACTACGCTTCCCCCGTACAATCACAAATCCGTCCTTAATTTCCCCCGGCTGCACGAGGCTCGCTGGGGGCTAACTATGCTAGCATTCCTACTACTGCAAGCACGACCTGCGGGCCCTGCGACTACCTGCCTATACAGAGGCGTAGCAAAGGTCTCCAGGGGCCCCAGGCAACAAGCAACATGGGGCCCTTCGAGCGTGTGCAAGTAAGGGGGACAGTTGGACTTGGAGCAATAGCATATTTAATAAAAGTATAATAACGCCTCGGTCTCATAGAGCGCTGTTTAGGACACTCAAAGTGCCCGGCTTCTACTACATTAGGACATAAAACTACAGCAACATAATACACTCACCACTGTCTTGCTTCCTTTTCTCCTCTTCTGCTTTTTTTTCTCTTTCTTTTGTCGCTTCCATAAGGATTAACTTCTCTTCATTTTGGATATACGGCAATCAAAAAAAAGCCAAATCGCTGCTCACTCTCACTCGGAGTCACGTGGGGGGAGGGGGGGGGGGGTGTAGAGCGAGTGAAGGGGCCCCATCATGGAACTCAGACACAAGGCTTTCACTGGCACTGTCGCATTTGTCGCCGCGACAGAGCAGTAAAGCTGCGTGTGCTAAATCTGTTGGCCCCCTGCTGGCTGGGGGCCCTAGGCAATTGCCTGGTTTGCCTAATGGGACGCAACGCCTCTGTGCCTATAGCTCGGATTAGCTTTCGTCTCTAGAGTGCAGAGCCGTGCTTCTAGCTCAGAAACCCTGGTCTCCAGTGTGAGACTAAACTACACTTCCTACAACTACTATCTCGACAAAGGAGCCAGGGTGCTCGCTATACATACAGCACACTGAACAGAAAAGACAGGAGGGAGAAGGCAGAGGGCTAGCCATGGCTCGGATAAGCTAGGCTAGCAAGATAGAGCTAGAGAGGAGAGAGCTAAAGAGGAGAGTAGAGTAGTTTTTATCCAGGAGTGGGCGTTTATGCTGTGAAATGGTGGGATTAAACCAACTAAGGAGCACGAGGAGATTAGCGACTAGGAGAATAGCGACTAGCAGCAGTGCTAACAAACAAACGATACACTCACCGGATGTGACGTCGGAGCCCAAATCCTTGGGTCCTTGAGTTCTCTCTTCACTGTCGACATTGACACTGGCGTTTTACGGGTACTATTTAATGAAGCTGCTAGATGAGGACCTGCGAGGCATTTATTTCTCAAACGAGAGACTCTTATGTACTTGTCTTCTTGCTCAGTTGTGCAGCGGGGCCTCCCGCTTCTCTTTCTACCCTGGTTACATCTTGTTTGTGCTGCTCTCCGAAGGGAGCGTTATAGGAAATCTTTAATTCCTCTTATGGAGTAGCCTTCATTTCTAAGAACGGATTGTCGATTCTCAGGTGAAAGTTCTTTTTCTGGCCGTTTTGAGAGTTGAATCTAACCCGCAAAGGTGATACTCCATATACCCAACTAGCTCAAAGGAAGATCAGTTTCTCTAACCACCTAAACTGTTTTGAGCTGTGCCAACATACAGTAATTGCACAAGGTTTTCTAATCATCTATTGTCCTTCTAAGGCAACTTGCAAGCACAATGTACCATTAGAACACTGGAGTGACGTTTGCTGTAAATGGGCCTCTTTACAAAACGACGGAGATATTGCATTAAAACCGGACGTTTCCAGCTAGAATCGTCATTTACCACATTAATAATGTATAGAGTTTATCTGTTTAATGTTATTTCCATTGAAAAAAACGGTGCTTTTCTATCAAAAAGGAGGACATTTCTAAGTGACCCCAAACTTTTGAAAGTTAGTGTATTTAGTAGGGCTGTCAAACGATTAAAAATTTTAATCGAGTTAATTACAGCTTAAAAATTAACTAATCGTAATTAATCGCAATTCAAACCATCTATATAATATGCCATATTTTTCTGTAAATTATTGTTGGAATGGAAAGATAAGACGCAAGATATATATATATATATATATTCAGCATGCGGTACTTAAGGACTGTATTTGTTTATTATAACAATAAATCAACAAGATGGCATTAACGTTATTAACATTCTGTTAAAGTGATCCATGGATAGAAAGACGTGTAGTTCTTTATGAAAAATGTTAGTACAAGTTATAGAAATTTTATATGAAAACCCCTCTTAATGTTTTCGTTTTAATAAAATTTGTAAAATGTTCAATCAAAAAATAAACTTGTAGCCCGCCATTGTTGATGGCAATAATTACTTACACTATAAAATCAGTCGCACCCAAGCGCCAGCAGAGGGCAGCAAAACTCCGCAAAACACAATTAACAAGTGGGCCTTTCACTCCTCTGTAATTTAAATCTGTCTGAGCTGGGCCAAGTGCGTTAATTGCGTCCAATTTTTTAACGGGATTAATTTAAAAAATTAATTAACGCCCATTAACGCGATAATTTTGACAGCCCTAGTATTTAGTTCAAATACTGTCAGGACATGTGGCCGTCTGTAAACATTCTTATCTGTCCGTCTTCACCTGTACTTTCCTGTAGCTCCGCCAGAGGACGCCAGAGAACCCTTTCAAGGCGCACAAAGCATACGCAAGCGCACTGGCAGGCAGGCAGGCCCTGGAACTTGTGTTGCATTCGATGAAGGATGGGAAGTCGGAGATTTCCAACCTCTGACCAGGAAAAATATCATTCCAACTGGGAAGTCCTAGTCGCCGAGTCAGAAAAAAAAAAAAAAAGAAGTACCCCCCGACTTCACGAGTTGCTTCAATTTGACGTCACTCGGAAAACGGCGGTGCCCGTCGAAAAGCAGACCGTCACTGGTATAAGATAAATGACACCACTATGAATATATATAATTAAATGAATGAATTTATTCAACACAAGGACCCGTAAGACTATACGATTTTGACTGACTTTCCGTGCGGATACGCTGCTATCGCTTTGCATGAAGATATCCGATGATTGGTACAAAAGATATTCCTTTATTTATAGAAATAAAGCAAATGATCTGTATTTGATGGCTTATGTGAAGACTGGTTTGCTGGAGGTCAAAATGTCTTTTGATGGCCAAAATAAATAATAATTTTTAAAAAACTTGTCGCGATCTTTGCTGTTTACATTAGCTAGGCAGGCCCGGAGGTCGCAACTGGTACCATCCGGGTGCAGGGATTAGTCCGACTTCCCATGCGTACGCCTTCCTCGAATGCAGCATTAAACTTCACCTATGACGACATTAGGGTTTACTCGTGAATTGATCCAGATTCAGCGCATTTGATCCCAAAAGCTCCTTTTTATTTCGTTTGAAAGAATTGGATTGGGTGCCTGAATGAAATAATACTGACGTATGGTTGACGCTGTATGGGACAATGATTTGAATAGCATTATTCTGTTGAATGAAAAATGCAAACATTGGAACAGACCTCAAGTTAAAGGGCCATTTTAGCACATTTCCCCCTCAACGGTACAGTGATGAAGAGGTCCGAAAAAGAAGCAGTCGCCTCCATTGAGGTTTTATAGCGCAAGGTGTCAAGAAAAAGGGGAGGAAACTCGACGATGATGATGCTGCTGCTACTGATGATGATAAGAGGAGGAGTCTCCCTCTCTCTCTCCTCTCTCTTTGTCGTCTTTTCCCGCCAGCTAACCCACAGAGGAGGAGGAGTTTGTACTTGTGACTTTGCGGGACTGCGGCGCACCTGCGTGCGTGCGAGGATGGCGGGAAGCCTCGTGCTCGTCGTGACGCTTCACTTGGGTGAGTTGAGCAACATTTTGCCAAAACTACAGAAAAAAAACTCAAGCAAATGATCTTTGCGGCGGCCCGATAGCAGCCAGGCACGCCTCACTCTTGGTGGAAACTGCCACCAAGAGTCCATTTCTATATTTGGGAAGGGGGGGGCAAAAAAAAACAAAACAAAACAGGAAAAAAATCACATCTACTTCCGAAAAACCATTTGATTTTATTTAAGGCACGGGAAAAATTAGCGACGGTGTGCGTATGTGTGTCCAACAAGGGGGATCCCCCGCCCCCCGTCCTCTTCCTCCTTCTGCACTTCATTTGTGGCATTTTGCGCGTACGCCAACTGCGAGGCGACGGCGCACGGGAGCGCAAGCCTAAAACGAGCTCTGCAGTGATCTTCGGCTCGTTTTGTGGACGCTCGAACAAAAGAGAGAAATCGTGCAAAAGGAAGAAATAAATAACAAAAATAGATAGAACCCAGATGACGTCATGTGCGAGCGAGCGCGCGCGCGCCTTCCCGCAGAACGGCGGGCCACTGGCCGGGCTACGTGTAATATCTGGACCGCGCGACCGACGTATATACGATGACGAGGACGGCGAGGATGATTGTTTGCGTGTTGTTGTTATTAGGTGCGAGCGAACGATTGCATAAGTGCGCGCGAGTGCACGGCAAAAATGAAGCACGCTCTTTTCTTGGCAATGCTCGTGATCGCGCACTCCTTCTTGGTCTTGTCATCACTACGCACGATTAACATGACTATTATTATTACGATTGACTTCCTCCGATTATTTTGATGGAGTTGAATGCCACCACCTTTCATTTCACCGTATCGCCACATGGAATTTCTTGAAAAATGTGGTATAGGAATTGTCTTTATTAAAAAGTGCTGACATTTGACAGTTTTTGCTTGAAAATGGATGTGATTTCGTTATAAGGAAACGAAATCTGTCAGGTGCACGTAGAAAGATGTCCTTGTTCTTATTTTTGCTTGCTGCATGCGTGTGGGTGTGTCGCAGGCTGCCTCGTTCTGCACTGCAGGCAAGTGACCGACCGCGTGCGAAAGAGTGAAAAAGGCTCCACACAAAGAAAAAGAGGAGGAAAGCTCATGTTTTTTCCTCCCTTAGAAAATAATCAATAAATTCAACTTTTGCCGCGGAGAAAGCGTAAAAAGCGAAGGAAACCCAAATGATTTATAGAAAGGAAATCAAAGCCACGGAAGCGTCTTTTTTTGGGGTAGGTTATGGCGTGAACATGAAATATTTGTCTGATGAAAAGACGATTATAAATAGGCTGCAGTTTGATGAGGCATTGACGTCATCACGTGCTCATTTCAGGCCATCGGGGTTGTTCGCAAGTGCTGTCGCGCATGCAGTGTCATCTCGAGAAAAGAAAGTCCAAAAAGCAGGCGATTGCCATTTTCGGGAAAGGATTCGGCGACACGCGGACAGCAGACGCACAGCCCGACGGTTGCCAGCCAAAGTCAAGTCGCCGCGCCGCGCCGCGGCGTGGCAAAAAGAACCGAGAGTGCGTGGCCGCGGAGCGAAATCGACCGGCCTTCCGATGACGGAGGCCCAATGCCGTGTATACAGAGCCACGCAGAGCCGTTTTCAAATGCACGGGGTCGTTATTCCCGTGCCTAAAAAGATGATATTCTCGCCGGCTCCCTTCCGATGACCCCCGAGTGACCCGTTCGGTAGCAGGCGGCCCAGTCCTTGCTGGCCCGGCCGGCCATGAAGGAAAGAAATGCATTTGCAGGCTCTAGGCAGCCGATTGAGCCACGCACGCCAAAATCGAATCCAAACGCGGCCTCTTGCGGTTCCTTCCACCTTGAGTCCAGTCTGCTTTTCTTTCCCCCGAACAACAGCTCGGAAAATAACAGCGACTTTTGCTTCTTTCGGACAGCGTGCATGCTGCTGCAGTCGGCCCTGGTAAGCCCCGCCCACTGCGACGCCGTCTTCAAAGGCTTTTCGGACTGCCTGCTCCAGTTGGGGGACAATATGGCCAACTACCCCCCGGACTTGGACGACCAGCAGAACCTGCGCAAGATCTGCACGTACGTTTACACTTTTCGAGCCATTTGCCTCATCAGCACACACATATTTGCATTTGACGAAAATATAGGAACTGAAGCGCTCCATTCCTGCAAACCCACTAGAAAGTCAACATCTTGATAGAATCTCACACAGTTCAAGTTAGCATTTGAAAGAGCCCTTTAGTTTGATTGTCGAGCGTGGAAAAGACAACGTCATCATTGTCGCCTGGCTAATTGGGCGTATCGCCGAGGCCCGCCCTCTGTGTCTGGAAAGCCCAAATGTTTGTAGAAGGCACGCGGGCGGAACTACGAGACACCTAAATGTGACGGACGCCCGTCGCGCTCCAGATGGTGCTGCGATTTCACTGAGTGACAGCGGGTGGGGTGGGGGCTCAGGCGTGACCAGTTAACATGCTTCCTAGCACGGGCACTAATTGTTGGCGTGAACACCTCAGGTCAGAGGTCATTGTGTCTGAATTGAGCGCACGCCTCATTGATCGCACGGTGCCCAGTGGGCGGAACGACGTCCCTCATTACCAGTCAATTTACATTGAGGCAATATGACCGTCGAACAATATCTTGTTTTTTTTCTGCAAAAATCCCCAATTTGGCCCTTCAATCGATCTTTTCCTCCTTGTGTCCTGACAGCTACTGGGACGACTTCCACTCATGCGCGAGCACGGCATTGTCCGACTGCCAGGAAGGCGCCAACGACCTTTGGGAGAAACTCAAAAAGGAATCTCGAAGTCTGGATTTTCGCGGAAGTCTGTTTGAACTTTGCGGCGCTGGAAACGCCGCGCCCCGAGGCCGGACGGTGGCGGTCCTGGCGGCGCTGCCGGGCCTGCTCACCTGGCTGTTGGCCCATTAAAAGCCCCCACTGACAAAGAAAAAAAATTTGGGAAGAAAAGAAAAAAAAAAAGGATGGCCCTCAACTTTGACTTCCGGGCGCAACGTCCAATCGCACGCCGCCGTGACACCATCACGGCACACCTGAGGAACGCGTGGGATCGGGCGGGTGTACGGCCCCCGACACCCAATTGTTTCCTACAATATGAGAAGTGCGTTTAGTGACTAGCTTCCCTTGTGAGCTCGGACCAATTTTTTTTTTTTTTTTTTTTTTTGAGCGGCTGTGTTGGGAATCGCAACACGCGGCACCGCTCGGAAAGTCTGGAGTCACAGGCCGGTCCGTCTAATATGAAAAATCTCAGCATAGCGACAAAGTCGCCGGGAACGACGCCTTCGATGGAAACGTTCCATCTCGAAACGGCGATTCTCAACACAGCCGACGTTTGTTTCCGGCACGGACGAGAAGCCGGCGTCGTCCGCTGTTCGCATGATGCCCCCACCCTCATTTTAGGACACGAGCACAAAGGTCAGCTCAGCACCATCGAGGGACACGCCACGCGGCGCCATCGCTAACCGGAGTCCGGCGGCGGGCGCCAAAGGACGTCCATCTTCTAACGCGCCGTCGGAGGCTCGGTCGACAACGGAAGAGGCTACGGAACGGAAAGGGCCGCTTCGGGAGGGCGTCGTCGTTCGGCCCGCGGCCGACGCTCGCTCGGCGTTATCCCGAGCGATGAAACGCGCGGCGCTTGAACCGTCGGGCGTTTTTAGGACGAAACGGCCGCGGTGTTTTCCCTCCGCCCCTGGTGAAAACAGCAGGCGGGATGATGAATATTTTCTCTTTTGACATTTTAGTCCATTATTTTCTTTTCAGCAAAGGAATGTTTTGTGTTTGAATGTTTTATCATTAGAATGTTTTGATATCACGATGGTTTGCGTTCCGATTTTGTTTTCGTGTCGTAACCTTTTAACGTGATCGATCGCACAAACAGTTCAAGTTTAAGTGTTTGTGTTTTGACATTTACGATGGTTTGTGCTGTGACGTTTTCACACATTTTACGTTTCGGCATGATAGCGTTTTGCGCCCACCGCGCGTGCTTCCCAGATAGCTAACATTTAGCATTGTGAAGAAAGGACTGCGTTTATTCTGTGCCGGTCTCCTGAAATGTTTCCATTTTTTTTTGTAGGTGAAGAAAGTTTAATGTTAACATTGTTGTGTTTGTGGTGGCGAAACAAAGCAAAAGAGCAATACCAGCACACGTCGCGCGACGCGACGCAAAGCGATGGCCAGTGTAGCTCCAAGCAATCAATAATATTCATCAAGACTGTTGGCTTCCAATAAATAGCAAGTAATAAGACAAAATCTTCATCTCGGGAATAATGACATCATCGTGCCTGCCTGCCTGCAGGGTTCCTTTCTGTCTGTTTGCTCGACACTTTTACAAATCGTCCGAAGAATTGATGGTGTGCTTTAGAGAAAATATTCACAAGACAGAGAAAAAAAAAACATTTATCAGAGGAACTTTAGTCCACTTTTAAGGAAAATGGAATATCAGAAATGGATTTCATGTTAAATAAAAAAAAAAACGAAGGTTTCAATGAATGCCATACGCTCTCTTTTCTTTTTCACGCATGTGAGACACGCATTCATTATTAATGAGCTTGTGCACACGCGCGCGCGCACGCTCAGTCGGTATCGATGGATGAAGGAGGGGGCGAGGGACTCAGCTGCAGGCCAAACATCAAATGACATTTCTCTACGATCACAAATGAAGTCGCAACCGAAAAGAATCGGAAAACGTTTCTCCTTTCGGCCCGGCCCGGCCGGCGCCCTCCGTCCGTCACGCACACGGGGGAAAAAAAAAAGAAAAAAAAAGAGGTCATCTCACGTGAATGCTGACGTTGACTTGAGTCGGGATACGAAACACAACAAATTTCGGGTTTTTCATTTTATTTTGCTTTGCTTTTTCAAGATTGCAATCGGCTGTATTAGAAAAAAAAAACAAAGAATAAAATGGACTGCAGCACACAGGCAGCCGGAAGGGCGCAGACTAATTCCTGGAAGCGAGCGAGACTCGTGAATAATTCAAAGCGCAATTAAGGCCTGTAGGAAGAAAGCCGTTTATGAAATATTTATGATAGGAATCCCGCGAGATTTTACTCGCCAACATGCCAAATTGAGAAGACGTCATAAGAAAAACACTTTCCCATTTGGACACCCTCCAGAAAAAGAAAATAAAATACAGTACAACTAGTCGGCCTTTCCAAAACGAAGTATTGACTATGAAAAAGGAAGAAAAAAAAAGCTGCAAGAACAAAATCAAACGGATAGTCCTCCCCATCCCCCTCATTTTCCTTTTTTGTGCTTTCAAAAAAAGAATGGTCACGAGAGGCAACGAAAAGGGACACCAAATATTCAAATATTGGATTTTCAGAAGAGAATTCTATTTCAATATAGCAGAAAATGACAATTAAAAAAACTTGCATTTCACAAAAATCCATCGATTCTTCTATATGAGCTTTTACCAAAAGGTCGAATTGACACTTGATGCCTAAAAGAAAGAAAAAGAAAAAAAAAAAAAAAAAAAAGAGCATAACAATGGCAAAAACTTTGACAAATTTTCAGATCTTCCCCTGCAGCGAATGCCTTTTTTTTGGGCCCCAATAGGCCGGGGGCCAGGCTCTTCTACGGCACATGCAGCCCAAAGTTTTCTGACTTTTAAGCATTGCATGAAAGCAAGCTGGAGCCAGCGGCCTCACCCTGCACCGGTAGTAAAGGATGCTCATCACCATTCAAATAGAGGAAATTGCAGCCGAGCCGTCATTCAAAGAATGTACCCAAAATTGCTCATTTGACACTTGGATTCATTATAAATAAGAAACGGAACCCTCAACGGACACCGTCACATATGCAATCTATAACAATATGCGTGCCTGCCCCGCACCTACTCCCAATCCATTTCTCACGACCGCCAAAGCGGCACGAAATATTCTTCCTCGGTAACTAACCAAAGTCACGGGACGGGTGGGAAAAATCAAAATGGCCGGCATTCGACCTTTTTCTTCCTAGTCGAAATCTTTTCCTCCGGAAACCGCTCGGTCGTCCTTCGCTCGTCTCGACGGCGACGCCGACGGAGGTCGCGTCCCCTGAGAAATGGCCTCTTCATATAAAAAGTAGATCGGGTCAGCGTCCCCGCCCTCCATCGATGAGCTTCTATTTTGAAACGTCGGTGGGCGACGTGAAAATGTTTGCCGTCCGTCCAACTTTTCCAGCGATGAGAGAGAGGAATTGTGGGTAAACCCTAAAACCTCTCCGGGGAGTCCGTCTCGACGCTAAGGTAACCCTGCTCAATCTCCCGGTCGACCTTTGCCAAATGGCCTATTCTGGAAAAAGGAGAAGATGGGTGCAGCTAGCTAGCTTTGTGAATTTGGAGTTTTCCCCACATACAGTACAGTGGGGCAAATAAGTATTTAGTCAACCACTAATTGTGCAAGTTCTCCCACTTGAAAATATTACAGAGGCCTGGAATTGTCAACATAGAAAATCAGTGGAGGGAGTTGAAAGTCCGTGTTGCCCAACGACAGCCCCAAAACATCACTGCTCTAGAGGAGATCTGCATGGAGGAATGGGCCAAAATACCAGCAACAGTGTGTGAAGAGTTACAGAAAACGTTTGGCCTCTGTTATTGCCAAAAAAGGGTACATGACAAGGTATTGAGATGAACTTTTGGTATTGGCCAAATACTTATTTTCCACCATGATTTGCAAATAAGTTCTTTAAAAATCTAACAATGGGATTTTCTGTCTGGTTTTTTTTCCAATTTCTGTCTCTCATGGTTGAGGTTTAACCATGTTGACAATTAGAGGCCTCTGTAATATTTTCAAGTGGGAGAACTTGCACAATTAGTGCTTGACTAAATACTGATTTGCCCCACTGTACATCCAAACTTTGCAAAGTGACAAACGAGTAGAAGTGCAACTAATGACTATTCTGATAACCGATGGATCATTTAGGACCACCTAAAAATTCTTGAAATGATAACTTCTCAGTTGTAAATATGATCAGATGATATTTTTATTTAGTCAAAGTAGGACAAGAACAGAAAAATCTGCTGTAACTTTGGAAAGCAACAATTTTCAGAGCGTCTAGCTTCTTAAAAAGGCCGCAACAACTCTTCCATGCCAACCAATTGATATAGTTGGAGACTGCAGTTATGTCATTTCATCAAATGGGATTTTTGAAGGAAATAGCCATCCATTTTGTCTTGATTGTTGCTCACGACATGCTTCGAGGTCAGTTGTGAAGGTCATTGAAAAAAACGTCCCATTCGTCCGACGAATCCGCGACGGGCTCCCGTTTCAGTAGCGTCCCTCCACGCCCAGCTGCGTTTGGGCCCGCCGTTGGATTTCGCCGTGAACTCGCCGGACTTCTCGCTGGCTCAGCGTGCGCTCCGTGTGGCGGTAAACCAGACGGAAGCACAAACTCCGCCTCCCGCTCCTGCGAAAAAGGCCACACGATCGATAGGTCGCTTTTCCCCCGGTGGCCCCGCCCCATTATTCGTGATGCAGTGCGACTCTGGCGCCTCGTCCCCTATAAACGGACCGGCGGCGGAGCGAAGGGCGGCAGCCGGCCTCGAGCGGAGACCCGCGTGACCGATAACCCGTCCGCCGTTGGTCCGGCTCCAATTGCCGGCGGAAAGGTCCGCCCGAGCTTAAACCGGACTTTCCGACGTCCGCGGGTCGGAGCGGGCGCGTGCTTAATAACCGGAAGCGCGGACCGTTCGGCGAAAGGCGACACCCGCTAATGGCTCGTTAGCTTAATGTGCACTTAGCCGCAATTCCGTTGGACTCGATTACATACGCCGCCTTTGACTCCGCATCCGTTCGATGGCTTCTCCAGAGTCGCCTCGGGCTGCTTTTTATCCCCTAAAACATCAGTCTATCTGTTCTCTGTAGCCTTTCTCAAGAGAGCGGCCGAGGTCCCGGTCGGTCTACTTTGGGCTGCGTACAAAGACGGACCGACGGCATTCCCATTGTCCCGTACGTGACTCGTGAATGATATGATTATAATAAAATGCTAAACTGCAAGTCTAAGTAAATGCCAACCCTCTTTTTACATTCATGTGTAAGTTGGCCAACCTAACTTAAAAAAGTAGCATGCACGCCTACACCCGCCCCTCCTCACACATACCATTTTCTGGAAATGTCGAATATTGTCACCGTAACTTTTTTCCCCAAAATATCACTTCCTCATTTGTCTCTGTGTGTGCGTGCACATGCGTCCTCACGTGGGGTGCGTGAAGTCATCCAGCAGAGTGACCTCCTCCACCAGGTCCCCGGCGACGGCGCGCACCAATTCGTAGAAGTCGTTGGCGTGGAAGGCGGCCTCGTCGGCGGGAAGCCAGAAGGAGATGTCGTTGCGCAGCGGCGGGTATTTGCTCAGCGCCTGCCCGCAAACACGCGCGTCATCGGAAGAAGAAAAGAGTCATTTTCTCGTCCGGGGTTATATCCGACCGACGCCCGTTCGGCAAACCCTAACCGCCGGCCGGCAAAAAGCCGCAACTCCTAGACCATCCCTGCGAATCTTCACGTGAATATTCAGGTTAGAGGAAGAACAAAGAGAAAAAGAAACGGGACGGCGCGGGCGAGGCCCGTCGTCGTGCCGCAGTAGGTGCGCCAGAAGGCGCCTCGTGAGAGACACGTCGTCACCGGGCGGTACGCCGGCGCCGCCCCGGCAAGTCTGCCCGTAGGCCGAATTCCTTCAGCGGGAGACGGATCTTGTCGCCCGGCCGGCCGGCACATCATCCGTAGCGTCGGCACCTCGCCTTCTCTAAGGCCGCGCGGTCGGCGGCGGTCGGCGGCGGTCGGCGGCAGTCGGCGCACGCTACCTGGAAGCGGACCCGCCGATGGATGTCGTCCACACGGAACTGTTTGAGGAAGCGTTCGTCTCGGCTCCAGAAGATTCGGATGTCGGGGATGTCGTAGAGAACCATGGCCAGGCGCTCCAGGCCCAGTCCGAACGCCCAGCCCACCTTGTCGGCGGCGCCGGCTGTAAACACGCGGCGTGTCGCTCAGTACAATCTTAACTCCGCTTTATTCCAATTTCCCAGCCTGACGCGCGGCCGAGCCTAATGACCCGCTCGATTTAAAAGTCGCTTCTGTTCGAGCCGTCGGACCAAAGAAAGCAAAACGCGGTCTTTCGGAGTCAAGTTCGGAGAATATTCGAACGTCCGAAAAGACAGACTCTGGGCGGGCCCGCGTTCTCTCCCCGCCGCGTGCGCATATGGCGCTAAAACGGCGTACTCCGCAGATGACAAAGTAGATAAAGACGGAGGAAGAAAATTCTCCACGCTCCGTGGCGACTCCGCGAAAGCGCCGCCCGCCTCGCCATCTGTCCGAGAGCCTCCGCCGGCGCTCGATGTTTACGCTTCAATCAGACGCGGACCCCTCGCGACAAAACCAGCTTCCCCGATCTGCTCGTCGCTCGCGACCGAGCCGTCGGGTAAAAAGCAAAACCCTTCCCGGACCGCTCGTTCGCTCGCTCGCGGCGAGTCCACACGCACGACGACGTCGACGCGGGTCGACGTTTGACCTTCGCGACGAGCGGGCCCGACCCCCCACGTTTTCGGCGAGGGCCGCCGTCGCCTCTTCTTCTCCCTGAGGCGCCGACTCGACCGGGACGGAGCCGCCCCGATCCGGACTCGTCGCTCGCCGGCCGGGGCCGAGCGGAACGGCGCAGAGCTAGACGCGGGCTCCTCCGGACGCGTGAGTCTCGCCGGCGAAAGGTGCGCCGACATCTTCGTTCCGCCCACGCGCAGCCTCGTTGAGTCAGACGCGCGCAGATGGACGCACGCGTGGTCAAATGCCACATGAGGCCGAGGATGACGACGCCGACAGAGGGAGCGATGACGAAGGAGAACGGGAAGCCGAGATCGTGCCTGACGACAGACGCGCCGCGATACGTCCCGGGCAATTCGAAGCCAATCCCGAGAACGGATAGAGCTCACGGCCGGCGGGGGGACGCTTTCCGCGTTTCGGAGGTCGAGCTCGACCTGACCGCGACAAAAAAGCGGGCGAAATCTGAGAGGCTTAGTTTGGATTCCCGCAGACATGACACGAGGATCAAAGCGGGATTGAATGGCAACAGAGAAACGGCCAGTTTTGTCACATTTCTTCAATTATTTCGATTTTCCAATGTTAATATCTAGTTACCTAGTCTCTTCATCACTAGTCACCCGGTGTCCCCCCCCCCGCTATTTTTTCAGCTGTAGCCTCCTGACTATCCGGACCCCTGGCTGGATGGACGTCCTCGTTGCCACCCCCGTCTCATCTGGCTAGGTGGACCTCTTCTTGTTCCTTTACTCTACTGCATCTTTACAGACTGTAACCCCGTCTGCTAATTCCCATTAGCAGTCCCGGTGCTTCCTGTCTATCCGTCCTGGGAGTGGATCTCTCCTGACTGTGGTTTCTCATTTTCTCCCAAAGAGCTTGGAGTTTTTGGAGTTTTTCCTTGCCGACAGGGAGGGTCCAAGGATGGGGGATGCCCAGGACTTGAACTTTATTTATTCATCTTTGTTGACTTCATTTGCTGTTTCTGACTGTGTATCATATTGCCCTTGGAGACAACCTTGTTGTGATTTAGGGCTTTACAAATAAAATTGACTTGAATTGAATTGGCTTTTTGGCGTCGGTGACCTTCGGGGAGTGCGCGTGCGTGAGACAAAATGGGTGCGCGTTGGAACGATGGGCCGGCGCCACGCGATGTGCCAATTGTCGCTTTTAGATCTATTTCCATCTGAAAGCAAAGTCTCTCCCTCCGGTCACACCGCCCGTCAGACTCTTTGTAGGCACCTGAGACAGAGGCCACGACGGGACCCGTCGGCGATTCGGGGTCTCGGCGCAAAGCGGCGTTTGGCACCGACGAGACGCAGGTAGCGTGTCGCGCCCTCCCCCGTGGCGTGGCGTGCCGCCCCGCCTGTCGGTCAAACGGTATTATGGTTTGAATTCTTCCACATCGTGGCGTATAACACATCAGGCGTTTTGTGCGTGTAGATGTGCGCACGCAGCAAAGGTCCACCCACGCTCTCAGCCTACACGCCAGCCCCTAAGGTTGGTCCCGGAGCGCGGCCCGTCGAGACGGATCGCTACGCAAACAAATGTTTCCTCTGCCCTTGGTAAACCCAGAGACGAGGGCGCCGTCGAGTATCGCCGTACCGTTGTTATTTTGGTGACGTTTCTTCCTTTAGCGTTAGACGGGACCCCCTACGTGAGCGAGAACCCTCGTGAAATTGCATTCGCAATTTGGATGGATAGTAAAATACGACTTTGCGGCCGCCGCGATGGTCTGCGGCGCACACAAAACAGTGATGAATAATAAATAGAGAAATCACCAGTATGCGTATCGCGGCATCCGGTTACAGTTTCCGGTCGGTCGAGCGAACGGAGGGCGACTTTGCTGACGGACCGTAAACCCGGCGGCGAGCGCGAGACCCGGCAGAACGACTGTCACGAATGTACATTCGTATTTCCCGGCAAACGACGGTCACGAATATACATTTGTATTTCCCGGCAAACGTACCTACTTCAATGGACCTGTATTCGACAAAGAATACTACAGCCATAATATATGGGGTTATATTGCTGACACTATTCTGAGGGAGCAATAATACAAATTGAGCAAAAATAACCTAGATTTCGAGCACAAAAAACTATATTGAGCGAGCAATCGTAGATTTTGAGCACAGAAAATAATATTGAGCAAAAAAAAAAAATCTACTCTGTGCCGCTCAATTCCCCCCTCCTGCTCTCGCTACGTATCTCAACTCCTCTGCTCGTGGGTTTCTTTTCTCTGCGCGCTGACGAGCAGAGGAGTCGAGATTAGAGATGGGCGATACCAGTGATTTTGGATTCGATCCGATACCAAGTAATACCAAGGCCAAATATTGTGATCCCAATCCGATATCGAAACCAGAAGTTCATAATATATAGACAAGCCTGCAGTGTTCTCAGCCATTCTGATGATATCTAATGTACAACTACATCAAGCACTCAAAAACTATTAAGTCTCTTTGTGTCAAATATGCTTTGCAATGGAAAAACTGCTGCTTTTAATAACGAGCAAAGCAGTTTCCCTCAAACTCACAAACCAATCCATCAACAACAAACTCTGATTAGTCAGTCTCACTATTTAACCATGACCCTTAAATTCATATGCACAGAACATTTCCCTGCTACACGTTGTATTTGATCAAATTTTAATCGACCTAAATTAAATATTTTTGATCTAATTAAAGAACGAATTAATAGTCGCATGTTACCGCCCTCAAATGGTAGATCACTAAAAACAAATCCAATAATCAATAGTCACTTTCCGTTTTTGAATTTTATTTTACTAACACAATTTTCAAACAGATTTGAAAATAAATAAATAAATAAAAACAGATCTTGAAGTAATTGAAACAGACCTTTAACAAAATAAAAAAACAAAACATAAGAAATTAAGCATTTAATTGTTTGTAACATCAAAAAATATGGAAAAACATCATGAAAAAATAAAAATATGAAACATAAATTCACAAGAAATAATAATAAATGAATAAGAAATAAGAAAAAGGTTAAGTAAGAAATTAGGCGTGAGAGGGGCGGAGAAAAAACATGCTGTTCAACACAGGATAGGGACGTGAATGGGGGCGGGAGCACACGCCGGTGCACTGCTTACGTGCGTGTAGAATGCAAAAGGGAGAAGTAGTACAAAAAGTGTGCACAAAAATACACCCAAAAATTGACAAAGACATTATAATATATTAATTCCAGATATCGATACTTTTGCTTAGGGATCGATACCTAAAATTTAATACACCGGATCGAAATATCGATATTTTGGTATCGATCCGTCCATCCCTACAACTCAGTGCGCAAAGAAACCGACGAGCGCGCAAAGAAAAGAAACCGACGAGCGCGCAGAGAAAAGAAACCGACGAGCAGCTGAGTCGAGATACGTAGCGAGAGCAGGAGGGGGGAATTGAGCGGCACAGAGTAGATTTTTTTTGCTCAATATTATTTTCTGTGCTCAAAATCTACGATTGCTCGCTTAAAATCTTTAACTGCTCGCTCAATATAGTTTTTTGTGCTCGAAATCTAGGTTATTTTTGCTCAATTTCCATTATTGCTTGCTCAGAATAGTGTCAGCAATATAACCCCATAATAATATGCTTAGCGCACGCGTGTGCTTGTGCGCGAAGGAGGTCAAATCTGATTAAAGTCACGTTACTAGCAATTAACAGCCTCCGAAAGCCATCGCCCCTGGCCTCCGGGGAACTCGTGCGCGCGTTACCAGCTGGCCACCCGACACGGCCGGTCCGTCGGACCGAGTCGAGCGAGGGACGAAGGAGAAGCGGGAGGAACGCCGGGACGGGCCCAAAACTATCCCCGAGGGTCAAAGTTCAGGAGAGGGCTGCGTGCCTGAAATCGGCGAGTAGGAAGGCATCGTTTGTCTTCCGGTCTTTTTTCCTGACTCACGACAAGAAGAAAAAAGGCCTAATGACAGCAGGAAGAGGGGGCGGTTGCACATGATTTATTCAGGAAGGGGATTAAGAGCCAAAGCGAGCACCTGAACCCAACGCGGGGGGCCCGGGGCCACCGCTTTGAGAGGCCGTTAATTGTTAGCGACACGACTTTAATCAGATTTGGCTCGGCACGCGCGCACAATATCCCACCCGCCCCCTTTGCGTCCCCTGGGAAGCGTGCGGTGTGAGTCCCATATGTTGGGAGGGGAACCCCACGTGCCTTACATTTGAATTTCCACTCAGCAAAACCTAATACAAGGAAATCATGGGAAGATGACGCCGCCTTGGTCGAAATAAAAAATGTTTTTTTCTTAGGGACGAGTGACCGGAGGAAGATTTTTTATTTCTTCTCAGCTATCCCTGACCCACCCCGGACTTCCTCTTGCTTTCCTTTGTCCTCTACCAAGGCCCCACACACACATGCACACGCCCACCAAGTGGGCCCCAGGCAACACATATGGCAGTCACACTATTAAATAAGACACACGCCAACTGGTGTCCCCTGTTGCCACCTCCGTCGTCCTCTTTACTGCAGTCACTCCCTTCCCTTCCTTTCCCTCCCCTCCACTGCTCTCTGGCTCTTTTTTTTTTTTTTTGCCATCTATTGTCTCTAGCGCTCCAGAAATATTGGACGGAGGGAGAAGGAAAGGGGGGGGGGGTGTCGAATGTGGCACGTTACCACGGCAACCGGCCACACTGCCGCAGTGAAGACGGAGGGGAGGCGTGCGCACGCGCGCGCATTTCCTAATGCATTACACTCCAACTAGCGCGCGTCTTTGAACTATTTTGGGCCTCTCGGCTTCCCCGCTCGTTTGCGGGCTCGTGTCACGGCGGCGGTCGAACGCGCAACGGCGACGGCGCGTGCACCGCCCCCGCCCCCTCTATCTATGTCTGAAACCCTATCAATAATAGATGGGAAGAAGAGAGTTTGTTCGGCCTAAGGCTCGCTCTTTAGCAGGAAGCTAAATAAATGGAGCGTAAGATTTCGCTGACCCGAGTTGAGGATTCGCTGCTCCATGATTCCGCAGCCCAGCACCTCCATCCAGACGCCGTTGTAACGCACCTCCATCTCAAACGAGGGATGAGTGAAAGGGAAGTAACAGTCCAGCCAGCGCACCTCCACGCCTGAGGAGAGAAAAATGGCCACTGAGCCGAGGCCGGGATTGGGGCCCGCTCCCGGTCGGAGGCGCCACCTTCTCCGAACAGACGGCCGATCAGCGCGCGGAGCGTCGTTTTCAGGTCCGACTCCAGCAGCTTGACGGCCTCCAGGCTGTGAACTTCCTGCTTTTGGGGCGTCCGGCGACCCGCCGCCTCAAACGCGTTCAGGTCTTGGCCGTGAGCGACGCCGGAGAAGAGCTGAGGGAACAATGCAAATTTCTTCCTATTTTCCGTTGGAAATTGAATTGAAATTGGAAATTGAATCTAAAGTCAAATGGATTTTTTTCTTTCCATTTGAAACAAACTTTTCCTCATTCAGTTATAGGCCCTAGTCCAGGGGTGGGCAAACCGGTCATCGAGGGCCGCGGTGGGTCCCGGTCTTTGTTCCAACTGATAAAAGCGCGGATCGTTTAACCGATGAGGTTTCGGTGGAAACAAGAAGCACCCGACTGCAATCAACTGGCTGCCAATGTAAGACACCAGATTGGTGAAAAGCTCTCCTCGTGATGGGTTGGAACAAAATCCCGCACCCGCTGCGGCCTTTTGTGGAATAGTTTGCCCACCGTTACCCTAGTCGCAAGCATCCCGTAGCGCTTCATCCAAAGTCAGGTCAAAGAAGGGCCAGACCGGACCGGACCGGACCAGACTGAACCGGACCGGACCAGACTGAACCGGACCGGCCTTTCCCCAGATGAGACCACTTTTCCTCTCCGGCCGGCGTATTGTTTTCATGTCGCCGCACTAGTACGACACGATATTATGCCAGTTTTGTAACTGGCGGGGGCCTGCGTTCTTTTTCCATTTTTGAAATTTCATTCTCATTTACTCCCAAAAATAGATTTAGTAGTTAAAAAGTATCAAAGAGAACAAGAATGGCCTTTTTCTATTTTGGATCTTCAATTCTCAGCGGGGGTGCCGGGGGGGAGAGCTTTTTTTTTTACCTGGCGGTTGGAGAAGAGGCGCACGCCCTCCATCTGGTGAAAAACGGGATAGTGGCTGGCGTCGATCTCGTCCCGTCTGTAAACGTCTCCGGCCAACAGGAAGGCGTCCAGACCCGCGCTCACCAGCTCTTTCTGGTGGGCCGAGGTGTGAGAGCGAAGCATGGTGGTCCTAAAAGAACGCGTGAGCGAGCGGGCGGCTCAGCGGGTCGACGGCCGGCGCCTCACCTGTTCAGGTAGTAGTTGTCGCCACGCTTCCTGCCGG
This sequence comes from Corythoichthys intestinalis, assembly GCF_030265065.1. Taxonomy (NCBI): domain Eukaryota; kingdom Metazoa; phylum Chordata; class Actinopteri; order Syngnathiformes; family Syngnathidae; genus Corythoichthys; species Corythoichthys intestinalis. The sequence continues at coordinate 87,122 of NC_080414.1, read as the reverse complement.
GGTGTCCGCTCGGGATCAGCAAGCTGTCGACCAAAAGACCGGTAAGCGGGCAGGCGGCCGGGGAGCCCGGGACGCCGATCGACGGAACCACCTGTCAAAGTTCTGCTCCGTCGTCACCACGGGGCTCAGGTTGTCGTGGGCCGAGAACAGCGGGTTCCCTGAGCGAGCCGCGTAAGCGCTAACGACACAAAAAAACACCGCCTCGTCAATGACAAATTCCTAGCCAGAGCCCCAAACCCTAGCCTTTCCCTTCGTTAAACGACGGCAGCGTTACGAGCGGGAGTTGACCGATGACAAAGATAAGCGCGGGCGTAGCGGAAAGGTCGCCCGGTCGCAAAACGGCTCGACAATTGGCAAACGTACCGTCGGCCGGCGCCACGCTCCGTTTTTATTCGTGGTCTCCGCAGAACAACGAGGAAAGAGTTCAACATCTGTCCGACGAGAACCCAAAACGGCAAGACCGGGAGCCTCGTTTGCGTCGGGAGAGAGCTTTAGCTTAGTCACCGCGAGGAGTTGGCAATCGCAATTTGTAAACGTGGACAATTAGCGAGGAGCTAGGTCACCGAGAGGGCGCAACGAGGCCATTCCCGGCAGACTTAAGCCCTTTTCACTAACATATCCAGGGAAATTCCCAAGTAAGGTGATCATTGCTTTCACGCACAAAAAGATGTCCCGAGAATGAAGCGGGTTGGAGCTTTAGCAGACTTGACCCGTGTTGCCCACCGGCGCTCTCTGTGCGTGGGGAGCTGCATGCGGGTTTGATTTTATAACCGGATATTAAGTCATTTTTGGTCGGCATCGCCTGTCACAATTTTGGTCAAATGGCGTTTTGTTCCAGAGGGAGCGTTCCCGATGTCGTAACTGTCTTTTGTAATGAATTCTCAGTTGGCAGAAAAAAAATTCTTAATGTTTAAATAGTCTACATATTTTTATGATCATTATAAATGCATTTACACAATAACATAATGCTGGAAAAGTTTGTTAAACACAATGTTGGTCAACTCGTGGTTTTTTTTTCCCCCCGGCAGGAGCATTCCCGACATCGTAACTGCAGCCAATTTAAGATCATCAACACTGTATTTAAGCTAGAGGTAAAATCGGGCCTAAAATATCCAGCCCGACCCGACCCGCGAATCCGACCCGGCCTGAGCTCAATCAATTAACTTGATTTGCAGGCCCAACCCCTCCCCATAAAATTTTATGTTTTATTTGTAGGCCCGAGCCCGGAAAACAAATGAAAAAAAAAAAAAGTCTTATTATTTTTAAGGACTCAGGAGAAGGAGAAAAGGGAAGGGATGCGCCAGTCAGACCTGGACAGAGCACTGCTTGCTGCTTGGGAAAACGGACCGGTTGCGTTTTGAGTGATCATATTTGTGACGATATCTGCATAAAAGCCTGTCTTTTGTAACAAATTCTCAGTTGGCAGAAAAAAAAACGCAAGTTTTCTTAATGTTTAAATAGACTACATATTTTTATGATCATTATAAATGTATTTACACTAGCGCTGTCAAATGATAAAAAAATGTAATCTAGTTAATCATATGTCAACTGTGTGATTAATCGTGATTAATCACATTTCCCTCGGGATGAACAAAGTTGTTCTTCAGGAAAAAAAATCTAGGAAAACACTATGATTGACTTAAAATTTGTTTTCAGATGAAATGTATGATGTATGAATGATTTAATACTTAACCAAATAGAGTTTTAAATTTTTATTTAACAACTCAGCTCATATAAAATAAAAGAAATTGTCAGTATTATACAGAATAGAGCTTAACAGATTAAAGTGCCTCAACTAACAATGTGGCTCAAGTACCGTTTGGCATATTGCCCAAAATTAACTGCCAACTTAAAGAGCAGACAAGCACAATACAGTAACAACACCTAGTGTTTCAAAAAATGTGTAAACAACTTGTCTGTTAAATTAAACATTTCACACAAATAAATGCAGTATTTGCAGTTTTACACTAAATGGCCTGAAAGCTGTTTGAGATTTAAACAAAACAAAACAAACAAACAAACAAAAAAAATTGTCAACTTTCACACACTTAACTGAAAAACATTACACTAAAATGTGTGTAAAGGTGTTTAGAAAAACTGCTTAAGTTAGCCAGTCATACCCTTTTTTTTGTCCAGTGGTCTCCTGTCGTGCAACAAACGAAACTCTGGTTAGTTGCTCCACCTTCGTTGCCTTTTCATTTTCAAAAAGTTCATGAATTTTTGTGGCAATAGTTGCCCGTGAAGGAGTTCTGTATGTTGGGTCGCCCGATGCTATCTGGATTTAAGGCCCTTGTCTTCGACTAAGTTAATGGGTCTACAGTCTCTGGCTACCCATCTAGCGATAGCAGTAGTCAACCTACTAGTTGTCCTTTTGTTGACAAGTCCGAGTCCGCACTCTGCCAGCGTAGCTTGATGACTGCGGCTTGTGTTTGCGGTGTTAGCATCATTGCTAACACTAGCGAAGATATGCTTTGCCCGAAGGTGGTACTTTAGGAATGCTTTTTAAAATGGAATTTGCCAAGAGGCAGTCCTGGGTCATCATCCTCACTCATCGTGGCTGACTGCGTTTTGTCCTGCATTGCCGCGTGGAGAATGTAAACATGACCGTGTGGGACTACGGGAGGCAGCTGTGGCCAAACTTAGTGTGAGCGGCAAAGTTCTTTTTTTTTTTAATGTGTTAATATTTCCAGATTAATCATGGTCGTTAACGCGTTATTGTTAACAGGCCTAATTTACACAACAAAATAACGCGGGAAAAGTTGGTTAAATATGAATAAACAAATGCGGTTTTGCGGACTCGCAGAGGGGAAGATTAAAAAGGGCAGATGGCACACTCTGGCTCTGCATTGACCATACAGCACCTTCTCCTTTTTTATCCAAATTATTTATTTTATAACAAGTATTCCTTAGTTTAACATCCATACATGGTTTCAGTATACATACGTAACCGGTGTGTCAGCGCCGCTCCCATCTCTGACTTGGCTGGGACACGAACCCGCGTGCCACGACGCTTCCACTCGGCAGGTAGCGACGCTAACCATTAAGCTTGAGCCAACGGCACAGCCGCCAGCGTCCCTACGCGATGGAATCGGCAGGGAGGTTTCCACGCTCCACAACGGACCGGCATGTACCCGTTACATATATTTTAAAAAGTTAGCGAGAGAACCCTGGCCTGGGTTACCTGGCCTACTGACCCGGACGTAATAATTGAGCATTTGATTTGGTCATGTTTTCAGTTTTATTTAGCCGTTTCCAGCTTGCTATGTTTATAATTGCGATGATCGTTTACTGCTTTTTGTCTTCCTGCAAAGAGGGAGAAAGTGACATCGGCCCTGATGATATTTAAGTCATCAGCCATCTGCTGTGAGCCGGGAATTTAACGGCCGCTTTCACGCAGGCCGCTTCCCGGGAAAGTCCCGGACACGATACTAGGACGCGATTCGTGAAATGTCCGCGTAAACTCGATGTCAGCCGACACGGAAATTGTTTTCATACACAACTGCTGCTCGGTTGTTTCTCCCCCGCCCGCCCGCCCGGCCGCCCGCGATATTCCCGGTGTTTTGGAGTATGTGAAAGGGGCTTTACTGAAGCGTTAGGACAGCATATTTTCTCGGATTTGCGCACGCTAAAGAAGGAGCGGGCGGCACACCTGTAGAAGTGAGCTTTTATCCTCTCTTTGAGGAGCCAGAGCGGATGATGGCGTTGGTTGTGGAGGTCGCGGCCCACTTTGGCCAGAATCTTGGGCGTGACGTTGGTGAAGTCGTCGCAGGGGTAGACGCGGCCTAACACGCGCAGGCCTTCTTCCCGGCCCGGGGCGGGGCCGGGGGACGAGGACCGTCGGCGACACGCGGAGAGAAGAGGCCACGGGTGGCGCGCCGCCCGACGGAGGATCATGGCCGGCGGGGCGCGGACGGACGATTCCGAAGGTCGGCCGAGATCGCCCGGCCCGAAGGTCGGCCGGCGTCGTCGCTTGTGGAAAAACCGAGGATGGAAAGACCGGGATCGATCGGAGGTGACGGCCGGTGGCTACTTTCCTAAAATCTGGATCTGAAGGAGACACACGATAGTTCAAGTTTTGGTAAAAGTCAGATTGCCCGAGCGGGCCCCTCGATACACGGATCTTGAAAAAAAAAAAAAAAAAATGCTAGACGATCACATTGGGTGACACATTTAAACCACTCACTTATCACCGTTAATGGGGACCAGAACCAAAGTGAAAAAGCGCAAAGTAGTTTCACCCCACCTCCTCATTTTATCAATAAATATGTAAAGCCCTTCAAATGATGATGGTATCATTAGAACATCAAAGAATAGTTTGAAATGCAAATAAAATATTAACAATAGAAGTAACAAACAAAATAATGTACACAGTTTAAATACATATTGTGCATTCATTCTCTTACACTAATATGATACACGTCTCTAGGTGTACATACATACATAGATGTAAATAAAGGGGACAAATATGTATCGAGAACTTTCTTTTGAATCTTCTAACAAGATTTAAAAAGGCGCGGTGCACCGAGGGAGGGCGCAAAAATTGAGGCACGAAGTAGCGAGGGATCACTCTATTTGAAATGGCGTTGTACAATGACAACTAAGGCTATTTTACGGTATATCGTTCCTTTTGGAACTTCGGCTCCTTTGTTTGGTTTTGTGTCACTCACATTAGATATCTCTCGTCGTGATCGCATCTTCTCGTGACACTCGGTGCATTTGTAAGATATGAGAAGTTAAAGCAGCAACTTTTAATGGCGCACTTTTGCGGCTCGTCAATCAAGAACAAGGGGATGAAAATAGGGCAAAATGGTTTTCGGAGTAACGACGTTTCATCTAACGCCGATTTAGACTTAGACACGAAACACATTCTGAGTTGAAACGCCTACGTAACAGTTGCAAGGTTGCCTTACCTTGAGCACCGTAAGCAGTCGGCTTCCTTGTTAGAAGTCCGACGCGTGCCAGACTGCTTAAATAGTCTTTCAAAGAAAAAAATGGTCAAAGGCTTGCGGTTTGATCGCTAATAGCATACCAAAGGAGATGCTGACATGGATTTACTATGAGGGGTAAAAAGTCAAGCAAAGTTGGAGCTCAATCGTAAATTGAGACAGGCGCTCTTTGAACACACTGGTTAGTGGGGTCCTATTGCCGGCCGTCGTCGTTGTTGTCGCCGACCGCTCAGCTAGCTAGCTAGCTAGCTTTCGACGGACGTGATGGCGGCGCCCTCCAGAGCGCAGGTGATTTCTCTGTACAGGATGCTCTTAAAAGAAAGTTACAACTTTCCCTCCTACAATTATAGGTGAGATTTGCTTCTTTCCAAATGCGTTTCGGCGATGCCAATGTAGCCGTTCGCTATCAGACGCCACTGCCTGTGCAGTGCCTGCCTACTTCCGAGTAACGGACTATATCGCCTTCTCGGCGTTGATATTTTGCTTTTGTTTGGATTTCTGGCGGTGTCGTTGAATGCATCCACAGTCTGAAGCTAACCATGTCAACTTTCTTCGGTGGTATTTTATAAAGTGACTAGGGTGACCATATTTGGATTTCTAAAAAAAGAGGACACTCAGCCCAGCCTCAGCCCGGCCTCAAGATACTTGAATTTTTTACTCGAAGTTCACTCAAAGATGCCTATATCACTTTAATATATTTAAAGTGTGCCCCCTCACTCTGGATGGAAAAATGCAGTTTGAAAAAAAAAATAAACAATGACTTTAAAAAATAATAAAATAAAATAAAATATAATGCAGACCCATAGAAATGTAGTCCAGTCAATACACATACACACAGTAGGCTATGTGCCAACTAAACATTTTTATAAATTACGGTACTATCACAACAATTGTCCTTGACAAATTGTTATTCCCATTCAATTGATGTTCTCATTCAATGTTCTAGATTGCACACAAACAAAAACCCAAATAAACTGACAGACTATTCAATCAGCATGTTTCCAAACGCAGCAGTTCAAAACTACGTTTCCCATAATGCCTAGCGCGGTTTAGCTTACTGATAGCTAGCTGAGGCAAAAATCAAACTTTGCTATAAAAGTTTACAATCATCGGCAGCGCGCCGATGCGACACCAAACGGGATTTTACAGTCAAAGCTCCGACAGAAGTCAACAGTTGCCATTACATACGTATTTATCGTTTAAAAAAAAAAAAAAAACAGGCATTGTGAGCAAATCGTCAACCCAGTAGATGACGGTAATGCCTCATGATAGGGGTAAACTGCCAACAAAAACAAGAAGAGCTACTACTTCCCTCCATTCTCGTAGGAGCCGTGTCAACTGCTGCCACCCAGCGGTCGGAGGGATTCTCTTCAAATTGGTCCCGTGAAAAATAATACAAACCGGACATTTTTAGGAATTTATAAAACCCGCCCGGACCACGAGGACACTACGTGAAAGTAGGACTTGTCCGGGCAAAAGAGGACGTTTGGTCACCCTAAAAGTGACTACTCCTAAGTTGTCTTCATATAAATGTAAACACTCGTCGTAGAGGGATACTGGTGGGGAGGGGGCAGCCAGTCGTCAGTCGATGGGGATATCCTCCATTCTATAGGTATTGACCAGGTTGCAGGAAAAGTTTTAATATTCACAAAGTTTGAGCTCGCCTGTGAAACACAGCTTTTTTGTTATCAGGGTTTTGCTGATCACAGACACCAACCTTGTTGGGGGGGGGGGGGGGGGGGCTACAATTGATTCCGTTGATTGAAATGAAGACATTTGGACCTTAAAGGAGCACGGAATGCTACCGGCAGTTTGTGGCCGCGCGGGCAGGGCCGTCGGCTAAGGAGTCGAGAATGAGTCAAATGGCCGTCTGTTTTGCAGGACCTACGCGGTACGTCGAGTGCGAGACGCTTTCAGGCTTAACAAGAATGTGGATGACCCAAAAAAGGTGGAGAGGCTGGTGCTGGAGGGCCGTCAGTCGCTGGCGCTGATCCAGAGACAGGTGACGCACACACACTAGCTTGGCCTCAGGTTCACTAGGTTGCTAGGTCAATAGACCCCAATCACCAACGTCACACAATCACGTGATCGCTGTATTGTGCCGCCATATTGTCGGTCATTGTGTGTCCTTATTGTCAATGATCGTAGTTTCTAAAGGTGGATTCACTTGTAAATTCTGGAAGCCCCGGTGCTTTCAGACGCTGTAAACGCATTGGATGAAATGCATAAAAGCCGTTATTCTGAAAACCTTTGGTCGATCCAGACGCCAGAGCCATATTTGGTGCCCAAATCGATGTTTCCTCCCGTCCGGTCCGGTCCCGTGCAAAAACCTTCAGTCATACTCCAGTTGATGTTACGATGAGGCGTCGGGTACCCAAAATCGGCACCGGCCCAAATATAAACCGACATTTGGGCAGCTGAGCGTCACCATTGTCACGGTTGTTAAATAAAACATGATTGGCAGTTTGACAACGGGCCGCCGTGTGCCGAAAAATAGCCGCCCCGCGTGAAATGTCCCCCCTGACGGGAGCGCTTATTGGGAACACTTTATTGAAGTGAAAACATGAAATGTTTTCATGGACACATTACAGTAATGGATTTACGACTGTAAAATCCGTTTTAAATAAATCATTAAATGACACAAAATATTAGTACTGTATTTTAGTAACAAATCGTGGACTGGGCCACACAACCATCTTTGCACAGAAATGTATGTCTCCAGGTTTTCACGACCATATCCCAATGACAATCACACTGGTATGACATTTATTAGTTCAAGCAGAGTAAAATAATCCATATTCACGGTACAAAAAGTCCTTTCCGTGTGGGCGTACATTTCACGCGGGGCGGTTATTTTTTGGCACAACAACCGTGGCCACGAGCTTAGTAGTCTCCGTCTGATGATGTCTGCGATCGTGTTGGCATCACGACTATTGATGTTTTCGCCGCTGTCCGGCTGTACGTAGCGGTAATATGTAAACACGATGAGCTGACGGACAATATGGCGGCACCAGTCAGGGGGGCGGAGTTGTGACGTCACGTGACTGGGGTCTATGGCATGCATGCAGATGAACACCTGTCTAGCGAGCGTCCACCTGTTCCTTTTCGCCAGCGAGCGGGTACTCGCACGGGCGTAGACCGCCATCCCCGGCCGACTCGTCGCCCGAGCGCGTTGCCGCGATGCGTCGTCGATCCTCGGGTTCATGGACGGCTCCTTCCTTCCGGAATATTGCTTTTTGTGTTGGCTTGAATTTTACCTCCTTTCGCCTGCCTCCATTTCCACCTGCGTGTGATTTTCTATTTTTCTTTTAGGTCCATAAAATGTCAGACATTGCAACAGCGAGCAGCCATAGGCGGAGATTCGGGGGTGGCCGAAAGATGTCATTGATTTGCCTATAAAGCAATTGAAAGAGGCATTGATTTGCCTATAAACCAATTGAAAGAGGGAGTTGATCATTGTTGGCATAAGGCTTCATCTCGGGGTTGGCGGGGCTTTAAATAGTCTGTGGAGTTGGCTCCGGAGTGGCTAAGCCAGCTAGCGCCCGTCGATAAGCGTGCCAACCGTATTAAGAGATCTGACGTAGTCAAATGAATTCAAAATGCAGATCATTGTTGCAGATGCAGATCATCAACAACCCACGACAAACTGCCGAAATATTCTTTTGTTCCGCGGGACTTTTTTTTTTTTTTTAACATGTGTAACGAGACGGCAATATAGAGGAGTGCTACGGCCACTCGTGCCCAGTCTGCCGGGGAGCCCCTTTGGTTCCCGCAAAAAACCAAACACGTGATATCACTCCACTCTGCTTGCCCATTCACTGCAGAGCTGTGAGATGACAAATCTTTCTGTACATACTACAATTATTGACATGCAGTGGTAAGTGTGAATGACTTGATCTTGAAAACATAGCCAACACTAATGATTGCAGGGGATTCTCTTGTGTGCATACGTTGTTTTTTATTAGTTTGCTAAGTGGGCACCGTTGATTCACGCTAGCTGGCTTAGCCACTTCGGAGTCTTGAAAACAACAAAAAACGCACGGAATTCGTTGAAATCAACTCCGTTGACTAATTCAACCCTAACCGCTAACTCCAAGTTAAGTCTAATGTCAAAAATTCGGAACTTCCCCTATAAATTCATTTATAGGAAGGTCAGTGACATACAATGACATTTTTTGGCCAGCGCGGGGAGGGCATATAGCCTCCGGTCTCCGCCTGCGGATGTAGTTCGTGCACGTGAGCAAAGGTGGAGGAGGAGCCTACAGGTGGCGTCCCTGAATGCTTGGCGGTGCCATTTTGTCCCTCTTGAGTTACTATTGGGTAGTTTATTGTATTTGAATGTAAACCGCCGGCGCGCGTGTGTGCAAGTTGTCTCCTCTGGGTGTACTTGAGCAAGTGTGCGAGCGTGGACGCGCGGCGGACGCAGAGCGACGTCTGACTCCAAGCCCCCGGCCGGCCCGTTTCCGCCTCGCTCCTCACTGTCGTCACTGGAATGGGCAGGCTCTCTCCGTCCTTCTTCCCAAACGGCTGAATGCCTCCTAGGCAGATTTTGACGGTCTGATAACCATGGGCAAAAATACCGCGCTTTCACAGTATTGCAATTATAGCTCTAAAATGTGTTATTTTGAGATGTATGGCTTAATAAGCAAAAACTTTTTTCCATTGAAGGGGATTTTTTTCACAACATATTTACAAATTGGAACATGAATATAATGTTAAAAAAGAACTCCGACTATACTCACAGCTCAAGTTGCTCGAGATTAGAGCAAGAAAAAAAATTTGCCGTATAAAAGTAAAAAGACTTCTAAATAAAATGAAAAATATAAACTGTATATATTGAAGGCACTTCACTGACTTTAAAGCTCCATCTCAACATTTTTAGAGACTTGCTCATTTTCTACATATTTCTAAGTCCAAGTTAGGATTCAATTCTAATCAGTTTGAATTTATTTGTATAGCCCTATATCACAACAGGTTTGTCTCAGAGGGCTTTGCAGAGTCATTTCGATACACAGTCAGATGGATAAGATGAGTCCATGATCTGGGCATCCCCCATCCTTAGACCCTCACGGGCGGCAAGGAAAAACTCCAAAAACCCAGTGGGAAAAAAGAGAAACCTTGGGGAGAACCACAATCGGGAGAGATCCACTCCCAGGACAGACATGCTATAGATGCACCAGGACTGATGATGAGTACTAGTAGAAGAAGTTCCAGTTTGTAGAGATGCGGTGGAGTAGCGGAACATGAGGAGGTCAATCCAGCCAGATGAGACGGGGGTATGGGTTAGCGAGGACGTCCATCCTGCCAGGGGTCAGGATAGTTAGGCGGCTGCGGCTGAGAAAGTAGCCCCTCCCCAGAGGGGAGCGGGGAAAGGGAACACTGGGTGACTAGTGATGAAAAGACCAGCCAACTAGATATTAGAAAAGAGAAAGTAGGAACAAGTGGTTAGTAGAGTGAAAAACAGGGGATAAGGTTCAACGGCTGTACTTCCCCCAGCATTATAGCTCCTAGGGCAGCGTTAGACTGAACTGTGAGTCTAGTCTGTTTTCAGCTAGCCTGACCATAAGCTTTGTCAAATAGGAACGTTTGAAGTCTAATCTTAAATGTACACACTGTGTCTGGAAGCTGATTCCATAAGACAGGAGCTCGGTAACTCAAGGCTCTAGCTCCTACTGAACTTTTAGAGACCCTGGGAACTACCATTGTGGAGGTGAATACAATTACTCGGATCAGTTTTTAAACTCCAGCTACTCGAGTTGCTGGAGTATTCGTTTTGGCTGTACTTCCTCGGCCCGCAAGACGACATACCAAGCAGTGACAATTTTCTTTTGCTCCATAAGGCACAAAAAATGCAAACATTTCAAGAAATATAAAAACTAAAATTGCACCGACATACTGGAGTTTGGAATGTGACTGACTGAGGTTGTGGACAGGTGTCTTTTATACCGATTGTAGCAGACCCGCTCGGAATAAGGGTGAGACTTGACTGATGATTTGGTGTCTTTTATTGTCAAAGCTCGCAAACCCGTTCCCTTGAACCATAAGAAAATAAAGCCGTTTAGCTTGGAAAATAAAACGATCAGCAGGATGACCGTAAGAGCTTTTCCTCTTCCCGAGGGGCCGCTAGACTAGATCAAAACTCGCACAGTTCGCTGTCACTCCTTTTGGCCCGCCTTCAAGTTACAAACATTGTAAAACACACGGAACAGGAAATTCACCAAGATAAAAGTGTTACAGGAAGTCATGGCCAATTACAAAATGAAAGATGTTCAGTAGACAGAAGAATTAGGCTTTGGGTTATTTACACCGATAATGAGTTAAAACAGGTGCATTAATACAGGTAACGAGTGGAGCCACTTTAGACCTCGTTAGAAGTTAGACCTCATTGACAGCCAGAAATCTTGCTTGTTTGTAGGTGACCAAATACACATTTTCCACCCTAATTTGTAAATCAATTCTTTAAATATCAAACAATGTGATTGTCTGTTTTTTTTTTCACATTCTGTCTCTCATGCTTGAGGTTTAGCCATGTTGATAATTACAGGCCTCTCTAATCTTCTCAAGTAGGAGAACTTGCACAATTGGTGGTTGACTAAATACTTATTTGCCCCACTGTATTTCTCCTGACCTTAGCGCCTCAACCGGTCCGGTCACTTTGTGTTGTCCTGCTCGGTAGCGTGGCGTTTTTTGTGGTCACTCAAAAATCAATGGTGAACTGTGGTGCACGCACACCGCCTTGTCATGGAGTAACACAAAAGGACAAAGCAAACATTTGGCGCCCGTCACGTGACATTCGGCGCAAAGTCCCGACGGTTGCGTAACGTGTCGTGCGTTGTTTGCAGGTGGCTGTCGGCGGCATGTTCCAGGCGCCCAAGACGGTGGTGGAGTAGCGGGAGAAGAGGAAGCCGCCTCGCGCCGGCCCGCCGCCGGCCGGACTTCCTGGGTCTCGCACGTTTCCAAAATAATGGCGCTTCATGAGATCAAATGCAAAGGAAGCTTTTTAACGGTCGCGTGTTGACGTGACGTCACCTGGCTTTGTTTTGGGCGGGGACGCGCTAAACATTCTTTCGTCCAATTCAATGACAGCTATTTTGAAGGACTTGAAATTTTGCAACTTCAGTCCTCTCCTAATGCAGTCATTTGTTCTGTTGTGATTGATCAGAAGCTCGAGTTGGTGATATGTATTTTTTGACTAGTATTGAATGTTAGCCTTTCTAATTTTGAAAATGCCTACAGGTTGACTTTGTTGCACTTTTGTTTGTTGTATCTGTCACTGCCTACTCTGCAAGACTTGGGTGTTTTGTGAAATATATCTTCCTTCCCTACCGGAGACCACTCTCCTCCTATTATTTGGAGCTCAGTTACTGCCTTTAAATTCTGGAGTATCCACACCAACACACACCGAAATGAGAGAAAAACGGAGAGCACTTTGTTGTTGTCAAAAATGTATTTAGAATAGCCCGAGAAGGTTTCCCACCTCCGCCGCTCAGGTCTTTCCTCGACATTCTCGCGCCCGCCCGCTTTAGCCAGCCGGCCGCGGCGGGACCGAAGCGCGCTTCCCTCAGTTGGTCGCCGGAGCAAAAGTTTGAAAAGCAGCTCAGGCGGTGGCGGCAAAGTGTTCGCAGCGGACGCTCAGCGTAAAATTTTGCCCGTCGTTGTTGTCCCAAAATTCGCCCTCGTCCGAGCGCAGGTAGACGGCGAGGCGCACCGCCGCCCCCGCCTCCGTGACCGGAGGCGTGTAGATGGTAAATTCGTAGCGGTCGCCGTCTAGCGGCAGGGCCCGCGCGTCCACGTGAGAGAGCCAGTCGTCAAAGGTGTAGCGCACGCCCACGTCCGGGCGCCCGCATCCGCTGAGCACGCGCACCAGGCCCCGCACGTCAAAGCGCGTGACGGTCACGCTCTCCAGGCAGACGCGCAGCCGGCGGACCCGCGAGTCCGGGTCGCCCGGCTCGGTGAAGCGGGCCGCCGGGTGTCCGGAGAGGGCCCGGACGGGCACCCGGGGCTCCTCCAGCACGCTGAAGTGCTTGACGCTGGCCAGACTCAGGCCCAGGGAGTCTGCGAACCGGACCCGCTTGTGCGGAGAGGCCGGCCAGGCGGGCAGGGAGCGGGCTCGCCGCCTCTCGCTCACCCTTCGTTCCAGCTGACGCGCGTCCGTCTCATCGTCCAGTCGATCTTCCGGCTCCTCTTCCGCGCTTCCGTCCCGCGGCTCCAATCCTGAATGGTGCATGACGCCTGCCGGGCCGGCTCCTGAGAGTGTCGTCGCCACCGTCGGTCAGAGTCCGCGCGGGGCCCTCGCTTGTATAGAGGGGACTGGGACGCCCCCGGCTCCCCCCTCCCGCCTCCGCTCACGCATTCTGTCACGTCTGAAACGGAGCGATCGACCGGACAACCTCGGCTCTCCCCGTCCCGCCTCCGCACACGCGTCGTCACGTCCGGAACGAAGCGATCGACCGGTTTGACGTCACGACACGACGTGTCTCCGGGAGCCGTTGTTTTGCCCAAATGTGATGTTGCTCATTTGTCTATTTTCAAGCAAGTGAACAGTATCATCAGTTTTGTTTTTTACCCCAATTCGACCCCATACTCGTACTTTCCTCACCTGAGGCAACGGGAAGTGAAGGGAGACGGCAGATGAGAAGATCGCCCAACGGAAGGCGCTTTGGAAGCGGTCGACGGGAACCGCGGGAGAAAGCATTGGCGCCTTACTTCCGGCACCTGAAGTCGCCGAGCCGCCGCCTAATTTGTCAGAAAATCCTTGGAACTGCGGCTGTCATGCGGGGCCACTTTAACTTGAAAACATCGAGCCTGCGGTATTTTGCGTGTCACTGACAGTCCAAGTGGCATTTGTTTTTGTGACGTGAGCCACTACGATCTTCAAAAAGCCTACGGAGCTTCGTGCCCAAATGGAAATTTTCCACCTGCTATTTACACCTCAAGCGAACACTCGACCATTTCCCGGGGATACTTGGCCAAAAACTCCAGTTTGACGTATGAGCTAGCGCTACCTAAAGTTGAACCTTGAGACGGGTTATGTTTGATGTGAAATACGCAGGACTGATCATTCCCTGCACTACAACGAATGGCCATTTTGTCAAGAGAATGAACCCGTGATTTTTATCATTGAAAAATATGCAAAGGAAAAAGTCCAATCAACTTTAGACACCAATATTTAACACAAGTTGGAAATATAAAAAATCAACGTTTTTATTCAAAACAGGCATGTGCATCATGTTTCAAAAAAAAAAAAAAATTATGAGGGAGGGAAAATGTCATTTCTTCAAACGCCACACGAGGTCGTCGTTGTGACGTGCGCCCGAGTTTGACGACGAGGCAAAAATCCAGTTGCCGGATTAGGTAACTCAAATGCGTCAATTGTGGCGTCGGACGGGTGACGTCCGTTTGCTTTCCCCCTTCTCAACTACGTCAATACAAACAATCAAAATGAAGATTGAAATGGCGCCACCTCCGGCCAGGGGAGCGCACCGGTACACGGCGCGATAGTAACTTGAGTGCAGTCATCAGTTGTAAACTGTGGTTTCTTCCGTTGCAAATGATTTAGCGTATATCCGTGAATTACAGAAATATTCAATAGAGTCAATTGGTGAGGCGCAAAGATTTTAGTTAGGCTGGTCGCGTGGGAGCTTTTGGTGAGGTGTATTTTCAAAGTTAAATATTTACCTTGGCGACCAACAGGTTGGCCAACAATGTAAGCCGATGCTATTTCTTCAAAAGATAGCCAAAATGTGGTTCGGGGACTATAACGGATGAATAGCACCTTCGTTTTCTCTCTCTCTCCAGTGAGGAAAAGCGAATAATAAATGGTGTTACTTGAAGCCATTCAAGGATAGGTCAAATGATACAGGAGTTTTTACTCTGGGAGCTCCAATGTTGCTGGAAATTGCGCCATCTAGTGGAAAAACGGTGGGTATAATCAGTCTTGCGGTATGGCCTAGTGCAGGGGCGGACATCGGTGCCACTTTTCCTGTCATGTTTTCCTTGTCTCCCTCCTCCAACACACCTGAATCAAAATAATCAGGATCATTATCAGGCTTCCGGAGAGGTTGCTGATGACATAATCATTCGATTCAGGTGTGTTAGGGGAGAGAGACGTGGAAACACGACAGGAAAAGTGGCACCGAGGTCCGGATTAAGTGAACCCTGGCATAGTGGATGATAATATGCTTGGAAATGGTCTCCATGATATGTAAAATAATGATCATAATAAAGTGATGATTGTGCCAATGATTTTTTTTTTTTTTCTTTCTTTTTTCCACGGCAGCCCCGGACGGGAGCGGTGACGGGCTCAAATCCCCGGGACCGAGACGTCAGGGATCGCCCACGTACACGCGATACATCAGCGTGACTGCAGCGGCTGCGGCCGCCGCCAGGATCGACCAGCCGGGCCGCCAGCTGCAAGGCCGCACACACGTAGAGTCAGGTCAGGTCACCTTTGCGTGTGTGCGCACACGTACCTGGGCTCCTCCTCCAACACGGTGGCCAGACTCTCCTGAAAAACAAACAGCCTACCTGAAATCGCACACTCATTTCTATTTATTCACACACACGTTCATATTTACATAGTGTACATCATATCAGTGCTGAGCCACGATTTTGTGTGCGCCAGGTCTCCTTAAAAAGCTACTAAAAGCTTATAGTCAGGAGCCCGTGTACATCAAGACAATCATAAGAAAAAAATCAGATGGGCAGGATGAGTTGTAGTATATTACAGTGTTCTCATTCAAAACATACAAATGAACAACAAACTGTATACTGTATATACACACTAGAGCTGGGAATCTTTGGGCACCTAACGATTCGATTACGATTACGATTCAGAGGCTCCGATTCGATTATAAAACGATTATTGATGCACACCACTCCTATTATTTTTATTTTTATTTTTAAAATTTGTTTTGTACATTAGTTCCAAAATTGTTCAAAAATCCTCTCAGGCTAAACCAAACTACTATTTCAGTATCAAGTTAACATATAGCAGTAAACAAATATACAAAAATAACAGTAAATAAAAAAACTCCAGTCCCCATTCTATATCAGCAGCTTTAAACTACTTTCAATTAATTTAATGATGTGAATCAACCATTAAAGTTGTTAAAATTGCTCCTGTTATTCCATAATTTCTCTTTTGTCTACTTTCAACATGTAAAAGTTTTAAAACAATTTTAAAGATAGATTCAAGTCAATATTTTACCGATTTAGGAGTATTTTAGATAAAAAGTTAATTAGGTTCGCTTGGAAGGTTCGCATCAACAGCCTTGCAGGGAAGTGTACTGCTTTAAGATGGCGGCCGTTACTAACGCCCGCATCTAGTTTTTTGTAGATGTGCTGGTAACGATACCGAAGCTATAATGCATCTAGTCCTATATAAATGATATCTACCGTAACATAATGTGGCTTGTAGCAGCTTTTCGGCAGCAGTCAGGTATGTTGTTGTTGTTTTTTTAATCTCGTGGCATGAGTTGAGCTAGAGCCGTGAGTTGAGCATTGGCGTTACCCGAGGGGCCGGGTAATGAGAAGCATGATGTTTAGCTACTCTCGCTCCGTCCCTAATTGCGTACCGAAGACCGCGCGGCGCGCTGAGTGTGTCATACTTCTGCTTTACTTGGCATATTTCAATAATCGGAATTTGGATGTTTGTGAATCATTCTCGAATCTTCCACGGCCGAATCGCGAATAATCTAAGAATCGGAAATTTTGCACACCTCTAATACACACGCACACAAAAGAAAAAAAAAACTTCCCTAGAAGAGAATTTATAACCTACGTATGTCGGAGTTGTTATATTTACTGATCAGAATGCTTTTTAGCATTGTTTTAAAGGTGGAGGTGGATTTCGACACTTTTAGATTTTCGTCGAGCTCGTTCCAAATCTGAGGGCCTGTAGTTGCAATGCTCAAGCTGGTGCTAACAAGTCTTCTCTTTTTTTCCACTGATGTGGTCTTTGTTCCTGGTGCTATGAGTATGGAGAGGAGTCCAGACTGGAATGAGCTCAGACAGTCTGCTATTCATATTATTTACAATATGGAACCGCTCCATCACATCGCACTCGACGGTCCAAAAATAAAACTGATAGAGAGGACGGAAGGACAAGTATTTGTATTAATCGGGCCGACTTCAATAGAGGACGTGAAGGAGCGACATCGACCGGTAACTCTCCGACCACGGATCGGGCGTTTCCGCACGACGGCATCGAAGCTCAACTTTGAACGGAGCGCACAAAATCGGCTAATACAGTGCTTCTCAATTCAAATATTTTCTGTTACACCACCCCCAGTAAGACGTCAATGTTTCACACCCCCCCCCCCCCCCCGACTCACTGCTGCCACTGTAAATAGTATCATTTGTCCTTAAAATTATAAGTACACCTCTGCATAACATTGTGTCCTTTTTATTATGAAAAAAATATATATATAGAATCTACTTACAATAAAGTTGAACTGCATTAACATTGTTTTGTTTATAACAGAAAAGACTTAAAGTGCATCACTTTGCCTGAATTGGAAAAAAGTCACATCCGAACTGTAAAAATTCACTTAAGGTACATTTTTGACAATACTGAAAAATAAAATAAATAATAATCAATATAAATTTATTAGCAACATATGAGAACAATATCCCTTGTCCAAAAAAACCAAAAATCGCTAGAACAAAAACAGTCATTGGACAGAGGGACATTTTTTTGTTGTTGCACTAAGCAAATTTGTGTGCAGTGCTCGCTGGTTTATTGCTGTAACACTGACAAAGTGGGATGATTGTTGGTAATATTCTTTGCTTAAAAGAAAAAAAAAAGTTATCAATGTGCTTGGGGTGTAATGTTCTTAATTGGTTTGCCTTCCTGCTGTCCGTTGTAAACATTTTTAGACACAAACTGGGGTTTCCTTGTCTGTCACTGTATTAACAGTCAAAGCCAAACGCTACATACCACTTTGTCATATTTCCTCCTCTTAGCTCTTCAAATCTCCAGTGCTCGTTTGGTTCGAAAATACAGCACGCGCTCTGAAAATGGAAGCGCCACAGCCACCCGGAGTGGATGTGCAATTACACTTTATTGTAGTGTGACAAAAAATCAGTATGTTCCCCGAGGTCACACGCGCCCTGCTTTGCGCCCCACTATTTGAGAAATACTGGGCTAATAATTGAGTTTTTTAAGAAAGAAGATTACGAGCGAGCGGTGCGCGTTTTGGACGATGGCCGCCCTTGCGTGTATATTAACAAACAAAAACAAAGAAAAACCCACATTCCGGAACAGCTTACCGCAGGCTTGGTGATTTTGTCTCTGTCGTCCTACACGCAAAAAGACAGAAAGCGCTGAGTGGCGTTGGCGTCCACGCGGCGGCGGCGGCGGCGGCGTTTTCAGCGGGCTACCGGGTGCAGCTCTCCAATGAGCATTTGAGCGGCGACTCGGCGGGCGTCGCTGGAGTGGCCCACGTCCTCGAAGCTCTCGGTGGCGTCGGCGCCAGCGTGCTCCCTCAGGACTTCCTCGCCGCCCGGGTGCTGCGCAACATGAAAAGAAACACCTCGCGTCAGGTCAGGCGAGGCGCAGTCGTCGTCCGATCTCGGGTCGTGGCGCTCCGTCCTCCGCAAGGACGTCGTCGACCGTGGCGCCGAACGAGCCCCCCCCCCCTTTTTTTTTTTTTTTTTTGCGAAGGAACGGCTGTCTTCTCGTCAAGTACGGAGGAGGCCGCGCATTGGTTAGGGGAAATTCAGCATTGGGATGGCTCATCTTCTTCCAACGCGAGCACACACTTTATATTCGTGTGTATGCGTGTCTCTCTCTCACACCGTGTCAAGAACAAGACTGAACACCTAACAGAGAATAAAACTCGAGTGGTCTGGAATAGGCAAACTTCTTTTCCTCTTATTTTAAGGGGTTGGATCTTCAAATGCTCGAGTTGTAGTAGGCTACTTGTCGTAATTGTGTCAACACTCACCTCCTCGAGGAACCTGGTCACGTCGTAGACCTTGTGTCGTATCATAATCCAGGTGGATTTGAAGGAGTTCTGCTTGCTGATGTCGTCCAGCCTAAAGTATTTGACTTCTTCTGCTGCCATTTTATTCCTTCGAAAGTAAATGTCCAAATGCTTCCTTCCAACTTCCAATAATACCTGACTGCAGCGCAGCCGACAGGCTACAAACTACGCCCGCCCACGGTAGATAAGCATCTACAGAGAACTAGATGCGCGATGACAGACTCGCCGGCGTTAGTCGAGAGCCGCCATCTTAAAGCAGTGGACCTCTCAGAAAGGCTCCGTTGCAGCAAAGCTAAGTAACTTTTGATCTAAAATACTCCTAAATGGGCAACATCTTGACTTGAATCTATCTTAAAATGATGAATCGGTTTCAGTTTATTCACATATATATTCAAGGTACTCGGTCGTATACAAACGGTTCATCTGATAAGATGGGTGAAAGGGACACTCCGAATAAGCTATTTAAAGCTTTTAGTAGGGGCCCAGTTTTTCAACATTCCGGTTACATCGGATTTGATATGAGATACCTTAGTAATGTTATTCAAAGAATCAGCATATTAAGCATACATTGCAAGGAGGTGAGTTTGGACTTTTTTCTTAAATATGGAGACGGAGTGTGACATTTTAAGTGTTTCGTCTTGTTCGTTCCAGATCCGCGTGGTCCTCTGCACACAATTCCAAAGCTTGGACACTTTAGCCTTCTGTTTTTCCCAGTGACGTGATTGTGGTTTTAGAAGTGTGTAAAGTAGACCGATTCCCAACATGAAATGAGTTCCAAACATAGCAAAAATTACATTTGCAATATCCGCAATACCCCTGTGTCTAGTTAAAGTGCCTATGACAGCAAAAATCATGTATGTTTTACACGGTATTTTATGCTCCTGAATGAAATGGACCGCTTGGATGTGTGTGGAAGCGATCCATATATTTATTCCACTTTTTGAATCCCGCGCCATGAAAACGAGTGACTTCCGGCCAGAGTCCGGATTGAGGAAGAAGGCCAACGGGACGTCAGCGGACTAATCACCTTCACTATACAGCCATTATAGTACAGTAGTACAGCATAGTATGCAGAACGACTGCGGACTCGGCTGATTCATTTGTTTATTTTTGGGATCATGCCAGTCCAATGTGCTGCAGGCTTTTGTTGCTGCACCACAGAAAGGCGCGTGAGCCTTTTTGGCTTTCCAAAACATCCCGTTCACCACAAAGAATGGGCAAAACACGTCCGACAACTGCAGGACCTTTGGACGGACGAGGAAACGAGTAAGCTACGTGTTTTATATTATGTTAAATCTCGGGATCGCGGCACACGTTTTAATAAGGAGGTGGCCTGCATTTCGTGGGTGACCATGCTCCCCGTCCACCGAAAAAGGCGGGAGCGGCCGAGGACCGGCGTCTCGTCACGCACCGCGCTCGGGCGGCCGCACGCTCTTGTCCGCGGCTCTCGATCGCGTAGAGACTTCCGCCCCTCTTCGCGTTCCCGCCGAGAGAGCGCTATCCTCGGGCGGCCGCGCGCTCCGTCGTCGGCCGGTTGCTCCGCCGAGAACGCGCCGTTTTCGGCGTTCATCCCCCGGCCGCGTCCCCGGCGACGAGCGCTCCCGCCGGGGCCGGGGAACGACGAGGCGAAACTTCCTCGCCTCCGGGCGCGGGCCGATCGGCGAAGGTTATCGGCCCCGCCGCCGTGCGTCACGTGAGTCGGAGTAGTTTTGTTTTCATTTTCGAAAGGTGAGGAAGTGACTCGGTAGAGACCCTGGCTTCGGGTTAGCGCGTAGCATAGCTATTACACTCCTCTTTTGCTGACACTTTTTCCATGTCTCCGAGCCCCTGCTGGGAAACGACAAGAGCCCAACTAACTCCGGTGGCATAAAATACCGTTCGGGAGGTTTAAGAAATCAGCTGTTTTGACCAATATGCAGTCATTTAGCCCTGTCCAGTGTTGTTAATCTTACTGAAAAAAAGTAATTAATTATAGTTACAAATTACTTCTCCCAAAAAGTAATTGCGTTAGTAACTCAATTACCTGAATGTAAGAGTAATTAGTTACTTGGCAAAGTAATTGGTGATAATTACTTTTTTTTTTTTCCCCTCAAAAAAAAAAAAAAAAAAAAAACATTGGCCACACTATGTGAAGTTTTTTGTGAAGGTTTTTGGTACAATTGGCCCGAGCCCAATTCTTTACCCAAATTTACCCTTTACCCTGAATCAACTGTTAAAAGTTGTTAAAATTGCTCCCATTATTGCATTTGTTCCCTTCTCTCTACTTTCGACATATGAAAGTTTTAAAACTGTTTCATCATTTAAAGATAGATTCAAGTCAAGATTTTGCCGATTTAGAAGTATTTTAGATAAAAAGTTACTTAGGTTCGCTAGGAAGGTTCTCTACAACAGAGCCGTCCTAAAAAGTCTACTGCTTTAAGATGGCGGCTGTCTACTAACGCATTTAGTGCCATGCAGTGTTGTTAATTTTACTTTAAAAAAGTAATTAATTACAGATACAAATTACTTCTCCCAAAAAGTAATTGTGTTAGTAACTCAGTTACCTGAATGTAAGAGTAATTAGTTACTTGGCAAAGTAACTAGTGATTTTTTTTTTTTTCCTCAAAAAAAAAAACAAAACAAACAAAAAAAACCACACAGGTCACACAATATGAAGCTTAAAGGGTTTGGGGGACAATTGGCCCTAGCCCAATTCTTTACCCTCCACTTAACTAGACACAAGGGTATTGCGATAACTAGCTAGTAACCTTTGCTATATGTGGAAGTCATTTAAAGTTGTGAATCAATCGTTAAAGTTGTTAAAATTTCTCCCGTTATTGCATTAGTTCCCTTCTGTCTACTTTAAACATGTGTAAGTTTTAAAACTGTTTCATCATTTAAAGATAGATTTAAGTTAAGATTTTGCCGATTTAGGGGCATTTTAGATTAAAAAAAAATACTTAGGTTCGCTAGGAAGGATCTCTACATCAGGGCCTTCCTAAGTTCCTGAGAGGTCTACTGCTTTAAGATGGCGGCTGTTTACAAACGCATGTAGTCCTTAAAACATGTTGGCAATGCAGCAGTGTCTGTCATTTGCATCTAGTTCTATAATATGATATCTACCGTGTCATGTGGGCGTAGTTTGTCGGCTATGGCTGCAGTCAGGTATTATTGGAGCCACCTACCATCGCGGTTGGAACGGCGTCTTCCCCACTCCTGCTCTGCTCTCGTCCCCGTGAGTCCGGTTCTCTCAGACTTTTTTTTTATTCAACCAAATTAGTAACGCATAGTAACGCCTGCCTTTCCCGCCTCAGTAACGGTAACGGCGTTGCCAAGATGAGAAAAGTAATTGATTAGATTACTCATTACTGAAAAAAATAACGCCGTTAGTAACGCCGTTATATTGTAACGCCGTTATTAACAACACTGGCCCTGTCGTACTGAATAAATGCAATTTTAATATTTCATATTCAATTTAGCACAACCATACCATTTATTTAACAATTGGGGAAACATATTTAGTTACAAAGAATACCCTGTAAAAATAGTGTAGTGAGAAAAAAACAACGATGACATTTTACAACATGCGCTAGTCACCGGCCTCGTGTTTGTTGTCGTTCTGAATGGTTTTCCTCCAAACATGTCCGAGGCTTCCTCTGGATTGATAACATCACTTGAAAGATCCACACTTGAACCAGAACGGCTGAAAAACGCTTCCTCCTCTATTGGGCTGAATTTTAAAATCACTACTCTGCCAATGTCATCACTCAAATGGAGACGCCGGAGTGCAATATTGACAGGCGGGGCTAAATGGCAGAATAAAAGACTCGTTTCTCGCCATCTGCACTTTGCCAAATTGTCGTATATAGTCAAATTGTCTCAAAATATGATTCTAATTCAGATAATGATGCTATATGAGTCTTGTTGATGGTGTCACAGGCGTTTAGGGTGAAGAATTGGGCTAGGGCCAATTGTCCCCAAAACCCTTTGAATTTGGGTTAGGATTTAGGAATTCATCCCATAAATGAGTCCTCGGTGCCACCGTACCAACAGCAGCCCTGGTTTGGAGGGGCGTCGTTTGTACGAGGCCCGGTTTGTGGTGTGGCTGCGGCCGGTCAGAACCTTCTCCCAAACGTCTTTGTTTGAACTCAATCCTTCTGGAAATCCGTTAGCTTTCATAATAGCTGGGAATGGCGCAAAGTTCAATTGTTGGCTTTTATTTTGAAAGTAAAGGTCTGCTTAGGTTGCATCGCTTGTCTGCGCTTCAAACTTTAGCCCAATGTTTTTTGACCCCCTCTCCAACCCACGCGGACTTCCAGTGTTCACATTGGCCGACGTCTATCGACGGGCTCTCTGTGATTTCACGCCTCGCCTGCTTTATCAAGCGTCGAGCCTCTGCGGGACGAGGTGAAAGTGCAGTAGGAGAGGGAGCGGCCGCGGTTCAGGGAAGCGGCTCGCGATGACGTCCTCAAGTGGATTGGAAAGGAGGAATGAAGACAGTTTGAAGCACTTCTTGAAAACCTACTTCATCAAACTTTCAATTGAATGTCTTTTTGTAGTATTCGTGTGTTGCGTGTGTGCAAATCTACAACCTTTCTCAAGAGACCTCCAAACACATGCTGTATGAAACCTCAACCTACCACGTGGGGGCGTCTCGGCGCAGCAAACAAACTACAAACAGATGTGCATGCTTCAGCTTGCTTGCGCGCACACGCACTAATGGGGAAAAGAGGGAGGGCTGAGGCATTCCAATGCAGCCTGAGAGTCTGCGCTCAGGGCAAAAGTCAAACGGACGACGTGCGGCAGCATCTTCAGTTGCTTCAGAACATACACAAGATTTTAGAAATCTTTTTTTTTTTTGGGTTGCACTGGGCGACACTTGTTCAACGGATCTGGGACGTGAATGGAAAGTTGCAACTCATTTGGGAAGAAAGTTCGCAAGCTGACAACACCGACTTGCGTCCTGACCCGCCGGCGCGCTCGCGGACTCGTTCGGCCTTTTGGGGCAGCTTGCCCCTCGGGCAGTCTCGGGAGGGGGGGGGGGGTGCTGCGGGCGGTCCGTTAGGGATCCCTCCCGTTTCTCCCGACTCGTCTGTAAGAACCGACGCAGAACGAGAGCGCGTCTCAATAAGAAAAGGCGCGGTCCGTTTCGACGCCCTTCCCGAAGACAACGGGGCCGGCGGGTGCCTGTTCTGGCGCTCCGCCGGGTCATCGCTTGTAGATGAGGACAGCTTTTATTCAACGGACTCGCTTCTCCAATGTGGCACCAAGTGGTAGTACTTTGAAATACGGTGAGTTTACCAACAATAATAATTGGGGGAGAATGATTTCTCAAGAATGTGAAATGCCCAACAGGCCATCCGCGTCAAGGCGGAGATTCTGTTTCTCCTATAATTTTATTATTTTAGAAGTAATGACCATTTTGTTCTTCTATTCAATTTTCAATTTTATTTGTATAGCCCTAGATCACAAAAATTGTCTCAAAGGGCTTTGCAGAGGCAATATGATACACAATCAGAAACAGCAAACAAAGCAACAAAGATGAATAAATAAATTCAAGTCCTGGGTATCCCCATCCTTAGACCCTCCACATCGGCAAGGAAATACTCCAAAAACTCCAGAGTCTTCGGGAGAAAACGAGAAACCTTCTTGAATGTTCCAAAATACGGCCGACTCACCAATATGCCAAGTCATTTCATCGACAGGTTATCCAACCCATCGCAACCGCAGACGTCCGGGAAGACGTATGGCGCGACGTGGCGTAATTAGGACGCCCCTTCCGTTTTTCCCGAGCGGCGCCGTTCCCGTCCCGCCCGCCGGCGCCATGTTGGGCGGGCGACGCGGGCGCGCGACCCTGGCGCTGCTTCTGACCTGCGCGGCGTGGCGGCTGTTTCTCCGCGGCCTCCCGTTTCCGCCCCGTGCCGACGACCTGTCCGACGCGTGCTCCGACGCCGCCGGCGAGAAGATCCTGCGTCGACTGGTGAGTCCTACCTGACGCCCGTCAGAACTGCGAAAGTCAAAGAAAAAGAGAGAATCCTATTTCAACACAAAGATCAGTGGCTAGTTCCAAAGACGACACTGTGTTTGAACAGCTCCCTGCTATCGGTCAGGGGTCCCCAAACTTTTTCCTGTGAGGGCCATGTAACTTTTCCATTCTCTGAGGAGGGGCCAGGTCAGTTTGTAACAGAAAAAGTGTGACGATTGCAGGAGTGGCTAAACGTAAAAATTTATTGTTTTTCAGAAGGGTTAGGGTTAGTCAAATCAAATAACCCTTTCTGGATACTTTATGGAACTAAAGTTATTATAATAAAAATAATAATAACCCTATTAATTGAATAGATAATAACCAAATAACCCTCTCTGAGTTCTTCCCAGAAAAAGCCAGGAAATAAATAACACTATTGAGAGAGAGAGAAAAAAAAAAGGGAGGGGCCGGACCAAATGTGGAGGCGGGCCGTATCCAGCCCGCGGGCCGTAGTTTGGGGACCCCTGCTATAGTTGTGTAAAAGCAAGAAGAAACAGACTGAGGAAGAGTTTCTTTGCTTAAGCCATCTATGTAATACCACATCACCCAATGTCCAATATCTATTTACAGGCAATATACTATGTGCAATACTTACTTAGTGCAATATTCAATGCTTCACTGTCAACTTCTTCAACTTCTATTCACACAATACCTATTTAAGTGCAATATTAATCTGCAATATTCAATGCCTTGACTGTCAACTGCTGCTACTTTACTCCAATTATTTGCACTGCCTGAACATTGGACTAACTCTACATATTTATACTATTTAGATTTTATACTTTTATTCTTGCAAGCCACTTTCAAGATTTTGACTTGTGCAATATTCAATGCCTTGACTGTCAACTGCTGCTAATTCCCTTCAATTATTTGCACTGCCTGAATATAGGACTACCTCATACATATTGTATATTTATTTAGATTTTATACTTTATTCTTGCGAGCACCTTTCGAGATTTTTTTTTTTAACTTGTCCTGCACTGTAAAGGGAGATGCTCCACAATTTCACTGTACAACTGTATAATGACAATATAGGGCTATCCCATCCCATCCCATCCCATCCCATCCCATCCCATCCCTTATTCTATTCGGGCTTGTTGCTTGTAAATGAAGGCTTCCGCGCTGTTCGGCAGACAATGTGCCCCGCAATTGCACTCCAAAATGAACACGCGCGTTTCAATGATTCCATTCACAATATCTAAGGTTCTGAAACTGGTTGACCGCTGTCACATTTTTGGGAATGGACCGGCGGCAAATAACAAAATATTAGTTAGCGGGAGGACGTACGTTTCTATATAGAAGAGGCGCTCGCTCGGCTTGTCTACGAATGCCATCCATATCCCTTTTATACACATGTGTCTCACGGCAAAAGCGATCAGGTAGCGAACGCTGAAGAGAAAGCACGTAGTCGGCTTTTATCGGCAGAGCCGTGAAACAAGAAAACAAAAAGCAAAATGAGATCTCTCCATCCGCTTGTCCTGTTCAGGGCAGCCTTGGCCAAATCCAAGTCTTGTCGACACAGTGGCTTTTCTCCCTCCCTCCCTCCCTGTCACATGCCCATAACACACACCGTACGTGTAGATGGACGGACGCGACGCTCTCAATTGCCGGCTTTTCTATTTGTGTCCCGTGACCGCGTTAGCCGCGTGATGTCAGCTGCGATAGGCTCCGGCACCCTCTAAATCCGCCGTTGTGAGGAGAAGCGCTAGGGATGGAAATCTTTTCAGCAGTCGGGATGGAGAACAGTTCTGATGGCAGCTATTTAAGGAAGAGGCCTATAAAAGGCTTTAGTATTTTCAGGCACTCTCTAAGGGTCCAAGTGCCGCAGTTGCATTTCCTCTGTCATTCCAGACTATTTACGGAGTTTAATGGCTTCCATCTCGGCGAGTCCGTCGGGACCACCGAGAAGGGCTCCGCAGACGGGCAATGCGCCGCGCTGCTCAGTAGCAAGTTGAATTTGAAACGAGTGCGTGCGGGCGGGCGGGCGGACGGGCGAAGGTTTTTCTTTGGCGTAGTCAGTGTCTGGCTCCCCTTCTTTTTGGACGATGCCTTCAAATCCCCTAGTTTTCAGTTGACCTTCCTTGATGTCTTTTTTGCCATCCAAACCTCCCTCTTTGCATTTTATTTTTCAATACGCAATGGCGGCAGATAGCAACCCGGTTGAAAAAATACAAGATACTGTGATCTTTCCAACACTTCCATATTACGTACTTGACACGATAGCCTCGTCGGCTTTCCGTCGGCAGTGCCGGGATTTTGCGGAGGGCTCGGCGGCGGGCGACCTTTGCGCTGACCTGTGCGTCCGCGGCCTGGTGGCGTACCAGAGGTGTCTCTACTACGAGAGCGGCAAGAAGGTCATGTCGGTCCGCTGGAGAGGTCGGCCCGTGGTCCTCAAGTCCCAGTTGGAAAACCTGTCGTCCTACCGTTCCCTCGGGGCGCCGTACTACCGGGTAAGAAACAAAGCAAAAAGAGAGCGAGCCCCGCACGCTACTGAACTTGTCCTTTTCAGGACGCGAGGGAGGACGCGTCTCCGCTGGACGCTCTGCTCGCCGCTACGTCGGAGGTAAGTGGCCCGGACCGCCGCCGTCCAAATTTACGGGGCCTCCCGAATAAGAAGGACCGTGATGGACTTCCGTCTTAGCCGTGCAATTTGCTTGCCGAGCGGTTAAGTCCAAAGACAAAATAGCGGGTTCGGCGTAGGGTTAGGATACCGGAATGGATACACGAGCGCAGCTCTGCGGGCGACGAGACCAAGTTTGCCTCACGGTTCCGGTTTTTGGCTTAGGCATCCTTTCCTTCCTTTGCTCACGTGCATTATCAGTGCGCTTGCACACTGTAAAAAACAACCTATAGATTTTATGCAAGAAAATTGAGGTAACAATTTACACTCTGTTTGACAGTGATCCAATTTGACTTCAAATTGGGTCAAATTTACACTTTCAAATTGAGTGTAAATTGTTACCTCAATTTTACTGAGTAAATTCCATGAGTTGTTTTTTACAGTGCACATTCCAATCAATGTTAACGCGTTAGTCCGGTCGGACACCGACAAATTACTGCCAGCGTTTATGGCGGCAGGCGCTCGTTTGTCTAGAAGTGACAGACAGACAGGCGCGCCGTGATGAATGGGCCGTGCGATCTTTGCCTCTACTTGTCGTGTCCCGCCGTTGACGGAAAACCCTCACTGGCCCGCGAGCGACCGTCGTCGCCCCGCTCAAAAGATTGAGACTTGCCCGCAAACGTAGCACTACTCGAAGGCCGACGCCATTTGCTCTTTGTCTCCACGGGCAGGTGCGCAACTGGCTGGGTTTGGCCAAGGAAGAGGACGGAGCCCGTTTTCCGCCGGTCGAGCCGCGTCGGTCGCCGGACAAGAAAATTTACTCCAGGGCCGAGCTGATGTCGATGTGGTCTCTGCTGCAGCAGGACGAGTACGCTTTCCTGAGGTGAGGCCGCCCGCCCGCCCGCCCGCCGGGAAACGCACTGGACCGGTGGCGTTTTGGACCTTTGCGCTCTGTTCCGGTTCCCCCGGGCGGCAGAGTCCTGCAGGACTTGAGCGCGCACGTGCCCAAGGTCCTGGGTTCCTGCGGACACTTTTACGCCGTAGAGTCGCTGTCGGCGGGCCGCGCGTGGGACCAGAACATCTTCTCCTTGGGGGACGCGGAGAAGCGAGCGGGGGGCGTCCACCGCGTGGCGCTGAGCTTCTTGGACATGGTGCGACACTTCGACGACGACTTCGCGCACAAAGTTCACCTGTGCGACGTCAAGCCCGAGAACTTTGCCATCAGGAAAGACCTCACTGTCAGCGCCTTTCTCTTATTGCGCAAATGTTGAAGTCAATGCTGCGCCGCTTCTTTCCAATAGTCCGGCAGCTTTGGGGCAGCCCTTCCCAAACTGAACTGATTCCACTAGTTTTCATTTGAACCGGTCCAAGATCCAAATGTCTGGCTTCCCAAATTGTGACTTTTAAGACACGGACAAAGAAAAGAACATTAAGATTGGAATGATTGCTCGTGGACAATGTTGCGCTCATTGATAAAATGCAGGAAAGTCATTTTCTTATGACAATGACGAGATTTTCCAATGAATGGAGAAACCTTTGAAATTTGCTCTCTACCTTTGGCCACCAATTATTGGTATGCCAACGTTTCAAGAATAGTCAAATGGTCCGAGTTTGCATCGTTAAATGTCCTGTTTCTCAATGCCGCCCGAGGCAACGTGAGCGCACGGACGGACGTGGCCCTTCCACGATGGCATTTCAAGTATTCCGACTTGAAATTGAAAAGCCTCTAGCACTCACTCATTTGCTTTTCAGTCTCAGGTGACTACTTGAATCCTAAATTGACGTCAATGTGTCAATGATGGAAGAAGCCTAATCATTTGAGACAGCCATCCTAAAGTTTGGCTGTTTTTCAGTCAGGCGGGCGTCAGCAATCGGCTTCAGCATTTTCACAGCCGGCAGCTTGTCGTCGCCTAAGCTGACGTCCGATGTGGTTCAGGTGGTGGCCATTGACGTGGACATGGCCTTCTTCCAGCCCAAGATGGAGGAGCTCCTGGATCAGAAGTGCGTCCGTGACGACGACTGCCACTTCTTTGACTGCGTGTCGTCGTGCGACCTGAGCGTACGACACTGCCGCCGACAGCGCGCCAACACCAACCTGCAGGTTGCCGTTCGGATTCTAGAGAAGAGATCGCCTTCCTTCTCTTCTATCGTCCCGCCGCCGTTTGGCGGCACGGACCTCGAGCTAACGCTGTCGGCCGGCCGGTGGCCGGCCGACCCACCTTCTTTTTCTCATCGCTCAGGTGATTTGCCAGAAAATCTTCCGACCGGTGTTTTCTCCCACGCTGCTCGGCGCCAAAGCGGGGCTCCCGCTGCAGGTGGGTTCGGTTCTACTTCTCCTTCCCGGTCGGCGTCATATTTGACCGTTTCCTCGGCACAGGTAGAGCTGCAGAGGGCCGTGCGGGAGTGCGCCGCGTCCGGCAAAGCGGGGCGAGACCGGGACGTCCGCCGCCGCCTCCTCCGTATCCTGACTCGCCTCCTTCGTGAGGGAAAAACATCAGACGGAGGGTGAAAATAAAGCGAAAACCCTGCGTGCGGCGGTTGGCCAAAAACATCTAAACCGAAGAAGTACTGGAAAAGAACAAAGACCGAACCCTGAAAATGATTCCCGTTTGCCTGCCCGGAGTGTTGTTGGACTTGACCGTGAAACGTCTTGCGCCCGAGCGGAAATGGCAAGCGTAGGTCTGTCTTAATGGCCATGATGACAACGACCGCATTCTCTCTGAAGAAAAGACAACTTCAGACCTCAACTGATAGGGAAAGGTTTTTCTGGCAGCTTCCGTTCATCTGCCTTAAACTTCAAACGAGAGAATCAATCTTCATACTACTACCGCATGCACACGCTGAGTGATTATGTACACTTAACATGTTTGAACTTGAATGTTTGGCTGAACTAATAAAGTCTGTTTGAATGCCTGCCTGCCTGCCTGCCTGCCTGCTGGCGGTGTATGAGAAATAAAAATTGAAGTGTTGTGGGTCTAGTTTGCTGACAGGAAGGTATTACAGTGAAGACAAACCTGTAACAAAGATGATTTGCTATGTTTAATGTCAAGTGATATTCAATTGTTTGTGATATAAGTCATCAAATATTTGTTCTGTTATAACCTAAACCTGTTTGACAGTTCTCAACTCGCGTGTTGAAGTAGGCCCTTAATTCTAATGCCATACCTTGTATATCCACCCTTTAAAAATCACTGGAGCTTTAAGCATCATGACGTGCGCTCGCTGTCAGTTTCGTGTACTCTGCCTCATATCAATGACCAAAAGCAAAATAGTCGGCGGCCGTCCCGCGTCAGGTGACTTCGCTGCTATCGTAGCGGATGTAAGGCGAGTACGCTACAATACTCGGTGACGACGGCGGTTGTCAGTGCAGGTGAGCTGAGCGCATGACGCGTGTGGAGAAATGTCCATTATTGACAGGAAAAGAATCCGGCGTCGTTCAGTATCGTGCACCAAAGCACTGCTCTGTGTGCAGTTACATTTCCAGCCAAATTCAGATGTCAAAAAATACTGAAACACTTCCCATGCAACTTCTTATTCTGTACCACATTCAAGCAGTGAATAATATATCAATGTATTAAGTCCAAACCAGTATACTGTGGGACCAGTAAAGAAAATGTTGAACGCTTGCTGTAAAAATTTTGACGTTGTTGTTTCTGAATGTTTTCCGAAGCCCCCTATAGTACACTCGGCTCAGATTGTGTGTATTGTCATGTCACTTGACCCGCACCAACATGTTGTGAGTCGTTAATAAAAATCAAAGTTATGAGCACGCGGTGTGTTGAATATCTTGAGCATCAAAACATACATACAAGACAGCCATGTTTGTGTAACGGCGCAGGACTATGCTACACCCCTGAAACACAGTACAAGGACACCAAATGCACAAATGCAGCTTTTCATTCAAGGTCCACTCTTCCACGGCCGGGACGAAAACCACAGTGCTCCTCCCGAATCCGAGATTTGACTTCCTGACGGACCCTCCTCTCCAGCACCAGTGGCGCCACCAGGGTGTGGCCACGCCCCCCCTATAAATTTTTGTTGACCACCCCACTTATCATCATTAGTAACATTGAATATTACACAATACACCAAAGTATATCAGTAGCCGTGTCCTTGAGTCTTTCTGATCGTTTTCCCCTGACCTTTTTACTGCAATAATATAATGAAAACCTGAAATTGTGGCTTTTAGTTTTGGTGTGCCACCCCAAGATTTTAAGTGGCCCCGTCTGGCCACCCCTATGAAAAATTTCTGCAGGCGCCACTGTCCAGCACCCCTGAATAGACTTTACCGGAGAGGCCGAGGAGTGTGATCTCTCTATAATAGGAACACACCCTACGGTCCCCATTCTTAAAAAGGGGGACCACCACCCGGTCTGCCAATCCAGAGGCTCTGTCCCCGATGTCCACGCAACGTTGTAGAGGCGTGTCAGCCACGACAGCCCCACAACATCCAGAGCCTTTAGGAATTCCGGGCGGATCTCATCGCCCCCCGGGGCCTTGCCACCGAGGAGCTTTCCGACCACCTCGTTGACTTCAACCCCAGAGATCGGAGAGCCCACCTTGGAGTCCCCAGACCCTGCTTCCTCAAAGGAAGGCGTGTCGGTGGAATTGAGGTCTTCGAAGTATTCTCCCCACCGACTCACGACGTCCCGAGTCGAGGTCAGCAGTATCCCATCTTTACTATCTACAGTGTTAATGGTGCAGCAGACCCTCACAATATGTTTGGGCCTGCCAGATGTGACCGGCATCTTCCCCCGCCATCGGAGCCAACACACCACCAGGTGGTGATCAGTTGACAGCTCCGTCCCTCTCTTCACCCGAGTGTCCAAAACATGCAGCTGCAGGTCCTATGACACGATTACAAAGTCGATCGTGGAACTGCGGCCTAGGGTGTCCTGGTGCCAAGTGCACATATGGACACCCTTATGTTTGAACATGGTGTTCGTTACGGACAATCCGTGACAAGCACAGAAGTCCAATAACAGAACACCGCTCGGGTTCTGATCGGGGGGGGCCGTTCCTCCCAATCATGCCCTTCCAGGTCTCACTGTCATTACCCACATGAGCGTTGAAGTCCCCCAGCAGAACGAGGGAGTTCCCAGAGGGGGCGCTCTCCAGCACACCCTCCAAGGACTCCAAAAAGGGTGAGTACCACGAATACAAGCCATTCAATGGCGTACCGCACGCATGCTATTTTTAGACCGTGACGTCGCATCGTAAAGCGGAACTAAAGCCACAGTGGGACATTATAGACCCGCCCTCGCATAGAAACAACGTAATATGTGCTACTTTTCGCCGGTAATCTTTCAAAATCGAACATGCCGATCACACATTGTTTTTTTGGAACTTGTAGAAACCACTCTAGACATTACGACACATGAAGGATGTTTTCTTCATACGTTTCCAGAGACCAAAAACAACTTGCGCGGATTTTAACACCAGCTCGCTGAATCAATTCACATTTCATACGCAGTAAACATTTTGTTGGGTTGGCATGGTCCTTCAGAGGACAAAGAGGTAAGGCATTTTTATATTTTTAACTTTTTTTAGCGTAACGTCGTGCCGTACTGCTTCTGTCTGACAATGAATGACCAGAAAAGAATTACAATGGTACCTAACTGCCACTGTTACTGTTTCTGTTTAACTATACATATATATATGTAAATGAATATAGAATTAAGATTTGTTATCAATGAAAAAATCATAAGTGTTTGTTGGCTGTCACTGAGTAGCATTTGCGATCGCTACACAAAGCTAACTAAATTACCCCCAAGAACGGTAAGAGACGTAGGACAACCAGAGGATATATAAGAAAGACAGGGCTAATGGTAAAGGATAGCTTGTTGAAACAGGAGAATGTCATTGTCAGACGCGTCGATAAAAAAGCTAAGGCTATGCTTAGGTGGGCTCGTTTTTTTTGTCTTTTTCAGCCTTCGACACTCAAGCCATCTTTTTAACTGAACATTTTTATGTTCTTCCACATCTTTGCCAGTGAATTTGGCACCAGGCACATCATTTTCAGGGAGAATTGGTAGGTTTAGCTCTGTAAACATCTCCTTCGTACACGATTTCCATTCATTTCCTATTAGGGACAAACGGTGGCTTGTCCCTACTTAGCAACAGTAGCTAATGTCATGAATATTAATAATGAGTGGAAGTGACCTGTTGCTTGCGGTACGTCATTATCATTACACACAATACCAATGGTACTTATCGGCCCTTTGTTGATGAAGCGCCATTATTCAGTAAGGCGACAGCACCCTCTGGTGTACAGAAAATGATTGGAAGTACTACAGACTCAAACAGATGACAACTCTTACACGTAGCAAAATGTAATGAGCCTATTTACAAAATGAAACCTTCAATACAAACCTTGTTCCCTCACCAAACAGGTACAAAGAACTTTTAGCAGCTTTGAATACTCTATGGCTACGTTCATACTACAGGTCTTAATGCACGAATCCGATTTTTTGTCATATCCGTTTTTTTGGCGTGCCCGTTCAGACTGCCTTTATCCATTGAGACCGTTCAAGTATTACGCATGCACACTAATTCGCAGTCGGACACGCGCTAAGCAAGAAGACCCGCATGCGCAGAAGCATCAAAACAAATGACAGACGTCATCCGTCATTCCAGGGATATCATATTTTGCTTTTCAAAAGGTGGACACAAATAACAGACATAAATAATCCCCGTTTAGGCTTATATTCAAAGTTTATATGGATCGATAGCATGCACGCACTGTCCGTGCACGTCACACACACATACGGGCAGTTTGTCCCGACTCTCGGCCGTGGAGGCAATGTTGAAATATTGCTCACTTGGAACAGAGAGAAAACTGAGCATTCTCAGGCTTATCCTCAACCCATTTTTATTTTTTATGACTGTTGTCAAGCGCAGCCCTTCCCCAAAAGCTAATAACGCACAGGTGCATCGCTACGGTAACGACTCTCTCGCTATTTGATGACGTAATTGCTGCATGAAATCCGATTTGCGGGACTGGACAGTACAGACCGCCGCGACAGTCTGGAGAAATGTGGCCCAGATCGGATTTAGACCACATACGAAAGTGACCCAGATCGGATTTGAAATGGTCCCGTTCTATGCGACTTGTCACGTTCAGACCGTCAAGTTAATGCCTCACTCGAGTCGGAAAAACACGAAAAAATCGGATTCGTGCATTAAGACCTGTAGTATGAACGTAGCCTATTAGTTCTTACTTTCACAGTCACGTGTCTTCGGCGCGCCGTTTTGCCTACTTCCTTCTTTTCAGCAGTTGATACATTTTGCCTTTGCCCTTTCAAAATAAGCATGAACTCTCAATAAACGGAAATGAATTACAAACACGTACAATTATGAGCAAGGTCATTTAAACGTCGTAAAATTTTCATATGTAGAAACATTACGCTTACTATCAAACATATCTGAGATATAGATAATACCCCTATCTATCCAGCCTTCATTGTAAAGTGTTTTACACCGAATAGTAACATTTACATTGTTCCAAATGATTTCTTGATGTGGTGAAAAGTTTTGTACGTGACACCATTTCCAAGCTAATAAAGCTTGCTGATCACATTTGGACAATTTTACAGGTCATTTAACCACATCAAAATTGGATTTCAAAAGAAAAAGTAAACCACCCGCAATTCTAAATACATTGTGAGGAATAAAATTCCAGAGCGACTTTGATCTTTCAATACATTTCCTAAGCCATTTAATTGTGAAAGTGGAATTGAGGTGAAAAAAGTCCAGCACTTCTTATCCCCCCTCTGCTCTTTCTAACCTGAGAATCTCTTTTTTTCAGATGGTGACGATTGTTCTTCCAAGCAAAATGTACAAACAAATGATTGATTTCCTTACAAAGTTTTCCAGTTATAAACAGTGAAAGAGCAGGGTACACAAATGTTGACACACCTTCTGCTTTGGATAACAAGACTCTTACGTAAATGGGATGTTCTCGTTGTAACCACAAATTGAAAATTGACTTTGCCTTCTGAATTCGAGAGGAACAATTTAGGTGCTGTGCCTGAGAAGGGTTTTTAGCTATATGAACACGCAGGTATTTAAAAGTTTTTTTGACCGGAATATCAAATATAAGTTGCTCCACAGTGTCATATAGACACAATATTTCAGATTTATTGAGTTTAAGACCCGAGGCGTCAGAAAATTCCTGAGTGGTTTGCAATGCTGCTCTAATTTGAGAATTGTCTCGCAGAAATAAAACGGTGTCATCTGCCAGCTGTGAGATCTTTACCTCCTGTTCAAATATACATAAACCATGAATATCTGGATTCTTTGTAATGCTTACAAACTGGAGTTGAGCCACAAGAATGAAATAAAAAAAAACAAGAAATCGGGCAGCCTTGACGAACACCCCTGGAGACAGAGAAACTTTCGGACATTGTGAGACACAAAATAACAGAGCCGTTGATCAATATTATTGCCATGTTCTGTGATTACATTAAGTTCTTCCCAAAACCAAATATTTTTAATGTTTGAAAAATGAAGGGATGTCCTATTGAATCAAATGCCTTGTAAAAATCTAGAAAAATCATTAACGCATCCGTTTGTATTAATTCAGCATAATCAACTAGATCCAATACTAGCCTAACATTATCACAAATATGACGCTCAGCTATGAAGCCATTTTGATTTTCACTTATTTCCTTTAATCGCTTAGCATAAATTTGAGCAATTATTTTGTAATCATTATTTACAATAGATATAGATCTCCAGTAGATATAGATCTCCAGTTCTCAATTGACAAGAGGTCTTTTCCATGTTTTTGTATGAAGGTTAACAAACCTTGCTTCATTGTTCAATTCAATTCAATTTTATTTGTATAGCCCTATAGTATATCACAACAAGGTTGTCTCAAAGGGCTTTGCAGAGGCAATATGCTACACAGTCAAAAACTGATGAATTAAATCAAGTTCTAGTCCAAGTCCTGGGCATCCCTCATCCTTAGACCCTCCCTGTCGGCAAGGAAAAACTCCAAAAACTCTTTGGGAAAAAATGAGAAACCTTGTTGAGAACCACAGTCAGGAGAGATCCACTCCCAGGATGGATAGACAAGATGCACCAGGACTGCTAATGGGAATTAGCAGAAGTAGTTACAGTTTATAGAAATGCAATAGAGTGAGGGAACAGGATTGTTACTGTCATCTCCTTTCGTCTTATACATTCTTTGAACATAAGCAAAAGATGTTCACCTATTAAATGCCAAAAGCAAAGGTAGAACTCAATCGTCAGACCGTCATTTCCTGGAGACCTCCTCGGACTCATTGAACGGAGAACCGCAGATATTTCATTGTATGACAGTTCAGCATCACAAGCCTTTCTAACAAAAAAAAAAAAATCATTTTCAGAGATTGTAGGTGTAAATTCTTTAATTTGGTTGAGAAATTTCACATTTTGCCTGAATAAATTGTGATTCATACAAGTTATTGTATAATGCTGAAAGATAATCAGAGATGACCTTGGGTAGTGTATTTCTCACAACCATTTATGTAAAGAGTTGTAATATTGTTTCTCTTCCGATTTCTTTTTTCTAATGCAAAAAATCACCTTGTCCAATGCAGATTCTTGACTCTTGACATCTTGTCCAATTCAAATTCTTGACTCTTGGCAAGGTGATAATGCTGGAACTTTTTTTTGGTGCTGTTCCAGTGAGATTTACACAAGCGGCAGCGTCTGACATTGCGCACGACCAATCAGATGCCAGCCTCATCGCGGGCAGGGGGAGGGAGCGGAAACAGAATCGGAGCGTCAGTCACTCATTTCCACGTGTGGCCAATAAGCAGCCAGCGTGCAGGCGGGGGGCAAGACTGAGTTATGTCACTTCCCGTTCAGTGACTCGGTCCTCCGCCGCCTGACCGAGATTGCTGCTAACTTGACTTTCCAGTCACGCAGTGAACGAGTCTAAAAGTGAAAGGAAAGGACTATGTCGCATATTTGTTAATGTGGAGCCTATCATGTGCTGCTCAAACACACAAAAACACCATGCAAACCTAGAGAGCATGGTTTCGTGTACTACTTTTCTCAACAAACTCGGGACTACATCCTATCAAATTTACATTAGTTTAAAACTCTTTCGCCAGCAGCTACGAGGCAAGCAAAAGGTGAGCTGCGGAAGTGTCACAGCATGCGGAAGTGTCACAGCAGCGCAGGGGGCAGAGAACTGTCAATCTATGCAGGCTTGCTTACCTCATCTGTGCAGTGCAAAAGAAAATGAATATTTCGTGTGATCACCATAATACTGATATGCAATGAAACAGTATATACATTTCAATTACTTTCCCAGTGTTTTAAATTTTTTCCCATCTCAAAGTGTGTCAGGTGCCCAAATACAACGCACGCGGGCACGGAGCAATATGTGTAATATGTCTACATTTTTCTTAACAGATTAATGAGGGTAGATAGGCGACATTGTAAAGAGCAAACAATTCTTTCTCGTCAGCATTTGACGATCTGAGATGAGGGAACGACAGGAGAGCTGACTGGATTAGTTATTTATTAATACCAGTGCAAAAATGATAGTACAATAAGATCCTCTTAATACTGATTTGCAATGAAACTTTTTTATTTGGGGTGTCAAGCGATTAAAATTTTTAATCGTAATTCATCGGAATTAATCGCAATTCAAACCATCTATAAAATATGACATATTGTTGTTGGAATGGAAAGATAAGACAAGATGGATATATACATTCCCTGCAAACAAATCATCGATCAATGGAAGTGGGTACTGCTCCACACAAAGCACCGGATTCAAAGTCATTTTAAAATCACCACATGTGCGAATTCCGCCATTCTTTTTCGGAACCGGCACAATTGGTGTCGCCCATTCGCTGGTGGTGACTGCTTCCAAACAGCAACCTTTTTGGTGTGGCGTGCCACTTTCAAATTTTCTTGTCAATCAGTGTGCCACACCAAGATTAATGACGCACATCCGAATTTTTATATCCAACAGAGCTGTAATTTTACTCCAAAGAAAACAACATGAACATACGTTGAAATTTTACAACTACCATTCTTCTTAATCAAATAACTAAAAAATAAAAGTATATTGTAGAAAATATCAAAACTTGAGCATCATCTTATGTAAACATATCACACACACACACACAACCCAGCAAGAAAAGGGGAACAACCGTGATTCTCAGTGCAGGTCTCTCACAGTACAGAGCGGGCTGTTTTAACCTTCAAAGTCAGAACAGGCGACTACTTTGTCTTTTTCACTAACAGTGAATTCTATGCACAATTTTAGATTTTATATAACAAATACAAAAGATGCCTACCTTAATGTGATCCCTGGCCCTGTTTTCCATGAATTTCATGTTTTGTCTCGTAGTGGCGTTTGACACTTGTTGTGCGACACACACACAACGCTCTCGAGGCATAATGCACAGAGCAAGCGGAAGTA
Organism: Corythoichthys intestinalis; assembly: GCF_030265065.1. Taxonomy (NCBI): domain Eukaryota; kingdom Metazoa; phylum Chordata; class Actinopteri; order Syngnathiformes; family Syngnathidae; genus Corythoichthys; species Corythoichthys intestinalis. Next base: position 48,196 of record NC_080414.1, on the reverse strand, counting down.
ACCAGCCAACCAGTTGTTACCGGCACCCCCAAGGGGCCGCTGTCCCCTACAGTATAACCAGCTTACTAGTTAAGCGTAAGAAAAAGAGAGGCAGCCATGATAGTGTTAGCGCTAGCCCATGCTGGTTTTAGTTTTGTTAATAAAAGTCTCCAGCAAAATACCATCCAACGTGTCACTGTGGTTTTTATACACATCACCACCTCTCTGAAGTAAGCACTGGGCGAATCGACGACAACAAGCCACGTTAATCGCCTGTCCACTACACACTACGGTGCAGAGTTGCAATTACCAAAAAGTGCAATTGGTAACACAGTGTACTTCCGCCAGCTCTCTGATTGGTCGGCTTCGTGACATGTTAGTAGCGTGGGCTGAATTAAACGCGCAGAGAAAAAAATCCGACAAGCGCAGGAGTCGAGAAATTGGGGAAGAGCTGGAGGTGTGCTCAAAATCCATTATTGATCGCATATAACGCCACAGGCAGAGTGGGTGAGAGGGACGGTCCCGTAAAGCCCCTAAATAACAGGGCGCGCAACTGAAAATGCCTTAATTTTCGGTAAAAAGGCGCATTGTAAATGAGCTCGCTTCTGCTATCCAAACAGCTAAACATGAAAAGGTTCACACTCCGGATGTTTTCAGTAATCCTTTATGCGTCTCTTTTCTTTTTTGTGAAACTAAAACAATGAAAAAATACATGCAATCAGCAACAATGCTGCAAATAACAAAAATGCCGTCCATATATGCAAACACAATTAGCCTGTATTCAGTAGTTCTTAATTAGAAATATCAAACACATTTCCCCTCAAACATGCAACCTAAAGACAATATAAAGAGTGTAATTCTCAATTGGACAACAAAATACTCACAGACGTTGCTCTAAAGAACACAAATGCCACTCAAGTTTTGAGAGTGGAGCTGCCATGTAACACACTGAATCACATTTGAAGAACTTCCTATTTACATTTTTCTTCTACTGTTTTATAACCAACAAATAAAACGGCCACAAGATGGGGCGCTTCAGCAACTGATAAAGATACAACCGGCAATAAACATAACACGCATTTTTTTTTTTTTGCCATGCCCTCGCGTGTCACTGGTTAACCCTTCGCGTGCCCGTGCTGACACGCGTGTCATAGGTTGCCGACCCCTGATATAGTCTGTCACTCACTTCTGAATCTCCGACGAGCGACCAATTAGGGGCCTGTGTGTAAGGGGGGGCGGGACCAATAACGTCACCTCCCTTTCAGTTATATTGCTAAGCGGTCTTTAGTGGTTCGTTTGGCAACGTCACTTCCCGTTCACTAACCGAACGATTCGTTTGGGGGGGGGTTGGGGAAATGAGGGGGGCGAATGATTCGTTGAACGACTTGTTTGAACGAATCTTTTTACTGAACAAACCGGAATGGATTCGTTTACTCAAGTGAACGACATATCCCTTCACTACTTCACAGTCACGCTAACTATGTAAGGTAGTGATTTAAATACACCACAAGGTGTCAATGGCGAGTTTTACATCAGTAAGACATCATGCCAATGAGTGTGTTTTGTCCCTCGACTGACACCGTAGCTCCCGGTTTCTATTTTTCTAGACTGGGTCTATTATGATTCACGGCCATTTGAATGTTGTCTTCACAAGATTCCTGAAAATGGCTCCCAGCATCATAGTTTGTGTACTGTGACTAGATATTGCCCTCCAGTGTATTTGTTGTGCTAAAGGAGTTGCTAAAATGTTTAAATATAGTTTGACCAAAGTCTGAGTAAGAGTAATGTGTATTTTGCGCATATATTTTGATTGCGAATGCCAGTTCTTTTTGCATTGTTGTGTTAACAGTGTGAGAATAGGGCCTCAGTAATGCAGATTGAAGCGCTTTTTTTCTTGGTGGCATTATTTCAGAAATATAACTATAGCAGTGACGTGCGGTGAGGTTCATGGTTGGTGAGGCACTGACTCCTTTAGTGTCAGATTTCCAAATATATAAACCAAAAACGGTAGCTTATTCAATTGGCTACTGGTTATTTCATATCTCATCAGCATTCTTCACAAAACACGCACACACGGTACATATTATCTATACGTAAAAGTAAGTAAATAACATGCATTTGCCCCACACCCTCAATGTGTTGGTCGTCGCAATTCTATAATTCATGCAACATAAATGAGAGTAAAGAGTGGTGCCACAGAATTCAATTCTGACCTTTAGTGAAATATTCAGTTGTTTTTAAAACTTTTAATTCTGATACTTTAATCAATTTATTACAGATTGCTAAACAAAAAGTGTGAAAAGAAAAACAAAGAATATTTTATTTAAGGCCAAAATTTAGTTTTTAAATATTCTATTGTATTTTTCTTGGTCGAAGCTCTTTTTTCTTTTTCTTTTAAAAAAATTTTTTTTTTTATAAGATTGAAATGAAAACTTTGTGCTCTTGCGCCTGTCCTTCACCACAAAAACCGGCATTACTTTGGAAGGGCATAGGTTTGGTATCAACATTCGTAGGGACGATATAACAGCATAACCTGCATGTAGGTACACTTTTTGCTGGGGACGGGACATTAATTAGACCAAACAGATTGGATGCAGGGGGCAAAGGGCCACATTTCTCATGTATATGAACCTAATTAATTAATAGGCAAAATGATCAATGCAAAATAAATCCTTATCTTCTGATAATAACTTTTACATGCATTGGTTCAGATGATACACTGTTCGATTCAAATCTTTGTTTTCAAAAAATACTAAAGAAACATTTTGAAAACTTCCTGAATAAATGTCTGGTTTTTATTAGCAAACATAAACATAATGAAAATAATTCACTTAATAATGGTAGGGTCAATTCTATCCTTACAACATATGGAACTATTGAAAGATCTAATTCTATCCTTACAACATATGGAACTATTGAAAGATCTAAATTCTCTATATAACTGAACATTATATCATGCAAAAAATAGGTAAGGCTGCTTAAAAGTTGGTGGGGACAATTTTAGCATCCTGAAAAATTGGTAGTGTTATGTCCCTACCGTCCCTATGCAAACCTACGCCCTTTTAGTAAAAGTCCTCCTTATTTTCCTTTACTTAAAAAAAGAAAATCTCTCCGCCTCAATGGAGAGGATTGCTTCAATTAGATCGTTCTGTGTTCTATTTGACAAGCTAGAAAACACAGTGGATGTGTCCAAAAGTCTAGCTAACCTTTCATCTTTCTCAGCAAAACCATGTAATCGTTCTACATATATGCCACGTTTAGAAGAGCTTACACGCTCATCGTTACCACGAAATGTTAACTCCTGTTTAGCTAGGATGCAGGTTGCATTAATGAGGTCTTTCAAACTCTTTTCTTTACCTTAGCATTGAGGATGCTACCGTTGAGCTTCCGCTGTTCGTCAAAGCCAAATCGATCCTTGAGCTTCCAAAAGTTTATAAAGCAATCAGGCTTTGAATGTGAGTGGTCGAGCTCTCATGTTTGCTGAGGCTTCGTCGTAGTTTTTTAATGTCACAATATCTCGTGTTAGTCCAGACATTGGCACAAGTTGAGATGAAAAGGCAGGGAAAGCAGCAAAGGCGATTTTTCGAAGGACAGCCACATAGCCAGTCTTTTCGGGTGTACCAGTCTGTTTGAAAAGCGCGAGTTATCTTCTGTCCCATAGTTTGAAGCAAACCTTCTAGCTCCGGTGTTGTGTTAACCGCGTCCACATTTAACGGAAAGTCCAGTTTCACGTACGCCCCCTTGCAGTGCGGCAGAGTACTATCTGCCGCAGCATGTGCCTTTTCACTGCGGTTTTATGTCCCATCAGCAAAACTAAATATGTCGCTAACAAACATTAAACTTTAAGGGATAAAGACATTAGCCAGAATGTGGAAAATCAGGTCAAATAAACGTATCTGGAAACATTATAATGGCGACATGCAGATGTACGGCAACCAGCACGCTCCAATTCCATGTATCAACCCAGTTTGTTATGGATTGCGCAATCAGAGGTGAGGCTTTACTCGTTGCTGCCGCACCTCTCGTTTCATTTCTTTATTTGAACAGGAAATAGACAAATTCAGCGATTTTGACTATAAAAAATGTTTGAAATGAGTCATACATAAAGAGCAATGGACAAATATTCATATAAATTTGATGCTATAATCATTTTTTTTGTCATGATGACAGGTGAGGCTCTGCCTCACCTGCCTCCCCTGACCGCACGTCACTGAACTATAGTTTTGTAGTATTTTCACTATATGATACCTATGTGTGTGGTGAAAGAGTTGCCCAAGCTTATGCCAATAAACGGCGCGGTCCGAGTTACGAATCTGAATGCCTGTGTCCACTCTCCCTTCTCTCTCCCACTGTGGATCAAAGAAACTACAGCGTCAGTCAAAGGAAAAAAAACGCACTCATTGGCTTGATGCCTAATTAATGTAAAACTCGCCATTGACATCTTGTGGTGTTTTTAAATCCCTACCTTACCTAATTTAAGAGTGACAGTTTTTTTTTTTAAGAGTGACAGGTGGAACTCTGGCAGCGTGGCCCTGTGACGTCAACAACAATGGCGACCTACTAGTTAAACTAATTTCACAAATTGTATTAAAACGAAAACCTCAAGAGGGGTTCCAATATGAAATTATAATAACTTCAATTTGTAGTTTTTAGGACTATAATGTTGTTTGTCGTCCACATTCAATGTCAATTATTGGATTAAATTTCAATTAGTAGACATGTATTACTTAAAGTTCTAGATAATGCAGTAAGCATTTTAGGAGTAATTTCTTGCTTTTTTTGTGTAGCACGACTTGTGGCCATGTTTGTAGTTCTTTTAATTTCAGCCTGGTGGTCATATTTGTAGTTCTTTTCAAATCAGAATGGTGGCCATGTTTGCAGTTCTTTTAATTTCAGCCTGGTGGCCACATTTGTAGTTCTTTTCTAATCAGAATGGTGGCCATGTTTGTTGTTCCTTTCATATGAGCAAGGTGGCCATTTGAACATGTTTGTAGTTTTCTTTAAGTGCATGTTAAGCACATGTGGCCACATTAGGAGTCAATTTGTAGTTTTTAAAAGTAGTAGGTATTATGATAACTATGTTCGTAGTGTTTCTAAGTTTTTGTGTGTAGCACGAGTTGTGGCCATGTTTGTAGTTCTTTTAATTTCAGCGTGGGGGTTATGTTTGTAATTTTTTTCATTTCAGCAAGGTGGCCATTTGAACATGTTTGTAGTTGTTTTTAAGTGAATGTTAAGCACATGTGCCCATGTTAGGAGTCAATTTGTAGTTTTTAAAAGTAGTAAGTATTGTGACAAATATGTTTGTAGTCATTTTGGTGACATGATTGTAGTTCTTTAACTGAAGCACTGTTTTAACTCTGTAGAGTTTTCAATGTAGAAAGTGACGTGCCATGTTTACATGTTTATAGTCTATAATGTATCGGATTTATCAGAGTCATTCAATTTATAGATGTATATTAGAAAATAAATACTCCACTAATTTAATTATATTTATTGGCTTTCAGGTTATAAAACAGGATTAAAAAGGATTAAAAAGACAATTAAAGAGGTAGAAAAAAAAGGAACGGTATTATTTCAAAATACTACTTGTCTTTTCTTGTCAGAGGCAAGTGGAATGCCCTCCTACTGGATTCACCTGAAGCCTGCAATACAATGGAAAAAAAGAATGATGAGGTTAGGTCTGTTAAATTATCTGTAACCTGTGTAAAGATGACCAATTTTTAGCCCAGTGCTGGTTTTCCCCACACTGCCTAGATGACCATTTTTTAGCCCAGTGCTGGTTTCCCCCACACTGCCTGAATGCACCAAGTCACATGATAAGTCTCACATGATTCCAATTAGCCAATTACCCACTCAGCAGTCACCTGGGCACCATATAAGCTGCCTTGACTCATCTCCCTTCAGTCGTGTGGGAGAGAAGCCAAGGGCCAACAGCTGCAGGTGAGTCGCAACTGTTTCTTTTGACTGTATGTGACCAATTGTATGTTTAAACTTATGTTTAAAGCCTGGGATGTGCTGCCAGACTTCCTGCTCTTCAAGCCTATCCGGTCAGGTCGGGGTAACCTAGCGGTGTTAACAAACGACCTGTTCTGTGTAGGCGGTAAGTATGCGGCCCCCTTGCGTCCCGCTTATAGGGACAAAGCACGCGGGTGTGGTGGTCCAGGGCATCAGGACCTTAATCGTTGCCCAGTCTTCTATGGGGATCAGCCCCGCTCATGCAACAGCCCATCTTGCACCACATAGGGCAAATTTGAACGGGCAACATTTGGGGTAGGGTTAGGTTTGAGAATATAGATGGATGCGGGTGGCACCAAACGCAATTTATTAAGTGGCATTTTCCAAGAAATATACCAATTGACTATATTACTGTTTTGAACTGGGATGGTTCCCATTTTTTTTGGGGGGGGGGGGGGCGGAGTTGTGATGGTTGAATTTTTTTTTTTTTTTTAAATTGAGGTTCCTAATGAGTCTGTTGGATTTGCTATAGCTTACAAAATATAATTAGTAGAAGCGGCTCGTGTAGATGGTAAAAATTTCATCATTTGCAAAAAGGTGGGTGATCGTTGGCTGCGATCTTTCGAGCATAGTCAAAAGTAGTTGGTCGGGTCGCGGGGGCAACAGTTTTAGCAGGGAAGCCCAGACTTCCCTCTCCCCAGCCAGCTCCTCCGGCGGGATTCCAAGGCGTTCCCAGGCCAGCCGAGCGACATAGTTGATCCAGTGTGTGGAAATTGGCAGGGGATGGAATTTGGATTAGAAATGACTATGTAGGAGATTAAAAAATGCCTTCATTATTTGTAGGTGTGCAATTGTTGGCTGAAGTAGTGAGCAATGCTGGCTAGCTTCCTAGCGTGGTAGAAAGTGGCTGTTTTTGTCATTTGTGAGCCTCAAGGGAATTAAAGTATCAAGCTGGCATTGTAGAAAGTGGCTGTTTTTGCCCATTTGTGAGCATAGAGGGAATTTTGTGCTATGCTGGCTAGCTTCCTAGCATGGTAGAAAGTGGTGGTTTTGCCTATTTGTGGGCCTGGGGGAATTGACAGTATCATACAGGCTAGCTTTCTAGCATGGTAGAAAGTGGCTGTTTGCCTTTGTTGTATGGAGGACAAAGAGTGAAAATGGAAATACCATTAAATGTCATTAAAATGCTTCTATTTCAATATTTGTTTTCACTTCATTTATTTTATTTCACTGTTTTATTTTCACTTCAGTTTTATTTATTTCACTTCATTTATTTCTTCACTTATTTATTTATTTGGGGTCAGGGTTGATTTAAATAAAAAAATGAATGAAGGAACAAATTGAAATTAGAAGCATTTTGATGACACCTATATGTACATTTCATTTTTGCACTCCTTATCTGCCATATTGGTCAGCCCAAAGTACCATGCAGGTGAGCTTCCCAACATGGTAGAAAGTGTTTTGTTTTGCCTTTTGGTGAGCCTGGAGGGAACTGTAACACTAGAAGTAAGTCGGATCATCCTCAAAGGTGTCCCATTTTGGGATCCGTCCCCAAGCCTTTTTTTGTTGTAAATGGGGCCATTACTTACGCACCACCGGCCGCATCCCATTTCTATTTTTCTTCCCCCACCCCTTGGCCCTTCAAACGAAGCAATAAGGAGTAAAGCTTGAAACGTCAGCCCTACGAATTGGGACACCTCTTTACACTCTCACGTACGTCATAAGTCCTTTCGGCCAGTTGTTACGTAACCAAAAAGCGACGATAAAAAGTACACTTGTGCGTTGAGCAAAACTGAAAAACAAAACAAAACAAAACAAACGAAGAAACGCAATCAACAGACATTACATTAGTGGTGTCAATTTTATTTTTTATTACACCCCTAATTACTGCACTTTTTATCGTGATAAATCTTTTAACTATTACTTTTCTGACTGAATGCTGGTCATCAACTGTTAGAATATTATTTGGATGTATCAAACTTCTCAATTAATTTAAGCAAAGCAAACAAAAACACTTGTAACTAACGCAAGGGTCCACAACACATGCACATAGATGTGGAGCACTAGTTCAGTTTAATTTGGTTTCAAATTAAATGTAATATTTACGCCATTGTATGAAACCAGAATGATTGTTTCTGAACCAAGAGTGGTATTTACTAAACTACCTTGCATATTTTTTCCAGCAATTTAATTAGAGAGGTTTTTCTTTTTACCACTGTTGCTTGGTGTCCTTAGCTGTAGTAGTTCTAAACATCAATTTCTATCCACAGCAAATGGTGAATTGATCTTTTCAAAAAGGTTAACCTGTAGAGGGTATTCAAACAAATACATTCGAATTATTAAAATGCTATTAAAATATCCTCAGAAGTTTAGCAGTTTAGTGTCAAGTAATGTGTCTCAAAGTAGCCTTACTAAGGAAGTTTTTGCCCAACCCCCTCATGAGCTAATGGCTGAATTTCCAAGTAAAGAGAAAGTAGCTTGACTTAGGAAGAGTCAAACCAGTCAGGCAGGTTGGTATTTGTTTGAACACCCTCTAAATGTTAAATTTTTTTGGAAAAGATATTTTAACAATTTGCTGTGGATATACATAGATATTTAGAAATACTATAACTAAGCACACTAAGACACAGTGGTGAAATGAAGAGCACTACATGAAATTCTGGGGAAAAAAATATGCCAGATTAGTAAATACCACTCTTGGTTCAGAAACCATCATTCAGGTTTCATACAATGGTGTAAATATTACATTGGATTTGAAACCAAATTAAACTGAACTAGTGCGCCAGATCTATGTGCATGTGGTGTGCACCCTTCCATTAGTTACATGTGTTTTTTTGTTTTTGCTAAAATTGAAAAAAGTTTAATACATCCAAATAATATTCTAACAGCTGACCAGTATTATCTACTCTCAATGTGTTTTTTCAGTCAGAAAAGTAATAGTTGAAAAAAGATTAGTAACGATAAAAAGTGCACTAATTAGGGTTGTAATAAATAAAAAACGACACCACTAATTGTAATGTTAGTTTATTGTCCATTGTTTCTTCATTTGAAATGTTTGGTTTTTCTCAACGCACAAGTGCACTTTTTATCGTCGCTTTTGGTTATGTAACAACTGGACGAACGGACTTATGACGTTCGTGAGTGTAAAGAGGTGTCCCAATTCGTAGGGTTGACGTTTCAAGCCCTACTCCTTGCTTTATTTGAAGGGCCAAGGGGTGGAGGAAGAAAAAGGATGCAGCTGGTGGTGCATAAGTAATGGCCCCATTTACCAAACCAAGGCTTGGCTAGGGGGTGGATCCCAGGGTGTCCCAAAATGGGACTTTCAATGTTCAGTGTTTCAATGATCTGGGACAGGGTGGCAAAACCTATCTTGTGGTTAGGGTATCTTGTGGTTAGGGTATCTTGTGGTTAGGGTATCTTGTGGTTAGGGTATCTTGTGGTTAGGGTATCTTGTGGTTAGGGTATCTTGTGGTTAGGGTATCTTGTGGTTAGGGTATCTTGTGGTTAGGGTATCTTGTGGTTAGGGTATCTTGTGGTTAGGGTATCTTGTGGTTAGGGTATCTTGTGGTTAGGGTATCTTGTGGTTAGGGTATCTTGTGGTTAGGGTATCTTGTGGTTAGGGTATCTTGTGGTTAGGGTATCTTGTGGTTAGGGTATCTTGTGGTTAGGGTATCTTGTGGTTAGGGTATCTTGTGGTTAGGGTATCTTGTGGTTAGGGTATCTTGTGGTTAGGGTATCTTGTGGTTAGGGTATCTTGTGGTTAGGGTATCTTGTGGTTAGGGTATCTTGTGGTTAGGGTATCTTGTGGTTAGGGTATCTTGTGGTTAGGGTATCTTGTGGTTAGGGTATCTTGTGGTTAGGGTATCTTGTGGTTAGGGTATCTTGTGGTTAGGGTATCTTGTGGTTAGGGTATCTTGTGGTTAGGGTATCTTGTGGTTAGGGTATCTTGTGGTTAGGGTATCTTGTGGTTAGGGTATCTTGTGGTTAGGGTATCTTGTGGTTAGGGTATCTTGTGGTTAGGGTATCTTGTGGTTAGGGTATCTTGTGGTTAGGGTATCTTGTGGTTAGGGTATCTTGTGGTTAGGGTATCTTGTGGTTAGGGTATCTTGTGGTTAGGGTATCTTGTGGTTAGGGTATCTTGTGGTTAGGGTATCTTGTGGTTAGGGTATCTTGTGGTTAGGGTATCTTGTGGTTAGGGTATCTTGTGGTTAGGGTATCTTGTGGTTAGGGTATCTTGTGGTTAGGGTATCTTGTGGTTAGGGTATCTTGTGGTTAGGGTATCTTGTGGTTAGGGTATCTTGTGGTTAGGGTATCTTGTGGTTAGGGTATCTTGTGGTTAGGGTATCTTGTGGTTAGGGTATCTTGTGGTTAGGGTATCTTGTGGTTAGGGTATCTTGTGGTTAGGGTATCTTGTGGTTAGGGTATCTTGTGGTTAGGGTATCTTGTGGTTAGGGTATCTTGTGGTTAGGGTATCTTGTGGTTAGGGTATCTTGTGGTTAGGGTATCTTGTGGTTAGGGTATCTTGTGGTTAGGGTATCTTGTGGTTAGGGTATCTTGTGGTTAGGGTATCTTGTGGTTAGGGTATCTTGTGGTTAGGGTATCTTGTGGTTAGGGTATCTTGTGGTTAGGGTATCTTGTGGTTAGGGTATCTTGTGGTTAGGGTATCTTGTGGTTAGGGTATCTTGTGGTTAGGGTATCTTGTGGTTAGGGTATCTTGTGGTTAGGGTATCTTGTGGTTAGGGTATCTTGTGGTTAGGGTATCTTGTGGTTAGGGTATCTTGTGGTTAGGGTATCTTGTGGTTAGGGTATCTTGTGGTTAGGGTATCTTGTGGTTAGGGTATCTTGTGGTTAGGGTATCTTGTGGTTAGGGTATCTTGTGGTTAGGGTATCTTGTGGTTAGGGTATCTTGTGGTTAGGGTATCTTGTGGTTAGGGTATCTTGTGGTTAGGGTATCTTGTGGTTAGGGTATCTTGTGGTTAGGGTATCTTGTGGTTAGGGTATCTTGTGGTTAGGGTATCTTGTGGTTAGGGTATCTTGTGGTTAGGGTATCTTGTGGTTAGGGTATCTTGTGGTTAGGGTATCTTGTGGTTAGGGTATCTTGTGGTTAGGGTATCTTGTGGTTAGGGTATCTTGTGGTTAGGGTATCTTGTGGTTAGGGTATCTTGTGGTTAGGGTATCTTGTGGTTAGGGTATCTTGTGGTTAGGGTATCTTGTGGTTAGGGTATCTTGTGGTTAGGGTATCTTGTGGTTAGGGTATCTTGTGGTTAGGGTATCTTGTGGTTAGGGTATCTTGTGGTTAGGGTATCTTGTGGTTAGGGTATCTTGTGGTTAGGGTATCTTGTGGTTAGGGTATCTTGTGGTTAGGGTATCTTGTGGTTAGGGTATCTTGTGGTTAGGGTATCTTGTGGTTAGGGTATCTTGTGGTTAGGGTATCTTGTGGTTAGGGTATCTTGTGGTTAGGGTATCTTGTGGTTAGGGTATCTTGTGGTTAGGGTATCTTGTGGTTAGGGTATCTTGTGGTTAGGGTATCTTGTGGTTAGGGTATCTTGTGGTTAGGGTATCTTGTGGTTAGGGTATCTTGTGGTTAGGGTATCTTGTGGTTAGGGTATCTTGTGGTTAGGGTATCTTGTGGTTAGGGTATCTTGTGGTTAGGGTATCTTGTGGTTAGGGTATCTTGTGGTTAGGGTATCTTGTGGTTAGGGTATCTTGTGGTTAGGGTATCTTGTGGTTAGGGTATCTTGTGGTTAGGGTATCTTGTGGTTAGGGTATCTTGTGGTTAGGGTATCTTGTGGTTAGGGTATCTTGTGGTTAGGGTATCTTGTGGTTAGGGTATCTTGTGGTTAGGGTATCTTGTGGTTAGGGTATCTTGTGGTTAGGGTATCTTGTGGTTAGGGTATCTTGTGGTTAGGGTATCTTGTGGTTAGGGTATCTTGTGGTTAGGGTATCTTGTGGTTAGGGTATCTTGTGGTTAGGGTATCTTGTGGTTAGGGTATCTTGTGGTTAGGGTATCTTGTGGTTAGGGTATCTTGTGGTTAGGGTATCTTGTGGTTAGGGTATCTTGTGGTTAGGGTATCTTGTGGTTAGGGTATCTTGTGGTTAGGGTATCTTGTGGTTAGGGTATCTTGTGGTTAGGGTATCTTGTGGTTAGGGTATCTTGTGGTTAGGGTATCTTGTGGTTAGGGTATCTTGTGGTTAGGGTATCTTGTGGTTAGGGTATCTTGTGGTTAGGGTATCTTGTGGTTAGGGTATCTTGTGGTTAGGGTATCTTGTGGTTAGGGTATCTTGTGGTTAGGGTATCTTGTGGTTAGGGTATCTTGTGGTTAGGGTATCTTGTGGTTAGGGTATCTTGTGGTTAGGGTATCTTGTGGTTAGTTGGTATAAAAGGAAGCGCATTCCTACGGAATGTGCGTGCACTGGCACAGAAACTCAATATCAAAAAACCTTCCTGGTAAGTATCGTTTTAAAAAAATTTTTTTAATAAAAATAAAAAATTCTAATAGTATTTTTGGGGGGAATAATATCCCTATTAAAAAAATATACTTTCAATAAAATCCAAAAATTGGTTCATTAAAAACGATCAATAATTAGGTCCCAACAATTAACTATATTTTCCTAAATTTTACATATACATACATAATGGCCACAAATTAATAAAAATTACCTTAATTTCCACATTTTGGTCCTGAAAGAAAAAAAATCTTTACTTCCTGTCTCGGAATTCGCCCCTTCCTTTCGCCCTTTCCAAAATTCTCCACTGTAGTCCTTGGATACATAAGCCAGAAGAAGAGGGAACCTATAAGTGCTTTAAAAAAACATGCAGTAAAATCAAATATAACAACAAACTATTTACAATTAAAACTATTTACAAATTAAATACACTAAAATAGAAGTGCTGCAAAACGGTTCCCTCTTCCTCTGGGTGCAGTACCCAAAGGACTCCTCCAGATGGTGGCATTTCAGGCCATCCCCTCTGTAAATAAAATCAAATTATTATACATAATAATCATTAGGGTTAAAAACCTTTAGGGTCAGTACTATCTAGGGTCAATTTTCAGTAGGGGTGACTGTCCCTTCAATTGGGAGGGGTTAAGTTTAGAACAGAGGGCGGGGTCCGGAATCCAGGTAAGTAAGAAGATGTTAAATTTAGAAAAAGAAGAGAGGATTATTAATATTCTTCTCTCTTCTTTCTGTTTTTCTCCTTTTCAGGCACCCAGAGATCCCGTGGTCGTCTTTCGATTCTGGATTAACCTAGAAATCTATTCGTTGGCCGGATTAGGTAAGTATTAAGGTAAGTATTAAGGTAAGTATAAAAAAGTTTAATGAATCAAAAATCAAAATTCTATTTTTCCTTTTTGGATCCCGTATACAATAAATGGAGAAAGAGCAGGTAAGTGCCAATAGCGGGTGTTACATAAACCCTTTCTTCCTTCTATCTATGCCGTCCCAGCGGTTACCATGGTTACCAATACTCAGAAAAAGGAATGTATAAGTGCTGTATCAAACTATATACACAAAATCAAACCAATAAAATCTCAATATAGAATAAAAAACATTAAGTGCTCCAAATCACAATAATAAGTGCATTTATATGCACCCATATAAGTGCTTTTTTTTAAAAAAAACAGTTTTTTCCTTTTTCTGAGTGCAACACCATTAAATCACCACTAGATGCCGGCATTTACATACCCCTACACCTACAAATAAATACATCACACAGTCAAAAGTCAACAGTTACTTTTATATGTCCTAGAAGGAAGAGAAAAATTTTTTTTTTTTTTTTTTTTTTTTTTTTTTTTTTTTTTTTTTTTTTTTTTTTTTTTATATATTTTTATTTATTATTTTTTTCCTTTTTAAATTTATAACCTACAAAAACAGAAATCCTGTCTTAATTAGACAGGTCCCCAAATTTAAATAATCCAATTAAACCCCAATTCAATTACAAAATTACGTAACTCCCATCAAAGAGAAACTAGTTTCCTGCTCATTCCCACATTTATCTGTCATTCAGTCCATATGGCCTCAATGTTTTCAATGATTTGATCCATATCCTTTCATTTCGACGTCTTTGTAATTGTGACCATGTTATGTTTGACTGTAGACCAAATGCCTGTAAATTTTCTATACCTTGTTCTCTGAAATGTACATACAGATATTCCGTAGCTTTTCCTTTCGTTATTTCATATATATGCTGTTTTAATCTGGCCTTCAGCATTCTGCCTGTTTCCCCTATATAAATCCTTTGACAGTGTCTACACCTAAGGCCATAAATGACATTTATTGTGTCCAAAGAGATATCTTGTAAAATCGGACGGCTCAGTTTTGAAAAAATATTTGTTAAAATCGGAAGAGGTTTAAAAATTGCGGTCGGAGTCCATTCCAGTACACTCTCTTTCTGTTTTAGGGCCCGTAATTTAGAATGTACAAGAATATCGCCCAAATTTTTGTTTCTTCTATAAGCAGGTAAAACTTGGCAATCCTGCCAATTAGGGCGTTCCTTTTTCCATTCATTAAAATTCTTTTTTAGACCCATTACTATAGGTCTAGACAAATTCGAAAACGTAGTGACAAACGGCACCAGGTGAGTATTTTTTTGACTTTTTTTATTATTTTTTTTAATTTGTTTAATTGTGCCTAATTCCTCCCTAACTTCTTTTTTGATTTGTCGTAGGAATCTTTTGGTATAACCCCTAGGTCTGAGAGCCCTGAACAGTGTACGTGTTGCTATTTCGACGTCTTTCTGGTAGGTACAAATCCTATTAAATCTAATTAATTGGGACTTAATAATACCCTTAAAAGTATGCTTCGGGTGAAAACTTGTCTTATGCAATAAAGCATGTCTGTCTGTATCCTTAAAAAATACTCTAGTCCCCAAGGACTTAGTGTCCCTCTCTTCATGACGAATAAAAAATACCTCAGTATCCAAAAATTGTATTTGGTGTTCTTGTAAATTTGCAGTTACTTTTATGGCTGTATGATGAGCATTTAAAACCTCAATAAAGGTCGCAAATTCTTCCTTAGAATAAGGCCATATACCAAAAATGTCATCCAAATACCTATAATATACTAACGGAAGTTGTAAACATTTCTCAAATACAGATTCCTCCCACATTTTCATATATAAATTAGCATAAGCCGGGGCAAATTTCTTCCCCATCGCGGTCCCATGAATTTGTAAATAAAAACGATCATTAAAAACAAAATCATTACGCGTTAGGCTTAGTTCTAAGAGTTTTAGGAGAGCCTGATCCGGTCTATTGCGGTCCGGGTTTTCCCGAAAGATCTGCGCCACCGCCTGCAAACCTAAATGAGTATCAATGTTAGTATATAATGACGTTATATCTATGGAAAACAAAAAAGATGTTTCCGGTACTGTCAATAATTCCAATTTATTAATAAAATCGTATGTATCTTTGATGTAACTCTTATGATTTTGGGACAAAGGATTAATCGCCGCATCAATATATTCCGCAATTCTGTACGACTCTGAACTACAATCGCTAACTATAGGCCTGCCTGGTGGAATAATCCCTGGTACTGTCCACGTATGTGGAGGTTTATGAATTTTTGGAAGAAGATAGAATTGACGAGCTCTCGGTGGATTTGGACCTAATAAGTAACAGAATTGTTTATGAGTAATATAACCATTGTCCTTCATGTCTTGCAGGACAAGTTTAAATAGAGCAGCCGACTGCGTTTGAATGGAATGTGCTAACGGAATATAATGTTTTGAATTTGTAAGTTGTCTCATGGCTTCCTTTATATAGTCAGAACGGTCCATAATAACAATTTGCGAACCCTTATCAGCTGGTTTGATAACAATATCCTGATTTCTCTTTAAGGAATGCAAGGCCTTCAGCTCCTCCGGCTTCAAATTCAGCCTGGACGCAACCTTGGGTCTCGCCTCCCCAAAAATTTCCTTATCTTTTATAATCAATTCTTTCACAGCTGGTGAGAGAAGACCCTCTGCTGGAGACCAATTCGATTTATCTGTGAACGGTAATGACCTAAATTGATTATGAAAGCCAAAATAATCCAAAAGTTTAAGCCGTCGATGATATAGAAATAAATCTCTTTTAAGGTCCTTTTTATCTATCAATTTAGGAGTGGGTATATATGTCAAACCTTTTTCCAAAAGCTGTTGTTCCATATTTGTGAGACGAAATTTCGAGGAAAGATTAGTAATATTACTTGATTTTAATTTTTTCGGACTTTTTCCAAGCTCCATAGAAAAGTGACCTAGTGTTGCTTTAAATAAATCTGTCGAGCGATACGGAGGTGAAATTGCATTCTCCTCTATATGTAGTTTAATTGTTCAATCCAAGAGCTAAAAATCATCTGAGCTGTTTCAGCAGTCCAATGAACCGGATCACGGGGGTTGACTTTAAAAATCAATTTATTAATGTCATTCAAAAAAGAATATTTTTCCATAATGACCTTGTTGACCTTCTCCAATTTTTGCTGTGTAATTGACGGCAATAAATCCGAATAATGGATCACTGGAATATAAATTTCCGCACAAGGAAATTTCCTCTCACAAGTCCGGACCAATTGCTGCAATTGTTTGCAAGTTGTAGTCGTAGTTTGAGTGCTAAGACAGTTGTTTAAGCCTAATGAGAGAATAACTTTTTGAGTCATGTGATATTCCTCGTGTGTTTTTTCCAATATTTCGCGAATATGGTGAAACGTAGCTCCAGGATAACTATCTACTTGTATTGAATTATGAAAGAATGGCGGAATTCTGGATAAATTGGAATCGCCAAGAAAGACAATCGGTTTCCGTATTTGTACTGTCCAATCCACTATCTTTTTTTGCGTAATTTGATGGCGCATAGGTTCCGAACTCCCTTGTTCGCAATTAACCAGTATAGGGGAGGAAGAAAAATCAGAATCTACACTAGACTCCTCTCCCGCCTCCAATACGGCAATATGTTCGTTTTCTGGGTGGAGTGTCTTTTTCCCAATCGGAGCTTCCATCCCCATGGCAACTGACGAGGGAGAAAGTACACGCAATAGTTGATCTAAATTTTCCTCCGCTATTTTTTCCTCCTCCTCTAATGATATTAATTGTTTAAGTTCACTCTTTTTAGCGTCTGACGGGATCCATGGCGGAAGCGCGGTAAGTATTTTTGTAACTACCGGGGAGGAATTAAGACTGTCCGAATTGGAAAGAATTGTTTTTTTCTGAAGCGTACACTGATTATCCGTACGTAACGTCTCGCTAGATTTGATAGATATTTCATTATTTTCGGTAATTTTTTTATCCGGTTTGGTAAGTACGATTTTTTGTTTTCCGGTTTCCACAGATGAAGCATTAGGTGTACTGGTAAGTATCCTGCTATCCGTAGCAAGTAGCGTATTAGGTTTTGGACGAATTCGGCCTATCATAATAGGCGTCACACTATTTTTAATAGTTTCTTCGTCAAAATTCATAAGACTTATTTCACCCTCCGTAACTTTCTCTTTTACTTTTTCTTTTTCAGATTCAACAGCCGGTTCGGATGCGGTATTGGTAAGTAACGTCTTTTCTGGACCACTCGGGTCCCTTTCCGCAAATTTTTCCACACGTTCGGTAAGTATAACATCAGACTTATTCTGATTTTGTTTAAAATCAATGTGTACGAGGTTTTCATTTGTAGGACCCGTGGGCCAATCACCTACTGGTACATCTATTGGGAGATCTAACGGTAAATCTAACAAGCTTGCATTTTCACTTTGTTTAGTCATTTTATTACAATTTATTGTCTTAACACAATTAAAATTTTCATTTCGCTTCCGTAGCAAGTCTTGGCTCCCAGCCCTCGGTGGTTCGTCCTTCTTGCTCCGCTCCCGCCGCTCTCGTCTCTGTGGCAACGGATCGTTTCTGACACATTGTAGAGAAGGAATGACCTGCTTCGACGTCCAAATTGGATTACGCAATACCTGTTTTTGCGCCGGTTCACCTTTTGATTTCAGACCTTTCTTCAAAGCCTGTGCGTAGGTTTCGACACGATCGGCGACCATGTTCTCACCTTCCACTGTTTTCAGGTCCGCATGCTGTTGCGCCTCCTGGTGAATCCATTCATTGAATGAATCTAAAGTATTGTTAGTGAGTTTTCGTTTATATCTTTGCTTCCCCCATTTTATTGCCGTTAAAAAGGCCCCCTCCTCAAACTGCCCCAGTCCCCTCAATTCTTTGGACAAAGTGTCCACATAATGATCTTTCAAAATGGCTATATTTTGAAACAGCCAATTTTCCGTATTATTTCTAATTTTATCCAAAGTGTTAGTAGTTGGAGCTGCGGGTTTAATAAAACTCGCTAACTTGTTAGTTTTAAGTAACATGCCTGGGGGGGCTTGAGGATGGTGGCCTTCCAACGTGTTTAAATGATGAATAGACTGTAAAATTTTAAAATACTTTTTCGTTAATTGAAAATTAAAATTAGAATTAGAACCTATACGTAAATCTACATTCCGATCAATAGCAAGCTGTTTTTCATACCTGTCACTTTTCCAATGCAGACGCTTATTCCCCTCCGGTTCGTGCATAACCGGGGGCATGTTGGCTTGAAACAGAACGGTAAGTCAAGAAGGAGGAGAGAAAAGAAACAAAAAAAATTTTTTTCTTTCCTTCCTCCCTCACTCCCGAATTCAACAGTGAGCCGCTTGTTGTTTTTTTACCTTTTGGACACAAGAAAGATCAAATATTATAATTTTAACCACTAAACATTAATTACTGGGACCAAACCATTAATCGCATATATTTATATTTTTTTAAAAAAATAATAATTTTTCTTTAAAGGGTAATTTACCTTGTGGGTAATAAAAATAAAAAATAAAAAAATAAAATTAGTAACCACATTCGTCTGTGGACTGCAATCGTTGCCTTTTCCAAAAAAGGACTCGTCACTCTTGGGCCGCCAGAACCATGATGTGTCACATTTGTGTGTCCGGCTGTACTCCCCCTCCCAAAACCCCCCAAGAAAACCCCCCCAGTGGGGTGTGCGCACACCTTACTGTTCACAGAAGCTTGAAACAAGGGGGCGAGGGTCATTCGAGGTCCAGGAGTCTTCTCTGCCGTGACGGGGATAGTCGACGTTTTTCCAAGGTGAGTCCAAAAAAGTAGACCAAAAATATTAGATAAAAAATGTTTCAAAAACCTGAAGTCCACAGGAGGAGAATGAGGACAGCAGCCTGACGTTTCGCCTGGATCGGCTTCATCAGAGGGTGTGCTGTCAAACTTTTTTGCATGGACTTTTATTTCCGGGAGACCCCGTTTTTACCGGAAGTATTTTCGTAGAAGTCCCACCCTTCCGGTTCCCATTCCGGGCTAAACAAACTTTTGGCGATCGTCCCACGCGGTCTGGTTTCACAGGTAAGGAATTTTAAGAATTTATATACTTCTCTGTCTGGCTCTGGCTATGGTTAGTTGGTATAAAAGGAAGCGCATTCCTACGGAATGTGCGTGCACTGGCACAGAAACTCAATATCAAAAAACCTTCCTGGTAAGTATCGTTTTAAAAAAATTTTTTTAATAAAAATAAAAAATTCTAATAGTATTTTTGGGGGGAATAATATCCCTATTAAAAAAATATACTTTCAATAAAATCCAAAAATTGGTTCATTAAAAACGATCAATAATTAGGTCCCAACAATTAACTATATTTTCCTAAATTTTACATATACATACATAATGGCCACAAATTAATAAAAATTACCTTAATTTCCACATTTTGGTCCTGAAAGAAAAAAAATCTTTACTTCCTGTCTCGGAATTCGCCCCTTCCTTTCGCCCTTTCCAAAATTCTCCACTGTAGTCCTTGGATACATAAGCCAGAAGAAGAGGGAACCTATAAGTGCTTTAAAAAAACATGCAGTAAAATCAAATATAACAACAAACTATTTACAATTAAAACTATTTACAAATTAAATACACTAAAATAGAAGTGCTGCAAAACGGTTCCCTCTTCCTCTGGGTGCAGTACCCAAAGGACTCCTCCAGATGGTGGCATTTCAGGCCATCCCCTCTGTAAATAAAATCAAATTATTATACATAATAATCATTAGGGTTAAAAACCTTTAGGGTCAGTACTATCTAGGGTCAATTTTCAGTAGGGGTGACTGTCCCTTCAATTGGGAGGGGTTAAGTTTAGAACAGAGGGCGGGGTCCGGAATCCAGGTAAGTAAGAAGATGTTAAATTTAGAAAAAGAAGAGAGGATTATTAATATTCTTCTCTCTTCTTTCTGTTTTTCTCCTTTTCAGGCACCCAGAGATCCCGTGGTCGTCTTTCGATTCTGGATTAACCTAGAAATCTATTCGTTGGCCGGATTAGGTAAGTATTAAGGTAAGTATTAAGGTAAGTATAAAAAAGTTTAATGAATCAAAAATCAAAATTCTATTTTTCCTTTTTGGATCCCGTATACAATAAATGGAGAAAGAGCAGGTAAGTGCCAATAGCGGGTGTTACATAAACCCTTTCTTCCTTCTATCTATGCCGTCCCAGCGGTTACCATGGTTACCAATACTCAGAAAAAGGAATGTATAAGTGCTGTATCAAACTATATACACAAAATCAAACCAATAAAATCTCAATATAGAATAAAAAACATTAAGTGCTCCAAATCACAATAATAAGTGCATTTATATGCACCCATATAAGTGCTTTTTTTTAAAAAAAACAGTTTTTTCCTTTTTCTGAGTGCAACACCATTAAATCACCACTAGATGCCGGCATTTACATACCCCTACACCTACAAATAAATACATCACACAGTCAAAAGTCAACAGTTACTTTTATATGTCCTAGAAGGAAGAGAAAAATTTTTTTTTTTTTTTTTTTTTTTTTTTTTTTTTTTTTTTTTTTTTTTTTTTTTTTTTTTTTTTTTTTTTTTTTATATATTTTTATTTATTATTTTTTTCCTTTTTAAATTTATAACCTACAAAAACAGAAATCCTGTCTTAATTAGACAGGTCCCCAAATTTAAATAATCCAATTAAACCCCAATTCAATTACAAAATTACGTAACTCCCATCAAAGAGAAACTAGTTTCCTGCTCATTCCCACATTTATCTGTCATTCAGTCCATATGGCCTCAATGTTTTCAATGATTTGATCCATATCCTTTCATTTCGACGTCTTTGTAATTGTGACCATGTTATGTTTGACTGTAGACCAAATGCCTGTAAATTTTCTATACCTTGTTCTCTGAAATGTACATACAGATATTCCGTAGCTTTTCCTTTCGTTATTTCATATATATGCTGTTTTAATCTGGCCTTCAGCATTCTGCCTGTTTCCCCTATATAAATCCTTTGACAGTGTCTACACCTAAGGCCATAAATGACATTTATTGTGTCCAAAGAGATATCTTGTAAAATCGGACGGCTCAGTTTTGAAAAAATATTTGTTAAAATCGGAAGAGGTTTAAAAATTGCGGTCGGAGTCCATTCCAGTACACTCTCTTTCTGTTTTAGGGCCCGTAATTTAGAATGTACAAGAATATCGCCCAAATTTTTGTTTCTTCTATAAGCAGGTAAAACTTGGCAATCCTGCCAATTAGGGCGTTCCTTTTTCCATTCATTAAAATTCTTTTTTAGACCCATTACTATAGGTCTAGACAAATTCGAAAACGTAGTGACAAACGGCACCAGGTGAGTATTTTTTTGACTTTTTTTATTATTTTTTTTAATTTGTTTAATTGTGCCTAATTCCTCCCTAACTTCTTTTTTGATTTGTCGTAGGAATCTTTTGGTATAACCCCTAGGTCTGAGAGCCCTGAACAGTGTACGTGTTGCTATTTCGACGTCTTTCTGGTAGGTACAAATCCTATTAAATCTAATTAATTGGGACTTAATAATACCCTTAAAAGTATGCTTCGGGTGAAAACTTGTCTTATGCAATAAAGCATGTCTGTCTGTATCCTTAAAAAATACTCTAGTCCCCAAGGACTTAGTGTCCCTCTCTTCATGACGAATAAAAAATACCTCAGTATCCAAAAATTGTATTTGGTGTTCTTGTAAATTTGCAGTTACTTTTATGGCTGTATGATGAGCATTTAAAACCTCAATAAAGGTCGCAAATTCTTCCTTAGAATAAGGCCATATACCAAAAATGTCATCCAAATACCTATAATATACTAACGGAAGTTGTAAACATTTCTCAAATACAGATTCCTCCCACATTTTCATATATAAATTAGCATAAGCCGGGGCAAATTTCTTCCCCATCGCGGTCCCATGAATTTGTAAATAAAAACGATCATTAAAAACAAAATCATTACGCGTTAGGCTTAGTTCTAAGAGTTTTAGGAGAGCCTGATCCGGTCTATTGCGGTCCGGGTTTTCCCGAAAGATCTGCGCCACCGCCTGCAAACCTAAATGAGTATCAATGTTAGTATATAATGACGTTATATCTATGGAAAACAAAAAAGATGTTTCCGGTACTGTCAATAATTCCAATTTATTAATAAAATCGTATGTATCTTTGATGTAACTCTTATGATTTTGGGACAAAGGATTAATCGCCGCATCAATATATTCCGCAATTCTGTACGACTCTGAACTACAATCGCTAACTATAGGCCTGCCTGGTGGAATAATCCCTGGTACTGTCCACGTATGTGGAGGTTTATGAATTTTTGGAAGAAGATAGAATTGACGAGCTCTCGGTGGATTTGGACCTAATAAGTAACAGAATTGTTTATGAGTAATATAACCATTGTCCTTCATGTCTTGCAGGACAAGTTTAAATAGAGCAGCCGACTGCGTTTGAATGGAATGTGCTAACGGAATATAATGTTTTGAATTTGTAAGTTGTCTCATGGCTTCCTTTATATAGTCAGAACGGTCCATAATAACAATTTGCGAACCCTTATCAGCTGGTTTGATAACAATATCCTGATTTCTCTTTAAGGAATGCAAGGCCTTCAGCTCCTCCGGCTTCAAATTCAGCCTGGACGCAACCTTGGGTCTCGCCTCCCCAAAAATTTCCTTATCTTTTATAATCAATTCTTTCACAGCTGGTGAGAGAAGACCCTCTGCTGGAGACCAATTCGATTTATCTGTGAACGGTAATGACCTAAATTGATTATGAAAGCCAAAATAATCCAAAAGTTTAAGCCGTCGATGATATAGAAATAAATCTCTTTTAAGGTCCTTTTTATCTATCAATTTAGGAGTGGGTATATATGTCAAACCTTTTTCCAAAAGCTGTTGTTCCATATTTGTGAGACGAAATTTCGAGGAAAGATTAGTAATATTACTTGATTTTAATTTTTTCGGACTTTTTCCAAGCTCCATAGAAAAGTGACCTAGTGTTGCTTTAAATAAATCTGTCGAGCGATACGGAGGTGAAATTGCATTCTCCTCTATATGTAGTTTAATTGTTCAATCCAAGAGCTAAAAATCATCTGAGCTGTTTCAGCAGTCCAATGAACCGGATCACGGGGGTTGACTTTAAAAATCAATTTATTAATGTCATTCAAAAAAGAATATTTTTCCATAATGACCTTGTTGACCTTCTCCAATTTTTGCTGTGTAATTGACGGCAATAAATCCGAATAATGGATCACTGGAATATAAATTTCCGCACAAGGAAATTTCCTCTCACAAGTCCGGACCAATTGCTGCAATTGTTTGCAAGTTGTAGTCGTAGTTTGAGTGCTAAGACAGTTGTTTAAGCCTAATGAGAGAATAACTTTTTGAGTCATGTGATATTCCTCGTGTGTTTTTTCCAATATTTCGCGAATATGGTGAAACGTAGCTCCAGGATAACTATCTACTTGTATTGAATTATGAAAGAATGGCGGAATTCTGGATAAATTGGAATCGCCAAGAAAGACAATCGGTTTCCGTATTTGTACTGTCCAATCCACTATCTTTTTTTGCGTAATTTGATGGCGCATAGGTTCCGAACTCCCTTGTTCGCAATTAACCAGTATAGGGGAGGAAGAAAAATCAGAATCTACACTAGACTCCTCTCCCGCCTCCAATACGGCAATATGTTCGTTTTCTGGGTGGAGTGTCTTTTTCCCAATCGGAGCTTCCATCCCCATGGCAACTGACGAGGGAGAAAGTACACGCAATAGTTGATCTAAATTTTCCTCCGCTATTTTTTCCTCCTCCTCTAATGATATTAATTGTTTAAGTTCACTCTTTTTAGCGTCTGACGGGATCCATGGCGGAAGCGCGGTAAGTATTTTTGTAACTACCGGGGAGGAATTAAGACTGTCCGAATTGGAAAGAATTGTTTTTTTCTGAAGCGTACACTGATTATCCGTACGTAACGTCTCGCTAGATTTGATAGATATTTCATTATTTTCGGTAATTTTTTTATCCGGTTTGGTAAGTACGATTTTTTGTTTTCCGGTTTCCACAGATGAAGCATTAGGTGTACTGGTAAGTATCCTGCTATCCGTAGCAAGTAGCGTATTAGGTTTTGGACGAATTCGGCCTATCATAATAGGCGTCACACTATTTTTAATAGTTTCTTCGTCAAAATTCATAAGACTTATTTCACCCTCCGTAACTTTCTCTTTTACTTTTTCTTTTTCAGATTCAACAGCCGGTTCGGATGCGGTATTGGTAAGTAACGTCTTTTCTGGACCACTCGGGTCCCTTTCCGCAAATTTTTCCACACGTTCGGTAAGTATAACATCAGACTTATTCTGATTTTGTTTAAAATCAATGTGTACGAGGTTTTCATTTGTAGGACCCGTGGGCCAATCACCTACTGGTACATCTATTGGGAGATCTAACGGTAAATCTAACAAGCTTGCATTTTCACTTTGTTTAGTCATTTTATTACAATTTATTGTCTTAACACAATTAAAATTTTCATTTCGCTTCCGTAGCAAGTCTTGGCTCCCAGCCCTCGGTGGTTCGTCCTTCTTGCTCCGCTCCCGCCGCTCTCGTCTCTGTGGCAACGGATCGTTTCTGACACATTGTAGAGAAGGAATGACCTGCTTCGACGTCCAAATTGGATTACGCAATACCTGTTTTTGCGCCGGTTCACCTTTTGATTTCAGACCTTTCTTCAAAGCCTGTGCGTAGGTTTCGACACGATCGGCGACCATGTTCTCACCTTCCACTGTTTTCAGGTCCGCATGCTGTTGCGCCTCCTGGTGAATCCATTCATTGAATGAATCTAAAGTATTGTTAGTGAGTTTTCGTTTATATCTTTGCTTCCCCCATTTTATTGCCGTTAAAAAGGCCCCCTCCTCAAACTGCCCCAGTCCCCTCAATTCTTTGGACAAAGTGTCCACATAATGATCTTTCAAAATGGCTATATTTTGAAACAGCCAATTTTCCGTATTATTTCTAATTTTATCCAAAGTGTTAGTAGTTGGAGCTGCGGGTTTAATAAAACTCGCTAACTTGTTAGTTTTAAGTAACATGCCTGGGGGGGCTTGAGGATGGTGGCCTTCCAACGTGTTTAAATGATGAATAGACTGTAAAATTTTAAAATACTTTTTCGTTAATTGAAAATTAAAATTAGAATTAGAACCTATACGTAAATCTACATTCCGATCAATAGCAAGCTGTTTTTCATACCTGTCACTTTTCCAATGCAGACGCTTATTCCCCTCCGGTTCGTGCATAACCGGGGGCATGTTGGCTTGAAACAGAACGGTAAGTCAAGAAGGAGGAGAGAAAAGAAACAAAAAAAATTTTTTTCTTTCCTTCCTCCCTCACTCCCGAATTCAACAGTGAGCCGCTTGTTGTTTTTTTACCTTTTGGACACAAGAAAGATCAAATATTATAATTTTAACCACTAAACATTAATTACTGGGACCAAACCATTAATCGCATATATTTATATTTTTTTAAAAAAATAATAATTTTTCTTTAAAGGGTAATTTACCTTGTGGGTAATAAAAATAAAAAATAAAAAAATAAAATTAGTAACCACATTCGTCTGTGGACTGCAATCGTTGCCTTTTCCAAAAAAGGACTCGTCACTCTTGGGCCGCCAGAACCATGATGTGTCACATTTGTGTGTCCGGCTGTACTCCCCCTCCCAAAACCCCCCAAGAAAACCCCCCCAGTGGGGTGTGCGCACACCTTACTGTTCACAGAAGCTTGAAACAAGGGGGCGAGGGTCATTCGAGGTCCAGGAGTCTTCTCTGCCGTGACGGGGATAGTCGACGTTTTTCCAAGGTGAGTCCAAAAAAGTAGACCAAAAATATTAGATAAAAAATGTTTCAAAAACCTGAAGTCCACAGGAGGAGAATGAGGACAGCAGCCTGACGTTTCGCCTGGATCGGCTTCATCAGAGGGTGTGCTGTCAAACTTTTTTGCATGGACTTTTATTTCCGGGAGACCCCGTTTTTACCGGAAGTATTTTCGTAGAAGTCCCACCCTTCCGGTTCCCATTCCGGGCTAAACAAACTTTTGGCGATCGTCCCACGCGGTCTGGTTTCACAGGTAAGGAATTTTAAGAATTTATATACTTCTCTGTCTGGCTCTGGCTATGGTTAGTTGGTATAAAAGGAAGCGCATTCCTACGGAATGTGCGTGCACTGGCACAGAAACTCAATATCAAAAAACCTTCCTGGTAAGTATCGTTTTAAAAAAATTTTTTTAATAAAAATAAAAAATTCTAATAGTATTTTTGGGGGGAATAATATCCCTATTAAAAAAATATACTTTCAATAAAATCCAAAAATTGGTTCATTAAAAACGATCAATAATTAGGTCCCAACAATTAACTATATTTTCCTAAATTTTACATATACATACATAATGGCCACAAATTAATAAAAATTACCTTAATTTCCACATTTTGGTCCTGAAAGAAAAAAAATCTTTACTTCCTGTCTCGGAATTCGCCCCTTCCTTTCGCCCTTTCCAAAATTCTCCACTGTAGTCCTTGGATACATAAGCCAGAAGAAGAGGGAACCTATAAGTGCTTTAAAAAAACATGCAGTAAAATCAAATATAACAACAAACTATTTACAATTAAAACTATTTACAAATTAAATACACTAAAATAGAAGTGCTGCAAAACGGTTCCCTCTTCCTCTGGGTGCAGTACCCAAAGGACTCCTCCAGATGGTGGCATTTCAGGCCATCCCCTCTGTAAATAAAATCAAATTATTATACATAATAATCATTAGGGTTAAAAACCTTTAGGGTCAGTACTATCTAGGGTCAATTTTCAGTAGGGGTGACTGTCCCTTCAATTGGGAGGGGTTAAGTTTAGAACAGAGGGCGGGGTCCGGAATCCAGGTAAGTAAGAAGATGTTAAATTTAGAAAAAGAAGAGAGGATTATTAATATTCTTCTCTCTTCTTTCTGTTTTTCTCCTTTTCAGGCACCCAGAGATCCCGTGGTCGTCTTTCGATTCTGGATTAACCTAGAAATCTATTCGTTGGCCGGATTAGGTAAGTATTAAGGTAAGTATTAAGGTAAGTATAAAAAAGTTTAATGAATCAAAAATCAAAATTCTATTTTTCCTTTTTGGATCCCGTATACAATAAATGGAGAAAGAGCAGGTAAGTGCCAATAGCGGGTGTTACATAAACCCTTTCTTCCTTCTATCTATGCCGTCCCAGCGGTTACCATGGTTACCAATACTCAGAAAAAGGAATGTATAAGTGCTGTATCAAACTATATACACAAAATCAAACCAATAAAATCTCAATATAGAATAAAAAACATTAAGTGCTCCAAATCACAATAATAAGTGCATTTATATGCACCCATATAAGTGCTTTTTTTTAAAAAAAACAGTTTTTTCCTTTTTCTGAGTGCAACACCATTAAATCACCACTAGATGCCGGCATTTACATACCCCTACACCTACAAATAAATACATCACACAGTCAAAAGTCAACAGTTACTTTTATATGTCCTAGAAGGAAGAGAAAAATTTTTTTTTTTTTTTTTTTTTTTTTTTTTTTTTTTTTTTTTTTTTTTTTTTTTTTTTTTATATATTTTTATTTATTATTTTTTTCCTTTTTAAATTTATAACCTACAAAAACAGAAATCCTGTCTTAATTAGACAGGTCCCCAAATTTAAATAATCCAATTAAACCCCAATTCAATTACAAAATTACGTAACTCCCATCAAAGAGAAACTAGTTTCCTGCTCATTCCCACATTTATCTGTCATTCAGTCCATATGGCCTCAATGTTTTCAATGATTTGATCCATATCCTTTCATTTCGACGTCTTTGTAATTGTGACCATGTTATGTTTGACTGTAGACCAAATGCCTGTAAATTTTCTATACCTTGTTCTCTGAAATGTACATACAGATATTCCGTAGCTTTTCCTTTCGTTATTTCATATATATGCTGTTTTAATCTGGCCTTCAGCATTCTGCCTGTTTCCCCTATATAAATCCTTTGACAGTGTCTACACCTAAGGCCATAAATGACATTTATTGTGTCCAAAGAGATATCTTGTAAAATCGGACGGCTCAGTTTTGAAAAAATATTTGTTAAAATCGGAAGAGGTTTAAAAATTGCGGTCGGAGTCCATTCCAGTACACTCTCTTTCTGTTTTAGGGCCCGTAATTTAGAATGTACAAGAATATCGCCCAAATTTTTGTTTCTTCTATAAGCAGGTAAAACTTGGCAATCCTGCCAATTAGGGCGTTCCTTTTTCCATTCATTAAAATTCTTTTTTAGACCCATTACTATAGGTCTAGACAAATTCGAAAACGTAGTGACAAACGGCACCAGGTGAGTATTTTTTTGACTTTTTTTATTATTTTTTTTAATTTGTTTAATTGTGCCTAATTCCTCCCTAACTTCTTTTTTGATTTGTCGTAGGAATCTTTTGGTATAACCCCTAGGTCTGAGAGCCCTGAACAGTGTACGTGTTGCTATTTCGACGTCTTTCTGGTAGGTACAAATCCTATTAAATCTAATTAATTGGGACTTAATAATACCCTTAAAAGTATGCTTCGGGTGAAAACTTGTCTTATGCAATAAAGCATGTCTGTCTGTATCCTTAAAAAATACTCTAGTCCCCAAGGACTTAGTGTCCCTCTCTTCATGACGAATAAAAAATACCTCAGTATCCAAAAATTGTATTTGGTGTTCTTGTAAATTTGCAGTTACTTTTATGGCTGTATGATGAGCATTTAAAACCTCAATAAAGGTCGCAAATTCTTCCTTAGAATAAGGCCATATACCAAAAATGTCATCCAAATACCTATAATATACTAACGGAAGTTGTAAACATTTCTCAAATACAGATTCCTCCCACATTTTCATATATAAATTAGCATAAGCCGGGGCAAATTTCTTCCCCATCGCGGTCCCATGAATTTGTAAATAAAAACGATCATTAAAAACAAAATCATTACGCGTTAGGCTTAGTTCTAAGAGTTTTAGGAGAGCCTGATCCGGTCTATTGCGGTCCGGGTTTTCCCGAAAGATCTGCGCCACCGCCTGCAAACCTAAATGAGTATCAATGTTAGTATATAATGACGTTATATCTATGGAAAACAAAAAAGATGTTTCCGGTACTGTCAATAATTCCAATTTATTAATAAAATCGTATGTATCTTTGATGTAACTCTTATGATTTTGGGACAAAGGATTAATCGCCGCATCAATATATTCCGCAATTCTGTACGACTCTGAACTACAATCGCTAACTATAGGCCTGCCTGGTGGAATAATCCCTGGTACTGTCCACGTATGTGGAGGTTTATGAATTTTTGGAAGAAGATAGAATTGACGAGCTCTCGGTGGATTTGGACCTAATAAGTAACAGAATTGTTTATGAGTAATATAACCATTGTCCTTCATGTCTTGCAGGACAAGTTTAAATAGAGCAGCCGACTGCGTTTGAATGGAATGTGCTAACGGAATATAATGTTTTGAATTTGTAAGTTGTCTCATGGCTTCCTTTATATAGTCAGAACGGTCCATAATAACAATTTGCGAACCCTTATCAGCTGGTTTGATAACAATATCCTGATTTCTCTTTAAGGAATGCAAGGCCTTCAGCTCCTCCGGCTTCAAATTCAGCCTGGACGCAACCTTGGGTCTCGCCTCCCCAAAAATTTCCTTATCTTTTATAATCAATTCTTTCACAGCTGGTGAGAGAAGACCCTCTGCTGGAGACCAATTCGATTTATCTGTGAACGGTAATGACCTAAATTGATTATGAAAGCCAAAATAATCCAAAAGTTTAAGCCGTCGATGATATAGAAATAAATCTCTTTTAAGGTCCTTTTTATCTATCAATTTAGGAGTGGGTATATATGTCAAACCTTTTTCCAAAAGCTGTTGTTCCATATTTGTGAGACGAAATTTCGAGGAAAGATTAGTAATATTACTTGATTTTAATTTTTTCGGACTTTTTCCAAGCTCCATAGAAAAGTGACCTAGTGTTGCTTTAAATAAATCTGTCGAGCGATACGGAGGTGAAATTGCATTCTCCTCTATATGTAGTTTAATTGTTCAATCCAAGAGCTAAAAATCATCTGAGCTGTTTCAGCAGTCCAATGAACCGGATCACGGGGGTTGACTTTAAAAATCAATTTATTAATGTCATTCAAAAAAGAATATTTTTCCATAATGACCTTGTTGACCTTCTCCAATTTTTGCTGTGTAATTGACGGCAATAAATCCGAATAATGGATCACTGGAATATAAATTTCCGCACAAGGAAATTTCCTCTCACAAGTCCGGACCAATTGCTGCAATTGTTTGCAAGTTGTAGTCGTAGTTTGAGTGCTAAGACAGTTGTTTAAGCCTAATGAGAGAATAACTTTTTGAGTCATGTGATATTCCTCGTGTGTTTTTTCCAATATTTCGCGAATATGGTGAA
Source organism: Corythoichthys intestinalis (assembly GCF_030265065.1). Lineage (NCBI taxonomy): Eukaryota > Metazoa > Chordata > Actinopteri > Syngnathiformes > Syngnathidae > Corythoichthys > Corythoichthys intestinalis. The sequence goes on along the minus strand of NC_080414.1, from coordinate 17,494 downwards.
ACGTAGCTCCAGGATAACTATCTACTTGTATTGAATTATGAAAGAATGGCGGAATTCTGGATAAATTGGAATCGCCAAGAAAGACAATCGGTTTCCGTATTTGTACTGTCCAATCCACTATCTTTTTTTGCGTAATTTGATGGCGCATAGGTTCCGAACTCCCTTGTTCGCAATTAACCAGTATAGGGGAGGAAGAAAAATCAGAATCTACACTAGACTCCTCTCCCGCCTCCAATACGGCAATATGTTCGTTTTCTGGGTGGAGTGTCTTTTTCCCAATCGGAGCTTCCATCCCCATGGCAACTGACGAGGGAGAAAGTACACGCAATAGTTGATCTAAATTTTCCTCCGCTATTTTTTCCTCCTCCTCTAATGATATTAATTGTTTAAGTTCACTCTTTTTAGCGTCTGACGGGATCCATGGCGGAAGCGCGGTAAGTATTTTTGTAACTACCGGGGAGGAATTAAGACTGTCCGAATTGGAAAGAATTGTTTTTTTCTGAAGCGTACACTGATTATCCGTACGTAACGTCTCGCTAGATTTGATAGATATTTCATTATTTTCGGTAATTTTTTTATCCGGTTTGGTAAGTACGATTTTTTGTTTTCCGGTTTCCACAGATGAAGCATTAGGTGTACTGGTAAGTATCCTGCTATCCGTAGCAAGTAGCGTATTAGGTTTTGGACGAATTCGGCCTATCATAATAGGCGTCACACTATTTTTAATAGTTTCTTCGTCAAAATTCATAAGACTTATTTCACCCTCCGTAACTTTCTCTTTTACTTTTTCTTTTTCAGATTCAACAGCCGGTTCGGATGCGGTATTGGTAAGTAACGTCTTTTCTGGACCACTCGGGTCCCTTTCCGCAAATTTTTCCACACGTTCGGTAAGTATAACATCAGACTTATTCTGATTTTGTTTAAAATCAATGTGTACGAGGTTTTCATTTGTAGGACCCGTGGGCCAATCACCTACTGGTACATCTATTGGGAGATCTAACGGTAAATCTAACAAGCTTGCATTTTCACTTTGTTTAGTCATTTTATTACAATTTATTGTCTTAACACAATTAAAATTTTCATTTCGCTTCCGTAGCAAGTCTTGGCTCCCAGCCCTCGGTGGTTCGTCCTTCTTGCTCCGCTCCCGCCGCTCTCGTCTCTGTGGCAACGGATCGTTTCTGACACATTGTAGAGAAGGAATGACCTGCTTCGACGTCCAAATTGGATTACGCAATACCTGTTTTTGCGCCGGTTCACCTTTTGATTTCAGACCTTTCTTCAAAGCCTGTGCGTAGGTTTCGACACGATCGGCGACCATGTTCTCACCTTCCACTGTTTTCAGGTCCGCATGCTGTTGCGCCTCCTGGTGAATCCATTCATTGAATGAATCTAAAGTATTGTTAGTGAGTTTTCGTTTATATCTTTGCTTCCCCCATTTTATTGCCGTTAAAAAGGCCCCCTCCTCAAACTGCCCCAGTCCCCTCAATTCTTTGGACAAAGTGTCCACATAATGATCTTTCAAAATGGCTATATTTTGAAACAGCCAATTTTCCGTATTATTTCTAATTTTATCCAAAGTGTTAGTAGTTGGAGCTGCGGGTTTAATAAAACTCGCTAACTTGTTAGTTTTAAGTAACATGCCTGGGGGGGCTTGAGGATGGTGGCCTTCCAACGTGTTTAAATGATGAATAGACTGTAAAATTTTAAAATACTTTTTCGTTAATTGAAAATTAAAATTAGAATTAGAACCTATACGTAAATCTACATTCCGATCAATAGCAAGCTGTTTTTCATACCTGTCACTTTTCCAATGCAGACGCTTATTCCCCTCCGGTTCGTGCATAACCGGGGGCATGTTGGCTTGAAACAGAACGGTAAGTCAAGAAGGAGGAGAGAAAAGAAACAAAAAAAATTTTTTTCTTTCCTTCCTCCCTCACTCCCGAATTCAACAGTGAGCCGCTTGTTGTTTTTTTACCTTTTGGACACAAGAAAGATCAAATATTATAATTTTAACCACTAAACATTAATTACTGGGACCAAACCATTAATCGCATATATTTATATTTTTTTAAAAAAATAATAATTTTTCTTTAAAGGGTAATTTACCTTGTGGGTAATAAAAATAAAAAATAAAAAAATAAAATTAGTAACCACATTCGTCTGTGGACTGCAATCGTTGCCTTTTCCAAAAAAGGACTCGTCACTCTTGGGCCGCCAGAACCATGATGTGTCACATTTGTGTGTCCGGCTGTACTCCCCCTCCCAAAACCCCCCAAGAAAACCCCCCCAGTGGGGTGTGCGCACACCTTACTGTTCACAGAAGCTTGAAACAAGGGGGCGAGGGTCATTCGAGGTCCAGGAGTCTTCTCTGCCGTGACGGGGATAGTCGACGTTTTTCCAAGGTGAGTCCAAAAAAGTAGACCAAAAATATTAGATAAAAAATGTTTCAAAAACCTGAAGTCCACAGGAGGAGAATGAGGACAGCAGCCTGACGTTTCGCCTGGATCGGCTTCATCAGAGGGTGTGCTGTCAAACTTTTTTGCATGGACTTTTATTTCCGGGAGACCCCGTTTTTACCGGAAGTATTTTCGTAGAAGTCCCACCCTTCCGGTTCCCATTCCGGGCTAAACAAACTTTTGGCGATCGTCCCACGCGGTCTGGTTTCACAGGTAAGGAATTTTAAGAATTTATATACTTCTCTGTCTGGCTCTGGCTATGGTTAGTTGGTATAAAAGGAAGCGCATTCCTACGGAATGTGCGTGCACTGGCACAGAAACTCAATATCAAAAAACCTTCCTGGTAAGTATCGTTTTAAAAAAATTTTTTTAATAAAAATAAAAAATTCTAATAGTATTTTTGGGGGGAATAATATCCCTATTAAAAAAATATACTTTCAATAAAATCCAAAAATTGGTTCATTAAAAACGATCAATAATTAGGTCCCAACAATTAACTATATTTTCCTAAATTTTACATATACATACATAATGGCCACAAATTAATAAAAATTACCTTAATTTCCACATTTTGGTCCTGAAAGAAAAAAAATCTTTACTTCCTGTCTCGGAATTCGCCCCTTCCTTTCGCCCTTTCCAAAATTCTCCACTGTAGTCCTTGGATACATAAGCCAGAAGAAGAGGGAACCTATAAGTGCTTTAAAAAAACATGCAGTAAAATCAAATATAACAACAAACTATTTACAATTAAAACTATTTACAAATTAAATACACTAAAATAGAAGTGCTGCAAAACGGTTCCCTCTTCCTCTGGGTGCAGTACCCAAAGGACTCCTCCAGATGGTGGCATTTCAGGCCATCCCCTCTGTAAATAAAATCAAATTATTATACATAATAATCATTAGGGTTAAAAACCTTTAGGGTCAGTACTATCTAGGGTCAATTTTCAGTAGGGGTGACTGTCCCTTCAATTGGGAGGGGTTAAGTTTAGAACAGAGGGCGGGGTCCGGAATCCAGGTAAGTAAGAAGATGTTAAATTTAGAAAAAGAAGAGAGGATTATTAATATTCTTCTCTCTTCTTTCTGTTTTTCTCCTTTTCAGGCACCCAGAGATCCCGTGGTCGTCTTTCGATTCTGGATTAACCTAGAAATCTATTCGTTGGCCGGATTAGGTAAGTATTAAGGTAAGTATTAAGGTAAGTATAAAAAAGTTTAATGAATCAAAAATCAAAATTCTATTTTTCCTTTTTGGATCCCGTATACAATAAATGGAGAAAGAGCAGGTAAGTGCCAATAGCGGGTGTTACATAAACCCTTTCTTCCTTCTATCTATGCCGTCCCAGCGGTTACCATGGTTACCAATACTCAGAAAAAGGAATGTATAAGTGCTGTATCAAACTATATACACAAAATCAAACCAATAAAATCTCAATATAGAATAAAAAACATTAAGTGCTCCAAATCACAATAATAAGTGCATTTATATGCACCCATATAAGTGCTTTTTTTTAAAAAAAACAGTTTTTTCCTTTTTCTGAGTGCAACACCATTAAATCACCACTAGATGCCGGCATTTACATACCCCTACACCTACAAATAAATACATCACACAGTCAAAAGTCAACAGTTACTTTTATATGTCCTAGAAGGAAGAGAAAAATTTTTTTTTTTTTTTTTTTTTTTTTTTTTTTTTTTTTTTTTTTTTTTTTTTTTTTTTTTTATATATTTTTATTTATTATTTTTTTCCTTTTTAAATTTATAACCTACAAAAACAGAAATCCTGTCTTAATTAGACAGGTCCCCAAATTTAAATAATCCAATTAAACCCCAATTCAATTACAAAATTACGTAACTCCCATCAAAGAGAAACTAGTTTCCTGCTCATTCCCACATTTATCTGTCATTCAGTCCATATGGCCTCAATGTTTTCAATGATTTGATCCATATCCTTTCATTTCGACGTCTTTGTAATTGTGACCATGTTATGTTTGACTGTAGACCAAATGCCTGTAAATTTTCTATACCTTGTTCTCTGAAATGTACATACAGATATTCCGTAGCTTTTCCTTTCGTTATTTCATATATATGCTGTTTTAATCTGGCCTTCAGCATTCTGCCTGTTTCCCCTATATAAATCCTTTGACAGTGTCTACACCTAAGGCCATAAATGACATTTATTGTGTCCAAAGAGATATCTTGTAAAATCGGACGGCTCAGTTTTGAAAAAATATTTGTTAAAATCGGAAGAGGTTTAAAAATTGCGGTCGGAGTCCATTCCAGTACACTCTCTTTCTGTTTTAGGGCCCGTAATTTAGAATGTACAAGAATATCGCCCAAATTTTTGTTTCTTCTATAAGCAGGTAAAACTTGGCAATCCTGCCAATTAGGGCGTTCCTTTTTCCATTCATTAAAATTCTTTTTTAGACCCATTACTATAGGTCTAGACAAATTCGAAAACGTAGTGACAAACGGCACCAGGTGAGTATTTTTTTGACTTTTTTTATTATTTTTTTTAATTTGTTTAATTGTGCCTAATTCCTCCCTAACTTCTTTTTTGATTTGTCGTAGGAATCTTTTGGTATAACCCCTAGGTCTGAGAGCCCTGAACAGTGTACGTGTTGCTATTTCGACGTCTTTCTGGTAGGTACAAATCCTATTAAATCTAATTAATTGGGACTTAATAATACCCTTAAAAGTATGCTTCGGGTGAAAACTTGTCTTATGCAATAAAGCATGTCTGTCTGTATCCTTAAAAAATACTCTAGTCCCCAAGGACTTAGTGTCCCTCTCTTCATGACGAATAAAAAATACCTCAGTATCCAAAAATTGTATTTGGTGTTCTTGTAAATTTGCAGTTACTTTTATGGCTGTATGATGAGCATTTAAAACCTCAATAAAGGTCGCAAATTCTTCCTTAGAATAAGGCCATATACCAAAAATGTCATCCAAATACCTATAATATACTAACGGAAGTTGTAAACATTTCTCAAATACAGATTCCTCCCACATTTTCATATATAAATTAGCATAAGCCGGGGCAAATTTCTTCCCCATCGCGGTCCCATGAATTTGTAAATAAAAACGATCATTAAAAACAAAATCATTACGCGTTAGGCTTAGTTCTAAGAGTTTTAGGAGAGCCTGATCCGGTCTATTGCGGTCCGGGTTTTCCCGAAAGATCTGCGCCACCGCCTGCAAACCTAAATGAGTATCAATGTTAGTATATAATGACGTTATATCTATGGAAAACAAAAAAGATGTTTCCGGTACTGTCAATAATTCCAATTTATTAATAAAATCGTATGTATCTTTGATGTAACTCTTATGATTTTGGGACAAAGGATTAATCGCCGCATCAATATATTCCGCAATTCTGTACGACTCTGAACTACAATCGCTAACTATAGGCCTGCCTGGTGGAATAATCCCTGGTACTGTCCACGTATGTGGAGGTTTATGAATTTTTGGAAGAAGATAGAATTGACGAGCTCTCGGTGGATTTGGACCTAATAAGTAACAGAATTGTTTATGAGTAATATAACCATTGTCCTTCATGTCTTGCAGGACAAGTTTAAATAGAGCAGCCGACTGCGTTTGAATGGAATGTGCTAACGGAATATAATGTTTTGAATTTGTAAGTTGTCTCATGGCTTCCTTTATATAGTCAGAACGGTCCATAATAACAATTTGCGAACCCTTATCAGCTGGTTTGATAACAATATCCTGATTTCTCTTTAAGGAATGCAAGGCCTTCAGCTCCTCCGGCTTCAAATTCAGCCTGGACGCAACCTTGGGTCTCGCCTCCCCAAAAATTTCCTTATCTTTTATAATCAATTCTTTCACAGCTGGTGAGAGAAGACCCTCTGCTGGAGACCAATTCGATTTATCTGTGAACGGTAATGACCTAAATTGATTATGAAAGCCAAAATAATCCAAAAGTTTAAGCCGTCGATGATATAGAAATAAATCTCTTTTAAGGTCCTTTTTATCTATCAATTTAGGAGTGGGTATATATGTCAAACCTTTTTCCAAAAGCTGTTGTTCCATATTTGTGAGACGAAATTTCGAGGAAAGATTAGTAATATTACTTGATTTTAATTTTTTCGGACTTTTTCCAAGCTCCATAGAAAAGTGACCTAGTGTTGCTTTAAATAAATCTGTCGAGCGATACGGAGGTGAAATTGCATTCTCCTCTATATGTAGTTTAATTGTTCAATCCAAGAGCTAAAAATCATCTGAGCTGTTTCAGCAGTCCAATGAACCGGATCACGGGGGTTGACTTTAAAAATCAATTTATTAATGTCATTCAAAAAAGAATATTTTTCCATAATGACCTTGTTGACCTTCTCCAATTTTTGCTGTGTAATTGACGGCAATAAATCCGAATAATGGATCACTGGAATATAAATTTCCGCACAAGGAAATTTCCTCTCACAAGTCCGGACCAATTGCTGCAATTGTTTGCAAGTTGTAGTCGTAGTTTGAGTGCTAAGACAGTTGTTTAAGCCTAATGAGAGAATAACTTTTTGAGTCATGTGATATTCCTCGTGTGTTTTTTCCAATATTTCGCGAATATGGTGAAACGTAGCTCCAGGATAACTATCTACTTGTATTGAATTATGAAAGAATGGCGGAATTCTGGATAAATTGGAATCGCCAAGAAAGACAATCGGTTTCCGTATTTGTACTGTCCAATCCACTATCTTTTTTTGCGTAATTTGATGGCGCATAGGTTCCGAACTCCCTTGTTCGCAATTAACCAGTATAGGGGAGGAAGAAAAATCAGAATCTACACTAGACTCCTCTCCCGCCTCCAATACGGCAATATGTTCGTTTTCTGGGTGGAGTGTCTTTTTCCCAATCGGAGCTTCCATCCCCATGGCAACTGACGAGGGAGAAAGTACACGCAATAGTTGATCTAAATTTTCCTCCGCTATTTTTTCCTCCTCCTCTAATGATATTAATTGTTTAAGTTCACTCTTTTTAGCGTCTGACGGGATCCATGGCGGAAGCGCGGTAAGTATTTTTGTAACTACCGGGGAGGAATTAAGACTGTCCGAATTGGAAAGAATTGTTTTTTTCTGAAGCGTACACTGATTATCCGTACGTAACGTCTCGCTAGATTTGATAGATATTTCATTATTTTCGGTAATTTTTTTATCCGGTTTGGTAAGTACGATTTTTTGTTTTCCGGTTTCCACAGATGAAGCATTAGGTGTACTGGTAAGTATCCTGCTATCCGTAGCAAGTAGCGTATTAGGTTTTGGACGAATTCGGCCTATCATAATAGGCGTCACACTATTTTTAATAGTTTCTTCGTCAAAATTCATAAGACTTATTTCACCCTCCGTAACTTTCTCTTTTACTTTTTCTTTTTCAGATTCAACAGCCGGTTCGGATGCGGTATTGGTAAGTAACGTCTTTTCTGGACCACTCGGGTCCCTTTCCGCAAATTTTTCCACACGTTCGGTAAGTATAACATCAGACTTATTCTGATTTTGTTTAAAATCAATGTGTACGAGGTTTTCATTTGTAGGACCCGTGGGCCAATCACCTACTGGTACATCTATTGGGAGATCTAACGGTAAATCTAACAAGCTTGCATTTTCACTTTGTTTAGTCATTTTATTACAATTTATTGTCTTAACACAATTAAAATTTTCATTTCGCTTCCGTAGCAAGTCTTGGCTCCCAGCCCTCGGTGGTTCGTCCTTCTTGCTCCGCTCCCGCCGCTCTCGTCTCTGTGGCAACGGATCGTTTCTGACACATTGTAGAGAAGGAATGACCTGCTTCGACGTCCAAATTGGATTACGCAATACCTGTTTTTGCGCCGGTTCACCTTTTGATTTCAGACCTTTCTTCAAAGCCTGTGCGTAGGTTTCGACACGATCGGCGACCATGTTCTCACCTTCCACTGTTTTCAGGTCCGCATGCTGTTGCGCCTCCTGGTGAATCCATTCATTGAATGAATCTAAAGTATTGTTAGTGAGTTTTCGTTTATATCTTTGCTTCCCCCATTTTATTGCCGTTAAAAAGGCCCCCTCCTCAAACTGCCCCAGTCCCCTCAATTCTTTGGACAAAGTGTCCACATAATGATCTTTCAAAATGGCTATATTTTGAAACAGCCAATTTTCCGTATTATTTCTAATTTTATCCAAAGTGTTAGTAGTTGGAGCTGCGGGTTTAATAAAACTCGCTAACTTGTTAGTTTTAAGTAACATGCCTGGGGGGGCTTGAGGATGGTGGCCTTCCAACGTGTTTAAATGATGAATAGACTGTAAAATTTTAAAATACTTTTTCGTTAATTGAAAATTAAAATTAGAATTAGAACCTATACGTAAATCTACATTCCGATCAATAGCAAGCTGTTTTTCATACCTGTCACTTTTCCAATGCAGACGCTTATTCCCCTCCGGTTCGTGCATAACCGGGGGCATGTTGGCTTGAAACAGAACGGTAAGTCAAGAAGGAGGAGAGAAAAGAAACAAAAAAAATTTTTTTCTTTCCTTCCTCCCTCACTCCCGAATTCAACAGTGAGCCGCTTGTTGTTTTTTTACCTTTTGGACACAAGAAAGATCAAATATTATAATTTTAACCACTAAACATTAATTACTGGGACCAAACCATTAATCGCATATATTTATATTTTTTTAAAAAAATAATAATTTTTCTTTAAAGGGTAATTTACCTTGTGGGTAATAAAAATAAAAAATAAAAAAATAAAATTAGTAACCACATTCGTCTGTGGACTGCAATCGTTGCCTTTTCCAAAAAAGGACTCGTCACTCTTGGGCCGCCAGAACCATGATGTGTCACATTTGTGTGTCCGGCTGTACTCCCCCTCCCAAAACCCCCCAAGAAAACCCCCCCAGTGGGGTGTGCGCACACCTTACTGTTCACAGAAGCTTGAAACAAGGGGGCGAGGGTCATTCGAGGTCCAGGAGTCTTCTCTGCCGTGACGGGGATAGTCGACGTTTTTCCAAGGTGAGTCCAAAAAAGTAGACCAAAAATATTAGATAAAAAATGTTTCAAAAACCTGAAGTCCACAGGAGGAGAATGAGGACAGCAGCCTGACGTTTCGCCTGGATCGGCTTCATCAGAGGGTGTGCTGTCAAACTTTTTTGCATGGACTTTTATTTCCGGGAGACCCCGTTTTTACCGGAAGTATTTTCGTAGAAGTCCCACCCTTCCGGTTCCCATTCCGGGCTAAACAAACTTTTGGCGATCGTCCCACGCGGTCTGGTTTCACAGGTAAGGAATTTTAAGAATTTATATACTTCTCTGTCTGGCTCTGGCTATGGTTAGTTGGTATAAAAGGAAGCGCATTCCTACGGAATGTGCGTGCACTGGCACAGAAACTCAATATCAAAAAACCTTCCTGGTAAGTATCGTTTTAAAAAAATTTTTTTAATAAAAATAAAAAATTCTAATAGTATTTTTGGGGGGAATAATATCCCTATTAAAAAAATATACTTTCAATAAAATCCAAAAATTGGTTCATTAAAAACGATCAATAATTAGGTCCCAACAATTAACTATATTTTCCTAAATTTTACATATACATACATAATGGCCACAAATTAATAAAAATTACCTTAATTTCCACATTTTGGTCCTGAAAGAAAAAAAATCTTTACTTCCTGTCTCGGAATTCGCCCCTTCCTTTCGCCCTTTCCAAAATTCTCCACTGTAGTCCTTGGATACATAAGCCAGAAGAAGAGGGAACCTATAAGTGCTTTAAAAAAACATGCAGTAAAATCAAATATAACAACAAACTATTTACAATTAAAACTATTTACAAATTAAATACACTAAAATAGAAGTGCTGCAAAACGGTTCCCTCTTCCTCTGGGTGCAGTACCCAAAGGACTCCTCCAGATGGTGGCATTTCAGGCCATCCCCTCTGTAAATAAAATCAAATTATTATACATAATAATCATTAGGGTTAAAAACCTTTAGGGTCAGTACTATCTAGGGTCAATTTTCAGTAGGGGTGACTGTCCCTTCAATTGGGAGGGGTTAAGTTTAGAACAGAGGGCGGGGTCCGGAATCCAGGTAAGTAAGAAGATGTTAAATTTAGAAAAAGAAGAGAGGATTATTAATATTCTTCTCTCTTCTTTCTGTTTTTCTCCTTTTCAGGCACCCAGAGATCCCGTGGTCGTCTTTCGATTCTGGATTAACCTAGAAATCTATTCGTTGGCCGGATTAGGTAAGTATTAAGGTAAGTATTAAGGTAAGTATAAAAAAGTTTAATGAATCAAAAATCAAAATTCTATTTTTCCTTTTTGGATCCCGTATACAATAAATGGAGAAAGAGCAGGTAAGTGCCAATAGCGGGTGTTACATAAACCCTTTCTTCCTTCTATCTATGCCGTCCCAGCGGTTACCATGGTTACCAATACTCAGAAAAAGGAATGTATAAGTGCTGTATCAAACTATATACACAAAATCAAACCAATAAAATCTCAATATAGAATAAAAAACATTAAGTGCTCCAAATCACAATAATAAGTGCATTTATATGCACCCATATAAGTGCTTTTTTTTAAAAAAAACAGTTTTTTCCTTTTTCTGAGTGCAACACCATTAAATCACCACTAGATGCCGGCATTTACATACCCCTACACCTACAAATAAATACATCACACAGTCAAAAGTCAACAGTTACTTTTATATGTCCTAGAAGGAAGAGAAAAATTTTTTTTTTTTTTTTTTTTTTTTTTTTTTTTTTTTTTTTTTTTTTTTTTTTTTTTTTTTTTTATATATTTTTATTTATTATTTTTTTCCTTTTTAAATTTATAACCTACAAAAACAGAAATCCTGTCTTAATTAGACAGGTCCCCAAATTTAAATAATCCAATTAAACCCCAATTCAATTACAAAATTACGTAACTCCCATCAAAGAGAAACTAGTTTCCTGCTCATTCCCACATTTATCTGTCATTCAGTCCATATGGCCTCAATGTTTTCAATGATTTGATCCATATCCTTTCATTTCGACGTCTTTGTAATTGTGACCATGTTATGTTTGACTGTAGACCAAATGCCTGTAAATTTTCTATACCTTGTTCTCTGAAATGTACATACAGATATTCCGTAGCTTTTCCTTTCGTTATTTCATATATATGCTGTTTTAATCTGGCCTTCAGCATTCTGCCTGTTTCCCCTATATAAATCCTTTGACAGTGTCTACACCTAAGGCCATAAATGACATTTATTGTGTCCAAAGAGATATCTTGTAAAATCGGACGGCTCAGTTTTGAAAAAATATTTGTTAAAATCGGAAGAGGTTTAAAAATTGCGGTCGGAGTCCATTCCAGTACACTCTCTTTCTGTTTTAGGGCCCGTAATTTAGAATGTACAAGAATATCGCCCAAATTTTTGTTTCTTCTATAAGCAGGTAAAACTTGGCAATCCTGCCAATTAGGGCGTTCCTTTTTCCATTCATTAAAATTCTTTTTTAGACCCATTACTATAGGTCTAGACAAATTCGAAAACGTAGTGACAAACGGCACCAGGTGAGTATTTTTTTGACTTTTTTTATTATTTTTTTTAATTTGTTTAATTGTGCCTAATTCCTCCCTAACTTCTTTTTTGATTTGTCGTAGGAATCTTTTGGTATAACCCCTAGGTCTGAGAGCCCTGAACAGTGTACGTGTTGCTATTTCGACGTCTTTCTGGTAGGTACAAATCCTATTAAATCTAATTAATTGGGACTTAATAATACCCTTAAAAGTATGCTTCGGGTGAAAACTTGTCTTATGCAATAAAGCATGTCTGTCTGTATCCTTAAAAAATACTCTAGTCCCCAAGGACTTAGTGTCCCTCTCTTCATGACGAATAAAAAATACCTCAGTATCCAAAAATTGTATTTGGTGTTCTTGTAAATTTGCAGTTACTTTTATGGCTGTATGATGAGCATTTAAAACCTCAATAAAGGTCGCAAATTCTTCCTTAGAATAAGGCCATATACCAAAAATGTCATCCAAATACCTATAATATACTAACGGAAGTTGTAAACATTTCTCAAATACAGATTCCTCCCACATTTTCATATATAAATTAGCATAAGCCGGGGCAAATTTCTTCCCCATCGCGGTCCCATGAATTTGTAAATAAAAACGATCATTAAAAACAAAATCATTACGCGTTAGGCTTAGTTCTAAGAGTTTTAGGAGAGCCTGATCCGGTCTATTGCGGTCCGGGTTTTCCCGAAAGATCTGCGCCACCGCCTGCAAACCTAAATGAGTATCAATGTTAGTATATAATGACGTTATATCTATGGAAAACAAAAAAGATGTTTCCGGTACTGTCAATAATTCCAATTTATTAATAAAATCGTATGTATCTTTGATGTAACTCTTATGATTTTGGGACAAAGGATTAATCGCCGCATCAATATATTCCGCAATTCTGTACGACTCTGAACTACAATCGCTAACTATAGGCCTGCCTGGTGGAATAATCCCTGGTACTGTCCACGTATGTGGAGGTTTATGAATTTTTGGAAGAAGATAGAATTGACGAGCTCTCGGTGGATTTGGACCTAATAAGTAACAGAATTGTTTATGAGTAATATAACCATTGTCCTTCATGTCTTGCAGGACAAGTTTAAATAGAGCAGCCGACTGCGTTTGAATGGAATGTGCTAACGGAATATAATGTTTTGAATTTGTAAGTTGTCTCATGGCTTCCTTTATATAGTCAGAACGGTCCATAATAACAATTTGCGAACCCTTATCAGCTGGTTTGATAACAATATCCTGATTTCTCTTTAAGGAATGCAAGGCCTTCAGCTCCTCCGGCTTCAAATTCAGCCTGGACGCAACCTTGGGTCTCGCCTCCCCAAAAATTTCCTTATCTTTTATAATCAATTCTTTCACAGCTGGTGAGAGAAGACCCTCTGCTGGAGACCAATTCGATTTATCTGTGAACGGTAATGACCTAAATTGATTATGAAAGCCAAAATAATCCAAAAGTTTAAGCCGTCGATGATATAGAAATAAATCTCTTTTAAGGTCCTTTTTATCTATCAATTTAGGAGTGGGTATATATGTCAAACCTTTTTCCAAAAGCTGTTGTTCCATATTTGTGAGACGAAATTTCGAGGAAAGATTAGTAATATTACTTGATTTTAATTTTTTCGGACTTTTTCCAAGCTCCATAGAAAAGTGACCTAGTGTTGCTTTAAATAAATCTGTCGAGCGATACGGAGGTGAAATTGCATTCTCCTCTATATGTAGTTTAATTGTTCAATCCAAGAGCTAAAAATCATCTGAGCTGTTTCAGCAGTCCAATGAACCGGATCACGGGGGTTGACTTTAAAAATCAATTTATTAATGTCATTCAAAAAAGAATATTTTTCCATAATGACCTTGTTGACCTTCTCCAATTTTTGCTGTGTAATTGACGGCAATAAATCCGAATAATGGATCACTGGAATATAAATTTCCGCACAAGGAAATTTCCTCTCACAAGTCCGGACCAATTGCTGCAATTGTTTGCAAGTTGTAGTCGTAGTTTGAGTGCTAAGACAGTTGTTTAAGCCTAATGAGAGAATAACTTTTTGAGTCATGTGATATTCCTCGTGTGTTTTTTCCAATATTTCGCGAATATGGTGAAACGTAGCTCCAGGATAACTATCTACTTGTATTGAATTATGAAAGAATGGCGGAATTCTGGATAAATTGGAATCGCCAAGAAAGACAATCGGTTTCCGTATTTGTACTGTCCAATCCACTATCTTTTTTTGCGTAATTTGATGGCGCATAGGTTCCGAACTCCCTTGTTCGCAATTAACCAGTATAGGGGAGGAAGAAAAATCAGAATCTACACTAGACTCCTCTCCCGCCTCCAATACGGCAATATGTTCGTTTTCTGGGTGGAGTGTCTTTTTCCCAATCGGAGCTTCCATCCCCATGGCAACTGACGAGGGAGAAAGTACACGCAATAGTTGATCTAAATTTTCCTCCGCTATTTTTTCCTCCTCCTCTAATGATATTAATTGTTTAAGTTCACTCTTTTTAGCGTCTGACGGGATCCATGGCGGAAGCGCGGTAAGTATTTTTGTAACTACCGGGGAGGAATTAAGACTGTCCGAATTGGAAAGAATTGTTTTTTTCTGAAGCGTACACTGATTATCCGTACGTAACGTCTCGCTAGATTTGATAGATATTTCATTATTTTCGGTAATTTTTTTATCCGGTTTGGTAAGTACGATTTTTTGTTTTCCGGTTTCCACAGATGAAGCATTAGGTGTACTGGTAAGTATCCTGCTATCCGTAGCAAGTAGCGTATTAGGTTTTGGACGAATTCGGCCTATCATAATAGGCGTCACACTATTTTTAATAGTTTCTTCGTCAAAATTCATAAGACTTATTTCACCCTCCGTAACTTTCTCTTTTACTTTTTCTTTTTCAGATTCAACAGCCGGTTCGGATGCGGTATTGGTAAGTAACGTCTTTTCTGGACCACTCGGGTCCCTTTCCGCAAATTTTTCCACACGTTCGGTAAGTATAACATCAGACTTATTCTGATTTTGTTTAAAATCAATGTGTACGAGGTTTTCATTTGTAGGACCCGTGGGCCAATCACCTACTGGTACATCTATTGGGAGATCTAACGGTAAATCTAACAAGCTTGCATTTTCACTTTGTTTAGTCATTTTATTACAATTTATTGTCTTAACACAATTAAAATTTTCATTTCGCTTCCGTAGCAAGTCTTGGCTCCCAGCCCTCGGTGGTTCGTCCTTCTTGCTCCGCTCCCGCCGCTCTCGTCTCTGTGGCAACGGATCGTTTCTGACACATTGTAGAGAAGGAATGACCTGCTTCGACGTCCAAATTGGATTACGCAATACCTGTTTTTGCGCCGGTTCACCTTTTGATTTCAGACCTTTCTTCAAAGCCTGTGCGTAGGTTTCGACACGATCGGCGACCATGTTCTCACCTTCCACTGTTTTCAGGTCCGCATGCTGTTGCGCCTCCTGGTGAATCCATTCATTGAATGAATCTAAAGTATTGTTAGTGAGTTTTCGTTTATATCTTTGCTTCCCCCATTTTATTGCCGTTAAAAAGGCCCCCTCCTCAAACTGCCCCAGTCCCCTCAATTCTTTGGACAAAGTGTCCACATAATGATCTTTCAAAATGGCTATATTTTGAAACAGCCAATTTTCCGTATTATTTCTAATTTTATCCAAAGTGTTAGTAGTTGGAGCTGCGGGTTTAATAAAACTCGCTAACTTGTTAGTTTTAAGTAACATGCCTGGGGGGGCTTGAGGATGGTGGCCTTCCAACGTGTTTAAATGATGAATAGACTGTAAAATTTTAAAATACTTTTTCGTTAATTGAAAATTAAAATTAGAATTAGAACCTATACGTAAATCTACATTCCGATCAATAGCAAGCTGTTTTTCATACCTGTCACTTTTCCAATGCAGACGCTTATTCCCCTCCGGTTCGTGCATAACCGGGGGCATGTTGGCTTGAAACAGAACGGTAAGTCAAGAAGGAGGAGAGAAAAGAAACAAAAAAAATTTTTTTCTTTCCTTCCTCCCTCACTCCCGAATTCAACAGTGAGCCGCTTGTTGTTTTTTTACCTTTTGGACACAAGAAAGATCAAATATTATAATTTTAACCACTAAACATTAATTACTGGGACCAAACCATTAATCGCATATATTTATATTTTTTTAAAAAAATAATAATTTTTCTTTAAAGGGTAATTTACCTTGTGGGTAATAAAAATAAAAAATAAAAAAATAAAATTAGTAACCACATTCGTCTGTGGACTGCAATCGTTGCCTTTTCCAAAAAAGGACTCGTCACTCTTGGGCCGCCAGAACCATGATGTGTCACATTTGTGTGTCCGGCTGTACTCCCCCTCCCAAAACCCCCCAAGAAAACCCCCCCAGTGGGGTGTGCGCACACCTTACTGTTCACAGAAGCTTGAAACAAGGGGGCGAGGGTCATTCGAGGTCCAGGAGTCTTCTCTGCCGTGACGGGGATAGTCGACGTTTTTCCAAGGTGAGTCCAAAAAAGTAGACCAAAAATATTAGATAAAAAATGTTTCAAAAACCTGAAGTCCACAGGAGGAGAATGAGGACAGCAGCCTGACGTTTCGCCTGGATCGGCTTCATCAGAGGGTGTGCTGTCAAACTTTTTTGCATGGACTTTTATTTCCGGGAGACCCCGTTTTTACCGGAAGTATTTTCGTAGAAGTCCCACCCTTCCGGTTCCCATTCCGGGCTAAACAAACTTTTGGCGATCGTCCCACGCGGTCTGGTTTCACAGGTAAGGAATTTTAAGAATTTATATACTTCTCTGTCTGGCTCTGGCTATGGTTAGTTGGTATAAAAGGAAGCGCATTCCTACGGAATGTGCGTGCACTGGCACAGAAACTCAATATCAAAAAACCTTCCTGGTAAGTATCGTTTTAAAAAAATTTTTTTAATAAAAATAAAAAATTCTAATAGTATTTTTGGGGGGAATAATATCCCTATTAAAAAAATATACTTTCAATAAAATCCAAAAATTGGTTCATTAAAAACGATCAATAATTAGGTCCCAACAATTAACTATATTTTCCTAAATTTTACATATACATACATAATGGCCACAAATTAATAAAAATTACCTTAATTTCCACATTTTGGTCCTGAAAGAAAAAAAATCTTTACTTCCTGTCTCGGAATTCGCCCCTTCCTTTCGCCCTTTCCAAAATTCTCCACTGTAGTCCTTGGATACATAAGCCAGAAGAAGAGGGAACCTATAAGTGCTTTAAAAAAACATGCAGTAAAATCAAATATAACAACAAACTATTTACAATTAAAACTATTTACAAATTAAATACACTAAAATAGAAGTGCTGCAAAACGGTTCCCTCTTCCTCTGGGTGCAGTACCCAAAGGACTCCTCCAGATGGTGGCATTTCAGGCCATCCCCTCTGTAAATAAAATCAAATTATTATACATAATAATCATTAGGGTTAAAAACCTTTAGGGTCAGTACTATCTAGGGTCAATTTTCAGTAGGGGTGACT